>NC_041012.1:10312706-12792190 GCF_004193775.1 Glycine soja | reverse complement strand
GGACACGCTTTACGGTGCCCTTACCGAACTCGTGCTAGAGCTAGAGTAATGGGTGAAGTAGAGGAGATACAAGAGAAGATGAAGGCCGACATGGAGGCCATTAAAGAGAAAATGGCCACAATGATGGAGGCCATGATGAGCGTGAAGAAGATAATGGAAGCCAATGCGGTTGCAATTGCCGCTACCAGCGTTGTTGCTAAGGTGAACCCGACGTCCCCATCCGGCCTCAAGCAAATGAATCATCCAACCTCAAATATGGTAGGCAAAGATTTAGGAAGTACGGACGACCCCATGATGTGCAAATTCAAAACAAGCACGCCTTCCCATCATATGGCTTGCCTCCCAACTATACACCACCCAACGTGGCGTACACTCTCAATGAAAATCTCAATAACTCCACTCCGATACTCATTGAGAACCAATAACCTCAATCTGATCAGGCACATATCTCTCAAACCATGGGGGAGACACATAAAATTCCCCACCACAATCTAGCTGACTTCGAGCCTTGGCTCGGATATGCCACTGAAGGGCAAGCAGTTGGTGGTATACCCTTTGAAAACACTTTGGAGGGCCCTCAGTTTCGCCCGCAACTACAACCATTGCATTTTGCGGTGGGAAGAGCCCCTCCTGCTATGGCCGAAAAGGGAAAGTTGGATCATTTAGAGGAAAGGCTCAGGGCCATTGAAGGAGGTGAAGATTATGCCTTTGCTAACCCAAAGAGTTGTTCCTAGAACCCAATATCATCACCCCTCCCAAGTTCAAGGTGCTGGACTTTGACAAGTACAAGGGGACTACTTGCCCCAAGAACCATCTAAAGATGTATTATCGGAAGATGGGGGCATGCGCAAAAGATAAGGAATTACTGATACATTCATTCCAAGAAAGTCTTACTGGGTAGCTGTTACCTGGTACACTAACTTGGAACCTTCCCGAGTCCATTCTTGGAAGGACCTAGTGGTGGCCTTCGTTAGGCAGTGTCAGTATAATGTCTTCGGATAGGATGCAACTACAGAACATGTGCAAAAGGGGGGGCACAAATCTTTCAAAGAATACACCCAAAGGTGGAGGGATCTGGTGGCCCAGGTGGTACCCCCAATAATGGAAAGGGAGACGATAATCGTGATGGTAGACACATTATCGGTACTCTACTATGAAAAGATGGTGGGCTACGCACCCTCAAAGCTTTGCAGATTTGGTCTTCGCCAGTGAAAGGATCAATGTGGGTCCGAAAAGAGGCAAATTTGATCATCCTACTAGGACGACTGAGAAAACTGGGGCAAATGAAGAGGGTGAGAAAGAGGGAGAAACCCATGCTGTGACTGCCATTCCTATACGGCCAAGTTTCCCACCAACCCAACAATGTCATTACTCAGCCAATAACAAACCTCCTCCTTACCCACCACCCAGTTATCCACAAAGGCCATCCTAAATCAACCACAAAGCCTACCTACCGCAACTTCCAATGACAAACACCACCTTTAGCGTAAACCAAAACACCAACCAAGAAATGAATTTTGCAGCGAGAAAGCCTTAGAATTCACCCCAATTCCAGTGTCCTATGCTGACTTGCTCCCATATCTACTTGATAATTCAATGGTAGCCATAACCCTAACCAAGGTTCATCAACCTCCATTTCTCCGAGAATACGACTCGAACGCAACGTGGTGCTTGTCATGGAGAAGCCCCGGGGCATTCCATTGAGCATTGTAGGGGCCTGAAGCGTAAGGTGCAAGGTCTAATTGATGCAAGCTGGCTGAAATTTGAGGAGAATCACGTGTAAATCCTGACATTGACAAGAGATGCCACACATGGGGCAATTTTGAAAGCTGTTGTTAGATGTCTCTAAATAACTCATCAGGATTTTCAAGTTTGTACCATTATTGTAAACCACAGTTACAATGTTAAATGAAATGGATAAAGTTGATATCTTTGTCCCTCATCCTCTCACAAACGCATCTTTGCTTATTCAACTTTCACCGGAATGTGGGTGCAAGCCATTGGTCTGTTTGCTCAAGCGACCTGTGCTCCTGAGTTTGGACTTCCAAGACCGCTCAATAAGAGATTACTCGTCTTGCACGTTGGTGGGGGTGCCGTAAAACAACAAGTAAAATTCAAAACCAATAAGTTTCAAAATAAAAATAAAATAAAATAAAAAGTTCAAAAAAAGGGAGGGAGGCATTTGATTGACTGTGTTTTCAAGACATTCATGTGACCTCATTTTATCATTCCGAAAAGTCTGTCTTTTAGAGAGAAGTAAGTTATCAAGAATAGGATGTTGGATAAATGGCCTCAGTTACCTTAAGAAAAAGGGGGGTTGAATTAAGATATGAAGATTATTCCCCAATTAAACTTTCACTCTCTTTTCGGATTAACGATGCACACAGGGACAACCCTTCCCTTGTGCTCAAGAATCCCCTACAACAAGAGACCCACGGTCTCTTAATCCCTTTTCGGAAATAAGAAGAAGAGAAGAAGAAATCTCTCGTAAAAGAGGTAGATTGTAAAATGAAGCTCAATCAAAAATTCCTTATTGAATATGCAAGTGGTTGACCAAGGAATCTTTTTGAGAGGATAAGACGTTTCAGTTCAGAAAAAAAAATCTTGATCTTTCGAGAGGATAAAACTGTTTGGGCAATGAAAACTCTCTTTAAAACATTTGAATGGCCATTCATAAAACATTTGAATAGATATGTCTCTTGGAAATTATTTTCTGAAAATCCCCTCTGGTAATCAATTACAAGACTTATGTAAACGATTACAGGTTTTAAAAATTTGAATTAAAACATTTTCAACTAATGGTAATCGATTACCAGAGAGCAAATCTCAATTTGAAATGATAGAATTCTTTGGTCAAACCTTTTGTTTGTTTCAATTTGGAAACTTCTTCCTAAAGATTCTAAGAGATCAAACTTGATAATATATCTTGACTTTCTTGGATTCTTGTCTTGAATAAAACTTAGAAGCATTTGATCCTTTAGCATCATCAAGACATCAAAACATCTTGCTTCTACATAGGAGTCATTTGACTTAATCCATCAACTGAAAGATCCTTCAACTATTTCTCGTCCTTGGAAAATTCTTTTTGCAAGAATCAACTGCTTCTTTCATTCTTCCTCACTACGAGGTCGTGAAAACAAGACAACACTTGGTACCTCTAAGCCCTACACTGGGGCAACGAAAGGCACCATGCAAAAACCTCAAGCGAACCTAGGGGCAGATTAGAAGTTCTCACCCAATAGGTTCCCTCCTACAAGGTCATGACGAAAGGCAACGATTGGTACCTCAAAGCCTTACACTGGGGCAATGAGGGGCACCGTGCATGAGCCTCAAGTTAACATAGGGGCCGATGAAAAGTTCTCACCCATCGATGTTTTCAACAAAAAAGGGGGGACAAACCCTAGGATTTCGATGGATTGATTAAACATCAAATGGCTCCATTGCCGTCACTCCAAAATGGTCAAGTGACTAAATCAAACAGAACACACACTCTGAGGGAGTTCCCGGAGAGATTTGCAAAAAAGATAGGATGAGGTTGCATGAATTATCACCTCTTTCAAAAGGACAGTCAATCTATGTTTTCCAAAAAAAAATCAAATCAAAATCAAAATCACAAAATAGGGAAAGAATGTCATGAACATTGTACAACTTTCCATTACATTGCATTGTTTCATATGAAGTCTGCATTTACCAAATTTCACGACAAAGGTTGCATGCATCTGCATCCCTAAAAATCATGTTAACTGCGTAGATTTCCTACATCTAATGTCCAAATCTTGTGGATTTGGGATGACCGGCCCTCTCGATGAGTCGATCTCTTGCTTTCTCAAAAGGGTGGACCCTTGGGTACTTGTACCTATCACTTTTAGAGGACTACACGTCCTCGCCAACAGAGGGCTGCACGCCCTCACCTTTAGAGGACTACATGTCCTCGCCTTGAGAGGGCTACACGCCCTCACCTTGGGTACTAGTTACCCTCACCGTTGAGAGGACTACACGTCCTCGCCTTGAGAGGACTACACGTCCTCACCATCAGAGGGCTGCACGCCCTCACCTCCAGAGGACTACATGTCCTCGCCTTGAGAGGGCTACACGCCCTCACCTTGGGTACTAGTTACCCTCACCGTTGAGAGGACTACACGTCCTCGCCTTGAGAGGACTACACGTCCTCACCATCAGAGGGCTGCACGCCCTCACCTCCAGAGGACTATAAGTCCTCGCCTTGAGAGGGCTACACGCCCTCACCTTGGGTACTAGTTACCCTCACCGTTGAGAGGACTACAAGTCCTCGCCTTGAGAGGACTACACGTCCTCACCATCAGAGGGCTGCACGCCCTCACCTCCAGAGGACTACATGTCCTCGCCTTGAGAGGGCTACACGCCCTCACCTTGGATACTAGTTACCCTCACCGTTGAGAGGACTACACGTCCTCGCCTTGAGAGGACTACACGTCCTCACCATCAGAGGGCTGCACGCCCTTACCTCCAGAGGACTACATGTCCTCGCCTTGAGAGGGCTACACGCCCTCACCTTGGGTACTAGTTACCCTCACCGTCAGAGGACTACACGTCCTCGCCTTGAGAGGACTACACGTCCTCACCACCAGAGGGCTGCACGCCCTCACCTCCAGAGGACTATAAGTCCTCGCCTTGAGAGGGCTACACGCCCTCACCTTGGGTACTAGTTACCTTCACCTTTAGAGGACTACACGTCCTCGCCGTCAAAGGGTCATGTGCCTTCACCTTTGTAGGGCTACACGCCCTCACCTTCAGAGGACTACACGTCTTCACCTTTAGAGGACTACACGTCCTCGCCATCAGAGGACTACATGTTCCCCATTTTCAAAGGGGGGCATGCCCTCACCTTTAGAGGATTGCACGTCCTTGCCATCATAGGACTACACTCCCTCGCCTTCGAAAGGCGACACGTCCTGAACTTCAGAGGGCTACACGCCCTCGCCTTTAGAGGACTACGCGTCCTCACTTTCAGTGGGCTCCATATCCACACCTTAAGATAATTTAAGGTCCTCTGTCCTTAAATGCTTAACCGAGACTTGCACTCCCGGTTAAGGGACCAGTAGTTTCCTTTTAACGGTTCCTGGGCCACCCCCTGATATGGGAGGAGGGCCAACTGTGCAAGCACAACCAGAAAGGGAGGCTATCACACAGCTACTATGCATACCGGGGCAAGATTTCACCCGTGCCGCTGCAAAGAGAAGAGTGCGGACCATGCGCACCAACATGACCACTCTTACACAGATATAGATGACATTGCTACTTAGCAACATTCTGCCCAGCGACCGCAATGCCAATCTCCCCCTGCGGAAGTATCAGTTGGTCTGTGCCGTCCCGACATGGGTAAGTATGCATATGGTTCAACTGATTTCTGATACCATTTATTTGTTTGCAGGGATCGCACCCACAAAGACACCCAGTGATCCTGAAGAAGTCCAACAGGGCCCTGGGGTTTCCAGCTCTGGTTACGGGCCTCTATCAGTCCTACAGGGTGCCCGTACCCCCCCGGCAAGGTCACGTCATCATAGGTAAGTATGCACATCGCTCAACTGATTTCTGATTTCATCTATTGTTTGCAGGGATCGCAACTGCAAGACACCTAGTGGACCCGAAGAAGTCCAACAGGGTCTTGGAATTGTCAAGCTCTAATTACGGGTCTTTGTCAGTTCTACGGAGTACCTGTCACCTCCAGCAAGGGCATCAGGCCCCCTACTAATCGAGCTTTCATCAAGAAGTACTGCGCCCCCAAACGGGCGCAGGGCGAGACACCACAGTAGCATTGGGATGGTCGGCAGCGGGAAACAGACGCACCGCCATCACCTCTAGAGTTCACCTCTGCTCATCCACAAAAAGGTTTGAGTATTGCCTACACAACATGGCCGACCAATAGGCGACCAAGTCCAAAGCCAAATGTAAGAAAAGTACTAGGTCAGTGACCGACAAGTCATAAGGCGTCCAGCTAAAGACGTTAAAGAAGCGCTACTAGGAGGCAACCTAGTACCTTTTGAATCTATGTTTGTTATTTGATCACTTTTTATAGTAGGACGCACCTAGTTGCTCATGATCCTGGGAATTTAAATAAAACAAGCGCAAGCTCGGAAGGTAGTCATACCTTACAAAACATATATATGTATGTTTAGGTAGTGAAAATACCTTAGATATGCATGTATGTAAACAAAAAACACTTCACAAAATATATATATGTATGTTTAGGTAGAAAGATACCTTAGATATGCATGTATGTAAACAAAAAATACTTCACAAAATATATATGTATGTTTAGGTAGAAAGATACCTTGGATATGCATGTATATAGCAAAAATACCTTACAAAACATATATATGTATGTTTAGGTAGAAAGATACCTTGGATATGCATGTATATAGCAAAAATACCTTACAAAACATATATATGTATGTTTAGGTAGCAAGATACCTTGGATATGCATGTATATAGCAAAATACCTCATGAAAAAAAAAGAGAAGAAAAAAAAACAAACAAGAAAAGGAAATAAACAAATAAAAAAAAAAGAAAAAAAAGAGAGAAAAAAGAAAAATAAGTTGTCTAGCTGAAAAACCAACATGCTTTTGAAAAGAGATGACTTCCAACTTTTCTTTGAAGAAAAATTCGCTGATCATAGCTAGTTTTTGGAAAAAAAATGTGTGTACACCTGAAGGGTGAATGCTGTGAAATTTTCCCGGACGCCCGAAATGGACTTGGATGAATGCACAAATGGATAAAAGAACATATTTTGGAAACATTGGGTTGACTAAAATAGAGGAAATGAATCCTGAGCCCTAGCATCACATGACCATAAAAATTTGACACTTGAGTGTCCGCATAGGTGCATGCATGACCAGTTTTGCATAAAGTTTCCAAATCATCATTTTTGCATTTGTGTCATGGAAATAGTGTGGGGCATCCCTTTTATCCTTGAACCAAACCAAACCCCGACATGTATCATGTCTAGCCATTCTACAAACCTTGAGCCAAAATCCTGACTCACCATAAACCTTGACCTAGGGTGAGAATGTCAATCCTTACCCTCGAAAGCAAAAAAGAAAAGAAGGAAAATTTCCAATCAAAGAGAAAGCAAAAAAAGAAAAGAAAGGAAATTCCCAATCAAAGAGTGGGAGAAAGCAAAAAGAAAAGAAAGAAAATTCCCAATCAAAGAATGAGAGAAAGTAAAAAAAAAAAAAAAAAAAGAAGAAGAAGGAGGAAAGAAAGCCCCTGATCGGGGATCTAAGGAAAAACAGAAGGAATATGCAGAGAGGTCTTTGGACCGGACAATATCTGAACAATACAGAATTGTCACCAAATGAACGAAAAAAGAAGGAAAGGGAACCACGACCTAAAATAGTCTTCTCCCTTTGATTACCAACCAAAATCCCGTGCGCTAGCGACTTTTTTTTTCTCGCCCCGCACTAAACAAAAACAGAAAAAGAAAAAAGCCAGAAAAATCAAAAGCCAAAAACACACAAAAGCCGAAAGAAGAAACCACCAAAAGAACCCATTCCCAAGGGAAGCCCTATTGATCCATGATCACGCGTGTAATTTTTGATTTGATAGGAAATAATTTGCAAAGTCAAGTCATGACATATCTATGGTTCGGAATTAGGATGAAACACTTACCTATGCGAGATTGATACACTTTGAGTGGATTTCTTCTATTTTTGTCGAACCCAGTGTTTCCTCTAAATGATCATTTCGAAACGAAATGCTAACATCCAAAATCTCATTTATGGTTATGGGAGATTTCATCAGCAGACTCTCCTTCCCCGGTAGACGCATTGTTTTTCACTCAAAAAAGCATATGCTGCTCTAAATCAGTTGGAATATTTGTCTCCTTGCTAAAGCATGTTTGCATTTTAGTGGAGAAAACACCGAGACTTTTTCAAATCTCACAAGTTATCCAGAACTACGTAGGTCTGAGTTCCTCATTGGAGGATACGTAGGAGCAAGAGCCTCGCTTTTGTCGACCACACCGCCTTTTGTTGCCATGACTCAAGAGCTGGTAGCCCGCGGAGACACCTTACGGTTATCCGCACCTCGTCATTCAGTGACCCCAAGTGTGATTCACGAGCAGAGACCAATATGGTCATCTGCGCCCTTTCCGGAGATGTCAGCATTTTCCGATGGAGACTTTTCAAGTCTCACAAGTTATCAAGAACTACGTAGGTCTGAATTCCTCATTGGAGGATACGTAGGAGCAAGAGCCTTGCTTTTGTCGGCCGCCCCATAATCTTTGTCATACTGACCCTGAGGTCATGTGACATGCACCCTTGTATCATCCAGAGGCGGCGGGCCCGATGATACGCGGAGATACCTTACGGTTATCCGCACCCTTTTGTCATCCAGAGGCGGCGGGCCCGATGACAAGCAGAGAACAAGTTTGGTCATTCTGCACCCTTGTATCATCCAGAGGCGGCGGGCCCGATGATACGCGGAGATACCTTACGGTTATCCGCACCCTTTTGTCATCCAGAGGCGGCGGGCCCGATGACAAGCAGAGACCAAGTTTGGTCATTCTGCACCCTTGTATCATCCAGAGGCGGCGGGCCCGATGATACGCGGAGATACCTTACGGTTATCCGCACCCTTTTGTCATCCAGAGGCGGCGGGCCCGATGACAAGCAGAGACCAAGTTTGGTCATTCTGCACCCTTGTATCATCCAGAGGCGGCGGGCCCGATGACAAGCAGAGACCAAATTTGGTCATTCTGCACCCTTGTATCATCCAGAGGCGGCGGGTCCGATGATACGCGGAAATACCCGAGTGGTTATCCGTATAAACATTCTTTTGCTATCTGTAAGACAGAACGCTTGATAGCATGCAGAGGCTGACATAGTCTTCTGCACCTTTTGTTCCTCCGGGAACAACAAGTCATTTACATGCGGAAATTTCATGGTCACCCGCGACTCTCGTCAACCGAGAGGAGCGAAATTAGTGTCATACACTAATTTTCGTCCGGGTACCTTTGCTTGATGACATGCGACCTTTCTTTGGTCCTTGTGAGGTGCTTGGCACCCATCGTTAGGCAATTTGTGAAAATCCGGGAACGACAAGTCATGGTCACCCGTGACTCTCGTCAACCGAGAGGAGCGAAATTAGTGTCATACACTAATTTTCGTCCGGGTACCTTTGCTTGATGACATGCGACCTTTCTTTGGTCCTTGTGAGGTGCTTGGCACCCATCATTAGGCAATTTGTGAAAATCCGGGAACAACAAGTCATTTGCATGTGGACATTTTATGGTCACCCGCGACTCTCGTCAAATCGAGAGGAACGAAATTAGTGTCTTATCTTTACTTTCCTTTTATCTCCAATAAAAGACAAGTAAAGAGGGGCAACTGTCATACCCTAATTTCGTCCGGGGACCTTTGCTTGATGACATGCGACCTTTCTTTGGTCCTTGTGAGGTGCTTGGCATCCATCATTGGGCAATTTGTGAAATTCCAGGACATGCCGAAAAACCAAAAAAAATATATTGATGCACAATCCGTAAGTTTCTGTGACACACCGGAAATAAAATGGAAGCATCGTTGCATAATTAAGTGAGATTCCGTAACATTCCGTAAGTCAAGAAGGGGATGATTATGTAATCCGCAAGGTTCCGTAACATTACGGAAAGAAAACAAGTATCGTTACGAGATTCGTAAGTTTCCGTAACTTTACGAAAAAAGAATCACCAAAAAAGGTAAGGGGGTGAACTTATCAAGATAGGGTGTAAATAGAAATTCAAATCTAGGCCCTTTCAGAACATTTTGGAAGTTGGGTTGCTTAAGGAGGAAGCAACTGGGCGGCAAGCTCCTCCACGTTTTTGAAAAATGGTTTTCGGGGCTTCCGCGGCTTCCGTAATACTTCCGTAAAATTTCCGAAACTTTGGGTAAGCATATTCCACTTAACATTGGTGAAAGGGAAGAGAAAAAAGATGAAAATGAAATTCGAAAATAGTTCCGTAAGGCTTCCATAACTTTTCCGTAAAATACGAAAAGGGGGGTGAACTTAGTAATTCGGGTGTGCTTAGAAATCTTCTTCATTAAGTCTTTGGGCGGCAAGCACCTCCCTTTTTTTCTATAAATAGGGGAGGGGGGAGCTGTTTCAAAATGTTCAAGACCCCTTTGGCTATGCATTTCGGCTATTTTGGGCAAAAAACACGTTTTCGTGAAGAAAAATCAAGTCGAAGTACTTCCGTAACGCTTCCGTAAGCGATTCTGTGGAAATTTTTCATCGTTCTTCGTCGTTCTTCACCGTTCTTCATCCGTTCTTTGTTCGTTCTTCGTTCTTCAACGGGTAAGTTTTCGAATCCGAGACTTTCAATTCATTTCTTGTTTTGTGTACTTTCACTTTAATTTCGTTTACTTTCAGTTTTCTTTTCTTTACTTTTTAACGTGCTTTAACCATTTATTTAAGCCGTTTTCTCGTCTAATAAATGATAAAATGAATTTCAACCGATCATTTGTGTTGTAATCTCGTTTAATCACTGTTAAAACGAAATCTAACCGATCGTTCACGCTATAACCTCGGTTAAACCAAAAAAAGTAAAATAATAATAAAATAATCAAAATATCTTGAAAAATAATAATAAAATAATCAAAATATCTTTGAATAAAATAATAAAAAAAATCAATCGGACGTTTTTCTTTGGAAGTTTCCTTGAATGAATTGATTAATAACCAAAGTGAAACTAAGACTAAAATCAACTCACAAATCAAGTTTTTTTTCCGAAAAATCACTAAAAACCGTTTTAAGGTCCAACGCCTTAAACGGTCCTCTTTGCTTTTATCGGTTAACATGGACCGTTCAAAAGCATAAAATCAACATGTGACTTTACTGCTTTTGCAAGAACTACGTAGGTCTGATTTCCTCATCGCAATTGAGGATACGTAGGAGCAAAAGCCCCGCTTTTGTCGACCACCCCAAGAGATCATTAATGGTCCAAATGCCTTAACGTTTCTCTCCTTTCAAAAACAAGAGATCGTTAATGGTCCAATGCCTTAACGTTTCTCTCCTTTCAAAATCAAAAGACCGTTTAATGGTCCAACACCTTAAATGACCTTTTGTTCAAATAAAAAACATATTTTGCAAAAAAGACAAAAAACAAACTTAAACCAAACACTTTGTTCCGAAAGAACTACGTAGGTCTGATTTCCTCATCGCAAATTGAGGAATACGTAGGAGCAAAGGGAAACACCCTTGTCGACCACTAAAAGAGAAAAAATATAAAAAGGGTATAAAGGATATAAGGACATAAAAGGGAACGTAAAAATCAAAGTCATGTTTGCACATTCGATTAAAGGCTGCCGTCCCTTGTGACGGACGTGTGGGGTGCTAATACCTTCCCCGCGCGTAAATACAACTCCCGAACCTTTCACTTAAAAGTTCGTAGATCGCGTCTTTTCCGGTTTTTCCGACGTTTTCCTCAAATAAACGTTGGTGGCGACTCCGCGCGTATTCCTTTCGTGGAACACGCATCCCACGAGTCTCGCGTCGCCCTCCCCCCGAAGGGTAGGTTGCGACAACCATAAATGAGATTTTGGATGTTTAGCATTTCGTTTCTAAATGACCATTTAGAGGAAACACTGGGTTCGACAAAAATAGAAGAAATCCACTCAAAGTGTATCAATCTCACACAAGTAAGTGTTTTATCCTAATTCCGAACCATAGATATGTCACGACTTGACTTTGCGAATTATTTCCTATCAAATCAAAGATTACATGCGTGATCATGGATCAATAGGACTTCCCTTGGAAATGGGTTCTTTTGATGGGTTTTTTGGCTTTTGATTTTTTTGGCTTTTTCCTTCTCTGTTCTTGTTTGACGCGAGGTGAACAAGTCACCGACGCACAGGATTTTGGTTGGTAATCAAAGGGAGAAGACCACTTTAGGTCATGGTTTCCTTTCCTTCCTTCTGTTCATTTGGTGACAATTCTGTATTATTCAGATATTGTCTGGTCAAAAGACCTCTCTGCACATTTCTTCTAGTTTCTTTGATCAGGAACTTTCTTTCCTTCCTTTTTTACTTTCTCCCATTCTTTGGTTGGGAATTTTCTTTCTTTTCTTTTCGCTTTCTCTTTGATTGGAAATTTTCCTTCTTTTCTTTTTTTGCCTTCTCTTTGATTGGAAATTTTCCTTCTTTTCTTTTTTGCTTCCGAGGGTAAGGATTATGGTGAGTCAGGATTTTGGCTCAAGGCTTGTAGAATGGCTAGACATGATACATGTTGGGGTTTGGTTTGGCTCAAGGATAAAAGGGATGCCCCACATTATTTCCATGACACAAATGCAAAAACGATGATTTGGAAATTTTATGCAAAACTGGTCATGCATGCACCTATGCGGACACTCAAGTGTCAAATTTTTATGGTCATGTGATGCTAGGGCTCAGGATTCATTTCCTCTATTTTAAATCAACCCAATGTTTCCAAAATATGTTCTTTTATCCATTTGTGCATTCATCCAAGTCCATTTCGGGCGTCCGGAAAAATTTTCACAGCATTTACCCTTCAAATGTGTACACACGTTTTTTTTTTCAAAAACTAGCTATAATCGGCGAATTTTCCTTTCAAACAAAAATCGGAAATCATCTCTTTCAAAAACATGTTGGTTCTTTATCTTTTATTTTCCTTCTTTTTCTCCTTACTCGCTCTCTCCCTTTTTTTTTCTTTTTATCATGATTTTTGTTTGTTTTATTTTTTAGGACGATGTTCCTAAACGAAAAACTCTACACGGTTCCAGAATTTCAAATAAACATCATCGATAATAATGATATAAGCACTAACACAAAAATCCAAACAAAAATGTATTCGTGATATAGATGACAATCAAAACAACAAAAATAAACATTAGTCTCTCAAGTCAAAAAATAACATAACATAAAAATGATAAAAGAAATATGAAAGAAAACATGAATCTGGGGATCTCCCAGTCATGTAGCTCCACTCCCTCCCAAGAAGTCAAGCAAATCGGCCATCTCCTCGTCCTCGTGGGCCTCCTCTCCATCGTCTGGGGCCTCTGGGGGTGCCTCTCCTGTCTGGGCCTTGGGCCAATCCCCGGGCCATGCGACCTCCGCCCTGAACTGGTCTGGAGTAAGGCATGAAAAAGAAGCGAAGCCCTGACTCTGCATGCTGAGGCTCAGCTGGTAAAGGGTCTCATTGGTCCGCACATGGGCCCTGTGGTTGGCCGCCTCCTGGCGAACCACATGCCGTAAATACTGCTCCATGTCAAACGACCCAGCCGGGCCAGCCTGATGAGGTGGTGGTGGCGCGCCTGCGGCCTGTGGAGCATCACCCTGAGCCTGTCTCTGGGTGCAGTACTTCTCAATAAAAGCCCGGGTGATGGGCGGCCAAATCACCTTGGTAGGTGCGACGGGGACTTCGAACGACTGGCAGAGTCCTGTGATCAGTGCGGGAAAACCCAGGGCCCTGTTGGACTTATCTGGGTCCAAAGAGTGCCTGGTCGGCGCCATACCTGCAAATAGATAGATGGCATCAGCAATCAACTGAGCCACATGAACACTCATCCGTGTCAGGATGACGTACACCAGCTGACACTTCGGCAGAGGGAGGTCGGAATTATGATCGTTGGGCAGGATGTTGCTGAGGAGCAACGTCATCCATATCTGGGTCAGGGTGGTCATGTTGGTGCGCATGATTCGCACTCGCCTCCCTGTAGCAGTCCGGGAAAAATCCTGCCCCGGTATACACAGCAACTGGGCGATGGCCTCCTCATCAAAACCATCGGACCGGTTCCTCCTCTGGCCATACTCGTACTCCTGGCCCCCTTCCAGCACTAAAGGATATCCCAGGAACTGGCTGATAGCATCTGCATCGAACGGGATCGACTGACCCCTCACCTAGGATCTCATATCGCGCACGCCCTCCTCCGTAGGCCAAGCATTGGCATAAAATTCGAGGACTATGTCTGGGTCGAACTTGGCCATGGGGGTAACTAGTGATGCCCACCGCCGGCGAACTATCTCTTCTTGGAAATCGGTATACTCGTCGTCCCTGAGCTGGACACGTCGCTCTCGGAGAAATGACCATCCCTTGATGGCCTCGAAGCGCTGCTGGTGTTCAGCGCTCCTAAAGCGGTGACTATCATACTCGGGAGCAGAACTAGTTCCTTCGGCCGCTTTATCCTTCCTGGATCTCTTTGAGGCAAGTTTCCGCGGGGCCATTTCCTGCGAGAACAAACATTTAGAAGTTAGTTTTACCAAGAAATGCTACTCTTAAAACGAAAATGGCATACAACCTCCTCCAATAAACACAATCATCAATGTAAATTTAGAGCAAACTCATGCACATACTTCCTTACGAACATTCACTCGCACAAGATATTCTTCTAACTAAAAAAAAAAATGCACCCATGCACAATCAAGGCACCTTCGTTACCTAGATCACTTATATGCACTTCCAAGGTGTATTTGCTACCTACATCACATGCATTTCCTTTGCTAAATTTACATACATGCATACTCAAGACACTTTGGCTACCAAAAATTGCATACGTGCACATTTAGGTATTTCTAATACCTATACATACACAAACTTCGTGATGGATCTTGGCTACCTACACAATAAGGTGCTACATTTCATGCTTTATTCAAGTGTTTTTGCTACCTAAAGTCGCATGCAAATTCAAGTATATTTTCTTTTGCTAAAAAACATTCAAATTAAAAAGGTATTTCTGTAAGGTATTTCTTTACATAACATGCAACATATATATATCTTTGTGAGACATTTTGACTACCCAAAAATCACATGTACACACCTCCAAGTATTTTGCTACCATATCTAAAGGTGTAAATTGCCAAAGGTATTTTGCTACTTATTCTACACCTACACGTTTATGATGAACAAAAATCCTAAACATCTAGGCGTAGGGAAACTATTGTAGCGTGGCTCATAGCTGATTGCTGGCCAAAAAGGGTAGCTTCACCCAATATGCACCCACTCTTGTGTTCTCTTGCATAAAAACTTTGGTTCCTAGGCCTAGGATATATGTGGGGCAATTATTCTAGCCCTTACGAAACTGAATACATGTCCCAAAAAATAGAAAACATGTGCAAACCAAATTGTCCCATAGGTTGTTTCCCTACAAAAATCATGCGCTAATGCCATTGAGGCATTTCACCGAACACTTGGTGGGCGCGCGTTTAGGCATCAATAGCGAGAGAACGTGGACAATATGGCATGCCCTGTTGCTTCAAAATACATTATAGGCCTAGGGCCATCTCATACAAACCCTCAATTCAACCCAATCAAGCAAGAAAACAAACCAAAATTGCCCCACATATTTGAGCACGTTCCCACAATTTAGAGCACCAAAAGAAGATCAAAATACACCAATGAGAAGCTAGAAAGCTTAAGGATGGAATACTTACTTGTTGGTGATGAATAAAAGCGCAAAACGGAATCGGAAAATGCAAAAAATAGTGATCCTAGGGCTGCAAATTCGTAAATTCCGTGGGTATTGCTTTTGAATGGGGGAAAAATAAGTTTTTGAATGCAAAAACGTCCCCCTTCTTCATTTTTTATATTTTGGTGCAGGGGTTGCTCGCCCAGGTGAGCTCAGCTCGCCCAGGCGAGCTAACCTGCACCCTTTTTTTTTTAAAAAAAAAAAGGTCGATTGATTTAAGAAGCGACTGTACACGGGAATGGCTCGCGTGAGGGGACCAAAGCTTTTGATGCTCCGCCAGCCACTCCGTAAGGTACTGATCGAAACTCCCCAGGATAGATTAGGCATCGAACAAAGGTAATAATTACTATAACTTCAAAGGATACTGGGCTGCTTTACAGCAGCGCTTTCCGCTTTTCCCGGGCTAGGTTAAGGACGATGACCTATTGGTAGTGACCCTAGCCTCCTTTTGTGTCCGTCTCCAAGTATCTGAAAGTAGGAAACAACGAGGTGTGGCAAATCTCGACCGCGTCGTTGTCTTACCTCGATTGGTTTCTGCTGTTTTAACTTTGTCTCTACCCCAGAAGGTAGCTCGAGATGATCCTGTCCCTGTTTTACCACAACAATATGCATGCGCATGCGTATGCATGAACATTTCCAAACGCAGCAAATTTAGTGAAAGTTGGTTTAGGTTCAATTTTAATTAAGCGCTTGGGGCATCCCATGAAATGAGCGGAAGGGCTCAGGTGATCACAAACTAACGCAAGGTTTAAAACCAACGTGAGGACTAAAGCCTCGAACCCACGTTCACTTCATTAAAAGATTGTAACGAGGGATACAGTAGACGGGGAATCCCTAGGGGAACCCAGAAAACACATAAAGATAAAGAACATGTAGCGACATCCTTAATTGCCCCAGATTCTAAGCATAATATCACTTGACGATGTCAGAGTTCACGGGTGATGGTAGCTCTTCGCCATCCATGTTGGTAAGCACCAGGGCTCCTCCGGAAAAAGCCCTCTTCACAAGAAAAGGCCCCTTGTAGTTTGGGGCCCATTTTCCTCGATTGTCCTTGACAGCATGGGACATTTTCTTTAGCACAAGGTCTCCCTCGTGGAACTTGTGCAAGCGTACCTTCTTGTTGAATGCATTCTTCATTCTCTGCTGGTACAAGCGCCCATGACTCATGGCCGTTAAGCGCTTACCTTCGATGAGGTTGAGTTGGTCATAGCGCGTTTGAGCCCACTTTGATTCCTTTAATCCGGATTCCGCCAAGATTCTTAATGACGGGACTTCTACTTCAAAAGGTAGCACAACCTCCATTCCATATACCAATGAGAACGGTGTTGCCCCAGTTGACGTTCGTACTGAAGTTCGGTAACCGTGTAACGCGAATGGGAGCATCTCATGCCAATCTCTGTACGACACGGTCATCTTTTGGATAATCTTTTTGATATTTTTATTGGCTGCTTCCACGGCTCCGTTCATCTTTGGTCGGTAGGGCGTGGAATTGTGATGTTGGATTTTAAACTCCTCGCACATTTCCCCCATCATCTTGTTATTCAAGTTGGTGCCGTTGTCCGTGATAATCTTCCTTGGCGAACCGTATCGGCAGATGATCTCTCTCTTGATGAACCTGACCACTACACCCCTCGTGACATTGGTGTAGGAGGCCGCCTCGACCCACTTGGTGAAATAATCTATCGCCACGAGGATGAAGCGATGACCATTCGAGGCCTTGGGCTCAATGGCCCCGATGACATCTATTCCCCACATGGAGAAAGGCCAAGGGGCGGACATGACGTTCAGAGGATGCGGTGGAGCATTGACATTGTCTGCGAATGCTTGACATTTGTGGCATTTCCTTACGTGGACACAGCAGTCATTTTCCATGGTGAGCCAGTAATAACCTGCCCTTAGGATCTTTGTGGCCATAGCATGCCCGTTGGCGTGCATTCCAAACGAGCCCTCATGGACTTCCTCGATCATGTGGTTCACCTCTTTGGCATCCACGCACCGCAGGAGTGTCATGTCGTGGTTTCTCTTATACAGTATGCTTCTGCTCATGAAGAAGCCGGCCGCCAATCTTCTCAATGTCCTTTTATCATTGTCGGCAATCTCTGGTGGGTATTCTTTGCTTACGACATATCGCTTGATGTCAAAATACCAAGGCTTACCGTCCTGTTCCTCTTCTACTCGGCAACAATGCGCGGGTTTGCCACGACACCAAAATTCAATGTATGGTAGATCCCCGTGCGGCGTTAGCTGGAACATGGATGCCAAAGTGGCAAGCGCATCAGCCATTTGATTTTCCTCGCGGGGAACATGATGGAAGGAGATCTCATCAAAGGTCTTAGCCAATTCCTTGATATAGGCTTTGTAGGGTATCATCTTGGGATCTCTAGTTTCCCATTCCCTCCTCAGCTGATGGATTACCAATGCTGAGTCGCCGTAAACCTTGAGTAGTTTGACATTGGAGTCAATTGCTGCCTGGACGGCCAGGGCACACGCTTCATACTCAGCCATGTTGTTGGTGCAGTCGAATCCTAGCCTGGCTGTGAAAGGTACACATTGATTGTCCGGAGAGACCAATACTGCTCCAACGCCATGGCCTAGAACGTTCGACGCTCCATCAAACCATACGGTCCATTTGTCCCGATCTTCGTTCAATTTTTCCTCAAACAAGGCCATGATGTCCTCATCCGGGAATTCAGGATGCATGGGCTGATAGTCGTTAAGAGGCTGCTGAGCCAAATAATCTGCTAAGGCGCTTCCTTTTATCGCTTTTTGGGTGACGTAAACTATATCAAACTCGGATAGCAGGACTTGCTATCGGGCGATTCGTCCCGTGAGAGCTGGCTTTTCAAAGATGTACTTAACCGGGTCCAACTTGGATATCAACCAGGTAGTATGACTCAGCATGTACTGCCTTAGGCGATGGGATGCCCATACTAAAGCACAACACGTCCTTTTGAGCAAGGAGTAATTCATTTCACAGGTCGTGAACTTCTTACTTAGGTAGTAAACATCGCGCTCTTTCTTTCCGGATTCGTCATGTTGCCCCAGCATACACCTCATCGACTTGTCCAAGATTGTCATGTACAAGATGAGAGGCCTTCCAGGTACTGGTGGCATAAGCACGGGAGGATTCATAAGACACTTCTTGATCCTTCCAAAAGCCTCTTGGCAACCCTCATTCCAGCGATCAGTTTGGTTTTTGCGTAAGAGCTTGAACAACGGCTCACAAATGGCGGTGAGCTGCGATATGAATCTGGCAATATAATTCAAGCATCCCAGGAAACCTCGGACTTGCCTCTCGGTACGGGGTTCCGGCATCTCAAGGATGGCCTTCACCTTTTCGGGGTCTACCTCTATCCCTTTTTGGCAAACGATAAAACCAAGCAATTTCCCTGATTTGACCCCAAAGGTACACTTAGCGGGGTTCAACCTTAATTGATATTTCTTAAGCCTTTCGAACAACTTTCGCAGGTTGACAAGGTGTTCTTCCTCGAATTTAGATTTAGCGATTATGTCGTCCACGTAGACCTCGATCTCTTGGTGCATCATATCATGGAACAAAGCTACCATGGCTCGTTGATAAGTTGCCCCGGCATTCTTGAGTCCAAAGGACATCACTTTGTAACAGAATGTTCCCCACAGGGTGACAAAGGTAGTCTTTTCCATATCCTCTGGCGCCATCTTTATCTGATTGTAACCGGAGAAACCATCCATGAAGGAAAACAAAGCGAAATTGGTCGTATTATCTACAAGGATATCAATGTGTGGCAAAGGAAAATTGTCCTTGGGACTGGCCCGATTCAGGTCCCGATAATCCACACACATTCGTACCTTCCCATCCTTCTTAGGGACTGGTACAATGTTGGCAACCCCTTCTGGGTACCGGGCGACCGCCAGAAAACCAGCGTCAAACTGCTTCTTCACTTCTTCTTTTATTTTCAAGGATGTTTCGGGCTTCATCCTCCTCAATTTCTGCTTTACCGGGGAACACTCGGGATTT
This sequence comes from Glycine soja, assembly GCF_004193775.1. Classification (NCBI taxonomy): domain Eukaryota; kingdom Viridiplantae; phylum Streptophyta; class Magnoliopsida; order Fabales; family Fabaceae; genus Glycine; species Glycine soja. The sequence continues at coordinate 12,772,760 of NC_041012.1, read as the reverse complement.
AGAGGTAATCGATGCTGTACAATGTCAGAACTCAAACCAGGCATATCTTGGTACGACCAAGCAAAGATGTCTTGGTAGTCTCTTAGCAGGGTTATTAATTCTTCACGGACAGGTGCGGTAATACCCGTGCCTATCTTTACTTCCCTTTTTCCACTGCCAGCTCCCAAGTTTACTAGTTCTATTTCTTCCTGATGAGGCCCCATTTCTTGGTCCTCATGGGCGACTATCCTTTCTAACTCCAGGGGAAGTCCCACATCCTCGTTCTCTTCATCTTCCGTTTGATTCGTTTCCTACTCGAAGTTGATAGGCGGGTCCCAGGTATTAGTACCTTCGAGGGACACGTCATCGAATCTGCCATTTTAAACATAAAGAAGTAAACATGCAAATGGATGAGAATGGGTAGAGACGTAGGAACAGATGAAGAAAGATCCTTGTATTATAAATTCAAGAACAAAAGACACAAAGCCTTAACAAAAGAAAAACTCTAAAGCCTAGGCCCAACTATAGAGCTTTTAAAACCGTAAAGGTTTACATTATGCTCGTCGCGTAAATGTCGGGGCGTTCCTCCACTCGCCAATTTCCCAGTTGGAAATCAGGAGGGCATGGTCATACCAAATCCAGCATACTCGGAACATCATCTTCGTATATAGCGACGACTTGACCTTCGTACCCCTGACCCGCGCTTATAAAGCTCTTACTTATGTGGTAGGGTGGGTTTCCTTCACCTTCTTGTCTCAACCGCGAGCCTTGACTTCCGCTCTTCCTTCTGGCAACGCTCCTCTTTATATCTGCCTGAGTGGGCTTATAGCCTAACCCATACTTCCCACGATTTCCTTTGGCATTTATCAGGCTAGTTATGCCGCCATTGTCTTTGCCTAAACCCATTCCGGGTTCGTAACCGCTCCCCAACATAACTCGGGCCATCATTACTGCTGCATCGGACAGACAAGCTTGCCCAGAGAAGGAATCCACGGAGGAAATGCTTACCACCTCGAAAGACTGAAAAGCGGTTTCTAATGACTCCACATAAGGCATAGAGGATGGGCAGCTCACCAAGATGTCTTCCTCGCCTGATACGATGACCAGATGCCCTTCCACTACGAATTTCAACTTTTGGTGGAGTGTAGAGGGAACAACTCCCACTGAGTGGATCCACGGACGTCCCAACAGACAGTTGTAGGGGGGGTTAATATCCATTATTTGGAAGGTAGCTTGACAGGTGTGAGGGCCTATCTGTACTGGGAGGTCTATCTCTCCCCTAACCTCTGGGCGGGTGCCGTCGAAGGCACGAACCACCATTGAACTCGGCTTTAGGTGGGAAGCATTGAATGGTAATTTCTCCAAAGTGCTCTTAGGCATCACGTTTAAACTGGAACCATTATCTATGAGCACCTTGGCTACGATATGGTCCATACACTTGACTGATACGTGCAAAGCTTTATTATGCCCTCTCCCCTCGGCGGGGATTTCTTCTTCGGCAAAGGCGAGATAGTTGTTGGCAGTGATATTATTGACCAGTCCTCCGAAACCTTCTACCGAGATGTCTTGGGCCACGTGGGCCTCGTTCAGAACTTTTACTAGCAGAGCCCGATGAGGCTCGAAGCTCATGAGTAACTCCAACAGTGAGACCCTGGCCGGGGTTTTGTTGAGCTGTTCGATAACCTTGAATTCGCTCTGCTGAATTATACGGAGGAACTCGCTGGCTTCCTCTAGCGACACCTCCTTTTTACCGTCCTTTTTCTCCGGAAGACCTTTCGCCGGAATATCCTTATTCGAAGCGAGGGGTATTTCATCATCTTGTTCCTCCACCACTTTTGCTTTCCCCTTGACGTTCGCGGGTTGGACTGGTAGGTCCGGGGGCGCAAACACACGATCGCTACGGGTCACACCACTCAATCCCGTGATATTTTTTACCTTAGCCGACAACGAGCTGACGTCGGTGGCTTCTTCTTCCTTCCCTCTCGGAGGTGTATATCTCCATGGGACTGCGTGGCTATTTTGGTATGGGAAAGGGACAGGTTTAGCTGTCAAGGGGTGTCCGGGCTTTTGCGAAGCTGTGCCCTTGGTGAAGTATATCACCAAGGGTTTGGGCTTCACAACACTGCTCCCATCCGTGGACTGCATGCATATATGCTGCTCTTCTCTTCCTTCACTACCAACTTCCAGTCGACCTTGATCTATCATCCGCTGTAACAATTCCTCTACTCCTAAACACGTTTCCATGTCATGCAGCTCTCCGGAATGCAGCAAACAGGAATCCTCCTTACGCCCACTATGGGTAATCACACCTCCCTTTTGTAGGGCCTCAAAGATAAACCTCCTAGGGGTTGCCATATCCCTTAAAGGTTTAGACCTGCACGGCCCATCGGACTCAACGGCATTAACTGCTCCCCCTCCATGATTGGCGAGCGGGTTGGTTTTCACATTGGGCCGATCCTCTTGGAACGTCAGCCATCCAGCATCTATCAAATGTTGGACCTTGTGTTTAAAGGCCAAGCATTTTTCAATGGAATGCCCCGGGGCACCCCCATGGTACTTGCAAGTTGCGTTAGGGTCATACCACTTTGGGAAAGGGGGTTGGAAGACCTTTCCGGGAGTTACCACGACCAATTGGTTGGCGATGAGGGACAACAAGAAGTCTTCATACGTTATTGGGAGTGGGGTGAATTCTTGAAATGGCCTTGGAGGGAAGTTCCTTATTGCGTTGGGATTGCCGGCCGGGCGAGTTGTGTTCGGAGTTGGAACTTGGGGAGCTTCCCTCTGGGTGGGTGCCTTAGGCTGCACAGGTGCTGAACTAGAGGCGTTCCCGGTGTGAGCCGAGAAGCTCGGGTGATGTTGCGCGTACTGATGGGTACCATGAGGTGTCTGCGGGGGTTTGACCCATGCGGGCATTGAAGAGACGGCATGGGAATCTCCTTCCTTCCTTTTGGCCCCCGTTGTCCCAATTCTTTTGGCATTCGCACTCGTGGAGGAAACGTAATCGAACTTTCCCCTTTTCAATCCTACTTCGATTCTTTCCCCGGCGAACACTAGGTCCGCGAAGCTGGACGGCATATAACCTACTAGCTTCTCATAGTAGAACACTGGCAAAGTGTTTACCATCATAGTGATCATCTCTCTCTCGACCATGGGAGGAACCACTTGTGCTTCCAGGTCTCTCCACCGCTGTGCGTATTCTTTAAAGGTTTCGCCCTCTTTCTTGAACATATTCTGCAGCTGAGTGCGATCGGGAGCCATATCGGAATTATACTGATATTGCCTTAGGAAGGCAGTAATCAGATCCTTCCAAGTACGGATGCGGGAAGCTTCCAAATTAGTGTACCAAACTACCGCGGCTCCGGCCAAGCTATCTTGAAAAAAGTGTATTAATAGCTTCTCATCCTTAGAGTGTGCGCCCATCTTGCGACAGTACATCTTGAGGTGGTTCTTGGAACAAGTCGTCCCTTTATACTTGTCGAAGTCCGGTGCTTTGAACTTCGGAGGGATAACAACATCGGGTACTAAGCAGAGATCCGTCATGTCTGCGAACGGATAGTCACCAAATCCTTCCACGGCCCTCAGTCTCTCCTCGAGGAGATCGAGTTTCTTCCTTTCTTCAGTTGCCGGGGGCGGTCCTTCCATGGACAAAACTATTGGTTGTGTCGTGATGTTGGGCTGAGGCAACGTGTTGGGTGTCGGCCCTTCAGGGATCGGGGGATAGAACTCGACATCCCTTCGAGCATAGTCTTGAGGGTCTTCGTGGACCTCGTCGAGATGTTGAGGAGGCTCTCTTTCAAGGATGGGAGAAGCAATATGGCCCGCATCGTCTTGCAGGACAGGTGATGAGTAGTTGAGCGGCAATCCATAAGGGTAAGCCGCTCGGTTGTATCCCAGATGAGGGTTGCCGTCATGCCCCAGCGTGTTCCTTCCCTGTCCTTCTATATTTGAGGGAGGATGGCGCGCGGTAGCCATGAGAGTTGGGTCTGCTTCGGCAGCCGAACTGGCAGCGGCAGCGGTGGCCACGTTTTTCTCCATGAGCTTCCTCATTCCTAACATGGCCTCCATCATGGAAGCCATATGTTCTTTCAGAGCCGACATGTTGGCTTTCATCTGTTCCTGTGTCTCCTCTTGATCACTCATCGTTCTAGATTTGGATCTGGTGCGATAGGGATGCCTTGTGGCGCGTTTAGTTATGGTGTTTTTCCTAAAAAAACCAAACGTGAGGAGTGGGTAAAGAAAGAAAGAATGCATGCTAGAGATAAAATGCAGGAGTGATTTGATTCGCACAAGCTTTTTGGAGTAGAAACATGGGACCAACTCATTTTATTTCAGAAAGTCGTATCTAGTCAAGATCTAAGAGACCATACAAGTTTCCTAGCGGTTTCTAATTATATGGGCCATTAAGTCTATCATATGCTGACAATAGCCGAGAAGTCCATGAATTTCTTCGGGGACGGAGTAAGTGTCCACCATTGCCTTGGCCTTGGCTAACAATCGGGGAAGTTCTTGACTCCCGTTCAAGGTAAGAGCAAACCGGTCCATCCACATGGTTGCCTCTTGGTGTAAAGAGTCGATCACCCTTCCTCTAGCCTCTTTTTCCGCATATACTTGGGCATACTCGTCCGCGACCTTATGCTCGTGGGCCGTGGCTAGACTTAACTCTTCTTGGTACTTGGCGATGATAGCTAGCATGTTGGTCTCTATCTCGCATAAACGCTGAGACAAGCTCCTTTTGGACCTTGAACAGGCAACTAACTCCTCTTTCAAGACCATGCTATGTGCTCGCGACTGGTCCCTCTCTTCCCTTCGTAGCTTGAGTTCACTGTTGCTACCCCACAGAGCTCCGCGAAATTTGTTACGGCCATACTCTTCCTTGCGAGCCCTCTTGGTCTCTTGTTCAAGGGCTCTTGCGGTAGTTGCATTCTCTTCCCATAATCCGGCACACTCCTTCCGGATGTGTGTAGCGGCTAACTTGAACTTCTCCTTGGCAAGTTTCGCCTTTCCTAACTCGTTTTTGAGAGCTTGGACTTCTTCGTCCTCTCCCGGTGCTTCGAAACTCTCTTCGCTGACGACTTTTAACTTGGCGAGCCAATCTAAACCTCGTATATGAACTTTCAGCCATTCATGATAACCACCAATGATGCCATTACGAATGCCCCTAAGTTCTTGATCTTTCCTTAACGGGGTTCCCCATGCCTTATGGATTCTTTGTATAGCCTTGAAATTTTGCGCGCCGAAATCTCTCACAAGGAGAGGAGACATGCTTTCTTCCATCGGTGCTTCCCTCATGGGGTACCCTAGTTGTCTTATAGCGAGCACGGGATTGTAGTTAATACAACCCCTCGTTCCTATCAGCGGAATGTTTGGGTACCCTCCACATGAGAAAAGGACTCCCTCATTTCCTTCCTTCCATCGGGGGAACCAATTGATTGTTTTACCTCCTATCCCAGCCAAAAGCTGGTCCCAATCTATTCTTCTCTTTTCAGCACACGAGCGATGGCTTTGGAGCGGACATGGATGCCTCGTGTCTTGCTGGAACAGGTGTGAAACCAACCAAACACAGAGAGCGGGCAAGCAACAGATGATCCGTGCGCTACTCTTCTCGCACCTTCGGTCAAATGTGTCAAATAAATCTGCCAAGACAGCTACCACCGGGCTTTCCTTGCTATGGTGGTATGCAAGGAAAGCGTCGATTGCGGCTAGGTCCACCAAACCATCTACGTTTGGAAAGAGGACGACCCCAAAGATTAGCAATGCTAACACATCCATAAACGGGACCCAATCTTCTTGTTTTGCCATATCCCTCGCCTTGTCTTCTAGGTACTTCCGTGGTAGGCCCGCTATGCCGTTTCGAGTTTGTTTTACGTGGTCCAAACCTCTTGCTGAATCCTTGACCACAGTTGCAATTCTGCTCAAAGAGGGGAGACACCCGGAGAAAAGATATGGTTTTCTTCCCCCGAGAGGACATCCTAGAATCTCCTCAAATTCTTCAATGGTCGGTACCAATTGGAAGTCTCCGAACGTGAAGCATCTCAAAGGCTGATCGTAGTATTGGGTGAGTGACGCAATGGCCTCTATGGATACCTCTGCTATGGTCAAATCTAAGATCTTTCCGTAAGTCTTGCGGAAGGCTTGCATTTGGAGAGGTTCCATCAACCGCCCTAATTCCTTGATGTTGGTGGTATCTAGGCCTTTAACCTTGACTTCGTAAAACCTCTTGCCGGTTCGATTTGTCCCCATGCTTACTAAAGTGAGACAAAAAGCTGGTGCAAATCAAAACTCCGATATCTCATGGGTGGAATGGATGAATGCATGAAGGAATGCATATGACACAGATGTAATTTAGGAATGCGGGAGTCCGGGAAACTGTCTCCTTCTTACACACAATGTCTAGGGGTAGCAAAGTGCCCCAACGTATGTATTTAAGACGGTGACACGAACCCTCCGTTGATTTGTCTATAGAGGGGATCAAGACAGAACCCGTGTGCGATGCATATGCAAAAGGCGCAATACGGGAATGTACATAGTATGACAATACTCACTGAATATAAGCAAAAGGGTATATGATACTTATGCATGGCAGTGTGAAAAATGGCACGCAGCGTGTTTGCTCCGTGCCCCTATTTAAGGGACCTATAAGGGAGAGAGCTAACTAGGCTTTTAGTGATAACCCCCAAGGTAGTCATATCTCTCTTGATGGTTTCTAGAGGTATCATCCCCTTCGAAGAACATACTGCAGCAGTAGGGACTACTAGCAACAATATGTTTTCAAAGAGAAAAACTCTAGATGAGGGTTCACTGTAATCAAGCAAGTCGGAGACCTAGCATGATCACAGATTCACCTCCACTCCTTATGTTCCCACGAACCCAGGTATAGGGCCCCTTTTTTTCAACTCACCGTGTGTGCAAATAGTGTTAGTGTTTGTGTGCATCAAATGAATAAATATTTACCTCAAGCATACAAAAAATGCACTAAAAGCATCAAAGAGTTATATATACAAGATTATAATGAAGGGAAACCAACAAAGGGGTAAGTCATGGTAAAACATTGCACAAGATTAAATGGCCTAACTTTCTAAAAACAGTCCTCAGTGGAGTCGCCAACTGTCGCAACCTACCCTTCGGCGGGAGGGCGACGCGTGACTCGCGGGATGCGTGTTCCACGAAAGGAATACGCGCGGAGTCGCCACCAACGTTTATTTGAGGAAAACGTCGAAAAAACCGGAAAAGACGCGATCTACGAACTTTTAAGTAAAAGGCTCGGGAGTTGTATTTACGCACGGGGAAGGTATTAGCACCCCACACGTCCGTCACAAGGGATGGTAGCCTTTAATCGAATGTGCAAACATGACTTTGATTTTTACGTTCCCTTTTATGTCCTTATATCATTTATACCCTTTTTATATATATTATATTTTTTTATTTTTGTGGTCGACGAGGGTGTTTCCCTTTGCTCCTACGTATTCCTCAATTGTGATGAGGAAATCAGACCTACGTAGTTCTTTCTTATGCGTGAATCAAGTGATTCTTTTTACTTGAAAGGTGATCATTTTAAGGCGTTGGACCTTAAAAATGATCCATTTTACTTGGTAAGAAACTGAAATGATAAACTTTCAAAATCCTATTTTTGTGGACAAGCTTGACTAGGCGAGTTGATTTTAGCCTTAGTTTCACTTTAGTTATTTAGTCAATTCAATTAAGAATGAGGAATCCCAAAGAGAAAATGTCCGGTTGATTTTTCGCTTTATTTTACTAAAAGGTATTTTTTTGATTATTATATTATTATTTTACCTCTTTTTTTATTTCCAACGTGGTTATGGCACGACTGAACGGTCGGAATTCATTTTAACTGAAATTAACGATTGATACAATTCAAACGATCGGTGGAAATTTATTTTATTTTTTTATTAGGCAAGAAAATAACTTAAGCAAATGACTAAAGCACGTCAAAAGGGGGTATGGAAAGTAAATGAAATGTAAATGAAAGCACGTAAAAACAAATGAGGACCACTAAGGGTGCATAGAATGAATTGAAAAGTTCGATCTAGGGAACTTACCGGTTGAAGACCGAATGAAGAACGTCGAAGAACGGTCGAAAACCTTCGCGAAATCACCCACGGAAACGTTACGGAAGCGCCTCGGCTTGGATTTTCTTCACGGAACCAATTTTTCTCACTAATTTTAAGTGATTCTGAAATACCAGGAGGGCTGAACGAAATTTCTCTTCACTTCTCCCCCTATTTATAAGAAAATGAGGGAGAAGCTTGCCACCCAGCTTGCCCAGGCGAGCAAGGTTGCTTCCTCTAGAAGCAACAACCTTCTGGAGGGCCCAAGTGGGCCTGGTTGCTATTTGCACCCCCATTTTTACTAAATACACCCCCTTGCCTTTTTTTGGTGATTCTCTTTTCGTAAAGTTACGGAAACTTACGAATTTCGTAACGATACTTGTTTTCTTTCCGTAATGTTACGGAACCTTGCGGATTACATAATCATCCCTTTTTTGACTTACGGAATGTTACAGAATCTCACTAATTGTGCAACAATGCTTCCTTTTGATTTCCGGTGTGTCACGGAATCTTACGGATTATGCATCAATATCTTCTTTTGACTTCCGGCACGTCACGGAATTTCACAAATTGCCTAATGATGGGCGCCAAGCACCTCAAAATGACCAAACACAAGTTGCATGCCACCAAGCACAGGTCCCCGGACGAAATTAGGGTATGACACTCACTTTTCTCTCAAAAAGACAAACTTTTAGGAATGATAAAATGAGGTCACATGAATGTCTGTACTTTTTATTTGAAACACAGTTAATCAAATGTTTCTTTTTTTACTTTTTACTCGTCATTTACGGCACCCTCACCAAACGTGTAGAACGAGCAATTTATGATTGAACAGACTTAGAAGTCAAACTCAGGAGCATAGGTCGCTTGAGCAAACAAACCAACAGCTTGCATTCATATTCCAGTGGAAGTTAAATAAGCAAAGATGTAATTGTGAGAGAATGAGAGATAAGGATATCAAATTTATCCATATTATTAGCATTGCGACTGTTGTTTACGGTAATGGCATAAACTTGAAAATTCTAATGGGTCATTGGAGACATCTAACAACAACCTTCAAATTTCCCCATGCATAGTGTCACTTGCCAACATCAGAATTCACAAGCGATTATCCTCCTCAAATTTCAGCCAGCCTGCATCAATCAGACTTTGCACCTTATGTTTCAAGGTCAAACAATGCTCAATGGAATGCCTCGAAACTCCTCCATGATAAGCACATGTTGCATTCAAGTGGTACCGTCAGAAAAATGGAGGTTGAGGAATCTTTGCTGGGGTTATGACTGTCATTGCATTATTGAGCAGATATGGGATTAAGTTAGTATATGACACCAAAATTGGGGTGAATTCTACAGGCTTTTTTGCTGGAAAATTCCTTCCCTGGTTGGTGTTTTGGTTCATGCTAAGGGTGGTGTCTGGTATCAGTTGTGCGGCAGGCAGGGTTTGTGGCTGATTTAGTGGTGGCCTTTGTGGATGATTAGGTGTTCTTAACTGGTAGGGTGGTGGGTAATGAGAAGGACTGATATTGGCCGAGTATTGATATTGTTGAGCTGGTGAGGAATTTGGCCATGTAGGAATGGCAGTCACAGCATGGGTTCCTCCCTCATTCTTACTCTCTCCATTTGCCCCAGGCTTCTTATTTATCAAAGTAAGATGATCTAATTTGCCTCTTTTCAGACCCACTTCGATCCTTTCGCTAGCGAAAACTAAATTGGCAAAGCTTGAAGGCGTGTAACCCACCATCTTCTCATAGTAGAACACCGGTAACGTGTCCACTATCATTGTGTTCATCTCCTTCTCCGTCATTGGGGGTGCTACTTGAGCTACCAGATCCCTCCACTTTTGGGCGTATTCTTTGAACAACTCATGCTCTTTTTTACACATGTTCTATAGATGCATCCTATCCGGAGCCATATCAGAATTGTATTGATACTGCCTAATGAAGGTGACCATTAGGTCCTTCCAAGAATGGACTCGAGAAGGTTCCAGATTAGTGTACCAAGTGACAGTTGCCCCAGTAAGACTTTCCTAGAAGAAATGCATCATAATTTTTCATCTTTCGCATATGCCCCCATCTTCTGATAGTACATCTTCAAGTGGTTCTTAGGGCAAGTATCCCTCTTGTACTTATTGAAATCCGGCATCTTGAACTTCGAAGGAATGACCATGTTGGGTACTAGGAACAACTCTTCAATGTCAGCAAAAACATGATCTCCGCCTCCTTCAATGGCCCTCAGCCTTTCCTCCATATGATTGAATTTCTCCCTTTCCACCATAGTAGGAGGGACTCTTCCTACCTCAAAATGCAAGGGTTGTGGTTGTGGGTGATACTGAGGGCCCCCTAAAGTGTTTGGCAGGGGTACGCCACAAAATGCCCGCCCCTTAGCGGCATATCCGAGGTGAGGTTCAAAGTCAGCTAGATTGTGGTCTCGGGGTGCTTCATGTGTCTCCCCCATGGGTTGAGAGACATGTGCATGATCAGGTTGGGGTCGTTGGCTCTCAATGAGTATGGGAGTGGAGTTTTTGACATTCTCATCGAGAGTGTGTGCAGCATCTGGTGGTGTATAATTGGAAGGCAAGCCATATGGTGGGTGTCGCAACCTACCCTTCGGCGGGAGGGCGACGCGTGACTCGCGGGATGCGTGTTCCACGAAAGGAATACGCGCGGAGTCGCCACCAACGTTTATTCGAGGAAAACGTCGGAAAAACCGGAAAAGACGCGATCTACGAACTTTTAAGTTGAAAGGTTCGGGAGTTGTATTTACAAACGGGGAAGGTATTAGCACCCCACACGTCCGTCCCAAGGGACGACAGCCTTTAATCGAATGTGCAAACATGACTTTGATTTTTACGTTCCCTTTTATGTCCTTATATCCTTTTTATATTTTTTCTTTTTTGTGGTCGACAAGGGTGTTTCCCTTTGCTCCTACGTATTCCTCAATTTGGGATGAGAAAATCAGACCTACGTAGTTCTTTCGGAACAAAGTGTTTGGTTAAGTTGTTTTTTATCTTTTTGCAAGATATATTTTGATTTGAACAAAAAGGTCATTTGAGGTGTTGGACCATTAAACGGTCTTTTGATTTTGAAAGGAGAGAAACGTTAAGGTGTTGGACCATTAAGGATCTCTAGGGGTGGTCGACAAAAGCGGGGCTTTTGCTCCTACGTATCCTCAATTGCGATGAGGAAATCAGCCCTACGTAGTTCTTGCAAAAGCGGTAAAGTCACATGTTGATTTTATGCTTTTGAACGGTCCATGTTAACCGATAAAAGCAAAGAGGACCGTTTAAGGCGTTGGACCTTAAAACGGTTTTTAGTGATTTTTCGGAAAAAAAACTTGATTTGTGAGTTGATTTTAGTCTTAGTTTCACTTTGGTTATTAATCAATTCATTCAAGGAAACTTCCAAAGAAAAACGTCCGATTGATTTTTTTTATTATTTTATTCAAAGATATTTTGATTATTTTATTATTATTTTTCAAGATATTTTGATTATTTTATTATTATTTTACTTTTTTTGGTTTAACCGAGGTTATAGCGTGAACGATCGGTTAGATTTCGTTTTAACAGTGATTAAACGAGATTACAACACAAATGATCGGTTGAAATTCATTTTATCATTTATTAGACGAGAAAACGGCTTAAATAAATGGTTAAAGCACGTTAAAAACGGAAGAAAAGAAAATTGAAAGTAAACGAAATTAAAGTGAAAGTACACAAAACAAGAAATGAATTGAAAGTCTCGAATTCGAAAACTTACCCGTTGAAGAACGAACGAAGAACGGATGAAGAACGGTGAAGAACGATGAAGAATTTCCACAGAATCGCTTACGGAAGCGTTACGGAAGTACTTCGACTTGATTTTTCTTCACGAAAACGTGTTTTTGCCCAAAATAGCCGAAATGCATAGCCAAAGGGGTCTTGAACATTTTGAAACAGCTCCCCCCTCCCCTATTTATAGAAAAAAAGGAGGTGCTTGCCGCCCAAAGACTTAATGAAGAAGATTTCTAAGTGCACCCGAATTACTAAGTTCACCCCCCTTTTCGTATTTTACGGAAAAGTTACGGAAGCCTTACGGAACTCTTTTCGAATTTGATTTTCATCTTTTTTCTTTTCCCTTTTACCAATGTTAAGTGGAATATGCTTACCCAAGGTTTTCGGAAATTTTACGGAAGTATTACGGAAGCCGCGGAAGCCCCGAAAACCATTTTTCAAAAACGTGGAGGAGCTTGCCGCCCAGTTGCTTCCTCCTTAAGCAACCCAACTTCCAAAATGTTCTAGAAGGGCCTAGATTTGAATTGCTATTTACACCCCTATCTTGATAAGTTCACCCCCTTACCTTTTTTGGTGATTCTTTTTTCGTAAAGTTACGGAAACTTACGAATCTCGTAACGATACTTGTTTTCTTTTCGTAATGTTACGGAACCTTGCGGATTACATAATCATCCCCCTTTTGACTTACGGAATGTTACGGAACCTCACTTAATTATGCAACGATGCTTCCATTTGATTTCCGGTGTGTCACGGAAACTTACGGATTGTGCATCAATATATTTTTTTTGGTTTTTCGGCATGTCCTGGAATTTCACAAATTGCCCAATGATGGATGCCAAGCACCTCACAAGGACCAAAGAAAGGTCGCATGTCATCAAGCAAAGGTCCCCGGACGAAATTAGGGTATGACAGTTGCCCCTCTTTACTTGTCTTTTATTGGAGATAAAAGGAAAGTAAAGATAAGACACTAATTTCGTTCCTCTCGATTTGACGAGAGTCGCGGGTGACCATAAAATCTCCACATGCAAATGACTTGTTGTTCCCAGATTTTCACAAATTGCCTAATGATGGGTGCCAAGCACCTCACAAGGACCAAAGAAAGGTCGCATGTCATCAAGCAAAGGTACCCGGACGAAAATTAGTGTATGACACTAATTTCGCTCCTCTCGGTTGACGAGAGTCGCGGGTGACCATGACTTGTCGTTCCCAGATTTTCACAAATTGCCTAACGATGGGTGCCAAGCACCTCACAAGGACCAAAGAAAGGTCGCATGTCATCAAGCAAAGGTACCCGGACGAAAATTAGTGTATGACACTAATTTCGCTCCTCTCGGTTGACGAGAGTCGCGGGTGACCATGAAATTTCCGCATGTAAATGACTTGTTGTTCCCGGAGGAACAAAAGGTGCAGAAGACTATGTCAGCCTCTGCATGCTATCAAGCGTTCTGTCTTACAGATAGCAAAAGAATATTTATACGGATAACCACTCGGGTATTTCCGCGTATCATCGGGCCCGCCGCCTCTGGATGATACAAGGGTGCAGAATGACCAAATTTGGTCTCTGCTTGTCATCGGGCCCGCCGCCTCTGGATGACAAAAGGGTGCGGATAACCGTAAGGTATCTCCGCGTATCATCGGGCCCGCCGCCTCTGGATGATACAAGGGTGCAGAATGACCAAACTTGGTCTCTGCTTGTCATCGGGCCCGCCGCCTCTGGATGACAAAAGGGTGCGGATAACAGTAAGGTATCTCCGCGTATCATCGGGCCCGCCGCCTCTGGATGACAAAAGGGTGCGGATAACCGTAAGGTATCTCCGCGTATCATCGGGCCCGCCGCCTCTGGATGATACAAGGGTGCAGAATGACCAAACTTGGTCTCTGCTTGTCATCGGGCCCGCCGCCTCTGGATGACAAAAGGGTGCGGATAAACGTAAGGTATCTCCGCGTATCATCGGTCCCGCCGCCTCTGGATGATACAAGGGTGCAGAATGACCAAACTTGGTCTCTGCTTGTCATCGGGCCTGCCGCCTCTGGATGACAAAAGGGTGCGGATAACCGTAAGGTATCTTCGCGTATCATCGGGCCCGCCGCCTCTGGATGATACAAGGGTGCAGAATGACCAAACTTGGTCTCTGCTTGTCATCGGGCCCGCCGCCTCTGGATGACAAAAGGGTGCGGATAACCGTAAGGTATCTCCGCGTATCATCGGGCCCGCCGCCTCTGGATGACAAAAGGGTGCGGATAACCGTAAGGTATCTCCGCGTATCATCGGGCCCGCCGCCTCTGGATGATACAAGGGTGCAGAATGACCAAACTTGGTCTCTGCTTGTCATCGGGCCCGCCGACTCTGGATGACAAAAGGGTGCGGATAACAGTAAGGTATCTCCGCGTATCATCGGGCCCGCCGCCTCTGGATGACAAAAGGGTGCGGATAACCGTAAGGTATCTCCGCGTATCATCGGGCCCGCCGCCTCTGGATGATACAAGGGTGCAGAATGACCAAACTTGGTCTCTGCTTGTCATCGGGCCCGCCGCCTCTGGATGACAAAAGGGTGCGGATAAACGTAAGGTATCTCCGCGTATCATCGGGCCCGCCGCCTCTGGATGATACAAGGGTGCAGAATGACCAAACTTGGTCTCTGCTTGTCATCGGGCCTGCCGCCTCTGGATGACAAAAGGGTGCGGATAACCGTAAGGTATCTTCGCGTATCATCGGGCCCGCCGCCTCTGGATGATACAAGGGTGCAGAATGACCAAACTTGGTCTCTGCTTGTCATCGGGCCCGCCGCCTCTGGATGACAAAAGGGTGCGGATAACCGTAAGGTATCTCTGCGTATCATCGGGCCCGCCGCCTCTGGATGACAAAAGGGTGCGGATAACCGTAAGGTATCTCCGCGTATCATCGGGCCCGCCGCCTCTGGATGATACAAGGGTGCAGAATGACCAAACTTGGTCTCTGCTTGTCATCGGGCCCGCCGCCTCTGGATGACAAAAGGGTGCGGATAACCGTAAGGTATCTCCGCGTATCATCGGTCCCGCCGCCTCTGGATGATACAAGGGTGCAGAATGACCAAACTTGGTCTCTGCTTGTCATCGGGCCCGCCGCCTCTGGATGACAAAAGGGTGCGGATAACCGTAAGGTATCTCCGCGTATCATCGGGCCCGTCGCCTCTGGATGATACAAGGGTGCAGAATGACCAAACTTGGTCTCTGCTTGTCATCGGGCCTGCCGCCTCTGGATGACAAAAGGGTGCGGATAACCGTAAGGTATCTCCGCGTATCATCGGGCCCGCCGCCTCTGGATGATACAAGGGTGCAGAATGACCAAACTTGGTCTCTGCTTGTCATCGGGCCTGCCGCCTCTGGATGACAAAAGGGTGCGGATAATCGTAAGGTATCTTCGCGTATCATCGGGCCCGCCGCCTCTGGATGATACAAGGGTGCAGAATGACCAAACTTGGTCTCTGCTTGTCATCGGGCCCGCCGCCTCTGGATGACAAAAGGGTGCGGATAACCGTAAGGTATCTCCGCGTATCATCGGGCCCGCCGCCTCTGGATGACAAAAGGGTGCGGATAACCGTAAGGTATCTCCGCGTATCATCGGGCCCGCCGCCTCTGGATGATACAAGGGTGCAGAATGACCAAACTTGGTCTCTGCTTGTCATCGGGCCCGCCGCCTCTGGATGACAAAAGGGTGCGGATAACCGTAAGGTATCTCCGCGTATCATCGGGCCCGCCGCCTCTGGATGGTACAAGGGTGTAGAATGACCAAACTTGGTCTCTGCTTGTCATCGGGCCCGCCGCCTCTGGATGACAAAAGGGTGCGGATAACCGTAAGGTATCTCCGCGTATCATCGGGCCCGCCGCCTCTGGATGATACAAGGGTGCAGAATGACCAAACTTGGTCTCTGCTTGTCATCGGGCCCGCCGCCTCTGGATGACAAAAGGGTGCGGATAACCGTAAGGTATCTCCGCGTATCATCGGGCCCGTCGCCTCTGGATGATACAAGGGTGCAGAATGACCAAACTTGGTCTCTGCTTGTCATCGGGCCTGCCGCCTCTGGATGACAAAAGGGTGCGGATAACCGTAAGGTATCTCCGCGTATCATCGGGCCCGCCGCCTCTGGATGATACAAGGGTGCAGAATGACCAAACTTGGTCTCTGCTTGTCATCGGGCCTGCCGCCTCTGGATGACAAAAGGGTGCGGATAATCGTAAGGTATCTTCGCGTATCATCGGGCCCGCCGCCTCTGGATGATACAAGGGTGCAGAATGACCAAACTTGGTCTCTGCTTGTCATCGGGCCCGCCGCCTCTGGATGACAAAAGGGTGCGGATAACCGTAAGGTATCTCCGCGTATCATCGGGCCCGCCGCCTCTGGATGACAAAAGGGTGCGGATAACCGTAAGGTATCTCCGCGTATCATCGGGCCCGCCGCCTCTGGATGATACAAGGGTGCAGAATGACCAAACTTGGTCTCTGCTTGTCATCGGGCCCGCCGCCTCTGGATGACAAAAGGGTGCGGATAACCGTAAGGTATCTCCGCGTATCATCGGGCCCGCCGCCTCTGGATGATACAAGGGTGCAGAATGACCAAACTTGGTCTCTGCTTGTCATCGGGCCCGCCGCCTCTGGATGACAAAAGGGTGCGGATAACCGTAAGGTATCTCCGCGTATCATCGGGCCCGCCGCCTCTGGATGATACAAGGGTGCAGAATGACCAAACTTGGTCTCTGCTTGTCATCGGGCCCGCCGCCTCTGGATGACAAAAGGGTGCGGATAACCGTAAGGTATCTCCGCGTATCATCGGGCCCGTCGCCTCTGGATGATACAAGGGTGCAGAATGACCAAACTTGGTCTCTGCTTGTCATCGGGCCTGCCGCCTCTGGATGACAAAAGGGTGCGGATAACCGTAAGGTATCTCCGCGTATCATCGGGCCCGCCGCCTCTGGATGATACAAGGGTGCAGAATGACCAAACTTGGTCTCTGCTTGTCATCGGGCCCGCCGCCTCTGGATGACAAAAGGGTGCGGATAACCGTAAGGTATCTCCGCGTATCATCGGGCCCGCCGCCTCTGGATGATACAAGGGTGCAGAATGACCAAATTTGGTCTCTGCTTGTCATCGGGCCCGCCGCCTCTGGATGACAAAAGGGTGCGGATAACCGTAAGGTATCTCCGCGTATCATCGGGCCCGCCGCCTCTGGATGATACAAGGGTGCAGAATGACCAAACTTGGTCTCTGCTTGTCATCGGGCCCGCCGCCTCTGGATGACAAAAGGGTGCGGATAACCGTAAGGTATCTCCGCGTATCATCGGGCCCGCCGCCTCTGGATGATACAAGGGTGCACGTCACATGACCTCAGGGTCAGTATGACAAAGATTATGGGGCGGCCGACAAAAGCAAGGCTCTTGCTCCTACGTATCCTCCAATGAGGAACTCAGACCTACGTAGTTCTGGATAACTTGTGAGACTTGAAAAAGTCTCCACCAGAAGATGCCTACATCTCCGGAAAGGGCGCAGATGACCATATTGGCCTCTGCTTATCAATCACACTCGAGGTGCGGATAACCGTAAGGTGTCTCCGTGGGCTACCAGCTCTTGGGTCATGGTAACAGAAAGCGGTGCGGTCGACAAAAGCGAGGCTTTTGCTCCTACGTATCCTCCCATGAGGAACTCAGACCTACGTAGTTCTTGATAACTTGTGAGACTTGAAAAAGTCTCGGTGTTTTCTTCGCTAAAATGCAAACATGCTTTAGTAAAGAGATAAATATTCCAACTGATTAGAGCAGCATACGCTTTTTTGAGTGAAAAACAATGCGTTTACCGGGGAAGGAGAGTCTGCTGATGAAATCCCCCATAACCTTAACTGAGATTTTGGATGTTAGCATTTCATTTTCTAAATGAACATTTAGAGGAAACACTGGGTTCGACAAAATAGAAGAAAATCACTCAAAGTGTATCAATCTCGCACAGGTAAGTGTTTCATCCTAATTCCGAACCATAGATATGTCATGACTTGACTTTGCAAATTATTTCCTATCAAATCAAAAATTACATGCGTGATC
This sequence comes from Glycine soja, assembly GCF_004193775.1. Lineage (NCBI taxonomy): Eukaryota > Viridiplantae > Streptophyta > Magnoliopsida > Fabales > Fabaceae > Glycine > Glycine soja. The sequence goes on along the minus strand of NC_041012.1, from coordinate 12,754,879 downwards.
ATGGATCAATAGGGCTTCCCTTGGGAATGGGTTCTTATGGTGGGTTTTTCGGCTTTTGTGTGTTTTTGCCCCTTTTCCTTTTCTGTTTTGGTTTTGCGCGAGGCGAACAAGTCACCGACGCACAGGATTTTGGTTGGTAATCAAAGGGAGAAGACCACTTTAGGTCATGGTTTCCTTTTCTTTCTTTTGTTCATTTGGTGACAATTCTGTATTGTTCAGATATTGTCTGGTCAAAAGACCTTTCTGCACATTTCTTCTAGTTTCTTTGATCAAGAACTTTCTTTCCTTCCCTTTTTTTTACTTTCTCCCATTCTTTGGTTGGGAATTTTCTTTCTTTTCTTTTTGCTTTCTCCCACTCTTTGATTGGGAATTTCCTTTCTTTTCTTTTTGCTTTCTCCCACTCTTTGATTGGGAATTTCCTTTCTTTTCTTTTTGCTTTCTCTTTGATTGGAAATTTTCCTTCTTTCCTTTTTTGCTTCCGAGGGTAAGGATTATAGTGAGTCATGATTTTGGCTCAAGGTTTGTAGAATGGCTAGACATGATACATGTCGGGGTTTGGTTTGGCTCAAGGATAAAAGGGGTGCCCCACATTATTTCCATGACACAAATGCAAAAATGATGATTTGGAAACTTTATGCAAAACTGGTCATGCATGCACCTATGCGGACACTCAAGTGTCAAATTTTTATGGTCATGTGATGCTAGGGCTCAGGATTCATTTCCTCTATTTTAGTCAACCCAATGTTTCCAAAATATGTTCTTTTATCCATTTGTGCATTCATCCAAGTCCATTTCGGGCGTCCGAGAAAATTTTCACAGCATTCACCTTTCAGGTGTATACACATTTTTTCAAAAACTAGTTATGATCAGTGAATTTTTTCAAAGAAAAGTTGGAAGTCATCTCTTTTCAAAAGCATATCGGTTTTTCAGCTAAACAACTTATTTTTCTTTTTTCTCTCTTTTTTTTCTTCTTTTTTTTTATTTTTTTATTTCTTTTTCTTGTTTGTTTTTTTTTCTTCTCTTTTTTTTTTTCATGAGGTATTTTGCTATATACATGCATATCCAAGGTATCTTGCTACCTAAACATACATATATATGTTTTGTAAGGTATTTTTGCTATATACATGCATATCCAAGGTATCTTTCTACCTAAACATACATATATATTTTGTGAAGTATTTTTTGTTTACATACATGCATATCTAAGGTATCTTTCTACCTAAACATATATATATTTTGTGAAGTGTTTTTTGTTACATACATGCATATCTAAGGTATTTTTCTACCTAAACATACATATATATATTTTGTGAAGTGTTTTTTTGTTTACATACATGCATATCTAAGGTATTTTCACTACCTAAACATACATATATATGTTTTGTAAGGTATGACTACCTTCCGAGCTTGCGCTTGTTTTATTTAAATTCCCAGGATCATGAGCAACTAGGTGCGTCCTACTATAAAAAATGATCAAATAGCAGGCAGAAATTTAAAAGGTACTAGGTTGCCTCCTAGTAGCGCTTCTTTAACGTCTTGAGCTGGACGCCTTATGACTTGTCGGTCACTGACCTAGTACTTTGTTTACCTTTGGCTTTGGACTTGGTCGCTTATTGGTCGGCCATGTGGTGTAGGCAATACTCAAACCTTTTTGTGGACGAGCAGAGGTGAACTCTAGAGGTGATGGCGGTGCGTCTATTGCCCGCTGCCGGCCATCGCCAGGCTGCTGTGGTGTTTCGCCCTGCGCCTGCCTGGAGACGCAGAACTTCTTGATGAAAGCTCGATTGGTAGGGGGGACCTGATGACCTTGCTGGGGGCGACAGGCACTCCCTAGAACTATGCCACGACGACATGAACTTGCTGGGGGGAACGGGCGCCCTGTAGGGCCGACAGAGGCCCGTAACCAGAGTTGGAAACCCCAGGGCCCTGTTGGACTTCTTCAGGTCCACTGGGTGTCTTTGTGGGTGCGATCCCTGCAAACAATAGATGGTATCAGAAATCAGTTGAACCATATGCATACTTACCCATGTCGGGACGACACAGACCAACTGATACTTTTGCAGGGGGAGATTGGCATTGCGGTCGCTGGGCAGAATGTTGCTAAGTAGCAATGTCATCTATATCTGTGTAAGAGTGGTCATGTTGGTGCGCACAGTTGGCCGCACAGTTGGCCGTCCTCCAATATCAGGGGGTGGCCCAGGAACCGGTAAAAGGAAACTACTGGTCCCTTAACCGGGAGTGCAAGTCTTGGTTAAGCATTTAAGGATAGAGGACCTTAAATTCTCTTAAGGTACGGATGTGGAGCACACTGAAAATGAGGACACGTAGCCCTCTAAAGGTGAGGGCGTGCAACCCTCTCAAGGCGAGGATGTATAGTCCTCTAAAGGTGAGGGCGTGTAGTCCTCTCAAGTTGAGGGCGTGCAGCCCTCTGTTGGCGAGTACGTGTAGTCCTCTAAAGGTGAGGGCGTGCAGCCCTCTGTTGGCGAGGACGTGTAGTCCTCTAAAGGTGAGGGCGTGTAGCCCTACGAAGGTGAGGACATGCAGTCCTCTGATGGCGAGGGCGTGTAGCCCTCTGAAGGTGAGGACGTGTGGTCCTCTAAAGGTGAGGGCGTGTAGCCCTACGAAGGTGAGGACATGTAGTCCTCTGAAGATGAGGGTAACTAGTACCCAAGGCGAGGGCGAGTAGCCCTCTCAAGGCGAGGACGTGTAGTCCTCTAGAGGTGAGGGCGTGCAGCCCTCTGATGGTGAGGACATGTAGTCCTCTCAAGGCGAGGACGTTTAGTCCTCTCAAGGTGAGGGTAACTAGTACCCAAGGCGAGGGCGAGTAGCCCTCTCAAGGCGAGGACGTGTAGTCCTCTGGAGGTGAGGGCGTGCAGCCCTCTGATGGTGAGGACATGTAGTCCTCTCAAGGCGAGGACGTGTAGTCCTCTGGAGGTGAGGGCGTGCAGCCCTCTGATGGTGAGGACATGGAGTCCTCTGAAGGCGAGGACGTGTAGTCCTCTAAAGGTGAGGGCGTGTAGCCCTACGTTGGCGAGGACGTGTAGTCCTCTCAAGGTGAGGGCGTGCAGCCCTCTGTTGGCGAGGACGTGTAGTCCTCTAAAGGTGAGGGCGTGTAGCCCTACGAAGGTGAGGACATGCAGTCCTCTGATGGCGAGGGCGTGTAACCCTCTGAAGGTGAAGACATGCAGTCCTCTGATGGCGAGGGCGTGTAGCCCTCTGAAGGTGAGGACACGCAGTCCTCTGATGGCGAGGGCGTGTAGCCCTCTGAAGGTGAGGACATGCAGTCCTCTGAAAGTGAGGACACACAGTCCTCTTAAGGTGAGGGCGTGCAGCCCTCTGTTGGCAAGGACGTGTAGTCCTCTGAAGACCAGGGTACTAGTACCCGAGGGTCCATCCTTATGAGAAAGCAAGAGATCGACTCATCGAGAGAGCCGGTCATCCCAAATTCAAAAGATTTGGACATTTAGATGTAGGGAATCTATGTAGTTAACATGATTTTGAGGGATGCAAATGCATGCAACCTTTGTTGTGAAATTTGGGTAAATGCGGACTTTGTATGAAACAATGCAATGTAATGGAAAGTTGTACAATGTTCATGGCATTCTTTCCCTATTTTGTGATTTTGATTTTGATTTTGATTTTTTTTTTTTTTTTTTTTTGGAAAACACAGATTGACTGCCCTTTTGAAAAAGGTGATAATTCATGCAACCTCATCCTATCTTTTTGCAAATCTCTTCGGGAACTCCCTCAGAGTGTATGTTCTTTTTGATTTAGTCACTTGACCATTTTGGAGTGACGGCAATGGAGTCGTTTGATGTTTAATCAATCCATTGAAATCCTAGGGTTTGTCCCTTTTTTTTGTTAAAAACATCGATGGGTGAGAACTTTTGATCGGCCCCTATGTTCACTTGAGGCTCATGCACGGTGCCCCTCATTGCCCCAGTGTAAGGCTTTGAGGTACCAATCGTTTTCTTTCGTCATGACCTTGTAGGAGGGAACCTATTGGGTGAGAACTTCTAATCTGCCCCTAGGTTCACTTGAGGCTCATGCACGATGCCCCTCATTGCCCCAGTGTAAGGCTTTGAGGTACCAATCGTTGTCTTGTTTTCATAGCCTCGTAGTGAGGAAGAATGAAAGAAGCAGTTGATTCTTGCAAAAAGAATTTTCCAAGGACGAGAAATAGTTGAAGGATTTTTTGATGGATTAAGTCAAATGACTCCTATGTAGAAGCAAGATGTTTTGATGTCTTGATGATGCTAAAGGATCAAGTGCTTCTAAGTTTTATTCAAGACAAGAATCCAAGAAAGTCAAGATATATGATCAAGTTGATTTCTAGAATCTTTTGGAAGAAGTTTCCAAATTGAAAAAACAAAAGGTTTGACCAAAGAATTCTATCATTTCAAATTGAGATTTGCTCTCCGGTAATCGATTACCAGCAGCTGAAAATGTTTATAATAGTCACTAGAAATTTGAATTCAAAATTTATAATGTGTAATCGATTACACATGGATGGTAATTGATTACCAGCAATTTATTCAAATTTTAAAGCCTGTGATCTATTACACAAGTCTTGTAATCGATTACCAGAGGAGATTTTCAGAAAATAATTTCCAAGAGTTACATCTATTCAAATGGTTTATAAATGGCCATCAAAGGTGACTTGGAAACACGAATTTAAAGAGAGTTTTCATTGCCCACAAAGTTTATCCTCTCAAAAGATTAAGAGTTTTTCTGAACTGAACTGTCTTATCCTCTCAAAAAGATTCCTTGGTCAACCACTTGCATATTCAATAAGGAATTTTGATTGGTCTTCATTGTACAATCTATCCCTTTTAAGAGAGAATTCTTCTTCTCTTCTTACTTCTGAAAAGGGATTAAGAGACTGAGAGTCTCTTATTGTAGAGGATTCTTGAACACAAGGGAAGGGTTGTCCCTGTGTGGTTCAGACTTTGTAAAAGGAGTTTTACAAAGAGAGTGGAAAATCTCAAGTGGGTTTCTTGAGGACTGGACGTAGGCGCGGGAAGTGGCCGAACCAGTATAAATCAAGTTTGCATTCCTCTCTTCCTTTAAACTTCTTTTATTGCTATTTATCTTTTGCTTTAAAGAAGTTTATTTTGATTTGTCTTTTGAGTAATTCATGTTAAGGGTGCATTGTTAATCCAAAAAGAAAGAGTGATAGTTCAATTGGGGAATAGTCTTTGCATCTTAATTCAACCCCCCTATTTCTTAAGGTAACTGAGGCCATTTGTCCAACATCCTATTCTTGACAACTCGCTTCTCTAAGAAGACAAACTTTCTGGAATGATAAAATGAAGTCACATGAACGTCTATATTTTTACTTGAAAACACAGTCAATCAAATGCCTTTTTATTTTTTTTTTATTTTGAAACTTATTTTTTATTTTGAAACTTATTTGTTTTGAACTTTACTCATTGTTTTACGGCAACCCCACCAACGTGCAAGACGAGTAATCTCTGATTGAACGGTCTTGGAAGTCCAAACTCAGGAGCACAGGTCGCTTGAGCAAACTGACCAATGGCTTGCACTTGAAAATCCTGATGAGTCATTAGAGACATCTAACAACAGTTTTCAAAATTGCCCCATGTGTGGCATCTCTTGTCAATGTCAGGATTTACACGCGATTCTCCTCAAATTTCAGCCAGCCCGCATCAATTAGACCTTGCACCTTACGCCTGAGGGTCATACAGTGCTCAATGGAATGCCCCAGGGCTCCCCCACGATATGCACATGTTGCGTTCGAGTCATATCCTCAGAAAAATGGGGGTTTGAGGGAACCTAGCAGGGGTTATGGCTACCATTGCGTTATCAAGTAGATATGGGAGCAAGTTAGCATATGACACCGGAATTTGGGGTGAATCCTACAGGCTTTTCGCTGCAAAATTCATTTCTTGGTTGGTGTTTTTTTTGGTTTGTGCTAAAGGTGGTCTTCGTCATTGGAAGTGCGGTAGACAGGCTTTGTGGTTGATTTAGGGATGGCCTTTGTGGATAACTGGGTGGTGGGTAAGGAGGTGGTTTGTTATTGACTGAGTAATGACATTGTTGGGTTTGGTGGGAAACTTGGCCGTATAGGAATGGCAGTCACAGCATGGGTTTCTCCCTCATCCTCACCCTCTTTATTTGCCCCAGTTTTCTCATTCGTCTAAGCAGGATGATTAAATTTGCCTCTTTTCAGATCCACTTCGATCCTTTCACTGGCGAAGACCAAATCCGCAAAGCTTTGAGGGTGCGTAGCCCACCATCTTTTCATAGTAGAGTATCGATAATGTGTCTACCATCACGATTATCGTCTCCCTTTCCATCATTGGGGGTACCACTTTGGCCGCCAGATCCCTCCACCTTTTGGGCGTGTTCTTTGAAAGATCCGTCCCCCTTTTTGCAAATGTTCTGTAGTTGCATCCTATCCAGAACCATATCAAAATTGTACTAATACTGCCTAACAAAGGCAACCATTAGGTCCTTCCAAGAATGGACTCGGGAAGGTTCCAAGTTAGTGTACCAGGTAACAGCTACCCCAGTAAGACTTTCATGGAAGGAATGTATCAACAATTCCTCATCTTTTGCGTATTCCCCCATCTTCTGACAATACATCTTTAGATGGTTCTTGGGACAAGTAGTCCCATTGTACTTGTCAAAGTCCAGCACCTTGAACTTGGGAGGGGTGATGATATTGGGTACTAGGAACAACTCTTTTAGGTTAGCAAAGGCATAATCTTCACCTCCTTCAATGGCCCTGAGCCTTTCCTCTAGATGATCCAACTTTCCCATTCCTGCCATAGTCATGAGGGTTTTTAACCGTTGTGGAACATGAGGGTTGTGGTTGTGGATGATATTGAGGGCCCTCCAAAGTGTTTTGCAGGGGTATACCACCAACTGCTTGCCCTTCAGCAGCATATCCGAGGCAAGGCTCGAAGTTGGCTAGATCGTGGTGGGGAATTTCATGTGTCTCCTCCATGGGTCGAGAGACATGTGCATGATCAGATTGAGGTTGTTGGCTCTTAATGAGTATGGGAGTGGAGTTATTGACATCCTCATTGGGAATGTACACCACATTGGGTGGTGTATAGTTTGGGAGGCAAACCATATGGCGGGAAGGCGTGCTTGTTTTGAATTTGCACATCATGGGGTCATCCGTACTTCCCAAATCTTTGCCTACCATATTTGAGGTTGGATGATTCATTTGCTTGAGGCCAGATGGGAGCATCGGGTTCACCTTAGCGACAGCGCTAGTAGCGGCAACTATAACCGCATTGGCTTCCATTATCTTCTTCATGCTCATCATGGCCTCCATCATTGTGGCCATTTGCTCTTTCATGGCCTCCATGTCGGCCTTCATCTTCTCTTGCACCTCCTCTGCTTCACCCATTACTCTAGCTCTAGCACGAGTTCGGTAAGGGTGCCTTAAAGCGTGTCCTTTTCTTTTTGATAACAATGATTAAGTTCATTTTATTTTATTTTATTTTATTTTATTTTATTTTTCAACGAAAGAATGCAATGAGCAATGCAACCAATTAAAAGCATGGATGTATGCGAATGATGTACAGTTGAAGTATTGCGAATTTTTACGCAGGATATGGGGTTGAATCAATTTAGATTTTCAACATGGTCCATGACATCTTTGTCAAGGTGAAACTGGAAGTAACAAGGACATAAACAATCCTAAATATGTTTGGCAGTAGACGAAGCAGTGATGTGACTCGATTCATCTTTTGCCCCAATTTTGCAAGACGGTTACTTCCATATTTCAACTTGACTTGATGAACCTTTTTGTAAAAGCATGAGCTTGGTTCAACCCCGTAATCCAAGGAATGGCAATTCTAATCGCCAATACTTCAACAACATCTCATAGGGATGAATGACTCGGGCATACTTTAAGCTATGCATGGAAAATGTAATTATGAAATTGAGATGCCCGAAGAAACATCCTTTCTTAGTTAAACATGCATTAGGTACCATGTTCAATCATTTTGTTTTTAAGTGAAATGGGTTTATGATCCCAACATGGTTGGCTCATGGAACCGAATATATGCAACTAAGAATGCAGCGTGAATTTTCGTACTTCCCTTTTTTTTTTTTTTGTTTTGTAGAGGAAAATACAAGGATCATGTATGAGCAAACAAAAAGTATGTTGAACGCATATGATGATGCAATGACTCATGCAAAATGTGAGGCTGGAATATGATAATGGACAAATGCAGGAACGATATGTTCATTATGATATTATGAAGAGATGCTTATGCGATGCATGATATGAATGCATTTTACGGACACGAGAGCCCGGAAAATTATCTCTTCTTACTTGCGCATTTGGGGGCGCAGTGCCCCATGTGTACAATTAAGAAGGTGATATGGACCTTCCGGCTTCCCGTGACAAAGGACGAGACCAACATACAATGCATGCTAGAGATAAAATGTGGGAGTGACTTGATTCGCACTGATTTTTGGAGTAAAAACGTGGGATAAACTCATTTTTTTCAAAAAGTTATAACTAGTCAAGATCTGAGCGACAATACAAACTTCGTAGCGGTTTCTAATCATATGGTCCATTAAGTCTATCATATGCTGACAATAGCTGAGAAGTCCGTGGATCTCCTCGGGGGCGGAGTAGGTGTCCGCCACTGCTTTGGCCTTGGCTAGCAATCGGGGAAGTTCTTGACTCCTGTTCAAAGTAAGAGCAAATCAGTCCGTCCACATTGTTGCCTCTTGGTGCAATGAATCAATTACCCTTTCCCTTTTCGACGCACGAGCGGTGACCTTGTAGCGGATAGACGGGCCTACCTTCTTGGAGAAAAAAGGTGTGAAACCAGCCACACATAGAGAGCCAGTGCACAACAAACAATTCTTGCGCTGCTCTTTTCACATCCCCGGTCGAACGTGTCATACATGGCCAAAATGGCGACGACCGGGCTTTCCTTGCCATGATGAAAGGCGAGGAAAGCGTCAATCGCTGCTAGGTCCACTAACCCTTCCATATTCGGAAAGAGGACAACTCCAAAGATAAAAAACGCCAAGATGTCAATAAAAGAAAGCCCATTCGCCTTGATTTTCCAAGGCCTTTGCCCTTTCCTCCAAACACTTCCTTGGTACTCCGACTACTCCATTTCTGTTTTGCTTTAGACGTTCCAACTCTTGTGCTGAGATTTTCACCACCTTGGCAACTCTTGTCGTGGAGGGATAGAACCCAGAGAAAAGATATGGCTTCCTTCCTCCCAGTGGGCATCCCAGGATTTCTTCAAACTCTTTCACAGTCGGCACTAGCTGGAAGTCCTCAAATGTGAAGCACCTTAGGGGCTGGTCATAATACTGGGAAAGGGATGCAATCGGTTCCATGGAGACTTCTACCCTAGCTAGGTCCCAAATCTTACCATAGGCTTTGCGGAAGGCTTGCCGTTGAAGTTGACCCATTAATTGCCCCAACTTTCGTAAACTGGTGACCTCTAAGCTCTTGATTTTGACTTGATCCCATGTTTTACTAAAGTGAAATAAAATCTAGTGCGAAACAAAACTCCTACATCTATCATGGGTGGAATGGATGAATGCATGAAGAAATGCATATGACACAGATGCAATTTACGAATACGGGAGCCCGAGAAATTTTTTCCTTCTTGGATACAACGTTTGGGCAGCATGGCACCCAACGTATGTTTTTTAAGAAGGCGACACGGACCCTCCGTCGGTTTGCTAAAGTGAGGGGATCAAAGACGAAACCCACGCATGATGCATATGCGAAAGGCACAACACGGGGATGTACATAGTACGACAATATTCACAAACAAATATAAGCAAAAGGGTATATGATACTTATGCATGGCAGTGTGAAAAATGGCACGCAGCGTGTTTGCTCCGTGCCCCTATTTAAGGAACCTATAAGGGAGAGAGCTAACTAGGCTTTTAGTGATAACCCCCAAGGTAGTCATATCTCTCTTGATGGTTTCTAGAGGTATCATCCCCTTCGAAGAACATACTGCAGCAGTAGGGACTACTAGCAACAATATGTTTTCAAAGAGAAAAACTCTAGATGAGGGTTCACTGTAATCAAGCAAGTCGGAGACCTAGCATGATCACGGATTCACCTCCACTCCTTATGTTCCCACGAACCCGGGTATAGGGCCCTTTTTCAACTCACCGTGTGTGCAAATAGTGTTAGTGTTTGTGTGCATCAAATGAATAAATATTTACCTCATGCATACAAAAAAAATGCACTAAAAGCATCAAAGAGTTATATATACAAGAACATAATAAGGGGAAGCCAACAAAGGAGTAAGTCATGGCAAAATTTGCACAAGATTAAATGGCCTAACTCTCTAAAAATAGTCCCCAGTGGAGTCGCCAACTGTCGCAACCTACCCTTCGGCGGGAGGGCGACGCGTGACTCGCGGGATGCGTGTTCCACGAAAGGAATACGCGCGGAGTCGCCACCAACGTTTATTCGAGGAAAACGTCGGAAAAACCGGAAAAGACGCGATCTACGAACTTTTAAGTTGAAAGGTTCGGGAGTTGTATTTACGCACGGGGAAGGTATTAGCACCCCACACGTCCGTCCCAAGGGATGACAGCCTTTAATCGAATGTGCAAACATGACTTTGATTTTTACGTTCCCTTTTATGTCCTTATATCCTTTTTATATTTTTTCTTTTTTGTGGTCGACAAGGGTGTTTCCCTTTGCTCCTACGTATTCCTCAATTTGGGATGAGAAAATCAGACCTACGTAGTTCTTTCGGAACAAAGTGTTTGGTTAAGTTGTTTTTTATCTTTTTGCAAGATATATTTTGATTTGAACAAAAAGGTCATTTGAGGTGTTGGACCATTAAACGGTCTTTTGATTTTGAAAGGAGAGAAACGTTAAGGTGTTGGACCATTAACGATCTCTCGGGGTGGTCGACAAAAGCGGGGCTTTTGCTCCTACGTATCCTCAATTGCGATGAGGAAATCAGACCTACGTAGTTCTTGCAAAAGCGGTAAAGTCACATGTTGATTTTATGCTTTTGAACGGTCCATGTTAACCGATAAAAGCAAAGAGGACCGTTTAAGGCGTTGGACCTTAAAACGGTTTTTAGTGATTTTTCGGAAAATAAACTTGATTTGTGAGTTGATTTTAGTCTTAGTTTCACTTTGGTTATTAATCAATTCATTCAAGGAAACTTCCAAAGAAAAACGTCCGATTGATTTTTTTTATTATTTTATTCAAAGATATTTTGATTATTTTATTATTATTTTTCAAGATATTTTGATTATTTTATTATTATTTTACTTTTTTTGGTTTAACCGAGGTTATAGCGTGAACGATCGGTTAGATTTCGTTTTAACAGTGATTAAACGAGATTACAACACAAATGATCGGTTGAAATTCATTTTATCATTTATTAGACGAGAAAACGGCTTAAATAAATGGTTAAAGCACGTTAAAAACGGAAGAAAAGAAAATTGAAAGTAAACGAAATTAAAGTGAAAGTACACAAAACAAGAAATGAATTGAAAGTCTCGAATTCGAAAAATTACCCGTTGAAGAACGAAGAACGAACGAAGAACGGATGAAGAACGGTGAAGAACGATGAAGAATTTCCACAGAATCGCTTACGGAAGCGTTACGGAAGTACTTCGACTTGATTTTTCTTCACGAAAACGTGTTTTTGCCCAAAATAGCCGAAATGCATAGCCAAAGGGGTCTTGAACATTTTGAAACAGCTCCCCCCTCCCCTATTTATAGAAAAAAAAGGAGGTGCTTACCGCCCAAAGACTTAATGAAGAAGATTTCTAAGCGCACCCGAATTACTAAGTTCACCCCCCTTTTCGTATTTTACGGAAAAGTTACGGAAGCCTTACGGAACACTTTTCGAATTTGATTTTCATCTTTTTTCTTTTCCCTTTTACCAATGTTAAGTGGAATATGCTTACCCAAGGTTTTCGGAAATTTTACGGAAGTATTACGGAAGCCGCGGAAGCCCCGAAAACCATTTTTCAAAAACGTGGAGGAGCTTGCCGCCCAGTTGCTTCCTCCTTAAGCAACCCAACTTCCAAAATGTTCTAGAAGGGCCTAGATTTGAATTGCTATTTACACCCCTATCTTGATAAGTTCACCCCCTTACCTTTTTTGGTGATTCTTTTTTCGTAAAGTTACGGAAACTTACGAATCTCGTAACGATACTTGTTTTCTTTCCGTAATGTTACGGAACCTTGCGGATTACATAATCATCCCCCTTTTGACTTACGGAATGTTACGGAACCTCACTTAATTATGCAACGATGCTTCCATTTGATTTCCGGTGTGTCACGGAAACTTACGGATTGTGCATCAATATATTTTTTTTGGTTTTTCGGCATGTCCTGGAATTTCACAAATTGCCCAATGATGGATGCCAAGCACCTCACAAGGACCAAAGAAAGGTCGCATGTCATCAAGCAAAGGTCCCCGGACGAAATTAGGGTATGACAGTGGGAAAGAGTTCTTGCTCTGCACAACATGGGGACCGCCTGTACTTCCCAATGCTCCACCTCCCTGACCTACTGTTAGTCAATGAATACGACTAACTTTTGTGTATAAAACCTATGTAAATTGTATCAAACTCCTCCAAATTATGGTTATTTTGTAGTGTTGTAATTACTTTTTGTTAAAGATAGGTAATAAATACTTAGTACTCCCATTTTGTGTATTTAATAATCATTTCCTCTAAATTTTAGGTTAATTAGGTAAGTTTGTGAAGTGCTGATTTTGATCTGCTCGCTTAACCAATCTGTCGGCTTAGGGAGCCATCCGCTGAGCGCACCACTCCTTTGGTTGAGCGCGAGGAAGAATCTGGAAGAAGGATGAGTTGTGCTTGTTCACTGAGCGAGGTATCATCCCACTAAGCGTCGCTTGAGTCCATCCACTAAGCGAGAAGACGCGCGCTAAGCCAAAATTCACTAATGCACGCTAAGCGAGCCAGAGTGCGCTAAGCCCGCAAGCACCAACAGGGCCACCTATTTAAGCCTAAAATCAGAAATGGAGAGGGAGTTTGGGCAATTCTCGAAGCTTTTGCATGTTTATAGATTTCTAGAGAGAGAAAGGTCCAAGTTCCAGAGAGTTTTGAGAGCTTTTGTTGTACGAAGACTGATAGAGAACTAAGATGAAGAGGAAGCCATCCTGAGAACATGAGATGAGTTTGTGAGTGATTGTGAGGTTCTAGAGGTGGAGGAGACATCCCTACTACTTGTATTTCTTCAATCCTTCATTTTTCTCTTCTCTTTGTTGTAAAGGAAGCTTCCTAGATATGGAGAGTTAAATTCTCTGTTGGTTCTTCCTTGTAGGTACTTGATGTAAATACATGTATATCTATTTAATGATGTTTTGTGTGTTCTCTGTGCTATCAATACGTCATTTTAGTGTGTTTTTGCCTTGATCACGTAGATGCATGCTTTGTTAGGATCATTCAACATTGGAAACTGGTCTGATTCTTAGAACTTGATAGGATGGGGCTAGTTTACCGTATTAACACGAGGGATCGGGGTATGATAACCTAGTTGTTGTATGTTTGTCTTAATGTGGTTCTGGTCAAGTTTAGTCCAACAAGAGGAATCTGAGGACGATGCTTGATCAGGATTAGGCTAGACTATCATGAGGAATCGGGGTTTAGCATTTCAGGAGACACCATAGAACACAAGAGCATTGTTAAGTAGAGAACATCCTTATAACATCAGGCACCTAATAGGAAGACCAACATGTTGTCTAGTTGTCCTTACACATCATTACTCACGTGATTTTCCTTTTAATAGTTAGTTTACATACTTGTTCATAGTCTACACATATCTTTTCAAACTAGACACCTATTCACTGAATATAGCTTTACCAAGTAACACAAGTTCCCCGAGAGTTCGATACTTGGTTCTTACCATTTTATACTACTTGCGCGATTCGGTGCATTTGTCGGGTTCGAACACGTACCATATTCGGGATTGGAGGATTTACTTGATTGAGGCCTGATGGGTGAGTCGGGTCCACCTCAGCGGCGACGCTGGTAGTGGCAACTGCAGCCGCATTGCTTTCCATTATTTTCTTCATGCTCAACATGGCCTCCATCATGGCGGTCATTTGGTCTTTCATGGCCTCCATGTCGGCCTTCATTCGTTCTTGCACCTCCTCTATTTCACTCATTACTCTAGCTCTGGCATGCGTTTGGTAAGGGTGTCCTAAAGCGCGCTCTTTCCCTTTGAGTACAATGATTACAATTCTGATTTCAAGGAAAGAATGCAATGAGCCATGCCACCAATGTGAAAAGAAAAAATAAGCATGGATGTATGTGAAAGATGCATTGTCGAAGTATTGCAAATTTTACACAGGACATTCAGTAGAACATAGGGTTGAATCAATTAAAACAACATTGTTCGTCACATATTGTCCAAGTGAAACTAGAAATAACACATGGACGTCAACAGTCCTCAATTTTTGGAAATTATTTAGCTTAATCATGTGTTGGCAGTAGACAAAGAAGCGATGTAACTCGATCTATCTTCTGCCCCAACTTTTGCAAGCTGGTTACTTCCATACTTGACCTTGACTTCATGAACCTTTCCTTAAAATCATGTGCTTGGTTCAACCCCATAATCCAAGGAATATAAATTTTGATTGTCAATACTTTGACAATATATCATATAGATGAGTGACTAGGGCATACTTATGCTATGCATGGCAAATGTAATTATGAGATCGACATGAGATGCCTGAAGAACCATCATTTTCCTAGCTAACCATTCATTAGGTACCACATTCATTAGGTACCATGTTCACATGATTTTCAATCATTTTTTAAAGAGAAACGAGTGTATAACCCAAACATGGTTGGTTTATAGCCATCATCATGGTACCCAACACATGTAACTAAAGATGTGGTGTAAACTTCTATTCTTCATTGTGACTTTCTTTTCATTCTTTTTTTTGTTTTGTTTTTTTTAGAGGAAAATGCAAGGATCGTGCATGAGTGAACATGACATGCAAATGATGAAATAGAATGTATGCAGTTGGCAGAACAAAAAAGCATGCTAAATGCAGATGTATGGTAATGCAATGATTTATGCAAATACAATGCATGAATATGATAAAATGACAAACGCAGGAATGAATATGTCCATTACGATGCCATGAAGAGATGCATGATGCGATCAAGGAACAAGCCAGAGTAAGTTTGCTATGTGCCCCCTAATTTAGGAACCTAATGGAAAGGATCCAAAAGTCTACTTCTAGTGATAATTCCCAAGGGTGGTTTCATGTAACTTTACTGGCTTCTAGAGATATCATCCTCATAGATAACACATTGTGGCGATAGGGACTATCAACGACAATGCATCACCAAAAAATAAAAACTCTAGATGAGGCTTCACTCTTATCAAGCAACTCGGAGACCCAGCATAACCACAGATCGACCTCCACTCCTTATGGCTCACATAGACCTGGGTATAGGGCCTAATATCTCAATGTGTGTGCGAGGTGTAGGTGTCATGTGTGCGTAGAAAAGATACTTCTAACTATGAATGTAATCAATAGACAAACACACACCAAACACAATAACATAGCAAAGGTTATATACAAATATGGACAAAATAAAAGATAAAAGGGAAGAGGGAACATAAATAAAGAAGAAGTCATGATAAAAAACATTGCACACTGACTGAGCGGCCTAACTCTCTAATAGTCCCCAGTGGAGTCGCCAACTGTCGCAACCTACCCTTCGATGAAAGGGCGAGAAGGTCAAAATAATAGGCCAAAGCATTTGTCTATGAGGTAGAAAACGAGCGGAGTCGCCACCAACGATTATTCGAGGAAAACATTAGAAAAACCAAAAAGATGAAGGTCTGCATATTTTGAAAATGGGAGTTTGGGAGTTGTTTACGTATGGGGGAGGTATTAGCACCCCACACGCCCGTCACAAGGGACAACAGCCTTTAATCGAGTGTGCAAAACATGACTTCAAAAATTACATATTTCCCATTTTTTATGTTTATTATTTTTTTTGGGTTGACAAGGGGACTGCCCTTGCTCCCATGTATCCTCAAGTGCGATGAGGAATTCAAACCTACCTAGTTCTTTAAGTCTAAAAGTTTGTGTGTTAAATTATTTTTATGTTTTTTTTTCCAGATTGATTTTAATTACGAACAAAACTCGTTTAAGGCGTTGGACCTTGAAACGAAGTTTTAAACTTTGAAAAGAAGAGAAAGTCATTTAAGGCGTTGGACCTTGAAACGATCTCAAGCGATATATAATAAAAAGAAAATAGTTATGAGTTGGTTTTATTTTGGTTTTTGTTTATTAACTTTAAATCTTTTTTTAAAGATAACTTGTGGCACTAATGATCGGTTAAAACTTACTTTAAAAAAGAAAAACGATTACCGATGATAGGAGAAGGAGATGAAGATACACAAAACAATAGAGAGGACCCCTAAGGGTTCATAAATCATGTTAAAATCCTAAAAGACAAACACTAACTGGACGAAGAACAAAGAATCATTACGGTCTCAATTCGGCAGCGATTTAGCTTCTTTTTATCTTCTTCCTTTTTCTTTTCTCTTCTTTCTCTCCAATCCTTCACCTCTAGACCTCAGAACCTCCCTTTCAGCCCCTTTTCACGCTTATTTATAGCAAAACAAGGCATTTGGGGTCATGACAGCTAACCCAGGTGAGCTGGTTACTTCACCAAGAAGTTATTTGGTGGCCCAAGCAAGCCAGAGGCTAGCCTGGGTGAGCCAGGGTTAAGAAAAAGCCTTAAAATGACCCTTTTGCCCTCCCCTTCCTTTGGGTATTTTTGCATCCTTGATCAAAACATTGAATGATTATTTTTTTCATACTGTAACTGGCATTTAGCACCGCAAGTTGACTAGCAAGGATCAAAAGATCAACAAATAATAGTCCCTGGACGAAATTAGGGTATGACACCTAGTTTTCCTTAGTGAGAGTATCATGAGGACATGCTTAGGCTATTTCTTGTGTATGGTATCATATTTCATTTGAGAGTTGAGTCAGGTCCCTGGAAAAAGTGAATACTTCTTCCTCTCATTGTATGTGGGGTGATGACTTGTGCAGCGACTTAATGAGGATGGCATATACAACAAAGAAATGAAAGGAATGGTGAAATGAACGAGAAAATGGATGTGAGTTGGTGATGAATGTCAAGCGGGGTTGGAGAGATGGAGGAGCCTGAGGAAGAAAATCTCTCTAGACTCAATAAGGGCATAGTCTTCCCAACACTTGTTAGCATGTACCATGTAATCGATAATCCGATGATGGTGAATCTCAACACTATCAGAAAGTGAGTGGATGTTGAGAAAGGATAGATGACTTATAATGGATACGCTGGGGATTGGTTCAAATGATTTAAAGGCACTTGGGGGGGAACGCATAGTGGTGATAACTAACAAAGGACATTAGATCCTTTTTGTAACGTCCTTCGTTACAATTGTTAGGTCTGGATGACCACTCGTCTCATCAACCATGGATTTTGATGTATAAAAATAAGTATAAATTATTGAAGCTCTAATGAGTTTTTGACAAGTGGAAATGGTCATTATGTTAAAGAAATTTACAATATTCACTATCGTCCATAAACAAAGAGAGTATGCTCTATTATATCTAGCGTTCAACACGCTAAATCCAAAGAGCATCCACCCTTATGAAAATAAGTATAACACACTATCTTTGAATAAACTTGTATGTCTAATCTCAAGAAACTCAAAAAGACTGAGAATGTCGAAAAAGGGAAGTGCACGTGTTCTATTTTTAACATATCCTATTTGCCTCTCTTTATTTTGAATTACTAACGCTTGAATTTAAGAAAATAATAGTAAAAAAGAGTACAAAAGGTTTTCATGGAATATTATCTTAGAGGTCGCTTTCACTACGAACAAAAAGTACATGGCACTGTCTGTACTATGGATCATTCCTCTCCAATCAAAGCACAACATGTTGCCTTATCCTTCAGTGTGAGTCAACAGTCTTTTCAAGGAATCGACGTTGATCCTATAACGGATCCTTCACTAAAGTCTATAAAAGTCCTTCTCCATCGAGGAAGCAACCGATAAAAAATATTACGAGAGTAAGAAAATACTTAAAGCAAAACATTACTGAAATCACTAGAAGACTGATATACGGTTTTCATTAGTTATTCTTTGCAAAACAAAGTTATTTTGTATTTGAGCTTAATTTTCTATTCACTCGTTGAGTGTTAAGAATATTTGTATTCGTCCAAACTTTTGTTTGTGAAAGCTAGGTGTGGCTTCGTGTTAAACAATACTTGGGTTCTTAGATTCAGGGGGAGTCTAAGAAGGTACCAGAAGTGGTATTAAGAATACTTGAAAAGTCAAGAGTGGTAGGTTAGAATACATGTTTTGTAATCAAGTTTTGATTAGTGGAACCCTTTATTATTGAGTAAAGGAGAACTGGACGTAGCTCAGGTTGAGTTAACCAATATAAATCAAGTGTTTCTACTTCTCTCCATAACATTTTATTGAGCATTCTGATAACACTTTCTATCACCTTTTTAACACCAAGTGTTTATTTGAAAAATTGTTTCAAGAACTCTCTTTTATCTAGTCACTGGACGACTATATTGATCTTCACTAAATATCAGCTTTATCTTCAGTGGACAACTAGCAATTTTTCTTATATATTGCTATCTATATTCTTTTTTATATTACAAAAGTTTATATCTTTGATATACACACTATTTACCCCCCCTCCCCCTTTTAGTGTGTTTATTGCTATTTCAGTTGGTATTAGAGCTTGGACTTAAGGGTTGAGTATCTAACAATACTAAGGAAAAGAGCCAATATATCAAATATATGGAAGAAGGATTCTCCACCAACAAACCACCTTTTTTAGAGGCATAAAGTATGATTAATAGAAGGAGCGTATGATAGCCCATTTCAAATTGATTCACATGGATCTAAGGGACATGGTTGAAAATGGAGATTATATTCCATATGATGATCAACTAAATGAAGTTCCCAAAGGCCAATGGACGAAGCGACAAAAACTCAGATTCTTGCTAAAATCCAAGGCTCAAAATGTGATGTTGTGTGCTCTTTCAAAAGAAGAATACACCAAGGTACACAGTTTCAGAAGTGTTAAACAAATGTGGGACACTCTGGATGTCACATACAAAGGAACTTCACTGGTAAAGAGGAACAAACTCAGTCTCCTCACTCGTAAGTATGAACTCTTCTATATGGAACAAAGCTAAGACATACAATGTATGTTCAGATGTTTTCAAACCATCCTTAATGAACTAAGATCCTTAGGTATAACTTATGATAATTATGATCACATTGAAATTTTTTTGAGAAGTTTGTCTAGGAAGTGGACCGCAGGTAACAACTCTAAGAGCATTAAAGAATCTTGACTCTATGTCCCTTAAGGAACTTGTCAAAACCCCCAAAGTTCATGAAGAATAACTTCAGTAGGACGGAGGTCTCAAAAGAGAGAGGTCCCTGGCTCTCAGTAGTTAGAAGAAAAAAAAAGGAATCATCGTCTAGAGAACAAGTCTTGAGAAGCTCGTCCAAAGCTCTTAAATTCAATTATTCATCTGATGATGAATCTAAGGAAGACTCGGATGAAGATAAGCTTGCCTTTATTTCTCAAAAAAATCCACAAGATGTGGAGAAATAAAGGAGATTCCAAGTGCAGAAACTCCTCAAGGAGAATGCCCAAAGAAAAGAAGGATAACGACAAAAGCACCATAATTTGTTGTGCATGCAAAAAGCCAAGACATTTCAAGTTTGAATGTCCAGATCTAGAGAAGAGTCAAGATAAGAAGAAATTCTTCACAACTAAATAAAATAAGGGTTTTATGAATACTTGGGAAGACCTAGACACATGATGTTCAGATGCAAGGGTTATCCTAAGAAAGGTTCGTCCAATCCCTTCATGGCTAACATAAAAGGACCCAAAAAGATTTGGGTACCTAAGAAAAATAGTTTTCCTGTTGCAGATGTCCTTGAAAGCAGGAAGTAAACGCTTATCATGGTACCTGGACAATGGTTGCTCACAACACATGATGGGAGAAAAGTATATGTTCCAATGCATGACTCCTTATCATGGTTGAACAGTCACTTTCGGGGGGAATAAAAAAGGTAGAATAACTAGCGTAGGTCAGATAGGTATTCATCCCTATCCATCTATTGATAATGTTCTGTTTGTTGAAGGTCTTAAGCATAACTTACTAACCATAAGTCAATTATGTGACAATGGACATGGTGTCTCTTTCAACAAGGATGAGTGTGTTGTCCTATGTCATGATGGGTCCCCTTTATTCTTAGACCAGAGAAAAGGCAACCTCTACAAAATAAGACAGGGAGAACTCTCATATCAAAAGGTGTCATGCTAACTGCCTACCAAGGAAAATCATTGGTTATGGCATAGAAAATTTTGTCATGCAAGTTGGAGGTTAATCTCCAAACTGCAGAAAAACAACCTTGTAAGAGGTCTCCCAAGTATGTTGTATAAAGATTATTTACTTTGTGAGGCATGTCAAAAAGGGCAACAAATTAAAAACTCTTTTACTAGTAAAAATATTGTTTCCACCTCTAGACCTCTACAGCTATTACACCTTGATCTGTTTGGTCCAACCAGAACTACGTCCACTAGTGGAAAGAGGTTTGGACATGTGATAGTGGATGACTACTCTAGATGGACATGGGTTATGTTCTTAAACCACAAAGATGAGACCTTCGATATCTTTTTTAAACTTTGTAAATGCGTTCTTAATGAAAAAGGAGTATGCGTTACTTCAATCAGAAGTGATCACAGGGGATAATTTGAAAATGACAGTTTTCAACTGTTGTATGAAGAAAATGGAATCCTTCACAATGTTTCAACACCAAGAACACCACAACCAAAATGGGTAGTTGAAAGAAAGAACAAATCTCTACAAGAGATGGCTAGAACCATGCTCAATAATAATTCAACCCCTAAGCACTTATGGGCAGAAGCAATGAATATTGTGTGTTACCTTTAAAAAAAATTATGTAAGAACTATCTTTAAAAAGACTCCTTATGAATTGTGGAAGGGAAGAAAACCCAACATATCATATTTTCATCCATTTGAATTCAAATGTTTTATTCTTAACACAAAGGATAACTTGTGAAAATTTGATTTGGAAAGTGATAATGGAATATTTCTTGGATACTGTTCGACCAAAATACTTGTTTACTCCCTCTTCCAAATTGGTATTACTTGTTTTTATATGGGAGTGGTCTTATCGGCAAGCGCACCGGGTCACCAAGTAAAATAATTAAAATGGAATGAACTGAGTATCGAACACAGGGAACTGGTTCATTTAGCAAAGTTTTGTTAAGTAAGCAGGCATTTGCAAACAGAAATTAATGATTGTGAATTAAAGCAAAAGTATGTTCTATCCTAAGTAAAAGCAATAAACGAGAACAAGTAAGTGTGAAAACAGATATCTAAAGGCGTTAGGTCCTTCTACTTAGTAAGTTGATGCAATTAAAGATGTTTTTGCTAATTAAAGATGTTCCTATGTTCTATGCTGAGGACAAAAATGCCAAACACTGATTCCTCCAAAGTTTGGACTAATTTAAATCAAACTTCGTTTGCAGATCCCTCTTGTTGAACTTAGCCTAATTTAAACAGCATTATACTCACAGCATAATAAAGAAAACTAAAACCCTACACACTATCCCTAGCAATGCAGTTATTCAGTCCCTGCTCTATCAAGTTCTAAGGAAACAATACATTTCCCAATGCTAAAGTCCCTAACAGCTCACACAAATGGGTGATCAAGCAACAAGCATGCATATAATAAGCATAGATAGAAGCAGTGAACACATAAAACAACCTTAATTAGATATGAAAAAGATTTTACATCAACTACTCAATAAGAATCCCCAACTGAGGGTTTTAGCCATTCATGACAAGGAATCTCCTTTTACACTGAAGAAGTGGAATCAAGAGAAATTGCTTGCTTACAAAGGAGTAGGGATGTCTCCTCCACCTCTAGGAATCTCACAATCATTCAAAAAATCACTAATCTCCCTAAAAGATGAAAACTTGGCCCCATGCTTTGCTCTACACTCTTTCTGAAATTCACACTCTTTAGGCCTTTGAGTAGTGAACAGTTCTCATCCTCTCCCCATAACTCTGTGCAAATCAAGCTTAAAAAGGGCTTCCTGATCTTGAAGTCACACTTAGCGCGAGTAAGTGAATTTGAGCTTAGCGCCAATCTCGCGCTAAGCCTGGAAAGCAACAGACGACTCGCTTAGCGAGCTGATAATGCACTAAGCGTGTGCTTGCATAGCAGATGTCTTTCCAGATTCCCCTTTACTCACTAAGCATGCTGGTGCTAGGCTTAGTCGTTGATGTGCGCTAAGCGCATTGAGCTCGCTTAGCACGATGACTCCTTTGGCACTTCTTCAAAATAGCTCATTTTTGCCTGAAATAAAGAAAATTTAGCATTAATTCCATGTAAAGAGGCTTCTACTGAGCAGAGATCAAAACAAAGCAATTTTATTTACAACCCTACCAAAAAAACCATAAATTGGGAGATTTATATACATTTTGGAAAACTTTTCTATACAAAAGTTAGTCGTAAACGAAGACTAACAAACTCCCCCAAATTTATAGTTTTGCTTGTCCTCAAGCAAAGAAAGAACATATCACTTGTCCTCAAGTGACAAGGTGATGTGCCATCATTTTCTTCTATTTTCTAAACCCTTTTTGCACCATTTTAATTACTGATTGGTCTTAATTGTCAATTAATCAGGCAGTTTTATTATTTGGGCTCATTTAGCTAATTTGATGTTTTTAATCTAATTTCAGGAATTAATGAAACATTGGGCTTAATCCGGATTTTGGTTATGGACTTGAAGAGGGCAAATTAAGCAGCGCTTACCTTAGTTAATTAGGCAATTTCGCAATTTTATTTTATGTTGTTCAGTGTTTATTTCGTTTTGGGCCAGAGTATTGTAATAGGGCCCAGTGACTTTAAGTGACTCTTTTTAAATAGTAGCCTTGGGATTCGTGCAAGGCATTCTGTTATGCTATTCATTATTCAGAGCTTTTGTTTTAGGGTTTTCATTTTTCTGCTTAATGCTACTGTTCACGTAATGCAATTTTATGTTTTCTGTTTCTAATTACAATTTCGTTCTTGCTTCTTCTTCTACTCTCATTTACGTTTCTGTTTCATCTACATTTCTGTTCATTTACGTTTTTGTTCATTTACGTTTCTGCTTCATGTTTCATTTGCGTTTTCTGTTTGAATCCATGGAAGGCTAGATTTTCTGGTGTTGTTTCCTTTTGAGGACGAAGCCCAACTCTCTTTGAGGTTTCGCTTGTAATGTGGTTTCCTGCCAGTTTTCCCTTCACCAGTTATCCCAAATTCGTGAATATTAATCAGTGCACGCTTCGTGTTCGATTAATTGCCTCTGAGCCTAACTTGCGTTCATGCTTAATGGACGAAGGGCTAACTGGTGTATGTGGTGCCTAATCACGTATTGAAAACCCTAAGTTGATTTTCGCTTAGAAAATTGAAATAGGGTTGGATTAAGTGGTTGACTGTTAGGGACAAATTCTCCATAACCCAGGATAAGAGAATGGCTTCTGAATCAGAGGAAACAACCCGTTTTTAATATTAGTAGTTTCGTATTCCAGTTTACTTGTTCTGCTCTTTAATCACAAAACAAACAAACCCCCCCAATCGTTACTGTTACTGCAAGTATATTATGAACATTTGGTTTGTCACTGCTCGTTGGGAAACGACCTAGGATCACTTCCTAGTTACAGCATTTTCATGTTTATTTGATTCGGGTACGGCCTCGATCACAAGGTCACAATGGTTATTCAAAAAAATGTTTGTTCCAAAGAATTCAATCACATGACATGAATGGCAATCAATGCTTCAATCAACAGCTTCTCACAAGACATGTAGCTTTTCAAAGATGTGAACATGATTATTAAGAAACACAACTAAAATAAGCTAGTCAGAATGACAGATATCAAGGAAGGATCATTAACCAAAGCCTCACAGTCACTGTTTCACTCAAGCACAAGTGTTTAGGCTTATTCAACAATCAACAACTAACACAAGTCTCAATCTTTGCACTTCATCTTATATCATACAGTCAAGAACACACAAACTTGAATTCGAAGGACTGTTACTAGGCATGTAATGAGGCTGGGCTGCAAACAAATCATGGTTTATCTAGGATGCAAAACTTAAGTTCTAGGAGAGCATTCATCCATAGATTAACCTCTTTCTTTTTATTCCAGCTCTATTACTTGCCTTTCCACACTTAGCTTTTCTTTTTCTTGAATAACAACATACATTTTTATTTTTATTTACTACTTACAGTTTTTTTTTATTGAACACATTGTTGTGCTTATTAACTCTTGTGTGTGCTATTATTTCTTACCATTGGAAGCTTTCACCCAATAAACTCCCCTAAATTTGGGGCAAATTGCTTTGAACCAAACTTTTCCTTTCATGAATGACGCTCTCCTACAACTTAAGACAAGGTAGAAGGAGATAAAATGTACAGGCTCAAGGTTCAATCAAACAATTATACTTTCAGCTCAAACTGGGTGCAAGGGATAAATCATTCATACACAAGGTAAGCTTTTTGGCTAAGTGGCTACTTTCAATTAAACCATGGCCTTCATCATCTTCAAACTCATGCATTCATTCCATATTCAGAGATTCATGCAAAAACCATTACTTACTACTAGTCATTCTCTCATAATTAAAGATCACACTCTCACCGGGTTGTGGCTAACATGTTTCTTCACAATCAACCTGACAAGAGAAATTGCTTGCTTACAAAGGAGTGGGGATGTCTCCTCCACCTCTAGGAATCTCACAATCACTCAAAAACTCACTAATCTCCCTAAAAGATGAAAACTTGGCCCCTTGCTTTGCTCTACGCTCTCTCTGAAATTCACACTCTTCAGGCCTCTGAGTAGTGAATAGTTCTCTTCCTCTCCCCACAATTCTATGCAAATCAGGCTTAAAAAGGGCTTCCTGATCTCGACATCGCGCTTAGCGCCATTCTTGCACTTAGCGCCATTGATGCGCTTAGCGCGAGTAAGTGAATTTGAGTTTAGCCCCAATCTCGCGCTAAGCCTAGAAAGCGATAGACGACTCGCTTAGCGAGCTGATAATGCACTAAGCGCGTGCTTGCGTAGTAGATGTCTTTCCAGATTCCCCTTTACTCGCTAAGCGTGTTGGTGCTGGGCTTAGCCGTTGATGCTGATGGAAGCTTGCTTGTGAAGATTCTATGGAGGCTGGATCTTTGAGCTTCAATGGGGTCCTTTAATGGTGATTTTCCACCATGGAGATGCAGCGGAAGACAAAGGAAAATAGGTGAGAGGAGGCGCCATCCATTAAGGAATAAGCCACGGAAGAAGGAGCTTCACCACCAAGATGAGCCTTGGATAAGAAGCTTGGAGAGGATGCTTCAATGGAGGAAAAGAAAGAGGGAGAGAAAAAGAGAGGGGGGAGCACAAAATTGAAGGAATAAAAGAGGTATAGAAGTGGAACTTTGAAGTATGTCTCACAAGACTCTCATTCATCAAAGTTACAACAAGTGTTACACATGCTTCTATTTATAGACTAGGTAGCTTCCTTGAGAAGCTTTCTTGAGAAAACTTCCTTGAGAAGCTTCTTTGAGAAAACTTCCTTGAGAAGCTAGAGCTTAGCTACACACACCCCTCTCATAACTAAGCTCACCTCCTTGAGAAGCTTCCTTAAGAAGATTCCTAAAGAAGCTAAAGCTTAGCTACACACACATCTCTAATAGCTAAGCTCACCTCCTTGAGATGAGAAGCTAGAGCTTAGCTACACACCCCCTATAATAGCTAAGCTCACCCCCATGACAAAAAAAACATGAAAATACAAAAAAAAAGTCCTTACTACAAAGACTACTCAAAATGCCCCGAAATACAAGGCTAAAACCCTATACTACTAGAATGGCCAAAATACAAGGCCCAAATGAAGGAAAAACCTATTCTAATATTTACAAAGATAAGCGGGCTCATACTTAGCCCATGGGCTCAAAATATACCCTAAGGCTCATGAGAACCCTAGGGCCTTCCCTTGGATCTGTAGCCCAATCTACTTGGAGTCTTCTACCCAATGCCCTTGCGGGATAGGATTGCATCATTCCCTCCACCTTGGAAAGGATTTGACCTCAAATCCCAAGGTTCTTCATACTCTGGGCTCCTTCCCTCAACACCTGTAAAAAGAAAAAAAAACATATGTATTAGTGGTGTTTGGTATGTTGAAGTAAGGTAAGGTTTGAAAACCCATTTCCTAGGCATCTTCCCATGAAGGAACATGGTTTCTCACCAACTCAATGAGTGGTGCTACAAGTATAGAAAAATATGGGACAAACCTTTTGTAAAAGTTTGTTAAGTCATGGAAGCCCCAAATTTTTCTTATACTTGGTGGAGTGGGCCACTCCGGAATGACCTTTATTCTCTTAGGGTTCATGGGAACCCCTTGATCACTATTTGAAAAATTAAGAAAAGTAACGCAATAAAACATACCTTTTTCTGTATTTTCATATTGATTATTCCTACCAAAAAGTATGACAAAGCTAAGGTGTCCCATATGAGTACCTAAGTTTGTATTGAAACTAAAAATAAGAATAAACCTACCTAATGGGTCCCTATGTACACACACCATGAAGATGTTAGGTGTACGAGTGACTTTACAAAAGAGGGTTGCACCACTCAAAACATTCATCATACCACCTATTTTAGGGACTTGGTGCCTAATAATACCTATTTTGGGCACCAAAAAAGCACAAGGATTTAAGCTCTTGCGAACCAAACCCTCATCCAACAACTTCTTTACTTGAGGAATAAACTCAAGCCCAAGAGGTGTGGCAATGCTAGCAAGTGTCTTTTTACAAAAGAGAAAATGTGGAGGTTGTCTAAGAGGGAAAGTTTCTTTAATGCTTGTCTTTATTGTAAAATGAGTTTCCTTCTTAGCTAACCTCTTGGAGGAGACACTTACCTCCTTACACTTCTCTTTAACCACTAATGGTTGTCCATCTTCTTGGGGGTAGATTTCTTCACTAGATTCTTCCCCTTTTGCTTCTTCACTTTCACTAGAGGAAGGTGAAGTAGTAGCCTCATCTTGGCTACTATAAATGTCTTGGTCCCTCATAATCATGGTTTTTGTGGTGGGGCATTGAGAAGTAATGTGTCCTCTTCCAAGACATTTAAAGCACTTTATAGAGCTAGTTTTCTCTTGCATACTAGCCTTAGGGGCTTGCTTTTCTATTGCCTTCCCCTTATCATCTTTGGGCTTAGAAGGTGTCACCCCTAAGATGCCTTGACCTTGGTCTTTCTTTGGATAAGAGTGAGAGCCATAAGATTTTGAAGTAGATTTCTTTTTAAGTTGTTGCTCTACCCTTATTTCCCAATCTAAGTTAGCCTCTACATTGTCCTTCCCATGGAAGTATGAGAGGTTAATGTTAGCCTCTTGAGGCTTTCTTTCCTTTTCTCTTCTATGGGAGTGAGGTCTAAGATGTGACCTATGCCTTCCTTCGTAATAGTCACGAAGTTCTTCACTTAGGCTCTTGCAAGAGTTATGACTACTATAGGAGGCATATTTTTCTCTTTTCATTTCTTTCATTATTTTTCTTCTTTCTTCCTCTCTTATTTTCTTTCTTTCATCTAGACTTATTTCTTCCACTCTTTTTTTTCCTTTTTCTTTTCTCTCTTGTTTTTCTTTCCATAACTTGAGGGAACTCAACTCATCTAAGATTCTAGATAAAGGGTCTTTATGACTAGTACCCTCGCCATTAACACTAGATGAATGATGACTCATGTTGGTTCCTAAGTTGTGGTTCTTTCTTGTTGGAGGTTTGAAAACAAAAGGTAAAAGAA
The DNA here is from genome assembly GCF_004193775.1 of Glycine soja. Classification (NCBI taxonomy): domain Eukaryota; kingdom Viridiplantae; phylum Streptophyta; class Magnoliopsida; order Fabales; family Fabaceae; genus Glycine; species Glycine soja. Next base: position 12,726,992 of record NC_041012.1, on the reverse strand, counting down.
ACTATGGTTGAAACTAGCCAAATAAACACTAAAAGAGGTGTGAAAGATAAGGTAAAAAAACTAATTGGTAAAATGCAAGCTATCTAGGCGGTTTGACAATGGAAGGTAAAAGAAATAAGCTATGAAAGTAAGCAAGAAATGTAAACTAGGTGAATCCTAAGAGTGTTTGGATTACCACATTCAAGGTTCCCAACAAAACACTCACTATCCTAAGTAAAAATTGCCTAAAATTATTACACACAAATGGAAGTTTGGTAACCTATGGAGGCTCCCAACACACTTCCAATGAAAGGCATTTTTGTTACAAAAACTTGAAAGCAATGAAGGTAAGTAAATTGCAAATTACAAAATTACAAAACGGTCCTTAATTTTGGTGGTTGTTCTCTCTTTGGTGATTCACTCAATTTGGAGTGCTTCTTAGTCCAATAGCTCTTAAGGCGGTTGGCCCCTTGCTTCTGGACTCAAATTCTTCAAGGGATGGCACCAATCCTCCTTCCAATTCCCTATATGGCAACCCACAAACAAGGAAACAAAGAGACAAGCAATAAACAAAGACCAAAAAATATGAAATGAAAGCTAAACCAATGGAGTTTTAACAAGACAATTTTTCAAGGATTATTCAACAATTAAAGCAATGAAAAGGACATAGAAGCAAGCTAGGACTCAAAGAGAAACTTAGAATGGCTCTAGAGTAGAGTAAAAAAACTGAAAAAAAAAAGACTCAAAAAAACTCTAGCTTTGGCACTTGTCTTCAAACTAATTTTGAATTGAAATTTCCAATTATAGAATAAATTTTGAGCCAAAACAACAAACACCCTTCCTTTTCAAATTTTTTTTCTGGATACTGATTTTCCTGCCAACTTGTGCGATTTTTCGTATTTTTTCCTTTTATCCAAATCACTTGTTTATTTTTTTATATCTTTTTTCCAGATGTCTAGAAAATTCAATAAAAATTTCAGCTCAAAATTCGAAGTAACCAATTCTCAGTAATTTTTACAAGTTTGTATGTCCAAGCTGCCAGCACCAGCGATTTGTTTCTTTAAGCATGGTATATTGATTGCCTTGGGCTTACTTTCAACCTTCCTATGTATGTTGAACTCACTAGGATTGTTTACCACAGTTTTCGGAGTTCAATATTCACTTAGGATCAACATTTCAGCCAGCAATTCAATCACCAAAACTCAAATTCACAATAGACACAATCATAAAGAAACCTAAAAGTTCAAGAAAAGGTTCACAATCAAAGACTCTCTAAGAATTTTGCATGAACATGTTAAGGACTAATTAACATGAAAGATTTGACTCAAATCAAATAATAGGCTAAAAGAATTTCATACACTCATGAACAAATGAGTTAGACAAAGAAACAAGAAAATAAAATTCAGCAGAACATAAGAAATCTTATGTGACAAGTTTCATGACTAGACATGACTTTTATGACAAAACTACAATAGGTGAACAAGTCACTCTAGATTTTTGAGGTTTTCTTCTACTTTAATATTTTTGTAAGAATTTTATGGTTTAGGTTTCAGCCACAAAAAATAACAAGACAAAACTCAAAGGAACCTAAACTCAACACAATCCATGGTTCAAGAACAAGAACAAGAAATTTGAACCATAGAAAATCAAATCTAACTTCTATAGCAAGTTTAATCGGTGGAAACTCTAAAGAATCATGTTAACAACATTTAGAACAAGACATGTGAGGAGATACATGGACAAAAATGAAGAAACAAAAATGGAAGAGAAGGTAAAGAAAAAAATTAATGGAGGTTTAAGGAGCACCTGCTTGAAGCTCTTGTGCTCTGATACCACTTGATGGAAGCTTGCTTGTGAAGATTCTATGGAGGCTGGATCTTTGAGCTTCAATGGGGTACTTTAATGGTGATTTTCCACCATGGAGATGCAGCGGAAGACAAAGGAAAATAGGTGAGAGGAGGCGCCATCCATTAAGGAATAAGCCACGGAAGAAGGAGCTTCACCACCAAGATGAGCCTTGGATAAGAAGCTTGGAGAGGATGCTTCAATGGAGGAAAAGAAAGAGGGAGAGAAAGAGAGAGGGGGGAGCACAAAATTGAAGGAATAAAAGAGGTATAGAAGTGGAACTTTGAAGTATGTCTCACAAGACTCTCATTCATCAAAGTTACAACAAGTGTTACACATGCTTCTATTCATAGACTAGGTAGCTTCCTTGAGAAGCTTTCTTGAGAAAACTTCCTTGAGAAGCTAGAGCTTAGCTACACACACCCCTCTCATAACTAAGCTCACCTCCTTGAGAAGCTTCCTTAAGAAGATTCCTAAAGAAGCTAGAGCTTAGCTACACACACATCTCTAATAGCTAAGCTCACCTCCTTGAGATGAGAAGCTAGAGCTTAGCTACACACCCCCTATAATAGCTAAGCTCACCCCCATGACAAAAAAAACATGAAAATACAAAAAAAAAAGTCCTTACTACAAAGACTACTCAAAATGCCCCGAAATACAAGGCTAAAACCCTATACTACTAGAATGGCCAAAATACAAGGCCCAAACGAAGGAAAAACCTATTCTAATATTTACAAAGATAAGCGGGCTCATACTTAGCCCATGGGCTCAAAATATACCCTAAGGCTCATGAGAACCCTAGGGCCTTCCCTTGGATCTCTAGCCCAATCTACTTGGAGTCTTCTACCCAATGCCCTTGCGGGATAGGATTGCATCAGATGCGCGCTAAGCGCATTGAGCTCGCTTAGCGCGATGACTCCTTTGGCACTTCTTCAAAATAGGTCATTTTTCCTGAAATTAAAGAAAATTTAACATTAAGAGTAAACAACGACTAACAGATACTCTGAAATTTCAAAGGCATTTAGAGTGTATAACTCAAGAACCTTAGTAGTTGAATAAGTTATTCATATAAGATTTGATGAAAATATGCCTGATAAAGATTTATCAGAGCTAGACGAGTCTTTTGCAAATTTACGATTGGACAACAACTCTATAGTAACTAGTGCGTCCAGACAGAACCTAGTGTCACAAGCATCCACCCAACAAGAAGATCAAGAAGAGTTAATAGAACCCATTAGACGCATCATGAGAAGAAATCATCCAGAAAGTCAAATTATTAGTGATCCAGCAGATCATGTTCAAACAAGATCATCACTCAGAACACAAGGGCATGCTACACTGATTTCTAAAATGGAATCCAAACACATTGATGATGCAATGCAAAATGACAACTGGGTGAAAGCAATATAAGAGGATCTTAACCAGTTTCAAAAGAATGATGGTTAGAAGTTGGTCAAACTACCAAAAGGAAAGAAAGTTGTTGGAGTGAAATGGGTCTTTCACAACAAACTGGATGAAAATGGTAAGGTTGTGAGAAACAAAGAAGGGTTAGTTGTTAAAGGATACTCACAAAAAGAAGGTATAGACTACATAGAAACTTATGCACCTGTAGAACGTTTAGAGGCAATAACTTAAAAGGGATAGGCTCTAAATGATAGGCTCAAAATGCAGAAGTAGAAGCAACAATCAATTTAATAATGTTCTTTAAACATGAAAGACAAAATTGATTGCAACAAAATAAATGAGATAAGGGAAGAGAGAATGCAACCCACTTGAGATTTTCCACTCCCTTTGTAAAAATCCGTTTACAAAGTCTGAACCACAAAGGGATAACCCATCCCTTGTGTTCAACATTTCTTACAACTTAAGAGACCCTCGGTCCCTTAATCAATCTCATTGAATAAGAAGAAAGAAGAAGAAGTTTCTCTCTTTAAGAGAAGGATATTACAATTGAAGTCCATGGATGAAATCTTAATGGATTTGCAAGTGTTTGCCTAAGAGTTTCTTTTGAGAGAGCATTTGGCAATGAAGTTCTCTTGGAATCTCTCTCATTTTCTTTTGAGAGGATAAGATATTTTGGACCAGCAAAACTCTCTCCTTAGAATTCGTGCCCAAGTCACCTATTTATAGGCCTTTGATGACCATTCACAAATCCAATGAAAAGATGTGATTGTTGGCAGATATTCTGAAAACTCTCCATTGGTAATCGATTACACAGTTATAATTTAAAGGGTCGTGACTTTTGAATTTGAATTTCAGGAGTTTCGTTGCTGGTAATCGATTACAAACATATGGTAATCAATTACATGTTCAAAATTCAAATTCAAAACCTTTTTCAACCTTCCCTTCTGGTAATCGATTACACTTCTTGGTAATCGATTACCAGAGCCTTGCATGACTTTGAAACCCTTTGTTTTGAGGCAAGGCTTGATCTTTTGTGAATCTTGAAACAAGGTTTTGTTTGTTGAAGCAATCTTGAATTAACTTGAAGCAAATGCTTATCCTTTGAAGCAGCCTTGTTTGATTCTTCTTTGGCATCATCAAAATCATCATACATTCACATTCTCCCCCTTTTTTATGATGACAATCAAGTGATTTCTTTTAGACATCATCAAAACATGCATGATCCACATTCTCCCCCTTTTTTATGATGATGCTCATTATCAAGTAAATTCTTTGTGACATCATCAAAACCTGCATGATTTACATTCTCCCCCCTTTTGATGATGACAACCACCTGTAGGTTAGGAGCAACAACAACAAAAAATATCTATTTGTATATAGTTTTACTCCCCCTTGGTTTTGAAATGTTTGCTTATATGAGACAGTTGAAGATTTCATAGATTTCATATAAAAAATTGTCTCATAAAGAAATAGATAATTTCCCTTACTATTTCATCTTTTATCTATCTCTCCCCCTATGTCAACATCAAAAACAAATCATGAATAGAGAGGAGAAAAATGATACCACTTGTTGCAATGTATGAGAGTCAAGTGATACCAAAAGGCATTAAAACAAACTATTTTGTACCCACAAAAATACATATCCACTATAAAACAATCAAAAGTAATCAATAATAAACATAACCTTCAAACACAATCATCAAAATCAATCATCAAGAACAATCATAATAACTCTCAAACACAATCAAATACAATCAATCATCAAACATTTCAAATTAAATTAATTAAATTAATAATCAACTAACTATACACAATAATTTCTATTCCAAAAAAAATATTCAAATTTGAAATTTGAAATTTGAAATTTGAAATTTGAAATTTGAAAGCAAATTCTTTGTGACATCATCAAAACCTGCATGATTTACATAAATGAGATAAGGGAAGAGAGAATTGCAAACTTGATTTATACTGGTTCGGCCACTTCCCGTGCCTATGTCCAATCCTTAAGCAACCCACTTAAGATTTCCACTATCTTTGTAAAACTCTTTTACAACTTCTGAACCACCTAGGGATCCCTTTTCCTTGTGTTCAAGATTATCACAATTCAAGAGACAAACAGTCTCTTGATCACAACAAATCTTTTTCAGAAAGTACAAATATTTTTCCCTTTCTTAGAGAAGATAATACAACTTGAAGATCTTAGAAGAATACTCAAATGATTTGCATGTGTTTGGCAAATGATTTGTTTCTAAGAGAATAAGACAATAAGGTTCTGAAAATCTCTAAAGATTTTCATAGACAAGTCACATACTTATAGGCCCTTGATGGCTTTTTAAAAACTTATGAAGAGATGTGACTTTTCATAATATATTTCAAAAATTATCCTACTGGTAATTGATTACTACTTCTTGGTAATCGATTACAAAGTTACACAATGAGGGATCATGACTTTTCAATTTGAATTTCTAAATTTCGTTACTGGTAATCGATTACAGGAAAGTGGTAATCGATTACAATATTCAAATTTCAAATTTCAAACTTCTTTTTGAAAAGTTTTTATTGTAATCTATCTCCGGTAATCGATTACAATGTCTGGTAATTGATTACCAGTGGAAAGATGCTTATTTCAAAAATGATAAAATATTTTAAAACCTTTTGTGATTATTTTGAAAATCAACTTTGGAAGCCAAAACTTTTCAATCAATAAGAGATTCTTTAACAAAAATAAACTAAGTCTTATCTTTCTCTTGATCTTGAATTTTGACATGAAGTAATCTTGTGTTGCTTACACCTTGGCATCATCAAAACCTTTATAGACATACATTCATATTCTCCCCCTTTTTGATGATGACAACTATCTAAAAGAATGTACAAAAAATATTTCTTTGCGATACGATCACTCCCCCTTAAATTTGCAATTATTGCTTAGTAGATTAAAATATTTTCAGAAGATATACCTTGTACCTTACATAGTTCTCTCCCCCTTTGGAAACATTAAAAAAAATATGAAAGCACCATAATATAAAAAATCATTTCACATTGATCCATACATGTCCAGAAATAACCAATCATTCTCATAACAATCACCCAAGTGCTAACCATATCAAGTCCAAAACAGAATTAAAACTGACCAAAGCATTCACATAATAAGCAACCAAGTACTAAATATAGCAAGTCCAAAATAGAAATATAAATGACCAAATCATAGCAAAAATGCAAAAAGTTTAACATAACAAGGAATTTAAAGACAGCTAATGCTAGAGCAAATAGTACAGAAAAAAGCTCTATGGATCTGCCGGAGGATCAAAGCATCAACGAATGAAGCTCATGTCATCCTTAAGACGCGTTATACATCAATCCATAGCATCAAAACAATCACCTACAAAGGCCCAAAGCTCCCGAAGTTCAGTGAGCACATCATGCAGCAGTGAAGACGAGGAATCCTTTTGTGGTGGTGGTGAGGGTGTACGTTCATCAGGAACAGTAGGTGGAAGGTCTTGTTTCTGAACCCACTGACCATTCATATCCTTCTGATAACCAAAGGAGGCAATAACAGCAGCTCCAATAGCCAAAGAGCGTTTAACCTTAACAAAGGGTTCATCATCTAGAGGGACATGAAAATGTTGGAGAAAGAGAGTGACAAGTTGGAGGTATGGAAGAGGTGCATTTGCCCGTAATGCCTTATGCATACAGTAATAGACAAGATAGGCCCAGTCAATTTGACGACCGATTTGAAGGACCCACAACAAAATTAAATCCTCCTTAGAAGCTTGAGCAGGATTTGCTGAACGGGGAAGCAAGATACGACAAAAAATATAATGCATGATACGACATCAAAAAGTGAATGAACCAACTAGCAATCGGCCGGTCATATTAGCATTTTCAATGCAAACCATTTTGCAGGCATCATGATTTGAATAAAGATGCTTCCAGTCACCAAACAAAGTGCCCTCAAAAGGTACACCTTGACTACTTAATTTTGTCAATGAATAAAATAAAGACTGATCAACCACAATGGGAATTTTATGTACCTAAGAAAAGATAACACCATCCCTAATTTTTAGATTATTATAAAAGATACGAACTAACTCAGGATAGTATGGCATTTTGAGAGACATAAAATCGATTAACTTAGAATTTTGAAATACTTGACAACAATCAAAATTCTCTCCTTCAAAGAACTCTAAGTCTAAATATTTAGGATCAAGAATGACTCGATTGGAAAATGAGGAATAGTACCTTTGATGTTGTTTTTTGGAGGAAAACAGAGTTAAGGAACGTGGGGAGGAAATGGAGGGATTGGGTGGTGCAGGAGAGTCACTGGAAGTGTCGTGGCGGCGTTGGCTTGCAGTGGTGGTGGTTGAAGTTAAACCTTTGCGCTTCTTAGATAATTCTTCCCTTTGGTGCATTTTCTGCAGATTTTGATCGGTATGGTTTGTAGAGAATTGAAAATGATGAAGTTTGCACTTTGTTTGAAAGGATTTGGTTAAGAAACGAGAAAGTTATGAGGATTTGAAGATTTTGGAATGGAGGGCGTCGTCAAGGAGAGAGGGAGGAAGAAGGTTTTGTGCAAGGAAAGAGAAAAAGCTATATTTATAGGTAGGGATGAGCTGTAATTGATTACAGGCTTAACCTGTAATTGTCCACAACTTATGGTAATCGATTACAGCCTATTGTAATCGATTACAGGGATTGGTAATCGGTTACCAAACCCTAAAATATGAGTTTTAAAGTCTAATAATAATGAAAATCAATTTATTATTAGCAACCAAAATACAATATTTATAAACAATCATGATAAACAATCATCATAAACAAACATGATAGATAACTATAAAAAACAATTACTTCACTCAATCAAAGTTAGCAATCATCATAAACAAGCATGATAAAAAACCATCAAACAATTATTATAAACAATTGAAGTGGCTAAGAATCTAAGTTATTTAGGTCTATGAGTCCTAATTCTCTTCTAATAGCAAAGAAGTTTTCTTTGGGGAGAGGTTTTGTAAAGATATCAACTAACTGTTTCTTTGTGTCAACAAATTCTAATATGCAATCCCCTTTTTGAACATGGTCTCAAAGGAAGTGATGCCTTATTTCAATATGCTTTGTTCTAGAGTGCAGAACAGGATTTTTGGACAGATTAATCACACTTGTATTGTCACAGCGGATAGGTATATGATCAAGTTTTAAGCCATAATCAGAAAGTTGTTGCCTCATCCAAAGGATTTGTGCACAACAACTTCTAGCGGAAATATATTTCACTTCTGCAGTTGATAAGGCAACACTATTTTGCTTTTTATTATGCCATGATACTAGTAATTGATTACAGGAAAGTGATAATTGATTATAGTATTCAAATTTCAAATTTCAAGCTTCTTTTTGAAAAAAAAAAAATTATTGTAATCTGTCTCTGGTAATCGATTACAATGCCTAGTAATCGATTACTAGTGGAAAAATGCTTATTTTAGAAATGATAAAATATTTTAAAATTTTTTGTGATTATTTTGAAAATTATGTTTGGAGGCCAAACCTTTTCAATCAATAAAAGATTTTTTTAACAAAAATAAACTAAGTCTTTTATTTCTCTTGATCTTGAATTTTGACTTGAAGTAATCTTGTGTTGCTTACACCTTGGCATCATCAAAACCTTTATACACATACATTCATAGCAATGATTGATTCACTCTATCTCACTGCATTTAGGCATGATATCATGTCCAGTGTTTGCCCATGTGCAAGATTTTAAAAAGAACCAAGGGAAGTTCACCTAACTGCAATCAAATGTATATTTAGATATCTAATTGGAACTTCTAATCTTGGTCTTATGTTCAAAATAAAAGAAAGTTTTAGACTCATAAGCTATTGTGATGCGAACTATGCTAGTGATAAAGTTGAAAGAAAAAGCACAGGTGGAAGCTGTCACTTTATAGGTGGCAACTTAGTAACATGGATATGCAAGAAGCAAGGCTCAATTGCACTGTCCACGGACTCAGATGTCTATGCTTGGAGATTTTTCTGCACCTACACCACTACCTCAACCACCACCAGCACCTGCGTCTCTAGACCTTCCACGACTACCCTTTATCCCCTATTCCACAACATCCTCTATCTTTACCACCTTCTTCTCAACCTCCTTCACCACCGCTTGCTCAGGACTGACAATGATGTGCATCAATCTTTCTATCTTTAAACCCATTTTTGTTAATGACAAAAGTGGGAGAAATAGGAATTTTGATTGTAATTGAGCTAGCAAATTTAAATAAAAGTGTTCTTGGAGTATTTTCATATATGATCTCTCTTTGGTTATTAAATGTTATCATTTCACTATCACATATGTCATATATACTATATTTGTGCCATTTGCTTGCCATGATTGATCTCAGGTGGAGTTTAACTGCATTACATTTTTTTCACTCTCTTAGAACTCTTATTATCTTTATAAATAAAAATTTATATTGTTTATCATCATAAAAAAGAAGAAGATTGTTAGGTCTATATGACCACTCGTCTCATCCACCTTGGATTTTGATGTATAAAAATAAGTATAAATTATTGATGTTCTAATGAGTTTTTGACAAGCGGGCGAGATCATCATGTTAAAGGAATTTAAAATATCCAACATCTTCCATAATCAAAGAGAGTATGCTCTATCCTATCTAGCATTCAACATGCGGAATCCAAAAAGCATTCACCCTTATGAAAATCAGTATAACACACTATCTTTGAGTTAACTTGTTCGTCCAGTCTCAAGAAACTCAAGAAGACTGAGAATGACGAAAAAGGGAAGTGCACGCGTTCTATTTTTTACAAATCCTATTAGCCTCTCTTTATTTTGAATTACTAATGCTTGAACTTAAGAAAATGACAATATAGAAGAGTATAGAAGGTTTTCATGAAATATTCTCTTAGAGGTCGCTTTCACTACTGACAAAAAGCACATGATATTATTTGTACTATGGATCATTCCTCTCCAATCAGAGTACGACACATCGCCTTATCCTTTAGTGTGAGACAACAATCTTTTCAAGGAATCAAGTGTTTCTACTTCTCTCCATAACGTTTTGTTAAGCATTCTTATAACATTTTCTATCACCTTTTTAACACCAAGTGTCTATTTGAAAAACTATTTCAAGAACTCTCTTTTATCTACTCACTAGACGGCTATATTGATATTCATTGAATATTAGCTTCGTTGCAACCTACCCTTCGGCGAGAGGACGAGGAGAAATAAAAAGAGTGTCTTCTAAAAAGGAAAACGCGTGGGAGTCTCCACCAACGTTTATTCAAGGAAAACATTAGAAAAATAAAAAGGAGGTCTACAAATATTGAAAAGAAGGGTTCGGGAGTTGTTTACGCATAGGGAAGTTATTAGCACCCCACACACTTGTCACAAGGGATGGAAACCTTTAATTGAGTGTGCAAAAACATGACTTCAATATTATTTAGTTTCCCTTTTATATTTTTATTTTTTTGGGGTTGCAAGGGTGTTGCCCTTGCTCCTATGTATCCTCAGGTGCGATGAGAAATTCAGACCTATGTAGTTCTTTAAAGCAAGAAAGTTGTGTGTTGAATTGGTTTTTATGTTTTTGAAAGATTCATTTTAATTGCAAACAAAAAGTCATTTAAGGCGTTGGACCTAGAAATGATGTTTTAAATTTTGGAAAGTGGAGAGAATCGTTAAGGTGTTGGACCTTGAAACGATCTTTAAAATTTGAAAAGCGGAGAAAATCGTTAAGGCGTTGGACCTTGAAACGATCTCAAGTGATGTTTGATAAAAAGAAGTTAGTTATGAGTTGGTTTTATCTTGGAATTGTTTATTAACTTTCAATCTCTTTAAAGACAACTTTACAACACAAGTGATCGGTTAAGATTGAACTTTACAAATAAAAATTAGAGCGTCGATGATAGATAGAGGAAATGAATGTGCGCATAATAACAAGGGGGGGCCCTAAGGGTACATAGATCACATTCAATCCCAAAAAATAAAACTAACCGACGATCGCATGAAGAACACTGAACAAGACGACGTAGGGGCAATCACGGTCGCGATTCGGTAGCGCCTCGGCTTTGTTTCCTCTTCTTTCTTCTTCTTCTTTCTTAGTTCTCTCAATTTCCTATACTTATGAACCTTGGAACCCCTTCCTCAACTCCCCTTCACGCCTATTTATAGGAAAAAATGGCATTTGGGAACATGGCAGCTCGCCCAGGCGAGCTCATGCCTACTCCTGAAGTAACTGGCTCGCCCAGGCGAGCTGGTTCCTTAAGCCTGAAGCAGTTTGGGGACCCAGGCGAGCCAGAGGCTAGCCTGGGCGAGCTGGGGTCCAGAAAACTCATTGAAAAGACCCTTTTTCCCCTCCCTTTTGGTATCTTTCGCATCCTTGATCAAAACATCGAACGATCTTTTGTCTTGTGCAGTAACTGGTGTCGAACAACATCGTTCAGCTAGCGAGAATCAAAACATCAATGAATGATAGCCCTAGACGAAATTAGGGTCTGACAGTTGCCCCTCTTTACTTATCTTTTATTGAAAATGAAAAGGTAACTAAAGTCAAGGACAGTAATTTCATTTGAGCGATCTTGCTATCCGACCGGAAACTGGCGAAAACCAAGGAAGTGAAACCTATAAAAAAAAGAATAAACGAATATCGACATGAAGTATCAAAAGTATTAAACAAAAGATGTTGTAGTCTTGCACAACAAAATAGGAGACATTGAAGTCTTGAAATGTACAAACTGAAGATATTGAAGGCTTGAAATGTAAAAGACAGAAGACATTGAAGTCTTGAAATGTAAAAGACAGAAGACATTGAAATCTTGTAAAATGTAAAGACTGAAGACATTGAAGTCTTGAAATGTAAAGACTGAAGACATTGAAATCATGAAAATGTAAAGACATAAGACATTAAAGTCTTGAAATGTAAAAGACAGAAGACATTGAAGTCTTGAAATGTAAAACCTGGAGACATTGAAGTCTTGAAATATAAAGACTGAAGACATTGAAGTCTTGAAATGTAAAAGAATGAAGACATTTGTTAGTCGTCATTTACCACTAACTTTTTTATAGAAAGGTTTTCCAAAATGTATATAAATCTCCCATTTATGGTTCTTTTTGGTGGATTGTAAATAAAATTGCTTTGTTTTGATCTATGCTCAGTAAAAGCCTCTTTATATGGAATTAATGTTAAATTTTCTTTAATTTTAGGCAAAAAGGAGGTATTTTGAAGAAATGCCAAAGGAGTCATCGCGCTAAGTGAGCTCAATGCGCTTTGTGCGCATCAACGGCTAAGCCCAGAACCTGCGCGCTTAGCGAGTAAAGGGGAATCTGGAAAGACATCTGCTACATAAGCACGCGCTTAGCACATTATCAGCTCACTAAGCGATTCGTCTATCGCTTTCCAAGCTTAGCCTGAGATTGGCGCTAAGCTCAAATTCATTTACTCGCGCTAAGCGCAAGAATGGCGTTAAGTGCAACGTCGAGATCAAGAGGCCCTTTTTAAGCCTGATTTGCAGAAAGCCAGGAGCCAAAAGCAAAGAGAACGGTTCACTACTCAGAGGCCTGAAGAGTGTGAATTTCAGAGAGCATAGAGCAGAGCAAGGGGCCAAGTTTTCATCTTTTAGGGAGATTAGTGAGTTTTTGAGTGATTGTGAGATTCCTAGAGGTGGAGGAGACATCCCCACTCCTTTGTAAGCAAGCAATTTCTCTTGATTCCTCTTCTTCAGTGTAAAAGGAGCTTCCTTGCCATGAAAGGCTAAAACCCTCAGTTGGGGATTCTTATTGAGTAGTTGATGTAAACTCTTTTTCATATCTAATTAAGGTTGTTTTATGTGTTCACTACTTCTATCTATGCTTATTGTATGCATGTTTGTGGCTTGATCACCCCTTTGTGTGAGCTATTAGGGACTTTAGCATTGGGAAATGTACTGTTTCCTTAGAACTTGATAGAGTAAGGACTGAATAACTGCATTGCTAGGGATAGTGTGTAGGTTTTTAGTTTTCTTTATTATGCTGTGAGTATAATGCTGTTTAAATTAGGCTAAGTTCAACAAGAGTGATCTACGAATGAAGTTTGATTTAAATTAGTCCAAACTTTGGAGGAATCGGTGTTTGGTATTTTTGTCCTCAGCTTAGAACACAAGGAGATTATTTGCCTCTATTAAACACATCTATGATTCTATAAATAAAAAGGCATAAGTAACAACAAAGAAAACCCCTCTACACACCACCCTTCATTGAAAAACCCTCTTCTCTTCTATCTTCTTGTATTTCATGAGTGGCTAGTTTCTTTATTAGCTAGAAGAGGAAAGGATTGAACCTTATTTGATGTAATTTTCTCACATTAATATATTGTTTGAGTTCATTATTCGCCTTCTATACTTAATGCTTTGTGAGCCTGTGCACCTTATAGATGATTCCAGGAATTGACGCGCACTTTGGCGAGTCTCATTGAAACTCAAACTGAATTGAATACTTAATTGGGGTTATCTCTAGGGATAGAATAATCTTGGTTAAACATCGCTAATTCCCAAATGATAATGCTGAATTCTTGTGTTGGTTTGCAATGGGATTGGGAATCAAGGCAGCTGACTTAGGGTCTATCACCTAAGGAATTAGGGATAGAATACATTAGTGAATCAAGAATGAACGATATAATGACGTAAAAGTGTGAGGAATTGCAGCAAATAGGGGGATTCCAAATACAATCTTAGCATCTCAACATTATTGTTTCTGTCTACAATTATTATTGTGTCAACAAGTAACTTCTTACCTTTTCTTTTAATTTTTGTTATTAAATTTTCAACACATTAATCTCTCTAGAAAAATATATCTTTTATTTAATGTTTTGATTAGTTTTAGTTTTAGGTAGTTTAAAATATAAAAACACAAAAATATCTTTCTTCGAAAGTTTTTAATTTAAATATTCATCCTTGCACTATTCCCTTGGAAGACAACCTGAGCTTCGATTCAGTACTACAATTGGAATTCAGTTACATTAGGTCGACATAAATCCTAACATAATTAAAACATTAACAAACCTCCTCACAATCGAGGATAAATCGGTTTGATCTTCTATGCATATCTCCATATTTTGATGATTTACTGGATGCTCCATTGTTGTTGTGTTTGTTTCAGTTCCAATTATTGCCATAGCTCTCGAGGACGGGACTTACGCTAGTGGACCCCACGGTGGGTGCCAAAATGTTCTTGTCCCAGATTGATCGAACACTATCCCTTACGCCAAAGGGTCTTCTAATACACCGAATAACTTCTATATTCATTTGGTCTCTGTATTTGACCAAAGGCTTTCCCAAAAGTTAGAGGGGTACCTGCAAAAGGCACTCTGACATTCAAGTTAGGGTTCAACTCCAAGCTGTGAACTCAATAATGAAGGCGCAATCAAATGAACAGTGGTCTTTACCTGGGGGTTCAATCCTTTTTATACTAACCTTATTGGGCCTTGAACCTATGGGCTTATGTTTGTTGATTACCATCTAGGTAATGCATTCTATAATCATATTTAGGTGATTTAACCCAATGATTATTATTAATTAGGGTTAATGGTTATTCGTAGGGCTGAATAGGTACTTGGCCATGTTTGTCGGGTACTATGTACTGCGAGTTACCTTTCCTTCGTATAGGATCTGGATAGGTACCTAGTGTCTTAGCCAAATAACTATATGGTATATTAACTTTGAATATCATCTATCATGGAAATTTATATTAATTCATATATTTAGAAATTTATTATAGTTATAATTTTATATTAATTCATATATTTAGCAATTTATTATAGTTATAATTTTATATTTTTAAGAAACACATCTAACCAATCGTATCAAAGGCTTCTCAGGCAAATGTGGCTTCACAACTAATGTATTTGTAGAGTCGCTTGCTATTCGTAATGGTCTTTGCTTAGCTAAGTATTGAGTTTTCACATCGATTATTTGTGAGTCAGACTCGTCAGTTGCTTTGAATCTCATCAAGGATGGTGTTGTTGATGTTCAACCTTATGTGCTCCTAATTCTCGATAACACGAGTCTCCTTGATAGTAGTTGGTTTGTTACCTTTATTCATACCATAAGGGAAGGATATAAATGTGTCGACTAGTTGACTAGGATGGGCACTGCTCCTGAGGATAGCTTCCGCTTGTGGCAGTCTTGCCTAGAGGATCTTAATCTTTCTCTTTTAGTCGATGCCATGGGGAATTTGTTCTCTAGAGGCAGCTAGTTTGCCTTTTTCTTTGCTTTTGTTGTGTATCTTTTCCATTCATAAAATAAACAGCAATATCACCATGTGACGCACAAGTATATATGTAGAGAGAATCAACTTACTCCAAGAGTAACTCTTTTAGAGTTATTTCTCATCCTCATCATTCATTTTCTTGAAATTTAATGATTAAAATTAGCTATACTCATTACAACTACTAGATTTCAAGAAAATGAATAGTGAGGATGAGAAGTAACTCTAAAAGAGTTACTTTTGGAGTAAGTTGATTTCTCCTTTTATATATATATTATAATTAATTAATGCATACATTTGAAGTTTATTGTGTAAGTACAGAAATGATAGAGTAATGTCTAACATAGAGAAGAGTATGTAATTAAGAACTTTCTACTAATAAACTAGGAATGGGGAACAAGAAACTAGGCTCCAATCTCCTTAAGCACACATATGCTCTATGTATAAGTGTCTCCTTTTCACTTAATTATTTTTCATTGTTTTCAAATACACATTTACATTTTTACCAAGTAATGACAAAAACTAAGAAAATGAGAAAAGAGGTAACTTAACAATTCATTTGGAGAGTATTTATCTCATCAGACGCTATTATCACTCCTCATTTCTCATTTGTTCTTATGCTACTCACATTTTTAAAGATAAACAAACTATTGTGACAAAAACACATCCTATGGAGCTTATGATCTAATAATTTATTTGATACAAAATTACATATATTTAATACATAAGAGATATAAGGATGGTTGAATGGGATTAAAAAAAAAGAGAAAAAAGTCACAAATTTGACTCGTCATATTAACAAACTAACAATCAATATTTGTTGATAAATAAAAGAGATTTCTTTAATATGCTTATGCTTTTAATATGATCAAAAGAAAATTCATATGGATGGAATTTCACTTTTATATGTTTCTTTCCTTCCATACTTAATCTTAACATGATGCCAAAACATTAAAGCTTTTGGTAAAGGTGTAAAAGTATTATAGTGGTTAACCAAATAATTGGCTCAGTCACCTCTCTATTACTTATATGTACTAGCTAGATTCCAAAAAAAAAAAAAAATCATGCTAACTTCAAAATGTTCAAAACATTTCATTGGACTATGTCCTAGATGGCCCCTCTTCCTATATCGATATCTTTCTCTCACTTTCTTCTCACTGCCTGGGTGCGTGAAGAGTAGACATAGGGACATGCAAACCCACATATACATAGAAAATGGAAATGATAAAACCAAGACATTGACCACCGTATGTAGTAAATTTAGTGCCATCGTTATACATAAATTGTTATCAACATCAATGTCTCTCTACCCACAACACTCCTAAGCACAATTATATACTATACAAATTTAAATATAAAGAATGAGTAACATTGTCCCCCATAAAATAATAATACTTAGAGATCATCTTTTAGAAATCCGAGAAACGAACTGATACTAGTAAAATATGTGTCGTGGTCGTTTCGTCCCATCATATCAACTTCCATCATGGACTAAATTAATACCAAAGATTTCAAGTGCTAAGAGTTGACAATTTCTATAATAATGCTATCCTTGTGTTAAAATTTCATGTCATCCACGTGTTTTTTTTGCATTATTTTTAATTAAAAAATTAATGCCCTCTAATTTGGTATGTTTCTTATTGGCGGTTACTTGAACATTTCGTATAAAATACCATAGCATTATGGAGCAAAATCTGACTTTTAACTTGTTAACTGAGATTTTAAATCATCCAAGATCCTCCATATGGAAACAGGAAAAGTATAAAGTGGAATTTCTTTTTACATCTAATTGAAAGCTAGGTAATGTTCTAATATTTTATTAAAGCATTCCATCTCAGTGAAAAGTTTGCATGTGTGTGTCATATTAACTAAAAGTTTTTTTTTTAATGATGAGGTTAACTAAATGGCGGATTTTATTTCCTAATTGCATGCAATTAATTGGGCAAAACTAGCTAGTTACGTAAGCCTCTTTTCACATCCTAACAAATCTACGATCTCAAAATTTGAGCCTAATCTAAATTTGGCGGTTATTACAATTCAACTAATTGATTAAGCTCGTCTAATGGATGAAAAATGTGTAATACTCCAATTATTAATTAGAAATATTTGCACTTAAAATTCCCATGCATTTGATATATATGTTTTTTGTACTACTGATTTTTAAGTCATGAAACTTAATAGTCATACACTTTTTGTGGTGCTTCACTAAATAACGAGTATTGTTAAAGCCGAAGGACTAAAAACAATGGAATCTAAATAATTCATTCGTCACATTTAATCTTGTTGGAGCAACATATATCACTATCGTGTGTGTACGTTCTATAGATCATACCAGCAATTAGATAATATATAGTAAAATAAAAACACAAACTTGAAATGATCTAGTTAATTTAGTTAATCAAGGACAAGGATTCAAGGCTCTATAGCTACTTACTTGCATGCTATGTTATATAGGGAGGTTAAAATACAAGTGTTACCATCAGCTAAATATTAATACCAACATTGACAAAACCATGCCACGTATTTTGGTTGAAGAAAAATATAAATAGTTGGGAGGAATATTAAAAATATTATGTGGGTAGCAGCTAGCAAGCTTTAATAGTTTGCAATCGAAAATGTGCGGTTGGCATTAATTTAAATGATTGCTTTGAAGAATGAGAATTGACTCGGAAGTTGCATGTGGAATGGAGCATTATTGCATGTATAAATATGTGTTGGATCCTACATTTGGAAAGTTGCTTGTAAGTTGGACAAGGAAAGGTAGAGAAGGGGTGGTGGGGGTGGGGGTGGGGGGTGGAGCGAGCGAGCCAAGCAAAGCAAGCACGTGACTCATCTTGATGATGGATTAGAAAGAAAGGAAAGTGTAGAATAGATGAAGGAGACCGCTACTGTGGCCATCATGTGTTTATTGTACCACAACGTGATTGAAATTGGAACAGTATCGATTACATTTATCTGTGATTTACGGTGATATTAACAAACAGAACGATACCGCAACGTGATAGCAATTTAAAATCATACTTATGATAATACAAGAGACAGAATTGCTAATTAAAAAAAGTCAGCTGAAACTGATGTTTATATGCAATCTTATATATATATATTATGTGCTAAATCAATTGATTAAACAAAAATGTATAAATTATTAAAAAAAAATTTATACTTATCTTTAATTCTCATGCATTAAAAAAAATGGATATATCAAGCAGATTTGGGGGATCTCTAGTTCACGATCACCCTCTTTCTTCCATTTCTTTCACGAAGCACTGTAGAAGATTTGGCCTTTGTATACATGTTACTGGCACATAAAGTTCATCTATATATTTGTTGTCACTTCACAAAGGTCCCCAACCGTATAGGAATTGGACTAACACGAGGGTCAGACAAAGATATGGAAGAGAGAGAGGGAGTGTAAGAGAGTGAATTTTGCTAGGTGAAACTATAGAGAAGGAAAGGGAAAAAAAAAAAGAGGGGGAATTGGTTGCTGGGAACGATGAATTTATTGTCTCTTCAAAAGCCAAACAAGAAAGTATTTGTTGGTTTCTAATAAATGGGCAGAACAGGCACAGCGAGAGAGGCCTTATCAGCTTGTGTACTTGGGAGATATTTCACAAACTATGGGTCAACAATGTACAATTAAAAACTTTCTTTCTAGAAAAAATATCAACACATTTCCACGACATAAATATATGGCCTAGAAACAACCACCCAAACCTGGAAACTCTAGTTCGTCTAATCAGTGAACACTTCACCACTTCTTTTTCCACCAAGAAATTAATACCACAAAGAATAATAATACAAGAAAAGAGGACCTGCCAAGGAAAATTCTTGCTCTAGCTAGACTTTGATCATGATCTCTATAGCTTCATACAATGGTCATTGATCATTGCAGGAAGTAGCCAATGGCATATTTAATAAAAGAAAAATAAAAATTAAGGTACACCCATACTATCTCAGCTACGTGGTGAAAATCCTCCACTTCTTATTAATCAAGAACCTTCATTTTCTTTGACATGGACAATAATAGAGAGGGCCTAGCAATTAAAGGCTATCAATGAATCTGAAAAAGTTATGGCAGGCTTTCTGGTACTATAAAATCTTTGCCCCAAAGAAAACCGATGCATTCAATTCACCCCAAGAGACTCAAGTTAAGTTAACCAAGCAAATCCCGCAAAAAAGAAAGAACTTAATTAGTTAACAAGCTGAATTTAATGATTTGCTGTAATATATTTCTTATTATGGACTAATTAAAATCAAGCATTTGTAGACATAGGATAGTGTTTAGCAGCTTTAGCCTTTATATATATATATATATATATATATATATATATGTGTGTGTGTGTGTGTGTGTGTCAATTGAATTAACTTTTGCATCTCGAAGTTGGATTCCAATAAAATATTATTTTTCAATCACTTCTTCAGTTAACCAATCTCATGCAGGAAACATACACTTCATGTGTACCATGCATTATTCTAGGTAGTCTTTTTAGAAAACAAGAAACGTATGAAAAATCAGCTAGATTATTTTCGCTGATCCTATTTGTGAATATATATATATATATATATATATATATATATATATGTATGTATTATGCGTAATTACATAATATGTACAGTTGAAAACATAATTATAAATAGACATGCAAAAACAAAAAGTGGAGAGAAGAGCCTTAAACTTAATAATAATGCCTTAGATTACGGGACTATATTTAGTAGATACTACTAAAGTTGCATAGTTTTATTCACAACTGGCTGAAAGCCACTCAAAACGGAAGAAGGATCATAGTAGAGAAAAAACACACAGGCACTCAAGAAACACACTCTTTGCATAGCTACTACACGCTATTAACATAACACAAATTAAACATCTTTAAGACACAAAAGTCACCTATAATTAATATTATCTCTTTTTCTGTTTCTTCTATTTGGTTTACTTGAGATGCTACTTTCTTAATATCGGTAAAAATTGAACACGATATCAAAAAATTTAGTACACTCAACACCTAATTTAACCAACGGAGCTAGACTCCTTGGTAAGAGATGTTACCTTTGTTTCTTCCTTTTCCCTCTCTTTTAGCACATTACATCCTTGAGAAGCTTGTACCTGCGTGTGCCGGGTCGCAGCGATGGTGTGGGACTCTTACCCTTCTCAGAACCACTCTCTTCATGATGATGATGATGATCATGCTGCTTGATCATTTTTTCGCCGGAATATGCGGAACGGTGGGTGGCTCCGGCCTCGTTTCCGGCCGCCACCGGTTTCTTCAAATTGGTGCCAATATGTCTCAAGTTTTTCTCCTCGCTTTGGCACCAATCACACAGTTCTATCTCCGGTAATTCTCCGTAGTAGTTGCTACAATACCTGCAAAAAAACAAATATATATATATATATATATATATATATATATATATATATATATTAAATAAACTTTAAGCCTAATTCACTCCTAAAGTAACACCAACATTGAAAAGTACCAAAAAAAAAGCATACATGTTTTATGAAGCTACACATATATGAACATAAAAAGTAGAGCAATAGCATAAGTATTGCCATGATGATCAAGATTTGTGTATGATGGTTAATTATGAAAACAATAGAGATTAGAGGTATTGTGAAAATTAAAGATGATTGTGTTATGATAAAGAGAGATATTGGAGTATTAATATGAAGTGCATGTAATTATGATTTTTGTATGATGGTTATGATTTGAGAAGGAGAAAGAGATCATACGAGTGCTGGAAGCGATTGCGGCATTTGTTGCAGCGAAAAAGCTTGTCTGGGAAACCAACGTCGCCGCACATGCAGCAAACGGTTTGAAGATCCACCATTGTTTTTCTTTTAGGTGTGCACTGAGATCAAAAGAAGAGGGAAAAGAGGCGAATTTGGAGGGTGGGAGAGAGAGACCAGAAAGCCAAAGAGCACACACAAACTAGGAAAAAGGGAAAGAATATGATCACTATGAGGAGAGAGAAGAAAGACAAGTAAAGAGATGAAAGAGAGAGAGCGAGAGTTTACACTTTATATAGAGGAAGATTAGGAGTGCGTAGTGCCCATGTTGAAGTCGGTGTATCGAACTGATCTATAATTTATTTTTCATTTATAAAAAATTAAAGAAATTTTATTAGATTTTTTATAAAAATAAACAAAGTTTTTTTTATTCATAACATTGATATAAAATATCTATTAAATTTATTTATAATTAATTTTTTAAGAAAAAACTTAATTTATCATTTTTCATATAATCATTTATTCCATTACTTTTTTCATCAATAAAATTTAAATTTAAAATCATGGTTAAAAGAATAAAGCTGAATGTAACTATACAGAAGATAACTCTTAATAGAAGGAATTAGTGTGTACAATATGAAAGATAGTTAAAAAATAAAGTCATTTATATTTTGTTTTCACTTATAGCAATTAAACTCAAGTAACATGAACTTATCACGCACATAATTCAGTGAGATAAACTTTTTTAGTATAGCAAGCACCTTATATTTAATATTAATTAGATAAAATATTTTAAATATGAATATTTTAAAAAAATATCAATAAACAATATATATAATATATATATATATATATATATATATATATATATATATTTGAAACATTTAAAAGGTGGTATAAAATTTTAATTTTATATTAATCCTATAAAAATTATATGTACGCCACCACACCTCACTCCTTCTACGTCGTTCCTTCTTCTCCGTCATTTTCGTCATGTCGCACGTCACACCTCACAGCCATAGCCACTACAATCCCGACGTCGACCGCTCCTCACGCGTGTGCAACTTGCACTCTATTCTTCCCACCACAACTCGCACTCTGATCTCCTCACCACAACTCGATCTATCTTTTTCGTTGTACCACCACCACGCCACCATCGTGCCACCATCACACTGCCACCACCGCGGACCAACCCATTTGGCCTGCAGGGTCCATCGGGCGGGGATATACCAATGTATTAAATCTGTGTAAGAGTGCGGGGTGACCTGGCCCAATTCATTGTCGATGTAGAATTAGACGGGGTACGCCGGTACGCTTACCCACCCCTAAGTGGTAGTCACTTGTGTGTCTTAATTAAGTATTCGAGGTTCAAATTCTGGTTGGTTCTTAAATATAAAATAAATTATGTTGAGAAGAAAAAGCCCACCTTGTGTGCCCTCCAGGTTTCGATGAAGATTAATCACCCTTTTCGATAGAGATTATTTCATACCAATATCACGATTAAAAATATGAAAATAAAAATTAAACTCCAACTACCTGCATGTGAATGGAGACGGCTAAATCCGCATATCCCCAAATATCCCCAGAGACAAGTACCTGGGAATCCTTTGAAGGCAAATTCTTTGAGTAGCTCCAGCTCGTCTTGAGAAGGACAATTTGCAAAGCCAACTACTTCCTTCAATAATCAGAACTTGAATGTAGCTCTATAGGTACTATTAATATTAATGTTTTCCAATTAGACTTTTCTAATGAACACCCTCAATTTAGGTCAATTGATTGAGTGAATTATTATAACTTTTTATATTTATATTTAATTGTTACGGATTTAAAAAAAAAAAATGAACATCTTTGGTCACCACGGCGATTTTGACTTACCGTTGGAGTCTTGGAGATTGAGCAGTGCCAAAAGTAAATATTCTCAAATTCTTTGATTAATTCTGATGCTGACATGCGCATGAAAATCAACTTCAAGGAGGAGTTAAAGAAAACAACGTACAAATTACATATGTTAAACACAAATTAAAGTTGAAATAATACGTATAAAATATTTTAATATACGGTGGAGTGGAGATGAGGTAAACGCTTTAATTCTTTTGAAAATTGGTTAAGCATAATTATTTAGTCATAGTGGACGACTTAAATACTAAGGCGTGCGGGGTTCACATTTTTAATCAAGAAGAAATTGGCGAGTGTCTCATCATATTTGGCAAGGTTTTTTTTTAAAAAATTCAGTTTAAATATAAGAAAATATGCATTAAAAAAATGAAAGCACTTTTAAATTTTAATATATATATATATATATATATATATATATAATAATAGATACGATTAAACAACATACATTTTTTTATTCATAAAAGGTAACAAAAAGTAGGGAAAGCAAAAAAAAAAAAAAAACACTATATTAAGAAAGAAGCACTTAAGCACATCAGCCAACAATATAGGCTCCATCCCAGAAGATGGAGAGTTGCACACACTGAGGCAACAAGATAGGCTCCATCGCAAAAGTTGGTGTTTAATTAATTAGAATTAGAATTCGCAAAAATGATTTTAATTAGTTAAGAAAATATAATTATATAAATTGATTTCTATTTAAAAGCATTTATTTAAAAAGTAATTTTGACATTATGAATACTGTTAATTTGAAAAATAATATTAATAATAAAAAAAATAACGTAAATATATATACTAACAAGGATACGAAATTCTTATTGAATATTATTAGAAACATAACATTGACTTAAAAGATCAATATTATCAAGGCACACACAAAGAATTTTACTCAATGCAAGAATAACAAAGCATTACTTTCGTGTTGAGCAAGTCAAACCAAATATATATGCTTCCAAATACATTTAACAGCAAATGAGGACTTGACAACCCCAACCCCAAACCAAACACATCATTTACAATTACTTGTGCAAATTATGAACTGCAGTAATATATATATATATATATATATATATATATATATAACTGGTAATGAATATTAGTGTCGTCTTGAATATTTTTGGGGTCCAGAGAAAAATTAAAAAACAGATCCCTAAACAATGGAACCATATTTTATAAATAATTTATTGACAAAAAATTTCATGAATAAATTCAACTATAAAAAAATAATACGTAAAACTCTTATATATTAAAAAGTTCACCAAAATGAAATTATTAATTTTCTTTTCAGATTTTTTAAAAATTGTGAGACCCCTCAAAATTGGAATCCTGAGCCGTCGATCACTTTACGCATGTGTTCGAGATGACACTGATGACCATTCTTATAACTTAGTTTTTTTTTTCTTTCTTGGCAGTAATTAAATAATCTCACACTGTGTAATAGAAATGTACAAATTTAGTGTTACATGCAATGCGTGTGCAAAATCAAATAATAAAAGATAAATGTTACTTTTTTAAAAAAAAGAAGAAGAAGGATTCATGAACTGCATCACGAATCAAAGAAAGCTAACAATGTGCACCATGGTTATCAAAATCGCGTTTTAAATCATAGAATTCCACAAAGCCTCAGTGAGTCAAAACAGAAGTAGAATAAAAAACAAAGTAGACTCGGCTGAGTTAGCGCAGACTCGAGAGTTAAGGTAGACTCGCGAGTCTGCCCTAAGTCTGCGGGTTTATGCAAAACCCAAAACGACGTCGTTTAACTTCGTTCGCGCTTCATTTTCTCCTCCTCATTTGAGGGTTCGTGCTTCGTGTTGCCTGCAGCTGCTTAATCGCATTTGTTCCTCCTCGTGACACGTTTGGTGCCGGAGTGCGATGGTTGTAACAACCCGCCTCGTCGCTACGATATCAACACTCTAATATGCGATAATTTCAATTTTTACATAAAAACTCCCTTAATTTATTTATGAAAATAGAAGTAATTTCGTCCCAACATACATTCACTAAACCATACACGTTTACTTAGATGAATATATATAATTATATAGAAACAGTAACTCGGTACACGTCATACACATAAACGAAAATTAAATCTGTTCATAAATATAATTAAAATCCAAGTTTTACATCTTTAACTCAACAAAATAAAACTTAAAACCAACTATGGAGGAGTTGATTATAAAACACAACTCTCTCCCAAAATAATGTCAACATCATCACGTCAGCTCGGCGGCTACTCACCAGAATCTCACTTCCTACACCCTGTTGCTGTCATTCTGCTCCCACGAACAATGTTCGTGATCATCACAGGTTTCAACCACACAATACAAAATTGCAAGGGTGAGTTCATTATAAAAAGAACCAATACCAATTCCAAATAACCACAATTAGCAAGAAACATAGGCAAACATTATGAGCTTACACAATTTTCATTATTCAACACTCACATCCAGCAATTATTCATCATCCACATTCAATAATTACTCATCATCCATCCATGGATCCAATCAAGACTGCACAGAATTATGCATGCACCTGACTCAACTCTCATATGCAATATGGTACATACCAACAACCAAATCTCAGGAAATAGCCTAAGCGTTTCCGCACGACACTCTCACTTAGGGAACCCAAAGGTGATCAGCCTGGGAGCCCAAAGGAGTTCCCTACCAGGTGACAAGCCCCCTCAGTACAAAGTATACTCTGCCATAGTTACTCTATTTCCTGTGTTGTATGAGCTATGAACACGGCCAAGAGCAAGTGCCAAAGACCATGGACCTATTAAAGCGCCTAAGCATCCCCTCATAAATGCTTAAATTCTTTAACCACGCTAGTCACCCACGTCTGGGCCATTCGACAAGGTCAGTGCACTTAACCCCCCATGACATACACTCCATATGACGTATGAGCGTGACCCAAAGCAAGTGCCAAAGACCCTGGAAGGTTAGTGCACTTCGCCCCCCACGAACATACACAACATCCAACGTATGAACGTAGCCTAAAGCAAGTGCCAAAGACCCTGGAAGGTCAGTGCACTCCGCCCCCCACGAACATACACAACATGCACATGCCAATGCATTTCCAACATCAATCAACATTCCATTTTCATATCATTCTCAACACAGATATCATCTCGTCTCAATGACGTTATCAACAACAGCAACAACCTCATTTCATATTCACATAATCATCAACAATACCATCAATTCATGTTGACATGGTCTTTATTAACAACGTCATCTCAAATCAATATCATCATAATTATCAATATCACCATATATAAATTAAAATCCTTAATAGCGACATCAACAACAAATCTCATTCCGCACATATATATTTCTTTCATGCCTAAGATTCACACTCATAGGTCTTCAAACAACACAAATCAAATAAAGACAACAATATCATTCATCACCAAATATATATATATATATATATATATATATATATATATATATATATATATATATATATATATATATATATATATATCGCATCCCATTCGTCAAAACATAGTTTTTTCCTGAAAAACCAGCATGCATATCAATAACAATTTTATCGCATCCCATTAGTTAAAAACATTGTTTTCTATAAAAGAAAAATCAGCATGCAACAGGGATAGGTAGTTATCCTCATAGCTAGGTTCCCTGACCCTAACTATGGTGTTAAAACGGTAAATTTCATAATAAACTCCCCTTACCTATTGTGAGCTACCCACGAGTTCCTCGTCACGTCACTTGGAGATTTCTTTTTCATCCCCGCTCGTCGGTTCCACGTAAGCCTCTACCATGCCAAAATGAAGGAGACTTAATATGGATTTCAGAAAACAAAGCTAATAACAATGCTCTGGGTCAAACACCCACGTCACTACATGAAAGGGCTGAGAGAATTTCGGGTTTTACAAAGGGACATCATTTGGAAATTCCGACCATGCCAATGTGACCGGGGTTCAGTGTAGGTTATGAAAATAACATGCATTTCATGAAAAGATAACGTTTACAAAGTCTCTTTCTCTAGGGTTTTTCAAAGGAAGCGTAAAACATGCAATGACAGTTCCAAAGTCAGAAAAGATGCAAAGACAAGCTGAAACTAACAAGGAACAAGCATAGAACCATGATTACCTCTAAGGAAAACGAAATGTCAGATTAGGGTTTCGTTCTCTACCAGAATCGCGAGACAATTTGGAAGATTCCACTTCGGTTGAAGGGTTCCTCTCGGTGTGGGATTTCAATGGAGAACAACGACGATTTGTGGTGGCTAATGGTGGCCGTGGGTGATGGAGAAAAAGCTTGGAATGTTGGAAATGGTTTTGGAAGAAAGAAAGGAGAAGAAATGGCGTTTTTCCTAAGCTACACGAAAGCAAAGGCTGAAACGCTCAAATGAGTAATGCTCTCGGTAATGGAAACGTCGCGCACACTCCAGATATCTTCTCAAAGATCCCAATGGTCAGATCGTGGACAAGTATTCGGTGAAGCTGTAGACTAAATTTCGAGAAGATCCAACGGTTAACTAAGGCTGGGCAGCGTTTTTACCGAGGCAGCTTCATGTAGCTTCCTTGAGAAGCTTCATTAAGAGGCTTCCTCGAGAAGCTTCCTCGTGGCTTCTTTGAAAAGCTTTCGCTTTAAATACTAACACCCTTTTTATAACTAAATTCACCTCCTTGAAAATAATTACGGATAAAATAACACAACAAATATAATCAAACATCAAACATAATTACTAATAATATATAGATATATATCAGGGTGTTACAATGGTGGGGTGTGACGGTGAAGGGACGTGTTCAGTGCCGGAGTGCGAGTGTGCAATGATGAAGTGTTTCTCCCCCTTTTTGATTTTTTTCAAGTGTTTTTCCCTTTGTAATTTGCAATGCTAGTTAAGAGGGCATGAATTAGTTGTGGAGTTGGTGTGTAACTAATCAAGCTCATTTCACTGATCAAATTGCAGAATCCCGCAAGTCTCTGCATCGCGCAAGCCAATTGATATTGGGGCATATTAGTTGCAATTCCTCCTTTCTCCTTGTTTGTTATCCAAATTGGACAGTGGGTATTTGGTAAATTTATGAATTCTTGTGCTGGATATATTCCTACATTCGATGGTACTTGATTGTATATTACAGAATGAGTTACTAATATGTAGGATTTCTCATGTTAGTATTTGTGTTTGAATTTAGATGAGTAGTTGAATTTTATGTTCTGTACTTCAGTTTATGTGATTAATCCTTTAGATGGTGCATTGGTCTTTGTTGACCTTAGATATTGTTGCACTGATATTGTGATTATTTGACCAAATTATCTAGTTCTTCGTGTAGTTCTTGAGTGAGCTTTCTTATGTTTGATTAATTTTTTGAAATTCTATTACAAAATTTCTCTCTTTTTCAATGAGTATTTTCACTTGGTGGTTCTTTGCATTGCTAATGGTTTTCTTGTTCCCTAAAGCCATGTGTACCTTGGAAGGTTTAGTAGTTTTCGAAAGAATATATGCATTTAAACCATTTGAACTTTTACTGTTTTTGTTAAATGAGTCATCATTGCATTTAATGGTGCAAGGTTTATGCATGTATAAGCATATGCATGTGTAAGTTTTGTGCCCATGATGAGTATAGATTATGCTGGAAACTCCTTTGGCATGGATTGGCAAACAATATCTGAATTTCTGAATTTTCTTTTTCTAATAACCATAAGAAGGATCTATCAGGTTACTGATAACTGCTAAATATGAGTTATTTTGATAATAAAAATATATTGAAAATATCTTTAAAAATATTTATTTAGCAGTTATCTTTGGCTGAAATATTAAGATTTGATATTTTTCTTATTTATGACTTACAGATATAAAAAGGAGGGATTAAAAGAGAAAAAGATTGAGAAAATATCAAAAAAATATCAATCAGGAAGATTTTTAGCATTAGGCCCAAGTCCATTGCAACAACTATAAAAAGGGAGTCAAGCCAAGCAGAAAAATACACCACAGAACCCCCTCTAGTAGGGATTTCACTTTCTTTCACCCCTTATCCCATCAGTTCTTATACCCCATTGTAAAGCCCTCAATGGTCATGAATGGCTAAACCCCTAGTTAGGGCCTGACAGGCCTAAAAGCCAAGCGATGTATGATGTAATCATTATTTATCAATGCAAAGGTATTTTCTATTCTATTATCTTTTCTGCTTTTATCTTGCATTATTCTTTATATTCTGTTAGGGGTTAGACGGGAGAGGATAACTTCTAAATAAGATTTAAAGAAGGTATGCATGCATTGGTTTTAGGGGTTAGACTTTTGGAAGATGGTAACTTCTAATAGAACAAAAAGAAAGGATTTCATAGGAAAGTCATTGTTAGACATAGAATGATTATTTTATGTCCATGCATTCTTGCAAACATCTAGAATTCATACTTCAATGCATTTTATTTGTTGAGTCTTTGCAAAAGAATTTGGAAGGTAGATAAATAAAATACGCTTGTCATCGTGAGGAATCAGGGGCAAGTAATTGAACAGATGTTGGTAGAATAGAATCACCTAAATTGATAAAGAAAAATCATAAACACATACATCCTAGGCAAACAAGGCAG
Source organism: Glycine soja (assembly GCF_004193775.1). NCBI lineage: Eukaryota > Viridiplantae > Streptophyta > Magnoliopsida > Fabales > Fabaceae > Glycine > Glycine soja. Next base: position 12,697,333 of record NC_041012.1, on the reverse strand, counting down.
GTCAGGTCCCAACATTATCACGTTCTTGATTTTATTTTCTATTTTTATCTTTTATTTTTTATCTTATCTTATCTTTTCTTATTTATATCTTAATCTTGTTGGATCGAGTGGCCTCAGAATAATTAAGAGGGGGGGTTGAATTAATTATTCCTAAACCTTTACTAATTAAAAAATTACTCTTTTAAGGCTTTTACTAAATTATTAAGAGAATGAGGAGTAGAAGAGAAACTTAACAGAAAGTAAAAGTGAAAATTAAATGCACAGTGGAAAGTAAAAGAGTAGGGAAGAAGGAAACAAACACACAAGAGTTTTTATACTGGTTCGGCAACAACCCGTGCCTACCTCCAGTCCCCAAGCGACCTGCGGTCCTTGAGATTTTCTTTCAACCTTGTAAAAAACCTTTTACAAGCAAAGATCCACAAGGGATGTACCCTCCCTTGTTCTCTTTGAAACCCTAATGGATGTACCCTCCACTAGAACTGATCCACAAGGGATGTACCCTCCTTTGTTCTCAGTCAAACCCAAGTAGATGTACCCTCTACTTGTACCACAAAGGATGTACCCTCCAATGTGTTAAGACAAAGATCTCAGGCTGTTAAACCTTTGATACTTTGTGAATGGGGATACAAAAGAATTCTCAGGCGGTTAAACCTTTGAACGCTTTTGTATCAGGGAATGGGAAGAATCAAAAGAATTCCCAGACTGTGTCGTTTTGAATTCTTTGACAAGGGAGAAGGGAGACACAAAAGAATTCAAGTAGTTAGTCCCTTGTTCTTTTGGAAAAGAGAGAAGAGAGACACAAAAAGAATTCAGGCGGTTAGTCCTTGGCAAATTCTTTTTGGCAAAAGGAGAAAAGAATGAAAAGGATGAATAGCATAAGTTTTCAAGGTTTAGAAAACCAGAAAACTTCAGAAAGCTTTTGGTACAAAGAAGAAGAAAAAGTTCAAAGAGATTCAAGGCTTGTAAAGGATTGTAAGAGATTATTGTTAGAAAGATTGATTTAAAATGCAAAACAAAGCCTTGCTTTTATAGACTCTTCATGTCTGGTCAAGAAGGCCATTCAGAAGAGTTATAACTTTTAGAAAAACTTAAAAACCATTTGAAAAAGTCAAAACCTTTTTGAAGAGTTACATCTTTAGATTTTTCAGAAACAAACACTGGTAATCGATTACCAAATAAGTGTAATCGATTACACAAAGCTTTTGAGTGAAACAATGTGACTCTTCACTTTTAAATTTGAATTTCAACGTTCAAGGACACTGGTAATCGATTACCAAAACATTGTAATCGATTACAACCTTTTGAAAATATTTGGAACGTTGTAAATTCAGTTTGAAAACTTTTTCAAACTCATTTTGCTACTGGTAATCGATTACCAGAGAGTAAAAACTCTTTGGTAAAGGTTTTGTCAAAAACTCATGTGCTATTCAAAGTTTTGAAAAAACTTTTTAATACTTATCTTGATTGAGTCTTTTCTTCATTCTTGAATCTTGAGTCTTGAATCTTGATCTTGATTCTTGAGTGTAGACTTTCTTCTTGAGTCTTGAATCTTGAATTCTTCTTGATTCTTGAACTCTTGACTTGTTCTTGATTCACTTGAGATGTTCTTTGATTCACTTGAGTTGTTCTTTAATCTTTTGAGATTTTTGTTCATCACCTTTGTCATCATCTTTTGTTGTCATCATTGTTATCATCAAAACACATTTGAATCATTGTTGATTCATCATGAAGCTTTGCTTCCACAATCTCCCCCTTTTAGAAATAAATTGGATGAAAATTGTATAGTAATTAGGAATAAAGCTAGACTTGTAGCAAAAGGATATAACCAAGAAGAAGGTATAGACTATGAAGAAACTTTTGCACCTGTAGCTAGATTAGAAGCCATTAGGATGCTATTAGCATATGCATCTATTATGAATTTTAAACTATATCAAATGGATGTCAAGAGTGCTTTCTTAAATGGTCTAATTCAAGAGGAGGTTTATGTGGAACAACCTCCTGGGTTTGAAGACTCACAAAAATTAGACCATGTCTATAGATTAAAGAAGGCACTTTATGGCTTAAAACAAGCACCTAGGGCTTGGTATGAAAGAATAAGTAAATTCCTATTAGAAAAGAATTTTACTAGAGGGAAAGTAGATACCACCTTATTCATAAAAAAAGGATAATGAGATCTTTTTGGTACAAATTTATGTTGATGATATAATTTTTGGATCTACTAATGAATCTTTGTGCAAGGAGTTTTCTATTGATATGCAAAGTGAGTTTGAGATGTCCATGATGGGTGAGTTAAATTACTTTCTTGGACTACAAATCAAACAAACAAATGATGGGATCTTTGTCAACCAAGCAAAATATTGCAAAGAACTCATTAAGAGATTTGGAATGGAAAACTCAAAACACTTGGCTACTCCTATGAACACCAGTTGTTATCTTGACAAAGATGAATCCGGTCAACCTGTTGATCCAAAGCAATACAGAGGTATGATTGGATCTCTACTTTACTTATCTGCAAGTAGGCCAAATATTATGTTTAGTTTATGCATGTGTGCAAGATTTCAATCAAATCCAAAGTTTTCTCATTTAATGGCAGTAAAAAGAATCATAAGATATCTATTAGGAACAGTTAATTTAGGGTTATGGTACCCTAAAAATTCTTTATGCAATTTAGTATGATACTCAGATTCGGATTTTGCTAGATCAAAAACAGATAGGAAAAGTACTAGTGGCACATGTCAATTCATAGGGTCTGCTCTTGTTTCTTGGAATAGCAAGAAACTAAATAGTGTAGCATTATCCACAGCAGAAGCAGAATATATTTCTGCTGGTAGTTGTTGTGCACAAATTCGGTGGATGAAACATCAACTATCTAATTATGGAATAGTATTAGATCATATTCCCATAAAATGTGATAACACAAGTGTCATAAACATATCTAAAAATCCAGTTCTTCACTCTAGAACCAAGCATATAGAAATTAGGCATCATTTTATTAGAGATCATGTTCTAAAAGGTGATGTTGTTTTAGAATTCGTAAATACTAAAAATCAACTTGCAGACATTTTTACAAAACCACTTAGTAAAGATACCTTCTACAACATTAGAAGAGAATTAGGACTGCTAGATGCCAGTGACTTATCCAAATAATCTATATTATTATTACATTTGAACAATTTAGTATTTCTTTATTTGCATGGTGTGTTTGAACAATTATGAATTATGTTATATGACTATGTGACTTTTCTGTATATTTGATCTAGTCATGTTTCTTGCTTCATGATTGGTTCATATTCTTCAATGTATGTTTTGTGAATGATTGATAGTATATGATTGTCTTATACTTGTTACGCACTTTGGCTTTTTGTTGATGCCAAAGGGGGAGAGAAATAGGGATTAAATCAAGAACTTACATGAGTAATCAACTTAATTTTAAGAGAAGCATAAATTCACAAACAAAGGGGGAGAATGGAAATTTATGTGAGTGATCGACTAGGAAAAAGTGTGTGTGTGTGTTTCTTGATTTCAAAAGTTGTCATCATCAAAAAGGGGGAGATTGTAGAAGCAAGCTTCATGATGAATCAAGATTGATTCAAGGAGTTTTCATGATAACAAAGATGATGACAAAAAGCTCAAAAGTCAATAACACTTCATGATAACAAAGATGATGACTTCAAGAATCAAAGAATGAGTTCAAGACTGAATCAAATACACTTCAAGAATCAAGAGGAAATTTGATTTCAAGAATCAAGTTCCAAGAATCCTGATCAAGATTCAAGACTCAAGATTCAAGAATTAAGAGAAGACTTAATCAAGATAAGTATTAAAAAGTTTTTCAAAAATTGAGTAGCACATGGATTTTTTCACAAAACCTTTTACCAAAGAGTTTTTACTCTCTGGTAATCGATTACCAGATTATTGTAATCGATTACCAGTAGCAAAATGGTTTTCAAAAAGCTTTCAACTGAATTTACAACGTTCCAATTGATTTCAAAATATTGTAATCAATTTCAATGATTTGGTAATCGATTACCAGTGTGTTTGAACGTTGAAATTCAAATTTAATTCTGAAGAGTCACATCCTTTCACAAAAAAGCTTTGTGTAATTGATTACACTGATTTGGTAATCGATTACCAGTGATAGTTTCTGAACAAATCAAAAGATGTAACTCTTCCAATAGTTTTCAACTTTTTCAACTTTTTTTTTTAGTTTTTCTAAAGGTTATAACTCTTCTAATGGTTCTCTTGACCAGACATGAAGAGTCTATAAAAGCAAGGCTTGGATTTGCATTTTAGGATAACTTTTTCAATTCATTCTTTAGACAACAAACTTTTGCCAATTGATTTCTGAGTCTCTTTGAACTTCTTCTTCTTCTTCCTTTTGCCAAAAGCTTTCCAAAGTTTTATGGTTTTTCAAACCTTGAAAACTTGTGTTATTCATCTTTTTCATTCCCTTCTCCCTTTGCCAAAAAGAATTCGCCAAGGACTAATCGCCTGAATTCTTTTTGTGTCTCTCTTCTCCCTTTTCCAAAAGAACGAAGGACTAACCACCTCAATTCTTTTGTGTCTCCCTTCTCCCTTGTCAAAGAATTCAAAACGACACAGTCTGAGAATTCTTTTGATTCTTCCCTTTCCCATATACAAAAGATTTCAAAGGACTAACCACCTGAGAATTCTTTTGTATTCCCATTCACAAAGTTTCAAAGGTTTAACCGCCTGAGAACTTTGTCTTAACACATTGGAGGGTACATCCTTTGTGGTACAAGTAGAGGGTACATCTACTTGGGTTGTTGACTGAGAACAAGAGAGGGTACATCTCTTGTGGATTAGTTCTAGTGGAGGGTACATCCACTAGGTATTTCAAAGAGAACAAGGGAGGGGACATCCCTTGTGGATCTTTGCTTGTAAAAGGATTTTTACAAGGTTGAAAAGAAATCTCAAGGACCACAGGTCGCTTGGGGACTGGATGTAGGCACGGGTTGTTGCCGAACCAGTATAAAAACTCTTGTGTGTTTGTCTCCTTCCCTACTCTTTTAATTTCCGCTGTGCACTTTAATTTCCGCTTTTACTTTTGGTTAAGTTTCTTTTCTATTCTTCATTTACCTGACAACATAGTAAAAGCCTTAGAAGAGTAAATTTTTTAATTAGTAAAGGTTTAGGAATAATTAATTCAACCCCCCTTCTTAATTATTCTGAGGCCACTTGATCCAACAAAAATAAATTGCTATAAAAAATCAAATGACAATAAAATAATTAAGTAAAGATAGAGATGCTAGACTTGGATGGTGACGTCGATCTTGATGAATGAATGTCTAGGTTTGGACTTGGAATTCGCTTAACCCACTGTAAACAATTCTCTACTCATCTTTCTTGCTTATCCCCAATTCACTAATGTATTCTACCCCAGCTCCCGCATGGTCATAGATGCTAAACTACTTACCTAATACCCAATCCCTTGGACATACTGACACAAGAAATCAACATTAATGGTCGAGAATTAGCAAGTCTTAACCATGATTATTCTATCCCTAGAGAAAATCCCAATTAAGTACTTGATCACCAAAGAGCAATTCAATTCCTGGTTTCATCGATTAGATGACCAATGAAATAAAAACATTAAGTATGAAAACAAATAAAGAACTCAAGATAAAGTGTTGAATTGATAGAATTAAAGCAAAACAAGGTTCATCCTTTCCTCTCCTAGGTGGATGAAATTGTACTCACAAAAATAATACAATGAAACCTAGAGTGTCTAACGGAATAATGGAGGCATCTAGTGAGTGGAATTCTAAATTATAATTCTAAGAACTGCTCGGAACTTCTACACTCTGTTACAATGAATGCCTAGCCTCCTATTTATAGAATTGTGGCCTGGTTTAATTAAGGAGATAATCACAAGAAATTATAAACAAATAGTATGTCTAATTAATTCAAGTAATTATCTTCTTCTTCAGTTGATTTATCCTTGAAAAATATCTTGCTCTTGATTGTAGAAGCTTTTATCTTCAATTTTTGCAATTTCTCCTTCCAGAACTTTCTGCTGATTTTGGACTTTTGGAGCTCTAGGTCAGAATAACTTGTTTTTGCTATAAAAAACTATCAAAAATTCATTAAAAATAACTAAGACAAAATTCTACCTAAGACAAAGTAAAAATTGAATTTAAAGTTATTTTGATTCAAAATAAGGCCTACAAATAACTAAAATGCCACATAAATGTCACAAAACACGTATGAAAATCCAGTAAATTTGACGTTTATCAAACTGTCAGAGGATGGGATCTTGATAGGTTCCTTTGGGGTCAAGGACTTCGGTTCAACTCTTGTTTTCCTCTTCTTTAGAAAGGAAGAGGGAATTATTGATTGATCATGTCTCTGCTTCTTCAGGATAGTAGGTTCTTCTTGTTATGCTTTGTACTTCTTGGAGGTTATCAGAGGACCCTTGTTCTCTGTTTCACTTATATCCCTTAGCTTTTGAACCTTTTTGTCCTGCTCAGTGATTTGTCTTTGACTCCTTCTGACTGAAGTAGTCTATGGGAGAGTTCTTTGAGATTGGATTAGACGAGAGGGTTAGGACTCCTCATGCCTTTTCTTCGTTCGTTGCTCCTTGGAGACAATATTTTCTTCTTCTTCTTCTTGTTATTGGGCTTGCTTCCTGGTCTGAACCTTGCCCTTCTACTCCCTAAAGATCCTTTTAACCTTTTTAGAAAGGCCAAAAGTTTCTAGAGCCTTGTCTTCATCAAAAATAGTTTTGGCTAGTTTCTTTTGCCTCATCTATTGGATGTCATCTTGATCTACTAGAGGAGTAGGTATGTTCCTTCTAATGTCAACTTTCATTGCCTTCAGGTTGACAACACTAAAGTGTTTTTGTTTGGCAATGAAAGTTCTTGTTCTAATGATGGACTACTTGGAGTCCTCGCCTAGTCTTTCGAAGACATAGAATACTTGGTGATTCCAAAAGAGTTTGTTGATGAGGGTGTCATAGTTGATGTCGTCCACTCCTCCCAAGGTCTTCATGTTCCTTAGAATATTGATGTAGATAGTGTGTGGAAGGTTGAAAGGGATCTCATCCATCAGATGGAAGAGCATAAATTTGTGTAGGTCAAACATAAAGTCTTTTGAGCCTACTTTGTGCGTGAAGCTCTTCTGAGTGATGTTGGACCAGATTTTGGCCATATCACACAAAAGGTTGTACTGAACCTTCTTCTTCCCATCTACCTCCTTAACGTACTTTCCATAAAGAGCTTTTGGTAGATGGCTCTTATAGGTCTTCTCCCCATCTTCTTGGTAAGTGCTTCCTTTCCTAATGTGCCTTATGACTTGTGCAATGGACTCCATTGATAACACCACCTCTTTTCCAAGAAACCTGGACACAATGGTATTCTAGTCCTTGAGTTGAGCATTCCTCCAGAACATCCCAATGAGTTCTGGGTATCTCAGTTCTGGATCATTGAAATACCTGCAGATGCCTTATAGTAGTAGAGTGCGTTGTATGTTGATGCCAAGACCTTCCAGATGGAAGTTTGCTTGTGGAGCTTCTATAGAGGATGGATCTTTGAGCTTCAATGAAGTCCTTCAATGGTGATTTTCCACCATGGAGATGCAGTAGAAGACAAAGGAGAAGAGGTGAGAGGAGGCGCCATCCACTAGGGAATAAGCCATGGAAGAAGGAGCTTCACCACCAAGAATGTGCCTTGGATAAGAATCTTGGAGAGGATGCTTCAATGGAGGAAAAGAAAGAGATAGAGAAAGAGAGAAGGGGGAGCACGAAATTGAAGGAAGAAAAGAGGAAGAGAAGTTGAACTTTGAAGTTTGTCTCACAAGACTCTCATTCATCAAAGTTACAATAAGTGTTACACATGCTTCTATTTATAGCCTAGGTAGCTTCCTTGAGAAACTTCCTTGAGAAGCTAGAGCTTAACTACACACACCCCTCTAATAACTAAGCTCACCTCCTTGAAAAGCTTCCTTGAGAAACTTTCTTGAGAAGCTAGAGCTTAGCTACACACACCTCTCTAATAGCTAAGCTCACCTCCTTGAGATGAGAACCTAGAGCTTAGCTACACACCCCCTATAATAGCTAAGCTCATCCCCATGCCAAAATACATGAAAATACAAAAAAAGTCCTACTACAAAGACTACTCAAAATGCCCTGAAATACAAGGCTAAAACCCTATATTACTAGAATGGCCAAAATACAAGCCCAAAAAGAAGGAAAAACCTATTCTAATATTTACAAAGAAGAGTGGACCCAGCCTTGGCCCATGGGCTCAAAAAATCTACCCTTAGGTTCATGAGAACCCCAGGGCCTTCTTTAGCAGCTCTAGCCCAATCCTCTTGGAGTCTTCTATCCAATACCCTTGGGGGGTAGGATTGCATCACTTCTAGCCCAATCCTCTTGGAGTCTTCTATCAAAAATAAATGTTCAATGTGCATAGTGGGCTTTTCATTAGTTTGGATGGTAGTGGCATCTGTGGTTATGATGGTCGTGTCAGGAGCAGTGTTTTCGCTGGAGTTTGTCATGGTGAGTAGAGAAAGAGATTAGGGTTTCTATGAGGTTTTCTTGAGAGAAATATCAAAAGTTCTTGCAAAGATAGTAAAGATAGACTATTGTCCTGATATTTAGGAGTTTATATAAGGAATGTTAGTGAGTTCTCTTGGCTATTAAAAGGTAATTAATGGGCCTATTACTCAAGGATGGCTCAACAGTCAAAACACAATGTTTTGACAAGATGTAGAGTTTACAAAATACCCCTCATCCACTCATAGTTGTCCAGTCATGCATATATATGTGTATGGTTATTGGATGATGCGTCCTCTAGATGTAAAGTGTAACATGTCAAGCTTTTAGACATTAATCATCCTTTACTAAGCCCATTCCAAGTTGATCTCTTAACAAAATGAACCTTTCCTTAGTTAGGGGTTTTCTGAAAATGTTAGCAAGTTGACCATTAGTGGGTACAAATTGTAGTTCCAATGTTCCCTTCTGAACATGATCTCTTAAAAACTTATGCCTAATTTCTATATGCTTGCCTCGTGAATGTAGAGTAGGATTTTTAGAGATACTTAATACAACTTTGTTATCACAGTGGATAGGGATGTTTTCTTCATATATATCATAGTCTTCTAGTTGGTTCTTTATCCATATTAGTTGAGTACAACAACTTGCTATTGATATATATTCAAATTCTACAGTGGATAGTGTTATCGATCCTTGCCTCTTGTTGAACCAAGTGACTAGGTTTCCAGCAATGAGATGGCAGCTTCCATTAGTGCTTTTTCTTTCAATTTTCTCACCAGCATAAGCAGCATCACAGTAACAAATCAACCTAAATTCCTTGTTGTCGCAACCTACCCTTCAGCGAGGGTGCGAAAAGGCCAAAATGAATGGGCCAAAGCATTTGTCTCCAAGGGAGAAAATGAGCGGAGTCGCCACCAACGTTTATTTGAGGAAAACGTTAGAAAAACCAAAAAGACGAAGGTCTGCGGATTTTGAAAATGAGGGTTCAGGAGTTGTTTATGCACGGGGAAGGTATTAGAACCCCACGCGTCCATCACAAGGGACGACATCCTTTAATCGAGTGTGCAAAACATGACTTCACTATTTATTTTATTTTCCTTTTTTATGTTTTTTATCTTTTCCTTTTTTATGTTTTTTTACTTTTTTGGGGTCGACAAGGGTGTTGCCCTCGCTCATATGTATCCTCAAGTTCGATGAGGAAATCAGACCTACATAGTTCTTTAAGTCTAAAATTTTGTGTGTTACATTGATTTTATCTTTTTTTGAAAGATTGATTTTAATTGCAAACAAAAGTCGTTTAAGGCGTTGGACCTCGAAATGATGTTTTAAACTTTTGAAAAATAGAGAGAATCATTAAGGCGTTGGACCTTGAAATGATCTCTTGATTTTTGATGAAATGAAGAAGTTCATGAGTTGGTTTTATTTTGGCTTTTTTTTTGTTTTTTAACCTTTAATCCCTTAAAGATAAATTACGGCACTAACGATCGGTTAAAACTTACTTTACAAAAGAAAAGCGATTACCGATGATAAGAGAAGGAGATGAAGATGCACAAAACAATAAAGAGGACCCCTAGGGGTCCATGAATCATGTTCAAATTCTTAAAAGCAAACACTAACCGGACAAAGAACGAAGAACAACCAAAGAACGATGTAGAAATCGATTGCAGTCGCGATTCGGCATCGATTTAGCTTCTTTTTCTCTTCTTCCTTCTTTTCTCTTCTTTCTTCTCAATTCTGGACCTCTGGACCTTAGAACCTCTTTCCTTCAGCCTCCTCATGCCTATTTATAGGAAATGAGGGGTGGAGGTTGAACAGTAGCTCGCCCAGGTGAACTGGTTGCTTCCTTCAGAAGTAACCTTGCTCGCCTAGGCGAGCTAGTTACTTCACCCCTAAGTTTTCTAGGGGCCCAGGCAAGCCAGAGGCTAGCCTGGGCAAACAAGGGGTCTGAAAAAGTGTAAAAATACCCTTTTGCCCTCCCTTTTGAGTATCCTCCACATTCTTTTCCGAAACGTCGAAAAACCTTTCGGATTGCGCGGCAACGGGTGTCAAGCAACTCAATTCGGCTAGCAAGAATCAAAACATTAGCAAATGAAGATCCCCGAAAGAAATTAGGGTATGACACTTGCTATGCTTAAAGTAAAGTCCAAGATTAGGAGTTCCAATTAAATATCTAAATATTCTTTTGATAGAAGTTAAGTAAACTTCCCTTGGGTCTTGTTGGAATCTAGTACATAGTCCAACAATGAACAATATGTCAGGTTTGGACGCAGTTAAATATAGTAAGGATCCAATCATTGCTCTGTATTGTGAGATGTCCACTTTGTTGGATTCCTAGTCCAGTCTAAGACATGTTCTTGGATGCCTAGGAGTCTTCATTTCTTTTGCATTTTCCAATTTGAACTTCTTAATAAGTTCCTTTACATACTTAGTTTGATGGATATAGATTCCATTGTTGGTTTGTTTTATCTGTAGTCCTAAGAATAACTTCAGCTCTCCCATCATACTCATTTTGAATTCTTCCTGCATTAGCATAGGGAAATCATGACAGAAAGGTTCATCAGTAGCACCAAATATAATGTTGTCCACACAAATTTGAACTAATATAAATTGGGAGTCATATTTCTTGTAGAATAGAGTTGTATCCACATTTCCTCTTTCAAAGCCATTGTTTGCAAGAAATGAACTAAGACATTCATACCAAGCTATGGGCGCTTGCTTGTGTCCATACAATGCTTTGTGAAGTTTTAAAACATGGTGTGAAAAAGTGTTACTCTCAAACCCAGGGGGTTGTTCTACATAGACTTCTTCTTGTATTACTCCATTGAGGAATGTGCTTTTTACGTCCATCTGATATAGTCTTATTTTTGTATGAGCTGCAAATGAGAGTAATGTAGAAGCAAAGCTTCAAGCAAGGCTTCATGGTGAATGTGATTCAAAGGTGTTTTGATGATAACAATGATGACAACAAAAGATGATGACAAAGGTGATGAACAAAAAGCTCAAAGATCAAAGAACAACTCAAGTGAATCAAAGAACATCTCAAGTGAATCAAGAACAAGTCAAGAGATCAAGAATCAAGAAGAATTCAAGACTCAAGAAGAAAGCCTAGAATCAAGAATCAAGGTTCAAGATCTCAAGAATCAAGATCAAGATTCAAGACTCAAGATTCAAGAATGAAGAAAAGAATCAATCAAGATAAGTATTAAAAAGTTTTTTTTCAAAACATTGTATAGCACATGAGTTTTTGACAAAACCTTTACCACAGAGTTTTTTCCTCTCTGGTAATCGATTACCATATTGTTGTAATCGATTACCAGTAGCAAAATGAGTTTGAAAAAGTTTTCAAACTGAATTTACAATGTTCCAATTATTTTCAAAAGGCTATAATCGATTACAATGTTTTGGTAATCGATTACTAGTGCCCTTGAACGTTGAAATTCAAATTCAAAGGTGAAGAGTCACATCCTTTCACTTAAAAGCTTTGTGTAATCGATTACACTAATTTGGTAATCGATTACCAGTGACTGTTTCTGAAAAAATCAAAAGATGTAACTCTTCAAAAAGGTTTTGACTTTTTCAAATGGGTTTTAAGTTTTTCTAAAAGTTATAACTCTTCTGAATGGTCTTCTTGATCAGACATGGAGAGTCTATAAAAGCAAGGCTTTGTTTTGCATTTCAACAATCTTGAATACTTTACTTTTCCAATCAATCCTTTACAAGCCTTGACTCTCTTTGAACTTCTTCTTCTTCTTTGTACCAAAAGCTTTCTGAATTTTTCTGGTTTTCTAAACCTTGAAAACTTGTGCTATTCATCCTTTTCATTCTCTTCTCCCTTTGCCAAAAAGAATTCGCCAAGGACTAACCGCCTGAATTCTTTGTGTCTCTCTTCTCCCTTTTCCAAAAGAACAAAAGACTAACCGCCTGAATTCTTTTGTGTCTCCCTTCTCCCTTGTCAAAGATTTCAAAACAACACAGTCTAAGAATTCTTTTGATTCTTCCCATTCCCTAATACAAAAGTGTTCAAAGGACTAACTGCCTAAGAATTCTTTTGTATCCCCATTTACAAAGTATCAAAGGTTTAACAGCCTGAGATCTTTGTCTTAACACATTGGAGGGTACATCCTTTGTGGTACAAGTAGAGGGTACATCTACTTGGGTTTGACTGAGAACAAAGGAGGGTACATCCCTTGTGGATCTTTGCTTGTAAATGGATTTTTACAAGGTTGAAAGAAATCTCAAGGACCGCAGGTTGCTTGGGGACTGGATGTAGGCATGGGTTGTTGCCGAACCAGTATAAAAACTCTTGTGTGTTTGTTTCCTTCTTCCCTACTCTTTTACTTTCCGCTATGCATTTAATTTCCGCTTTTACTTTCTGTTAAGTTTCTCTTCTACTCCTCATTCTCTTAACAATTTAGTAAAAGCCTTAAAAGAGTAATTTTTTTAATTGGTAAAGGTTTAGGAATAATTAATTCAACCCCCCCCCCCTTCTTAATTATTCTGAGGCCACTCGATCCAACAAGTAAAATGTGTATTTCCTCTAGATGAGCAACAACAAATATGAAATGTTGGATTTTAATCCTTTCCATAGTTCATAAGGAGTCCTTTTTAGAATAGGTCTTATATAAATTGTGTTTTATAAATAACAAGCAGTGTTCACTGCTTCAACCCAAAAGTGCTTAGGTGTAAAGTTGTCATTGAGCATGGTCTTGGCCATTTCTTGCAACGATCTATCCTTTCTCTCAGCAACACCATTTTGTTGAGGTGTTCTAACAATAGAGAAGTTATGAAGAATTTCATTTTCTTCACAAAATAGATGAAAGCTATCATTTTCAAACTCTCCACCATGATCACTTCTGTCAAAATCAGTTAAGACTTTTTTTTTGCTAACATCGGCTAGGATTTTTGTCAATGTTGGTCGAAACTATTTTTTTGCTGGTTTTGACTAAGGTTTTTTTGGTTGACATTAATTGAGACTATTATTTGGCCAACGTCTACCAATGATGTTTGATGGCTGACATCAACCGTGACTATTTTTTGCCAACGTTGGTCTAGACTATTTTTTTTTGTTCGTGTAGGCTATGATTTTTTTTATTCATGTCATCTAAGGCAGTTTTTTGGCCGATGTCTGTTGGGGTTTTTTATGATTATTTTTGGCGAACATCAACCATGGCTTTTTTTCTCCAACATCAGCTAGGTTTTTTCGGTCAACATCAGTTGAGGCTATTTTTTTACTGAGGCCAACTAGGTTTTTTCGATTGATTGCTAGTGGGGGCAATATTTTGGTCGACGTCGACCAAAAAATCACCGACCGACAACGTCCAAAAAGATCGGAAAAACCCTACGCAATGTTAGCCAAACAAAAGCCTCAACCAACATCACTCGAAAAAACTTAGTCAATGTCAACAAAAAAAATAGTCATGATCGATGTCGACCAAAAACCTAGCAAATGTAAGTAAAAAAATAGCCATCATCGATGTCGACCAAAAACCCTAGCTGATGTTGGCAAAAAAATGGCCTCAGAAGACATTGACCAAAATAAAACCGTAACTAACATGGACCAAAAATAGCCTCAACCGATGTCGGTCGAAAATCATCATCAATCAATATTGGCTGAAAAACTCTCCGAGACATAAGCCAAATACCAAATTCGGCTGAAAAAAAAAACTCTAGCTAAAATTATCCAAAAATAGCATCAACCAATGTCGGCTGAAAAACATCATTAGTTGACGTCAGTCGAAAAAACTTTGCACATCACTACCCAAAAAATAGCTCTAACCAAAGTTGGTCGAGAAAACCATAGTCAATGTCATCTGAAAAATAGCATTGACCGATGTCAGGTAAAAAACATCATCAACAAACATTGTTGAAAATAGTATTAATTGACATCAGCCAAAAAATAGTTTTGGCCGATGTCAGCCAAAAAATATTATTGATCAATGTTGGCTAAAACACTTCAGCCAATGTCTGTCAAAAAATATTTTTGACCAACAAAAATTAAAAAAAAAATCGTAGCCAACATTGGTCTAATATTGCCCACAAATTCTTTTATTCTTTAGTTGGATCAATTTTGATTCGTTAAGTATTGATTAGAGGATCCATTGGATTCTAAAAATTAGTGAACAGATCATTAGTCGTCCCTAAATGAAATGAATGGATTTGAATCCATCCATCTGTTTAATTTTTTTGTAATGCATGGATTAGATGAATTTATTGTGGATAGTTGATAAATGAATTCATTTGTCACCCCTAAATTTTATCTAGTATATAAGTTACGATTTTATGTAGTATAAATTATGTTTAAGTACTTGGCTAATGTGTATGCACATATAATAGTATATTATTATTTTTAAATTGCAATTTTGAATTGGTTTAAAGAAAGTGTTTTTTCATATTGTTTTAATATTCAAATTGTTAATTAATTATTATGATATTAATTTAGTGCTGCTATGTGTTAGTCGTGCTAAGCAGACCTTATGGGCTAAAAGGACCCTATGGGCTCAGCACGAATCCACCGCTAAGCGCAACTTCAGCGCGATTAGCATGACAAGGGAATCTGGAAGAGCACAAGGATCAAGGTTGCGCGCTAAGCGCGAGATCAACTCCCTAAGCGAGACGTTTGTCTCTTGCCAGGCTCAGTGCACGACTGGCGCTAAGCTCAAATCCACTAACTTGCACTAAGTGCGAGGGTGGCGCTAAGCGCAACGTCGCGGATTCAGAGCCTACTTAAAGCCTGTCATGTGCCGAATTAGGGTACACAATTTTTAGCAAGCAGTACAAAATTCCAGAGCAAGTACACCACAGTACTAATTTCGAGATAGAAGCTCTGGAGGTAGCAAGAGGAGCAGCTTTGCAGAGAAGCCTAGGGTTCTTCAATTAGAGAGAGATTAATGAGTTGTAGAGTGATTGTGAGGTGCTGAGAAGAGGAGGAGGGATCCCCCTTCTTGTCTAAGGAACAATTATTTTGTACCCTCAATCTCATTTGTGTTAGGGTTTTTCTATAATGGTTGGTTAAACACCCTTGTTAGGGATTTCTAAGGAACAGTTGATGTAATTACTTTAATATCTAATTAATTGGGTTTTACGTGTTCAATGCTTCTTTCAATGCTTAATTTCTGCATGCTCTTGGTCTGATCACCCATTTGTGTGTATAGTTAGGTGACTTTAGCATTGGGAAATGTACTGCTGCCTTAGAACTTGATAGAAGCAGGACTGAATAACTACATTACCAGGGATGGATTGTGGGGTTTTGGTTTTCTGAATATGCTATGATGATAATGCTGTTTAAGTTAAGCCTAGTCTTACAAGAGGGATCTACGGATGAAGCTTAGGTTAAATTAGTCTAAACTTATGAGGGGTCGAGGTTTAGTACTTTAGGCTACAACATAGAACACAAGAACATGATTAATTAGAGAAATATCTTCATATGCATCAGCTTGTTTGTTAGAAAGATCCAACGCTTTTTACCAATTGCTGTCAACTCTTACTTGCATTTACTATTTTTACCATAGAAGTAGTTTATTTCTGTTTTTAACCATCGATTATCAATGTTGTTCCAACAATGCCTTACTTCTGAATAAAACTCTGTCCAATAAGCAAGTTCCTTGAGTTCAATACTCAGATCACTCCGTTTTAATTTTAAATACTTGACAACCCGATGCGCTTTCTAGTGTTTCATTTCCCTTGAATATATTTGTTGAAAATTGGAGGAAAAGGAACCATATGGGGAAAAGAACAAAGTATTTATGGCGCTGTTGTCGGGGAACTTAATTCATTAGAAGAGTTCAGTTCAGTTTTAGGGCATTGCTTTATATTTTTCTCTTTGATTCATTGATTCTTTTTGTTCATATTTTAGTTACTGCACATTTTATAGTTCTTTTGAACTGGATAATAGCTATTCTTTTTCTCTTGTATGTAAAGAAGATCTACTACAAGTGATTTGATCCCCATCGATTTGGAGATTAACGCTACTTGCAGGAGGCGCAACGCAAAGAGAATTAGAAAATTTTTGCAGGACTTAGAAGCAGTAGCAACTCCAGAAGAAGAACCTTGATCTTTGGAGGCATCTTCTAGCTTTCCTATTATAGGGCAATCTCATACAGATTTAATTGAAGAAGTTATCATGGCTGAAGAGCCAAAGAGAGTGACCCTAGAAGATTACTCAAGTTCAAGTGTGCCGCAATTTTTCACCAGCATTGCACAACCAGAGGTTCAGGCATAAACAATCACATATCCTCCTTCTTTGATACAGCTGATTCAAAATAATCTATTTCATGGTCTACCAAATGAAGACCCATACGCACACCTGGCCACTTACATTGAAATATGCAATACTATTCGATTGGCTGGTGTGCCTGAAGATGCAATTCGATTGAGTTTGTTTTCATTCTCATTGTCTGGAGAAGCTAAGAGGTGGCTTCACTCGTTCAAAGGCAACAGTCTTAAGACTTGGGATGAAGTGGTTGAGAAATTTCTGAAGAAGTATTTCCCGGAGTCTAAGACTGCAAAAGGAAAAGTAGCCATTTCTTCTTTTCACCAATTTCCAGATGAATCCCTGAGTGAGGCCTTAGAAAGATTCTGTGGTCTATTGAGAAATACACCCACTCACGGATTCTCCGAATTGATTCAGCTCAACATTTTTATTGATGGGTTAAGGCCACAGTCCAAGCATCTATTAGACGCTTCTGCTGGGGGAAAGATAAAGTTGAAGACCCCTGAAGAAGCCATGGATCTTATTGAAAATATGGCTGCAAGTGACATTGATATTCTCAGAGATAGAGCCCACATACCAACAAAGAAAAGTCTTCTGGAACATACACGCAAGATGCGTTGTTGGCACAGAACAAGTTGTTGTCCAAGCAATTGGAAGCATTGACCAGAACACTAAGTAAGTTGCCAACTTAAATACATTATGCAAAATATTTACCATTTACTATTATGCAGGTTGTAGGGTATGCCATCTGTGGTGGAGCTCACAATTTTGGCTGCTGCTATATCCCCAATGAAGAACCAGCTCATGAAGTCAATTATATGGGGAACCAGCCATGACAAAATTTCAATGTAGGTGGATTTTCTGGATTCCAGAATAGCCAACAATATCAACAGCAGAGACAATGGCAAAATCGCCCTGGTAACCAATTCAACAGAGACCAGGATGGTCCATCTAACAGGCCACAACAACAAGGGCCTAGTGTCTATGATCGAACAACGAAGCTGGAAGAGACTCTAGCTCAATTTATGCAGGTATCTATGTCAAACCATAAGAGCACAGAGTCTGCCATAAAGAATTTGGAAGTCCAAGTGGGACAACTGGCAAAATAGTTGGCGGATAGGCCGTCAAGCAGCTTTAGTGCTAACACTAAGAAGAATCCGAAGGAAGAATGTAAAGTTGTAATGACAAGGAGCAGAATGGCAATTCAGGCTGATGAAGGTAGAGCTGAAGAAATGGCAGAGGGATATAAACAACAGTCGGCAGTTGAGCCAGCATTGGAACCAGTGTTTGACTTTGTTGAACTTGAGGAAGTTGTGGAAGATGAAGATGACCAACAGGAGAGAGAGACACCAATAAAAGAGAGTGAAATAGGAATAAAGATGAAGGAAGAACAAGAAAAAGAAAAAGAAAAAGAAAAAGAAAAAAATCATAAAAATGAAAAAGAAAAAGAGAAGGTTGATGAGGAGAAAAAGAAGAGCAAGAGTGAGGTTTCAAGAGAGAAAAAGAGAGAGATTACTTCAGCTGAAGGCAAGGAAGTACCATATCCATTGGTACCTTCCAAGAAGGATAAAGAACGACACTTAGCCAGATTTCTTGACATCTTCAAGAAACTGGAAATTACTTTGCCTTTTGGAGAAGCTCTCCAACAGATGACACTCTGCCAAATTTTTAAAAGACATGATGACAAAGAAGAACCGATACATACACAGTGACATAATAGTTATGGAAGGAAATTGTAGTGTTGTCATTTAACGCATCCTTCCCCCGAAGCATAAGGATCCTATAAGTGTCACTATACCGTGTTCCATTGGCGAGGTTGTTGTGGGTAAAGCTCTCATAGACTTGGGAGCTAGTATCAATTTAATGCCTCTCTCCATGTGCTGGCGACTTGGAGAGATAGAGATAATGCCCACACACACGCATGACCCTCCAGTTGGTTGATCGCTCCATCACAAGACCACATGGAGTGATTAAGGATGTGTTGATTCAGGTCAAGCAACTTGTATTCCTTACAGATTTCGTGGTTATGGATATAGAGGAGGATCCTGACATTCCCATAATCTTGGGACGTCCTTTCATGTCCACGACCAACTGTATAGTAGATATGGGGAAAGGAAAGTTAGAATTGGGTGTAGAGGATCAGAAAATCTCATTCGACTTATTTGAAGCAATGAAGCATCCAAATGATAAGAAAGCTTGCTTTGATCTGGACAAGGTAGAACAGGAAATAGAATTAGCTGTTATACCATGGTATTGCACTCTCCTTTGGAAAAAGCATTGATTAATCATGTAGAATGTCTTACTAAAGAGGAGGAACATGAAGTGCAGACTTGTATTAAAGAGTTGGATGGTGTAGGAGAAAATTCTGAGGGACATACTGCATTTGAAGAATTGAAGAATGGTGGACAAATACAAAAACCAAAAGTAGAATTGAAGACCTTACCTACACATTTGAAGTATGTATTTTTGGAAGACAATGACTCCAAACCAGTGATTATTAGCAACTCGTTGAAGAAAACAGAAGAAGATCAGCTGGTACAGATTTTGAAAAGACACAAAGCTGCATTTGGAAGGCACATATCTGACTTGAAAGGAATTATTCCATCTTATTGCATGCACAAAATCAATATGGAAGTTGATTACAAACCAGTGAGACAACCTCAAAGAAGACTGAACCCAATCATGAAAGAAGAGGTGCGTAAGGAGGTGCTTAAGTTGTTGGAAGCAGGCCTTATTTACCCCATCTCGGATAGTGCATGGGTTAGCCCTGTGCAGGTTGTCTCCAAAAAAGGAGGTATGACAGTCATTAAAAATGATAAAGATGAGTTAATATCCACAAGGACTATCACCGGGTGGAGAATGTGCGTTGACTATCGAAAGCTGAATGATGTCACTTGGAAGGACCATTATCCACTTCCTTTCATGGACTAGATGCTTGAAAGACTCGCAGGGCAATCCTACTATTGTTTTCTGGATGGGTATTCTGGCTATAATCAGATTGATGTAGATCCCAAAGATCAAGAGAAGACTATTTTCACCTGCCCTTTTGGTGTATTCGCATATCGGTGCATGCCTTTTGGTCTGTGCAATGCCCCAGCTACATTTCAGAGGTGTATGATGACAATTTTTTCTGATATGGTGGAAAAATGCATTGAAGTTTTCATGGACGATTTCTCTATTTTTGGACCATCTTTTGAGGGGTGCCTATTAAATCTTGAAAGAGTATTACAAAGATATGAAGAGTCCAGTCTAGTTCTCAATTGGGAGAAATGCCATTTCATGGTTCAAGAAGGAATAGTGATGGGGCATAAAATTTTCGTAAGAGGAATAGAGGTGGACAAGGCAAAGATTAATGTAATTGAGAAACTTCCTCCTCTAATGAATGTCAAAGGAGTAAGAATTTTCTTAGGACATGCAGGGTTCTATAGGCGATTCATATAAGATTTCTCAAAAAGTCGCCAAACCACTTAGCAATTTGTTGAATAAAGATGTTGCTTTTGTGTTCAATGAAGAGTGCATGGAAGCATTTAATGATCTGAAAACCAGATTAGTGTCTGCTCTAGTAATTACTGCACCAGATTGGGGACAAGAATTTGAGTTGATGTGTGACGCGAGTGACTATGCCGTAGGTGCAGTGCTTGGACAATGGAAGGGAAAAACATTTCATGCTATATACTATGCCAACAAGGTTCTAAATAATGCACAGGTGAACTATGCTACCACAGAAAAAGAAATGCTGGCAATTGTCTATGAACTTGAAAAGTTTAGATCTTATTTGGTAGGTTCAAGAGTTATCATCTACACCGATCACGCAGCTATTAAATATTTGCTCAACAAGGCTGATTCCAAACCCAGATTGATAAGATGGATCTTGCTATTGCAAGAATTTGATTTGGTGATTCGGGATAAAAAGAGATCGGAAAACTTTGTAGCTGACCATTTGTCTAGATCAGTGAATGAGGAAGTCACATCGAAAGAAGCTAAAGTGAGAGATGAATTCCCTGATGAATCATTATTCTTGGTGAGTGAGAGACCTTGGTTTGCCGATATGGCCAACTTCAAAGCTGCAGGAATCATCCCAAAGGACTTAACTTGGCAGTAGAGGAAGAAATTCCTACATGATGCTCAATTCTATATCTGGGATGATCCGCACTTGTTCAAGATAGGAACTGACAATCTCCTACGAAGATGTGTGACACAAGAAGAGGCCAAGAACATATTATGGCATTGCCACAATTCTCCATGTGGCGGCCATTATGGTGGAGATAAGACAGCAGCCAAGGTTTTGCAATCTGGATTCTTTTGGCCCACGCTTTTCAAAGATGCTCACCAGCATG
Organism: Glycine soja; assembly: GCF_004193775.1. Classification (NCBI taxonomy): domain Eukaryota; kingdom Viridiplantae; phylum Streptophyta; class Magnoliopsida; order Fabales; family Fabaceae; genus Glycine; species Glycine soja. The sequence goes on along the minus strand of NC_041012.1, from coordinate 12,676,272 downwards.
TGCAACACTGTGATAAATGTCAGAGGATGGGGGGTATATCAAGAAGAAATGAAATGCCTCTACAGAATATTATGGAGGTTGAGGTATTCGATTGCTGGGGGATTGATTTTGTAGGTCCTTTCCCTTCGTCTTTTGGCAATGAATGTATACTAGTGATTGTTGACTATGTCTCTAAATAGGTTGAAGCAGTGGCTACCCCGCATAATGATGCTAAGATTGTGGTAAAGTTTCTGAAGAAGAACATTTTCTCAAGATTTGGGGTGCCCAGAATTCTGATTAGCGATGGAAGCACACACTTCTGCAATAATCAGGTACAGAAGGTGTTGAAGCAATATAATGTGACACACAAAGTAGCATCACCTTATCACCCCCAGACCAATGGGCAAGCAGAAGTATCAAACAGGGAATTGAAAAAGATTTTGGAGAAGACTGTAGCTTCTACTAGAAAGGACTGGTCTATCAAATTAGACCCCTGGCTAGTTGGCTGAATAGTTCAGCTAAGCGCACATCACTGCGCTAAGCCTAACATCTTCACTGGAAGTAAATTTTAGGCAGTGGGCTTAGCGGGGATGATGAGCTAAGCGCCATTTCTTCTCTGGAAAAATTTATTGTGGCAGCGCTAAGCGCGTTGTCCTGAGCTAAGCCCCATATCCATTCTGGAATTGAGCTTTCATAGTTGGGCTTAGCTGCAGGATGCGCTAAGCGCCAACACCTTACTGTTTTTGAAATGCTTGGAAGTGCGCTTAGCGTGCTTGTTGTGCTAAGCCTGAACTACTCTTTGTAAGTTGAAACTTGATTGCGCACTAAGCCTTACATCTCAGGCTAAGTGCATATTGCAGAATTTTTTGTGTTGCAGAAAGCGCTAAGCGCCACTTGCTGCACTAAGCCCCAGATGCTCACTGGAATTTGAAACTTCAAGTTGGGCTTAGCACGAGGTTAGGCTAAGCGCATGGGTTTTAAACTCAAACGTCACGTTGGCACGCTAAGTGCGCCAAACGAAAATGCCAAAAATAAAATAGAACTGCCAATGGCAGTTACCTTTACACCAAAGTTGTCCTATGCTTATGCCCTTGTGCTTTTGTGCTTTCTTCTGCCTGCATTTCAAGTCGTCCCTGCATCATTCTTGCTTTCATCTTACATCCTTCACTCCATCATAATCCAAATGGCATCAAAGAAGAGAAAGACACCTGCCACACCTTCCCAGGTCTGATATGACTGATCCAGGTTCACTTCTCTTGAGGCCTGGGAAAGGTACACTGATATTGTGGTACCCAGGAAGATACTCCCTGAGCGGAATGTGGTAATCTACCATACTGAGTTTGATGAGTTCAAGGAAGAACTAGAGAGAAGAAAATGGGATGAGGAATTGACCAGTTTTGATGAAGGCAGCATTGATGTTGCCATTGTAAAAGAGTTTTATGCTAACCTCTATGATCCCGAGGATAAATCACCTAAGCAGGTGAGGGTGAGAGGCCATTTGGTGAAGTTTGATGCAGACACTCTGAACATTTTCTTGAAGACCCCTATGATAATTGAGGAGGGGGAAGAGCTTCCTGCCTACTCTAGATTTGCACTCTTGAGGCCTGATCCTCAAAAGTTGGCTGCTAAGCTCTGCATCCCAGGGAGGGGATTTGAGCTTAATGTCGACAGCTTGCCACTGAAGATCCTTAGGAAGAACATTACCACACTCGCTCAGACTTGGAGTGTTCTTTCTTACTCCAACTTGGTCCCTACCTCCCACGCTTCTGACATCACACTGGATCGGGCCAAGTTGATTGATGGCATTATCATGAAGATGGACATGAATCTAGGCTACCTCATCTCCCACCAGATTTATATCATTTCCCAGCATGACTCCTCTAGGCTTGGATTTCCAGCCTTAATCACAACTTTGTGTAAAGCTAGAGGAGTCACATCAGATTCTAGATCTTTGGAGAGCCTTAGCCCTGCCATTAACTTGGCATATATAAAGAAGAACTGTTGGAATCTAGATGATCCAATAGTGACATTCAGAGGGCCAAGGAAGGCCAAGGGTAAGAGATCTGAGGCTCCCCCTACTTCAGTAGCACCAGGTGCTTCTTCTCCTTCTTCATCTACTTTACCAGATCCTTCAGCACCATCCACTTCGACTCCACATCTTCCACAGTTACCAGCTTCAGCTCTCACTCCCTTACCAGCTCCAGTTCCTGCTCCAGCTTCTCCTATAGGACCCTCCTCATTTACCTCTGAGACATTATTTGCCATGCTGCAGAGCCTGCACAGAGGTCAGATCATCATCATATAGAGATTGCAGAGCTCTGGCCAGCAACCAGCTATGAGTATGGATGAGTTTCTTGCATAGGTGGCTTGGCCAGGAGTCCAGCCTTCTCCTTTTGGATGAGGTGAGGCCTCCACAGCACAAGAGCCTGTGATAGCAGAGAAGCCTGTGCCAGAAGCAGAGGATGAGCTTGCTCCTCTTGAGTCATTTATTTTTTAGACTGATACAGCCGCTCAGGAGGAAGCAGCAGCTCAGGAGCCTACTTCTCCAGTTCCTATCACTCCAGCACCCATATCTAAGGGCACCATGCCATCAGCACTAGCCATGGTGCCAAAGCAACCCATTCTTCAGGATGTACCAGCTTCTCTAGTGCTGGATTTAAATGAAGATCAGCCACAGCATGAGCAGGATGTTAAAATTCTGTTTTGTTTTAATTTCTGCAAATCATGAACAATTTAGTTATTAGTTATTTAGTTGCTTTATGTTTCAGTCATTTAAAGTCCAGTTATTTTAGTGTTGATTGCTTGTACAAAAAGCTTGTTTGAATAGTGAAATGATTGAATCATGTTTCAGTGGTTTGTTTGATATGAAATGAGTGTTTGTGAATGACTTGAATGAGCAAATGTATGAATTGAGTGGACTGGAATGATTAGATGTTTGTTTTGATCAAGCTTGCAACCATTAGAAGAAAAAGAACATGTGATTAGAAGTATGACTGAAAATGTTAGTCAGTTTGTCAGATTGATTGGGAAGGAATGCATTGACCATATCCCGGTGAGAGTGTGATCCTTAAATTTGGAGAGAAAGGACTATCATTTAGAACTGATTTTTGCATGAATCTCTGAAGTATGGACTGAATGCATGAATTGAGGATGATGAAGGCCATGTTTTGATTGTGATAGCTACTTAGCCAAAAAGCTGACCTTGTGCTTGAATGATTTATCCCTTGCATCTAGTTTGAGCTGAATGAATTATTGATTGAACCTTGAGCCTATACAATGTTATCTCCTGCTACCTTGTCTTAGGTTGTAGGAGAGCATCATCCACAGAAAGCTTGGTTCAGAGTAAATTTGTGCCAAATTTGGGGGAGTAATTGCCAAGGTAAATTTGTTCCAAATTTGGGGGAAATACTGGGTAAGAATTGAAATGGTCAAAGTAAATAGCATACACACACTATTTTTGTATATACACATACTGTTTCTGTATATATGTGCAAAAAAAACTGTAAGTACAAATGAATTTAATAAGTGTGTATACTGCAAAGTAATGAAATGAAGCTAAGTGCTTAAATAAAAGGCAAGTATGGGGTAGGAATAAAAAAAAAGTAAAGTAAAGGTTTATCTATGGATGAATGCTCTCCTAGAATCTAACCTTTTTAATCCTAGAAAAACCATGATTTTTTGGCAGCCTAACCTCATTACAAGCCTAGAAAGTCCTTTGGATTCATTTTGTGTGTTTATTTCTGTAAGGTATGAGATGAAATGCAAAGACTAGGACTTGGGTTAGTTGTTTATGATGGAATGAGCCTAAACACTTGTGTTTGAGTGAAACAATGACTGTGAGAATTTGGTTGATGATCCTTCCTTGATATCTATCATTCTTACTAGCTTATTTCAGTTGTGAGCCTAATAAATATGTTCCTATCTTTGAAAAGCTACATGTTTGTGAAGGGCAATTAATTGAAGCATTCCATGATATTCATTTCATATGATTGAATTTCTCTGCAAAGCAAACACCGTTTGGATTGACCACTGTATTTCGTCACTTGAGTACAAGTGAACTGTTCTTTCTTTGCTTGAGGACAAGCAAAACTGTAAATTTGGGGGAGTTTGTTAGTCGTCTTATATGACTAACTTTTGTATAGAAAACATTTTCCAAAACTTGTATAGCTTCCCCAATTTATATTTATTTTGTAGGGATTTGTAAATAAATCTTGTTTTATTGTTATAGTTGTCTCTAGAATATTTTCCATTTGATTTAATGATGAAATCTATTCAATTTCAGGTCAAAAGAGGCTAAAATCTTGAAGTGCTAAAAGGAGCAGTCACGCTAAGCGGACCTTGTGGGCTCAACGCGCATCCATCGCTAAGCGCAGCTTCAACGCGCTTAACGTGACAAGGGAATTTAGAATAGCACAAGGATCAAGGTCGTGCGCTAAGCGTGAGATCAGCTCGCTTAGCTAGATGTTTGTCTCTTGCCAGGCTCAGCGCACGACTGGCGCTAAGCTCAAATCCACTAACTCGCACTAAGCACGAAAGTGGCACTAAGCGCAACGTCGTGAATTCAGAGCCTATTTAAAGTCTATCTTGTGTAGAATTAGGGTAAACAATTTTTAGCAAGCAATACAAAATTCCAGAGCAAGGACACCATAGTGCTAATTTCGAGATAGAAGCTCTAGAGGCAGCAAGAGGAGCAGCTTTGCAGAGAAGCCTAAGGTTCTTCAATTAGAGAGAGATTAGTGAGTTGTAGAGTGATTGTGAGGTGCTGAGAAGAGGAGGAGGGATCCCCCTTCTTGTCTAAGGAACAATTATTCTGTACTCTCAATCTCATTTGTGTTAGGGTTTTTCTATAATGGCTGGCTAAACACCCTTGTTGGGGATTTCTAAGGAACAGTTGATGTAATTACTTTAATATCTAATTAATTGTGTTTTACGTGTTCAATGCTTCTTTCAATGCTTAATTTCTGCATGCTCTTGGTCTGATCACCCATTTGTGTGTACAGTTAGGAGACTTTAACATTGGGAAATGTATTGTTGCCTTAGAACTTGATAGAAGCAAGACTGAATAACTACATTACCAGGGATGGATTGTGATGCAATCCTACCCCCCAAGGGCATTGGATAGAAGACTCCAAGAAGATTGGGCCAAAAATGCAAGAGAAGGCCCTAGAGTTCTCATGAGCCTTAGGGCAGATTTCGGGCCCATGGGCTAAGTATGAGCCTACTTATCTTGGTACATATTAGATTAAGGTTTCATTAATTTTGGGCCTTGTATTTAGGGATCCATAATATAGGTAGGGTACCCTAGAAATATAGGATTTTTCAGCCCTTGTATTTTAGGGCACCTAGACTAGTTTTTGTATTAGGGGTAGTTTTGTAATTTCACATGCACTAAGTGGATATTTGATGTGTGTGGTTGGAAATAAATTTAATTGAATTGGTAGAAGCCCAATCCAATTAAATTTTAGAGGGGGGTGAGCATTTGCTTACTATACCCCATTGCCACATCATATAGTCACACTTTGTGCATGTCCTTCATGCTTTTCATGCCTCATGACACCTAAACACACTTAGTGGAGAATCTTGGAATTGATCTTGGATTAGTGGGCTGAACCATAACTAAAATTCACTAATCATAATTATTGAAATTTTGGCTCCAAAGTTTGGCTCCACAAATTCAATTTCAAATTCAAGTGAAATTTGAATTTCCCTCCAATTTTGTGTGACACTTAGGCTATAAATAGAGGTCATGTGTGTGCATTTTTTTGAACTTTGATCATTTGAATATTAAACTTCAGATTTCAAAGCTCATTTGGAGCACAAAATTTTGTGCTCTTCTCTCCCTCTCCCTTCATTCATCTCCTTCTTCCTCCAAGCTCTTATCCATGGCCTCCTATGGTGGTAAGCTTCTTCTAAACTCATCTTCTCCTTGAAGTGGCGTCTCCTCTCTCTCTTCCTTCTCCATTCCGCTGCCATTCATCTTCCAAGGAGCAAAGGAATCCATTGATGAAGAAGATCCTAGGCCTACAAGCTCCAATGGAGCTTACATCAGATTGTGGGGTTTTGGTTTTCTGAATATGTTGTGATGATAATTGATGGAAGCTTGCTAGTGGAGCTTCTATGGAGGCTGGATCTTTGAGCTTCAATGAGGTCCTTCAATGGTGATTTTTCACCATGGAGATGCAGCGGAAGGCAAAGGAGAAGGGGAGAGGGGAGGCACCATCCACTAGGGAATAAGCCAAGGAAGAAGGAGCTTCACCACCAAGAATTGTCTTGGATAAGAAGCTTGAAGAGGATGCTTTAATGGAGGAAAAGAAAGAGAGAAGGGGGGGAGCACGAAATTAAAGGAATAAAAGAGGGGAAGAAGTGGAACTTTGAAGTGTATCTCATAAGACTTTCATTCATCAAAGTTACAACAAGTGTTACACACGCTTCTATTTATAGACTAGGTAGCTTCCTTGAGAAGCTTTCTTAAGAAAACTTCCTTGAGAAGCTTTCTTAAGAAAACTTCCTTGAGAAGCTTCTTTGAGAAAACTTCCTTGAGAAGCTAGAGTTTAGCTACACACACCCATCTAAAAACTAAGCTCACCTCCTTGAGAAGCTTCCTTGAGAAGCTAGAGCTTAGCTACACACCCCTATAATAGCTAAGCTCACCCCCATGACAAAAAAACATGAAAATACAAAAAAAATCCTACTACAAAGACTACTCAAAATGCCCTGAAATACAAGGCTAAAACCCTATACTACTAGAATGGTCAAAATACAAGGCCCAAAAGAAGAAAACAACCTATTCTACTATTTACAAAGAATAGTGGACCCAACCTTGGCCCATGGGCTCAAAAATCTACCCTAAGGTTCATGAGAACCCTAAGGCCTTCTTTATCAACTCTAGCCCAATCCTCTTGGAGCCTTTTGCTCATGGCTCTGATAACTGGTCCTTTCCTAGGGAGGATTGCATCAATAATGTTGTTTATGTTAAGCCTAGTCTTACAAGAAGGATCTGCGGACGAAGCTTAGGTTAAATTAGTCTAAACTTATGAGGGATCTAGGTTTAGTACTTTAGGCTACAACATAGAACACAAGAACATGATTAATTAGAGAAATATCTTCATATGCATCAGCTTGTTTGTTAGAAAGATCCAACACTTTTTACCTATTGTTGTTAACTTTTACTTACTTTCATTTATTGTTTTTACCATAGAAGTAGTTTATTTCTGTTTTTAACTATTGATTATCAATGTTGTTCCAACAATGCCTTACTTCTAAATAAAACTTTGTCTAATAAGCAAGTTCCCTGAGTTCGATACTCGGATCACTCCGTTTTAATTTTAAATACTTGATGACCCGGTGCACTTTCCGGTGTTTCATTTCCCTTGAATATATTTGTTGAAAATTGGAGAAAAAGGAACCGTATGGGAAAAAGAACACTATGATTGATCTCAAAAATTATTATTGTGTTGGAGAGTGTTAGGGTTTTATTTCACATTAGATTCAACTTATAGGTCAAGTGTAACTCAATCATGATGTAGTAACTAAACTATCGCCTAGGTCATCTCCGAAAGGAATAATGGAGGAATTTCATGTAATTATTTAACTAAGAACTAGGTTTTTGTATTTTTGCTTGTGATTGTCACATAATAAATAACAAAATAAATTATAATAAAAATCAAATGACAATAAAATAATTAAGTAAAGATAGAAATACTAGACTTGGATGGTGACATCGATTTTGATGAATGAATGTCTAGGTTTAGACTTGGAATTCGATCGATCCTTTGTAACTTCACAATTCTATACTCATTTTGTTTGCTCATCCCCAATTCATTCATGTATTCTACCCAACTCCAGCATGGTTGCAGATTCTAAACTACTTCCCTGATACTCAATCCCTTGGACATACTAACACAAATAATCAGCATTAATGGTCGAGAATTAGCGAGGCTTAACCAAGATTATTCTATCCCTAGAGATAATCTCAATTAAGTACTTGATTCATGTTTGGGTTTCAACAAGGCTCGCCAAAGTGCAAGTCAATTATTTAATTCATCTATAAGATGGTCAATCAAATAAAAACATTAAGTACAGAAACAAATAAAGAACTCAAGATGAAGTATTGAATTGATAGAACTAAAGTGAAACATGGTTCATCCTTTTCTCTCCTAAGTGGAAGGAATTGCACTCATAAAAATAATACAATGAAACCTAGAGTGCCTAATAGAATAATGAAGGCATCTAATAGGTGAAAGTATAAAATATAATTCTAAGAACTACTTGGGACTTCTACACCTTTACAATGAATGTTTAGCCTCTTATTTATAGAATTGTAGCTAGGTTTAATTAAGGAGATAATTAGAAGAAATTACAAACAAATAGGATCTCTAATTAATTCAAGTAATTATCTTCTTCTTTAGCTGATTTATCTTTGAAAAATATCTTGTTCTTGATTTTCCTAGCTTTTATCTTCAATTTTCACAATTTCTTATTCTAGAACTTTCTGCTAATTTTTGGCCTCTGGAGTTCTTGCCTACCTAACCTATTTTTGTTGAAAAACTATAAAACAAATTCATTAAAAATAACTAAAACATAAAATTCTACCTAAGACAAAGTAAAAACTGAATTTAAAGTTAATTTGATTCAAAACAAAGCCTAAAGTTAACTAAAATGTCATATAAATGTCACAAAATGTATATGAAAATCTAATAAATTTAACGTTTATCAACACTCCAAACTTATAACCTTGTTTGTCCTCAAGCAAGACTAACTAAAACTACTAAAATAGTAGAAACTACTTTAAAAAGTAAGAATTCAAAAACAAAAAGGCCTTTGATGATAATCTGCAACTTGATCACTGCCTTTAATATCTTCCACATAACATCAAGTGTTGCTACTACAAATAAGACCTTCGATGACGGTTTTGTAAGGCCTTCATTGAATGTAAACTACTTTCCACAATGGTTTTAAAACTGTCATAGAATATGTTACGTTTTAAAAAAAAAACATTTTTTGTGTAATTTTATTACGATTTTTTTTTGGAAAACCATCATAGAATATGAAATTTCTATGACGGTTCCCAGAAAACTGTCATAGAAAGTTCATCTTCTATAACGATTTTTTGGAAAATCATCATTGATGTTGAGCTTTCTATGACTGTTTTTTGGAAAATATTCATTAATGTTGAGCTTTCTATGACGGTTTTTTGGGAACCATCGTAGAATTTAATTTTTTAATTTTCCTTTTGTTTTAAAGAACATTCAAATTGTAATTTAACAAAGAACAAATATATGTAGTCCATTCGAAAACAAATATATGAAATATATCCAGGCAGTCCAGACCAAATTATAAATTAATTAATTAATATCAACAAATATAATATAAATGATGTACAGTATTATCAAATATTGTTCAAATACATGCATTATTTTACATTTTAAAAATTATTTTTCCCATTTCTTGCGAATTGTTGTAATCTTCTCTAATTGCAATGATGTTCCATCACTAAACCACTGCAACATATGATATGAATCATTAGTCTACACATTGTAAATTAAGGGTTCTACTTTCTTTACAAGTAAATATAAGTTTATGGAAAAGGAAAATAACACCACCAGTGCTTCAAAAGCTTCCAAATTCACCACTTCAAGGATGTCTTGGTGGAACACTACATTAGCCTTCTAGAATTTCAACTTTTCCCATTCATAACACCTATGGAGTGGCTTCTCATTCACCATATCATAGTACTTGCAATTGAGATAAAACAAATCACATTTATTGTATAATAAATGTAAATTACTTTATATATTTTTACATTTTAGAAGTTCATTATTTAAATTTATAAATTTATAAAAATTAGATATAAATTAATTTTAAATTCATATCTTATTTGAAAAGTTTTAATAGATTAGATGTTAATTCAAACTAGACTTGTGGATATTACTATAGGGGCACTCTTAGATTATAAAATAATAGTTTTTTTAAAATAAAATGTTAATTAATGAATTTTTAGTTTAACATTTTTTAAGTGTTTAAATAGTAAACATGAATCTTAGTGGCAAGGAGACAAGCAAATATCATTTTTATGCAATTTGATTTTGATAATATTTAAAAGAATGATTACAATCAACCAATGTTGATAATGAGTTTTTTTTGGCACCAATCAAGACTTTCAAAAAAAATTAAAATAAAGAATATGTGCTCTTTTTAAAAAGTTCAGAACCTTTGAATTTTTCCCGCATAAGATCCCCTGCATATATCTTCTACCAAAGTTTTGAATAAAATCCTTCCAAATATTTTTGCATATATCTTCAACCATAACAATCTCTTCTGCTGATCCAATATAGTAATCTCATTTCTTTCTCAATTTTATATGATCTAAAAACCTTTTTTGTGATCAAGCCTTTTGCCTATCACAATATGTGCAACACAGTATCCACATGATACTCCATGGGAGTACAAACCCCAAGTTTCCTTGCTTTGGTCATGCACCTTGCCTCTTGCTCCAAAAACAATTTTGGTGAAGCAAAAATAATGATTAAATATGGGGAAAAGAATACAATCTTAACTAAATATGATTGCATTTAAGCTCTTGAGTGTCAATTTAGAATCTGAAGTTGGATGCATGTACTTCTTTGAGAAGCATTCTGATGCAATCCTACCCCCCAAGGGCATTGGATAGAAGACTCCAAGAAGATTGGGCCAAAGATACAAGAGAATGCCTTAGGGTTCTCATGAGCCTTAGGGTAGATTTCGAGCCCATGGGCTAAGTATGACCTCACTTATCTTTGTACATATTAGATTAAGGTTTCATTATTTTTGGGCCTTGTATTTAGGGCTCCATAATGTAGGTAGGGTACCCTAGAAATACAGGATTTTTCAGCCCTTATATTTTAGGACACCTAGACTATAGTTTTTGTATTAGGGGTAGTTTTGTAATTTCACATGCATTAAGTGAATATTTGATGTGTGTGTTGGGAAATAAATTTAATTGAAATAGCAGAAGCCCAATCCAATTAAATATTAGAGGGGGAGGTGAGCATTCGCTTGCTACACTCCATTGCCACATCATATAGTCACACTTTGTGCATGTCCTTCATGCTTTACATGCCTCATGACACCTAAGCACACTTAGTGGAGAATCTTGGACTTGATCTTGGATTAGTGAGCTGAACCATAGCTAAAAAATTCACTAATCATAATTAGTGAAATTTTGGATCCAAAATTTGGCTCCACAAATTCAAGTGAAATTTGAATAGAAATTCAAATTTCCCTCCAATTTTGTGTGACACTTAGGATATAAATAGAGGTCATGTGTGTGCATTTATTTCAACTTTGATCATTTGAGAATTACACTTCAAAGTTCAGACCTCATTTGAGACACAAAATTTCGTGCTCCTTCTCTCCCTCTCCCTCCCTCATCTTCTCCTTCCTTCAAGCTCTTATCCATGGCTTCCTATGGTGGTGAGCTTCTTCTTGACTCATCTTCTCCTTGAAGTGGCATCTCCAATTATCTTTCATCCTTCTCTATTTTGCTTCCATTGATCTTCAAGAAGCAAAGGACTTCATTGATGAAGAATATCCAAGGCCTACAAGCTCCACATGGAGCTACATCATGTGGTATCAAGAGCATCTTCATCTAGGTGATGTTCTTTTGTTTCCTCTATCTTTTTGTTTGGTCAATTCACTTTAATTCCTTGTTCTTAATCTTATTCTCCATGTATATCCTCCATTGTCTTATGGTTTGGTGTTGTTTAGAGTAGATTCAAAAAAAAAATAAACCAATTAAATTTTAGATCTACACCTTTTCTTGCATTTCTATGGTTAAAATTTTATAGATCTACTCTTGAATCATGTTTTTATGTTGATTTTAGGTTCTATCACTTTTCAGTCATAATCTTCTTGTGCTGAACCTTTAGATCTAAATTTTCTTCCAAAATATTGATTAGAAAAAAAACACAAAAATCTAAGTGTAAATCACTTAATCCATGTTGTCTTAGAGTCATGTTTAGTCATAATAATTGTCACATTATGTTCTAAGTTTGTGTTGAATTTTTGATTTTTTTGATTGAATTCTAGATACATTTTTCCATGTATTCTTTTCATTCTTAACCTATCTTTTGAATTTTGAGTCTAATTCATGCATGTTATTTAGTTCATAACATTTTCTAAATCAATTCCTAGAAGTAGTCTTGTTGTTGAACTTTTTTTTTTGTTTTCTAAGTTTCCTACATGATGCCTATGAAGAAGTTGAGTTGTGGTGCTGAGTTGTAGCTAGATTTGTGAATCAAAATAAGTCTTAAGCTCTCTTGAATTGTGTTATTCAAGAAATTTGAGCCTAAGCAAGCATAAATTGTAATTATCCAAGCCTTAAGCAACATAAACACTACTCTTGATTTCTAGGTTGAAATCGTTGGTGCTGGCAGCTTGAACATATGAACTTGTAAAGATAACAGGGAATTGGTCACTGCGAATTTTGAGCTGAAATTTGTACTTCATTTACTAGACATTTGGAAAAAAATTATGATAAAAGAACCAAGTGATTTGGACATAAGGAAAAAATACTAAAAATTACACAAGTTGGCAGAAAAATTAGTGTCCAAGAAAAAAAAAAGGTGAAAAGGAAGTGTGCTTGTTGTTTTGGCTCGAAATTTATTCTATAATTGGTGCCTATTTTATACCAATCTTAGTTCTGAAATTTCAATTGAAAATTAGTATGAAAACAAGTGCCAAAATAGAGGTTTCTTGAGTCTTTTTTTTAGTTTTTCTACTCTACTCTAGAGCCATTTTAGGTTTTTCTTTGAGTCGTAGCTTGCTTTTATGTGCTTGTCATTACTTTAATTATTGAATAATCCTTGAAAATTTGTCTTGATAAAACTCTATTGGTCTATTTTTCATTTCATTTTTTTTGGTCTTTGGTTATTGCTTGTCTCTTTGTTTCCTTGTTTGTGAGTTGCCATATAGGAAATTGCAAAGGAGGATTGGTGCCATCCCTTTAAGAATTTAAGTCAAGAAGCAAGGGGCCAACCACCTTAAGAGCTATTGGACTAAGAAGCACTTCAAATTGAGTGAATCACCAAAGAGAGAACAACCACCAAAATTGAGGACCTTTTTGTAATTTTATAATTGAAAATTTACTTACCTTCATTGCTTTCAAATTTTGTAACAAAAAGGTCTTTCATTGGAAGTAAGTTGGGAGCCTCCAATAGGTCACCCTACTTCCATTTGTGTGTAATAATTTTAAGAAATTTTTCCTTAGGATAGTGAGTGTTTTGTTGGGAACCTTAAATAAGGTTATCCAAACACTCTTAGGAACCACCTAGTTTACATTTCTTTCACTTTAATTTTTTGCTTACTTTCATAGCTTATTTTCTTTATTAGTCACACCTAGCTTATCTTGTTATTGCATAATACATTCTTCTTACTTATCATTCTTATCTTGAATTCTTTTGGAACCCTAGATTTTACCTTTTTTTCAAACCCCCAACAAGAAAGAACCACAACTTACGAACCAACATGAGTGATCATCCATCTAGTGTTAATGGCGAAGGTACTAGTCATAAGGACCCTCTATCTAAAATCTTAGATGAGTTGAGTTCCCTCAAGTTATGGAAAGAAAAACTAGAAAGAAAGGCAAAAGGAAAAGATAGGGTAAAAGTAAATCAAGATGAGAGGGGACAAATAAGGGAAGAAGAAAGAAGGAAAATACTAAAAGAGTTAAGAAACGAAAAACATGCCTCCTATAGTAGTCATAACTCTTGCAAGAGCCTAAGTGAAGAACCTCGTGACTATTATGAAGGAAGGCATAGGTCACATCTCAGACCTCACTCCCATAGGAGAGAAAAGGAAAGAAAGCCTCAAGAGGCTAACATTAACCTCCCATACTTCCATGGGAAGGACAATGTAGAGGCTTACTTAGATTGGGAAATAAGTGTAGAGCAACAACTTAAAAGGAAGTCTACTTCAAAACCTTATGGCTCTCACTCTTATCCAAAGAAAGACCAAGGTCAAGGCATCTTAGGGGTGACACCCTCTAAGCCCAAAGTTGATAAGGGGAAGACAATAGAAAAACAACCCCTTAAGGCTGGTATACAAGGGAAGACTAGCTCTATAATGTGCTTTAAATGTCTTGGAAGAAGACACATTACTTCTTAATGTCGCACCAAGAAAACCATGATTATGAAGGGCCAAAACATTTATAGTAGCCAAGATGAGGCTATTACTTCACCTTTCTCTAGTGAAAGTGAAGAAGCATAAAGGAAAGAATCTAGTGAAGAAATCTACTCCCAAGAAGAAGGACAACCTTTAATGGTTAAGGAGGAGTGTGTAGAAGCAAAGACTTTGCCTTTGATGTTTTTATGATGCCATATGATCGTGATGTTTTCATGCCTTATGAAAATGCGCTTCTCAAGTTTAATTCAAGACAAAAATTCAAGAATACAAGATACAACAAGTGGTATCAGAGCAGGATTCTTGTATAAAGTTTAAAAACTTCAAGAATAGATATGGCCTCATCCAACTTTCCATTTCTGGAGGGAAATTCTATTAATAGGCCTCTTATGTTCAATGGCGAGAGTTATCACTATTGGAAAACCTGAATGCAGATCCTTATTGAAGCCATAGATTTAAATATATGGGAAGTCATTGAAGTTGATCCTTTTATTCCTACAAAGGTAGTGGTGAATGCAACTATAGAAAAACCAAGAGAGGAATGGAATGATGATGAAAGAAGAAAGGTTCAATACAATTTAAAGGCCAAAAATATAATCACTTCTGCATTAGGCATGGATGAATATTTTAGAGTCTCAAATTGTAAAAATGCAAAAGAAATTTGGGATACATTGCAAGTAACCTGTGAAGGCACAACTGATGTCAAGAGATCTAGAATAAACACTCTCACACATGAATATGAACTATTTAGAATGTTTCAATATGAGACCATAGAAGATATGTAGAAGAAATTTACTCGTATAGTTAATCGTCTTGCATTATTGGGAAAAATATTTCCTAATGAAGATCTTATTAACAAAGTGTTGAGATGTTTAAGTAGGCAATGGCAACCAAAAGTAACAGTAATTGCAGAATCAAGAGATCTCACTAATATGTCTTTTGCCACTCTCTTTGGAAAACTTCAAGAACATGAAATGGAACTTATGAGACTCCATCAACATGAAGAGAATGATATAAAGAGAAAAGGAATAGCACTCAGAGCCTCATCATCTTTTATTCAAGAAGAAAGTGACAAAGAGGACTTGACTGAAATAGAAGAAGAAGATGATGATTTTAGACTCTTTGTGAAAAGGTTCAATAAATTTATGAGAAACAAAAGAAATAAAAGGGAATCAAACATCAATACAAAGAAGAAAGAAGAAGATTCCTCCTTAGCCCCCAACATGCTATGAAAGCAATCAACCTGGGCACATGAGATTCGATTATCTTGTCTTTAAAAGAAGAATTGAAAAATTCGACAAGAAGAATCTCAAAGAAAAGAAAGCATAAATCACATGGGAAGAAAATGACAAAAATTCTTCCAAGTGATTCAGAAACATAAAATCATAAATCTGGGTATCATGATGAAAGACTATGAAAACGGAGAAGAGCAAAGTCGATACATTGATAGCAATTTCTCCAAATACATGGCATGCATCAAAGTTTATTCATATTTCTCCCCAAGATAAATGGATATGTGATTTATGGAGACAACAAACAAAGGCCACTTGATCAACAAGCCCAACAAGTAATATCAAATGATACCAACAGGTCACTTGTCTTTGATTGATTACTTTGATGATTTTTGTCTATGATTGTTAACTTTTGATTGAGTTTTGATGCTTGTTTTTCTGCTTAAATAGTTAATTGTCTTTGATAATTGTTTTTTATTATATTTTGGTGATTGCTTTTGTTTGATTGTGTTTAATTGTAAGTATTTGATTATGTTTGATTGGTGTGTGTTAATTGTGTGTTTAATACTTGTTTGATTGAAATAAATAAGTATGAGTATTGATAATTGATATAGATAGATGTTTTTAGCATAGGAATAGATATTTTTAGATAACAAGCCTAGTTTGTGTTCTGGTAATCGATTACCATTAAGTGTAATCGATTACACAAGAACATATAGCCTGTAATCGATTACAACAGCCTGTAATCGATTACCAGAAGGCTTACTACTCCTGTAATCGATTACTAAACCTTGTAATCGATTACATCATGTCTTCCTCTATAAATACTCACAAAATCCAATGGCACTGCGTAGCCACACTCCTCCTCCGTGCCTCCACTTCCCTAAATTTTCAAATCCTCATACCTCCCTCAATTCTTAACCAAAACACGTCCCACAAAGCCCAATCTTCATCATTTTCACTCCTCTTTCAATTCCACCGATTGAAATTCACTAAAACTTCATCAAATGACAGAATTGTCAAAGAAGCAAAAGAGATCATCCTCCACCACCGTTGCTGCTGGTAATCGCCGCCACGGACCCTCTAAAGCACCCACAGCACCAATTCATCCTTCCTTATCATCTCCAAGATCATCTACTCTATTTTCTTCAGATGATCAACGTCTACGGTACAACTCTCAATTTTCTTCTAGGATCATCTTAGACCCTAAGTACCTAGACACATTTTTTTAATGATGAGACATTTGACTGTTATCAAGTGTTTCAAAACTCTGGATTGGTTGATTTTATGTCTTTAAAATTTCCTTACTATCCTAAACTTGTTAAAGTCTTTTATAGCAATTTAAAAATTCAGGATGGTATTCTTTCTTCTGAGGTGCATGGTATTTCTATGATCATTGATCAATCTCTGTTCTTTTCATTGACTAAATTACCCAGTCAAGGTGCACCTTTTGAGGGCACCATTGTTGATGACTGGAAATTCGATTATTCTAGTCATGATGCTCGTCATATGGTTTGTAATGACCAGGCTGAAATGACCGATAGATTGCTGGCCGGATCATTAACCTTTGATTGTCGCATCATGCACTATATTATTATTAGAATCTTACTTCCCCGTTCTTCAAATTTGGTTCAAGCCTCTGAGGAGGACTTGATTTTCATGTGGGCTTTCCTTACCGGTCATCAAATTGATTGGGCTCACTTGGTTAGGTACCGAATGCATAAGGCATTACGGGCCAATGCACCTCTCCATTATCCTCAATTGGTCACTCTGTTTCTCCCTCATTTTCAAATTCCTCTTGATAATGAACCTTTTGTTCAAGTCAAGCATTCCTTTGCTATAGGTGTTGGTGCTGTAACTTCATTTGGTTACCGTAAAGATCGGGATGGTCAATGGCTAAAGAAGGATGCGCTACCTCAACAAGACGAGCATACTTCTTCTCTTCCTCCTCAACGAGATGATTCCTCAGCCCTTATGAATGAAGTTCTTTCAGAGTTACGGGGCCTCCGCACATATGTTGGTGAACAATTCGATTCCTTGGATGGTCGCTTTGAAGGCATGGATACCCGCATCACCCAGCTTGAAGAAGATGTGACTTATCTTTGTCGGTGCTTCGATCTTCCACCACCTTCTAAGTCTTAGATTCTTACTTATCGTTTATTATAAGCCGTGTATTTGGCTATATCTTTTAGTTATCTGGATTTTCATTATCTTTCGGTATTTGGTATTTAGTCTTTTATGCTTAGGATTATATGTGGTTTGACTCATGAATGTTTGGATTATTTATTTAACTTATGAATGTTTGGACTATATTTGGTTTGAGTGTTTTTGAATTATATGAATGCTATTGTGTTGTTTTTACCACGCACTTTGGCTTTTTGATGTTGCCAAAGGGGGAGAGAAATGGGGTGGTATAGAAGCTTAGAAATAGAAGCTTTTAGAAATCAAGTGACTAAGTGGTGATTAAGTAATCATCAATTCCAAAACATAGGGGGAGTATGAAATGAGTGAACGCAATATATCTTGCATATACATTGCTTGTATCTTGATTTCAGGAATTAAAATTGTCATCATCAAAAAGGGGGAGATTGTAGAAGCAAAGACTTTGCCTTTGATGTTTTGATGATGCCATATGATCGTGATGTTTTGATGCCTTATGAAAATGCGCTTCTCAAGTTTAATTCAAGACAAAAATTCAAGAATACAAGATACAACATCAAGAAGATCTCTAGTGTTTTTAGGAAGGGAATTCCAAATTGAAACTGCAAACGGTTTGGCCAAGAAACTTAAGCAAAAATGTCTTTTTCAAGATATTTACTCTCTGGTAATCGATTACCAGAGGATGTAATCGATTACCAGTGGCCAAAATGACTTATAACAAATTTTAGAAATTTGAATTCAAATTTTATACTGTGTAATTGATTACACATGGATGGTAATCGATTACCAGCAGTTACTGAATGCTTTGATTCAAACTTTAAAGCCTGTAATCGATTACACAAGTCTTGTAATCGATTACTAGAGGAGATTTTCAGAAAATAACTTCCAAGAGTCACATCTATTCAAATGGTTTATGAATGGCCATCAAAGATCTATTTATATGTGACTTGGAAACACGAATTGGGAAAGAGTTTTCATTGCCCAAAAAGTTTTATCCTCTCAAAAGATTAAGAGAGTTTTTCTGAACTGAAATGTCTCATCCTCTCAAAAAGATTCCTTGGTCAAACACTTGCATATTCAATAAGAAATTTTTATTGATCTTCATTGTACAATCTATCTCTTTCAAAAGAGATTTCTTTTTCTCTTCTTCTTACATCTGAAAAGGGATTAAGAGACTGAGGGTCTCTTGTTGTAAAGGATTCCTGAACACAAGGGAAGGGTTGTCCCTGTGTGGTTCAGACTTTGTAAAAGGAGTTTTACAAAGAGAGTGGAAAATCTCAAGTGGGTTGCTTGAGGACTGGACGTAGGCACGGGAAGTGGCCGAACCAGTATAAATCAAGTTTGCATTTCTCTCTTCCCTTAAACTTCTTTTATTTATTGCTATTTATCTTTGGCTTGAAAGAAGTTTATTTTGAATTGTTTTTTGAGTAATTCATGTTAAGGGTGCATTGTTAATCCAAAAGGAGAGAGTGAAATTTTAATTGGGGAATAGTCTTTGTATCTTAATTCAACCCCCCCCCCCCCTTTCTTAAGATAACTGAGGCCATTTTTCCAACAGAGTGTAAGGAGGTAAGTTTCTCCTCCAAGAGGTTAGCTAAGAAGGAAATTCATTTTGAAATAAAGACAAATATTAAAGAAACTTCCCCTCTTAGACAACCTCCAAATCTTATCCTTTGTAAAAAGACACTTGTTAGCACTGCCACACCTCTTGGGCTTGATATTATTCCTCAAGTAAAGGAGTTGTTGGATGAGGGTTTGGTTCGTAAGAGCTTAAATCCTTGTGCTTTGTTGGTGCCCAAAATAGGTATTATTAGGCATCAAATCCCTAAAATAGGTGATATGATGAATGTGTTGAGTGGTGCAACCCTCTTTTCTAAAATCACTCATGCGCCCAACATCTTCAAGATTCATGTAGATAGGGACTTATTAGGTAGGTTTGTTCTTATTTTTAGTTTCAATACAAGCTTAGGTGCTCATATGGGACACCTTAGGTTTGGTGTACTTTTTGGTAGGAATAATCAACATGAAAATACATAAAAAGGTATGTTTTATTGCATTACTTTCTTTAATTTTTTTAAATAGTAATCAAGGGGTTCCCATGAACACTAAGAGAATAAAGGTCATTCCTGAGTGTCCCACTCCACCAAGTATAAGGAAACTTTGGGGCATCCATGACTTAAAAAACTTTTACAAAAGGTTTGTCCCATATTTTTCTATACTTGTAGCACCACTCATTGAGTTGGTGAGGAACCATGTTCCCTCATGGGAAGATGCCCAGGAAATGGGTTTTCAGACCTTACCTTACTCCTACATACCAAACACCACTAATATATATGTTTTTATTCTTTTTACAGGTGTTGAAGAAAGAACCCCAGAGTTTCAAGAACCTCTGGATTTGAGGTCAAATCCTTTTCAAGGGGGAGGGAATGATGCAATCC
Source organism: Glycine soja (assembly GCF_004193775.1). Lineage (NCBI taxonomy): Eukaryota > Viridiplantae > Streptophyta > Magnoliopsida > Fabales > Fabaceae > Glycine > Glycine soja. The sequence continues at coordinate 12,656,306 of NC_041012.1, read as the reverse complement.
TACCCCCCAAGGGAATTGGATAGAAGACTCCAAGAAGATTGGGCCAGAGATGCAAGAGAATGCCCTAGGGTTCTCATGAGCCTTAGGGTAGATTTCGGGCCCATGGGCTAAGTATGACCTCACTTATCTTTGTACATATTAGATTAAGGTTTCATTATTTTTGGGTCTTGTATTTAGGGCTCCATAATATAGGTAGGGTACCCTAGAAATGTAGGATTTTTCAGCCCTTGTATTTTAGGGCACCTAGACTATAATTTTTATATTAGGGGTAGTTTTGTAATTTCACATGCACTAAGTGAATATTTGTTGTGTGTGTTGGGAAATAAATTTATTTGAAATAGCAGAAGCCCAATCCAATTAAATTTTAGAGGGGGAGGTGAGCATTTGCTTGCTACACTCCATTGCCACATCATATAGTCACACTTTGTGCATGTCCTTCATGCTTTACATGCCTCATGACACCTAAGCATACTTAGTGGAGAATTTTGGACTTGATCTTGGATTAGTGGGCTGAACCATAGCTAAAATTCACTAATCATAATTAGTGAAATTTTGGCTCCAAAATTTGGCTCCACAAATTCAATTTCAAATTCAAGTGAAATTTGAATAGAAATTCAAATTTCCCTCGAATTTTGTGACACTTAGGCTATAAATAGAGGTCATGTGTGTGCATTTTTCAACTTTGATCAGTTGAGAATTACACTTCAAAGTTCAGATCTCATTTGAGGCACAAAATTTTGTGCTCCTTCTCTCCCTCTCCCTCCCTCATCTTCTCCTTCCTTCAAGCTCTTATCCATGGCTTCCTATGGTGGTGAGCTTCTTCTTGACTCATCTTCTCCTTGAAGTGGCGTCTCCAATTATCTTTCATCCTTCTTCATTCCGCTACCATTGATCTTCAAGAAGCAAAGGACTTCATTGATGAAGAAGATCCAAGGCCTACAAGCTCCACATGGAGCTACATCACATTCCTTGAAAACACATCTCTTTCCAATAAATGAAGAGTAAAAAATGAAAAAAAAAATGATGGAACTCAAAAACTAAGAGGGGGGTGAATTGGTTCTAAATCAAATCAAACTTAAAAAACAAGAGTTTAGCAAAACTTTCTTTTCTAAGAATCATATCACAAACTTTTATTAAAACTAATATTTAATCAATCACCCTTAACACAAAATCCTTTTGTTAAAGTTTGTTGTCAAAAAGATATTTTCTTTAACCTTCAGCAAATTGATCAAGAATACAATGAGAAAGAAAGATAAGATCAAGAGAAGATATACACCAATTTTTATACTAGTTCATTCTTTATCTCTAGAGAAGCTAATCTAGTTATCTAATCCAAACTGAATTAGATTTTCACTATGCATATAGAATTCTTACAAGCAATCACAATCAATCTCAGTTCCTACCCCAGAAAAAGAGACTAAGATACCCAACCCTAGGGTCCTTTGTGAATAAGAGCCTAAGAGAAACCTACCCTTAGCCCAAACTAGAAAAACCTATTCAAGCATTGCCTTTACAAAATTCACGCATATGCTAACATGTAAAATACCCAAAAAACTTGAGTCAAAGAGAGACACAAACTGATCAATCACACACAAGAACCTTTTCTTGAGTCAATGAGTTTGTTCTTGATCTCACAAGAAATTCACAACTCACTTTTTGCCATGAGAGCTTCAGAAAAACTAAATCTAGAAGTTGTGAGTCGCACACTTATTCTAAGCACCTTTTCTTCTCTCTTTTTCCTTCTTAAAAGTGAGAACACAAGGTGGTTATTTATAGAGAAAACAATTATAACTTCCTATAATCGATTAAATATCCAATGTAATTGATTATTACAAAGAAGTAATTGATTATATTATCATTTCAATCGATTAAAGTGTTCTTCCCAAAATCTAGAAAACTTTCAAGAACAATGTCATCGATTAGATTCTTGACGTAATCGAATAACGTGTTCTTGATCACTTTTGGGAACACCTTTAAGAACGAAGTAATCATTTACGATCACCTGATAATCAATTAAATCATAGACTCGTGAAAAACCAGACATGGTCTCAATTGAACTATGTAATCAATTATGGTTAATTGGCAATCGATTAAACAAAAACTAGAATATCTCTACAAGCTATAAACACTTGTGTAATCGATTACGATCAGCCTAATAATTGATTAAAATAGAGAGTTTTATACACTGAAGAAATTTCTAACTTTAGAAACAATCTTCCTACCTCTACATGATGATGCATGATGTACATACGAAAAGATAGAGATTAAGATGCAACAATCAATACAAATGTCACTCAAGGAGTTGGGCATGTAAAAAGACAAAACTTCTTCAAGCTCTAAATCTTAGTCTTCATGTTGCTCCCCCTATCTCTAAAAAAACCCTCTACAAAAAGGAATATAATAAAAGGCATAAGGATTTGCAAAACAATATAAACTAGGATTTCATAAATAAATAAAAAAAAATACAAAAGGTGGGTAGAACAAGTATACACAAGCTTCGAGACACGGTCTAATACAGAGACATTCAAGCTTTTCATCAAACACGTAGTGTGCAATTATATTAAAATCAAACAACACACCAGAAAGTCTCAACCATAGTCATAACTTACCAGTTATAGTAGTACTCTCTCCTCTCGCATCCACGACGACTCTAATCTTCATCACAACCTCTTCTCTCGGTATCACTTTCCTCCCATGTGTGCCCTCATGCTTTAAGTGCAATCTAATCAATCCCAATTAATTCATCAATTTAGTTTAATCCACCGAACAACATTGTGGAAAAAGAAGCAGGCTTAGTTTCTATTGTTGGTCGTCGAGGCCCAAGGTGCAAAGGGAGATGGCTCATATGAAATGGTGTGTTTTGGCGGTGGTGGTGAGAAAGGAGAATAAGAGAAGAAGGAAAGGAATATTATTTTAAAAATAGGGAGCAAAATAGAGGGTTCTCGCCGAAAATAAGCTTTGACAACAATGTTGGATAGCTTCGATGGAGACGTGTTTTAGGGTGCGACTGAGACGAAGTGAGAGAGGGCACAAAGAGACTTTGATAGGGTGTTAGTGAGATAGAGTGAGACTCTGAAAGGGCATGAGACTCAAAAGCCAAAACTCCTCACTTTCAAAGACAATTTTTCAAAATTGTCTTTGAATTATCGATTTCAACAACAGTTCCCCTAAAAATTGTTGTCGATTTGTAGTTTCAATGACTTTTTTGAAAACCGTCGTTGAAATGTTACTACTATTTACAAAAATGTCACTGCATTTTTTACGACGATGGTTTTGGTAGAACCGTCATTGAATCAACATCGTTAAAGCTTATTTTTATAGTAGTGTGTTACTAAGTGTTTGTGCTTTTTGGTACCTTTGGTTTTGCCCTTGGACTTCCAAGCTGGGTAGAGGTGGCAACCAGGGCAACGTGGTTTGCCACACTTTCCTGTGTACTTTGAGTGATTAGTTGGCTTAGAAGAAACCCTAACAAATATTCTAGTTGTGTAAGGGGAATTAGACCGATTGATGATTCTGGTATTAGGTCTAGGATTAAGTGGATTTAGTAGGATCCAATAAGATCTCACCATACCATGTTGTTGACCCTCTCTCATCATTGTTGTTCCTTGGAATTGTGGGCTAAAGAAATGGGAAAAAATTGAAGAAACAAAAAAGCTAATAATGGATGAATTGATGAGAGAATGATGGATGTGCCTATGCCTATATATGATAGTGTTTGATTTATTTGGGACGGTGTTGAACTTGGGGTGCAAGGTAGATTAGCATAAGCTTGTAGACCAAGTATTTGAGAGTAAAAGAATGAAGAGTATTGACAACTTATTCACAATAAATAATGTATACAATTATTCCTTTTATAATCATTTAAGAGTTGTATTGACTTTTTTTTTAATGTTGATCTTTGTATTGACTTTTTATCTCAACTTTTGAGTGGTTTCTATGTAGTTGTTGATGCAATGTATATAAAAATTAAATTTGAAGAAAAATATTTATATATGGTAAGATGACACACTAGAATTTCAATTTCTTTTTTATCTATCTATCTTCTATATATATACTATATACTATATGTAAAAGAAACTTGAACTTCAACAAGCTATCAAATAAAATTTTTAATTTGTAAAGAACCATTGATTTAATATACTATATGTAAAGAAAGTTTGAAGTTTTGACAATCGTTGGATCAAAATTTTAATTTTTCAACAACCATTGATTTGATATACTATATATAGACATATGTAATAATTTATTATTTAATTTCTATACTAAAATATTAAATTTAAAAAATTATATAATAAATAAAATTTTACTACTTGATATTATTATGACTAAAATTAATAATTAATATAGTATTCAAGATTTGAATAAACTTAAATTAAAAAGTTATGAAATAGTATCCTTCATTATTTGCATTATTAGTTTTTAACAAACTTAAATAATTCGCTAAAAAGTTTAAATACTAAATTTACCGGTTGCTAACAATTTAGGTTAAAATAACACAAAGTGTATATATAACATGAAATTTCATTCTGTCTAGACTTTATTGAAATTAAAAGTATTAAAAAGAAATAATGCAAATCGATCATAAACTTAAGGCAAAGCCATTTTTATATTCTATTGAATGTGTTAAAATGAAATAATGTTAATCGGTGTGTTGTTGTCGCTGACCCAAGGGAATTTTGCACAAGGTAAAAATCAAATATGGATTCTCCAGCTAAATATAGATTGTTCTTACCTATGTAAACGCACCTTGTTTTATTAATCACTTCCATATACATTATAGATATCAAGACCATGTTTTTCAAAAAAAATTGTTCCTTTCTTGCCTTTTGCATACTTTTTTTATTAGTTTTTTTTCCTTCTTAAACATTTTTAGCAATGACTACTTTCAATAACGATAAACAAATCGTGGAAATTCTCATAAGTGATTAAGATCAAGAAACAATGACTACTTTGAACAAAGCAATAGCTACTACCAAAATTATTATGGAAGAGTAAGTAAGAATTTTATATTATTCACAAATCATATTTTATTAAACTAAAATTTCTTGATCCCTTTTAACAAATATATTTTTCTCAGCAACCTTTCTCCAACATTGGATGAAAAATCACCAAAGTTTGAGCTTTAAGAATGTGGGACACTCATAGCATTTATAAAAAGAAAGATTTTATTAGCACTGATATGGTGTTGATTGATGAAGAGGTTTCAAATCATGTTTTAATCCTTAGTTACACTACAATCATCTAATATATTATTTTATGTTAATTTTTTGTAATGTTTGTTTCAAAACAATTATATACATACTACTATAGGAAAGTCTATTGTCCGTAAGTTGAAACAAAATTCCTAGAAGGAAAAATATACACCATTAAGAATTTTTTGGTCTTAAAAAAATAAAGAGAAATATGATGTTGTTGAAATTAAAAGAACTCTTCGATGTTAGAATTCAATGGTTCAACAATTGTGAAACAAATGTGATGATAGCAAAATTCCTCGCCATATTTTTTAATTTTTAAAATTTTGAACATTTACAAAATCATTTTGGCAAAGATGCTTTAACAGGTTAGTATATAATATAAAAAAAACTTCGTACCCCATTGCCCAGAGGCTCTTCGCTATGCGAAGGTATGAGGGAGGGATGTTGTACGCAGCCTTACCCTTGCATATGCAAAGAGGCCGTTTCCGGATTCGAACCCATGACCAACAAGTCACCAAGGCACAACTTTACCGCTGCACCAGGGCAGGTTAGTATATAATATAATATTATTAATTGTATTATTAGTTAAAAAAATTATATAATTATGTCACTATTTTTTAAAGATGTGATTGTAGTTATCCACAAACAGTCCTCGCAACAGCTGAGCCATAGTGGTATTTTTGTCTTGCATAGAAAGTAATTCCCAATAAAGATATGCTATGAAGAGTCAATGATAATAAATAAGAGTCAAGGACAATCAATGAATTACATGGAGCTATATTTGCCCAATTCTATTTTTAATCATGAACTATGTTGCATTATCAAGAGTCACTTCACCAAAAGGAATGAAGATTCTCCTCATCCTGACGCTTAGTCTTCCATTCTCCTTATACACTCTTTCTTTGTGCCCTCACTCAAAAAATCTCCTTCCGTTTTCATTTCCATCTTCTCCTTCAGATCTATTTCTCACTCAAATCTAAAATCACACCCACTCTCTTTTTTTCCTTCACATGGAACCGCATCGATGTCGAGCGACAACGATGAACACAACCTTCTCCAGAGCGGCAGCGAGATGATACTTGTTCTTCTTAAGTTTTTGCTTCAGCAAACACAGCGTTGTCGTTGATTCCCTCTGCATTTTGGAGCTTTATGTTGTAGTTTAACAGTTCGGAGTTTTCCTCGCCATGACCGAAACCAAAGCTGCGGAGGATGCGAAGGAGATGGTGTTGTTGGAGGAAGAAAAGTGCGCGAAGAAAATGGTGTGCATGTGGGGATACCTTCCTAGAGCCTCGCCGAAGAAATCTCCAATACTGTCTCTGGTACCAGTGAACCTCTCTGATCCTTCACTCGTTGGAGATTCGTGGAAGGACGTCTGTGGCGGTGGTTGTGAATTCACCATAGCCACCATCCTCAGGTTGACTCTATTTTTACTAAATTCATATAAAAAACTTAATCTACTTCGAATATGTTCTAGATCTGAAACCATTAGAACCAGATCCTTGAACTTTACTTTTTTCTTAATCTAGATTCATCTGTTAAAATCTAAAGAACTATTTTTTGTTTTCTTTTTTTGAACTTTTGGTTAATTTGTGAACCGATTTGTGATTTGTCATGTTTGTAGAGAAAGGGAAGCTCATAACGTGGGGTTCTATGGACGATGAAGGGCAAAGCTACTTGATATTGGGGAAGCATGGGGTAATGCAGTCAGTGTTCTAATGCAGGGCTTGGTTTTGGTGTGAATTTGTTGTTGGAATTGATTTTGCAACTTGTTATGGATGCATGTGCTTTCTGGAGGAGATTGCAAGGCTTGATCTGCTTCCCATGATGCTTCAGTGGTGAAGGCTGCTATTGGTTGGGCTCATTGTGCCTTAGTTAATGGTAATGCTTCTTGTTCTTTCTTGATTCAGTGTTTGTGTGAAAACAATGTAGTGTGATTGATTTCCTTGTTTTATAATGTGAAGGAGTTTATTGGATTTTAATTTGTTTAAGTATAAAAAGAGAGTTTTTTTGAATTGTTTTACTTTTGTCAAAAATTTAAATAATACCGACGGATATTTCTGACGGAACATTTGTCCATCGAAAATTAAAATTTTCCCCACAAAAAATTACCCAACCCTAGCCAGACCCTCAATCTCACCTTGCATTCTGTGTTTGTGAAGACCCCACGTCGTCGTCGCTCTTAGTCCCACACCCACACCACCGTCGCACGAGGCCCATCATCACCCACATCGTTGCATCATTGCCATTGATTGAGCACCCCATCGCTGAGCCCACGCCGCCATTGAGCCAGACCCTCAGTCACGTTGCATTCTCTAGTTTATAATTTTTTTTACTCCAATTTTGTTTGATCTTTCACAACGTGGTGCTCATTGTAAGCATGATATTTACTCATAGAAAAAGTTACACTACTTTTATTTTGCTTGGGGGAAGGAATTAGAGAGAAATAGTGCGTTGAAAATATCATTTTTGTAATTCATGATTGACCCTTTTTCCTTTGGTAAGTTGTACACAACACTCATACAACAGGAACTCAAACTTGAGGTTAGGTTGTTGGAATTAAAATCTCGTTCAAATGAGTTTTTTGGTTGACCGTGAAGTAGCCTTATACTTGTACCATGATAAATATTGCATTTCAATTTTAAACTTCAGTTTCCTGGAAATTTTCTTCATATACTATCTCGGATATGTTGTGTTCATGGTTGATATTAAGCTGTGAAATTTTTTTTAAAAATTTATTTTTTATATATTTTGTTTCATAGTTGAGTTGGCCCCATTTTCCACATTACTAGTTACTTGTTACTTGTTAAATTGTTGTGCAATTTTTTTTAATTTCCATTATCTTTTCATGTTTATTTCCTTTGGTCCCCTTGTCTTATGTATAGATTGGGCAATACATAGCATCTAATGGTGGCGTTGTTGCATATGAAGAACTTGCTCCATATCTTGATATAGAATCTACATAGAGAATTAAGGTAATTTAGTATATGTTTGGTTCTGCACTTCTGCCTTTTGCATCTACAAGCACAGACGTGCATATTTTACGTGATAAATGGAAGCTAAAAATAGTGGCGTTTTCCTGGACACAGAAATTCAACGCACATAATATAGTATTATTTGTTTAACGAGGATATTTATCGAATAAAAAAATTGTTATGTTTCATTGACATAAATAAGTTTGTTGCTCTGCTCATGGATTTATCCGACCTACTTACTTGTAGCACATTTCAATTGGAATTGAACACGATGAACTATCACAACATATTTTATATGCATTTTTTTGGCTTTTATTCTATTATTTCAGCAGATCTTTGCTTCATTGTCAGCTGTCAATAATATAAATGAAGAAACAATTTCTCTATTTTTTAGCTGGTGGATACTGAAATTAGCAGCTTAATATCAATTTGCTGTTTTTTTTAAATGTTGACTTGAAACGATGATTATATTCTTATGTAAATGCTTCCTTTATAGAGTAACGGCTTCTAAGTTTAGTTTAAAGAATTCATGAAAATTCTTGTTTTCATTGGAAATGTTGGAAACTGTTTATAAGTAATTCATATGTCGCAGATAAAGAAGGCAAAACTCCTGTTAAGCTTGTATCAAAATCATAGTCCTTCTCACTACTATTAGTAAGATCTCCATTTTTCTCAGTGTGGTTTCTGGTTTCTTTGGCTTCTCTAGCTTCTGCAGATACTTTATGTAATGCAGAAGCTGAGCTTTCCATTAATTGCCTTTTTACTCTTTTCTTCTCTGGCTCCTGTTAAGCCTATACTGTATAATATATATACGTATGGATCTACTATCAAATAGGAACAATTACATGATGCAGGATCATCATTTATTTTCCTGACCATAAACATACATGTATGGTTATTGTATATGATAAAAAAATTAAATTTAAATAGATTCATATATATATATAGAGGAACATAACCAATCATGGGAAATTAATGTGGTATAATTAACTTATTTAGGGGAGTATTGAAAATAAAACCCTACATAATATGTCTAAGTAACGTATGAACTCTCTAAAAGTATAGAGCTTGCTATTCGTGTGTTCACAATGCACACAACAATAAACACTAAATTTTATATCCGTGTGTTGCATGTGTAGCTAGTTTTTTTTATGTTAACCATTTAAAGTATATTCTTATAATAGAAATCATTAAAAGATATATAATATTAAATAAGTTTTTTAAAGATTAGAAATGATCATTTTTGTATATATTTATAATATTTAAGAATTTATTTGATAGTCATAAAAAATATTTGATATCAAAAAAAAAATCGAAAGACCAAATTAATGTCAAATAAATCTTTAAAAAAATATTTTTGGTACATAAATAATTAAGTTAATAAATTTTTCTATTAAAAAGTTGAAGAGTTAAAGTTTATTCCTTCAATTCATAACGTGTGGCTAGCTAAGTTTGTCAATAAAGTGTGGTTAATTTATTTACACATAATATCTCATTTATACCTTTAATTCATAATTTATTTAATATTTAACATAAAATAGCTAACTAACACTGGACTGTTATTTTTTTCATTATCTTAAATTGATAAGACAAAAATATCCTTATGTACTCTGGATTTAATAACAATATAAATATTTCTATTTCTTAAACTTTATATTTTTTCTTAAATGTTATATATGTTATGTATTGAGATCAAATGTTCTTGGTTACAGTAAAATTTTAAAATTTTTAAATACTCAAATTACATGAATTTTAAAATAACATTAGAGCAATGCAAAATGTACTGAAAAGAAAAACAACATATAATTTGATATAATAAGGAGAAATGTAGAAAAACTATTGAAATGCATTGTTATAATTTTTTTCAACCAAAATAATGATTATCACATACCAATAATATGAAATAAAATTAATTTATTGTATAACTTCTAGAAAATTAAATGGTAAAAAAAGAAGTTTAGAAAAACACTAAATTTTAAATTTTGTAAGCTTAATTTAATTTTTTTTATTTTAATTATGTATATATATATATATATATATATATATATATATATATATCATTATTTTAATTTCAAATTTTTTTTTATTTATTAAATTGGACAAAATTAAGTGTTTACATTTTTTATTTTTTTAAAAGTATATTTTTTTAACAGACATATGTTAATAATAATATCATTTATTTTAAATTATACATTATACAAAAATTTGTATTGTAAATGTGTTCACTCCCTTACTCACATATATATTAATTTAAAATATCATTTTTTACCAAGTGCGATTCTATTAGGTGATCGCTTCCTTACCCAGATGTATGTTGTATTGTTTAGGTTAGTTGTGGTTTTTTATTCTAGTTGCTTAAAATTTTATATTGTAAATGTGTTCACTCCGTTACTCAGATATATATTAATTCTAAATATCATTTTTTAACGGGTGTGATCTTGTTAGGTGATTGCTCCCTTACTTAGGCATACATTGTATTATCAGGTTAGTTGTGGTTTTTTTATAACTTGTTGTTTAAAATTTTGTATGGTAAATGTGTTAATTATATTTCTGGTTGTGGGTATGTGATTTATATTCCATGCTTTGTTTATTAAGAAACTCAAACACTATGTATGTGATTCTTGTGTTCACCTAAAACATCACTAGAATTCTTGCTACTAATAATAGATGATCACTCTAAGATTATGTTTGTGATTCATGAATGTTCGATTTTTTAAAGTTATGATCAACTTCTATTTTGTTTGGTTAGCTCCTGTTATAACCTTAGGTCATGTCAAAGATAAGACTGTGAATACAAGCAATTTCGGCAGGGGACTAGGGGTGGGGTTGTTTAAAGTTGCAATGCTTTAAATACTAAATAAATTATGATTGAAACAATACTCAAAGATCGTCATGTTCTAGCATTACACTCTCTAAAATTCTCTTGTACCTCATCGCACTCCAAGTCTACTTAGTTTAGTGTGTGGAAAAGTTAGAATTGGTACATGAAAAATTAATAAAAGACCAAGTAAAATAGATTTTCAAAGACTAGGTAAAAGAGATTTCCAACCCTAGTTGTAGCTTAGAATGAGAACGTGTTATAATTATTTTATTTTATTGTTTTTCCAAAAAGTGAACTATATTCCTTCGAATTGTCGTTGGATGTACGATAAATGTTATAGTGGTAGAAGCGGTTTGAAAGATTCTTTTATCGAGGGGGTTTGAAGAGTTTGTAAGCAAAGCTAGTTTGCAAGATTATTATCACAATAATAGGGGATCAGATTTCCTTGTGTTAAATGTGATTGTACTAGGATTTTGGAGGATAGAGTTGTGAATGTTCACCTTTACAAAAATGGGTTCAAGCCTGATTATAGGATTTGGACAAATCATGGTGAAGACATGTCGTGTGTTGATTTAAATGATGGCAATATCAAGTAGTGCAGCAGATGTGGTTCAAGTTGAACAATTTATCTAAATGCAAGAAATGGTGTGTGACACTCTCAGGAAACCTGAGACATTTGAAGCTCCAAACTCAAATAATATGGAAGAACCTCCAAATGCAGATACTCAATGATTATACAATTTATTGGTGGAGGTGAATAAGCCATTATACGAAGAGGCATCAGACTCAAAATTATCAATATCCGCTAGGCTTTTAGCTTGTAAGTCCAATTGGAATATTCCCGACCAATGCTTAGAGTTTATTTCAAAAATGTTGTTGGATGTAACACCTATAAAAGAGTGTTTGCAAAAAAAAAATTTATGATGCCAAGAGGTTAGTATCGAAGTTAGGATTGGAGGCTAAAAGGATTGATTGTTGTGTGGATGGTTGCATGTTGTATTATAACAATGATGGAGTGTTAACTGAATGTAAATTTTGTAACAAGCTCAGGTATCGTGCCAAGATTGTTGGACAAGTAATACAAAAAACCAGTTCTAGTTAAGGCGATGTTCTATTTGCCTATAATACCAAGGTTGCAGAAAATTTTGCATCAATGCAAACTGTAGGCCAAATGACATGTCACTATGAGAATAAAAGATGTTCGAGCATGTTATGACATCCCTCTAATAGGGAAGCCTGGAAGCACTTTGATCAGGTACATCCATATTTTGCTATTGATCCACAGAATGTGCGACTTGATTTATGCACAAATGGATTTAACCCATATATTCAAGCATCATCTTCACCTTATTCCTATTGGTCAATCATTGTTACCCCGTACAATCTTCCTCCATAAATGTGTATGACTAAACCTTATATGTTTTTGAGTTGTGTCGTACTAGGCTCATTTAATCCAACGGTTGGTATTGATGCTTATTTACAACCTTTGATTGATGATATGAAGAATTTGTGGAATGGTGTTCCAACTTACAATGTTTCAAGAAAGCAAAATTCCATGATGAGGGCAGCTTTGATGTGGACTATTAATGGTTTTCCTGTTTATGACATGTTGTCTGGTTGGGGGACACATGGTAGATTGGCATGTTCGTATTGCATAGAGGACACAAAGGCCTTCTAGTTGGCAAAAGGGGGAAAAATTCTTGATTTAACTGTCATCGTAGGTTTTTACCAAATGATCATGCATTTAGGAGGAATAAAAATGCTTTCAAAAAAGGGGAAGTAGAAAAGGATGAGGCACCGCGTATGTTGACACCTACACAAGTTTGGCGTAGGGTTAGAGATTTGCCAAAAGTCACAAAAACTAGTTTGCCACCACCAACAATACATGAATATGGGGAGTGTCATTATTGGACAAAAAGAAATATCTTTTGGGATCTTCCGTATTGGAAAGATAATTTGTTGCGACACAATCTTGATGTTATGCACATTGAGAAAATTTTCTTTAACAACATATTCAACACTGTGATGAATGTCCGTAGTAAGACAAAAGACAATGAGAAGGCTAGGATGGACTTAGGTTTGTATTGTAGGCAGAAAGACTTAGAGTTGAAGTCAGAGGCTAATGGAAAGTTGTTAAAGCCTTTGCAAATTATACTCTAACTGCAGATCAAACAAAGTCTGTCAATGGATAAAAGAACTAAGAATGTTAGATGGTTATTCTTCAAACTTGGCCAGATGTCCCAATATTGATAAGGGAAACCATGCATGGGATGAAAAGCCATGATTGTCATGTATTCATGAAGTGTTTACTTCCTATTGCTTTTAGCTCATTGTCACCAAATGTCTTAAATCCACTTATTGAAATAAGTCATTTCTTCAAAGATTTGTGTTCTATAACTTTGATCGAGGATGACTTGAGTAGAATGGAACAAAATATTTCATTCATTCTATGCAAGTTGGAGAGAATACCCCCCCCCCCCCCACGCGGTTTTTTCGATTCAATGGAACATCTGCCTATTCATCTGGCATATAAAGCTAGACTTGGTAGACCAGTCGAATATAGATGGATGTATCCATTTGAAAGGTAAATCATCATTGTATTTTATTTAAAATTCATTTGTTTAATGTTCATCTATCATGACTTGGTTATGTAAATTTGTAGATTCATAGGGGATTCTAAACGAGCAACGAAAAATAAGGCCAAAGTTGCAGGATCCATTTGCATATTTTACTTACATCATGAGACAACTAATTTTTGTTCCCATTATTTCAACAACTTTATGGTGTCGCCGCATAATATTAGGAATCAAATTTCACTTGAAATTGAAAGATGTCCACCAATGTTATCAATGTTTGACTAGAAAGGTCATCCATCTGGGAAGGAGTTCATTCACTGGTTAACGAATGAAAAGAAAGACTCAACCTATGTTCATGTGTTGATTAACTATCCCGAAGTTAAGCCATACCTTGAGTAAGTTCGACCATCTATGCCTTTGGGTTTCAATAATTAATGTTGTCAATTGTATTATACTCCAAATATTTACTCGTCATACATTATATTTGGACAGTTCATTCTTACAATCCCAATCAAATACCTCTATTCGTAATCTACATGCAGATTTTCCTACTTGGTTTTAGGAACAAGTATGTATGTTATAGTTTATTTTATTTTTCTATTTTATAGTAAATAAAATATAACTGTTGATACTCTTTATATTTGTAGGTTATGAATGAGCCTATAAATGTGAGAAACCAACACTTAAAGGATTTGTTGTATGGTCCTATGAGTTATGTTAAAGAATGAGACACATACATTGTCAATGGGTACAAATTCCATATTCAAGCATGGATTGAGGGGAAGAAAATGATAAATAGTGGGTTTCACGTAAAGGGTCTTAAAAAAGGAGGAACATATGATTTTTATGGGGTGATTCAACATATATACGAGCCAGAGTATAATACTACATGTTATCCTAAGTTAAGCTAGTAGTATTATTTTATTGTCACTGGTTTGATCCAACGAGTAGAGGAACAAGAGTTGATCCTAAATATGGCACTGTGGAAATTCAAATGGATAAGAGATATAATCTGTTTGACCCATTCATTAGTGCACATAATGTAAGGCAAGTGTATTATGTGTCATATCCAGCAACAAGAAGGGTCAAACGTGGTTGGTGTGTTGCAATTAAAATGAAGTCAAGGGGTTACATAGAATCTGATAATCTAAAAGATGATTTGCCTTACCAAGTAGAGGAAATGTCACATGTCAATGAAGTCATTGAAGTTGAAAGTATTTCTGGATTGCATGATTTAAGAGGTGGTGTTGAAGAAGTAAACCCTGCTAATCTGTTGACAAACAAAGAAGAATCAAATAATTTGAATGGAGAATCAAATAATATTGAAAAAAACAATAAAGGGGAATTAGAAGATGACTTTGAAGTTTATAATTCTAAAGAGGATTAGACATTGATGTTTCTTAGTAAGTTATAATGTTTTTTATTAGTGACATCTTTATTTTTTGTAATACTTGAACACTTTATTAGTGTATTTTATTTTTGGTGTGAAATCGAATTTTGTTAGTTATCAAATTTTAATTTATTCCAATATTCTATTTCATTATTTATTTGTAATATTATTTTTCTATACATAGATATGTCATCAGGTGGTGCTAACCCTCCCCGACACCTGTCACATGACTCTAGTGGGAAAGGAACAGGTGGGAAGAAAAAAAGATATGTGATTAGACTATTATCACCTAGAGATAGTCTGCTATCATCTACCACATCCCCGTCTACTATATATTTGCCAGTCAGATCTTCCAATGTTGCATCGACACCATCTCCACTGTAGCCAACATGCCTACCGATTAAGATGTTCCAAATTTGGCCATGGAAGACCCCCCCCCCCCCTCAACAATATCAATGGAGCGTAAGTATTACAAAATTTATATAATTATCATTATATATGATACATCATTTGATCTTTTACTTTTTCACGAATTATTTTTTCTATTTAAGTTTCATGATGTGAACCTTACGGGGCGGATCACTTGATACAGGCTGTAGAGTTTTTGGATGACGCCACTTCCGGTGAAGGAAGATAAGTCAGGGTAGACGCCACTTCCAGTGAAGGAAGATAAGTCAGGGTAGACGCCACTTCCGGTTAAGGAAGATAAGTCTGGGTAGACGCCACTTCCAATGAAGGAAGATAAGTCTGGGTAGACGCCACAAGGATTACCTTGATAAGTCTGATAATTGGTTCAACAAGGAACCCAGAGAGAAACTCTCACCAAATTTTATGAAAATGCCAAAAGTTTTTTTTATTCAAAACAAAAACCAATACTTATAGTGTATCTGAACTAAAAGATAAAAATAGACATGGGCCTTCTAAATAGTTTGGGCCAAAATTACAATAAATAAAAATTATAACTAAAAAACATATTTAACTTGGGCCTTCAGCAACAATTAATAGTCTTGATAGTGTCTCTGCCTCTGGGCCTTCATCCTTCTCCACTTGGGCCTTCATCCTTCTCCACTCGGGGGCTTTGTCCTTCTCCACTTGGGCCTTCGTTCTTCTCCACTTGGGCCTTTAGCCTGTATTTGGCCAGTTTCATGATTCTCATCATTCCCTCCTTCTTGGAAAACATTTGTCCTCAAATGTCTAGGATCATCACCGGATTCAAGTACCACTTCCTTCCTTTTCTTGTTGACTTGCTTGGCATAGCTTTCATTCTTCTTTGCAATTTGCACCTTCACTTGGTCATACAATCTTTTCACATACTGAACTTTGGCATGTGCATCCTTACGTTGAGTCTCTTGGGGATTGCTTTTGTAAGTTGGCCTGTTAGGCAATGAAGCTCCGGGGAGGAGATCAACTTGATGTTCTATGCCTCTTGAAGGTGGCAGTCCATGAGGAATCTCCTTAGGAAAGACATTTTTAAATTCCTGCAATAAGGGTTGAACACTAGGAGAAACATAAATAGTTAACTGATTAGAATTATCACTCTCTCTCTCTTGTGTATCACTCTTTTCCTCGGGTGTATCACTCTTCTTTTTCATATTCCTTTGTGGTGCCTCACTATTTTCTTTCTCGTGTTCTCTCTTTTCTCTCATTCTGATTTGGTCATCACATACTTTTCTAGGGGATAGAGGTTTAAGAGTAAACGAGGAAGATTTGGCTATTCGTCTGTAGGGCTCTTCTTTGTTACGGTTCAACAAACGTTGCATTTGTGTAGTCCACGCGTCCAGAAATAAGCGCTGAGATTCGTCCAATTGATGATATACACCACCATTGTCACCAGTTGGTAGAACCTGTATCAAGAGCCGAAGCTCTGATACCAAATGATGTGAACCTTACGGGGAGGATCACTTGATACAGGCTGTAGAGTTTTTGGATGACGCCACTTCCGGTGAAGGAAGATAAGTCAGGGTAGACGCCACTTCCAGTGAAGGAAGATAAGTCAGGGTAGACGCCACTTCCGGTTAAGGAAGATAAGTCTGGGTAGACGCCACTTCCAATGAAGGAAGATAAGTCTGGGTAGACGCCACAAGGATTACCTTGATAAGTCTGATAATTGGTTCAACAAGGAACCCAGAGAGAAACTCTCACCAAATTTTATGAAAATGCCAAAAGTTTTTTTTATTCAAAACAAAAACCAATACTTATAGTGTATCTGAACTAAAAGATAAAAATAGACATGGGCCTTCTAAATAGTTTGGGCCAAAATTACAATAAATAAAAATTATAACTAAAAAACATATTTAACTTGGGCCTTCAGCAACAATTAATAGTCTTGATAGTGTCTCTGCCTCTGGGCCTTCATCCTTCTCCACTTGGGCCTTCATCCTTCTCCACTCGGGGGCTTTGTCCTTCTCCACTTGGGCCTTCGTTCTTCTCCACTTGGGCCTTTAACCTGTATTTGGCCAGTTTCATGATTCTCATCATTTCATCCATCTAAGGTTGCGGCGAAGACTATCACATTGTCCATTAGGCAACAATTTGATCACCCATGGCCTACATTGGGAGCAACTCCAAAAGATCATCAAGTAGTTTTTTCCAAGTGTTTTTGTAGTGTCATGCTTCTCTTGTTCTCCACAATTTAGTTTAACTGAAGAACATTTTTGTTATAATATAAGTCAAACAAATGAATATAATTTATTGGCAATTTGGTTCACCGAGAGATTAGTTAATAAAACCAATTCCTATTAAAAGAGTTAGCAGAAGCTCAGAACATGAACATACTAATAAGTTCAGTGAGATTCCTTAAATATAGCTCCTCAGTCGTTTTCATTCTTCGGGCTTCCCTTGGGGACATTATAGAGGTTTGCATGGATCATTATCCTCTCTAAAATCAATTTTATTGTCTTTACTATATTCTTTATTCTAGTAATTTTTAATATTATATTATTTATATCAATTGAATTTTTTACCACTTCTTATGTTTATACGTTAAATGGGGAATTTTGGGAGGGATTGGAGCTAGGTCTCAAAATCATTCAGAAGTCAAATATAATAGACAAGTCCTTTCCAAAATTTGTGGATTATATCTTCAAATATATTTGATTTTCATTTTCATTTATTCTGTGAGTGATCCTAGCAAATTTATTATTTTTTTAACCTTGCTTACAAGTTGCAAAGTGGATTAGCTTTACATGTCTTTTGACCAGATCCTTATATTAATTTATAATTAAAAACAATGTAAGTTGAGCCCCTAGAGACCTTTTCATTTTGAAGTTACTATCTAGCTTAAGAGATAATTAATCAAACAACTTGCATAAAAAAGAAATTGACCCTAACCATTTATTCAAATTGAAGGAGAACTGCTGACCACCGCACTTTCATGTAGAAGTTGTGGTAGTTAGCAACTTCCATATTTTATGTGGACAAAACAATCAAAGAATATTGAAGGAAAATGATATATCTAGAAGCACTAAATAATTTCTATATAAAAAGTTAATGCCGTATCATAAACTAATGATTTTAATTATATTTATTTATAGAAATCATCAAGTTCAACCGAGGATGGCCCAACATGGCCATTCATGCACTACAGAATGTTCTCTTTATGTATATATATGATTCAAATTCAGCTGTTTCTCATTAAAAGAGGAGGACTAAGCAATGGTTCACAATTTGTTTGTGGCAGATATTGTTATTATTGTTTTAGGACACGATGTGTTGTTGCTCCATCGTTTAGGTGTTCCAGGTGCAGTGAGCCCGTTTAGTGCTCTTAGTGTTCATTTGTTATTAACTATTTCATAACAGTGTTTAGTGTTATTTTAAATTTTATCCTAGTGAATCAACTTGTTAATTTCTATTTTCTATATCCTTGTGACACTGACGGATATGCTGTATTTATCTGGAACTCACTTCTGGAGTGTTTCTTGTCCAGACAAATTTCAATGACACAAGCAAAACGGGAAAGGGAGTATGACATTCTTTCTCGTTATGGTTCATTGATATGAGAAGACTATCTATTTATTTGTCTTTGACCTTCAATTAGCTTTAGTCATTTTTCACTTTTGCCTTAGTTTTAAATATAATAATTCATATTTGCTTCTAGCATATACTTTAATTAATGTAAATGAAATATACTATTGGGTTTCTTTATATTTTTTTCCACCCCTTTCATAATATTTTTTTATCTCTTTAATTAAGAGAATTTGATAAATAATTATTTTATTAATGAAACATGTTTTTTTAAACAAATACAATGGATGTTCTACATTATAATTTTTTTTTAAAAAAAAGATATTTGAGACGATTTTTCGAAAAATCATTTTAAAAATTCTACTTACTAAGATAATTTTTGAAAAAATCGTCTTAGAATCCTCAAATTTTTTATTTTTTTTTTAAAAAAATACATTTTAAAACGATTTTTTAAAAAATTGTAACCATCTTAAAATCTTTAATTTTTTTTATTTTTTTTAAATAACACGTTCTAAGATAGTAATGTGAAAAACTATCTTAAAAAATTATAATTTTTAAGGTCATTTTTTAAAAAAATTATCTTAAAATTCTCATTTTTATTAAAACCATATTTTAAGACAGTTTCAAAATAAAATCATTTTAAAAATTATATCTTTCTAAAACCATTTTAAAGACTGCTGTGAAAAATTAAATTGACCGTTTCACTTTTGAAGATAGAAACTTCAACCACAGTTGAAAACCGTCATAAAAAAATTTCTCAAAAACCATTGTAAAGAATCATTTTTAAGTAATACAAACATACTTTTATGTTAGTTTGTTATAATTAAAATTTATGTTCGTATCATCTCATACCTAATTAAGCATGTGTTCGTTTCTCACGAAAGTAAAGAGCTTAGATGGAATGAACAATCAAATTGATACGAAATGAGTGGGATCCACACTTGCAAATTTCGTCTCAAAACTAAGATTAAATTAATGATAGAATGCCTACTTTATTTAAAATAAGATGTTTTTTTATCAAATATAAAACATGGGTAAAATTGGAATTTGATAAATGCTTGATTTAAATATTTTGTTTTATTACCTATTATATCACTTTAATTCAAATCTTTTCTCTCATTTCACTTATTTTTCATCTCTACCGAATAATTTCACTTTCCACTTTCTTTCATGTTTTTTCTTTCCTTTTTAATTATTTGCATTCCCTCATAATATCTTTCATTTTCTTTCACACTAAACAAGCACAGTCTAAAGAAAAATACAAACAAAATAAATGCAAAAAAAATGCAAATCATAAATTTGTTTGATAAAAAAGCACATTGAATTTGACCCAAATTTTACAATCTTTGTAATTCCCTACCACATAAATTATTGTCGAAAGTTAGTTATGCAGATTGAGTTGGTTTTTAATCTTTGAAGCACGTTTAACTTTGTGATGGATGGGATAAGGTGAGGAAAGAGCTTCAATAGCTATTGCAGGATAATATTTTGGCCTATATGACTAGGCAACTGAGATGATCTTATTGACCTTTTGTTTCTTTCTCTGTTCAGTGCATATATTTCCATTGTACTGCTAGAGTAGCATCGGGGTACTCTTTTCAATAAAGTTTTTCAAGGTGGTGAAAAATATTGTAACGTTGAAATCGTGAATTTGTATAATAAACCTTAATATTCAATTATGTTTTCTTAAACTTGTGTTGTTTATTTATATTTTAAGCTTGTTAAAATATTTTAGTTACTAGCTAGTGTTGCATACTTTTTTAAAATCTAATATATATATATATATATATATATATATATATATATATATATATATATATATATATATATATATATATATATATATATATATATATACTTAATTGTATGTATGTAAGAAAAATCAGAAAATGTGTGTATACAAACACAATTCAACAAATTTAAACAGTACTAATTCATTAAATGAATGGATGGTGATGAGTAACTTCAACCAAGTCAATAGAGGTTAATAACATTCTATAAATATCACTGCCATGTTACGGGTTGTACAACTATAATTGTGAATAACAAATGATCAGTATTAAAAGAAGAGAAAAAATTTATGTATTGACAATGTAAAATTTACACAATCATTCAATCATAATTCACATGCATAATAAATTTGTTAAATTTTAAAATAATTATTATAGTTAATAATGATATAAAATTATTTTACATCCATCAATGCATAACATTAAACACTTAAAGAAATTAAATATTCCAAAAAGAAATCCGAACTATTGTAAAGTTTCATACCAAGTTATCTCCTAAAGTAGAAGCAACAACCTTGTCCAGATCCAAACTAGGCGACATTGAGAAAGCAAAGAGCCAAACCACACACAACCCCACCCACCCTTTTCTCAAATGAAGGTGGAACGTAAGGATCTCACTTTCTGTCACCTTGAAAATTTGCAAACCCTCTTTATAAATGGGTCCATCAAATGAAAGGTTGTGGGGGAATGCTGCCCCTCGAGAAATCATTCAAAGACCTGCCTGGCCCATGGAAGACCCTACAAAAGGGTACCTTTCCTGTCTGGCCTCATCATCTCCTCCTACACAAATTTCTTTCACAATGTCCACAATGTGCCTACAAGCCCAGCAGCCTACAAATCTGCCTGCACCTTAAAAAGGGTATTGGATACCGTACAACTATCACCATTGTAAATTCAATGTGTGGAGAATAGGTGATGGAAACCTTATTAGTACAATTTTTGTTTTTGATTAATCTTACAAGATTTAATAACCTTAAGATTTGTTGGGTATATAATTTAACAGAACTTAAAGTAAAAAAAAAAAAAAAAAGATATCAAAATAATTTAATTTAACAAATTGATTTATATCTGAGATTAAATTTTTAAAAATGAGATTAAATATCAAATAAGAGGTTGGTCCAAGTGGAAATTGAATTGAGTTTTTTAAGAAAGTGGTCATGAGTTTTGTATGGAGAAATATTGGTTGGAATTGATAAATTATCTTTAAGTGCATTCAGATCCCTCAAAAGAGAATAATTTGAATGAAAAGATTTCGGTGTGAGGGACTATAAAAAAATCAATAATAATACATTGATGATATAAAAGTATTTTGTGCTTTTGTTCAATCATAAATTATTTTATATAAAAACTTTATTTAATTTATATTAATTATTTTAAAAATTATGTTAGCGATAACTTTTAATTAGTTGACAACATAAAATAATTCTGCTGACATGAAATGCCTATTAAACTCAACTATATTACTATATAATAACATAATATTAATTTTGAAAGATGAAATGGTTACCAAACAAAACAGGAAACCGATTTCTCATTAGACATCATTTTGTTTTATACTTTCTTCTAACACAAGTTTTAGTCTTCACCATTCTTATTTTGATGTTAACCAACCAGGGGATGATATGTTAACAAGGCCTGGCCCATATCACGTGAAACTCAGGCAGTGTAAGTGGCTAGGGCCCACGGGATTTTGGGGGGAGATGGCTAAGGAAAGTGGAAGATGGGGCCCGAATCAATCTGACCCAGATTTTATCTACATCAATATTGTAATGTGCTGTTGCAGTGCTAGAAGTTCTTCCCAATAAACTAGTGGCTCAACAATAATACACTGAATCACTGTATATGTGCAGTGTATTTTTACAATACAGGATCTTGTGATGAATGTATTAGTTTAAGAAAATTTTATATATGATCAAAATTAAATAATTTTTTTTATTAAATAAATTATTCTCATTTATTCTTACTTATATAAATACATGAAATTTATACACTATTAATCATTTGGATTATTGAGCAGTCTATAAGCCAGCAAAAGGAGGAACAATAATAATGATAACTAGGCAGTTGGCCCATGCCGATGCACGGGCCTAATACTCCAATATGAGTATTGAAAAGTCAGAATAATTAATATTGAGCTTCATATAGGTAATAAAGTATGATTTTAAGGTAATGTGTTAATATTATATATTATTTGATATTGTTTGGAATAAAAGAAAGAATGTACAATAAAAATATGTGAATCAAATGATTACATGATTGGATAATATATGCCTTATTAAATCATGAAATATCAAGAACACTAAGTTATGAAACATCAAGAAACAGAAAAAAGATATGAGAAAAATATAAGTCAACGAAATAAATTCATAATTAATCATAGCAAACCATAAATTATTTAGTCCAAATAAAAAAAATTGAAAAATTGTTTGATACCCAAAGGTATTGAACTTACAACATTAATAAAAAATATGAGAAGAAGACACATGAAAGAATTTTTGGGATACACATAACTAAAATCAGATATTAGTAGTATTAGTCGTGCCTTCAAATTGTTGGTTGTATTTTTTTTCTGTTTTTTTTATTGAAGAATCTTTGGAATGCACATGACTAAAATCAGATATTAGTAGTGTTAGCCCGTGCCTTTAGGATGCACATAACTAAAATTAGATATTAGTATTGTTAGTTTGTGCCTTCAAATTGTTGGCTACATTTTTTTTTCCTTTTTTTGATTGAAGGACCTTTGGGATGCACATGACTAAAATCAGATATTAGTAGTGTTAGCCCGTACCTTTAAATTGTTGATTGCATTTTGTTTTTCTTCTTTTTGATTGAATCTCCACCATGAATTAAAGAAAGTAATACACACAAAAATTACATAGCATAAATCTTTCATCCACGTTTAATCTACAATTAAAATTCATAGAACATAACAGATGGTAACCGAAATAAGGTCACACAAAGAAAAGAATGGAGATCTAATAAGGAAATACGTTTGGTTGAACAGTATGAATTATTATAAATCGTCTTATATTTTTTTTAATTACTAAAGATAAAAAAAATAAAAAAGGAATAAGTCAACGTGCAAATTATGTTTATTTTGATATCCTAATAAAATATGTTAAGTAATTTGGAAATTATGACTATTTCCATACCGTAACAAAATATTTAAAATTCATGGATAATTGCCTATTAATTTGAAATGAAAAAATAATAAAAAATACAGATAAAATATGCTTATTAATTAAACGTTAATAAATTGACAATGATTACGACAAAAATAAATAGAAAATTAAAGCTGATTTGAATAATATGTTAAAATTGATAGTGTAATATTTAAAATTGATTGTTAAGTACCTACTAATTAGAAATAAGTCAATGCCTAAATTATCATTATTTCGATATCCTAACAAAATATGGTTATTAATTTGAAAATTATGATTATTTCCATATCCTAACAGAATGTTTAAAATTGACTGATAAGTACCTAATAACTTGAAATGAAAACCAACAATAATACGAATAAAATAGGCTTACTAATTAAACGTTAATAAATTAGTGCAAAATTAATGTTGAGTTACATATAGGTAAAAAAGTATGATTTTAAGGTTGTCATGGAATTTGAGATAAAAATCACATGTACCTAATCTTATTATCATTTATTACTCCTCTATTCGTTTACCGCCATTCATGATTTGCTATATATTTATTTACTATAACAGAATATGTTTATTAATTTGAAAATCATGATTATTTCCATATCCTAACAGAATGTTTAAAATTAATTGTTAAGCACCTAATAACTTGAAATGAAAACTAACAATAATACGAATTAAATATGCTTACTAATTAAATGTTAATAAATTAGTGCAAAATTAATGTTGAGTTACATATAGGTAAAAAAATATGATTTTAAGGTTGTCATGGAATTTGAGATAAAAATCACATGTACCTAATCTTATTATCATTTATTACTCCTCTATTCGTTTACTCCTTTGAATATTTGAGTCTATTCTTATCAACCCCTTTAAAAATTTGATATAACGACATTTACCATTACTGTATTTCTGTTTTTATTTTTTTTATTAACTTAACGTTATAGAAGAATTGATTAATAAAAATGATATTAATATAATCATAATAATAGAGTAATAAAAAAGGAAAATGATGATTAA
Organism: Glycine soja; assembly: GCF_004193775.1. Lineage (NCBI taxonomy): Eukaryota > Viridiplantae > Streptophyta > Magnoliopsida > Fabales > Fabaceae > Glycine > Glycine soja. Next base: position 12,631,427 of record NC_041012.1, on the reverse strand, counting down.
TAAGTAAAGATATATATATATATATATATATATATATATATATATATATATATATATAAATAGAACATTTTTTATATAAATAAAAATATTAATCATATTTTTAGCCGGTTAAAATAAAGAACATAGTTTAATAATTTTTCAAAATCTGACCCACAATTGATTCTAAATTTGAGAGAGTTTATAATATGGAACACATCACTTAATTATTCACTTTTCTTATATATCTATGAATTTATATAAAATATAAAATTAGGATAAGTTACTTCTTTGTTTTTTATAAAATAATATATATATATATATATAATTTTTTAAAATTATTTGTCTTACTTAAAAGGCATTAGTTAAATTTTAATTTTATAATGTTGAATGAAATAAAATTAATAGAATGAAAATTTAGTATAAAAATATTTAATGTTACTAATAATATTTAATGACCGTTTTAATTATGGCTCGTATAAAGCTTTAGATGACAAAACTAAGCTAACGTTAGATAAAATTGAAGTTATATTTCAGATATTTTTCGTGTTTTTAATTTATCATAAAATGGAAAGGTATGTAAAAAAATCATAAAACAAAAATTTTTGTCAATAATTAACACTTGTATTCCGTATTGACCTTTTTCTTATACATGATAAAATGAAAAGAAAGATAAACAAAGAAGACCAAAGAATAGATAGCAAAAAAATGCACGAAGAAAATATGCCAAAAAACCAAAATTCTAAGAACAGGTGAAAAGGTAATCCATAATATTTGCTTGATACACTGGGATGATGTCCAATATTGGCGAAGTCCACCGTATGAAGTCGTCCTCCTTAGCTATCTTTTTCCCTAAGAGATCCGCACAAAAACTATATTAAAAAACACTTAAAACTTTGCATATAAGTTTTAATGGAGAAAAGTGTTTGGTAAATTACAACTTTAAACTGTCAAAACAAAGTAACATAAAAATTTCTTCATCAATCAAATGGGTCATCATCATTCCAATTTTGGTGCTTCCTGATTATCATGTATCATACACGTTAAGTAGATAAAAGCTAATTAATGCATAATATTTCACTTATGGACCTATGTTCAGTTTATAAAGATTGTTCGTGGAAGTAAATTAGATTGAAATGCATAAGCAGTTAAAATGAAGAAACAACAAATACCATGGAGTAATTAATGCAACAACTCCAATGGGCTCCTTGTGAACATATACAGGAGCATTTTGCTTTGCGTCCAATCCTTCTACAACAAATACAGGAGCATTTTGCTTTGCGTCCAATCCTTCTGCAAGCTTGGCATAGTAGTTAAAACAATCAATAACATCATCCTACATAATAAAGTCAGAGATAAAAATAAGCAAAAAAAGCTAATGGTAACATCAGTTGTTGACTCACGAGGTCTGCCGGTGCTTCATCTAGTGGTTCTCCATAATCAATTACTTCAAGCTTTCCTGGTTCATCTTTTTTCTCTGTTATCTGTGACAAAGAAAAGCACATTAAGGTGTCCACACATGCACATCAAAATGTATTTAAAGGGTTGAACTATCTTGATTTCTTTTTAAAAAGAAAAACAACGTATGAAGAACGTATAGAAGAGGGTCATTATATGCAGCCATGCACTTGAATATGTAAAGATGGCTGATGAGCACAAAAAAATTTAAGATGTTGTGTTGCGAGAATGCAGAAAACAAAATAAAGGCAGAACACTCCAAAAAATTTAAAGTTTTAGGTTGCAAAAAATACAAAATAAAAAAAGTTACCCAATGATACAGAAATGAACACAAAAAAATTTAAACTTTTTGTAGTGCGAGAACTCAGAAAACAAAATAAAGGGAGGACACCCAAAAAAATGAAAGCTTTATGAGAAACAAAGAAGCAAAGAAAACGCCGACAGAGAAATAAAGAAAACAAACCTGTCTGAGATAAAAATGAGTTAAAAATCGAAGCTTTTTGGAGTTAAAAATGATAACTTTAGTGCCTTCTTCCACCTTCTCTGCATACAATAGCGATTCATAAAAAACAATGAACATGCAGTGAGATAAACATAAATGGAACCAAAACGAAAATAGAAGTAAAACAGAATATGAAGAGGAATGGAGAGGAACGAAAATGAAAGATGGAGAAACAAAGAAACAAAAAAAATGAACCTATAGACAGAGAAACAAAGAAAACAAATCTGTTTGAGATAAAAATGAGATAAAAATCCAAGCTTTTTGGAGTTAAAAATAGTAGCTTTAGTGTCTTCTTCCACCTTCTCTGCTTGCAATATTGATTCATAAAAAACAATCAACATGCAGTGAGATAAACAAAAATGGAACCAAAACGAAAATAGAGGTAAAACGGAATATGAAGAGGAACGAAAATGAAAGATGGAAAAACAAAGAAAACGAACCTGTAGGCAGAGAAACAAAGAAAACAAACTTGTTTGAGATAAAAATGAGATAAAAATCGAAGCTTTTGGAGTTAAAAATGATGGCAGTTTTAGTGTCTTCTTTCACCTTCTTTGCATACAATACCGATTCATAAAAAACAATCAACATATAGTGAGATAAACAAAAATGGAACCAAAACGAAAATAAAAGTAAAACGGAATATGAAAAGGAATGGAGAGGAACGAAAATGAAAGTTGGAGAAACAAAGAAACAAAGAAAATCGAATATGAATGAATATGAAGAGGAATGGAGAGGAGCGAAAATGAAAGATGGAGAAACAAAGAAATAAAGAAAACGAACATGTAGACAGAGAAACAAAGGAAACAAATCTGTTTGAGATAAAAATGAGATAAAAATCAAAGCTTTTTAGAGTTAAAAATGGCAGCTTCAGTGTCTTCTTCCACCCTCTCTGCATACAATAGCGATTCATAAAAAACAATGAACAGGCAGTGAGATAAATGAAAATGAAACCAAAACGAAAATAGAAGTAAAACGGAATATGAAGAGGAATTGAGAGGAACGAAAATGGAAGATGGAGAGGATGCAAGTGTTAGTGAAGAGGAATGCAAATGATCGAAAATAGAAGATGGAGAGGATGCAAATGTAGAAGCAAATTCAAAATCAAACATATATTTAAAAAATGCAAACAAATGGTGCCCGATAATTGTGCCACAACTAATGGACGACCGGTAGAAATGACGAAAAATGAAAAAAATAAAATTAATGCAAGTGAATGCATTTTTTGGGTGGGAAATGAGGGGGCTTTGTATAAACAACAGCTGGTACTAAGGAAGGGTGGGAAATGAGGGGACTTTGTATAAATGACAGCTGACACTAAGGAAGAGAGAAGGGGTCTTCTTTGTATAATAGTATAGATAAAGAAAGCTCAGGCTACTGACGGGACAAGTGAGGCTACTGCATTGTGGTTTTGGTTATTGATGAATATCTAGATCTATAACTTAGATTCTATATATCAAACGTGCAAAAGTAATAATATTGTACAAATTATAAGCAAATATGTTGCACTACCTTTTGCTTTTGCCAACCTTATTAAAGAATAAATCTCAGGATGACTGAAGATATATATATATATATATATATATATATTCCATTAACATTTTTATTTGGTCCACTACTATTCACGTATTTTGTTGAATATCACTAGAATGCATATTGAATCTTATTTGTTTGAAAGGAGGATTCAGAGGAAACTACATCAGAAGCCACCAGACCCAGCATGCAAAAAATGTACAGTAGATTAAATTTCATTATTTGAGGGAGGTTATATTAATTATTTGATACACTCGTAATTTAAAGTAAAACAACCGCATAAACAATTAATTGAATTATTTGACTTAAACGCCGAGAAATAAATACTCATAATTGTATATTTTGATATTTTAACATAGGATGAGATCAATTTATACCAAAAATAATTCTTTAAAGTTAATTTTCATTTTTTACAATACATTCAACCTAATTATTGTAATAATTCACTAAAAGAGTTATTCTTTTAGAAGATTAATCTCTTTTCTTTTAACAGACAAATGTTAGTTAATATCTTCGGTGTTGCACATAATTTTTTATATTTTCATGTGATTTTTCATAATATATAATTTATTCTGTTAACTTATTAATTAATGTCCTAAGAATGCTAATTAATAAGATTCATTAACATAAACATCATATAAACTGAATGAAAATAGATTAAAAATGTTTTAAATATATTTTACCATTAACAAATTGAAATTATTGTTAGAAAAACTATTTCATATTTACATATATCATGGCCAAAATGAATTTTCGAAAAACTTGGAAAAAAAATTACATTAAACATCACGTTCATTTAAGATTTTAAAGGATAGAGGCCTAAAACAAACATGTGAGATGATCGAGAGTTCCACATGAAGATTAGCAAAAAGCAAAAGAAGCTTCAAAAGGGTGTCAGAAAGTAAATAATGGACAAAAAGTCTGATCATGCGATAAAATGACAAAGGCGACCCACACGTGATGGTCTGAATTAACTATAGGGTCTAATATTTGCTCGCTCACGTAGTGCATAATCACAATTCATAACATAATCCAAAGTCTATTTGGTGTGCTAATCTTTGCTCTTCCAACACCACTTTTCCCCCGTTGCTGATTCACTTGTGTCCCCTTTATCTTGCTAGTGTCACTACTAAAAAAAAAGCTTTCAACATCGCCCAATTAACATCGGTTATAACTAAAATCGATGTTAACGAAAGCGCGGTGACATTTTTGTAAATAAGTAGACTTAGTTAACATCGATTTTTCCAAAACCGATGTTAGTATGCCTTTGTTAACATCGGTTTTGTAAAAACCGATGTTATCGAGTCAATGTTAACATCGGTTTTATTATAACCGATGTTACGTAGTTTATGTTAACATCGGTTATTTTTAAAAAACCGATGTTGTTATCATTATATATTAAAGTTCTGAAATTGCACAACCCGCGCGCTTGAACCCTATCGTTCTTCTTCTTTCTCCTTGCGCTTGAACCATATCGTTCTTCTTCTTTCTCCTTGTGTCAAAGTCGCCTGTGCTTCCATGACTGCAACCACATTGTGGAGATCGTGTTTGTGGAGATCGTCTTTGGCACTTATCCATTGAGGTACGTCCTTTCGTTTTAACATTAGGCGTTCGTCGTTTTAACATTAGGCGTTCATCGTTTTAACCCAGGGCTTTATTGTTGTTTCTCCTTCTTCCTGAGTTCGTGTTTGTCGCAAACTGGGCTGCGCTTCTGTGACTGCAACCACATTGTCGAGTTCGCGTTTGTGGAGTTCGTGTCTGCGCTTCCATCGAAGGTATGTCTCTGTTGTATGTTAATGATGAAAATCCATTGTTCAATGGTCTGTCTCTGTTGTGATGTTTCGAAACCCTAATTAGGCACAAAGGGTTAATCGTAACTGAATGTGTAGTGATTTAGGACCATATGTAACTGCCTTAAGTAGTTATTGTAGAATAAATTATGGAGTAACAGCAGGGGGGTTAGACAGTTTTTAGTGGGTTTTCAGGAAGGGAGACATGAGGCTGTCAAATTTACATAGAGGGTTTCAGGGACAAAGCTTTGATTTACACAGAGGGTTTCAGGGACAAAGCTTTAATTTACATATTGAATTTCATCCAAATTTTTGACAAGTCATTGTTACTTCCATGAATATTGATATTGTATCATGCTTAATTATATGCATTTGCTTATTCTGATCATTGTGTGTTGTGTGATTATTTCTTCCATGCAGGTACATGATTCGTATTTGTTGTGAGAGTGAAATGATGGGCAGCAGCACCAACTGAGGTGAGTTTATATTTCCTTTTTTTTTGTCTTTATCTTTGTTAGTTTGTTATATAGTTTTTATTTTATATGTTTGAGTTTTAAATGTGTAAAAAATAGAAATAGAAAGGTCTGCTGATTGCTTAGGAATTCCTTGCTGTTTCAATGCATTCCTTTTGAACCTCAAAAGGTGCTTATGATGGCCTTTGGTTAAATTTCTGATTATATGTATTGGGGTCCTTGTGCTGGGTTATTGTTGGGTTTGTTTTGCTTTTTGGAAGGTGGCACTTTTGTGTCTTGTATCTTTTATTTTCAGTACCTGTGGTACTGTTCTGTTTAATATTTTTTTTTCAACTGCAAAGATAATTTATATTGATAATTAGTAGTGGTACTACAGATTACAAAGAGACATTTATTTTTGCACAGCAAAAATCAATATATTATATATGAAATTCAGTACTAGGTGTACTGAAGATACAAAGTTAAAAAGCAAGACAATTACAGTTTGCATCCCATTAGGAGAGACCGAATATAGCCCACAAAAATACAAACCCATCCCCTCTAAGAAAGAACATCCTTTAGATTGGTTGACCAGAAATTAAAGTGCATTTGGAAGTCCTTCTCCACACATTTTATCCAGGACCAGGTGTGGAACAAGGCATCATCCATGACCTTTTCAGGAGTGAACGGCTGGTTCTTGAATATCTTGGCATTTCTATGGTACCAAATGGAGAAGGACAGGGCTAGCCACAGAAATTCCCATCTTTTGTTGGTACTATCTTTGCTATTCCACTGGGTGAATTGTAAAAAATGATTCTTTGGATCTATGGAATAGGAACCCACTCTATTAACCCATCTCATTGTCTCCCACCAAAGACTCCTAATCTTTTCACATTTGATCTCCAATTCCAAACTGCAGATTTGATCTCCAATTCATTAAATCTGGACACAAGGCTTTTTTTTTTTTTTTTGCACTGCAAAAATATGATTGTATTAATATACACTTCAGTACTAGATGTACTGAAGGTTAAGAATTACAAAGGTAGAATCTGCCAAACCCCAGCTACAAAAAGAATCACATAAGATAACAACCCTATCCTCACACATCCTAGGACAATTCTGCCTTTAGCCTAGTAGACCATTGGTTAAAATGGCTATGGGAACTTTTCTCCATGCCATTTAACCAAGACCAAGTGTGAAATAAAGCTTCATCCATGACTTTTTCAGAGCAGAAATTCTGGTTGTTAAAAACCATAGAGTTTTTATGCTTCCAAATAGTCATGGATAGAGCTACCCACAGGACTTGTCATCTATGATCCACTGAACTTTTTCCACTCCACAGAGAGAATTGCTTAAAATGATCTCTAGGCTCAGTGGAAAAAGGACCCACTCTATTGACCCAACTCATAGTCTCCCACCAAAGAGTCCTAGTTTTTATACATGAGTACAGGATATGACCAGCTGTTTCCTCCTCCTCATCGCACAGCGGGCAGTTATAGGAAGGCAGCTCCACATGTCTCCTCCTTAAGTTAACCTTGGTAGGGATTCGGTTCTTGAATAATCTCCAAGAAAAAGCACTTGCTCTAGGTGGAATTTTGAGATTCCAGATTGACTTGAAGTCACTATCTTCAGTAACCTGGTTGTCACCATCCTTCAAGAAGCTATAAGCTGCCTTTGTGGAATATGGTCCAACAGTATCAAGCCCCCATAGCAGAAGGTCCCTGCTTGCTGGTTGAATTTGAAACTCAACAATGTCTGCCATAAAAGCTGCTGCCATATCAACTTCATGGTCAAAAAGGTTTCTCCTCCATTGAAACTTCCACTCTATCTATTATCCACTAAGATACCCATTGAGTTGATTAAATGGTTCTGCTGAGTACTAACGTTGTACAAGCTTGGGTATTTATCCTTTAGGCTCAAGTCACCCTCCCTCCATTTATCTTTCCAAAACTTGAGTCTTGACCCATCACCCACCTTCCATCTGAAATTGTTAATGAGGCTATTGTTGTGATGTTGTTGAAAAACAGACCTCAAGTCCTTCCACCATTGAGAAAAATGAGCACTGTCCCTACCAGAACATAGGGTATTCCACCCTCCATATTTAGATAGCAAGACTCTAGCCCAAAGCTGATTGTGGTTGTTTGCCAATTCCCAACCCCATTTACCAAGCAAGGCTTCATTGAACTTGGTTAGGTCTTTAATCCCTAGCCCTCCTTTGCTCTTGGGAAGACACACAGTGTCCCAATTTACCCATGCAATCCTGGCTGCCTCAACACCCCCTCCCCATAGAAAATTCCTCTGGATAGATATTGCTTTTTGGACCACTTTTTTGGGAATTTTAAAGAAAGACAACAGATAAATAGGAATGGCTGATAGGACAGAATTGATAAGGGATATCCTGCCCCCCAAAGATAAACATCTCTGCTTCCACTTAGCCAATCTAGATTCAAACTTGCTAATAAGAGGTTGACAAACATTTCAGCTTTTAGAGGACGAACCCACTGGAATTCCAAGATAGGAAAAAGGAAAACCCAACTGGCCACATGTCATACCCTAATTTCGTCCGGGGATTATTACTTGATGACATGCGATAAATGAAGTCCCAAGACGTCTCAGAAATCGAAAGGAAGCGGGCTTGCGCGTTCCGTGAAATTCCATAATGTGGCGGAAGTCAAAAAGAGGTGTTTTTGCGCAATCCGTAAGTTTCCGTGACTTCTTCGAAAGATAAAAAGGAGTAAATACATAATCCGTAAGGATTCGTAACCTTACGGAAGAAAAATAAGTATTGTTACGGAATTCGTAAAGTTTCGTAACGTTATGGAAAAAGAATTACAAAAAAATAGAAAATGGGGGTGCATTTAGTAAAAAGGGGGGTGTAAATAGCAATCAGGCCCACTTGGGCCCTCCAGAAGATTCCTCCAGAAGGCTGTTGCTTCTGGAGGAAGCAACCTGGCTCGCCTGGGCGAGCTGAGCTTGCCTGGGCGAGCTGGGCGGCAAGCATCTCCCCTATTTTGCTATAAATAGGGGAGGAAGTGAAGAAGAAAAGGGTTCAGCCCCTTAGGCACTTCTCTCTCTTTCGAATTTGCTTGGAAAAATTGTTTCCATGAAGAAAATCTAAGCCGAGGCGCTTCTGAAACGTTTCCGTAACGTTTCCGTGAAGAATTTCGCAAAAGGTTTCAACCGTTCTTCGACGTTCTTCATTCGTTCTTCATTGTTCTTCGATCTTCAACGGGTAAGTACCTCGAACCAAGCTTTTTGATTCATTCTATGTACCCGTGGTGGTCCACATTGTGTTTCGTGTATTTTTATTCTCGTTTCATTTACTTTTTATACCCCCTTTTGACGTGCTTAAGCCATTTTATTTAAGTTATTTCTCGCTTAACCTAAAAATAAAATAAATTTCCACCGATCGTTTGAATTGTATTATCCGTTAACTTCGGTTAAAATGAATTCCGACCATTCGGTCGTGCCGTAATCACGTTGGAAATCAAAAAAGAGGTAAAATAATAATATAATAATAAAAAATACCCTTTTGGTAAAATAAAAACGTAAGATCAATCAGACATTTTCTCTTTGGGACTTCTCATTCTTAATTGAATTGATTAATAACTAAAGTGAAACTAAGGCTAAAATCAACTCGCCTAGTCAAGCTCGTCCACAAAAATAGGTTTTTTTGAAAGTTTATCATGTCAGTTTCTTACTAAGTAAAAAAAGGGATCATTTGTAAGGTCCAACGCCTTAAAATGATCACCCTTCAAAGTAAAAGAATCACTTGTTTCACGCATAAGTAAGAACTACGTAGGTCTGATTTCTTCTCCAAAGGAGGGTACGTAGGAGCAAAAGCCCCGCTTTTGTCGACCTCAAAAATAAAAAGAAATAAAAGTTAAGATAACACAATTCCACAATTCTAAAAAAATAGGCTGTTGTCCTTTGAGACAAACGTAAGAGGTGCTAATACCTTCCTCAAGCGTAAATACAACTCCCGAACTTAGAATTTTCATTTTGACCGGTTTCCTTCGGTTTTCCCGACGTTTTCCACAAATAAACGTTGGTGGCGACTCCGCGCATCTTTCCTTCTTTGGAAAGCGCACCCGTGAGCCTCGCCCGCGAAGGGCACGTTGCGACACTACTGAACACGCGATCAAAGGACTTAGTCCTGTCCCAGCAACGAGTCCCACAATGGTACGGACATGCCTACCTAAACTATGGGACCTTCCTCCCGTGAGAGGATAACTTCAACTCAGGACGCTCCTGAATTGAAGTATAAAGGAACGCAAAATTCGTTAAAATCATCATTTAAAGGAAAACTAATTTCAATCATAAAGTATAATTTACAAGTAACTAAAAATAAATATTATAAATACCTCTCCTGTCCATATGCTGCAAGCAACGTGATACGCATACTGGGCCAACACGGATGGGTCGCTCGGACCACCCAGAAATCCCTCATGCTCATCCTCAGCAGCCTCCGCGCCTGTGTCTGCAGGAATGTCTGCCACAATGTCCTCAGAATCAGCTGGTGCCATCGGGTCATCCGAAAATACATTAGCCTCAACATCTGGCACAGGGACCACTGGCTCATCGTGCGCCACAGTCACAGCGACTCGCTGCCTCCGTGCGGATGCGGTAGGCCGTTGACGCTGCGAAGCATCATCGGAATCATCACGATCTCCTCTGCCCACACCTCTGCCAGTAACGTGACCTAAGGCACGACCTAATCCTCTGGTCCTAACCATGATCTACAAATGAGTACCGCAAATTTAATCACTGATTTCATTCACTCAAATTTCATTGGTCTAACGCAAATTTCATTGACTCAAAGTCACACAAGCTGTCAGCCTTTCATTGATTGTAGGACATGGTAGCAACAAGGAAAGGATGAGGAAGAAAAACTATGAGTGTGACACACAAGTGTTCAAATCCAAGAACCTTGAGGTGGAAAGGAGAAGGAGGGAGAAGCTCAGTACCAGGCTTTTGATGTTGCGGTCTTTAGTACCCATCATCACAATGCAACCACTTGAACTTCACTTTCTTAGTTTCTTATATATTCCTTTATCTAATGATTTAATTATAATTCAATTTATCGGGTTAGTTTTTATTCAGTACACTAAATGATTGAATGGAAATTGATTATGGATCCTAATATTATTGATTTTAGATGAACAAAGCAACCATTGTTGAGGATGCCATCACCTACATCGAAACCCAACAAAACATTGTCCAGAGTCTCAGCTATGAGCTTCATGAAATGGAAGCAACATCAGAGGAAATAAAGCCAAAGAAAGAAGAAATCGATGTTGCATAAGAGATGAAAAAATTGGGAATAGTACAGGTTATCTACAATTTTAATTTCTTAACTAAATGAATTAATCTTCTCTATAATTACGACAAGTAAATTTTGATGCAGTTACTTTTTGCAGGAAGAGGTCCAAGCGACAAAAATTGATGGGAACAAACTGTGGGTCAAGATGATCATTGAGAAGAAGAGGGGAAGGTTCAAGAAATTGATGGAAGCCATGCATAATATTGGCATTGAACTGATAGACACCAATGTTACAACCTTAAAAAAATCATATATGGTTACAACCTTCATGCAGGTGACCCTAGGAAAGATAGGAATATGTATAATTATAGAAGGAGAATAGTTTATGTTGTATGATCAATGATGAAACTTCTACTCATGAGTTTACAAATGTTCTGCTACCCTGAGAAACATTATTTCATGCTAATATATCAATTGCTTTAACTTGATCAAGTTTAAGTTCTTTAAGAAGTTGATTCGGTTTTATTTATTTTTCAAAGCATGGATGGTGAATGGCAAACAAAAAGTTGTTATGGATATAGTATGGGGCAATTAAAAATAGAAACTTATTTCTTTTTCATTTGTCCATCAAATTAAAATGGATTTTAGATTATTGTATCCTTGGATCAACTTATGCTTTTTAATAGGTTTAATATACATCAGTTCTGTATCTATGACTAGACTCAACAACTATATGCTTGCAAAGATAATTTTATTTTCCATAGTTTTGGCAAATAAACATGTTATCTTCTAAAACCACTAAGGAACTATGAACTTGGGGAGAATGAGGGGTGGGGAAGAGCATTGGAGTTTAAAATGGTGAAGATATGAGTTGTAACACTTCTTAGGACCGATGAGAGTAATTTGGAGGAGGGTGTTGCAGTTTCAAGAATTGATTTGTTTTACCCTCGAACCACCCCATTTGATTGATTGGGATCAATTTCTCCCAAACCCAAGCCAACTCCATATAATAGCATGTTAAATAAAATTTTAACGGTATTTATAATTAATGTAATATCTAAACTATAGAATTGTAATTGAATTTAGAATTCAAATTCTATGCCCTAATTCTTGGCATGAGCCAAACATAAAATCTATAATTCTGAACTAACTATTTTATCCCTTCAGCATTCTTAGTTAGCAAGTTGAATAGCTATTATAAATACCAAGGCATACTTACATGTGACTATAGCCTGTGAGCTTTTTTATACTGTTTTCAGGTATCAATAAATCTAACAAGGAATGCGTTTCACATGGATAGGGATTTGTAACAGCTTTTGGGTACCCATGGTATCATGATAATATATATTTTGTTTGCTATTTTTTTATATAAAAAATATCTATTTATCCACATTTCACTAAAAATGTTTTATGCAGACATGATTGTCCTAATCATGTTACTTTTGAACTTAATTTGCTGAGGTTGTCTGGGCGTTTGAATCAGTTTTTCGATACCACATTCAGTTCTAAGTGACAATTACATAAAAGGCAATTACATATTCGCATTAAATCAAATTCAAACACTTGATATTCTCCAAAATGACACTATTTATCAAATATTTAGCATACATTCAGAGGTGATCCTAATAACCAAAATTCCTAATATAAAAAAAAAACTCACAATGTATCAAATATTTGGCAATTTTTAAAATGAAGCTGTGAGTGTTACAGATCAAGTGATCCGTAAGCATGTTACGGATCAAGTTGATCCGGAAGATGCTTACGAATCAAGTTGATCCGTAAACTACTAACAAATAGTTTACGGATCAACTTGATTCGTAATCATATTCCAGATCAACTTGATCTGTAACATGCTTACGGATCAGGTGATCCGTAAAACACACAACAACTTTCAGATCGCGTTCTACGCCATCGCCGACAACAATGGTGGAAAAAGGACAGGGTCGCGGTGCTTACCTCGACGGTGGACGGTCACGAAGCTCCCTCGACGGTGGACGACGACGTTGCTCTTTGCGGAAGCCTCCTCAATGTGTAGAAGCAAGCTTCATGATGATGAATCAAGTTGATTCAAGTAGTTTTGATGATAACAAAGATGATGACAAAAAGCCCAAGAGAATGATTTCAAGATTGAGTCAACGAGTTTCAAGAATCAAGAGAAGTTTGATTTCAAGATTCAAAAGAAGATGAATTCAAGATTCAAGAGAAGAAATCAAGAAGACTTCACAAGGGAAGTATTGAAAAGATTTTTCAAAAAACAAACATAGCACAATTTTGTTTTTCAAAATAGTTTTTCTCAAAATTTTCTAAGTTACCAGAGTTTTTACTCTCTGATAATCGATTACCAGCGGCGAAGTTTAATTTCAAAAGTTTTCAACTGAATTTGCAACGTTCCAATTGATTTCAAAATGATGTAATCGATTACAAGATATTGGTAATCGATTACCAGTGTGTCTAAACGTTGAAATTCAAAATCAATTGTGAAGAGTCATATCCTTTCATAAAAAGCTTTGTGTAATCGATTACATGGTTTTGGTAATCGATTACCAGTGACAAGTTTTGAATAAAAATCAAAAGATGTAACTCTTCCAATGGTTTTCAGTTTTTTTCTCAAGGTCATAACTCTTCCAATGGTTTTCTTGACCAGACATGAAAAGTCTATAAAAGCAAGACCTTGACTTGCATTGAAATATAACTTTTCCAATTTACTTTTGAATATCTTCTTCGTCTTCTTCCTTTGCCAAAAGCTTTCAAAGTTTTCTGGTTTCCAAACCTTGTTCTTTCACAGAAAACAAAAGTGTGTTATTCATCTTTTTCATTCCCTTCTCCCTTTGCCAAAAAGAATTCGCCAAGGACTAACCGCCTAAATTCTTTTTGTGTCTCTCTTCTCCCTTTTCCAAAAGAACAAAGGACTAACCGTCTGAATTCTTTTGTGTCTCCCTTCTTCCTTTTCAAAGAATTCAAAACGACACAGTCTAAGAATTCTTTTGATTCTTCCCTTTCCCTTAAACAAAATATTTCAAAGGACTAACTACTTGAGATATCTTTTGTTTCCCCTTCACAAAGTTTCAAAGGACTAACCGCCTGAGAACTTTGTCTTAACACATTGGAGGGTACATCCTTTGTGGTACAAGTAGAGGGTACATCTACTTGGGTTGTTGTAACTAAGAACAAGAGAGGGTACATCTCTTGTGGATCAGTTCAAGTAAAGGGTACATTCACTTGGTTGTTCAAAGAGAACAAGGGAGGGTACATCTCTTGTGGATCTTTGCTTGTAAAGGATTTCACAAGGTTGAAAAGAAATCTCAAGGATGGCAGGTCACTTGGGGACTGGATGTAGATACGGGTTGTTGTCGAACCAGTATAAAACTCTTGTGTTTGTCTTCTTCTTCCCTACACTCTTTAATTTTCGCTGTGCACTTTAATTATCGCTTTTACTTTTGGTTAAGTTTCTATTTTTGTTCTTTACTTTCTTAACACTATAGTAAAAGCCTATTTGTTTTTAGTAACATTAAGAAGAATATTTTTTTAATTAGTAAAGGTTCATTAATAATTAATTCAACTCCCCCTTCTTAATTATTTCGAGGCCACTTGATCCAACACAATGCACCACGACAACCTCCTAATCACGGCAACAATGGCGGCAACCTCCTCAACGAAGAAGAAGAAGAAATCCTCTGAGGTGAAAAGAATGAAGAAGAAGTAGCAGAAAGAAGTTGTTGATTGATAAGGATGTGAAGAAGAAGCGCAAAGAATGAAGAAGCAAAAACCTATGAGGAAGAAGAAGCAGAAAAATGCAGGAAGAAGAAGCGAAAACGCGGGACGGGAGAGAGAGTCGAGGGTTATTTTTTAAAAAATATTACTGAGGAGCATTATAGCCTTTTCACTACCAGTGCTAGGTGCACCAACAAAACTGTTGGGTGCACCTAGCAACACTCTCAATATTATCTTACTAAATAGATGGCTAAAGGAGGATACGGGCATAAAAGCAAATGCTTCCTCGTTTTTATAAAGGAATAATTTATAAGGAATTTTCCTTGTATAGTAATCTATGAATTCAATTCTAAACGGATAACAATGTAGAAAATACGTAATGTAAATTGCAAGAATGATTCGTTCAATTGAAACTGGCAGATCCTCAAAGAACGAGCAAGACGAACCAAGATCACAAGATGGTGACCAAATTGGCCATGTTTTTAAATTAAATTAAATATTGGTTAAAAACAAGATATTTTGCATCATTACTCACATGACTCGATATCCCACCCCTTTTCCAAGTTCTATTGACTATTGCATGTTTCATCTGAGCTCAGAGCCTCAGAGGTAACAGCATATATGTTTCTTAACCCGTCATTTAATTAAAATTTACAATGCACTATGCTAATCAGCCATCTGTTCCACGAACAATAATGATGCAAAGTACACGCAACTCAGCACCATCTTTGGAATACATAAGTAAACAGCCAACAATGCAAATTGTCATATTCCTATAAAGATATTTTAAAAAAAATTATGTACATTAACTAATCCTTACTTTAACTGCCAAACAAATACTACTACAACAACAACAAAGTCTTATCCCAATAAGTGAGGTTGGCTACAGGGATCACACAATTGTCAAACAAATAAACATATTAAATTAGCTTAAGCGGAAGAGATGCAAGATCTAGCTAGAAATTTATAAAGCACAAAGACAGCACTGAAACCATACGGGCAGTTGAGTGTAAGTTTTGATTAATGAAAATGCTCTAACAATGACAATGAAGATTCTGTTCATTCTTTCCAATCATAGGAAGCTCGGTCAACAACTAAATAGTCTCCTCTGATATCCTTTACAACTCGAAGGTCATCATCGAGGTACACAATATCAAACCTGCAGAAACAAAGTGCAAGCACAGCATCACAAAAATAAAACTTTTCCAGACTCCTAACAACTGTGTTCATACCTTTAGCCCCTAAAATCATGACAGAATCACAGAAACATATAAAACAACAGACAATAAATTGTAACAGAACTGTGCCTTTTTCTTTCAAAATTAGTCTAGGAATAGCACTCGCTTATCTTAGCCTCGTTAATTGTATCATGAAGTGAGTGTACACACATACTATGCCATACTCCAGCTACTGTCACCCTTGAAAGGAATTCAAGCCCTTCATTCTCAATCATTTTACAGTTAGATTAAGCATTTTTCAGATCCATTTTCTTGTGATTGTATCATGAAGTGAGTGTACACACATACTATGCCATACTCCAGCTACTGTCACCCTTGAAAGGAATTCAAGCCCTTCATTCTCAATCATTTTACAGTTAGATTAAGCATTTTTCAGATCCATTTTCTTGTGATACCTTTTCTGCCAGACTTTAGCAGAGTGTTGTATGGTCTTTCTATTCTAATTCATCTGTGTTGCCTTTACAACAGCATTTAATGGAGACTATATTTTATTTCTCTTTTGAAGGTTTATCTCTGACAAGGTTAAAAAGCTCAGTAACCTCATACTGAGGGGCAGCACTAAAATAAGGACATGTAGTTAATGCATTTCATGTGACACATGCTAGATGCATTAAATGTTCATGGGAATTGATGTCCAGGAATAGCACCCACTTATTGTTAGCCTTGTAAATTGTTTTTTTTGGGGGGGGGGGGAGGAAGTTGAGTGTCTTTTTCACTTGATGATGATGATGTTCCATCATATCTCTCTTATGTTAACAGTTTTCATATGGACAATACTTAGATGTAGTTCCTAAAGTGTTTCTGGTGTTCTTCAACTAAAGTTCAAGTTTTACCTTGATAACTCACAATAAGGATGACATTTAAAGTCAGCGCTGAATACTGAGGAGAAGATCCAATTTTGATTAGAGAACAATACCAAAAACACCTAAAGAATCACACCTAAGTCTTGTCCTTTTCGTATTTCTTTATAAATAATACTTGATATTTTGCCTCATATAGTAAACATCACATCTATCTAGTCAATAACAATCTAAATGTATTTAGTCACTTTTATATGGTTTTCCTCCCTCGATACCTAAACCCTTATATTTTCAACATTGTAAAACATCAAAACAAGAGATTATCAATCTCAACATATTTGGTGTATTTTATCTCCTTTTCTTCCCTTTGAATCTAAAACCCTATCACTTTTATTTGAGAGACTTAGCACTTGTTTGGTTTGAGAAAATATTTTTTGTTTAAATTTGAATTTTCACTAAAAATTAAGAGTGCTACATATTTTGCTTCCTATTTTGAAATACTTTTAAAGCAAATGATAACAAAGTAAAAACAATATTTGTTTTCATTTTGTTGCTTTTAGCACTTCCTTCACAAATAGATATGGAATGCTATCCCTCAGGAATAGATATGGAATTACAAACTATAGGCTCAGACCTTGCCATGGGTTTGGTTTTGCCCCCCCCGCCCCCCCCCCCCCCCCCCCCCTCCCCCTCTGTTAATGAAACTTCCGGGCTGCCTGTGTTTGCTTTTCTACACTGAGGGTGCCAACATATGCTTAGCATTTTCTTGCCTTAGGTGGTCGCTTTTAAAAAAAAGAACTTCCTTTACAAATGTTTGAATACAAGAAATAAAGTACAAATAAAGTGGCATTTTTTATTATTTTCAAAAACAATAAATGAAAACAAAATATTTTCTCCAACCAATCAAATTATTTTCACTTGTTTGTGCTCAAAAACGAATTTGAATAAATAAATTATTAAAATATTCAAGTTCATTTTTATGGTTTGGTATTAATATTGTAAGAATTATTTACTGTTGTGTGTTTTCTTATCAGATCACACGAAATATTCTTATTTATAATGAAGGAGGTTTACAAAATAAGAAAACTAAATAATGAGTAATAAGGAAAATAATCTCATTAAACTGCTGTAATTACAACATATGAAATCAAATATGAAAATACTATAAACTTAATTGCCATATTATCCACATGAATGATATTTATAAACAAAATATATGAATAAAGTAATAAAATATATATTAATAGTAAAATTATAATTGATATTTCAGTTTCAACTCAAATTAAATATAAAAGCATTAGTTAACGCTAAAGTACAAACACTTCAGTTTCATCATTGAAAGCTATTCCAAGCAATCCTCTAGCCAGACAAGACAAGCCTCAATCCTTTTTGTTCACATTTTCAAGTTTCAACTCGTCAATTTAGTTTCATCTCTACCAACCAAACCCTTAATTATGAAAAAAATAAATACGAAGGTAAGTATGAGCTTTGAAATCGTTGGTTATATGTAATGCTACCATATTAGAATACATATCAGAAACATTCCTAAATCATTGAACTAAATTTTTCAGCTACAAAGTAAACTTAAAGTACTTACCAACCCTGTCCAAATGGTGGCAATGGTATTTCCCAGTTCTTCCCACATAATACTGCACTTGTAAATCTAAACAACCAATGTCAGTCATCATAGGTATTTGAATATTTCTTGTGTAAACATTAGAAATTTAATCTTAATCCAGTAATTAGTAACATCAAGTTTACACTTTCAGTTAAGTGTGACCAAAGTGTAATGCCATCCATCTAAAAAACATTCTACAATTTTGACAAGAGAATGAGGCTTTAAATAATAAAATATTACATTGACATGATGAGTAAGAATGTGCTATAATATACAAACTCATTGATCATACTTATTTATTTACTTCAATTTTGAGAGAATATTTTCTGGAGGAAATTATCTCTTTTTATTCAAAACTCTCTCATGAGCTGTCGGAAACATGACTATTTCTCCATAATAAATTAAAGTAAATTTGTATTCATACTAATGAATAGGTCAAGTGTTAGTGTAGTATCAAAAACACAACCCCAGGCTCACTAATAAAATAAGACAACTATCCCTAATTAAATTTAAAAATAAACCAACAAATGAAATGAAAATTGAAAACTAGAAACAACACAAAGATAATCAAAATACCCTTGTTATAATATATGGAAAATATTCAATAGTAATTATTTATATCTTGAAATAGTTTAAAGTATATCAGAAAATATTTTAGGATTAGTTGCCATATTGTCTTATTATCTCAAGATTTGCTTCCTTAAGGGTTAGTGGTTTAGTGCTTTATGTTTCTGAACACAATGTAAATAATCATATATCAACTCGATATCAATATAGTCTCTTTATCTCCTTTCCCTCCTTTTATAATTAGTTCAGAGCAATACCATCCTCCATAACCTGTCTTGTCACTACTCCACTGTTGAATTCCCTAACTTATGCAGCTCAACCTTATTTCAATGATTCTTTTCTTCTCTTTCACCATCAATTACTTCCACCACTAGCTACCATTGTTTTGCTTCCAGCCAACCCTCCACAAATTTGTTCTTGACCAAAAACCATTCAGTATTAGAATAGACAAAAGAATATCCAATATTCTATTGTTTATATCTTTAGAACAATTTAGAGTATCAAAGAGTCTCTTAGGATTAGGTTTTAATGTTTCTACATTTCTTTATTATCTGCTTCCGTATTTATTTAAGATTACAATCTAGTATTAGTAAAAATAAAGGTTAGTGCTTTATTATTCTTAATATATTGTAACATCATATTATTTTTTTTTTGGAAGGCAAAATTATAGTATTATTAAAATATAACCATACAGTACCAGAAGTACTGAGTGAAACGGATACAAAGCACTCAATGTGCCACCTTCCAAAAAGAAAACCCAACAAAAAGCCCCACTATTAGAGATAGATTACAAATTAACCGAAGGACTCCAGAAGATTGGTAGACCATTGGTTAAAAGGAATATTAAAGCCTTTCTCCGTAGCTTTAAGCCAAGTCCACGCATGAAATAACGCATCATCCATCACTTTGGGAGGTTGAAATGGGGTGCCCTTAAACAGTAGGGAATTCCTATGCTGCCAGATAGTACTAGTTAAAGCAATCCACCAGAGACAGCGCCTATTGTGATTCCTCTGTGCCCCAAACCCATCACTGAATTGGATAAAATGAGCAGCAGGATCATCTAAGAAAGCTCCCAAAGTCCGGGTCCAGTTCATGGATTCCCACCACAACCCTACAGTCATTCTGCAGTGGAAGAAAAGGTGCCCAGCCTCCTCCTGGTGATTTCCACATAGAGGACACATAATATCCTGTAGAGCCACATGTCTCCTAAGCAAATTGGCCCTGGTAGGGAGCCTATCTCTAAACAACCTCCATGAGAACAACTCAGCCCTTGGGGGAATTTTAAGCTTCCATAGAATCTTGAAGTTGCTGCTGTGCTGACCAGGTCTGTTGTTAGGTAGCAAGAGCCTATATGCTGACTTAGTAGAGT
Organism: Glycine soja; assembly: GCF_004193775.1. Lineage (NCBI taxonomy): Eukaryota > Viridiplantae > Streptophyta > Magnoliopsida > Fabales > Fabaceae > Glycine > Glycine soja. The sequence goes on along the minus strand of NC_041012.1, from coordinate 12,611,153 downwards.
AGATCCCAGTAGGGTCTGCTTTCCACAGCATTGAGTCCTGCAGCTGCTGATGAATAGATATAGCAGATATGTCGTCCATGAAGGCTATTGCTTGCTCATTCTCGTGATCAAAGAGGTTCCTTCTCCATTTAAAATCCCAATTCCAAGTATTCTGATAAAACTTTCCCATTTTAGAGATGGGAAGGTTTTGCTGTCTGCTAATCACAAATAATTGATTGTACTTCTGCTGAAGGCTGCCTTCCTGTCCCAGCCAAGAATCTTGCCAGAATCTGACCTATCCCCACAACCAACCTTCCAGGTCATATTCTGGTGAATAATTTGAAATTCAGGCTGATGATAAAGCTTTCTAAGGTCCTTCCACCATTGGGAGTGCCATCCTTTATCTCTACCATTCTGCAGATCTATCAATCCTCCATATTTAGAAGTTAGAATTCTGGCCCACAGCTGGTTATGCTTGGAGACTAGGTCCCATATCCATCTACCTCTCAAAGCTGTATTAAATTTGGACAAGTCTTTGATCCCCAATCCCCCATCAATTTTTGGAGTGCAGATATCAGCCCATTTGACCCAAGAGATTCTATTATGGTGTTGATTTCCCCCCCACATAAATGTTCTTTGAAGAGACACCAGTTTATCTACTATTCTTTGAGGAATCTTGAAGAAAGATAGGAGATAAATGGGAAGCGCATTGAGGACAGATCTTATCAAGGTGACCCTGCCACCCATAGATAAGTACTTCTGATTCCACTTGGAGAGCTTAGCTTTAAACTTGTTAATCAGAGGCTCCCAAACCATCCTGCTGGAAGCTTTTACAGCAATAGGCATTCCCAAGTAGTGAAAAGGAATGTCCAGCTGCCTACAGTTCAGAAGTTGGGCTGCATCATGAGCCCAATTGGGCTGAAAACCAACAATCCCAAATTGGCTTTTTGCATAGTTAATCCTCAGACCTAAGACCATTTCAAATCCCCTAAGCATGGACTTCAGCACAATAATATTATCCCAAGAAGCCTCTCCAACAAAAACTGTGTCATCAGCATATTGCAATATATTTATAGGGACATTTTGCTTCCCAACCAAGAAACTTCTATAGAGGTTTTTATTCAAAGCCTCCCTCATCATGCTAGTAAGGCCCTCAGCCACTATATTAAATAGCATAGGAGCCAAAGGGTCTCCTTGTCTCAATCCTCTAGATGGGACTAGTTCCTTTGTAGGGCTCCCATTTACTAGAATTGAGATGGAGGCTGATTGAAGGCAAGCAGAAATCCACTTCCTCCATATAGGACAGAAACCTAGCCTTGTCATCATATAGTCCAAGAAAGACCATGATACTGAATCATAAGCTTTTTCGAAATCCACTTTGAAAATCAAAGCAGGCTTCTTTCTATGAACAGCTTCATCCACCACTTCATTGAGAATCAGAATTCCATGGAGAATGTGCCTATTTTTTATGAACGATGTCTGCCTTTCATCAATTAACTCATCCAGCAGAATCCTCAACCTATTTGCCAAGAGTTTTGCTATTACTTTATACATGCAGCCAATGAGAGAGATGGGCCTATAATCATTTAGAGACTGGGGTTGGGATATCTTAGGAATAAGAGTCACAAAAGATGCATTGCTGCCTCTAGGAAAGCTTCCATGAGCATGGAATTCATCCACAAATCTTCGAAAATCAGGTTTGAGCAGCCCCCAAAACTCCTTGATAAATCTAAAATTAAACCCATCTGGGCCCGGACATTTATCGCCATCACAACTCCAAATAGCATCTCTGATTTCTGAATCAGAGAAAGGGGCAGTCAGCCCCTCTCTTTGATTATGATGAATCATAGGAAAATTGACCCCATCCAGGATAGGTCTGTGAAAGTTTTTTTCAGTGAATCTTTAATGAAAGAAGGTAAACACTGCATTCTTGACAAGATGAGGCTGCTGAACCCATGCGCCATCAATGAAAATTCCAGGAACAACATTTGAACATCTTCTGAAATTAATCAGCTTGTGAAAATAAGCTGAATTACGATCCCCTTCCTTGATCCATTTGGCCCTAGACTTCTGTCTCATCAAGGATTCATAGGCATTTGCAGTATCCCACAATTCTTGTTGCAAGGCTCTCTTGGTCTGAACTTCACTTTCAGATAGAGTTCTATGGGAAGCAATATTCTCCAGATTAGCTAGCTTCTGCTTCAGCTGCTGAATCTTATTAGCTTTAATGTCCCCCTTCTCTTTACTCCACTGTTTTATGGAATATCTCAAGTTCCTCAGTTTGTTTTTAAGTGCAATTCCACCCCAACCACCCTGCTGATCTGCAGTCCAAGCCTCCTTAATCATAGAATGGTAGCCTTTTTGGTTTAACCACCAATCCACAACCCGAAAAGGCTTAAGGCCCCAGTCCACCATTTTTGTCTTCAAGATGAGAGGGCAGTGATCCGAGAAGTCTCTTTGAAGGACATGCTGTGAGGTATTAGGCCACAAAGATAGCCATTGATCACACACCAGAAATCTATCAAGGCGACTCTTGGCACTACCATTGGGTCTAAACCAAGTAAAATTGCTTCCAAGGCATCTAACATCATGAAGCTCCATCTCAGATATCCAGTTATTAAAATCTGAGATATCTGAGGTAGTGACAATCCTTTGAGATGAGGTAATTCTCTCATCCTGGCTTCTAATAGAATTGAAATCTCCAAGGACACACCATAGGCCATTGGGATTGGAAGCTTTGAGATGACTCAATTCATCCCACAGAATCCTTTTCCCAGCTTGGTCACATGGGGCATAGACATTGACAATATGCAACCACTGGTTTTCTTTTACCCATTTGCCTACCAGCATTAGAAAGTGCCTACCCTTAACCCTCCTTTCAACCTGGAAATCAGAGTTACTCCACATGCACAGCAAGCCACCTGAAGCTTGGGTTGAAGGAACAAAGTCCCAAGATACAGAGGAGTCTCCCCACATGGATTGACAAATAAGCTTGTCAAAAGAGTCCTTTTTTGTCTCTTGAATACAGACAAGGTCCACCTTCTGTTTCATGATAATCCTCCTAATGGCAGTCCACTTAATTCCCCTGCCCAGTCCTCTTGAGTTGTAGGACAGAATAATCATGGTTGAACATTTTTAATACCCATCTCTGTTGCAAGCTTGGTGTCCCTTTTTTCCATTTCTGACATCAATTCACGAATCTTCATGCTGTCTTCACCATGGGTCAAGCCCATTTCTGCTAATAAGACACACTGTTTTTCCAGGATATGGGGGTTTATTTGGCCGTGCTCATCATCCTGCTTTATACATTCTGATTCCAAGTGAGATACTATATTGGTATGGGCTGTCTTCAAGGTTCCTTTGGTAGGAGAAGGCAGTATAGGATATGTTAGAGGGTCCACGGCCATTTCCTGGTTGTATTGGGCCTGTTCTCTAGCCCCCCCAACCGTTTTTCTTCTAACATAATATTTAGTACCAGCAGAGCCAAGAATTGGGCCTGAAGGTCTAAGGCCCAAATTCCCCTTTTCCTTTATAATATCGTTCTTGTCTAGGGATATACTATCCCTGTTGTCGGCTTGGGCAGAGGATGTTGGTAGGCTTACTACCTGCGGAAGCTGCTGTTCCTGCTTTCCTTCTGCTGGGCAATCTGTGCATGCAGAGGTTTCCTCAAGTGGATTCCTCTGCTGACCAGCAAATGAGTCAACTTGCCTTTTCGGTGCTTGTTTGTGAATACTCTCTCTCCTATTCCCCTGACTCGAAGCATTTATTGCATCCCACTTTACCACCTTTTGACCAGAGCTAATATGCTGAGACGGAACAGCAGCTTCAACGGTTGGGTAAAGGTTCAAAATTGCGTTGTCTTCATGTGGATAATCCACGTCATCGATATCGGTGAAGGACCGGTCCAAGCTGCAGCGCCCAATGGCTTGGACCCATTGGTCACGGCGCGTTTGGAGATCGCGGTCCACTCTCCCGACGGTGGAGAAGCCGTCGCTGTCGTAGACTGGACTACCTTCAGAGGTCTCATGCATGGAATCAGCCCCATACATATCACTTCCGATAACGACAGGGCTGTTTGGCTCCGTCGAGAACGGAGACGGCGGCATCCAAGAGACCATCCTCTTCTGGTCCAATCTCGTACCCAACCATGTCGTGTCTTCGACCACATGAAGAGTGGTTTCGATTCCGTCAATGACCGCCTTCAGCTCCGTTCGGATTCCTGGTGTCATCGTCGTCCGGATTAATATTCTTGCCACGTCAAGGCGACGCCTCTGTTCCACCAGTTCATCGACTTCCACCATATCGCCAATCGCCTCAACCATCTTCCCCATGGATTCCGACTCCCACGCTGTCGGCGGCAATCCCCACAAAAGTATCCAGGCGAGCCTATGGGTTGGGCGAATATCCTGGGACCATTTCTGAAGGTCCAGGATGGGTGTGGAGCCATGCGTCTTCTCCTCTTGCTTAATCTGGGTGGCCTTAGAATCGTCCAAGTTGAGAAGGATGATCCAATCGTCAGCCCAGTAGCAAGGAGTAACTTCAGGGTCTAAAACCCACTTAAGCTCATCCTCTACCTTTTCGAACATCCCCCTGTTTTTTAGACGACCAACCCACGCCTTCTGGAGCCATGCCTTCTGGTCCATATTTGTGTTGATAACCACCGGCGGCCTGTGTACGTCCTGTGAGGCTTGTGAACAAGCTGCCCTCTGATTGTGTAAGATACTCTGTCCCGGCGAGGCCATTGTAACCACCTCAGCGTAAGACCGAAGTCTTGCGCCAGTGACGTTTGTGCGCGGGGCTCCTCGACCATAACTGGTCACACCTTGTGGCTTGCCATTAACAGGTGTAAATTGATTCTTTTGATTTCTACTGGCTCTCTTACCCCGTTCAAACTTGGGCCGATTAACAAACATTTTCGACTTGCCGAAAAAAATGTTGTTATCAAGTTGTCGTTCCAGCCGCAATTCATCTTCTACCTCTTTGAACCTGACAAAGCCATATCTATGGCCTTCCTTGTTTTTGGTTTTGGGGATAAACACCTCCCACACCGTACCCCATCTGTGGAAAATCTGCCATAACTCCTTCTCATTCACCCAATCAGGGAATCTACAGAAGTAGAAGGTTGTGATGTCAGCCTTATCTCTCCACGTTACTGTTCTATCGAGTCTGTGGTTGTTTTCGGGTCTTGATGGCCCACCGTGAGTTTCTGTGATCGTCTTCCTCCTACGAGTTACTTGGACCCATTCCCCATCATTGGTAGTCAATATCAATATTCGGTTTATTTTATCTCCTTTTCCTCCCTCTATACTTAAATCCTTAAAATTTCAACAACTTGAATATTTTGATATAATAAATATATTATGAGATGTTTTCTAGATACTCTAACACCCCTCCCCCTCACCCCCAAGCTATAGTTTTCTAAGCATTAATGTTAAGGGCTGAGATATATTATAGTAATAATGGATGCCAGAGACTTGCACCTAAGAAGCTCAACAATAATACTCTGAAATTGCAAAAAGAATACAAGATGGAAATTGAAACACACAGATTAATAATTGGATCCCAGACACCAGGAAACTCCCACTAACCAACGCTCCTAATTTTTCTCAGAATACCAACCTGTCTTCTAGACTCCCCCTCCAAATCCTTTTGATCTCTCTTCTCTGTACTGATTCTCCCCATACACAACCTGCCAGCTGTCCACTTATATAACAGATTTGTCCTTCTCTCTGACTTCATAAATAAATCCTTCTACTCTGCTAGGCCCATTCATTCTGAGCCCATATTTCTTTCTTTCTTCTACATGCATGGAAAGCAGGAAATTGTTGAATAAAGGAAAAATCAAGGGTTCTCATGATCCTGGAGATCAGCCCATTTAATAATTAAAACTTCAACAGAATCATTTAGAAGTCTTTTGGATGTTAAAACTGCCTCTAGTTGACCCTGTAATTCTAACTCCACAATACAGAAAACAGGAAGTTGTTGGTATGAAACATCATCCTGAACAACCTTTTTAACTAAAATATATGAAATATAGAGTATATGCATGAGTGAGCTAGTAAAGCCACTTCACAAGCTACTTCCCAATCCTACGAACCACCTTAAAAGGACCATAAAAGCATCTACTAAGCTCTTGATTGATCCTATTTGCTAGTGACGTCAAATTATACGGTCTTAGATTAAGGTAAACAAAGTCACCCAGTTCAAATTCTATGTTCCTTCTATGTTTACCAGTCCGCATGTCATCCTATCCTGAACCTTGCATAAATTTTGTTTTAGTTCCTTTAAGGTTGAATCTCAACGGATCAAAATTCTGTCTACCTCCTCTAATGATGTCTCACAGTTATTAAAACACAACACATGGAGGATCATACCTGTACAAAGCCTTGAAGGGTGTTATCTTGATAGATTCCAGATGGGAAGATAGATATACTAGTATTTTTCGTCAGTGGGAAAGAAAGGCACAATCCAGAGATGACCAACATATAATGGCAATAAACAACCTGATCCAACTAAAAACAACTCAAAGGTAGGAATAGCACACCAAATTTGAGCATTAAACGCTGCAGAACGACACTTGAGGAACTAAGCAGTACTATTAGGATGGTGAACAATATCAACAGACGCTGGTTTCTAATGGAGATGTTGTGTGGCAAGACAGAAGTGGTTGGAAAGAGGACCTCACAGACTCACATGCACGCTAGAAAAACATGGCATACAGATCTAAAACTGCAGCCACAGAAGGGGAGAGGCCATAACGGGTATATAAGTGATTTCATACTATATGTCTAACAATATAAAATTTGAGTAATGCTACAGGGCTAAACAACATTAACTAGGCTTTTAGATGTTCTTTGGTTGGAAGTGGAAGGAGAGGAGGGGAAGGGATATTTTAATTAGACGTCTTTGGTTTAGATGTTTGGAGGGAAGGGACGGGGAAATTAGAGGGGCTAAAATCCCTCCCCTGTAATGTAGGGAGGATTCAAAGGAAAGTGAAGGTGATGTATAATTTTTTGACCATGCAGACAAAATCATCACAGGATTTTATTGTCTCTCATCTTCTTCATGATTAATTATAAGGATATAATGGTATAGTTGTCTTCCACTCCCCTTGCCAACCAAACATAGTATCCTTCCCCTCCCCTCCCCTCCCCTCCCTCTTTTGAACCAATCCTAGTCAATTGCTCTAATAAAAACAGTGTTTACTGTGATGTTGTGTGTCAATGTAGACCACACCTCATGCTATTTATAATAGGAAAAGGGAATCAGTATTGATTACAAGATCAATCAATTACTGATTAATAAGGAAACTAAATAATGAATAATAAGAAAAATAATCTCATACTAAACTGTTCTAATTAAAACATCAAATCATATATTTCACAGCTCTGATTCCCTGGGAAAGGAAATTATGATAAGACTCTCTCTACTTGAGAGTAGTCACGAAATTGTCATGTTTCAAGTGTAGAGGGAACAGGTAGAAAATACACTACCACTGCTTGAGTTCGTGCTAAAAGAGTGTTAGAGTTCACTCTCATTCATCCAGGAGTCAATAATAACTAACAATAAGTACACTCTAAACTTTCTTCTTTCCTCAAAACATTCAAGATTCAAAACCCTTTTTTCCATAGCTGTCGATTGTCATAGTAGTCAAACTCTCGGAACAATGTCAAGCAATGCAAGAGTGTATGACACCAAAATCAAACACAATTAATAACAATTACACAAAAAGAACACAATTTATTATTGTTACTGTTAGATTTCATCTTAAAATCAATAGACACCAACTGAAGTTGACCAACAGAATATAAGCTACACCCCGAGAATTAAGGCAACCGATATGAGACTTCCTAACCTCCCCCTCCACAGATGTCTGCCGGAACAGGCGAACCTACTAGAATAGGCGACAACCAAGATGGATTATAGGCTCTGATATCATTTAGATCTCAGCTTAAAGCCAATCGGCACTAAGTGAAGTAATCCAACAAATATATAAGTTGCACCCGAGAATAGACCAGATGATGTCGGACTTCCTAACAGTTACTACTATTATTATTAATTCCAACTATTTACCTGAAATTGACTCTCTGCGGCGACGCAACCTCAATAGTTGATCGAACAATGAAAACGCCATCAGGTGGAAACGTTATGACGTTGTTGAGCGTCCGATTCCGAACATCTATGACCTGCAACACGTCACCCGCTTGGGTTCCGAACAAGGGAGCCTTCTCGACGATGAAGAGCTGCTCCTTCTCCGTTGTCCACAGCAGCCGCCAAGTCGCCGACAGCGCATCCCCGGTGGTCACGGAGCCTTCGCCCGCCGCGGCCATCGCATTGATGGCTTCGACGATCGCGGCGTGCTTCGCGGGGTCGCTCTGGGTCTTGATGCCGCGGTCCTGGTCGGCGATGAGGGCGAGGAGTTGCTCCTTGGCGGATCGTGATTGGGCGGTGATGGAGGAGCAGGTGAAGCGCCGGTGCGAGTAGCGCTGGGCGGGGAGCTTGGTGGAGAAAGGGTTGGGAAGAAGGAGCGTGGCCATGGGCGTGGGCGGTGGGGGTGATTGAGTTCCATGGGGTCTGTGTGGAGGGGGTGAACTTGAAAGGAATTGGCGGTTGAGAACTGAAATCTCTCTCACGCAGGAAGATATTGTGGGAGCCACATGGATATTAATTTTTGTGGGAATTTTTTAATTTTGTCTTCTTTTTTATAATGGGGTTTAAACACGAGAGATTTATAATATTTACACATTCAATCAATTAACCTAAACTGCTTTATTCTAATTTTGCTTTTTGTTTTGTGAATTTTGAATAAATCCCACATTTATTTATATTCCCTAATTAATATAGGTGCATGTCAAATAGATTTAGGTGAGAAGGAAAGGAAAGAGGAGGGACTGGAGGAGAAATGTGAGTTTTTGGTTGATTTGGTTTAGTAGAATTGGACGAAAGATTTCAAAATGAAAATAATATGGATTCAATTAATAAAGTTTTCTTGGTTGAAATGTTCTTATTTGAGAGAAAAATACTATTCATTGTAAAGTAGATTAGTTTTATTTGTTGAAATGATTAGCTTTATTTTTTAAAATTAATTTTGAAAAGGCTTATGTTAAGATTGATTGGAAGTTTCTTTGGATGACTCTCAATGATTTTGGTTTTCCTTCTAAGATTATTGACCTTATTATCAATTGTATCATGAATACTCTCTCTTTGAAGTGGAATAATGAGATATTAGACAACTTTTCTCCTAAGAGAGCTCAAACAAGGGGACTCTTTATCCTCTTACCTACTCCTTTGTATGGAGAAGTTAGCCTTGCTTATTCAAATGGTAATGCAAATAATCAATTATAGTCTTAGATAATCGATTATCATGTATGGTAATGCAAATTTTTTTAAAATGCACATATAACAAGTAAGCAATTGAAATGTACAAACAAACACATAAATGCTAATGAATATGTACATGAATGTAGGCTCCTATATTGGCTCAAGTGAGATTAGACTCACTTAAAATACCAAGCTCATTATGAAGATGGTAGAACCTATCCCTTGCTAGAGGTTTAGTAAAGATGTCAACTAGTTGTGAGTATGTATCAACAAACTTTATATCACAATCACCCTAGTGAATATGATCCCTAATTAAATAATATCTAATCTCTATATGCTTTGCTCTAGAATGTATGAGAGGATTTTTGGTGAGACTAATGACACTAGTGTTATCACATATTAAAGGAGCGTGTTCTAAATGCAAACCAAAGCTAGAAAGTTGTTGTTTAAGCCACAAGATTTGTGCACAAAAACTCACCACATCAATGTACTCAACCTCACCCATAGAAAAGGCATTGCATGCTTGTTTCTTGCTATTTCAAGATACTAGGCCATTCCCTAACAAGTGGCAATTGCCACTAGTGTTTTTCCTATCTAGTTTGTAGAAGCATATATGATATGAAGTTTTGATGATGCCAAAGATGAGCGCAATTCAAGTCAAGAATTCAGAAATGCAAGAAGAACGATGTACTTAGTTAGGATCTTAGAAAGAATTCCTTAATTGATGTTGCACAGGTTTGGCTAAAGGAAATATTTTACAAAAGTTTTTTAAAGAACAATTATCTTTTCAAAAATATGATATTTCCTCTCTAGTAATCGATTACCAGAGGATGTAATCGATTACCAGTGGATGTAATTGATTACCAGTGGCTAAATTAGTTTCTGAAACAATTTGAAAATTTTGAATTTGAATTTAAAAGCCTGTAAACGATTACACAAGGTATGTAATCGATTACTAGAAGTTTAAATTGTTTGTAACATCTTTTAGAAATTTGAATTTAAATTTTAAAAGCTTGTAATCGATTACATCATTTGTGTAATCGATTACCAAACACAAAAAATTCAAATTTCAAGTCTGAAGAGTCACAACTCTTCATAAACTAACTGTGTAATCGATTACCACATTTATGTAATCGATTACCAGTAAGGAATTTTTGAAAATAACTCCCAAGACTCACAACTGTTCAAGAAGTTTTTGAATGATCATCAAAGGCCTATAAATAGGTGACTTGGGATACGAAATTCCTTAGAGTTTTTCTGAACAACATTGTCTTATCCTATCAAAACCAAATTGTCTTATCACTCTCAAAATATTCCTTGGCCAAAATACTTACAAATTCAATAAGGAATCTTGATCGATCTTCAATTGTAATATCCTTCTCTTAAAGAGAGAAAATTCTTCTTCTTCTTCTTATTCAAAGAGATCTATTTAAGAGACTGAGGGTCTCTTAAGTTATAAGGATATCTGAACACAAGGGAAGGGTATCCCTGTGTGGTTCAGAGTTTGTAAAAAGCTTTTTACAAGATAACGGAAATCTCAAGCAGGTTGCTTGGGGACTAGACGTAGGCACAGGGGGTGGCCGAACCAGTATAAAATCTAAGTTTGCATTCTCTCTTCCCTTAAATTTCTTTTGTTTATTGCTATTTATCTTTTGCTTTAAAGAAGTTTATTTTTGAATTGTCTTTTGAGTAATTCATATTAAGGGTGCATTGTTAATTCAAAAAGAGAGTTAAATTGTAATTGGAAATAATTTTTGTATCTTAATTCAACCCCTCTTCTTAAGATAACTGAGGCCACTTGTCCAACATAGTTTGCATCCAACAAAGTCTGAAGCTAAGTATCCCACAAGAGAGATCTCAACACCTTTAGGGTACCATAAGCCAACATCTAATGCTCCTCTAAGGTATTTCATGATCTTTTTTACTGGAAAAAAATGAGACTCCTCAGGACAAGATTCATAGCATGCACACATGCAAATACTAAACATTATGTTTGGTTTACTTGCAACCAAATAAAGTAGGGAACCAATGATACCTGTATATTTTGTTTGATCAATGGACTTTTCTTTTTCATCAGCACTAAGGTAGCAATTAGTAGCCATAGGAGTTGCAACCTTTTTGCTTTTATCCATCTCAAACTTCTTGAGAAGTTCCTTGCAATACTTGTTTGATGGAGAAATGTCCCATGGTTTATTTTCTTCACTTGGAGACCAAGGAAGTAGTTTAGCTATCTCATCATTAACATTTCAAGCTCCCCTACATCTTGTGCATAAAATCTTCACAAAGAGATTTGTTAGTGGATCCAAAAATTATGTCATCCACATAAACTTGCATAAGTAAGATGCTATGAGAGGACTGTTTGATGAAAAGTTTTTATCGACTCTTCCTCTCTCAAACTTTTGTTTAAGAAGGAAGTTGCTAAGTCTCTCATACCATTCCTTAGTGCTTGTTTAAGTCCATGAAGAGCTTTTTTAAGCTTGTATACTTGATTTGGATCTTTATGATCCTTCAAATCGGGAGGTTGGGAAACATAAACTCCCTCTTCAATGTATCCATTTAGGAAATTGCTTTTGGCATCCAATTGGTATAACTTTGTTGGATCGAGTGGCCTCAGAATAATTAAGAAGGGGGGTTGAATTAATTATTCCGAAACCTTTACTAATTAAAAATTATTCTTTTAAGGCTTTTACTAAATTGTTAAGAGAATGAGGAGTAGAAGAGAAACTTAACAGAAAGTAAAAGCGGAAATTAAATGCACAGCGGAAAGTAAAAGAGTAGGGAAGAAGGAAACAAACACACAAGAGTTTTTATACTGGTTCGACAACAACCTGTGCCTACATCCAGTCCCCAAGCGACCTGCGCTCCTTGAGATTTCTTTCAACCTTGTAAAAATCCTTTTACAAGCAAAGATCCACAAGGGATGTACTCTCCCTTGTTCTCTTTGAACCTAGTGGATGTACCCTCCACTAAAACTGATCCACAAGAGATGTACCCTCTCTTGTTCTCAGCCAAACCCAAGTAGATGTACCCTCTACTTGTACCACAAAGGATGTACCCTCCAATGTGTTAAGACAAAGATCTCAGGCTGTTAAACCTTTGATACTTTATGAATGGGGATATAAAAGAATTCTCAGGCGGTTAGTCCTTTGAACACTTTTGTATTAGGGAAAGGGAAGAATCAAAAGAATTCTCAGACTGTGTCGTTTTGAATTCTTTGACAAGGGAGAAGGGAGACACAAAAGAATTCAGGTGGTTAGTCCTTCGTTCTTTTGGAAAAGGGAGAAGAGAGACACAAAAAGAATTCAGGCGGTTAGTCCTTGGCGAATTCTTTTTGGCAAAGGGAGAAGAGAATGAAAAGATGAATAGCACAAGTTTTCAAGGTTTAGAAAACCAGAAAACTTCAGAAAGCTTTTGGTACAAAGAAGAAGAAGAAGTTCAAAGAGATTCAAGGCTTGCAAAAGATTTATTGAATAAGTATTCAAGATTTTTGAAATGCAAAACAAAGCCTTGCCTTTATAGACTTTTCATGTCTGGTCAAGAAGACCATTTAGAAGAGTTATAACTTTTAGAAAAACTTAAAACCAATTTGAAAAATTCAAAAACCTTTTTGAAGAGTTACATCTTTTGATTTATCAGAAACAGTCACTGGTAATCTATTACCAAATTATTGTAATCGATTACACAAGGCTTTTAAGTGAAAGGATGTGACTCTTCACATTTGAATTTGAATTTCAACGTTCAAGGGCACTGGTAATCGATTACCAAAACATTGTAATCGATTACAGCCTTTTGAAAATAATTGGAACGTTGTAAATTCAGTTTGAAAACTTTTTCAAACTCATTTTGCTACTGGTAATCGATTACAACAATATGGTAATCGATTACCAGAGAGTAGAAACTCTTTGGTAAAAGTTTTGTCAAAAACTCATGTGCTATTCAAAGTTTTGAAAAACTTTTTAATACTTATCTTGATTGAGTCTTCTCTTCATTCTTGAATCTTGATCTTGATTCTTGAGATCTTGAACTCTTGAATTATTCTTGATTGATCTTTTAGCTTTTTGTCATCACCTTTATCATCATCTTTTGTTATCATCATTGTTATCATCAAAACACCTTTGAATCACCTTTGATTCACCATGAAGCTTTGCTTCTTCAAACTTGAAATCCATAACATAAGCATAAGCAAGTAACAATCTTACGACCTCTACTCTAGCTAACGGTACATAGGTTTCACCAAAGTCTATACCTTTTTGTTGGTTATTGTAACGCCCTGAAATTTTGATAACTAAAAATAGATGTTTGATGTTTTTCTTGTGTTATTTGATTACTTGATTAATTTGGATGAGTTGAGGTATTGTTTGATTTAGTCATGTGTGATTTGCTTGATGTGGATGTTGAGTTATGTGGAGTTTTATTGACATAGGTTAAAATTATGAGATTTCAAGTTTTACCTAAACCTGTTCTGGTAAATCCACAATACTGGATTCGTTAACTGTTGGATCGCCTTCAAATTGGGATAGTAGGCTTACAACCCAAGTCTTCACGTTATGACCGTTAGGATTTTTAAAATAACTACTAGAGTATGAGATATGATATTTTCACCGAAGCAATAAAATTTGTTGGAGTAGAATTCGCCTAGGCGAGCAACCTTTCGCCTGGGCAAGTCTTGTAGGCTACAAATACGTCCAGCAGCATGAAACATCCATTTTTCTTCCATCTTCTTCCCCAAATTACCCAACACCCCCAACCTCTTTCTCCACCGCCCAGACCACTGGCGATAGCCACGAGCTATCGTTGCTTACCACAAGACCACTACACGAAAAGGAACACTTTAATCAGAGCAGAATCTTCAAAACTCAACTTGAGGATTCGATAGAGAATGGAGCCTCCAATCCTCCCTTTGCGGTTTCTTTGAGGTAACTATGATTTCTAAGTCTTCTCCTAGTTAGTTTGAGCCTATCTTTGCATCTCTTATGACCTGGGTACCATTATTGGATTTTTTACACTTCCTTTGAAAAACCCTTGAAAATAAGACGTTGTAAAAGTTTCCTTTTTATAAAATAGACTTCATTTTTATAACCTTTGTTGAACCCTGGTCACAGTGGTGTGATCAGAATTTTAAAATGACGTCTCTTTGATGTGGATCTTAAAACACCCTTTTAGCCCCTTTTTAAATTGAATGGGTATTTGACCCCAAAAGTTGATATTAACCTTGTCTTTGAAATCTATACTAAATTATCTTTGATTTGGTATATAGAGCTCTTTGGACGAACGAACATGAGATTTTAGAACAACATCGCAAGGAACTAATGGAGAGATGTGGATAGGTGGGGAGAGTTTATTGTTTGTTTACAACTTTTGATACTATAGTTGGCGTCAGGAAACCCAATTATGGGGATGTATGTTTGTTCTTGTGCATGCTGGTTTTCAAGAAAAATTGTTTTTAACTAATAGGATTTGATATATTTGTTATTGATGATTGAAATTGTCAATGATGTTGTGTTGTAATGATTGGAATTTTTTGGGAAAAGTCTTAATTACAGAGGAGACTATGTCTAAAATTTTATATTTTTTCTTCTATTTACTTCTTTATTAAATTTTAAATGGGCATAAGAGTTTGTTTTGAATACCATAGTTCTCCTTTTTAATTTAGAATTTTCATTAAAATATCAATCTCGTGATATTATGGATTGTTGTTGTATAAGGTTTATGTTGCTTGAAGACCTTGGGAATGTGAATCCCAGGCATGAATTTATATGTATGTATGTGGAATGTGATTGCTTGTGATGTTGATGATGATGTTGAGATGAGATGATATTAATGTTGATGATAATGTTGAGATGAGATTATGTTGGTGTTAATAATGATATTGAAATTAGATGATGTTAATGTTGATGATGTCATTGTGATGATGTATGTTGTGTATGAACATAGGGGGTACAATGACCATGTTGGATATCCTTGGAGGGGGAAATACAATGTTTAAAGAATTTTAAGCATCCTTGGAGAAAGAAAGGGGATGGCTTAGAATCTTTAACTATCTGGGGTCAGTGCATTGATGATGCTTATGTTTCATACTTCATATTGCATGGAAATAGTAAACTTTGTGAATAAGTACACATAGTTTTTCATGAGGAAAAATACTTGTACTTGGGGACATGTCACTCGATTTGGAACTTTCTTGAGACTCAGGTTGATCACCATGGGGGGGGGGGGGGAGTTTCCTATGCAAAACAGGGTAATGTTAGAATTTATTTTGGGGAAAGTTGTGTTTTGTTATCAATTCTTCCTTAGTTGGTTCCTTGACTCTTTTTGATTGGGCATGTAAGTCCCAGGTTTAGATATATGTGAAAACTGAATTATGTTCTAACATTTGAAGGATATATAGTGGTTTAATATATATATATATATATATATATATATATATATATACACACACACTGATGTGTTATTATTTTCTCCTATTTCTTAACCTCTTTTTGCACCATTTTAATTACTGATTAGTCTCAATTGTCAAATTAATTAGGCAGTTTTATTACTTGGGCTCATTCAACTAATTTGATGTTTTCAATCTAATTTCAGGAATTAATGAAGCATTGGGCTTAATCCAGATTTTGGTCGTGGACTTAAAGACGGCAAATAAAGCAATGTTTACCTTAGTTAATTTTTAATTAGGAGATTGCAATTTTATTTTATGTTGTTCAGTGTTTATTTCGTTTTGGGCCAGAATAATGTAATAGGGCCCAGTGACTCTGAGTGACCCTTATAAATAGTAGCCTTGGGATTCATGTAAATTCTATTATGTTAGGCTATTATTCATAGCATAGGGTTTAGGGTTTGACGTTTTTTAGCTTATTGTTACTGTTCACGTAATGCACTTTTCCATTGTCTACTTCTAATTGCAATTTCGTTTTTATTTCTTCTTCTGCATTTAGTTTCATTTACGTTTCTGCTTTAGTTTCATTCTCGTTTCTATTTCCAGTTTCATTTACGTTTCTGTCTTTAGTTTCAATTGCGTTTTCTGTTTTTGGTTGAAATTATGGAAGGCTAAATTTCTAATGTTGTTTCCTTCTGAGGATGAAGCTAAACTCTCTTCGAGGTTCTATTTATAATGTAGCTTCCTGGCAGTTTTCCCTTCACCAATTAACCCACATTCGTTATTGTTAATCTATGCACGCTTAGTGTTCGATTAATTGCCTCTATGCTTAACTTACGTTTGTGCTTAATGAACGAAGGGTAAATTGGTGTATGTGTTGCTTAATCACATATTGACAACCCTAAATTGATTTTCGCTTAGTAAATTAAAATAGAGTTGGATTAAGTGGTTAACTGTTAGGGACGAATTCTTCATAACCTAGGACAAGAGAATGGCTTCTGAATCAGAGGAAACAACACGTTTTTACTATTATTAATTTCGTATTCCAGTTCGCTTTTTCTTTAATTCACAAAACAAACAACCCCCCCCCCCATTGTTACTGTTACTGCAAGTATATTATGAACATTTGGTTTATCATTGCTCATTGAGAAACGACCTAGGATCACTTCCTAGTTACTGCATTTTAATGTTTATTTGATTCGGGTACGGCCTCGATCACACACACACACACACACACATATAATATGTGTGTGTGTGTGTGTTTATGTATATATGTATTTATTCATGTGTTTGTGCATTGTTTGATGAATGCATATCGCGAAAAATTTACCATGGTTTTCATAATCAAATTAATGGAGCTTTCACTTAAAATTGAAATGTCACATTTTATAGTTAGTGATATCGTAGTGACAAGGCGAGTCATTATAGTTATATCTTTTGGCTACTAGCCTTGCCTTATTCCTAGTGATCAAACCGTGTTCATCCAATTTATTTTTAAACACCCATTTAGTGCCAACGATGTTCATGTTCTTATTAAATGGTATCAATTCACATACATCATTTCTTTTAAATTGCTTCATTTCATCATGCATGAACATCACAAAGCAAATTCAAAGAGTGTCTAGTAGATATTCCTTTCTCTATGTTTCCAATGATATTGTCTATTGAAAAATCCCTTGTGTTCTCATTCCGTTGGAAGAAATTTTTGTGATATGGGTCCTTCTTGAGGCTTATTGTTGACCACCTCTTCGCTTAATGGAAAAGCTTATCTTGGGCTTCCTACATCATCATCCAAAACATGTACCTTTCCTTTCTTTTGGGGATTAGTCTCATCTAATACAACATGCACAAATTCTTCTATCCTATATGTCTTGAAAATCCTATATGTCTTGCTAGTAGATAAGTAACCTAGAAATAGACCTTCATTGACTTTTGGATCAAACTTACCAAGTGACTATTTACCAATTGTTAACACAAAGCATTTACACCCAAAGACTTTTAGATGAGATATATTTGGCTTTCTACCTTTGTAGATATCATAAGGTGTCAATTTCAAAATTGGTCTTATAATCACTATATTAAGTACATAGCAAGATATGCTAAGGACATCTGTCCAAAAGTTTAGGTAGACGGTTTTCGTTTAGCATAATCCTTGCTAATTCCTTAAGAGGCCTATTTTTCCTCTCCACAACTCCATTTTGTTGAGGAGTTCTTAGAGTTGAAAAATTATGATTAATACCATTTATTTCACAAAATGATTCAAAATCTTCATTTTGAAATTCACCCTCATCATGATCACTTCTCAAATATTTGATTTTTAAATCTTTCTTATTTTGAATCAATTTGGAAATTTTATGAAGAGCTTTGAAAGCAATGTTTTTCAAGGGTAAAAACAAGGTCCATGTAAATCTAGAGTAGTCATCCATAATCGTTATGGCATAGTAGTTCCTTCTTATTCTCATAGTTCTAGAAGGATCGAACAAGTCTAAATGAAAGAGTTCAAGCATTCTAGAAATTGAAATCGTAGTTTTAGCTTTTAAAGAAACACTAGATTGCTCACTCATTTGACATGCATCACACACACCTTCCTTCACAAACTTAAGTTTAGGAAGTCCTTTACCTGGCTCTTTAGAGACAAGTTTATTTAAATGATTCATATGGATATGAGCTACCCTTCTATCCCATAACCGTCGATAAACGTCAAATTTACCGAATTTTCATATGTATTTTGTGATGTTTATTTGGCATTTTAGTTAACTTTAGGCCTTGTTTTGAATCAAATTAGCTTTGAATTCAGCTTTTACTTTGTCTTAGGTAGAATTTTATGTTTTATTTATTTTTAATGAATTTTCGATAGTTTTTCAGCAAAACAAGTCATTCTGGCAACAACTCCAGAGGCCATAAACCAGCAAAAAGTTCTGGAAGGAGAAATTGCAAAAATTGAAGATAAAAGCTAGGAAAATCAAAAACAAGATATTTTGCAAGGATAAATTAGTTGAAGAAGAAGATAATTACTTGAATTAATTAGAGATATTATTTTTTGTAATTTCTTGTGATTATGTCCTTAATTAAATCTAACTACAATTCTATAAATAGGAGGTTGTACATTCATTGTAATTGTGTAGAAGTCCCAAGCAATTCTTAGAATTATATTTTAGACATCTGCCTACTAGCTGCCTCTATTATTCTATTAGACACTCTAGGTTTCATTGTATTATTTTTATGAGTGCAATTCCTTCCAACTGGAGAGGAAATGATGAACCTTGTTTGACTTTAATTCTATCAATTCAATACTTCATGTTGAGTTCTTTATTTGTTTTTGTACTTAATGTTTTTATTTGATTGGGCATCTTATAGATGAATTTGGGAATTGACTTGCGCTTTGGCGAGCCTTGTTGAATTTCAAAGATGAATCAATTGCTTAATTAGGATTATCTCTAGGGAAATCATAATCTTGGTTAAGTCTCGCTAATTCTCAACCACTAATGTTGATTGCTTGTGTCAGTATGTCCAAGGGATTGGGTATCAGGTGAGTAGTTTAGAATCTGTCACCAAGCGGGAGATAAGGTAGAATACATAAGTGAATCGGGGATGAACAAGAGAGATGAATAGAGAATTGTGAAGTTACAGTAGATCAAGAGAATTCCAAGTCCAAACCTAAACATTCATTCATCAAGATCGATGTCACCATGCAAGTATAGTATTTCTATCTTTACTTAATTATCTTATCGTCATTTAATTTTTATTGCAATTTATTTTATTTTATTTATTTCATGGCAATCACAAAACAAAAATACAAAAACCTAGTTCTTAGTTAAATAATTACATGAAATCCCATCTTTATTTCTTTGGGAGATGACCTGGGCGATAGTTCAGTTACTACATCATGATTGGGTTACACTTAGCCTATAACAACGGTGTCAGAAACTTGTTAACATTTTAATTACATTTGGATTTACGTTGGCCAAGTGTATTTGAATCCCAATTGTAGTACTAAATTGAAGCTTAGGTCATCTCCTATGGGAATAATGCAAGGATGAATATTCAAATTCAAACCTTTCGGATAAAAATATTTTTGTGTTTTTTATATTTTAAACTAACTAAAACTAAAACTAATCAAAATAGAAAAGAAAAGACATATTTTTCTAGAGAGATTAATGTGTTGAAAATTTAATAATAGAAATTAAAAGAAAAGTTAAGAAGTTACTTGTTGATGCGATAATAATTATAGACGAAAACAATAATGTTGAGATGCTAAGATTGTACTCGAAATCCTCCTATTTGCTGCAATCTCTCACACTTCTACATCATTATATCATTCATCTCCAATTCACTAATGTATTCTATCCCTAATCCCTTTGGTGATAGACCCTAAATCACATGCCTTGATTCTCAATCCCTTGGCAAACCAACACAAGCAATCAACATTATCGTTTGGGAATTAGTGAGGTTTAACCAAGATTATTCTATCCATAGAGATAACCCTAATTAAGCATCCAATTCAGTTTGGGTTTCAACAAGACTCACCAAATGCACGTCAATTCCTGGAATCATCTATAAGGTGTGCAGATTCACAAAGCATTAAGTATAAAAGGAGAATAATGAACTCAAACAATATATTAATGTGAGAAAATTACATCAAATTGGGTTCAATCCTTTATTCTCCTAGCTAAGAAAGAAATTAGTCACTTATGAAATACAAGAAAAGAGAAGAGAAGAGGGTTTTTCAGAGAAGGGTGGGGTGTAGAGGTGTTTTTTGTTGTTGTCTATGCCTCTATATTTATAAAATCATAGATGTGTTTAATAGAGGTAAATAATCTCCTTAATTTACAAAATAATATAATCTATACAAGGAAATTATCTCTTCAACTGATATAATTTGTTTTAATTGTTTGAATTATCTTCCAAGTAATTTTATTAATTTATCTTTGAGCTATATCTCCATAATTATCTTTGTTTTGAATTAATTCATTTTCTAGACGCACTATCTGGCACACTCCTCGCTTAAGCGAGACATCTTTTGTAAAATTTCACCTTCTACTCTATTTGACCTGGCTTGAGCGGCCTATACCTCGCTTGAGTGAGGCTACCTTGTAAAATTGCCCAATTTCTCTGTAAAAACTCACAAAATCATATTAAAAATTTCTAAAATCATAATTCCTATCTAAAATATATTAAAAAGTGAAAACATAACGAATTCGATTCAAAACAAGGCCTAAAATATACTAAAATATCTAATAAATGTCTCAAATTGCATATAAAAATACCATAAATTTGACGTTTATCAACCATATAATATCATCATTACTAATGAAACATGTTAGATGTGATGATGTAACACAATCAATATTGAGCATGTAGGTGTTACCTATCCAGTTGCCAACAACTCACTTTCATTAGTGATTGGATTAAAAATAGTGCAACAATCTTTATTAAAAGCAATTTTATAACCTTTTTCACACAATTGGCTAATGCTTAGACGGTTATGCTTCAATCCATCCACAAAAAGACATTCTTTATCAAGGTAGTTAAAGAGTTTCCAATATTACCTATATCAAGAATGTTGCCTTTATTGTTGTCTTCGTAGGTTACATATTCTCCCTCATTTGCTTTCAATGAGTCAAATTTGGTCTTGTCTCCCATTATATCATATGCCTTGAACAGTCGCTATCCAAATACTAAATAAGCTCCTTATCTTTAAGACATACCTACAAAAAACAATTTAGAGGGTAGGTCTAGGTACCCTAAGTGATTTTGGGTCCTTTTTGGATAGTAACCTTGGCTGTTCCTTTGGAAACCCACTTGTATTTCCTAAAAACAAAGAATTTCAGAATAAGAATGAATACACCTTGATGTGTAGATCATAACGTCTTAAAGCTCTTCTTCTAAGTATGATCAAATCATGGTGAACAATGAATGGATCTTTGATCAGCTTTAATCTCCAAAAAAAATGCATTGAAATCCCCTTAGTTGACTTTCTTGAAGTATTTTCTTAAAGATAAAAATGTATCAAGAGTCACTATTGAAAACAACATAAGAGGGTATTTATAATTTTGACAGTTAAAACAAATTTAATCAATTGTCAATTATGGTAATCGATTAATTCACGAAAAGCTTCTTTGTTTTGCATTTCCAGAAACTTGGTAATCGAATACAAGAAATGGTAATTGATTATCTTGCTTTAGATAAAGAGCTTCTCATGCTTTTATGCTTTTTGGAATAATCAATTGTCAATTGTGGTAATCAATTATTTCATCACTTAGAGAGTTCCTTAAGTTTCCATACACAATCTAATTGATTATAATAAATGGTAATCAATTATCTCAAGTTACAAAGCCTCTCTTCTTTTAAAATTGGCTTATGTAATCGATTATTGAATTAGGTAATCGATTAATGCATCAGAACTTACCAAATTTCAAGTAGAAGTGAGATTTGTTGCTTGTTCTAACACTTTGTATTGATTACAAAACCTTGTAATCGATTACATTATGTTGAACTCCTTGCCCTTAATAAACTTAGATATCAACCCATTTGTTTTACATCTTTGATCCTTACTAAGTATGTATAAAAAAAACTTAACCGATATCATACAACATGCCTAGTCTAAAACAATCAATACAAATGTCACATATGTTAAATGTGGCGTTCCTAAATAATGATTGGTTTAATAGTAATAAATTAAATCGCAGAAACCATGGGGAATTTATTTTTTTCTTTTCTTTTCTCTCTCTTTTTTTTCGCACTGTTATTCATTTCACGGTAATTAAATTCAGAAGGAAAATTGTCACTATAGAGTCCTGAATGGCCAATTCACAACTCTATTCGGATTCATTTCTTTTTGATCATTCATAACCTCCAAACTATTTTTCTTTCAAAAATATATCAGCCATCATTTTAGGTCGTCACGTGAAAGATAATAAGATGTGGTCGGTAAACTCTTTTCAAATAAAGTTCGTTAACATTTCTTTTTTTTCTTCAAATAATAAGATAAAACATAATTGTTTCCATCATCAAAAACTGTCTAAAATATGGGAGTTTGCAAAATAGCACAGTGACATCCAGAGCAAAGGTAACAACTGTGGTGGCTTCAGCCACAATATATGCAATCATCAAAATTTCTATCCAATAGGTCTACCCACCCAAAAATCAAAAGAGTAAACCTAGCAATCTGAACTAGATACACCCACCCACAAAAAGTATGTACGCCTAGTCTAAGGAGCCGTCTGCTACGATGAAGAGTTGTCACTATTCGCTGTCCCTCCAGGGCCGCTCTCCTCTGTAGAGTCTGCCTCAGATGCTGACATAATATCCTCTGGAGAATCAACATTAGGGAGTGGGTCCTCATCATCCTCTGGGAAGTCAGGGGCATCCGCAGCAGGCTCGGGAGGTAACTCCTCTGGGTCCTCTTCAAGATCCTCTTCAGAGGATGACACCTCTATCACTTGAACCGGCTCAACTAGTCAATATGGAGTAGGTGTAGGCAATACCCACTCCACAAGCTGCTGAAGTGTGCGTGCGGGTTGCTCCGGATGTACTAGTGAAGTAGCAGTGAGTCGAATTATGCCACGGAATCGGCACCTCTCATTGCCTTCGAGGGTCTCCCAAACACCCTCTAGGCACTCCATCACAACGCGATCATGGATCAACTACACTGCCATCGTGATCTACAAGAGATGAAAGAAAGAGGGTAGACTCTTTCACAAGAAATCTAACTACACAGGTAACAATACAATGTGTCCCATAACGGCTATGCATAGTCAAAATGTCTCTTTCAAGGGATTTCCTCTCTGGTAATTGATTACCAAAGTATGTAATCGATTACCAGTGCCCAAAAACGAATTACATAGCCTTTGCACATTGGAATCTAAAAGTTACACTGTGTAATCGATTACACATAAATGGTAATCGATTACCAGTAGCAGGTAACACTATGTAATCGATTACACACAATTGGTAATCGATTACCAGAAGCTACTTAACATCCTGTCTCAATTTTTAAACCCTGTAATCGATTACCCACGAATGGTAATCGATTACCAGAGGGTATTTTTCATATAACACCCAAGATAAATAGCTGGCCAGCCGCCACACAAGCCTCCTTGCTTCGTGGACTTTTGCTCTTTTATTGGTTGACTGCCAGGAGCTCGCCTGTTTAGGTACGTCACAGGTTCTCACTGGCTGACTATGCCCGGGTTGGGTTGGGATTAGCCAAGCTTGGTTTTGGGCAATAGCACCCCACCTGACGTCCCCAAGGTCTCCTGACCCCCGCGACATATCTCCAGGTACCACTCTGTGGTCAACAAATAAAAGTAGGAAGACTGACTCTTCCACGCTTTCTCACATCAAGCTTATTGGATTATGGGGCACCCGTCATATGTGGTACTAGGTGGCGATCGGGCGATGGCACAAATCAACTATCCCATTTCCACAAGCCAGACATAAACACACCATCCCCAGTTGCCCACCTTTAAATTTAGCTCACGTGCACGTACGTAGCCTTCTCCTCGTTCCTCTCAGCACCGGGTCCCCATCAACCCCTCCAAGCTTTCACAATATCCAAACAATTCAATCTCATTTGTCATGAAACTACCTTAAACAAAGAAAAACAGAGTGGAGGCAGATATCTTTGCACAAGATTCATTCAAATTCCACAGAGTTTTTCCTACCCACATACCTCAGTAACATCCTCTTCGTTCTGATTCGTTAACCATTGGATCGCCTTGAAAATTTAACTGAGAGTTCCTAATACAGAAATCTAAGTCTTTACCGTTGGGATCTACTAGAGAATGTCTAGAACACGAGATATACTGTCTTTCCTGTGACAGCAGAAACTAGCACTGCACAACCATTTTTTCTGCATAATTGGCAGTTTTGCTGCACAATTTGACAGCTTTTTTCTGCATAACTTTGAAGATTTCGAAATCCAGCTTACATGCATCAAATTTCACTCAAATTGGATCCTACAAGTCCTAAACCATGTATAAATCGTGTTCAAGCCAAAAACAAACTTCAAACCACGGTAAAGCAAATTCTAGGTATCCAAAACCCATCAAATTTAGTGAATTTTCAAGGTGAAAGGTGAAAATGAAAATTGGGTGATTTTGGGGTAAACTCTCATCTTCATCATGTCTATAACATTGATTTAGACTTGCTCAAACTGATTTTAAGGTGAAATCTCCACCTATTCAAAATTTGACCTCTCAAAACCCAATTTACTCTATAAATGGCTCTTTTCTTTCACATTTGCCACTCATTTTCCTCATTTGCTCTGACCAAGCTTTTCTACAAGTCCTAATTGACATTCTAAACTAGAATCAACTCACTTTAGACTCCAATTTCCA
The DNA here is from genome assembly GCF_004193775.1 of Glycine soja. Lineage (NCBI taxonomy): Eukaryota > Viridiplantae > Streptophyta > Magnoliopsida > Fabales > Fabaceae > Glycine > Glycine soja. Next base: position 12,586,136 of record NC_041012.1, on the reverse strand, counting down.
CTAACCCCAAATTTGGCTTTTCTAACCCTCAAAATCTCACACTTTTCCACCTACAACACTACCATTCTCACATTTAACTCTAAGTTAACTCTCCCCATCCTCTCTACCAGTTTTCTATCAACATTTCAAGCATACATATATCACAAAGCATCATTATTAAACCCTAAATCAACATGGGTAGTTTTGCTTACATCAAACATGTCAAGTTTAGCATAATTTCAACAATTTCCTTCACAAACAACTACCCTAAGGCAATAACCTAGTAGAACTACCCATTATAGCTCCCAAAAACCCAACACCCACAGATTTCAAGTGAGAAGAAGTCCACCCTTACCTAAAATTTAAGGCCCCACGAAGTAGAGGTAGGCTCATAGACTCCGAAAATAGCTTTTCCTTGCAATTTGGGGTAGAAATGAAGAGGAATTTGGAGCTTCAAGAGGGACAACAATGGAGGAGAAAAAGAGGAAGAAAAAGCAACGTGGAGGGAGAAAAGAGAGCTGCTGAAATTTTCTGAAGAAAGAGAGAGAAGATTTGGCTTTTTATAAAAAAAATGATTTTTCTTTTCTTTTTCATTTTCTTTTCAAAATCAAATGCCACATGTCCTATTTTAATTGGAGAAAAAGGGCCCACCTTTTCCGTTGATTTGACCTCATACTCAGCCATAAAGGAGAAAAAACTGGACCTTTTTGGATGCTGAAATCCTTCCTCGGTTTGTGTGCTGCCTTTCTGGCTCCAGTTCCTCGCGTTTCTCTGCACCCGTCGGGACCCGTTTTTGAAAGTAGGCAATATATATATCAAAACGCTCAAAATGTGACCTTGAGCGTGATTCAGAGGTTGGTTTTGTTAAATTTTAAGTTGCACGCAAAACGATAATTTTTAGACTAATTAATTGCGAATTAATTTATAATCGTCCGGTTATGGGTTACTCTTCGTTAATTAGTCTAATCCGCGTATCTTTTCTCCAATATACATACTTCTACCAAGAATATATATATATATATATATATATATATATATATATATAATTATTTAAATGTAACACTTACAAAATTTCGGATAGAAATTCTAGGATGTCACATTAAACATGTTTGGCATTGTAAAATTATGAAACCAAAACTAAGACATAAGGGCTTTAAGCTTTGGTCCAACATGTTTCACTTTCATTTTTGGATTATGTTGTAGGTTAATCAATTTTCTTGCTGAATTTTGCCGTGGTTTGTTGATTATGGTATATGAAGTAATATTGTTTCATGTATATTAAGTAGCACCATGGTTACAGTAAAATTTATGTGAATAATGTTGCCATGACTTTGTTAGCATCTTGGTTTAGAAACATCTTTCGGTTTTCTCTCTAAGTTGTACATGTTTTGGTAGCATGGACCAAGGCAGTCAACTAATTACTACATGTCTCCACTAAAACTTTATTTAGTAGAAAACAACAAATTACAATATTAATTATGACATTGAACCTTCAATCAGTTTGGTTTTTTATAAAACTAACATACACATAACATATTTTTATTTGTATAATGTATATATTTGTATAAGTAAAGGGAGTCGAGAAATTCAGAAGTGCTCTTTCCCTCCCATTGATATACCATGTTGGAATTATTTACCTATTTTGTTCTGTTCGATGAATTGATGGAATTATTTTCCTTTTTGCAGATTTGTATATAACTATATTTTCTTTTTTCTATGAAACTAACATGCGCCTTTAAAATCTCCTTGGTTATATGTGTATTATACTATTATTCATAAATTATATCTATTTATTATTAGGAAGGACAAAGCTGGCCATATCTTTAATTGTTTATAATATGTAGGAATCACCAATTGTGGATGCTCCCGAAGATAATGATCCTAATAATGTGTCATCTGAAAAATATTCTTCAGGAGCCTCAACTACACATGGGAAAACTAATCCTGGATGGGAGCATGTTTCATATAAAAAGGAAGGAAAAACTCATGTCTACACTTGTCTTCATTGAACTAATTCTTTTAAAGGAGGAGGCATAAATAGAATGAAGCAACATCTTGCAAGCATACTAAGTAATATTAGCTCTTACAAAAGAGTTCCTCATGATGTTCATCACTGGATGCTAGAATTATTAAATCAAATAAGAAAAAAGTAAGAGTGGTGACCTTCGTGAAGCAAACAATAATCAAAATATTAAAGATGAAGTGCAAGAAGTTCAGCCTCACTAAGAAAAAAGGAAAGCCATAGTTGAAATAGGTGGTAGTTATTTTCCTCCAAGATCTACTCCTGGATCTCAACTAAGTTTGAAAAGTTTATTATGAGTAAGGAAGCAATACACAAAGCTTATATGGTAGTTGCTCGATGGTTTTTTGATGCTCGCATTCCATTTCATGAGATACACTCACCATATTTTAAACCTTGTTTGGATGCTTGTTTGAAAATTTCAAAAAGGATCACCTTGCTAAATGTATGAAATTGCAAATTGAGCTTTCCTACCTTAACCACATGCTCAGTATGTAAAAGCATACTAAAGATAAGAATGGCTTGGGATATAACAAACAAACCTCCTTTTCAAAGAAAACTCATTTTATATCTTCAAAAAGGGTGAACCCAACCAAGGTCACAAAAAGAAAGAACATGGTGCATTCTAGGAGAAATGCAAAAACATGTCATTATTGCATGAAAACGGTTGCACTTCATACTATTGCTATGTTAGAAAGTTTGACATTCTGAGTGGAAAATGCATGTGGATTCCAAAAGATTTATTTGTAAGGATTAACCCCATTGGACCCAACTCAAATAGGGTACCACCTTTCTCTAATTGATTTTGTTTTGTAGGTGTGCCTAAAAGAAAAAGACTCACTATGGTACTTGGATAGTGGTTGTTCTAGGCACATGATAGGTGACAAGTTCAAAATCTCTGACTTCGTGTCAAAGGATGGTGGATACATCACGTTTGGAGACAATAATAAAGGAAAGATAATGGGAGAAGGAAATATAGGGAATCAACACAAAACTCACATAAATAATGTGTTATATGTGGATGGAATAAATCTTAATCTTCTAAGCATTACTCAACTTTGTGATAAAGGTTTCAAGATTGAATTCAACAAAAATTGTTGTCTTATAAGTGAAGCCATATCCGGTAAAGTTGTCCATATTGGTAAGAGAATATGTAAAATCTATATGTTGAATGTTGAGCATCCATCTTTTCATAAGCTAAGTTGCTTGGTGAGTAAAATAGATGATTCATGGTTGTGGCATTGCAGGACTGCACACATTAATATGCATCATTTAAATCATCTAGTTAGGAAAGACTTAGTAATTGGTCTTCCAAAACTCAAGTTTGAGAAAAATAAACTGTGTGAAGCTTGTCAAAAAGGAAAGCAAGTCAAAAACTCGTTTCAAAGCAAATACATTGTTTCTACTTCAAAACTCCTTGAACTACTTGACATTGATTTATTTGGTCCCTCTAGAACTATGAGTTTAGGTGGAAATTACTATGGCTTGGTAAGTGTTGATGATTACTCAAGGTTTACTTGGACCTTGTTTTTGAAAACCAAAAATAAAGCTTTTGATGCTTTTCGCAAACTTGCCAAGGTGATTCAAAATGAAAAAGGTCCAAACATTTTTCAATTAGAAGTGATCATGGAGGTGAATTTCAAAATGAGTCTTTTGAAAACTTTTGTGAAGAAAATGGAATTCACCATAATTTTCAACCCCAAGAACACCTCAATAGAATGGCATTATGGAGAGGAAAAATAAATCCCTTGAAGAAGGTGCAAGAACCCTTCTAAACGAAACAAGGTTGCCTAAGTACTTTTGGGAAAATGTTGTACATACTGTTTGTTACACCTTGAAAAAAGTACTTATTAGACCTATTTTGAAGAAAACTCCTTATGAATTGTATAAGGGAAGAGAACCAAACACTTTACACCTGAGAGTTTTTGGTTGTAAGTGTTTCGTTTTAAACAATGGTAAAGACTCTCTTGGAAAATTTCATGCAAAGGCCAATAAAGCTATCTTTCTAGGTTATTCACTACATAGTAAGGCATATAGAGTATTCAATAAAAGAACTTTAACAATAGAAGAATCTGTACATGTGGTTTGTGATGAAACTAACTCTTTTGTTCAAGAAAATTCTTTATAATAAGATGTAGGTTTTCAGGAAAAGGATTTTGTTCTTGAAGATGACATCAAGGCTGAAGAAATTAAGCAAAGCAAAGAGATCTCTACAACAATGCCTAAAGAACTTCCTAGAGAGTGGAGAACTCAAAAAGATATCTCATTAGACAACATAAATGGAGAAATCTCTAAGGGTGTTTCTACGAGCTCTAGACTTAGAATTCTATGTAACAACATGGCTTTTGTTTCTCAGGTTGAACCAAGGAACATTGATGAAGCTTTTTGTGATGAACATTGGTTAATGGCATTTCATGAAGAGCTTTTTGTATGGGATTTAGTTCCTAAACCAACCTCTCACAAGTCAACTGAAACCAAATGGGTGTTTCGAAACAAACTTGATGAATCCGGCATCATAGTGAGGAATAAAGCAAGATTGGTTGCAAAAGGATACAACCAAGAAGAAGGAGTTGACTATGATAAAACCTATGCTCTAGTTGCCAGGTTATAAGCTATAAGATTGCTACTTTCATTTGCTTGTATTATGAATTTCAGACTTTTTCAAATAGATGTAAAAAGCGCCTTCCTCAATGGACACATTGAAGAAGTGTATGTAGACCAACCACCAGGATTTGTGGATCATGAACATCCTGACTATGACTAAAAACTAAAAAAGATACTATATTTTGAAGCAAGCACCAAGGTCATGGTATGATATATTGAGCAGTTTTTTAATTGAACAATCTTTCACTAGAGGTTAGATTGACAAAACCTTGTTTATTAAGAATGTAAACAATGATTTGTTAATTGTTCAAATATATTTTGATGATATTATATTTGGCTCTACTAATGAAATCTTGTGCATGTAATTTTCATATTGTATGCAGAAAGAATTTGAGATGTCTACGACGGGAGAATTAAACTTCTTTCTAGGAATCCAAGTCAAACAAATGGAACATGGAATCTTCCTCAATCAAACCAAATACTGCATAGAACTAATAAAGAAATTTGGTATGAAAAAATGCAAAGAATCATATACTCCTATGGCTACATCAACCTACCTTGACTTAGATGAGAAAGGCAAATCAGTGGATGAATCAAGATACAAAGGTATGGTTGGATCACTTCTCTACCTAACTGCAAGTAGACCAAATATCATGCTAAGTGTTTGCTTATGTGCAAGATATCAGTCCAATCCAAAGGAATCTCACTTAGTTATTGTTAAGAGGATTATTAAGTATCTTAAGGGCACAACCAATGTAGGTTTATGGTATCCCAAAGGTACCTCCTTAAACTTAACAGGTTTTTCAGACTCTGATTTTGTAGGATGCAAATTAGATAGGAAAAGTACAAGTGAGACATGTCATATACTTGGAAGCTCATTAGTGTCTTGGAATTGCAAAAATCAAGCTTGTGTCACACTTTCAATTATTGAGGCTGAATACATAGCTACAAGAAGTTGTTGTGCTCAAAGTCTTTGGATGAAGCAACAACTTGAAGACTTCAGAGTAATTCTTAATCACCTTCCTCTGAAATGTGATAACACAAGTGCTATTAATCTAACCAAGAATCTTGCCATGCATTCTAGGACTAAGCACATATAAATAAGGCATCATTTTCTAAGAGATCATGTGTCCAAAGTTGACTGCTGCATTGAGTTCATTGATAGTAAACATCAATTAGCATACATTTTCACTAAACCTCTTGCTACAGACAAGTTCTTTTATATCAGAAATGAACTAGGCATATTGGATGCATCTAGCATAGATGACATCTTGTTTGGATAAGTGTGTTTCACATTGCCATTCATATCATTTTTCTTTGTTTGGTATGTGTTTTAGCTTATTGGTTTATATGCATACTTAGTTTGCTGGAAGATCACATGTATATCTTAGTTGTTTTGTGATTTCTTGTTGTTCTAATCGATTACTCTTCGCTTTAATCGATTACTGTATGATATTTGTTTGGTAAGTTTTTCAAAACTTTTTGTTTTAATCGATTACGCCATGTTTTACTTGGTAAGTGCACTGGATCGCGCAAGTAGTATAAAATGGTAAGTGAATACCGAGTATCGAACTCTCGGGGAACTTGTTTTACTTGGTAAAGTTGTGGTTCAGTAATTAAGCGCCTTTGGATGAAAGTTTGGTGCGTGGTACAAACAAGTATGCAACTAAACTATTCAATAGTAAATCATGTGAGTAGTGGTGTGTGAAGACAGATAAAGAACGTGTTGGTCTTCCTACTGGATGACTGATGTTATTAAAGATGTTCTACCTAACAATGTTTCTGTGTTCTATGATGTCTCCTGGACTGCTAAACCCCGATGTCTCGTGCATGTTTAGCCTAATCATAGCCAAGCGTCATCCTCAGATCCCTCTTGTTGGACTAAACTTGACCAAAACTGCATTAAGACATACATACCAACAACTAAGTTATTGTACCCCGATCCCTCATGACAATACGATAAACTAGCCCCATCCTATCAAGTTCTAAGGATCTAACCATTTCCCAATGTTGAGTGACCCTAACTGAGCATGCATCTACGCGATCAAGGCAAAAGCATACTAACATGAAATACTGATAGTACAGAGAACACATAAAACATCATCAGATAGGTATAGAAGTATTTACATCAAGTATCCCATAGGAAGAACCAACTGAGGATTTAGCTCTCCATAGCAGGGAGGCTTCTTTTACAACAAAGAGAAGAGAAAGTGAAAGATTGAAGAATTACAGGTAGTGGGGATGACTCCTCCACCTCTAGAAACCTCACAATCACTCAAAATCTCATCCAATGCTTTGCAAGATAGCTTCCTCTTCAAGCTCGGTTCTCTCTAGTCTCTCCACAGCCAGAAACTCTCAAAAAACTCAACAACCCTCTCAATTTCGAGATTCAGCTTTGAATAGGAAATTTTGTTGGGAGACGCGCGCTTAGCAAGAGATAGGTTCGCTTAGCGCATGTAAGTGACTTCTGGCTTAGCGCCAATCATGCTCGCTCGGCCTGGAGGTTCAAGCGGTGCGCTTAGCTAATTGATTCTCATTGAGCGCATCATGACAACTCATCTGCTTCCAGGTTCTTCTACGCGCTTAGCCATGAACTGCTGCGCTTAGCGGATGGCTTGCTAAGCCACAAAATTAGCTTAGCGAGCGGCTCAAAATCAGCACTTCCACCAAACTTGCCTAAGTAGCCTGAAATTGAAAAGGAATTATCATTAAATACACAAAATGGGGATACTAAGTACTTATTACCTATATTTAACAAAAAGTAATTACAACACTACAAAATGACCATAAATGGGAGGAGTTATATACAATTTACACAAGTTTCTTACACAAAAGTTAGTCGTATTATCCGACTAACAATGATATGTTTCCAGTTTTGAAAACTTTTTGTTTTAATTGATTACATCCTGATTTAATCGATTATCATTGGTTTATACATGTTATTTGTTTTAAAAAACTTTTTGTTTTAATCGATTACCCCGCATTTTAATTGATTATTGTTTTCGTGTCTGTGGAGCTTATGTGTAAAAGTTTTTGCTTTAATCGATTACATGTTTGTTTTCATCGAGTACATGCCTATATGTTTGAACTTTATATGGATTTCGTTCTGTTTTAATCGATTACACTGGCCTCGGGGGGAGTTTTTCTAGCATGTTTAATCAATTACACTTGCATTTTTATCGATTACATATAACAGCTTTTGGTTTTAAAGTGAAAATGAGGGCCAGTTTTATCGATTACTATGTAATTTTAATCGATTACTTGCGTGTCTGTTGCGTGTAATCTGTTACATTTTTTCATCTTCACCTCATCAAAACCTCCATGACTCCAGCATTTACTCCTTTAACCTATCATAGCCAAGCAGAACATCACTTTCCCTCTATAAAAGCCAACCCAAAGCCCCATTTCAGTCACACCTCCAACTATCTCAGAGTTATCTCCTCTAAACCCTAACCTATCTTCTTTTTCAAGCCTTCCTTCTAAAACTATGGCCAACAATCCAGCCAAAGCACAGAAGAAAGTCAAATCTTCAAAGAGAAAGCAAGGAGAGTGCTCTTAAGTAGCTCTCAGCAAGTTGGATACTTGGTTCACGAACGAGATCAAGAAGATGGACTTCAAAATGATCTATATCGTAAAGAACGTGAGGATTCCAAAGTTTCTGAACTTGGAATGGTTTTCTCAATAGGGATTCAACTCCCCTAACTTGCTTGAAACACAGGGTCTGCCAACATTGGTGCATATGAAGGGAACCTTCTACCCTGAGTTGGTAAAGGTCTTTTATACATGTGCCAAAGCTGATATGGACGGTAACTTATACTCTACTGTATGGTGTAGAGATGGTGATTGACGCTACAGTTTGGAAAGCAGTAGCAGGAATAGGGTTGGGGAAAAATTGGTACTAGTGAATCATAATCCCTGTTCGTTTTAAATATCACTCAAATTATTGTTTATCTTGTTTTACTTGCTTTCTTTTAAAAACAAAAAACATAAAAATAATTCTATTTCTTTTCAATATTTCTTCCAATTTTTTAGCTTAATAATTTTAGCTATTGGGGAAAATAATTGTTTTCTTGTGTATTATATCCGAACTTAGGTCCTTTGTTACTACTCTGTAGGGTACACTTACGCTTATGCATACTTATTTTAAGCATCAAATACCATTGTAGTGGGCTTCACCCAACTGATAAACTTTTGGAGTAAGTAGGTGCACTTTAAAGTAGTCATGAAGTGACAACATACAAAATCATTCTGAGGTTCCCATTCTAAGGAACCTTTTTGATAGGCATTTTGAAGAATCATCAGAATAGTCATTCTGATGGTTGCTGAGAATGAACCCATACTTGATTAATTCTTTTGATGAAGTTCAAATTGATATTCCATTATGAGTTAGTACAACTTCATCACTCTTAACACTTTTTCACAACTCCAAGCATTATGAAGTTTGATTAGTTCAGAAAGTGTTAGTGAAAGTTCAGTTGCTTGTGTGTTAGTGTTCTATCAAGGTTAGACTTAGTAGTATTCTTTAGTCCTTTACTATGATGCTTCTCATCAGAGCTTCTCATGGATAGCTATAGCTTTCAACAGACTTACATCTTCTTATGTAGATAGCTCTCACTTTCTAATGTGCCCTTAGTCAATATGACAACATATGGAAAATGATTATGATGTTGGCCAAGTGATGTTTTCTGAGTCATTCAGAACCATTTTGATGTTCAGAAAATCAGAGTCAAGGTCTTCATCATTTTGATGTAAACTCTGTCATAGTTTCATTATGATGTTGGATGCTCTTCATGTAACATTATTAAGTCTTCTATGTGAGGCCTTGTTGTTCAATATCTTGCCAAGAACTAAGAACTCAAAGGAAAGCAACTTCAACATTATGATGGGCTTCAAGAACTCGTTTGAGTTATAAACTTTGATAGTTGTTATGAACCTTTCCGAGCATCTCAGAATGAAAGAACATATTTGCTTCTTAAAGTAACATACACCGAAACATTTAAGTAGAATGTTAGTCATCACTTAAACCCATCATCATTTCAATTAATATTGTTAATGGTTTGTCATAATTAAAATCAAGGATGTGAATTCAACAATAACATCTAAACTTATCACAAAAACATTAAAAACTGTATTTTTAGTTTCTAAAATTATTTTATATAATATATTGGAAAAAATAACAACTATTAACAAAAATCCTAAAGAAAAATTAGGACAATTTCTCTAAAAAATTTGAACATTCAGATGTTGAGTTAGAGGATTATGAGGAGACCATACATTCGGTCGTGTCACCTAGGTCCGTGTTGTGGGCACCTCGCACTTTCCAGCCAAGGACTGGATGTTCTCCAATGCCAGACACTAGTGTGGAAGAGGCAACATTGTCAAGTAGTGCTTAAGGCTTAGGAGTTGGAGGAGGAGGATCCCGAGCTAATGGAGGAGGACATAAAAAAGAATCCCAGTGACGACCTTTTGGGGAGTTTAGTCTAGTTCAACTATTCTTTTTGCACTTATTCAGTCCCATTATGAATGTTTACTCGAGAAATTTCAGCTACGTGAAAAAGTTTTAAATATTAGATTTTTTAATTACTGTGGTTTTATGCGTCACGAGTTACGTTTCAGATTTCGAAGTTCCTTCTTGAGAATGTTTAAGCTTTATTATGAAAGGTTGAGGAAAAGCGTGTGCACGGCTTAGGGTGTCACATCACGTCTTGCCCAATGGGAGCTGCTAGTGGTTGAAAGTGTGCAACGATATAAAGGTAAATGGGTATATAAAAGAATCCCTTCTTGGTCGGCCAATAGAGGTCAACGACATCCTCGATGTCGATGTGTTGAAGTGTAAAGACCATAATGAAGAAGAAGGAGAAATGAAAAGAAGTGGAGAGGGGAAGGAAAATATGAAAGCTTTCTTTTACCATTTTTGGTCTGATTTGGCTTTGCGTGAGTTCAAGCAATGGTGTAGGTGGTCGGAAATCACATTTGATGGTGGTATACAATAGAGCATTGTTGTCAATGGAACCAATATTGATTTTGTTTTTATTTTTTTAATTTGTTTTATCTTCTCTATTCTTGTATTCAATCCTGCTCATCCCTTATCATTTTTTTTGGTTATAGGTTTTGGGGTCTGCTCTTATTTTATTGTTGCTTGCGGATACAATATTCAACTAGGTGTGACTTTGAGTTCCTAATACAAAGGCTTGATTCTGAATGGTGTAGGGGTTAAGCGGTATAAAGGTTATATTTCTTAGTATTGGTTAAGTACAAGGATATGGATGGTGGGGTTTTGGGCTTGGTTAATTTGGTATTGGGCTGCTAGGCACACCCAACGAAATTGCTGGTAGAAACTAATAATTTCACATTTTTCCAATTTTGTCCTTCCATCCGTATGAGTCATACGGATGAACTTCATTCGTATGAGTCATACACTACATCCGTATGACTACCGTATGACTCATGCAGATGAACTATATTCGCATGACTGCATCTGTATGACTCATAAGCCCAATTCAGGTTATTAGCATAACGTTCTAACCAACTGAGCTAATGTGTCAATTATATTATAAAATAAATCATGTTACTATACATGACACTAAAATTTCTAATGTATATTTAATGTGCATGTAAATTGAAATAATAAATTTTGTGATAATTAATTTTGATATAAATCATACGAATTATTTAATCCATATATTTTTTTATAAATAAAAAAATTACTATTACAAAATTTAATATATATTAAATTTTGTAATAGTAAATTTTTTTTAATGCACAAATGAGTAATTTAACATATTAATAATTAAAAAAAATAAAGCTTTAAGGAATTAAAAAAAAACAAAAAAACCAACACAGATGAACTTCATCCGTGTAAACCATACAGATGAACTTGATCCGTATGCTTTATACGGATAAACTTCATTCGTATAAACCATACGAATCAACTTGATCTGTATGCTTTATACAGATGAACTTCATACTTACGGATCCACTTCATCCGAATAATTCATACGGATCAAGTTGATCCGTATGTGAAAAATCTGCTTACGGATCACCACTCAGCTAGAAAAAGCAACTTTAAAACGAAAAACGAGCCAGGGGCATTAATAAAAAATGATGGGTGCACCTAGCAACACCCTTTGGTGTTGGTTGTTCTTTTTCTTGGTGAGGTTTTGCAATGCGCACCAAGCATATTGCTTGTGCACTCAACAATTTAAGTGAAGTGGCAAAATTGTCCTTCACTTAAATTTTGAAAACCTACATCCCTCCCTCGTGTTCATGCACGCTAGGTGTTGCTTTTCTTCTCCTCCTCCTTCGTTTCGTGGTTATTGCTACGCCGCCACCGTCATCTCCCTCTGTTCGCGCCATTTAGGCAATTTCTGGCATTGTCTTCCCACACCCCATCACCGTAAGTGGCTTTGTTCCTTGTGATATGAAAAATGGGTGCATGTGCGTGTTTATCTAATTCGAAGTTGGTATCACACATACGGATTGATAATCCGTATGAGTTATAAAGATTACCACCAATCCGTATAACTCATGCAAATTACCAATCTGTATGTATTTTATAGATTATTAATTTGTATATTAGTGTATTTTTTTAATGAATAAAATAATAATAGAATTATTTTTTATAAATAAAATAAATAAATTATTTTGTTGTAAATTTTCTTTTTAATAAAAAAATATTGTTGTATATTTTTTATGTGTTTATATTTAATTAATTATATTTGGTTTTTGAAGTTGTTTTTTTTTTAAAATTAACAATTTTGTTTATTTAAAAATGAATGTATAAATATTATTTTATTTCTTTATTTGTAAAATGTTAGTAGTTTATTTATATTTTCCATGTAAGTAAAATATTTTTTTTATTCATATAGTGGTGTATATTTTAGTACACTCATAGTATTAAATATTTATATAAATAGTGATTGGAAGTATAAAATAAAAAAATTTGTTTTGTTTTAAAAAATTTAAAGTTGTTGTGTTAGTAATTTGTTAAAAAATGAAATAGTCATTTGTTGGAAATCAAAACCAAAATTGTACTTACATTTTGGTCATTAATTTAAATTTACTTTGTTAGTGCTGTCAAGTTTATATATTTGGAAAAAAAATTCCATATTCATTTAGAATTTATAAAAGTAATAAAAAAGTAATTTTAAAAATATTTTTTTATTTAAGAATTATAAAATAGTAATTGATTATAGTATTGTTCGAATGATGACTTTAGTTGTTATGATTGTTTAAATGTTGAAATCATGGTTAGAACTAGAGGTTTGGGTCGGGCTTTAAACAGGGTTATAGGAAGAGTCATAGGAAGAGAAGTAAGTCGTGATTCGGATGAAGCTCCCTAGCAGCAAAGGCCAACAACATTCGCACGTAGTCAATGGGAAGCTACACCTGTTGTTGAAGATGTTCAACACGTGGATCATGCAGTTGACAAGGTCCATAACAACCCGAAGAAGTAGCTGTTAATGATGTAGTTACTGATGCTGAGGGTTTTCTAGGCAAGCCCCTGGACACATCCGTTCTAATTGGCTATGTTCATCATGTTGCAATCATTGTTTGAAACGGAGAGGTATTTATGTTTGTAAATAAATAATATTTTCTTAAGTATTTGTTATTATTGTTGAAATGATTTAAATTTTGATTTTTAGGAACGTCCTGAGTTAAAGTTATCCTCCTATGGAAGGAAGGTTGAGAAATTTGGTAGGCCTGCTCCAGATATTGAAGGCTTAGTGGCTGCCACAAGATTAAGTCCTCTGATCACATGTTCGTTGGACACTGGTGATCGAGGACTTATATCGGCTTTTGTGGAGAGGTGGCATAAGGAAACTAGTAGTTTCCATCTTTCTGTAGGAGAGGTGACTATCACCCTTAATGATGTGGCATTCTTGCTTCATCTTCCCATCACAGGTGTCTTCCATAACTTCGAGGCTCTTCATATGGACGAAGTCATGTTGTTGTTAGTTGAATTGCTTGAAGTTAGTTAAGAAGAAACAAGAGCTGAGACAATACAATGCCATGGGACATATGTTTAATTATCGTGGCTGCGAAACATTTATCGTAGCAAATGTGATGCAGCACAGTGGACTGTAGTAGCTCGATCATATCTCTTACATCTGGTAGGTTGCACACTCTTTGCTAACAAGAGTGTCACACACGTGCATGTGGTATTTTTGGATGCCTTTCGTGATCTCACCCAGAGTGGAAGCTACGCATAGGGAGTTGCTGCCCTAGTCCATATGTATGAGAATTTGAATGATGCGTATAAGAGTAACGCCAGGAAACTAGCAAGATATATCATTTATAGGTAATTATAATTGAATTTAATTTTTTTTTGTTATGTATTTAATGTTGACTATTGTTTTGAATTATTTTTTTTGAAAATATGTGTAGTGTTAGATCTATGAGCATTTTCCTTCCCTTACTTCGTGTATTGCTGCTGAAGATTATCATGAGAGGAAACCGCGTCCTTATGGTGACCACCGAACATTTAGAGAATTTGAACTAATTGCTTTGCTTTTCGGACATGTCCGATGGGGTCCATCTATTGTCATACACCGACCAGAGAGGGTTGTGCGACATTTTGAGTATGTGTAGACCATTCCTCCACACCCTACTGCATCAACATTATGCATAGAAGATATTAATGATAGATGGATTCAGTTTTCTGAATACCTTGCACCGGTGGGTCAAATATTTGTTGCGCTTGGATAATGTGCAGCAGACTACATAGAGTGGTTCTACATGATTTCTTATCCCTTCGTGAGTTCGGCACAGCTTGGGGATCCTCCTAGACATCCACCTGTGCTGCATGATGACGCATTTATTGAACCAGATATTCCTCAGTACCCTGTGGCAACAACAGCTATGGACGAAGCACCTGTAGATGCACCTACTCATGTAGAGCAACCTCGACATGCATTGGTAAAATATATTTTCAATTAACTTTGTTACTCATTTTATTTGAACATGCATTAAGTATAAACCTTTTTTGTTATTGTCAATGCCTAGGAGGCTTGCCAAGCAATAATTGAAAGGTTGGAACGGTTGCTCAACCTAAGGATAGTGATAGAAGGTACAAAAGCATACACTGTCATGGAAGACAGCCTAAGGATTGCCAGAGGTGTGATTGCGGAACACAATGTATATGTGCGGTTGCGACAAAGGTGACGTATGGAAAACGCTTGAAGAACTTAGTAGGTTTTATATGATTTTTGTATGCAATATAACTAGACAATGTTTATTATTTAATTTTATCTGAGCTCTTTTTTATTTATTTTCATAACTAGACAATGTTTATTATTTAATACCTCTTGTAGCCCTAGACCCTAGGTCGTAAATTAAACCATAAACCCTAATTAGTCACGTACCATCAATCAATAAGTAAACCCTAATTATTGAAGTAGCCATAAACCCTAATTAGTCGCATAACACTAAACCCTAAGTAGTGAAGTAACACTAAACCCTAATTAGCCAGGTAACAATAAACCCTAAGTTGTGAACTTAAACTAAACCCTAATTTGTGACGTAACACTAAACCCTAGGTATTCAAACAATCCAAAATCCTAATTAGTCACATATAATTAACCTTATGCAGTGAAGTAACACTAAACCCTAATTCGTCACACAATACTAAACCTTACGTATTCAAGTAAGTCTAAACCCTAATAAGACACATAACATTAAACCCTAGGTATTCACACAACCATAAACCCTATATTAGTCACGTAACAATAAACCCTAAGTACTGAACTAACACTGCACGCTAATTAGTCACATACCACTAAACCTTACGTATTTAAGTAAAACTAAACCCTAATAAGACATGTAACACTAAACCCTAGGTATTCACACAACCATAAACCCTATATTAGTCACGTAACAATAAACCCTAAGTACTGAACTAACACTGAACGCTAATTAGTCACATACCACTAAACCTTACGTATTCAAGTAAAACTGAACCCTAATAAGACATATAACACTAAGCCCTAGGTATTATAGTAACCCTAATCCATTGTTAGTCAAATAAGTTTATCATTAAAACACTAAAACATAAACAATTATATATAGTGTGACACCCTCTACCCCTCACATATATATTAATAAAGGAATAAAAATTCAAATATTAATTAAAAGTATTTTTAAAACATTTTTAAATACAAGCTTTTCAAATGGGTAAAAGGCTCACATTCATTTTCTTCTGCATCATATTCAAACTTGTCCAAATAAATAATAAAGTCATCTCGACACAAAGAAGGTCATCTAAGTTTCATACAATAAATATAGAACCTATATCCTAATGTCACATCCTATCAGAGCGTGGTGTTCCCGTGTTCTCTAGCATGAGGTTTTTCATAGTCATCCACCTATTCATCTGCTCCCCCGAACACAAAGTTCAAGATCATCACAGGATCCAAACACAAATAGCAAACCGGGAGTGAGTTATCACATTTCTAACTACTAGAGAGAAACAACACAACATATAGTAGCCAAATACAATTTACTTAGCATATCTCACATTATTTCATCACTTTGTCATTCATCAATCACACTTTTCATCCATCAATCACACCTTTCAATCATCAATCACAATACACAGGAATCACACACTCCGATCAAGACATAATAACACATCAATTTCATAATAAACAATTAGCAAGCGTATGCAACAGTTATGCTAAGACTCAAGCTTATATGCAATGTGGTACCATGTCAGTGAAAAACCTCGTCGGGCGCCTAGGAGTACATGACAAGACAAACCACACACTAGTAAGTCAAGTCACTCTCACTAGGTAATATCATAGGGAGACCAGTCAGGGTCACAGTGTTTTGTGAGAATGCTCCAACCATATGGGATCAACATAGGCTTAAAGGAGCACTCAAACAGTGTGATCCCCAAGGCCTACACTCCGAAGAGTCCGTCAGGGCCTCTCCCTCCTGATTCAGGTCCAACCCAGAAAACATTTTAGCACACAGACTCTATCTATGAACTATACAAAACACACGACTCCTTAATTGTTCTCAAAATAATTTTAACTCGTCGCCCTTTAAGGGTCTTATCATTAACTCGTCGCCCTTAAAGGGACTTAACATTAACTCGTCGCCCTAAAAGGGACTTAACATTAACTCGTCGCCCTAAAAGGGACTTAGCATTAACTCGTCGCCCTTGAAGGGACTTATGATCGTGTGATTGTACAATTCATAGTTCACAACTCAATGCACATATATATCTCAATCATATACATACTCAATTTATCACATACACTTAATCCCAATCACAATGGTATAATCTCAATTTAACATGTTATCACACCTCATGAATCATATACACTTTACCTATGAACTATGCAATACACACATCTACTCAATTGTTTTCAAAATCATTTTAACTCGTCGGGTTCCCACAGTGGATCTCATCACAATACTCGTCGCCCTTAAAGGATCTTACAATTGTGTGATTGCACAGTTCATAGTTCACAACTCAATACACACATCTCATCTCAATACACATGTATTTCATCATCCATCATATGTTCAATTTATCACATACTCACAGTTTGAATCATCATTTCATAACCTCAACGCAACAATTTATACAAAAGATTTTATCACAACATGGAATGTAAAACCTCTGAAATAGTTCCTCACAATTGTATCAAAATCAATTAATCAAAATCATGGGTTAACACAAAGACATCAAGATCACTCAAGTTTATCAATCAATTCTCATCAGGACATCAATTGGTACATAGAACACAATAATATTGTATTCATAATCATAAAGAAAAATTATAATTCAATAAACATCTCAAAATAAACCCAAAATTAGTTCTCTAAGGATCCCTACACATGTTCATTCTAACCCCCAATTGCGATAAACTCATCCCTTACCTCCGACCGCTCCGATAGAATTCCCAAATATCAGAGAGACGGAGAAGAGATTGAAACCTCCACTTGTACTGTCTTCATGCGATTCCTTTTTCTCCCTCCACGAATATTATCTCGAAAATCCCAACGGTGGAAGTGTGTGAAATTGAATTTCGAACAATATATCCAAATTTCATGAAAATCCAACGGTTAACGAATTCGAGATCGTAGTTTTACTGAGACAGTTTTGGATTTCTACGGGAAAATAAAAAGCTACAATGCGAAGGGTTTTCCTCTAATCTCAGACATAATATCAAAATTCCCAACGGTGAAAATTCTTGGAACTGGGTTGCGAACTTGGTGTTCAAGTTTCACGACGATCCAACGGTGAATGAGCCCAAGATCGTTGTTTTTCTAAGACAGGTTTTGTGGGCTGCGGAAAAAAGAAAGGGTTTTGAGAGGAGAAGGGGAAACGAAAATGAGGCCAAAAAGAGGCATATGACTTAACATAACTATTTATGCCTAGGGTACTCAGCCTATTATTTGCTCTATATTTATTTATTTATTTATTTTATAAAAATAAACTCTATTTTATTTTCTATCAAACAAATAAATGAAATACCCTTTTTTATTTTCTCTCAAATCATTATTTTAATTAATAATTATATCTCCTTATTTATTTATTTATAAAATCTCATCATTTTTCTAAAACTTTATTTATTTATAAATAACAATCCTTTTTAATCTAGATTACAAAAATTGAGATGTTACATATAGTTTGAAAGTTAAGTAAAATAGATAGTTATATGAACATCCAATGAAACACGTGTATATTATCGTATTACATGACAATATTTAGATAACCATTGGACTGAAAAACTTAACCTCCACCAAAAAATATGGATTACACCCAGAGGTATGCTATTGACAACATATCTAGCTAGCTCGTGTGCACAAGGAAGACCATAAGTAGTTCTCATTACACATCCACAATAAGAACTGCCAATACCAACATAACTCACACGCTCATACTCAGCAACAATCTGGTTTAAAGCATACCTTGATATCATGCCAAGTAGTTTCTTGTATAAGGTAACTTTAAAAACATGTTCAATCAAATGTGTACTTGTCTCAAAAGATGCCTTAATTTCAGTGTGTTGCAGCTTGATCATGTTGTTTATGGCTTCCTAAACACTACATAGGTCTCCAAGGCTATTCAATAGTAGTCTTTTAAGGCCCAATGAGCATATTCAACCTTGCATATGAAATACCCAAAAAAAAATAAACTAAGACAACTATTTTTATCCATTAAGTCCTAAACCCTAAACAACAAAAAAAATTACAATTTTTATACCTGTTAGTTGTTGTGTTTCCTAAGTGCATGACCTTATTCGTCTAGGATTTAACAAATCTTTCTTTGTGGAGAATTATCTATGTTTGGTTGACATAGTCAACAAACATTGGCCATGGTGAACAAGCAATTTCAAACTTCTTAAGGCACTCATTGAATTGTTCCTCAGAAAGACAATCGACCAAACTCCCCTAAGCTTCCATCACATAATCCCATGCATTTTTTTTTACCAACCAAGGATTTACACTTTGCCTTCACATTCTTATCAATGTGAAACTAACACAACAAGTTGGTACACTTGGGAACACAGTTTTCAATGCATTCATCAATGCTAGATCTTTGTCGGTAACAATAACCCCAGGGAGGGCATGACGTATGAGAAAAAGACCTTGAAAGCATTCTAGAGCCCAAACAACATTATTTACACATTCTCCCTCCAAAGGAAAAACAGTAGAGAAATTCATCCATGTTGGTGTCACACCAACAATGTCAAGTAATAGGAGCCTGTACCTGTTTGTTTTGTGGGTATTATCTATCAAAAATACCAAATTACAAGCATTGCATAGCTTCACTGCATCAGGATGACTCCAAAACATATAGTGTACAACATCTTCATCCTTCAATCTATGCCAATGAATATACTAATCATGTTCAAGAAGCTTCATTAGTTGTTGCATTTCAGTATTGCTGCCTCTTATGGAAGAACGGTATGCATTTCTTGTATTGTATACTTACTTGATTATTGTATAACTATTGGCATTATCCTCTTTCAATGTTAGCAGAATATTTATTGGTTCACCATTGACTTTGTCAATAATCTTTTCATCCAATTAATGACTTAGTCAATTCATGATTGTGACTCCCACACATTAACTTCACCATCCATCCTTTGCCTCCAACCACTAGTCTTCCATGCGGCTTAATGGGGCACCCACATTTTCTACTGCCAGTCATTATTCTTAACAAATCTTTCTTCTTGACCCTATACTGACCACTC
Source organism: Glycine soja (assembly GCF_004193775.1). NCBI lineage: Eukaryota > Viridiplantae > Streptophyta > Magnoliopsida > Fabales > Fabaceae > Glycine > Glycine soja. Next base: position 12,566,321 of record NC_041012.1, on the reverse strand, counting down.
CTTTCACAACCAATTAACACAAATGACGTCCTTTCTCTCATACCAATATTTGTGTCTGACCTCACAATTACCGTTACAAAACCAATTTCATAAGCAATAGCTCGAGCCCAATTCAAAACATCATCACGGGTAGCAAACATTTACAATGCAATCCAAACATCTTTAGTTTTTAAGGGACATTCATTAACTTACTTTAACAACAAAAATTTATTTAATACCTTAGAAGTATTGAAGGCATCAAAACAATCAACATGTTTAGATTTCACACCAGGTTCGTCTTCAGTTTCTACATTCATATCAACTTCTTTAGACATTATACTGCCATGCATTCAGTGATCTTCGTCCATCTTAAGAAAACATTAAAAAAATTCAATGACAAACAAACGACACCTAACCACAACAAACATATACTATCACACATTTTTTAAATTTTTTTACTGCATTTAATGATATAATACATTAAAATTAATAACCATATGCATATATATATATATATATATATATATATATATATATATATATATATATATATATATTGAACCAACAAAATAAATTTGTTGAACTTAAAATTGATAACCATATATACTAAAATTGCTAATATTATTGAACTTAATTGTAATTCATCAAATTATAAGCACTAAAAACAACCAATGTTAAAGTACAACGACTCAAATAAATTATACGTCTAAATTATTTTATAATTAATACCACTTCCAAAATATAAAAACAAATGCTTACGAATGAATTATGAAACTATACTCATTTAAAAATATTTCAGATAATAATACTAACTACATTTAAAATAAATAATAAAACAAATTTTTTTTAAAAAAAACTAAAAACAAAATTAACTTACGGATGAATAATCCGTAAGTTGTATAAAACTTACACATTAATACAACTCACAAATTGTTAATCCGTAAGTATTATATAACTTATGGATTCATAATCCTTAAGTTTTATATGCAAAAATAAAAACTATATTGAAGAGAAGTTGCAGCTTACCTCCGCTGTTGACAACCACACCAACCACCATAAGACTTTCAGCTTGACCAAAGCAGACACAATGGACCTTTCCTCTCACGAAAATGAATGAACGCGACGAAACCAACAAAATGAATGAATGAATGAGTCAAAAAGGTGAAAGAAAAAGGTAAAAGGAAGAACTCACAAGGGTATTTTTGGAATATCAAAATATTGTTGGGTGCACAACCAATATGCATGGTGCACAAAGCAAAAGCCTTCTTGGTGGCTCTCGGCTGGTGTTGTTTTTGGTGTGCATAAAGTGGTTTTTTGAAGTGGGTGGTTGTTGGTTTGGTTGTGCGTCTAGTTTGAGGGTGTTTGATTTTTTTCTCATGGGGAATTTGGGTTCTCTAATTAGGATTTTTTTAGTGGTTCCCCCTCCCTCTTAATTAATCTCAATGAATTTACAAGCAATCAAGTGGACTTGTTTAATCAATTTTAATTATTTTATTTATTATATCTGCTTTTTTGTTTTTTAAGTAATTAGATTTTTTATTTTGTGGATTGGATTGGACTGGACACTTTATTTGTTAAATGAGCTCAAGTAGCCTAATAAAGTTTTGTTTTCTCTCATTTTTTTATGCTAAATTTGTTATGGAACAAAACAAAAATAAAACATGGACAAAATTAGGTGTTTACATATGCATTCCAAATATTTGTTCTTTGTCATAATTAATTATGATAGAATACTTGTATTCATCTAAATTTTTGTTTGTGAAAGCCAGGAATGAATTAGTGTTAAACAATACTTGGGTTCTTAGATTCAGGGAAAGTCTAACAAAGTACTAGAAGTGGTATTAAGAATACTTGTAAAGTCAAGAGTGACAGGTTAGAATATTTGTTTTGTAATCAAGTTTTGATTAGTGGAACTCTTTACTAGTGAGTAAAGGAGAACTGGACGTAGCTCAGGTTGAGTGAACCAGTATAAACCAATTTGTCATAACATGGACCACGATGGGATGATGATAAAAAAAAGATAAAAAGAAGTTCTCCAAAAAGGAAAATTGAGGGAGTCTCCACCAACGTTTATTTAAGGAAAACGTCAGGAAAACAAAAAAGGATAAGGAATGGTCTGCGGTTTGAGAAAAAGGATTCGACAGTCGTTTACACACGGGAAAGGTGTTACACCCCACGTGCCAGTCATGAAGACGACAACCTTTAATCGAGTGCGCTAAAAGTAAAGAGACTTTTTAATTATTTATTTTTCCTTGAGAACATGAATTATGTTTGTTATATTTTTTTATCTAGAAAAAGAAAGAAAATTTTTATTTTTAGAAAAAAAAAGGATTTTACGTTTTTTTTAGTTTTTTAGGTTGACAAGGGGTTTGCCCTCGCTCCTACGTATCCTCGGGTGCAATGAGAAAATCAAACTTACGTAGTTCTTTGGGTAGAAAATAGCTTGTATGTTGGGTTGATTTTTTTTTGAAAGATTTGTTTTAATTGCGTGACAAAGAGTCGTTAAGGGATTGGACCTTGAAACGACATTGAATTTTGAGAAAATAGCGGAGAGAATCGCTTAAGGCATTGGACCTTAAAGCGATCTCGAGTAATGTGCAATTTTTATGGAGAAAAAGGAGAATTGAATGATTATTTGTTTGTGGAGAAAAGGGAGAACCTCAAGTATACTTTGTAAAGTCAAGCAAGTCGGAGACCCAGAATGGCTTTCACGAAATTTTACTCACACATTATTGAAACACTACGAAGCAAGTCAGAGATCTAACATGAAGTGCACGAAATGTAAAAATAGATTTTGGGTTTGGGGTAAACTTTGCAAAGTCAAGCAAGTCGGAGACCCAACATGACATTTGCTAAATTTATCCACACGTTATTGAGACATCACCAAGCAAGTCGGAGACCCAGCATGGAGTGCACAGAATGTGAAAAAGATTTTGAGTTTTCAGTAAACTTGATGAAATCAAGCAAGTCGGAAACTTGACATTTGTTAAATTTACCCACACGTTTATTAAAACACTGCTAAGTAAATCAGAGACCCAACATGGAGTGCACGAAATGTAAGTGATGCAATCCTACCCCCCTAAGGGCATTGGATAGAAGACTCCAAGAAGATTGGGCCAGAGAGGCAAAACAAGGTCCGAGGGTTCTCAAGAGCCTTAGGGTAGATTTTGGGCCCATGGGCTAAGTATGAGCCTACTTATCTTTGTACATATTAGATTAGGATTTTATTATTTTTGGGCCTTGTATATAGGTCTCCATAATGTAGGTAGGGTACTCTAGTAATGTAGGATTTTTCAGCCCTTGTATTTTAGGGCTCCTAGACTAGTTTTTGTATTAAGGGTAGCTTTGTAATTTCACATGCATTAAGTGCACTATTTGATGTGTGTGTGTTAAGAGATAAATTTAATTGAATTGGGAGAAGCCCAATCCAATCAAATTTTAGAGGGGGAGGTGAGCATTTTCTTGCTACACCTCATTGTCACATCATATAATCACACTTAGTACATGTCCTTCATGTTTTACATGCCTCATGACACTTAAACACACTTAGTGGAGAATCTTGGACTTGATCTTGTATTAGTGGGCTGAACCATAGCTAAAATTCACTAATCATAATTAGTGAAATTTTGGCTCCAAATTTAGCTCCAAAAATTCAAATTCAAATTCAAGTGAAATTTAAATAGAAATTCAAATTTCCCTCCAATTTTGTGTGACACTTAAGCTATAAATAGAGATCTTGTGTGTGTATTTTTTCAACTTTGATCATTTGAGAATTACATTTCAAAGTTCAGACCTCATTCGAGGCACTAAATTTTGTGCTCATTCTATCCTTCTCCCTCCACTCATCTTCTCCTACGTTCAAGCTCTTATTCATGTCTTCCTATGGTGGTGAGCTTGTTCTTCACTCATCTTTTCCTTGAAGTGGCGTCTCCAATCACCTTTCTTCCTTCTCCACTTTGTTGCCATTGATCTTCAAGAAGCAAAGGAATATTTACAATACATTATAAACTAACTAAACAATGATAAATAAAAAAATGAAGAATAGAGCCAAACCAGAAAAAGGTGGTGTAAATATCAATTTTAATTCATTTGGGCTATGCTCAAAAGAAGTCGGGGTGTGCGTGTAAATTGAGGTGTGACTAGTGGTATTTATTTTATTTACAATTATTTTTTGAAAAAATGGGCCTGGCCGAAAATAAATAAAAAATTATATGTGAAAAAGTGATGTTAATAACAATTTATTTTTTGTTTTTTGTTATTAAAAGATGGATCATAGAAATTTACAAAAAAAATTCTAAGAGTCTCACCAGCGGCCAAGGATTCACCGATGAGTTGAAATGAATCAAACCAAAAGAAATAGGAGAAGAGAGGGAAGGAAGAGTGAAGGAAAGAAAAGAAAAAAAAAGAAAGAGATAAGATGAAAGGAATAAGGGGATACCTAAAGATGCCTCCTTCTTTCGTGACTGTAGTATCAAATGACGCGATACAGTGAACTCCCTTCACCTCCTCCCCTCTTCTTACTCTCTACATGTTCTTTATGTGTTTTCTTTGTATTTCTGTATAATTGTGTGTGTTTTTGTGATGTTCATATCTCTTTCTTTTATAGTGTTCCTTCTCCATTCGTCTTTTATAATTCTTCCCCTTTTTATTATTTTTTTCTTGTTTATTTGGGTTCTTTCTTTCCTTTTTTTTTTATTTTTACTTTTTTACGTTTCTTTTTCCTTTTTTATTTTTTTTCTATTCTTTCTTTCCTTTTTTTTTCTTTTTTCCCGTTTTTCGTTTTGTTCTTACTTTCCTTTTTTCTTTTTTTTTCTTTCTTTTGATTTTTTATTTTCTTTTTCTGTTCTTTCTTTCCTTTTTTATTTTCTCTTTTTATTCTTTCTTCCCTTTTTTAGGTTTTCTTTTTTTTTTAATCTTTTTTTGTTTTTGTTTTTTATTTTTTTATTTTTTTTAATTTTTTGTGTTTTTTTTAGTTTTTGAGAAACTTGTTCGGACAAAATTAGGATTTGACACAAGTGTTTCTACTTTTCTTCATAACATTTTATTGAATATTCTTATACTATTTTTTATCACCTTTTTAACACCAAGTTCTTATTTGAAAATTTGTTTTAAGAACTCTCTTTTATCTAATTAGTGAACAACCATATTGATCTTCATATGTGGATGACTTGTCAAATATTTATATTGCTACCTATATTGGTTTATATATTTGCAAAATTTTATATCTTTGATATACAAAGCCCCCCCACCTCTCTACTAGTGTGTTTATTGCTATTTCAACCTATATTTAATTTATGGGGATGAACTTTTTGTTTGGTAATGAGAAATTATATATATTTTTTATCAGCTAGAAAAAATAAAATTATATTTAAATTATATATTTACTAAGATATAAATTATTATATATAAAATATGAAGTAAAATTTATAATTTTCTTAAAAGATAAAATATGAAGAAGTAAAATGAATCATGATTTATTAATAATTTGCATTATTCAAAATGGAGATGGATAATTTTATGAATATATGAAGTGAAATTTGGAGTTTTTTTAAAATATAAAATATATAAATATAACACAGGGGGATGCACTATTTTATGAAAACAAATAGGAGAATTTATACTCAATTCATGGAGATGAAATTTTTATTAAAGATTTTTTTCATTAAAATTAAAATTTCTTCAATCTAATTAATGTATATTTAATTACATAAAAAGTAATTTAAATCAATGAAATTATGATTATTAAATTCTCTATGAAAAATTAGAATAAAAAATAAATTTAGGAAAATAATTATTTATTACTTTTGTAAATCACTTTAAAACAAACATTATTAACTTCTGTCTTGTTTAATTTTTTATGTCGTCTTAAATTTAAATTTCTAGAAAGAAAATATACTATATTATAATTTTTATATTTTTAATTATTGTTGTAATAATTTAATATAATTGTATATAAAATATAACACATGAGGATTTTTCTTTCATCATAAAACCAAGTAAGAAAATTTTTACTTAATTCATGGGGATAAATAATTTATTTGGAATCATATTAATAATTATAATAATACCTATTGTTAGACATTTCTTTTGATACTCGTCTCCTATATGTTTTTAGACATTTTTTTTCTAGTTTAACCAAGAGGTTGTGCCAAATTTGTATTTCTAATCTCTTGAACACATTTTATTGTTTTTCATAGAAAATGCATGTGTTAAGGATATGTGCATAACTGGAAAACAGATTTTGAAAGTTAGTTGACCGCATGAAAGACAACATACATATGTCGTATATTGTAGACAAATGTCTTGATGAACATAACAAATAAACATAAAACTTGGATGTTGATTTTTAGTTTGTTGTCCATCTATTTGATAATTTTTGGACAAATTTGGTTTGATTCTTTAATTTAATAAATTTGATTTATTGTCCAACTGGGTTTATTCTACAAAATATCATGACATTATTTATTTTCATTAAATATTTATATTCATAATAATTCTTATATAATATTAAAAATAATCCTTGTATTATACGGATCCAAAAACTAGTTGACTACAAACCGTAAAAACCAACTTTATATAAATTAAACAAAAGGTAGAAGACTATAAAATTACAGTCAGAGAAAATAAGTTTAGTTTTTAAAATTCATGATAGCAATTCTAATGATAGGAAAAATTTATTTTATTTAGATATCGTGTTTAATGTTTTAAAAATATAATTGACACTCATTTTTATTAAAGCAATTTTTTTAACAAAATACTAATAAGAATAACATAGTAACTGCTTCAAACAATAAAATAATATTTCTTTATTTTTATTAAAAAATTAGGAAAATAATATAGACATATTTTTTGACAAAAAAAATAGAGAGGTCTTAAAAATTATTTAAAATGATGGGTGTATATTTTTTTTCGAGATGTAGAGAGAGAAAAATTAAAATGTGAAAACGAAATGTAACGATAAAGGAAGATAAATAAAGAAAGAAAAAAAAATAGAGAAGAAGTTATGAAAAAATGTGTCCTTGTATATTTTTGTATGGATAAGAATTAAAGAAGATACTAAAGAACTTATTTACAATACTTTATTTTATTCAACTAACTTGAATTAGATCTCTTTGTTAAATGTTCTTATATATAAATACTTATGTATGAGTAATTTTTTTTAGAGATATAAATTAAATTATAAATAATAATATATTAATAAATTGAATGAAAAACATGATACGTCTTTTTTAAATTTATTAAAATGATGCTATTCAACTTAATGTAATAAAACATACTCATCTAATAAAATTATGTATTTATTTTTGTGCAATATATATTTATATTTTTTTAATATCTATATATATGAAGTCCTTATTATTATTTTATCTTGGAACTCTACAATTTTAAAAACGATCCTGATAAGTTACATCCACTTTTTATATTATCAATGATTTATAACTTTATATAAATTCAACAACTGTCTCTTTACATATACAATGACCCTCATCATGCCTTCACATAACGAAGTTTGTGCAGACAATTATTACTGATCCAATCCTGAAATTTAAACTATATTTACGGGTTATGTTTGAAATTAGTTTTTGAAATTATACTGACCAATCTCTAAATTAACAAAAAAAAAAAACCTTAACACTAGCAATTATAGAAAATTTTAGTACCTAATATTACCAAGATATAGTCATTTAGTTCCTATACATCAATCAATTCAATCCTTGATTTTGTTGTACAATAATCGCTTTGGCCACTTATATGCCTAGAGATCAAATTATACAACACTTATCAAATTCAAGCAACCAATTTACACTATTATCAAATTGTGGAATTAAGTTGCTTTTTATGCAATGTTAGAAACCAAAGTGACTAGTTAAGCCAATTTTAAGGACTAAATCGATACACATGCATACATACAAATATTTAATGATCAAGGCAGTTTATGCTTCAGATCAATCAAATCACAAAACAAAATAACCCACTAACCCATGTTCAATGTGGACATCATATACAATGAATTGAGAGATTCATGCTGTGAACTTGGGTTCCTTATAAATTCAAAAGCAAAAGCTATTTGATTTCCCCTTTAAAACGTCTGAGCGGGTTGTAAATTTGTAAAGCAAAATAAAAAGTTCAAATGCAAAATTATTCAATATATGATTTTCAAGTGATTGAATTCAATATAAAACAACCTTGCAAATAAACACTTGGAAACAAGTAGAGATGCAAATACAACATTAGGATTTTTTATTAGCCTAATAAACTAGTCTATAGTTCGCACCCTGACCCTGTAAAGAAGTTCAAACTTTTATTTTTTTAGCAAATTAAAGAATTGAAAACTTGAGACACACTGTCATTTCTTTAGGCATTCCATAAATGTCAACACTCTTTAAAATCTTGTTTCCCTAATCTTTGGATCAAGTAAGTAAGTAACCATAACCAGCATTAAGATCTCAAGCTTTTACACACATGGATCCTTCACTGTGTCTGGGGATACATTTGTTGTGGGAAGTAATTGGACTCAGGTTGGATGTCCTTCAAGTCTTCCACTGCATGGTGGTGACTATGCAAATGTGATCTATCTGAAACAAATTGCCTTGCCATGATGGCTGCCCGGTTTTCGGCTATCAATTCGCGCAACGCGGCACTGCATCTTGTGGAGAGATCAGAAGGAGAAAGCCAAGAATCACTTCTTGATGACAGAAGAGAGAGAGCACACCCTCCTGCTGATCATAAGAATGGAGAATCTCCAACCATTAACATATTGTCTAACATCAAAGGAAGTTACATGTTGAGATTATTTTTAGAGAAAAAGGTTATGCACTTACAGTATAACAGTATTACTGTCAGTGTATAGGCGATAGGCATTAAGTTCTTGCTCTTATACTTCTCAACCTTATTTATTTCTCAGCATCCTCACTTAAGTGTTAGATTAAGAAGGGTAAAACATAGGGAGATTTAGATTGCAAAATGCAAGTGTAACCTTACGGAACATAGAGTTTTCCTTTGAAAGGAAATTAAATATATTAATTGTTGGAATCCTCTCAAATCCAAGTCCAGCTCTTAAATAATTCATTAACTTTTAACATCATTAAATAAATTCAGTATATATATAAAATGACCTTCATGGCCTCATGTGAAGTTCAACTGGATTAAATCGTTCAAGAAAATGTATCACGAAAAACATTTCAAACTTGGACTGCAATCTAATTTGGTTGGCACTTAATATTAATTAAATATAGAGCCTAAAAACTTAACCGTTAATCCAAAATTTATTTTATGTTTGACTATCTCTTACTACTAGATATACGCATAATTTTGGTGCAAGTGTTTGAATCACAAATTTTATATGCAAGAGCTACCATATTAAATTATTAATATTATAAGTAACCTAAATAAGACTTCTGCCGTTTTTTTTTCTTCCCTTCTGTTACAAAATATTCTGCTAGTGAGAACTATTTTTAGGAGGAAAAGTAGAAGTAGAAATTACATCAAAATATCCCATAATCACTTAATCTTATCACTATAATTTTTAATTCAGACCACAAGTGGATGATATATATAGATTAGACTTTGATCCCTTATGCTCACAAAAACATTCCTTTGATGTGGTACGCCCGCAATATATATGAATGTTGTGTGCAACCGGGGTATGTTTGTGGATGAATAAAAAATACTGAGACATCTACCCTTTATCCCTACAATGATGTGATGGAAGAACTATCCATAATTCTTCAGCTACTTATAATGAAAATAAGGCTAAAAGGGTGGCTAAAATATATTTTTAGTGATTATATTAGATTTGTATCTTTATATTTGATAAAGTTCAGTTTAGATTATTTTTTGTGTAAAATAAGTCAAAATGATCATTCTTAGATGATAATTTATTTATTTTGGAATATAATTTTAATCCATTTTTTGGCTAATTCAAAACATGATATTGATCATTAAATTCACCTACATATATGAAAACTATAAAACTCAATTGATGTTAAAATCAATCAGAACTAAATATGATAAAAATCATGAGAAAATAAGTCTCACAAACAACTTGAAAATAATTTTTTGATTTGAACTAAAAAATAATTTAATATTAGTTTTTTTTAATTTTTTGATTGTTTGGATTTACTTTTCACACAATTTTAACTATCTTTATAACCTTTTTTTTACTCAGAAATAAGTTGGATTCAATAATATTTATGTATGTGAATTTTAATAGAACAAGTTTCAGTGTTAAACAAGTCACAATAAAGTTTAAAATTGTGTTCTAAAATATAAAATGATTATTTTTCATATTTTTTTGGCTCATTTTAAAAATATAAAGAATTAAATTAAATTTTTTAAAAAACAAAAGACCTAATGAATACTACCTAAAACATAAAAGTGAAAGTGTATTTTTACACCCAGGGTGTGAGCAATGTAATAATTCTTAATATTTCCTCTCATCCTCTCATTTTTTTCTTAATATTTTCTAAACTCTCCATGCATCTAAATACTTTTATAAATTTAGCAGGCTTGTTAAAACACAGATTTTGTCTCCAAAATGAAGGAATTGTTTTCCTTTATGAACACACTTTTAATAAATTTGTCTGATAGTATTAGTTTGAAAACTAATTCACAAATCGTTTTATGTATAATGTTTCGTAACTTTTTAAATACTAATGTAATAACTAGTGCCTTGTACGGAGATTAAGTTCATATAATGTTTTGTAATTTTTTAAATATTACAAAATTAATGAAATTTTAAATTATTATTTTCCAATTTTGAACTTATAATATTTCAAGTGATACTTAATTTTAAACTTAGTATATAATTTTCAGCTGCTTCAAACAACGCAAGTGCTACTTAATTTCTTCATTCTTGGGAATTTGATCGTATCTGAATTTCTCCTGTAACAAATTTTAGTAGCAATATTTATGAACTGAAGAAAGAAAGGACAAATCAGTATATACAATTAGGTGTTTTTCAGAAATATTTATAATCACCTGACAGGCTAAAAAATGTATTCATCACCTGACAATTTAAATCAGTGTATACAATTATTTTTTCTTTCTGCATGTTCTACGTTATTACTATATATACAGCGTATTTCAAAAAACGATGGTGGTTTGGGTTTTCGTAATCTACATGCTTTCAACTTGGCCATGTTGGGGAAACAGGGGTGAATGCTTTGCCTTGTCGTACTTTCAAAGCTAAATACTACCCAAGGAGGAATTTCATGGGTGCATCTTTAGGGAACAACCCATCTTTTGTGTGGCAAAGCTTATTTTCTTCCAAGATGGTTTTGAAGGATGGGTTTAGATGGAGAATCGGAAATGGGAAGGATATTGACGTTTGGGGAACAACCATGGCTTTAGAAGGGAGGAAAATGCTTGCATCTCAACCCCAATCGTGGAAGGAGGGCGCGACCTTAAAGTGTCTCATATTATTGACCCATCAACAATTTTCGGGACAATAATATCATTAGCCAATTGTTTTTGCCAGATGCCCATGCAATTTCTAGAATCCCCATCCTACCAATGATACAAAAGGATTCTCGAATTTGGGCACTGAATCAAAACAATCTGTACTCTGTACCAAGTGCTTATTATTTTAATAATGAAGAAGTTTGTGAACTATGATGATATTAGCTGAAGGAGATTGAAAATTCCGCCTAGAGTGAAGTTGTTTTTTGGCGTCTGTGCAGGAATTTGTTACGAACAAGAGACAGACTCCGAACCACCAGAGGAGTATCTTGTCCAATTATTTGCCCTCTAAGCAACACGAATGTGGAGTCTACTGCTCACATTTTTGCTATGTGCCACGTAAACTCTGGCTGCTAGAAAATTCTTAAGTTGTACCAACAAGTGGAGGACCTGCTCTTGCACGTTGACAGCTTCACACATTTATTTTTTCAGCTCATGCAATCATTTAATAAACAACATCAACAGAGAATGGGTATGGCCTTATGGAGTATTTGTTGTGGGATGGGAAACAAGAATCGGATGAAGAAGTGATTCACCGAGGAGATATGCTATTCTATGACTGGAGTAGAGCTAAGAATTACTATCCTACTGAAAACACCAGGACCAAGCTCGCTGTTAACTCAACTTGGTCACCACCTGCTGCTGGTGCCTTTACGTGCAATGTGGACGCGAGTTTCTTTATGGATGTAAATGTAACAGGCATGAGACTATCTGTAAGGGATGACCGTGGAAGCCATGTAGTGTCAAGAACGGAGGTGAAAAGGCGAAGCGTGGAGCCTTTTAGAAGTTATGCGGTTTATCCAAGCATTAGGATACCATAATGTCACGATTTAGTCTTTGTAGAGAGACAAATGAATGGTGTTGCTCATACTTTGGCTAGAGTGACACCATCTCTACCTAGTGTCTCTCATTTATCAACCATAAGTATCTTTTCTTACCAAAAAAAAAACTGGGCATTGTTTTTTGTAAGAGACTGGACATACTTGTTGCTCGAGAACGGGAGAAAAACTACATAAGAAATAATTAATAATAAAAAAAAAATTGCCTTCGGTTATGAACCTCAGCAACAGCTATAAGGAGCAATTAGTGCATTTTTGGTAACGTTTAATTTTCAGAGAAATAATTACTGATTTTTCCAAAAAAAAATCAAAAATAAAAATAAACCTAAGTTTAGACTGATGAAATATGCAGACATGATTAAAAAAATTAATTAGAAGAGACCAAAAATTTCTAAATCAGTTTATTGAATAAAATGAATGAGTATTATTAATCTCTTGATATTTAATTCTTACTCAAAAATTAATTAAGAGAGAAATTACACTATATTTTGGATGGTACATAGAATGAGCGATCGATTCAGAGAGAAATACTTATATTCAAAACACATTATGTCTTATTGATTGCATGGTCAAAATCTAAAAAAGAAAAGAATAAATAAGTAATAATAAAAGACATGCAGATGTAAAACAAAAATAGCCTTCAATTTCCAAATTTCACAAAATAGGTTTTATAAGTAGGATTTTACTCTAAAAGTAACAAAGAATAAGAATAAAGTAAATAATATCAATATAAATATTGATGAGAAAATCAATAGTTAATATTTTAACACAAACATGATTTGTTACGCATACACACATAATACATAATAATAGTTAATTTTCTCATCCCTAACTAATTCGCTTATTTTATGAACTTTAGGGAAGCCGGATCCGTGCATGTAATCGGCATTATCATTCTTTCTATCCTTACATTTTTTTTATCCATAGATATTCAGATCACACAAAATTTATAATAACTCACACACATTATTTAACTGATTAAAAACACCTTACTTCCACACATTTATTTAAGTTCAATTTATACATCCAATTTTACCAGACTTCATTTAATTTAGACTAGAATAAGACTCAAATTAATGGCAAGATTAAGCATGTGTTTCGGTAAATAGTTTAAGTCCTCAGTCAATAAACTCTGGTCATATGAAAAATGTGATCGATATTCTGTATCATTCTTTGTACACTTTCATTTTTTTTATCCATAGATATAAAACACAGATAACAAAACACATATATATTATCCAACCAATTAAACACCTTGCTTTTACATATTCATTTAAGTTCAATATACACATCCAATTTTACAAGACTTCATTTAGTTAAGACTAGAATAAGACTCAAATGGCAAGATTAAGGATTTGTTTCGGTAAATAGTTTAAGCCTTATTCAATAAACTCTTGTCATATGAAAACTTATTGGAATAAGTATAAAAGAGTTTATTTTGATAAACAGCACCAAGAAACATATCAAAGTAAGCTAAAAAAGTGTTTATAAAATTAAGTTCAAATAAGCCCCTGGTAAACTCTTACAAATGCCCCCTAATTAAGTAACAAAGATGAGAGACAGCTGCATCCAAATATCATAATAAAAATTTGAAAATTATCATTTCATACTCCAAGGAGTGTATATACAGCTTCAGATTTAAGAAAAAAAGAAAAAAAAGGTTCAATTCCATAAAAACGGTCTGGTTATTTTGAAAAAATATTTTATGTTTTAATTACAAAAATATAACTTTATTTTTAATTCGTTTTCTTCTTTTAAAAGTTTAAATAAGAAATAATAAAAATAACCTTTTATTATTTTATATTTTTATTTTCTTTTTTTTTCACATTACATATATAAACATAAAATAAAAAAAATATTTTCTTAAACCAAATGATTCGCAACAAATGTGATAAAAGAAAGAAAAAAGAAAGAGCCAACACAGTTTACCTTGTGAAGAATTCCTTGCAACAGAATCATGGGAGCTCTTTCTTCTTCTCTCGTTGTGACCTGCTAGTCTCCTCCTACAACTCCTCTTTGAATCATCAAACTCTGACACCACGTGAAACCTAAAAATCAGAAAATTCATTTTCATTTAAACCACTAAAAGAATGTTACCGAAAGATTAAATTCAAACAAAAATGTCGGTAAAATTAATGATTTTCACACTTTTATTCTTCCGATACTGCCTATAAATATAAAAAAATATGAAAAATAATAACATAGCAAGGAAGAATGTGCATAAGAATAACTTACGATATTTGTAAAGTATGCACACGAATCATATATTATTCTTACGACCATCACAACTAATATATACTAAGAAAACGATGTTGTAGGAGGCTCACAAAAATTTAAACTCTTAAACTCACACAAACAATAAAATTAAGAAGAAATAAAAAAGAAGAGAAAGTTACGGAAAGACTGAACTCAAACCAGAGTCAGTAAAAGGCTTGTAAGATCGACTAAAGAATATCATAACACCTTCATTCTTCAGATTCCCATAAAGTCATAACGAAAAACAGGGGAAAAAACCATATGAGAAAAGCAAGTAAATCACTTTACGTACGTACTTAATTCACTTCCACAGAGAAAAAGAAACCCTCTTCTATTTTCTTAGAGAAAACTTAAAAAAAAAAAACAAAAATAGCGATTCCCCCGTAGTGAAATTCCGTACTATATTTCTAAAAAATAAAAACATCTGGCGAGACCGCACTCTATATGTAGACATATATTTTCCGCAGAGGTTTTAAACTGCAGTTTCAGCTCCGTAATTATAGAGATTACCAAAATCTTGATATTTCGGACGAAATTGTAGTTAGAAAACATTTTTTAAAACCTTGATGGCTTGATTACTATTTTTGCATTACTTGAATTTGGAGACTATATTCATTAGGACGATTTTTAACTGTTCATAAATAAATTTTTAATTTTTAATTACTTGAATTTGTATTTTATAACTGATACATAATGTTAAAAAATATCATAAAACACTAAAAATCATCTTAAATATTAATTTATTATGTAAAAACTAAAAAATATATTTTTAAATTTCAGAACTAAAAAAAACATATTTCTTAAATTTAAATATTAAAACAATAATTAAACCCTTCTTAATTATCAGATAAATGGGATTATTATTATTATTATTATTATTATTATTATTATTATTATTATTATTTGAGAAAAATGATAAGAGAATTTGGACCTGCTACACTGTTGGCAGAACCTTTGTTCCATGCCTAAGACCACGACTTTAGGAGCTTTAGAGTGCATCTCACACACCTTGTGCCTCCGATGGTAGTCCTTCGCGTTGAGCAGTGCCACGTGGCACCCTTCCACCTGACACCTCGGCACCGTCGCCGCCGCAAACCCCGCCGCCTTCACCCCCGCACCACCGCCGGAGGAGTACCCTTTCCCTCTCTTATCCCCGAACACCAACCCTCCACCAAAAGTAGCAGCACCAACAACACTTCCACTCCCACTAGTGTCCTCAAAGTAATGCCTCTTCCCTAGCTTCAAGGACATGAGGTGCGGGTCCGGGTGCACGTGGGACCCATCCCCGCCGTACGGATGCTGCTGCTGGCGGTGACCCAAAACCCCGCCGTTTTGAGGAAGAAACATGACGGCGCTGGCCAGTCCTGCCGTCTCATGACGGATCACGTGGACGGATCCATCATCCATCGACGGAATCCCAGAGGCGATGGGGATGTGAAAAGCGTTGACCAGTCTAGAACTGTTATTATTGTTATTATTATTATTATTACTATTAGTGGGGTTTTCCCATGAATCCCAAGCGAAAGCGTTACCGTTGTTGTTAGTGTTTCCATTTTGGTCTCTGTTGCCGAGGCGGAACATGTTCCCTCCGAACTCCATCTCTCTCTAACGAAAAGAAACCGCTTGTGAAATAATACGACGGAAGCTATGGGAATAGGGATAGGGTTGTGTGGATGATGATGATGATGATGGGGTCGGAACAGAAGTGGAACGGGTGAAGGAACATTTTTCTGAGTGAGATCCTTTCTTGTTGGTGTGAAAAGAGGAAAGAGAAAGTGAGAAAGAGGGTTTTAGGGAGGTGCAGGTTTCCTTGTTTTGATGGTACAAATGGAGAGGGGGTTTAAAGTACCCTCATGAGGAAAAGCTGCAAGGGCTAGGGATTCCTCTAGAGAGTGAATGCGGAGTGCTCCTAAGACCACACGTAAGAGGCGAAATGAGTAATGATAGTAAACGGATCGAAGTTAAGACGAGAGACAGATAGAGAGAGAGAAAGAGAGAGAAAGGAGTGATAAGACACAAGCCGATCAAAAAGGCCTCTCCCCCACAAATATTATGTAAACTGGGTTTCCCGGCTGAATACCGCTGCTGTGTTTGAAAAAATAAAATAATAAATGGATTTGTGCTAATTTTCGTGGGGAATTTATTAATATTTTAGGAAGATTTTTTTAATTATATTTTTTCATTTAATACACTCGAATTCAAAATTTTATATAAAGGGATCAAGTCTTGTTCCAATTAAACTAACACTAATTGGTTATGCAAGTAAATGTATGTAATATTATATTAATATTAACTAGTTTTTTTTTTTTACATGTATGATGCACCAAGTATGTAGAGGATTTATGTATCTTTATTTGAATTTTATTTATTTATTTATTTACAATAATAAGCATAAATGTTTGTAAAACATGATAATTTTTACTTATTTTTTTATTTAATTGATGTCATTATTTTATCTTAAACATATTTATTTTTATTTAATGAAACTGAATATTTGAACAATTTTTACCAAGAAAATATTTAAAATATAAAAAACAATATTAGAATTAATACAATAAGTGTAGTATTTAACATATGCATAAAAACACATAATAATTAAAATCGGATTGTTTATTTATCTTGTGTTATTCACTCAAGTGTGAAAATACACATAAGCATGACAACTGTCAAATAGTGTTATAAATTTTACTTAAATTTTTTATCCGATTAATGCTACAATTTTATCTTTAAAATGTGATTGTCTTCTTTATTTAAGGAAAATGAACTCTTGAGTAATGTTACTAAGAATATGTTTCAAATATGAAAAATCACAATAGGATTAATATATTATTAAGTTAAAAGACACGTATGTCATAAGATGAATTAAGATCTTCAATTATTTTGATTAGATATAAATAATACAAAGGTTAAAAGTTGTGTTTGATACATCAAATTGAAACTGACATTATTCATGATCAGGTAGAGCATTTAAGACTTTATTTAATACTTGACGTCTGAGATTCGTTTTGCAAAAACCATTTTCTTAGGATTTGTCGAATCTTATGAAGCGTAAATGAAGCTCAAGATTTGAGAAATACCAAACAACCATCAAAAGACGCATTATGTTGTAACATGTGCAAACCTATTCTAACCCATCTGAAGTCACTTGTTGTTGTAGTAGTCTACACAAAAGCCAATTAGAGAGACTCATTTGCATGAAGATGGAACTGTACTTAATGCAAGCATTAAATGTTCCAACGACCATAAGACTTCAGACAAAGTTCTAGTGGAAAAATCCAACCGTTGTGAGACAACAGACACTTTAAGAAGAAGACCTATATAAACCCGTGTGAATGTATGTGTATGAAGGTTTTGATGATGCCAAGATATAAGCAGCACAAGAGTACTTCAAGTTAAAATTTAAGATCAAGAAAATAAGATAAGACTTAGTTTATTATTGTTAAAAGAATCTCTTATTGATTAAAAAGGTTTGGCCTCAAAACATGATTTTCAAAATGATTACAAAAAGGTTTTAAAAATATTTTATCATTGCTAAAATAAAGGCTTCTCCACTAGTAATTGATTACTAGGCACTATAATTGATTACCAGAGACAGATTACTATAAAGGCTTTTAAAAAGAAGTTTGAAATTTGAAATTTAAAAGTTGTAATCGATTACCACTTTCTTGTGATCGATTACTAGTAATGAAACTTCAGAAATTCAATTTGAAAAGTCATGACCCTTCAATGTGTAACAGTGTAATCAATTACTAGTAAGATAATTTTTTAAATATATTCTGAAAAGTCACATCTCTTCAAAAGTTTTTGAAAAGCCATCAAGGGCCTATAAATATGTGACTTGTCTACGAAAATCTTCAGATTTTTTCAGAACCTTATTGTCTTATTCTCTCAAGAAATAAATTATTGGTCAAACACTTGCAAATCAATTGAGTATTCTTCTAAGATCTTGAACTTGTATTATCTTCTCTAAAAGAGAGAGAAACATTTGTACTTTCTAAAGATTTGTTGTGATCAAGAGATTTTTGTCTCTTGAAATGTGAGAATCTTGAACACAAGGGAAATGAATCTCTAGGTGGTTCAGAAGTTGTAAAAGAGTTTTACAAAGATAGTGAAAATCTCAAGTGGATTGCTTAAAGACTGGACTTAGGCACAGGAAGTGGCCGAATCAATATAAATTGAGTTTGTAATTCTCTCTTCCATTATCTCATTTATTTTATTGCAATTAATTTTGTCTTACACATTTAAAGAACATCGATTAAATTGATTGTTGCTTCTTCTTCTGCATTTTAAATCTATCATATATCATTTAAAGAGGGGATTAAAACTTGTAAGTAAGAATTTTTTAAAACTTAATTCACTCCCCCCCCCTCTTAAGTTATTGAGGCCACTTGTCCAACAAGTGGTATCAGAGCTTGATTCTTGTATAAAATTTAGAAACTTCAAGAATAATTATGGCCTCATTAAACTTTCTATTTCTTGAAGGAAACTCCATTAATAGGCCTTCTATATTTAATGGTGTGGGTTTTCATCACTGGAAAATCGGTATGCAAATCTTCATAGAGGCTATAGATTTAAACATCTGGGAAGCCATTGAAATCGGTCCTTACATCCTTACAATGGTAGTAGGAAATGCAACTATAGAAAAACCCAAGGAACAATGGGATGAAGAGGAAAAAAGAAGGGTACAATATAACTTAAAGGCCAAAAATATAATTACCTCTGCATTAAGCATGGATGAATACCTTAGAGTATCAAATTGTAAGAATGCAAAAGAAATGTGGGATACATTACAAGTAACCCATAAAGGAACAACTGATGTAAAGAGATCTAGAATAAGCACCCTAACACATGAATATGAACTTTTTAGAATGAATCAAAATGAGAACATACAAGATATGCAAAAGAGATTTACACATATAGTTAATCATCTTGCATCATTAGGAAAGATATTTCCTAACGAGGATCTCATTAACAAAGTACTAAGATGTTTAAGCAGGGAATGACAACCAAAGGTAACTGTAATTGCAGAATCAAGAGATCTCACTAACATGTCTCTTGCAACTCTTTTTGGGAAGCTTCAAGAACACGAAATGGAACTTATGAGACTAAACCAACATGAAGAAAATAACAAGAAAAAGAAAGGAATTGAACTTAAAGCCTCATCTTCTATTCAAGAAGAAAGTGACAAAGAGGACTTGAATGAAATAGAAGAAGATGATGATTTCAGTTTCTTCGTAAAGAGATTTAATAAGTTTCTAGGGAACAAAGGAAATCAAACAAGAATAAACTTCAATTCAAAGAAAAGAGGAGAAGATTCATCTTTTTTTCCAAAGTTCTATGAATGTAATCAACCTGGACATCTAAGAGTTGATTGCCTTAGTTTCAAGAGAAGAATGAAAAAATCTGATTGGAAAACCTTCAAAGATAAGAAAGCAAAGAAAACTTACATCACTTGGGAAGATAACGATATGGATTCATCCGGAGACTCAGAAAATGAAATCGTGAATCTAAGTCTCATGGCCAAAAACTATGAAAGCGAAGAAGATGATTTTTTGAAGAAAAGTTGGTACATTGATAGCGGATGGTCTAAACACATAACGGGAGATGCATCAAAGTTTACTCATATTTCTCCTAAGAATAGTGGACATGTGACAACAACA
Source organism: Glycine soja (assembly GCF_004193775.1). NCBI lineage: Eukaryota > Viridiplantae > Streptophyta > Magnoliopsida > Fabales > Fabaceae > Glycine > Glycine soja. The sequence goes on along the minus strand of NC_041012.1, from coordinate 12,546,127 downwards.
AAGGTAAAATTCTTGGAGTTGGAAAAATAGGTATGAATCCTTCTACCTCCATTGAAAATGTTTTACTTGTTGATGGTCTCAAGCATAGTTTACTAAGTGTTAGCCAATTATGTCATAAAGACTTTCTAGTATCATTTGATTCTCACAATTGTTTTATTGAAAATAAACATGACAAGAATATAAAACATATAGGATATAGAACTAATAATGTATATATGATAAATTTAGATAAAACATCAAATCATGTTCAATGCTTTTTAAGCAAAGATAATGATTCATGGTTATGACATAAGAGAATTGCTCATATAAATAAATAAATTTCTAAAGATTTAATAATCGGGTTACCAAAACTCAAATTTGAAAAAGATAAATTATGTGATGCATGTCAAAAAGGAAAACAAGTAAGGGTCTCTTTCAAATAAAAAAGTATTGTTTCTACCACTCAACCCTTACAACTTTTGCATATGGATCTCTTTGGTCCTTCTAGAACCATGAGTTTTGGTGGAAATTATTATACCCTTGTTATAGTTGATGATTATTCAAGATTCACATGTACATTATTTCTTACTCACAAAAGTGATTCTTTTCATGCTTTTAAGAAACTTGCTAAACCCATTCAAAACAAGAAAAATCTTAACATTGCATCCATTAAAAGTGATCATGGAGGAGAATTTGAAAATAAAGATTTTAAATTATTTCGTGATGAAAATGGTATTGAACACAATTTTTTTGCTCCAAGAACCCCTCAACAAAATGGAGTAGTTGAGAGGAAAAATAGGTCTTTAAAAGAAATGGCCAGAACTTTGCTAATTGATACAAATCTTCCTAAATATTTTTGGGCTGAAGCTGTTAATACTGCATGCTATATAGTGAATAGAGCTTTAATTAGACCTATCTTAAAGAAAACACCATATGAATTGTACAACGGAAGAAAACCGAACATTTCTCATCTGTAGAAGCAAATGACTTTGATGTTTTGATGATGATCATGATGATTTGATGCAAATGATGCAAATGCGCTTTTCAAGTTTAAATTCAAGACAATGATTCAAGAATGCAAGACACAACATCAAGATGATCACTAGTATTTTAGGAAGGGAATTCCAAATTGATATAGCAAAAGGTTTGACCAAGTAATTTAAGTTAAAAAGTATTTTTCAAGAGATTTACTCTCTGGAAATTGATTACCAGTGGCAAAAAATGGTTTACAACAGCTACTAAATATTTGAATTCAAATTTTAGACTGTGTAATCGATTACACAATATTGGTAATCGATTACCAGCAGTTAATAAATGTTTTAATTCAAATTTTAAAAGCTGTAATCGTTTACACAAGTCCTATAATCGATTACCAGAGAAGATTTTTAAGAAAATTATTTCTAAGAGTCACATCTTCTCAATTGGTTTTTACATGACCACCAAAGGTCTATATATATGTGACTTGAAACACGAATTTGCTCAGAGTTTTTCATATTAAAAAGGCTTATTCTCTCAAAGAGCAAAAACATTTTATCCTCTTAAGAATTCCTTGGCCAATACACTTGCAATTCAATAAGGAATCAATTGAGTACTCAGATTGTAAAATCTATCTCTTTCAAGAGAGATTCATTCTTCTCTTCTTTCTAATTCTCTAAGGGATTAAGAGACCGAGGGTCTCTTGTTGTAAAAGAATTCTGAACACAAAGGAAGGATTGTCCTTGTGTGTTCAGAACTTGTAAAAGGATTTTACAAGATAGTGGAACTCTCAAGCAGGTTGCTTGGGGACTGGACGTAGGCACAAGGGTGTGGCCGAACCAGTATAAATCCGAGTTTTCACTTTCTCTTCCCTTAAACTCTTTTATTTATTATTGCTTTATATTTATATTCAGATTGTTCTATTTGAATCATTATTTAAGAGTTCATTTTTAAGGGAATTTGTAACTTGAATAGAAAGTGAAATAGAATTTTAATTGGGGAAATAGTTTGCAATATCTTAATTCAACCCCCCTTCTTAAGATATCTGAGGCCACTTGTCTAACAAGTGGTATCAAAGCTTCATTCTTGTATAAAGTTTAGAAGCTTCAAGAAAAATGGCCTCAACAAACTTCTTATTTCCAGAAGGAAATTCAATCAATAGACTTCCAATCTTTAATGGAGAGGGTTACCACTACTGGAAAACCCGAATGCAAATTTTTATTGAGGCAATAAACTTAAATATTTGGGGAGCCATAGAAATAGGGCCTTATATACCCACCACAATAGAAAGAATCACAATAGATGGGAGCACAACAAGTGAAAGCATAACATTAGAAAAACCTAGAGATAGATGGTCTGAAGAGGATAAAAGACGAGTACAATACAATTTAAAAGCCAAAAACATAATTACATCTGCCCTGGGAATGGATGAATATTTCAGGGTTTCAAATTGAAAGAGTGCTAAGGAAATGTGGGACACTCTACAATTAACACATGAAGGAACAACAAATGTTAAAAGATCTAGGATAAACACATTAACTCATGAATATGAACTATTTAGGATGAATGCAAATGAAAGCATTCAAGACATGCAAAAGAGGTTCACACATATAGTAAATCATCTTGCAGCCTTAAGGAAAGAGTTTCAAAATGAAGATCTCATAAACAAAGTATTAAGATGTTTAAGCAGAGAATGACAACCTAAAGTAACAGCCATTACTGAATCTAGAGATTTATCTAACATGACTCTTGCTACTCTATTTGTAAAGTTACAGGAACACGAAATGGAATTGTTGAGATTAAATCAACATGAAGAAAATGACAAGAAAAAGAAGGAAATTTCTCTTAAAGCCTCATCTTCAATCCAAGAAGAAAGTGATAAGGAAATTGATCTAGATGAAGATGATGATCTTAGCCTTTTTGTAAAAAGGTTCAACAAGTTTCTTAAAGTAAGAGGAAATCAAAGGCGACCCAATTTTAAATCTAAAAGAAGGACAGAAACTTCATCCTCTACTCCAAAATGCTTTGAATGCAATCAACCTGGACATCTGAGGGTTGATTGTCCTATCTTCAAGAAAAAGATGGAGAAGCCTGAAAAGAAAAATTTTAGTGAAAAGAAATTGAAGAAAGCATACATCACATGGGATGACAATGATATGGAATCTTTTGAAGATTCAGAAAATGAAGAGATAAATCTCTGTCTAATGGCTAAAAGTTATGAAAGTGATGAAGAGGTAACATCTTCAAATAACTTATCCATTTCTTTTGATGAATTACAAGATGAATTTGCTGATTTGCATAAATAGTCAATTAAACTTGCAAAGTTAGTTTCATCTTCTAAGAAAACAATTTCAGATTTAGAAAATGAAATTTCAAAATTAAACAAAGAATTAGATCATCTTAGAATTGAAATCTCAATTTCTAAATCAAATGAAAAAGTTCATATCTCTACTATTTATGACAAGAAAATATCTTATTCTTGTAGTTGTTGTGAAAAATATGAAAAAGAAATTAAAGAGTTGAAAAATTCACTTGCAAAATTTTATTATAGTAAAAATAATTTAGATGTCATATTAGGAAAACAAAGATGTGTCTCTAATAAGGATGGAATAGGATATAAATATGAAAAACAACAAAATTTTCATAAAAACTTCTTTACTTCCACACAAAAATATAATTCTAGTTCTATCACTTGTTTTTACTGTGGAAGAAAAGGGCATGACATATCTACTTGCTACTTTAAGAAAAACTACAACAACATTAAAATGATATGGGTCCCAAAAGGATCTTCAGTTTACACTAACACACAAGGACCCAATAAAGTTTGGGTACCTAAGTCAAAAACTTGATTATGTAGGTGTCTTTAAGGAAGGAGTGGTACATAGATAGCGGATGTTCAAAACATATGACTGGAGATGCGTCAAAGTTTACACATATCTCTCCCAAGAAAAGCGGGCATGTAACATATGGAGACAACAACAAAGGTATAATCCTTGGAGTTGGTAAAATAGGTACAAATTCTTCAAACTCCATTGAAAATGTTCTACTTGTTGAAGGTCTTAAGCACAGCCTGCTTAGTGTTAGTCAATTATGTGACAAAGGCTATCTAGTATCATTTGATTCTCAAAAATGTCTTATAAAACATAAGCATGACATTAATATAAAGCATGTAGGACATAGAGTCAACAATGTATACATGATAGACTTAAGTCTAAAACTAGATAACAATCATTGTTTTCTTAGCAAAGATGATGATCCATGTTTATGGCATAAAAGAATTGCTCACATAAACATGGATCACTTAAACAAATTAATTTCAAAAGATTTAGTAGTTGGTTTGCCTAAATTGAAATTTGAAAAAGATAAACTATGTGATGCATGTCAAAAGGGTAAACAAACTAGAGTCTCATTCAAACCTAAAAATATTGTTTCAACCACTCAACCCTTACAATTATTACATATGGATTTATTTGGTCCATCTAGAACCATGAGTTTTGGAGGAAATTACTATGCTCTTGTCATAGTTGATGATTTCTCTAGATATACTTGGACATTATTCATTACTCATAAAAGTGATGCATTCCAAGCATTTAGAAAACTTGCTAAAGTTATACAAAACAAGAAAAATCTTAAGATTGCATCCATTAGAAGTGATCATGGGGGTGAATTTGAAAACAAATATTTTGAATTATTTTGTGAAGAACATGGTATTGAACATAATTTTTCTATACCTAGAACCCCTCAACAAAATGGAGTTGTTGAGAGGAAAAATAGGTCATTGGAAGAAATTGCTAGAACTTTATTAAATGATATTTTTCTTCCAAAATATTTTTGGGCTGAAGCCGTCAATACTGCAAGTTACATCATGAATAGGGCCTTAATAAGACCCATTTTAAAGAAAACCCCATATGAGTTATATAATGGTAGAAAAACCAACATTTTACATCTACATGTTTTTGGTTGCAAATGTTTTGTGCTTAATAATGGTAAAGATTATCTAGGAAAATTTGATGCAAAATCTGATGAAGGCATCTTTCTTGGATATTCATTGCAAAGTAAAGCATATAGAGTATATAACAAAAGAACTATGAATATTGAGGAATCCATTCATGTTACTTTTGATGAATCTAATGCTATCTTGTCAAGAAAGAATATGCTAGATGATATTGCAGAATCTTTAGAACAAATTCATATTCATGGACAAGATTTTAAAAGAAAAGGGAAAGGAAGCAATGAAGATCCTCCAGAAGAAGCCAAATCAAATAATGAACTTCCAAAAGAATGGAAAGCCTCAAAAGATCTTGCTCTCGACAGCATTATTGGTGATATCTCAAAAGGGGTAACAACTAGACATTCTCTTAAAGAATTATGCAATAATATGGCTTTTGTATCTATGATTGAACCTAAAAATATAAAAGAAGCCATAATAGATGATAATTGGATAATTGCTATGCAAGAAGAACTGAATCAATTTGAAAGAAACAATGTGTGGGAACTTGTAGAGAAACCTAAAAACTATCCCATCATAGGAACAAAATGGGTATTTAGAAATAAGTTAGATGAACATGGAATAATCATTAGAAATAAGGCTAGATTAGTTGCAAAAGGATATAATCAAGAAGAAGGTATTGATTATGAAGAAACATATGCTCCAGTTGCTAGATTAGAAGCCATTAGAATGCTTTTAGCATATGCATCCATAATGAATTTTAAGCTTTATCAAATGGATGTTAAAAGTGCTTTTCTAAATGGCTTAATTCAAGAAAAAGTATATGTTGAACAACCACCAGGTTTTGAAATATTGGATAAGCCAAATCATGTCTATAAATTGAAAAAGGCTTTATATGGCTTGAAACAAGCCCCTAGGGCTTGGTACGAGCGTCTAAGTAAGTTCCTTTTAGAAAAGGACTTTTCTAGAGGAAAAGTGGATACTACTCTTTTTATAAAGAGAAAATCACATGATATTTTATTAGTTCAAATTTATGTTGATGACATTATTTTTGGATCCACTAATGAATTATTGTGCAAGGAATTCTCCCATGACATGCAAAGTGAGTTTGAAATGTCAATGATGGGAGAACTTAATTTCTTTCTTGTATTGCAAATTAAACAAACCAAGGATGGTATCTTTGTCAATCAATCCAAGTATTGCAAAGAGTTAATCCACAAATTTGACATGGAAAATGCTAAGCACATGGCTACACCAATGAGCACTGCTTGCTATCTAGATAAAGATGAAACCGGTCAGTCAATAGATGTTAAGCAATATCGAGGTATGATCGGATCAGTTCTTTATTTATCTGGTAGCAGACCTGATATAATGTTTAGTGTGTGTATGTGTGCTAGATTTCAATCAAATCCTAAACAATCACATCTTAGTGCTATTAAAAGAATCATAAGATATTTAGTAGGCACTATGAGCATAGGTTTATGGTATCCTAGAAATTCCACATGCACCTTAATTGGATATTTTGATTCAGACTTTGCCGGTTCTAAAACAGATAGAAAGAGCACAAGTGGAACTTGTCAGTTCATTGGATCTGCTCTAGTTTCTTGGCATAGTAAGAAATAAAACAGTGTTGCTTTATCCATTGTAGAAGTGGAATATGTAGACAAAGGATCAAGCTGAATGTTTTGATGATGCCAAAGGGTTACATGTTTCTCAAAGCTTTATTCAAGACAAAGAAATCAAAGAAATCAAAGATATTCAAGATGGATGATCAAGACAGTCTCTAGAGTCTTAGGAATAGTATATTAAATAGGAAGGGAATTCCAATTGAAGTAGCAAAAGGTTTGGCCAAGAAATTTAAGTTAAAAAGTCTTTTTCAAGAGATTTACTCTCTGGTAATCGATTACCAGAGGATGTAATTGATTACCAGTGGCAAAAACTGATTTACAACAGCTATTAAAATTTGAATTCAAAATTTGCACTAAGTAATCGATTACACATATATGGTAATCGATTACCAGCAATTATTGAACGTTTTAATTCAAATTTTAAAACTTGTAATCGATTACACACATACTGTAATCGATTACCAGAGCAGATTTTCAGAAAATATTCTCAATAGTCACATCTTTTTATTTGGTTCTTGAATGGCTATCAAAGGCCTATATATATGTGACTTGAGACACGAATTTGCTAAGAGTTTTTCAGAACAAAAAGGTCTTATCTGATGCAATCCTACCCCGCAAGTAGATTGGGCTAGAGATCCAAGGGAAGGCCCGAGGGTTCTCATGAGCTTTAGGGTAGATTTCGAGCCCATGGGCTAAGTATGAGTCCGATTATCTTTGTAAATATTAGAATAGGTTTTTCCTTCGTATGGGCCTTGTATTTTGGCCATTCTATTGAGTAGTCTTTGTAGTAAGGACTTTTTTTTTGTATTTTCATGTTTTTTGTCATGGGGTGAGCTTAGCTATTATAGGGGGTGTGTAGCTAAGCTCTAGCTTCTCATATCAAGGAGGTAAGCTTAGCTATTAGAGAGGTATGTGTAGCTAAGCTCTAGCTTCTTTAGGAATCTTTTCAAGGAAGCTTCTCAAGGAGGTGAGCTTAGTTATTAGAGGGGTGTGTGTAGCTAAGCTCTAGCTTCTCAAGGAAGATTTCTCAAAGAAGCTTCTCAAGGAAGTTTTCTCAAGAAAGCTTCTCAAGGAAACTACCTAGTCTATAAATAGAAGCATGTGTAACACTTGTTGTAACTTTGATGAATGAGAGTCTTGTGAGACATAACTCAAAGTTCAACTTCTCTCCCTTTTTCTTCCTTCAATTTCGTGCTCCCCCCTCTCTCTTTCTCTCCCTCTTTATTTTCCTCCATTGAAGCATCCTCTCCAAGCTTCTTATCCAAAGCTCATCTTGGTGGTGAAGCTCCTTCTTCCATGGCTTATTCCCTAGTGGATGGCGCCTCCTCTCACCTATTCTCCTTTGTCTTCCACTGCATCTCCATGGTAGAAAACCACCATTAAAGGACCTCATTGAAGCTCAAAGATCCAGCCTCCACAGAAGCCCCACAAGCAAGCTTCCATCATTATCCTCTTAAAAAGAAAAATCGTTTCATCCTCTTAAAAATTCCTTGGCCAAAACACTTGTGATTCAATAAGGAATTATTTGAGTGCTCAAATTGTTCAATCTATCTCTTTCAAGAGAGATTACTTCTTCTCTTCTTCTTTATTCTGAAAAAGAATTAAGAGACCGAGGGTCTCTTGTTGTAAAGAAATCTGAACACAAAGGAAGGGTTGTCCTTGTGTGGTTCAGATCTTGTAATAGGCTTTTACAAGATAGTGGAACTCTCAAGCGAGTTGCTTGGGGACTGGACGTAGGCACAAGGGTGTGACCGAACCAGTATAAATCTGAGTTTGCAATCTTTCTTCCCTTAAACTCCTTTATTTATTATTGTTTTATATTCATATTCAAATTGCTCTATTTGAATCAATATTTAAGAAGTTCATTTTTAAGGGAATTTATAACTTGAATAGAAAGTGAAATAAAATTTTAATTGGGGAAATAGTTTGTGATATCTTAATTCAACCCCCCTTTCTTAAGATATATGAGGCCACTTGTCTAACAGAATATATTTCTGCCGGCAGTTGTTGTGCACAAATCCTATGGATGAAGCAACAACTTTCTGATTATGGAATCCTTCTTGACCATATACCTATTAGATGTGATAATACAAGTGCAATTAATCTTTCCAAAAATCCAGTTCAACACTCTAAAACTAAACATATAGAAATTAGGCACCATTTTCTAAGAGATCATGTTCTAAAGGGAGATTGTGTGTTAGAGTTTGTTGATACTAAGAATCAACTTGTTGATATCTTCACAAAACCTCTCCCCAAAGAAACATTCTTCTTTATTAGAAGGGAATTAGGCCTCTTAGATGTTAGTGATTTAGATAAATAAGGATTGATTGATTAATTTTTTTTATGATTGATTGTTTATGTTAAGTATGTTACTTTGATTGATTTTGTTTAAATTCTTATTATTATGATAGGATTTATGAATTCCTGTGTGTTTGATGTTTGAATGATTGAATTAAATGCATTAGTAGTGATAATTAATAATATTAGATGTATTTAGCATAGACATAGGTAATTTTTTGAGAAACTAGCCTAGTTTATGCTCTAGTAATCGATTACCATCCAGTGTAATCGATTACACAAGAACATGCAGCTTGTAATCGATTACAACATCTTGTAATCAATTACCAGAAGGCTTATTACTCCTGTAATCGATTACAACTCGTCCTCGTCTATAAATACCTACGAAACTAGTCTTGCTGCGTAGCCAAAGCTCCTCCTCGTGCCTCCTTCATCCCTAAATCTTCAAACCTTCATATTTTCCTCAATTCTTCACCAAAACAAGTCTCGTAAAGCCCAATCTTCCTCTTTTTCACTCCTCTTTCACTTCCACCGATTGAAATTCACTAAAACTTCATCAAATGGCAGAACCATCGAAGAAGAGAAAGGGATCATCCTCCACCGCCACTGCTGCTGCCCATCGCCGCCACAGACCATCCGAAGCACCCACAACACCTATCCATCCTTCTTTGTCATCTCCAAGATCATCCACTTTGTTTTCATCCGATGATCAGCGTCTATGGTACCCTTCTCAATTTTCTTCTAGGATCATTTTAGACCCTAAGTACCTAGACGTAGATTTCTTTAATGATGAAACGTTTGATTGCTATCAAGTGTTTCAAAATTCTGGCTTGGTTGATTTCATGTCTTTAAAATTGCCATATTATCCTTAACTTGTCAAGGTCTTCTACTACAATTTAAAAATTCAGGATGACATTATTTCTTCTGAGGTGCATGGTATTCCCATGATCATTGATCAATCATTGTTCTTTTCTTTGACTCATTTACCCAGTCAAGGTGCACCTTTTGAGGGCACCATTGTTGATGACTGGAAATTTGATTATTCTAGTCATGATGCTCGTCGTATGGTTTGCAATGACCAAGCTGAAATGACCAGTAGATTGCTGGCCGGATCATTGACATTTGATAATCAAATCATGCACTATATAATTGTTAGAATTTTGCTTCCCGGGTCTTCAAATTTGGCACAAGCCTCCGAGGAGGATATGATTCTGATGTGGGCTTTCCTTACCGGTCGTCAGATCGACTGGGCTCACTTGGTTCGGTACCAAATGCATAAGGCATTACGGGCCAATGCACCTCTCCCTTACCCTCAATTGATAACTTTGTTTCTGCGTCATTTTCAAATTCCGCTAGATGATGAACCATTTGTTCAAGTCAAGCGTTCCTTTGCAATTGGTGCTGGTGCAGTGACTTCTTTTGGATACCGTAAGGATCGGAAGGGTCAATGGCTGAAGAAAGACGCACTCCCTCCTCAAGATGAGCGTACTCCTTCTCCTCCTCCTTGGCGAGATGATTCAGCCCTCATGACTGAAGTTCTTTCCGAGTTACGGGGTCTTCGTTCTTATGTTGGTGAACATTTCGACTTGTTGGATACTCGCTTTGCCGGAATGGATATCCGTCTCACTCAACTTGAAGAAGATGTGGGTTATATTCGTCAGAGTTTCGATCTTCCACCACCACCTCCACCTTCTTAGAATTTAGTTTATAATTCTATGTTTATTATAAGCCATGTATTTTGGCTATGATATTTAGATTATTGTTTTCAGTACTTTATTTATCTTTTAGTATTTGGACTTTAGACTTTTATGTTTTTGATTCTATGTGGTTTTGAATTTTGAACTGATTGGATTATATTTTGGTTATGACTTATTTATGATTTTGGTTTGTTATGACTTATTATTGATCTTTGTCCACTTCATTATTTTATCCGTATTGATTCCCACGAACTTTGGCTTTTTGATGTTGCCAAAGGGGTAGAAAAATAGGGTGGTAGGGAAGCTTAGAAATCAAGAATCAAGTGATCATCAATTCCAAAACATAGGGGGAGTGAACGCGCAAATATTATGTATATACATTGCTTGTTTGTATCTTGATTTCAGGACTTATATTGTCATCATCAAAAAGGGGGAGATTGTAGAAGCAAATGACTTTGATGTTTTGATGATGATCATGATGATTTGATTCAAATGATGCAAATGCGCTTTTCAAGTTTAAATTCAAGACAATGATTCAAGAATGCAAGACAAAACATCAAGATGATCACTAGTATTTTAGGAAGGGAATTCCAAATTGATATAGCAAAAGGTTTGGCCAAGTAATTTAAGTTAAAAAGTATTTTTCAAGAGATTTACTCTCTGGAAATCGATTACCAGAGGATGTAATCGATTACCAGTGGCCAAAAATTGTTTACAACAGCTACTAAATATTTGAATTCAAATTTTAGACTGTGTAATCGATTACACAATATTGGTAATCGATTACCAGTAGTTAATAAATGTTTTAATTCAAATTTTAAAAGCTGTAATCGATTACACAAATCCTATAATCGATTACCAGAGAAGATTTTTCAGAAAATTATTTCTAAGAGTCACATCTTCTCAATTGGTTTTTACATGACCACCAAAGGTCTATATATATGTGACTTGAAACACGAATTTGCTCAGCGTTTTTAATATCAAAAAGTCTTATTCTCTCAAAGAGCAAAAACATTTTATCCTCTTAAGAATTCCTTGGCCAATACACTTGCAATTCAATAAGGAATCAATTGAGTGCTCAGATTGTAAAATCTATCTCATTCAAGAGAGATTCATTCTTCTCTTCTTTCTAATTCTCTAAGGGATTAAGAGACCGAGGGTCTCTTGTTGTAAAAGAATTTTGAACACAAAGGAAGGATTGTCCTTGTGTGTTCAGAACTTGTTAAAGGATTTTACAAGATAATGGAACTCTCAAGCAGGTTGCTTGGAGACTGGACGTAGGCACAAGGGTGTGGCCGAACCAGTATAAATCCGAGTTTGCACTTTCTCTTCCCTTAAACTCTTTTATTTATCATTGCTTTATATTTATATTCAGATTGTTCTATTTGAATCATTATTTAAGAGTTCATTTTTAAGGGAATTTGTAACTTGAATAGAAAGTGAAATAGAATTTTAATTGGGGAAATAGTTTGCAATATCTTAATTCAACCCCCCTTCTTAAGATATCTGAGGCCACTTGTCTAACATCATCTTCATGTTTTTGGATGCAAGTGTTTTGTGTTAAACAATGTGAAAGACAACTTAGGTTAGTTTGATGCAAAATCAGATGAAGGTATATTCCTTGACTATTCCCCAAATAGTAAAGCTTTTAGAATTTATAACAAAAGAACTATGATTATTGAAGTATCTATTCATGTTGTTTTTGATGACACTAACACTATAAGGTCAAGAAAGGAAACACTTGATGATATTAAAGATTCTTTAGAAGACATGCACATTCATGAGGAAAGGCACAAAGGCAAAGGAAATGGAAATGACGAAGACTCTCAAATTGATGAAACTAAAACAAGTACATATCTTCCAAGAGAGTGGAGAACTTCAAGATACCATTCTCTTGATAATATCATCGGTGACATATCAAAAGGGGTAACAACTCAACACTCTCTCAAAGATGCATGCAATAATATGGCTTTTGTTTCTTTAATTGAACCTAAAATCTTAACTGAAGCCATAATTGATGAACATTGGATCATTGCTATGTAATAACAATTAAATCAATTTGAAAGAAATCAAGTTTGGGAATTAGTTGATAAACCTAATGATCATCCAGTTATAGGAACTAAATGGGTATTTAGAAACAAATTGGATGAACATAGAATAGTTATTAGAAATAAGACTAGATTAGTGGTTAAAGGGTATAATCAAGAAGAAGGAATAGATTATGAAGAAACATATGCTCCAGTAGTTGTATTAGAAGCCATTAGAATGTTATTAGCCTTTGCATCCATAATGGATTTTAAACTTTATCAAATGGATGTTAAAAGTGATTTTTTAAATGGTTTTATTTAAGAAGAAGTGTATGTTAATCAACCTCCTGGTTTTGAAAATTCAGATATGGCCAATCATGTCTTTAAATTGAAAAAAGACTCTATATGGTTTAAAACAAGCCCCTAGGGCTTGGTATGAATGTTTGAGCAAATTTCTCTTAGAAAAGAGCTTCATTAGAGGAAAGTTTGATACCACACTTTTTATCAAAAGAAAAATGAATGATATTCTTTTAGTACAAATTTATGTTGATGATATAATCTTTGGGTCTATTAATGATTCTTTGTGCAAAGAATTCTCTCAAAATATGCAAAGTGAGTTTGAAATGTCCATGATGGGAGAGTTGAATTTCTTCCTTGGACTACAAATAAAACAAGCAAAGAATGGAATATTTATTAGTCAGTCAAAATATTGCAAGGAACTGCTTAACAAGTTTGGGATGAAAAATGCTAAGCAAATGACCACTCCTATAAGCACTACTTGCTATCTGAATAAAGATGAAATCGGTCAATCAATAGACATAAAGAAATATAGAGGTATGATCGGATCTCTTCTTTATTTATCAGCAAGTAGACCTAATATAATGTTTAGCATTTGTATGTGTGCAAGATATCAATCAAATCTCAAAGAATCTCACCTTAGTGTCGTTAAAAGAATAATGAGATACTTATTAGGCACTATAAATCTAGGGTTATGGCATCCTAAGAATTCCTCTTATAACTTAGTAGGATACTCTAATTCTAATTTTGTTGGATGTAAAACTGATAGAAAAAGTACCAATGGAACTTGTCATTTTATTGGTTTTGCTCTAGTATCATGGCATAGTAAAAAGCAAAATAATGTTGCCTTATCAACTGCAGAAGCAGAATATATTTCTAATGGAAGTTGTTGTGCACAAATCCTTTGGATGAAACAAAAACTTTCTGATTATGGCTTAAAACTTGATCATATACCTATCCGCCGTGACAATACAAGTGCAATCAATCTGTCCAAAAATCCTATTCTGCACTCTAGAACAAAGTATATTGAAATAAGGCATGTTCAACTTCGAGACCATGTTCAAAAAAGGGATTGCATATTAGAAATTGTTGACACAAAGAATTAGTTAGCTGATATATTTACAAAACCTCTCCCCAAAGAAATTTTTTTTGCTATTAGAAGAGAATTAGGACTCGCAGACCTTAATAACTTAGATTCCTAGCCACTATGATTATTTGAAATGATTGTTTTTGATAGTTATTTCTCATGTTTGATTATGATGATTGTTTACTTTGATTGATTGAAATGATTGTTTTTTATAGTTATCTATCATGCTTGCTTATGATGATTGTTTATTTTGATTGTTTATAATAATTGTGTATATTGGTTGCTAATAATAAATTGATTTTCATGATTATTAGACTTGAGTACCATATTTTAGGGTTTGCTAATCGATTACCAATCCCTGTAATCGATTACCATAGAATAGAAACTTTGTAATCAATTACAATAGGTTGTAATAGATTACCAGAGGCTATGGGTAGTTACAGGTTAAGTCTGTAATCGATTACCATGAGCTGTAATCGATTACAGCTCGTCCCTGCCTATAAATACAACTTTTTTTCTCTCCTTATGCAGAATCCTCTTCCTCCTTCTTTCCTTGGCGATGCCCTCCCTTTCTCGTTTCTTAACCAAATCCTTTCAAACAAAGTGAAAACTTCAACATTTTCAATTCTCTACAAACCCCATTAATCAAAATCTGCAGAAAACGCACCAAATGAAAAAATCATCTAAGAAGCACAAAGGTTCAACTTCAACCACCACCGCTGCAGGCCAACGCCGCCACAACACTTCCAGTGACTCTACCGCACCACCCAATCCCTCCATTTCTTTCTCATCCTGCTTAACTCTGTTTTCCTCCGATGATCAACGTCAAAGGTACTATTCCTCGTTTTCCAATTGAGTCATTCTTGATCCCAAATATTTAGACTTAGAATTCTTTGAAGGAGAGACTTTTTATTGCTATCAAGTCTTTCAAAATTTTGAATTAATTGATTTTATGACTCTCAAACTGCCATACTATCCTACGTTAGTCCATGTCTTTTACAATAATATGAAAATTTAGGATGGTGTTATCTTTTTTGAGGTGCATAAAATTCCCATTGTGATTGAGCAGTCTTTATTTTATTCATTGGCAAAATTAAGTAGTCAAGGTGTACCTTTTGAGGGCACTTTGGTTTATGACTGGAAGCATATTTATTCAAATTATGATGCCCGCAAAATGGTTTGCACTGAAAATGCTAATATGACTGGTCGATTGCTTGCTGGTTCATTCACTTTTGAATGTAGTATCATGCACTATATTTTGTGTCGTATCTTGCTTCCCCGTTCAACAAATCTTGCTCAGGCTTCTGAGGAGGATTTGATTCTGTTATGGGCCCTTCAAACCGGTCATCAAATTAACTGAACTCATCTTGTCTAGTACCGTACGCATAAGGCATTACGGGCAAATGTACCTCTTCCATACCCCCCAACTTGTCACTCTTTTTCTCCACCATTTTAATGTCCCTCTAGATGATGAACCCTTTGTTAAGGTTAAACGTTCTTTTGCCATTGGAGCTGCGGCTGTTGCATCCTTTGGGTATCAAAAGGATATGGATGATCAGTGGGTGCCGAAACAAGACCTTCCACCTATTGTTCCTGATGAACGTACACCTTCACCACCACCACAAAGGGATTCATCATCTTCATTGCTGCATGATGTTCTCACTAAACTTCGGGATCTTCGGGCCTTTGTAGGCGATCATTTTGATGCTATAGATTCACGTATAACGCGTCTTGAGGAAGACATGAGCTTCATTCGTTGATGCTTTGATCCTCCTGCAGATCCATAGAGCTTTTTCCATACTATTTTCTCTAGCATTATTTGTCTTTAAATTCCTTGTTATTTCAAACTTTCTTCATTTTGTTTATAACTTAGTCATTTATAATTCTGTTTTGGACTTGATAAGTTTAGCACTTGGTTGATTATTATGTGAATGATTAGTCCATTCTGGGCATGTATGGATCTTTCTGGACAATGTGGATGATTGTTTATTTTACGATGCTTCCTTATTTTTGATGTTGCCAAAGGGGGAGAGAACTATGTAAGGTACATGGCATATTTTCTAAAAATATTTATTCTACTAAGCAATGATTGCAACTTTAAGGGGAAGTGCTCGTATCGCAAAAAATATTTTTTGTACATTCTTTCATATGATTGTCATCATCAAAAGGGGGGAGAATGTGAATGTATGTGTATGAAGGTTTTGATGATTCCAAGATGTAAGCAACACAAGAGTACTTCAAGTCAAAATTCAAGATCAACAAAATAAGATAAGACTTAGTTTATTGTTGTTAAAAGAATCTCTTATTGATTAAAAAGGTTTGGCCTCAAAACATGATTTTCAAAATGATTACAAAAAGTTTTAAAGATATTTTATCATTGTTAAAATAAGGGTTTTTCCACTTGTAATCGATTTCCAGGCACTGTAATCTATTAGCAAAGACAAATTACTATCATTGTTAAATATGTGACTTCTCTATGAAAAGCTTCAAAGTTTTTTAGAACCTTATTGTCTTATTCTCTCAAGAAACAAATTATTGGCCAAACACTTGCAAATCAATTGAGTATTCTTCTAAGATCTTCAACTTGTATTATCTTCTCTAAAAGAGAGAGAAACATCTGTACTTTCTAAAGATTTGTTGTGATCAAGAGATTGTTTGTCTCTTGAATTGTGAGAATCTTGAACACAAGGGAGAAGAATCTCTAGGTGTTTCAAAAGTTGTAAAAGAGTTTTACAAAGATAGTGAAAATCTCAAGTGGGTTGCTTGAGGACTTGACGTAGGCACGGGAAGTGGTCAAATCAGTATAAATCGAGTTTGAATTCTCTCTTCCCTTATCTCATTTATTTTATTACAATTGATTTTGTCTTGCACGTTTAAAGAATATCAATTAAATTGATTGCTGCTTCTTTTTCTTCTGCATTTTAAATCTATCATATATAATTTAAAGAGGGGATTAAAACTTGTTAGTCGAAAATTTTTAAAACTTAATTCACCCCCCCCCCCCTCTTAAGTTATTAAGGTCACTTGTCCAACAACCCGAAACTTTGAAGAAATGAAATAAGGGAAGCACGCGTGAATTTTTTTCATTCTTTCTATAATTATTTTTTGTAAATTCTTGTAAAGTTTGAAAAACTCTTAAAACACCTTGAACACCTTAAGAGAAAAAGACTAATTGCAATATTGTATATCTGTCTTTAAGACGTTAGCCAAGTTAGTCATTGTGCAAACACTCAAACAAATCCTTTGATTTGTATAGAGTCGGTAGTGACTTGGTAGGACAAAAAATACTAGGTTGTATCAAGCTTAGGGTAGACCTTGAGTTGTAGATCGAGAAGTGGCCATGAATAATACATGTGACTTTGTGATAAGTTAATGGAACTTGGTGATTTAGTCAAGAACTGGACGTAGTCTCAGTGATAAAGATGAATAGGTATAAAATTCTCTATCTTATATTTCTTTCCTTCCATTTGTGTTTTTCAACTGATTTAGAGTGTGAATTTGATTTTAGTTAAAAGACTGATTCTAAAATATGTTTTTCAATCATCTGAGTGTCATTTTGAAAATCTATGTATGTTTTCAAACAAGTATTTTATTAGAAGATAAAACTTGTTTTCTTCTAAAAGGGTTTTAAAACTTCTAAAATCACAATTCAACTTCTCTTCTTGTGATATTTATTTTTACATATATCAAACACAATATTTAACTTGTGTTATTCACCCAATAGAATTTGCCCACGTATGAAAATAGACTTAGACAATTGACAAAGAGTGTAACAAAAAGTGTTATTTTCACCATACCAATTTAGATATAAATGCAACTAGATGCAAATTGTTTATCCTATGAATTAAGTGAGTATTTTTACTTGTTTTATTAAAAAAAATATTCATCACTATGGGTTATATTTTATAAATAATTTTTTTAATATATTGGCATAGAGATATCAATGTCTTAAGATAAAATTAAAATTTATATAGATAGATCAAAATCATGGATATTTAAATGAGAAGATAATAAATAAACAAATAATTATTTTCTTAGAAAATAATTTTGCTTGGAGAAAATGAAATTTTTTATTTTATTTTATATGTAATTAAATATGTATTAATTAGGTAAAAGAAACGGTAATTTCGATTGAAAAAAACTTCAGTAAAAAAGTTTATCCTTAAATTTAGTGTAAAATTTCCTACTTGTTTTTATATATATAAAAGTTCATCTCACGTGTTATATTTTATATGTTAAGTTAAGTGTAAATTTATCTTCATATTTTCATGAAAATATTCATCCTATTTATTATATTTTTCATACTTTTTATGCTTGTAAAATAAAATGAGTTATTTTAGTCAGAAAAGAGACATTCATAAAAATTACATTTAAATTAAAATTATTATAAAAATAATATAATTCCACCATAACAATTTATATATTAACATGATTTTAGGTAAATTTCTCATCTCCATAAATTAAATATATAAAAGAAAATTCATATCGGTGTGTTAACTTTTATATATAACTTTTATTTTAATATTTTGGTGCATACGTATCCAAGTATAAAAAAATTAAAATTTATCCAGATGGAAGAAAACCTTGAAGATATTATTTAATTGAGAAGATAATAAATACAAAATAAATGATTGTTTAAGTTATAAAAATAAAACCATAAAAAATACATTTAAATTAAAATGATTATTATAATAAATTAATATAATTTTACCATAATGATTTATATATTAAAGTGATTTATTTAACTGAAAAGATAAAAAAAAGATTTATTTTTCTTTAAAATTAATCCTATACACTAATTTTGAGTGGAGAAAATAATAATTATTATGTTGATTTAATTTATTTTTTATGTAATCAAATATATATTAATTATTTAAAATAAATTTAAACTTTACTTGGACAAAAAATTTATTCCCGTGAAGTAAGTGTAATTTTATTAACTTATTTTTATATAAAAAAATGTTCACTCCAGTGTGCTTTATTTTATATATCTATTCCAGTATGTTATTTTTATATTTCTCTCGATATTTTCATGAAAAATATATATTTTCGTTTTAATATTTTTTTCATGCTTTCTATTTTAGTAAAATAAAATATTAAATTAATTATTTAAGTTAAGTAAGCGACATCCGTGCTGTAAAAAAAAAAAAAGAGAGAGATATCCGTAAAAAAATATATTTAAATTAAAATGATTATAATAAATTAATAAAATCTTATCAAAATAAGTTAGATATTAACATAATTTCAGATAAGTTATTTATCCCGTGAATTAATTGAAATTTTTTTACTTTCTTTTATTAAAAAAAAACAAATTTATCCATGTGTGTTAAATTTTATATATCACTTTTATTGTAATTTTTTGGCAGATACAAATCATTGTATAAAAGAAAAATATAATTTATCCCATACAAGAAAATCTTGAATAATTTATTTAATTGAGAAGATAATACATAAATAATTATTTGCCTACAAAATAATTTAAAACACTAATTCTTCATGGAAAAATAATAATGTTTATGTTAATTTAATTTAGTTTTTTATGTAATTAAATATATTAATTACTTTAAAAAATTAATTTTAATTGGACTAAAATCTTCCATAAAAATTTTATCCAGTGAATTTAATGTAAATTTTTCTAATTATTTTTTTTATATAAAAACTCATTTTTTCATGTGTGTTATATTGTATATATCTAATTTTTTTAATTAAGTTTCTTTTTCAAGAATTTTTTTAAGTTCTCAACTCTGACAACAATTCTCCTAACCTATCTATGCAAAATGAAAGAACACCTATGCTTCTCAAAGTAATAAACATTGAAACACTTAAGTAGAATGTTAGCCATTACTTAATTCTATCATCCTTTGAATTTGTAATGTTAATGGTTTGTCATAATTAAAACCAGGGACGTAGATTCAACAATGATTGGAACCAATAATCAGGGATTTTCCCCCAAGACAGACAACAACACCAAATCCAATGGTCCGATCTTTGAGCACAAACCTTCTGAAAGGAAGATATATCCTCCTGGTGCAACAATATGGAGAAACTTAGAGGCAGACTCATTTGAGAAGAACAAAATGCATCTGTCCTTTATGTGTTCTCAATTTTCTTGTGTAGTCACCTCCAACTCGAAGTTTCATCTTGTAGTGCACAAGCCTATCTTTCATAAAAAGGCAAACTACTACAAAGGTAAGGAGCCGATGGCAGAAGACAATGAAGGTGCTCTTCCAACAAGATTCATCAAAGCTCATCCTGGCAGACTCTTCAAACATGAAGTCAAGGCTCTACAAGAAAAGGCCAAGCTCTCATGATATGAAGCCAATGCTCTAAGACAATATGACAGACTCAAAGCTCACTACTTAGGTTTAGAACTAGACAAGAAGCCTCCAACAGACGAAGTTCATCATGTAGTGGTGAGAAGCTTTGTGATTGAAAATCACACCCCCTTTTATTGTTGAAACACCTAATAACATGATCTACCCTTGGAAAAAAGTTTTTAATGCTAAGTCTGATTGCAACCTATCCTTCACGGTTCAACTGCCATGCTCCAAGTTCACCTTTACTCACTAAGTGCAACCCACTATTGAAGATGGATATTTGTTTTACTTAAATATTGTCTCATATTCATCTATGCTTAAATGTATTCAAAACACATCTTCCTAATGTGAAATCTTTTGATGAATAAAATAAGATTCGTTTCTGCTAAAAAAACATACTTTATCTCAAAATCTTATGATGTTAACTGCTTCTATATGATATTCTATCTATTGCATCTGATAAAACTATGCATGTTCTTAACTGTTTTGTCCTTTATATATGCATTCAACTTTTACATTTGTATTTGTTTAACATCATCAAAAAGGGGGAGATTGCTAAGTCAAAAGTCATTTAGGTCATAAGATGAATCATGACTCCTAATTATATTGATTAGATACAAATAAATACAAATGATAAAAGTAGCATCTGATGTGTTATCAGATTATGTTTTCCTAATATGCGTTTAAGATTTTAGATGATAGCAAGCATAATCGACGATCTAATAAGGCATTTAAGAGAAGCATTTAAAAATGTCATTTGATACTATGTGTTTGATAATCTCTTTGCAAACACATTCTCCTAGGATCTAACAAAGTCTTATGAAGAATACATGAAGTCCAAAATCTAATAGTGTTGATCTCCATTAAAAGACATGCTCTGTTGTGCAGACCTGCTCTGACAGATGAGAAGCGACTATCTGATATAGAGCATAACATGCAAGCCAATAAGCATGGGCTCTCTGCATGAAGAAAGGATGTGCATTAATGCAAGCATTAAATGCTTCAAACGACCATTATCATTAAATGAAGAACAAGTGAAGAATTCAACCATTGCGAAACAGCGAATACTTGAAGATGAAGGCTATAAATACTAGAAGATTTGAAGAAGAACACACAAAACTTACGTGCATACATTCCTTTTGTAAAAATATTTTTGTATATTTTTTGTAAAGTTAGAAAGCTCTCAAAGCACCTTGAACATATTGAGAGAAAAACTAAAGAGCTTATTGCATATCCTTTTGTAAGACGTTTAGAGTTTTAGTCAGTAAACAAACTCAAACAACAAATCTTCTATAATTTGAGTAAAGCTAACAGGGACTTGGTAGGATAAAGAATACTAAGTTGTTGTTAAGCTTGGGGTAGAGTTTGATTTGTAAGAGCCATAGGTGGCAGTGAACAATTCTTGTAACTTGTGAGAAGTTAGTGGAACTTGGTGGTTTGCTAAGAACTAGATGTAGTCTTAGTGGTAGAGACAACCCAATATGAAATTCATGAGTTTGATATCTACTTGCTTTCTTTTAGCTTTATCTGACTAAGGGTGTGAATTTGCTTTTAGATTTTAATAGATATCTTGTGTTTTCCTAAAACGTTTTTACATCGTCTGGTAGTGATTTTGAAAATATTTTATTTGTCTTTTACAAAGTTTTATTAGATGAACAACTCTATTTTGATTTTGAAAGGCTTTAAATTCCTAAAATCACAATTCAACCCCCTCCCTGTGATATTTGCCACAGTTTGGTATCAAAGCTCAACCTCTAAGGGTTGAGCTCCTAACAGTGTCTAGAGGAAACGATCCAGATGGAAGATAATAATGGTCAGTTCATTACTGAGGGAACATTTCTCCAGATGGAAGATAACAACGGTCTATTCATTATCACAGATGGGGATATTCTTATTCCTAGACCAGAAGCTGAATGGACAAATGATGATCTGGCCATTATGGAGCTAACACCAAAAGCAAAATACACTCTGACATGTGTTTTATCTAAAAATGAGTACAAAAAGATTTGCAGACAAAAAACTGCTAAAGAGATCCGGGACTCATTAAGCATAAACTATGAAGGCACAATGGACGTCAGATTAAGGAAAGTCACGACTTTGACCAGACACTGTGAAAGCTTTGCCATGAAAGATGAAGAGTTAGTGGACGACATGTTTGGAAGACTTCAAGTTCTTCTAAAATGTTTGGAAGCTCTTGGATAGACATGTTCCAAGACTCGAATAAACTTGAAGGTGTTGGACAACTTTCCCAAGGTGTGGGAACCAAAGACCACAACCATTCAAGAAGTAAGAGACCTAAAGAATCTTGCATGGGATGAGTTTCTTGGTATTCTAAGAGTCAATGAAGTTCACCTTCAAAAAAAAGATCATCTACAAAAGAAGGATTATGTTGCCCTCAAGTTTGGAGAAATAAGCTTTAGAAGAAAAGAAAAGAAGAACTTATCCAAAACTCTTAAAGTACAGATGGCTGAATCTGATGGATTAGAAAACTCTTATCCAAAACTCTGATTGTTTTCTTGCTAATTATTGTCATTTGGTGATTGTTGATCTTTTATAATAAACTCACCATAATTTTTGTGCGATGTGGTCGATGCCTATGATGATCTCGAACTTTAGTTCGTGATAGCAGATGAACAACAATAGGTGACTTGGAGGGAAGTCTTTTATTGGAGTCGCCAAGGCGATGTGATACTAGGAATTTATTTTGGGAGAGAGTTGTGTTTTATTATCAAATCTTCCACAGTTGTTTCCTTGATTCTTTTTTATTGGGCATTACATCATAGGTTTAGATACATGTAAAATATGAACTATGTTCTGACATGTGAATGATGTATAGTGGTTTTATATATATATATATATATATATATATATATATATATATATGTGTGTGTGTGTGTGTGTGTGTGTGTGTGTGTGTGTGTGTGTGTGTGTGTGTGTGTATTTGTGTGTTATTTGGTGAATGTATATTACGAATAATTTACGCTCGTTTTCATAATAAAATTAATGGAGCTTTTACTTAAAATTGAAATGTGACATTTAGAGTTAGTGATATCGTAGCGATGAGACGGGTCGTTACATTGAACATGTAGCTATGTATTTTCTACAAACGTTGTTGCACGACAAGCTGAGATGGACATTGCTATTGTTGCAGAAGATGTTGATTAAGAAGAGTGAAAGATCTTAAGGAAGCAATGGTTCTATCTGTAATTGAAGTGTCTCTCCATGGGGAAGAAGTGAACATCATTGAAATAGAACTTGGTAGGACCTCATGAGGTTGCTTAGCAACACCACATATCCTTGAGAAGAATGAAAAAAGAGCTGTTGAAAAGGGTTTTGAATTTGAATTTTGAACATGTAATCGATTACCATATGTCTGTAATCGATTACCAGCAACGAAACTCTTGAAATTCAAATTCAAAAGTCATGACCCTTCAAATTATAACTGTGTAATCAATTACACAAACATTGTAATCGATTACCAGTGGAGAGTTTTCAGAAAATCTGCCAACAGTCACATCTTTTGATTGGATTTGTGAATGGCTATCAAAGGCCTATAAATAGTTGACTTGGGCACAAATTTTGATGAGAGAGTTTTGCTGGTCCAAAATGTCTTATCCTCTCAAAAGAAGATGAGAATGATTCCAAGAGAACTTCATTGCCAAATGCTCTCTCAAAAGAAACTCTTGGGCAAACACTTGCAAATTCATTAAGAGTTTCTCCATGGACTTCAATTGTAATATCCTTCTCTTCAAGAGAGAATTCTTCTTTCTTTCTTCTCATTCAATGAGATTGATTAAGGAACCTAGGGTCTCTTAAGTTGTAAGGAATATTGAGCACAAGGGATAAGTTGTCCTTGTGTGGTTTAGACTTTGTAAACGGATTTTTACAAAAGGAGTGGAAAATCTCAAGTGGGTTGCTTGAGTACTGGACGTAGGCACGGAATTTTCCGAACCAGTATAAAACTGTGTTTGCATTCTCTCTTCCCTTATCTCATTTATTTTGTTGCAATCAATTTTTTCTTTCATGTTTAAAGAACATTCTTAAATTGATTGCTACTTCTTCTGCATTCTAAGTCTATCCCTCTTAAGTTATTGAGGCCACTAGTCTAACAGGTAGTACCTTTATCTTAGCATTATTGGGAAGTTTCTTTTAGGACCTTTGTATCTATTCTTTTGAGGTTGCTTGTATTGAATCTACATCTCTGGTTTTAATTATGACAAACCATTAGCAATGCAAATTGTAAAGATGATGAGTTTATGTGATGATTAACATTTTGCTTAAGTGTTTTAGTGTTAAACATTCTTACGGAGCAGGCATAAGCATGTTTTTTAGGTGCTTAGAATGAAGCTTAGAAAGATTATTGAAAAAACCCATATTTTATTGTATTCGATGAGAATTTTCGTGTCATATTTATGCATTTTGAGATATTTTATTTGGAAAAACTCATTGTTTGGTATAAGTTTGTAAAAGACATGTGCTTAAGAGATTTTATGTGAAAAAGAGCTAACAATATTGGATTTTTCGAGCCAATTAGTTAGTTTACCACAGTTATGGTAATTTTTTACAACCACGATAATTTTATACGCATACGGTAATTTTGTACACCTGTGGTCTGCTTGCATCATTTGTCACTTGAAGATTGCAAGGATCACATGTCAAATTTAAATCCTAATTAATTGATAATATTAAGGGATAATTGATTCTTTAATTAAGGAAAGATGGATGACCTTTGTAGAATATTATAAATAAGGAATAAAGGCCTCTCTTTTTGGTGTCTTTTGTTCTATTTAAATTCTTAAGAGTTCTGAGAGAGAAGAGGGATGTGCGGGAGTCTCTTAGCTGTGGAGGAGCAAAAATAACATGATTGAACAAACTCTGGCCAAGTCTCTTTCTTTTTTATATGTCTATGTTCTTTATTGAGATTTCTAGTTTTGTCATGGCCATGAGCGGCTAGTCTCCCTAGTCTGGGATTATGATGTAGTCATACTTATGTACCCCTTTTCTGATTTTAATGAAACCCTCAATGTTTTCAATTCAATTAAATCTCTACTTTATTCTTTATTGGTAATTTGGAATTGATCACTTTGGATCTTAATCTATTGCATGATAGTAAACATCTATGTGTAATTGATTCACTTATGAAGAGATTGCATGATTAAACTGGTTATGAGAAATTCTAGTAGATTAATTAATTGATCACCTTTGTTTTGATCTTAATCCTTTGACCTAATACGATATTTGTATGATCAATTGAGTATTAATTAGGGCAAAGAGTGTTATTAAACCATGACCAAAGGTTAATAATTGAATTTGAGAATATCGATAATTGACAATATTTAGGGTTTTGTTAAAATTAGAATTGGGGAAATTGAAGTGTGAAATCACAATCCTGAGTTGCTTATTATAATTTTTTTCACATCAATTCTTCTATATTTGATTATTATTTACTAAATTGAACAATTGACCACAATTATCTTTCATTTAATTTAACCTTAAATGCTTAGTTTTACAAAATTAATTGTTTGGAAACACAACTGGCCATTTGGGTTTGATATCTGGACTTTTAGTCCATTGTTACTATTATGTAGGATACATTTTCCCTTGTGCGAGCGAGTACTACTTTTACGCATCAAGTTTTTGAAAACAAAATTTCACAACGGAGTTCACAAATAACAATACAATAAATTAAAATAATGCAAAAGGTCACATATCAAAAATAGGTCAAAGTTGGAGAAGCATAGTTTACCCCTCCCCACACTTATACAATGCAATGTCCTCAATGTATCCAAATTAAAAATAAAAAATGCATAAAAAGTAAAAATATATTGAAAACAAAAAATGCATTGAAATCAAGACAAGAATATAAAAGACTGAAATTAAAATTGCCCATTTTACACAAAACCAATTATCCAAGAACTACACGACTAGTTCTTGGCAATAACACCAGAAACTTGATGTGTAAAATATGTATGCACAAGGGCAAGTGTACCTTGTGCAGTAGTAACAATGGACCTAAGTCCGAATATCATACCCAAGGAACCAGTTGTGTTCCCCCATATCTAAAATTATTAAACTATACAATTGGAGTAATTTAAGAAGAGATTGAATTATTTTTGTGATTTTAATTTTAAAATAAAACAAGTAATGTAAAAGATAGAATTGAGTGATATTAAAGCGATCGGGGATTATGATTTACAAGTATCAATTTCCCTTAGGTTTTTTTCCTATGAAATTCCTATCTTGAGTTAACTACCAATTCCCAAAGTCGCCTAAAGCCTTAGTCCTGGTCAATATATGCTTTTGCCTTAAATCAATACTCCAATGATCATGAATATATCAATTAAAGGCAAAGGATAAAATAAAGTCTAGGGTTGACTAATTTAAAGATAAAATAATATATTGGAGATTACTCAAACAATTTGATCATGCAATTTGGTATAAAACATTCACTACCCAAATCTGCCAAATACATGCGAATGATCACCACTATATATTCGATTAAGTTAAGATTGATCAAGTCTTAATTGACAATAAAAATAAGATAAAGAATTAATTAACATAAAACATCAAGGAATTTCATTAAGAATGTGGGAAGGAGTATAATTGGATAGTTACATCATAACCCCCAGACTAGGGGATACTAGCCACTCATGGTCAAAGTAAAACTAGAAATCCTAGAAGAAATTAACATAGACATACTAGTAGGGAAGGAACGATCACGATTCGGCCTCACGGTGTTGTCCACGCCTTAGAAACGCTGAAAACACTCTCAAAACTCTCAAAAACGTTAAGTACAAAAATTCGAATATCCTTAAGTACAAACTTCAACTTCTTATTTATGGACTCCTAAAGATAATTACTTTAATTAGGCACACTATAGATATATATTTTGATATGACTCTAAAGATAATTACTTTAATTCGGCATATTATAGATAAATATTCTAATATGATATCTAAAGATAATTACTTTAACTAGATGGACTATAGATAAATATTTCGATTAGATCCCAAAAGATAGTTACTTTAATTAGACTCCCAAAGATAGTTTCCTTAATTAAGCTCACGATAGTCATGGTGATATCTGTCACGACCATTATCAGAATCCTATCATTGAAGTTTGAGACATCCTAACTTTGTCACTGTCCATATGAGTTGACCACGACCGTGGTCAATGCACCATGACTGTTATCAAGTGAGAATAGCATCAAACTTTCATTAAATTGTGAATTTTCCAACTTCTTCACTTGATTAAGCGGTTATACTTCTGCAAGGTAAAACTAGTGTTCAAACGTGAGTTTTGCCAAGAAAATGCATGAAAATAGCACGGAAACTCACAAAAAATATCACTCAAATTATGATTTATCATTATCTTAGTACTACTATCAAGAGTAAGAGCCTTAGAAGCCCATCTACATGATGAATAATGTTTCCCCCTGAGTACTTGAGCTTGAAAAGTACAAGACAATAAGGCCTTACATAGAAGACAAATCCAAGACTACAAAGAGAGCTTCTAGAATAAAGCTACACCAGAGTTTGCATCATAATGATGAAGAGCAAGACTCTGAGAATGAAACTTCATAATGAAGTTCAAAATGGTTCAAGCTTGCACCTCAAGGACAACATATTATCTTCCATATGCAGTCACTGAAGGAAGTTGACTCATCAGAAGACAAAAGTTGAAGACACTATATCTTCCATATGCAATCACACATACTAAGGGCTCATCAAAAAATGATGGTAAGAGTATTTCTAGATGCTACCAAGTTGAAAGTTGAATATGTGCATGAGAAGATTTGATATGCAACATCAGAATGGAAGACCGAAGCCATTATGAAGTCTAACCTTGGACAAAACGTTAACGCATCAACAACTATTCCTTCACTTTTTGTTTATGGAGCAATATACTACATAATGCTTTGTGCTATAAAGATGTGTTCAATGTAATGATGCTAGGATTCCTTAGAAAGCCACATCATTTCTTATTCATAAAAAAGGATCTACTTCATAATGTATCCTTTCTCGACTAACATCAAAATCACCATTTTGATGTAACTTCAGAATGCTCATTAGAAAGGTTCCTCAAAATGAGAACCTTAGAACAACTCTGATAGTTGTCATGACTTGGCAATTGTCACCTTTTTCTGCTTCTTCTAAATGTAGTTGAGTGGCTCCACTTCAAAAATGTTCTTTGAAGCTTTAAGAGGTCAACAAGGAGCATCTTGATGCTAAGTTGAAGCAATCCAAGAGAGAGAAACTTGAGCTAAGTTCTCTATGAGAGAAATCTACCATTTTTGCTTCAACCTTCTCATGAGAAAGAGACCAACTTATGTACTAGCTTGTAAACCGATATAAATCATAGATAGAAGTATGAACTTGTAACTTCCTGAGTGAAAATCCCTTTTGTGAGGAGAAATTTGTCTTTGTGTAGTCTAAACTTAGAAATCCTTTGTTGTAAAAATTAAACAAGTGGCTGGCAAAGATTGTAACCAATGGTGTTGTTGGTCTTGTAGTGACTAGGGGTGAAGTGCAGTGGGGTTGCTGGTGAGTTGTTGAAATCCAATGGTTGATTGGTCCAACAATGGTTGGTTGTGTTAGTGAACTATAATCTTGAAGGGCTAGGGCTGGACATAGAAAAGATTAGGATGAACCAATATAAAAATCGTAGTACATCATCTTCTTCCTCTCTCTTTGCATTGATTGTATGTGTTGATCTGCTAGCTGGCTTTTGGAAATCATTAAGGCACAAGAACCTTGTTTTAAGGAACTTAAAACTGAACCTTTTCATAAAAGTCTTTATAACTAAACAACTCTTTTGAAACAGAGCTCTAAATTGTAAAACCCTTTTTTCCAAAATCTGCTTGCATTTTTGTTCTGAGCTCAAAATAGTTCTTCATCCTAAACTTATATCAGAATACTCTTTATTTTCAAAAAGGAATTAAAAGTTTGTGAAAACACAATTCAACCCCTTTGTCTTGTGCTATTTTTGTCACTTTATCTTGATGGGACATCGTAGGACACTAAGGCCGGTATTTGCTATACTCATATATGGTGTCTGAGTTGAATGAGGAGGAGAATCCCTTAGAGGGGCTCAACTCCTCTTCGGTTAATGAAGCTAATATTTTTCCTCCTTAGAGATGTCTAGTTCTCAAAATAAGGGATAGGGATGGGCGTTAAGGTGTAGTGTTTTTTTTTAATATAGGTGTGGTGCTTTTTCTTAGGATGTTTATTTTTGGGCATTTATTTTTGTTTTAAGGTTTTAAATTACTTGAATTTGTAGTGTTGTAATGCACATTTACTTTTACTCTTTATTGTCTTGTATAATTGACTTGTTATCAATAAAATTTGTCACCCACTCGTTAATCCTCACATGTACTAATTTGATATACTCGTATAAATGGGTTTTCAAGAAATATCCATCTTAATAGGTTGAATTAATCTTTAATTAGAAAAGTACTACTTTGTCTAATTTTGATATACTCATATAATAAAGACCCGCTTCTCTTTAGAAAATATGACAAATGTTTAATAATAAAATTACAGACAAATATATCATTTATAATTTTATAAATTAAAATCTGTTCCGCTGTCGTCATGTGTCACCTAGATAATTTTTATATAATTATCATTTTTAACCTTATTTTAACTTTCCTTTACACTAATTTGTTCACTTTGTGTTTTTTTTTTTACTCGTGCAAATGCAAGGACTCAACCTAATAAATTTAAAGATAAAATAGGATCGTACTAAACAAATTTGAAGTACTCCAAGAAATTTGAATTTGGATTTCTTGTGAGCAATTAATTTGATTACATTTAACCAAACACCATTGTTCAAGATAATCCCAAGCTCTTAATTGTTTTTCAAGTTCTGTATTTGTTAACCATGAGTATCTATTTATTAGAGTGAATCATGATCATAAAGTTATGCTTTTTTTTTTCATTATAAGTCTTAAAAGTCGAGGTAACTAGTATATTGTATTCTTTATATGTATCATGTTCGTTCCACTGCTTTTCCAGTGTACCAAACGAAGTGGTAGAGTTTCATTCCCACGTACCAAAACAAACGAATTAGTGGTAGAAAGAGAGTTTTGGTAAATGATTTTGTTGGTTGTTGTTGGCCACCATTCTATTTTGGAAAAACTAACATAAGAACCGGAGTAAGATCAATAAGTATATCTGGGGGGAAAAAATCGTACATTGATTGAAGCTGTATCTTTTACCATAATAAATACCATCTCACCCAATGAAGCTAATAATTAAAAGTTGGTAACTGAAAATTAAAAATTTAATTTCTTAAATTATAAATTTTCGGTAAAATTAATTATTAAAATAGTTGAAAAGTATAAAATGACATAAAAATAATAATAATAATATTTATTTAAAAAAAGATAATAAAAAAATTTGATAAATATATTAAAGATAAAAAGAAAAAAGAATATAAAAAGAAAAAAGTTAAAAACTAGTATTTTAAAAAAATCTTATTTATCAAAAAATTAATAAAAATATTAAAAATTTACTAAAATATCTTATGAAACTAATTTTTAGGGGTTCAAAGCTGCCTTCCAAATCATGTCACGAATAAAAGTTGGTTACACATAATACATCTTTTGGAGCTATGAGGCAGCATGTTTTCCTTAACTCATTGTTAGTGGGTCTCTTACAAGTTATAATGTAACATGACATTTAAAAATTTCAATAACTTTTTTTTTTTGTCTAAGATGCTTCAAACTCGTCAACTTATTAGCAAATATTGCTTATATAATAAATTATACTTATATAACTACCTATCAAAAAAATTATACTTATATAAAATACCGTCGTGCTAATTCATTGTTAACGTTCTAATCGTCAAACTACCTTAGAAGTGATTAAGTTTAAGAATACCCCATAAACAATTTCCAGTTGAGATGTTTTAAGAGGGTTTAATAATTGTAGCAACAACAGTTGATAAAGGTTTCATGAGCAAGATGCATTTTCCCTTTTATTTATAAATAAAAAAATATATATTAATGAATTTGTCATATATATTTTTTTAGTAAAGTCTCTGTAGCTAACAAAACCTTAGAATCTAAAAAGACATCCCAACTAATATATTTTTCACTTTTATATATATATATATATATATATATATATATATATATATATATATAAGTGACAAATATCTTATACGAGAGATTCAGGAAAAAAAATCTTATATAAAAGTGAAAACACTAAATCTAAATTGTATAATCATACATGAAAAGTATATGATTAAGAAAAAATGATGACTAAGATTAAAATCTCAATTTTTAATACATCATGTTTCTTTTTCTTAACTTATTTAAATAGTTACTTTTGAAATCAATTACTTAAATAATCGATCTAAAAGTTAACTTTTAAGATCGATTAACAACCAATTTAAAAATTTTGACTTTTTATATCCTGTAGAAAAGATCTTTTTTAACCGTTGTAAAAAACTTTTTTTTTGTAGTAGTAGGAATGATAATGAGTAAGATTGGGCACGAATAAGGGCTACCTGCTACGCGTCTGGTGGAGAAAACATGTGTCTGTTACCCACCTATTACCTGTTGGCTATCTATTTGAAAAATACCATAGATACTTCAATATATATTTTAAAAAAAGGAGACTTTTAACATCAAGTAAAACTAGTGAATAAAAAATCAAGAACAAAAAAGAAACATTAATCCAACAAAACTAAACATGAAATAAGTATCAACATAAATCTAAATAAATTAATATATATATATATATATATATATATATATATATATATATATATATATACACACACACACTTTTATAACTTCATGGATAACGGGTACGGGTACTATGATACATGTACCCTACCCATTAACAAGCAGGTATAAAAATACCCATATTCATGGGTAACAGATACCTATTTAAAGTATTAATTTACTGATGGTAGATTTTATCCGTTGGTACAGATTTTTTTGTCATCCCTATTTAGTAATGCTTGCTTAGCTGGGTAAATGTGATGTATTAAAAATTGGAATTCTAATCTCAACCATCAATTTTTTTAAATTATAATCTAACAATTAAAATCAATTATTCTCATTTTTTTTTAAATTTCTTCCCAGTTGATATATATATATATATATATATATAAGTTTAATGTCGATGCACTAGCAGTGTAATAGTGTAATAGTTTTACACTGTCAACGATCTAGATTAAGAATAATTTTTTAAACTTATATGGATTTCCTCCCTATATATATATAAGGAAAATGTTAACTAGTACCCTTAGAACATTTATTAAGGAATTAAAAAAATATTTTTATTGGGATACATAAAATTGTGTTGTCCATAACTATTTTTACGTTCTACTATGATTTTTACAATAAATATTTTTTCCTTTTAGTTTCATAACTAATGCCCTATGAGCACTCATTAGCAAGATATATATATATATACACACACACACAAATACATACTTGAAACTAGCTTACTTAAGACTTACTAGATCAATCCAATTTGTTACTTGTAATTGTAATTTATTAATTTTAACACTATACATGGCTAAATAATTTACAGAATCAAAATTTAAAATTAAATTATATTTTACATTTTACATTTCAAAATTAATAATATCAACAAATCAATATAATAAATATAAATATACTTAGACTAGTTTTAAAAACATCTTCAAGCTTTAGCCTTAGGTTGTTCCATGTTGCTGCTCCCCCTATCTCTAATAGTGGTAACTTCGATAAGTGTAAGAACAGGTTTGTCAAGCCCTCCAGTCTGGACAAGTGTTATCTGGGCTACCTATGTTAAGTTGTCCAGGGAGGACACACTTTTCGTTCTACAAGCAAAGTCATACGTGCCAGGTGAGTGAAATCCTTGTATTTGACAATTTTTCCATTTTTTTGAACATTGGAGAATGCATTGAAGACAAGCTTTTCATTTGTCTTTTATTGCGGGCGACTGCGACGCACACACGTTACTCTTGCATACGCGTCGCTCAAGGAGTGGGCATGTATTGGAGATGCAGTGCGTGGGTTAGTGGGGTTGCATCGTGGTGTGAACTTTCAGGGCATCATTTCAGCTCCCACAGTTACTGAAGAGTCATGCCTCCACTTAAATGGAGTGTACATTTGATTATTGATCACTACCACTTTGAATTTTTGCTCTCTCTCTCTCTTGAAACTTCCTTGCCTTCTATTCGTGATTTGTGATTTCTCCTTTTCTTTTGGTTTTCTTCCTCACTCTTAAGGTATACTTCTTTCCACAATGTCTTTCATCTATGATTCTACCATGGGTATGGGCGGAAGTGACTCTAGGGCTTTATTCAGCAGTCCCTGGTAGACCGAGAGGTCATTCCCATTGGCGGCTCCTCCTCGAAGGGGACACACGATGAGGCTTCTGATAATGAGTCCTCCTCCTTCGAGAGGTTGACAGGCTTGCGTCATGCTGTCGGAGGTACTTCTTGCCTTCATAGAAGGGCGCGACCTTCTACTGCTTTTTTGAATGAGGAACCAATTCCAGTCACCATGATCCTTCCCCCTTCTGCTTCTAGGGGAGCAAGAAGGAGTGGCGGTGGGGATGTTAGGGTTTCCCCCCGTAATAAGCGTAGCCACAGTGTTGTGTTGCCCTCGTCCCTTCCTGTCGTTGCTGGCTACGAGTGGGTAAGGGACAATGTGTTGAAATATCGATCCTCCATTACCTCTGCAGTGAGCATCGTTGCTTTGGAGTGCCAATTGAAATTGGCCAAGATGGTCATCCAATCTTGTGGGAGTGATGATTTTCCTTTCTTGAGGGCGACGTCAGGTTGTCCGTCGTTCTTTTTAATGTACCACTGTTTTTAATGTTCTGGGTCTGGTTCTCCCCCTGAACTCCTTTCAATGTGCAATGCTTGAGCACTTAAACTTATCCCCCTCTCAGCTTCATCCAAATAGTTGGGCTATGGTGAGGGCCTTCGAGGTCTTGTGCCCTTTTTACAACATACGGCCCAGTGTGTCCATGTTTTTGTATTTCTTTCCAAATGAAATTGACAGGGAAAATAGGTTGGGTGTCCCTGAACAGCGCGTCCAAGAAGTTGTTCGAGTTTAACTCAAACACGTTTTGTCACTTCAAGGACCATTTTTTCAAGGTCTTGGTAACTAATGTCGTGGTTGATGGATTGGCATTGATGTTCAGCCAGGACGAGGAACCCCATTTCCCATTCTACTAGCAGTCAGACTCTACCAGGTTCAAGTCTTTTGATGATGATTTTCCGACCCTAATGGAAAGGGTTCACAAGGCCATTTTGGAGTAGTTGACAACCTCGTTAGATGCTTAGGCCATCATGTCTCTTCCTTCAACAAATGATCCTTTCATTTCCTTATATGGTAAAATGTTTTACCTTGTCTTCTTTTGTGTCTGATGTTAGTTTTCGGTGTGAATTAGCATGTGATTATTTTGTCGATAATGGGTGACTTCTCATGGAGGCCTTTGGGGAAGCAGGACAGAATTTCTAGTGGGACTGTGCCACCTTCTGCTATCGATCCTCCTATTAGAGAAGGAGGTCAACCTGCTGCTAGGGCTGACCCCAATGATGATGAAGTTGTTAAGGTCTCCCCCAACGTGCCTTCCTCTATTTTCGCTAAGATGAAGTGTGATGACGACACTAGGGTGTCAAGCCGCAAGAAATTAAGGCCCTCTCTCAACCTCCAAGCTATGAAGTTGGTTGCCAGGTTAATGTCAGGTTTGAGTCACCATCCCGCTAGTATGCAGGGTCTGCCTTTGGCTTCATTGGTCGTCCAGGCTACTGTTGCTGCTCCTGCTCCTTTAACTCCTCTTTCCCTGCCTTCTCAGAAGGTTTTTATCTCTCATCTTTCTTTGGTTACTACACCGATCTCTTTGGTCGCCCCTGTCATAGCTCTACCTTCCACTGTTGTTGCACCCGTGCCGAGGGCGGTGTGACGGCTGCGGGTGCTTCAGAAATATTGCCTCTTTCTTCTTCAACTTTTCTGATTTCTACTTCGGATCATCGGCGCCGCCTTCCCCCTTTTCTCGCCCTAGTGTTTCCCTAGATCACGTCTACACTTCTCGTGATACTGACTTGATATGGAGCATAGGATATATGCCGAAGTAGCAAACTCTGACTGGCTTTGGATCTTCTTTTGACAAGAATCTTATTCGATCAGTTGGGGTTCAAAATGCCACTAATTCTGCAAAGGTCTTCCTCCAGAGAAGTCTGGTGATTCAGGAGGAAAATGGACAAAGGCGCCAGGAAGCTCTGAGCAACGTCGCATTTATAGAGGCTAAGGTCGACAAGTAGAGGGCCATTGCACAAACTATTTGGAGAGTGGAGAGTCCCAAGGTGGCCAATGCCACTGTCGCTTTTATTGAGGCTGTTAAGTCGAACCACCAGTTGTCGTCCAAGGTTGGTTGAGTTTTTGCCAAGTTGTTGTACACCAGATTGGAAGGTGATGAGATGTTTGAGTGCTACAAGGACTTACAGTGAGAGAAAAATGACTTGGTTGGCCAGGTGGAGAACACTGCTACTAAAAAGGACAAGCTCGCCAAGGTGATTACTGACAGCGAGGCTTGGTTGCAGGAGTCAGAATCCAAGCTGGAGAAGTCTGAGCTCAGGGTGTCAAAGGAGAAGGAGGCCAACAAACAACTAGAGGAGGAGTTATTGGTGTTCAAGAAGGAGGTCGTGGAGTAGCATGAAAATGGCTTTGATAAGGCCGTCAGGCAGGTTGGGTTCTTTGCCAAACTGCTTGACGAAGAAGAAATAACTGTTGTGGAGGAGGATGCTGGCGAGGAGCAAGGAGATGGGGCCAATGTTTAGGCTGTCTTTTCTTTATATTTTTTCTTTATTGGATTTTGGCTGAAAGGGCTTTGTAATTTTGATAGTGATTCTTTCTCTTTAATGCATATGCTTTCCTTTGTTGACAAAATTTTCTTTGTTGTATGTCTTGCATGTTGTTGCCTTTTGTCTATACAATGCTCTGTTGCTTGTGGTGCTAAGGATAGGCCGCCTTGATAAGAGTGAGGTATTAGCAGCATAGGTAGCAAGACCTTGGCAGTTTTTGTATGAAGTAGAAAAATATGAATAAGATTATCTTAGGTTTGATTTCAACCTAGTTAAAGGTCTTGTCAATCATCTGGTGATGCTTCATTTCACTTTGTGAAGCTTTTCCTTTTAGGCTTGTGAGGAGTTAGTTTGATTTCCATTTGGTTGAAGGTCTTGCTAACCAGTCGGGTGGTACCTCTTATTTGAGGATAAGTTCCTTAATCTGGGCCTTTGGCTATACTCGTTGTAGTTCTAAAGGAGAAGGCTTACAAGGGCGTGCCTTGGGTTTTTGTAGGAGTACTTACCAAGGACAGACCTTGGGTTTCTTGTGTTCCTACAAAGATAAAATTTAGGAATAGAAAAGCTTGTCAAGGGTAGACCTTGCATACCTTAGATTTTTGCGAAGGCGAAACTTGGCAACGAAGAGGCTCACCAAGGGCAGACCTTAGGTTTGACGAGCTTTGGACTAGGGACGCGTTTGTCCTGGGTTTTGGCGAGGATCTTGGGTTTGTCGAGCCTTTGGAGAAGCGAGACTCACCAAGGGTGAACCTTGGGTTTGATGAGCCTTTGGAGAAGCGAGACTCACCAAGGGCAGACCTTGGGTTTGACGATCCTTTGGAGAAGAGATACTCACCAAGGGCAGATCTTGGGTTTGACGAGCCTTTGGAAAATCAACCAGTGATGCGTCCATCTTAGGTTTTTGGTGAGGCTCACCAAGGGCGGACCTTGGGTTTGTCAATCCTTTGAAGAAACAAGACTCACCATGGGCGGACCTTGGGTTTGACGAGCCTTTGGAGAATCGACCAGTGATGCGTCTGTCCTGGGTTTTGTAGAGGCTCACCAAGGGCGGACCTTAGCTTTAACAAGCCTTTGGACAAGCGAGACTCACCAAGGGCAGACCTTGGGTTTGACGAGCCTTTGGAGAAACAAGACTCACTAAGGGTGGACCTTGGGTTTGATGAGCCTTTAGAGAATCGACCAGTGACGTGTCTGTCCTGGGTTTTGTCGAGGCTCACTAAGGGCAGACCTTAGGTTTGACAAGCCTTTGTAAGGTTGACACAAGAAAATTATAAAACTAAAGGGAGATAGAACTTTTATTCAATGTAACCAATTGAGTACAAAATTCCTTTCATTCCGCAGGTGTGCCTCGTTAAAACCTCTTAAGCCAAAACCCTGATTTTTCTCTTTGGGACAAAAGAGTAGGAAAAAAAGTACAACACCAGGTCTTGTAGTCGATTAACTGAAGTAGAAATTTAGATGGGTATCATTCCATGTTCTTGGAATTGTTTTACCATCTAGTTCCTATAACTTGTATGCCCTATTGTCTAAGCTTGCTTCAACCCTGAATAGGCCTTCCCAGTTGGGTCCAAGCTTTCTCGCTCAGGGATTTTTCCTTGCTTCACCTCGGACTCGCCATACTAGGTTGCCAGGTTGAAAGGCTCGAGGTTGAACCTTTGTATTATATCTCCTTGATGCTCGGAGCTTGTTGGCTTCTTCCTTGATTTTGGTCATCTTTTGGACTTCGTCTTTTGTCTCTAGTTCCACCAGCATGTTTTCTTCGTTTTGTTGTTCCTAGAACAACGGTCTCCTTGTCGACGGTTCCCTAATTTCAATGGGGATCATGGTGTTTGTGTCTTATGTGAGTTGGAAAGGATTTTTGTTGGTAGTTATTTGGGGGTGAATAGTGATAAGCCCAGAGTCTACTTGGGAGTTCCTCCTTCCATAGACCTTTGGACTTGTTGTGTGTTTATCAATTTTTTGAAATCTTATGTTTTAATCGATTACCCCATGATTTAGTCGATTAACATTTATGCGTCTATGGTTTTATGGTTCAAGATTTGTTGGTTTAATTGATTACTGCATCATTTTAATCGATTATGTGTTAGGCTTAAAGCTTTGTTTTGGTGTTTTGTTCTCTTCTAATCGATTACTACTTCATTTTAATCGATTACATATTGTGGTTTCATGGCTTCTTTTGGCTTTGTGTTCTATTTTAATCAATTAACTTACATTCTAATCGATTACAAAGGCCTCGGGGGAAGTTTTTGTTGGCATATTTAATTGATTACGCCTATGTTTTAATCAATTACTTATATCAGCTTTTGGTTTTGGGTGAAAATAGAGGTCAATTTAATCGGTTATTATGTTATTTTAATCGATTACTTGCATGTTCTTTTGTGTAATCTATTGCATTTCTTCATCTTCACCTCATCAACCACCATTATTACTGCAATTACTCTTGCCACCCACCTCAACCAACCAAAATGACTCAGCCTCTCTTTATAAGCCAACTCAAAACTATCCACAAATCACACCAACACCTTTTCTAAAACCTCCTATTACCACCCCTCTCTGAACCCAAACATCTTCTGCTCTCAAACCCTTTTTCTCTTCTTCAAGATTGTGAGCAATCCTTCAAGACCACAAAAGAAAGCAAAAACTTCCAAGAGGAAGCAAGGCGAATGCTCACAGGCTGCTCTCAACTGCATGGACACATGGTTCATAGATGAAAGCAAGAAGAATGACTACAAGATGATTTATGCTATAAAAAACATAAGGATCCCCAAGTATATGGACTTAGAATAGTTCTCTCAGCAAGGGTTCAACTTTCCTAATCTGCTGGAAGTACGAGGATTGTCAAAGCTAGTGTAGATGAAAGGAACCTTTTATCTAGAGCTAGTCAATTTTTTCTACACCTCTGCACATGGTGACCTTTGAAGGTAACATTTTCTCTACCATAAATGGAGTAGAAATGGTCGTTGATGTTGTTGTGTGGAAGGAAGTAGTCGGTCTGGATATGGGTGGAGTCTGCAAGTTTGATGAAACGACTGATGGGTATAACAAGATGCAAACTTATAGGGGAATGCTTCTTGACCCTGCTAGGAACTTAAGGAATCACTTAGGAGTTGATGGACTGTCTGTAGAGGACATAATGTTAGTTTACGTCACTACCTACATTCTCACTCTGAGGTCAAGTAATCATGCTCAGGTAACGGATGATGATCTACAGATTGTTTATGGTCTAATATTGGGTATCAAGATGAACTGGGTACTACTGATTGAAGACATTATGTTGAAGAGTCATCGTCTAGTGGATTATGAATTTCCTTATGTTGTACTTGCCTCAAGATTCATTGACTACTTCAATGTTGATGTCTCTAATGACACTGTGGACTTTACCAAAGCATCCAATGAGATTACCGAAAGGCATCTCAAGAAGCTTAGAATGAGGTTTGTTGATCATGAATGGATAATGGCGGGAGAGACAACAACTAGAAACATTGAACAGATGGAAGAAGATGTTGAAGCCGAAGCTTCACAAGAGCCTAGACATCAATAGAGTCCTTTTAAGTCACTTATAATTCAAAAGATGGATGTTATGCTTCACCTCCATCAAGAGCAACTAGTTTAAGTTCATATTTCATTGGAAAATATAACTATCCGGCTGGAAAATGTTGAAACTAGGTTGATCCTTAGCAACCTCCTTAACCCCAATGAGCATGAAGCTTAGTTGTGTTTTAAGTGCTTAGTTCAGTTGTTTGATTGTCATTGCTGATTATGTTCAATTTTGTTTGTGTTTTACATTTTACTAGTATATGCATGAATTTTTGAAGACCTGCTAAAATAGGTTTTTCTAGTTTGGGTTAAGGGTAGGTTTCTCTTAGGCTCTTATTCACAAAGGACCATAGGGTTAGGTACCTTAGTCTCTTTTTCTAGGGTAGGAACTGAGATTGATTATGATTGCTTGTTAGAATTTTATATGCATAGTGAAAATCTATTTTGGTTTGGATTAGATAACTTGATTAGCTTCTCTAGAGATAGAGAGTGAACCAATATAAAAATTGGTGCACATCTTCTTTGGATCTTATTTTTCTTTCTCATTCTAGTCTTGATCAATTTACTGAAGGTTAAAGAAAATATCTTTTTGAGAAAGAACTTTAACAAAGGATTTTTTGTTAAGGGTGATTGGTTAAATATTGGTTTATCAAATGTTTGTGATATGATCCTTGGAAAAAAATATTTTTTTTAACTCTCGTTTTTAAAGGTTTATTTGATTTAGAAACCAATTCACCCCCCTCTTGGTTTGTGAGTTCCAACATCTTTTTCACTAGCGGTGTGACAATAGACTTCTTGAAGGCTAAGAAAGCTTGCTCACAAGCTTCATCCCATAGGAATGGCTCAGTTATCCTAAGTAGTTTATAGAATGGCTTTCCTTCTCTGCGAGCTTTGGGAGGAACCTGGACAAGGACGTCAGTCTACCATTTAGCTTTTGTACTTCCTAAACGTTGGTATGACTGTGCATCTATAGTATGGTTATGCATTTTTCAGGGTTGGCTTCTATCCCCTGATGTGTGATCATGAAACCCTGAAAGTTTCATCCATTGACCCCAAAAATGCACTTTTCTGAGTTGAGGCACATGTCGTACTTGCAGATTTCTCCAAACACCTCTTCTAAGTCTGCCACGTGTTGGGCAATGCTATGGGATTTGACAACCATGTTGTTGAGATAGACCTTAACATTTCATCTGATCTATTGTCTGAAGATCCAGTTCATCAGTCTTTGGTATGTGGCGCCTGCGTTTTTTCAGGCCAAAGGGCATGACCCTATAGCAAAAGTTAGCATCCTTAGTAATGAATGTCATTTTCTCTTCATCCAGGACGTGCTGATCGAGGCCGTACCCGAATTAAATAAACATTAAAAATGCAGTATCTAGGAAGTGATCCTAGGTCATCTCCTAACGAGCAATGGTCAACCAAACGTTCATAACAGATAGTGATAAAACAGTAACGAATTGGGGGGGTTGTTTGTTTTTGTAAAATAAACGGCAAGCAAATTTTAATTAGAAAATAACATACTTAAAACATGTTGTTTCCCCTTGATTCACAAGCAAGTCTCTTATCCTAGGTTACGAGGATTTATCCCTAACCACTTCAACCGCTTAATCCAACCCTAAATTAAATTACTAAGCGA
Organism: Glycine soja; assembly: GCF_004193775.1. Classification (NCBI taxonomy): domain Eukaryota; kingdom Viridiplantae; phylum Streptophyta; class Magnoliopsida; order Fabales; family Fabaceae; genus Glycine; species Glycine soja. The sequence goes on along the minus strand of NC_041012.1, from coordinate 12,504,881 downwards.
AAATTAACATAAGACTGTCATTATGTGATTAAGCAACACATACACCAATTAATCATGAACGAAACTGATCATTAAGCATGAACGTAAATTAAGCACAGAGATAATTAATCAAGCACTAAGCATGCATGGATTAATAGCAACAAATATAAAGAAATTGGTGAAGAGGAAAAACTGATCAGAATTCAATAGTAATAACAAAACCTCAAAGAGAGTTGTGCTTGATCCTCAAGAGAAAACAACGCTGGAGACTTAGCCTTCCATTAATCAGTAGAAAATGAAATTGTAGATTGAAGCAGAAACAAAATTATAGAAAACGAATTTTATTCTACGTGAACAGTGCGCATGAATAATAAAAACTGGAATTCTAAAATCTTAGAATTATTCTCCTCTCCAAAAACCTCTAAACTAAAACCCTGGTACTGTTATATGGGTCCTCAACCCCAAAGCTTACAAATCTATTTTAAGTCCAAGCCCATAAACGAAATAAAATAAAATTTGGACAAGATAAGATAAGACTGGATGAAATAAAATCTGGACGAAATAAAATCTAGATGAAATAAAATATGGATAAGATAAGATTTGATAAAATAAAATCGTTTGCTCTCTTCAAGTTCAAGCCCAATTCCAGATTCAAGCCCAATTGCTTATAATTCTCTTGAAATTAAATTAAAAACACAAAATTAGTCAAGTAGGCCCAAATGATAAAACTTCATAATTAATTTGACAATTAAGGCTAATCAGTAATTAAAATGGTGACAAAAATGGTTAAGAAATAGGAAAAAATAATGACACATCATGTGCATTCTGATTTGATTGTATCCAAAATAGGCATCCATGAAACTCAGTACTTGGAACTTGGATGCACTATCGACTAACTTGTCGATGTTGGGTAAAGGATATGCATCCTTGGGGCATGCCTTGTTGAGATCGGTGTAGTCAATACACATTTTTCATTTGCCATTAGTTTTTTTTACCATGACTACATTGGCAAGCCAGGTAAAGTACTTGACTTCTATGATAAATTGGGCTTTGAGTAGCTTCTCCACCTCCTCTCTGACTGCCTTGTGTTGCTCTTCTTTCATCTTCCTCTTCTTTTGTGACACTAGTTTGGCCTGGGGACAGATGGCAAGTTTATGGCATATAATGCAAGGGTGGATACCCGACATGTCAATGGCAAGTTTATGGCATATAATGCTAGGTTTGTGTTCCTGTGTAGGACATCAACTATGTTTCTATACTCGTGGCTGGTAAGATCGCTACTAAGCTGTGTAATTGCCTAAGTTTAGGCTTGAGTTGTAGCTTGACAAGTTCTTCTATAGGCTTTGGGCCTTTGTCAATAGTGTCATCACGCGGATCTACATCGAATACACCATATTGATCTCCGAGACTTGCTTTGTAGACGGTCAGAGTTTGGATTGGGGACCCTGCCTGACTTGACTGCTACCACCAACTATGGGATGAGGCCTGCCTAGCTCCCTAGTAGGAGGATAAGGTGCCACCTTTAGGCTTTCAGTGTAGCGCTATCGGGTCTGCTTTTGGTCTATCTTGACGATCTCTCCTATAAAGGTTCGGAATTTTAACTTGAGTTTCGGAGAAACAAGAAGCATGAGATACGTGACAACAATATTTTCGATAGTGAATTACTTGACTCGATGGATGGGTGGCCCTCTAACTCAAGCACGAAATCAATGTTGAGTCAACAATCATCGAGAGAGGCATCGTCAAGCGAGATTGAAAGTAGCACCTTGTATATATAGGTTGGGGGAAAGCCGGCGTGGAGACGATGGCTCCAAGTTTGTTCAACTTTTCCCTACTAATCAAAGCAAAGTAGGAGGTATCTGCATCAACAATTAAATATCTGATGTTGAAGCTCCTTGAGAGCTAGCCTTGACCGAAAGTGGTCATTAGGTCGATGTAGCCTTTAGTCTCTACTCTTTCTCCAACAAAGCTGAGGAGTGGTACAGAGTGTGCCTGGACTGTATTAGACGAGACTTAGAGCCTCTGAAACATTTTCCAGTAAAGGATGTTTGTAGAGATGCCTTGGTCAATGAGGACCTTGTACACCATGAAATTGGCAATCACAATGGAGACAACCATGAGGTCCCCCTAGTTGATAGGGTTGATGCCCTTAAAGTCTCTGTCGGTGAATGTTATAGGAGTGGTGACAATATGTCGACACAATTGATGTAGATATCCTGGATGGCATGGAGATGACACTTCCGGGATTGACTAGACAACCCTCCATAGGAAAATACACCCGTAATGGTGTTGATCACACCTTGAATTTGTTGGGCAGACTTGTTTTCCTATTCTTGTGGAGGTCGACGTTCAGGTCTTTGTTGGTGATGCCTATGTCTCCCTCTATCTTCTACTTTGTCTCTTCTTCTATCGGCATTGTGATTTTTGTGTTGGTCCTCTTGATGTCCTCCAAGTCTTGTGTTGGACCAACGGCCTCAATAACTAAAGAGGGATAGGCTTAGAATGCAGAAGAAGCAGCAATCAATTTAATAATGTTCTTTAAACTTGCAAGACAAAATTGATTGCAACAAAATAAATGAGATAAGGGAAGAGAGAATGCAAACACAGTTTTTATACTGGTTCAGCAAAGTCCGTGCCTACGTCTAGTACTCAAGCAACCCACTTGAGATTTTACACTCCTTTTGTAAAAATCCGTTTACAAAGTCTGAACCACACAAGGACAACCCATCCCTTGTGTTCAGGAATCCTTACAACTTAAGAGACCCTCGGTCCCTTAATCAATCTCTTTGAATGAGAAGAAAGAAAAAAGAATTCTCTCTAGAAGAGAAGGATATTACAATTGAAGTCCATGGAGAAACTCTTAATGTATTTGCAAGTGTTTGCCTAAGAGTTTCTTTTGAGAGAGCATTTGGCAATGAAGTTCTCTTGGAATCTCTCTTATTTCCTTTTGAGAGGATAAGACATTTTGAACAAGCAAAACTCTCTCCATAAAATTCGTGCCCAAGTCACCTATTTGTAGGCCTTTGATGGCCATTCACAAATCCAATGAAAAGATGTGACTGTTGGCAATTTTTCTAAAAACTCTCCGCTGGTAATCGATTACAATGTTTATGTAATTGATTACACAATTATAATTTGAAGGGTCATGACTTTTGAATTTGAATTTCCAAAGTTCTGTTGCTGGTAATTGATTACAGATATATGGTAATCGATTACACGTTAAAAATTCAAATTCAAAATCCTTTTCAACAGCTATTTTTCAACCTTCCCTTCTGGTAATCGATTACACTTCCTAGTAATCGATTACTAGAGCCTTGCATGACTTTGAAACCCTTTGTTTTGAGGCAAGGCTTGATCTTTAGTGAATCTTGAAACAAGGCTTTGTTTGTTGAAGCAATCTTGAATTAATCTTGAAGCAAATGATTATCCTTTGAAGTGGTCTTGTTTGATTCTTCTTTGGCATCATCAAAATCATCATACATTCACATTCTCCCCGTTTTTTATGATGACAATCAAGTGATTTCTTTTCGACATCATCAAAACAATGCATGATCCATATTCTCCCCCTTTGTCAAGCAAATTCTTTTTGACATCATCAAAATATTCATAATTTACATTCTCCCCCTTTTTGATGATGACAACCACCTGTGGGTTAGGAGCAACAACAAAACAAAAAATATATCTATTTGCATATAGTTTACTCCCCCTTTGTTTTGCAATGTTTGCTTATATGAGACAATTGAATATTTCATATTTTTCATATATAAAAATTTGTCTCATAAAGAATAGATAATTTTTCCTTATTATTTTATCTTTTATCTTTCTCTCCCCCTTTGTCAACATTAAAAACAAATCATGAATAGAGAGGATAAAAATGTTACCACTTGTTGCAATGTATGAGAATCAAGTGATACCAAAAGACATTAAAACAATCATTCAATATTAATCAAGCAAAAACAAGTACAATAACACATCAATTTCAAATTAATTTCAAATTCCAACTTCCAACTTCAACTTCCAATAACTTCCCCTTCTAACTTCCAACTTCCATTTTCAACTTTCAACTTCCAATAACTTCTTCCAACTTCCAGTAACTTTCACTCCCAACTTCCAACTTCCATTTTCAACTTTCAACTTCCAAATTTTAATTTCAAATTTGAAATTTCAAAATTCAAATTTCAATTTTCAAATTTAACTTTTCAAATTTCAATTTTCAATTTCAAATTTCAAATTTCAATTTCAAAATTTCCTTTTCTAAATTTGAAATAGTTTTCTTAAAATATGAAACCAATTTGAAAAGTTTAATAGATTCTTTAAATACAATAAAAAACTCAATCGGGAACAAAGATCAAAGACAATCATCAAATACAATCAAACACAATCAATCAAACACACAATCATCAAAACACAATCAAAAAAAATTATCAAAGACAATTAAAACTCAATCAAAAACAATCATCAAACACAATTAATCAAATATAAAATAAAATCAATCAATTAAACTAACAAACATTGTATATCAATCAAGCAAAAATAAACACATCAATCAAAAAACACAATCAATCAATCATCAAACACAATCAGTCAAATTTAATCACAATCATCAAGGAAAATCTAAACTCAAGTAGAAAACAAGCATCAAAAGTAATCAATCAAAGACAAGTGACTTGTTGGTATCATTTGATATCACTTGTTGGGCTTATTGATCAAGTGGCCTTTGTTGTCTCCATAAATCACATATTCACTTTTCTTGAGATTCACTTTTCTTGGGGAGAAATGTGACATTTGTTTGTTGTCTTCATAAATCACATATCCACTTATCTTGGGGAGAAATATGAATACTTTGATGCATGCCATGTGTTCGGAGAAATTGTTATCAATGTATCGACTTTGCTCTTCTCCATTTTCATAGTCTTTCATCATGATACCCAGACTTATGATTTTATTCTCTGAATCACTTGAATAATTTATGACATTATCTTCACAAGTGATGTATCCTTTCTTTTCTTTCTTCTCTTTGAAATTCCTTTAGTCGGGTTTTTCCATTCTTCTTTTAAACAAAGGACAATTGAATCTCATGTGCCCAGATTGATCGCATTCATAGCATTTTGGGGCTAAGAAAGAATCTTCTTCTTTCTTATTTCATCATCATTCCATTCTTCTCTAGTTTTTTTTATATAGTTGCATTTCTCTCTACCATTGTAGGAATAAAGGAATCAAATTCAACGGCTTCCCATATCTTTAAATTTATGGCTTCTTCAAAGATTTCATTCGGGTTTTCCAATAATGATAACCCTCACGTTGAACATAAGAGGCTTATTAATAGAATTTCCCTCGGGAAATGGAAAGTTATAGATGAGGCCATATCTATTCTTGAAGTTTTTAAACGTTATACAAGAAACCTACTCTGATACCACTTGTTGAACATGTGGTCTCAGAAATCTTAAGAAGGGGTGAATTAATTTCCCACTAATAAACTTTTAACCTTCTTCTAAAAGAGATAGACTCAGAATGCAGAAGAAGCAGCAATCAATTTAATAATGTTCTTTAAACATGCAAGACAAAATTGATTGCAACAAAATAAATGAGATAAAGGAAGAGAGAATGTAAACACAGTTTTTATATTGGTTCGGCAAAATCCATGCCTACGTCCAGTACTCAAGCAACCCACTTGAGATTTTCCACTCCCTTTGTAAAAATCCGTTTACAAAGTCTGAACCACACAGGGACAACCCATCTCTTGTGTTCAGGAATCCTTACAACTTACGAGACCCTCAGTCCCTTAATCAATCTCTTTGAATGAGAAGAAAGAAAGAAGAATTCTCTCTAGAAGAGAAGGATATTACAATTGAAGTCCATGGAAAAACTCTTAATGGATTTGCAAGTGTTTTCCCAAGAGTTTCTTTTGAGAGAGCATTTGGCAATGAAGTTCTCTTAGAATCTCTCTCATTTCCTTTTGAGAGGATAAGACATTTTGAACAAGCAAATCTATCCCTTCAAAATTCGTGTCCAAGTCACCTATTTATAGGACTTTAATGGCCATTCACAAATCCAATCAAAAGATGTGACTGTTGGCAGATTTTCTGAAAACTCTCCGCTGGTAATCGATTACAATGTTTGTGTAATCGATTACACAGCTATAATTTGAAGGGTCATGACTTTTGAATTTGAATTTCAGGATTTTCGTTGCTAGTAATCGATTACATGCTCAAAATTCAAATTCAAAACCCTTTTCAACAGCTCTTTTTCATTATTCCTTTCTAATAATCGATTACACTTCCTAGTAATCGATTACCAGAGCCTTGCATGACTTTGCAACCCTTTGTTCTGAGGCAAGGCTTGATCTATAGTGAATCTTGAAACAAGACTTTGTTTGTTGAAGCAATCTTGAATTAATCTTGAAGCAAGTGTTTATCCTTTCAAGCGGCCTTGTTTGATTCTTCTTTGGCATCATCAAAATTCATGTATTCATACATTCACATTTCTTGTTGAACATGTGGCCTCAGAAATCTTAAGAAGGGGTGCATTAATTTCCCATTAACAAACTTTTAACCCCCTTCCAAAAGAGATAGGCTCAGAATGCAGAAGAAGCAACAATCAATTTAATCATGTTCTTTAAACATGAAAGACAAAATTGATTGCAACAAAATAAATGAGATAAGGGAAGAGAGAATGCAAACACAGTTTTTATACTGGTTCGGCAAAGTCCGTGTTTACGTCCAATACTCAAGCAACCCACTTGAGATTTTCCACTCCCTTTGTAAAAATCCGTTTACAAAGTCTGAACCACACAAGGACAACCCATCCCTTGTGTTCAGGAATCCTTACAACTTAAGAGACCCTCGGTCTCTTAATCAATCTCTTTGAATGAGAAGAAAGAAAAAAGAATTCTCTCTTGAAGAGAAAGATATTACAGTTGAAGTCCATGGAGAAACTCTTAATGGATTTGAAAGTGTTTGCCCAAGAGTTTCTTTTGAGAGAGCATTTGGCAATAAAGTTCTCTAGGAATCTCTCTCATTTCCTTTTGAGAGGATAAGACATTTTGAACAAGCAAAACTCTCTCCACAAAATTCGTGCCCAAGTGACTACTTATAGGCCTTTGATGACCATTCACAAGTCCAATGAAACGATGTGACTGTTGGTAGTTTTTCTAAAAACTCTCCACTGATAATCGATTACAATGTTTACATTCTCTTTGACATCATCAAAACCTGCATGATTTATATTCCCCCCCTTTTTGATGATGACAACCACCTGTAGGTTAGGAGCAACAACAACAATAAAATATCCATTTATATATAGTTTTACTCCCCCTTTGTTTTGCAATGATTGCTTATATGAGACAGTTGAAGATTTCATAGATTTCATATATAAAAAACTGTCTCATAAAGATTTCATATATCTTTTATCTATCTCTCCCCCTTTGTTAGCATCAAAAACAAATCATGAATAGAGAGGAGAAAAAAATGTTACCACTTGTTGTAATGTATGAAAATCAAGTAATACCAAAAGGCATCAAAACAAACTATTTTGCACCCACAAAAAAAACACATATCCAGTATAAAACAAGAAAAACCATCAAAAGTAATCAATAATCAACATAACCTTTAAACACAAACAAATACAATCAATCATCAAACATTTCAAATCAAATTAATTAAACAATCAACTAACTATGCACAATAATTTGTATTTTCAAATTTCAAATTTCAAATTCCAACTTCCAACTTCAACTTCTAGTAACTTCCACTTCCAACTTCCAACTTCCATTTTCAACTTTCAACTTCCAATAACTTCCACTTCCAACTTCCAAATTTTAATTTTAAATTTCAAATTTCAAATTTCAAATTTCTATTTCAAAATTTCCTTTTCTAAATTTGAAATAGTTTTTTTAAAATATGAAACTAATTTGAAAAGTTGAATAGATTAGACAATCAAAAACTCAATAAAAAACAATCATAAAAAACAATCAAAACTCAATCAAGAACAACAAAAAAATATCATTCAATATTAATCAAGCAAAATCAAGCACAATAACACATCAATCAAAAACACAATCAAACACACAATCAAAAGCAATCAATCAAAAGCAATCAACAAAACACAATAAAAAACAATTATTAAAGACAATCATCAAATACAATCAAACACAATCAATCAAACACACAATCAAAAGCAATCATCAAAACAAGATCAAAAACAATTATCAAAGACAATCTAAACTCATGTAGAAAACAAGCATCAAAAGTAATTAATCAAAGACAAGTGACCTGTTGGTATCATTTGATATCACTTGTTGGACTTGTTGATCAAGTGGCCTTTGTTGTCTCCATAAATCACATATTCACTTTTCTTGAGATTCACTTTTCATGGGGAGAAATATGACCTTTGTTTGTTGTCTTCATAAATCACATATCCACTTATCTTGGGGAGAAATATGAATAAACTTTGATGCATGCCATGTGTTTGGAGAAATTGCTATCAATGTATCGACTTTGCTCTTCTCCGTTTTCATAATCTTTCATCATGATACCCAGACTTATGTTTTTATTCTCTGAATCACTTGAAGAATTTATGACATTATCTTCCCAAGTGATGTATCCTTTCTTTTCTTTCTTCTCTTTGAAATTCCTTTTGTCGTATTTTTCCATTATTCTTTTAAACACAGGACAATTGAATCTCATGTGCCAAGATTGATTGCATTCATAGCATTTTGGGGCTAAGGAGGAATCTTCTTCTTTCTTCTTTCATCATCATTCCATTTTTCTCTAGTTTTTTTATATAGTTGCATTTCTCTCTGCCATTGTAGGAATAAAGGAATCAAATTCAATGGCTTCCCATATCTTTAAATCTATGGCTTCTATAAAGATCTGCATTCGGGTTTTCCAATAATGATAACCTCACCATTGAACATAAAAGCCTATTGATAGAATTTTCCTCAGGAAATGAAAAGTTGGATGAGGCCATATCTATTCTTGAAGTTTTTAAACTTTATACAAGAATCCCGCTCTGATACCACTTGTTGGACCAACAGCCTCAATAACTTAAGAGGGATAGGCTTAGAATGCAGAAGAAGCAGCAATCAATTTAATAATGTTCTTTAAACATGCAAGACAAAATTGATTGCAACAAAATAAATGAGATAAGGAAAGAGAGAATACAAAAACAGTTTTTATACTTGTTCGACAAAGTCTGTGTTTACGTCCAATACTCAAGCAACCCACTTGAGATTTTTCACTCCCTTTGTAAAAATCTGTTTACAAAGTCTGAACCACATAGGGACAACCCATCTCTTGTGTTCAAGAATCCTTACAACTTAAGAGACCTTCGGTCCCTTAATCAATCTCTTTGAATGAGAAGAAAGAAAAAAGAATTCTCTCTTAAAGAGAAGGATATTACAATTGAAGTCCATGGAGAAACTCTTAATGGATTTGCAAGTGTTTGCCCAAGAGTTTCTTTTGATAGAGCATTTGGCAATGAAGTTCTCTTGGAATCTCTCTCATTTCCTTTTGAGAGGATAAGACATTTTGAACAAGCAAAACTCTCTCCACAAAATTCGTGCCCAAGTCACCTATTTATAGGCCTTTGATGACCATTCACAAATCAAATGAAAAGATATGACTGTTGGCAGTTTTTCTGAAAATTCTCCACTGGTAATCGATTACAATGTTTATGTAATCAATTGCACAGTTATAATTTGAAGGGTCATGACTTTTGAATTTGAATTTCCAAAGTTCCGTTGCTGGTAATCGATTACAGACATATTGTAATCGATTACACATTAAAAATTCAAATTCAAAATCCTTTTCAACAACTCTTTTTCAACCTTCCCTTCTGGTAATCGATTACACTTCTTGGTAATCGATTACCAAAGCCTTGCATGAATTTGAAACCCTTTGTTTTGAGGCAAGGCTTGATCTTTAGTGAATCTTGAAACAAGGCTTTGTTTGTTGAAGAAATCTTGAATTAATCTTGAAGCAAATGCTTATCCTTTGAAGCGGTCTTGTTTGATTCTTCTTTGGCATCATAAAAATCATCATACATTCACATCTTGCTCCTGCTGGGTGATTTTGAGACTTTTTTACAAATTGGGCTAGATAGCTAGCCTGTATGAGTTCTTTTATTTTGTCTTTTAGGGCCCAACGATCTTCTGTGTTATGGCCATAACTACGATGGTATCTACAACGTTTGGTTTTGTCTAACCTGGATCTGGGAGGAAGTGGCGGAGGTAGCTTTATGGGTAACTACGCGTTGAAGGCTTCCTCAAGAATAGTGGTTCAATTGGTCGTCAAGGATGTGTAGCGCTCATACCTAGGTCCCTTTGGGAGAGGTTGGCGCTTATCTAGCTTGTGCCTTTTGTCTAACTTGTGTGAGTCGATCTTGGTGCGTCCTTCTCTTTTGTCCCGCTTCTGTCCGGCCTGTCGGACCTCGTTTCTGAACCTTGACATCTCCTCCATTTGGATGTAGCCTTTGGCTTGTTCGTGTTACTCGTCCATGTTGTTGGGAGGCTTTTTGTTTGCACAGACTATCTGCGAACTTTCCAGGCCGTAAGACGAGCAGCATGGAGTGCAGGGCTACTTCGGGGTTAAGGTTCCTAATCTGAACAACAATTCGACCGAACCTATCCATGAACTTCCGGAGTGATTTATCGACTACTTATCATAGGTTGGCTAGAGTAGCAGCAGTCATGTGGTGTGACCGGCAGGTTGCATACTAAGAACTGAAATGTTCGACAAGAATATTGAAGCTGTCGATGGCCTTGGAGGGAGTCCTCTGTACCATATCAATGTTGCCCTTTTGAGGGACGTTAGGAAAACTCGACACAAAATTGTGTTGTCGTTGGTGTAGAGATTTTCCAGGGTGAGGAATGCGTTCGGATGTTCATTCTGGTTTGTGGTTCCATCATAGCGCTCTAGGTTGAGCGGTTTCCAACTTAAGGGAAGGTCAGCTTCCATGATGCGATCGACAAAGAGGTGTCAACGAGTCGTCCACCCTTTATGGCAGTGTATGTGCGAGAGACTAGGATTGTCTTGGGTGTTGATGATGGGTCGAGGGTGTGATTCCCCTTGAGTACGTTCATGCATTGTGTGGGCAGAGTGCTCGTCGCCCTAGGGGCGTCTCACACAAGCCTCCAACTAGTCGTGGTCAACCTTCAGCTTTTGTAGTTTCTCCTCATGGCGTTGCTCCATCTCCGTAATGCGGGTTTGGAGTTGTTGGAGAGTGTTGTTATCTATCATGGTTGTTGGGGGAGGATTGGAACTCTCTAAAGGTGTCTCGCATTTGAGGCTAGACCGTGTGCTAACCATTGGTGAAAAGAGGGTGCGGGGTAAGTTTTACCACGACCGCACGGTGGGTGCCAAATGTACTTACCGAAATCTAAAACTTACTGACGTTAGGGTTGACATAGCCAAGATGGGCTTCACAATCTCTCACGTCAGACTACATGTACCCTTCACTGGGAGAACAAAGGAGGGACCTACAAAACAAAAGACTCTAACACTCGAGTACGTGAGTGAGTTGAGAATGGAATAAAAAGGGATGAGATACAACTTAGTCACTTGATAAGGGAGTTGCAACATTATCATTAATATTAAATAATGAGGTATTTAGAGATAATCTGTCACCCCAGTAGCCCGGTTGCTAATGACAATGCGTTCGTGCTCCTGTATCAGAGTTAACATGGAGAGCTCGCGTGTGTATTAAAACACCATATCACTTACCATGTCCATTTTATGCACCCTAAATAGTACAATACTAATAATACATTTTTTTATAACACTTATTGATATGTAATTTAATATACTTTTTTAAACATCTTCTTTAATATTTATTTTGAGATATAAAAAGAATCACATATCTCAATTTAATATTTTCTTATAGAAATCATTTCTTATTTCATAATTCATATTTATAATTATATAACTTTTAATAAATTTTAGTTAATAATAAAGAGAGTTAAAAATAGCACTCCTCACTACTATACCTCTTCAAGAATCATTATGATTGGTGTAGTGAAAAAAGGTTGGAATATTACAGATGAGATTATAAATTCGAGATTATAAATTCAAATTTGACTGAGATAATTGTACATTGAAAAGAAAAAAAAAAAACTGTACTGGCTCAGTGCATCCACAGCTCATCACTTACTCATATACAGCTTAACATATATATATAGAAGGAATTCACTTGTTTGATAACTCTTTTATTTTTATTATTTATTTTCTTAAAATTTAATAGTTATAATAAATAATTAATCTTACCTATTAAATCTCAAAAAAATATTTTTGGAATAATATATATATATATATATATATATATATATATATATATTCCTACTCATAAAAAAAAATATATGACTGGTTTAAAATTAAAAGCGATCCAAATTCAGTAACTTAGGCTTCTGACATTTCACCTCTGACGACACCAAGAAGTGGTGCAACGAAGAGTTCTTAAAGTTGTGGCCATAGCATAGCATAGCGTAGCAGCAGGGTCAGGGTGGGTTTAGCTTTAGCAGGGGTTTCCCATGCCAGGCACAGTTTTGGTTATGCCACCAGCGCCACAACTTGCTCTTCCAAAATCTGCATCATCACAGTCACACAGAACCATATTATCTATCTACACTTAGTTCAGCCCACAAGCCAGAATCATCTATACAAACACCAAAACCTTCATTTTTTATTATTATCAATTATCCAAGCACCTAGAGACAAATGTGGACCGACCTTTTCCTTCTTAATAATTGCACAACTAGCTTTTATAAACCTATTACATAGTTGAAAGTTAAAAAACCTAAAGAATTTGTATAATGGTCTAAGATGTCACACGTGACAAATAATTTATCTAACAAGATAATCTGTTTGATTATCTTTGTGTATAATTTTTTTAAATCAACAACAATCACATGTTACAAGTAAAATGAGTCTTATTACTCAATGTGTTGAAAAACCTTGGTGATATTTAACTTAGGATAAAAAATAACTACAAGTATAATGTATACAAGTTATAAAATTTGTTTTGAATTATTATGTTATTGGTGTAAAATATTAAATGATTTTTGTTGGGAATCTAATCTTGAAAGAAGCTAGAGTAACCACTTAATTTTTTTTCTTGTAATTATGCTTTCTCATTTCAATCGTAAAACTCAAATATGAAATATTGTTATACGAGTTATGAAATCAATAATTAATTAGTTAATCCTCTTAATAATCTAATTATTATTTTTATTCTGTTAATTAAGTACTTTTTTTCTTCTTTTCAACTCATTTTTTTTTTCTATTTTGTCAGTGAAAGTTGGTTAATTTGGTCGATTTCCCGTCTCGCAAAATCAGGGGTTGAGTTTCATTCTGGCACTTCTTTACATAACAATCTTGGATGAGATTTTGTTGAACTAGGCCCGGCATTCCACTTCAAATTTGTGGCTGTGCTTCCACCGTCATTCTTTTCCAACATGTGTTAAACTTTGGGTTGAAAAGACTTTGTTTAAAGAAATAAAGTCTCTTTCAATAATATATGCCTATAAAAAAATTAATATCTAACTATTGGCTAAAAAAATATCCATGGTTTTGAAAAATTATGCTTAATCCATTTTGAAATAGGTAGATGCGATAATAAGTAATCTCACACTCTTCTTAACCTTGGAGGCTTAGACCTCCCCAAAGTGATGATGGGGTACCTGATGAGAAATACAAAGAGATTGATAAAGTCAGTTGTAAAGGGAGTGTAGAAAAAAAAAACTAATTGAATTTATGTATATAACATTTGTAGTAAGTAATGATTAGCATTAATATATTATATTTTTATTGTGGAGTGAAATTCTATGTAAATTATTGTTGAGTCCAAGATCATATAGATCTCTTATTTAATGAAAACTAACATGAAAATGCATAAATGAATATTTTTAAAAAGCTTATGAGGTTTATTAAATGTGCAAAATGATCAGACAAGAAGAATATACAATTTTATGTAAAGGAAAATTATGTCTATTGTCTTAAAATCACACCATTCAGTGAAAGATATTGTTTGTAGCATAATGATCTGAGAGAGTACAAATGGACGGTCACATAAATATTTTTTCTACTAATCCTTTGAATTTTGATCCTAGATAATCTTAATCAATGCTTTTTTGTATGCTTTAAGGCAGTTAAAGCTTAAGTCTAACTCGGTTCAAAAGATATTTCTTAAGTTACCTTCAGAGGTATTCTCTCTTGTCATTTCATGATCAGTTCAAGTATTCAATATCTTGATTGGTAACCTAGAATTTATTGTTATAGCTTATGTGATTTTTTTTTTTTTTTGACAAGACCTTATGTGAATCTTAGAGTGAGAAACTTGAAGAAACTTATTTTTTTTTATTCTTAACTTGAAAAAACTTATTTAAAAGAATACTCGAATTTTAATTGAGAGACTTTTAAAGAAACTGAGTCGTGAGGATATTTTCTTGTTATTTAGAATAATTTAATATGGTAAAAAAATTTATTGCATATATATTAATGAATGAAAATATAGCTCTTGTATTTTAGAATGAAACAAGATAAATATGCTTTTTTATTGCCTCCTTAATCTTTTGCTTATTCATTTATTAAGGGTTAAGTCGTGATGTTAATTTTAGAAATTTTTTTATAGCAGTATTTTATTAAAAATTAATTATCTAAAAAATTACTTATTTGTATTTTCAGTCTGTTATCCATCGTCTTGAAGTCTGAAGAGTTAGTATTTAAAAAAAAATAAAGATACAATTAATTTTCTTCTCCCATTTTTCTGTTGCCATTTCATGTTATACTGATAAACAGGTAAATCAAAATTACATAAATAAGATCAGTTTGAAATTCCAAATAATGGAAAAGGCATTAAAATGAGAGTATAAAAAAAATATGTATATAACATTCACTTTCAACGTCAAAATTACTAACAAATTGTGTGTGTGCCTGTCACTCCTATTATTTTAATTATTGAAAATCATATATATATTTTAGGCTTAAGTATATTTTTTATATCTGTAAAATATCTTCTTTTCAAATCATTATCTTTTTTTTTATATATATAAAATTTTTTAATTTACTTTGATGTAATGATTTCTGATAAAGGAAAGTTTTTAGAAGAAAAAAATGATTCAATTGAGACAGCTCAACAGAGGAGAATATTTGTCAAATCTCACGTATCCATTATGGGTAACAAAAAGAGTGTGTGAGAAAGAAAACCCAACTATAGGTTGGTGGATTATGTAACCAACTAATAGTGGTATTTAGAGGGGAGAATGTGTAGTGAGGGAGGGGTGGTAATGTGTGAACATTTCTCTTTCTTCTTCTTTTTCTCTCTATGACTATTGTACTCAGTCCTTCTAATTGTACACACTATACTCTTGGAGGTTGATTTTCATTTTCAGTATGGAAATAAAACGAGTACATTCTATAATTTCCACTACTTCCCTTTCATTGGTGCTTTCATCTCGCCATGGCAGATAACACGCGAATGAAGGAGCTCAGTGCTGATGTCAAGCGCAACGCAGAGACGATTCAGAATGTGCAAGCTCAAATGTCTCGGTTGGAGCTCACGAACAAAAGCTTGCTAGATCGGTTAGAAGGAATGCAGTAGAGTAACGATTCCAAGTTCAATTTCATCTCATCGGCGCTTGATTCTTTGCTCCAGAACAAGACGATTCCGGCATCTCCCCATAACGCTGCGAGCTCACAGAAATCGCCATTTCAGGTACACAATATCAAGCTGGAATTTCCCAGATTTGATGGTAAGAACGTCCTCGAGTGGATTTTTCGTGTTGAGCAATTTTTTATTATTATGGGACTGTTGATAGTGAGAGATTGACCATTACCTCAGTTCATCTAGATCAAGATGTAGTACCTTGGTTCCAAATGATGTAGAAAACAAACCCATTCACTTCCTAGAAAGACTTTACCAGAGCCCTTGAGCTCGATTATGCCCCATCCATATATGAATGCCCTAGAGCAACACTCTTCAAATTAACCCAGACTGGTTCTATTGTTGAATACTACTTGTAGTTCGCTGCCCTATCGAACAGAGTCTATGGCATTAGTAATGAAGCTCTCATAGATTGCTTCATTAGTGGATTGAACCCAGAAATTCGTAGGGATGTCCTGATACACTCACCCATTAACTTGGTTAAGGTTGTATCCTTAGCTAAAGTCTATGAGGAAAAATACACCCAAACACAAACCCAGAATAACTCTAAACCACCAAAAAGCCCAAACACAAACCCACAACAACCCAATAGAACTCTCTTCAGTCCAAACAAAAATGAAACCAACCACAAAATAGGAAACCCACCTTTACTACAAACACCCCCCACCAGACCAATGCACCTTAACCAAAAGAACCCCAATATCAAACAAATTTCAGCAGCCGAAATTCAACTCAAAAGGGACAAAGAATTACGCTACTGGTGTGATGAAAAATTCTCAACGGCTTACAAGTGTCCCAACAAGCATATCATGATGTCACTATTTGATGATACAGAGAATTCTGAGGACAATGAAAGTGGTGTAGTACCACCAGAAAAGGGTGAAGCATCAGTGGAAAATGAGCACGCTGAGCATCACTTGTCATTAAATCGCTGAATGGTTCTACTAGTGTTGGAACATTGAGGTTTCAAGGTCAAATTGGAAAAATTTCTGTGCAGGTTTTAGTTGATGGAGGAAGTTCTGATAACTTCATTCAACCTAGAATTGCACAATTCCTAAAGTTACCAGTACAACCAACACCAGGTTTTAAAGTTTTAGTGGGCAATGACCAATATTTGACAGCTGAAGGGGTCATTACTGAGTTACCAGTGCTGATACAAGGGCACAAACTAACTGTACCAGTGTATCTTCTTCCAGTTGCTGGGGCAGATTTGATTCTAGACACGACTTGGTTGGCTACCTTGGGTCCACATGTAGCAGATTATGCAGACATGACAATCAAGTTCATTCACCATGGGAAGTTTGTCACATTTCAGGGAGAAAAAGCTCATACACCAAAGCATGCCTAGTTGCATGTTTTGAGAAGAATGCAAACTACTGGTTCTATTGCAGAGTGTTTTGCAGTACAAATGATGAAGACAGAGGAAGAGGTGGATGTTCTGAAGGGTCTACCAGATGACATTGCACCAGAATTAGCTATTTTGCTGCACACTTATAGAGCTGTGTTTGATACTCCAATGGGTCTGCCACCATAGAGAAAACAGAATCATGTTATACCTTTGAAAGAAGGCTCAAATCCAGTCAAGGTTAAACCTTACTGGTATCCTCATAGCCAAAAAGAACAAATTGAAAATATGGTAGTTGAAATGCTAGAACAGGGAATAATTCAGCCTAGTAATAGTCCTTTTTCATCACTTATTCTTTTAGTAAAAAAAAAGGATGATAGTTGGAGATTTTGTACAGACTATAGGGCCTTGAATGCTTTAATTGTAAAAGATAGTTTCCCTATGTCTACTGTGGACGAGTTGTTAGATGAACTATTTGGTGCAAAGTATTTTTCTAAATTGGATTTAAGGTCTAGTTATCACCAAATACTAGTCCAACCTGAGGATAGACATAAAACAACCTTTAGAACTCATCAAGGCCATTATGAGTGGTTGGTAATGCCATTTGGTTTAACCAATGCTCCGGCTTCTTTTCAGTGTTTGATGAACCATATTTTCCAACATGCTTTAAGGAAATATGTGTTAGTGTTTTTTGATGATATATTGGTATATAGTTCCACATGGCATGAACATTTATGCCATCTAGAGCCTGTATTGAAAGTGTTGAAAGAAAATGTTTTGTTTGCTAAGTTGTCTAAATGCTCTTTTGGTGTATTGGAGATAAAGTACTTGGGACATATAGTTTCAGGTGAAGGAGTTGCTATGGATGCTACTAAGGTGCAGGCAGTTCTAGAGTGGCCTACACCACTCAATATCAAGCAACTAAGAGGTTTCTTAGGCCTCACTGGTTACTATCAAAGGTTTATCAAAGGATATGCAAAGCTTGTTGCACCATTGACATATTTACTTAAAAAAGAAGCATTCAAGTGGACACCAGAGGCAGAGACAACATTTGTTCAATTGAAGAAAGTCATGACTTCAGCTCCAGTGTTAGCTCTTCCTAATTTCCAACTGCCTTTCATTCTAGAAACTGATGCTTCCGACACTGGTATTGGAGTAATATTACATCAGAATGGCCATCCAATACCATTTTTTTCCAAGAAACTTGCACCTAGAATGCAAAAGAAAACTGCCTACTTTATAGAGATGTTAGCAATTGCTGAAGCTATAGCTAAGTTCAAACACTACTTGCTGGGACACAAATTTATTATCAGAACTGATAAAAAAAGCTTGAGATCATTGATGGAACAACCCCTACAGACACCTGAACAACAGGAGTGGTTACACAGGTTTTTGGGATATGATTTTGTGATTGAATACAAGGTCGGAAAGGAGAATCTAGCTGCTGATTCTTTGTCACGAATGATGATGATGTCTTGGTCTGAACCTCAAGCTAGTATACTGCAGAAGATTGAACAAGCCACTGCAGAGAATGTTGCATTGCAGGAACTGATACAGTTGTATAAACAACAGCCAGAATCACAGAGAAATTACTCAATCAAGGGTAATTTGTTGTATTGGAAGAATTGGGTAGTAATTCCTGAGAAAAAAGAATTGATTCAAATGCTGCTGAAAGAATTTCATAACTCTCCCATAGGAGGGCATGCTGGGATAAAAAGAACTACAACTAGAATTGCAAGCCAATTCTACTGGCCATCATTGAAGAAGGATGTAAACAGTTTTGTGCAGAGTTGTGACATCTGTCAAAGAGCTAAAACAACAACTTCTCTACCTACAGGATTATTGCAACCACTACCTATTCCATCACAAGTGTGGGAAGATATTGCTATGGACTTCATAACCGGTTTACCTGCTTCTCATGGGTTCAACAACATCTTGGTTGTCATTGACAAACTTACAAAATTTTCCCATTTCATTCCTATGAAGAGTGATTACACCAGCAAATCTGTGGCAGAGGTTTTTATGAACCAGATTGTGAAATTGCATGGTATTTTGAAGTCTATAACTTCTGACAGAGACAAAGTCTTTACCAGCCAATTTTGGAAGAATTTATTCCAATTACAGGGCACGACATTGGCTATGAGCTCAGCTTATCACCCACAAACGGATGGTCAATCCGAAGTATTAAACAAATGTTTAGAGATGTTTTTGAGGTGCTTCACATTTGAGAATCCAAAGGGGTGGTACAAGGTGCTAGCATGGGCAGAATATTGGTACAATACAGCTTATCACACGAGTATTCAAATGACACCATTCAAAGCCTTGTATGGTAGAGATCCACCTACTTTGGTGAGATATCAACCAGAAATCACTGATGTTCCAACTGTGCAGGAGCAATTGACTGCTAGAGATGAACTTTTGAGACAATTGAAGGATAATTTGATGAAGGCTTAGACATATATGAAGAATCAGGCTGATAAGAAAAGACAAGATGTCAATCTACAGGTGGGAGACTTGGTTCTAGTTAAACTACAACCATACAAACAACATTCAGCTACTCTTAGAAAGAATCATAAGCTGGGAATGCGCTTCTTTGGCCCCTTTAAAATTTTGGCCAGAGTAGGAGCAGTGGCCTACAAGTTAGAGTTACCTGCAGAAGCTAGAATACACAATGTCTTCCATGTCTCTCAGCTGAAGTTGTTTAAAGGAACACCAAGAGAACAGTACTTGCCTTTACCTTTAACTACAATAGAAAGTGGACCAATTATCATGCCTAGTAAGCTGCTGCAGGCCATAACTCTGCTAAAAGGCAACCAGAAAGTACCTCAAGTGTTAGTGCAATGGGAGGGAACTGATGAGGCAGAAACTACTTATGAGAATGTTGTTGAATTCCAAGCTAACTTTCCTAACTTCAACCTTGAGGACAAGGTTGTTTTAAAAGGGGATGCCATTGTAATGATCTCAGATAAAGTAAAGCTTCTAGAAGGAAAAAATGACTCAATTGAGACAGCTCAGCAGAGGGGAATATTTGCCAAATCTCACGTATCCACTATGGGTAACAGAAAGAGTGTGAGAGAGAGAAAATCCAACTCTAGGTTAGTGGATTATGTAACCAACTAATAGTGGTATTTTGAGGGGAGAATGTGTAGTGAGGGAGGGGTGGTAATGTGTGAACATTTCTCTTCTTCTTTTTCTCTCTTTGGCTATTGTACTCAGTCTTTCTAATTATACACACTGTACTCTTAGAGGTTGATTCTCATTTTCAGTACGGGAATAAAACGAGTACATTCTATAATTTCTAATATTTTTCTTTCATTTGATACCTATTTTTATTATATCTTTATTAAGTAATGATGTGATGTAATATCATATCATCACTTTTAATTTATTCAATGATTTTTCTCATGTTTTTTTAAAAGAATTAAATATATTTTTCACAATTAGAGTGAGTAAACAAAAAAATTCTTGAATGAGGTGCAGGATTGCCAATGAGTGCATTTACTGTAAATTTTAGAGTCGGAATTTTGTGATTTGAGTCAGCTAAGCCGACTCTAATTGCAAAAAATGTATTTATTTCTTAAAACAAATAACGTGAAAATCATTGGATGACTTAAGAATGATATCGTGATACTGCGTGAGTAATATCATCACTTAACAAAAATACACTAATGACTAGTATGAAATTAAAACAAAAAAATATTACATATATCAAAAGTAAAAAAAATTTAATTAAGTCGCAATCTGAAAAAGAAATATTTTCAGGCATAAAAAAATATATCGAAGTCTTTATTTTATTTTGTTTTCGGTTAATCGTACAAATCACTGTCTTTATATAGTTAAAATATCTGATTCTTGGAAACCAGGAGGACACAAGCTGACAAGAATTTACAGCAACAGAAGGACAGCAGTTCAGAAAGCATTTACTTTCTTTGTTGCTCTATTTTGAGATATTTTAATATAGTTTTGGTATCTCTTTTTATAATATAGTTTTGATATCTTAGTAATATGAAAAATTATAATAATTTAAACAGTTAGTTAAACTTTCAATTACTTAAATATATTTAAATTAGTATTAAAATTTATTTTTAATTATATTTGGGTAGCAATTTAATTCAGCTTTCCTAAAGGCATTTTGTGACGACTTCTTGTGTTCTTCATGCCTCAACATCAACAAAACTGCCAAGTCTCATCTTCTACATAGCCATAGGTAGCCATGTGCACAAGTTCTGCCAATTCTTGAAGTAAGAATTGAATCAACACACTTTCCCAACATTTTTTTAATATTTTTCTTATTATATAAATTATATACTAATTTTTATTAGAAAAAATATAAAAAAGTGTATCGCTGATGTTTTTTCACTCTCAAAAGTTAAAAACATCTTCGATAAAATGAGTAGCTGCTACTTTTACTGTAGTTTAATTTTTGTTTAATTACACTTTTTTCTTTATAATTGTAATAACTTTCCATTCTAGTTCTTATAGGCTAAAATAATTTATTTTTATCTTTATAGTTATATTCGCTTAAAATAAGTCAACTTTATAATTTGTCATGCAAATCAAAATTTAATTACTACTTCGTTACACTGTTTTATTTTTAAAAATATCATATTATACAGTCAAATAATAACTTTTAAAATAATTATTATAAATATTAAACTCTTATATTATTTAAAAGATAAAAGGAAATGTTAATTGTCAAATACTCCATACCTTCTGAAACTTTGTATACACAAACAATAAAATAAATCAAATAATTTAATAATTAATTTGATTAACTTCGTATTCTAAAAGATTACTATTTACTTGGGTACCATGTCCCATACTATATTTTTAGGTCTCACTTCTTGGGCGTCTGAAGCCGTGGGACCCAATTCATTGATTAAAAGTTTATTTCCTGTGATAAAGCCACGTGTACGGTCAGTATAGCACAGAGGCGAAGCAGAGTTAGCAGAGAGGTACCTCTGGCTTTGCGGGAACATGCTGAGTCACCTTTTTCATTGAGTGTTTTTTTAACTTTTTCTTTACACTTACACCGAAAAATTGAAGTCTTTTATTATTTTTTTCCTCACTACCAAATGTAGGTAGTAAACTCCAACTATGCTGGGTCTCTGACGCGTGTACTCCATCCAGTGCTACTCCCTATACTCAAACAAGATGGGAAATAGAGAGACATGGAAGAGTTTTGTTTCTTCTAATGAGACACATTGATTTTGCAGAAATAATAGTAATAGTGTGAACAATGCGATGGGGAATTTGAGAGATTAATGGGGACCATTCTCCTTTACAGTCTTCTGTGTAAAATTCAAAGGGGACCATTTGGATTTAGGAGGGTGCAATGCAATTTTGTTTAGTGGACATCGAGTTATGAGTTTTTGAATCAACTTGGATGGAATCTGAGATACCTAGGATTTTCTTACACATACCAAAGCACCTCCAAAAGGTTAATTTATTAATAATATGGACTTCGTGAACTAATCAATCATGATTTTTCATTTTTGATGTCAACATCAAACTTTTAAGACTAATTTCAAGTAACTTAATGTAAAAGTATTTAATGAAAAAAAAATATATTTAACTTTTATACTTTTGTATAATATATATTTTTTTAATCAAAATTTTTATTTCAATTACTTGAAATTAGTTTTAAAAATAGTTAAATGTTAATAAAAAACGAAGGATTTTTTTAAAGAGTAATGTTATATCCTTGTACATATCCTCTTACGAAATTTGTTAATATTATAAAAAAATGATGACAATATATTTGATGGACTTTTTTTACCATTTTAAGTTTTTTTTCTCAAATAAAATACTATAATGGGTAGTGAAACAACCTTCTTATCATACAGTTTTTTTTCATGTTGGATGGGGAAGTGTCATAAGTTGTTTTTAAAATCAGTTATTTTTCCTACCGATGTAAAAAAAAGTATTTTTTTTATATTAGTTGTAAAAATAACCTACGTAAAAAAAATACTTTTTTTTTACATTGAATGTAAAATAACTTATATAAAAGATTATTGCCCCCACATAGAATGATGTCTCCCGCATCGGATGGTGGATCCATGAATTAGCTTATGATCCCCACAAGATTTTTTTCTTTAATTTTTCTATGTGTAGTAAAAAATATTTTTGTCCCATAAAAAATAGGCATTGCCCCATAAACTAGTTTCTTTTTAAAAATGAAAATAAAAATATAAGCAATAAACCAGGAGAATAAATTGGTACTAATTGTATTACTTTATTCTTTTAACTTTTATAATATTGATAATGAAAAAATCAGTATACTTTTTAAGTATGAAAATGTGTACGAAATAATTGTAATTTGTAGAAACTTAAGTATTTTAGATTTTTTTTTTGTCATGATATTATGTATTTCGTAAAAGTTTGAGATTTTTTTGTGTGTGAAAATACTATAAGTTATTGACTTAATTGCAGTCAAATCATCCATTTAATGAGGTGTTCTCCAATTGCGGACCACGGCGACGCCAACAAGATCAATGATGACACTGTGGTACCTATAATCACTCTGACGCTCAAGTCAATGAGAGTCTTAGGTTGAGGTGATGGAATGAATTAAAGTTAGTTACATACCAAAATTTCATATTTTTATACCACATCTGGAGGCGGGAAAATCAATTATCTAGTTGTCATTAATGCCTTCCTGTCGTCAATACTTGTAACACACGCTTCTTGTTACTAAGACACGTACACAATGTGAGTCCTACTGTACATATCGGGAAGTTTGCTGCAGTCCAAGCATCATGGTCCACTTCGAGTAGTATGGCTTACTAGTGTTAATTTGAGCTTCTCGGTAGTTGGGGTTAGAGTGACAACCCGCTTTACTTACCATTAGATCATTTCTAGAACAGTTTCCCCCAAGTTGGTTGCTTCTTTATAAAAGACATTGACTTATAAGATTTTATACCTTTCAGGACTAAAGCAACATCTCAATTCACTTACCATTAGATCACTTCTAGAACAATTGCCCCCAAGTCGGTTGCTTCTTTATAGAAGCTTTCGACTTATAAGATTTTATACTTTTTAGGACTAAAGCAGCAACTCAGTTTACTTACTATTAAATGACTTCCAGAATAGTTGCCCCCAAGTTGGTTGCTTCTTTACAGAAGTTGTCGACTTATAATATTTTATACTTCTTGCAGCATGCACCCATAGCATTTGGATAGTCTTTTCAATTATTTGACATTTATTATTGGGCTCAAGGTGTTTTAAATTATTTCAAATTTGAGTATTCTCACTTATACCTTATTTGTCCATATGTCAAGGCGGTCTCATGCTTTTCTAGCTCGTGTCTTAGTGATTTCATGTGCTTTAAATGTACATGCTATTGATAAGAAGAAAATGGATGGTGGCTTTCAGTCTTCCATTGCTGATAAGGGCCTATCTCATATAAGTAGTAGTCCTGCTCACCGGAGGTGGTATCGTTCTTCAGAGGTTAATCGTCGTTTTAACCCCATCGTCAAATCTTGTCCTACCCCTGAAGCAATTCTAGGAAAAAATAGGAAGAAACCACCTACAACTAGTCATGTTGGTGGTCCTCCGCTGTTGATGTTCCTAAATTGTGGGAAATGGAGGTTCTTGAGAAGCTGTATAGATTCTGTAGGAAACCTCTTAGAGCTAGTGGGGTGGACCCTAGTCATGACAAGATTCTAGAAGTTGCCCGAAGTGTAATGGATTTTGCTCAATACATGGGATTTCCTTTTTTTTGCAGATTGTCGGTCTCTCACTAAAGAAGAATTCTTGAAAATTCAAGTTGATCTGGCTACAACTAGAGCTTATACAAGCCTAGAAGTTGTTGAGGAGCACAAAAAAGTTTTTCATTGGTTTCGTTCTTATAACGTGATGACGACTTCTAATAGTGACAATTCTTCTTTTGACAAGGATAGCATCTGGACCATGAGCGGAGAGGCTAGTGAACCAACTTACAACATGATAATTCCTCCCATTCCCCTTAGGATGGAATAGAATGGGAAAAATGTTTAGGGAATCAGATCAATTTATGGCCCCCAACAGATGGACCAACTAAGATCCTTGTGTATTTCTTGGGATGGAGATGGCGACATTTGAATCTTAACACTCCTAAACCCTGATGACCATATTTTCTCACAAGGGTCGAGAAATGAGGATTTTGGTCAATCTATAGATGAGAACATGTCAGACGTCAGACTCGAACTATGACAACTCATCAAACGAGTCCTGTAATTCATCAAGAAGAGGTGATGATGATGAAGTTTTAGATAACAATGATCCCTTCCCTAAAAAGAAAACTAGGTCTCCTCCTCGATTCCGATATCATGATTTTTTTCCCATGTACCTCACCTTCTTCAAGGATCTTGGGACAACCCTACCATTTCTAGACTTCCATCTCATGGGTTCTAAATTTTTACCGAATTTGTCCCCTCTCAACTTCACCCAAATGGTTGGGCTTTTGTCTTATCTTTTGAAAAAAATCTTTGTTTGGGTAAACTTTTCCCTTTCTATTGTAGAAGCAAATGACTTTGATGTTTTGATGATGATCATGATGATTTGATGCAAATGCGCTTTTCAAGTTTAATTCAAGACAATGATTCAAGAATACAAGACGCAACATCAAGATGATCACTAGTATTTTAGGAAGGGAATTCCTAATTGAAATAGCAAAAGGTTTGGCCAAGTAATTTAAGTTAAAAAGTGTTTTTCACGAGATTTACTCTCTGGTAATCGATTACCAGAGGATGTAATCGATTACCAGTGGCCAAAAATGGTTTACAACAATTATTAAAAATTTGAATTCAAATTTTAGACTGTGTAATCGATTACACAATATTGGTAATCAATTACCAGCAGTTAATAAACGTTTTAATTCAAATTTTAAAACCTGTAATCGATTACACAAATCCTGTAATCGATTACCAGAGGAAATTTTTAGAAAATTATTTTTAAGAGTCACATCTTTTCAAATGGTTTTTACATGGCCACCAAAGGTCTATATATATGTGACTTGAAACACAAATTTGCTCAGAGTTTTTCATAACAAAAAGTCATATTCTCTCAAAGAGCAAAAACATTTCATCCTCTTAAGAATTCCTTGGCCAATACACTTGCAATTCAATAAGGAATTAATTGAGTGCTCAAATTGTAAAATCTATCTCTTTCAAGAGAAATTTATTCTTCTCTTCTTTTTAAATTCTCAAAGGGGATTGAGAGACCGAGGGTTTCTTGTTGTAAAGAAATCTGAACACAAAGGAAGGATTGTCCTTGTGTGTTCAGAACTTGTAAAAGGATTTTACAAGATAGTGGAACTCTCAAGCGGGTTGCTTGGGGACTGGACGTAGGCACAAGGGTGTGGCCGAACCAGTATAAATATGAGTTTTCATTTTCTCTTCCCTTAAACTCGTTTATTTATTATTGATTTATATTTATATTCAGATTGTTCTATTTGAATCATTATTTAAAAGTTCATTTTTAAGGGAACTTGCAACTTGCATTGAAATTGAAATAGAATTTTTAATTGGGGAAATAGTTTGCAATATCTTAATTCAATCCCCCCTTCTTAAGATATCTGAGGCCACTTGTCTAACAAGTGGTATCAGAGCTTCATTCTTGTATAAAGTTTAGAAACTTCAAGAATAATGGCCTCAGCAAACTTCTTATTTCCAGAAGAAAATTCAATCAATAGACCTCCAATCTTTAATGGAGAGGGTTACCACTACTGGAAAACCCGAATGCAAATTTTTATTGAGGCAATAGACTTAAATATTTGGGAAGCCATAGAAATAGGGCCTTGTATACCCACCACAGTAGAAAGAACCACAATAGATGGAAGCACAACAAGTGGAAGCACAACAATAGAAAAATCTAGAGATAGATGGTTTGAAGAGGATAGAAGACGAGTACAATATAATTTAAAAGCCAAAAACATAATTACATCTGCCCTGGGAATGGATTAATATTTCAAGGTTTCAAATTGTAAGAGTGCTAAGGAAATGTGGGACAATTTACAAGTAACACATGAAGGCACAACAAACGTTAAAAGATCTAGGATAAACACATTAACTCATGAATATGAACTATTTAGGATGAATGCAAATGAAAGCATCCAAGACATGCAAAAGAGGTTCACACATATAGTAAATCATCTTGCAGCCTTAGGTAAAGATTTTCAAAATGAAGATCTCATAAACAAAGTATTAAGATGTCTAAGCTGAGAACGACAACCTAAAGTAACAACCATTACTGAATCAAGAGATTTATCTAACATGACTCTTGCTACTCTATTTGGAAAGTTACAGGAACATGAAATGGAATTGTTGAGATTAAATCAACATGAAGAAAATGACAAGAAAAAGAAGGGAATTGCTCTTAAAGCCTCATCTTCAATCCAAGAAGAAAGTGATAAGGAAATTAATCTAGATGAAGATGATGATCTTAGCCTTTTTGTAAAAAGGTTCAACAAGTTTCTGAAAGTCAGAGGAAGTCAAAGGTGACCAAATTTTAAATCTAAAAGAAGGACAGAAAGCTCATCTTCTACTCCAAAATGCTTTGAATGCAATCAACCTGGACATCTGAGGGTTGATTGTCCTATCTTCAAGAAAAAGATGGAGAAATCTGAAAAGAAAAATTTTAGTGAAAAGAAAATGAAGAAAGCGTACATCACATGGGATGACAATGATATGGAATCTTCTGAAGATTCAGAAAATGAAGAGATAAACCTCTGTCTAATGGCTAAAAGTTATGAAAGCGATGAAGAGGTAACATCCTCAAATAACTTATCCATTTCTTTTGATGAATTACAAGATGCATTTGTTGATTTGCATAAAGAGTCAATCAAACTTGCAAAGTTAGTTTCATCCTCTAAGAAAACAATTTCAGATTTAGAAAATGAAATTTCAAAATTAAATAAAGAATTAGATCATCTTAGAACTGAAGTCTCAATTTCTAAATCAAATGAAAAAGTTTATATCTCTACTATTTCTGACAAGAAAATATCTGATTCTTATAGTTGTTGTGGAAAATATGAAAAAGAAATTAAAGATTTGAAAAACTCACTTGCAAAATAGTAAAAATAATTTAGATGTCATATTAAGAAAACAAAGATGTGTCTCTAATAAGGTTGGAATAGGATATAAACCTGAAAAACAACAAAAATTTCATAAAAACCTCTTTACTTCCACACAAAAATATAATTCTAGTTCTATCACTTGTTTTTACTGTGGAAGAAAAGGGCATGACACATCTACTTGTTATTTTAAGAAAAACTACAACAACATTAAAATGATATGGGTCCCAAAAGGATCTTCAGTCTACACTAACACACAAGGACCCAATAAAGTTTGGGTACCTAAGTCAAAAACTTGATTATGTAGGTGTCTTTGAGGAAGGAATGGTACATAGATAGCGGATGTTCAAAACATATGACTAGAGATGCATCAAAGTTTACACATATCTCTCCCAAGAAAAGCAGGCATGTAACTTATGGTGACAACAACAAAGGTAGAATCCTTGGAGTTGGTAAAATAGGTACAAATTCTTCAAACTCCATTGAAAATGTTCTACTTGTTGAAGGTCTTAAGCACAACCTACTTAGTGTTAGTCAATTATGTGAAAAAGGCTATCTAGTATCATTTGATTCTCAAAAATGTCTTATAGAACATAAGCATGACATTAATATAAAGCATGTAGGATATAGAGTCAACAATGTATACATGATAGACTTAAGCCTAAAACTAGATAACAATCATTGTTTTCTTAGTAAAGGTGATGATCCATGGTTATGGCATAAAAGAATTGCTCACATAAACATGGATCACTTAAACAAATTAATTTCAAAAGATTTAGTAGTTGGTTTGACTAAATTAAAATTTGAAAAAGATAAACTATGTGATGCATGTCAAAAGGGAAAATAAACTAGAGTCTCATTCAAACCCAAAAATATTGTTTCAACTACTCAACCCTTACAATTATTGCATATGGATTTATTTGGTCCATCTAGAACCATGAGTTTTGGAGGAAATTACTATGCTCTTGTCATAGTTGATGATTTCTCTAGATATACATGGACATTATTCATTACTCATAAAAGTGATGCATTTCAAGCATTTAGGAAACTTGCTAAAGTTATACAAAACAAGAAAAATCTTAAGATTGCATCCATTAGAAGTGATCATGGGGTTGAATTTGAAAACAAAGATTTTGAATTATTTTGTGATGAACATGGTATTGAGCATAATTTTTCTGCACCTAGACCCCCTCAACAAAATGGAGTTGTTGAGAGGAAAAATAGGTCATTGGAAGAAATTGCTAGAACTTTATTAAATGATACTTCTCTTCCAAAATATTTTTGGGTTGAAGCCGTCAATACTGCATGTTACATCATGAATAGGGCCTTAATAAGACCCATTTTAAAGAAAACCCCATATGAGTTATATAATGGTAGAAAACCTAACATTTCGCATCTTCATGTATTTGGTTGCAAATGTTTTGTGCTTAATAATGGTAAAGATAATCTAGGAAAATTTGATGCAAAATCTGATGAAGGCATCTTTCTTGGATATTCATTGCAAAGTAAAGCATATAGAATATATAACAAAAGAACTATGAGTATTGAAGAATCCATTCATGTTTCTTTTGATGAATCTAATGCTATTCTATCAAGAAAGAATATACTAGATGATATTGCAGAATCTTTAGAACAAATTCATATTCATGGACAAGATTCTAAAGGAAAAGGGAAAGGAAGCAATGAAAATCCTCAAGAAGAAGCAAAGTCAAATGATAAACTTCCAAAAGAATGGAAAACCTCAAAAGATCATCCCCTTGACAGCATTATTGGTGATATCTCAAAAGGGGTAACAACTAGACATTCTCTTAAAGAATTATGCAATAATATGGCTTTTGTATCTATGATTGAACCTAAAAATATAAAAGAAGCCATAATAGATGATAATTGGATAATTGCTATGCAAGAAGAACTAAATCAATTTGAAAGAAACAATGTGTGGGAACTTGTTGAGAAACCTGAAAACTATCCCATCATAGGAACAAAATGGGTATTTAGAAATAAGTTAGATGAACATGGAATAATCATTAGAAATAAAGCTAGATTAGTTGCAAAAGGATATAATCAAGAAGAAGGTATAAATTATGAAGAAACATATGCTCCGGTTGCTAGATTAGAAGCCATTAGAATGCTCTTAGCATATGCATCCATAATGAATTTTAAGCTTTATCAAATGGATGTCAAAAGTGCTTTTCTAAATGGCTTAATTCAAGAAGAAGTATATGTTGAACAACCACCAGGTTTTGAAATGTTGGATAAGCCAAATCATGTCTATAAATTGAAAAAGGATTTATATGGCTTGAAACAAGCCCTTAGGGCTTGGTACGAGCATCTAAGTAAGTTCCTTTTAGAAAAAGACTTCTCTAGAGGAAAAGTGGATAATACTCTTTTCATAAAGAGAACATCACATGATATTTTATTAGTTAAAATTTATGTTGATGATATTATTTTTGGATCCACTAATGAATTATTGTGCAAGGAATTCTCTCATGACATGCAAAGTGAGTTTGAAATGTCAATGATGGGAGAACTTAATTTCTTTCTTGGATTGCAAATTAAACAAACCAAGGATGTTATCTTTGTCAATCAATCCAAGTATTGCAAAGAGTTAATCCACAAATTCGGCATGGAAAATGCTAAGCACATGGCTACACAAATGAGCACTGCTTGCTATCTAGATAAAGATGAAATCGGTCAGTCAATAGATGTTAAGCAATATCGAGGTATGATCGGATCACTTCTTTATTTATCTGCTAGCAGACCTGATATAATGTTTAGTGTGTGTATGTGTGCTAGATTTCAATCAAATCCTAAACAATCACATCTTAGTGCTGTTAAAAGAATCATAAGATATTTAGTAGGCACTATGAACATAGGTTTATGGTATTCTAGAAATTCCACATGCACCTTAATTGGATATTCCGATTCAGACTTTGCCGGTTCTAAAACAGATAGAAAGAGCACAAGTGGAACTTGTCAATTCATTGGATCTGCTCTAGTTTCTTGGCATAGTAAGAAACAAAATAGTGTTGCTTTATCCACTGCAGAAGCGAAATATATTTCTGCCGGCAGTTGTTGTGCACAAATCTTATGGATGAAGCAACAACTTTCTGACTATGGAATCCTTCTTGACCATATACCTATTAGATGTGATAATACAAGTGCAATTAATCTTTCCAAAAATCCAGTTCAACACTCTAGAACTAAACATATAGAAATTAGGCACCATTTTCTAAGAGATCATGTTCTAAAGGGAGATTATGTATTAGAGTTTGTTGATACAAAGAATCAACTTGCTGATATCTTCACAAAACCTTTCCCCAAAGAAACATTTTTCTCTATTAGAAGGGAATTAGGCCTCTTAGATGTTAGTGATTTAGATAAATAAGAATTGTTTGAATTATTTTTATGATTGATTATTTGTGTTGAGTATGTTACTTTGCTTGATTTTTGGTTAAATTCTTGTTATTATGATAGGCTTTATGCATTATTGTGTGTTTGATGTTTGAATGATTGAATTAAATGCATTAGTAGTGATGATTGATAGTATTAGATGTATAGACATAGATAATTTTTAGAGAAACTAGCCTAGTTTATGCTTTTGTAATCGATTACCATTCAGTGTAATCGATTACACAAGAACAGGCAGTCTGTAATCAATTACAACATCCTGTAATCGATTACCAGAAGGCTTACTACTCCTGTAATCGATTATCATACCTTGTAATCGATTACACCTCGTCCTCCTCTATAAATACCTTCGAACCAGTCACACTGCGTAGCCTCACTCTCGTTCTCGTGCCTCCTTCATCCCTAATCTTCAAATTCTCATATCTTCCTCAATTCTTCACCAAAACACGTCCCGTAAAGCCCAATCTTCCTCATTTTCACTCCTCTTTCGATTCCACCGATTGAAATTCACTAAAACTTCCTCAAATGGTAGAATCATCGAAGAAGAGAAAGGGATTATCCTCCACCACCACCACGGACCATCTGAAGCACCCACAACACCTATCCATCCTCCCTTATCATCTCCAAGATCATCCACTCTATTTTCTTCCAATGATCAACGTCTACGGTACCTTTCTCAATTCTCTTCTAAGATTATCTTAGACCCTAAGTACCTAGACATAGATTTCTTCAATGATGAGACATTTATTTGTTATCAAGTGTTTCAAAATTCTGGCGTGGTTGATTTCATGTCTTTAAAATTGCCTTATTATCCTGAACTTGTCAAAGTCTTTTACTGCAATTTAAAAATTTAGGATGACATTATTTCTTCTGAGGTGCATGGTATTTCCATGATCATTGATCAATCATTGTTCTTTTCTTTGACTAAATTACCCAATCAAGGTGCACCTTTTGAGGGAACCATTGTTGATGACTGGAAATTTGATTATTCTAGTTATGATGCTTGTCGTATGGTTTGTAATGACCAGGCTGAAATGACCGGTAGATTGCTGGCCAGATCATTGACCTTTGATAATCGCATCATGCACTACATTATTGTTAGAATTTTGCTTCCCCAGTCTTCAAATTTGGCTCAAGCCTCTGAGGAGGACTTGATTTTGATGTGGGCTTTCCTTATCGGCCGTCAAATCGATTGGGCTCACTTGGTTCGGTACCGAATGCATAAGGCATTACGGGCCAATGCACCTCTCCCTTACCCTCAATTGGTCACTCTATTTCTCTGTCATTTTCAAATTCCGCTTGATGATGAACCATTTGTTCAAGTCAAGCGTTCCTTTGCTATTGGTGTTGGTGCAGTCACTTCTTTTGGATACCGTAAGGATCGGAATGGTCAATGGCTGAAGAAAGATGCACTTCCTCCATAAGATGAGCGTATTCCCTCTCCTCCTACTCAGCGAGATGATTCAGCCCTCATGACTGAAGTTCTATCCGTCTTACGGGGTCTTCGTACTTATGTTGAAGAAGATGTGGGGTATATTCGCCAGAGCTTCGATCTTCCACCACCACCTCCACCTTCTTAGATTTTAGTTTATAATTTTCTTTTTAAGCCGTGTATTTTGGCTATGGTATTTAAGTTATCATTTTCTGCACTTTATTTATCTTTTGGTATTTGGACTCTAGTCTTTTATGATTGGATTTTATGTGTTTCTGAATTATGATTGTTTGGATTATATTTTGGTTATGACTTATTTATGATTTTGGTTGGTTATGACTTATGATTGATCTTTGTCCACTTCATTATCTGTTTTGATTCCCACGGACTTTGGCTTTTTGATGTTGCCAAAGGGGGAGAAAAATGTGGTGGTAGAGAAGCTTAGAAATCAAGTGATCATCAATTCCAAAACATAGGGGGAGTGAACACAATATATTATGCATATACATTGCTTGCTTGTATCTTGATTTCAGGACTTAAATTGTCATCATCAAAAAGGGGGAGATTGTAGAAGCAAATGACTTTGATGTTTTCATGATGATCATGATGATTTGATGCAAATGCGCTTTTCAAGTTTAATTCAAGACAATGATTCAAGAATACAAGACACGACATCAAGATGATCACTAGTATTTTAGGAAGGGAATTCCTAATTGAAATAGCAAAAGGTTTGGCCAAGTAATTTAAGTTAAAAAGTGTTTCTCAAGAGATTTACTCTCTGGTAATCGATTACCAGAGGATGTAATCGATTAGCAGTGGCCAAAAATGGTTTACAACAGCTATTAAAAATTTGAATTCAAATTTTAGACTGTGTAATCGATTACGCAATATTGGTAATCAATTACCAGTAGTTAATAAATGTTTTAATTCAAATTTTAAAACCTGTAATCGATTACACAAATCCTGTAATCGATTACCAGAGGAGATTTTTAGAAAATTATTTTTAAGAGTCACATCTTTTCAAATGGTTTTTACATGGCCACCAAAGGTCTATATATATGTGACTTGAAACACGAATTTGCTCAGAGTTTTTCATAACAAAAAGTCTTATTCTCTCAAAGAGCAAAAACATTTCATCCTCTTAAGAATTCTTTGGCCAATACACTTGCAATTCAATAAGGAATTAATTGAGTGCTCAGATTGTAAAATCTATCTCTTTCAAGAGAGATTTATTCTTCTCTTCTTTTTAAATTCTCAAAGGGGATTGAGAGACCGAGGGTCTCTTGTTGTAAAGAAATCTGAACACAAAGGAAGGATTGTCCTTGTGTGTTCAGAACTTGTAAAAGGATTTTACAAGATAGTGGAACTCTCAAGCGGGTTGCTTGGGGACTGGACGTAGGCACAAGGGTGTGGCCGAACCAGTATAAATCTGAGTTTGCATTTTCTCTTCCCTTAAACTCGTTTATTTATTATTGATTTATATTTATATTCAGATAGTTCTATTTGAATCATTATTTAAAAGTTCATTTTTAAGGGAACTTGCAACTTGCATTGAAATTGAAATAGAATTTTTAATTGGGGAAATAGTTTGCAATATCTTAATTCAGCCCCCCCCCCCTTCTTAAGATATCTGAGGCCACTTGTCTAACATCTATTTCTTTGTTTGGCCATATTTTTGTACCTTTTAGGAATAAACAAGATAGCAAAAGTATTGGAAAGAAATTGGATGACCAAGTCGTAGCTCTCTCTTTCAAGGCTTCCAACAAGTGTAAACTTTATGGAAGCTTATGAAAGTTCTTACAAGGATTTCAAAGATGAATACTTTTGGATTTTTCCTCGAAAGAGATCCTTGGAACACCTTTTTTAGGTAGTGGGAAAGAGGCGGGTTGGCAAAGACTTATTTTCTTCTAGGTTCCCTCTATATTGGACCTGGGATGACTACAACAAGCCCGTGAAGGACTATAAAACCCTTGAAGAATCCCTGAGTAAGATGTGGGGAAAATGTAAGGCCCCCTTCTTTGAATTAGGCAAGAAATGGCAACCTAAGTTCCTCCCTAGAAGTTTGATACTAAATAGTTCTTTTTTTCTTTTGAGGATTTTCCTGCTAAAAGGGGTGAGCGTTCTATTTCTTATACATATTATCTTGTTATTTCATTACTTCATTCAACGTCTCATGTATTTGTTAAACACTAGACGATTCATCATTGGATGACTCAGACATCTCTAACGGTTTTTGTTAGTCGTCTTATATGACTAACTTTTGTATAGAAAACATTTTCCAAAACTAGTATAGTTCCCTAATTTATGGTTATTTTGTAGTGATTTTTGTAAATAAATCTTGTTTTATGGTTTAAGTTGTCTCTAGAATATGTCCATTGGATTTAATAATGAAATATGTGCAATTTCAGGTGAAAATAAGGCTAAGTCATGAAGTGCTAAAGGTGACAGTTGAGCTTAGCTCATCAGTGGGCTAAGCATGCATCCACCGCTAAGCGCAGCTTCAGCGCGACAGAAGAATCTGGCAGGGCATCAATATCAAGGCCGCGCGCTAAGCACGAGATCAATGCGCTAAGCGCGGTAGTTGTCTTTAGCCAAGCTCAGCGCACGACTGGCACTAAGCTCAAATCCATTTACTCGCGCTAAGCGCGAGGGTGGCGCTTAGCACAACGTCGCGAATTCAGAGCCTATTTAAAGCTTATTCAGAGCCTATTCAGGCTTTTCTTGTGTAGAATTAGGGTACAATAGGAAGAACTTTAACAAGGGCTCAGGGCACAGAATTCCACAGCACACCACAGTGCCTATTTCGGGAAAAGAGCTCTGGAGGCAACAAGAGGAGCAGCTTTTGCAGAGATACCTAGTTTTTGTAAGTTATTATTGTTAGGGTTTCGTCTGTAATGGCTGGCTAAACACCCTTGTTGGGGTTTCTAATGAACAACTGATGTAATTATTTTCATATCCAATTGATTTTGTTTCTTGTGTTCAATGCTTCTTCAGTGCTTAAATTTTGTATGCTCTTGGTCTAATCAACCATTTGTGTGCCTAGTTAGGTGATTTTAACATTGGGAAATGTGTTGTTGCCTTAGAACTTGAATGAAGCAGAATTGAAACTTAGTCTTACAAGAGGGATCTGCGGATTAAGTATTGGTTTTAAGTATGTTGTTACAATAATGTTGTTTGGTTTAAGTCTAGTCCAACAAGAGGGATCTGAGGACAAAGCTTAGGCTAAATTAGGCTAAACTTTCGTAAGCTATTTAAGCTAAGTCTAGTCCAATAAGAGGGATCTGAGAATGAAGCTTAGTTTAAGTTAGTCTAAACCTAGGAAGGCTATCTAAATTGAGCCTAGTCCAACAAGAGGGATCTGAGGACGAAACTTGGATTGATTCAGTCCAACTTGGGATCGAGGTTTAGTAATTTAGGCTACAACATAGAACACAAAAGCATGATTGATGAGAGAAACATCCTTATATGCATCAGCTGGTCTGTTAGAAAGTCCCAACACTTCTACC
Organism: Glycine soja; assembly: GCF_004193775.1. NCBI lineage: Eukaryota > Viridiplantae > Streptophyta > Magnoliopsida > Fabales > Fabaceae > Glycine > Glycine soja. Next base: position 12,468,501 of record NC_041012.1, on the reverse strand, counting down.
TACTGATGTTAATTTTACTTATTTGCATTTTTTCTGTTTTTATCCTAGACCTAGTTTAATTATGTTTTAAACCATCAATTATCAATGTTTCTTTCAACAATGCCTTATTTCTGAATTTAACCCGGTCTTAGACTAGTTTCCCAGAGTTCGATACTCGGATTCATCCGTTTTAATTTTTAAATACTTGACGATCCGGTGTGCTTTCTGGCAAACCGGGTTTCCCTTGAATATATTTGTACGAAGAAAAAGTGGAACAAAAAGTAACCGCAGGGGAAATCCAACAGTTTTGATGAAAACAAAGATATAAATTTGTGATTACCACTTTGTTGCATGTAAGTCAACAAGTTCGATGACTGGAAGCAACACTAGGAGAGACCTATCCATTATTGGATAACTCATCTACTTGAAGCATCAAATACTCGTCCAGTCAATCCAAACAACGAATGGAATAAGCACCTTATTTGAATTATCAATTTATTGTAGTTTATATGATTCTATTTAAAAGGAACATATCTGTGAATCTATCTTTTATTTCCTTTTATGTTTAACGATCATATTGAGTTATGAATAATAGATATGAAACGTCAAGATCCTACCCAATAGAAACGCACAATATTTGTTTATTTGAGGAAACAAGATCAATCTGTACAACAGTCATTACATTCAATTCTGAAGATACTCTCCACAATTATGAGCATCTTTGTACCTATAAATACAACAAGATCAATCTCCACAATGATCATAACATTCAATTCTGAAGATACTCTCCACAATTACGAGTGTCTCTCTACCTATAAATATGGATTGAAGAACATTGACAAACGTACAAAGAAAGGCAAGAGTCGTGAATCAAGAAACGAGAGAAAAGAAAAATACTTGTTGAGAAACACAATAAGCTTAAGAGAGTCCACCCTTTGTAGTATACAAAGTATTAGTGAGAGATAAGAACCTTATTGTAAATCCACTCTTTAAGTGTTATAAAGAATCTAAAAAGGGGAGACCACAGGTGACAACATTGAGAATTGTAAAGAAACTGGACTCCATGTCCATTGAAGAATTGATTCAAACCTTAAAGGTTCATAAGCAAGAACTTCAACAAGATGAAGGTTTTAAAAAGGGCAAATCTTTGGCTCTAACAACACACAAAGCCAAAGCCTCTCCAACGTGTAATGAATCTTCATCCAGACTTGCGTCCATAAGCTCATCCAAAGCTATCAACACTGATACATCTTATGATGATAAGTCTGATGATGAAAGTTCATACGAAGATGATCAGTTAGCCTTTATCTCAAGGAAGATAAGGAAAATGTGGAAGAAAAAGAGTGGATTAAACTGAAAAGGATCCAAGAAACCATATAGAGAAAGAAATAACAAGGATAGAAGTTCCATCATATGCTATAAGTGTAAGAAACTAGGACACTTCAAGTCAGAATGTCCAGACCTTGATAAGTTAGATCACAATAAAATATACTTTAAACCAAAGGACAAGAAAGTGCTGATAAGCACATGGAAAGAATTGAATGACACATCATCTGATGAGGAGACAAAAAAGAAAGAAGAAGCCAACCCTGTCTAATGGCAAACATTGCATAAGAAGGATCAGATTTTAAATCATATGAAGAGGTAAATATAAACAACCATGAAACTCTTCTATTAGCATATCATGAACTTCTCTCCAACTCACCCATTTTGTCCAAAGCTTATCAAAATCTAAGAAAGGAATTCAAAAGTCTTTCAAAAGATTACAAAGAACTTCAATGAAAACATGAAGAAAAGATAGATAATTCTTCAGAAATTTTCACTCAATCATGTGATGACTTTGAAAGTCTAAAGTTAAAGACAACAAAGCTTCACCTTAAAAATGAGGAAACTTGTCAAGAAAGACCTAGTCTATTGGAAGACCTTCAAAAGTTGAAAAATCAATTGGAAGGCTTACAAAATAAGTATATCACACTCAATCAACTTCATGATTGCCTAAATGAGGAAATGAGTAATCTATTGAAAGAATGTTCACAAGTCCATTAGAATTATGAAAACTTGGAGGCAAGTAAACATAACTTATAGGTTGAATGTGAAGGATATAAGAAAAGCCTGAAATTTTTAAATGATAAATTTGAACAGTATGAGATTCTCCAAAAGCAACCTCAAAATGTTGTTACACTTCACCAAGAGATTGAATTTTTTTAGAGAAACACTATCCAAATTTTTTGGAAGCACTGAGAAACTTAACAAAAATGTTAAGATACAACAATTGCCCAACTGACGAATTTGGAAATGGATATAAAGGAAAAAGGTATGTTCATGATGAAGAAACCATAGTATGTTACTGCTTTGGAAACATTGGACACATGACATCCAAGTGTTAGACATCTACCAAAGACTGGATCGTCCAATGCTTTCAGAACTAACCAGAAAGGACCCAAGAAAATTTGGGTACCTAAAGAGAAAATCATTCTTGTTGCAGATATATTTAACCACAACAAGAACACACCAATCATGATAGTTGGACAGTGGCTGCTCATGCCATAGGACAAGAGAAAAGTGTATTTTCCAATGCTTGACTCCCATGCATGGTGGAACAATCATTTTTGGAGGAAATCAAAAGCAGAAGATAACAAGGGTAGGAAAGATAACTATTGATCCCTATCCTCCCATTGATAATGTACTGTTTGTTGAAGGGCTTAAACACAATTTGCTTAGCATAAGTCAATTATGTGACATTGAACTTGATGCCTTTAGTTAAGATGGGTGGGTTGTCCAACACAAAAATAGGACCCAGCTTTTCATTGCCAAAAGGAAAGCTAATCTTTATAAGATTAATCTTAGTGAACTATCAAATTAAAATATAACATGTCTACTATCAATTAAAGGAAATCATTGGGTATGGCACAAGAAACTTGGACTTGCAAGCTTAAAGTTAATCTCAAAACTACAAAGACACGATGTTATGAGAGATTTACCAAGAATGTCATACAAAGATGATTTACTTTGTGAAGCATGTCAGAAAGGGAAATAGATTAAAACCTCATTTTCAAGAAAAAACTTTGTTTCCACCTCAAGACCACTTGAATTGTTATATATTGATTTGTTTGGTCCAACATGAACAACCTCTATTAGTGGAAAAAGATATGGCTTGGTAGTAGTGGATGACTACTCAAGATGGATATGGGTTATGTTCCTTGCTTACAAGAATGAGTCCTTTGAGGTCTTCTTTAAATTTTGTAAAAGAGTTCAAAATGAAAAGAGATTATTCATTACTTCAATCATAAGTGATCATGGTGGAGAGTTTGAAAATCAGAGCTTTCATCTATTCAATGAAGAAAATGGAATTCTTCATAACTTTTCCATTGTTAGAACCCTTCAACAAAATGGTGTTGTTGAGAGAAAGAATAGATCATTGCAAGAAATGGCCAGAGCCATGCTCAATGATAACTCTATACCTAAACATTTTTGGGCTGAAGTAGTGAACGTTGCTTGTTATTTACAAAACAATATATATATATATATATATATATATATATATATATATATTATATAAATAAGACCCATTATAAAAAGGACTTCTTATGAACTGTGGACGGGATGAAAACCCAATATTTCATATTTCCATCCTTTTGGATGCCAATGTTTTATCCTTAACACTAAGGACAACTTGGGAAAGTTTGATTCTAAGTGTGATAATGGAACATTACTTGGGTACTCTAAAATATCCAAGGCATACAGAGTTTATAACTCTAGTACCTCAGTTGTGGAATAAGCTATTCATGTAAGATTTAATGACACAAAGTTTGATACAAAAATGCCAAAGCTTGATGAATCTTTTATAGATATAAGACTGGACGAAGGCATTGGACCACTGATAGAACAATATCCAGAAACAGACGTGTCTAATCAAGTAACAGAACAACCTCAAGAAGAAAGAGAACCAACTAGATTAATTCTAAGGAAGAACCATCCAGAGTGTCAAATCATTAGAGATCCCTCAACCCCTCAACCAAAGTCCAAACAAAAGGATCTCTCAGAAAACAAGGTTACACAACTCTCATTTCAAAAGTGGAACCCAAGCATATTGATGATGCTATGAAAGATAAGAACTGGGTAAAAGCCATGCAAGAGGAACTTGAACAATTCCAGAAGAATGAGTCTGGAAGCTTGTAGAACTACCACAAGGAAAGAAAGCAGTGGGTGGTAAATGGGTGTTCAGAAACAAGCTGGACAAGGCAGCTAAGGTTGTGAGAAACAAGGCAAGATTGGTTGTCAAAGGTTACTTACAAGAGGAAGGTATAGACTATACAGAAACCTTTGCTCTTGTTGCTCGTCTAGAGACAATACATATTTTACTCATTCGCAGCTCATAAAAAATTGAGACCATATCAAATGGACGTAAAAAGTGCATTCCTCAATGGAGTAATACAAGAAGAAGTCTATGTAGAACACCCCCTAGGTTTGAGAGTAACACTTTTCCACACCATGTTTTCAAACTCTACAAAGCATTGTATAGACATAAGCAAGCTCCCAAAGATTGGTATGAACATCTTAGTTCATTTCTTGTAAACAATGGCTTTGAAAGAGGAAAAATGGATACAACGTTGTTTCGTAAGAACTATGGCTCCCAATTTATATTAGTTTAAATTTATGCGGATGACATTATATTTGGTGCTACTAATGAACCTCTCTGTGAGGATTTCTCTAAGTTAATGCAAGCTGAATTCGAAATGAGTATGATGGATGAACTAAAGTTATTTTTAGGACTACAAATAAAACAAACCAGCAAAAGTGTATTAGAATAAACGAAATCCGTAAAAAAGTTCCTCGATGGTCATACAAATTTATTGACGAATTGGAACAACTGGAGGGAAAAAATGAAGTAGAGAATCATCAAATTCGTTCTAGAAAAGCTAAACGTGTAGTCATTTTGACTAATAAATCTAAATTTTAGGACTACAAATAAAACAAACCAGCAATGGAATCTATATCTATCAAACCAAATATGTCAAGGAACTTATCAAGATGTTCAAGTTGGAAGATGCAAAAGAAATGAAGACTCATATGCATCCAATGACATGTCTTGGACTAGATGAGGAATCCAATAAAGTGGACAACTCTCAATACATAACAATGATTAGATCCTTACTATGTCTAACTACGTCCATACCTGACATACTATTTAGTGTTGAACTATGTGCCTGATTCAAACAAGACCCAAGGGAAGTTCACTTAACGGCTGTCAAAAGAATATTTAGATATTTAATTGGAACTTCTAATCTTGGTATTTACTTTAAGTATATAAAGGATTTCATGTTGATTAGTTACTGTGACGTTGATTACACTGGTGAAAAAATTGAAAGAAGAAACATTACTGGAAGTTGCCATATCATTGGTGGAAACCTAGTCACTTGGATCAGCAAAAAACAAGGATTAGTAGTGTTATCCACTGCAGAAGCAAAACACATATCATAAAAAAGTTGTTGTACTCAACTAATATGGATAAAGAGTCAACTAAAAGACTACAACATATATGAAGAAAACATCCTTATCTACTGTGATAATAAGGCTGCAATAAGTATCTCTAAAAACCTTGCTATGCATTCATGAGCTAGGAATATAGAAATTAAACATCACTTTCTAAGAGACCATGTTCAGAAGGGAATAGTGGAACTACAATTTGTACCCACTGATAGTTAGTTTGCTGACATTTTTACAAAACCCCTTATTGAAAAGAGGTTGATTTTGTTAAGAGATCAACTTGAAATGGCCTTAGTAAAGGAATGCTTAATGTCTAAATTCTTGACAAACTACACTCTGCATCTAAAGGACATGTCATCCAATGGTCATACAAACATACATGCATGACCGAACGACTAAGAGTGGACGAGGGATATTTTGAAAACTCTATATCTTATTAAAACATAGTGGTTTGATTTTTGAGCTATCCTTAAGTAACGAACCTATTAATTACATTTTTAAGAGTCTAGAGAAACTGCTCACATTCCCTTATAAACTCTGAGAAATTAGGGCAGCAGTCTATCTTCACTATCCTTGCAAGAACTCTCAAGATTCTCTAAAGAAAACTCATAAAAACCCTAATCCTTTTCTCTGCCCCTACCACAACCATCAACACCACAGACACCATTACCATCCACATTGATAAAGAACCTATTGTTCACATTGAACACTTCTTCAACATTGTATGCTGGAAGGTCTTGGCCTTAACATATAGCATACTCTGCTTCTTTGTGAAATTTGTGGCTACTTCAACGATCCACAACTGATATACCCAAAACTCATTAGGATGTTCTAGAGGAACGCTCAACTTAAGGACTGGAAGACCATTGTGTCCAAGGTTCTTAGAAAGTAAGTTGTGTTGTCCATGGAGACCATCGCACAAGTCACTAGGTGCAGAAGGAAAGGAAGCACATACTAAGAAGACTAGAAGAAGACCTATGAAAGCCACATTCCAAAAACTCTCTATGGGAAGAAGGTCAAGGAGGCAGATGGCAAGAATAAGGTTTAGGAAAATATTCTATGTGATATGGCCAAAATCTAGTCCAACATCACTCGAAAGAGCTTTATGCATAAAGTAGGTTCAAAAGACTCTGTGTCTGGCCTACAGAAATTTGTGCTCTTCCATTTGATGAACGAGATTTCATCTAACCTTCCACACATTGTTTACCTCAACATACCAAAGAACATGAAGACCTTGGGCGGAGTGATGACATATACTATGCCACCCTCATGAACAAACTCCTCTGGGAACACCAAGTATTCCATGTCTTTGAAAGACTGGACAAGGACTCCAAGCACTCCATCATCAGCAAGGGAACTTTTGTTGCCAAACAACAACACTTTAGTGTTGTCAACCTGAAGGTAATGAAAGTTGACATCAGAAGGAACAAGCCCATTCCTCTAGTAGATCAAGATGATATCCAACAGAGGAGACCGAAGAAGCTGGCCAAGATTGTTGCTGATGAAGATAAAGCTTTGGAGACCTTTGGACTTTCTAAAAAGGTTCAAAGGATCCTTAGAGAGTAGTAGGGCAAAGTTCAAACTAGGAAGTAAGCCCATCAATAACAAGAAGAAGAAGAGATTGTCTCCAAGGAGCAACTAACAAAGAAAAAACATGAGGAGTCCAAACCTTCTCATTCAGTTCAGTCTCAAAGGACTCTTCTACAAACCACTCTAGTAAGAAAGAGTTAGAGATAGATCATTGAGTAGGCTACAAAAGCTGAGGGATTTGTGAAATAAGGACAAAGGCCCTCTGATAATCCCAAGGAAGTGAAAAGCAAAACAAGAAGAACTTGTTGTCCAAAAGAAGCAGAGGCATGATTAGCCAATCATCCCCTTGTCCTTTCCATAGAAGAGGAAGACAAGAGTTAGACGCAAGTCCTTGACCCCAAAAGAACCCATCAAGATTTCATCCTCTGACGGCTCTAGTTCGTTTAATAGTGGGGCAACTTTAATTTCCACTCCACAACCATCCAATCCACCACTAGTGCAAACTAAGAAGCCTCTCTCCCCAATCAACACATCCAAGTTTCCATTACTTGGATCCACATGGAGAAGAAGCTGGAGACCCTGGATCCAACAAACCAAAGAAGAGATTGCTCATAAGAAATCAACGGAAGTATTGCCCTGAGAGTGAGCCCATCCAATGGCCATATATGAAACCCATCCAAAGACAACATGAGCTAGTGACTTAACCTCGATGGATGAAGTACAATCACATCCATACTTCATTTGTTGAATATGCGGCTCTGCCCCCAGATGCCATAGTAGCTCTGGATACCCTTTCTTAGACGAGACCAATGTATCCCAACCTAGTCAAGATGTGTCCTCAATGGATGCCAAATGGTACCATTAAAACCACTCGTCCATCCGTTGTGTCAGCTAAGTAAAAGCAAAAACATGCAATCACTTCCAGTGATCCATATGACAAGCCACCAAAACTCACTATGCTTGCAGCAGATCAACATGGACCCCTCAAAAGAGAATCCCATTCCTCAAACACTATGGTCCAAGAAGGTGCTAATCTAAAATTCTCGCACCAGATTCAATACCTCCCATCTTGGTTGCCTAATACCCTCCGAACAATATCTTAATATGATAGGATGCATCTTAAAGTAAATGTACGTACTAGACTAGGCAACTACTTATCCCATTGGACTCCACATTAGTAGATGCACTGACATCAAGATGGTGCCTAACAGAGTTTTCCCAAGACTGCCCATCTATGATGAAAGGAAGAAAAAGGGCTTCAAGCTCTACTTTAATGAAACCCGACCCAACCAAAAATAGAAGACACAATTGGTCAACTACTCCCACAACTGAAAGACTCTATTCCAGGGACAAAAGCTCATTAGAAAGCTTGATGTTGATGGCGCTAATACCTCTTGGAATTAGATGGTGGGATATGACACCAAAGGAGCCAACTCCTCTAACTCTGCACATGTACCATTCAATAGGCAATAGCTACTCAATTTAGTAGTCTCGGTGAATCTATCATTCTAAATTTACAATAAGCCCTTATGCATCTATTCAATGTTTTTGCAACTCCAATGTCACTTCCACCTACCCAACCTCAACCACTAGTACGTGTTCCACCCACTCTTCCAACCCCTACCCAAACCCAAACACTTAGCCTTGACCCTCCATCACAAATAGCCATTCCCTAAACACTTCAGCCACCACTTACCCACTCTGATATTCCACCACCACCAAACCACCCATCGCCATCTTAACCACCAATACCACCCACTCAGGATCAACAATGATGCCCTTCATCAATTCTTTCACCTTCAAACCCACTGTCCTTTTGCTAATGACAAAAAAGGGAGAAGTTTATGAAAGAAATTTTTTATGTAAACACCAATCAATCAATAAAATAAGGTGTTTTGAAATATATATGTGTCTACAACTGCATCTACTCATGCAAATACATATTAGACTTAGGGGGAGCTGAAAGCTACCAAACATAGCATTATGGTTTGTTGTCATTTGTACTACAATTATTCTGATATATACTTGCTAGATTCACTGCTCAAAATTTATATACATTGTCATCATCAAAAAGGGGGAGATTGATAGACACTGGATGACCCATCATTGGACAACCCAAACATTTCTTACAGTTTTGATGAAAACAAAGATATAAATTTGTGACTCATGCACATACATATTAGACTTAGGGGGAGCTAAAAGCTACCAAACTTAGCATTCTAATATATTATCAGTCGTACTACAATTATTTTAATATATACTTTCTAGATTCACTGCTCAAAATTTATATACTTTGTCATCATCCAAAAGGAAGAGATTGTTAGATGCTGGACGATCCATCACTGGACGACCCCAACATCTTTTACAATTTTGATGAAAACAAAGATATAAATTTGTGATAACCACTTTGTTGCATTTAAGTCAACGGGTTTAATGACTAGAAGCAACACCAGGAAAGACCAATCCATTACTGGATAACTCGTCTATTGGAAGCATGAAGTACACATCTAATCCACCAAACAATGAGTGTAATAAACACTTTATTTGAATTATCAATTTATTCTAGTTTATATAATTTTGTTTGAAAGGAACATATATGCGAATCTATCTTTTATTTCCTGATATGTTTAACAGTCATATTGAGATATGAATGACAGATATGGAAAGTCCTGATCCTATCAGATAGAAACACGCAGTATCTGCTTATTTTAGGAAACAAGATCAATCTGCAAAATGGTCATTACATTCAATCTTGAAGATACTCTCAATAATTACGAGTGTCTCTCTACCTATAAATACGACAAGATCAATCTACACAACGGTCATTACATTCAATTCCGAAGATACTTTCCATAATTACAAGCGTCTCTCTACCTATAAACATGCATCAAAGATTGAAGAACATCAACGAACGTACAAAGAAAAGCAAGAGTCATGAATCAAGAAATGAAAGAAAAGAAAAACACTTTTCGAGAAACACATTAAGCTTAAGAGAGTCCATCCTTTGTAGTATGCAAAGTATTACTGAGAGATAAGAACCTTATTGTAAATCCACTCTTTGAGTGTTGTAAAGAATCTCTAATTCTATATCAAACTTCTATTTGTGAAACCTAAAAATGGCTTAGTGACAAAACAATACTTGGGTGTTCTTAGATTCAAGGGGAGTCTAAGGGTTGTGCCAGAAGTGACCTTGAGAATACTTGTAAGCCAAGAGTGGCCTTGAGAATACTTGTAAGCCAGAAGTGGCAGGAAAAAAATACTTAGACTAATCAAATTTGATTAGTAGAACCCTTTACTGGTTGGTAAAGGAGAACTAAACATAGCTCGGGTTAAATGAACCAATATAAAACGAAGTAGTTTTACTACTCTTCATTAGCTTATTAAAGTATTTCATTATCCATTACTATCACAATTTGCACACAAGATTTTTACCAAAAGACAAGTTTTGCACCACATTGGACGACAGTCCACCTTTTGTCACTACACGAGGTTTTATAAATTTGTTTATTATAACATCTTCCATTTTGAAAGGGTTTTATATTTAAACTAACACACTAGTCACCCCCCCCCCCCTTCTAGTGTGATTTATTATATTTCAGTATTGCTTTTTTCTTTTTCAAAAGAATTTATGGATGCAAGAGATCATTTTGCTGCCTTGAAGAAAGGGAAAGCTACCCAGTCCCAAGATTGATAAGAAGAGGAAACGGGACAAGAAGCTACTCGATCCCGAGTTTACCAATCCCAAGAATGCTCCCATTTCGAAGGTGCAATCTAAGGAAGAGAAGAACCCTGAGGTCAACATAAAAAAGGCTCAAGTTAAAGTTCCTTCTCCTTCCGAGAAGTCCAGGCATGGCAATGCCCAGAAAGATTAAATTAAAGGTACTCATGTTATTGGTGTTGTGAAACTGCCAAATGCAGGTTTAAGTAGCCACACCTAAACCAAGATACTTGCCAGGATCAAATATTTTCTTCTTGTTGGATTAGCTGGGAATCTAGAAGGGCAGTAGAATAGATTCTGTTGAAATCTTTACCACTTATCAATACGATGGTAGTAATTGGGTTGAGATAGAGCCAAAGACCGATAAGTATTCTTTAGACTCAAAGGAAGAAGAAGCTCCTCGTCTCGGAGAAAAACCACAAGGGTCGAGAAATGAATATGTCAACCAAGCCGAGAATTATGTATGCCTTTTTTCTGACAAAAATGTTGATAAAGATAAGGCCTACAAGGAACAACTTGGCAACACAAATGTTCCCACTACTAAGAATGTCCTTCATCACGACAAAGCAATTGATATGGAGAATATTGTCATTGTTGAATGAGATTTTGAAGGGTTAAGATGCCGATTTACTTTGTATTGATTTCCTAAACAATTTATTTCTTTAAGTTTCCATTTCCTTTTACTTGTTTGAATTATATAATCACTTTTGTTGAACACCATCTGTTTTGATAGTCTTTATAAGTATTTTTGTTTTTTTCCATGAATCATTTATAAGCACTTCTTGCTTCTTCCTTTGTAGGCCTATTGAATACTCATTTATGTTTGTTATTGAATCATAGGTGTTTGTGTCTCAGCCCCACCACATTTATTGCTTGTAACTTATTTACACAAAGGTCACACATTTTTGTTACAAAATTTCAAACTTCTCATTTATTGTGAATCCACACTTGTTGCATATATCTGTTTTCACTTAGTCATTAAAGCCCTTTATTGTTGCTGCAATTCTATTGGTCGTGCTTTTTAGGTGTTAGGTGTGACTCACAAATATAAGTAACCCTCTTTGTTATCTCACTAAGAGGCATATCTTATCTTGGTGCTTCCTCCTTCATCATTTATTCCATGTACCCTAAACTTAATGAAATCCTAATGTTCTTGGCGTTTATGTTCCATAAGCTTAGGGTGCTTGAATGGATGATGGGGATTTTCACCATAACCTTGACCCTTTTCTTTATTTTACTCCACATTCCCTTAGGGTATTTTGAATAGATGTTTGTGGACTTGTGCTCTTTTCCAATCAACTCCTCTTCTATTTTGAATAGATGTTCGTGGACTTGTCCCTAGTGGCCTTAATCGAAGCCCACCGAGGCAACCTTGACTGTGTAGACAATCATTCTTTTTTCTGTTTGTTGATCTCATTTGGTACTCGCTTCTTAATGTTTTACTAGCATAAATTAATCAAGAAAACCTGAAAAACCTTATCAGTATTTGGGGTTACTTGATTAATAGATGTTTGTACTATATTAAAGTTCTTAGGGTATCTTGGTTAACTGACGGGGAACCAGGGGCCGAGTTGTTCCTTATGAGAACACCATAGCCAAATCGGTCCCATAACTTGTTGTGGGCTCCCACAAACGCTTAGATTCCTTCATCCTACGTGCTCAAATGACACTTGTTGGAGTAAACACTAGAGGTGCCCTTGTGTTTGTGCTTCCATGATACCAACTCGGTGAGATTTGACTCCCGAAGGCTTTCTTGTTTCTATTTGGCGGTTAGGACTTTTTAGCTCGCATCCCTACTCTTTAATGGGCCAACTGCCTAAGGCTTCCGCTCGACTCGTGGTTGCATCATCTTCTAAATCCAACGAGATTATGACTTCAGATACATCCTTTGTGAATGGCTTGAAGATTGGACAAACAACCTTTGTCTAATCTTGGGGTGTGATAGTTTCATTTATTTTCCTTTTTCCTTCGGGTTTTCTTGGGGTGTGATAGTTTTGGCTTATTGACCAATTCGGTCTTCAACTTTCAGTTGTTGAAGACCCTGCAACTAGAACATTACATAGCCTACCATAGGAGACGAGTTGTCAAAGATGCCTTTTCTCTTTTGGCCTAGTCGTGATCCATCCATGCTCTCTCTCTTTATGGAGGGATATTTTTGTCCAAACTCTTGCTTGGTGTCAACCTTTTCCATATGCATCTTCTCCTTTCTTTTTATGCAAAGAAATTTTGTGTGTAATGCTTTGTGTTGAGGTGTCACATATTTCAAGACATATAGCTTATTATCCATATTTTACTTTGTAACTTGCCTTCTAAAATGAAGATTTATTTTAAGAGATATTTATTTCTGAAACTTGTATTTTAACCTCGTCCTTGAGCTATATATGAATTTTGTAGGTAATGGTGGTTGACCTTACGAAGCTACTAACTAATAGTGGTAGCCACGAGTCTTGTCATTTTGTCGTCCATCTATGTTGGTCGACCTTTTGAAGCTACCAACTAAGGGTGGTAGTCACGAGTATTGTTGTTTCATCGTCCAACTATGTTGGTTGGCCTTTCGAAGCTACCAACTATGGGTGATAAATCTCATCGTTTTGCCGACCAACTATGTTGGTCAACCTTTCGAAGCTACAAACTAAGGGTGGTAGCTGCAAGGCTCGTCATTCTGCTAACCAACTATGGTGCTCGGCCTTTCGAAGCTACCAACTAAGGGTGGTAGCCGCAAGGCTCATTGTTCTTTTGACCAACTATTATGGTCGACCTTTTAAGGCTTCTAACTAAGGGTGGTAGCCATGAGTCTTGTTGCTTTGTCGACCAACTATGGTGGTCGATCTTTCAAAGCTACCAACTAAGGTGGTAACCGCGAGACTTGTCGTTCTTACTGGACTAGCTTTTGACACAAAAGTTTTGTTAAATGATGGTAGTATCATAATGATCATACACAACTGGCTTTTATAAAGCCTATTCTCATCTAAAAGTTGCAAAAAAAGTGTATTGAAAAGGAAATCTTTTTACTCAACTATAATACTTCTACAGATTCATCATGTTCCAAGTTCATGGAATTAACTTCCTTGAAAAAGTTTTAAGTGAATATGTGCCTCCTCCTGACTCAAAGACTATGCGATAAGGACCTCATAATTTTCAATCATTTTTCCATCCTTGGCATTCTTTTTGCCGAAATTTTCCCTTCTAAGAACTAAATCTCCTTCTAAGAAGATTCTCGAAGTAACTTGCTTATTATATTTGGCATCTATCCTCCTTTTCAATTAAGCTTCTCTTATGCATGCCATTTCCCTTATTTCTTTAGCTAAATCCAATTAGAGCCTAATGTTACTCTCATTGTCCCCGTGATCATAATTGAGCACTCTCCACAAAGGTTCTCCTATTTTAACAAGAATCATGGCTTTTATCCCATATGCTAGCCTAAATAGAGACTCTTCAATCATAGAATGTGGGATTGTTTTGTAAGCCCATAGAGCAAGTGGGAGCTGCATGACCAAACATCCTTTAGTAGAATCCAACCTTTTTCTTATTCCTCTCAAAATTACTCTATCACAGCTTTGACTAACCCATTTGTTTTTGGGTCCTCAATAGAGGAAAACTCATGCCTTATCTTCAAAACCTTCTAGCCACTAATTAAACCTTTTCCTCAAAAATTGAGTTACATTTCCCGTGACTATAATATCTGGAATCCTAAATCAATAGATTGTTTGTTGGTATGCAAAATTATCGGCATTCTTTTATGTGGTTTTGGCCAATGACTCATTTTTTATCCATTTAGTAAAGTAATCGATGACAACAATGAGGTAGTTGACCAAACCCATTGCCTAGTGGAAAAGACCTAAAATCTTGATCCCTCACCAAGAGAAATGATGGAAGCTTGCTTGAGAAGCTTCTGTGGAGGTTGGATCTTTGGGCTTCAATGAGGTCCTTCAATGGTGATTTTCAGCCATGGAGTTGCAGCAAAAGATAAAGGAGAAAAGGTGAGAGAAGGCGTCATCCACTAGGGAATAAGCCATGAAAGGAAAAGCTTCACCACCAAAAGAATACCTTGGATAAGAAACTTAGAGAGGAAGCTTCAATGGAGGAAGAGAATAAGGGAGAGAGAGAGAAAGTGGCATGGAAAATTGAAGGAAGAAAGGGAGAAAAGTTGAACTTTGAAGTGTGACTCACAAAACTCTCATTCATCAAAGTTGTGACAAGTATTACACATGTTTCTATTTATAGCATAGGTCACTAACTAAATGAAATTCACTTTGTTTGTGAATTTCATTTTCATTTCATGTGAATATAAGAGGAATATTCCAAGGATATGTCAAAGGCATCTTAGCATATTCCAAGGATATGCCAAAGGCATCTTAGCATATTTCCTTTAAATGCCACAAGAATGGAAGATGTGACTCTAGCACATGAGAAAGGAATATGCCACAAGAATATTCCAAGAATATGCCAAAGGCATCTTAGCATATTCCTTGAGAAGCTAAGGGGGGGAAATTACACACACCCATTCAATAGCTAAGCTCACCCCATGCCAAAATACATGAAAATACAAAAAAGTCCCTACTACAAAGACTACTCAAAATGCCCTGAAATACAAGGCTAAAACCCTATACTACTAAGGTACCCTTAACTCGTAGGGTAGAGTGTTCTTAATTTGTAGGGTACCCTACAAACCTAAAATGGCCAAAATACAAGGCCCAAAAGAAGGAAAACCTATTCTAATATTTACAAAGAAAAGTGGATTCATACTTAGCCCATGGGCCCAAAATCTACCCTAAGGCTCATGAGAACCCTAGGACCTTCTCCTACATCTCTGGCTCAATCTTCTTAGAGTCTTCTATCCAATGCTCTTGCAGGGTAGGATTGCGTTAAGAAAGACCAAGGAGAATTCATAACTTGTAACTTATTTGTGAAAACATTATGCAAGTCTTAGCATCTCTGACATTTGTCACACTTTTTGACATAATTCAGGGCATTTTTTATCATTAGCCAATAGTATCCCACTCTTAATGCTTTTCTGACCAAAGACTTTCCACCCAAGTGATGTCCACAGCTTCCCTAGTGAACTTCTGCCAGTATGCAAGCTTGCTCAAAAGGAAACAAGCATTTTAGTAGTTGTTGAGAATACCTTCTTTTTGTAAAGTTGAGTGTTATTAATTCAATATTTTACTGTCATCATTTGTAATTTCCTGGCTTTCTTGTTGTCTGAGGGTAACTTCCCATCCACGAGATATGTTGCAATTGGATTCATCCAACTCTATTGACTTGACACCGCCAAGACGTGATTTAGCTCACGAAGGGTTTGTTGTATTACCATTTTGTTGTTCCCTGAAATTTGTGTACTTTCCAACTAAGATAGTATATCGACTCTTATGTTCTTTCCTCAGAGTATATCCATGAACTCAGCTGACTCAAATTTAGATTCCAATTCCTTGGATTTTGCTAGATATTTCTGTAGGAGATCATCCTTGGTTTGGCATTCTCCATTGATTGGAGTTGCTTATTACCTTTATCTTTTTTGCACCTAGGCCTTCTTCTAACCGCATTCTGGAAATACAAGCTTCATACTCCGCTTGGTTGTTGGTTGTTGGGAAAGCAAAAGTCAATGCTTGCTCAATGATCAACCCGTACAAGGATTCCAAGAGAACTATAGCACCACTTCATTTCTTGTGGGAAGATCCATCTACATATATCGTCCATACTTTGTCACCTTCTGGGCATTCTGAGGTTAACTTGGCAATGAAATCGGCCAAAGCTTGCGCTTTAATTACTTGTCAAGGCTAAAAAAGAATGTCATGCTCTGAAAACTCAATGGTCCATGCAACCATCATTCCAGCTAAGTCAGGTCGATACAAGATTTTTCAGATGGGTTGGTTGGTCTGCACCACTATCTGATGCTATTGGAAATATTGTCTTAGCCTCCTTGTTGTTGTTATTAGAGCAAAAACCACCTATTCAACTTTTGGGTGCATGTGCTCAACCCCTTGGAGTGTAATACTCATGATGTAGATCGACCTCTGGTGTTCACATGTTTCTCGGACTCAAGGCAACACTTATTGCCTTGTTTGCCACAACGAGATAAAGATAAAGTGTTTCGCCAACTTCTAGCCTTACGAGCATAGGTGGTGACGGTAACTTTTCTTTCACTTTTTGGAAAGTTGCTTCACATTTCTCATCCCATTTCAACTTGGTGCCCTTTCTTTTGAGCTTGAAGAAAGGCAATGCATGTTGGAGAGATTTAGATATGAACCTTGTCAACATCGTTATTCGCCTATAGTGGCGTTGACAAGGTTCATAGCTAAATGTTGAGTTTCCTTCAGGGTCTTAGGATTCCTCATCTTTAAGATGGCCCTACATTTGTTGCGATTCACTTCTATTCCTCTTTTAGTCAACATATATCCCAAAAACTTTCCTAGTCTATAGATATGATTCGATTAAAATGTGGTGGGTAAGACCCATAAAATAAATATTTACAATATAATGGCTATGTTAATTTGATGAGAAAAGTATTATTGTTAAAATAATTCTTTACAATAATTATAATAAAATTTGAATCTATATCTTTATAATGAAATAATAGGAGTTATAAAGTTAATTTTGTGGTTGAGAAACGAAGTTTTAAGAATTGAACCAAGAAGGAGGATGAAGCGTAAATTCAAATTCTTTTCACTAATATTTTAATAAAAACTAACCACTAACATTAAATGATTAAAACAAAATTAGTTTTTTACAAATATCTTTTAAAAATAATCTTGAGATAAAGTTAGATGTTAAACATAGATATCTTCTTTAGTTAAGAAATTATTAAAGGATCCAGAATCATTATATTATTTACGATTCCAACAAATAATCATGTCATATGTAAAAAATTCAATATTATCCTATAATTTCTTTTTAGAGAGGATTTAAGCTTTAATCTTCCAACCACGTTAATAAATTGGTTAGCATTATGATACAATATTATGAAGTTCTACATAGATGCTTTGAATGGGAAAGAAGCCAAGTGAAAAAGGAAAAGATAGAAAGCATAAAAATCAAGGATAAAACAAGCAGGAGATAGGGGGGAACTGGAGTTGAGATCAGCCACAAATATCCCACCAATCTTTTCGTAGGGAAACCAAACTAAAGAGAGAAAAGAAAAGAATAAGGGAGACAGCACAAATACTCTAGAAAGTATAAAGAAAAAAAAAATGAGACAAAGCATAAGATGTTCCATCAAGCTGAGTCAAGATGGGGTCCCTTCCAAAAGAGAGAGAGTCCTCTCAATTGTCTAACCAAACTCGTGAAACTAGTTCAGGCCCCTCTGGATCACCAACTTAGTTGATTTTTTTATATATAAATAGTGAAATTTATCTTTATAAAAGTGTAATATAGTGATATATTAATTCTTAAAAGATAAAAAATATAAATTTAATTTTTGAATATAAAAAATATGATAAATTAATACTGTTACTAAATTTATAAAATTATTTTATCATTAAATTATAATATTTAAAGACTAATTTAACAATAAATTATATTTATTAAAGATCAAGTTAACATTAAGTTGTAATCAAGAAATTCATTTATAATTAAATTATATGCAATGCAGGATTAATTTATTGTATTTTTTATACATTTAATAATTAAATTTAAATTTTTTATCTTTTAAAAATAAATTTATTAGTATTTCATACTTTTATAGACGAATTTAATTATTTATTTAATTTAGTGGTGGATTGATCTGACTCTTATATACATTACACGACTTCCTTTTTCAGACCTCATCAACTTAATTGTCCTTACCTTTTGGTGGCTCCCCACCCCCAATTATACGATCGAGAGCACTTTAACTCATGTGTACCTCAACATTCGTGGAAGGAAGGATTTCTAAGCATAATTTGATGTCCAGGATATAGTCAACTTTTCCGAACTTCTATCCAACATAGGGGCCCCACGTTCCACCATTATATTCTTATACAACAATTATTTTTTTTCCTTAAATATATTTTTATTTCTATAATTTAATATTTTTTTCATTTTTATTCCTTTAAAAAAATCGATTTAGTTCATATGAAATATGTTTGTTTTATTTTTCATTTAAAAGTATTTTAGATGACATTTTGAATAGTAAAAAAAATATTTTGAACAATAAAAAATACTATCTAAAATATTTTAAAGAAAAAAAAATAAAATAAATATAATTTAAAAAGATTAAAATAAAAAATTTAAAAGATAAATAAAAAATAAATTATAAAAATAAAAATATATATTTAAGTTTTTTTATTTATCATCGCTCAAAGTAGTGGAGGTGCATTCATCTTTATTTGATTTGTTAACCTCATCTAATCAACAAAAATATCTATTCAAACTCATGTGCCAATTTATAAGAGAAAAGGAGAAAAGTAGGAATAATAGAATGTAATTTATTAAAAATAAAGAGACAGAAAAATGGAGTATTGAGTGTATTAATTATATGAATATGCATATATATATATATATATATATATATATATATATTAAAAAAATTTCTTTAGAAAAATACATAGTATAGTATAGTTAATATATAATTAGATTCCTTAAACATATTAGGTTTGATTTTTTATTTAGTGTATTAGAAAAATACAATATTAAAAGAGACATATATATCGAAAAAGAATACTCTTGATTCATGCATAGGAATGTATATAAACTGAGCCATTTGTAACATCAAATATTCATTTAACGTTGTTGTTTAGCTACATTAGATTTGATAATTTAATACCTCATGAATAGTTCATGTGTGATCTTTATCCATATAAAATTATAATTATTTTTAAAATTTTACTTTACTTTATATCATGGGGGTATATTAAATATTAAATAAATAAATTTTATTTAACAAGAAATTTGATAATAATAATACAAATTGTAAATAAAGCAACAAGTCAATTTCAAATTTTGAAAATTTCAACTAAGTCGTACCTAAGCTTTAAATTTGACTCATTTAAATAAATAAATTAAACTTTAGTAATTTTTTTTTCCACAAGTACATCTAGCTTGAACATCTAATATTCTCCACTCAAATTAACTTATTTTCACCCTTATTCATGCCTAATAGAAACTAGATTTAAATATGATTTTAATATATTTAAATATAATTAAATTTGAACTTATTCTTACAAAAATATTTTTTTTATAATTCTAATATTTATAAAAATTTAGTTTTTGTAGATGGTTAACTGTGATATCACTTGGGAGTAATAACACTTTGTATAAGACTTTTGACAACAAATCAAATATTTTTTATCTGTAAGAATTAAATATATATACTAAGAAGTTTATAATAATCCACATTTTTTACTCAACCAATTAAATTAAACTTGCTTAATATTTCAGTATCACATGTCTACCTCCATAAATTGATTAATCGAAGTAATTGATTGATTAATTGAAGTAATTAAATATATGATAGTTTTTTTGTACGCAATTAATTGAAGTAAACAATATTCAAATGGATTAAAAATATATTTTTTAAGTACTTTATGTGTGTAATCGAAGTAAATAATATTTATATTTCATATACAATATATTTTATATGTATTTTGTATGTGTGTGCGTGGGTGTAATACTTACATAAATAATTATAGGTTAAAATATAATTTTATTGTCCCTATTTTTTTTGAGACATTTTGTCCTCTAATTTTTTTAAAAAATTAACTTAGATATTATGTCCCTCACTTTTGTAAAAATTTATTATTTTAGTCCCATTTTTTAATTTTAAACTTGAATATGTACATTTTTTTTAATAAATTAAGATAATTTTAAAAAAATATTTGTCACCTGAATAATAAATAGACATGTGTCAATTAACATTTAAAATTAATCACAATAACCAAAATTACATGTTTTTTTTAAAAGAGGGAAGACGAAATTTAAAATTTAAAATGGGCGACTAAAATCGTCACCCTTTTAAAAGTAAAGAATGACATATTTCAATTAAAAAATAGATGAACTAAAATTACATATTTAAAAAATAGGAGAACAAAAATTATATCTTAAACATAATTATATTTACCTCACATAAATAATATAAATAAGGATTCAAACTTGCCACTTATCAGATGCGAGAATGACTTATTCCATTTGATTAACCTTTTCAGGCTAAATTTAAGTATTTTTGAAAATTCTCAAGAATTTTTCTAATTAGAAACTTTTGAATTTTAAAATAAAATAATTTGAGTATGTCATTATGTGAAACAATAAGAATAACTATTTAATCAACAACGATTAATATAAGTAATAATAACTTGTGTCCTCTAACTAAGTAAATCAAATTCAAAATCTCACCTTGAATATAAAATAAACCATATTAGAAAAAAAATTATCCACATGGTATAGGCTCATAGTTCTTACTAAAAGATTGGTCTTCAAACAAAGAGCAAACACAATGATAAGAAAGGAATCACCGAGGATTCGTTTTAATCTTTGGGGTTCCAAATATAAGGCTTCACTCTCACTCTCAGCCTTTTATTTTACATCACGACCCCCCGACATCCTACAAATGTGGAATTAATCCGTACAACTAATCATGAATCCCTTTATTTACGAGCTAAATTCTAAATTAGTCCTCTAAGATTGAAATTGAATGAATTGAACAATTAGATTTTATTTCATAAAAACAAAAATAGTGGGGGTGTAAAAAAAGGGTATAATGGGTAATAACAATTTTAAAAGAAAGGGACTGACTTAGCAAACCAAGAGGTGTGTTTAGGAAGACACCACTGTTTACCTGCTAATATGGACATAATTTTGGTCCATTTCTAATACGGCCTCATAGCTTGCACTATTCACACACCGCTTATGCTCTTACAACCCCTATTTTTTGGTTTCTTTTTTATATTCTCAAAATATCCTATTCTCTCATCTTTACAGATTTTACGTAAAATAGAGTAATTCCTGGGTTCTCAGACAGATGGAAGAAAAAAAAATCAAAATAGAGGAATGTGAACCCGAGAGACAGAAAATAATAAAATATTCTAAAACTTGATGTGCCAACACGTGATAAGTAAATTGGAGGCCGGGTGATTTTTATAAATCTATTGATTAGCTTCTTTAATGTAATAATGTTTTAATATTTGTTCCTTAATTATTAATGTACCTCCCTTTTCTACTTCTTTTGTTTTTAAATTTACATAAACAACCTCACCCCATCCAAGTATTACTAGCAGTAGACAGTATTTAAGCAGTGACGGACGTACGGGGGCAAAGCATGGGCTTCAGCCCCCCTCCTTTCCAAATGTTTCTAATATATATTTAAAAAATAATTAAATTAATGTTAATCATAAATTTATAATTATAATAATATATTTTTTTAAAAGATATGTAGCGAGAATTTGTTGCAGTCAATCTTTCTTTTTTAAAAGTAAATCTTAGATATACTTTAAAAAGATATTATTAACTTTTAAAATATATTATTATGTTTTAATATATTCAAAAAGTTTATAACCTAAATATTAGATATACCTAAAAATGATATTATTAACTTTTATAATTTTGCAAACAAGTTTATAACAAAGACCACTGCAAAATTTTCTTTTTGCCAATTGCTTCCCTTCTTCAGGCACTATTGTTTTCTCAATTGTCACGCACTCATTGTTTGAAGGAAGAAAAAAAAAACGTTAAGAGTAAATTTTTTCCCAATTCGTGTGCCCATTATTTATTTTATATTCATGAATATGTTTAACGTTTAGAAATTAGAACATATTATCTTTTTACATACATTCAAAAATGTATATGGTGTTTAGTTTAGATTTGTTTCAGTATTTTTTTCTTTTTTTTTTTGTGATTGATTGTAGAAAGCATTATGAGAAAATCTACTCTCTTCAGGTATCGACAAACATAGATGAATCTAGATACTAATGAATGAAGTTGAAACTCCTTATTCTTAGGGCTTCTGAGCAGTCATTCAAAGTTTCTACGAAGTTGAAATACCTTTTGGGAAATTTATCAACAATTTATGAACTATGTCAAGGATCATATTTAACTTATTTTTTTATTGATCGTTTAATTCATTTGGTATTAATTCTTCCTATTTCAACTGTCACAACTAAGAAATTATTTTCAACTATGAAGATTGTCACAAATAAGTTCGGAAATATGATGGAAAATGACATGTCTAAATTTCCTGGCAGTTACGAACGACGGGAAAATGTGTGTACAAATTGATCAAACCGTATCAAACAATTTTTGGCGGTTTAAAACCCCAGAAATCGTTTCTCACTTTTACAACAAACCCAATACCAAATAGACATGGCAATGGGACGGGTCGGTAGGGGTATTGTCTCCCCAATCCCTTACCCCGAGGCGATGTTTTCGAGGGCGGAAATGATGGGGTCGAAGATGGAGTTGGTGTCGAGGGAGTGGAAGGCTTGAACGCGGTTTTGCAGTGGGCATGGATGGAGATGATGGTGTTCGGCTCTCCCTCTTCACTCTCAACCCCTTTCCAAGCTCACCATCGATGACTTCCGCGCCGACACCACTTTATGCGTAAAAAAAAACAGTACCTTATTTGAGTTTCGATTTTGGTTTCTCTATTGGTTGATGCTCCCCGCCCTTCCCCTCATCAAATCCACTCATAGGCACACACACGTTTTCTATTTCGTATTTTTGTTGTGAGTGTTGTTCAAAAAATAAGGAATAGATTTCGTTTTAGATAATTTTATGTTTCAGAGATTCTATCTTTCTTCCCTGCTTGCTTCGTAGTTTGTCTAAATATATACTTTGCAATGCAGCCAATGCTAACCAGTGAAGAATGGAAGTGAATTTCGGGAATCTTGCATTTGACTTTGATTCGATTGGTTTTTGATCGAGGAGTGTTGTTTATGTTGATTTTACAGTGCCAGAAAGTGGTTTAATTTTAATATATGAAACTTTACTCAAGCATTTTCTGACAGTTTGTAACTGCCAGAAACTAACTGCCGTAAAATGTAATTAAATAGTAATAAAATGATCATCAAGTCATTATTTAGGAGTGTGATTTAACGGCATGGACCAAAACTATTAACAGAATAAAAGATTAGCAACTGAAACGAGTCAATTTTTTGTATAGGGACTAAAATTGAAAACTCAAATTTAGGAAAAAAAACATAATTAACCTTTTTTGTATTAAGAAAATTAAATTTTTTGGAGTGAAATTCAAGAGGCATGAGGGAAAAATCCTTTTCAAAATACATGTTTGTTTCACGAATTATTTAATTATTCTAAAAAATATAAGACCAAACAAAATTATCTCACGTTTGTTATGATGTCATAAAAAAATAAATACTAAATATATTCTATTCTTGAAAAAGATATAAGTTCACATTCTATCAATATTTCTGCAGAAAAGTTATTTCCATGAGATATAAATACCTCTTCACAAGTAAAAATCCCATAACCACTATCCCACTACTCTCTCAAAAGTTCCTTCAAGGTACGTGCTTAAATTTTTTTCAATCCCGTAAATTTCATTTTTTTTTCCAATTAATATTTCCACAATTTAATTTACTATCAGTTTCATTCATAAAAATATTTTAATAATTATAACATATATTCTCAAGAAAAAAATAACTTAACTAAAACATATTTTAATCATTCCTGTAAATATAAAAAATAATTCCTACTAATTTTAATAATTAATCTAACACAATTTCATTATATTTACAAAAAAAAATCCTGAGACAAAAAATAATCCGTGTAACAAACACCCCTAACGAATGTATGTTTAAGTGTTTAACAATTGTCTAATAATGGTCCGTTTCTAATATACAAGCTAACGCAATGAGATGAAATATAAGAAAAAACATTTAAAGTGAATGAATAGAAGACTGAAATGAAATTTCCCTCTGCTTGTTTAAAAGAGTGAGAAAAACATATAAACTGTAGAAAAATAATTTATAATAATCATAAATTTCATAAAAGACACGTAGCAGGTACCGTAATGAACATAAAATTACATACCGAAGAGCTCTTAATCACCAATCTAAGAATCATCTTCATCGACAAGTACGAGCATGTGTAACTTACACTTGGGACCCAGAACCATTTAACTACCCGACCTAAATAAATTATCCGTAAACCATATTATCACAATTCACAATTACAGCAACTTTTATTTGCTTTCCAAAATTGGTAGGCCTAATAAAATGAATCGAACCTATATCCTATATTATTGTCACAACTTTTTTTCTTTAAGAAAGTGATTGTCATAATTTTTTTGATCATGTACTTCGACAAAAGCTGATGATTATTCACCTTCCTTATTTCCCTTGTACGTGTTTATCAGTTGCGTCTGTACATCATGAGAAACTGGTGAATGTTCCTTGTATTCCATTGTGAATTCACCTTTGCCCTGTTGCAGTTATTAGAGAACAACCACGAAATTAAAAACCAAACAAAAAAATTAACAGCAAAACACGAATTATTCTCGAGTGGCATGATACTTACCTGTGTCATTGAACGAAGAGCTGTAGAGTATCCAAACATATTGTTAAGAGGGACCTGAAATAATTAATAACAGCAACCTATTTAGCAATGACAAAAGGACAGGTTATAGCTATAGGTTCACCGTTCATGCAATACATTAATATTTCAACATGATTAGACCAAATAAAACCAGTAAATAATCATTGCACAGGAGATTTCCAATCATCCGAAATAACAATTTTACAAGCAAGTTATAATCCCCATTAACCCCCATATTGCACTAAAACATGATATCAGAGTCTATCCTAGATCCATCAAATGGATCACCCAACATATTATCTACACACCAGGCCCAAAAAATACTGGGGTATGAGGGGTTGTATTGAAAAAAAAACACCTCCCACATTGACTAAAGATAAGACTAAAATAGAATATATAAGTGGGGAACAATCCTCATCTTATGAGCTAGTTTTTGGGGTTGAGTTAGACCCAAATTCACATTCTAAGAAGCTCTCATTTGTACTTTAAAGATCTAGCAATAAATCAATTGTAAAAATTTGCAGTTACAGATTCAAAGCCAAAATGCTATTTGTGTGTGTTAAGGCTAGTTGACATATTTAGCTTTCACACAGGATCCTCCAGCGTCACATCAAGAACCAAAGTCGTATTTCCCTGAAGCGTGCTTGCCTAATAGCATAATTAATTACCCTTGAAAATCTAGCTTTTGACCAACCCTAATAGCATCATGTAATCCATGTAACTAACCTCATCTAGTGGGATAAGACTGTTTTGTTGTTTCTCCATAGGTGAACCATAACGAACTACAAAAGTAGTTAAAAACTAAAATACTTTTAAGAGATTATTAGGTACTTACATGAGCAGTAATGACAGAATCATCTCCTTCCTGATCATTTCCAACAATCACACCTTTTCTCCTTTACATGAGTTATAAAACTGTCAGAATTCTGGAAATATACCACAATAAAAACTTCGTACCCCATTGCCCAGAGGCTCTTCGCTATGCGAAGATATGGGGATATTGTACGCAGCCTTACCCTTGCATATGCAAAGAGGCTGTTTCCGGAATATCCAGTTAAAAAAGTAAAGAACCCTCACTTGTTGATGTCACCAGCAACAGCTCCCTGAAATTCTGTTGGTACTTTCAGCTCAACAAGCATAACAGGTTCTAATATAACCGGTCTGGAAGCTGCATAACACTGTTACAAAAGCACCACAAATTATCAAAGAATTATTAGTCAATCACCATTATGTGAAGGAATCAATAGATGACTACAGGGACTATATGTGGAATGTCATTTATAAAATGAAATATGGATAACAGAAATGAAAAGGACCTGTCTAAAAGCATAGATAGAAGCCAACTTAAATGCAAGTTCACTGGAATCAACAGTATGGGCAGCACCATCTATCAAGACAACTCGGAGATTTTCAACTGGATGTCCAATTAAGGCACCACTGTATGGAAGAGAGAAATTGAGTTTGCCATACCAAAAGTTTAATCATACAAGCAAGACCAAATTGTATAAACTATAAAAAAAAAGCATCTAGATCATTACATTGATAGAGGACAACACACTACATGATGAATCACAAAAATTAGAAGTAGAATGCATGATTAAGCAATGATTAATTTTTTACTCACGAGTTGGCAGCTTCTTTGAAACCCTTCTCAATTGCAGGGATAAAATTTGATGGAATAGCTTGACCAACAAGCAAGTTTTCAAATTCAAACTTAGTTGATGACCCTGCAGGAAGTGGTTCAATATACCTGCAAACACATTGAATAAAATATATATCATCAAGAAATAAAAGGGCATCAGGGAAGAAGTGCAACCACAACTATCATCTTCCAAATTGAACAGTAAATTTTTTTTACATAACATGATAACATATATGATCATCTGTTCATGTGTAAAACACCATAAACAAATGACTTCAACTCCATGAAGGCGTTCTAAATTATATTTAAATATATTTACTGTGAAATGTTTTTTATTAAGCAATATATCACATGTATATATAATGGACATTCATTCAAAGTCCACAAGGAAAAAGTAAAAATAGTTACGAGTTAGAATTAGGTGTAGGCAAGTAGGAAATACTTCAATAATTCATATCAAGCATAAACTTAGTTTACAGCACTATGTCCCAATAGACACAATTGTTAAGACACATTTACCAAAAGCAATTCTTGAGCACTGATTACTAATTGTGTCACAATTATTTTACTACATTCTACATCATGAAATTTGTTCTCATAGCCTAAATGTGTTCTACATCTTGAGCACCAATTAAATACTTGGACAGCTCATAGCCTCATGAAATGAGAAACTAATGTATTGACAAGTTTCACTTCACAAATCTTGTCTGTGTGAACATATGAAAACAAGACATACAAAAACTTTACAAGTTTCAAATTAAACATGCTAAGTTTAAACCATGTTCATTTTTTCCTTTAAGGTCAATAATGTATTGAAAGAGAATAGACATACAGAACAAGAGGATCAAGACTCCTACTAACAGCACCAACCAGCAGTATTGGATGTTAAATCAGGAAGGAAATTAGTTATAAACTTATAATAAGGCCCAAACAATAGAATCATGATTCGCTCAAACTAGTACAGAACTGCGAATTGGTTCGTGCATACCAATTCACAGTTTGTTTACAAACGGGGACACCCAAACTCATGGTTGAATCTGTTGTGCAGTGGAAAGGATTGTGAATCAGTGATTTACGAATGGGAAGATTGTGAGCAGAGTAATAGGAGAAGGTGTAAGGCAGGGCTAGGGTTGTTCGCAAGTCGGGTTTGGCTAAACCCGTTACAACAACCCGATCAAATTTTTATGGGTTGGGTTGGGTCAGGGCAAAATTTGTTACATAACTGACCCAATCCCACCCGGTCATAAACAGGGGGTTGGATTGGGTTAAACGGGTCTGAATTTTTAAAAAATATTTTTTATTTTGTAAAATTAAACTTTTAAGAATAATAATTTGTTTATGCCTAAATTTTTGTAAATATATAATGACTAAATATACTCAAAAGAGACCAAAGTGTGGCAATATTTAACTGATAAAAGTAATGATTTCAATGCTAATACGATATTTTTATTTTAGATTGAAATAAAGTATTGTTAGCATGAGAAAAATAAACAAAATCAAAGACAGGGATAAAGAAAAAACTTAAAAAGAAAAAAAATCATGGGTGGTTTAATTTAATAAGCTGTGAGCTAAAAATTAATGTGTTTTGCATTTAATAATTAATTTATATATAATAATAAATTTAATTATATGGTATGGATCGGGTCAGATTAAAAAATAGAACTCATTACCTAACCAATATATGATCAAGTCTTAATTGAATTGGGTCAGAGTCAATCCAAACACTTAACAAACCGAACCCACTTTAATTGGGTCAGGTTGGGTCACAGATTTGACTGCACTTGTGAACACCCCCAGGCAGGACAGTGGCTAGGCAAAGGAAAAGAAAAGATGGGAAATGGAAGCTGAAATGATTTTTTTTTTTAACCGAGGAGATATAGTTGAGGAATGGTGTTGTACAGCTGTGCAGCACTTTTCTTGATAAGTGTTACATTTACATATATAATTAAGATTTTAATTTTTAAAATGATAAAATTACCTATACAAATAATTTAACTTAAATGAATCAATCCATTGATTAACTACTGAGGGAATCTAACTCAGTTGGTTGAGCAGGTAAGTTGTTGTAAACCCCCCGATACTTATCTTTGATTTCTACGGATAAAAAAATCCATTGATTAACTTGTGATAAAAAAATTCTATTGTTAACATATTTTTATTAAAAATAGATAACAAAATTTAAAAAAACTATTACAAATGAACCATTTTAAATTCAATTCAGTAAATAATAATTACTTGAACAATTCATAAGAATTACTTTTTAATTTAAATTTTTTTAATAATATTAAAGGCCAGCAGAATTAAATTAACATTTGTAGTAACACATTATATATGTAATTTATAATTTTTAACAAGATAAAAAAAATTCAAATAGCTACAGACTATGTATACCCCTTATGTACCAATACTTTGTAAGGTGGCATGCCACAAACCCATACCATGTACTAAAGAATATTGTGAACCTGGTAACTACGGCCCAAACAAATTGAAAGCAGACAGTTAAAAGTGGGAATTTATTGCTTCAGTTAAAAGTAGCGCTAAAACCTTATTACATTGGGTAAAGCAGACAGTTAAAAGTGGGAATTTACTGCTTCAGAAAACATCAGTTTAGAAAACCTATTTATACATGGCAGGGACAGTACAAAACATACAAGAGAGTATCAGCATGTGCTAAAAACTATTCGGTTATTCTTAATCAAGATTCAGATTAATTCACATGCTTTTATAGGAGTATACTTGTAATATTTCTTTTTAGCTGAAGCTGTAAGTCTAACCATAGTAGTTAGACAGTTAGTAGTTAGTCTGTTAGTTAGGACAGCCATATTACAGCTGTCACTAACTCAGGTTAGTTGACAGTTACAGTTGTGTAACTACTATTTGTACTGAATTGTAATCAGTTTTCAGTTGGGTTGAATTTCCACAATAACAAATCTCTTACAATTTCTCTCTTCTCTTTAAATATTTTATGGTATCACAGAGCTAGGTTGATCCTAAGCTTGTTATTTTTTCATGGCTTCCGCACACGATAATTCTTCTGGTGGTTTGCCACCTCCTCCTCCTCCGCCATCACCAGTGGTGGATCCTTCTCCTCCAGTTTCATTCTTACACTCCATTTCTAAGAAGTTCACGAACTCCGATTACCTTCTATTGTGCAGTCAAGTGCAACCTGTCATCAAAGGCCACGGTTTACTCCATTTACTTCTCATCAAAGTTTGCGACGATTGCTAATCGGGATGGTGGCATAATCTCATCAGAGTATCTCAGTTGGGAAAATCAGGATCAACTTCTGCTTTCATTGCTACAATCGACAACTTCTGGAGCTGTTCTACCTTGTCTCGTTGGGTGCAACACTGCGAAGCATCTTTGGGAGAAGCTTCACTCGCATTTCCATTCGATTGCTCGTGTGAAGAAGTTTCAACTTCGAATGGAGCTTCGCAATATCTCTCTCGATAATCATAAGATTACTGATTATCTTCTCCACATTCAGACATTGGTCGATTCACTCATCTCTATCGGAGATTCTGTTTCACAAAGTGAACATGTTGATATTATCCTTGAAGGTTTGCCAACGGAATATGAATCCAGTGACTTTTGTCTATAACTTGATGATGGTGAATCATTACTCCTTGCTCATGAATCACGAATTGACAAAATTCATAAGCAATATCTAGGCACTGTCAATATTGCTGAGGGTAACCCTAATTCCACCCCCAATTCTAGTTTCCCAATTGCTTGGTGCTGGGAACAATTCTGATTCTCAGGCGCATCTAACTCATGCTTCTAATGGTGCTAACAATAATAGTGATGCTTACAGTAGTGCTAATCACTACACTCCAGGTAGAGAGGTGGTGGTCAGAACTTATCTCGAAGCAGCCATGGCCGTGGTGGGGGTCATGGCAAATATGATTTTTTTTTTTGTCAGCAAAAGTAGTTATATATAAATAGAAGTACCAGAGGTACTAAAGATACAGTATAGTTCTAGATATACTACTGGATTCAATGATCAGGCTGGCTACAAGCTGATAGGATCCAGAGTAATCAACAGTAGGTACATGTACATAACCCTCAGCTGGTTTGCCATCCTAATTACAGAAACCATCTATTAGGTTGCTAGACCACTGGTTAAAGTGTATAGAAAAATCTTTCTCCATAGCTCTGAGCCATGTCCAAAGCAGAAACACTGCATCCTCCAGCAGCTTGGCTCCATTGAATGGTTCATTCAGGAAGATGACCTTATTCCTTTGCTGCCAAATCGACCAAGTCAGGGCTATCCACCAGCTCTTCCATCTATTGTACCTCTTTGATCCAGGCCTCCCATTGACATGCTGCATAAAGTGTTGTCTTGGAATTATAGGGTGCACCCCCAAGGTTCGAACCCATGATTGGGATTCCCACCACAAAGGTTGTGTTGTGTTGCAGTCAAAAAATATGTGGGATGCATCCTCCTCCTTATTTCTGCAGAAAGGGCACATGCTGTCTTCCAGCTCTACTTGTCTTCTTCGTAGGTTAGCTTTAGTCGGTAAACGATCTCTAATTAGCCTCCAAGCAAAGAATGAAACCTTAGCTGGTATCTTTAGCTTCCATAGATCCTGAAGTGCCCCATCCTGATTTTCATCCTCTATATCTCCCTGCAGCAATTTATATGCACTCCTTGTAGAGTAATGACCATTAGGCTCATGCTTCCACACCCAGAAGTCAGGAACTTGTTGCTGGATTACAACCTGTGAGATCTCCCTCATAAATTCGACAGCAGAGTCGACTTCGTTATCAAATAAAGGCCTTCTCCATGAAAAATTTCATTCCCATATTGTTTCAGAAAAGCTACCCACGTGCTGAATGAGTTTGTGCTGCTGGCGAGATATCTGATACAACCTAGGATATTTCAGCATTAATGCTACTCCATCACTAGACCAGCAGTCCTCCCAAAATTTGATTTTATCACCACTCCCCACTTTCCATGTTGATCCAGTTTGCAGAACATTATTCAGCTGGTGGTCCTGAAATACCGCCATTAAGTCCTGCCACCATAATGATTCATTAGTGCCTCTTTTTCCTTCAAGAAATTATCTCCACCCGCCATATTTGGACTCCAATATTCTGGCCCATAACTCTGTTTTGGTGAAGCATATCCCACCGCCATTTTCCAAGTAATGCTTTGTTGAAAGTCCTAACATCTTTTATACCCAGTCCTCCCTTTTCTTTTGGTAAGCAAACTGATTCCCATTTCACCCATGCTATCTTCCTTTGATCCAAACCTCCTCCCCATGGGAACCTTCGCTGAAGTTTGATCAGTTTCGCCGCTGTTTTGCTAGGTAACCTGAAAAAAGAAAGAAAATAAATTGGGATAGATGATAGGGTGGACTGTATAAGGGTCACTCTCCCCCCGAAAGATAGATATCTTTGTTTCCATGTAGATAACTTTCTCTCACACTTTCTAACAACTGGATCCCACAGCTCACTATGCCTTGGGTTTGCCCCAATAGGGATACCCAGATAAATAAAAGGCAAGGTCATAATACTGCAATTCAAGTATTCGGCTGCCTCTTTAGTCCACTGATCTGATTTTCCAAATGCCATAAAACGGCTCTTCGCAAAGTTTATTTTAAGTCCAGATGCAAGTTCGAAACTCCGCAAGATCGCTTTGATTGCCTTGATATTTTGCAGTGTAGCCTCCCCAAAAAATAGTGTCGTCAGCATATTGCAAAATGCTGACTGGAATGTTGTCTTTCCCCACAGCAAATGCAGTGTATAACTTCTTGTGGATTGCTTCTCTCATGAGTCCAGTTAGGGCTTCCGCTACAATGTTAAACAACAAAGGTGCTAGTGGGTCACCTTGTCTAAGACCTCTTTGCGGAGTAAATTGGGGAGTAGAGCTACCATTTACCAATATGGATACCGAGGCAGTTTTGATACAGCCCTGCTGGATCCATTTATTGCAGAAGCCCATCCTACGCATCATGTATATTAAAAATCCCAAGAAACTGAGTCATAAGCCCTTTCAAAATCTGCTTTAAACACCAAGCATGCTTTCTTGCCTCTCTTTGCTTCCTCCACCACTTCATTGGCAATAATTGTGCTATGCAATAGCTGCCTTCCAGCTACAAAAGCAGATTGCCTTTCATCAATGATTTCCGGCATGATTCTCTTCAGTCTATTAGCTAAAAGTTTGGCCACGATCTTGTAGACACAGCCTATTAATGAAATAGGTCTGAAATCATTAAGATTTTGAGGGTCTGGCACTTTAGGAACTAGGGTAATAAAAGAGGCATTGCTTCCTTTGGGGAAGATCCCATTTGCATGAAATTCGTAGAGGAACCGGATGATATCTGGTTTCAAAAGCTGCCAAAATTGCTTGATGAACTTGAAATTAAGTCCATCCGGGCCTGGACTCTTCTCATTGCCGCACTCCCATACTGCCCTCTTAATTTCTTCCTCGGAAAAACATCCTACCAGCAACTGATTTTGTTGCTGGTCAATGCTCTTAAAACTGATACCATTCAATTGCGGTCTGATGGACTCGGGCTCTTGAAAACGCTGTTAAAAAAACCTGTAAATTTCCTCTTTCACTCTGGCTGGTTCATCAACCCACGCAGCATCAATAAGCACTCCATTTACTACATTGAATCTCCGATTTGAATTAAGCAGCAAGTGGAAATAATGAGAGTTGCTGTCTCCTTCCTTTATCCACCTTGACCTTGCTTTCTGTCTCATTAATGATTCATGGGATTGGGCTGTTGTCCATAGGTCCTGCTGGAGCATTTTCTTTTTCGTACATTCTTCAGGGGTTAAAATTCTATCAGCTGACTCAATTTCCAGCTTATTAATTTCCGCCTCTATGTTTTGGACCCTCTTGAAAGTGACTCCAAATTGTTCCTTGTTCCATAGCTTCAACCTCTCTTTGAGACATTTGATTTTTTCTTTGAGAACAAATCCTCCCCAACCTCTTGGTTCTGACTGTGACCAGCAATTGATAACCACATCCCTGAAAGACTTATCTTGAAGCCAGCAGTCAAGCATCCGGAATGGCTTAGGCCCCCAATCCACATTCTTTGAAATGAGTAAAATTGGGCAATGATTAGAAAAATTTCTATTCAAGGTGAATTGTGTACCTGCTGGCCATTTGGTAAACCATTCAGCTGTTACAAGTGATTTGTCCAATCTGCTCTTTGCAGCCCCATTAGGTCTAAACCAAGTGAATTTACTCCCCACACATGGTGGCTCTTCTAGTTCCATATCCGCTATCCATTCATTGAAATGACTGATATGTCTGCCATCTACCCCTAGTTGGGATATAACCACCCTTTCTGATGGGTTTCTGACACTATTAAAATCACCCAGCAAACACCAAAGCCCATTTGGATTCAGGCTTTTGAGCTGTTTGAGTGAGTCCCAGAGATCTCTCCTATTCTGAGCATCACAAGGGGCATATAGGTTAATTATATAAACCTTTTGTGCCTCATTAGTCCAGACACCTTCCAATAGAATGAATCCCCTACCTGTAACCTTTCTCTCCACTTTGAATCTTTTCTCGTTCCATAAGCACAATAATCCTCCCGCCGTGTTTGTTGAAGGCTGCATTTCCCAACATACATCAGCCTCTCCCCAGATAGCTTGGCACATGAATTTATCGATTTGCTCCTTCTTCGTTTCCTGAAGGCATAGCACATCAACTTTGTGCTTCCTTACCATCCTCCTGATTGCACTCCACTTGACCCCCCTCCCAAGCCCTCTTACATTATATGATAAGATATTCATGAGACATCATTCCTATTGCCCAGCTTTTCTGCCTCCTTGCTATCTCTGATTTCCATATCACAGATTCTTTCGATAATGGTTGCATGTCCCATGTCACCTGTCATCCCCATCTCCTGGGCCATTTCCCATTGCTGCTTTGCCTGCTGGAGGTGGTTTTGATTGTCTGCCATACTCTTTGATGGCCCCTCCCCCTTCTGAAATTGAATTGAATTATGCATAGGCTTTACAGTAATAGGTATTGCAAATCTGTTGAGGGGCATGGGGTTTTTCTTAGGGGTTATTTTGTGTTGTTGCTGGGCACAATCATCTGTGTCTCCCTCCATGAGCTTCATATATGTGCTGAGAATACCCTTTTGTTTTTTGCCCTTTCTCCCTCTCGAATACACGTTCCATGAGCCAGGAGTCTCTTTTTTGTTGTGTATTGGGCTTTGGCTGGACTGGGATGGTAGTAAAGCAGGGGTGTGGCTAGTGGAGTCCATAAGCAGTGGCCCAATTTCTGTTGCACAAAATTGATGGGCAACGTTGTGGTTTTTAGGTTGTGTTTTTTTTAAATGAGGCATGTAGGTCACGTGTCTTACTACAAGGTGCCAGCTGTTCCCCACTGCATCCAACGGTCATGTGAAGCTGTTGACTCAGCTCAAGCTCGTCATTGTCCCTTTGGTAAACCCCTTCTACCACGTCAAGTTCCTCCCTACTCCTGATATTACACCTATCCTCTGCTTCGAGATTTTCCTCATTCACGCAACTTTCCCTGTCTTCTTTACGAGATGCGTCATTGCTGCAGGTCCATCTGGGTCTTCCATATTTGGCAACCTCGTCGGGTTGTCTGTGTCAAAGGTCTTCACACAATGGTTATTACCCGCTGCTTGATCAGAAGTGGTCGTAGCGGGGTTGGGTGATGGTCCGTTGGGTAATTTCGTCATTCTTCTGGTCGCTGTCGCAGCGGCGGGGCTGCCGTCATCCCATTCCGGTGTGTTTTCATGCTCCGCTCCGCTAACGAGCTATCGCAAACTGGCTATCAGTGTCGGCATCAGAGGAGACAATCTCCTCGGAGGAGCCGAGGGTGCTGCGAGCTTGGCAAGAACACCTCCTGTTATCGCTCATCGTCTCTTTCACTATGTGGATTAGGAATGTCTCGTCGCCGATGTGTAGATTGACCGTGTGCTAGAGAGTGGGCTTCCATGGGGTCCTAATGAGTACCCTCGCCCTATCCAACCTACGCAACTCCTCCACGTCATCATCCACCTCCACCAGGTCTCCTATAGCAGCAACAAGCTTACGGATGTTTGCCGTATCCCATGCCTCTAATGGAATGTCCCAACATAGGACCCAGACTAGTCTATGGCCCGTTCTAATGCTGCTGCTCCATTTGTCCAGCGAGTAAAACAGCGTCATCCCATGCATATTCTCTTCATTCGCCAATTGTTCCGCCTTGCTATCAGAGAGACCAAGGAGCAGAATCATGTCGTCGCCGAGGTACTTGGGCACGACATCATCACCTATCTCCCAGGTTATCTCGTCTTCAACTTTGTCGAAGCTTGTCATGGTCTTCAGGCGACCAACCCACGCATCAGAGTACCATGGCTTGGTCCCCGTCGAGATGTCAATGTGAACTGACGACTGTGACCCAGCTTGCTTGGTGCCGACATTAACTGGGTACCGCCTTTGCCCTAATATTCTAGTGTTTGAGAGCAGAGCTTGCGCGTACGACGTCGGGGCTGCCTTGTGTTGAGCATGCGTTTGGCGGAGTGCTAGCATACCTTGACTACGGTTGTGCGTTTGGGTTTTGGGCTCCACTCTTCTTTGTGCATGACTTTCCCTCCTCCTTTCATACTTTGGGACGTTCACGTACAGTTTCAAGCCACCTATTATGAGGTTGTCTAACTGTCTTTCCAGTGTACGTTCGTCGGAGACACCTCTAAACCTCACGAAACCATACCTCTTCCCACCTCTGTTCCTTTGTTTGGAGATGAAAATCTCCCGGACATCCCCCCATCTTTTAAACTGTGCCCACAGGTCGCTCTCCGTTACTTCATCGAGAAACCTCGTAAAGTAGAAGGTTGAGATATCTGATCTCTCCCTCCAGGTGTTGTGGACATGAGTGGATGATTGACCAGGCCTATTACCGGCATAGTTATGCCGGGGATCCTTCCTACCTCTCGCTCCCTACCTCTCATTCCTAGACTTGACTCTCACCCAGTGGCTATCACACTCTGTCTCTCTCTCACTCACTCTCTCCGTCTCTCTCTCTCTCATCTCTCTCATCTATATTGAAATTCACATACCAGAACACTTCTCTGTAGTGATTAATACATATTTCATGCCTAAAAAGATATATGAATTAAAGAGAAGGTACATGAGATCTGTGTGTTCAATATGTTTCTTTTTGCTGATGGATTCATGGCAAATATGCTGATGTTCAGTATCAGGTCTGCCACAAATTTGGACATGAGGCCTCTTTTTGCTATCATAGGTATGATGAAAATTATGTTCCCTCTCAACCTATGAATTATACTAACTCAACATCACCCTCTCAAACTTCACAATCTCAGAACCAAACACCCCTACCCAAACCCAAACCTCACAGTGGCATTCTGCTCCTTCACCATCCCCTGATTAACCTCAATTCAGTGCCTATCCACAACCACAACCCTTTACCCCATTCCCTTGTCCACCTCAATACATGTGTTAAATATATGCTTTTATTTTTTGTATTACTTAGCTAGAAATTAGGGATTATTTGAATCCTTGTATCCTAATTACTTCCTATAATGATTATAAATAAACATCAGATGAGTGGGTAACACACAGTTTCTGTAAAAACTTAAAATGGTATCAGTGATTAGGGTTCGATCCCTCTCACGTTTGTGCGCAGTCACTGTTGCAGGAGAGAGATAAACACAAAAATATGTTGTTGTCAAAACTGTTTTATGAATTGGTGTACAAATAATATTTCTCTTTAAATTATACTGGTGATTCAAGTCATACAATTTGATCTGATACACAAGCAATGCCTGCCAGAACTAGGATGGTGTTTTAGCAATTCAATGGTTTCAGGTCAAATTTCATGATTCTAAACTATAGCATGGGTAGCAATGCATTTTGGCTCAAATCTATGCAACCCAACTGAATAATCTGGGGTGCATACATGCATGTGTACAAAAATTTATCTTGAAGCAAAGATAATATTTACAGCAAATAAAATAAGAATGACTAATCAATACTGACCCAATTACCCGTCCATATTGACCTTGTCCTCCACTTTGCTTCTTATGCAAATAGTCAAAATCAGCACGTTGAGTAACAGTTTCTCTGAAGTTAACACGGGGCTTTCCAACTGAAGCATCAACCTTAACAGGTAAAGACAAAAGAATGAAACTCCAGATGAAGCAAACATTTGGCCAGCTTCGAACAAGAAAGAAAATAAATATGTGGAGGATGAAAAGGGTACCTTATACTCTCTCCTAATGCGTTCAACATAGATATCTAAATGCAGTTCCCCCATTCCAGAAATGATTGTCTAACCACAGAAGTTTACTAATATCAACATACGAACAATAATATTGTACTTAAAAAGAGAATGATCAAAGAATTAAAGATAACCTGCCCACTCTCCGGGTCCAAGCCAACACGAAAAGTAGGATCTTCTTTTTGGAAGCGATTCAAAGCTTTTGAAAACTGTAAGCAATTCAGGAGAAATCCAATTAGGTGATACAACTTTTTTCAAATCTAGGCAGGGGGTTGACGTGTTACATAAAATAAATTACTCACTTGCCCTCCAGAATCTTTAGAGACTGGCTGTACAGCTAATGACATCACTGGCTCAGGAACATTCATAGAAGTCATTGTGTATTTAACTGAACCGTCAGTAAAAGTATCTCCTGATGACCAAGACAAATGTTAAACACATATATAATCAAAATGAAACAAAAATAAGAGCAGAAATAAATAATGAATGGAAAGAGACTGCCCCAACAACACATCTTCAGCATATATAACCCAGAAAGCAATACAAGATTTAGTTAAAATCATAACACTAACTGACATTACCTGATGTAGACAATAGATCCTTCCAAAAAGGAAAAGAAAACAAGAATAAATGAAACAGCCTATAGAGAAGGAACATCCACTATTTGCAATTCATAAACATGTAATTCAATCTGTTTATCATTCTGCATTCTGACAGGGGGAGGCATCCTAAGTGATTGAACACAAAGGCCAAATTGAAAAATATTATCAAATTAAATATTTAATAATTTAATTATTAATAATTAATAATAGCAAACATTTCAAAATTGTAGAGCACTATGGAATATTTCAGCCATCTACAGCCAAAAACTACAGCTATTAGTTTGGTGTTCTTGGAGGAAAAACGTCCTTTCACCTAAAAGCAGTTTATCTTATCATAATACATTGCAAAGGCTATATGCCTACAACAAGAATAAGAACCAGAATTAGGTTTTGCAGTGTGTGGTTTACAGGGTTCTATTGCACATTGTTGGAGAGGAATGCCTACATTTTAAGTACATCCCCTAGTCTTTACATGTCATGAGATTGGTTTGTTTACAGGCAACCACTGGAGATCTTTTCATCGTTGTTAAAGGGAATGGGGAAGTGAAAGTTCACTAATTTCAGCATGCAAGCCAGAAAGGTTTCACAGTTTTTCAGCATTGTTTAGCCACTTTGCTCCTTTTCTTCTTTTACAATACATCTTTTGCATTTTCTTCTGTTTTTCTTTTTCAGCCTCGCAAGTGAAATTTATTCTCCAATAAAAAATTTAATCCCTCTTTTATTAATGATGATATATAAACCATCACCAAAAGATTCTTGGCAAACACCTACCCACCCAAAATAAATTAAAATTCAAAAAATGCATAGGTTTAAGCAAAGACAAAAGAATAACCTGATGCACAGTCGACACCAAATACAGCAACTATTTGCCCAGCATGAGCCTCTTGAATGTCCTGCAGATTGTGAGAGAACCCAATTAAAAGTTGTAAGAAAATGGCAGAGAATAACTGAATATATTCAAATTCTTCAGAATGTATTTAGTCAAGAAACAAAACCCTAGCAGTTTATGTTCAACAAAAATAATAGTATATCAAATATGACCTACCTAAGTACCTTATTTTACCTCTTACTCCCTTTTAAAAAAAAAAAAGTATCTTATTATAACTCTTACTCCCTTTTAAAAAAAAACACTGTTTCCAGGGGCATTCAACTTAATAGGGATACTGAAACTCTAAAAACAAACCTCCATCTCATCAGAATGCATCCGAACCAAGCGAGGAACCTGCATGCACAAGAAAGGACTCAGCCACAAATTCACTATATATAATCTCGGAATGCAATACAATAAGACATGGAATGACACCTGATCTTACTAGTGAAATACTGTACTGCATTTATTATGTATCCTGCCTCATATTTAGCTAATAAAAAACTAAAACTAGTACCAATCTTTGTTGCACTGTTTAGTTTTTCAAGGATCTCTGATACAGACCACATATTGTTTCCCAGTCTTTGAATAAACAAAAAATTTCAAGACAAAGAGGAAGAGATATACAAAATGTCCTCCAACAAGAACATGCGGCGAGGTTCCTTGTGAGATGTGTGGTTAAATTAAATACGATACCTTTTTTAAGCAGGATGAGTTTCTTCAAAAATTAGTTCAAAATGCTAGTATGATAGTATCTAGTAAAAGTTTGAATCCATGCACTTAATCTTAAAGATTTAAATCTATGAACTAACAGGATTTCCATGAAAATGAGGCTATATTAATGTTGTTGAAACAACAAAAAAATGCAGATTTGGACTAATGCTACCGTAGAATGCTCTTCAAGAAAATATCATGAATAAAATATTGAATGGAGTTATACCTATCATAGATTGGAAATGAACAAATGAAGAATAAAAACAAAATATGACTATAGAACATAGACACAGAGAATCAGGTCCACAAGGCAAAACACTCATATGAACAAGACTAATACGTTCATGCTAGAACAGTTAAGAGCTATATAAACTTACCTTGATCTTCTTGCCAGTGTTTACATTAATAATAAAATCACCCTTCCGAATCACACCCTCGTAAATTCTTCAGCCAAAAAAAAAAAAAACCATTAGCTTATGTATTTGTGTAATGTAGGCTAACATTCAAAACAAAAGATCAATATATATAAATGATGAAAAACGGTTTCAAATGGGATTAACAGCCTCCTATGGTGAGGGGTACCTTAGATATGTTAACTGACCAAACCGCCCTTCCTCCAACTTGAAAGCCAATGCCACAAGTGGCCCATCAGGACTTCCACGCAACTCAACCTAGATAAGAATAGAATATTACAATAACCCAATATATAGCAAGACAAACAAGGGTAACTGAAACAAGCAAGCATATCACAAATCAATGTGATTGTATCTCTCTGGATTGCAAGAATTAACCTCATAATATCCACAAACATTATTTCATTACAGCAGAGATTTTGGAAAGAATGCAGGCAGGTTGCATCAAACCCAGCTGAGATTGGGCACAACCTGAATGCAAAAGTTCCTTCTACTCTTTTAAACTCATCCCAAACTCATATACAACCAAACCCTCCTTGTTATCATACCTTCGAATACCCAACTCTATCCTGAAATCATAAGCCTTATTTTTTATATTGATAAAGAATTATTTTTGGCGAGAGGATCCTAAACATGTCTAATTTAGTCTTCTCTTAAAAAACATTTATTTATATTTTCAAATTTGAAAGCAATTTGACTATTACTGTGATTTAAATCTTGGTTATGTCAATTCGGATATTAGTGTTTCATTTTCTCCCCTGGCTAGTGACTTACAATATTACAATGCATGCATTACTATGTTTAATATTGATACTTTTCACTTTTCGAATGATTTATGTTTCATTATGTAGAACACACATTCAAAGCAATTTGTATCATTTTAATAGGATATCTTATAATTCATGATTCAAAAATTGACCTTCAAATTCAAAACTTCAAATGCAATTTATGACAATCACAATAGCTACATAGTATTAAAGCAAGACAGATCAACTTTAAAAAAATCAAGTACCTTGTCCTCATTCTTAGTTTGGTCAAGGGCATAATTACTAACTTCTATTGGACATGGCAAATAACTAATTACACCATCCAGAAGTGGCTGTACCCCCTGTACCAGTAACAAAAATTAAAAATGAGATAGAAGGTAATGATGCAAACAAGTGACGAGTCTGATGAAATCTTGAAAGTTCAAGTTTGGATCATATTCATATATTAGCATGCATACAAAAGAATATTTGAGGGGTCGAGAATTGGGACTTGAGAGCAAGGTCGCTTTCCTAGACGCATAGATGATGAAAAGATTCATCATTTACACCATCAATACTAAGTATCAATTTAAGAAAGCATATAGAATATTACCCCAGTCCTGTATATAAGAAACAAAAGGCAACATTGTATTGGTCCTAATTATAGGAAACATAGGACTACTTTATTGCTAAAATTCCTTTTTACCCCTAATTAACTGTGAGATCTATTAATGATTACTCTCTTTTCCCCATGAAAGTGGGTGTGTTTATTGAGCTATCAACAAAACAAGACACATTCACTGGTTGAAAAAATATCTTTTGAAAAATAATCATATCTTAAATCATTTAATGCTATGGGTAGTCTTGAAATAAAAATAAAATTTATGATAAACTAACTAATCTAACGAATCTTGTATTTATTAGTTGATAGAAATCAGTGATTGTATTTCCTAATAATCAGTAATTGATTGATCTTGTAATCAATTACTGATTCTATTTCTCTATTATAAATAAGATCATGTGTGGTCTCAAGACACACAAATACTGTAATATTTTTATTCTGTGTAAAGGTCATAAAGTAACTAGAATTTAAGTTTGGCCTTGGCCCAAAAAGTGACAGACCCAAAAAGCCCAGTGTGGCTGTGGCATGACATTTATGATCACCATTACGATAGTTGTCTGTAACAGTCACTACTCACTAGGTTGCAGGCAAGACAGTTACAAATGGATTCAGGGTGCATTTGAAAGAGTTTATTTACCATTTATTTGGACTTATGACATAAGTACTTGTGTAAGTGTTTGGGAGAACTTATAAAAATAGCTTTTGATATGTCAACAAATTGTTCTTAACTTGTTTCAATAAGCTCTCCAGAATAGCTTATGAAAACAATTTACAACTTATAGTTTTACTCTATTTCCTTTTCAATTATAGAAACAATTTATACAAAAGTACTTATATGATAAGCACTTATTCAATAAGCACTTAAGTTGTTTTTCCAAATAGGCTCTCAATTACAAAAGTGCATATTGGAAAGACACAAACTAAATTAAACCATAATCACAGCATTAAGTCAACAAATGAAAAAAATAGCGCTGCATCAACCAGATAAAGGGGAGGAATAAAGAAAGTAGTGCATTGGAAAGACACAAACTAAATTAAACCATAATCACACCATTAAGTCAACAAATGAAAAAAAATAGCGCAGCATCAACCAGATAAAGGGGAGGAATAAAGAAAGTAGAGCTATGCAGCAATATACAAACTGAAAGTGATTGTATCCGTCATTGTACACACAAAAAAAAGATATACAAATTGAAAGTAATTCACTGGTCACCTTATTTTTGAAAGCACTACCCATGAATACTGGTATAAATTTCTGGGCTATGGTAGCCCTACGAACTGCTTCCTACACACAAAAAAAGAAAAATAATTAAAAATAATAAAACTCTATTCAAAAATAAAATGGTGAGGGAGGATGTCAGGAATGGAGACTAACAAGTGCTATTTGTAACACCCTAAGGGGGTGTTTGGTTTGACTGTTTTCTATTTTCATTTTCACTGAAAACAGAAAACGGTGATGAAAATGTGTTTAGTTGGATTTTTGAAAACATTTTCAGTGAAAATGAAAATAGGAAACAACCAGAAAATGAAAGCAATAAAATCTCGTTTTCAGTTGAAAACAGGAACCTCATTTTGGGTAAAATGAAAATGCGATGACAAGAAATGTAATTTTAAGCAAATTTTAAAATACGAACAAGATAAGAAGTCAATATATCATAAATTTTCAGTGTTTTTATTTCCTGAAAACAGAAAACAAGAAGTAAAACCAAACATGTTTTCAGA
Source organism: Glycine soja (assembly GCF_004193775.1). Lineage (NCBI taxonomy): Eukaryota > Viridiplantae > Streptophyta > Magnoliopsida > Fabales > Fabaceae > Glycine > Glycine soja. Next base: position 12,424,774 of record NC_041012.1, on the reverse strand, counting down.
ATTCTAATTTTTTGAAAATGAAAACAATTTTCAGAAAATGAAAACAGAAAATGAAAATGCAAACCAAACACACCCTAAATTTCTCTACAATATATATAATATATAATATATGATAATTCTAATAATTTATAATGTGTGTAACAATAATATTAATAAATTTTTGAACTACTAAAAATTGATGTATTTATAATTAATGTCAAAATTAAATGAAATAACAATATTTTATAAGACGAAAGTGAGAATAGCTGCATGTCTCAGCTAGGGTGAAATTCCTTTGAAAATATGAGTCAATTTTTACACATTTTACTTGACTCAATTTTTACCAAATAGATTTGAGTGGTAAATAATTTATCCACATTTTCCCTACTATTTAAATACCTGATCTAACTATATGATTGAATGATAAGATCATTTGTATGGCTTTCCTTTTCCACATATTTAGACGACCAAGGTGCCTTATTTTGGGGTTCATTTAATTTAAATATTCTATATTTATTTTACTAGTGTCTAACAGTACTAAAATGTCAACAATCAAATATTATAATTTTATTTAACTTAAATTAAAATTTTAATTTATTCCACACATATCCTGTCTTGACAAAATGACAAAAAAATTTATCAGGAAAAATTAATTTAATTATTATCTTATATATATATATATATATATATATATATATAATTTGAACCTTCAAAATAAATTAATAATTATTATAAAATCAAAATACTATTATTACATTATTTATTATTTAACTTACAAATTAATTATTAAATACACCAATTTATAGTTCTTTAAGAAATTATAAATATTGTTGTTACACACATTATAAATTTTTAAATTTATCATTTAATTAATTTTTTATCCAACATAATTATATACATCTTAGAGAAAAATTTAGGATGTTACACTTCATATATCACCATATAAAATTGTTAGAAGTAAATGTCAGATTTAAGAACATGTATAATGGGTAGTATTAGTTGTTACTGACTCATGCTGGCGTGTGTACACAAAGCATAGGCTGCATTTTATGTTGTGTGTGTCCTACAGTCCTAATACACAGTACACACCAGCATCTGGAGCCTTTGCTGGCCGCCAAATTTTTGTGGCAACTCCACCACCGTCCTCCCATCCTTTCCACAAACCTCACTCACCTCCCTATTCCCTGCCCAAATCAACTAAGAAAACTTATCGCACTAACCTAAGTCCTTTAGCTTCAACCTTCAAGTCAATTACCCCAGCCTCCTACGCCATTATCTTCATAGAAACCAACATGTATACCTTCTAGCACTGCCTCTAATGCACCTTCAGCCATCAGCTTCACCACTGTCCCCTTTATCATGTTACAAATTGGTGGGTGCAGCCAAATTATTCCTGTTGGGCACTGTTCTAGAATTAAGGTTAGAAGAGAAGTGCTGTCATGATCACCTTGTCAAACAAGCCAAGGATATTCCAACTGCAGACCAAGATAGGCAAAAACAAATTGATGCCTCATTCTATGGCATCATATGGTTTTCCATATAACTTCAGTCCTATATTACTCTTTCAGGGCATGATATTATGTTTGAGGCAAGACCAAAAAAGTGTACTTCAATTATGTCAAAGGCCTGCACAATGTTTCTAATTTGGACTTAGGGCCTAACTCAATCCCACAAAACCGGCTTGCAAGGTAAGTCATGGCCAAGCCTTATAAGCACTACTTAAGCCTTATCTCTAGTCAATGTGGGACTATATTCACTCCCTTACACCTATCACAATGAAGGTGCATGAGGCCGCAAATTAAGGTTGGCCAAGGGTGTCTACAATTACGGCAGCTTAATACACACCCTCACCCCAGGGCTACTAGCCTGGGGCGTGCCAATGCAGGTGGCCAACAGCAATGGATATAGGATAGAGTCTTATATTAGAATTTGAGCTTAGAAAGTAACTCAACTCCATAAAACTAGCTTGTAAGGTGAGAATTGTCCAAGCTATCTACGCATCACTCTGGCCTTATCTCGAGTCAATGTGGGACTATATCCACCCCCTAACACCTATCACAATGAAGGTGCATGAGTCTACAAATTAAGGGTGTCCACAATAAGGCGGCTTAACACTAAAACCTTAACCTAATACATGGACATGCAAGCTTGTCTAGGTAAATGATAAGAACCTTGGGAGAACCACAACAAAAAAGGTAGCTATTGTAGTTGGAGGACTCAAGGTCATATAAAACCCCACACCAAAATCCCATACTTTCAATCAATTGAACCCTAATAATAAGCTTAAGAACTTGCTTGCTAAAACTGATTCCCTTATGCACTTTGCTGATGATGCTAAGGGTGTAAGCAGGTCAGTTTGGGTTGGGTTTGGTCAAACCCATGCCCCAACCAAATCAAATTTAAACGGGTTGGTTTGGGTCAATTTTCTAAGAAAAAATGAAACCCAAACCAACCTGTTTGTAAATGGTTTGGGTTGGGTTGGGTCAACAAGTCAAAACATTTAAGTTTATCTATTCTTTTTTAAAACACAATATTTTTTATAAGCTAAAATTTTTATTAAATGAATTAGACACAACTGATTCTTGTTAGATTTTTTATTAAAAAGAAAATTTTGTGATGCCATCACACCTCACTCTACTTCACTGACTCTTATTTATCTATCTATTCATCGGGGATGGAAAATTAAGTATATCATATTCAAAATAAGAAATTTCAACAAGCATAATGAGGATGAGTTTCAAACACTTTTTTCTACCAAAACCAATGGGACATTATGAGGCATACTCTTTGTAAATAAATTCAAAATAATTTTAGAAGCCCCTCGAAGTGACTTCAATCAATAAAACCCTTGTCGCTTTAATCCTGAAGGTTAAGGATGTATTGATACTTACTCAATTCAGGTCGATAAGTCTATATAATCAATAGTCAATAGAATTTATTTTTTTAAAATTTAAAAATATATATTATATATTACATATATTAATAATTATAATTAAATATAAATTAACGGGTCAATAGGTTCTAATATTAAAACCCGTGACTCAACCCAAAACTCAACGGGTTTGATCGGTTCGATTCGAGTCGGACCCAAACACAAAAATTACCCAACCCAAATTGTTAGGGTTGATTTGGGTCAATTCGGGTTCGCAAGTGACTCGCACCCGCTTAAACCCCTAGATGATGCAAACAAATAATCAATATGCCAAACATGTCTTCATGGTCAGTCTTTGTCCTTGATAATCTGCCCCCAAAACTTAACTATTGGATTTTCACTACAGCCTTTTATTTTCATCAAACAGTCTTGTCTGAAAGCAACTATCGCATATCTCCAACCAGCAAATGTTTGTTCTACCTTGAACCTGTTGACATGTCTAAAATGGTTTCTTGGTCCAGCAACCACGGTGAACAGGGAGGAGGTTGTGGTGGAAACAATTCCTGTCCACATCACACTTATGAGTCATGGCAAGATATTTGGTCACACAAAGGACCAATGCAGAACCAAGGCCAACCAACAAGCTAAAACTGTGAATGCTGTTCACGTGACCCCGTCTAACTCAATTGACAAGGTTTCCCATGGGCCTCTGGGAATAATGAATATCTCAAACACAAAGCAGAAATGTAGTCCACTACACCTGTCACTTTTGTAGCTCAAATCAGTAACCTGATATTTTTTCCTAGAGTTCTCTTAGACCTTGGATTCTAGACTAGGGGCTTTTGATAGTATGTTTGGTAATAGATCCTTTTCCTCTCGTCTAGACTAGGGGCTTTTGCTAACTTCAGCCAATGGTTCACAAACCATAGTCCAAAGAATTAGTCAAGCCAAATCCCCTTCCCATACTCTCTTTAAATTATGTATTTTCATGCCTATTTATCCTTTTAATTTGATTTCCTTAAGCAAACACACTCTTATCCTTCCTTGCTCTGTTATCACAGTCAATGATAAAGGAGAAAGTAGTACTATGTTTACGGTAAGAAAATCTGTTTGTGACTATTAACTAAGGGTAAAGCAAGTGGCAAATCTAAAACATAAATGTACTAACATGCTTATGATTTTTAGATGAAACCACACATAGATAACTTAATTGATACATTAATGAAGGGAATATATGAATAGTGAGAATAGATATTCTGTTAAAATAATTCCTTTCTCCCGTCACAAGCTGACAGATCTATACCTTCTTCTCTTGAAGCACAGCTAGGATGCTCAAACCATAAGGTCCTCCATATTTTCGGACAACAGGCCAAGAAACTAATTGATAGAACTTAGAAGTAGAATAAATATGATGCATGCAACCCAATGAATTCAATAATTGACATAAAAAACTCAAAAAAAAATAATTGTTACCTACACACCTCAAGATCAGCAGCTGATATGGTCTCATCACCAAGAAAAGCTTCAGCAAGTTTATCGTCAACCTCTGACACGGTTTCTATGAGTTCACGTCTTTTCTCTGCCACCAAGGCTTCCATATCTGCAGGCACTTCTTCAGTGACAACATTTTCACTGCAATAAGCAACAATAGAGTAAGCAAAAGAATAATGCCAGAGGAGACTTAATCTTAGGAACAAACAATGCAGAAGTTTTTGAAACAGACCCATTTGAACCATGGAAATAGAAGGCCTTTAACTGCACAAGATCAACTAGTCCCTTAAAATCATCTTCCAATCCTATTGGAACTTGTATGGCAGCACTATGATGCCGAAGCTTAGATCTAGCCTGAAAAATAAAATAAAAATGGTCTCAAAATGGAAACAATTTTAATTCAAAAATAAGACTGAGAATTTATAAAATGCACAGGGTTAATATAAAATAAATAGAGAGATCATTAAATCATAAAACTAAAATTTTTTAGTTTATGGCTTGCATAATGCAAAATCATTAATTATATGGTAGGCTCCGTGCATATAAAAACTGAGTCACAGATTATTTTACATCGTGACCAATTTTTTATAAAGATACAGCTTAGGAGTTTCAAAATCAACTTTTTCAAAATAATCACTTTCTCAAATGCCACTGGACCAGTGATAAGGGAATAACCAAAATTGTGTATATGGCAAACAAACTATAAAGCTGTTCGTCTACAACGACTTCCATAAATCTCAAATTCACCTGATTTAACACTTTCCATGGATCTGCTCCCATCCGATCAAGCTTGTTTATAAATGCAAGTCTTGGAACTTCATATCTTCTCATTTGCCGATCAACAGTAATGGACTGACTTTGCACCCCACCAACACTACAAAGAACAAGAATGGCACCATCAAGGACACGCAAAGCCCTCTCAACCTCGATGGTAAAATCAACGTGACCAGGCGTGTCAATAATGTTAATCTGCAACAACACATTTCCCAGGATGTTAAATATATAAATATATGAAGACAAAATTACTTACAACACGATAATTAACCACAATTCACTCAGATAATAAAAATAGTAATAGCAGAAGCATTCAAATCTCAATTCCCCCTTTATATTTCTTGATTCCTATTGGTTCAAAATTCAATTCAATTTAAAATCAACCAACATAACAAACTCTTCAACTCTTCCAATTTTATTGCACTTCAAAAACACATAGCAGTAATGATTTTTACAAACACACAACCAATCATTAAATCATACCAAGTGTGACTTTTGAAATAGTTATTTTAAAAGTCAACATTATCATACAACCTGTAGTTGGATGACAGTCTTAAATGTTTTTCCACTCTGCATTCTAATTTTAAAAAACATAATAATGAAAATAGTAACAACAGTACTTACTACCTTACAGTCCCAATTCTTATTTCTTCAAAGCCTCGTTTTGTTACCTCCATGTCTTAAGGCCTGTTTGGTAAACTTCTTTATAAACAAAATAAATAAATAAATAAAATAAGTTTGTCCAAAAGATAAAATTAGCTTAGCTTATGCATAAGCTAATGAGCAGTTTGTTTAAACTTATTTGTTGAACTAAGCATTTATTTTAATAAAAATAAACAGCTGTTTGTTTTTAGTGTGTTTGCCTAAACTGTTTATGCTTGAAAAAATCAGTTTTCTGTTTATTTTAAGAGGTAAATCCGGGGCCGGTTTGTTTAAACTTATTTGTTGAAATAACTGTTTATTTTAATAAAATAAGCAATATTTTTGTTTTTTAGTGTGTTTGTCTAAACTACTTCTATTTAGAAAAAAAAAAGTTTTCTACTTATTTTAAGAAGCAAATCGTATCTACTTCTTAAAAAAAGGTTATTTTAAAATTGTTTTTGAGTTTAAACAAACTCATCCCCTACCGCTTCTTAAATAAGCGTATATAAAAGGCGTTTATTTTAAAGTTGTATTTTTAAAGTTTAAACAAACTCCTCCAATTTATAGAAGTTCTATCATATTAGCCACCTAAAAGCTTATTCTCAGCTTAAGCATAAGCTTTTGGAGAAACTTATCTCATTTTATAGAGAAGCTTATCCAAACAGGACCTAAATTCAAATTCAATTAGAACTGAACCAACACCACAATAACTCTCCCAACATTATTTCACTAGTTGAATTCAACAAACAAAACCAAACCTTATAATCTTTCCACGTGCAGTAGGTGGCAGCAGACTGAATGGTGATTCCCTTCTCCCTCTCCAAGTCCATGGAGTCCATCTTGGCGCCGACTCCGTCCCTGCCCCTGACCTCGTGGATCTCGTGGATCCGACCCGTGTAGTACAGAACCCGCTCCGTCAGCGTCGTCTTCCCGGAGTCGATGTGCGCCGAGATCCCAATGTTGCGGAGCCGCTCCATCGACTCCTTCCACCAGGGATCCTTCTCCGGCTTCGCGCGCGCCGCGTTCCCGGCCGAGAAGTGGCGGAGATGGAAGGCGCCGCCGATGAGGGAGGACGCCGGCGACCGCGACGAGGAGGTGGAGCAGAGCGCGTAGAGGAGGCGCGGGGCGGAGGACCGGGATACGCGTGCCATGGCGGGGGAGAGGGTTTTGCCCTTGTGGCTTTGTTCTTGGGGTTTTGACTACGGAAATGAAACTAAAACCCTTAGGTAGGACCAATTGAATGGGTTCAAGTTTAAAAATGTTAAATTTTTAAATAGATTTATAATGAGAAAACAAAAAAAAATTAAAAAAAAAAAAATATATATATATATATATATATAAGAGGAAAAATGGAAAAGAATAATAAAAAAAGAAACTAAAAGTATCATACAGAAAAAATGTTTAAGCCTTTTTTAAATATTACATATATTTTTCTTATCTATGAGAACCCATAACAATCCAAAAAAAAAATATCAATGGATTGAATTGTTTATAACAACTCATGCATCCTAGTCTTACTCAACCAGTTAAATCTTTTTTACTAATATTACATATATTAATAAGGTTTAAGTACATTATTAATATTTTAATTTTAAGTTGAATTAAACTAGAATATATAGTCAGAAAAAAAAAAACTAGACTACACATAAATACTTTAAAAATCATCTATAAGATGTTTTTTATTAATTAAAAATATAAAATAAAAAATTAATATTGCATCAAAATTTAAATCATTTAATCAACATGTAGTTGGTTAGAGTAAATTTAAACTCACATTCTTTTATGAGTGTTTTGTTAAGATACCTTTTGAAATTACCATTTTCAAAATGGTGGATTCACATAATGGTACACAAAAATATTTTACTTAAAAACCCTCTCAAATGGCCATGTGAGAAATGGTGGATTCATCAATTAGTGGGTAAATTATAATTTTTTGCCCAATTTTTAGGTGTTTGTGTGGAATGTTGAAAATAATGGATTTGTCAGATGGTAACTAAGTGGTATCCATGTTGATCAATGATTGTAGTCTATAACAATTTAAGTCCTGAGCTTTTGATCGAGACGATTTTTCATGTTCAATCTACGATGTCAATATGATTCTACCCTTTTTTTCTTTTTATTCACTTGTTTTCCTAATATGTCAATTGTAATACAGTTCTTATTTTCCTATATTTTGGTTTATCAATTTTTGGAGATGCGTTCTTTTATTACCTTTATCAGTTTATGTACATTTGATTCTTTTTTTACTTTTAAGTGGGATCTAAAATTTGACTTTTAAACCTTTGAGTTTTTTTTTTTTGCTTTGTGCTCTAGCATTTGTTTTGTTTTCGTTTCTCAAATTTTACGTCATATGTTATGCTATTCAACATTCATTCATAAGTCAATCATGAAGAAAGGTTATGTGATTCTTTTTGCATTTGACGTATATTTTTTTTGGAAAGGTAATTTGTATTGTCCATCATTAGTTTTCGTTTTTGAACTTCCTGTGAGTATGAATGAGTGACTTATAAAATGGTGCTTGGGCGTGGTAATTTTGCACACCTTCCAACCATTTCCTCCTCCTCACCTGTTTATTAACATCGAGCTAAGAAGATGTTTACAGTTTTACCTTTTTTGAAATATTTGTAATCATTGACTATTATGTAGAAAATGATTTTCAAGAAAATATGTCATTTCATCCTAATTGTGATCAAAGAAGAATTGGTAGAAGGAAACGTATTTCATTGAGAGACTTTATACTGCATAGGATACAAGATAGGTTGAATGAAAGAACTTTTTTGTGTAGGGAATGTATGTTGTTTCAACAATTTATTGTGGATTCCTATTCCATGATTGAAATTTAAAGGTTATCATTTATTAGACAACATCAAAAAACTATTACAAAAGAATTTTTGTCTGAAATACAAGAAGTTGTTCATTGTGGTGATGTTGATGTAATTTTTGTTGGTTTTAGGGTGGTGTTACCTTCTTCCTTTGTTGGTGAATTTCGTTATATGTTCAACAATTGTCAAGATTCAATGTCTATATGCTCAAGATTTGGTTGTTTAGATCTTTTCTTGACAATTATGTGCAACCCCAAATGACCAGAAATTCAAAGATACATTGATTCAAAAGGATTGAATGCATTTGGTTGTCCTGATATCTTATGTGAATTATTTCACATCAAATTGCAAAGTATAATGAATGACTTTAAAAACTTGAAATTCTTTGGAAATGTTATTGCAAGTAGTATTTTTTATTAACTATTATTATTATTATTATTTCTCTATAACTTTTTTTAAAATTTTATGCTTTTATTGATGTGATTTTTTTTTGTTATGTATTCTATTGAATTTCAGAAAAGAGGTTTACTTCATGCACATATTTTGTTATTTTTACATTCCCAAGATAAAATTGATTCAATGGAAAAGGTTGATTATGTTATATGTGCTTAGTTTCTTGATCCTGACAAGTATCCAAAGTGGTTTAAAGCTGTTTCAACTTTTATGATTCATGTTCCATGTAGAATCAACAAAAAAAAATTCACCATGTATGAATGATGTCAAATGTTCCAAGTTCTTTCCTAAAAAAAATACAATTTAAGTGCATCACTTAATGATGATGGGTTTGCAATTTATAGAAGGAGAGACACAAGTTTACATATAACATGTAAAGATGTTAAATTGGATAATAGATGCATTGTTCCATACAATCCAATGTTATTCATGAAGTATCAATCTCACATTAATATTGAATATTGCCACAAAAGTAACTTCATCAAGTATTTATTCAAATATATCAACAAAGGTGTTGATAGAGTTACTATGTCGTTGTCAAATGATGAAACTTCTGACAAGATACAAAACTCCATTGATGAAATCAAGTAGTATTATGATTGTAGATAATTTATATTATTTAATTTTGTTACTTATATTTTTCAATTATAAACTAAGATTTATTTATTTTTTATTTCTTTCAGGTATTAGTCAACATGTGAATCAATGTGGCATATTTTTGCATTTGATATACATATGAGATGGCATGTTGTTCAAAAGTTGAACTTTCATTTGCCTGATGATCAAGTTGTTTGTTTTGGAGATCAAGAAAAAATGATTATGTTCCTACTAGAAACTATGAAAACATGACTTTGTTTCTTTCTTGGATGAACACCAATGATAACTATCTAGAAGCTCGAAAATTGACTTATCTACAATATCTTGAATATTTTGTATTAAATTTTGACTTACAAGAATGGCGTGCAAGGAAAAATGATCTCGCAATTGGAAGGTTGAATTTTATTCCACTTGGATCTGGTGAATTGTATTATTTAAGGATGTTGCTTCATTTTCAAGTTAGGTCCGCTTCATGTTCAAGTTAGGTCCATTTCATTTGATGATTTGAGGATTGTTCAAGGAAAAATATATGGTACATTTTGTGACGCATGCATAGCTCTTGGACTTTTAAGTGTTGATAAAAATTTATTGATGGTATCAAGGAAACTTTTAATTTTTCTTTTGACCATTATCTTAGAAGACTATTTGTGAGTTTACTTTTATCGAATTCTATGGTTAATCCTTCAGTTGTTTGGGAAGAAACTTGAATTTATCTTCTAATGGTATCTTATATGACAAAAGGAAGGAATTGAACTTACCAGGTAAATTTTTTTAACTTTAAAAGTATTATGCTTTTTTTAAAAAATAAATATATAATTTTTGTGTTTTTAGATATATTTATTGAAGATGATACAATGAAAAAACTTTGCTTGATTGAGATTGAGAAGTTAATGTTATCAAATAGGAGATCTTTGAAGGAGTTTAAGTCAATACAATTGATTCTTGATGAATATTTTGATATGTACGGTAATGTGCTTTTGTTTAATGAGCTCAATTATCATGTGAATGAAATGCAGACATTATTTGATGAACAAGTTGTCATGCTTAACGAGGATAAAAAAAATATGTATGATCATGTAGTTTATGCTTCTATATATAAATACACTTCCCAAGTTTCTTTCAAGACTTTTTTCCCTATTCAATTATTAGTGTCTGTCCAATTCTACTTTTTAATGTCCATTCTCTGTTTTGCTTCTTTTTTATTTAAATTTTATTTTTAATGGTTACTATTATTTGTTTTAGATGGACATGAAGTTGTGCGTACACGAAACAACTTTTGCTAACATGTTTGTAAGAATACACTTGAATTATTGTTCTGACATGCATAAGCTGAAAAGTTGAGAAATATGTTCCTTTTTTATTTTAAAAAAATATATAAAAATTGATATATTTATATATTGTAAGTTCTCTTTCGGATAAGATAGAAGATACCAATTAAAATTTTGACTTTAAATTTTATGTGTAATCTTATCATTTTGGGCTTCTTATAGGATAAGACTGATGAGCAAGAACATATATTTGTACGACCTCCCTCTCAAGAAATCTTCTACAAAAAGCTTCTTTGATATGTTCTTCTTCTTCATGAGAATCTTCCTTTGGTTCTCTCCTTTTGGCTTTGCCCTCTCTTTCCATTCCCAAACTTCTTCGTCAATACTCACTCTCTTTGTTGTGTTGTCATTGGCGCTTACCATCCTTTTCAACGCCCTTTCCTTTGTCATCTACTCCCGCTCCTGTGACCCCTTTCGGTCGCGTCGCCTTTTGTAGTCGAGATTTGACCTCGCAAAAGAATTCTTCAAGAGGGACAACGACTACGAGGATCTTTGATTTCTGCTTTAATTGGGGTTATTGATTTCTTTTCTTAAGTTTCTCTGTTTTGTTTATTTTCAATTACTACAAGAGTGGCAGAGATAGGAATGCACAAAAAGACACAAGGTCCTTATGAGCAGCAAAGACAAGAGCACACGAATAAGGTGAGTTGTTCTTCTTTGATTTTTTTACACTTTTTTTACTTCCTAAAGTTTTTGATTTTTTTCTTCTTTAAAACTTCTACCGAAGCAGCAGACCCAAGAGCGCACGAGAAAGAGGTTGTTCCTATTTTGTCGTGTCCAAGGGATTAGGGAAGACAAGCAAGGATCCCTGCCAATTTTAGAGACGAGGCTCACTCTAGCATATGGGATCACTCCACTTATCTAAGGATATATGCTATGTATCTCAATCAGAGGCTTGAGTTGATGTTGTTTATTAGATAAAGCTTCTTCAATGATGACGGTGATGATGGGTTAGGAGGAAGAGACAATTTTTTGTCATCGTTGTATGACTTTGGTGGTGCTTATGACAATGGTGAATTTAAAGGAGAAGGTGGTTATGGATACCTCTTCTGGCAGTGGCAAGCATCATTTCTTTTTTCATTTGGGTGCTTTTCATCTTAGGAAAATTGAAGTCGTCACTTCTTTTGGTGCTTCTCCTTTACAGTGTGGTAAGCCATTTTTTGCTCTCTTTTTCCCCCTTTTTTCTATTGGTAAGAGTCTTTTGATAGTAAGGTTCATCAATATTATTTTCTCCTTTTCCATTTTAGCATGACTTGGTTTTTCCTAGTATGTTGATAACTGATGTGCATAAGTATATTTTGTAATTAAAACATATAAGGATTATCAATATTCTCTTATTTTATTGCTTCTTTCGGTGTAAATAATTGGAATTTTAGAATCCTCTAAGTTTTTTGGTGCAGTAGATGCCTAAACTATTAAAATTATAATGTGTTTGGTGGTTTTTATTTTGTAGAAACACAGACAAGGGATTGGAAGAGAAGTTGAAGCATAAGGATTCGCGCTTAGCGCGCCAGGCTCACTGAGCGAGCTCTAGTCGCTTAGTGAGAAGACCCCTACTTAGCGTGAAGAAGAAGCTTGGAGAGTATGAAGTCATGCAAAGGGGCGCTTAGCACACGTTGCATGCTTAGTGCATGTTGCGCCATTAGTGTCCAATCACTTACTCGCGCTTAGCGCACAGATGCGCTTAACGCAGAATCACAAAATCTCAGCTTAAGATGGTTTTTAAGTGAAAAAAAGAAGAAAAAGAGGGGATATTCGAGTGGGAGATAATACAAAACACTAGAGCTCGAGGGAGAAGAAGAAGAAAATAACCATTGAGAGTCATTCCTTATCCACTTATTCATCTCCATTCCATTTCTCTTCATATTTTCACCCTTTTTGTATAGTTAAGCCTTTCATGACAATCAGAGGCTAAACAACCCATTGTTGGAGAGATTTCCACCAAACTCTCTTGATGTAATGATATTTAATATTATTACTAGTTTCATTGTCTCTTTTTGTGCTTATTTTCATGTATTTGGTTTGATCACCCATTTATATGCTATGTTAGGGTTTAGGCATTGGAAAATGTGATTAATCCTTAGAACTTGAAAGAACATCTAAAATGCTTCATTGCTAGAGATAGTGTGAGGTGGTTTAGCCTATTTATACATCTTTCTTAGTCATGCAGTTCAACTAATTTAATTCTTGAGGGATTAAGAAAGGAATTAGGGGAATTAGGCTCTCTCATGTGAGGAATCACAATTAGAGTACTTCAATAGATGTAGGTGATAACTAGAGTACTATTAGACAGAGAAAAATTAACTATCTTACGTCAAGAGAAGTTTTGGTAGGAAGCCCCCAGCATAATCAACTCTTGCATTCACAGTTCTTCGTCATTCCCAGTGTTTGTTTTCCTTGCTCAGTCTTAGTCTAGATCATATAAACATCTCATTTACAAACAAAATGACTCGAATCGCAATTCTTAAATCCATTCATTAATTGCACAAAAATTGGATATACACCATCTTGAGTACAAACAAAATCCTTGTAGAAATGATACTCAATCTTACCATTTTAGAATACTACTTGGACGAATTGGTATACTTGCCAATGAGTTAACAAGTTTTTGGCACCGTTTCAGGGATTTTGCTTTTTATACTTAATTGTTGCATATTTCAATCTTGAAGAAATTATTTTTTATTCTTTGATTCTTTAATTCCATTCTTATTATTAATTTAATCCTTTGTCCTGGTTAATTGCTTTGTAGTATCTTGATTCTTGTATACAAGGTAAAACTCCAACGGAGGACTTAGCTCCACTAAACTTGGAGATTGAAACAGACTGTAGAAAGAACAACATAACTAGAAGAAGAAGAGAGCTACATGAGGGGTCAGTTGACCAAGGTGATTGAGGAATCCCATCCTTTGAATCATCTTCTTCATTTCCAGTTAACTTGGAAGAGCCCATGGTGTCTACCTTTGAGGCAACGATCATGGCAGAAGACAGACCGCCAAGGGTGACCCTTGAGGACTACTCCAACTCCTCCAAACCTTAATTCTTTACTAGTATTGCACGACAACCTCTTCCATGGCCTACCGAGTGAAGACCCCTATGCTCACCTAGCCACCTACATTGAAATATGTAACATGGTGAAAATAGAGGGAGTCCCAAAAGATACCATACAAGGGGGAAACTTCTCTCATAATCAAGGCCAAGGCTGGAGGTCCCATCTTGGGAATCAGTTCAACAAGGATCAAGGAGGTCCATCCAATCGACCTCCTAATCAAGGGCCTAACTTGTGCGAGAGAACCACTAAGCTAGAGGATAAATTGACTTAATTTATGCAGGTATTCATGTCTAACCATAAAAGCATGGAGTCATCAATTAAAAATTTAGAAGTTTAAGTGGGCCAACTAGCCAAGCAACTAGCTGAAAAGTCCACAGGCAATTTTGTGGCAAATACTGAGAAAAAGCCAAAAGAGGAGTGTAAAACAGTTGTCACTAAGAGTCAAGGGAGGGAGAGAGTGGAGAAGAAGGAAGAGAAAACTAAGGGAGAAGTAGAAAGTGAGGGAGAAAAAGAGTAGAGTAAGGGGGAAAGGAATAAAGACAAAAATATGATGAGTGAAGAAAAAAATGAGAAGAGAGAAAAAGAAAAAGATGAGAGGAAAAAGAGCGAGGAGGTGGTCTTTGAACCTAAGACCAAAAGTCAATTGGTGAGGGAGAATAGGAGAGAATCATCCACCATGCTGGTGAAGGAAGCCCCTTATCTTCTCGTGCCTTCAAAGAAGGAAAAAATAGCGATACTTTGCTTGATTCCTTGACATTTTCAAGAAGCTAGAAATATCAATTCCCTTCGGGGAAGCCATGCAAGAGATGCACTTGTACACTAAATTGCTGAAGGACCTCCTCACCAAGAAAGGGAAATACATCAATAATGAGAGCATAGTGGTAGAAGGGACTATAGTGCCATTATTAAGAGAATCCTACCACAAAAATTCAAGGATCTTGGAAGTGTGACCATTCCTTGCTCTATAGCGATTGTATCAGTGGGAAAGGCTCTCATTGATTTGGGGGCGAGCATTAATCTAATGTCTCTCTCTATGTGCCGACGGATAAGAAACTTGAGGATTGCTCCCACCAAGATGACACTTCAACTAGCAGGCTACTCTATCACGAGGCCTTATGGTGTAGTTGAAGACATTCTAGTCAAAGTCCGTCAATTCATATTCTAGTGGATTTTGAGATTATGGATATTGAGGAGGATTTTGACATCCCGTTGATTCTGGGCTGTCCATTTATGCTGAAGGCTAAGTGTGTAGTTGATATGGGCAATGACAATCTGGAAATGAGTGTGGAGGACCAAAAGCTGACCTTCAACTTATTTGAAGCTATCAAGCATCCCAGCAACAACAAAACTTGCTTCAAGGACATTAATGAATGCTATTGGTTGTCTAACCAAGGAGGAGGAAAAAGATCTCAGGGCTTGCCTGAAGGACTTAGATAGACCGAAGGAGATCCCTTCAGGGGAGTATGCTTTTGAAGAGATGAAGAAGGATGGAACAACGAAGAAGCATAAAGTGGACTTGAAGGTTCTACCAACCCACTTGAAGTATGTGTTCTTGGAAGAGAACGGCACGAAACCTATGGTGATTAGCAATGATTTATCTTCTGATGAAGAGTCTAGGTTGGTCGAAGTGCTCAAAAAGCACATGGCAGCCATTGGGTGGCACTTTTCGGACTTCAAGGGAATTAGCCCTTCTTATTGCATGCATAAAATTATTATGGAGGCTGATTATAAGCTAGTGAGACAACTGCAAAGAAGGCTTAATCCTTTGATGAAAGAAGAGGTGCGCAAGGAAGTCCTTAAACTCCTGGAAGCAGGGCTCATCTATCTTATCTCA
This sequence comes from Glycine soja, assembly GCF_004193775.1. NCBI lineage: Eukaryota > Viridiplantae > Streptophyta > Magnoliopsida > Fabales > Fabaceae > Glycine > Glycine soja. The sequence goes on along the minus strand of NC_041012.1, from coordinate 12,408,933 downwards.
GATAGTGTTGGGTGAGTCCAGTGCATGTGGTTCCCAAGAAGGGTGGGAAGATTGTGGTGAGAAATGAGAAAAATGACCTCATTCTAACCCGAACTGTCACAGGATGGAGAATGTGCATAGATTATCGGAAGCTGAATGATGCCATCAGGAAGGATCACTTCCCTCTACCATTCATAGATCAGATGCTTGAGAGGTTAGCAAGCCAGTCTTTCTATTATTTCTTGGATGAATATTCTAGATACAATCAGATTGCTATACATCCCAAGGACTAAGAGAAGATTGCATTTACATGCCCATTTGGTGTCTTTGCCTATAGAAGGATGCCATTTGAACTATGCAATGCTCCAGCTACCTTTTAGAGGCATATGCTAGCCATATTCGCTAACATGGTGGAGAAATGCATCAAAGTGTTCATAGATGATTTTTCAGTGTTTGGTCCATCCTTTGATTGTTGTCTGACCAATTTAGAGCTAGTGTTGAAGTACTGTGAGGAGACAAATTTAGTATTGAATTGGGAGAAATGTCATTTCATGGTCCAAGAAGGAATTATGTTGGGGCATAAAATTTTTGCTAGAGGTATTGAGGTGGACAAGGCCAAAATTGATGTTATTGAAAAGCTGCCTCCACCAGTCAATGTAAAAGGCATCATGAGTTTTCTTGGACACACTGGTTTCTTCAGGCGTTTCATCAAGGACTTCTCCAAGATTGAAAAGCCATTGAGTAATTTACTTAATAAAGATGTCGTGTTTAAGTTTGATGAAGAGTGTTTGGCAGCCTTTCAAACTTTGAAGGACAGGTTGATGATAGCTCCAGTGATTACAACTCCTGATTGGAATAAGGAATTTGAGTTGATGTATGATGCAAGTAATTATGTAGTTGGTGCAGTTTTGGGGCAAAGAAAGGATAAAGTATTTCATTCCATATACTATGCCAGCAAGGTCCTGAATGGTGCACAATTGAATTATTTGACCATAAAAAAAAAGTTGCTTGCCATTGTGTATGCATTAGAAAAATTCAGATCCTATCTGGTGGGCTCTCGAGTGGTTATGTTCATTGATCATGTAGCCATAAAATACCTTCTCACAGAGGCAAACTCCATACCAAGGCTCATTAGATGGGTTATCCTACTCCAAGAGTTCAACCTCGTGATTAAAGACAGGAAAGGGTCAGAGAACTTAGTGGTTGACCACACTTATCAAGGTTGATTAATGAAGAAGTCACCCAGGAGGAGCTGGAAATCTGTGATGAATTCCCTGATGAGTCACTACTAGTTGTGAATGAGAAACCATGGTTTGCAGATTTTTCCAATTACAAGGCAACGGGGATCATTCCCAAGGATCTAAATTGGCATCAGAGAAAAAAAATTCCTTCATGATGCACGCTTTTATGTTTGGGGTGATCCTCATCTTTTCAAGATTGGAGCGGGAAATTTGTTGAGGAGGTGTGTAACTAGAGAAAAGGCCAGGAGTATAATGTGGCACTATCATAATTCTCCCTATGGAGGTCATTATAGTGGGAATAAGACGGCTGCGAAGGTTTTGCAAGCTGGGTTCTTCTAGCCCTCTATTTTTAAAGATGCTCATGATCATGTGCTACACTGTGACCAATGCCAGCAGAATGGAGGCATATCCCTAAAAAATGAGATGCCTCTTCAAAATATAATTGAAGTGGAGGTTTTTGACTGCTGGGGGATCGACTTTGTGGGCCATCTTCCATCGTCTTATGGGAACGAGTATATATTGGTGGCTGTGGATTATGTCTCCAAATGGGTGGAGGGTGTAGTTGCTTCCAAGAATGATGCCAAGATAGTCATCAAATTCTTGAAAAAAAACATATTTGCCCGGTTTGGGGTTTCAAGAGTCCGGATAAGTGATGGGGGGGGGGGTTCACACTTCTACAATGCCCAATGTCATACCCTAATTTGGTTCAGGGACAATTATTTATCGACATGCAGGTCTTTGTTGGTCACATTGAGGTGCTTAGAGCCAATTGCCGCGCAATTCGTAATATTTTGCGATGTTTCGGAAGGAAATAAGCCATAAACTCAAAATGGGGGTGAACTAATCAATTTAGGGGGTGTTTTTCAGCCTTGGGCCCATCTAGGCCCATCAGGAAGCTTCTACATGAAGCAACCAGCTCGCCTGGGTGAGCATGTTACTTCAGGCTTAAGCCACCAACTCGCCTGGGCGAGTTGGGCGACAAACTCCTCCCCTATTTTGGCTATAAAAGGGCGTGAGAGGCTGAAGGAAAATGGTCAACACCCTGGGAAAGCATATTTCACTTAAAATTAGTGAAAAAAAGGAGAAAGAAGAAGAAAATCAAGGCCGAGGCGCTTCCTTAACGCTTCCGTAACATTTCTGTAACCAAATCTGTGAACGTTCTTCGTCCTTCGACTGGTTAGTTTTCGATTTCGAAGCTTTGAATTCATTCTATGGACCCTTAGGGGTCCATTCTTGCTTTCTATGTTTTCATCTTCATCTCGTCTACTTTCGGTATTCCTTTTCTTCATTTTAAGCGAGTTTTGACCAATCATTCATACCGTCATCTCGCTTAATCACCGTTTAAATAAAATTCAACCAATCATTTGTGTTGTAATCTCACTTAATCACCATTTAAATGAATTTCAACCGATCGTTTGTGTTGTAATCTCACTTAATCATTGTTTAAATAAGTTTTGACTGGTCAATAACGCCGCAAGTTATCTTATAAAAGGATTGAAGATTAATGAGCCAAAACCAAATAAAAACCAACTCATAAACTTCTTCATTTCATCAAAAAAATCAAGAGATCATTTCAAGGTCCAACACCTTAACGATTCTCTCCTTTCAAAAGTCAAGAGAACGTTCAAGGTCCAATGCCTTAACGATTCTCGCCTGTCAAATTTGAGAAGATCGTTTCAAGGTCCAACGTCTTAACGACTCTCTCCTCTTTTCAAAAAAATCAAAAGATCGTTTCAAGGTCCAACGCCTTAAACGAATTTTATTCGCAACTAAAATCAATCTTTCAAAAAAGATAAAAACAACTTAACCAACGTTCAGTTCTTAAATAACTACGTAGGTCTGATTTCCTCATCACAATTGGGGAATACATAAGAGCGAGGGAAACACCCTTGTCGACAACAAAATAGTAAAAAACATAAAAAGGCAAGAAAAACATAAAAAGAAAAAATACATAAAAAAGCATAAAAAGGGAAAATACATAATGTTGAAGTCATGTCTTGCACACTAGATTAGAGGCTGCCGTTCCGTGTGACGGGCACGTGGGGTGCTAATACCTTCTGACGTGAATCTTACGGGGCGGAACGTTTGACACAGGATTGTTGACGGAGAGGGACACCACTTCCAGAGATGGAAGATAAGTCACGGTGACGCCACAAGGAATCAACCTTGATAAGTCAGAATTTGGTTCAACAGGAACCCTGAGAGAAGCTTTCTCACGTATTTGAAAAGAATGCCAAAAGTGCTTCATTCATTTTGACGAAAATATATATAGTTCACCAAATCCTAAAAACGAAATAAATTGGTGTAGCTGAAAAGGCATACGTTTCAGCCACAACCACCAAATTATTTATTTAATTGCAATAATTAAATAATAAAATAAAAATAAAAATAATGGAAACATGGGCCTTCAATCATCATCAATGGAAGCTATACAAATAACCAGCCTTGTCTCTGTGACGTGTTGGGCCTGTTTAAGTCTGCCTCTGGTCATGGGCCCTTCAAGTGCTTCATGGTCCTTGCCCTTAGTTGTTTCCTCATCACTGTGTTGGGCCCTTTTAAGTATGCCTCTGGTCATGGGCCCTTCAAGTGCTTCATGGTCCTTGCCCTTAGTTGTGTCCTCATCACTGTGTTGGGCCCTTTTAAGTATGCCTCTAGTCATAGGCCCTTCAAGTGCTTCATGGTCCTTGCCCTTAGTTGTGTCCTCATCACCTTCCCCGTGCGTAAACAACTCCCAAGCCCCCATTTCAAAAATATGCAGGCCATCGTCTTTTGGGTTTTTCTAACGTTTTCCTCAAATAAACGTTGGTGGCGACTCCACGCATTTTCCTTCAACGGAAGACGCACCCTTGGCATGACCGAGAGGCCTTTTCGCGCCCCCCCACCGGAGGGCAGGTCACGACAGTTGGCAACTCCACTGGGGACTGTTAGAGAGTTAGGCCATTCAGTCAGTGTGCAATGTTTTTTTATCATGACTTCTTCGTCATTTATGTTCCCTTTTCCCTTATATCTTTTGTTTTGTCCATATTTGTATATAACCTTTACTATGTTATTGTGTTTGGTGTGTGTTTGTCTATTGATTACATTCATAGTTAGAAATATTTTTTTCTACGCACACATGGCACCTACACCTCACACACACATTAGGCCCTATGCCCGGGTCTATGTGAGCCATAAGGAGTGGAGGTTGATCTGTGGTCATGCTGAGTCTCCGACTCGCTTGATGATAGTGAAGCCTCATCTAGAGTTTTCCTCTTTTGGTGATGCATTGTCGCTGATAGTCCCTATCACCATAATGTATTACCTAAGAGGATGATATCTCTAGAAGCCAGTAAAGTTACATGAAACCACCCTTGGGAATTATCGCTAGAAGTGGACTTTTGGATCCTTTCCATTAGGTTCCTGAATTAGTGGGGCACATAGCAAATTCACTCTGGCATTTTCCTTGATTTCATTATACATCCCTCCATGGAAAACTTACTCTAGCATATTCATTGATTGCATCATGCATCTCTTCATGGCATCACAATGGACATATCATTCTCGCATTTGTCGTTTATCATATTCGTGCATTGCATTTGCATAAATCACTACATTACCACACATCTGCATTTAGCATGCTCTTTTGTTCTAACAATTGCATACATTCTATTTTCCTCATTTGCATGTCAAGTTCACTCATGCATGACCCTTGCATTTTCCTCTGCAAAAAAGGGGGGGAGGGGACAAAAAATAGAGAGAACAAAAAGAAAGTCACACCACATTCTTAGTTACATGTGTCGGGTACCATGATGATGGCTATAAACCAACCATGTTGGGATTATACACCCATTTCTGAAAAATGATTGAAAATCAAGTGAATGTGGTACCTAATGCATGGTTAACTAGGAAAATGATGGTTCCTAGGGCATCTCATGTCAATCTCATAATTGCATTTTGCCGTGCATAGCATAAGTATGCCTGAGTCATTCATCTCTATGAGGTGCAGCGAAGTATTGCCAATCAAAATTTCTTTTCCTTGGATTATGGGGTTGAATCAAGCATATGCTTTTAAGGAAAGGTTCATCAAGTCAAGGTCAAGTATGGAAGTAACCAGCTTGCAAAAATTGGGGCAAAAAATGGATCGAGTTACATCATTTCTTTGTCTACTGCCAACACATAAATTATGCCAATTTACAAAAAAAGTTGAGAACTATTGACGTCCATGTGTTACTTCCAGTTTCACTTTGACTTTGACAAGATGTAATAAACAATGTTGTCTGAATTGATTCAACCCCATATCCTGTGTAAAATTTGCAATATTTCAACAATGCATTATTCATATGCATTCATGTTTTTCATTGGTTGCATTGCTCATTGCATTCTTTCCTTGAAATTAGAACTGTAATCATTGTTATCAAAAGGAAAGAACGTGCTTTATGACGCCCTCACCGAATGCATGCTAGAGCTAGAGTAATGAGTGAAGAAAAAGACAAGGTGCAAGAGCAGATAAAGGCCGACATAGAGGCCCTGAAAGAGCAAATGGCCACAATGATGGAGGCCATGATGAGCCTGAAGAAGATAATGGAGGTCAATGCGGCTACAGTTGCCGCTACCAATGTCGTTGCTGAGGTGGACCCGACTCCCCCATCTGGCCTCAACCAAATAAATCATCTCATCTCGGATATGGTAGGACAGAGAGGCAAAGAATTGGGAAGTACGGGCGGCCCCCATTTTGTGCAAGTTCAAAACAAGCATGCCTTCCCGCCATATGGCTTGCCTCCCAATTATACACCACCCAATGTGGCGCACACTCCTAATGAGAATGTCAATAACTCCACTCCCATACTCATTGAGAGCCAACAACCTCAATCTGATCATGCACCTATCCCTCAACCCATGGGGGGACACATGAAATACCCCACCACAATCTAGCCAACTTCGAGCCTTGCCTCGAATTCACCACTGAAGGGCAAGCAGTTGGTGGTGTACCCCTGCCAAACACTTTGGAGGGCCCTCAGTTTTGCCCACAACCACAACCCTTGCATTTTGCGGTGGGAAGAGCCCCTCCTGCTATGGCTGAAAAGGGAAAGTGGATCAGATAGAGGAAAGACTAAGGGTCATTGAAAGAGGCAAAGATTATGCCCTCACTGACGTGGAAGATTTGTGCCTAGTATCCGACGTGGTCATTCCTCCAAAGTTCAAGGTATCGGACTTCGATAAATACAAGGGGACTACCTACCCCAAGAATCACCTAAAGGTGTAGTGCAAGAAAATGGGAGCATATGCGAAAGATGAAAAATTGTTGATGCATTTCTTTCAAGAAAGTCTTACTTGGGCAGCTGTCACCTGGTACACTAATCTGGAACCTTCCCGAGTCCATTCCTGGAAGGACCTAATGATTGCCTTCATTAGGCAATATTAATACAATTCTGATATGGCTCTGGATAGGATGCAACTACAGAACATGTGCAAAAAGGAGCACAAATCTTTCTAAGGATATGCCCAAAGGTGGAGGGATATGGCAGCTCAAGTAGCGCCCCCAATGACAGAGAAAGAGATGATAACAATGATAGTAGACATCTTACCGTTGTTCTACTATGAAAAAATGGTGGTTACACACCTTCAAGCTTTGCGGATTTAGTTTTCGCCGGCAAAAGGATTGAAATGGTGGTTACACACTATGAAAAGATGGGTACACACCATACATGGGGCAATTTTGAAAGTTGTTGTTAGATGTCTCTAATGACTCATTAGGATTTTCAAGTTTATGCCATTATTGTAAACCACAATTACAATGCTAATAATATGGATAAATTTGACATCATTGTCTCTCATCCTTTCACAATTACATCTTTTCTTATTTGACTTCCATTGGAATGTGAATGTAAGTCGTTGGTTTGTTTGCTCAAGCAACCTGCGCTCCTGAGTTTTGACTTCCAAGACTGTTCAATCAGAAATTACTCGTTCTGCACGTTTGGTCGGGATGCTGTAAAATGACGAGTAAAGTTCGAAACAAAAAAGAAAAAAGCATTTGATTAATTGTGTTTCAAATAAAAAATACAGACATTCATGTGGCCTCATTTTATCATTTCTGTTGTCTTTTTGAGAGAGAAGTGAGTTATCAAGAATAAGAGTCATACGACTTAATCTGTCAAAAAATCCTTCAAATGTTTCTCGTCCTTGAAAAATTCATTTTCGAGAATCTGCACAGCTTATTTCATTCTTCCTTGCTACAAGGTCATGACAAAAAAAAAACAACAATAGATACCTCAGAGCCCTACACTGGGGGCAATGAGGGGCACCATGCATGAACATCAAGCAAACCTAGGGGTAGATAAAAAATCCTCACCTGGTAGGTTCCCTGCTATAAGGCCATAGCAAAAGGCATGAATAGATACCTCAGAGCCCTACACTGAGGCAATAAGAGGCACAGTGTGTGAGCCTCAAGCAAACCTAGGGGCAAATAAAAGTTCTTACCCGGTAGGTTGAAAACCCGAAAGGGCGACCTAAGCAAAAATTAGGGTTAACAAAAAATAAAAAGAATAATAAAGAGAAATAAAAAAACAATCACGGGCGTGTTGTTAAGGTTTTGTCCCAAAATCCAAACTATAAAAAGATCTAAGTCAGGATTTGAAATGACACATGACCATGTTTCAACATCCCAAACACTAGTGTTGGACCTTGTGGCCTCAATAATCTTAAGAGGGATAGGCTTAGAATGCAGAAGAAGCAATAACAATCAATTTAATAATGTTCTATAAACATGTAAGGCAAAATTGATTGCAATAACATAAATGAGATAAGGGAAGAGAGAATGCAAACACAGTTTTATACTGGTTCGGCCACAACCCGTGCCTACATCCAGTACTCAAGCAACCCACTTGAGATTTCCACTATCTTTGTAAAATTCATTACAAAGTCTGAACCACACAGGGAAAACCCATCCCTTGTGTTCAGGAATCCTTTACAACAAGAGACTCACAGTCTCTTAACCAATCTCATTGAATAAGAAGAATGGAAAAAGAATTCTCTCTTCAAGAGAAAAATATTACAATAAAGATCATGTAGGAATCCTTATAGATTTTGCAAGTGTTTGGCCAAGGATTTCTTTTGAGAGAGAATTTGACAATGAAGTTCTTTTGGAATCTCTCTCATTGTCTTTTGAGAGGATAAGACATTTTTGCCAAGCAAAACTCTCTGCATAAAATTCGTGCCCAAGTCACCTATTTATAGGCCTTTGATGGCTATTCACAAATCTAATGAAAAGATGTGACTGTTGGCGATATTCCTTGAAAATCTTCTCTGGTAATTGATTACAGAATTAGTGTAATCGATTACACAATTGTTTTTCTTGAACAGTTGTGACCCTTCATTTAAAATTTGAATTCCCAACGTTCAGAGTCTCTGGTAATTGATTACATATGATGTGTAATCGATTACACACTTTCAAACCATTGGTAATCGATTACATGTGCCTTGAATGACTTGAAACCTTTCATTGTGAGGCAAGGCTTGATCTTGAAGAAATCTTGAATCAAGGCTTTGTTTGTTGAAACAATCTTGTATTAATCTTGAAGCAAAATGAGCCTTGTTTGATTCTTCTTTTGACATCATCAAAATCATGTATACATACATTCACATTCTCCCCCTTTTTGATGATGACAAACATGTGATTTCTTCTCAACACCATCAAAGCTTGCATGATTTACATTCTCCCCCTTTCTGAAGCAAATTCTTAATTCTTCTTGACATCATCAAAATCTTCATGATTTACATTCTTCCCCTTTTTGATGATGACAACCACCTGTAGGTTAGGAGCAACAACAAAGAAAAAATATCTATTTGCATATGGTTTACTCCCCCTTGGTTTTGCAATGATTGCTTATATGAGACAGTTGAAGATTTCATATTTTTCATATGTAAACAAATTTTCTCATAAACAATAGATAATTTTTCTTACTATTTTATCTTTTATCTTTCTCTCCCCCTTTGTCAACATCAAAAACAAATCATGAATAGAGAGGAGTAAGATGTTACCACTTGTTGCAATGTATGAGAATCAAGTGATACCAAAAGGCATTAAAACAATCATTCAATATTATCAAGCAAAAACAAGTACAATAACACTTCAATCAAATACAATCAATCATCAAATATTTCAAATCAAATTAATTAAATTAACAATCAACTAACTATACACAATAATTTCTATTATTAAAAAAAATTCAAAATTCAAAATTCAAATTTCAAATTTCAAATTTCAAATTTCAAATTTCAAATTTCAAATTTCAAATTTTAAATTTTAAATTTCAAATTCCAACTTCCAACTTCAACTTTTAGTAACTTCCCCTTCCAACTTCCAACCTCCATTTTCAACTTTCAACTTCCAATAACTTTCATTTCCAACTTCCAACTTCCAATAACTTCCACTTCCAACTTCCAACTTCCATTTTTAACTTTCAACTTCCAATAACTACTTCCAACTTCCAACTTCCAAATTTTAATTTCAAATTTCAAATTTTAATTTTCAATTTTCAAATTTAACTTTTCAAATTTCAATTTTCAATTTCAAAATTTCCTTTTCTAAATTTGAAATAATTTTCTTAAAACATGAAACTAATTTGAAAAGTTTTATAGATTCTTTAAAAACAATCAAAAACTCAATCAGGAACAAACATCAAAGATAATACAATCAAACACACAATCAAAAATACAATCAATCAATCATCAAACACAGTCAATCAAATTCAATCACAATCATCAAGGACAGTCTAAACTCAAGTAGAAAACAAGCATCAAAAGTAATCAATCAAAGACAAGTGACCTGTTGGTATCATTTGATATTACTTGTTGGGGTTGTTGATCAAGTGGCCTTTGTTTGTTGTCTCCATAAATCGCATATTCACTTTTCTTGGGGAGAAATGTGGCCTTCGTTTGTTGTCTCCATAAATCACATATTCATTTATCTTGGGGAGAAATATGAATAAACTTTGATGCATGCCATGTGTTTGGAAAAATTGCTATCAATGTATCGACTTTGCTCTTCTCCATTTTCATAGTCTTTCATCATGATACCTAGACTTATGATTTTCTTCTCTGAATCACTTGAATAATTTATGACATTATCTTCCCAAGTGGTATATCCTTTCCTTTCTTTCTTCTCTTTGAAATTCATCTTGTCGGATTTTTCCATTCTTCTTTTAAACATAGGACAATTGAATCTCATGTGCCCAAGTTGATCGCACTTAGCATTTTGGGGCTAAAGAGGAATATTCTTCTTTCTTCTTTCATCATCATCTTCTTTCTTCTCTAGTTTTTTTTATATAGTTGCATTTCTCTCTACCATTGTAGGAATAAAGGAATCAAATTCAATGGCTTCCCATATCTTTAGATCTATGGCTTCTATAAAGATCTGCATTCGGGTTTTCCAATAATGATAACCCTCACCATTGAACATAAGAGCCTATTGATAGAATTTTCCTCAGGAAATGGAAATTTTGATGAGGCCATATCTATTCTTGAAGTTTTTAAACTTTATACAAGAATCCCGCTCTGATACCACTTGTTGGACCTTGTGGCCTTAATAATCTTAAGAGGGATAGGCTTAGAATGCAGAAGAAGCAATAACAATCAATTTAATAATGTTCTATAAACATGCAAGGCAAAATTGATTGCAATAACATAAATGAGATAAGGGAAGAGAGAATGCAAACACAGTTTTATACTGGTTCGGCCACAACCCGTGCCTACATCCAGTACTCAAGCAACCCACTTGAGATTTCCACTATCTTTGTAAAATTCATTACAAAGTCTGAACCACACAGGGAAAACCCATCCCTTGTGTTCAGGAATCCTTTACAACAAGAGACTCACAGTCTCTTAACCAATCTCATTGAATAAGAAGAATGGAAAAAGAATTCTCTCTTCAAGAGAAAAATATTACAATAAAGATCATGTAGGAATCCTTATAGATTTTGCAAGTGTTTGGCCAAGGATTTCTTTTGAGAGAGAATTTGACAATGAAGTTCTTTTGGAATCTCTCTCATTGTCTTTTGAGAGGATAAGACATTTTTGCCAAGCAAAACTCTCTGCATAAAATTCGTGCCCAAGTCACCTATTTATAGGCCTTTGATGGCTATTCACAAATCTAATGAAAAGATGTGACTGTTGGCGATATTCCTTGAAAATCTTCTCTGGTAATTGATTACAGAATTAGTGTAATCGATTACACAATTGTTTTTCTTGAACAGTTGTGACCCTTCATTTAAAATTTGAATTCCCAACATTCAGAGTCTCTGGTAATTGATTACATATGATGTGTAATCGATTACACACTTTCAAACCATTGGTAATCGATTACATGTGCCTTGAATGACTTGAAACCTTTCATTGTGAGGCAAGGCTTGATCTTGAAGAAATCTTGAATCAAGGCTTTGTTTGTTGAAACAATCTTGTATTAATCTTGAAGCAAAATGAGCCTTGTTTGATTCTTCTTTTGACATCATCAAAATCATGTATACATACATTCACAACTAGTCTATCCTTTGCTACCCCCTCCGAGCCAAAGCATGTTGTTTTCTAAAAACAACAACAAAGAAAAATAGCAAAAGCAAAATAGAAACCCTGAGTGGGAACCACTGCTAAACCAGCGGGAAGAGCAATGCAAAACAACACATGTATGAGATTGGGCAACAATGAAAAAAAATAAAAATCCGCCAAAGGCGAGCAAAAAAAGAGACAAAAGATCTCCAAATTCTACAAGAAAGGCACAAAAGTGCAATGGAAGATTAATGTACAAGGCAAAAGGAGTAGAGCCCAGCTCAAAAGTTGAAATGAACAAAAGGTACAAGCAAGGCGCTCTTGAGGTTCTTACTCAATATAACCCTCAAACACTCCACCAGACCAGATCGTTCCCATGTTGTAGAGCATTCATTACTGGTAGTGCTTGCTAATCTAGAGCCTCCACAACCTATCCCAGCAGCAGTCGGTCATAACCCTTCGGGATTTCCTAGAGCAGGTGGCCTGGCCCGGAGTCTAGACTTCCCTTGTTCGGGGGGGAGGGGGGGTGAGGCTCTGAACCTAGATGCATAGGCTGATGAAGCTGATGCTGGTGTTGCAGAAGTCGAGATTGATGCTGATTATCTAGCCGATGTCACCTCCACATAGGGACCTTGGGCACCATGGCCTACCCATGATTGAGTGGCAGTGTCAGGACTTTATTTATTTCCTTTGCATTATAGACATTTTATTTTCATTATGGTTTTGTAGTTATTTGTGATTCAACACTTAGTAGTTTTGATAATTGAAACAATTAGTTACGGCATGATAGACTATCTAATACTTTTTGGGTTTGATTGAATGATGTTGGTAGGTAGACTCTCTCTTTTTGGTATGATTGATTCACAAAATTTTGGTGCAGTTTGTTGTTTAAATCTATTGCATGATTTGGGGTGAGCTGCATTTTGATAACCGTTTTTCGAAAAATTTCGACTTCAAGTGAGCGTGCGTTGTTTTGATTGATAGAGTGTGAAAATCTTGCGCGTAAGTGAAGCAGTTAGCTTGCATGACAGGAAATTATGGATTGATGAACTAATTGCTTGTAAACCAATGAGATGTGTGAACCTTAACTGTGAGAGAACGACTGATTCTAAATTATTGATTTTGCATGATTCTTTGAATGTTGAATATATGCATGATATGGAGATGATCAAGGCCATGTTGCTTAATTTTTATTTTAGCTACTGATCCAAATATCCATCCTGTATTAGCAAATGAAGAAATCCCTTGCACCCCCTTGAGCCTAACATGAATGAATTTGTTATTGAACCATGAGCTGAATGAAATTACTACTATGCACACCTTATCTTAGGTTGTAGGAGAGCATTATCCTAGAAAAAAGATGTTTTGTCCCAAATTTTGGGGAGTGTATGAAATTGTCTATGTACAGGGATTGTAACAACATCACACAGTCAACACGAACTGCATAATGTGGTACATTGCCATAGTAAAAAAAAACTATTGAATGAAAAATAGGAACTAGAAGCAATTTTATCCTAAAAGAATATTGTGTGATGTTAAAGGGGTAATTAAATAAAGGAGGGATTGTAGCAAGGAAGTCATGATGGGTTAAGAAAAGAAGGAATATGTGAATGCTCTCCTAAAACCTAAGCTTTGCATCCAAGAAAATTCATGAATTCTTTGCTAACCCGACCATGTTACAAGCTTAATAAAGTCCCTAGTGATCCACATTGTGTCTGTATGATTGCATGGAATGAGATGAAATGCAAAATTGGGAATTGATTGTTAGTTGTTTGGATGAACAAACACTTACCTGAAACACTTGTGTGCTTGAGATAAATGTTGGCTTTGTGAGGAAAGAAGCTTAGTTAACCTTCCTGGAAGCTTGTCATACTTGCTAACCATTTTCATCTCTAAAGAGTATTATTGCATGCTTCTATCTTGAGATTATGACAAATGCTAATTTGGGGGAGATGATGATTTGTGAAATGTATGCAGTCATCTCAGATATTGTGGTTGGTACTTTCTGAACAGGTCATTAATCTAACTTAGCATAGTTAGCTTTCTTTTGCTTGAGGACAAGCAAAACTTTAAATTTGGGGAAGTTTGATAATTGATGTACATAAGTAGATTATGTAATTAAAACATATAAGGATTATCAATATTTTCCTATTTTATTGCTTCTTTTGGTGTGAATCATTGGAATTTTAGCATCCTCTGAGTTTTTTGTGTGCAGTAACTGTTAAAATTATATTGTTTCGGTGGTTTTTGTTTTGTAGAAACACATACAAGGGATTAGAAAAAAAGTTGAAGCCTGAGGATTCACGCTTAGCACACCAAGCTCGTTGAGCAAGCTGTAGTCGCTTAGCAAGAAGACCCTTACTTAGCGTGAATAAGCAGCTTGGAGAGTCTGAAGTCATGTGAATGGGCACTTAACGAACGTTAGCACCCAATCACTTACTCGTACTTAGCGCACAGACACACTTAGTGCGAAATCGTGAAATCTCAGCTAATGATGGTTTTTAAGTGAAAAAAAAAAGAAAAAGAGGGGATATTTGAGTGGGAGATAATACAGAACCCTAGAGCTCGAGGAAGAAGAAAAAGATAACCATTGGGAGCCATTCCTTATCCACTTATTCATCTTTATTCCATTTCTCTTCATATTTCCACCCTTTTTGTATAGTTAAGCCTCTCATGACAATGAGAGGCTAAACAACCCATTGTTGGGGAGATTTCCATCAAACTCTCTTGATGTAATGACTCTCACTATCTATTTAATATTATTACTAGTTTCATTGTCTCTTTTTGTGCTTATTTTCATGTATTTGGTTTGATCACCCATTTATATGCTATGTTAGGGTTTAGGCATAGGAAAATGTGATTAATCCTTAAAACTTGAAAGAACATCTAAAATGCTTCATTGCTAGGGATAGTATGAGGTGGTTTATCTTGTTTATACATCTCTATTAGTCATGTAGTTCAACTAATTTAATTCTTGAGGGATTAAGAAAGGAATTAGGGGAATTAGGCTCTCTCATGCGAGGAATCACAGTTAAAGTACTTCAATAGATGTAGTTGATAACTAGAGTACTATTAGATAGAGAAAAATTAACTATCTTACGTTAAGAGAAGTTTCGGTAGGAAGCCCCCAACATAATCAACTCCTGCGTTCACAGTTCTTTGTCATTCCCAGTGTTTGTTTTCCTTGCTCTGTCTTAGTCTAGAATCATATAAATATCCAATTTACAAACAAAATGACTCGAATCGCAATTCTTAAATCCATTCATTAATTGCACAAAAATTGGATATACACCATCTTGAGTACAAAGAAAATCCTTGTGGAAACAATACTTGGTCTAACCATTTTAGAATACTACTTGGACGAATTGGTACACTTGCCAATGAGTTAACATATGTTTGTGGGTTTTCTTTCTTTTCGATGTTCTGCTTTTCTTTGTTTCAGAAGTCATATTACTGTGGTATATTGTAAAATAGTTTGCATTATATTAAAATCCTCAATTATAACCATAAAAATTAGACTTTTAAACCAATAATCTAGCATTTGAAACCTGTTGTTTTGGGCTCGATTGTTTGTCTGTTGTAACCGTTAGCATCCATCATAACGAGGTGAGTTGATTTTTTTCGTTCCTCTGTTGTTTCCTTTTTTTTATCTTCTTCTCAAGTTTCTCTTTTCTTATTTCAACTTCTATCAGCAAAGACAGGACAACACGATAAAGAGAATCAAGGGTTGTGAGTGTGAATCCTCTGAAGATTGTTCATGCAAATGCAACATGTAAGGGAAAACTAAAGGTAGCTTTTTTCCGGCCATTTAATTTATCTTATCTAATATGTTTTAGTAAGGTAGATTTTGTTTTCAAGTTTTGCTAATGCACTTAGAAATGAGATATGAGCATTGAGCTCTTTCCAAGGTAGAATTTGATATGCACACTGTGCTTTTTATGTTTAACCTTAAGGAAACATTAGGCTTGAAATATAGTTCAACCAAAATTATCGGCTTTGATGATTAGAACTTCATTCTCAATTGCTTTCTTCACATATGGCATGTAGTCGTTACTCCTTTTATTCTTGGGTTAGTTTTTTAGAACATCTTATCCTTTTGAATTTGAATCTCCTTTATTGATTAATGCATTCTTTGTTTATAATAATGCTGACGATGACAGTAACAAATAATCAAAATCTGTGATGATGAGTTAACTACAATAAGTACTTGAAATTGTTAGGGAAAAAGAGCACAATGATTGACTTTACTTTGCCTTACATTGATACACCTACCATTTTAGCTTGATTGGTGGTGAGTGACAAGAGAATAATTAAAGATCTTTTTTTGACAAAAGCAATGTGAAAGAATTTTTTTGTTAAGAAAAGAACAAAACAATGGGAGGAGAGTGAAGAATTGTTGTTTTAAAGGCTATCGATGAGGTTGTGTGTCGATATAAAGATAGAAAAATTAAGTGTTGTGTATGTGAATTGCCTCCATATCAGTTCTTCTAGTCTACTATCTCTTTATGCATAAAATAAGCTATGGAAAACTCAATTCTATCCTCTTTTGATTTAATTACACGTGTTAGTTTCTTTGGTTTTTGTGGAAGCAAATTGTTGGATCAAGTGCTTACCACTAGGTCAAAAGCTATAGCTGATAGTCAAGGCACAATTTTTTCTTCTTAAGAGTGTAAAAGTCCAAGCACCACGAGTCAATTGTGATTTGACTCACCGAGGCCTTGGCCATGGGACAATTGATGCCCCAACTCGGCAAATAATCTCCCCCCAGCAATTGCCCCATTAGGAATTGAACTCGTGACCTTGGATTTGATACAAATTGTTGGATTGAGCGCTTACCACTAGGCCAAAAGCTATAGCTAATAGTCAAGGTACAACTCTTTCTATTTAAGAGCGTAACAATCCAAGCGGCATGAGTCAACTGTGACTTGACCCACCTGGGCCTCTACCACGAGACAATTGATGGCACAACCTGACAAACACAAATAACACAAAAAAGGGGGGGGGGTTGAATTATGTTTTTAGAAAATTAGCTATTCTTAAACCCATAAAACATTTTTATTGTATGATGAATATAAATCAATTAGACAATGAGAAAAATAGTTTTCTATAAAAAGATGTAAGATCTAAAAATAAATCCAAAAGCCCTTTGTCAGTTAAACAAGAAAACACACAAAGAATTTATACTATTTCATCTCATGCTCAAGACTACGTCTAGTTCTTGGCAATCACCTAGTTTTCACTAACTTATCAAAGTTACAAGTATTGTTCATTGTCACTTATGGCTCTTGCAATTGCAAGTTCTGCCAGAAGCATGACTTAAAACCAGTATTCTTTGTCCTACCAAGTCATTGCTGGTTCTAAATAAATCAACAAGATTTGTTGAAAGATTGCCCACTGATTAAAATATTATCGTCTAACAAACGAATATATCACTTAGCACTTTTAGTATTTTCTCTCAAGATATACAAGATGTTTTGAGAGCTTTTGTATCTTTACAAGGATTTTACAAAAAGTTTTACAAGAAAGAATGATTCATGTAGATGATTTGTGTCTGGTTTCTTCAAAGCTTTTTCTATATATAGCCTTCATCTCCAAGTATCCATTGTCTCTCAACGGTTGGATTCTTCATACTGTTCTTTGTTTGAGATCTTGAGTCCAATGAAGCATTTAATGTTTGCATTAAATGCTTGTCCCTTCTTTATGCAAAGTTCATGCTGATAGGATAACATGTCTTGTACTTCAGTAGGGAAGTCACTTTTTTCACCATAGTAGGTCTGTGACAATAGGGCATGCCTTTTGAGTGTATCATCTAAAAACTTTAGACGCGTAGATACATATCATGATTTGATAGCATATTTGATGCAACTTTTATCATTTATATTTTATTTACATCTAATAAAAATAATTAGGAGTCTTGATTTGTCTTTAAGACATAAATATTTTTTTACTTAACAGTTTTTTTTTGTCTTTTAAGTTTTGATTTTTGTTGATTGAAATGATTAGTATCACCTACTATAGAGCAATGGCTTCAAAAGAAGATTTCAATAAATTAAGCCATCTGGCCTGGTGTTTATAGCCCCACTTTGTAGGTCACTTCCTCAACCTTGATAAGATAAAAAGTGTCGCAACCTACCTTACGACGGAACGACGAAAGAAAATAAATAAACAAAAGCACATTCGTCTCCTATGGAGAAAACGAGTGGGGGTTGCCACCAATGTTTATTCAAGAAAAATGTTAGAAAAACCAAAAGAGGTCAGCGAATTTTGAAAAGAAGGGTTCGGGAGTTGTTTACGCATAGGGAAGGTATTAGCACCCCATGCACCCGTCACAAGGGACGACAACCTTTAATCGAATGTGCAAAACACGACTTCAAAATTATTTATTTTCCCTCTTTTATTTTTTATTTTTGAATCAACAAAGGAGTTGCCCTTGCTCCTACGTATCCTTGAGTGCAATGAGGAAATCAGACCTACGTAGTTCTTTAATAAGAACACTCATGTTTCTTTTTGAAAGATTAATTTTAAATGCAAACAAAAAGTCATTAAGGCGTTGGACCTTGAAACGATCTTAAGTGATATATGACAAAAAGAAGTTTGATTGTGAATTTTTGGTTTTGTTTATTACTTTCCAGTCATACTAAAAAAACCAATTTCATGACACTAGTTACCGATTAGAACTAAGCCTTACGGATAAAATGAAATTACCGATGATAAGTGAAGAAGATAAATGCACACATAATATCACAAAAGATCTATAAGGGTACATAGATTAAATCAAAATCTTAAAAAAAACTAACCGGTTGTTGCATAGGATACAAGGCTAGTAAGAGAAATGATGTAGGAAACGATCCACAGTTCAATTCGACAGAGCCTCGACTTTGCTTTTTTTCTTCTTCTCTTTCTCTTTTCTGCGTTTTTCCTTTCTTTCCTTAGATTTTCAAACCCCTGAAACCTTCCCCTGCGTGGCTATTTATAGGAAAAGGCCATTTGGTGCAGGGGAAGCTCACCCAGGCGAGCCAATTGCTTAGGCTTGAAGGTACCAGCTCGCCCTGGCGAGCTGATTGCTTAAGGCTAAAGCTTTCCCATGGCCCAAGCAAGCCAGATGCTAGAATGGGCGAGTTTAGGTCTAGAAAGTTCCAAAAAATGACCATTTTGCCCCTTTCCTTGTGGCTTTTGTTTCCGGATCTAACAATCAAACATCAACCCTGAGCGATCCCTCAGCCTTGCGTTGCAACTGGTGCCAAACACTGTAATTCGACTAGCAATAATCAAAACATCATATGTGACTGATAAAAGTATTATACCCGGATGAAATTAGGGTATGACAGAGAGAGAAAATAAGCTTTGAAATAATTATTATACTTCCATAGTTCCATCATCATAGTTGCACCTCCAAGCATTCTTTTGTAGCCATCAATAACTAAATTTGTTTCTTTTGTAGCACTAATTTCAATTAAAATAAAGGAGGATAGTTGCAATTATTTTTCTTTTGAAATTTTTATTCTTTCTTTATTTGTGTTGAATGTTAACCTTGATCTTGGACATATTTTACATATATTCATGGAAATTGCTAATGAAGCATACCATCATTCCTCTCTACATTCATTGTTACTTTTTCTAATTCTTGAGCTTTGCTTAAGAGGTTTTGATTTTTTCAAACGCAACAAAGTTTGTGTGAGTGGTTGTGTGCATGTTTTCAGTTAGTTTTTCTTTATTTATATTTATTCTCTTGCTCTCAATGACTTTCAAACCATTAAACTATTTTCTAGATATGTAGTTGTTTGAGATAATGAACAATAATGCCTTTGTTCTATACTCCTTGTCTTACGTATCTAACATCAATTTTCCCTTATTATCTTCCTTACTCTTTGCATTATCTATGTAATTTTAGAGAAATAATTATATACTAGAAGCCTTCACCGCTTATCCAATAGATAGAAATAACATTGGGACACTTAATAAGGTTTACTTATACTTGAAGCCTTCCACCACTGCTTTCACATTATAACTTCTCTATATAGACACAAAAAACAAAACAAATAGAATTTGCATGATCTTATCATTACGACCGATTAAAGAGATGTTTACTTATACAATATTCAACTCATGTTAGATTATATTTTGTAAGTAATAGAGTATCATGCCTTCTGGGTAATGGGTACATGGAAGGATTTTGACTTCTGTCAATCAAGTAGGAAGCTATATCAAAAGATAAAAGCTTGAGTTTTCATCTTTTTTCGTTGTCTTCTATATCAAAAGATAATGTTAAGTGCAATTCAAGAATTATCAAAACCTCTTACAGTTTGCATGAACACTACCACTAAGCCAAAAGGCCATTATAGCAAGGTTATCAGACTCGCGATTCTACGTAAAATCGTGGAGGCTCTGTAAACTCAACTCGTAGAATCGAATTGTAAACTCGTAAGAGTTTACTCAAATAAAAAAAATATTAATATACCTTTATATAAAATCATAAATAAATATTTCAACCCTAAAATAACAAGTGATTCAGCACAACATGGCATACTGACTCTCACATAAATATATGAACCTAACAGTAGTATGCCCTTAAAGGTGTACCATGCTTCAAAAAGCTTCATCAACACATGCAAAATTTTGAGGAACTCTATGCATTCTGCATTCTACTTTTTCACGAAATGCCTCCATTTCAAACCAAATAAAATGGTGATAAAATCTTCAATACTCTCACTATTACTTTCCTATCAATATTCTCACTTTCTAAGGTACAAACTATCAGGACACTTCCTTTTTTTCTAACAAACCCATGATCACAAATTTCTTGAAAAATCTTATAAATTTAAAAGGTTCATGAGACTACATTCATCTAATTCTAATAGTAAATAACAGGAATAAAGGCCCATGGTTCAAAAATATTCAATCATCATAAGTTATTACAACAACAAACCTTGTATAGCTTCTTCCAGAACCAAAACTTTTACTCTGAATTTGAAGAACAACAAGCAACTATGTATATCAGTATAACTTTTGTTCCTTAACTGGCCCTGTGCAATTTGAAGTTTAGCTTTTGTTCGCAACAAATCACCTTGATCCCATATACCAAAAACCTCATTTCATCGAAAACCTCCTTTCAACAAAAGATCCAGAAGCACCGTGTCACACACTTGCACAGTCACACTCCAACACCGAAAACCTCCTTTCACTGTCGCACCCCACCATAGCACTTCGGCACTGACCGCATCGTAGCAAGAAGCCAAGAAGCATGAACCAAATAAGTTTGCACTTTGCAGAACTCGAATAAGGAAGACAGAGTCTACCCAAATAAGTAGCTGCAGCACGATGCCATTTCGGGTTTTCGTAAACCTGTAGACTCGTAGCAGACTCACGAGTCTACCCAAACTCGCCCGAGTCTGCGCTAAATCAGACAAGTCTACTCCGTTTTTGATTCAGCTTCTGATTTAACTCGCCGAAGCTTAGTGGAATCCTAAAATCGTACGATTCTACGATTTAAAACATGAGTTTAACAACCTTGCATTGTAGATTTAATTTAGCACTTTAATATAAAAAGTATATGTAGGCTTTTTTTTACAAAGCATCTAATAATATAATTCAACATATTTGTGTCACTTATTTTTCTAATTCAGATAAATTCTATTTTTCATAATTATTATATTCTTCATCAAAGGGGTTAGGGATGGACCTCATGCAGGAAAGTTCGCAGATTAGTGGTATCTTAAAAGGGTTGGATGTTGGATCAAGTCACCTCGAAATAATTAAGAAGGGGGGGTTGAATTAATTATGAACGTATCTTGACTAATTAAAAATTATCTTTCTTGATGTTACTAGTTCAATTAGGCTTTACTACTAAGTTATGAGAAAGTAAAGAACAAAAACAATAACTTAGACAAAAGTAAAGCGAAAATAAAAAGTGCACAGCGAAAAAGTAAAGAGTGTAGGGA
This sequence comes from Glycine soja, assembly GCF_004193775.1. Classification (NCBI taxonomy): domain Eukaryota; kingdom Viridiplantae; phylum Streptophyta; class Magnoliopsida; order Fabales; family Fabaceae; genus Glycine; species Glycine soja. The sequence goes on along the minus strand of NC_041012.1, from coordinate 12,387,257 downwards.
AGAAGAAAAACAAACACAAGATTTATACTGGTTCGGCCACAACCCATGCCTACGTCCAGTCCTCAAGCAACCCACGATTCTTGAGATTTCCAATAACCTTGTAAAATCCTTTACAAGCAAAGAGTCACAAAGAATGTACCCTTCCTTGTTCTCTTTGAACAACCAAGTAGATGTACCCTCTACTTGAAGCGAACCACAAAGGATGTACCCTCCCTTGTGTTCACTATTACAACCAAGAAGCTACCCGCTTCTTACACAGAATTCTCAGATGGTTAGTTCTTTGAATTCAGTGTTTGGGCAAAGAATTCTCAGATGGTTAGTTCTTTAAATTCTTTGTTTGGGGAATCAAAAGAATTCTCAGACTGTTAATTCTTTGAATTCTTTTGGCAAGAGGGAGAAGGAAAGAATCAAAAGAATTCTCAAACGGTTAGTTATTTGAATTCTTTTGGCGGGAGGGAGAAGAAATGAAGAAGAATAGCACAAGTTTTTGGCCAATGAACTTTTCTTGAATAAAGAAAGTATTGAACAAAAACTCTTAGAAGAATGCTTTGAATGAATGAAAGAAATCTCTTTGAATGAAAAGAATTTGTTTTTGAAATTCGTGCCATGATCACATATTTATAATCATTTGATGACTCAAGTTAAAAGTTTGCGACTCTTGACAATTTCTTTAAAACTAGTCACTTTAAAAGTTGTGACTCTTAAAAATTCTTCAGAAACTAGTTACTTTAAGAATTGTGACTTTTGGTAATTTATTTTTCAAAATAAGTCACTGGTAATCGATTACCATTATAGTGTAATCGATTACACATCAATAGAGGTGACTCTTCATGTTTAAATTTGAAAACCAAAACGTTTAGAAACACTGGTAATCGATTACACAAGTTTGAAAATGTTTTATCACAAGTTATGACTTTTGAAATTTGAATTCCAACGTTTAAAAACATTGGTAATCGATTACATGCTCAAGGTAATCGATTATTGCTTTGTAAATCAATTTTGAAAAGAATGTTGGCTACTGGTAATCGATTACTATCTTCTGGTAATCGATTACCAGAGAGTAAAACTCTTGGTAAAATATTTTCTTTAGAAAATTCTCTTGAACAAAATTGTGCTATTCAATCTTTTCTTTTAAAAAAAATCTTTTTATACTTATCTTGATGCTTTTCTTGGAGTTCTTGCATATCTTGAGTCTTTTCTTGAATCTTTACTTGAATCTTGATTCTACACTTGAATCTTGACTCTTCACTTGACTCTTGATTCTTGATTGAACGACTCTTTGATTCTTGAAACTTGTTTGACTCTTGATTCTTGACTTGAGTCTTTGACGTCATCAAAATAAATTTGGAAAACTTTGCTTCCACATCAGATAGTGGTGGTAGAAGCAATTTGAGTCTATTTTGGAGTGTGTCAATAATATCAAAAGCATACATATATGGGTGTAGGGATGTTTTGCGATTCCAGAACAACGTTAGTTGCTTATGGTAACTCCCTTTAATTTCCCACATTGTTTAATTTTACAAGGTCAATTTTGGGTAATTACATGTGACGGTTTGAGGAGGCATAAAGACCTATTTTGCATTCTGAGTTTTTGGAAATTACATGTTATTATTTGGTTCTTTTATTAATTTTGGTCTTTATTTTTTTCCTTTGCGGTATGTTGTTAAATTTGTTTTTGTGAATAAAATCCAGTTGTATTAAAACGAAAATTCAAGGTCGTGGTTTGTCACTTTCACAACAATTTGGAATTTATTCTCTTTTTTGTTTTAGTGAAGGTTGAAATGTTTCTTTCCATGCATCATATCCCACACAACTATTTGATTTTTTTATTTGAGATAGCCAATGGTGTAGTCGATTACTAAAATGAAAATGATAGTAAAGGTTCCATAGAATTAGTAATTTGTTCAATGTAACATGAAGAATGTAGTACGAATGATAAACTTCCATATCATATATTTTCCACTAAGATCTTGTAGTTTCTTTGTTTTTATTTCTCTTTGTTCACCATACTTGCCATCGAGATCTTATAGTAGTCTTGGCATGTTGTAGTACTATAATTTTGTCATAAAAAAATTCAATTCCTCAAGTAGCTTTTGTTAACACTTTAGTGGCAAACCCCCTTGTAGGTCCAATTATTTTACAACTAGGTAGGCACCAACAATGTACAAAGCTCCATTTCTCTTATTGAATTTTAGTTCTAATGGTTTTCCATAATTGCACTTCTCTATATGTTGGAATTGTGAGACAACATCATCCTTGAGTTATGTTTTGGACTACATTTGCTAAAGATCTTTATTTTAATGCCCTTTGGTAGTGTTGTAGATTTGTTTGTCCTCTTTATAATGCTTTTGGTCTCATGTCATTTCAAATTTTGTACAATTCTTAATGATTTTTACATTGCAACTTGCCTTGTTGATTATGATTCTGTGTAGCTGTGACATAAAAATATTAAACTGCATTATTTGGCATGGATTGATGCTTGCTGTGTAGTTTTAGTGAGAAATAGACTTGACAAAGATCCTATAGGATTTGGAATCGATGGCTTTGCATTCTTAGAGAATTAATTAATTAATTATGAATTTTTATACAATCATGTGATTAAGTGTGTCTAAATTTACTCCCTACAATGTGTATCAATTGTGATTGAATGCTGAGTCAATTTAATGAGAAGGGCGTGGTTAGTGTGTGACACATAAATGAGTGGTGAGTGAAAGTGTTTTATGTTTTTGTGATGCTATGCATCATTATGAGTGTGTGCCAATTGTTATTGTAAGAGAAAAATGACCTTAAGAATCGGGATCAAAGGAGACATTCCCCCACCCTAGTACCGATGCATGTTTGAATGAAAATTAATTGTCTTTGAAGTGAATTTTTCAAGTTTTTACTTCCACCCATGGAGTAAATAGAGTATGTGCATACTACTTTATACTTGCCATTTATTTTACTGAAGAGAATATTAATATAGTAAATAGAGAATACTTATACATATTTTGGTTTTGAGATAACTATAACATTGGAAATGATTCTTTTAAGTCACAAGAAACTTAAATTAATGCGAGTGTCCTTGAAATTCCTGGTGCAGCGGTAAAGTTGTGCCTTGGTGACTTGTTGGTCATGGGTTCGAATCCGGAAACAGCCTCTTTGCATATGCAAGGGTAAGGCTGCGTACAACATCCCTCCCCCATACCTTCGCATAGCGAAGAGCCTCTGGGCAATAGGGTACGAAGTTTATATTGAGACATGCCAAACCAAAACATGTTTGATAATTCTTTTATATTTATATTCTTAGGCATAGCAACTATCGACAGTAAAAGGATGAATGAGTTGGCTTTAAATTAATTTATTAGTTGAATAAGTTATCTTAATTTTAATGGTAATGATTGTTGTACTTAAAGGGTTGTACATGAATTATGGATTGGGTAGCTTATGGCCAACTTTGGACATACATTATAGAGTTAGAAGCTTCTAGACACACTTTGTAGGACCATTATTTATTGAAAAGGAAATTGATAGATGTAATGGACAAAGTATCAAAATGCAACAAATCCAATAATTACATAAGAGAGATATCATAATTATCTAATAAAAAATGAAAAGGGAAGAAAAGTGTTATAATAGGAGACTTTACTTTTCAGACTGGTAGAGCCGATGCATATGGATGGACTTTCTGCTATTCTTAGCACTGGCAAGATAAGTATTTACGCATGTCTAGGTTGAAGTTTGATTTTTGTTTAATTATATTATCTATTTGTTATGGGTTAGAAAATATAACACTAGAATTAGACTATCGCTTATATATCAATTGACTAAGGGGTGTATTTATTAGCTAGATACTTCTTTGGCTACTTTGTATTTTTGTGTATTTGGTCTCATAGCTTTTGACTTAGTTTTAGCACCTTTTGTGCTGGAACTAATTGATTTTAATTTTAAAAAAAATCATATTTTGCCTTAAAAAATGATATACTTCACTTTGTGTAGTTGAATTCTGCACATACAAATGCCCAATCTTGGACTAGCTGCTTCAAAACAAATGTAGATAAACTAAATTAGTTGTAAATATTGTACATAGTTTGATATTCTTAATTAAAATGTTATACATATTTTCAAGTTTTAAAAATATATTTAATTTAATTTACAATGAAATATTTCAAGTATATTTCAAATGTTCTCAACATTCGAAGCTATTATTATTAATAAATCTAACTAATAAAGAAGATAATATCCAATTAACAATTTAATGACACGTATCCAACTTATTTTCCTTTTCTTAACTAAAATATTGAGTGTTAACTTTTATAAATCAAATGAAAACAACTTGAGAATTAAACCATTGATTTAGCTTTTTCAAAACATATTATTCAATCATAATTTCAAATCTATTTTTTTTTTTATCTAAAAAAATTTTAAAACATATATGGTAAAAAAAATATTAATATCACGGGATAAAAAAATAGTATACTTTCATTACTTTATTTTATCTTTAAATTTAAAAGTCATAAATACCATAGCATCGCCAGGTAAAGCTGCTAGTGTAATTTCAACCAAGGTGGAATTCTTTTTTGTTTATGGATATGGAGGTAATGGTAAGACTTTCTTATGCAAGACATTGTCTTATAAATTTAGATTAGAGAAAAATAGTGTTAAATGTAGCTTCAAGTTGTACTACATCTCTTTTTCTTCTTGGTGATAAAACGGTTCATTCTCAATTTTCAATGTCATTATTATTGAGTGAAGATTTTTGTTGTTCTATTAAGCAACAAAGTTTGAAAGTGAAATTGTTGAAACATACTACCTCGGTCATATGGGATAAAACACCTATGGTTAATAGGCTTGCATTTGAAGCTCTTGATAGAACATTGAGAGATATTATGTGTTTTACTATTGATGATGGTTTACATAAACCTTTTGGTGGAAAAGTTGTTCTAGGTGGTGATTTAAGACAAATTTTGTTTGTTGTTCCTAATACAAGTAGAGTTGAAATTGTTTTGGCCACCATAAACTCTTCTTAATTGTGGAAATATTATAAATTTTTTATATTGGGTCTAAACATGCATTTGAAAAGTGATCCAAATGATGTGGACGAAAGTGAAAAGAAAAAATTTCCAGATTGAATTCTTGCTTTGGGTGATGGCCAAATTGGTGATGACAATAAGGAGAAACTCATGTTGACATTCCTCATTCCTTAATTGTGAACAATTCACATCAGCCTATTCAAGATATAGTTGAGTCTATTTATTGTGATTTGTTTCATAATTTGGGTATTATTGAATACTTTTAAGATAAAGCAATTTTGGAACCTACTTTGGAAGTTGTCTCTTCAATTAATGAATAAGTCATGACAGTATTTCCTTGAGAGAAAAAAATTAACCTGAGTTCTTATTCAATTTTAAAAGTTGATAAGGACATATGCATTCATTCTGATTGGTTGACAATTGAATTTTTGAATAATATCAAGTTATTTGGTCTTCTTGATCATCGTTTGATATTGAAAAAAGGTGTTCATGTTATACTTATGAGAAATTTAGATATGTCTCTTGGTCTTTGTAATGAAACTAGACTCATTGTTGAAGAGTTAGGAATTCGATTAATTGAAGCTATTAATGTTACAAGAGCTAATATTGGAAATAAAGTTTACATCCCAAGATTGAATTTGGACCCATTTGATCGAATGACTCCTTTTAAATTTCATAGGCATCAATTTCCTCTTTTGGTATGCTTTGCAATGACAATCAATAAAAGCCAAGGCCAAACTTTTAGTCAAGTTGGCATGTTTCTTCCAAGACCTGCATTCAAACATGGATAACTATATGTTGCATTCTCTCCAGTTAAAAGTAAATATGGGTTAAAAGTTTTCACTTGTGATGATGATAACAACACACTTTTTTGTACTAAGAATATTTGTAGAAAAAAATGTTTTAAAAGATGTAACTATATGTACTTGCATTATGTTTTATATCATTTTCTTCTTTTAATTCTTAATCTGTTTAAATTATGTTTTATTATTATAATTTAAAACAATTTAAATTTAATCTAATTTTGATATATAATATAATAATAATAAAAATAATTGGAAAAAAATTAAAATCTTAATAAAAAACATCATTCATATAAGTTCTATGAGAAAATAACTTATTTATCAGAAAAGAAAAAAATAGTTAAAAGATTTTAAAAGAATAAAATTTTAGAATTTAAAGATTCTTACTTTTTTTCTGTTGTCTTAATTTTCTACTAAAAATAATAAATAAAAATGAAATAAATATATTCATCTCATATAAATGGACTCAAAATATTTGTATGTAATTTAGTTTTGAACTTTTAAATTTTAAAGAATTATTTATTTTATATTTTAGGATTTTTAGTTTGATTTAATTATAAATATTTTCTTTTTATTTAAAAATAAGTTTTTAAAAATAAATTAAAACATTATTTATTAAATAAAATCTTATTGAATTGAATAAAAAAAATATAATCATTATTAATATTTTAAGAAACATATAACAAAAGGACCAATGTCAAAGTCTAAATAGACACAAAACATAGACCTTGATGAAATGTTTCATTCTCTTCATAAAGATGATATTATACAGCCTTTGAAAGACATGCCCGTTGAAGACGATGTATTGTATTCTTCTTTTTCTTTATATATATATATATATATATATATATATACCAACTTTTTAAATATTTATGATTTTTTTATAGAATGCGATTTTTTTTGGTTTTGTAGAACATGTCTCATAATCATTTTCAACAATATGATTCTACTGATGATATTGTTATTAAAAAAAATGAGGTTGGGATGAATTTTTTTATCACAAAGGTAATATTTTTATTATTTTTGAATTATTTATCAATAAAATCAATTGCATGTTCTTTTTGTTGTTGATTTTACATATTTTGTTTTTAAATTTTACGTGGATATACAATTAAGTAACAATGGTACAAATTAACTTTGTTTTGCAAAGATGAACTTTTAAGAGTTGAGTGTATCGTCCAATAACTTGACAGATATTTTTTGTTTTTTCACCTTGCTTCACAATTTCTTAGTGTCTTCACTGAAGCTTGAATCGCCTTTTATAGACAACTTGGTGAACATATCCGTTGTGGGATTAGAGCCAGTCTTAAAATAATTGTTGTCTCTTAGCTTTGGAGCTTTGTTCATGTGTCACTTGCTTGAGTTGAGAGAAGGAATGATAGTACTGACAATTGCATGTGCGTGATTCTCTCCGGTGATAACAACCTTGAAGATTATTCCTTTGGTTTCTCCTATTCTCTATTATTTTGTTCTTGAAATTCAAACGTTAACATTAAAAAAAAAGAGACAAATGGATTGTAAAAATATGGTTGGTGCAAGCATTACTCTTTTTAACTAACGCACACCCAGTACAAGAGGTTGGATGTCACTTGCATAATATAAAGTGTTTGTTTAAGTGATTAAGTCCAATGGACACGTATGTAAAAGGCTAAGTGTAAACACATTGGTTTTCATAAGGTTGGATGCTTAGTTAATTACGACACATTGGATGTTGGATTTTCCACTTAGTAAAACAAGTTCCAGTAAATGGACAACCATATAAAAGAGCAAAGAGAAAATAAAGATTATCCTGTTTGCTCCATAATATAAGTCATGTTCAATTAAAATAAAACCATTAGTTCAACACAATTTATATCCTTCCAATCATCAAAACAATGGATAAAGGAAGGATTATGCAGTTGTAAAACTAGGATCGTCCAGTTCTAATAGTAAGATGACATGCAAGAGAAATATGAGTAGGCATAAGTGCAATTGTTTGCTATCATGAGACATGGACATTATGAAAACAAACCTGATTATGACAATGTAGATTACCCAAATCACAAATATATCACTATCAAGAAGAACATCTTTAGCTTGCGGTCTGACAATCAAATTACCAACCAAGATAAGCTTTATAGGAGAAACCAAGTTGAAACTTTGACGAGTGATAGCTGATAACCAAGATCACATATGCTTGGCAAAGTCACAATGGAGAAATAAATGAGAAGGTGTCTATGTTGTTTTGTGACAAAGACTAAAAATTGAAACCACAATACAACCTCATAGTAAATAAAGAAAATTCTAATTATAAGACATTCTCTTTCAATAAGATAAAAATTTCAAGATGTTACACTATCATTTATTCAATCAACGACAATTGAGTACAATGAAGAAAGAAAAATCAGATGTTTTGACAATAAATGAAATTACTTATAACACTAATTTGATCCTTTATGAGAAAGACATGACACATGTGGATTACAAAAAGAGCACACCCCTTTTACATTTTTGCATGATGCATAAGTTTTCTTTCCAGTAATGGTAGTTATGTTAATCCCTTTCAATTCAATGTTGGTGCAACCTACGCTTTTGTCACAATGCAGTTTGATTGCATGCATGGAACTTGAGGTTCCCCTCACATTGTGGTAACTAACATCACTCACTCTCACTCCACCTACATTGTCATATGGGTTGTATTGTTGATCAATAATCACAGGATTTGTAGCTTCCATAAGTATAATATCCTTAAAAGTGATCTTCCTTGCATACCCTTGACCTCCCTGATTTAAAGAACACAAAACATGAAAGTTATTTAATGTCATTTGCTTTAGTTCAATATATATAATAGTGCCAAACTAACTAGATCTGATCCTTACTATCCATGTTTTGATTCTAGCTCCATTTGTTGTTCTATTGAAGGTGCAATTTCGTACATATATTTCTTCCACTGTTTGATGGGCTCCATTTTTTCCTAAGCTCCCAATACTACATATTAACAAAGGCATCCTAAATGCTTTCAATTTATTGGCCAAATAACTTGAATTAACATGAAAATATAAATTTACTCGAACTTACCTGATGCCATGGCCTGGTCCACAAAAGACACCAATTATGCTGATGAAGGTGGATCCATGGTTAATGGCAATGCAATCATCACCTTTAGAAAATAATAATCAAAATATGTAACAGTCTCGTTAATCAATTTTATTTTTAATTCTATGATCAACTATGTAAGAATTATTGTATAATGATAAGATAGGACAAAAGAAAGGGATTCATACATAAGAGGTCATGTTTAAATTTTATATCACTCTTCTACTTGTCTAACATTTATAAAGAGATATGCACAACTTTATCATGTTTAAATTTAATATGACAAAGGAAATGGATCCGTACATGCAACTAGCATGTCATGTTTAAATTTTCTATCTATCTTATATTTATGTAACATTTATAGAGAGATAGACACACTTTTAACATTTGTATGTTTGAAATTCCACATATTTTGAAAAGAAATATCATATCCGTACAATAAAATTATATTCCAACTTATTTAAAATTTATTTTTTCTTCAATCATTCTTCATGAAATCGTCCATCATATTTCACATTTCTCTCCTTTTTTTATATCCATTTATTTGTAAAAAGAAGTTGTACAATTTAGTTGTATAAATTGAATTTCTCATCTAAAAAATTATTGAAGAGAATTTTCTTTCTTATTTTTATTACATATGATTGTCAACTTAAATTAGAAAATTCATTTCTAACCATCAGGTAATTTTTTTTTTCTTTTGCAATTTAAGAGCAGATCCACCACTTGAGTAGTTAGAAAAAACCTAGGAACTAAAAGACTATGCAATCTCATTGCATGATTTAAGGACAAAAAATAATAATTATGCAACTGAAGTCTGACACTTATATACGATTTACCAGTTTCCATCTTAGAATTCTTTATGACAATGTTGGATGACTGTGAGATATCAATCCCATCAGTGTTTGGGCTTTCGTCTGGGGCAATCATATGAATTTTGGAGATGAGTGAGTTGTTGCATCTATTTATGCTTATATGATTTTTGGGACTGTTAATGTGAGTCAATCCACTAAGGAATAGATAGTCACATTCACGAAAATGTAAAGCCTGCACATATGGTATTAAGACATTATACACACAATTATAATAAAATTTGAATTTAAAACTTTGAATTAAAATTTCCATTGGTCAACATATTTTCCTTTGTGATTAATTTTCACATTAGTCTCTTGTGTATGTTTTATAACTTACAGTTGGCCTCTTAATTTCGGTATTGAAATAAGAATTCCACCATGGAGAACCTTGACCATCAATTAGTCCCCATCCCCCTCCACGGATAACAAGACCACTTATGTGCCTAAAACGAATCCATGCCATCCTTGTACTTTTTGGCAATTTCCAAGCCTCAATCTTGTTTGGGGCAATGATGGTTCCCTTGAGCTATCAAGTCAAACCATAAGTTGAATATTATAGTCATGCAAAATAGGTAACACACATATTATAGATAGTTAGAAAATAAGTTACACAACTAAATGGTTAGAAATTTTAAAATAATTCCTCTAAAAAAAGGAATTTTAAAATGATTATGACCATCTCTAGTATTTATTGGATACTACCAATTCATACACTTTAATTGTTTTTTGAAATAATATAAGTGAGTTTCTATATTGATTAGATAAATAATAACATTTTGAGTAATTTGGATACTATTTTAGATTCAAACTATAAAAAAAAGATAAATGTAACTTTTTGTTTTTAATTATGATGAATAATAAACTTATGAAACGTTGATATAATTATTTTAATTTAAGACTTTTTTCTTTAGATTAAAATATTTTTATATTATTATCATAACCAAATATATTGAGTGAATAATCAATTCTATGAAATTGTAATCACCGATCAATTTGGTTCATAAAATTAACAAAATGATAAAATATCCCTAAAATTATAAATAACCAGTTAATTTAGTCCTTAAAATTATAATAATCAATTAAATTGGTTCCTAAAATTAAAAAATATAAGATAAAATGGTCTTTGAAATTATAAATTATCAATCAATTTAGTCTTTAATTTGTAATGGTTAATTAAATTGGTATGTAAAATTGAAAAAAAAACGGTATATGAAATTATAAGTAATCAATCAATTTAACCCCTCCTCTATTACTTGATGTTATCTAAGGTCGTCAAAAAGGATGAATTAACATGTTAAATGCCTAAATGACCACTAATTAAGTACGCATACGTGGTTGTCAAATTGCAGGGATGAAAATAATCACAACATCAATGGAAAAATAATCAATTTTTTTCCTTATTTACGGCTTTTTTCTTCCTTCACTCATTATTTTTGCATTACTCTTCCTAATTTACCCATTAAGAAAATGTCCCTGCAATAACTCGTAAAATCAAGTTGAGTGAAAATGCATAATTAAACAGAGGGAGACTTAGCGTGTTGTTAGAAAAAAGATGTAAAAAATTTCACAGATTCCTTTTAGTGTACTCACATGAGTCTATATGTATATATTTACTCTTTCAATCTAGTTTATTTCTATATTTTTCTCTCTCTATTTTTTTTATAGTAAATTTCACTTTCAACTTCTTGAAAAAAAAAACAACTAAATTTTTAGTCCTTTGAATTTTTCAAAATTTTAAGTTTTAATCTTTAAACAAAAGTTTGATTGATAAAAGTTCCTAAATATTTTTTTGTTAAGATTTTAATCTTTACCATTAAATAATGACATGACATTAATTTTATTATTATTTTATTAGATTTTTCAACAGTTTGTCTTTGACAATTAAAAACCATAAAAAAGTATTTGTTGAAGTTTTTATAAAATATTAAAAACTGTTAGAAATTGTTTCATTAGTTACCCCCAACAATTAAACATAATTTGTATACATTGAGTAACAAAATAATACAACTAAAATAATTCAATTTTTTTTAACTCTCACACAATGTCTACAGATCTTATAGTATCCATCCTCTTATGCGTATTTTAAATAAATATAGCAACTTTAATCCCCATCATAGAATTCACTAGGTATCTATATACTCATACCCTCATTCACGACCCACATTTTACTTATATATAAAATTAATAAATCAATAAAAAAATATATTAATTAGAAAAATTACTACAAGTAAGTTAAATATTTACTCTTAATTAAAACATAACATTAAAAGCATCCACATATAATATTACCTATGTTTATATATATAAAAGAAAGAATTGCCTAATTCATCAAGACAAATATAAGTGGTTAGATTAGTTAATTTGTCATAAAATTTAATTTTATTTCAAGACTACCCATGACATTAAATAGTTTAAGAAATGATTATTTTTGAAAAATAATTTGTTTAATCAATGAGTATAAATTGTTTTGTTGTAAGCTAAGTAAGTGCATTCATTTTCATGGAGAAATAAGTGCATATTATTGATAGACCTCATAATTAATTAGGGCTAAAAAAAATTTAGCAATAAAGTAATCTTATATTTCTTATAATTAAGACCAAGAAAATGTTATATTTTATTTCTTATATATAGAACCAAATGTAATATTAAAAACAAAAAACATAACATTGATTTGTCTAAATTTAAATCATAAATAAACATTACAAATATAATCATCCAATATTATAAAGATAAGTCATTAAATATATGTAAATCTACACTACTAATTGAAGCACCAAACAACACAAAATATCATTCATAATTTGAAATGAATCTTAAAAGAACTTGATAACAAATTCATAAATTTATACATAAAAAAATATAAAATAAATTTAACATAAGATATTTTGAATTAGAATTCATTATTCTATGTTAGAGTGTTATTATTAGTCATAAAATTAGGAAAATATAATTTTATTTATAAAAAAAATACATGTATAATATAAATAATTTACATTAATATTTAATATATATATATTGATTATAGGTGCGTATGTGGGAGGGGCAAAATGAGTTATAGTATCCATACCTATGTTCATTCCCACAAAAAATTACCGGTAAATACCTGCACCCATCCCGCCTCTCAATAAACAAATAATTATTGCGGATGTTTTTAAAAATATCTATAGGTCTAGATCTATTTTGTCATTTCTATGTTTGCTAGATTAATTATTGGTAATTAGTATCAGTCTTAATTGCTTTGTGGAAATTAAGAGACGGCGGATGATTTGATATTTAGTATGAACTATGAACTATGAAGTATGGTCTAGTGGTTATTTGAATGAGTTTAGTTAGTTAATCACTAGTGACATGTAAGACATGGGTGTGGATGTGTGGTGGCTTAAGAACATTCATGCTGCACTTTGCATTCAGGAGATGAATGAAGCATGGTCATTTGTGAATCTATGTGTAATTTTACGTGATGTCGGTATGATTCTAGTGTGTTTTTATTTATTTGTTGGTACAACTTTACTATTAGTTTCTTTTACTATTTTTTTTTCATTATGGTTTGATTTTGATATGAAGGACAAAGAAACATAGCAGAAAATTATAGTATCACAAGTTATTTTAAGAATTTTCTTTTACCTTTTCAAAAACGAGAAAAATTTTAGTAAATTTATATGAAACTATTATTTTGGGATGTGTATTATAAAAATAAATGTTTATTGTATACAACTAAAAATTAAAATAAATAAATATTTTTAAATATATAAATTATATTATAACTAAAATTTGTAAAAGATAAATATTTTAAACTTATAAATTATATTTTATATTTATGATAAATAATTTATATTATTATTATTGATAATTTATTTTTAAATTATTGAAATTTAAGTTAGAACTAAATATATTAAAAATGATAGATTAAAAGCGATAAAATAGTTAATGTTAAGAGAGTAAAGTCCATTATTTCACGAGAGAACTAGACAGTTATACATGCTTTTATTATATAAAGAATGATTATGAAAAAATATAAAATTATATCCATTTATTATTTTTCACACCTCCATTTTTTTTCAAACCCCGCCGCTAACTTTGCCCACACCGCAACGCACTTCGACCTCAGTGCCGCTGCCACTCTCTTTAGCATCAACAGCAGCACACCGTCCTCTTCGAACGGCTTAGCGGTATCCTCAACGAGAGTGGGTAAGAATTTTTAGCAGTAAAAAATTATTTAATAACTAATAAACATTTCACACAAGATTTTTTTTAGCCGCCAAATAAACAAGCACACATAATAATAATAATAATAATAATAATAATAATAATAATAATAATAATAATAATAATGACACATTATTCTTTAACTACAAGAATAAACAGACTAAAACTTTAACGGAAAAAATGTTTAAAATTTTTATCCGGTCAAACTTCTTTTGATTAAAGACTAAAATTCAAAATTTTAAAAAGTTTAAGCACTAAGCCACTAACTCATAAAAAAAACTCTTCCCATAAAACCCGGTCAACATTGTTTTTCATCTTAATTAATTTATATCAGAAAAATTAATAATTTTCTTATTGATCCAAAAGTTTAAATTTATCTTTATCGAATATTATCTATGCCACATTTATTTATTTAAAATAAATTAAAGTAATCAAAATAAATTCTTTTGCAAATAATTGATTTTCTTCTTATCTAAGACTATTCACATTACTTTTTTCTTAAAAAAATCATTATAAACTAGTTAATTAAAGAATTTAAAATCTTATTATTTTAATGCTTATACTTCACTTTTTTTACATCATTTTTTTTATTTTTTTAAAATATTTTTTCGGTGGAAAACTTTCTTTTGAATTTTTTTTAACAAAATATGAAAGCTATTACTAGTTACCTTAATGTGAACGATTGGAGGCTTGCAAGGACCACGGAACAACACCGGCTGTAACATGAAAGTTTTCTCTTTGGGTATGAGAAGTGTTGCGGTGCCATAACTTGCATTACACGCGTCTTTCCATGCTTTCAGAAAAGCCTTTACAAATGAAAAAAAAAAGGTTTAAAATGATAGTATTAAATAAGAGGAATAATATTAAAAAACTTAATTATCAATTTAATATTTTAAAAAATTCTTTGATTCCTAAGTTTTAAAAAAATTTAATATAGTTCCCTTTTTTAAAAAAAAAATATCTCAATTAGGTCATTTCTGTCGATTGACTGTTGGTCATTAGAATGTCTTAAGTATTGAAATTGTTGGTCACTTAAAAAAAAAGAAGGAATTAAATTGAATTTTTTAAAAATTTATACATAAATTAATAATTAAGAAAAAAAAGAGAAATAATAGATTCCCTTTAACTATACGTACTATTTTTTTCACCATGTATTGATCAATAGCTCAAATAAGAAAATCATATACAAAACAATTAACTTCAAAAGTCTTGTAAAAGGCATTGGGCTCTAATTAAGTATATATTAACACCAAAAATTTTAAATCAAATTAGTCAAAATAAAAGTTAACATTTACTGATGAATTAAAAATGAATATAATACTAATAATAAATGACAACCGAATAACCCAAAGCCAGGTTCTGTATTCATTTGGGAAAAAAATATATATTTCATGATTCTTGTCTTTGAATACCAGGTGAAAAGACAATTTCTTTTCATTATAAAAACTACATTTTCAAAAGACATGTCCTTGAATATCAATTAAACGTCAGAGGTAATATATATATAACGTAATGAGATATCAACATTAGTTTTATTTGTTAGACATCCCAAATTATCACGAGCCACGGAAGGAACAGAGATTCCAAGAGTTTTAGCAGATAAAAGGAGGGTAGATTAAAAAAATTCATAAACTGGCTAATTGAAAAAATAATTACCACTATTACTATTTTATGTAACAAAACATATTTATAAAAAAGTATGGTTAAGTTGATTTTTTTCTTAAATTTATTATTTAGATTTAATTTGATCTTCTAATTTTTTTTTGGTTTAATTTGATTTTTTAATTTTTAAAATCAATTAATTTTTTTAAAAGATATGTATTTTGTAACTGTTTAAAACTACTTAATAATAATTTTGAACCGTTATAAAGGGTTATTTCTTATTATTTAAATTAAAAGACTAAATTAAATCAATTTAAAAAATTAGAGAATTAAATTAAACAAAAAAAGACCAAATTAAATTTAAAAAATAAATTAGAGGACTAACAAATTAATTTAATCAAAAAGTATTATAGGTTTACATTAATATATAATATATAGTAGGGTTAAATATATATTTTTTCTCTAAACTATCAGCTATCTATAATTTTGGTTTCTAAAATTTTCAACAATTGATCAACGTTCTCTAGCTTTTTTTCATCATAATTTTTAGCTTTTTTTTGTCTATTTTAATTATTAAGTGATGACGGAACATTAATTTTATTATGTTTTTTTTTACGGTTAAAAACAATTGCATGAATAAAGTGTTTTTTAAAGGCCAGGATTAATAAACATGGAAAAATAAACTCGTTCAATCGATTCACAATCAGAATCTAACAATTAAAAATAAAGATCGAAAACAGAAACAGTAGTGAGCAACACTTCAAAATCAAAATCGAAAATAAGCCTTTTATGCATTCGAATAATTCCAAATAACAAAACATCCTAGTGATTCGTTTGCAAAAAGCTAAAAAAGAAAAGAAAAACAATTCCAGAAATTTCAAAGCCTAATATTAGGGATTTAATGTTAGGCTTTGAAATTTGAATGGAACAATAATCTGGAACAAGTGGTCATGAAAAGTGGATGACATGAGAAGTGACCCGTGAGTGAAGTCCAACCAAGTTTAGAATATTACTTTTCAATGAGTTCAAGCACAATGGTTAAGATTATGGTGTCTTCTCCCTTTGGTCAAATGAAAAATGAATTACCATTCTAGTTGCGGTTTTTATTAGTAGAGAGGTAGTAGAAGAGTCAGAAAACATTTAACAAATTTTAAAAAAAGTTAGAAATGTTGAGGAAATCTAAGCATAAGAGTAAGAATGTTGGGAATCTGAATTTGGGCTTTCTTTTAGGAAACATTTTTTTTTTATTTTTAGTCGTCAGAAAATGAATCATAATAAAATCTGTCATATTATTATTTAATGATTAAAATAAATAGAAATAACTAAAACTTGTGATGAAAAAAAGTTAATATATATTGATCATCGGTCGTTAAAAAATTTAGAAACAAAAATCATAAATAACGATAAAGTGAAGAACAAAAAAACATTATACTTAACCCTATGTATAACATATGATGCATTGGAGGTACATGCTAATTTTCAAAATTGAAGTATGAATAATGATATAAATATTTGAGGTATGCATGAACTAGCTTCTAATATTAATATAACCATTGTAACCAAAAGAAAACCTTATGGTATATGCAATTATGCATGTGTGGATAGGAGACTGTGGCCGTGCATTATTGTATCAATTGTATGTAAGATATATAAGGGGGGAAAAAGTTATAATAAACATACTTGGGAATCATCAGTTTGACCATTGCCCGTGGCACCATAATCGATAACATTGAAGCTAGGACCTGCATCAAGCTCCAGTTTAGTCCACGCACAAGGTAAAGCAACAACAAAAATAGCTAGCACAGCAAATAGGAACTTCATCTTCGAAATTAAAACTAATATTCTTTTTCTTAAAACAACACTGAATGCATCAAGTCTAACTATATGTAAGATAGCTAGGGCACGTAAAATGTAAGCGCACTATGAAAAGTCGAGAAAAAATGTTAATTTATAGATTCTAGAATTAGTATTTTATTTTTTGTACATACTCTAGGATTAGATTTTATTTGACAAAACTAATTAAAAATTAAAAAAATAATAGGAAGCTGAAAAATTATTTGTTAATTGAAAGCTACCAGATAAATAAATTAACTTATTAAATTATAAGTGTTCGATAAAACTGATTGTTGAGGTAGTTGAAAGTATAAAATGACAGAAAAATAATAAAATCATAATTTATGTTAAAAAGATAACAAACAAAATAAATAAATATATTAAAGATAAAAGTGAAATAAAATATAAAAAATTAAAAATTAGAAACTAACATTTTAAAAAATGTCATTTCAAGAAGCGTTTCAAAAATACTAAATATTACTAAAAAAAAATTTCAGTTAATAAAAAAAATTAAAAATTAACTAAAATACTTTATCCAACATACCTTAATACACCACCGATGGAGAAAAATTGAAAAAAAGAAAATATATAATGTGCTAATGGAAATGACAATGAATGGGAGATTCCAGCAAATGAGTTCTCTGACAGTGAGCATTTAATCTTTTTTCTTAAACTTTTTATTTATTTCATAATTTAATTTTAGTTTGTTTAAAATTTTAAATATTTGTATACTATATAAAATGAAGATGTCTTTCATTTTTAGACAAATTGAATTTTAATATTTTTATATTTAAATAGTCTTAATTTAAATTTAATTGATATCAATAGCTTTTCAATCTGGCACGTGAGATGTTAATTAGGACTTAGGCACATGGAAGAGTCGACGGGGTTTAGGAAATTGTTATTGGCTATATTGATTTTGGTCTGTAATGTTTTTTTTTTTAGAAAGCCCTGTAATGTTATATGTTTAAATCATGTAGATTCTGGAATTGGTTCGTTTTGTACTGGCCTTTGGGCTTTTGATTGGGTTACGCCTTGCATCCTAATTTGTTTTTATTAAAGTTTGTCTGCGGCTGCTAAGAATAATTAATTTTTAAAAATTAAATTTTGACACATTATATCAATTAATATTTTTTGAACCATATCAATAAATGTTGTCTTAATTTTAATATTTTTTCATCAAATTTAGAAAAAATATATCTTTAATATAGTGTTATTTAATATAATAAAATATTAGTTAATAATAAAAATATTTATCTATTTTTATATATAAAATTATTTAAATTTTAAAATATCATGCAATGCACCGAAAACTTGATATACATTAGAATAATATCTACTTGAATTTCCGTGTAAGGAAGAAACTACCTCCCTTGAGAGTTGCTTTTTAGAATACTAGAAAGACAATGCAAGAAAAATGTTTTGCTTAGCGAAGCTGTTATATATATATATATATATAAATAAAAGGTTGGAGCAATAAAGTATATTAGAAGTAGCAAACAATGCCCTCCAACAATAAGGAGTGTTTTTAAAATTGGACCAATCATTGAATTGTTAGTCCACATGCAACATGCACTAGTAATGGGAGTTAGAGCATCTATAATGGCAGTTCATTAGTTTTTCATACCAACAAACCCACCTTTTTCTCGATTGTCCGCTGTAGTGCATAGGGGGATTGCCATGTCAGATCATCTGTTCTTCAGTAAGAACTCTAACAAATTGGATCTTAAGAATCAATTTTTTGGTATAAATAACAGAGAAGAAAGGGAAAGTAACGGTTATCAATCTATATCCTATATAATAAAAGAGAAGTATAGAAAAAATGCTGGTGTGTCCATGCTTGAAAATTAGACAGTTGTCCTTTTTAATGGTTTTTGGTCATTTTGGGTGTCCAATTCCCACTCCTCTGGTTGTGCAACGTTGCTTTGTTTCAGTCGGTTTTCATTTTTTGGGTGTGCCACGTTGCTTGATGTGTTTCAACCAGTTTTCATTTTTTGCCCTTGCATGTTCCACCCATTGATCTTTTCTTCACTTTTGTATCATCCGTTCATTCCTTTTCCGCATCACACTTTGTTGGTTGCTCCACGTATTGCTCCACGTGTCTTCTTTTTCAGCCTTCATCCCGAGCCTTCTCACTTTCCATTTTATCTTTCCATTTCTCTCTCTCCCGTGCTTTCTAGAGCTAGTGTTTTGGGAGGAGTAGCGATTCATTTTTTTAATTGTGAGAGAAGAGAAGAGGACGACAAAGAAGAAGATTGCTTTTGGCATTGCATGCATATGGGGTATGTTTTATGAATCCAACCATAGCTGGAAAAAAAAAGTTGACTCCTTTTTTTTTCCTTTTACCTTGGAGTTTTTGGTGTGCTGAATTGCGAGGATGTTTTGGGAATTGGGGATTTTGTGTTTTGGTTGGGTTGGGTGGTGTGGATGCATTGCATGAATGTGTGGAATTTGGAAATGTTTGAGAGATTGTGCTGTTCTGTTGTAAATTGTGGAGTTTTTTTTTTTACGATCCCGGAGATGAAGAAACCACCTACGATCATGAAGAGTGCCTGATTTGCTTTCTGGTATGATTTCTATCGCATGCCTTCAATATTTGTTTGTCTTTACTTATCCTGTTACTCTAGCTGTCAATTCAACTATGCACACTCCTTTCAAACTGCAAAATTGACCTCCTGGCTACCTTGGTTGGATTTAATGATTTATATGGAGGAGCACCCGTGCAAAGGATCACATAGGAAGTGTTGTAAGGTTTGCTATGGTGGTGCTTCACAAGTTGCAGTTTGTGTTCCTGTTTAAGGTATTTTCTTAAAAAATCTTTTTTTTTCCATACGGTAGCAAAAGCTGTTGATGCTAATGTCAAAAGGTGGTCAAGTCTGAAAAAGGAAACTTGAGGGTGTTACCAAGAAAATTACTATATGTACCTGTAAACATTCTAAATGTGTTTAAGCTCAGTGCATATGTTGAGATTGTTATGCCTTGATAGATATGAACTTGCCATGAATCTTTCTTCTTTTTGCTTACTCTCTTGAAAATATATCATTTTTAAAATTGAGTTTATTGTTGTAAGAATTTGGTTTGGTTACCAAAAACGAGAAAGGTAATATTTTTTGTAATATATCTCTTGTTGTTGTAAGAATTTGGTTTGGTTATATGGACCTGGTAAGCTGTAAGAAATTTTTTGGTGAGTTGTGTTGGGGAGGGGGGGGGGGGGGTTGGAGTTTGGAGGTATGGATCTATATTTTCCTATCTTAACTTATTCAAATTACTATTATGTAATAGAAATTACTGATTTATAAATTCTATTTTTGTTATGTTTAGTTTGTTAACCATTACCATAAGCAATTACTCATTTTACTCCCTATGATATTGTGTGTATATGTAAATTTGTTTGGGCCCCTTGGGTGATTTTTGTAGTAATAGGCTATGGTTGTTGAATCCACTGTGTGGTTTTGTTTATGTGCAGGGACTGTGGGAAACAAGTGTACTTGGGTGAGGACGCAAGGCAAGTAGAAGATTTGTTTTATATTAACTACAACTTTCTTTAATATCACATTCTTTTTCTTTATTTTCTTTTAGGTGGATTTGACACAGTGCATGTTGCGGCAAGGTAATTTGAATTCCGTGATTAGGTGTTTTTGGTTTTGTTTAAGCGTAAGAAATATTTCGCACTTTTTATTATTATTATTTTTTTTGTTTCAGGGCTTATGATCGATCTGCGATCAAGTTCCGTGGCGTTGATGCAGATATCAATTTCAACGTTAGCGATTACGATGAAGATATAAAGCAGGTTGTTAACTGTGAAGTGTTTTTTTAATTTGTTGCTATTTTTTTAAGAAACTTGAATTGAATTTGCAGTTTGTGGATTTTATGTGCAAATGAGTAACTTCACGAAGGAGGAGTTTGTGCATATTTTACGGCGACAGTGCACTGGTTTTTCAAGGGGAAGCTCCAAATATAGGGGAGTTACTCTGCCCAAGTGCGGGCGATGGGAGTAAGTCTGATTTTTCACTTCAATTTTATTTTATTTTATGATTGTGCATATGAACATATATATAGTTCTAAGTTGCAGCAAAGGAAGGTGGTAGAGGACCAAGTGTATGGGATACCTTTACCCATAAATATCCAGGTAACTAACTTTCTCTTATTTATTCTTATGCACCTATAAACAGATGAATGTATCAGAAAAGAAAGGGAATTAATGCTTTTCGTATGCAACCTTTTTTAGTTAACGAAGATAAGAAAAATATCTATGATTTACATTTGCTTATTTTGAATTATTATTGAAATGCAGATAAGATCAAGGATGGAAGTAACGGCGACATAGCGATTGGCTCCTACCACCACTAGGGAAGGTGGAAAAGGACCAAGTATATGGGATACTTTCACTCATAAATAACCAAGTATATGTATATCTCTCCTCCAATAGTGTTTTTTAATATTTTTTACTTTTGAAGTTGTTCATGGCCTGAGATTGAATTTTCTTGCACTAATAATCTCTTACCTACCCCTACCCTCACTACTAGCCCCTTCCCTTCAATTGCTTGTGTTACATCCAGATGAGGTTGGTAAACAAAACTTAGTGTAATCTGTAGTATCAACGGTAATGCAGAGCTTATAAGTTACTGAATGGTCTTTTAAAAGCTTTTAAAGTTAGTCACATCATAATACCAATTGCTTTGTTGAACGTTATTGTAGGAACCAAATCAACCAATGGTGTTCAAGCAAAAGAAAATGTCACTTGAGCAGATTATATGCAGCAGGTACATCGCCTCATTTTACCGCTTACTGAAGACAATAAAAGTGTTACAAGGAGGAGTGAAGATGGAAGAAGCCATTACCAAAGCCAAATTAAAAGCAAACTTTGGCATTGGAATCATTATCAGGACCATGAGGGTGAAATTTTGGAAGCTGCAACAAAGTTTATGCCAAATACTTATAGTATCAGAGTGGTAGAATCTCTAGCCTTGAGATGGTGTATTGAAGTCATGTAATAAGGGACCAACACTGCATTACGCATATTTTGATTAGGGGTGGGTAAGCGGGCCGGCCCGCCCCTATAAGCCCGCATTGGCAGTGGACCGGGCCAATCCGCCCTGCTTCTTACACGAACCAAATAAATTGGTCCACCCCCGTCCCGCGTACCCCGCGGGTCAAATGGGCCGGTCCACGGGCCTAATTTTAATAGAATTTTAATTTTAATAAAAATAGAATACAATCAAATTAAGTTCAATACATATGTAAATAAAATCTCAATAATTAGTCAATTACATCAATAAAATAAATAATGTCTTGACAAAAGAAAATTCAAGCAATAAATCTAAAATATGAAATTTAAACATCTCCAACAACAAATGATTCCATATTTGAAGTAGCTTGAACCTTCTCCATCTCTACATTTAAGAGTACAACAACAATGAATAAGTCCCAACAAAAATAGGATAAAAACAAATTCTAGAGAGAGAAGGGATGTACTTTGCATGGTGGTACGGTGGTGAGTCGAGGCTGTGCCGCTGTGGCGAGTCGCGTTTTTTTTTTCCTTGTAAGGGAAAAAGTCATATGACCTGCGCGCATGCGTGACTGCGTGGTGGAGAAAAATCGTGAGGAGAAAAAGTGTTCTTCGCCTGCTACAATGATAATCGCTAGATATGATATGAGCTATTTTTTATAATAAAAATATATTGAAATATCTTTAAAAATATTTATTTAACAATTATTTTTAACTTAAATGATAAGAATTGATATTTTTATTATTTATGACTTGAAGATATGAAAAGAAAAAAAGATCGAGAAAATATCAAAACGGAAGATTTTTAGCATGTTATCACTTATCTTTTTTTTATCTTAATCTTTTATTTTTGTTATCTTTATCATCTTTTAATTTAAATCTTTTATTTTTATCTTTAAATCTTTATCTTATCTAATATATTTCTTTATCTGTTATTTTAAAAGAAAAGTTTAAAGTGAAAAAGAGAAAATCAAACCTAATATAATTAGGTCAAGATCACCCAAATCAAACCTAATGCGCACTGCGGGCAACCCACGGGCCAAACCCGCATAGTCCGCGGGTTAAGTGGGGCGAGCCCAAAAATATGACATAACCATGAACCGTTTTAAAAAATTGGTTCGTAACTCACGCGGACCGCAGGCCCCGCAGGCCAGTCCATGGACTTGGACCTGTTTACCTACCCCTAATTTTGATGGCATTATCAAAGATTGCATTTTTTCATCACCTGGTGTTCAATGGGTAAGAAGAAACTGCAACATTATTGCTAATAAGTTGGCTTCTTTAGCTTTCATGCTTCAGGAAAGATACTGAATAAAAGAGGTTTCACCTTAGATTGTTAGCTATCTGCAACATGATGTATGAACCTCTTTTCCTCAATTTGAATAAAGAGAAATATTTTTCTTCTTCTTTAAAAAATATTGACTACTTACTGAATGACCAAAAAATAAACCTAAAGTTTCTTTGTTTTTCAATTATTTTTCTTATATATCTCTGCAAAGTTAATTTCCTCTTCTTCTCATGGATTAGTTCATATCACAAGATAACAAATTGATGTAGGATTAAGACATTATTTATCTAGATTAAGCTCTAAGGAGTTATTTGAAGTATGAAATCATGCTCAAATCCTCTAACAATTGATTTATTGATAGGTTGTGCTTTCCAGAGCTTGAAAATTTGTATTCAAAAATGCATTTTGGACTAATTCAAGTATATCCTCTTTCACACTTTGTTATTGTCTTGCTTATGAAATTGAAGTCATGTCTCATGTACTTGATATGATGTTTTAACTGGTTGAAGAAAAACAATGCAGAATGAGCATTTTTCTATCTTTGTTAATTGGTATGTTTACAAGGTACACATTACTAATAGCAAGGTAGTTCATAGGTTCATACCAGATTATGCATTACTTGTAGCTTGTTGTGTAAGGGGTAGGACCGGAGTTTGATTTCCACATAATATTATCTTGGTCTATACTTCATTTGTGTATTTGACTTTAACTCTATTTTGTTGTTAAACAATGTTTGCAAACAACCCATGCATGTGCACGGGTTACAAACTAGTGATATGAAAAAAAAAAACCCAAAAGTAGAATAAAATAGAAGATAACATGAATGAATCACAAATTAGATTGAAAAAAAATGACTAAAAAATAGTTTATGATCCATTGTCTTCCCCATTTTAGCTTTTGGACTTGAGAGAGTGTGACTTTGATGAAAGTGAGGGTTACACTACTTTTATTTTCTGCTATCGAAGGGATTAATTTGGGAGAGTAAAATATGAGAATAGGCATTTGGGAGAATGTTTGAGATTTTTTTTTAAAGTAAGTTGAATGAATAGGAAGGTTCATTGAAATACTTAATGTGAACCCAAAAATAATATAAAGGTTATGTTTACCATAGTCAATGTCTACATTTTATTTTTAATTTTTTAATATTTGGAGAAATAAATTATGCTTCAAGAAATGTTACGTTGTCTTATTTTTTATTCAATCTAGCCACTACTCAAATTAGTTGTTAAGTTGTGTGCTATATATACTCCGAACATAGAAACAAATTTACATCTCATTCTATTTGCCATATTCTCTTCTTATACCCAATTGTGCTAAACATCTAATGGATCAAAGCAATCAAAAGTACTATTATATGCTCGGATGACAGCTCATGGAAGAAGAAATTATGAACAATAGTAAAGAAGAATACATGAGGAAAATAATTGAGAGGTGAAAAAAATGTGAAGTTGACAACTCTAGTAGACAAACACATAGAAGAAATGTGATCGATCAAGGTCGTGAAGAAGGACTTCAACAATTGTTCGCTGACTACTTCGCCGAAAATCTGGTATACATACACATTCAATTTCAGTGAAGGTTTCAAATGTGACTGTGAGACCCTCTACCCTCACAAAAATCGAATAAAAGGAAATAAAATCATGCGATTTTTTTTAAAACGCATTGACTTTAAATTGATTTCAATAGATAAAGAATTCACATTCACTTAATGAAAACATAGTAGAAATTGTTCGAATAAAAACAACAAAGTTATCCCGGCTCAAAACAAGGTCGTCCATACTAAATGAATAATAAAGAAAAACTAAAACAGAAAACATAACACAACTATATCATTTACGGAAAATATAGCATGCGAAGTAAAATCCTATGCCTCAATGTCACACTTATCAGAGCATGTCTCTATCACAAACTAAGTCTCTCCGGCTCTAACATGGAATTCATCATGTGATGGCTCACCTGAACAAATGGCAATCAGCCCAAATACAAACATACACCGGGAATGAGTTATCACATTCATATATAATAAAATATTAGAGCATATAAAACATATAATACTTAAAGCTGAATTTATATAATTAACATCACTTCACAAAATCACACACATTTGCACATCCATTCAAGTTCATCCACTCCAGAAAATAACATCAAACCACAATTGTTAACTCAATGAAAGTCAAACACATGTGTTATGCAACAAATACTCTAAGCTCAAGCCTACATGCAATGTGGTACCATTTTTCAGTGAAAAACCTCGTCGGGCGCCTAGGAGTACATGACAGGACATGCCTCACAATGGGTAAGTCAGGTCGCTCTCACTAAGTGAAATCATAGGGAGACCAGTCAGGATCACGTTGTTTTACGAGAATGCTCCAACCATATGGGATCGACACAGACTTAAAGGAGCACTCAAATCGGATGACCCCCAAGGCCTACACTCCAAAGAGTCTATCAGGGCCTCTCCCTCCTGATTCAGGTCCAACAAAAAAAAAAAAAACATTTGAACACACATACTCTACTTATGAATTATGCAATGCACACAACTATTCAATTGTTTTCAAAATCTCAATTATATATATATATATATATATATATATATATATATATATTTAAAATATATTTTAACTCAGTGTGCCTCAAGTGATTAAACTTGTCGGGTTCCCACAGTGGATCCCATCACAACTCATTGCACATTAACTGGCCGCTCTTAAAAGGTCTTACAATTGTGTGATTACATAATTCATGGCTCACAACTCAAAACATAGAACATCTCAACAATTATGTAATTCACAATCCATTACGTACTAAATGATTATCACTTACACACATAGTCTCAACCACAATTTCATAATAAAATAATTTATCGTATCTCATGCATCCTACACATATCATTCAATAGTAACATTTACTTGACACAACAAAAATATAGATTAAACCGAATATATTAATTCAACAAAATAAATAAATAAAAACATCTACAACAATTAATTTGAGATGTGGCATAAATAATTATGATTAAGCAATAATTTTACAAAAGTATTTAATTTATTATTATACATATATAACTAAATAAAATAAAATAAAATAATAATTTCACAATATTTAATATATTTCTACAAAGCAATAAAATAATAATTTCACAAAATATTTAATTTATTTCTCGAAAGCAGTAAAATAATAATTTCACAACAACATCTAATTTATTATTATATATATATGTGCATAACATGAAAAGTAAAAAGCATGTGTATCCGTTGCTGCACTTACTAGGATAATATCTTTAATGAATAATATATTAAATATATATATTATTGCAAAGGAATATATGACTGCTCAAAATTCGTTTCTTAAATCAAGGTGAAGAAAAACAATAACGTGCATCCGCACTTTAAAAGGAACGTTTAATGTTGGAATAAAAGAAACAATAACGTATCAAGCATATTTGATGCACTTTAACGTATCAAAGTTTTCATTTTAATTGCTGCAGTTTTGTTATACTATTAAAACAAGCAATTATGTCATTAGTAATAATGCATATTGCACAAAATAAGTGTAATTTAAATAAAATATATTATTTCCAATTAAAGAGAACCTCTATAATAATTAATTTAAGATATAGCAAAAATAATTATTATTAAGGATAATTTTACACCGTATTTAATTGATTATTATACATATATAACATATATAAATGAAAAGAAATAAAAATAATTTCACAGTAATATTTAATTTATTTCTGCAAAACAATAAAATAATAATTTCATAACAATATTTAATTTATTATATATATATATATATATATATATATATATATATATATATATATATATATATATATATATATATATATATATATATATATAACGAACGTAGATACAGAGCATGGAATTGCAACTTTAACAAAAGGGAATATACATATTGCATTGTAGTGTAGGTGGGAATTGCAGTTTCAACAAAAGAAATATATGCAAAGACACAATACGCGCTATTCATAAATTTTTATTACAAAAAAAAAGGAATATAATTATTTGGGTCAAATTTCTTCATTCAAATGATAACAATTCACTGACACATTAAAAAAAAGTAATTCACAAGCACAAAACAACAAATATTATACGCGTTAGTTAATATACAAAAAGAATCCAATAATAACAATTGCCACTTAAAAAAACTTGATATACACTAACACAAATATCATATCAGTATACACTAAGCCGGATTATAGAATTTCATGATAGAAGATATTACACTCAATTTAGCGTAAGAATTATTCAATTTGAAAGAATCATGAATTAACATTTTATAAAAACAACCCAAAATTGATCCTCTAGAGACCCCTATACATGTTCCTTCTTATCCCCAAACGTGAGTAACTCATCCCTTACCTTGATGTAGTCGCTCAAACGTTCTCCGTTAGCAATTGTGGCCTTTCTAGTGCTCTCTAGAACTCCTCCTTCGATTGCTCTGTTAGGGTTCTTGTGCGTCAGAAAAAGAAAAAGGAACAGAAGTGTTTTGTAAAAGCTGCTCTAGGTTAACATTTGGTTTATATAGTGAAAATTTATGACCTAATTATTTTTTACTTATTTATTTATTTATTAATTTCTTATTTCTTTATTAAAATTTACGGCTGTTACAATGACGACATTTGTTCCTTCGAATTGTGGATGTGTTGGGCAATCATGATGAGTACTTATAAACAAGGTTTGATGGAGCTAGTAGAATGGGTCTTTCACTATTTGTGTATTGGCATATAGACTGCCTGCTGATAGTTTAGATGACTATGTTATTGGTTAAACTATTGCGCGAGAATGATTAGAGACATTTGTAAGAGGTGTGAACCAAATATTTGGGGTTGAGTACTTGAGAAGACCTAGCAACAACGACACTCAATACCTACTACAAATAGGGGAGGCATGTGACTTTTCATGTATGTTAGGTTCAATTGATTGTATGTACTAGGAATGGGAAATTGTCATGTAACTTGGAAAGGTCAATTTACTGGAGGTGATCACGGTAAGCCCACAATTATGCTCGAAGTGAGACCATTGTTGCATTAAAAAGTTTGTAGAGATCTTAAGAGCTGACGCAACACATAGGACCCACAAAAAGTTGGTTAAGATTCAGGAGAGAGATCTCCATTGTGGATGCTCTTAGGGAAAAATATGTTTTTGCTCCCCAACTATCGTGGGTTTCATTTTTTAGTCCTCAACTTTTTTTATTGGTCCTCATCCCCCAAGCATTGATCTGTTTTGTTTTAATCCCCATTGTTTGGGAGCCCCGTCAAGTGATGATTTGTTGGCCCACCTGGAAAATTAGGGGATGTCACACGTCAAATTCTATCCCATGTGTATTTGTCTCTAATGCATAGAAAATGAATTTTAAATTTTAATTTTAATTTAAAGTAAATTATAATTGTTTAAAAAAAACAAAAATATTTTCAATTGTAAATACATCGATAAGTAAACAAGTACTTAGAAATATGTAGCCGATTTTTTAAAATAAAAGATAATGTCATTAATGTAAATAAACTCTTGTCAAGTAAAACATAAGGAATAATAGTACTAAAAAATATAACTTCTAACTAGTCGGGGACCTATTATTTACATAAATTCATAAAGTAATTAACCGTCTGACGGGGGTAATTCAAGTAATTACAAACCACCATGATAAAGTACTAAACATGAGATGATAAAAGATGCTACATCCAAATAGCTTTGCTAGATCTACCCACCCATGTACACATCGGAAAGTAAAAATCCAATCATAAGGATGAACCATATTCACTACCCATCACCAACTAAACATGCCTCAAGATCTAAGAAGAATCCTCATACGGGTACTCCTCAATCCCTAATGACTCCCTTATGTCGCTCATATCCTCGGAAGGATTCTCCTCCTCATCGCTGACATCATCAACACGGTCCTCCAAAATGGGTGTCCAATCAATCGGACGTTCGAGAAAAATGAATCATGTCTGGGTAACTGAATCATACGATAGATAGGCGAACAAATGAATCCCATTGTTGGGGGATAACAAAACGTACTCCCTCACGATTGACTAAACGAAGATCTCCTCTACCAACATAGCGATATCGACCATAGAAGTTGCGGATGACAAAGAGCGAGAAGGTGAATAAGGAAAAACACACATGTAATTGGGCATTGGATCCTTTATGCCACCATATAGGTCTTGCATCTTTCATTTATTTTTCTGGGTGACATTATGAGTACATATCCTTACCCTGGTACTACGGGCGGTTACTTTCAACATAACTTGGTTATGCTCTCAGTGATTGTTGGGATTGCCAAGTCGGTTACGTGAGTCCCTAGCCCCATTGAGGTATCATAACTTGGTGCCATTTCTGATCCCTAAGGCTCATCTTGGTCTTCACCTCCATACCCCAAGTACCAATTGTATTCCATCCACTCACTTATAGGATTAAACACTATTTTGTCGTCACTCCTCACTAGATTGCAATTAGGGATGCCTCCTATTCACAAACTAGTCGAGTTCAAAGATTGATACCATGACGTCGTTACTAAGGCATAGACTATAGGCCCCTCGAGCTCGAAGTTCCCATTGGTGGCTCCCCCATCCAATTTAACATCAAAGGACCATTGTCACATCACCCTCGCTAGGCACAACCCCATAGGACATGGGTCATTTAGACCACAACTCTATGCATAAAAAGTCGTGCTATCTTGGTGCATTATTGTCATCATCATCGTTCATCTCGTGTTGGAAATTGAGTCCTTCCATAGTCAATGACCACACACACTCTACATCCCACTCGTGTCATAATGAAATAGGTTCCACAAATTATCACAATATTCATCATACATACCAAGTAATGATTTCAATCATTACTTGTCTCATCACACACAATTTCACTTCAAGTACAAAATTATTGTTCGAAGAACCACACAGAGTACTAAATGTCTCCATGCCTCCTACCATACAAATATCACATCAACAAGTCATTAAAGTCTTATGAGGTTATTCACCGCTCTCCAAGTTCCTCATTCTCACAATACTACCACTATTAGATAAGGGATCTTATCCTGTCATCACTATGCAAGGGATCTATATTGCTTCCACTTTGGTCTTCAGTAATTGCTTTGCTTCCTTTAGTCTGGTTTCCACTTTTATATTAGTGACATCCATGCTCCGTAGTTGTCATAACATCCTTTCAACGACCACTTTTACTTAACTAACAATATTGTTTCTTAACACAATAAAGCTACTGCTTTCCTTTTACCTAACTTTTCTTAATCTGACTCATCTTTTATTTAATGTTTAGGGGTTGGGTTACAACCCTCAAGTTCTATTATATAACATACACCATATAGAATCAACAATGATTATAACAATATACGTAATAGTATTGCATAGAGGCATTAGCCTTCACAACACAAACATAAATTATATAACATACACCATATAGGATCAACAATGAATATATCAATATACATAATAGTCTTGCATAGAGGCCTTAGCCTTCACAACACAAACATAGAATATCTCGTACAACATCAATATGAGAATCATTGAGTTCATCTCGTCATAACACTAAGATCATAAGATAACATCATGATATTCATAGGATTAATACACCATTCCTTAGAATCACACAAATAAAGCATTTGCTTCTATCCCATCAACCACACATACAATATATCATATTACCACCACACAATGGAATCATAAGATTAATCACAATATTATTTATAAAACATGCATCATGCCATGTTTCCATAATTACGAAACCATAAGATTCATTCATTAATTCATAGCTCTACAACAAATCATAAGTTATAGAGTCAAGTACTTCAAGTAATAAATAATCGTTCACCACTTATCATTCTCCTTAATAAGGTCTCATAATGACTCCTACTCTTAATTTCAAGTCTCCTAACCTTAATTAACAAGCATTATGAATCTAATTCATAGAACAACATCACAATGCACAAATGGAGTTATACTTAATTAGAATTAAATCAATTAACACAATATGTCCTATTTTCTCACAGTTATGTACCTTTTTTTTGTAAAACCAATAACTTCTTCATCTCTCAATATATTTTTATGAAATTTGTCAACAGAAATAAATTTAACTTTATTTTCTAAATTGGTCCCATACATCACCATAGGAAAAACACAAAAAGAGAACTAACAATTTTATCGAAACAGAGTCCAAGGCACATGTTTCCTCTTAAATTAGTTTCCTAACTTAGTGAAATAAAATAAGAGTGACCCCAAATTTTAAATCTTATAATGTCTATTTTTTATACATGTTCACCATATTCACAGATAATTTCCAGATTGATCCCTGTTCATCAAACAAACAACAAAGGTCATGATAAAGTATCTAGTACAAGGGTCATTTTGCACAAATTATAATAATTTTATTTATTATCCAAAAATTACATTTCATGCATGAAAACATAAGCACCAAATGTCTACTTTCAAAGTATAATTTTATTTTCACCACACGAAAACCCTAAAATTCCTAGTAACCAAATTCATTTGGTATGTAAGTGCAACAAAAACTCAAACATCTTGGAGGCATCATTCATAGCACTCAAACACTTGATCAATCAATTTTCTAAAACACTAAATCAATATTTATGACTCCCAACATGGGGTCCAACACCATCAACACATGAAATGCATGAGAAAGAAAAGAAAGATCCTATATCATGGTGGTGATTTTCGAAAATGCAAAGAGAAATAGCACTAGGCCTCTTGCTTTCACCCAATAAGTCTAGAAACATGTGAGAGATGATTGAGAGAAGAGATTGAGAAATTAAACTTAGAAATGAAAAGAACAACTGAAAATCTAATTCCCATTCAAGAATTAACTCAAGCTCCACAAAATCCCCTTCAATCACTCAACCCTAGGCCTCTAAGAACAAGAGAGAAAATGAGTTCTTCCCCCCCTTTCTCTGGATGAAAGTGGCACACACCTCTAGGGTTGTGTTGCCTTATGTAGTGGGTCCTAATCCCACTTGGATTAAGGCCCAATTAGGTCAGGTGCCTTAATCCCCTATTTAAGCTTCATGACATTTAATCGTAGCTTTAACTCACTTCTAATTATTAATTCTAACTCTAACTAAGTCTTTTTATTTAATAAATCCTCTTTTAAAAGAATTTTGGTCATATTTACCAATATGCCATTAATGAATTGACCAAAGTCAACTCATTCTCATTGACCATAATGGTCTATGATTGACTTTGTTAACTTAAAGTGAGTCATTTCCTCATTTTTCCTCTAGTCCTAATCTATTGTATCTCTAATAATTTAATTACTTGATTGCTAAGCCATCAATACTATTATTTTAATAGTAATATTTCAAAATTCCTATAATTGAATTTTTGGAATGTTAAAAAACCTTATTTCTTTCTTGACCCATTCGCAATGTGTTAAACCCTAGCAGAGAGCATCAAAGTGTAGTAGAGTGTTCGAGTCTAAAGCCCTAGCAGATAGTACCAAATCATAACAGCATGTGAAACCCTAGCAGAGAGTACCAAATGGTTGGTGGCCCGGTGGAGTAGAAGGCGACATTTGTTCTCAATCGTGGCTAGTCTTTTGCTCTTGTAGTTGTTTTTTTGTGGTTGGATATGTGCCTCGTGTATGTTCGTTGGTGTGGGTTCTGTTTGTAATGAGGGCATGTGGGTGGGGTTGGTGTATGAGGTAAAAGCATGTTAGTCTGGGGTCAGAAACAAAAAAAAAATGTTTAAATGGGTCATTGGATTCTTTGCTTTTATGGCGGAGAAAAGGCATTTGCATCGTTGTGTGTTTTGTTTTGTTTTCTTGTCTTAGTTGTACTCAGTTATACAAAGAAAGCATGTACAAAAAAGTGAAAAAGAAAAAATTATGATAAATAAAATTTTATTGTTTGTCTATTACAGGGACTGTTTTTACTTTGGTTATACATCATAGTGGTTAGTTTGTCAAAGACCACCAGTTATCTTATAAGGCTGTAGATGTTGATGCATATAGCAATTTGGACAATGACACTTGGTCATACTATGAAGCTCTTGCATTGGTTATTTGCTTGGGTTACCAATGTAGCCAATTAAGGTTGTGGTGGAAGCTGATAGAAGTCAACTTTGAAGATGGATTAAAGCAGTTTAGTGATGACAAGCATGCATTGGAATTGGAAGAATATGCAGTGAATAACAATGGTGAAGCAAATTTGTATGTTGAACACTTGTCTGTCAATCAACCTCAATATATATCATATGAGGAGTTGCTCCAGCTTGCACATGCTTTTCTGGATGAGGACGAAGGTGAAAGGAATGGTGCACATGTTGATGAAAATGATGGTGCTGAAGTTGGTCATGAGGATGTTCAACATGTGGTCCAAATGCTGAAGTTGGTGTTGAGGTGGAGGGGGGAGGAAGCTCCAAAGGGAGGAACTGATGGAGGGGTGGGTCCTTATGAAAATGATGTAGTTGATGATGGAGGGAGTCAAAATGTTGTCAATGAAAGTGGGGATGTTGTTTGTCATAATGAAAATGGTGCAGATAATGTCATGTCAACTGGGCAATTTGAAGATGAGGATGATTCATTCTCTCCAAGTACCTCAAAAGCCAGTGATGAAGATATTGATGATGATACTGAATTTGTGGATGACATGGGCAGTGCTGACAATACTGGAGCTTGTTTGGCTCATTTTGCATTTGATTTACCTAACATGGATGATGTTGGAGATGATGTAGATGCTAACTACATGTCTGAGGAGTTGGACAATGGGAGTAAGTCAGATGAGGATGGCAACTTTAGGCCCAGAAGGAGTATCGGGTTTGGACCTCATGAACTGTGTAAGGAGTTTAAGTTCAGGCTTCACATGCAATTTAGTTCACTCACCCAGTTCAAGGAAGCAATAATGGAACATTTTGTCTTAAATGAGAAAGAAGTCATATTCATTAAGAATATTAAAAAAGGGGCTAGGGTTGTTTGCTCACAAAAGTGTGGTTTTCTATGTTTGGTAAGCAGAGTTGGGAGAACTGAAACATTCGAGGTAAAGACTTTGACCGATGAACATACATGTCCCAGAGTGTTTAACAAGAAGAATGCTAAGTCTAAATGGGTTGCAAGGCAGATTTTGGACAGGCTAAAGTCCAATCCTCATATGACTATGAATGAAGTGGTTGATGACATTAGGAGTAGATATGCAACTAGTATTACATCAGTAACTTCTTATAAAGCTAGACAAATTGCATTAGCCATTGTGGAAGGGGATGCAATAAAGTAATATGCAATGCTGAGGTCTTATGGTGAAGAGTTGAAAAAAGTATGTGAGGGGAACAAATGTTTATTATCAGTTGAGAGACTTGCTCATCACCGCAACCTAGATTTGAAAGATTGTATGTATGTTTAGATGGCAGCAAAAAAGTTTTTCAGCAGACCTACAGGCCTTTTATAGGTATTGATGAGTGTCATCTAAAAAACAAATATGGTGGAAAATTATTGGTGGATGTTGGCAGAGACCCTAATGACCAGAATTTCCCAATAGCTTTTTCTGTTGTGGAAACTGAGACAAAAAATACCTGGAGTTGGTTTTTAACTTACTGTTTGAAGACATAGGAGATCCGGGGACCAATGTATGGATTATATTATTTGATCAACAAAAGGAATAAACTGTCCATGTGAACCCTTTCAAAATTTTACTTTGAAAGTTCAAGTGAATTTAACTTATTTTAAATACATTTATGTTGCAGGGAATTGTTCAATCATTGCAGGAATTTAGGGGAATTGGGGAGCACAGATTTTGTGTTAGACATCTTTATAGCAACTTTAAGAAAAAGGTTTGGAGGTGGGCTTATGATGATGGATTTAATGATGGCAGCAACAAAAGTAACTTATGAGGCTGCATGGGAGGAGAAGACGCTCCAGCTTAAACAACTCAACAATGATGCATATAATTGGTTGGTGCAAAGCGTCATGTTCTCATTAACATAATAGATTCGTTCAATTCTACCTTGTTAGCTACTAGAGATAAACCTATATTGACCATGGTTGAGTGGATAAGGACTTATATTATTAAGAGATTTACTGCAGAGAGAAACGACCAAAAACAAAGCGGGGATGTGATGTGTAAACCTATGAACAGGCTATCTAGAGAAATTGAGTTTAGTTCAAGCTGGTATGCAACTTGGCTTGGTGGGCCAATCTCTGAAGTGACACATTCTGTTACACAAGACAAATATGTGGTGAATCTGGAGAAGCAATCATGTACCTGTAACTTTTGGGATCTTGTTGGTATTCCAAGTCGCCATGTTGTAACTGCTATCAGGAATGTTGAAGGTAAGCTTGAAATATATGTTCATAGATACTATAAGAAATATCTCTACAAAATG
Source organism: Glycine soja (assembly GCF_004193775.1). Taxonomy (NCBI): domain Eukaryota; kingdom Viridiplantae; phylum Streptophyta; class Magnoliopsida; order Fabales; family Fabaceae; genus Glycine; species Glycine soja. The sequence continues at coordinate 12,351,215 of NC_041012.1, read as the reverse complement.
TGTTATGAGCAAATCATTAGTCCTATAAATGGCCATGAGCGATGGCCACGTGCAAATGAAAAAGACATTCTGCCACCAGCTTATAAAAGATGGCCTGGGAGACCTAAGAAGCTGAGGAGAAGGGAAGTAGAATTCGAGTTAGGAGAAAGGAACCGGGACCCATTGAATGGGCACTTAGCAACAAGGTCAGGAAAATAAGAGTTGCAATGCCATGTAGGAGATGTGATGAACAAAACCACAATGTTAGGACATGCAAGAAACCTGCACCTTCAGCACCGACAAGTAGACCAGATCCTGCAAATTCAACAACTACAACAATACCAACAACTGTTGTACCTCCAGAAGCTGCAAATTTAGCACCCGTGGTGCGACTAGAAGCTGTAACATCAACATCTGTAACTACACCAGCATCTGTGGTCACCACAAGCTGAAACTCCACAACCTGAAACCACACCAGCAGCTGCAAGTTCACAACCTGCAACTTCTAAAGCTAAGGGGACTACTACCAAAAGTAGTGCAGCAGTTGGTAAGACAACTACTGCCAAAGGTAATGGAACAAATTGGTTCATCATCATATACTCAAACATTATGCAAAATGTTTCTGATTTTTTTATATTGATTTTTGTATGGTAAATCAACAAAGAGGAATACGGAGAATAGAATAAAGAAGCATTGACCCTCTCACCCTACTCCCCCCATCTTGATAAAATAGATTAATCTAAGAGTACTGTACACTACACAGCTAGAACATGGTATGGTGATTCGGTGATGGATTTTGGTTTTTGGGGCAGTAGGGATTGACGCAATGCCTATGGCGGTTGAAACTGGAACCATGGCTTTTGGGGCAGTGGGATTATCTTTTATTATTAATTTCAAAAATGATACGGCATCCTTATTAATTTGTCCAAAAAACTGCACATTAACATGTACCATGTTCCATTTAATTGCATCTAAATTTGGACATAACACCCATTGAATATGAAAATAAACACTAGTTATTACTCAAATTCCAGTCAAACATAGTATTTTTCTAAAACTTAAATATGGGGTCAAATACTTCAATAGCCCATACAACTAACTGCATTTTATTTCCATCATCTCTCATTTCATAGCAGGAACTAAGAACTAATTACAGACCTCAAGCATTTTCATAGTTGAAGGTTGCTATTTTAAAATTGGTATTTCATTCTTTACCATTAAGTCTTCACAATATTTCATTTCATAACGAGGTTTTTACTTCAATGGAAAAGTATTGAAGTAATATTGGGAAATTTAATAGAAAACTTTAAGGTAACCCGTAACCATTCTAAAACTAAAACAGTTCATCCCGAATCTAAATACAAAAATAGCCTCTTCATACAAATGAAAATCTTCTAGGTGTATCATCCCATTTTGAAAGGGTTGATATACTGTACAATTTGAAATATCAGGACATCCAGATTCCTAGACCCGTCAGTTCACGATCTGTAGCAGAACCTGGGTTAGCTAGCTTCTGAATACGGGAAGAAAATTCTTCAGCCTGAAGTGGATTGATCAAAGTCAGAATTTGCACAAGAAAGCAAAAATCAAATTGAATGAAGTATGCACTATGCAGAATTTAAATATTAAACCTATATACAACACTTCCACAACTAATTTCTTTCACCTCCCCCCTCCCTCTGGACTGCTATTTCGGTTCACCTAAGTAATTGAAGGGAAAACCAGGTTTTCCTAATTATGTAAGTAAATGAAAAAAATCCTACAATTCATATTCGTGAATAATAATTATACAGTATCCTCACCCCTCTCATCTAAAGTGGAAAACTTCCTGCAGCAAGGAACAAAACCATTTCAAGAGAACCACAATAACTTTGAAACACCACTTTTTCAATCCCTAAAAAGAGTGCAAATTCTAAAAATCGAGACTAGGAAGCTCTAATATACTGAAAGAAATGTAAAATCAGCATTCTAAAACAATTTCAAGGTTCCTTGATAATTGGTGGTTCCATATTTCTAACAACTTGCATGAGAGAACAGGTCCAGACAAAGCAAAACCATCTTCACTTGGCTAATTGCATACTTGAAGCAAGTTAATCTTGATCCAATTTCTATGTAACAAGCAGAAAATAGCTAAAAAATCCCAATATACAAAAATTAGCACAATGAAAAATACAAACCTACCTTTTCATCAATCCACATCAGAGAAGTTAGTTGATTATTTAGAATTCGAACTACTGCATCTAATGGAGTCATTCCATCAAGGGTATCATGTTCTCCACCCTGAACAAAAACACCATTGTAAGCAAAATTTCTTGCTCTTTTATTAGAATGAAAGAGCAACTAACAACCAATACCTGGTTTGAATTAAGGGATTGGATAACTGATTTGATTTGTTCAGTCATCTGCTCAAGTTCCCTTTCAATCAATTCAGATTGCTCATACCTGCAAATTAAGGTATTAGGAAAAAAATGACATAAAGCATCAGCAATGAAGTTAACGTGGGAAAAGGAGTTATAAACTCTAAATCTGATGATTTTCATAAACGTGTAAAGTGGAAAACTTAATTTCATATGTAAATTCTTTATTTTTAGTATACAGAATTTAGTGTGATACAATTCTCTCTCCATTTCAAGGTCAGGGCAAACCAACCTCACCGAAGATTTGCAATGAAATTACAGATAATCTACCAATAAGAATTCCAACATTCAATTCCTAGTCAAATAGTCATGAGTGAAAGGTTGACTAAGTGGGCCAATCCTAGCTGGCAAAAAAATAAAAGGTTCAGCATGCCAAAAATATTGAAGTTAATCGACCAACTACTTAAATATTCTGAATTTAATATAATATTGTAAAGGTGACTAATCATTGAAATTATCCAAATAAAACTACAAAAAAATACAAGTGTTTTTTGGTATTGTTAGTGTCCTATTGCCAATATTGGAGAATGGGGATTGAATTCTGGAATTCCACCAGGGGCCCTTCCTAAAAACATAGTTCCATGAACTATCATATCATTTAATCTCTGACAGTTGCATTGAGATTTAAACAACACGTATAAGGCTATAACTGTTTTAAATCCTTATCATGTAGTAATTTATATTTCAGTAAACAACATGAAAGACAAATTTGTATTCAGTAAGTAATCAGTAGCACAAAAGCAGTTGAAAGCTAATGATATTAATTATTGCAACTTGAATCAATTGACAGTAAGACAACGAAATCTGCCAAGTTGGTGATTTTAACAATCTGACCATTAATTTAAACTTACTTTATCATGTTGATGTTGTATCTCAAAATTCATAAAACTTAAAACAACAACTAAGCACATATAACAAAGCAGTTATATTTTCATTCTTTTGAAAATCATAGTACACATGGACTAACAGTTTGCTAGAGTAGCCAAAAATGTTGGGTCATTATCATACATACTTTGTATTTTTACAGTCATAGTTGTTCATGCTTTTATGAAATTGGGCATACAAGAGTAATATGATAACTACATAAAAAATAATTCAGCCATCACAGGTCAAAACCAAACCAGATTGAACTGAAGATTGGATTCAATATGGCAAAATAGGGTAAAAACTTTAAATATAGAATATATCAAACCATCAGTGGACCCATCCAGATAACTCACATTGCATCTCTTGTAGATGCAGCTTCATCATCATGAAGTAATCCACGCTCATCCTTGTAAATACACTCCGCTTCTTCCTCCATACTTTGTAAAGCCTTATCAACCTAATACAGGGGTGACAATAAAAAGCCTCCATCACAATACGAAACACATTTCAAAAATGTTTTGTGAACCGTTTAATGCATAGATCACTGTGTACTTTTTGATTGTGTTGAGCATAAATTTTATATCATACTAAAAACTCAATTTGATAGCCCATAAAAAAAAGTAAAATGAAATGACTATAATCATGTAGCTTCATCTATAAATTAGATATTAAAACAAGACTTAGACTATGGTGGTTAAGTGTGATAATTTGTGTATGGTGCACAAATTATTTTAGTCCTTGAATTAATCTATGGGACATTATTTTATTTTGGACTTCCCACACCCTATTATTCCTCCCGTTATGATACACCCTTTACATCAAATCACTCCAAGGACCCCTCAACCACCTCCGAAGACAACGATGTCTTCCCCGCCTGCAGTTCCTTCGTCCGTTGAGCCTCCATCGTCTTCTAGAAATCATAGGACTGGTGTTGTTGCAGCAGGGACAGCAGTTGTTCGATGGAGTCCGTTGACCCTCCATCGATGAATTCTGGAGTGTCAAACGTAGACCCCTCGCAATAGATGATCTAGTGACGCCGATTAATTTGTTTGAGTATGGGCTTGCGTTCCTCAGTGTGGCATATTATAAGCATTCAAAGTTGCAAGCGCTGAAAGCAAAGGAGGCACAGAAGAAGACCGCACAGGCAGATGAGGAGGAAGGGAGGTTGCTCGAGGACAAAGATGACAAGAGGAATGACCAACAAAATTAATTGATTTTTTTTTTTTTATTTCATTTCCTGTTTTATTTTACACATTCAAGGAAAAAAAAAGGTACGAGGAAAAATAAAACGAGAAGGAAAAGGATTGAATTTGGAGGTTGTTAGATTACATTTATCTTTACATTATCTTGTATTTATTATTACATAAAAACTTATGATTCTGATTAATATGTAATTACCTAATAATCAGTAATTGATTGATAAGTAATCAATACCAATTCTGATTTCTCCATTATAAATAAAGATGAGATGTGATCATCTAAGATACACAACATTGCAGTAAAACACTGTTATATGGTATAAAAGTTAGGTTCTTCTTGAGAGAGAGGAATAACGAAAACCCGTGCTCCACTGGGGACCTTTCTTCTTGTCTCCTGTCTTCCGGTGAACTTTTCTACTCACTTTCCCTTTTTCCGACGATTTTTCTCCTATTCTGGTGCATTTTTCAACAACTGCGCCGCTGTACACCATCGGAATTCCGATGACCTTCCCATCAAGTGACCCCATCACCAGCATTGTCATGCTTCGATCTACATGATGGTGGTGACGACAACATCATCAAAGCCTTGGCGCTCTCTCACGTGCGCTTCCTTTGCGCACCAAACAGCTTTTGAGCGCCCAACTGTTCCGACACGTGGCGACGCATCTGGCCATATTTCCAGCCTTCGTATCTGATGCCAGGCTCCCTGAACTGAGCCACACAAAGCCCAGCCAGTTTCAGGCCATTCCAGGACTGTTTCATTTGTCGGGTCTTATTTTCAACACTTTGTTTTAATCGCATTTCTGTTTTCATTTATCATTTATCATGTCTTATGCTTTTTTCATGGGTGAATAGTACCCGTTGCCATTGCTAAAGACTGCCACATTGTCCATGTGCCCAACCAACTCAAAACACTGCCGCACCCGGCCCCTTGCAGGGCCCTGGCACATGAAGTTCACGCACATGATGCGTGACGCATCTCCAGCTAGCATCACACTAGTCTTCTCTCCCTCCGCCTCAAGGTGTCCCCGGTGGACCATTCTTTTTTTTTCCCAGGTGCAGGGCCCTGGCGCTCTCCAGCAAACTGCCTTTAGCTTTTATCAGGTTGACCACATTTGTAACAAGCTCGATTCATATGAAATATCGCCGAGCTTGAAGGGGAGTGTTAGATTACATTATCTTGTATTTATCATTACATAGAAACTTATGATTTCACCAAGATCCCTGAGTTGTCTTCAAAATATTGATTTGAAGCTTCCAAATGATGGTTTTACAATAGTCAACTTGCTTTTCTTAGGCTAATGGATATTCCAGCTCTCTCTTTCTAGCAATTTTCCCTGACTTCACCAACATCCTTGTGTTGTCCTTCAAACGTTTTTTGGTGGTACTCCCTTTTTGTAATATTTTTTATTTATTAGTGGGAATAAATTTTCTTGTAACAAGCTTGAGGAGGAGTGTTGAAAATCATAATAAATATTTTGATTCTAGTATTAATTACATTTTATAGGGATATTATCTTTGATTTAGAGGAAACAAAATATCCTCTATTTATGTATAATTAATGTAATTATCTTATATAAACACATCCGTTGTGTACTCTGACACACGGTTTTAGTCTAATATCCCTCTATATTTTCTCCTAGTTTACAGAGGCAAATATGGAAACGTCATTATCCTCTCTGGGCATTTTTTTAATTTTGGTTTATAGATCTTCTTCACGTTGCTAATGGTTGCGGTGGATAGTTAATTAGTAGATTTGGATTTGAGATTCCTGCATTTGTTGTTGTGCCCACAGAGACAATTATGTGTTATTAGAGCAATAGTCTTCAATCCTTCTATTTTATTTAATCTCATTTCGGTTTTCGGTAGTTTAGTTTTCTCATCTGTTATGTTATTGTAGAAACTTGATTTATGGAGTTTACATGCTTATTATTCATAGTACATTTCAATTTTTAGTAATGTGAATTTGGGAATAATCTTATACCCAAGTTGTCTGAAAAATTTCACTACTCACTCAGCTAATAACTATAAACAAATGGCAATGGTTTAACTCTTCCGAATTACTCTATTTCAGTTGGATGTGATACAAGATTTACAGAAGAAGTGATTGCCAGAGATGGTGGAGGGTCGTTGAACGGAGGAACTGTTGGCAATGAAGTCACCGTCGGAGGTAAGGAGAGGGAAAGAAGAAGAATAAGATCGGGAGTGATTTGATGTAGAGGGTGTATCATAATAGGGGAACAAGTTGGGGGAGGAATAATACGGTGTGGGAAGTCCAAAATAAAACAATGTATCAAAGATTAATCCAAGGGCTAAAAAAATTTGTGCACTATTAGAATATTAGAGCATGTGTTGTATAACTGTATAAACAGTTTTGTAATTCTGTGTACTTGTAAGGGATGTTAGCCTTTGCTAACAGCACTTCTCTAGCATTAGATATCTGATAACAATTAGTTAATTCAGTTAGTTCAGTTAGTTTGTTAGTTAATTCAGTTAGCCTTTGCTGTTAGTTAGATTCTGTTACTGCTAGTGTAAAGGTTCAGAGGTCTATATATACCTCTCGTTGTAACCAACTCAGATTAACTTTTCAGTCTAGTAATAATATTAGTCTTTTCTCTCAATTTTCTCGTCTTCTCAAACACTTTCTCACTCAATTTGATCAAATATGGTATCGAAAGCCTATCCTTTGTAGTTATCATTCAAGATCTGTGTATCCATGGCTTCCGCACCTTTGAATCCTGTATCATAGTCGTTCCCAAACACCATTGTTGAGAAGCTCGATGATTCAAACTACCTTCATTGGCGACATGTAGAACCAGTGATCAAGGCGCATAAATTGCAGCGCTTCATCGTCAATCCCGTCGTTTCGCCTCACTATCTCACGGAGGATGATCATATTATAGATCGCGTGAATCCTGAGTATGAAGCTTGGGAAGTTCAGGACCAAACACTTTTTGTTTGGCTACAGTCCACACTCTCAAAATTAGTCTTGTCGGGCGTGCTGGGCTCAAATCATTCGTATCAGGTTTGGGGCAAGATCTATGAGCATTTTAGCTTGCACACCAAATCTCGTGCTAGACAATTGACAACCGCGATGTGTGCGGTTTCACTTGAAGGCAAATCTATTGATGGATATTTGTGGAAAATCAATAGTTATGTTGATGAACTTGCTGGAGTTGGAGTTCTGATGCAACACGAGGAATATGTTGAGGCATTGCTTGAAGGGCTCCTGCCGAATTATGCACTGGTAATTTCTGTAATTGAAAGCAATAAACACATTCCATCAATAGCTGAAATTGAGGCCTTGCTTTATGGCCATGAAACACATCTGGTTCGTTACAATAAAGAAGCTCAAATGTTAAGCTCTTCATCGCTGAACTACACTCAAGGTTATTCACACTTGAATTCCTATAAACTTGGTGATTTTGGTGGTTCTAGAGGATCTTTTGGCCGTGGTAGTTGTCGTAATGGTCCTTCTGATCGTGGTGCCGGACATAATGGTGGTGGTTCCAGTAGAGAACGAGGTAATGGCAGATTTGCCAACTTTCAATGTCAAATCTACCTCAAGTATGGTCACACTGCCAATGTGTGCCATTTTCGGTCTGACATGAGCTTTCAGCCTCATGAATCACTCACCTTCTTTGATCCTGCCACACTCCAAGCAATTCCTTACTCTTCTGATTCTATCAGATCTTCCAATATCTGGGTCAATCCTAATTCTAAGCCTGCTGTATCAGCTCTATGCTTACTAATTCCTCCTCTCATGGGAATGGTACTGCAACCTCAACCTGGATTTCAGATTCAGGAGCCAGCTTTCATGTAATTGGAGAATCACAGAACATCAAGCAATTCACTCATTTTGATGGACCTGACCAAATCTTCATAGGAAATGATGAAGGTTTGAATATTTCTGATTTAAACTTCACAAACTGTTACATGTTCCTTCAATATCAAAAAATCTGTTAAGTGTGAGTCAGTTTGCTAAAGATAATTCTGTTTACTTTGAATTTCATCTTCACTTTTGTCTTGTGAAATCTCAGGAGACCAATAAAGTCTTTCTTCAAAGAGTTGTTGGTGCTGATGGTCTTTACTACTTCCATAACCTCAACCTTCAAGACAATTCTCCTTTGCTTTTATCCACTTCAACTTCAACTTCAGATAATGGCTTGCTTAGTACAGATACCACTATTAATAAAAACTCTAGCTATTAATAAAAACTCTAGTGAGGTCCCTAATTCTGTTGTTTCTCCTTTGCTAGTCTTTGGCATACTAGATTAGGTCATCCTAATAGACATGTAATGCCGCTAGTTTTCAAACATTGTAATATTTCTCCATCAAATAAAAACTTCTAAGATTTTTGTTTCATGTCGTATGGCAAAGTCTCACAGATTACCATCTCACACTTCTATTTTTGTTTATTCTCTTTTGGAACTTATCTTCACAGACTTGTGGGGACCCCCACATTTAACTTCATATGTTGGTTATAAATATTATGTGTCCTCATTGGTGTTTTTTCTAGGTACACTTGGATATTTTCCATCAAATCTAAGGGTGAAACTCTCTATTTTTCAAGCTTTTAAGTCAATGGTTGAACTAAAACTTAATACTAAAATCAAAAGTGTTCAATCTGATTGAGGTGGTGAATATAGACCTTTTACTGCACTTCTAAATTCTTATGGCATCTCTCATAGACTTATTTGTCCTCACACTCATCATCAAAATGGTATGGTTGAAAGGAAACATAGGCACATAGTTGATTTGGGCCTTACATTGTTAGATCATGCATCATTACCCCTACAATTTTGGGATTATGCTTTTACCACTGCTGTCTATCTAATCAACAGACTTCCTACTACTTCCCTAAATTTTTCCATACCTTTTGTCACTCTCTTTAACAAGGATCCTGATTTTCAATTCCTTAAAACATTTGGTTGGGCTTTTTTACCCTTGTTAAGACCTTATCATGCACATAAACTTGATTTTAGATCTCACGAATGTTTACTTTTAGGGTATTCTTCATCTCATAAAGGTTACAAATGTCTGTCTCCTTTTGGAAGAATATACATATCCAAAGATGTGCTGTTTAATGAATTGAGATTCCCTTATTTTGATCTTTTTCCCTCCTCTTCTAACTTAGTCAAAAATCTTGACTCTTATTTCACTCACTTAGCTTTTAAGGTAGTGAGGAAAAACTGTCACTTGCTTCTTTCATTCAAATAACATATATATATATATATACAAAGAGGAGAGAGAAGCTTGAAAGCTTTGATAAGACAGGACACACTGTTGTCTTCTACTATAAGCTAAAACAAATACAGAAATCTATTCTAAAGATACACATAATTATAACTCATAATTATAACACTCCCCCTCAAGCTGGAGCATATAAATCGTAGGCTCCAAGCTTGGAACATATAACCTGAATCCTAGGCCCCCTTAAGGGTTTAGTCAAAATATCTGCTGGCTGATCACTGGAGTTAATGAACTCAGTGACAATTTCTTTAGACAGTAATTTCTCCCGAATGAAGTGACAATCAATCTCAATGTGCTTAGTCCTCTCATGGAAGACGGGGTTTGAAGCAATGTGAAGAGCAGCTTGATTATCACAATATAGCTTCATTTGCATCACTTTGCAAAAATTCAACTCTTCAAGAATTTGCTTAACCCACATAAGTTCACACGTAACCACAGCCATAGATCTATATTCAGCCTCTGCACTAGATCGAGCAACAACAGATTGCTTCTTGCTTTTCCAAGAAATAACATTCTCTCCAATGGAGACACAATATCCGGATGTGGATCTCCTATCCATAGGACAACCAGCCCAATCTGCATCACAATACCCAGATACTTGTGTATTACCTTTGTCTTCATAAAGTAATCCTTGTCCTGGAGCTCTCTTAATGTATCTAAGAATACGTATAACAGCATTCCAATGATCAACACGGGGATTTTGCATAAATTGACTCACCACTCCAACAGCAAAGGAAATATCAGGTCTGGTGATGGTGAGATAAATGAGTTTTCCCACAAGTCTTCTATATCTTTCAGGGTCAGGATACATTTCACTTTGATCTGCTAGAAGCTTCAAATTCGGATCCATAGGGCCATCAACAGGTCTACAATTCTGCATGCCTGTTTCCTTCAAAATGTCAAGAGCGTACTTCCTCTGAAAAATTACAACACCATCTCCTGACTGAGCCACCTCAATACCAAGGAAGTACTTCAAACTTCCCAAGTCTTTGGTCTGAAAATGACTGAATAAGTGCTCCTTTAGCTGACCAATCTTAGTAGCATCATTCCCTGTAATCACTATATCATCCACATATACTATCAAATAAACACACTTCCCAGGGGATGCATGACAATAAAAAACAGAATGATCAGCCTCACTACGTTTCAACCCAAAAAGTCGAACAATATGACTGAATTTACCAAACCAAGCCCGAGGGGATTGCTTCAACCCATAGAGAGATCGACGCAGCTTACAAACAAGACCATACTCCCCCTGAGCAACAAACCCAGGAGGTTGCTCCATATAAATCTCCTCTTCAAGGTCACCATGGAGAAATGCATTTTTAATATCAAGCTGATGGAGAGGCCAATGACGCATGGCAGCCATAGCAAGAAACAGACGGACAATAGTAATTTTAGCTACCGGAGAGAAAGTGTCACAATAATCAAGGCCATATATCTGAGTATAGCCTTTAGCTACTAAGCGAGCCTTAAGTCGATCAATCTCACCATTAGGCCCAACTTTAACTGCGTAGACCCATCTACAACCCACTGTCTTCTTGCCAAAAGGAAGAGGGACAAGTTCCCAAGTACCACTATGTTCAAGAGCCTGCATTTCATCAATCATAGCCTGTCATCATCCAGGATGACTAAGTGTCTCATGAACATTAGAAGGGACAGAATGTGAAGATAGAGAAAAAACAAAAGAAGAATATGAAGGAGACAAACGATGATAACTCAAAAAATTATAGATAGGATGAGGATTACGAGTAGATCTAGTACCTTTCCGGATGGCAATGGGTCAGTCTGAATCAGAGGAAGGAGAGATGGCAGGATCCATGGCTTGAGGAGTGATTGAAGGAGAATGAAAATCATGAGGTGAACCTTCAAGTACTGGAGGACCAACATCAGTCGAATGCGGAGGAGAAGATGGAACTTCACTGACATTTTGGTTTGAAGTATCTAGAGGACGTGGAGAGGGAATTGGAAGAACATTCTGGATGGAAGAAGAATGATCCATAGATGGTGAAAAGAAGGGTGTGTCTTCAAAGAAGGTTATATCTGCAGACATATAGTATCTCCTAGTAGAGGGAGAATAGCATTTGTAACCCTTTTGAAGACGAGAATAACCTAAAAAGACACATTTGATTGCTCGGGCAGAAAGTTTGTCTAAACCGAGATAAATCTTGGACAAAACAAGTACAACCAAACACTTTAGGTGAAACATGGAATAATGAATCATGAGGGAAAATGATTGAGTGAGGAATTTGATTTTCAAGGGAGGATGAAGGCATTCTGTTAATTAAGAAACAAGCAGTAAGAACCGCATCCCCCCAATGGTGTGTAGGAACATGGGAGGCTAACATTAGTGAGCGTGCGGTATCAAGAAGTTGACGATTTTTTCTTTCAGCTATACCATTTTGCTGTGGTGTATGGGGACAAGTGGATTGATGTAAAATGCCTTTTGAGGATAAAAGGGAGGAAAAATCATGAGAGAAATACTCTTTTGCATTGTCGCTTCTAAAAATCTTAATTGTTTTCCCAAATTGGTTTTCAATCTCATTGAGAAAGGACATAAAGATAGGCAAAAGTTCAGATCTGTCTTTCATTAAATAGACCCAAGTACATCTAGAAAATTCATCAATAAAGGTTACAAAATATCGAAAACCAAAAGATGTAACCCGGCTTGGTCCCAAAATATCAGAATGAATGGTAGAGAAAACTGAATTACATCTTTGGACAGTTTGTGGAAATGATGACCTAACATGTTTTCCTAGTTGGCACGACTCACATTCTAGGACTCTAAGATTCTTCAGACTATGAACCATCATTTTCAGCTTTGGTAAGCTTGGGTGGCCTAGACGATCATGCAAAAGTTTGGGATTTGAAATTGCAGAACAGGAAACAGAAAAGTTGGATTTCTGGTAGTAAAGTCCTCTTGATTCACGTCCTTCTCCAATCACTCGACCCGTGCCATGTTCCTGAATAACACAGGAATTAGAAGTAAATGTTATTGAACAATTTAATGAACGAGTTAACTAACTCAATGAAATTAGATTATAGGGACACTGAGAAATAAATAAAACAGAATCCAACTTTAATGAGGAAGACAAAGAGACTTGACCACTTCCTTGAACTGCAACTTTGGAACCATTAGCTACAGTAACAAAATGGGGAATTTTTGGAAAAGACATGAATGTAAAAGCGGACTTGTTACCAGAAATATGATCAAAGGCACCTGAATCAAGTATCCAAGGACTAGAACCGTCAATAGATTGAGAAATACATGCTGTTGAATAACATGATACAGAGGAAGGTGAAGCCGGGCTGCTGGATTTCTCAGATTTCAGCTTCAAATACTCTTGGTACTCTTCATCAGAGAACTTAAACTCTGATTTTTCTGTCTGAGCTACCTTGGCAACTTTTTCAAGAAATCCATGCAGGGAATAACAATTCTCTTGAGTGTGACCCATCCTCTTGCAATATGTGCATTGAGGACGTCCACCTTTTTCACTGCGGCCTCCTCTACTATTATGGCCTCCCCCTCTTCCACGAGATGCAACCATTGCTGAAGTTTCCACCACATCAACTGGATTTTCTTCTTTCAGTGCATGAGGCACACGAAGTAACCTAGTGATGAGAGAGTCCATTGATGGAACTTGATCTCCAGCAAGAACTTGATCATGCACATGATCAAAGTCAGAGTGTAGACTCCTCAGGATGAGGAACATGTAAAACTTATCCAGTTTTCTATTCATTTCTTCCAATGAGTCAGCTACCAGAAACTTTTTCAGCTCTTCAACTGCAGCCCTAGCCTTTCCTACATGTGCAATCATGTCATGTCCAGTTTGTTTGAGAGCTGTAACCTTCATGGTTGCATCAAAAAGGCTTTGAATGTCATTTGCAAAGATCTCTTGGGCCTTTTTCCAAAACGAATGACACGTTTTGAATGACCTAAGGATCTCCAAAATATCTGGCTCAACTGATTGCCATAATACAGCACAGAGTTGATAGTCAAGCTTCTCCCACTCAAGTTTTCTGTCATTTGGAACAGCATCAACTCCTTTCTCCAAATGGTCATGATGTCCTTGGCCAAGGAACCAAAGCTCCACAGAGGCAGACCAAGATAGATAATTTTTCCAGTTCAGTTTTGTAGTTGTTATTGTTGGGGTTCTAGAAAAGGAAAAAACTGGTCCAGAAGAGGCCATTTCTGATCAACAATGGAAACCCAAAGGAACAAAGGATAGAAGAAGGCACGTGCAGGCACAAAGGCTTGCCAAAATCAAAAAACAACACCTGAAACAGGCTCAGAGAAGAACGACGAAGCTGCCGGAACAAGTTGGGCTAGCTTCCGACGTTGGGACGGCGGCGCGTGAACCACACGCGCCGGAAAACGCAAGGAGCTGTGACGGCACGTGACGGCGCGTGACAACTCCAATGGCGACGCAACCTGTAGGGTTGGGTAGCGCTTTCCAGGGCGGTTCGAACCCTAGGTTCGCTGGAGAGAATGGCGGCCGGAAGTGACGGCGGCCGGCGGCGGACGGCGACGGCGGACGGAACCCGCTCTGATGCCAACTTAGCTTTTAAGGTAGTGAGGAAAAACTGTCTCTTGCTTCTTTCATTCAAATAACATATATATATATACAAAGAGGAGAGAGAAGCTTGAAAGCTTTGATAAGACAGGACACACTGTTGTCTTCTACTATAAGCTAAAACAGATACAGAAATCTATTCTAAAGATACACATAATTATAACTCATAATTATAACACACTCTTAATCCTAATCTATCTCCACCTTCAGTAGTCATTACACCTCAATTGTCTCAATCATCTCCCTCTCATTCTACTTCTGCACCTCTTGTTCCTCCTGGTTTTTCCACTAATCCAATTCATTCACCTACAATTCCTCTTCCTAAATATCTTTCACTCACCCACCCCCTCTGAATCCACATCTGTTTATCCTCAAACTTTAGAGTCCACAACCATTAATACATCCTCCTCTGAGTCTCCTTCAGCACCAAGCTCTATACCAGCTAACACACATCCCATGCAAACAAGATCCAAATCTGGAATTCACAATCCTAGACTACATCCATTATTTCTTACTCATTCTGAACCTAAAACTGTGAAGCAGGCCCTGGAAAATGCAGATTGGCTTGCTGCCATGCAACAAGAATATGATGCTTTGTTGAAAAATAAAACTTGGGACTTAGTTTCTTTACCTTCTAATAGACAAACTATTGGGTGAAAGTGGGTTTTCAGAGTAAAGGAAAATGTTGATGGTTCCATCAACAAGTTTAAAGCAAGGCGTGGTAGTAAAGGGGTTTCATCAAGTTCATGGCTTTGACTTTCATGAGACCTTTTCTCCTGTAATCAAACCTGTCACTTTTTGTATTGTTCTTACCCTTGCTCTGTCACATGGCTGGGAACTATTTCAGCTTCATGTAAATAATGCTTTCTTAAATGGGGTTCTTGAAGAATCTGTATTTATGACATAGCCTCCAGGTTTTGAAGTTGCAGATAGATCCCAGGTCTGCAAGCTAAATAAAGCTCTTTATGGCTTGAAGTAAGCTCCAAGGCAGTGGTTTGATTGGCTGAAATCTACTCTACTTCAGTTTGGATTTGAATGGAGCAAATGTGACATTTCTCTTTTCATCTAAAGGTAGTTCTACCTCTCTAATTCAGCAGCTCACAACCAAACTTCACTGCATTCTCTCTCAAACAACTTGGTCATTTGGATTATTTCTTGGGTCTAGAGATCAAATATCTCCCTAATAACTCTATATTGATGAATCAGAGTAAATACATTCAAAACTTACTTCGCAAAACTCACATGACTGAAACTCATTCTATTTCTTCTCCAATGGTATCTAATTGCAAACTATCTCGACATGGTGCTGATATTTTTCATGACCCAACTTTATACAGATCAGTGGTTGGTGCCTTACAATATGCTACTCTCACTAGGCCTGAAATCAGCTTTGCTGTCAATAAGGTTTGTCAATTTATGGCTGCACCTCTAGACTCTCATTGGGCAGTAGTGAAAAGAATACTAAGGTATCTCAAGGGCACTTTATCTCATGGATTACTTTTTCAGCCTGCTCTTGCTACAAGGCCCTTGGTTATCCGTGCATTTTGTGAGGCTGACTGGGTATCGGATGTGGATGACAGGCATTCCACCTCAGGGGCTGCAATATTTCTTGGTCCAAACCTACTATCTTGGTGGTCCTGCAAACAAAAAGTCACAGCTAGATCCAGCACTAAAGCTGAATATTGCAGTTTAGCTCAAACTTCCATTGAGTTAACATGGATTCATGCTCTTTTAACAGAATTACAAGTACCATTCACTACTCCTGTCCTTTTCTATGACCACCAAAGTGTTGTGTCCATTGCTCACAACCCTGTGTTCCACAGTCGTACAAAGCACATGGAAGTTGATGTCTTCTTCGTTAGAGAAAAAGCTTTGGCCAAACAGCTTTCAATTGTACATATTCTAGCCTTAGACCAGTGGGCTAATGTGCTGACCAAGCCTCTTTCTTCAGCAAGATTTGAGATACTCAACGACAAACTCAATGTGAAGAGTATTTCTTCTGAAAACTCTTCCCCTTGAGTTTGAGGGGGGATATTAGAATATTAGAGCATGTGTTGTATAACTGTATAAACAGTTTTGTAATTTTGTGTACTTGTAAGGGCTGTTAGCCTTTGCTAATAACACTTCTCTAGCATTAGATATCTGATAACAGATCAGTTAATTCAGTTAGTCTGTTAGTTAATTCAGTTAGCCTTTGCTGTTAGTTAGTTAGTTAGATTTTGTTAGGGCTAGTGTAAAGGTTTAGAGGTCTATATATACCTCTCATTGTAACCAACTCAGATTAACTTTTCAGTCTAGTAATAGTATCAGTCTTTTCTCTCAATTTTCTCATCTTCTCAAACACTTAATCACTCAGTTTTATCAAATATGCACTATACACAAATTATCACACTTGACCACCGTAGCCTGCGCCTTAAAACAAACCATAGTTGTCAAAATCATGATTGAGATTGTCTAAACTTTCTAATTTTGAGTGCTACTTCTGCTTGTCGGTTGATGCAAAAATGCCATCTAGCATTCCTGCTGGTTCTAGTGCTTAGTGATTCTAGACTTCATGAGCACCTGCTAGTGCTAGTTATTTTTAGACATACATATGTTCTTAAATATAATTTTACATAACAGGCAAGATCTTTCATCCAAGTGTCACGATTTCACATCTTATGTTTCTTTCTCCCTTGTCTGATGATCCCAAGGTATAGGATCTACAATTTTAACAACCTTGAATAGAACTAACTAAATTCCTGAATTTCTGAATCTATCAATTTCAATTTTAGGTCATAACCCTTAAGATTTATTTGCATCTATAAAATATAAATTTATGATATTGTTTTACTAGCTAACTGCCCAGGTTTTATTGAATTTGTGAGCAGCTGCCTGCCTGTTGAGTTTGTTGCTCTATGCAAACCAGAATCTATTATTTGCTTAATTTACCAATAGTGACCATACTGTTTTTAAAAGGATACTTATTCTAGACACATGCCAACATAAAGGAGCATGCTGTATGTGTTTTCATTTAGATTGAACTCAGGAAAAACCATTTTTTTTCAAAAGATGAAATTTTGATTGAAAGTTGCTTACTGAATACAAATAAGCAAAGGACAAGCATGACGTAAAGTTGACATACAATCAACTTTCCAACCCTAATGGAATAGTATGTCACCATTAGAACAAAGCAGAGTTTGTTGTTAGATAACAAGACAAAGAACGCTAATAAATAGAATACAAGCACAATATTT
Organism: Glycine soja; assembly: GCF_004193775.1. Classification (NCBI taxonomy): domain Eukaryota; kingdom Viridiplantae; phylum Streptophyta; class Magnoliopsida; order Fabales; family Fabaceae; genus Glycine; species Glycine soja. The sequence continues at coordinate 12,333,690 of NC_041012.1, read as the reverse complement.
TATTAACACCCTACAATAACGAAAAAGAAACTGTTTCCTAAAAATACATGAATAAGAAGCTTGAAAACTATCAAGAAATAAACCGGTTTTTCAAAATACCTCCTGTTGATGAGTCTCTATCAACTCCAATTGCCTCTCCAAATTTGACTGTGTCTCAACTACTTTTGCCACTTCAATCTAAATTTATAACAGTATAAATAAGCTATAGAGCAAGGATTGCCAAAATTTTAAGTCATTTGCATGTGGAAAATAATTTAAAATGTTTATCAGTAGATGTAGAGAAACCTCAAGTCTCAATAAAACATCACGATTGTTCAAAATCCTGCGATCCCATTCAGCTATTGCATTTGCTTGTTTTCTAAATTTTCCAGTTCGCTCTTGCAACTCAGCATTCCACTCCTTGATAATCTACAGAAGATTATATGATTAGGAACAGGATAGAGAGAAATAGAGGAATGTCCAATTCCAACACCCAATGTCTTATCCTCCATGAGAAACCCTATTATAAAAGTGAATTACACAGTGGAAATAATGTTGTTAGGGGTGTGTTCCGTAGAGCATGTTTGATTTAGCTTATTTTATAGAGAAAAAAATGCTTCTCTCCCTAAAGCTTTCTTAGTATAACATTTTGATCCCAAAACAAGCTATGTCGAACACAAAATAAGATAATTCAAACACCCTTGAGCTATGGATTTGAACATATAATTTTGTATAGAAAATGTGAAACTAAAGCTGTTTAAAATAAGTCCATATCATTTTTCCCCTATTCCCTAGTCTATTCTATATATTCCAGTACGTCATGTGTTCATCACTAGGTTGTAGAAGCAATCATTTCCTTAGTATAATAATTCAATGAAAAGGCAGCTAAAATCTTGACCAAGTAAATAAATTAAATTTTCTAAGCCAAATGAACTTATCAGCAGTGTTGTTAAATGGCGGCCATGGCGGCGCCATGGCGGTTTTCCGTGGCGGAATTTCGAAAAAACGCCACCGAATAGTGGTGGCGTTGCGGGTTTGGGATGGCGGCGCCATGGCGGGGTGGCGGAAATGGCGGATTTCGTGGGTTTTTGTCCGCGGTAGGAGTTGGGCCGACCCGACCCAACCCTACCCGGCTATTCATTAAATAAAAAACTTCATCCTTACCTGCCTTCAGCCTACCCACGAACGAACCGCACGCGACTTCTACAGCTTACCCAGCCGCACGCACGAGAACCGCCGTGACGAGCCTACCTGCAGCCGCGACGACACCACCCAACAGCCTACCTGCAGCCGCGACACCACCCAGCCGCCGCGACACCACCCCCTGCAGCACGCACGAACGGCGGCGACGAGCGAAGAAGAAGACCCCGGCAACGCACGAAGAAGAAGAAGACAGGAAGAAGACGAACGAAGAAGAAGAAGACGCGGTCTGCTTCTTTTTTTTTTTTAATTTTTTTTTGGGCTTTTTGCTGTTTGACACCCCATTTTTCTGTCTACAGCTTTTTTTTTCCTTTTGCTATTTGACACCCCTTTTTACTGTCAACAGTCTGTTTTTTTTTTTTTTTCGTATTTGACACCACAATTTTTTTTTTCTGTTCAGACCTCTTTTAAATGGCTGAACCATCATCCGATGCTGCTACTGCAAGTGCAACGAGGAAAAATAAGGCAGACCCAGGCTGGAAATATTGTCATTCACTAGTGGAAGGAGATACAAACACCATTGTTTGTAATTTTTGTAGAAAAATCACTAAGGGAGGAATAACCCGAGCCAAACAACACCTGATTGGGAAGTCGGGCAACGTTGCAGCTTGCAAGAAAACTCCCCCAAATGTAATCGAAGAGTTGAAGGAATATATGGCTACAAAAAAAAGTGGGACCACTTACAGTACTTCTGGCAGTGGTAATATGGCAAATATAAGAGATTTTGAATTTGGTGAACCGATTGGATGTGATGGAAGTGAGAAGATGAGTTTGCGGACTCTTGTAATGCTGCTGCAAGTGCAAAGACAAAGTGTGGGACTAAAAAAGGACCAATGGACAAATTCTGTAAGAATCCAGAAAATGCAATCAATCGGAGAAAAATGGAGATGCTGAGGCAAATGAACATAAGAGAGTCAATGGATAAGAATGAAGTATTGAAGGTGCATCAACATATTGCTCGCTTTTGGTACCAAGTAGGTTTGTCATTCAACCTCATTAAATTGAAAAGCTTTGAGAACATGGTTGCAGCCATTGGTCAATATGGGCCACATTTGCCCATTCCTAGCTATCATGACATCAGAGTTCCACTCTTGAAGAAGGAAGTTGAATATACTGAAAATTTGATGAAAGGCCATAGGGAGCAATGGGTCAAGTATGGTTGTACTATTATGTCCGATGCATGGACTGATCGGAAACAAAGATGCATCATTAATTTTTTTATTAACTCTCAAGCTGGTACCATGTTTTTGAAGTCTGTTGATGGCTCTGATTTTGTGAAGACAGGTGAAAAGCTTTTTGAGTTGCTTGATGCCATTGTGGAGGAAGTTGGAGAAGAGAATGTTGTTCAAGTTGTAACCGATAATGGGAGCAACTATGTTTTAGCGGGTAAGTTGTTGGAGGAGAAAAGGAAACATATTTATTGGACTCCTTGTGCAGCTCATTGTATTGATTTGATGCTTGAAGATATTGGGAAGCTTCCCTTGATAAGGAAGACCATTAGAAGGGCAATTAATCTAGTTGGGTTTATCTATGCCCATTCTAGTACCTTAAGTTTGTTGAGAAATTTTACAAACAAGAGGGAATTGGTGAGACATGCTATTACTAGATTTTCCACTTCTTATCTAACCTTGGAAAGGCTTCACAAAGAGAAAGCCAATATTAGAAAAATGTTTACTTCTGATGAATGGACCTTGAACAAGCTATCTAAGGAGCCTAAGGGAAAAGAAGCTGCAAAGGTAGTGCTCATGCCTTCTTTTTGGAATAGTGTGGTTTACACTCTTAAAGTCATGGCTCCACTTGTGAAAGTGCTTCGTCTTGTGGATGGTGAAAGGAAACCAGCCATGGGCTATATTTATGAAGCAATGGACAAGGCAAAAGAAACAATTATGAAGTCTTTCAACAACAATGAAAGCAAGTACAAAGATGTGTTTGAAATCATTGATAAAAGATGGAATTGTCAGCTTCATAGGCCATTGCATGCAGCTGCCCACTTCTTAAATCCAGAGTTCTTTTATGACAACACTGACTTAGAGTTTGATTTTGAGGTCACCAATGGTTTGTTTGAGTGCATTAAGAAGTTGATTCCACAATTTGATGTGCAACAGAAAATTCTAACCGAGTTGCATCTTTACAAGATTGGTGCTGACCACTTTGGTTCCGACTTTGCAATGGCTCAAAGGAAAACCCATTCTCCTAGTAAGAAACTTTTATCATACTATTTTTTTTATGTATTAGTGTTAGAATTCAGAATTCTAAGTTATGCTCTTGGTTGGTAATTGGTATTGCAGCATATTGGTGGCGAATGTTTGGGTCACAAACTCCAAATTTGCAAAAGCTGGCTATTAAGATTTTGAGTTTGACTTGCAGTGCTTCAGGATGTGAAAGAAATTGGAGTGTGTTTGAGCAAGTAATTGTGACAAAACTCTAACTATACTTTTTAATTTTATTTAATTTTGATGATCAAGTTATATTTGGAGTATATTTGAGATTGAAATCAACATTTATTTGTTATGTTGTAGATTCATTCCAAAAAAAGAAATAGGCTTGAGCACAAGAGGTTGCATGATTTGGTGTTTGTCAAATACAACCAACAATTGAAGCAAAGATATAATGCAAGAGATGAAATTGATCCAATTTCTCTTAATGATATTGATGTATGCAATGAATGGCTCGTGGGAGAGATGGATCAAGATGATGATAATGATGCTGGAAATGATTTGGTATTTGAAGATGATGATGCTCTAAATTGGGCAACTGTGTATCAGGCTTCGGGGGTTGGAGAGTGTAGGATGTATACTAGGCGGAAAAAGCAAAAAACAAGTGTTGTTGCTGCCCAAACTTCTAAAAAACAGGCAATGGTTGTTGGATCTTCATCAAGGAAGCAAAAAGCAGTCCAAGAAAATGATAAGGATCTAGATGTTGAGGAGAATATTGATGTTGAATCTGAAGAAGAAGAAATCATGGTCAATTTTGAGGCGTCTGATGGGGAAGAGGGAGAGGGAGATGCTCCATTACCATATGATAACAACGAAGATGATTATGTTGGGATTGGAGAAGATGATTAGAGCCTCAACCTTCACTTTGCACTTTGCATTATGTTTTTATCATTTTCTTATTTTGAACTCTTTAATGAGTTTATTTGGTGTTGGTACTTGATTATTGTATGAACTCATGAAACTTTTTTAGTTTATTTGAATGCAATCCTTTGTTTTTTTCAATTTCAATGAGTTTATATATATGTTTTTTTTTTTTTTTTGTGTCCGCCATGACATCCGCCATTTTCCGCTACGCCATCCGCCATATTTTTATGGCGGATTTTTGACTTTCCGCCATGAACCGCCATCCGCCATTAACAACATTGCTTATCAGTAATAGTCTTGATTAACTTCCAAAGTCAGAATAAATAAAATATGATGTAGGGAACACATCAAGTACCTCCTCCACCGTCTTCCCTGTGATTTCAGAAGGCAATTTTGGTGCAGCAGCAACTGAAGTGCTGACAGTTGAAGTAGTTCTATAGGGCAAGCAGAAAACAAAGTATCAAAAGCACCTTCCTATGATTTATTAATGACTCTTAATGCATCCACAACTTAAAGCATAGGAATAAATAAATTACGGAAAACAATGTGATTTAACAAACATAAAGCAGGAAACTAGATACAATGCAAAGTAAAACGAGTCTGATCAGTCCTATGAGTAGTGTTGAGCTGTAAATATTATGTATCAAATTAAATGTTGTTGAGAATCAGGAATTTAACGTATAATGAAGTGATAGAATATGATATCTGGTTTAGAGGAAACTGAATATCCTCTAATTATGTGTAATCAATACTACCTGTCTATATAAACAAGCATCCACTGTGTACTCTGAAACATGGTTTTAGTCTACTGTCCCTCTATATTTTATCCTATTTTACATGGTATCCAGAGCCTAGCTGAGGGAATAACAGAAACCATCCCCCATCGGTGGACCTTTCTAGTCGTTGTACTTATTCCGGTGACCCGTTTCGCTATCCAAAGACCCTTTTTCCTTTGACTAAAGATAGTGTCGAGATAAATTATATAAGTGGGGGGGCAGCCCTCACCTTACATGCCAGTTTTGTAGGGTTGAATTAGGCCCAAACCCACTTTCTGACAGGATACAAGGCAAGGTTGGTGGCTAAGGGATACATACAATCTTTTTTGGTGGATTGTATCAGTCTTTAAATACCTGTGTAAGATATGGAAATCATCTTATTATCGTGTATTTCTAAATTTCTCTACAAGTAGCAAACTAACATAAGGTGCAACTTGAGGACACCAAAGTACACATTACAATATATCCTACAACTGAAAACTGAGGGGGGAAAACAAATAAAGGAACCTTCAAAATGCAAATAAGTGTTGTTTGTTTTTTGATAAAAAGTATAATGTGCACGTTTTTTGATGAAATTAGCAATGATACAATATCAATAGAACATATTATACATGCATAAACTTAAAACAGAATCAAGAGTGAGATAGAAAGGGGAGGTGAACAATACAGAATAAGGAAATATTTTAACTACATTTACTAATCGGAAATACTTGAACTATGACCATTAAAATGTATACATACTCACTAGTGGAAGCCACAACAAGAGCGGATGATGTCGGAGTTGCACTAGAGCTGGAACTCAAAATTGCTGGAGCAGTAGAGGTTGAAGTGCTCACCCCTGTAGCATCAATTATCCAGTGAACAATCAGCCATCAGGTTTGAAACAGATTTTGAACATTTTTTCAAACAAACAATTTATTAGAGAGAAAAAATAAAAAGCTTACAAGGAGGATCAGTAATCTTCAAAAGTGAAATAGAAAAAAAAAATGAAAACAAAAATAAAATGATAAAACCCAACAAAGGCCAACATCATGTCATATAAAATGAAACCATGGAAGTGGTCAATTGAAGGCCAAAACCAACTAATTCTAAGCAGGATGCAGGGAGCAATGTATGTACATGTACTCTAGTTTGAATTTGATTCAGAATAACTTAATGAAACTAAAAGGCACATATTAATTCAGTTTCCTAATTCTCAAGTCTAGTTTTTATATTTGCATTCAATTCTAAATTTCTAATGAGTTGAAACTGAGTTCAATCTAAAATTTAATCCAATGCAACAAGATTATTTTCATATTAATTCAGCTCACCTCTCAGTCAAAAGCATGCAATGACAGAACCTATCTCAAGTAATGCAACAAATTTGACCAAGGTTCAGTCACTCAAAAGTCTTTGCTAGATATCAAGAATTATCAATCAATCAGTTCAATTGAAGGCTTTACTTTTCACACAAACAAGGAACTTCTCATCAATCAAGTTTCAAATAAAAACAAAATACAAATTACGAGCAGAAAGAATTGTGCATGATACTGATGATAGTTCCTAATTTCATTCATTTTCTCATTCTCATTTGGCCAAATTCTCAATTATTGCATAAACTCATTAAAATGGTATCACAAGGTACCTATCACATCCAATGACAACTCAAGCAAGGAAAATTTACTTTGTGGAAAGCACTATATAACAAGAGGAAATTACTACAAGAATCAACAGAAATTCTACCACAAGAAAAGAGAAGACAACTGAAAAACATTTGAAACTTGATTCAGGAGCAAAATCTTCTACCCACGCAGTTTTTTTCAATGTGTCAAAGACAATCGTCTACATTTCATCCATACATCAAATTGATTCAAAAGCCAATATCATCATAGATAAAATCATCACAGAACCTCCATTTTAGCAATAAAACAGGTCAGACACCTCAAAAACATAGTAGCAAATATGATTTACATAGATATTTCTAAAAATATTCAAACAGCATAGCTCACCAAATGCAGAAGCGGTAACACTAGAAACTGCCACCGTTGACGACTTATTCGAAAAGGAAAACCCAGTCCCAAAAGAAGCAGTGGTCGCTGTGCTTCCAACGCCAAATCCTGTAAAAGACGATCCTCCACTGGCAGCAGAAGATGCAGCACCAGTAGAAGCAACAGGAGTTGCGGAAGCACTCGCGGCAGCAGAAGATGCAGCACCAGTAGCACCAAATGCAGGCACAGAAGGCGCCAAGGTCGTGCTGCCGGTAGACACGGTGGAGGCGGTGGTGGTGGTCGTCACCGTCGAGAACAGCGGCGCCGAAGACGTGGTGAACGAAAAAGTTGAACCCGAAGAGGGCCTCGAAGCCGCCGGTGTACCAGAAGCTGTGGAAGCAGCTGAAGAAGCCGAAGCCGAAGCTGCATTGGGAAATCCAAAAGAGGGTTGAGAAGCGAGGGAGAGTCCTGAAGAGCTAGACAACGCCGTTGTAGCGGCAGGAGTAGACGGCTTTGCAAACCCTGAAAACGACGTCGTTGAGGCCGCGGACGAAGAAGCTCCGGTATTAGCAAATGCACCTGAGAACAAAGGAGAGCTATTTGCAGCTGAAGAAGAAGCATTCAACGCTCCAAACGGCGTCGTTGCGGCTGAAGAAGATGCTCCAAAAGCTGAACTTGAGTCAGAGGCAGAGGCAGTACTACTACTACTACTACTACCACCAAACGGCGTCGTTGCAGAAGCTGTTCCGCTGAATCCGAATAGTGTCGATGAAGATGACGTTCCAGCAAACGCCGTTAATGAAGCAGACGACGGTGCACCAAACGGCGTCGTTGAAGCTGAAGACGCTGCACCAGACGGCGTCGTTGAAGCTGAGGACGCTACTCCAAACGGCGTCGCTGAAGCAGAAGACGCTCCACCGAACAGAGTCGTGGATGTAGTTGTTGTTGGCGTTGAGGAAGCTGTGCCAAACGGCGCCGTAGGAGCTGAGGGCGTTCCACCAAACGCCGTTAATGAAGCTGAGGGCGCTCCGCCAAACGGCGTCGTTGAAGCAGAGGATACTCCACCAAATAGAGTAGTGGAAGCAGAGGACCCTGCTCCAAACAGATTAGTTGAAACCGAGGATGCTGCTGCTCCAAACGGCGTCGTTTTGGCAGAGGGCGTTCCGCCACCGAAAGGCGACGCCGCGGCGGAGGAAGCTGCTGCTCCAAACGACGGCGTCATTGCGGACGAGGAAGAAGCCCCAGACGGCGCCGTTGCGGGAGAAGAGAACAAGGGGGAGGCAGAAGTGGCGGCACCGAAGATTGAAGAAGCGGCGGCGGCGGCGGATGCGGGTGCGGGAGAGGCAGAGGAAGCGAAGGAGAAAGTGAGAGGAGAGGGCGAAGAAGACGCGGCGGAGGTAGGGTTTGTGGTGAAGAGAGAGGAGGATCCAAATGAGAAAGCGGGGGTGGAGCTAAGTGAGAACGGGGAAGAAGAAGAAGAAGAAGGGTTTGTGAAGGAGAATGCAGAAGATTGGGAAGAAGAAGATCCGAAGGAGAAACCCGACATTGTTGTTGTGCGCTATCTCTGCTTTGCCTGTTTGGAGTGAGGAGCGTCTCGTTTTCAAAAGGAGAGGGGTTTTCGATTTGGAGAGGGGGGTTTAGCTTTAATGTGCTTTTGTCAAATACTACTAGTAGTAGTGTTTTTAGTGATTTGGAAAATTTTAAAAAAATTGGGGCTATGGCATTTTGGCTTTAGAAAATGTTTTTTATTTTCTGAAAATATTTTTTATCTTCGTTTCTTATTTTCTTTTTCAGAAAATGAAAATATTAAAAATGTGTTTCATTCAACTATTTTTAATGAAAGCTCATGAAATGATTTTAACATAAATTTTAAGTTTAAATATATTTCTCGTTTCTGCAATTAGGTTTTTTTTTTTTTTTTTGCTTTTTATCCCCGTAAAAAGAATCACTTTAATCCTTACAATTAAGCATTTATGTTTGTAGTCCTTGTCATCTTCCTCCATTAAAAAAATGTGATGTGGCATAATCATGGGTAAAAATGCAATATGACACACTTTTATTGGTTGTTTTATTGGCAAAGAGGTCATATCCATTTTGACATTTTAATTTTAAAATGAAAAATAAAAAAATCACCTTAATACAAAATTAGAATTGGTACTGAATAGGCTTTCTCTCTCATATTTGTAAGGTTGTTTGGGAATTTTAAAGAGTGTGAAAATAGGGTTTAGGTTCAATTGCTCTCTCACTCACTTTGCATTGGAGGCACCATTGTTTCCTAAGTGTGTGTGGTGACATGGGTGACGATGAACAATGTTGAAAGGATCCTTTAATGCATCATGCAAAGTGGCTTTCTATTGTGGAACGTGCACTACTAGAAAATAAGGTTTTTACATCGGTTATTTAAGACTTTCAACATCGGTTATTTACCGATGTTGAAAGTACTGATGTGAAAAGTAGCATCGTTAACACCAGTTTTGAAAAATCGATGTTAACTAATAAATACAACATCGGTTATTTAAATAACCAATGTTATATGATAAGAATTATGAAAAAAAACTATAAATCTACATATCAATATCCGTTTTTAAAAAAAAATCGATGTTAAATGTTACTAACAACATCGGTTTTTTAAAAACCGATGTTGTTAGTAACATTTAACATCGATTTTTTTAAAAAACCGATGTTATTTTAGAACTTTTTTTTAATATGTTATCTATTTTTTCAATAAACCCAAAATTAACCTGCAAATATTTTAAAACCAGACTACACAACATATAATTTTCATTCTATTTTGAAACAGTTTTTACTCGAAATTTCATGAGAAATTTACTAATTACTATGAATTTAAAACATATTTAATGTTGAGACATGAATTGTAAAAACTGTAAAGTAAGTAAATATAAACTACAATTACAAAATTTTCTAAACATCCTAAGTTTCATTTTTAACTTTCAAATAGTATTTTGTTCACTGGATGCAAAGCGCCTTCAATCTCTCTGGTTTCAAGTTGGCCAACATCATCACACGAAAGCTTAGGTCGCAGCTTACCCTCCACAACTTCCATGACAATCTAATAATATAACATCAAACATTTTATTTCATGATAATCAAGATCAAGTGACATTTCAGAATGCTATACAATTGAGATTAGCATTGAACTACTTAATTAAACATTTACATAACAATTTAACAAAATTAACTAGACAACTCAAGATTAGTGTGATGATCATATATACCTTGGTGGGACCATATTTTGTCTCAACGTATAGGTAATTTCCAGTTAAAAGCTCGTTCAATATAACCCCAAAATTGTACACATCACACTTTTCATTATAAGGTTTACATCGGATCACCTCTGGTGCCATGTACACACAAAATCAATATCATTACATGCCACGTTTTGAGAAAATGAAAGTTAACACCATTCAAGTTTATGTCATTTAATACTCTTCTAAATTTTAAAAATACAAAATCAATATCTCACTCCATCTTACGCTAGATCTGTACTTACTTAATTTCATCAATTCACGCTAATTAGAAAAAGGCTCAATTGATAGGGTTCACACTCAACACAAGAGCATATCAATTTCACAGCAATTTCTGATTGGGACATCAACAGGTTCATCAAACATATATAATTCAGTTATAATTATAAGGATAAAATAAAAAATTGCGGAAACACCCAAAAACTCATTCTAATTGATACTCTAAGGATCCCTAAACATGTTCTCACTAATCCCCAATTGTGAAAAACTCATTCCTTACCTCAATATAGTCGCTCAAGCATTCTCCATCATCAATTGTGGCATTTTTGGTGCTCTATAAAGCTCCTCATCCGGTTGCTCTGTTAGGGTTCCCAAACATTAGAGAGAAGGAGAAGGGATTGAAACCTCCATTTGTATTGTCTTCATGCGATTCCTTTTTCTCTTTCTAGAAAAACTTATATCACAAATCCCAACGGTGGAGGTGTGCGGAATTGAACCACGAACCACATATAAAAATTTCACAAAAATCCAACGGTTAAAAAAATCGAGATCGTAGTTTTATTGGGATGGTTCTGAGTTTCTGCGGGAAAAGAAAAGGCTATGATACAAAGTTTATTTCTCTCAGCTCTGACATCTTTTAGTGATTCCCAATGGTGAGAATGCTCAGAATTGAGTTTTGAACTTGTTACTTAAATTTCACGACGATCCAACGGTAAATGAGTCTGAGATCGTCATTTTTCTAAAATAGATTTGGTGGTATGCGAGAAAAAGATAGGGTTTTGGGAGGAGGAGAGGGAAAACAAAATTGAGAAAAAGAGGGGACACATGTAAAAACTGACCTAACACGATTTATTGGTGAGCTACAATAATGGTCAAAGAACCTAACATAACTAGGTTAATAGATAATTGAGCATGCCATGACGTTGTTAGGATCTCATATAGACCTTTATGACCCTGGCCCATAAATGGACCTTTATGTGCCTCTAAAATGTCTTTTATACTGTGACCAATACCCCAGTTAGTCCTATACATGTGACTCGCTATCAAGAAAAGAATTGCAATAGCTAAATGATGGTGTATAATATCGGTCAGCCATAGGCCTCCAGTTACTGGATCTAATCCTCCACGAAAAGTAAGAAATTCTGCGTATTTTGACCAATTCAAGGTGAAAAAGGGAGTTGCTCCCTCGGCAAAACTCGGATAAAGTTGAGCCAAAAGATGAGGGTCTGGTGTGTTTATATTTTTATTACGTTAAATTTAATATTACGACATCGGTTTTCAAATAACCGATGTTAAAATAATTAAGTTTTAACATCGGTTATTTGAAAACCGATGTTGTTAAGCACTTACAACATCGGTTTTCAAATAACTAGTGTTAAAACTGAATTTAGTGTGATTTTAACATCGGTTATTTGAAAACCGATGTTGTAAGTACTTAACGACATCAGTTTTCAAATAACCGATGTTAATAAGACAATGTTAAAACTCATTTTTTTAGTAGTGGTGGCTTGACATTAGGGAGTGTATGCGACTAAAGGTAAGAGAAATGGCTCCTTTTTTGTTGTGAAGTGGCTTTCTATTTCATGAGTTATGAGGAGGTCATGTGGTGTTTTTGTTCATCTGTCTTATTTATGTGTGTGTGGAGACCAATTGGGGAGTTGGGGAACTTTTTTATGGTTTTCCATGGGGTCAACCTACATATGATGTTATTGTCTGTTTGGTGCTTGAGGAAAATGATTTTGTGTGTTGAAGGTGGATGATGCATGTGCATTGACTCTGTATATTTGTTGTTTCTTAATGTGTTGTCAAGTCAAAAGACATTTATGTCTTAAAACAAATCAGGACTCCTGATTATTTTGATTAGATGCAAATCAATACAAATGTTAAAAACTGCATCTATTTGCATTATCATATTATGTTGTGCAAATCTGCGTTTGAAGAATCAAATGATAACAAGCTTAAGCCATCATCTGATACAACATTTAATGTTGGATCAAAGCTTGAAGCCTCAAAGACTTGTCTTTTGGTCTTAGTTTTGGTTTAATGATTTTACAATGCCAAACAAGTTTTATAGATGTGGCATTTGTATTGAATGTTTTAGTCTAGGCGTGATGTTTGATATTGTTTAAGTTTGCTTATATCCATGCTCAGTGTGAATCAAATATATCAAAAAATGGATTAATCTCTAAGTTTCATAGAAGCAATGAGTTCAAAACAATGTAATCCATTACAAGGTTTTGGAATGAATTACAAAGTGTTAGAACAAACATCAAAACTCTCTTCTACTTGAAATATGGCAAGAAGTGACAAACTAATCGATTACCAGTTTTGTAATCGATTACAGAAGCTAATTTTAGAAGAAGAAAGACCCTATAGCTTAAGATAATCGATTACAATAATGTTTGAAACTTAAAGAGCTCTTTGTTTATTGAAATAGTCGATTACCACAATTGATAATTGATTATTCCAGAAAGTACAAAAGCATGAGAAGCTCTCTATTTGAAATGAGATAATTGATTACCATATTCTATAATTGATTACCAAGTGTTTGGAAATGCAGAACAAAGAGGAATTTTGACGAATTAATTGATTACCATATTTCACAATCAATTAAATCAGTTTTTTTGTCAAAATAATAAATACACTCTTATGTTTTTTTATTAGTGACTCTTGATACGTTTTTAACTTTGAGAAAAATACTTCAAGAGAGAAATGTTGCTGCATTTTTTTGGAGATTCAAGCTGATTAAGATTCATTCATTGTTCATCATGATTTGATCTTTCTTGGGAGAAGAGCTTGGAGATGTTGTAATCTACACATCAAGGTATATTTGTTTCAATTCTGAATTTCCTTCTTGGTTAGGGTTACCAGGAGTTTTGTGAGTTTATAGGGTTTCAACTCATGTTCTTTCTCCTGTAGAATTCAAGGGAAGAGTATAATATAAAAAATTGCATGTGCATAGTATTTGTACTTAATTCTCTATTAGTGGAAGTTCTAAGGTCTTAGAACAACTGGATGTAAGTCCTTTTAAGGGCTGAACCAGTATAAATTTTGTGTATAATTCTCTTTCTCTAACTTTAGCTTTGTCATTCAATCTTGGAAATGAAATTAGTGTTAAAGAGCCATAAAAACTTTATTGTTCATATGATCTTATTATCATTGTTTTCTTGTTGTGATAAAAATTTTGTGACAATCTTTTGAGAAAACTTTGATAGGTTAAAAGAGGTTGTTTTAATTGGATTATTAAACAAAGTGGTAAAGATTTTGAAAGAATATATTCAACCTTCCCTTCTAGATTCTCGGTTAACCTAAAAATTGGTAACTAGAGCTAAGGTCTTGAAAATTAATAAAGATTTTATCAAAAGTTTTGAATATGGTTGGCAATCAATTACCATTTGCGGAAGGTGTGTCCATTAACAAACCTCCACTCTTTTGTGGCATGAACTATCCCTTTTGGAAATTTTGAATGAATTTTTTCATGAAATTTGTTAATAGAGGTATTTGGAATGCAATGGTAAATGGTTATACAATTCTAACCCAAGTTGTTGAAAACAAAACTATAAAAAAAAACCTATGAATCATGGTCTCAAGAAGAAGTAAAAAGAGTTGAATATGATTCTAAAGCTATGAACATCATTCACTCATCCTTGAATTGTGATGAATTTTTTAGGGTATCAACATGTGCTACGACAAAGGAAATGTGAGATCTTATTCAAGTAACTCATGAAGGTACTCCAATAGTTAGAAAAACAAGGAATAATACTCTCATTCAAGAGTAAGAAGCTTTCTAGATGCAATAAGGAGAAATCATAAAAGATGTTCAAAAGAGGTTCACTCACATAGTGAATCACCTAAATGGTCTAGGGAAAGAGTTTGCAGAAAAAGAGCTGAATGTGAAGATTCTAAAGTGAAATACAATAAATCACACTAGAAGGGGGGCTGAATAGTGTGTTAGATAAAATATACAAACTTTTCGAATGGAAGATGTTTTACTAAATAAGCTAGTTGTTAAAAAATCTCATCCAATGACAAATATAAGTTTGCTTGAGCATTGGTGGATTGTCGTCCAATGATACGCAAAACTTATTTTCAGTGAAAAACTTTTGTTCAATAATGTGTCAATAATGATCTTTAAAATACTTTGACAAGATAAAAAAGAGCAGTAAAAATACTCAGTTTTATACTAATTCACTGAACCTGAGCTATGTTCAATTCTCCTTTACCAACCAGTAAAGGATTCCACTAATCAAACTATCATACAACAAGTATTCTTTCCTATCACTTCTGACTTACAAGTATTCTCAAGGTCATTGACATAACCTTTAGACTCCCTTTAAATCTAAGAACACCCTTATATTATTTTGTCACAAGCCACTCCTGGCTTTTGCAAACAGAAGTTTGGTATAGAATCAAAGATTCTTTTCAACACTCAACGAGTGAATTTATAGTGAAGTTCTAATCTCTTAGAAGTACTTTGTATATTACAAAGAATGACTCTATTAAGCTAATTGTATTTCTTTACGGATGGTTTTCTTTTCTCTTAGTTTTCTTGATTCATGACTCTTGTTTTTTTTGTAAGTGTTCTTCCTTTTCCTTTAAATCTTGATGTCGTATTTATAGGGATACTCATAATTGTGAAAAGCATCTTTAGGATTGAATAATATGACCGTTGAGCAACTTTATCTTATTTCCATACCTGTCATTCATAGCTCAATATGGACATTAGACATATAAAAGAAAATATAAGATAGATTCACAGATATAGTCCTTTTAAACAAAATCACATAAACTAGAATAAATTGATAAATTAAGATAAGCGTTCATATCCCAATAGGTATTTGGATGGACTGGATGAGTACTTCCTACTTCTAATAGATAAGGTATCCACTAATAGATAAGTCCACCTGGTATTGTTTCCAGTCATCAAACCTATTGACTTACATGCAACAACTTGGTTAACAAAAATTTATATATTTGTTTTCATCAAAACCTTATGAGATGTCTGGATCATCTAGTGATGGATCGTCCAGTGTCTAATAATCTCCCCATTTTTTATGATGATAAACTATATAAATTTTGATCAATGGATATGGCATGTATATATACGAATAATTGCAGTATGAATAACAACAAATCAGAAGTCTTCTTAGCAATAGTTTGGGCCAACTTCTTTTGCTTCTTAACAACCTCGAGGAATAGGCTTGTTCCTCCTGATGTCTACCTTTATGTCCTTTAGGTTGATAACACTGAAGTGTTGTTGTTTGGCGATAAAGGTACATTTGTTGATGATGGACTACTTGGTGTCCTCATCCATTCATTCGAAGACGAGGAAGACTTAGTATTTGTAGAGGAGTTTGTTGATGATGGCAACATAGTAGATGTCGTCCACTCCTCTCAGAGTCTTCATGTTCCTCGGAATGTTGATGTAGATTGTGTGTGAAAGGTCAAAGGGGATGTCATTCATTAGATGAAAGAGCACAAATTTCTATAGGTCAGACACAAAGTCTTTTAAACCTACTTTGTGCATAAAGCTCTTATGAGTGATGTTGGACCAAACGTTGGCTATATCACATAGAAGGTTGTATTGAACCTTCTTCTTCCCATCTGTCTCCTTGAGATTCCTCCAATAGAGAGCTTTTGGAACATGACTCTTATAGGGCTTCTCCCAGTCGTCTTGGTATGTGTTTCATTCCCTGATGCACCCTACGACTTATGCAATAAAATCCATGGACAACACTACTTCTTTGCCAAAAACCTTGGACACAATGGTCTTCTAGTCCTTGAGGTTAACATTCCTCTAGAACATCTTGATGAGTTCTAGGTATATCAATTGTGGATCGTTGAGGTAACCATAGATGCCATAGAGCATTAGTGTGTTGTGTGTTAAGGTCAAGTCCTTCCAACATTTCAATGTCGAAGAAGTGTTCAATGAGAATAGTGAGCTCTTCTTGAGTGTAGATGTTGGTGGCGTCTGTGGTGATGATGAACATGGCAAGAGTAGTGTTTTCTCTAGAGCTTGTCATGGTGATTGGAGAAGAAGATTAGGGTTTTTGTAAGTTTTTCTTGAGAGAAATCTTGGAGATTCTTGAAAGATTGCAAAGATGATGAGGATAGACTGTTGCCTTGATTTGAAGGGGTTTATAAAGAAATGTGGGTTGTTTTTCTAGGCTTTTAAAAAGTAATTAAGAGGTTTGTTACTCAAGGATAACTCAGTAGTAAAAAATGCAACATTTTAATAAGGTGTGGAGTTTTGAAGATATCCTTTGTCCACTCGTTAGTCGTCTAGTCATGCATGTATGTATGTATGGCCATTGGACGACATGTCCTCTAGATACAGAATGTAACTTGTCAAGCATTCAAACATTAATCAGTCCTTTACAAAGTCCATTCCAAGTTGATCCCTTAACAAAATCAACTTTTCTTCAGTAAGAGATTTTGTAAAAATGTCAGCAAGCTAACCATTAGTGGGTACAAACTGTAGTTCCATTGTTCCCTTCTGAACATGGTCTTTAAGAAAATGATGTTTAATCTTTATAGGCTTGGCTTGTGAATGCAAGGTAGGGTTTTTTAGAAATACTTATTGCAATCTTGTTTTCACAGTAGATAGGGATGTTTCCATCACTTATGTTGTAGTCTTCTAGTTAATTCCTTATACATATTAGTTGAATACAATAGCTTTCTACTGATATTGTCTAATTCTCTTCAGACCCCTTGCTAAAAAAACAACAAAAAAACAAAAAAGAAAAAATAAAACAAAAATGAAAAAGAGAAAAAGAAGAAGAAAAAAAAAACAAAGAATTGTGAAAAAATGAAAAAAAGAGAAAGAAATAAAACAAAAAAAAAGAAAAAAACAAAACGAAAAAAGAAAAACAAAAAACAAAAAAGAAAGAAAACATAATAAAAAAAACGAGAAAAAAAGGAAATAAAGAAGACGGAGAAAATGAAAGAAAAAAACAAAAAACAAAAAAAGGGAAAAAAATGAAAAAGAAAAAAATGAAATAGAAAAGAAAGAAAGAAAAAAAAGAGAACACTAAGTAAAATAAATAAATAAAAAACTAATTGTGTGACCTATTGGGCTCTCAAAGAGAGCCCATTAGGTCAAGAAGAGGATAACAGTGCATAAAAAGCGAAAAATGAAGGTCTTTAGAAATTAATGCACAGAGGAGGCACGAGTCCCAAGAGTAGAAAACAGACCAATTTGACGGTGCCATTTGACAATTCTGTCAGAGAAAGGAGAGGGGTCTCAAGGTAATCCCCTCATTCCCTCATTCTCTATCATGCTTTTCTTCTCCTTCCTCTCTTCTTCTTCTACGTCCTTCTCTTCTTTTTCTTTTTTTTCTCTCTCTTATTTTTGCTTGTAGCTTTGTCGTTCGTCTTGCCGGTGAGCTTCATGGTCGCCGACGAGGTCTGCTCATGATGATGCTGTCTTTTTTCTTGGTTTTTTTTGCATTCCGTATCTTCCCTCTTTAGTTTTCCGATGAAGCTCGCGCCACCATTGTGGTGCCTCTTCCGTGCCACCGCCGCTACTATGGTGGCCTCTCGTCGCAGTACCATGCACCAGTGGCACCAGGGAGGCGCGCCACCCTCCATGGTGGCTTCTCATATTGTGTCCTAACCTAGTTCCAATGCAACCCTAAAAAACAACAACAACAACAATTACAACAACAACACAACAACAATTGTTGTTTACACCACGTTTTTATTACATGCACCCTTTTTTCGTTTTGGGCCTAGCTTATTTTTTGCGAAGTCTGTAATAAGATGGAAACGTTATTCACACTATGTTTTTTCATACACGCACCTTTTTGATTTGGGCCTAGCCCATTTTTGCAAAGTCTGGAATAAAATAAACTTAACTATTCACACCTATTTTTTTAACACACATTTTTTTCATTTTGGGCCCAACCCTTTTTTTGAAGTCTGAAACAAAATAAAACTGATAGTTACACCCCTTCTTTATATGTGCACCCCCGCCACTTAGGATGGTGACTATGCCCACCATGTTGGCACTCCTTTAGTGTTGACTAAGTCCAAGTCAACCCTTTGACTTTGACAAAAAAATAAAACAAAGAAAAAAAGAAGGTAAAAATAGAAAATAAATAATTATACATATTAGTGAATAGCTCTTTAGTATATTGTATTTCTTTGTTGTCTCTATAGTTTATTCTTCAATGTGATTTTCTTTTTTTATCATTGCCTAGCTAGTTAGTTTAATTAATAATGCATTGTAAATATCTCGTTATGCATCTTATTTTCCCCCCGTTTCAATCACACATCCTTAATTACTAAGTGTACTCCTCACTTTTATTCTATCCCTTTCTATTCTCATTCTATTTATATGATTTGGTAGCACTATGTCAATTATTTATTTATTTTTACAAATCTGCATTAGCATTCTTTAGTACACGCTTACACTATGTGCACTCCATGCTGGGTCTCCAACTTGCTTGGTGGCATTTCAATAACGTGTGAGTAAATTTTGTGGATGACATGCTAGGTCTCCAACTTGCTTGAGTTCCAAAATTTACCATTAAACTAAAATCTTTTCTTTAAATGGTAACATTCTCAAATAAATGATCACTCAATTCTTCTTTTTCATGTTACACGCTCTCCATGATGGGTCTCCGACTTGCTTGGCAGTGTTTTAATAAAGTGAGTAAATTTTGTGAATGCCATGATGAGTCTTCAACTTGCTTGACTTCATAAAGTTTACTATAAAACCGAAATCTTTCAAAAAAAAAATAAAAATTAACCCAACACAAACGTTTTTTTCTACAAAGAACTACATAAGTTTGATTTCCTCATTGCACCTAGGGATACATAGGAGCAAAGGCAAATCCCTTGTCGGCCCAAAAAAACTAAAAAAATAAAATCCTTTTTTTAAAAAAAATTGTTTTCTTTTTCTAAATGAAAAATAATATAACAAAAATATAATTCATGTTTTCAAGGGAAGATAAATAATTAAAAGTCACTTTATTTTTTGCACACTCAATTAAAGGTTGTCGTCTTCATGACCGACACGTGGGGTGCTAACACCTTCGTCGTGCGTAAACGACTCCCGAATCCTTTTTCTTAAATCGTATACCATTCCTTATCTTTTTTTTGGTTTTCCCGAAGTTTTCCTTAAATAAACGTTGGTGGCGACTCCCCAAGTTCATGGCTCACGTTGCGAAAAATATGTATTTTGCTTATGTAGTGGATAGTGCTACTGATCCTTGCTTCTTGCTAATCCAACTGACTAGGTTTCCACCAAGAGATGACAACTTCCACTAGTGCTTCTTCTTTCAAGTTTGTCACCAACATAGTTAGCATCATAATAACTAATCAACCTGAATTCCTTATTGTGCTTAAAGTAAAGACCAAAATTAGAAGTTCCAATTAAGTATTTAAATAATATTTTGACAGCAGTGAAGTGAGCTTCCCTTGGGTCTTGTTGGAATCTGGCATATAGTCTAATGGTGAACAATATGTTAAGTTTGGACGTAGTTAGATATAGTAAGGATCCAATCATTGCTTTATATTGTGAGTTGTCCACTTTGTTAGATTCCTCGTCCAGGCCAAGACATGTTGTTGGATACATACGAGTCCTCATTTCTTTTGCATCTTTCAGTTTGAACTTCTTGAGAAGTTCATTGACATGTTTGGTTTGATTGACATAGATTCCATTTCTGGTTTCTTTAATTTGTAGTCCTAAGAATAACTTTAACTCTGTCACCATACTCATCTCGAATTTAGCCTGAATTAACTTAGAGAAATCCTTATAGAGAGGTTCATTAGTAGCACCAAATATAATGTTGTCCACATAAATTTGAACTAATATAAATTGAGAGTCATAGTTCTTGCGAAACAGAGTTGTATCCACTTTCCTCTTTCAAAGCCATTGTTTAACAGGAATTAACTAAGACGTTCATACCAAGCTCGGGGAGCTTGCTTTAGTCAATACAATGCTTTATTGAGTTTTAAAACATGGTGTGGAAAAATGTTACTTTTGTATTAGTCAATTGAGGAATGCAATTTTTACGTCCATTTTATAAAGTCTCACTTTTGTATGAGCTAAAAATGATAGTAAAATGTGTATTGCCTCTAGATGAGTAACAAGAGCAAAGGTTTATGTATAATCTATACCTTCTTGTTGTGAGTAACCCTTGGCAACTAGTCTTGCCTTATTTCTCACAACCTTGCTTACATTATCTAGCTTGTTTTTGAACACTCACTTATCTCTTATTGCTTTTTTTCCCTTGTGGTAGTTCTACAAGCTTCCAAACATCATTTTTCTAGAATTGTTCAAGTTCCTCTTGGGTGGCTTTGACCCAGTTTTCGTCTTCCATTACATCATTAATATGCTTGGGTTCCACTTTTGAAATGAGAGATGTATAACCCTATTGTCTAAGAGATCCTCTTTTTTTGACTTTGGTTGAAGGATCTCTAATGATTTGACTTCTAGGTAATTCTTCCTTTGAATCCGTCAAGTAGGTTCTCTTTCTTCTTGAGTCTATTCTATTACTTGACTGGGCACATTTGCTTTTGTAGATTATTCTATCAGTGGTCCAATGCCTTCGTCCAGTCTTAAATCTAGAAATGATTCATCAGGTTTGACATTTATGTATCAAGCTTTGTGTCATTAAATCTGACATGAGTAACTTCTTCCACAACTGAGGTTCTAGAGTTGTAGACTCTATATGCCTTGATGTTTTAGAGTACCCAAGTAATGTTCCATTATCACACTTAGAGTCAAACTTTCCCAAGTTATCTTTAATGTTAAGAATAAAACATTGACATCCAAAAGGATGGAAATATGAAATGTTGGGCTTTCGTCCTTTCCACTGTTCATAAGAAGTCCTTTTTAGAATGAGCTTTATTTAAATTCTATTATGTAAATAATAGGCAATATTCACTACTTCAACCCATAAATGTTTAGGTGTAGAGTTATCATCGAGCATGGTTCTGGTAATTTCTTGCAATGACCTACTCTTTCTCTCAACAACACCATTTTATTGAGGTGTTCTAGCAATAGAGAAATTATGAAGAATTTCATTCTCTTCACAAAATAGATGAAAGCTCTCATTTTCAAACTCTCCACCATGATCACTTCTAATTGAAGTAATGCATACTTCTTTTTCATTTTGAATCCTCTTACAAAATTTAAAGAAGACCTCAAAGGACTCATTCTTGTGAGCAAGGAACATAACCCATGTCCATCTTGAGTAGTCATTCACTACTACTAGACCATATCTCTTTCCATTGATAGAGGTTGTTCTCGTTGGTCCAAACCAATCAATATGTAACAATTCAATTGGTCTTGAGGTGGAAACAAAGTTTTTGCTTGAAAATGAGGTTTTAACCTTAAAGTAAATCATCTTTGTATGTCATTCTTGGTAAAACCCTCACAAGGTCATGTCTTTGCAGTTTTGAGATTAACCTCAACTTGCATGTCCAAGTTTCTTATACCATACCTGTGGCGTCCCCAAAATAATGACTGGTTTGATGGTAATAATCTAAATAACAAAAACCATGGTAAATTTTTTTTTCTTTTTCTTTTTCATTTCTTTCTCTTTTCACCATAACAAGGTTTAGAATGAAAATCCTCACTATAGAGTCCTGAATGGCCAGTTCACAACTCTATTCGGAGTCATTTCTTTCTTACCACTTGTGATCTCTAAACTATTTTGCTGTTTCAAAAGGAAGAGTATACCAGCCATTACTTTAGGACGTCACGTGAAAATAAAAGAATAAAATACGGTCGATAAACTCTTTTACAAATAATTTTGCTAATTCTTTCTTTTCAAATAACAAGATTGGTCATAAATGCATTCATCATTTAAAGCTGTCCAAAATAAGGGAGTTTTACAAAATACACAGTGTCATCCAGAGCAAAGGTGTCCATAGTGGTGGCTTCAGCCACATGTATACAATCATCAAATTCCTATACATCAGGTCTACCCATACAAAAACAAAAGAGTAAACCTAACAGTCAGTCCTAGATACACCCACCCTCAAAAGTATATAAAACTAATCCATGGAACTGTCCACTACGATGAAGAGCCTCCGCTGATCGCCATCTCCCCCGGGCCACTATCCTCCGTAGAATCTGCCTCAGATGCCGACATGACTTCCTCGGGAGAATCCACCTCAGGAAGTGGGTCCTCATCGCCCTCTAGAAAGTCAAGAGCATCCACAGCAGGCTCAGGAGGTAGCTCCTCGGGATCCTCCTCAGGGTCTTCCTCGGACGACGTTACCTCGATCAATTGGACTGGCTCCACTAGACGATATGGTGTAGGCGTGGGTAGTATCCACTCCACCGTGCGCTGAAGCGTCCGTGCAGGTTCATCTGGATGCACCAAAGAAGTAGCCGTGAATCGAATGGTGCCCCGAAATCGGCACCTCGTGTTGCCTTCGAGGGTCTCCCAAGCTCCCTCTAGGCACTCCATCTCCACTCGATCATGGATTAGCTGTGCCGCCATCACGATCTACAAGAAGGAAAAGAAAGGGGTAGACTCTTTCACAAGAATCTAACTATGCCGCAACACAATGCATCTCATAACCACTACATGCAATTAAAAGGGGTATCTTAAGGCTTTTCATCTCTGGTAATCGATTACACAACCTTGGTAATCGATTACCAGAGGCTAAACTCGAATTACACAGCCTCAGGACATGAAATATGCAAAAATGCACTGTGTAATCGATTACACATACCTGGTAATCGATTACCAGTGACCCATTCCTCTGTGTAATCGATTACACAGGCTGGTAATCAATTACCAGAGGCTTCCACCATCTCCCAGTTCCCTTTTTAAGCCTGGTAATCGATTACATCCCTTGGTAATCGATTACCAGAGGCTTCCCTAGCTTCCTGACCTCGTTTTCAAGCCTGGTAATCGATTACACCCCGTGGTAATCGATTACCAGAGACCATCTTAGCCTCCTGTCTTCATTTTTAAGCCTTGTAACCGATTACCCACCCTTGGTAATCGATTACCAGAGGCCACAACCCATATATCACACAAAATTCACAGCTAGCCAGCCACCACAAGCCTCCTTGCTTTGTGGTCTTTGTTCCTTTTATCTGTTGACTGCCAGGAGCTCGCTTGTTTAGGTACATCACAGGTTCTCACTGACTGACTATGCCCGGGTTGGGTCGGGATTGGTCAAGCTTGGTTTTGGGCAATAGCACCCCACCTGACATCCCCAAGGTCTCCTGACCCCCGCGACATATCTCCAGGTACCACTCTGTGGTCAACGAATAAAAGCAGGAAGTTTCACCCTTCAACACTTCCTCATCTCAAGCTTGTAGGATTATGGGGTACCCATCACATGTGGTACTAGGTGGCGGTCGGGCGATGGTGCACAACAAGTTTTCCACATCCACAAAGCGCGCATAAACCCACCATCCCCTGTTGCCCACCTCCAACTGAGCTCACGTACTCCCACGTAGCCCATATCCTCGTTTCTCTCAACACCGGGTCCCCATCAATCCTCCCAAGCTTCCCCAACATCAAAGTAATACAACATTCAAACAACACAAGCTATCACAGCCAAGCAAAACAGGGCAAAGGCAGAAAACTCTGCCCAAAACACCAACCAAAATCACAGCTTTTCACATACAAATACCCCAGAAACATTTCCTTCGTTCCCATTCGTTAACCGTTGGATTAACTAGAAATTTTTACTGGAAGTCTCTAGTACATGAGCCTACATTTTGACCGTTGGGATCTACTAGCAAACATCCAGAACTCCTTCTGCACTACTCTTTCCACAGCCAATCACACACAAACATTTTTCTGCACAAAGCCAAAATCCTGCTGCACCTATTTTGACAGCAAAATTCTGCATAAGTGCAGATTTCGAAAATCACACTTCCCCTCATCCAATCTTGCCCAAATAAATTCCTACAAGTCCCAAATCATGTATCAATCATGTCTAACCCAAAGTCAAGCTTCAAAACACAGCAACACAGAATCTAGGTGTCCCATACCCCTCAATTCAATGGGTTTTATAGGTTTGAGAAGTGAAATTGAGAACGAGGTAAATTTGGAGCAAACTCTCACCTCACACAAGTCTATAACATCAATCTAAACTTGCCCAAACTGGATTTACACCTAAAATTCCACCGAATCAAAATTTGACTCCTCAACACCCAATTTTGCCCTAGAAATGGCTCTTGGTTCACTTTGATCATTTGTTTTTCTCTCTAGCTCAGCCTAACCTTTCTCACATGTTCTAAATGGAATTTCAAGCTAGGGTTAACTCATTTTAACCTCCATTTACCACAGAATCCAGATTTAGCCTTTCAACTCTCAAAGCCTCACTCTTTTTCCACTCATAACACCACATTCTCACTTTCTAACTCTAGGTTAACTCTACCTTTCATCTCTAACAGTTTTCCATAAGCAATTTCAGCACATGAACATCACAAGCATCATCATAAAAACCCTAAAACAGAATGGGTATGTTTAACTCATCCAAACATGGCAATTTCAACATGCTTTCCACAAATTTCTTCACAAATAATCATCATAAAGCAGAAACCTAACAAGACTACCCATCATATCTCCCAAAACCCCATACCCACGAAAATCAAAGGAGAAAGAAGTCCACCCAAACCTGAAATTTCGAAGTCCCACTCGTAGACACGCACTTCACGACTCCGAAAATGCCCTCCTTTCGCGATCTGGAGCAGAAACGGGCACTAAAGGTTGAAGCTTTGTTGGGCAACAAAGGTGGATGGGAGAAAAGAAGAAGAAGGCTGCGTGAGAGAGAGGGAGAGCTGTCTGAAATTTTCTGTTTTGCTGAGTGAGGAGAGAGAACAGCTTTTTGGTTTTAAATAAAAGGGTTTTCTCTTTTTCTATTATTTTATTCAAGCTATGCCACATGTCTCCATTTGAGGGGAGCCAAAAGGGCCCACTTTCTCTTTTGATGGTGACCCATACTCAGCCACAAAAAGTGAGAAAAAATCTGACCTTTGAAACGCTAAAATCTTGCCTCGGTTTGCATGCCGTTTCTCTGATTCCAGTTCCTCGCGTTTCTCTGCGTCCGTCGGGGCCAGTTTTCGAAAGTAAGCAATATTTATATCAAAACGCTCAGAATAAAACCCCGAGCGTGGTTCAGAGGTTGGTTTCGTTAAATTTTAAGTCGTACGCAAAACGATGATTTTTAAACTAATTAATTAAGAATTAACCCATAACCTCCCAGTTATGGATTTCTCTTCCTTAATTAGCCTAACCCGCGTATCTTGCCCCCACTACTCCTATTTCTACCAAGAACATATATGCATATACACTGAATAATACTTATATATATATAATCATTCAAAATACATCGTTTTCAAAAACTCCGGGTAGAAATTTCCAGGATGTTACAATACCCAGCGATTTCCTTTGATGGATATTAGGCATGTTACATTTTGATTTGATAGTTCACTAAGATTAATCTTATAAAGATTACCTTTCCTCTTAGTAGTGAAAAGTTGGGTCCTATTTTTGTCTTGGACGACACACCCTTCTTTACTAAAGGAAACATTAAGTCCACTGTCACATATTAGGCTTATGTTAAGCAGATGGTGTTTAAGCCCTTTAACAAAACATACATTATCAATTAGAGGATAGAGATCAATACTTATCTTTCCTACCTTTCCACAAAAACAACATACTATGATTTCTTCATCACAAACATATTTCTTCCCTTTATATCCATTTCCAGATTTGTCAGTTGGGAATTTGTTGTATCTTAACATTTTGTTAAGCTTTTCAATGCTTCCAACAAATTTTGATAGAGTTTCTCTTAGAAATTCAATCTCTTGATGGAGTTTAACAACATCTTGAGGTTGCTTTTTGAGATTCTCATATTGTTCAAGTTTACCATTTGAGAATTTCAAGCTTTTCTTATATTGTTCACATTCAACCCATAAGTTATGTTTACTTGCCTCCAAGTTTTCATAATTCTCATGGACCTGTGTGTAGCACCTCAAATTCTTTTTTTCTGAAATGTAACTTTAAAATAGTTTAAATAATAAATATTATGGAATACACACCATTAAATTTAGTTTCTATTTCTAAGTTGATAAAATATCTGAATCTATATTTTTTTCTTTAGGAAAAGAAGGAACACATACACACAGACATTGCGTTTGATTAAAGAATGCATATATAATTAAAATGCTCATGAATAAATGATATTTTAAAAAAAGTTCTCTATTTAAAAACCATTTAGAAAGTATTTAAAAAGTTTCCACCTTTACACAATGCTATAATAAAGTATAACTTATAAAGGACTAACTTACACAAAATTAAAAGATGATAAACTGAAAGGAATGTGCAATCATACATATTAAGCCTTGGTGGCCCCTAAGATGTAAACATAGATGTACCAAATTCATTACAACTGTTAGCAAGAAAATAAAATATCCACTGCCTCTCAAAATATTACACAGTATCACCAAAAGGTTTAATATACCAAAATATCACGACATTGAGTATAGAAATCTTCCTACCCCAAATATTCATAAAAAAGGGAGAACAATCCTACACTTAGAGCAGTCACTACCTAAAACCCACAAGCTACCTGTTGATTCCTTGGCAAGCGTACCGAGTTGCACAAGTAATATAAAATGATAAGACTGAGTATCGAATTCCACAGAGACTATTGATGTGCCATCATTTTCTTCTATTTTCTAAACCCTTTTTGCACCATTTTAATTATTGATTGGTCTTAATTGTCAATTAATTAGGCAGTTTTATTATTTGGGCTCATTTAGCTAATTTGATGTTTTTAATCTAATTTCAGGAATTAATGAAACATTGGGCTTAATCCGGATTTTGGTTGTGGACTTGAAGAGGGCAAATAAAGCAGCGCTTACCTTAGTTAATTTCTAATTAGGAAATTTTGCAATTTTATTTTATGTTGTTCAGTGTTTATTTCGTTTTGGGCCAGAGTATTGTAATAGGGCCCAGTGACTTTGAGTGACTCTTTTTAAATAGCTGCCTTGGGATTTGTGCGGGGCATTCTGTTATGCTATTCATTATTCAGAGCTTTTGTTTTAGGGTTTTCGTTTTTCTGCTTGATGCTACTGTTCACGTAATGCAATTTTACGTTTTCTGCTTCTAATTACAGTTTCGTTCTTGCTTCTTCTTCTATTTTCATTTACGTTTCTGTTCATTTACGTTTCTGTTTAATGTTTCATTTGCGTTTTCTGTTTGAATCCATGGAAGGCTAGATTTTCTGGTGTTGTTTCCTTTTGAGGACGAAGCCCAACTCTGAGCCTAACTTGCGTTCATGCTTAATGGACGAAGGGCTAACTGGTGTATGTGGTGCCTAATCACGTATTGAAAACCCTAAGTTGATTTTCGCTTAGTAAATTGAAATAGGGTTGGATTAAGTGGTTAACTGTTAGGGACGAATTCTCCATAACCCAGGATAAGAGAATGGCTTCTGAATCAGAGGAAACAACCCGTTTTTAATATTAGTAGTTTCGTATTCCTGTTTACTTGTTCTGCTCTTTAATTACCAAACAACCAAACCTCCCCCCCAATCGTTACTGTCACTGCAAGTATATTATGAACATTTGGTTTGTCACTGCTCGTTGGGAAACGACCTAGTGTGTGTGTGTGTGTGTGTGTGTGTGTGTGCGTGCGTGCGTGCGTGCGTGTGTGCGTGCGTGCGTGCGTGCGTGCGTGCGTGTGTGCGTGCGTGCGTGCGTGGGTGTGTGTGTGTGCGTGTGTGCGTGTGTGTGCGTGTGTGTGCGTGTGTGTGTGTGTGTGTGTGTGTGTGTGTGTGTGTGTGTGTGTGTGTGTGTGTGTGTGTGTGTGTGTGTGTGTGTGTGTGTGTGTGTGTGTGTGTGTGTGTGTGTGTGTGTGTGTGTGTGTGTGTGTGTGTGTGTGTGTGTGTGTGTGTGTGTGTGTGTGTGTGTGTGTGTGTGTGTGTGTGTGTGTGTGTGTGTGTGTGTGTGTGTGTGTGTGTGTGTGTGTGTGTGTGTGTGTGTGTGTGTGTGTGTGTGTGTGTGTGTGTGTGTGTGTGTGTGTGTGTGTGTGTGTGTGTGTGTGTGTGTGTGTGTGTGTGTGTGTGCGTGTGTGTGATTGATTACTAAATGATTTGCATTAAGATCATAGATTCATGAACAAGCTAAAGGAAACAATTATTTCCCTAGATATGACTCACTTTAGATATTCTTTCCAAGTTCTTAGCATACAAACATTTTCCAATATGTATATCCTAAAACAATACATAAAGATGGATGATCAAACCATAAGTATGTAAATAAGCATATGGATGAATAATAATAACAACATTATATTAGAAGATAGTTTAGAATCATTACATCAAAGAGAGTTTGGGTTGCAGAGTTCCCAACAATGGGTGGTTTTTAGCCTCTCATTATCATGAGAGACTTACAAAAATAGAGGTGGGATGAAAGAGAAGAAAGATGGATTGAAACGGATCGGCCAAAGCTCTGGAAACGAATTTTCCTTGCACTGACTACTTCTTTTCCTCTGCTTCACTTCCTTTGCTTCTTGCTGGTTTCTTCATGGCCAAGGAAACAAAATGTGTTTCCTTTCCTTTTATAAGCCTCATCAACCAATTGGCCAATCAGAGCTCTTTTGTGTGCTTAGCACGTCTCTCGCGTTGAGCACTCATGTTCAGCTGAATCAAGAGGCCATGTGCTAAGCGTAGGATGTGCATGTGCTCGTGACAACTGTCTTCGTATGTGGCTCCTTATGCTAAGCGATTAGCTTGGGCTGAACGGGTCTGACTCGTTGAGCAAGGAAGTCACACTGAGCGCGACACTTTGTTTATTCATCCTTTTGCATGTCTCTACTTCAACTCAACTCTACACAAAATACAACAAAAATTACTCTAAAATCCTTAACTTTAGTATCTTCTGAACTAAAACACAAAAGAAGCTAAGTCCTATTGTTTTAACACAAAATAAATAAGAGATAAGAAAATGAGATAATTGCTATGTGATTTCAATATACAAATAACGTATGCATAACACCTATCACTACCTAGGGCGAAGTCATATCCTCGAAAAGGTCGCTTTCATCTCCTGAGGAATCTCATTCCTCATCGGATGAAACCATCTCTCCCTTAAATATCTCTTCATTGCAAACATCCCAGTAGAAAGCAATCTCGGATGGCGTGAGATCCTCATCATCTCTAAAATCTCCCAGATCCTTATGGACCTCGGTGGCCGTATTGTGAGAGAAGGTAGATCTAATAGGCATTCTATTAGAGTCATGCCTAAAGAATTGCTGTAAGAATTGCAAAGGGTTGTTCCATCGCTCAAATCCAAAGTAGGCATAGTAGGAGATAACATGGTTGACACTAAGGAGTATGCTCAAAAGGAAAGTGATACATAGAGTGTGACTCTATGGTGATCGGTTGTATTTGGGGCTCATTTAACAACAAAAAGTGGAACCGGATGTAACCAAAGTGCGCCTGGAGGCATGCCTCTTCCTCCACTATGTAGCTATAGCGGTAGCTACTGATCCAAGTGAACATCCTCTATGGATGCTCCATGACCTCCCCATGAAATGGTGGTTGCAAGGGTGATCCCTCTGCTTCCCAAATGCCACAAACAACAGGCAAAAACAAAAAAAAACTAAAACATAAAATCTAAGAAACCAACGCGTGTGGTTATCTCAATAAACAACACTTTCACATCCTAAGCGCGTAACTATCATAGTTATTTCACAATAGAGCCCAATGACTGCCACCAATCCTTTTAAGTCTTGGCGGTCTTACAAAATCACGTGGATGGCAGTCGAAAGTGATTACTACAGACAGATACATTGTATGTCGACCCCTCATCTCCCAACTCAAAAAGAATAGTCTTGAAGCTCGTTAGGAGGAGCAAAGTGAGGCATGTGAGTTACCTACGTCAAATGAGTGCACCTAATGCTGGATAGTCACCACTCACTAATTCCCCTAGGTTCTTTGAACCTCTCCACCCACTATATGTTAGACAAGTGACCTCAATAACTTAAGGGGGGTGAATTAAGTTTCAAAATTTTCCACTAACAAACTTTTAACCCCCTTTTAAATGATAGGCTCAGAATGCAGAAGAAGAAGCAACAATCAATTAAATAATGTTCTTTAAACATGCAAGACAAAATTGATTGCAATAACATAAATGAGATAAGGGAAGAGAGAAATGCAAACTCGATTTATACTGGTTCGACCACTTCCCGTGCCTACGTCCAGTCCTCAAGCAACCCACTTAAGATTTTCCACTATCTCTGTAAATCCTTTACATACTTTGAACACACCTTGGAATCCCTTACCCTTGTGTTCAAAGATTCTCCAAGAGACAACCCGTCTCTTGATTACAATTCTCAAAATCCAAGAGATAACCAGTCTCTTGATTACAATTGACTTTTTGAGATGAACAGAAAGATTTCTCTCCTTTAGAGTGGATGGTACAAATTGAAGTTCCTACATGAATTTCTCTCTTTTAGAGATGATAATACAATTTAAAGTTACTAGATGAATTCTCAATTGATTTGCAAGTGTTTGCCCAAGAGTTGTTAAGAGAGCATTTGACAATTATGTTCTTCTTAGAATATCTCTCTCTTGCTTTTCGAAGTCAGACACACATATATATAGGCCCTTCATGCCTTTTCAAAATGGTTTGAAGAGATGTATCTTTTCAAAAATATTTTTCAGAAATTCTTCACTGGTAATCAATTATAGGTTTCTAGTAATCGATTACACAGTTATATTTTGAAGGGTCGTGACTTTTCAAATTGAATTTCAAGAGTTCTGTTGCTGGTAATCGATTACACATCAATGACAATCAATTACAACTTTTAAATTAAAATTTCAAAACCCTTCTAAAAGATGATTTCTCAAAATTGTCTTTTGGTAATCGATTACACTACCTGGTAATCAATTATGAGAGCCTTGATCTCTTGTAAACACTTGTTATGCGGCAAAAGCTTGATCTTGAATTAATCTTGAAGCAATGTTTAACCTTTGAATGTTTGTTGAAGTAATCTTGAAAGCAACCTTGTTTGATTATTCTTTAGCATCATCAAAACCATGTATTCATACATTCACACTATACCCAGTGTATCTCTGTCCATCATCCACTTTCTTAATGCAACCTCACCTTCTCACAGAAGGAAATGAAATCATTGGTTCCTTAATCTCTATCCAATCCTCTTAACTGTTGCCACTATATCATGTGCGTAGCCCTTGTGCCATGTGCATCAATGAATGCATATAAACAAATGAACAAACAAGAAAGAGAGATGGGGCTTAGGCCTATGTTTTACTCTCAAGGAACCAGTCATGGTGCCTTAAGTGATAGAACCACTTGTCACACACAATATGAACATCCTCGTACCTAAACCACAACGCGTACAAATAAAAATGACAATATGTATGTATATATATATATATATATATATATATATATATATATATAATAGAAAATAAATTCACATGTCACATATATAATTGTCGGATTTCACACTTTGCCGGTATGATCATTCAATAATAATAATAAAATACAGGCACACATTTAAGTAATTTTATTAGCAGAGAATAATCACAATTCTAGAACATGCATCGATCATCAGATCTTGCAGTTATCTCAACATTATAATAGCAAAAAAATAGTAGTTCTAGAAATAAATAATTCTAAGGTAATTTATATGGAGGCACAGATTGCAAAATTAAGCTGTCTACTATCTAAAATCACTATATTGCGTAGTTTTACAAAGTTCTACTCCTAACTTATTTTTAGTGCTTTCGGTGCTCCAAGAATTGGATTTTTGCAAATCTTATATGCTACCCTACATTTTCAAACCTAAAAAGTTCATTTTTGAGGTACAAAATTAAATAAAAACAGTCCATAATACTGTAACGCTCAGTCCAATTTTGTGACAAATTTTCATTTTACAAAAAGTTCTTAAACTTGTTTTATTCGTAACTTTTGCTAGGAAACTCCAATTTAAGTGAAATTTAAGGATAACCCTATGTTTTAACACCCAAATAAGTCATTTTTGTCATAAAAAAACTCAAGGAAAACAGCTTGGCACACAGATCCAGAACATTGCAGCAAGGACAAAAATTTTAAGATAACATGTTGAAGTTAGTTTAACAACAAGCATAGGGTTCAAGAGTTGGAGAGACCCCCCTTACCTCTTGATGGAAATCACTAAATTTTGAAGGAAGAATGAATAATGTTCAGTTTTCAAGGTTACACTTCATGAGAAAGAAAAATGAAACTTTTAAGTTACTAGAGAAGATAGAACAAAAAATGAAGAGAAATCAAGTCTAGGATGAAGAATGGAACTTATTTACCTAAGCTTGATGGATCAATGGCTCAAGAACACTAGGAACAAGCTTGGAAGAAGAAGAAAAAACACTGGACTCTACTCCCTCAATGTAGAACTCGTGCAAATGGGGGAATGAAGGCTTCAAATTTTTTTCTCTCAGTGAACAAGAATATAAGGCATGGGCTTCAAGGTGACAAGGCTTATTGACACTTGAATGACCCCTTGGCTGGCCATTTTCAACATGCCATTTCATGCCACAGATGGGTAATTTGCAAAACTACCAAAAATGGAAGGGATAATATTTGCCAAAAATGAGTATTTTTGCGTTTGACCAAAACTAGTAAATCTTATCTTAATCACCTAAATTATTGTGATAATCTCCCTAGGAATGTGTACCTAGAGTGAACCTCACACACAGTTAAATTACACTACCGCTCAGTGTGTAGTGTAATTTTGCTACAGATGGAGTTTTTGTTGAGGTAGTTTCCTAATTTTTGTCAACTAACTAAACAAATTACTTCCACTAAAAAATATGATTAAAACTAAACTTATACAATTAATATTATACAAAGAATAAATTAAATCACACATGCATATAATTAAATTATATAGTGCATAATTTCCACTGTCTAGTCCTTAACAGTGGAAAAATAAATTAAGAAGGAAATTTCAGGGTATTCACTATGAACATTCTTTCAAATAGATTGCATCTTTCCTTAATTAGGTGATCATGAAGTTTATTAAGTGTGGTATACACAATTTGTAAACCTTCAAGTTGATTTTTCAATCTCTGAAGGTCTTCCAATAGACTAGATCTTTCTTTACAAATTTCCTCATTCTCAAGGTGAAGCTTTGTTTTCTTTAACTTAAGATTTCAAAGTCATCACATGATTGAGTGGAAATTTTTGAAGAATTATCTATCTTCATGTTTCTCTTGAAGTAGTTTGTAATCTTTTGAAAGGCTTGTGAAGTCCTTTCTCAAGTTTTGATAGGCTTTGGACATAATGGATGAGTTGGAGAGAAGTTCATGATACGCTAAGAGTTTCTAGGTTGTTTATATTTACCTCTTCATCTGATTCTGAATCTGATCCTTCTAATGTTATGTCTGCCATTAGACAATGGTAGGCTTCTTCTTCCTCTTTTGTTTCCTCATCGAACAATGTGTCGTCCAGGTATGCCCACGTGCTTATCAATACTTTCTTATCTTTTGGTTTGAAGTATCTTTTCTTGTGAGCTGATTTGTCAAGATTTGGACATTTTGTTTTGAAGTGCCCTGGTTTTTTGCGCTCATAGCATATGATGGAACTTTTCTTCTTCTCCTTTCTTTCTCTATGTAATTTCTTGGATCCTTTCCAATTTGATCCACTCCTTTTCTTCCACATGTTCTTTATCTTCCTTGAGATGAAGGCTAATTGATCATCTTTATTTGATCCTTCATCATTGAACTCATCATTAGGTATGTCAACATTGACTGCTTTGGATGAGCTTCTGGACACATGTCTAGATGAGGATTCCTTGGGTGTTGAGGATGCTTTGGCCTTTTATGTTGTTAGGGCCAAGGATTTTCCCTTTTTTATTCCTTCATCATGTTGAAGTTTCTGCTCATGAACCTTTAAGGTTCTAATAAGTTCTTCAATGGACATGAAGTTTAGGTTCTTCACAGTTCTTAATGTTGTCATATGTGGTTTTCATTTTTTGGATAAACTTAGAATTTTGTCAATGTTATCATAGTTACCAAAAGTTTTGTTAGGACAGTGTAATTCATTTAAAATAGTTTGGAAGCGTCCAAACATGGCTTGTACATCTTCACCTGTGACGATCCTTCATATGTTAAAGCTAGTGTGTCCCACATTTGTATTGCACTTTTGTAGTTGTGCACCTTTGTATATTTTTCCTCATAGAGGGCACACAACAAGCATTTTGAGTTTTAGAGTTCAGAAGAAACCTTTTTTTTTAGCATCTGTCCAAGAGGTGTTGGCAACTTTGTTCAATTGATTATCCAATTTCCCATGTTCTATGACATGCCAAAGCTCTATATGAACGGACTCAAAGTGAGCTATCATACGTTCCTGATTGGGAATTTGTGGCTTAGTATTTTTTTGTTCTTCTTATCTTATTTGAAATCTCTTAGACTCTTATTTTGTCACCTTAACTCAGTTTTGGTCTTTGGCAAATAATTGGGCTTAATTGATAATTGTTGCTTATTTTTGGATTTTGTGCTTACTTGACCTATCTTCCTTGTGCAGGGCCTATAGGACACTACAAAACTCCAAATAGAGCATATGAGTAGTCCCTGGAAAGCTAAGAAAAAGAGCTTCAATTTTTCTGAAATAAGCTTGGGGCAATTCCTCCATTTTGAGCATCGAATTAGGCTTGGAAGTCAGAATCTCTGCACTTGAATAATTGGGTGGTGAATTTGGGATTTGCTTTGTGTAATTAGTTTAATTAGGTAGATTATATGAGCCTAATCAAGGCCTATCCTTTTCTTCTGAGTAGTCACTGTATATATTTGTGGAGTTAGTTAGTTAGGTAGTTACTTCATTTTGTACAAAAACAAATTTAGAAACTTGTTGTGCAAGCTTTAGGATCAAACTCTTTTCTCTCTTTTTCTCTCAACTGTTCTTCATTCTTCTTTCTCTCTTCAATTTTGTTCTTCCTTCTTCTTGCACAAATTTCATCGCTCTTCCAATGGTGATGATCATGGAAGGCTAAACACTTAATCAATCCAAGGATCCATTCCAAGCAAGGCTAAATTTGAGTTCTGGTTTAGTATTTCAATTTTGTGTGAATGTTCATCTTGTTCTTCAATCCTATTTTTGATTTTAATGATTATGAATATGCTTAGGATTGAAAATGAATTAGGCTATGGATTCATTTCCTAATTTCAAAATTTAATCACAGATTGTTTGGATGATATTCCAACCTAATTTGCAATCTTAATGAATTTAGGGATTAATTTGATTAAACTATTTCTAATGACATTGACTAAACTTTCACAATCTGAACTTCATTTGTAGCAACTGTGATAATTTGATTTGCATTGTTTTTGTGAATTGGATTGATGCTATTAAACCTGATTCATATTCTGTTTCCAAAACTCTGTTTTGTTTTAGATTCTGCATTTTTGTTTTTATGTTTTCACATTTTTTTACATTGCCTACAAACTATTTGTTGAAATTCCCCTTACTGTTTATAAGTGAATTGAAGTAGGAACCAAATTGAATTGTATCTTCGTGTCAACCTAGGTTAATCCTGTACTGCAAAATTTCCTAGTTTTATTTGTTTTGGAATGATTTGACAGTCGTTATCAGTTCCTTCTAGAAGTTGTATTTGACGCCTTTGAATAGTGGTGGCTTGTTTATGGAGTATCCTTCTTCCATATCTATTTTTCTTTAGAATTTTTCCTATGTATTTGTTAGAATACTCAACCCGAGAGACCGAGCTTTGATGCCAACTGAAATACAATAAATCACACCGGAAGGGGGGGGGGTTAATAGTGTGTTAGATAAAATATACAAACTTTTTAAATGGAAGATGTTTTACTAAATAAGTCAGTTGTTAAAAACTCTCGTCCAATGATAGATATAAGTTTGCTTGAGCACTAATGGACTATTGTCCAATGATATGTAAAACTTATTTTCAATGAAAAAATTTTGTTCAATAATGTGTCGATAATGATCTTTAAAATACTTTGACAAGATAAAGAAGAGAAGTAAAAATACTCATTTTTATACTAGTTCACTGAATCTGAGTTATGTCCAATTCTCATTTACCAACCATTAAAGGGTTCCGCTAATCAAACTTGATTACAACAAGTATTCTTGCCTGCCACTTCTGACTTATAAGTATTCTCAAGGTCCTTACTGGCACAACCCTTAGACTCTCTTTGAATCTAAGAACACCCAAGTATTGTTTTGTCACAAGCCACTCCTGGCTTTCGCAAACAGAAGTTTAGTATAGAATCAAATATTCTTTTCAACACTCAACGAGTGAATTTACAGTGAAGTTCTAATCTCTCACAAGTACTTTGTATATTACAAAGAATGACTCTATTAAGCTCACTGTATTTCTTTATGGATGGTTTTCTTGATTCATGTTGTTTTTTTGTACATGTTCTTCCTTTTCCTTTAAATCTTGATGTCGTATTTATAGAGATACTCATAATTGTGAAAAGTATCTTTAGGATTGAATAATATGACTGTTGAGAAACTTTATCTTATTTCTTGGAATAAATAGATATTCGGTGCCTTTGTGTGATAGGGTCAGAACTTTCCATAACTGGCATTCATAACTCAATATGGATGTTAGAAATATAAAAGGAAATATAAGGTAGATTCACAGATATAGTCCTTTTAAACAAAATCACATAAACTTGAATAAATTGATAAATTAAGTTAAAGGTTCATATTCCTATAGGTGTTTTGATGGACTAGACGACTACTTCCTGCTTCCAATAGATGAGTTATCCACTAATGGATAAGTCACACTTGGTGTTGCTTCTAGACATCAAACCTATTGACTTATATGCAACAAATTGGTTAACACAAATTTATATTTTTGTTTTCATCAAAACCTTAAAAGATGTCTAGGTCATCCAGTAATGGATCGTCTAGTGTCTAACATAAAGTCTTTCAATAGAACTTGGCAACCAAAGGTCTCGACAATCTTTGAGTCTAAAAATCTTACATCAATCACTCATGCTAAACTATTTAGAAAGTTATGGGAATACGAGATGGACATGACTAGGATGGGCGAACATGAGGCTAAGGAGAAAAAGAGTAGAGACTTAGCACTAAAATCCTCCATACCATCTAGTTGTGAGAGTGATGAAGTAAATGCAAAAGGTTCCGAGAGTAAGAATCTCACACTACTTGTTAGAAAGTTTAAGAAGTTTTTTAACAAGAAGAACCCCTAGGGAAGATCCTTTCAACATAAAAAGAACTTTAAGAAGAATGGCTCATCCTCCTTTAACTTTACTTGTTTTTTGTTGAATCCACATCCTTGGTTTTAATTATGACAAACCATTAGCAATGCAAATTGAAAGGATGATGAAAATAAGTGATGACTAAGTTTTTGCTTAAGTGTTTTAATGTTTATTTCTTTAAGAATAAAAAGTGTTCTTTTATTCTGGGGCACTTAGAACGATGCTCAGAAACGTTTACAGAACTGTTGTTAGAGTTGAGAACTCGGAAGAATTCTTGAAGCCCATCAGAATGATGAAGTTTACTCCTTTTGAGTACTTAGTTCTTGGAAAAATACTGAAAAACATGGCCTCTACATAGAATATTCATCAAAGGCTACATGAAGAGCATTATGGCTCAGAATGAAGCGATGTAGAGTCTAAATCAGAATGATGAAGAGAAAGACTTTAAGTTTCTAAACATTAGAATAATTCAGAAAGAATCAAAATGCATCACTTAAACAAAATCATAAGATTGAAGTTTGAATAGTTCTTCACTATGCCACAATCTTTGTGGGCACTTTAGAAAGGAAGAACCGATTGCATTAGAAGATGCACAACTTGTTAGAGATATGGGAGCAAATGAAGATTAAGCTTTGAAGTTTGAAGAAGTTTTATCTTCTTACATGCTTAACTCTTTGAGCGACATTTGTATTAATTATTGCATCTTAGTCTTTATCTATCCATATGTACATCATGCATCATCATGTAAAGATAGGACGATGGTTTCTAAAAATTAGAAACTTCCTTCGTCATTTCTCTCGTTAGTCTTGTGCTTTGCGCAATGATCGGTTAGTTTTTCTTAAGGATTGGATGTAATCTTTGTACCCTTATTTATCCCTTTTAATATTATATATGTATTAATCTTTTGTACTCAT
The DNA here is from genome assembly GCF_004193775.1 of Glycine soja. NCBI lineage: Eukaryota > Viridiplantae > Streptophyta > Magnoliopsida > Fabales > Fabaceae > Glycine > Glycine soja. Next base: position 12,295,085 of record NC_041012.1, on the reverse strand, counting down.
TATTGGAAATTTCATTCAACTCATAATGCTTGATTCTATTTGATCACTAGTGTCACGAAATTGGATGTTAAGTGAGATTGGAAAGTAATCTAAGAATTTGAACTGAATGATTTTACTCTTTACGTTATGTTGCTAGGAATAGAGCATAACATTTTGATTGCAAAAAGCACGAGAATATAATTGTAATGCTGCGATATTTACTGCATATGCAAGGGATCAATATTTAGTAAATATTCTTAGGTTCCAAGTGTGAGGAATCGACTAGGGATAACCATGTGTGCATCAGTAATGTTAGAAAGTGATGTATATATGTTAATCTTATCAGGATACTAAGGGTATGAACAATGAAATCCAATCCTATGTTTTTTAAAATTAATTTAAGTTGTTGTTATTATTTCCGTAATTTATGTATTTCTAATGCACTAAATTTTGTTATTTCCGTATTTTCCATAATTCCATTATTTCCGCGAATCCGTTATTTTTAATTTTCTTTTACTTTAAGTTGTGTTTAGTTAATCAAAACAAAACCAATAACATTTGATTAAAATTGTACATAACTATTAAACTGATAACCTTTATCCGAATGAATTAAGTAAACTCGAGTCCCTGTGGAGACGAACTCTTTTATAAATGTAAAATCTATAGTGACAATTGGTACGCTTGCCAAAAGTCCTAACAGGTCCCTACCATAATTTCTACATAGTGCACAGTTCGACGCGACTCACTTTTTACCAAACGGTTAATCTTGAGGCTTACCATGTAACCTTCCCTAACGTTCCTCTGGTCATTGTGGACTGTTATGATGGATCCTTTATTTGGGGGGAATTTCATAGCCAAATGGGGGTGAACACTATAGCCCCGATCACATTCAAAGATGGTCTACTAAGTAGTATGTTGTAGGAAGTGTGGGCGTGCACTATAAAATATTGGATTTTTAGGTCCTTCTACAATGACCCCTCATGACCAAACTTGGTGTATAACCACATGCATCCTTTAGTCTTGACTTTTTCTCCAGCAAAGATGAATGGTGGGTTGTCATGAGGGAGAAGCTTTGACTCTGGTATACCCATATGTTTGAAGGTATTTCAAAATAAAATGTCGGTCCAACTCCCCCGGTCAACAAACATCTTCCTCACAATACAATTGATGATTTCAAATTTTATTACTGATGGATCATCTTGAATTAGATCTATCGCCTTGAAATCAACTGAGGTGAAAGTGGTCAGTGGTATTTTTGGAGCTTTGTGTGGAGAAATCATGTTCATTAACTAGACTTGGTGTAGGTGTCCTTTCCCAGTTGACGTTGTTGCTCCTCCTTCGAGGAATCCTTTGGCAATAGTGTTAATGACACTTCTCAGCTGTTCAGGGGGTTTTTCATCCCTTTCTCTAGAGCACCTTTGAATTTTATGCCTTTTGATATGAGAGTGATGAATATGATCCCTCTCTCCCATTATCTTGATCTTTCCTATAACCATTGTGAGGTTGATAAGATTGAGGTTTGTGGATAAAATCCTATAGGTGTCCTAGCTTGATAAGGTTCTCGATCTTGTCCTTCAAGACACTACACTCTTCAATTGAGTATCCTCAGTTATAGTGATACTGACAACATTTGCAGAAATCGACTTTGGACAGACTATTGGATCTTTTTGGCATGGCCAGGATCTCGGGGACCATGGCTTGATCTAGGATGTGGGAATTGCTTGTGCTTAGGGGAGCATAATGGGCGTACCGAGGATCTCAGGGTTGGCGATCCCTTCTTCGTTCGTCTCTTGTCTTGGTAAAGTTAGACTTGTCGACCTTCTTTTTAGTTGATGTAGCCTCGATTCAAACTTGGTTTTTGTACTTGTCGCAAACTACCCTTCGGCGGGAGGGCGACGCGTGACTCGCAGGTGCGTCTTCCAAGAAAGGAATACGCGCGGAGTCGCCGCCAACGTTTATTTGAGGAAAACGTCGGAAAAACCGGAAAAGACGTGGTCTACGAACTTTAAGTGAAAGGTTCGGGAGTTGTATTTACGCACGAGGAAGGTATTAGCACCCCACATGTCCGTCATAAGAGACGACAACTTTTAATCAAATGTGCAAATATGACTTCAATTTATGTTATCTTCCCCTTTTTCACGTTCTTATGTCTTTTTATGCCTTTTATATTTTTTTATCTTTTTGTAGTCGGCGAGGGTGTTTCCCTTGCTCCTACGTATTCCTCAATTTGTGATAAGGAAATCAGACCTACGTAGTTCTTTGAGTATCAAATGCTGGTTAAATTGTTTTTATCCTTTTTTTTTTTAAAATGTTTTTATTGAATGAAAGGTCATTTAAGACGTTGGACCATTAAACAATCTTTCGATTCTTTTGAAAGGAGAGAAAACATTAAGGCATTGGACCATTAATGATCTCTTGTTATTTTTTGCAAGAGGTAATAAAACTACGTGTTGATTTTAGGCCTTTTTTAAAAATCTACCTTTAACCAATAAAGGCGGAAAAAACCATTTTAAGGCGTTGGACCTTAAAATGGCTTTTTTAGGTGATGACAAAATTTTGATTTATGAATTCATTTTAGCCTTAGTTTCACTTTGGTTATTAGTCAATTCGATTAAGAAAGAAAAATCACAAAGAAAAACGTCCGATTGATTTTTTTTTATTATTTTACTAAAAGATATTTTTTGATTATTATATTATTATTTTGCTTCTTTTTTGTTTTAAACGTGGTTACGGCATGACCGAACGGTCGGATTTCATTTTAACAAAAATTAAAAGATGTTACAATACGAATGATCGGTGTAAATTTATTTTATTTTTGATTAGGCGAGAAAATGACTTAAATAAATGACTAAAGCACGTCAAAAGGGGGCACGGAAAGTAAATGAAATAAAAATAAAAGCACGCGAAACAAATGAGGACCACTAAGGGTACATAGAATGAATTGAAAAGTTCGATTTCGGGAACTTACCAGTTGAAGATCGAAGAACGACGAAGAACGGCGGAAAATCTTTGCGAAATCACCCACGGAAATGTCTCGGAAGTGTTACGGAAGCGCCTCGGCTTGGATTTTCTTCACAGAAACAATTTTTCTCACTAATTTTAAGTGATTCTCAAATACCAGGAGGGTTAAACCTTTTTGTTCTTCCCTCCTCCCCCTATTTATAGGAAAATAAGGGAGGAGCTTGCCACCCAGCTCGCCCAGGTGAGCTAGGTTGCTTCCTCCAGAGGGCACCGCCTTCTGAGGAACTTCCAAGAAGGCCCAAGTGGGTTTGGTTGCTATTTTCACCCCCCTGTTTACTAAATATACCCCCTGCCTTTTTTGCTAATTCTTTTTCCGTAACGTTACGGAACTTTACGAATTTCGTAACGATACTTGTTTTCTTTCCGTAATGTCACGGAACCTTAAGGATTACGTAATCGTCCCTTTTTTGGCTTTCAGAATGTTACGGAACTTCACGAATTCTGCAACAATGCTTCCTTTTGACTTCCGACATGTTATGGAACCTCACGGATTGTGCAACAATGCTTTCTTTCGACTTCCGGCATGTCAAGGAACTTCGCGGATTGCCTAACGATGGGTGCCAAGTATCTCGAAGTGGTCAAACGAGGGTCGCATCCCAACAAACGGATGGTCCCTGGACGAAATTAGGGTATGACAGTACTCTTTTAATTCTTACATTTGCATATACTTGGTTTCCCTCTGTCGCAGTTCATCCATGTTAGGTGCAGACTTTTTGCAAAGGTTATTCACAAAGGGTTATGACCTAAGTGTTGTTATTAAGTGGTGAATGGCAAGCTCTAGGTCAAGGTTGCACCTAACAACTAAAGCCTTCACTTTAGCGCCCCTTCCACTTAAAATTAATTACTCATTAATTTTAATTTATTAATTTATCTCTTAGTTGGCTATATCAAAGGTCCCTTACTCTAAATATATCAATTCTCACAAAAATTAGCCCCAAATCCCTTTCTCAGTTTCATGAATTACCAAAAGAAGTCCAAAAGTTACTCTCTCTAGAATCTATTTATTCTCGGCCAAATTGAGCCTAAAGGTCACTCTTGATCTTCTTATTCCATACTCTCTCTTTGTTTCTTCAATCTTGAATTCTAGAATTGTTCATTTCTCATCATTGATCAAGTCTCAACATTTTAGTTCTTTCACGCGTTGGTACATCAAAATTATTTTATAGTGGAACTTCAATTAATCATTTTTCAAAAGACAAAAATTTATAATCCAAGGTCACAATCTTTTTTCTTTCGATTTTATTATTTTTCTTATTTTATAGTCTTTAACTCTTATTGATTCAAGTTTTTTTTTTTTTGCAGTCTTTCGTGTTTTGCTTTTGTAACACCTTACACAGTATGTTGGTTTTTGGTTGATTGGCGGGTCCTAGTTCACTGTTAAGGTTTGTTTCTTATTCATATTATTTTAATTTTTTTATGTCCATTAATTTAATTTTGTCTTAATCCTTTATGCCTTCTGTAACACTGCTGATTTTCGTAACATATTTTAAGTGCTTGATAAATGTAGTAAGAGGAAATTAAATTTAGATTCATGATTTCATAACTAAATTTAATAAAAAAGATTGTTTTTGTGAATGTATGAATACATGATTTTGATGATGCCAAAGAATAATCGAACAAGGTTGCTTTCAAGATTAATTCAATAAACATTCAAAGGTTAAGGGGTAACCACTAGACATCATCCTCTTGACAACATCATTGGTGATATATCAAAAGGGGTAACCACTAGACATTCTCTTAAAGATATATGCAATAATATGGCTTTTGTTTCTATGATTGAACCTAAAAATTTGAAAGAAGCCATAATTGATGAACATAGGAGTTAGTTGAGAAACCTAAAAATTACCCAGTTATTGGAACAAAATAGGTATTTAGAAACAAGTTAGATGAAAATGGCATAGTTATTAGAAATAAGGCTAGGTTAGTAGCCAAAGGATACAATTAGGAAGAGGGGATAGACTATGAGGAAACATATGCTCATGTTGCTAGATTAGAAGCCATAAGAATGTTGTTAGCCTATGCATCCATTATGGATTTTAAACTTTATCAAATGGATGTGAAGAATGCCTTTTTGAATGGCTTTATCCAAGAGGAAGTATATGTAGATCAACCCCCTGAATTTGAAAACTCAGATAAGCCCAGTCATGTCTTCAAATTGAAAAAGACTTTATATGGCTTAAAGCAAGCCCCTAGGGCTTGGTATGAGCATCTGAGTAAGTTCCTTTTAGAGAAGGATTTTTCTAGAGGTAAAGTGGATACTACTTTCTTCATTAAAAAGAAATTAAATGATATTTTATTAGTTCAAATCTATGTTGATGATATTATATTTGGATCCACTAATGACTCTTTATGCAAAGAATTCTCTCAAGACATGCAAAGTGAGTTTGAAATGTCAATGATGGGAGAACTCAATTTCTTTCTTGGGTTGCAAATCAAGCAAACCAAGAATGGAATTTTTGTTAATCAATCAAAGTATTGCAAGGAATTGATTCACAGATTTGGGATGGAGAATGCTAAGCATATGGCTACACCAATGAGTACTGCTTGCTATTTGGATAAAGATGAAATCGGTCAGTCAATAGATGTTAAGCAATATCGAGGTATGATCGGATCACTTCTTTATTTATCTACTAGCAGACCAGATATTATGTTTAGTGTGTGTATGTGTGCTAGATTTCAATCAAATCCCAAACAATCACATCTTAGTGCCGTTAAGAGAATTATAAGATATCTGTTAGGCACTATGAATATAGGTTTATGGTATCCTAAAAATTCCACATGCAATTTAATAGGATATTCTGATTCTGACTTTGTCGGTTCTAAAACTGATAGAAAGAGCACCAGTAGAACTTGTCATTTCATTGGATCTGCTCTAGTTTCTTGGCATATTAAGAAACATAATAGTGTTGTTTTATCTACTGCAGAAGCGGAATACATTTCTGCTGGCAGTTGTTGTGCCCAAATTCTTTGGATGAAGCAACAACTTTTTGATTATGGAATATTACTTGACCATATTCCTATAAGATGTGATAACACGAGTGCTATAAATCTGTCTAAGAACCCTGTTCAGGACTCAAGAACCAAACACATAGAAATAAGACATCATTTCTTGAGAGGTCATGTTCAAAAGGGAGATTGTGTTCTAGAATTTGTAGATACAAAGAATCCGCTTACTGATATCTTTACAAAACCTCTCCCTAAAGAGACATTCTTTGCAATTAGGAAAGAATTAGGTCTTCTAGATATTAATGATATAGACAATAGGTAACTCAAATGAGTTTTATCCTCCTTATGATCACTAGGATTGTCTATGAGTCTAGTTGCTTGTGTGTTATTAATATTTATATTAGTTATTATTTGTCATATAAATAATTGCTCGTCATTATCTTTGTTTGAATATTTTTAATAGGAATAGAAATTATTATGTATAGTTAGTTGATTGTTAATTTGATTAGATTTGTGTGTGATTAATTACTGTTGGATGAATGTGTTTTTATTGTGTTTGTGATTGCATGTGTTTGATTATGCTTGATTGATTTGAATGCTGTTGATTGTGGTTGATTATTATAGTTAGATGTATATTTGACTTTGAAATAGTTAGCTTTTAGTGAAAAAGCCTTCTTTAAGGGACTGGTAATCGATTATCATTCCCTGTAATCGATTACATTAGAACAGCAGGGCTGTAATCGATTACCAGTAGGGTGCATATGCTACATGATACTCCTGTAATCGATTACAATGGCTTGTAATTGATTACAAGACATCTTCTTCTATGAATAGGCACATTTTTGTAGAACCTCGTGCACAGACCCTAACCTCCATTCGAGTGACGGCGCAAGCTCTTTCTAAAACTTCGAATTCTCGTATCTTCCTCATTTCTTCACCAAATCACTTCAAACAAAGCCCAATCTTCATCATTTTCAATTCTCTTTCAAATTTACCGATCAAAATCTACTGCAACATCTTCAAATGACAGAATCATAAAAAAAGCACAAAGGATCTTCCTCCACCACCACCGCTGCTGGCCACCGCCGCCAAGGAACTTCTGGAGATCCACTCGCACCAATTCCTCCCTCCCTTTCATCTCCTCAATCATCTACATTGTTTTCTTCAGATGATCAACGCCAAAGGTACTATTCTTAATTTTGCAATAGAGTCATTCTAGACCCTAAGTACCTTGATCTTAATTTTTTTGATGGCAAAACATTTGATTGTTACCAAGTGTTTCAAAATTCTGCTTTGACTGAGTTTATGTCTCTGAAACTGCCTCACTTTCCTGAATTAGTTAGAGTCTTTTATAATAACTTGAAAATTCAGGATGGTATTATTTATTGAGGTGCATTGTATTCCAATTATTATTGATCAGTCCTTGTTCTTTTCCTTGACAAAACTGCCCAGTCAAGGTGTTCCTTTTGAGGGCACCATTGTTGATGACTGGAAATTTGATTATTCTAGTCATGATGCTCATTGCATGGTCTGCAATGACCAGACTAACATGACTGACAGATTACTTGCTGGGTCATTAACTTTTGATTGTTGCATCATGCATTATATCATTGTTCGCATTTTGCTTCCACAATCCTTAAACCTTGCTCAAGCCTCTGAGGAGGATTTGATTCTGATGTGGGCTCTTCAAACTGGTCATCAGATCGACTGGGCCCATTTAGTTCGGTACTGGATGCATAAGGTATTACGGGCCAATGCACGTCTCCCTTATCCTCACCTTGTCACTCTTTTTCTTCATCATTTCAATATTCCTTTGGATGATGAACCATTTGTCAAGGTCAAGCGATCTTTTTCTATTGGTGCTGGTGCGGTTACCTCCTTTGGTTACCGAAAAGATGTCGATGGTCAGTGGGTTCGTAAACAAGACTTTCCTCTGCTTATTCCTGACGATCGTACCCCATCTCCTCCACCATAAAGGGCTGATTCCTCTTCTCTTCTGACCGAAGTCCTCACAGAACTCCGTGGTCTTCGAGCTTTTGCAGGTGAACGATTTGATGCATTAGATACTCACCTTGATGCCATGGATGAACGCTTTGATGGGATGGATACGAGGATCACTTGTCTCGAAGATGATATGAGCTTCATTAGGTGTTGTTTCAATCCCCCAACCGACTCTTAGTTTCTATTTTCCTAGTTTCTATAATTTCCTTAGCCTTGTATTTTGGCTTTTATTGCTTTAGTACTTTGCTTATGGTTATCTTGGTTTTTTCATCATTTTTGTTTTGCTTTGTGTTTGGATAATTTTAGGCTTTGTTTTGGTTCATTAAGACTTGTTTGATTTTATGGATTTGATTTAGTTTATGGATAGATTGTGTTGTGGTTTTTGTGCCTTAGTTCTTTTCTTTAGATGTTGTTGACTTTTTGATAATGCCAAAGGGGGAGAGAACAAAGGTACCAGGGTAGGTAGAATTTATCATCAACCTTAAGCATAAATTCCAATCTTAAGGGGGAGTAAGTGTTGTGAGCATGCTTTTGTATATTATTTATCTTGATTTCAAATTACTGTCATCATCAAAAAGGGGGATATTGTAGAAGCATATTTAATATGAAGTTTTGATGATGTCACAAGATAAGCGCTTCTCAAGTTTAATCCAAGTCAATGACTCAGAAATTCAAGATAAATGATGAAGTTAGTCCTTAGAGTCTTGGACAACATTCTTTACTTGATAATGCAAAAGGTTTGGCCAAAGGACATTTTCCAAAAAGCTTTTTGAAATTTAAAAAATATGGTATTTACTCTCTGGTAATCGATTACCAGTGACCAAAATAGTTTCTGAAATGTTCTTAAAATTTTGAATTTGTTTTTAAAAGCCTTTAATCGATTACACAAGATTTGTAATCGATTACTAGAAGTTTTAAACATTTTATAACAGTCTTTAGAAATTTGAATTTAAATTTCAAAGCCTGTAATCGATTACAGCTTGTGTGTAATCGATTACCAGAACTTAAAATTCAAATTTCAAGTCTGAAGAGTCACAACTCTTCAGAAAAAATAACTGTGTAATCGATTACCAGTAAGGTATTTTCAAAAATAACTCCCAACAGTCATGTCTATTCAAATGTTTTTGAATGGCCATTAAAGGCCTATATATAGGTGACTTGGGACACGAAATTTCTTAAGAGTTTTTGCTGCACAAAGAGTCTCATCCTCTTAAAAACTAAATTGTCTTATCCTCTAAAATATTACTTGGCTAAGCACTTGCAAATTCAATAAGGAATCTTGAGTGATCTTCAATTGTTATATCTTTCTCTTAAAAGAGAGAATTCTTCTTCTTCCTCTTCTTATCCAAAGAGATTGATTAAGGGACCGAAGGTCTCTTGAGTTGTAAGGAACACAAGGGAAGGGCTGTCCCTGTGTGGTTCAGATTTCGTAAAAAGCATTTTACAAGATAGTGGAAATCTCAAGCAGGTTGCTTGGGGACTGGACGTAGGCATAGGGCGTGGCCGAACCAGTATAAAAACTGAGTTTGCATTCTCTCTTCCCTTAAACTTCTTTTATTTATTGTCATTTATCTTTTGCTTTAAAGAAGTTTACTTTGAATTATCTTTTGAGTAATTCATATTAAGGGTAAATTATTAATTCAAGAAGAGAGTTAAAATTTTAATTGGGGAATAGTCTTTGATATCTTAATTCAACCCCCACTTCTTAAAGATATCTGAGGCCACTTGTCTAGCAGTTGGGGGTTTGTAAAAGGTAAAAGCTAGGGTTCAAAAGAACTCAAGATAAGCAAGAAGAAAGTATTATGTAATTACAAGATAAACTTGGCATGACTAGTAAAGAAAACAAGCTATGAAAGTAAGCAAGAAATTAAAGTGCAAGAAATGTAAACTAGGCGAATCCTAAGTGTGTTTGGATGACCACATTTAAGGTTCCCAACAAAATGCTCACTATCCTAAGGGAAAATTGCCTAAAATTATTACACACAAATGGAAGTTTGGTAACCTATTGGAGGCTCCCAACACACTTCCAATGAAAGACCTTTTTGTTACAAAATTTGAAAGCAATGAAGGTAAGTAAATTGCCAATTACAAAATTACAAAACAGTCCTCAATTTTGGTGGTTGTGCTCTCTTTGGTGATTCACTCAATTTGGAGTGCTTCTTAGTCCAATAGCTCTTAAGGTGGTTGGCCCCTTGCTTCTTGACTTAAATTCTTCAAGGGATGACACCAATCCTCCTTTCCAATTCCCTATATGGCAACTCACAAACAAGGAAACAAAGAGACAAGCAATAACCAAAGACCAAAAAATAAAATGAAAGCCAAACCAATAGAGTTTTAACAAGACAAATTTTCAAGGATTATTAAACAATTAAAGCAATGAAAAGTACACAAAAGTAAGTTAGGACTCAAAGAGAAACCTAGAATGGCTCTAGAGTAGAGTAAAAAAACTAAAAAAAAGACTCAAGAAACCTCTTGTTTTGGAAGTTGTTTTCACACTAATTTTCAATTGAAATTTCAGAACTAAGATTGATATAAAATAGGCACCAATTATAGAACAAATTTCAAGCCAAAACCACAAGCACACTTCCCTTTCACTTTTTTTTCCTAGACACCGATTTTCCTACCAACTTGTGTGATTTTTAGTATTTTTTACTTTTATCCAAATCACTTGGTTCTCTTTTTTTTTTTTTAATTTTGGTCCAGATGTCTAGAAAATTAAGTAAAAATTTCAGCTAAAAATTAAGAATACAGTGTGCCAAAACTAACAACAACCAGAATTCGAACCTAGAAATCAAGAGTACTGTTTATGTTGCTTAAGCCTTGGATAGTTATAATTTATGTTTGCTTATGCTCAATTGTCTTGAATAACACAATTCAAGAGAGCTTAAGACTTATTTTGATTCACAAATCCAGCCACAACTCAACACTACAACTCAATTTCTTCATAGGCATCATATAGGAAACTTAGAAAACAAAAGTTCAACAACAAGATTACTTCTAGGAATTGATTTAGAACATGTTATGAACTAAATATCATGCATGAATTAGACTCGAAATTCAAATGATATGATAAGAATTGAAAGAATACATGAACAAATGTATGTAGAATTCAATCAACAAAATCAAAATTGAACACAAACTTAAAACATAATGTGACAATTATTATGACTAAACATGACTCTAAGACAACATGAACGAAGTGATTTACACTTAGATTTTTGCATTTTCTTTTCTAATCAATGTTTTGCAAGAAAATTGAGATCTAAAGGTTCAACACAAGAAGATTATGACTAAAAAATGATAGAACCTAAAATCAACACAAAAACATGATTCAAGAGTAGATCTAAAGAATTTGAACCATAGAAATGTATGAATAAGTGTAGATCTAAGATTTAATCGGTTTATTTTTTTTAATCTACTCCAAACAGCACAAAACCACAAGACAATGGAGGAAATACATGGAGAAGATGATGAAGAACAAGGAATTAAAGTGAATTGACTGAACAAAAAGATAGAGGAAGCAAGAGAACATCACCTAGATGAAGATGCTCGTGATACCACATGAGGTAGCTCCATGTGGAGCTTGTAGGCCTTGGATATTCTTCATCAATGGAGTCCTTTACTTCTTGAAGTTCAATGGCAGCGGAATGGAGAAGGAAGAAAGATGATTGGAGATGCCACTTCAAGGAGAAGATGAGTCAAGAACAAGCTCACCACCATAGGAAGCCATTGATAAGAGCTTGAAAATAGGAGATGAGTGGAGGGAGAAGGAGAAAAGGAGCACGAAATTTTATGCCTCAAATGAGGTCTGAAATTTGAAGTGTAATTCTCAAATGATCAAAGTTGAAAAAATGCACACACATGGCCTCTATTTATAGCCTAAGTGTCACACAAAATTGGAGGGAAATTTGAATTTCTATTTAAATTTCACTTGAATTGTTGAGCCAAATTTTGGAGCCAAAATTTCACTAATTATGATTAGTGAATTTTAGCTATGATTCAACCCACTAATCCAAGATCAAGTCCAAGATTCTCTACTAAGTGTGCTTATGTGTCACGAGGCATGTAAAGCATGAAGGACATGCACAAAGTGTGACTATATGATATGACAATGGGGTGTAGCAAGCAAATGCTCACCTCCTTCTTAAGATGGTCCAAAATTTAATTAGATTGGACTTCTCCCAATTCAATTAAATTTATCTCCCAAAACACACATGAAATAGTGCACTTAATGCATGTAAAATTATAAAACTACCCTTAATACAAAAACTAGTCTAGGCGCCCTAAAATACAAGGGTTGGAAAATCCTACATTACTAGGGTACCCTCCCTACACTATGGAGCCCTAAGTACAAGCCCAGAAATAGTGAAACCTTAATCTGATATGTACAAAGATAAGTAGGTTCATACTTAGTCCATGGGCCCAAAATCTACCCTAAGGCTCATGAGAATCCTAGGGCCTTCTCTTTCATCTCTGGCCCAATCTTCTTGGAGTCTTCTATCCAATGCCCTTGGTGTAGAAGAAAAGCTTCATGATGAATCAAGATTGGTTCAAAGATGTTTTGATGATAACAAAGATGATGACAAAGGTGATGACAAAAAGCTCAAAGTTCAATCAAAGAATGAGTTCAAGATGTTCAAGATAGAATCAAGAACACTTCAAGATTCAAGAGGAAAGTTGAAGAACACTTCAAGATTCAAGAGGAAAGTTGATTTCAAGAATCAAGAATCAAGATTCAAGGATCAAGCTTTCAAGAATCAAGATCAAGATTCAAGACTTAAGATTCAAGAATCAAGAGAAGGCTTAATCAAGATAAGTATGAAAAGGTTTTTTCAAAAACTAAGTAGCACATGGATTTTTCTCAAAACATGTTTACCAAAGAGTTTTTACTCTCTGGTAATTGATTACCAGATTGTTGTAATCGATTACCAGTAGCAAAATGAATTTGAAAAAGTTTTCAAATGAATTTACAACGTTCCAATTGATTTCTAAAAGCTGTAATCAATTACAATGTTTTGGTAATCAATTACCAGTGCCTTTGAACGTTGAAATTCAAATTCAAATGTGAAGAGTCACATCCTTTCACATAAAAGCTTTGTGTAATCGATTACACTGATTTGGTAATCGATTACCAGTGATTGTTTCTGAATAAATCAAAAGATGTAACTCTTCAAATGGTTTTTGACTTTTTCAAATTGGTTTTAAGTTTTTCTAAAAGTCATAACTCTTCTAATGGTTCTCTTGACCAGACATGAAGAGTCTATAAAAGCAAGGCTTTGTTTTGCATTCATTCATTCATTCGTTCATTCAATCAATCAATCAATCATTCTACACATCTATCTTTTCCAATTCATTCTTTACACAAGCAATTTTTCCACTTTGATTTCTGAGTCTCTTTGAACTTCTTCTTCTTTCTTTGTCAAAAGCTTTCCAAAATTTTTCTGGTTTTCTAAACCTTGAAAACTTGTGCTATTCATGCTTTTCATCTCTTCTCCCTTTGCCAAAAAGAATTCGCCAAGGACTATCCGCCTGAATTCTTTTTGTGTCTCTCTTCTCCCTTTTCCAAAAGAACGAAAGATTAACCGCTTGAATTCTTTTGTGTCTCCCTTCTCCCTTGTCAAAGAATTCAAAACGACACAGTCTGAGAATTCTTTTGATTCTTCCCTTTCCCTTATACAAAAGTTTCCAAAGGACTAACCGCCTGAGAATTCTTTTGTATCCCCATTCACAAAGTATCAAAGGTTTAACCGCCTGAGATCTTTGTCTTAACACATTGGAGGGTACATCCTTTGTGGTACAAGTAGAGGGTACATCTACTTGGGTTGTTGACTGAGAACAAGAGAGGGTACATCTCTTGTGGATCAGTTCTAGTGGAGGGTACATCCACTAGGTTCAAAGAGAACAAGGGAGGGTACATCCCTTGTGGATCTTTGCTTGTAAAAGGATTTTTACAAGGTTGAAAGAAATCTCAAGGACCGCAGGTCGCTTGGGGACTGGATGTAGGCACGGGTTTTTGCCGAACCAGTATAAAAACTCTTGTGTGTTTGTCTCCTTCTTCCCTACTCCTTTACTTTCCGCTGTGCATTTTAATTTCCGCTGTGCATTTTAATTTCCGCTTTTACTTTTGGTTAAGTTTGTCTTCTACTCCTTATTCTCTTAACAACATAAGTAAAAGCCTTAGAAGAGTAAATTTTTTAATCAGTAAAGGTTTAGGAATAATTAATTCAACCCCCCTTCTTAATTATTCTGAGGCCACTTGATCCAACACTTGGGGGGTAGGATTGAATAAGTTTGGATACTCTGATTTGAGGCGAGCAAATCCCACTGCCTCAAGAAAAATTCTAAAAAAAAGAAGTGAGTTTTACTCGTTGGGTGAGCAAAACTCGTTGAGCGAGTTGAGTGACCATGTTGGTAACTTATATAACTGAATTTGGGAAAGTGATCTACATGAAAGTTGTAGCTCTAGATGTTAGCTAACTAATGGTATTGGTTTGACTTGAAAATGTTTTGTATAACTCCAGAAATGATCAAATTAGTGAACAAAGTTCAAGTGGTCGATAATGAGTAAAAGTTCCATATAGATTGTAATTTTAGGAAAAGTATAATCCCGAACTAGGTCTTGGGGTAAACATAAAAGTTGGAGATAATCTTCTTATATTTCAAACGAGACAGCAAACATATTAATTTAGTAAATATACCTTTAGATATCACAAACATAACAAAACAAGGTCATAGACACATGCTAGAAATTGAAGGAAATAGTAAGCCAAAACATAGGAAATGATGTGACAATCACAAGCATTAAGTGAATAATTTTTATATGTTAAAATGGTGTCTAAATATAATACATTGATTAGTATGTGACTATTGTATTGTTGAAAACCATTATACTATATTATTGTTTAGATGAATATATTATTGATGAAATGAGGATGCGAGTGTGAATGCGATATTGTATTGAAACTTTCCCTATGTGAGAAAGAAATTAAGTTCTTGTTGATGTTGTTGTTGTTGTTGGTACACAGTGTGTGCACAAAAATGTACTATTGTTGTTTCTAGTACATAGTGGGTGTATAAAAATGTATTGTTGTCGTTGGTCTACGGTGGGTGCATAGTTAGTGCATAGTCATATGAGTAGGCACGTAATTTGAGGCTGTCAGGCGGGCTCTCAACCTAGTTTTGGAGGTTTTTGTGATGTTTAATAGGAATGTGCTTATAAAAGAAACAAGTGAATGAATCCATACAGATGTAAGGGCTTGCAAACCTATAGAGGTAAGTCATTGTCACAATTGTCTATATTTAATAAAATTACATTTCCCCTATAGGGTCAGCCAAAGAGAGTCCTTGAATGGTCAGTGGGGATACTATATTAGGGGACGAGGCTCATGTAGACCGCTCATATTGTATTGAAACTCCATGGAGTAAAGTCAACATTGATGTCTGAGTTTGGGGTGACCTAGTTTGCTGCTGGTGTATGTTAGTAGTTATGACCTTGGTTTGGTTGGCTGTTAATGTGTGTTAGTTGTGATGATTGTGTATGGTGAGAATTTGTGGGTGTTGATGTCAACTACTGTTTATGTGATGCATGACGTTTATGACTCTTATGATGAATGGTGATAAGTAATTGAGATGTGTTGTTGTTGATACTTAAGGACTTGTATTATGATCATGTTGATTGATGTCTAAAAGTTGTATATTTCACTTGAAATGGTTAAGAAAAGGTTAATATGGGTGTTTATTGATGATTGTAAGGATATAATCTAGTATATAAATTGTTCTAGTTTATCTGTATATGTATGTTTGTTTTACCCTTGGATGTTGTACATGTAGTTCATGCCTGTGATGATCCTGTACCTAATGTACATAGGGAATAAACAATTTCTGGGCTAGATCTTCCACTTAGAGGCGTGGTAGATAGAGCGAGCACAAGACTGGAAGTTGTGTCGTTCCCTTCCTTTTCCTTGGTTTAGTTTGTATAGGAATAACCCATTTATGTTTGTCTTATGTGTAACTTCCTGAGTTTTATGTAATCAAGTGTGTCTTCTTTTATGGTTGAAGTGTCATGAGCCACCAATATTTGATTTGGTTATGTTTAGTAGATGCATGGTTTTCATTATAAGTGGTTTTGGAATTGCAAAAAGTTGACTCAATCTTTTCATAAATAAATGAATTGAAGTGTTTTGAAATAATTAAAGTAAGTCTTATGCTTTGTTAGTTAGTTGAGTTATCATGTAACGGAGGCGGGTCGTTACACCTTCTACAAGTTTTGGTTTTGTAGTTGTATAGTGAATTGTACTAACTTAAAATAGGGTTCCAATTGGGCAAGGGATTAATTGTAAAAGGGACATTTCTTTCATAGATTTACTCCTTTTGTTCCTTGTAATTTTTTTTATATTTTTATAATTCAGTTAGGGTATTTTTTTATGATTCAGTATTTTATAATTTTTAGTCAATTGTGAAGGGTTTCAATTTGGGTATTTTTTTTATGATTCAAGTTCTTTGAATGAGTTTATTGTGTTTGTGTGTGAATATTTTTATATTTTAGTGAGAATTTAAATTCTAAAATATTTTTTGTTTCAAATTTATAGCTTTAGAATTGATCATCGATTTCTTTTTGGACTTTGGTGTAAGCATCGGAAAGGTACCTCAAAGAAGTTTTTATGTGAAGAAATCCCTTGGTAATCGGGTTTTATTGTTCCAACATTTTCTGCATAATCTTGATTTATAATTGATTATTTATTTTTATATATTTTCATATAGTGTGAAACATTAAATGCTTAATTTTAACATGTTAACTCAAAAATATGAATTTGGTTATTCAAAACTTAAAAAAAGAAAAGAAAAGAGTTGACATTTTAATTGAATCACAAAAAGGGGCTATAGATAAATTCATCAAAACAAATTAGAAAAGTAAATTTGAAAATATCGGTAATTGGTTATTGAATGAATAAGTTAGCAATGTAGACATTGATGGAAATGAAGATAGAGAAGCAATATTAGTTAATGAACAAGATTATATGGATTCCCAAACACAATGAAAAAGAAAAAGAAACAAGTACTAACCGTACATATGATCCAAGTCAATGGACAAATATTAGGACAAGTTTGAGAGACTTATTAGTAAAAAAAGGTCCTATTATAGTTATTGATATAAATTTTCCTAAAAATGAATTCTCATGATATTTTTCTTCATCACTTTATATTCAGAAGTTGCCCAATGGTGAAAAACGTAAAAGAAGATGGTTAATTTATTCCCAAGATTTGGATAAAGTATTTTGTCTTTGTTGCAAATTATTTAATGTTGTTCCTAGTACAAATAAATTAGCTAATGAAGGTAGTAGGGATTGAAGAAATATTAATCCTAAGTTAAGGAGTCACGAGATAAGTAATGAGCACATTGCTAACATGAGTTCATGGATTGACTTAGAAATGAGGTTGCTGAAAAATAAAACAATTGACAAACATGTTCTGGAACAAATAAATAGAGATATAGAACATTGAATAATTTTTTATTTAAAATTATTGTAGTTGTTAAAACTCTTGGAAAAGATGACTTAGCGTTTCGTGGAACAAATGAAAGGATTTACCAAGAAAATAATGGAAATTTTTCCAGTCTAATTGAAATGATTGCAGAATTTGATTCTATAATGCAAGAACACATTTTTTGAATAAATTATAATGAAATTCATAACCATTACATTGGACATAGAATACAAGATGAATTGATAAATTTGTTAGTAAGTGAAATTAAAATAAACATTGTTAAAAAAATAATTAAAAATACAAAATATTTTTCAATCATACTTGATTGTACTCCGGATGTAAGTCATTAATAACAAATGTCTTTGGTATTATGATGTGTAGATGTTTCTTTAACTCCAACACAAGTCTCTTGAATATTTTTTAGAATTTTTAAAAGTAGATGATACAACTGGAATATGTGTTTTTGATGCTATTATGAATGAAATAAATAATATTGGACTTGATATTTGTAACCTAAGAGGACAAGGTTATGATAATGGATCAAATATGAAAGGAAAACATCAAGTTGTGCAAAAAAAAAATAGACATTAATCCTAGATCATTTTATACTCCATGTGGTTGTCATAGTCTAAATTTGGTACTTTGTGATATGGCTAATTCTTGTTCTAAAGCTACATCTTTTTTTGGAGTATTACAAAGCATATATACTTTATTTTCTTCTTCAACTAAAAGATGAAAATTTTTACAAGATCATATCCCTAGCCTAACTATTAAACCTAAGGGTGGGTATATAGACCTGAGTCCATGGACCAGTTTGTTTAAGACTCAACCCGCGCAAATAATAAACCTAATTTTAAAAAACCCACTTCACTATAGGGAAATTGGGTTCGGTTCGTGAAACCCGCAAAATTCACGGATTTAATTCGCGGGTTCACAGACTTATCCGCTTAAGGCCAAATATTATGCATTTTGATAGACACGATGAGTGTGAGTGACTAAGACTCACCATTCACTTAACCACTTCAGAGTTTAGACCTTCAACGAACCCCAGCAACCCCGACCCCACCTCCAATAATGACCTCGAGCCCCGCACATCCTTCAACCCCAACAACCCATCTCGCGAACCACCCACCTCTGATAGTGACCCAAACCCCTGCGCCTCCCGTCATGACTTGCACTTGAGCCTCCATAAGCCACCACTTTTCCTGAATCGTGAGCCACCCACCTTTGTGAGCCATCACTTCCACGACTTTGCGAGCCACTTGCCTCTGCCACGCCTTAATAGGTACCCATTAAATTTTCATTGTGGCCTTTTTGTTTGGATGTTGAAATCACATTGTGATCATGATTCCTTTCTTTTACGGTTGTTCTATTTTTTGGTTTTGTGGATGTTTTGTCTGTGTTTTTTTCCTTTGTCATTGTTCTGCTTGTGATTATTTCTCCATGGTTGTTTTGTAAATGTGTTGTTAATTTTATAACTTAGATTGTAATAGCCTAATAGGAAAATTTTGGTTTAATTAGAAAACTTTAATTATGGACTCTTTTGAGAATCTGTTAGATGAAAATTTCAAGGTTGATGTTAAAGTAAATGAGAATAATATTCTAGCTAATGATGTTGAAGAAAATGAAATTGATGATGAGTGCGAAAGGCCAAATAGAAGGTTTGGGAATCTTTCATCTAGCGTTTGGAATTTTTTGACAAATCTGTTAGCCATCCTGATGGGAAATCGAGGGCCAAATGCAAGTATTGTAAGGAATGTTGGAACAAGTGGCCTCGGAATAATTAAGAAAGGGGGGGGGGGTTGAATTAATTATGAACGTGTCTTGACTAATTAAAAATTTATCCTTCTTAATGTTGCTAGATTCAATTAGACTTTACTACTAAGTTATGAGAAAGTAAAGAATAGAAACAATAACTTAGACAAAAGTAAAGCGGAAATAAAAAGTACACAACGGAAAAGTAAAGAGTGTAGGGAAGAAGAAAGCAAACACAAGTTTTATACTGGTTCGGAACGACCCGTGCCTACATCCAGTCCTCAAGCAACCTCTTGAGATTTCCTTTCCTTGTAAAAATCCTTTACAAGCAAAGAGCCACAAAGGATGTATCCTCCCTTGTTCTCTTTGAACAACCAAGTAGATGTACCCTCTACTTGAAGCGAACCACAAAGGATGTACCCTCCCTTGTGTTCACTATTACAACCAAGAAGCTACTCGATTCTTACACAGAATTCTCAGACGATTAGTTCTTTGAATTCTTTGTTTGGGGAATCAAAAGAATTTTCAGATGGTTAGTTCTTTGAATTCTTTTGGCAAGAGGGAGAAGGAAAGAAGGAGAAGAGAAAAATAGAAGGATAGCATAGTTTTTGTTTTTGCAGAATTTTCCTTTCTTCAAGGAAAGATTGAACAAAAACTTAGAATGAATTTGGCAAAGGTTTTGCAAGAGAAAAACAGTGGAAAATTTTGTGTAATTAGATATGTTTTTTTCCTGTGTTATTGTATATTTAAAATGCGTGCCAAGGTCTTATATTTATAGAACCTTGATACCTTTTGAGAAAACCATGTTAAGAGTTATAACTCTTAACATTTTCTTCAAAAAAATTCATTGGTAATCGATTACCATAATGGTGTAATCGATTACATAATGTATTTTATGAAAAGTTGTGACTCTTCACAATTGAATTTGAATTCTAACGTTTAGATTCACTTGTAATCGATTACTAATATGGTGTAATTGATTATACTATTTGAAAATCATTTTGGAACGTTGCAAAGCACTGAAACCAGTTTGAAAACCATCCTGGTCACTGGTAATCGATTACTACCAAATGGTAATCGATTACCAGAGAGTAAAAACTCTGGTAACTTAGAAGATTTCAAAAAATCCTTTTTAAAACAAAAAGTGTGCTATTTGATGTTTTTTTGAAAAATACTTTTTACTACCTACTTTGACTTGGCTTGATGCTTCTTGATTTCTTCATTTGATTCTTGAATCTTTGAGTGGAATCTTGAATGCTTGATTCTTTAATCTTGAAACAACTCTTTGAGCTTTGGCATCATCAAAACATCTTGGTGAATCATCATGGTAGCTTTGCTTCCACAAGAAAGACCTTGTAGGTGGTGGGAGTGACAATGGATCCTCAACTTTAATCAACCATATGAAAAGATGTGAGAAGAAGCCACATGCAATTGCTGATTCTAAAATTGGTAAACTTGTGCTTGATCATAATGGAAAATTAAGAAGTAGAATAATTGATCAACAGGTGTAAAATGAATTAATTTCTATGATGATAATTGAACATGATCTTCCATACACTTTTTTTGAACATAGGAGGTTTAAAGAGTTGACACTATATTTGCATCATGATGCTAAGATACCTTCTAGGCGTGTTACTACTTTGAATATGAACAAATTGTGTGAGAGTGAAAAGCTGAAATTGAAACATGTGTTGTCTAAAGTCCATGGTAGAATAAATTTGACTATAGATGTGTGGACTTCTTGTACTTTAGAGGGTTATATTACATTGAATGCACATTATGTTGATCAAAATTGAAAGTTTCAGACTAAAATACTTAATTTCTATTATCCCCCCCCCCCCCCACATACTGAGCTTGACAAGGCCAAAATCATATATGGTTTCTTGGAAGATTGGAGGATTGAATGGAAAATCTTTTCATTGACTTTGGATCTTCTAATAATAAAATGTAAGACTTTTTGAAGGAAAGACTTATTTTTCAAAATGATGGTTTATTATTTGGTGTTGCATATCCGATGTGTTGTTCACATTTTTAATCTTATAGTTCAAGAGGGGATGAAAGTTGTTGGCTTTTCTATTAATCAAATTAGAGAAAGTGTCAAGTATGTTAAGGGGTCAGAGGGACAAATGAGGACTTTCAAAGCAAGTGTTGCTAAAATTGGTGGAATTAATACCAAGATGGGTTTGCGTATGAATGTTGTTACTAGATGGAATTCCACCTTTTTGATGCTTGAGAGTGCACTTTTGTACCAACATGCTTTTAGTATTCTTGAATTTGAAGATAGAGTCTATTTATATTGTTCTAATAATGAAGATTAGGACATAGGAGAAAAGATATGTGAATTTTTGCATCCATTTTATCAAATTATTGAGTTAATATTTGGTTC
The DNA here is from genome assembly GCF_004193775.1 of Glycine soja. Taxonomy (NCBI): domain Eukaryota; kingdom Viridiplantae; phylum Streptophyta; class Magnoliopsida; order Fabales; family Fabaceae; genus Glycine; species Glycine soja. The sequence goes on along the minus strand of NC_041012.1, from coordinate 12,273,514 downwards.
TTCTTATCCCACATCTAATTTGTATTTCATGCAAGTGTGGAAAATTGAATGGTTATTGATTAAAAATGTGAGTAATGGAAATGTCACAATTAAAGCTATGACATTTGAGATGAAAAAGAAATTTGATAAATATTGGGGGGAATATATCAAAACTTTGACTTTGAAACAAGGGACATCTATTATTAGTTTTGCTAGTGGACACTCATCGGCACGAGAATGGCTTATTATGAATATAAGTTTATGTTTTCTTTACTATTTTATTGTATTTACTTTGACTCTTTTTTATTTACTTTTACTTACTTTTTTTATGAAAATAATGTAGGAGTTTATATAATTAATATGATTATGAAAATTTGTCAAATGTGGGTAAATCTCAATTGGACATTTATTTGGAAGAGCAAAAACTTTCTTCTCAATATCATCCAAATTTGGATCTTTTGCAACATTGGAAGGAGAATAAAGCTAGGTTTGCAGAACTTGCATGGATGACTTATGAAATTTTAAGCATCCAAATTACAATTGTTGCTTCTAAATTGACATTTAGTATTGGTTCTAGGGTGCTCAATAAATACTGTATTAAACTTCTTCCTGAAAATGTGCAAGATGTGCTAGAAATTGGAGATTAGGATTTGATGTGCAAGGTAAATAAGATTATTTGGTATTTTTATTTTTTAACTACCTTATTTTTTACTTATGATGTTGCGCTGAGTTGTAGGAAAATGAGATGAAAATTTGAAGATAGAGAAGGATGGTCAAGCTACACCAAACATAGAGTCAAATGTTACTTAAGATTTGTATTTTGTTGTGTATTTGGACTTGGTTATTAAGACGTGAGAATTTGAAATTTATATTTCATGTGTATTTGGACTATTGTTAAGACACTTAGACTTTAATGTTTTTGTTATAACTAGTTGGGTGATCCGTACCATGCACTAGACAAGTTATATTTAGATAAATTAGATTCTTTATTATTTAAAGCTAAATAATTTAAATTTGAAAAGAATAATAATTTTTTTAAAAAAAATATGAAGCAAATAATATAATATTTATTAGATTATTAACCTATTTTTTTTATCATATTAAGTTAATTTTTTGTCACATTTTTAATTTAAAAATGTTATTTAACAATTGAAAAATAGACCTACTATTGTAAACTTAAATTGAATTTATTTTCTCGAGATAACAGACTTTTGTTTACTGTAAAAAAATGTGATTAAACAACAATCAAACAAAAAATCAATCAGTTTCCCAACCAAAAAAAGTAAATAGCCTATATAGACAGTGGTATAGCTATCATATTTCGAAGGTTTTAGTGCGACCTGTTATTGCATCAATTTCCGAAGCTTGCTGACTTCCAAATATAAGTATTTTAACTGCACACTAAGTTACTCTTCTCTACCAAGCAGGCTTTTACACTTCAACATTTCATTGAAATATTTCCAACCAATAAAAACATGAAGTTTCACTTGTCTTGTCAAAACTTGAACAATTGCACAATCAAATCAAATTTGGCTTCTCTTATTGAAGTAATAGTCTTTTATACAGTAAGAAGTAATAGAATGACAAGCTATATTATTCATTTAACTATAATATTTTTTATCACATTGGGCAACATTCAATGCAGAAAAAAGACAAAAAAGATAGTTTTATTCACAATAGAAACCATTTACATGGTGTTGTTGTAAGTTACAGAATCATATGAAACAATTAAAAATATCTTGAAGAATTATTTAGGATTGATTATTTCTTGAATAGTTGAATATAATAGATACAACAATTGATGTATTAGTAAGTGAATTTGAACGATTTAAAATGTATGAAGATATTTTTTATTTTCTATTTAGCACCGAGAAATTAAAGTTATTGGATAACAACAATTTAAAAGAATATTGTCTTAACCTTAACCATTCATTAAACATAATAATCATTTAGATATTGATGGATTAGATTTATTTATAGAACTAAAAATTGTAAGAAAAATTATAAGTGAAAAATGATACACTAATTGATATACTTAATAAGAAGAATTGATTCTTTTTTTAAATACTTTTATTACTTATATACACTAAAGTAAGAGTTGTCCAAATGCTTATAAGAAGAATTAATTCTTTTTCAAATTCTTTTCCAAATGTTAATAATTTTGGTAAGAGTTGATTAGGCAAAAAGAAGATTTTTAAAACTAAAATTAATTAAATCTTATTTAAGATTAATAATATCTCAATAAATATTGAATGGATTCGATTTAATTTCGATCAAGAAAGAAATGTTAAAGGAAATCAATTATAATAATTTAATAAATAATTTTGCATCCTTAAAAGATAGAAAGATAAAATTTCAATAAAAATATAATTATTTTAATTAAAAATATTTTTGTCAAAAAAAAAGTTAGACCTAAAAAGGCCTCACCTCAAGTTTTGCTTTAGACCTACAAATGTGTTGGACCGGCTCCCTTCAGAGCTATCTTCCTGAAACGTTCCATGAAAGTCCATAGTTGCTCACTCTTCTCCTGTCGTATATTGACTAACGCCACCGAGATCAAATGATGAGGCTGATTGGTCGCGAATTGCATTCCAAAACGAGCTGCCAATGTGTCGAAGGAGTCTATGAAGTTGGGTGGTGAGCGGATAAACCAGTGGAGGGCCTCGATTATTTCCAACTATGTTTTTTTTTTTTTTTGTCTATGTTCTTTATTTTCCACTCACTTTTCTTTTTATGTTTACAATTTATCCCATTCATTTGAGTAATACTTTTGTTCATTTGTATAATTATTTTGTTTCTCAATTGGACAAATCTTTTTTTTTTTTATGTAATTTCTTTCTGTCATTTTTATTATTAACTTTTATGTTTTCTTTTATTATTTATTTGCATGATTTTTTCTCTCATTTTCTGTATATCTCATTAATAGAAGATTTATATTTTTATAATGTTATTTATGAATTTTTTATGAATATTATTTGTTTTTAATCTTAATTTTCAAGAAAGTAAAATAATTATTAAACTGTACTTAATACGAGAAATTAAACTATTATAATATTTGAAATGAAAGTTGTGCGGAAAATGGTGTGTCTCTTAGATTCAACATATTTTATTAAATATGCTAACAACTTAATGCTAGCTGATCATCAATTTAGACAAAAGCTTACAACTATGACTTAACAAACAATTAACTATTTTTACATATAATCATATAACTATACAATATTAATTGTAAGAACGTTAAATATATTTTCTTGATTTTCACTATAAAAGAAAATTTATAATAATCTAAGTTTGGGTTTCAGCTAATTAGCTGCCCAGAAACCATGAAAACCTAGAGGAAAATTTAAGTGGCTTGGAATTTCGATTCTCGCAACAAGGGCATTATCTGCTCCTATCCTTTTTGGGTCCAAGATGACAAGGTAACATCTATTCATTGAAACAGCATACTGCAAAGCAAATCATTAATGTCAATATGTCATCATAAGAAACATTTTATAATTTATAGAGAACCATTAATGATGTTCCAATTGAAAAGAACAAGAAAAAAAACTCCCTTTCTAATTATTTTTGCAGAAAGAAGAAAAAGACATGTTAAGTCTCATAATTTTTCTCAATCACTAAGTTTAACATATTTGCTTATATATGCTACAATTCCTTCACGTGAAATCACCTTTTTTTTTTCCTGAAAAATCTGGCAAAACCTACCGTTTAAAAGGACCTGTCACGACTTCGGTATACTAAAAATACAACCTCTTTTACAAAATAGTCAATATCCAAATTATAATTAACCAAGTTTTAAACGTAGATATACTTCAGTATGTACGGAAGAAAAAGTAGATCGATACATTTATATTTTAAAGGAGACAAAGTTCTATGACAAATTCAACTAATTACAAATAAAAAACTATTTTTGTCTTTGTCATTAAATCATTCTTTACGGTATATTCCTTTATGAATAACAATTTATTATCCATAATTTATTAGTATTGTTTTCCAAATCGAGAATACTTGGAAGCTTATACGGAGTAAAGAAACCTACAGGATCAACAAAGTGATGTAATAGTTGGTTGGGTTCATATGAATAAGAATAATTTATTTAATGAAAAAATTTGTTTAATTTTTATTTTATGTTAAAAAAATTTGGTAAGCCACAATCACTTATAACAAAAAAGATTAATTTCTAACAAAATAAATTAAAAGATATTCTTGATCTCTAACGTATGATAAAAAATATGAAGTAAAGAACCTACATGATAAATATTAATAATACCCACCTCAACAACAAGAAGATAGCCATCATCTTCTTGGTAACCTTTGGGAACAAAAATAGGTTCACCAATAAATCTTCTACTTCCAGCAGTCCAAGTTTGTGCAACAGATTCAGTAGTCTCTAGGTCTAATTTCACAACGGTATCGAAAGGGAAACATGGCAATGTTTTGCGAGATCCTAAGGTTGTTGCTGCATAGAGATATTTGTTCTTCTTGCCAGAAAACGTTGGATTTGTAGCAGGAAAATCTGAGGATTTCTTCCATTTCTTCATGGGTTTCACATCACATTCTTGGCAATTGTAGTCAGAATCTAGTTTTATAGACACCTGCATTATATTGTATAATATATTGAGCAAAATTAAGAACTATATAAATGTCATGTACATATTTTAACCCGCTATTTCTTATTATTATTATTGATTGAAGTTTATGTGGGTTTTAATAAATCTATGATGTAATTTAACTTTTTAGCTAATATTGAGTTTTACTCGAAATTTTATTTAATAATAGAAATTACACGTTGAAGAAATCTGTTAGTAAATGCATTTTTTTTACTGAAACTGTTAGTAAATGTATTGTTAACCTTTATTTTGGTCATTTAAAATAATAATAAAATTTGTCTAATTGAAATTAAAGGGAATCTCCTTTAGGCATGGTACATATACTTGAAATGATGAGAAAAATATATATGTTGAAGTCTTTTGGAATATTTTATGAGAAACTAATGTAGATAGAGAGAGAAGCAAATTGCACTTAATACATCTTTTACTGCTTTTGCCTTCTTTCTCTCAATAATTTTTATTTTCACTTATAAAAAAGGAAGGAACATGGGGTAGCGAGCATCAATACCTGAACAAGATGAGGCAATAACTTACTTCCACCTTTTACATTCATTATTGATGGGTCTAGCTTCTTCTTTTGCCAGTCGTACCCTGATAATAATTAACCAAAAGAGTAATTTTATTAGAGACACACGTGCGTGTATGATGAAGAAAGTTACTTATTTTATTACTATATATCTCAATTCCTATTCCGTCTAATGTTATCATAAAGGAAGGAAAACTAATTCCATTCACATTCAGCATGTTAGGGGAAAATTATTTATTTGCTAGTTACTAGTTTATTTGCATTTCTATCTCTTTTATACTCAGGTTTAGATTAGTAACATCTCCATCGTTTAAAATCATAATGTGTTATCGTAATGTGGAATTTATTAAATAGTATTTTAATAAATTTCAATGATGAACAATCCTTTTATGCACTCATACATGTATTATTGATAAACTACGTACCATATGCATATTCAATTCGAATGAATCATGACTCTTGCGACCTAATTAATGGTTGTTTATATACACATACACTTATGTTATCATTATTTTTATCAACCAAATTTTAGTAATTAGTTTGTTAGTTTTTATCAAGGAGAAAGATTCAAATTCATAATCTTTCTTTTTTTCTTTCTTTATTCAATCATCATAAAGTTAATCTTATAACTCAAATGCTTATGTTAATTATCAATTAATATGATAAATAGTTTAATGTTTATGTATGTACTAATACAAAAATCATCATTTAAATTACTTTAAAATAATTATTTTAAAAGTTAATAAACTTATTATAAATAACAAGTTATGATTGAATGAATATATAAAATATTTTACACTATATGTATAACTTTTTTTATAATAAAACAACATACCAAATAACTTGCTGAAATTGAACCACTGGTAAGAGCAAGCAGCAGCTTGTATTTTTATGTCCAAATTCCCATGAGGGTGTCTAACTTCAAAGGCATTGCCAACATGGAGCAACCACAACTGTGAAGGTGCTTCAACTGGTACTCTCCAATCTCTCTCTTTGCCATTATTTTTTCCTGGAAACCTAGGAATCAGGTAAATGGGGGATGTGCTCTTACTTGGGTTTACCCTCAATGCTGATATCATTGGAGACATGCCATACACTGCTGCCATTGATCCTGAAAAATATTAAGAAATTAAGAGCTAGTACTATTAAAGATAATATGTCCCATAACTTCATTTAGAAAAATGTTCATTTTCTAATGATTTTGTTCCCATGCGCACGTACTATATGAGGTAGCTAGTCATATTGAAAGTGATTGATTAAGATTATATTATTATTTTGTTTTGAATATATATTGCAAACAAGATCCATCGGTAGTAGAGATGCAAGTCTTGACAAAAGCCTATCTTCAAAAGTTTCTTTTGTAAATGATAAATTAATTAACCGAACTATATATTAGATTGAAATTCTTGGGATATAAACTGAATCTGCAAAATTTTATATAGTTTAAAAATTAATTAGTATTTTATCATTTTTTATTTAAATATGTAATGTACTGTTCAAAAAATAATAAAATAAGTCTTTATTATTATTAAATAACATGTGAATGTTTAGATTAATTTAACATTATAATTGTTATGAGAACACCTGATGATTACATTTAATTTTAAAAAATAAGTTTACCACTTGACTTTTATCTATTTTTATTTTTTTTCTGACAATGAATTTTATATATGTTATTGATATCAATTAGGAAAATGATTGTGTACTTAATTTGTAATATCCGCTTGTTCTTAAATTGGTTATAGATAAACGGCAAATTAAATCAGCTGGTAATAGTTTGCACACATCAATTCTTACCCAGTACATCAAGTTTTATGCGATTGGCAAATACTATGTAGTGGGTATCCGTGAATGCCCAATCATGGATCATCAAGTGATCTGGGATTCTGAAAACTTGCTTCTGTACTACATTAAAATTTGAGTCATATTCTGCAGAATATACAATAAAATAGGTTAGAAATTAATTAACTACAAAATCAAAACTAGGTATATATAAAGGAAATTGAGTATCATTCAGTTTAAATAAATTTCTCAAAAAACATTTGTATGAGAAGAAAAATAGTTAAACAGAAAAAAAAAATAAAACAAAAGCAATTTATCTAAACTGGACTCATTTCTCATTCTTATTAATTACATACCGGAAAATGTAAAATTACTGCGTGGAAGCAACATGTCTTCTGCATTGCATGACACAGTGAGTAGCCTGTTTCTTCTAGAATCGACCTTATAGTGAGACAAGAGTCTCCTTGGGGGCATCTTAAACACTCCTGTATTCCATAAAATAAAGACAATATAATTGAAAACCAAATATTTTAATATTATAGAACATTGTATGAACTATATATTGTTTTGTACGAATTAGATTCCATTTGTGAAATTCAATGTTATATAACTTGTGTATATATATATTAAATAAAGTATGCCAAAGTTACAACAGGAAATGGTATATTTAATTTTCCCTTGGAATACTTTAATGACCCTCAAAATAAACTATTTTTGGGGCCACATGGCTTTGTAAGTACTCCAGCTAACATGTAGCTTGGAAATTATTCCTTTGTGTGCCACTAAAACTTGCTGGTGAAAGTGTAATTAATTAAACCTCACTTGTTTAAAATTTTGTTGGAAAGATATTGGATGCACTATGATGAGTTTCTTAATTAGAGTCCCATACTTGTACTGCATGTCCAACCAACAACCAATTCCCACCCAAGTTGTTTAGTATTCTTTTGGTAAGTTTCAAATTGCTTACTATTATTCAACACCATAATCACACCGTATGGTCACCTTTCCTTTGCCCTTTAATATAATAAATGGAAAAATAAGTGACTTTGATTGTGCCCATTTTGTCATGTCATATACATTTTGCGTGGATGATTTAAATTCTTCTGTTCATATATGGAGAAGGAATAAAGAGGGAGCAGTTTCAACTCTATACATAATCATGTTACTGCTCGATTAACTTCAATCATGTGCATTTACTTTCGAAACTTTAAATAACATTAGTAACATTACTGGTGCAATACACAAAAATTTGTTTGATGATTAATTATATTTAATAACCAATTAAATATTTTTAAGTTTATAATTAGTACTTAAAATACAAATACGTATACTTATAACAAAATTTGAATAATGTAAATAATTTTTGATTTGATCTTAATTTCTTTTGTTATAGGAAAAACAAGAATTTGAATCATTTTTTGAACAACAGTGGGAAAGAGACATACACAAATCTATTTCTCTTTAAAAAAAGAAAAGTTTTATAACACAATTTTTATTCGTGTGTATCACTCTCCAACTGGACATGTCCATGTCAGAAATTAGAGAGAATACAGACCCTAGAAACAGAAGGTCCCCAATGTATTACTTATAATTAATTAGAAAGTATGAATAAATTCGTACCATATAATATAGGCTTCAATAGGTTGGCAGCAACCTCCCAAACATCACCACCACCACCACCTTTGCTCTGATCATGATTTTCCATATCAGCACCATCCATCATGTTGTACTGTCCAATCGTATCTAACGTACCGGCTTGGATCTCATACGGTTCCCCACCCTCCCACATACACAAGAGCTTTTCCCCCCACTTTAGAACACTAGTGTTAGCCACATTTTTCATGACCTTAGTGTTCCCAACTTTTTTTCCACCCTTCAACACTGAAAATGGGCCTCTATGAGTGAATTTCCACTTGTTGGTCTTAGGGTCATGTTCCTCCACATGTGCATCCGTCTTAATGTACTTAGCCATGTACTTGACATTCTTAGTAACATTATTATCAAAAGTAAATGCCCTTAGGTACCCATGGCCGTCTAGAGGGTGCACCGTGGACCCGTGATCGTCGGCCAGAAGCCCTGGTCCGGTTAGATAGTACGTGCCAGACGGGAAATCGGCGGGGATCGCACCTTCCACGGTGCTTAGAGTGACGGGTCGGGTTGCTTCGGATCTTTGTGACATGAACAAGAATTGGTAGTCATAATAAGCAGCATTGGAATCATCAGGCTCTACAATTGGTGGAATTGGTACGGCAATAGGAATATTAGGTGCGGATATGGATATTGCACGAGGTTTGATTGATGGTATAGAGGGAGGGGTTTGGTGCACCGGTGGTGATGGCCTTATGGGTGGAGGAATGTATGTTGGGGTGTTGTGAATGGGTTTGGCTTGCATTTTTTTGGAGTTAATTAATTACCAAGGTTTTGGTATTGAAAATGTTGTGTTGGCATGTGAAGGGTGGCAGCAAAATGTGTGCTATTTATAAATGTAAACATGGAATAGTTTCTATATGCTATTGCAATGTGACTTTCTTTTAATTACAGATTTGCCACCAGGGCTTTTGCATGGTTATTTTGGTTTTTGTGCTCTATCAATGTTCATGTGGGGTAGTATAAATATGGCAGCATTTTAAAATGTGGTGGACATCAAAATTCTTGCATTTTAAGTGGCAGACATGAAGCATGTCAATTTTCTCTGATTGTACATATTTAATTTGTCTTGTTTTGTTTTAGCTTATTTTTAATGGCTCATGATCAGAAAGAGTAGCATGGTGCATCATGAGTTGAAGATCTTTTCCACCTCCTACTGTTATTTTTTCTCATTGGGATGAGCAATTTGATCATTATACAAAGAGAGAAAGGGAAGGAAAGAGAAATAATTGTGGGAAAAGATTATTGATATTATAAAAAAATAGAAAAAAATAGTGTTATGTAAAATAATATTATAGAAAAGTGTTATATAAATAATATAATTCTATTTGTAATTTTTATAAAATTATAAGTGGCTAATGATCGAAGGTGCTGCATGACCATATATGTGAGAGAAGTCATATAGATAGAACATTCGTGACTATTATTCATCATGTTACATGATTATTGTAACTCCTTGATTAGTTTTGATATTAAACATTTTCATGCTAATTTTCCTTCTAATTATGATGGTTCACGAGAAAAAGCTACAATTTGCATTATAATATCTCAACTCTTCCACAGTATCAAAAAAATTTTGAGGCAAAGCAGTTTTGTACATATTAAATTTGTCTTGTTTTGTTTTAGCTTATTTTTAATGGTCATTTTTTTTAATCAACAAAATATATATTAAGAATGGTACAAGGGATACCATAAACCATATACATAAATAGACCAAATCAAAGATTGCAAGTTTATTATGCTTAGCACTTTTTTTTAATGGCTAATGATCACAAGAGTAGCTTGGTGCTCCATGAGTTGAAGATTTTCCCTCCAACTTTTACTTTTCTCGTTGGGACTTGGGAGGAGCGATTTGATCATTATACAAGAACCGCAATATACCTAGCCATATACATTTAGAGAACTATTATTGAGTAGCTAGAGATGATATATTCAGAAGAGAAATGGCTAACATGAGAAAAACCCGTAAATGATACAGATCGTCTTGAAGAATTCAGAACTTAAAATTAAATTGATTTAACTTTTATTAGAGAATGATATTGACCTCAAATTTAAGAAATATGTGAGTAAGCGAGTGATAAATCATATATTTAATTTTTACAAGTTATCTTGATAAGATTAGATTTAATTCTTTATCTAAGAATCAAATGAAATCCTCATTAAAAAAAACTCAAATTATCATTCAAATTTATTGTTCTCAAGATCATAAGAGATTGTAAATAAACTTATAAATAACACAATTTATGTATTCCTATAAAAAAAATTCTCGTTTTAATTCCTTAATCAATACCGTAAGCATATTATAAAAATATAACTGAATAACTCTATGTATCCATAATTTTAATGAAATTAAAACTGACAAGGGTGCTGCATGACCATTTATAGAGGAAAGATATAAACAACACTGACGATTGTTAGTCATGTTACTTGCCATTGTAATTCCTTTTTTTTTTTTTCATTTTTGTTATTGTCTTATGTTAGAGGTGTAAATTTTTTTTATTAATTATCTCAATAATTAATCTCTATCGATAAGCTTCGTTGATCATGTTTGATTAGATCTCTCTCTTTAATTACTTTTTTTCTTCAGAAAACTCAAACTAAAAATCTTAAATAAGGAATCTTAAGTCCAATTTCAATTCACTCGCATTAACGTAATGTTGGTTCCTTGTTTTTGGTATTATTAAACGTTTTTATACTAAATATCTTTTTTCTTCTAATTAATTATGAAGGTTGACGAGAAAAAGGTACAATTTACATTATAGTATCTCAACTCCTCCTCGGTATCAAGAAAATTAAGGCAAATTAATACACATAGGAAGAAAGGAGATATACTGCACTAATTAAAATCATCTGTAAAGTGTGACCCGTTCATTGTCAACTTATCATTGAATGTAGGTGTAGTATTTAATAAGTCACATTGTATATTTCTTGTCTACTTATCCTAGACAAAATTTTCCCACTTATCAAGAAATGTATAATGGTTTCCATTATATGTTGTCTCCATATCATGCACCATTGATGCCAAAGAAAGACGCAAAAGAATCATTAGAAAATAGAGAATGAATAAAATATTAAGTCATCTTCTATACTTTTCCAATTGCACCAATTTAGAACCTCCCTTTTTCAAACTAAAGTAATGAAGCTAGCTAGTGAAATTATTAGAATCATGAGCTCAATCTCAAATTTTAATTCGTTTCTCTGTTCAAAACACACAAAAATAAAAACTAATAACAAGAACACGGAGATCTTGCCAGTGCCTAACTATTTTCAACTATTAAGTTATTTATTGATAGATTTATAACAATCATCTTGACAAATCATTAATTTGAGTAGTATTTAGCTCGATTTTCTTAAATAAAATCTTGAACTTTCTAAATGTAAAAAATATGGTAGAGAGAAGATTTCATCAAAGATGTCTAACAATTTTTTTTACAAAAATTAATCATTAATAAAATCAATAAATGTTTCATATCAATCAACAATATAATAACAAAAAAAGAGAGACAAAAACAACATGAGAAGGGGTTTAATAAATTAACGGTATATAAAGAAAAATAAATGGTAACTAAGTATTAATCTAAGTAGTCAATATAAGCTTGACAGAAATTAGTTGTAAAATACTTAATCTTAAAATGCTTATATTTCACAATGAATAGCAATAGGACCTGAAAGCAAATTATATTAAATTTAAACATGAGGAGGGTAGGGTTGACAGACTTAATTAACCAATTATTAAATTTTATTATATTAAAAATTCTATTTTTTCAATATATCATAAATATTTTCTACAAGAAATAATTTTGTTCAAATTGATAAGATAATTATAAATAACAAAATTTTTCTTCAGAATATTTAACATAATTATATATCTGAGATTTTTCAAGATCTCTAATTAATCTAAAATAATTTTGTGCCAATTAATATTTTGTTAATAATCAATTCATCGATAAATATTATAAGTAATCAATAATAGATATACAGACCCATTTTACTTCGTATTAGAATAAAGTTAATTAGATGCAAACCCTACTAACGAAATGCTTAAACTTCACCAAATATGTGATCATGAAAGCAAAGGGTAGATGGGAAAAGAAAGAGCTGGAAAAATGCCATGGGACGGTGGCATTTGAGAGTGATTTGGAAAGGAAGCAGGGGCACTTGTGCGGAATTGACTTTGAAATCATCATAATTAGGGCCACTTGAAGACATAAAATAATGATCAATCTTTGATTCCAAAGTTCGTTGTTGGTGTGATTCTGCTTACATAATGACAAGAACCAAGGGCCTACATACCCTGCTTTGGCCGTCTATAGAGGAAGATGCTGATTTCATCCTCTCATTTTCATTCGTCTCAATGCAAGTACTAATTCCCAAATTCAAATTTTACTTTTGTTGGCCAAACCATACTTACTTTAACCTTAGTATTGTAATTTCCAATCTAACTTCAGCTTGACCCTAGTCCACACCCATTATTTCTAATGTCAATTGGTTAGACGGTTAGTGGCCCACTTTATTTTGCATAGTCTACTCTTAAATATGTGCACTAATTAATCACCCTTCTTTTACTTCTTTGTTTTTCAACCCTTGTTTGTTGGCTACATAGCAATGATCACCGTGCACTCTGTTTCTTTCTTTAATTTTGAACCCTTGTTTTGCTTGGTTTTCCTTCTCCATCAATGGTCATGTTCAGTTTATGAAAAAAATAGTTGTTTAATTCTAATAAGTAACTGTAAAATAATACTACTGTTTATTGATAAAATCAGTTTATCGTTATAGTAATTCAAATTTGTTACTTGTAATAAAAATATTTAACACATTAAATCAAAATATCAAAGATCACACTAAAGATTTAATTTAATTTTTTAACGGATACCTATGAATATACTTATAAGTATATACACATGCACGCGCGCGCGCGCGCACACACACACACACATATATATATATATATATATATATATATATATATATATAAAATTACAAATATATTAAAAATTATAATAATATAAGAATTTATAAATTATAAATTTAAGATCCATACAAGGCATGATTTGTTATATTAGTAAAAATTAAAATCTAAATTAAATTGGTAAGAAACAAAATATTATTTAAACTCGCTGCTTTTTTATGATAAAATACTGATTATTCTAGCAGCTCATGATGTTCCTAATATACTTGGTAAATTTATGCTAGTAATAATGCCATAATGCTTGGACTTTAGCAGTTTATAAAAGAGTTAGAATTTGATGGTATAGCAATTTTATTTAAAAGAGTTAGAATTTTTTAAAATATTAATTATAAAATGCAATTGAATGCTGGAGCATTCGTATCCTCTGTATAGGCATCAACACCTAAAATATATGCATTGCTCACTAGCACATGTGATATTCAATTCATGATACACATACTTAATAAAAGCTACCACTGTAAGAAAGTAATTCATATTAAGCAGAGAATCCTTACAGTTATTTTGTCTTCATCTTGGATTAGTTTTTATATGGTTGAAGTACCTTTTAGAGGTATCCGGGTGAAGAAGCAGTGCTAGAAATGGTTATGTTTGATCTAAATGATCTTGTGTCTTCTCTAAAGCTTCTCATGTAAGATCCTGAGTACCTTCTGGAGTTGGTTACCTTACGGCTGATTCGAGCTTTCTGTTATGAACTAAGACTAAGCTACTCTACTAAACTACACTAATGGTTATCTTCATAATTCTTCTATGTGCCTTTTCATTCATTGCTTCATATTTATAGGCTTACATTGCTATTGATACTTAACAAACTAACAATTCTGTTGTAACAGAATTGAAGGAGCACTATGGCTATCCCCTAACAGAATAGTGGGCTTAGTGCAGTTCCTTATTGGTCTGGTAGTTGCTAGGCTGCTATTGCTATCAATACCCACCACTAGAAAACCAACCTTGTCCTCAAGGTTGGGCAATAAAAACAAGCTGAAACAGGGGGTGGGTTTAGAAAAAAAAGAGAGGTACATGAGTAAAGTTGCTTTTGTTTGTGGGCTTGTTTGGGTCAAGTTGATGAAAACGGAAGCAATTAGAATCGCGTTGAGTGGCTACCTGTTTGTTAAAATGTTTTGGCTTCAATGTCGATGAAGCTCAGCCTGTGCTAGCCATGGTGGTGGTGGAGGCGGTGGCTTCGGTGGCGGCTTTGGAAGTGGTGGTGGATGTGGCGACGGGCATTGACGTCGATGATGAATAGAGCAAAGCTGAGTCTCAGTAGCAAAGCTGAATCCGGTGCGCGATGGTGGCATCCCCAAGCAGAATGATGTCATTGTCGTAGAGGATCTCGCAGTAACGGCGGTGGTCGGTGCAGAGTGGCAAAGGCAGCAGTTGGTTGGGCTGGAAGTGGCGGTTGATGTCGACACAGTGGGGCTGCCACACGCTGACGGGGAAGTAGGTGGTGCCAGAATCAATTTCGCTAGCAGGACCATCTCCTTTTCTAGCTATGGGAAGCGGAGTCTGGATGGGTGTGGGGC
This sequence comes from Glycine soja, assembly GCF_004193775.1. NCBI lineage: Eukaryota > Viridiplantae > Streptophyta > Magnoliopsida > Fabales > Fabaceae > Glycine > Glycine soja. The sequence goes on along the minus strand of NC_041012.1, from coordinate 12,258,481 downwards.
TTTGTTGCCTAGGTGCGGGGCATGGAATCGCGGGCGGCATAGGAAGGGGAGGAGGAACGTGAGTGTGGTATCGCAGGCAGCATTGGGCAGTTTGGGTTGCCTTATTCCTGAGGATAAAGCTGAGGAGGAACGTGGGAGTATGGTGTGAACTGAGGAGGAGGCACGTGAGGCCGAGACGGAGGAGGGTACTGGCTAGGGTGGTAAGAATAAGTGTTTGATGAAGGAGCTGGCGACGACGGTGGTGGCTGCACCGAAGAAGGTGCGGGGAGCATTGGCGGAAAATCATGGTATCCAGTTTCAGGCTAATGAGATCGAGTTTGAAGAGCATGGAGGCTTGGATCGCGGCAAAATGAAGTTGAGATGCATGGAGATCAGAATCCATGGAAGCTTGGGCTGTGGCGAGGTTGGCTTGGGCTGCGGCGAGGTTGGCCATGGCGGCCTCGAGGCGGTCTAGGCTGGCCGCGGAAGGTTCGGCATCTGCCATTGAAGAGCGACAAAGAAGGGGGTAGGTCGGACCAATTTGTTACGAACTAAGACTAAGCTACTCTGCTAAACTACACTAATGGTTATCTTGATAATTCTTCTCTATGCCTTTTCATTCATTGCTTCATATTTATAGGCTTACATTGCTATTGATACTTAACAGACTAACAATTCTGTTCTAACAGAATTGAGGGAGCCTATGGTTGTCCCCTAACAGAATAGTGGGCTTAGTGCAGTTCCTTATTGGTCCCCATTCTCTCAAATTGAACTCTAACTCATCTCTTCTTCTTGAGCTATAAGGAAGTGGTTCAGCTGTTGAGGCCATGAATTTTAGTTAGAAAATAATTCAGCAGAGTGGAATGTTGTTGTTGTTGTAAATAATCCCCCAAAAGAAAAGAAAATAATTATTAGCAAGGATCCAAATGCATAACCTACAAAGCGCATATTGCTATGAAGTTTTGGCTCACATCACCAAGAATGCTAGAATCCTTTTTCTAAATATGTGAAGCATCAAGCATCATTTTATCAGTTAAAGACTTCCTGCTATTTTCAAGTTCAGCCTCAATTTCATTCCTTTCCATCTAATAACAAGGGGAATAGGATCATATTAGAGTGCATTTCAGAAGCAAAATAATACAAAAGCATCATGATCAATTTTTTACCACAAAAATAGTAAACTTTTTATGGTGCTTCAAAATATGGTAATGCATATATATACTAACCTTAAGTGTAGGCCATAAAATTATCAAATTATCACTAATAAACTTATAATAGTATTATCTGAACAAAAAATGAAAAGATTTGAAGAATTGGTAAAAGTTTTCCATATTCTCTTTTAGTTTATGTCAATTTATTTGCCATTGAAAGACATAATAGAAGAATTTCAATTTGGGTTGCTATCTGAATTCACACAGCAAGCCATTTTTTTCTATCTATTTTGGTGGAAGGAAGATTTGTATAAACCTATGATGTTCATGTCAAAATTCAATAAATGCTTAGATTCCCAACTATGATCATCTCTGGCTAAATATTAACTCACAAACATTGCTCCTACTAATCCAAATGAGAAGTAAACTAGTAAGTCCTTTCCTCAATCGCTCGAAACAGGATGATGGAAATGACACAGTCATATATTCTAACTGGACCATGACCATCTGGTGCGGTGTTCATGACAAAATATTGTGGTATTGATATCACAAGGAACAAGGTTAGGCCCAGAACATATATATTTCTTATGGAATTGGTATTTGCAAATTGTATAAAAGAAATCCTAGTAGCAGCTGCAAAAAAATCAACAACAAAATAAAAAGGCTTGCATCTATTGGTCAAAATTATTGTAATCTATGTAATAATAGCAGCAACACCTACCCACAATACCAAATAAAACAATAGATGGCAGCAAATATCGGTAGAGGAATTGATGCAAAAAAAGCTTCAAATTTCCCTGAAAGAGATAGTAAAATAATTACACCAGGAATTTAAAAACTGGAAGGAAAATTTGCCCACATGTGCTTCAGTTGGAATAGAGTACCAAAAATAGAGAAGAAGATCATAAAACCACATGATATTTGCACTACTCTTCGGCTCCCTATATGCGTCAGACCAAGTAGCCCAACATTTTCACCGCAATTATCAAAAAGATTAGTTAGGTTATTACTCAGAATTCTTAATCTTAATCTATACTAATATTCCTTGCTATTGGAAGTTAGCAAAGTTCTGACTATATAAAACCAAGATTTAAATATAAAATAGATGTTATCAAATGTAACAAATGAATCTAAAGATGTGTATAATAAATATCAACCATACAAAGCTAGTGCATGGAGTACTCGAGGAGTAAGAGTGGATTATATCAGGACTCTAGATACATGGTAATTTTATTCCATTTCATTCCATCCCACTAATCTTTAAGTTTCAACGAAATAAAAAGAATCAGTCTTAATAACTATCTATTCCAAAGACACTGATTATTTCCAGTTTAGAAAAACAACAATAATCATTCAACTCCTCTCTCAATTTCACTAGAGTCACCAATAAAGTCCAGTGCAAATGACCTAAACACTAAACAACATTCACCAATCCATGGCTCATGCCTCATCATTCAGAGAAACACAACCTCAACTAGCAATTAATCATTAAAAGTATTCCTTAATGGGACAAGTTCACCGGAAGACAAAACTAGATAGCTCATTCTCCACAACTACCATAAATGTTTGAAGGCTAGGTTTACCAAAAGACTTTAAAGGTATGGCATCAACACTCATTTTCCACCCAAGTCGGAACTTTGAGAAAAGTAGATATGGAAATTATGAATTAGCGATATTTATCCTCCAGTGATACCAAACCAAGCATGTCAAAAAATGAAAAAGATAAAATGCAAAAACAGTTCTAGAAAATCATTTCATTGCAATCCAGAGTAACAAAGCGCCCCATCCAAGTGCACTACAATTAACTTTAAAGGTAACACAGGATAGCTTCTTGGTAGCATGTTTCTTTTTTAGCAAGATGTCAAGGAGATAGGAAGGGATTTGTGCAAACCCTCTTCCAAGAATCATTCACATTCAAGTATTCTTTTCTTATGGCTAATACGCAAAGGAAAGTCTAAAATGTGGGTACCACATATCAGTAAGAGTAAAGGAAAACAAAACGTCTGCAATTGAAACACCATCACACCTTCTTAGTGCTTTCAATTGTATTCTCTACGTATCACATGTTTTTCACTTATTATTCATGGTGAAACAAAATTAAGGAAACTTACTTAGTACATGAGATTTAGCCAAGGTAAGGCACACAAACTTGCCCGCAGGCTTTAAAAGTCTCTTCACCTAGCAAAAATAAAAGGGATAAGTTACCAAAAACATGAACTCATAAGAAATAACAACATAGAGAAATGTACCTCTGATAAGTACAGGTTCCCCAATTTGGGGCCAAGTTCGGGATCCATCAAAGCATCCAGTCCACCTTTGTCAATAAACGCACCGAAGCTCTCATCCTTGAACTGCATGGTGGTCATGTCCATGATGCGCCATCACATGAGGGAACAGTCGTGAACGTCGCGGCGGAGCATATCGGAGATGACGATCTTGGAGAAGTCAATGTTGGTGATGGTGGTGTGGCCGACATCGTAGAGGTGCTTGGAGAGGCGGGAGTTGCCGCAGCCTGGGATGAGGAGCTAAAGCGGGAGAGGAGCGGGTTTGAGGAGGGAAAGGAGTGGGTCCCTGAGGTTGGGCCATTCGGCATACCACTCGAAGGAATCGCCGCGGAGGGTGAAGAACTTGTCCTAGTTCTCTTTGCTCGTGAAGTCTCCTAGGGTTTCCAGAATGTCTTCCGGGGGACGGCCATGGCGGTGAGAACGTCAACGACCTTAATGGAAGCCTTGTAGAGAACATTTTCGGAGACATTGCCTTGGTCCCTCTCACAAAGGCTATGGAAACCTAAAGGGGGAGTAAAGAGTGAGAGGGGAAGTCTAAGAGTCAAAGGATGAAAGGAGTGGAGAAAGAAAAGAAATTTTTAAAATAGTGAAAAATATTTTAAAACGATTTTTACAAAACTGTCTTAGAATGATAGTCTTCTAAGGCGATTTTATAAGACCGTCCTAGAATGACAGTCTTCTAAGGCAGTTTTCGTAAAACCGTCATAAAAATTTTGCATTTATTTATGAAAATGTCACCGTGTTTCTTTCAAAGTTGGTTATTGATCGACTAACGTAAAATCAACATCATAAAAAAATATTTTTATAGTAGTGTCTCCCCCTTTTTTATGATGACAAATCATATAAATTTGATCAACATAATCATGATAAGATAGAATAAGTAATGCATGATTATGAGTTATGTATAAGAGCATATCATAGCAAATATATGTGTCAGTGTGTGTGTGTGAGAGTGAGTGTGTGGGTGGGTGGGTGTGTGCGTGGGTGTGTGTGTGTAGGTGTGTGTGACAATGGAAAATAAAAACACAAAAGAGATCACCAAAAACCACTTGTGTCATTCAAGAGAATTGTTTTACAATGAATCAAAATTCCTTAACCTCCTCCCTTTTTTTGTCATCAACAAAAAGACGTAGGGTTCAAAGAAAGAAATGATGATTGGACATCATTGTCACTCTTGAACTGCTGGAGGTGGAGGTGGTTGATCTGCTGGTGGTGGTAGTGGTTTAGTAGGGGAAGATGGAACATTTGTTGTTAGTGGTTGTTCAATTACAGGTGGCTGTTGGACAGATGGAGGTGGACGGACTTTAGGTGCATCAACAACTCCTAACATGGACATCTGAGCTTGTTGCAAGTTTATAACAACACAACACCAAGATTGGTGAACCGAGCATTGGTAGTGTTTTGCATGGAAAACCTAAAATTCTCATTTTCTTGTCTTTGTCTTTCAACAAATGTGTCCATTGCTTGACTAATCATATCTTGAACTCTATCTTCAGTCAAGGCACTTGGAGCAACATAGTTAATAGGGATAGCCCTTGAGTTGCTAGAGTATACTACTACTACATCAGACAAGCCTTTTTCGTTCGAGGTAGTTTCATTTGAGGTCTCAATTTGCTTAGAAGCAGGATCATGTTAACTTCTTTGCACAACCTTATTAGCTTTGTCTGCATTGGACGATGATTCTTCTTCCATTACCACAGTGTTAGTGAGATCGATGATGACCTCATTAACAATGGCGTCGTCCACAACCTTTGTTATTGTTGCAGCAACTTCAGCTTGTACTTCAATTCCTTTCTCTTTTTCATCTCTTTCAAAAACTTTTCTGGCAACAAGTTATACTTCAAACTCCTCCCTATTTTTCTTTTGAGCATCATGGAGTTGAATTACATAATATTTGAAGTCCTTTTCATCTTTGTTAGATCATAAACAATTTCATTGAAGACGATGGGATGGTTCTTCAACCTGTCAACGAAGTCATAATCTTCAATGTCCTCGGTGAAACACATGCGGGCATCATCAAAGGGATACATCTTTACTAGATGCAACACTTGAATAAAGTCCTGCTGGTCAACGTTGTTGCTTCCACCATAGTCAGACAATGAAGCTTTGAATGTGTCATTCCAAATTATCTTATTCTAGAAGGTTTTGGCGTCAAAGACATATGAATCCTTTACATGCCTTTTGCCACTAAATAAAGAACTCCAATTCCTTGGTTAGTTTCTACTTCCACCTTTGTGCTTCTGCTTGGCATTTCTGCATAATGATAGATCTTAAATTCTCTCTTCTTTCCTTCATCCCTCAAGGGCATATGAGGGCACACTTTATCAACCACTATCTTGATATCAGTGGCCCTGCTGATATGTGGTCCAGGTGGATATGTAATGGCTTGGTTGCGTCTGTACATCTAGGGAGGTTGGACTTCCACGGAAGGGTCTATGTTTCTTCTATCGAATACATCAAAAGGAATACAATTTGGGACATTCTTCTCTTGTTTCTTCTTCAATTTCCTCCTTGCATCCTTTAGTGTTCCCTTTATTGATGGACACACACATTGTTGTGTACCAAGGACCAACCAATATGGTTGCATCATAAACAGATTGTGATATACTGGTCACATTCATGTAGGAGTCTCAAGAGAGACTATAACATATGTAGGTAGAGCCTTATAGGCCTTTAATGGTGTGTGCTGATAATCATACCTCAACCATTTAAGTGTAGATGCAAAAGTGGATTCTCTGTGGATGGGATCTTTGAACACCTCTTCAATGAACTTTTCTTCAGAAGTTAAAATATCTTTTATTTTAATGATAAATTAAGAAAACTAAATTTTGATTTGATTGACTTTATGTACAAATTCATGACAAAATTAATGCATAATGAGTAACTAAATAACCATTAATTGTTAATCTAAAATGTGTTTTTTAATCCATGGGAATCAAAGACAATGTTATGGTGTTTACAATAACTAATGCACCTTGCTAAACCGATTGAGCAAGACCCTTAATCTGATATGTAACTTGCTAACTATGGATTGTAATGAATAAATGATATTTTCAATCACCAAAAAATGATATTTAATAATATATATTAGTAAAACATTTAAATATTTGTAAGTGTTAAAAATACATTATATATATATATATATATATATATATATATGAAAAGTATGTAAATTTTAGTTAATTGATAATATAAATGAAATATCAAAGATCACACTAAAAGGGGGGTCGAATAGTTTGCTAGACAAATGTAATAAATTTTCCGCAAAGCAAACCTTTTTCACAAGCAGTATGTAAAGCACAAAAACTAATCGTGTCGTTTGGTGATAAGAAAATAGTTTTGGTGAAAACAAGAGACTATCCTCTAATGAAAGATAAAGCAAAGTTTTCACAAAGGTTTTTCAAATAAATACTTGGTGATCAAGTGTGTCAAACTAAGCATAAGAAAATACTGGTTCAATAACTAATGAGAGAAGTAAAAACACTTATTTTATATTGGTCTACTCAAATAAAACTACGTCCAATTTTCCTTTACAAACTTGCAAAGGGTTTCACTAATCAATAACTGATTACAAGCATGCATTCTAATGTGCCACTCCTAACTATAATATTATTTTTTAGGCCATTGTTGGCACACTTTTAGACTTCCCCTGAATCTAAGAACTCCCAAGTATTTTTTGACACTGAGTCACTCTTGACTTTCACAAACTAAAGTTTGGGTGAATACAATGATTCAATAACAGTCAAAGGTTGGATATACAATTAAGTACAAATGTTATAAATTAATTTTGCTTAGCAATGGATGGACTTTTTTAAGAGCTAAGTGTATCATCCTGTATCTTGACATACATATCTTGTTTTTCACTTGCGTTTATTGCTTCACAATTTCTTCATTTTTTTTTCACTAAAGCTTTAATTTCCTTTTATGTACAACTTCGAGAACATATCCAAATTGGGATTATAGCCAAACTTGAAATTACTGTTGTCTCTAGGCTTTGGTGCTTTATCCACACGTCGCTTGCTTAAGGTGAGAGAAGGAGTGATAGTAATTGCATGTGCACAATCCTCTCCAATGATAACGACCTTGAAGAATATTTCTTTGATTCTTCAGTTCTATCGTTATATACTTGAAATTCAAACGTTAGCATTCAAAAAAGAGTGGCAAACAGATTATGAGAATATGTTTGGTACAAGGACTACTCTTTTTAGCTAACAGGCTTCCAGTACAAGGCTGGACGCCACTTACATAATATAAAGTGTTTGTTTAAGTGATTAAGTTCACCAGACATGTATGTAAAAGGCTCAGTGTAAACACACTGGTTTTCATAGGTAAGACACTTGTTTAATTACAATGCACTAGACGCTGGATTTTATACTTATGAAAACAAGTTCTAGTGAATGGATGACCATATGAAAGAGCAAAGAAAATAGAGATTACCATGTTTTCTCCAAAATATAGGTCATGTTCACTTAAAATAGAATCATTAGCTCAACACAATTTATATACTTGTAATCATCAAAACTATAGGTAAAGGAAGGATTGTTCAGTTTGTAAAACTAGGATCGTTAAGACCTAACATAAAATACAAATTAATATTAAAATTATACATTCATTCAAAACTTTGAATTTATGAAGTTTAAAAACTAATTTTAATTGATGAAATAATTAATTTAATTTTGAATATATATATATATATGTATATATATATATATATATATATTCAAATTAAAGCTTTATAAAAGAGTTTGAGTGTTAACTTGAGTCTACTGAAGGTTCAACATCAACGTCAGAGAAAGAATGGTGAATTAAATAGCAATGGCATTTTGGATGGATAACCTATACTACTTATTCTCAAACTGTTGTTGTTCAGCAAAGGCTTGCAGATATAGTTTTGTCTTTTTTCTTTGTTTAAGCAACTCCTGTTTTGTCTCTTCTTGTTGCTTCAGCAAGGCCTGAGCCATCATTTCTTGAATTTGTTCTTTTGTCACAACAGCAAGAGCAATGTAGTTGATAGGTGCAATATCTTTAGATTGCTAGAGCTTGTAGAGTATAAAACTACCTTCATATGTGCTAAAGTGGCTTCATTAGATGGTTCTAGCTGAGTGGACGCTGGTGGATGTTGCTCAGTTGCTTTGTCAACATTAGACGCGAGTGGAGTTTCCTCTCCATGTTGATCACTAAAGGTATCGAGTTCATTGATTACCTACTGGATCTTGGAAGTGTTTGCATCTTGTTGTAGCTTCTTCTCATTAACGTCTTCTATAGCCTTTGTGGCATTCATCATATTCTCCCTATTTTCGGTTTCATCCCTTCATAGACATGCATGTCACAGGCAGTGAACTCTTCTTCACCCATCTTGTTCTGATCGAAGATAGTCTTGTTGAAAATAATGGGGAGCTTTGCCAATCTTGATATAAATCCATCTTCAGGATTTTTTATAAAGCATGCGAAGGTATCATCAAAATGATAAACCTTGGTTGGACACAATACTTCTATTGAATCCTTGTGATCATCAATTGGAACATCTCCAGAATTAGAAATGGATGATTTCTTGGTATCAAACCAGATAGTTTGGTTCCATGAAGCGTGAGCATCGTGGCTATCTAGCTTTCTTTTTATCAACTTATTGTTTTTTAACAAGTTCTTCCAATCCCTTTTGTAGTTGGTGAATTGTACCCTTTATTGTCTATAAGGCATCTCAGTGTTTAATTACAAATTGAAGTTCTTTTTCTTGCCTTCATCGCAAACTGGTAAACTTGGACAATTTCGGTCAGACACTATTTTGATATCAGTTGATCTCCTGATATGCAGGTGTGGTGGATATGCTTCAAGATGGTTGGATATGGACATCTATTTCAAAATACCATCTATCATGTCTAACTCAATCTTGGAAGGATTGAGATCAACAAAATTGCTAGGTAGAAACCTTGTAATGAAAGTGAAAATGTTGACATTCCTTGACCATTGAACCCAAAGGGACAAATTCTTCTGTGATGGATCCATTCTGATGATTTGTTGAGGTATAGCATTGAAAGTTTTTTTAAAGGAATCATCACTACTTGTCAGCTTCTTCTTTTTAGGCTCTTCTCTGCTTTCAGAGGATGGACAAGTGGTCTGTTGAGTCCCACTTATCATCCAATGAGGTGTCATTCGAACCAGGTTGGGATATGATGGAAGCTTGCTTGTGGGGCTTCTATGGAGGCTGGATCTTTGAGCTTCAATGAGGTCCTTCAATGGTGATTTTTCACCATGGAGATGCAGCGGAAGACAAAGGAGAAGAGGTGAGAGGAGGCGCCATCCACTAAGGAATAAGCCATGGAAGAAGGAGCTTCACCACCAAGATGAGCCTTGGATAAGAAGCTTGGAGAGGATGCTTCAATGGAGGAAAAGAAAGAGGGAGAGAAAGAGAGAGGGGGGAGCACGAAATTGAAGGAAGAAAAAGGGAGAGAAGTTGAACTTTGAGTTGTGTCTCACAAGACTCTCATTCATCAAAGTTACAACAAGTGTTACACATGCTTCTATTTATAGACTAGGTAGCTTCCTTGAGAAGCTTTCTTGAGAAAACTTCCTTGAGAAGCTTTCTTGAGAAAACTTCCTTGAGAAGCTAGAGCTTAGCTACACACACCCCTCTCATAACTAAGCTCACCTCCTTGAGAAGCTTCCTTAAGAAGATTCCTAAAGAAGCTAGAGCTTAGCTACACATACCTCTCTAATAGCTAAGCTCACCTCCTTGAGATGAGAAGCTAGAACTTAGCTACACACCCCCTATAATAGCAAAGCTCACCCCCATGACAAAAAACATGAAAATACAAAAAAAAAGTCCTTACTACAAAGACTACTCAAAATGCCCCAAAATACAAGGCTAAAACCCTATACTATTAGAATGGCCAAAATACAAGACCCAAACGAAGGAAAAACCTATTCTAATATTTACAAAGATAAGCGGGCTCATACTTAGCCCATGGGCTCGAAATCTACCCTAAGGCTCATGAGAACCCTAGGGCCTTCCCTTGGATCTCTAGCCCAATCTACTTGGAGTCTTCTACCCAATGCCCTTGCGGGATAGGATTGCATCAGGATATACTGATCACTTACTAGGAATCACAATAGTAAAGGTGGATTCTTTACCTCTAGGTTCCTTCACAACCTTCTACTTCTTTTGGAAAACATGAGTTGATTGAGTATGACCCTTGACCTTCCTTGGGATGAGAGGAGCTTCATCTTTTGTTTCACTCAAATCCCTTAGCACTTGGATGGTTGTCTTCTTCTCCAAGGGCTTCCATGGAATTTTCTTTGAAGAAATAGTCTTTGGATGCATGACTTGAGGAGTAGGATGAGGTGGATTGATGAGATAGTTTCCTTTTTCTTGGTTCTTTTCACTTTAGCTAAGAGATCTTCTTCAACTTCAGCTAGTTGAACATGCTTTCTTGTTTTCTTCCTATTGGCTTGCTCTTGCATAATCATGTCAATCATGTTAGCATTGTCAAAGGTTTTTAGTGCCTTGTCTTCATCATTAGTAATCTTTGAAAGTTTCCTCTACCCGTGTCTTTGATAGATATTAGGTTTGAACGATCCTATGATCACTGGATGACCCATCCCTGCCTCAGATTTTGATGATTACAAAGGTATAAATTGTTGATAGACTAATGAGTTTTTGTTTAGTGAACAAGATCTACAACATAATGAGCTTCTAGTCCACATCTCATATCTTACAAGCTCTTATAAGTAAGCGCCCACTCCAAGTGGCAAAACTGGGCAAGTTGTTTTATTAACAAAGTTATATTCAGCGTCCAATGCACTATTAAGAAACTTGTGTCCACTCTTTATGAAAACCAATGTTGTTACACTGAGTTGTTTTTATTTATGTTTCCAAATTGGACTTAATCATTTATACATAATCATTCTATACATTCACATAAGTGATGTCCAGTCTTACCAAAAAGTCTATGCTAGCTACAAAGGGTAATGCATGTAAGTTTCTTTTTCAAAATTCACATTTGCCTCTCTTTTTGAATTGCTAAAATTTGAAATTAAGGTGGAGACAAAATAGATGAAAACAAAAGAAGTTTTTCTTTAGAGGTCATTGTCATCGCAGAAGACAAGCACATGCCAAATTGATGTCACCACGTCACACTGCTCCAAGTTGGGAGACAACGATCACATCAAAGGATAAAGCTCAATCTTTAATAGATACTTCACTAAAGACTGTAAAAAATTTTATTCATGCAAAACATTCAACAATGATCCAAGCTAAGAAAATTTGAGAAAAAGAATGTTGAAACCAACATTTGTCATTAGTGGATGACACAGACAATGCCTTATCTTTTTCATCCTTTGCTGAGAAAAGTTTACTTGTATTTGAGCTTAACTATTTATTCACTCTTTGAGGGTTTCTAAATCATTGTATTCAATCAAACTTTTTTTATGAAAGCCAGGAGTGACTTAGTGGTAAACAATACTTGGGTGTTCTTAGATTCAGTGGGAGTCTAAGGATGTACCAGTGTGGCCTAGAGAATACTAAGTGTAGCTAGGAGTGGCAGGAAATGATACTTGTTTGTAATCACTACCCTTTACAATTGCATAAAAGAGAACTTAACGTAGCTCTGTTGAGTGAATTAGTATAAACCAAGTGTTTTTACTCCTCTCTTAAGCTATCTTTTAGTATTTTTTAAGCAGATATTTGACACATCTTGCACACAAGGTTTTTATTCTTTATTTTCATATAAAACTTGTTTTGTTAAGCAATGGATGATAGTTCCATATGTTTAATTAAAAATTGTATCCATCAGTGAATGACAAGAGTAAAACCTTTTGAATTTGAATAAAAACACCATCTTGGGAAAAAAGTTTTATAAGTTATCTAGCATACTATTCAACCCCTTCCTTTTAGTGTGATTTATATGATTTCAGTTGGCATCAGAGCTCAGCCTATTGGGTTGAGTATCTAATAGATACAGAGGAAATGATCTTGTCAAAGCAAGAAATGAAAGAAGTTTCCTCTACCAACAAACCTCCATTGTTCAAGGGTATCAAATATAACTACTAGAAAGAAATGATGATATCACATTTTGAATCCATGCACATTGATATGTGGGATGTGGGGGGGAAATGGGAATCACATTCTCATTGATGAAGAGTTGAATGAGATCCCCATAAGTAAGTGGACGAAAGAGTAAAAACAAAGAATATTGCTTAACTTGAAAGCACGCAATGCACTACTATGCGTACTATTAGAAGAGGAGTACACTAAAGTCCACAACTTCAGGAGCGTGAAGTAGAGGTGGGATACCCTTGCAATAACATATGAAGGGTTATCACAGGTAAAGAGGAACACGCTAAGTGATGTAAGCTCCATTGGAGCTTCAAGGCCTAGGATCTTCTTCATCAATGGATTCCTTTGCTTCTTGGAAGATGAATGGCAGCGGAATGGAGAAGGAAGAGAGAGAGGAGATGCCACTTCAAGGAGAAGATGAGTCTAGAAGAAGCTCACCATCATAGGAGGCCATGGATAAGAGCTTGGAGGAAGAAGGAGATAAATGAAGGGAGAGGAAGAGAAGAGCACGAAATTTTGTGCTCTAAAAGAGCTCTGAAATCTAAAGTTTAATATTCAAATGATCAAAGTTGAAAAAAATGCACACACATGACCTCTATTTATAGCCTAAGTGTCACACAAAATTGGAGGGAAATTTGAATTTCAATTCAAATTTCACTTGAATTTGAAATTGAATTTGTGGAGCCAAACTTTGGAGCCAAAAATTCACTAATTATGATTAGTGAATTTTAGTTATGGTTCAGCCCACTAATCCAAGATCAATTCCAAGATTCTTCACTAAGTGTGCTTAGGTGTCATGAGGCATGAAGGACATGCACAAAGTGTGACTATATGATGTGGCAATGAAGTGTAGTAAGCAAATGCTCACCTCCCCCTCTAAAATTTAATTGGATTGGGCTTCTACCAATTCAATTAAATTTTATTTCCCAACACACACATCAAATATTCACTTAGTGTATGTGAAATTACAAAACTACCCCTAATACAAAAAACTATTCTAGGTGCCCTAAAATACAAGGGCTGAAAAATCCTATATTTCTAGGGTACCCTACCTACATTATGGAGCCCTAAATACAAGGATCAAATATAATGACATCCTAGTCTAATATGTACAAAGATAATTGGACCCAACCTTGGCCCATAGCTCAGAAATCTACCCTGAGGTTCATGAGAACCCTAGGGCCTTCTTCAGCAGCTCTAGCCCAATCCTCTTGGAGCCTCTTGCTTATGGCTCTAGTGACTGGTCCCTTCCTAGGGAGGATTGCATCATCCCCTTCCCCTTGAAGAGGATTTGACCTTATATCTATTAGTTCCTCCTCCTCAATATCAGCTCCACCTGCAAAAGGAATTAAATCAAAAATGTTAAAAGTGGTGCTGACTCCATACTTTTCTGGGAGGTCCAACCTATAGTCATTGTTATTGATCTTCTCCAAAACCTGAAAAGGTCCATCCCCTCTAGGGCTAAGCTTGGATTTCGTTTTAGTAGGGAATCTATCCTTCCTAAGATTTAGCAAAGCCCAGTCACCGTCATTAAGAACTAGCTCTTTTCTTCCTCTATTGCCTTTAGTTTAATACACCTTTGTTTGGTTCTCTATTTGGTTCTTAACCCTCTCATGCAACTTCTTTACAAACTCTGACCTAGATTCCCCTTCTTTATGTATAAAAGAAGTGTCCAGTGGGAGGGGAATGAGGTCTAACGGTGTTAGGGGATTGAACCCATAGACAACCTCAAAAGGGGATTGTTTGGTGGTTCTATGAACCCCCCTATTGTAGGCAAATTCTACATGAGGAAGATACTCATCCCAAGACTTATGATTTCCTTTCAGAAGAACCCTTAAAATGGTGGATAAAGACCTATTCACTACCTCTACTTGTCCATCAGTTTGTGGATGACAAGTGGTAGAGAAAAGAAGTTTAGTTCCTAGCTTAGCCCATAAGGTTTTCCAGAAGTGGCTAAGAAACTTAGCATCTCTATCTGACACAATGGTCCTAGGCAAACCATGGAGTCTCACAACTTCCCTGAAAAAGAGTTTTGAGATGTGGGAAGCATCATCCACCTTGTGGCATGGTATAAAGTGTGCCATCTTGCTAAACCTATCCACCATCACAAAGATAGAGTCTACACCTCTTTGGGTTCTAGGAAGCCCAAGGATAAAGTCCATACTAATGTCTACCCAAGGTGCAGAGGGGATGGGTAAGGGTGTGTATAGCCCATGAGGCATCACCCTAGACTTGGCTTGTAAACAAGCCACACACCTAGTGCAATGCTTATGGACATCTTTCTTCATATGGGGCCAATAAAACTTTTCTTTGAGTAAGACAAGGGTCTTGTCTATCCCAAAGTGGCCCATGAGCCCACCCTCGTGGCTCTCTTTCACAAGTAATTTCCTAATGGATCCTTGGGGTATGCAAAGTTTTCCCTCTTTGAACAAATACCCCTCAGCTAAATAGAATCCATCTTGGGCCTTTTTCCCACAACTCTCATAAATTGGAGAGAAATGTTCATCTAAAGCATACAAGTCCCTAATATTATCAAATCCTAAAATTTGGGCTCCTAGGGAGCAAAACAATGTGTGTCTCCTAGAGAGGGCATCAACTACCACATTTCTTGTTCCCTTTTTGTATTTGATAACATATGGAAATTGCTCTAGGTACTCTACCCATTTTGCATGCCTCTTGTTTAACTTGCTTTGCCCTCTAATGTACTTAAGTGATTGATGATCACTATGAATGACAAATTCCTTCGAAACAAGGTAATGTTCCCAAGTTTGGAGGGCTCTTATTAAGGCATAAATTTCTTTATCATAGGTGGGGTAGTTGAGGGTGGCACTATGAAGTTTTTCACTAAAATAAGCAATAGGGTGCCCACCTTGTAACAATACAGCTCCAACTCCCACTCCAGAGGCATCACATTCTAGCTCAAAAGTTTTAGAAAAGTTAGGAAGAGCTAGAACAGGTGCCTTAGTAAGCTTTTCTTTGAGCAAAGCAAAGGCTTGCTCTTGTTTTTCACCCCAGGTAAATGCCACATTCTTCTTCACTAGCTCATTGAGAGGTGATGCAATTGTAGAGAAATTAGGAACGAACTTTCTATAGAAGCTTGCTAACCCATGGAAGCTCCTAATATCTCCCACACTTTTTGGGGTGGGCCATTCTTGGATGGCCTTGATTTTCTCAGGGTCCACTTGGACCCCATTTCTACCAACTACAAACCCTAAGAAAACTATATTATCTACACAAAAAGTACATTTCTCTATATTTGCATAGAGGGTGTTTTTCCTAAGGACTGAAAGAACTTGTTTGAGATGTCCTAAGTGATCATCTAGGCTCCTACTGTACACTAAAATATAATCAAAATAAACAACTACAAATCTACCTATGAAATCCCTTAAGACACGATGCATAAGCCTCATAAAGGTGCTTGGTGCATTAGTGAGCCCAAAAGGCATCACTAGCCATTCATACAAACCAAACTTGGTCTTGAAAGCGGTTTTCCACTCATCACCCTTTTTCATCTTGATTTGGTGATACCCACTTTTAAGATCAATTTTTGAAGATATTGGCACCATGCAACTCATCAAGCAAATCATCAAGTCTAGGAATGGGGTGCCTATACTTTACAGTGATGTTGTTGATGACCCTGCAATCTGTACACATTCTCCACGTACTATCCTTTTTGGGCACCAACAACACTGGCACAACACATGGGCTTAGGCTCTCTTGGACCCAGCCCTTCTCCAACAATTCTTTAACCTGAGACTCTATCTCCTTAGTCTCCTGAGGGTTAGTCCTATAGGCTGGCCTATTAGGAAGGCTTGCTCCTGGGACTAAATCTATTTGGTGTTCTATTCCCCTTAAAGGAGGTAGCCCATAGGGTTATCTCTTTGGGAAATATATCACCAAATTCATGTAAGAGTTCTTGGACCTTTGGGGGTAAGGTCTCAAATGTAGGAATTGTGGCAGTGCTAAGGGATGTTTCCCTTGATAGGAGAAGGTAGAAAGATTGTTTAAGAAGGAGTGCTCTTTTAATATCACCTTTTGTTGCAAAATGATTTTCCTTCTTAACAATCTTCTAGGAGGAATTCTTTTCCTCTTTTTCCTTCCCCTTGGCCTTTGAAGACAAGGCCTTACTATCCTTCTTTTTCTTTTGTTTTTCTAGTTTTTCTTCCTCATCCCTCTTATCTTTCATAGTTAGTTGATCTTTGGCCACATGTGAAGGTGTTTTAGGATGCAACACAAATTTAGTGCCAAGATGGGTGAGGGTAATCTTATTAGTTAGGCCATTGTAAATGATCTTCCTATCAAATTGTCACGGCCTTCCTAAAAGAATATGTCCTGCCTCCATGGGAACTATAGTACAATTAACTTCATCCTTATATGTCCCAATGGAGAAAGGTACCTTCACTTGTTGGTTAACTATCATTTCCCCTTGCTCATTGAGCCATTGAAGTTTATAAGATTTTGGGTGGGAAATGATAGTGAGGTTCAACTTGGAAACTAATCTTGTGCTACAACAATTGCAACAAGATCCACTATCCATAATGAGAGAACAAGTTTTATCTAAAATTTTGCATCTTGTATGAAAGATGTTCTCTCTTTGGGATTGAGATAGATCACAAGATTGAGCTCCAAGGAGTCTTCTAACCATTAAGAGGTCTCCTTCTTCATGGGGGTAAACTTCCTCACTAGACTCTTCACCCCTTACTTCACCTTCACTTCCACTAGAGGAAAGGCAAGAAGTAGTCTCCTCTTGACTACTATAAATGTCTTGACCCCTCATGATCATGGTTTTCTTTGTGGGGCATTGAGAGGCAATGTGACCTTTCCCAAGACATTTGAAGCATTTAATGTTGCTATCCCTTTCTTGGGAACTAGTTTTAGGGGTGTATTTCTCTATGGTCTTACCCTTATCTTCCTTGGGTTATGAAGGTGCAGCCCCTAAAATTCCATGGGCTTGGTCCTTCCTTGGATAAAAGTGAGAGCCATAAGATTTTGAAGAAGGCTTTCTTTTAAGTTGTTGCTCCACTCTTATACAAAGTTGGACTAGCTCATCTAGGTCCCTATATGGAAGGAGTTCAACCTTGTCCCTCACTTCCATATTAAGCCCACTAAGGAATCTAGCTATGCTTGTTCTTTCCTCCTCCCTAAGTCCAGCTCTTTAAAGGAGTAGTTCCATTTGTTGTCTATATTCTTCAACACTCATACTCCCTAGTCTAAGCCTTTGGAGCTTGTCCATAAGATCCCTTTCATAGTAGGAGGGAATGTGCCTCTTCCTAAGGGCACTCTTAAGATCATTCCAATACTCTACTGGAGGATCCCCATGAATCCTTCGTTCCCTAACAAGGGAAGTCCACCAATAGAGGGCATACCCTTGAAAGCTAAGGGTAGCCAATGGAACTTTTCTCTCTTAGCTAATATGATGGCAAGCAAAGAGTTATTCAACCTTCATTTCCCAATCTAAGTAGGCCTCAACATTATCTTTTCCAAGGAAATATGGGAGGCTAATGTTAATCTCTTGAGGCCTTCTATCCTTTTCTCTTCTTTGGGAGTGATGTTTAGTATGTGAACTATGACGCCCTCTATAATAGTCGCTAAGTTCTTCACTTAAACTTTTGCAAGAGTCATGACTACTATAGGAGGCATGTTTTTCTCTTTTCATTTCTTTCATTATTTTTCTTCTTTCTTCCTCTCTTATTTTCTCTCTTTCATCTTGACTTATTTCTTCCACTCTTTTTTTACCTTTTTATTTTCTCTCTTGTTATTTCCACAACTTAAGGGATCTCAACTCATCTAATATCTTATACAAGGGGTCCTTAGGAGTAGAACCCTCACCATTAACACTAGATGAAGAATGAAGACTCATGCTGGTTCCTAAGTTATGGTTCTTTCTTGTTGGGGGTGTGAAAACAAAAAGTAAAAGAAACTATGGTTGAAACTAGCCAAAATAAACACTAAAAGAGGTGTGAAAGATAAGGTAACAACTAATTGGTAAAAGGCAAGCTACCTAGGCGGTTTGACAATGGAGAGTAAAGGAAATAAGCTATGAAAGTAAGCAAGAAATTAAAGTGCAAGAAATGCAAACTAGGCGGATCCTAAGAGTGTTTGGATGACCTCATTTAAGGTTCCTAACAAAACACTCACTATCCTAAGGGAAAATTGCCTAAAATTATTACACACAAATGGAAGTAAGGTGACCTATTGGAGGCTCCCAACTTACTTCCAATGAAAGGCCTTTTTGTTACAAAATTTGAAAGCAAAGCAAATTGCCAATTACAAAATTACAAAAAAAAAAAAAGTCCTTAATTATGGTGGCTATTCTCTCTTTGGTGTTTCACTCAATTTGGAGTGTTTCTTAGTCCAATAGCTCTTAAGGTGGTTGGCCCCTTGCTTCTTGACTCAAATTCTTCAAGGTATGGTTCCAATCCTCCTTTCCAATTCCTTATATGGCAACTCACAAGAAAGGAAACAAAGAGACAAACAATAACCAAAGACCAAAAAAAATGAAATGAAAGCTAAACCAATAGAGTTTTAACAAGACAAATTTTCAAGGATTATTCAACAATTAAAGCAATGAAAAGCACACAAAAGCAAGCTAGGACTCAAAGAGAAACCTAGAATGGCTCTAGAGTAGAGTAGAAAAACTAAAAAAAAAGAAAAATAAAAAAAGACTCAAGAAACCTCTAGTTTGGGCACTTGTTTTCACAATAATTTTCAATTTAAGTTTCAGAACTAGGATTGGTATAAAATAGGCACCAATTATAGAACAAATTTTGAGCCAAAACAACAAGCACACTTCCCTTTCACTTTTTTTTTCCTGGACACTAATTTTTATGCTAACTTGTGTGATTTTTCTTATTTTTTACTTTAATCCAAATCACTTGGTTCTTTTTTTATAATTTTGGTCCAGATGTCTAGAAACTTTGGTAAAAATTTCAGCTCAAAACATGTAGTGACCAATTCCCAGTAATTTATACAAGTTCGTATGTTTAAGATGCCAACACCAGCGATTTCAACCTAGAAATCAAGAGTAGTGTTTATGTTGCTTAAGGCTTGGATAGTTACAATTTGTGTTTGCTTATGCTCAATTATCTTGAATAACACAATTCAAGAGAGCTTAATACTTATTTGATTCACAAATCCAGCCACAACTCAGCACCACAACTCAACTTCATCATAGGCATCATGTAGGAAACTTAGAAAACAAAAAAAAGAGTTCAACAACAAGACTACTTCTAGGAATTGATTTAGAACATGTTATGAACTAAATAACATGCATGAATTAGACTCAAAATTCAAAAGATAGGCTAATAATGACAAGAATACATGAACAAATGTATCTAGAATTCAACCAACAAAATAAAAATTCAACACAAACTTAGAACATAATGTGACAATTACTATGACTAAACATGACTCTAAGACAACATGGATTAAGTGATTTACACTTAGATTTTTGTGTTTTTTTTTCTAATCAATATTTTGGAAGAAAATTTAGGTCTAAGGTTCAGCACCAGAATATTATGAATGAAAAATGATAGAACCTAAAATCAACACAAAAACATGATTCAAGAGTAGATCTACAAAATTTGAACCATAGAAATGCAAGAACAAGTGTAGATCTAAGATTTAATCGGTTTATTTTTCTTTTGAATCTACTCTAAACAGCACCAAACCACAAGACAATGGAGGATATACATGGAGAATAAGATGAAGAACAAGTAATTAAAGAGAATTCACCAAACAATAAGATAGAGGAAGCAAAAGAACATCACCTAGATGAATATCCTCTTGATACCACATGATGAAAGCTCCATTGGAGCTTGTAGGCCTAGGATCTTCTTCATCAATGGATTCCTTTGCTTCTTGGAAGATGAATGGCAGCGGAATGGAGAAGGAAGAGAGAGAGGAGATGCCACTTCAAGGAGAAGATGAGTCTAGAAGAAGCTCACCACCATAGGAGGCCATGGATAAGAGCTTGGAGGGAGAAGGAGATGAATGAAGGGAGAGGAAGAGAAGAACACGAAATTTTGTGCTCTAAAAGAGCTCTGAAATCTGAAGTTTAATATTCAAATGATCAAAGTTGAAAAAAATGCACACACATGACCTCTATTTATAGCCTAAGTGTCACACAAAATTGGAGGGAAATTTGAATTTCAATTCAAATTTCACTTGAATTTGAAATTGAATTTGTGGAGCCAAACTTTGGAGCCAAAATTTCACTAATTATGATTTGTGAATTTTAGTTATGGTTCAGCCCACTAATCCAAGATCAATTCCAGGATTCTCCACTAAGTGTGCTTAGGTGTCATGAGACATGTAAAGCATGAAGGACATGCACAAAGTGTGACTATATGATGTGACAATGGGGTGTAGTAAGAAAATGCTCACCTCCCCCTCTAAAATTTAATTGGATTGGGCTTCTACCAATTCAATTAAATTTTATTTCCCAACACCCACATCAAATATTCACTTAGTGTATGTGAAATTACAAAACTACCCCTAATACAAAAACTATTCTAGGTGCCCTAAAATACAAGGGCTGAAAAATCCTATATTTCTAGGGTACCCTACCTACATTATGGAGCCCTAAATACAAGGATCAAATATAATGACATCCTAGTCTAATATGTACAAAGATAATTGGACCCAACCTTGGCCCATAGCTCAGAAATC
Source organism: Glycine soja (assembly GCF_004193775.1). NCBI lineage: Eukaryota > Viridiplantae > Streptophyta > Magnoliopsida > Fabales > Fabaceae > Glycine > Glycine soja. The sequence goes on along the minus strand of NC_041012.1, from coordinate 12,237,344 downwards.
TACCCTGAGGTTCATGAGAACCCTAGGGCCTTCTTCAACAGCTCTAGCCCAATCCTCTTGGAGCCTCTTGCTTATGGCTCTAGTGACTGGTCCCTTCCTAGGGATTATTGCATCACTAAGTCTCCTCACATGTAAGTATGAGTTGTTTACTATGGAGGAAGGTGAGGACATACATTGTATGTTGGTCGCTTTCAAACCATACTAAACAAACTTAGATCCCTAGGTAGAAATTTTGATAACTTGATCATATTGACAAAATTTTGAGAAGTTTGTCTAGAAAATGGAGACCACAAATAACAACATTAAGAGCTTTGAAGAATCTTGATACCATGTCATTTGAAGAGCTCGTTGGAACTCTTAAGGTTGATGAACAAGAACTTCAACAAGGTGAAGGACTTAAGAAGGAAAATCTTTAGCTCTTAGCGTCCAAAAGACCAAGAAAGAACCACCTTCCAAGGAGTCATCCTCAAAGTCTGCGTCTAGAAGCTTTCCCCAACCTCTAAGTTTGGAAGACTCCTCTGATGATGAATCTGAGAATGAGTCGGAGGAAGATGATGAACCCACCTTCATCTCTAGAAAGATCTGAAAGATATGGAAAAGCAAAGGTGAATCCAAGTAGAAGAACTCCTCCAAAAAGGTGTTCAAGGAGAAGAAAGGTAGAGAAAAGAGCTTTATAATATGGTGCGAGTGCAAGAAGCCTAAACACTTCAAATCTGTATGTCCCAAAATCCAAGGACAAGAAGAAGTACTTCATGTCCAAGGATAAGAAAGGCCTTATGAGCACTTGGAAGGATTTGGATGATACCTTGTTTGATAAGGAAGAAGTGGAGGAAGCCAACATATGTCTGATGACCGACACAACCTCTAAAGAATCTAAATCAGACCAAGACGATGAGGTACATTTTGATGACCCCAAGTCTTTTAAACAAGCCTATCATGAACTCTTTTCAAACTCATCCATTCTTTCAAAAGATTATAAGAAATTGGGAAAAGATTTCAAAAAGCTATCAAAAGATCATAAAGAATTTAAAAAGGCCTTTCATGATAAAGCAGAAATTTCTATGCATGAGTCCACTCAAGTATGTTATTCTTATGAAACACTTAAGATAAAAGAGACCAAGCTATTCCTCGAGAATGATAAAATATCCAAAGAAAGGATTACTTTATTGAAAAACTTTCAAGAGTTGGAAAATAAACTGAAAGCTTTTCAAAAGGATTTGTAAGAGCTAAATGAACTTCATGATCACGTGAAAACTGAAAGGTATGATATTTGGAAATAATGTGCACATGCACACAAAGATTATGAAAATCTAGAAAATAGTAAACATGATCTTTGGGGGTAATGTGAGAATCAAAAATAGTCTATAAAGTTTTTAAATAAAAAACTGTTGAAGAATGGAGCTTTAGAAGGTCAACCTTAGGATGTTGTAAAACTTCATGAAGAAATTGAATCTTTAAAGACAACATTACCCAAATTTTTTGGAGGAACAGAAGCTCTCAACAAAATTTTGATGTATTGTAGATGTCCTACAAACAAATTTGGCAATAGATATGAAAGAGATATACACAGTCAAGATGAGGAAACCATTATTTTTTACTTTTGTGGCAAGGTTGGTCACATGACTTCAAAATGAAGGGATTTACCTAAGAAGGGAAACTCCAATGCATTTAGAAGTAACAAGATTTAGGTACCTAAGGACAAAATTATCCCTGTTGCAGTTGTCCTTGACAACACAAAAAACACACTCGTCATGGTACCTGAACAGTGGATGCTCACGACATATGACAAGAGAAAAGTGTATGCTCCAATGCTTGATTCCCTATCATGGTGGAACCGTAACTTTTAGAGGAAATAAAAAAATGGCTAATCACAGGAATAAGCAAGGTAGGTATGTACCCTATCCGTCCATTGATAATGTTTTATCTATTGAAGGAATGAAACTCAATCTATTGAGCATAAGTCAATTACGAGATAGTGGGTATGATGTTTCCCTTTAACACAAATGAGTGCATCAACAAGAACAACGATGGGTCCCTACTATTTTCTGCCAAAAGGAATAAAAACCTCTATAAGATAAGACTTGGTGAATTCATAGATCAAAATGTATCCTGCCTACGGTTTGTCAAAGAAAATCACTAGCTATGACATAAAAAACTTGGTCATGCATGTCTGAGGTTAACCTCAAAGTTGCAAAAACATAACCTTGTAAGAGGTCTACCAAGTATGTCATATAAGGATGATTTTATTTGAGAGGCATGTTGTTAGGGTTTTATTTCACATTCGATTCAACTTATAGGTCAAGTCTAACCCAATTGTGATGTAGTAATTGAACTATCATCCAGGTCGTTTCCCAAAGGAATAAGTGAGGGATTTCATGTAATTATTTAACTAAGAACTAGGTTTTTGTATTTTTGTTTTTTGATTGTCATGAAATAAATAACATAAAATAAATTTCAATAAAAATTAAATGACAGTAAAACAATTATGTAAAGATAGAAATACTAGATTTGGATGGTGACATCGATCTTGATGAATGAATGTCTAGGTTTGGACTTGTAATTTGTTCGATCCACTGTAACTTGAATTTTCTCTACTCATCTCTCTTGCTCATCCCTAATTCACTGATGTATTCTACCTCAGCTCCCGCATGGTGGCAGATTCTAAACTACTTGCCTGATACCCAATCCTTTGGACATACCAACACAAGCAATCAACATTAATGGTGGAGAATTAGCGAGGCTTAACCAAGATTATTCTTGTTGGATCAAGTAGCCTCAGAATAATTAAGAAGGGGGGGTTGAATTAATTATTAACGAACCTTTACTAATTAAAAATCTATCCTTCTTAATGTTACCAAAAGTAAAAGCAATAATTAAAGTGCACAGCGGAAATTAAAGAGTGTAGGGAAGAAGAAGACAAACACACAAGAGTTTTATACTGGTTCGGCAACAACCCGTGCCTACATCCAGTCCCCAAGCGACCCGCAGTCCTTGAGATTTCTTTTCAACCTTGTAAATTCCTTTACAAGCAAAGATCCACAAGGGATGTACCCTCCCTTGTTATCTTTGAACAACCTAGTGGATGTACCCTCCACTAGAACTGATCCACAAGAGATGTACCCTCTCTTGTTCTCAGTCACAACAACCCAAGTAGATGTACCCTCTACTTGTACCATAAAGGATGTACCCTCCAATGTGTTAAGACAAAGTTCTCAGGCGGTTAGTCCTTTGAAACTTTGTGAATGGGGAAACAAAAGAATTCTCAGGCGGTTAGTCCTTTGAAATCCTTTGTTTATGGGAAAGGGAAGAATCAAAAGAATTCTCAGACTGTGTCATTTTGAATTCTTTGACAAGAGAGAAGGGAGACACAAAAGAATTCAGGCAGTTAGTCCTTTGTTCTTTTGGAAAAGGGAGAAGAAAGACACAAAAAGAATTCAGGCGGTTAGTCCTTGGCGAATTCTTTTTGGCAAAGGGAGAAGGGGATGAAAAAGATGAATACCACAAGTTTTTGAACAAAGAACTTTTCTTGGAAGAAAAAGTTTTGAACAAAAACTTTTAGAAAGATGAAGAGAAAAAGAATCAAAAAAATTATGTAGAAAGAAATGAAAGAAGATGTTGAAAGATAGATTGAAAGATAGAATGATTGAAAGAGATGATGGATCATCTTTAAATTCATGCCATGGTCACATATTTATAATCTCTTGATGACTCAAGTCAAAGTTTGTGACTCTTGGCAATTTCTTTTAAAACTAGTCACTTAGAAAAGTTGTGACTTTTGAAAGAATCTTTAGAAACAAGTCACTTGAAGAATTGTGACTTTTGGAAATGAATTTTTTGAAAACAGTCACTGGTAATGATTACCATTAAGGTGTAATCGATTACACATAAACAGATGTGACTCTTCATTTTGAATTTTGAAAATCTTAACGTTTTAAAACACTGGTAATCGATTACATGATTATGGTAATCGATTACAACTTTGTTAATCAGTTTGAAAAATAATGCTGGCTACTGGTAATAGATTACTACCTTATGGTAATCGATTACCAGAGAGTAAAACTCTTTGGTAAAAGATTTTGTGAAAAAACTTCATGTGCTACTCAATGTTTTGAAAAACTTTTTAGTACTTATCTTGATTGAGTCTTCTCTTGATTCTTGAATCTTGATCTTGATTATTCTTGATTCTTGGTTCTTGATTCTTGAAACTTGATTCTTGAATCTTTGCTTGAAACTTTTCTTAACTCTTGATTCTTTGGCATCATCAAAATAACCTTGGAAAACATTATTTCCACAATTCTATCCCTTGAGATAACCCCAATTAAGTATTTGATTCATATTCTGGTTTCAACAAGGCTAGCCAAAGCACAAGTCAATTCCTAAATTCATTTATAAGATGGCCAATAAAAAAAAGCATTAAGCACGAAAACAAATAAAGAACTCAAGATAAAATATTGAATTGATAGAATTAAAGCCAAACAAGGTTCATCCTTTCCTCTCCTAGGTGGAAGGAATTACACTCATAAAAATAATATAATGAAACCTAGAGTGTCTAATGTGAATGTATGAATACATGATTTTGATGATGCCAAAGAAGAATCAAACAAGGTTGTTTCAACAAATAAAGCCTTGTTTCAAGATTAACTCAAGATCAAGCCTTGCCTCAAAACAAAGTGTTTCCAAAACATCCAAGGCTCTGGTAATCGATTACCAGACAGTGTAATCGATTACTAGAAGACAATTTTGAAAAATAGTTGTTAAAAAGGGTTTTGAATTTGAATTTTGAACCTGTAATCGATTACACGATGTTTGTAATCAATTACTAGCAACGAAACTCTTGAAATTCAAATTCAAAAGTCATGACCCTTCAAAATATAATTGTGTAATCGATTACCAGAAACCTATAATCGATTACCAGTGAAAAAAATTTAGAAAAAGCTTTTTGAAAAGACACATCTCTTCAAACCATTTTGAAAAGGCACGAAGGACCTATATATGTGTGTGTCCAATTTCAAAAAGCAAGAGAGAGATATTCCAAGAAAACTTCATTGTCAAATGCTCTCTCAATAACTCTTGGGCAAACACTTGCAAATCTATTGAGAGTTCATCCAAGAACTTCAAATTGTATTATTCACTCTAAAGGAGAGGAATCTTTCTGTTCTTCTTAGAAAGTCAATTGTAATCAAAAGACTAGTTGTCTCTTGAATTGTGAGTTTCCTGAACACAAGGGAAAGGGATTCCTTGGGTGTTCAAAAGTTGTAAAAGGGTTTTTTACAAAGATAGTGGAAAATTTCAAGTGGGTTGCTTGAGGACTGGACGTAGGCACGGGAAGTGGCCGAACCAGTATAAATCGAGTTTGCATTTCTCTCTTCCCTTATCTCATTTATGTTATTGCAATCAATTTTGTCTTGCATGTTTAAAGAACATTATTAAATTGATTGATGCTTCTTCTTCTGCATTCTGAGCCTATCATTTAAAAGGGGGTTAAAAAGTTTGTTAGTGGGAAATTTTGAAACTTAATTCACCCCCTATCTTAAGTTATTGAGGCTACTTGTTCAACATCTAATGGAATAATGGAGGCATCTAGTACGTAGAAATCTAAAATATAATTCTAAGAATTGCTCAAGACTTCTACCACGTTACAATGAATGCGTAGCCTCCTATATATAGAATTGTAGCTAGGTTTAATTAAGGAGATAATCACAAGAAATTACAAACAAATAATATCTTTAATTAATTCAAGTAATTATCTTCTTCTTTAGCTAATTTATCCTTGAAAAATATCTTACTCTTGATTTTCCTAGCTTTTTTCTTCAATTTTCGCAATTTCTCCTTCTAGGACTTTCTGTTGATTTTGGGCCTCGTGAGCTTTGGCTAGAATGACCTGTTTTTGATGAAAAAAATAAAAAAAATCATTAAAAATAACTAAAACATAAAATTCTACCTAAGACAAAATAAAAACTAAATTTAAAGCTACTTGGATTCAAAGCAAGACCTAAGGTTAACTAAAATGCCAAATAAACGTCACAAAATGCATATGAAAATCCGATAAATTTGACATTTATTAACACTCCAAACATAGACTCTTGTTTGTCCTCAATCAAGACTAACTAAAACTAATAAAATAGTAAAAACTAGTTAAAAAAACGTAAGGACTAAAGAAAACAAAATTAAAGTAAGACTCAAAAACAAAAGACAAATTAAAATTAAAGCCTATGGATATAGAATGAAAAGTTACATACACATTCTTCTTGCATTCCCTTTTATTCAATAATTATTTTTTGTTCATATGCTTCAATCAACTAAGCATAGTGCCCACATTCAACATTTTAGCTCAACCAAATCAAATGCAAGGTTAGAAATATGCAACAAGAATGGCAATCAAATTTTATGGCATAACAACTTGTCCTCACAATAACTGTTTCACTCTTAAGTTTTTGACTTAGCTTTGGGTAAGTGTTTCACTCAATTCACAACTTTAGACGCCACAGTTCAACTTTGATTTTCATCTCAAGTTAATCAACACATCAAATGCATGCAAAGATCACTAAGGACTTTCTTGGCTTGTAATAGGGCTTGACTAACAAGGAAAATTGATTTTTCTAGATATTCAAAAGTAACTCAAATGAAGGAAAGCATTTGGTCTATTCATTGGATTTTCATTCACTTCCTACCAATCCTTGGTACCCCAGATTTTCAATTTCATATATACTTTTCTTTGTCCTCAATTTTTTTATTTTTCAAAATTTTTCCTTTTTTAATACTTTACCAGACAGAATAAGGATAATACTTTCAACCTTTGTTCACGTGATAGCTTGTTGGTACCCTTTATTTTGTTCCCTTTGAGTAGTGCATTGCCACTCCAAACTTAAAACTTTTTACAATTCTTAGACCTATGCTCTCATATCATTTAAGTTAAGGGTAGTAGCAAATATATAAACAATGTAGGGTATGCTTTTTGGCTCTTGGCTAAACATGCAAACATGGCCTTGATCATTTCAATGCATACAATTGCAATCAATCTACAAGAGATTCAGTCAAAGTCTATTGTGAGTGAAATAAGAGTGTCTCTCAATATATATTTGTATCATTGTAGGATCATTCACTCATCGGGCTAGGTCTACAAGTTGCTTATTTGCTTTCAATTTTTCATGCCAAACTCATTACACATCTCAATCAAGCAACATCAATGGTTTTCACTTTTAGCATTTGAGTTCAACCTCATAAAAAATGATTTAAGCACACAATTTTTTTATGGTGGGTTTTCAAGAAAATAGTGATGCTTCTTAATCACTTATGTTTCCTTATCTTCGTAATAATAAACATATTCCTAAACTACCACACATATACTAAACAACTAAACTAATAAAGCAAAATTAACAAAAAAGTAAAAGAAAGGGGTAGAGAAGGCTTCACTTAGGGCTGAAGAGCCCTTAACATCTCCTCTTATCCATTAAGACTTGCCACCTCCCTGGACAACGAGTACATGGTCCTCCAAACAAACTAGCCGTTAATAAGGCTGCACATGATGAACAAAACTAAAAAAATGTAAGTTAGTTTTATGCTACTGAGTGATAATTTTTTATTTTGAACTCCAAACTTAAAACTAAAAACTATCCTAAATGGATGTAATGTAAAATGTAAGAGTTAGAAAGCTAGGTTGCCTCCCAATAAACGCTTCTATAACGTCAATAGCTTGACGTATGGCATGTGAATTGTCAAGATGTTGTATGATGGTGTTGTTGGTGAGCCGATTCATTGGGAAAATCTTCAATGACTTGAATGTAGTAGAACATTTGTTTCTTGCCCTCTCTAAGTGTGTAGACTCCTTTATGAGCGTTGATGGTTACATGAGCAGTTCTCATGAAGGATTTGCCCAGAATGATTGGAATATGCTTGTCCTCCTTTATATCCTTGACAAAAAAAATTAGTTATAAATGGTAAATAGTTTAGCTTTATTGTCACGTTTACCTCTTTCCATAGTGCTTTCTTTTTAGAACCATTGGCAAATTATAGAATCATATTGGTGGGCTTTAGGTTAAGGCGACCGATCTTCTCTAAGAAAGAATGAGCATGAGGTTGCAACTCACGCCTAAGTCAAGTAGTGCATCGTCGATAGAGAGATTTCCGAATGTGATGGAATGGTAAAACATCCCTTGTCCACCAAATATCTTGTGGGTCTTACTCGATGTAGCATGTCCCATGTGAGTTTTTCAATAGGTGGTTCCTCCTTCTTCCCTTGTAGCATCTTCACGTATTTTTTGAATTTGACAATCCTCACATCGTCTCCTTGCTTATGGATGCTTAGCTTGCTAAACTTGAAGAATGGAGGATTAAGTGAGGGTTGCATACTTTGGGTTGAAGGGTTGGTTTGTGTTTTCATCTCTTCCTCTAGCATAGTGCTTTCTTCTACCTCTTCTTCTTCTTCACCTCCCACGTCACACTCTATGGTGGAGATAATAGCTTTGCAATGGCCATTTGGGTTCTCCTCAGTGGTTGTGGAAAAGCCAATTCAAGAGGTTTGCAATTGTTTGGCCAATTTCCCTATTTGAATCTCCATAATTTTGATTGCAACTTTGGTGTTTTTGTGGTTGGTGATAATGTTAGACAAATGGACTCAGTTATCTTAAGAAGGGGGGGGGGGGGCTGAATTAAGATACAAAAACTATTCCCCAATTAAAATTTCACTCTCTCTTTTTGGATTAACAATGCACCCTTAAAGCAAAAGATAAAAGAAGTTTAAGGGAAGATAGAAATGCAAACTTGATTTATACTGGTTCGATCACTTCCTATGCCTACGTCCAGTCCTCAAGTAACCCACTTGAGATTTTCCACTCTCTTTGTAAAACTCCATTTACAAATTTTGAACCACACAGGGACAACCCTTCCCTTGTGTTCAGGAATCCTTACAACTTAAGAGACCCTCGGTCCCTTAATCAATCTCTTTGAATAAAAAGAGGAAGAAGAAGAATTCTCTCTTTTAAGAGAATGATATAACAATTGAAGATCAATCAAGATTCCTTATTGAAAATACAAGTGTTTGACCAAGGAATCCTTTTTGAGAGGATAAGACATTTTAGTTCATAAAAACTCTTTCAGAAAATTCGTGTCCCAAGTCACCTATATATAGGCCTTTGATGGCCATTGAAAATCATTTGAAAAGATGTAACTGCTGGGAGTTATTTTAGAAAATTCCTCACTGGTAATCGATTACCATAATGGTGTAATCAATTACACAGTTATTTCTGAAGAGTCATGACTCTTCTCATTTGAAATTTGAATTTTTAAACACTGGAAATCGATTACCAACTCACTGTAATTGATTACATAATTTGAAATTTAAATTCAAAATTCTTAAGGCTGTTTTAAAATGTTCAAAACCTCTAGTAATCGATTACAAGCCTTGTGTAATCGATTACATGCTTTTGAAAATATTGAAAACCATTTAATACCTTTTCAGAAAGCATATTGGCCACTGGTAATCGATTACAGCCTCTGATAATTGATTACTAGAGAGTAAATCTCAATTTAAAATGATTTAGATAAAATTCTTTGGCCAAACCTTTTGCTTTTTCAATTTGGAAACTTCTTCCTAAGACTCTAGAGATCAACATGACTATTTATCTTGAATTTCTTGAAGTCTTGTCTTGAATTAAACTTGAGAAGCACCTTTCTTTGGCATCATCAAAACATCATGATATATTGCTTCTACAGATAATCACTTTGATGAGTTTGGTCAAGGCTTCTTCCAACTTTGCGGTCTAGTTCCACAAATTTGGTCTTTGTTGTGGTTTGTTGTCTCATACTTCTTTGTGGTTGAGGTTGTTGTGGACCCATGAGGGAAAATTGATTTGGTTGTCCTTGGTGTTTGTGGAAATGAGTGGCCTCACATCAGTTCCTGGACCAGTTGCTAATTCTGCCATGGTTTGCTCTACTTCTGCCATTCCTTCATTGTCAATTTTGGTTGCTTCTTGACACTCGAAGCTTCTCCCCTTAGCTTTTGAAAAATGTTTTCAATTTTGGGATCCAGAGAAGTTAGAACGGTCATTTTGCTTCTTGTACCTAACATTTAAGCATAAAATAGAAACTTGGAATAGGTGTGAGTAGAACGGTAAGTTTAATTAGTTTAAATAGAAAATAAAAGATGTAAAAAGATTTTTAAATATTCAATAAATTAACTAAAAAAGGAAAATATAAAAATCCAAAAATAAAAAATAAATACCCTAAGTACTAAAAAATAAAAATCAGAAAATAAAAGATATATTTTTAATTAAAATTTTTGAAATTTTTTATATAAAACATATAATTTGAAAATTGAAATGCTAATTATATCTAGATTTATTTAAGGAATAGTTAGCATTTTAATTAAGGAGAAAGATAACAAAAAATAAAAGATAAATTTATTTTTAGTTTTTCTTTTCTTTTCGAATTTGATACACTAGAAGATAAATGAAATCTGAAAGTTAAAACTAATTATCCTATGATGAACAGAAAAATTAAAAGATATAAATTTATGATTTTTTGAAAATATTTTAAATAAAAGGAAAATAAAATCTGAAAAATAACACTAATCTAATTAGATAATGTTGTTAGACAAGTGACCTCAATAACTTAAGAAGGGGGGAGAATTAAGTTTCAAAATTTCCCATTAACAAACTTTTAACCCCTTTTAAATGATAGGCTCAAAATGCAGAGGAAGAAGCAACGATCAATTTAATAATGTTCTTTAAACATGCAAGACAAAATCGATTGTAATAAAATAAATGAGATAAGGGAAGAGAGAAATGCAAACTCGATTTATACTGGTTCGGCCACTTCTCGTGCCTACGTCCAGTCCTCAAGCAACCCACTTGAGATTTTCACTAACTTTGTAAAAATCCATTTTACAACTTCTGAACACCAAAGGAATCCCTTTCCCTTGTGTTCAAGAAACTCATAATTCAAGAGACAACCAATCTCTTGATTACAACTTACTTTCTCAGATGAACAGAAAATTTTCTCTCCTTTAGAGTAGATAATACAATTTGATGTTCCTAGATGAACTCTCAATAGATTTGCAAGTGTTTACCCAAGAGTTGTTGAGAGAGCATTTGACAATGAAGTTCTCTTGGAATATCTCTCTCTTTCTTTTTGAAGTCAGACACACATATACATATAGGCCCTTCGTGCCTTTTCAAAATGGTTTGAAGAGATGTATCTTTTCAAAAAGCTTTTTCTAAATTTTTTTTACGGGTAATCGATTACAGGTTTCTGGTAATCAGTTACAGGTTTCTGGTAATCAATTACGCAGTTATATTTTGAAGGGTCATGACTTTTCAAATTGAATTTCAAGAGTTTCGTTGATGGTAATCGATTACACACTCAATTCAAATTTCAAACCCTTTTAAGAAGCTGATTTGCAAACTTGTCTTATAGTAATCGATTACATTGCCTGGTAATCGATTACCAGAGCCTTGGATGTCTTTGAAACACTTTGTTTTGACGCAAGGCTTGATCTTGAGTTAATCTGGAAGCAAGGCTTTGTTTGTTGAAGCATCCTTGTATTAATCTTGAAGCAATGCTTATCCTTTAAAGCAACCTTGTTTGATTCTTCTTTGTCATCATCAAAATCATGTATTCATATATTCACAAATGTAAGATATATTTACTAATAGATAAAAATAGAAAAACATATATATACATATATATATATATATATATATATATAGATTATTTTTATTTTCAAAATTTTATAAAATCTGAAAATAAAAATTAAAGATACCTACTCTAATATTCTAAATTATATTATTTGGTAAATATATATTAAAAATAGAAAAATAAAAGATATATATCTAATATATATACATGAAAATTTGAAAATAAAAGGGAAAGAAAAATTTAAAAAATAATGTAAATCTACCAACTAAATTATACACACTATATTTACTAATAGAGATTGGAGATAAAAATTCAAAAACTTAAAAAGATATATACATGTTATTTGAAAATTAGGAGTAATTAGGGAAGGAAAAATTAAATGCTGAAAATATTTACAAGATAATTACAAAAGATATGTTAGTAGATGCAAAAAATCTAAAAATTACAATCAATTAGATAATATATTTTCAAGGTAAAACTAAAATTAAAATTTCAAATAAGAGTGAGATATCAATCAAATATTAAAAGATATGACAGATATTATTTGAATATTCAATTTCAAATTTTTTACTAACTACCTAGAAGGTCAGAGATATTTCTAATCTCATAAAATCTAATCTATAACTAACTACCTAAATCTAATCTAAAAGATATATACACTTTATTTACTCTAATTATTATCTACTAGTCTATCTACACCGAATAAAATCGATCTACAATTATCTACAACTATTGACAATTATTTACTAGTGTATTTAAAAATATTTACAAGTTCTTAATCAAATAAAAATAAAAATCCATTTATTCTCTAGCAACGACGCCAAAAACATGTTAGGGTTTTATTTCACATTAGTTTGATTCAACTTATAGACCAAGTGTAACCCAGTCATGATATAGTAACTGAATTGTCGTCCAAGTTGTCTCCCAAAGGAATAAAGAAGGAATTTCATGTAATTATTTAACTAAGAACTAGGTTTTTGTATTTTTGGTTTGTGATTGTCATGAAATAAATAACATATGTGAATGTATGAGTACATGATTTTGATGATGCCATTCAAGATTACTTCAACAAACATTCAAAGGTTAAACATTGCTTCAAGATTAATACAAGTTTGCTTCAATAAACAAGCATTACTTCAAGATTAATTCAAGATCAAGCTTTTGCCTCAAAACAAAGTGTTTCCTAGAGATCAAGGCTCTGGTAACCGATTACCAGGCAGTGTAATCGATTACCAGAAGACAATTTTGAAAAACAGCTTTTAAAAAGGGTTTTCAATTTGAATTTTGAATCATGTAATCGATTACCAGATGTTTATAATCGATTACCAACAACGGCATTTTAGAAAACACTTTGAAAAGACATGACCCTTCAAAATATAACTGTGTAATCGATTACCAGAAACCTGTAATCAATTACCAGTGAAGAATTTTAGAAAAATCTTTTTGAAAAGACACATCTCTTCAAATCATTTTGAAAAGGCACAAAGGATCTATATATATGTGTTTCTGACTTCGAAAAGCTAGAGAGATATTCTAAGAGAACATAATTGTCAAATTCTCTCTCAACAACTCTTGGGCAAACACTTGCAAATCTATTGAGTCATCCAGGAACTTCAAATTGTATTATCATCTCTAAGAGAGAAATTCCTCTAGGAACTTCAATTTGTATCATCCACTCTAAAGGAGAGAAATCTTTCTGTTCATCTCAGAAAGTTAGTTGTAATCAAGAGACTGGTTGTCTCTTGGATTGTGAGAATTGTAATCAAGAGACGGGTTGTCTCTTTGAGAATCTTTGAACACAAGGATGAGGGATCCCAAGGTGTGTTCAAAATCTGTAAAGGATTTACAGAGATAGTGGAAAATCTCAAGTGGGTTGCTTGAGGACTGGACGTAGGCACGGGAAGTGGCCGAACAAGTATAAATCAAGTTTGCAATTCTCTCTTCCCTTATCTTATTTATTTTATTGCAATCAATTTTGTCTTGCACGTGTAAAGAACATTATTAAATTAATTGTTGCTTCTTCTTCTGCATTCTGAGCCTATCATTTAAAAGGGGGTTAAAAGTTTGTTAGTGGGAAATTTTGAAACTTAATTCACCCCCTCTTAAATTATTGAGGCCACTTGTCCAACAACATAAAATAAATTGTAATAAAATTAAATGACAATAAAATAACTAAGATAGAAGTACTAGACTTGGATTGTGACGTTGATCTTGATGAATGAATGCCAAGGTGTTGACTTGGAATTCGTTTGATCCACTCTAACTTCACAATTCTCTACTCATCTTTCTTGTTCATCCTCAATTCACTAATGTATTCTACTCTAGCTCCCGCATGGTCACAGATTCTAAACTACTTGTCCGATAGTCGATCCCTTGGACATACCAACACAAGAAATCAGCATTAATGATTGAGAATTAGCGAGACTTAACCAAGATTATTCTATCCCTCGAGATAATCTCAACTGAGTACTTAATTCATGTTCAGGTTTCAACAAGGCTCACTAAAGCATAAATCAATTCCTAAATTCATCTATAAGATGACCAATCAAATAAAAGCATTAAGTACATAAACAAATAAAGAACTCAAGATGAAATATTGAATTGATAGAATTAAAGTGAAATAAGGTTCATCCTTTCCTCTCCTAGGTGGAAGGAATTGCATTCATAAAAATAATATAATAAAACCTAGAGTGTTTAATGAAATAATGGAGGCGTCTAGTAGGTGGAAGTCTAAAATATAATTCTAAGAACTGCTCAGGAATTCTACCACGTAACAATGAATGTCTAGCCTCCTATTTTTAGAATTGTAACTAAGTTTAATTAAGGAGATAATCACAAGAAATTACAAACAAATAATATCTCTAATTAATTCAAGTAATTATCTTCTTCTTTAGTTGATTTATCCTTGAAAAATATCTTGTTCTTCAATTTTCACAATTTCTCCTTTCAGAACTTTCTATTGATTTTGGGTCTTTGGAGCTTTGGCCAAAATGACTTGTTTTTGCTGAAAAACTATCAAAAAATCATTAAGAATAACTAAAACATAAAATTCTACCTAAGACAAAGTAAAAAATGAGTTTAAAGCTAATTTGACGTTTATCACATGTCAAAAGGGAAATAAGTTAAAACCCCCTATTCTAGTAAAAACATTATTTCTAGCTCAAATCATTTATAATTGTTATGTCTTGATCTATTTGGACTAACTAGGACTGCGTCCATTGGTGGAAAAAGGTATGAACTAGTCATAGAGGACAATTACTCTAGATAGACATGGGTTATTTTCCTAGCCCACAAGGATGAGTCTTTCAATGTCTTCTTTAAATTCTATAAGAGAGTTCAAAATGAAAAAAAAATGTGTGCATTACTTCTAAAGAAGTTCAACATCAATGAGGCTAAGGAAATGAAAACTCCTATGCATCCAACCACATATCTTGGATTGGATGAGGAATTGACAAAGGTGTACAAGACATAATAAAGTTGATGTGCCATCATTTTCTTCTATTTCTTAAACCTTTTTTGCACAATTTTAATTACTGATTAGTCTTAATTGTCAAATTAATTAGGCAGTTCTATTATTTGGGCTCATTTAGCTAATTTGATGTTTTTAATCTAAGTTCAGGAATTAATGAAACATTGGGCTTAATCTGGATTTTGGTTGTGGACTTGAAGAGGGCAAATAAAGCAGCGCTTACCTTAGTTAATTTCTAATAGGAGATTGCAATTTTATTTTATGTGGTTCAGTGTTTATTTCGTTTTGGGCTAGAATATTGTAATAGGGCCCTGTGACTTTGAGTGACTCTTTTTAAATAGCAGCCTTGGGATTTGTGGAAGGCTATTCTGTTAGAGTATTATTCAGAGCATAGGGTTTATGGCTTTTACGTTTTTTGGTTCTAATGCTATTGTTCACGTAATGCAATTTTCCATTTTCTGCTTCTAATTACAATTTCGTTCTTGTTTCTTTTTCTGCCTTCATTTACGTTTTTGCTTCATTTATGTTTCTGCTTTTAGTTTCATTTACGTTTTCTCTTTGAATCTATGGAAGGCTAAATATTCTGGCGTTGTTTCCTTTTGAGGACGAAGCTCAACTCTCTTTGAGGTTTCGTTTATAATGTGGCTTCCTGACAGTTTTCCCTTCACCAGTTAACCCAAATTCGTTAACATTAATCTATGCACGCTTCGTGTTCGATTAATTGCCTCAGAGCCTAACTTGCGTTCATGCTTAATGGACGAAGGGCTAACTGGTGTATGTGTTGCCTAATCACGTATTGACAACCCTAAGTTGATTTTCGCTTAGTAAATTGAAATAGGGTTGGATTAAGTGGTTAACTGTTAAAGATGAATTCTCCATAACCCAGGACAAGAGAATGACTTCTGAATCAGAGAAAACAACCCGTTTTTAATATTATTAGTTTCGTATTCCAGTTTACTTGTTCTGTTCTTTAAATCACAAAACAAACAAACCCCCCCCAATCGTTACTGTTACTGCAAGTATATTATGAACATTTGGTTTATCATTGCTCGTTGGGAAACGACCTAGGATCACTTTCTAGTTACTGCATTTTCATGTTTATTTGATTAGGGTACGACCTCGATCAAATTTGGTGCCGTTGCCGGGGAGCAGTGTCCAAAGGTTCATAATAGCTAGTGTCGTGTTAGTGTTTAATTATTTCGTGTTTTATGTTTAATTGTTAGTGTTGTGTTAGTGCTTGTGTTAGTGTTGTTTAGTGTCTTGTTATTTTGTTTAGTGTATGTTCTATTTTAGTTTTCCTATTAAGCGCTTCCCCTGTTTCAGTTTTGGGTGTTTTGTTGTGAATAGTGTTTTGCGACGGACTTAGCGACCACTTTTGATTGCGGCAAAACAGAGTAGTAGTAGAAATCATGTAGCGACGGATTTTAGCGACCACCCATGCTGAATTATTTGGGATTTTTTGTTTTAGTAGCTAGGGTTGTTATTTTTGGCTGAATTTTTTTGAGGTAACTTATTTTAATCTATATTTTGTGGGAAAAATAGCTAGAGCCTTTAGTTTGGTCAGATTTTGAAGTTCCAAAAAAGTAGCAAATTTTGTTTTTGTCAAAACTTCAAACGGTCATAACTTTTGCTCCGGTTATCAGAATCGCAATTATTATATATGTATTTGGGGTAGAAAAAAATTTCCTATGCCAATGTAGTTCGTCGTAGGCCGGCTGAGGTCTCCATCATCCAAAAAAAGTGATTCTGTCAAAAGTTTTTTATTTTTCAAGTTTTATTCACTTATTTTTCTCAACCTACTATTTTTAGCTTCCATAGTTAGACTTTGAATTTTTGTTTGAAATGTTATTTGCTATCTTCTCATCATTTTATAAGGTTGCTCACAAAATTTCAAGTCATTTGGATATCATTTGAGGGTAGTTGTAGTTCAAACCTACACCTTCATTTACATCACAAGGCAACTAGTTGTGCATGCTGAATGTAGTGTATGACTAGAGGCAATCCATCTGACTTACAACCCTTTGATCCTGAGATAGATAGGACATTTCATAGATTAGTTAGGCATCATTTTATACCTTTTGATCATCTTGAGCATTCCATTACTGGTGAATTTGTGCATTCTGTTATTGGTGATTTTGAACATCCTGATTTTGAGCATTACAATTTTGAGCATTCTGATTTTGAACATTCTGAGAACATGGCACAACCTCCACCCCGTGAGAGGACTCTAAGGGAAATGGCTGCACCTGATTTCACCTACGAAAGCTTGTGCATCCAATACCCTGATGAGGATGTCCCATATGTTCTTAAAACTGGACTGATCCATTTGCTTCCAAAGTTTCATGGCCTTGCAGGTGAAGACCCGCACAAACATCTGAAAGAATTTCATATTGTCTGCTCCACCATGAAACCCCAGATGTCCAAGAGGATCACATATTTCTGAAGGTTTTTCCTTATTCTTTAGAGGGAGTGGCAAAGGACTGGCTACATTACCTTGCTCCAAGGTCCATCACGAGCTGGGATGACCTTAAGAGAGTATTCTTAGAAAAAATTTTCCCTGCTTCCAGGACCACGACCATCAGGAAGGATATCTCAGGTATTAGACAACTCAGTGGAGAGAGCCTATATGAATACTGGGAGAGATTTAAAAAACTATGTGCCAGTTGCCCTCACCATCAGATTTCGGAGCAGCTTCTTCTCCAATATTTTTATGAAGGACTCGATAATATGGAGAGAAGTATGATAGATGTTGCCAGTGGTGGAGCCCTTGGAGACATGACTCCTGCTGAAGCCAGAAACTTGATTGAGAAGATGGCTTCCAACTCCCAGTAGTTTAGCGCCAAAAATGATGCCATAGTCATTAGAGGAGTGCATGAGGTAGCTACAAACTCATCTGCATCATCTGAAACTAAGAAGCTTGAAGGCAAACTGGACGCATTGGTTAACTTGGTAACCCAGCTGGCCTTGAATCAGAAATCTGTACCAGTCGCAAGAGTCTGTGGTTTATGCTCCTCTGCTGACCACCATACATACCTATGCCCTTCCATGCAGCAACCTGGAGCAATTGAGCAGCCTGAAGCTTATGCTGCAAACATTTACAATAGACCTCCTCAACCTCAGCAGCAAAATCAACCACAGCAGAACAATTATGACCTCTCCAGTAATAGATACAACCTTGGATGGAGGAATCACCCTAATCTCAGATGGTCTAGCCCTCAACAACAACAACAGCAGCCTGCTCCTTCCTTCCAAAATGTTGCTGGCCCAAGCAGACCATATATTCCTCCACCAATCCAACAACAACAACAGCCCCAGAAACAGCAAACAGTTGACGCTCCTCTGCAACCTTCCCTCGAAGAACTTGTGAGGCAAATGACTATGCAGAACATGCAGTTTCAACAAGAGACCAGAGCCTCCATTCAGAGCTTAACTAATCAGATGGGACAATTGGCTACACAATTAAATCAACAACAGTCCCAGAATTCTGACAAGCTGCCTTCTCAAGCTGTCCAAAATCCCAAAAATGTCAGTGCCATTTCATTGAGGTCGGGAAAGCAGTGTCAAGGACCTCAACCCGTAGCACCTTTCTCATCTGCAAATGAACCTGCCAAACTTCACTCTACTCCAGAAAAAGGTGATGACAAAAATTTACCTAACAATTTCTGTGCTGGTGAATCTTCCAATGGTAATTCTGATTTGTAGAAGCAACACATCCCTCCTCTTCCATTCCCTCCAAGAGCAGTTTCCAACAAAAAATGGAAGAGGCAGAGAAAGAGATCTTGGAAACATTTAGAAAAGTAGAGGTAAACATACCTCTGCTGGATGCAATAAAGAAAATTCCAAGATATGCTAAATTCTTGAAGGAGTTGTGCACTAATAAGCGGAAGCTTAAAGGAAGTGAACGAATTAGCATGGGCAGAAATGTCTCCACATTGATTGGTAAATCTGTCCCCCAAATTCCTGAAAAATGTAAAGATCCAGGCACATTAAGCATACCTTGTATTATAGGGAATAGTAAGTTTGACAATGCCATGCTAGATTTAGGAGCTTCTGTTAGTGTTATGCCTATGTCTATTTTTAATTTTCTATCACTAGATCCCTTGCAGTCAACTGATGTGGTAATTCATTTAGCTAATAGAAGTGTTGCCTATCCTGTTGGTTTCATAGAAGATGTCTTAGTTAGAGTTGGTGAACTGATTTTCCCTGTTGATTTTTATATTTTGAATATGGAGGATAGATTTTCTCAAGGATCAGTTCCCATCATTCTAGGCAGACCCTTTATGAAAACTGCTAGAACTAAGATAGATGTATATGCAGGCACACTATCCATGGAGTTTGGTGATATAACTGTTCATTTTAATATTCTAGATGCTATGAAATACCCATCAGAAGATCTTTCTGTATTTCATGCTGAAATAATTGACCATGTTGTTGATGCATACATGACTGATCTTTATTCTAATCTGCATGCCTCTCACTCTTCATGCATTGAGTCTAGAATTGTACTTGATCATAAGTCTGAATTTGATGCTGAGAGTGAATCTGAAATTGATATTGATTGCATGTCTGGTGGTGGTGTTTTATCTCTCGAGATTGATTTTATAGAGTCAGATAGGACTAACCATGTTTCAG
Organism: Glycine soja; assembly: GCF_004193775.1. Lineage (NCBI taxonomy): Eukaryota > Viridiplantae > Streptophyta > Magnoliopsida > Fabales > Fabaceae > Glycine > Glycine soja. Next base: position 12,217,609 of record NC_041012.1, on the reverse strand, counting down.
GAAGTACACATACCTCTGACTTTCTTTATGAGGTACAGGCTAAAAAACCATCCCCTTTTACCACTATCCAGCCGGCCACACTAGAATTGAAGCCTCTGCCATCAAATTTAAAATACGCTTACTTGGATGATAACAAAAGTTTTCCAGTGATTATATCTGCCTCCCTTGCTGATGAGCAAGAGGAGAAGTTGTTGTCTGTTCTCAAGAAGCATAAGAGGGCTATAGGCTGGACCCTGGTGGACATTCCTGGTATTAGCCCATCCACATGTATGCATCGAATAAATTTAGAGGATGAAGCTAAACCAGTAAGACAGCCATAGAGAAGATTCAACCCGGTGATTCTTGATGTAGTGAAGAAGGAGATAACCAAGCTTTTGCAAGCTGGAATCATTTATCCTATCTCCGACAGCCAATGGGTGAGTCCCGTCCAGGTAGTCTCGAAGAAGACCGGCCTCACAGTGATAAAAAATGAGAAGGAGGAGCTGATTCCTACTCGGGTGCAGAACAGTTGGAGAGTCTGCATTGACTATAGGAGGCTGAACTAGGTTACCAAAAATGACCATTTCCCCTTGCCATTCATTGACCAGATGCTTGAACGCCTGGCAGGTAAATCTCACTACTGTTTCCTTGATGGTTTTTCTGGTTATATGCAAATTACTATTGCTCCTGAGGATCAGGAAAAGACCACATTCACCTGCCCCTTCGGCACTTTTGCCTATAGGAGGATGTCTTTCGGCCTGTGCAATGCCCCTGGTACCTTCCAACAGTGCATAATTAGTATTTTCAGTGATTTCTTAGAAAATTGTATAGAGGTGTTTATGGATGATTTCATTGTGTATGGATCCTCTTTTGATGGTTGTTTGGATAGTTTGGAAAAAGTTTTGAATAGATGCATTGAAACTAACCTTGTTCTAAATTTTGAAAAATGTCATTTTATGGTTGAGCAAGGTATAGTTTTAGGTCATATTATTTCCATTAAGGGTATTGAAGTAGATCCTGCAAAAATTTCTGTAATTGCACAATTGCCTTACCCCTCTTGTGTGCGAGAGGTGCGATCTTTTCTTGGTCATGCAGGATTCTACAGGCGCTTTATAAGGGATTTTAGCAAAGTAGCCCTTCCACTGTCCAACTTGTTGCAAAAGGAGGTGGAGTTTGACTTTAATGACAGATGCAAAGAGGCTTTTGATTGCCTCAAAAGAGCGCTGACTACCACCCCCATCATCCAGGCACCCGATTGGACAGCCCCTTTTGAGCTTATGTGTGATGCATCAAATTATGCATTTGGGGTTGTCCTTGCTCAGAAAATTGATAAATTGCCCAGGGTGATATACTATGCTTCTAGGACTTTAGATGCTTCCCAAGCGAATTATACTACTACTGAGAAAGAGCTTCTAGCCATAGTTTTTGCTCTTGAAAAATTTCGATCTTATTTGCTTGGTACCCGCATTATTATTTATACTGACCATGCAGCTCTAAAGTACTTGTTGAAGAAGGCTGATTCTAAGCCTAGGTTGATCCGATGGATGCTCTGGCTCCAAGAGTTTGACTTGGAGATCCGTGATAGGAGTGGAGCACAAAATTTAGTTGTTGATCATTTGAGTCGGATCGAACGTGTATCTGATGCGGATTCACCCATTCGGGATGATTTCCCGAATGATCATCTATATATACTGTATAGTATTTCTGACTGTCTTTCTACTCCCTGGTTTGCTAACATTGTCAATTATTTAGTTGCTTCTGTTTTTCCTCCCTCAGCATCTAAGGCCCAAAAAGATAAAATTAAAAGTGATGCTAAGCATTTTATTTGGGATGACCCCTACTTGTGGAAATTGTGCAGTGATTAGGTAATTAGACGGTGCATTCCAGATCATGAGACTGACTCAGTCCTGCCGTTTTGTCATTCTTCCGCACCGGGAGGTCATCTGGGTGTTCAAAGGACAGCTCACAAAGTGCTTGATTGTGGATTTTATTGGCCCACCATCTTTAAAGATGCGTGGAAGATCTGAAGCACTTGTGAGCAGTGTCAGAGAGCAGTAAATACACTTACATGGCGACAACAAATGCCTCAGCAACCTATGCTATTCTGTGAGGTGTTTGATGTCTGGGGTATCGATTTCATGGGCCCTTTTCCTGTCTTTTTTTATTATGTTTACATTCTCTTTGCAGTTGACTATGTTTCAAAATGGGTGGAAGCCAAGCCCACTAGAACTAATGATGCTAAAGTTGTTGCAGATTTCATCAGATCTAATCTGTTTTGCAGGTTTGGAGTACCTAAAGCAATTGTTAGTGATCAAGGAACCCATTTTTGCAACAGAACAATGCATGCCTTGCTTAAAAAGTACGGGGTGGTACACAGGGTATCCACACCATACCACCCCCAGACCAATGGACAGGCAGAAATTTTTAACAGGGAGATCAAGAGAATTTTAGAGAAGATTGTGCAGCCAAGCAGGAAAGATTGGAGTACCAGGCTTGATGATGCTCTTTGGGCACATCGGACTGCCTATAAAGCACCCATAGGAATGTCTCCTTATCGGGTTGTCTTTGGAAAGGCATGTCATCTTCTAGTGGAAATTGAGCACAAAGCATACTGGGCAGTGAAGACTTGCAACTTCTCTATGGATCAAGCTGGTGAGGAAAGAAAGTTGCAACTAAGCGAGTTAGATGAAATCCGCCTAGAAGCCTACGAGAATGCCAAGTTCTACAAAGAAAAGACCAAGAAGTTCCATGATAGCATGATAGGTAAGAAGGACTTCATGGTTGGGCAAAAAGTATTATTGTATAATTCTAGGCTTGGACTCATGAGTGGTAAGTTGAGGTCTAAGTGGATTGGTCCTTTTGTTGTTACTAATGTTTTTCCTTATGGTACAGTTGAGATCAAAAGTGACTCCACAAACAAGAGCTTCAAGGTCAACGAACATCGACTTAAGCCATTCCTCACAAACCCTTCTTTAGTGGACGTAGTGGTGGAAGAGACTTCCTTACTCCACCCTACTCTTCCTCCACCATAACTTAGGGAGTTCTTCTTTTCCTATCTCCTTCTTTGCTTTTATTACACTTGTCCGATTCTATTTGATGGTTTAATTATTTTTAATCTTTTAATTGTGCTACATTAAGGACAATGTGTTGTTCAAGTATGGGGGGGGGGGGGAGCGTTCTTTGGTTTTACTAGTTTTGTTGGTTTTGTTAATTTGTTATTTGTGTTAATTTGTTAATGTTGTTAGTTTCGTCGGATTTCTAGTTTAATATTTTGGGTCAATTCTGTGTGCATGTACGACTTTGCATGTTTTTCTTTGAATTATAGGATATGTTCAAGAAATGGGTAATTGTTTTGAAAATAAAAGTTCTTGACATTTTGTGACTTGAAATCCTTGATTCTCCTCTACATGTCATGATAGTTTTGAAAGCTCAATTTGAAAGTGATGAGTTTACCTTTGTGAGAATTTGAGCCATCCATCATCATAATCATTTGGTGTGTTTTGCCCCATTGATTGCTTGCACAATAGCCTTGGCTTGATTCTTGTTGATGCTTCCTAATTCACATGCATATTTGGAAATGATTGAGGCAATTTTGTTCTTATAAGCTTCTAGCCAAATGGACTTACCTTGAATTAATTCCTTTGATAGCCCTTTTGAGCCTTGTTTCCTTTTCCTTGTTTTGAAGCTCACTACAAGCCTTAAGTGAAAAACCATGATATCACCATATCCTTAAGGAATTTTGGAGCTTTGGAATTGTTTTGGGAATAAGTGTGGGGGGTTTTTGTTTCATTGGATAACATGTTTTGTTGGCTATGCTTCATGATGTATTTTGGGCCATAGTTGATGTACATTGTATATTGGTTAAATGTTGGACATGCTGAATGAGATGATGTTTCTCAAAGGCTACAAAGCAATAAATAAATAAATAAAAAATATATATATCGAAAAAGAAAAAATCAAAAAAGAAAAAGAAAAGCAATAAAGTTGAGTGAATAAGATCTTAAATGGCAAAAGAATGATGAGACTCTTGGTTCTACTCTTTATGTTTAAATTTTATCTTTGGTTCTTTTTATTTTTTTTTCATTATTTCTTAATATGCACTTATTCCCTATTGCTCCTCTATTCCTTTGGGATTTAGCCACTTATTCCATATTTTTCCATACCTTGTCCTTGGCCCCATTACAACCTTAAAAGACCTTTTGATCCTCATGTGCTTGTGTTTATGGGTTGATTGTCAATTTTAGAATCTTGCCAAGTTTATGTGGTGTTTGTTTTCATGGGTTCTTTGAGGGTAAATAGTAGCCTAGACACTTGAGAGATAGAGTGTATATCTTGTGAGGCTTTATCACTTTTCATTCTTGAGCTGATTAACTATTTTTCCATGATAGGGTTGCTTGGATGATTTTCATGAATGTCTTGACTTTTCGGATCTCCTTATGTTAGATGTTACCCATTACTTTCATTCCTTGATGTTCATTGAGAAATATGTGAATGTTTTTGTTTGTCTCTCTTTGATATCCTTGGATTTTGTTCTTTGTTTCATTTTGCCCAGGAGTGCAAAAGGCTAAGTATGGGGGGTTTTGATGTGCCATCATTTTCTTCTATTTCTTAAACCCTTTTTGCACCATTTTAATTACTGATTAGTCTTAATTGTCAAATTAATTAGGCAGTTCTATTATTTGGGCTCATTTAGCTAATTTGATGTTTTTAATCTAATTTCAGGAATTAATGAAACATTGGGCTTAATCTGGATTTTGGTTGTGGACTTGAAGAGGGCAAATAAAGCAGCGCTTACCTTAGTTAATTTCTAATTAGGAGATTGCAATTTTATTTTATGTGGTTCAGTGTTTATTTCGTTTTGGGCCAGAATATTGTAATAGAGCCCAATGACTTTGAGTGACTCTTTATAAATAGCAGCCTTGGGATTTGTGGAAGGCTATTCTGTTAGACTATTATTCAGAGCATAGGGTTTATGACTTTTACGTTTTTTGGTTCTAATGCTACTGTTCACGTAATGCAATTTTCCATTTTCTGCTTCTAATTACAATTTTGTTCTTGTTTATTCTTCTGCCTTCATTTACGTTTCTGCTTCGTTTATGTTTCTGTTTTTAGTTTCATTTACGTTTTTTGTTTGAATCTATGGAAGGCTAAATATTCTGGCGTTGTTTCCTTTTGAGGACGAAGCTCAACTCTCTTTGAGGTTTCGTTTATAATGTGGCTTCCTGGCAGTTTTCCCTTCACCAGTTAACCCAAATTCGTTAACATTAATCTGTGCACGCTTCGTGTTCGATTAATTGCCTCTGAGCCTAACTTGTGTTCATGCTTAATGGACGAAGGGCTAACTGGTGTATGTGTTTCCTAATCACGTATTGACAACCCTAAGTTGATTTTCGCTTAGTAAATTGAAATAGGGTTGGATTAAGTGGTTAACTATTAGGGACGAATTCTCCATAACCCAGGACAAGAGAATGGCTTCTGAATCAGAGGAAACAACCCGTTTTTAATATTATTAGTTTCGTATTCTAGTTTACTTGTTTTGTTCTTTAAATCACAAAACAAACAAACCCCCCCAATCGTTACTGTTACTGCAAGTATATTATGAACATTTGGTTTATCATTGCTCGTTGGGAAATGACCTAGGATCACTTCCTAGTTACTGCATTTTCATGTTTATTTGATTCGGGTACGGCCTCAATCAAAAGGGCAATGATTTGACTACTTTGACATCAAGGGACTGGAGGAGCTTGTTTAGCAACAAAAAGTTGGTGAGAGAGTTGCACAGGCATGATGTCATGATGCCTACACCTCATGGAATCAGACTGTATTGTTTCATACAATGAATGTGTCCACCTACAACTCTATTTATAAGGAGGTAGTTGTTTACTCTACAAATTCCAGCAATCCAAAGGACATTGTTCCTATCAACTACTCAACTCTTGTTGATGTAACTGAAGACCAGATTCAGGAGATAATCGCTCAAGCCATTAAGAAGCAACAATAGGAAACTAAAAAAAATTAGTGAAACAAAGATAAGAAACTAGACAAGAACTGCAAGCCTTAGTTGAACAACAAAGGCAAGAGAATCAACAATATTAGCTATCCATCGAGAATGCCATTACTTCATAATTCACCAGCCTATCTGATATGCTTATGCAACAACTCCAACAAGCTCAAGTCAATGTACTTGGAGTGGTCAACCAATTGTCCATCCATCACCACCTGTTAATCAACCTCCATAACCAAGTAATTCGCCTCCACCCATCCATTCTGAAATGTCACCACATGCTTACTCAGAAGCACCTCCACCACCATCAGATCAACCACCACCAACCCGACCACCATCGCCACCTGCTCAAGAATGATGATGATCTCCTTCAAGAATTTTTCTTGGCTTTGAACCCTATCTTTTTGTTAATGACTAAAGGGGGATAAGGATAGGAGGAATTTTGATGTAACAGAAGACATCTTATTAATATAAGCGGTTTATTGGTATACATATAAGTTCATATGTCTTTATTTTTTGTGTCCATATATATGTATGGAAGTTTAGCTTTGTTATCTTTATTGTTTACTACATACCTTAAGGTTGTTGGACTCAAGGGGAGTTCTTACAAACCTTACATATATATATATATGCTATAATAAAGCTTTTATACGAACACTACTAGAAAGAATGTTTTTAACATCACCACTTTAACATTGGTTTTTGATAAAACTGATGTTAACAAAATGGCAGTGGCATATTTGTAAATAACATGAGTTCATTAACATCGATTTTTCTAAAATCGATGTTATTTTATACTTGTTAACATCTGTTTTTCAAAAACCGATGTTATTTTATGCTTGTTAGCATTGATATTCAAAAACTGATGTTGTGTTCTGATGTTAACGTCAGTTTTCATAAAAGTCGAGTTGTGTTTTTCGTATATTTAGTTTGTGTTGCCCTCTCTTCTCGCGCTTAGTCTTATTCTCTGTGATGGTTCTTCAACTCCTCTCTATTTCTCTCACCCTGACTTTGACTCTCGCTCTCGCTCTCACTCTAACTCTCTGTGGCGGTGCTTGAACTGCTCACTCTTAGCACTCTCACCCTCACTCTCACTCTCCGCTGCAATGCTTCTCAACTCTCACTCACAACTCTACGTAGTGGCGATGAGGTTACAAAAGGTTAGCTTTGCCTTTTCACTTTTCAATTCTTTTCTATTGTTTTCGTTTATAAAAGGAGAGGTTATGGGGTATGCTAAGCTAAGAAAGTTAGTAACGTATCTATTGAACCTAAGGCTAAGATTTTGTGACTGCGTTTGATGATAGTTGACTAAGGTTAATTGGTCTTGCTATTTAAATTATAAGAGTGAAACAAACTAGACTAAAAGTAGTCATAGTCATAGAAGTAGTAGTGGTGGTGGTGGTGAAGGTGACCCTTCTTTCATGGAGTGATAGAGGATTATCCAAGGAGGAAGACTTTGGTTTGGGTGGGATCAACATGGATGGACCAATCACTTGAGCAAGGAGTAAGAGATTTCAAGAAGAGCTTAGCAAGATACTAAATTCTCTCATGCAGGAAAGAAAAGAAGAAAAAGCAAAGCTCATAAGTTTTAGTCAACTTTTAGAATATAATTTATTTTCATTTTTATTTCTATTTTGGGTCTATTTTTGGACTTGTAATGGGCTTCAACCTTTTATCGTTATTTTTAACTCTTTTAATTATTAGATTAGTTATTAGGCCTTGGGCCTAATTTAGGGTTATTAGTAGGAGTTATAAATAGACTCCTTAAACACTTTATTGGCAATTTTTTTGATGAAATTTCATATTAGGAACATTTAAGAGAGTATCTCTCTTGGTTCTTATGTGAAACCTTAGGTTCTTATCAAAGAATTCTATTCTTTGTGGTGAATCATCCTCAATTTATCAATCTTCCAAGATTATGGCATTGTTCTTTCTATCTCCTTTTCTAATTTTGCCTTTTTCTTTTTTATTTTCCCCAATTTCAGAAAGTCCCAAATAGGTTCCTCAGTTTGTTGATGCTAAAAATTAGATCCGCAAATTAGGGCTCCATCAATTAGTATCAAAGTTTTGGTTCTTGAAGTCAGTTGTTATCTATTCTTTGTGTTTTCTTTCTTCTTGTGTGTTTCCTCCTTTGTTTTTTTTCCTTTTGTTTCACTCAATATTATTGTTTCGTCTTCTTTGTTCTTTTTCTTGAGTCTATCTTTCTTTTTTGAATTCTATCTAATCAATATCTTTTTGTCTTATACATATATATTATAAAAAAATTCGTACCAAAATTAAGAAAGAAAGAAGTGAAAAAAATTCAAATTTGGAGCCTAAATTCCATCAGAATCCAGATTTGGATAATTAAAGTTGTTAGGATCTAAATTTGATTTGAAGCCAAAATTCTATTACAATCCAGATTTGGATAATTAAAATTGTTAGGATTTGAATTTGTTTTTCAAATTTGGAGCCAAAATTATGTTACAATCCAGATTTGGATAATTGAAGTTGTTAGGATTTGAATTTGTTTTTCAAATTTGGAGCCAAAATTTTGTTACAACCTAGATTTGGATCTGTCTAATCACAAATTCGCATTCAAATTTGAATTTTGTTGTAAAAAAAGTGCAAAGATAAAAAAGGGAAGCAAAAAAAAAAGGTTTTGCAATTAGAGTCCTTCTAGTTTTCACATACCTATATTTCAAAAAAAATTGTGTCTTGTTGGTTATTTACATATAGTATAGCTCAATTCTTGGATAATTCTTTTTCTTGACTTTGGAGTCTTCTAGTTTTTTTGTCTTCCTTGGTATTCCTTTCGTTATTTTTCAGGTTGTCATTAAATTCCAAAGTTTTGTCTTAGAGTATTTCTACTCTTGGCTTCTTGAGTTGAGTTTTGATTTGTGACATATTTCACATTGAATACTTCTTGATTTTGAGCTTGAAGGTTCTACTTAAGAACTAAAAAGGAGGAGGAGTGGTACAAGGCAAGAGTGCATATTATAAAAGAAAAAGCCTTGAAAGAGTGATACACGAGTGAACTTGAGTGAAACACTAAGTTGAGTGGTGATGTCCTATTTTGTTTATTACTTGTGCACTAGCTTTACTTGTAAAGGATGGAGAAAATAAGGAGAGTTTGGGAAGAATACACAGGAGTAGAGAAGCTTTAAGTGTGAGGATTGAAAATATAGAGGGAAGAAGAGAGGACATATCATATAATTCTTCTCATGGAGAAGATGAGGGAAGAAGAAAGAATGAGATGTATAGGGAGAGAAGAAATCATAAAAGATATGGAGGTAGGTAAAGAGAGGAAGGGATTGAGGGAGTGAAGATGAAGATCCCTACTTTTAAAGGGACTTATGATCCAGAAGTGTATCTTGAGTGGGAGATGAAGGTTGAGCAAGTCTTTGCTTGCTACAACTGCAATAAAGAGAAAAAGATCAAATTGGCCTCCCTAGAGTTTGAGGGAATGCCTTAGTGTGGTGGAACCAAGTAAGGACTGATGTTGAGAGAATGAAAAGGCCTTTGATTAATACTTGGCAAGACATGAAGAGAGTTTTGAGAGAGAGAGAGAGATTTGTGTTATCCTTTTATGGGATAGACCTTCACAACAAGCTTCAAAGACTAATTCAAGGAAATAAGAGTGTGGACGAGTATTACAAAGGGATTGAGATTTCCTTGATTAGGGCTCAAATTGAAGAGTATCAAGAGGCTACCATGGCAAGGTTTTTGCATGGTCTCAATAAGGTAATCCAAGACATTATAGAGTTACGCCACTATGCCTCTTTTTGGAGGATCTCATTCATGAAACTATCAAGGTGGAGCAACAATTAAAGGGGAAACAAATATACAAGATGTCCCCCTATGTGTCTTCAACATAGGAGGATAAGGAGACATTCAAGAAGAAGGGAGGATCTTCATTCAAATCTCATGAGAAAGATGCTGCACTTAGTAAAAATAATTTAAACCCTACTCTCACTTCTTCCAAAACAAGTTTATTAAATGTTTTAAGTGCTTGGGAAAGCATCATATTGCCTCCCAATGTCCTAACAAAAGGACTATGGTTGTGTCGGGGAATGAGAATGGGAAACTAGTTGTAGACAGAGAAGTTTTGATATTCTTCTCCATTGGAAAATATATTGATGAGATACTATTTTATGTTGTTCCTACGGAAGCTAGCCATCTCTTACTTGGAAGGCCTTGGTAGTATGATAGGGATGTTGTCCATAACAATGTCACAAAAAAAATTTCATTTGTAGATAAAAGGCAAAATGTTACCCTCACACCTTTGTCTCCATGTGAGGTTTGTGAGGATCAAATAAAAATGAAAGTGAAGAGAGAACAAGAGAGAAAAACAAAAGAGATAAAAGAGAGAGAAACATGAAAGGAGAGAATAAAAAGAAAAGAGTGGATATAAAAAAACAATAAAACTGTAAAAAAAAAAAGATGAAAGTTGAGAGGAGAGAAAAATATAGAACTTGTTCATGAGAGAAAAAGAGGTGAAGAGAGTGATGCTAGCTAGGCAACATATGAATTTAGTAATGCCTCATGATTACTATTTGTCTTCTATTGCTAGTTCTTTTCCTCTAGGTGTGGAAGATTTATTGAAGAAGTTTGGGAACATCTTCCCCAAAGACACCCCTTTGAGAGGGATACAGTGCCAAATTGATCTCATGGTAGGAGTTTCCATACCAAATAGGTTAGCATATAAAAGTAATCCGGAAGACAAAAAAGAGAGCCAAAGACAAGTGGAGAACTTGATAGAAAAAGGATGGGTGAGAGAAAGTTTGAGCCCGTGTGTTATGCCCGTCATCTTGTTTAATCGAACTCTATCTCAAATTCTACAGTGCTTGGTAGGTAAGAATTTGAAAACTTGGGAGGATTGCCTACCCCATGCTGAATTTGCTTATAATAGGGTAGTTAACTCTACTATTTCTTATTCTTTTTTCGAGGTGGTTTACCATTTGAATCCATTGTCCCCTCTTAATTTGTTACTTTTGCCCAACACTTCTGCTATGATGAATAAGGATGGGCTTTCTAAAGCCAATTTTGTTAAGAGTTTGCATGAGAAGGTGAAAGCATAAATATAGAAAAAGGTTGAACAATATGCTAGATATTCCATTAAGGGGAGAAAGAAAATGGTTTCCAAATCGGAGGTTTGGATTCACTTGAGGAAGAATAGGTTTACTTACAAAATGAAATCTAAACTTCAAGAAAGGGGAGATGGTCCCTTTAAGGTTTTAGAAGGCATAAACTATAATGCCTATAAAATCGATTTATTGCTAAACTATGGTGTGAGCAACACTTTTAATGTTACTGAGTTGACTCTTTGACTCTTTGTGATGTAGGTACCTTTGACATCAATTCAAGGGCAAATTCTTTCCAAGAAGGAGGGAATGATAGAGGACTATCAAAGGAGGAAGACTTTGGCTTGGGTGAGCTCAACATGGATGGACCAATCACTTGAGCAAGGAGTGAAATTTCAAAAAGAGCTTCGCAAGAGATTAAATTCTCGCATGGAGGAAAAAGAAGAAGCAAAGCTCATAAATTTTAGCCAACTTTTAGAATACGATTTATTTTCGTTTTTAATTGTATTTTGAGACTATTTTTGGACTTGTAATGGGCTGCAACCTTTCATCGTTATTTTTAACTCTTTTAATTATTATATTAGTTATTGGGCATTGGGCCTAATTTAGGGTTATTAGTAGGAGTTATAAATAGACTTCTTAAACACTTCGTTGGCAGTTTTTTTTATGAAATTTAAGATTAGACACAGTTAAGAGAGTGTCTCTCTTGGTTCTTGTGTGAAACCTTAGGTTCTTATCAAAGAATTTTATTCTACGGCGAATCATCCTCAACTTATCAATATTCCAAGATTGTGGTATTCTTTCCATCTCTTTTCTAATTTTGCCTTTTCTGTTTTTTATTTTCCATAGTTTTAGAGGGTCCCAAATAGGTTCCCTAATTTGTTGATGCTAAAAATTTGATCCGCAAATTACAATTCCATCATGGAGATTGGCTTGCCCTCCAATTTTAGACATGTTTCACATGTTGCCTTTGATCGTTTCAATGGCTTTCTTGGTTTGCCTATGGAGTTCAAAGCTGAAGCCCCCAAAAGGGCTCCTAGTGCCAGGTCACTTCATGTGTTATGCCAAATAGTTTTTTTTTTATAATGATTTATTTTTATGTAATTTTGTTATGATTGTAGTTACTATAGTAGTCATTGAATCATAAGTTATATGGTTGGCTTAGCTTGATGGTTCAAGTAACTAACCACTAGCATTTATAGATAAAAAAATTAATTAGTAGGCATTGAAACTTTGGTCTTTAACTAAGTCAAATAACTTCAGGTATGTGTTCTATTTACCTGACCTCGTTATAATGAGATAAGGCTTTGTCGTTTGTAGTCACTAATAATGTTTAGTACAACTAGATTCTCTTCTTGTTTTGTTTGCTACATGAATGCCAATGGTAGTCAAGTCATTAAAAAGGCATACTAAGAAATTGGTTAATGAGTTAATACACAAGAAGAACCTGAAATTGTTGTCATGATTAATTAATTAGGCTAACTCTTTGGTTGTTTATGTACTAGTTTTACACACACACACAAGTATGTATGTCCATAGTTGATAATGTTATAGTAGTGCTTTTTTTGTAATTTGTCAAATGTTTATGATTATCTCTATGAGTGTGATATATATTATCAATGTAGTGAAAGCTTAATTAGTGTAGAGTTTACATGTAATCACTACTAGAAAAAAAGGTTTTCAATGTCGATTCCTGAGCATATTTTCATGACGGTTCCCAAATCATCTTTGAAGCCATCATCGTGGAAAGTGTTCACTTTCTATGACGATTTTCCAACCGTCTTCGTATGTCATCTTCTAAGAAAATTTTAAGCCAGAAACTGTCTTAGAATGTCACATTTCTAAAATCGTCTTAGATTCTGCAGATTCTAAGATGGTTTTTAGAACTGTCTTAGAAACGTGACATTCTAAGACGGTTTTGACTGAAAACTGTCTTAGAATTTCTTTTAAAAAAAATAAAAAATGAAGATTCTAAGACGGTTTTTCCAAAAATCGTCTTAGAATGTAAACATTTTAAGAAATTTTTTCAAAGAACCGTCTTAGAATATCTTTTTTTAAAAAATTATAATAATAAAATGGTGTTCCCAAAATTTTGAAATAATGTATAACATTGATATTGGTCAAATCCAATACTATTAATTAAAAAATTTAAACCACTCAAAGTGAACTCGATGGAAGCACTTAAAGCACCTACCTCAAGTGGATTGTCAAGCAAATGAGTAACATACAACATGTATTGTAAAGTGGGAAACACTTGATCTTAATGAAAGGGTGAAAAATCTTATTTTATTTTTATCAATGGTTTTTCCTAAGAGAAAATGAGTTAACTTGTTATTAAGAACAAAGAAAGTCATAGACAGAATGAGTTTAATAAAAAATTAAAAAAAATTGATGCATATAGGATGTTTAAGGAAAATAGGATAATCTTCATTCAGGTCAAACTCCACCCATGGTTTCCAAACTACAATATCTGCATGGTTTCCAATTGCAATGGCCCCCTAAAACAGTAAATGAAAATTTAGTCAGATTTGAACTGAAATTATTTTCTAATCATATAAATTGACTTGGCAATCTCATGAGTAAATATTTAAAGGCCTTACCATGTGACTCTTTTTAAGAAAAATACACAACCAAATTATAGAGATAAGAGCTATCTGTTTTAATTTGAAGTTATTTCTTTTAGTAAATGATAGTATTTTAGTAGCACATCATTAAAGCATGTTGAATCAATGTATCAATGAAAATGCATAAAAACACTAAACTGGATTTTAGCAGCTTATGTAAGTCATGCTTGATAACATTTAACAAATTGTTTTCCATGAGTATGATACAGTCTTATTCTAATGGCATATGATTGTCAGCACATCATTATTATAAGAAATAAGGACAGGTAGAGAACCATTAATTCAACTTCTTACCAATCCCCATATATTCCCAAAACAACCCACCAAATTAATAAAATCATTTGAATAGTTTTCTTCAGCTCCAAGAAGTTCTCTCACTCTAGAACAAGTAAGACCAGCCACATGATGCAACTGGAACATAAACAACTAAAGAATTGAGGCACCTATTCAGTATTTCTAGTTCTTAACTACAAAATACAATATACATATTGAATCTCATAGTTGATTGAGAAACAAGTGAAAATCTATAGAAGTACATGAGCTGAGAGATCAGTAAGTGATACTATCAATACTAACATTCTTTCCAATCACAATTGTTGGGAGATTGGCCTCAACTCTAATATGACAGGCCAGCCCAAAACCTAGAAAATTTAAAGGTTTAGAAGAACTTAAAATGACTTCAACTTTCCCAAGAAGATAGTTCCGCTTAAAGAGAATAAAACTAAAATTGGAAATTGAATCATAAAAGTCCTTTGGCTGGGATGGATAAACTACGAATTATAGCCAGAAATGTTTTAACAATGGGAGTAATTTTCTTTCATGAGTGAATTTGCACTTACTACCTCTCAAGTTGTTAGTTACACCAAACATCAATTGATATTCAATGTTGCAAGTTGATCAAATAGTAAAACAACAGTCAACCATTATATTAAGGAAAGTAACTGCTTCAATACTGCATTAGTTTAACAGACCAGTAAAATATTAGAAAAGATTCCTCACATGAAAGCTATTAGATTTCTATTTTATCCAAAAAAAAATTGAATAATAATAATAATAAGAACACCTTTGTAAATATCATATTCATAAAAGCTAGGTAAATTCTTCTAAAGTATTTCCTCGTACAATTGACTTACCGTCTGTCGTACTAGGCAACAATGCTCTCATGGTGTTGGAATTAGATTCCTTGAATCTGAAAGCTTTTTCCTTTGTTGATCTTCCCTTGCTTAAAATCCTACATTTGCCCCATGTTTTTTTTCATAATATAAACTTGTTGGGAAGCTTCTTTCTGGGTGTCCTAATCTTGAGGACATGAACTTAAATATTTACATTTTACTAGCAATGCTAGAGTTTACTGAATGAATGATGCCAACTTTAGAGAAATTACAATTTTAAACTTCATTCATATATTTTCTTCCTCATTTTCTCCATCAATTATATTTTCAGCAAGTTATTGTTCTCCTCTAGTCTGATATGCACAATCTGCCAATAAACAACATCTAATTTACAAAACAAATATAATTGTTCACAACATGCAAGTCATCAAATATCATTTCTTTCAACAACCTCATCATTGTGCATACTTCCATTCTCCCAGAACAGGAATTTGCATTCAAGAAAATAAAATAAAAGTAATTAGAGTGTAATTTTCTCCATTAAAAGTAACACATTCTTGAAAATAAAGAAGCCCCAAGAAGTAAGTGGGCATAAAAACATATGAACCTCAAGCTTTTAATATCCTTTACTTAATGCAAAATCAAGAGCCAAAATCAACTTATGATGATATTTATTAATCATATTCCATGACCATAAACCAATTTTTATATTATTAATATATACCATAGAAGTCAAAAGAAAATTTCCCCAAAACAACAAACCTTACACAAATTAAATTTTGAATTTGTAATTGTATGAATTAGTCCCCGTCGTTTTAATCTA
The DNA here is from genome assembly GCF_004193775.1 of Glycine soja. Lineage (NCBI taxonomy): Eukaryota > Viridiplantae > Streptophyta > Magnoliopsida > Fabales > Fabaceae > Glycine > Glycine soja. The sequence goes on along the minus strand of NC_041012.1, from coordinate 12,202,004 downwards.
TACGTATATAATTAATACCCGAAGGTATTTTCAAGCTAAAAGAAAGATTCTTTCTCCCAAAACCTGGAAATTGAAGCAGATCTCGAGCCAGAAATTGAGGCCAATGTCTATTCAAACAATTCCATCCATTCAAAGCTCATAAATAAAAAATAAAAAAATAAAAAACAATTGTAACTTTGTAAGATATTAAATTTTTATAAAAAAATTCAAGAAAAAACTTCTAAGAGAGCCCAGTTAATGAGTTAATGTGTGCAGAATGTAAAACAAATTCAGTTTCTATCCAACTCTCATCACTAACAAACTAGTGGAGTTATTTGAAAATCAGGGGGAAATAGAAACTTGCTCGGCAATTTGCAAGTCTAAGCACGTGTAAAATCCCAAATTTGTTTTTATTTTACATTTTACAATTAAGATTGACAGAAAATGGAAAAGTAGAGTACAATCAGTAATTAGTAAAAGTGAAGATAAAATGATAAAGCACGGAGAAAATACATCTAAATCATGTCCTAGAAAGTGAAACATGAGCATCTGATCATTGCATCGAGTGTTTGGTCTTGAGGAGTAAAAGGTGTGGCGAAGTAATGAACAGATCAAGAGGCAAAGCGAAGCACATAGTAGTGGTTATGATTTATGAAAAGAGTAAGGGAAAATGATACTTGAGTTTGAGGAAGGAGAGATCAATGGAGAGAGATGTGCTAGGGAGTGCATTGGTGGCCATTGTGGTGTGTTGTGAAGTAGTAAAGGTGTTGAAGAAAAATAGAGAAAGGAGAAAGCTAATAACTTAAAAATAAGAATAGGATAACCACAAAAGTCGCATTAGACTACTTCAAGAGACCACCGACAGTGCAAAAACAATGAATATAGACATTTTTTGGCGTAGAAAAAGAGATCAAAAGAGAAAGAGGTTATCCTTCCAGATCTGCATGGACGACATCGTTTCGTTTCAATTTGTTTCGCTCAAATCTGAGATCCAAGGATCTTGATGGATCGATGGTGTTCGGTTACCGGAGAGTCACCGATGGTGACCAGAGCAACAGCGGTGCCGAAGGAAGGGTTCCAAAGAAGGGCAAAACAAAGGAGATTTGAGTGGAGGAGGTGGAGGGAGAGTCGTAGAGTGAGAGAGATTTTGACAGAAGCGAAGGGAGGAGAGGGAGTGATATAAAAATTAAAAATACATTTACTTCTAAAAACTGTCTTAGAAACAATTTTGTAAAAATTGTCTTAGAATGATAAACTTCTAAGATAGTTTTTGAGAAACCATTTTGAAATGACAATAATTCTAAGACAGTTTTCGTAAAACCATCATGGAATGATAGTTTTCAAGACTGTCTTCGTTGAAAATCTCATATTTACAAAATTATCACCGCCTTATATACTTAGACGGTTCCTGAGGAACAGTCATTGTTTCATCGTCATAGAAAACCTTTTTTCTAGTAATGAATTGTGTTATGTTGTGTGTTGATTTGTGTCTCTCTATCACAAACACCTCATTCATATTGCATTTTTTATGCATATTCATATTGCATTTATGTGAAATGGTAGTGGTTGTTTAAGTATTAGAGCATGTAGAAATTTCATTACAAATGCGAAGTGCACAAAGAGCATTCTTGTAAGTTTTCTTTCTCTTTTTATATATTTTTTTAAAAGATAATTTCTTGTAAGTTATTGCTACTTGTAAAACTTTATTTTTAATAAAGTGTAGTGATTTTTGGATACATAGTCCATGTGTCTTTTTTTTTATGGATACTTCATATCTCTTAACATCTAATTATCACTTGTTATCTTTCTTTCTCTATTTTTATCACGCGTCATATATTTTTCTAGTTGCATTGTGCCCTAATTGGAAGGGTTATTTGTTATTTTTTTTTTACTTTGACATACTTCCCTTATGAGCATCTCAAAAATGGAGATTTATATTATGTCAAACATATTTATGAAGAAGTCTTTTAGACTTATTTAAGTAAATATAAATAATTAATAATTAAATGTTATTGTTATTCTATTAAATATTTAACTCAGTGTGTTTTTAATTTTTATCCATGTTCGTCTTTATTCACACTGGTTTTCTATTTTCCTCTACCATGATATATTTACGATGCTAATTGTGTTCTCTAACTATGTAAATGTTTTCCGCTATAAACTAATTAACGTGTGTTTTAACAATCATTTGAGAAGGTCACAAGATAGCTAGCTAGCAAGTGACTACTTTGAGGCGCTGCATGTGACAAATTAAATTACATTATAAATTCATATTAGATTATGACCAAGAGTGCACTGTGTGCACATTGACTTGAGAAAATGCTGACACCTTCATTCTTATGCTGTCGAGAGAAATAATCTCGATCATATATTTGTTCTTGAAAATTTCCTGATGACCTTATATTATATATATGATGAATATCATAGCCATATAGGCCAAGTGCATTAAAAATGAGTAGAAAAAAAAGACAAAAACATGCAAGAGTAGGAAAAATGGGTAGATAATACATGGCCACGACCGGGTAATGAGCCTTAATTGTTTCCTAAATTATTATGAAAGATAAAAAAAAGGTTAATTCTTACCTCTTTGTTGCACACCTACAAAGAAATGTTTTAACATCACAATGTTAACATCAACTTTTGATAGAATTGATGTTAACAAAAATGCGGTGGCATATTCATAAATAACATAACTTCATTAACATCGGTTTTTCAAAAAACCGATGTTAACAACGATTTTTTGAAAAAACCATTGTTGACCCTAATTATAAATTAAACCCAAACGCCACAGTCTCATTCGATTCATTCTGTCTCACCCCCAAACCTCCTTGTGTTCAAAGTGTCGCTTTGTGTCGAAAGGACTCTCCTTGTTATTGCTTCTGTTGTCGTCGGCGTGCTCATCATAGTTGTCGTCATCATCGTAGCTTTGTTATCGTTGTTGGTTGTGACTGCATCTAGAGCCCTAACTTCTCATTGTCGATGCCGGTCCAGAATTTTTGTCGCCATCGCCGCCGGTTTCAGGTTCCCTAGCTTCTCATTTCCTTAGTGCGTGTTTACCATTTCCTTCACCTCTTTTGTTTAAGACCATACCCACCATATGTCTTGCCTCTAGTTTCATCCTTTACGTATAAATATAAATATCTTGCCTCTGGTTTCAAACTTTTAATGAAACTGGATGTTTTTATTTGTTTAAAGCTACCAATAGGTAAACCTATTCATGTATTAGGGAAGGTTTTGATTATGTTACTTTTTTGCTTCAACTAGCAATTAAACCTATTCAAATGTGTAACAGATAACACTCATAACAAATTGACCATACCATATTTTTCTTGCATGAGTGTTCATGCTAAGTTTTGGGTCTGATTGTTTAGGGACATGCAATTAGTTAGTTTGTCTTAGAGAATCAAACCAGAAACTCTATTTTTGAGTTATCATTGGTCATCAGTCCCTTTATTTGAATGAATGTCTTTGTCGATGGAAAGGATAGACTAAGATGAGTGTTTATATTGTGATACACAAAAATTAAGTTGCATGTATTTGAATGAATGTCTTTGTCAAGTCAGTCTATAAATTTCTCACAAAAGAATGCACTAATAGGTGGTTAATGGGGTAACAAATTTGGGTAGTAGCTGACCCCTTCCATAAGATGCTGCTAGGTTATATATATGCTAAGTACAAAAAATATACATATTGGTTTGTCATTTTTCTTATGCATGTTTTACACCTTTGGCAAAGTTTTAAATCACATTTGGTTCAGATATAGGATATTTAATACCAAACTACTATAACACACACACACATATATCTGTTTGTGTGTGTGTCAGTACGTAACATGTTTTTCTCTTCTGTAATAGTTTTGCAATTCTATGTTTCCATAAATAAACTTGTGATTACCTAGGCCAAAATCTAGTAAACTACGCATATTAGTTTTGCTAGCTATTCTATGTGACTACATAACATAAATGTATATTAGTTTTCCTATTTGGCAATCCCTCAAATAAACATGATATAACTTTCTTTTAAACATGATTAAATTTAGGGGAAGGGACAGTGCCTCGGTCTAAGGCAAAAAAACCTTTATATATATATATATATATATATATATATATATATATATATATTACCATTTCTAATTTTATTAAAAATCAAAACAATAGATTAAGATTTGATCCATTTATAAGACTATTCACGATTCCTACCTTTCATATTCTGTTTGAATAATTATATTACTGAATGTCTATATATCCTTATAACTTGTATTTCCTTAAACTTTATGTATTTACTAAAACTTATATTTTGAGTTTCTTATTTTTTTTCATGTTGTTGAAATTGCAATTGTAATTTGTAGGCACTTTTCATTTTCATATTTGCATCGTGATCACGACATTCATTGTTGGAGATTGTTAGTGATTGACCATCATCACAGGTACGAATGTCTTTCATAAACTTTTAATGTTTTTTTTTTCTTTTGATTGCTTTTTTAACTTGTTTTATGTCATTAATGAGTATTGTTTTATATACAATTAATGCTCATTATGAGTGAACCTTAGTTTTCCGTATGAGATTCAATACAATGATTCTTTTGTACAGTTTAGATTAATCGTTGTATTGAATTTTAGATTGTCTGTTTGGACAGCTTAGGAAGAGTAATTTTTTTATAGTAGATTCATATGTATAGGTTAATTTTATTTTCTTAAATTTGATGAAATTTTGGTATAGTGCATTTCACTCTATTTTCTGGGTGCATACTTGATTGTGGTGGAATTCATATCACAGCTTTCATGCCATGTACTTAGAGATCAAAGCGAAATCCTACTGAAATTTCATCAAATTTAAGAAAAGACAGTTCAAATTTATGTATGAATGTGTTAGAGATAAGGGGAGCAACATGGTGAACAACCTAAGGCTAAAGCTTGAAGCTCAAGGAAAAGCTTGAAGAAGTTCTTTTGAAGAAGTTTTGGGTTTTACATGCCCAACTCCCTTGAGTGACATTTGTATTGGTTGTTATCTTCATTGTTGCATCTTAGTACGTTTGATATCTATTTTGCATTGTGCATCATCATAGTGTGTGTGAAGAAAAGTTTCTAAGTTAGAGAAATTTCTTCAGAGGCAAAAACTCTTTGTTTTAATAGATTAAAGAGTTGTCGTAATTGATTACAATAAGTTGTCTGAAGTTTAAAGAGTTAAGTCTCGTATCGATTTAATCGATTACTGATATCTCGTAACTGATTACATTGTTGTTTGAGACAATGATTGATTTATTCAAGAGTCTCTACTTTTATCGATTACCAAGTGGATTAATCGATTACTTCTCTCTTATTTAGTTGTTCAAAGGTGAACAAGAACATTTTAATCGATTACTTAGGTCATCTAATCAATTACATTATTATTAAGTTGTTTTTCAGATGTTGGATGAACACTTTAATCGATTACTTAGATAATTTAATCGATTACTTTGCTAAAATAATCGATTACCTTGTAGATTTAATCGATTATAGACGGTTATAATTGTTTTCTCTATATATAATCAACTTGTGGTCACATCTACACATCAAGAGATCAATAGAGAACACTCAATACATCTCAAAAATAACATCTTAGCTTCAGAATGGGCAATATTTCGTGTTGTTATTAGTGAATAAGAGAAGATAAGAAAAGAGCTATATAGTAACTCACAACTTCTTAATCGTTTGGTTATGAAGATCTTTTCTTAAAAGTGAGTTTTGTCTTTTGAGTAAAAGAATATCACCTTCTTAGTCCAACAAGGTTTTTGTTGAAAGATTAGTCAGGTTGTAGCTCTCCTGCTTGGTTTTTCTTGTGTATGATTTTTACACGGTCTTTTTGTTTATCCGTGAATTGCTTACAACATGCTATAATAGGGTTTTCTAGTCTGGGCTAAGAGTAGTGTTTTCTTAGGCTTATATTCACAAAGGACCTTAGTGTTTGGTGCCTTAGTCTCTTTGTTCGAGGTGGGTATTGTAAATTGGTTCTGATTGTTAGTAAGGATTCTTGATGCATGGTGGAAATCTAATTCAGGTTGTGGATTAGATAACTGGATTCGATTATCTAGAGATAGAGAGTGAACTAGTATAAAAGATTATGTATTTCTTCTCTTGTTCTAATCTTTTTCTCTCATTCAAGGTTTAATCAAGTCATTCAAGGTTTAATTAAGTTTTCCACAAAGATTCAAGTTTTATGATTGTGAAAGAAAGGGTGTTAATGAAAGATCATGTTTAAGGAATGATTGATTAAGTATTGATTACGTTCGATTCATATATGTTTTGTGATACGATCCATACAAAATTTTTTTTTGTGTAACTCTGTTTTTAAAAGTACATTTTGTTTTGAAAACCAATTCACCCCCCCCCCCCATCTTGGTTTATTGAGTTTCATCATCTTTTTCAGAATGTACTGTTAAAAAATGTCTTCTTGAATGAGATAAAGTCACACCTTTAATGAAAAAAGTAAGGTTTTCATGCAGAGAATAACTTTCTGAGTATCACAGAGTTATTAATTAGATGAATTGAAGTTGAATGAATGAAAGTCACATGAGTTCTTGGAATTCATCTCCGAAAGAAGTCGACCGAATGAGGTTGAAAAATATTTTTGTCCTTGTATAAGCTGTTTGAATGAGAGACGACAAGTACTAGACGACATACAAGAGTATCTAATGTGTGATGGGATTAAGAAGAATTATACGACGTGGATATGAGATGGTGAATTGACACACATGCAGAGAGGATCCCAAACTGAGTCGGTTGATGTAATGAAAGTGCCTGCAAAGTATGACTCTTGCTATGGTGGTATTTAAAATAAAGTGGCATTACTAGTAACTAATACAACTTCTGATCTTACTTAATTTCTTCCTTTCTTTGAATTCCTTTTATTTCTAGAAATTAATATTTATCAGTTTAAAATGTGTACGAAAATTAAAACATAAATAACTAAGAGCTTTAGTCTTGTAACCTTTCGCTACAATATTTAATGATAGAGTCCTTTTTCTTTAAGTATTATTAATTCTCTAATTAAAAATTAAAAAATTAAATATATATATATATATATATATATATATTATATAAAAAGTGATTGATAGTATAAAGTTTAAGACTACCTAGTAATTTTCTTTATGAGTAACTCACTCTTTTGCATAGCTAACCCGTTAAAATAAATAAGGTAGGGTAGGTTGTTCATTTTTTGAAAAAAAAAGTACTCATCTACCTACAACTACAAGTCATCTATTACATAATAAAAGATCAAACCTCTATTGTATATTTAAAAAATTCAAACTGCTAGTCATTCGTACCACACCATCCGTGTAACTCACACTTTATAGTCTACGCATCAAACCCAAAGACCAAATTAAAACCATAAAATTACCACACAGTCCACACCAGATAGTAAACAAGATTATAAATGCAGAACTTGATGTTTCAATAATTATTAAACACATGCACAAATGGTGAGCCTTACTAAACACAATCTTTTTTTTTGTTACGAATACTTAATTACCAATGCTTGGAAATTCATTCACACCCCTCACACTTGCTTTTATACAGTATGTATATATATATATATATATATATATATATATATATAGCAGAAAGTCAAAGTACTATACTACTTATGCTATTTACATTTTAGATCTTTTTTTTTCCTTTTTGCGTGGACACATCAGTTACGGGCACAACACTTGCAAACATGTATTAGTTTTATGAATTATACATATAGATAAGTAGCGTGCCTACATTATATATATAATTACAAAAAGAAATGTCATATGGCAAGTACGGGATTAGTAATAGTTTGTTATTATTGTATTTGTCTTTTTTGGTGCGTACATAGTATTGTAGTTGTGATTTGTCTAATAAAAATAAAATGATATTAATTCCTCTTATTAGTGTTGTCTTTCTTTAATTTTAATAAATTTGACAACTACTTGAAAGAAATTATTAACATGTCAGATACAATTTGTAACACATTTACTTTATCATTTGTATTTGACATCAATATTTTAATTGTACAATATGAATTCATGTTTTTCTTAACTAGTACTTTGAAGGGATTGAACGATAATCAAGGAAGTAAATCCAAGGCAGCTGCTAAATGGATTCCAAAGTCATTTAAACAATGTTTTATCTCTTAAAAATGACATTTTGTTATTGTGTATACCAATTTTTGGATAAGTTTGAATATATTATTGAATTTAGTGTAATAAGCAAAAAGGAAGCACTAAGTGTGACTATTACATCATGCACTGAATGTCAACCATAGTTCTAGGAGGTTTCAAGGATAATTGAAAAATGATAATTGCATACTTGAAAACAAATTTCATTTGTTATAGTTGTTATTATTTACACTGATTAAGTTATGTTTTATTATATCATGTAGTATTTTATTGATCCAAAATCATTGGAACCGGAGAGAATAGAGACAATTTGCATTCAATGGGCAAGATATTTTCTATGAGTTAAAAATGAAGCACTAGGTATTTAAGAAATTTTACAATTGTAGAGTTATGTTTAATTAGCTTAGGTTATAGGTGATTTTATATATTAAGATTATTATTTTATTACTTTCAGTATTTCTTTTATTTCATAGTAATTATTCAATAACAATTTAAATATAATATTTTAACTATCTAGTTAGTGCCTGAATATTGCCTGGATTGGTTGTTTTTAGTTTGCAGGTTTGAGTAATATTAACAAAATAGACAAAATATTAAAAAAGAAATGCAAAAACAACATCGGTTCTGCCAAAACCAATGTTGTATACACAAACGAATGTTGTATGGTGCAAAAACAACATCAGTTTTGACAAAACCAATGTTTTTGTTTTTAATTTTTTTGTATATTTCTTACTATATGACATCGGTTTTTGGAAGAACCAATGTTGTATAGTGGATTTCAACATCAGTTTTCATAATCGAGGTTAAAATTGATACTTTTAACGACAGTAATTTTAACATTGATTCATAACCGATGTTGAAAGTCTTTAAAATCGATGTTAAAAGTCTATTTTCTAGTAGTGAAAATTCATAATCATGCACTTCATCTTATATCTCATCATGATTATGTTTTTCTATGATCAAAATTTATAAGACTTGTTATCATAACAAAAATAGGAGATTATTAGGTTTGGACGATTGATAATGATTGTCGAATCGTTCCATAAATAAATAAAGCTGGGAGATTCTGCAATACAGGACTAACTTAGGTCGACTCAAAAATACAATTTAATTTGGTTCATACCTCAATTCACTTATAAACAGCCGAGAGAATTTCAATGAATAGTTTGTAGGCAAATGTAAAGGGATGCAAAAACATAAAACAAATATAAAAAACATAACAAAACAAAAACAGAATATGAATCAAGTTTAATAGCATCAATCCAATTCACAAAATCAATGCAAATCTAATTATCACAGTTATTACGAATGGTGTTTAGAGTGTGAAAGTTTAGTTAAATGCATTAGAGATAGTTCAATCGAATCAACCCCTAAATTGTTTGAGATTGTAAATTAGGTTGGAAAATCATTCAAATAATCTATGATGAAATTTCAAAATTAGGAAATAAATCCATAACATAATCCATTTTCAATCCTAAGCATAATCATAATCATGAAAATCGAAAATAGGATTATAGAAAAAGATGAACATCCAGAAAGATTAGAAATACTAAACCAGAACTCAAATTCAGTCTTGCTTAGAGTGAATCCTTGGATTGATTAAGTGTTTAGCTTTCCATGATCATCACCAATGCAAAAGTCACAAAATTTGTGCAAGAGAAAGGAAGAATAGAAGTGAAAAGAGGAAGAAGAATGAAAAACAATTAAGAAAAAAAGAGAGAAAAGAGTTTTATCATAAAACTTGCACAACAAGTAATTAAATATGCTTTTTACAAAATGAAGTAACTAACTAACTTCCACTAATATATAGTACTACTCAGAAGGAAGGGATGAGCCTTGATTAGTCTCATCTACTCTGTCTAATTAAACTAATTATACAAAACAAAGCCCAAATTCGTAGCCCAATTATTCAAGACATAGGTTTTGACTTTTAAGCTCAATTTGATCCTTGAAATGACAAAATTGGCCCAAGCTTATTTGTGACAACATTGAATATCTTTTTCTTAGTTTTCCAGGGACTACTCACATGTACATTTGGAGTTTTGTAGTGTCTTATAGGCCCTACTCAAGAAAGATAGGTCAAGTAAGCACAAAAATCCAAAAATAAACCACAATTATCAATTAAACTCAATCATTTGCCAAAGGCCAAAACTAAGTTAAAGTGAGAAAATAAAGGATCAAATATATATCAATCAAGCAAAAAAGAATAGAAAAATACTATAAACTACAAGTGCTCAATCAACGATCTCATGATCATTGGATGAACCATCCTTGCCTCAGTGATCGAGGTCGTACCTGAATCAAATAAACATTAAAAATGAAGTATCTAGGAAGTGATCCTAGGTCGTCTCTCAGTGAGCAATGATCAACCAAACGTTCATAACATATGTTAATCAAGTAGTAACGAGGGGGGGTTTGTTTGTTCTTGTAATTTAAACAGCAAGCAAACTTGAATAAGAAAATAACAGAATTAAAACCTGTTATTTTCCCTTGATTCAAAAGAGTCTCTTATCCTAGGTTACGAGAATTTATCCCTAATCAGTTTAACCACTTAATCCAACCCAAAATTAATTGGCTAAGCGAAAATTAACATAAGACTGTCATTATGTGATTAAGTAACACATACACCAATTAATCCCTCTCACATGTCCATTAAGCATGAACGAAACTGATCATTAAGCATGAACGTAAATTAAGCACAGAGACAATTAATCAAGCATTAAGCATGCATGAATTAATAGCAACAAATACAGAGCAATTGGTGAAGGGGAAAAACTGATCAGAATTCAATAGTAATAACAAAACCTCAAAGAGAGTTGTGCTTGATCCTCAAGAGAAAACAACACTGGAAACTCAGCCTTCCATTAATCAGCAGAAATGAAAACGAATTCAAAGGCAGAAGTAGAAAACGAAATTGCAATTTGAAGTAAAAAATGAAATTATGATTGCTACGTGAACAGTAACACGAAACTGAAAAATGCAAAACCCTAAAATTTTCTCTCCTCTGTTAACCGTCTCCTTCTACTAAAACCTTGGTGTTGTTATATAGATCCTCAACCCTAAAGCTTACAAATTTGTTTTAAGTCCAAGCCCAAAAATGAAATAAAATAAAACTGGACGAAATAAAATAAAATTGAACGAATTAAAATAAAGTTGTCTGCTCTCTTCAAGTCCAAGCTGGTTCAGCCCAATTTTGGATCCAAGCCCAATTGCTTATAATTCTCTTGAAATTAAATTAAAAACACAAAATTAGTCAAGTAGGCCCAAATGATAAAACTGCATAATTAATTTGACAATTAAGGCTAATCAGTAATTAAAATGGTGACAAAAAGGGTTAAGAAATAGGAGAAAATAATGACACATCAAATTCCCCCACACTTAGCCTTTTGCACTCCTGGGCAAAATCAAAAAGCAGAGCAAGGAACAAATCCAGAGACATTAAAGGGAGAAAAACAAACACAAAAACATTTATATATTTCTCAATGAATCCCAAGGAATGAAAGGAATGGGCAACATCCAACACGTAAAGAGTTAAAGAATCAAGACAGTCATGAAAATCATCCAAGCACCTTAAACATGGCAAGGTAGCCAATCAGCTCAAGAATTGAATGAAAAGTGATAAAGCCTCACAAGATCTGCACTCTATCTCTCAAGTGTTTAGGCTACTGTTTACTCTCAGAGCACCCATGAAAACAAACACCACATAGACTTGGCAAAACTCTAAAATTGACAACCAAACTTGACAAACACATACACATGAGGATCAAAAGGTCTTTTAAGGTTGTAATAGGGCCAGGGACAAGGTAGAGGAAAGTATGGGATAAGTTAGCTAAAACCTAAAGGAATAGAGGAGCAATGGGAAATAAGTGGAAATTAAGCAAAAGTAGTAAACCCAAAACCTCTAATATCAACAAAATCAACCAAGTCTTCAAACCAGTCCAAGTCCTCAAAACAAGACCTCATTTATTCAACTTCACTCTTTTTCTATTTTTCTCTTTTGTTTTTCTTTTAAACAGAAAATGAAAATTTAAAAGCATTTTGAATATTTGAAAAATAAAGCAACAATTAGGCAATATATCTATATACATCAAGCATGGCCAAAATACATCATCAAGCATGGCCAACAAAAACATATCATCCAATGAAACAGTTTTTCACTTAAGGCTTGTAATGAGCTTCAAAACAAAGAAAGGGGAACATAGGCTCAAAGGGGCTATCAAAGGAATTAATTCAAGGTAGGCTTATTTGGCTAGAGGCTTATAAGAACAAAATGCCTAAATCATATCCCAACATGCATGTGAAGCAAGAAGTATCAACAAAAGTCAAGCCAAGGCTATTGTGCAAGCAATCAATGGGGCAAAACACACCAAATAAAATAGATGATGATGGCTCAAAATATCACCAAGGGTAAATCTATCACTTTCAATTCGACCTTTCAAAAATAGCTTGACATGTAGAGAAAAACAAGGATTTCAATTCACATAATGCCAAGAAACTCCTATTTCAAAAACAATTACCCATTACCTGTACATAACCTAGAATTCAAAGAGAAACATGCAATGTTGTACACAAAAACATAAAACCAAAATAACAAAATTAACCTAGAAAACCCCAAACAAAGAACAATCTCCCCCCCCCCCCCCCACACTTAAACAACACATTGTCCTCAATGTAGTACAATCATAAGATCAAGAGCAATCAGAACAATCAATAAATTTGGACAAGTGCAATAAAAGTAAAGAAGGAGACAGAAAAAGAAAACTCCCTAAGTCATGGCGGAAGAGAAGTAGGATGAAGTAAGGAGGTCTCCTCCACCACTACATCCACTAAGGAGGGATTTATGAGGAATGGTTTCAGCCATTGTCCATTGACCTTGAAGCTCTTATCTGTGGATTCACTTTTGATCTCAATTGTAGCATAAGGAAAAACATTAGTCACCACAAAAGGATCAATCCACTTTGACCTCAACTTACCACTCATGAGTCCGAGCCTAGAGTTATACAATAAAACTTTCTGTCCAACTAGTCCTTCTTAGCTATCAAGCTGTCATGGAACTTCTTGGTCTTCTCCTTGTAGAATTTGGAATTCTCATAGGCTTCTAAACGGATCTCATCTAGCTCACTTAGTTGCAACTTCCTTTCCTCTCCAGCCTGATCAATAGAGAAGTTGCAGGTCTTTACAGCCCAGTAGGCTCTGTGCTCTATCTCTACAGGAAGATGGCATGCCTTGCCAAAGATAACCCGATAAGGAGACATTCCTATGGGTGCTTTGTAGGAAGTCCTATGCGCCCAAAGAGCATCATCCAGCCTGGTGGTCCAATCCTTTCTGTTCAGCTGCACAATCTTCCCCAAGATCCTTTTTATCTCCCTGTTTGAAATCTCAGCCTGCCCATTAGTTTGGGGGTGATAAGGTGTGGAAATTATGTGCACGACCCCATACTTTTTGAGCAAGGCATACGTGGATCTGTTACAAAAATGGATGCCTTGATCACTAACGATGGCTCTAGGGACTCCAAACCTGCAAAACAGATTAGATCTAACAAAATCCACAACAAACTTAGCATCGTTAGTTCTGGTGGCTTTGGCTTCCACCCATTTTAAAACATAATCAACAGCAAGGAGAATATAAACAAAACCAAAAGAGACAAGGAAAGGCCCCATAAAGTCTATACCCCAAACATCAAACACCTCACATAACAACATGGGTTGTTGAGGCATTTATTGTCTCCATGAAAGTGAGCTGCCTGCTCTCTGACAAGGCTCACAAGTCCTACAGATTCTCCACGCATCCTTGAAGATGGTGGATCAATAGAAACTGCAGTCAAGCACCTTGCAAGCTGTCCTCTGTATGCCAAGATGACCACCTGGTGCGGAAGAATGACAGAATTGCAGGACTGAGTCAATCTCATGGTCGGGAATGCATCTCCTAATAACCCGGTCACTGCACAACTTCCACAAATAGGGGTCATCCCAAATATAATGCTTAGCATCGCTTTTAATTTTATCAATTTGAGCTTTAGATGCTACGGGAGGAAAAACAAAAGCAACCAAATAATTCACAATATTAGCAAACCAAGGAGTGAGGAAGGAATTAGAGATCTTATACAGAATGTACAAATGTTCATTCGGAAAATCATCCCGAATAGGTGAGTCCTCAGATGCACGCTCAATCCTACTCAGGTGGTCAGCCATGAGGTTCTGTGCACCGCTCCGATCACGGATCTCCAAATCAAACTCTTGGATCCAAACCATCCACCTGATCAATCTAGGCTTCGATTCAGCCTTCTTCAATAGGTACTTTAGAGCTGCATGGTTAGTATAAACAATAACACGAGTACCAAGCAAATATGAATGAAATTTCTCAAGAGCAAAAACTATCGCTAATAGCCCCTTCTCTGTGGTAGTGTAATTTTCTTAGGCAGCATCCAAAGTTCTGGAAGTGTAGTAGATCACCCGAGGCAGCTTGTCAATCTTTTGAGCAAGGACAACCCCCAATGCATAATTGGATGCGTCGCACATCAGCTCAAATGGGGTTGTCCAATTAGGTGCCAAAATGATAGGGGTGGTAGTCAACGCACGCTTGAGGCAATCAAAAGCCTTTTTGCACCGCAGAGACAAATTATGGTCATTCAGCACCTTTCCATCCAGGCTCGATCGTGTCTGATGGCACGCAGAGACAAATTATGGTCATTCTGCGCCCTTTTGTCATCCAGAGGCGATCGTGCCCGATGACATGCGGAGACAAATTATGGTCATTCGCACGCTTTTGCTATCTGTAAGACTCGATGCCTGATAAACGTGCACAGACAAATTATGGTCATTTTGCGCCCTTTGTCATTCAGGAGCAGCAAGTCGAGTGATAAACGCGCAGAGACAAATTATGGTCATTCTGAGCCCTTTTTCATTCAGGAGCATCGAGTCGAGTGATAAACGCACAGAGACAAATTATGGTCATTCTGCGCCCTTTGTCATTCAGGAGTAGCGAGTCGAGTGAAAAATGCGTAGAGACAAATTATGGTCATTTTGCGCCCTTTGTCATTCAGGAGCAGCGAGTCGAGTGATAAACGCGTAGAGACAAATTATGGTCATTCTGCGCCCTTTGTCATTCAGGATCAGCAAGTCGAGTGATAAACGCGCAGAGACAAATTATGGTCATTCTACACACCTTTTCGCCATCCTGAGGCGATCGTGTCCGATGGCACGCAAAGACAAATTATGGTCATTCTGCGCCTTTCCATCCAGGCCCGATCGTGTCCGATGGCACGCAGAGACAAATTATGGTCATTCTGCGCCTTGTGTCAACCAAGAGAAACGAATTCGGCAGTATCAGGATGATGTTGGCCGTTCGGTGCTGATCATTTTCAAAATTTTTGCAGGTTCCGCTGGCGGGGAGATTGACCGGCCGAATGGTGTTTCACTCGAATGAAATTAGTGTCTTATATTTACTTCCCTTTTATCTCCAATAAAAGACAAGAAAAGAGGGGCAATTGTCATACCCTAATTTCGTCCAGGGACCATCTGTTTGTTGGGATGCGACCCTTGCTTGACCACTTTGAGGTACTTGACACCCATCGTTAGGCAATTCGTAAAGTTCCGTAACATTCCGGAAGCCAAAGAAGGGATGATTGCGTAATCCGTAAGGTTTCGTGACATTACGGAAAGAAAACAAGTATCGTTACGTAATTCATAAAGTTCTAGAAAAAGAATCAGTAAAAAAGGGCAGATGGGGTGTATTTAGTAAACAGGGGGGTACAAATAGCAATCAGGCCCACTTGGACCTTCCAGGATCTTCCAACAGAAGGCGGTGCCTTCTGGTGAAAGCAACCTAGCTCGCCTAAGCGAGCTGGGTGGCAACCACCTCCCTCTTTTCCCCTATAAATAGGGGAAGGAGGGCAGAAAAAAAATGTTCAACCCTCCTGGTATTTGAGAATCACTTAAAATTAGTGAGAAAAATTGTTTTCGTGAAGAAAATCCAAGCCGAGGCACTTCCGTAACGCTTCCGAGATGTTTCTGTGGGCGATTTTGCGAAGGTTTTCCACCGTTCTTCATCGTTCTTTGGTCTTCAACCGGTAAGTTCCCGAAATCAAACTTTTCAATTCATTCTATGTACCCTTAGTGGTCCCCACTTGTTTCACGTGCTTTTATTTTCATTTTATTTACTTTTCGTACCCCTTTTGACGTGCTTTAGTCATTTATTTAAGTCATTTTCTCGCCTAATCAAAAAATAAATTCAATTTCCTCCGATCATTTGAATTGTAACATCTTTTAATTTCTGTTAAAATGAAAACCGACCGTTCGGTTATGCCGTAACCACGTTTAAAACAAAAAAAGAGGCAAAATAATAATATAATAATAAAAAAAATATCTTTTAGTAAAATAATCAAAAAAATCAATCGGACGTTTTTTCTTTGGGATTTTTCTTTCTTAATCGAATTTACTAAATAACCCAAGTGAAATTAAGGCTAAAATCAATTCATAAACCAAGTTTTTGTCATCACCTAAAAAAACCATTTTTAAAGGTCCAACGCCTTGAAATGGTCTTTTTCGCTTTTATTGGTTAGACGTGGATTTCAAAAAGCTTAAAATCAACACGTAGCTTTGTTACCTCTTTCAAAAAACCAAGGGATCATTAATGGTCCAATGTCTTAATGTTTTCTCTCCTTTCAAAAGAATCGAAAGATCGTTTAATGGTCCAACGCCTTAAATGACCTTTCATTCAATAAAAATATATCTTGCAAAAAAAGGATAAAAACAATTTAACCAACGTTTAGTTCTCAAAGAACTACGTAGGTCTGATTTCCTTACCACAATTGAGGAATACGTAGGAGCAAGGAAAACACCCTTGTCGACCACAAAAAGATAAAAAAATATATAAAAGGCATAAAAAGACATAAAAAGCGTAAAAAAGGGAAGATAACATAAATTGAAGTCATATTCGCACACTTGATTAAAGGCTGACGTCCCTTGTGACGGACGCGTGAGGTGCTAATACCTTCCCCGTGCGTAAATACAACTCCCGAACCTTTCAAACTTAAAGTTCATAGACCACATCTTTTTCGGTTTTTTCGACGTTTTCCTCAAATAAACGTTGGTGAAGACTTCGTGCATTTTCCTTTCTTGGAAGACGCACCCGTGAGTCTTGCGTCGCCCTCCCACCGAAGGGTAGGTTGTGACACCTAGGTTACGCGAAAATTAACATAAGGCTGTCATTATGTGATTAAGCAACACATACACCAATTAATCCCTCTCACATGTCCATTAAACATGAACGAAACTGATCATTAAGCATGAACGTAAATTAAGCACAGAGAAAATTAATCAAGCATTAAGCATGCATTAATTAATAACAACAAATATAGAGCAATTGGTGAAGGGGAAAAATTGATCAGAATTCAATAGTGATAACAAAACCTCAAAGAGAGTTGTGCTTGATCCTCAAGAGAAAACAACACTGGAAACTCAGCCTTCCATTAATCAGCAGAAATGAAAACGAATTCAAAGGCAGAAGCAGAAAACGAAATTGCAATTTAAGCAGAAAACGAAATAATGATTGCTACGTGAACAATGCGCGTGAACAGTAACACAAAACTGAAAAATGCAAAACCCTAAAATTTTCTCTCCTCAGTTAACCATCTCCTTCTACTAAAACCTTGGTGTTGTTATATAGATCCTCAGCCCTAAAGCTTACAAATTTGTTTTAAGTCCAAGCCCAAAAATGAAATAAAATAAAACTGGATGAAATAAAATAAAATTGGACGAATTAAAATAAAATTGTTTGCTCTCTTCAAGTCCAAGCCGGTTCAGCCCAATTGCTTATAATTCTCCTGAAATTAAATTAAAAACACAAAATTAGTCATGTAGGCCCAAATGATAAAACTGCATAATTAATTTGACAATTAAGGCTAATCAGTCATTAAAATGGTGACAAAAAGGGTTAAGAAATAAGAAAAAATAATGACACATCACTCAGATTATGATAATTACAAAGGTATAAATTGTTGGTAGAATAATGAGTTTTTGTCCAATGAACAAGACCTACTACATAACGAGTTTCTACTCCATGTCTCATATCTTAGAAGCTCTTATAAGTAAGCGTTCAGTCACAAGTGACAAACTAGGAAAACTATTTTATTAACAAAGTTATATTCAATGTCCATTGTGTTGTTAAGAAACTTGCGCTCACTCTTTATGAAAATCAGTGTTGTTAGACTGAGTTTTTTTTTATTATTTACACCTCCAAATTAGACTTAATCACTTGTACTATAAATCCACATAAGTGGCGTCGAGTCTTACCAAAAAGTCTGTGTACCTCCATATGCAAAGTCTTTCTAAACGTTCTTATCTCCCAGTTTCTTCTCACATTAATTATCATACCCTTTGAATTCTTCAACTATTGTTAAAATATCCTCCAACTGTAATTAGCGAGGAGAATTGTTAGATTCTTACATCTATTTATTTCTTCTTCCCCTAATTTTCTTCAATTTAATTCTTCAAACCTTTTCATCTAAGTAATGTCAGTGCCTAATTGCTACAGAACAATCCTTTGGCTTCATTCCACAAGATTGCATTTCATGCTGTATTTCCATCCAACGTTGCAACACTTGCTCCGATGTGAGGATCAGTCAAAGGAGGCAGAAAATGTGGGCCATATTATCAGGTTATTAAGAGATAATCTTAAAGGTATGTTCTATGTATTCTTATAATCAGGATACAGTTTCGGTAAGTTATAATACTAAAGGATATAACTCTATTTTTGCTAGCACAAGGGCTTTATATTTTTTATGATTATATTATAGATATTTTATGTTAAGTTGCACACATGGACGCCTAGTATACATCTCCTCTTATGAATCTTTTATTATAAAAAGCCATATGGTTTCACTTTTGCACTTGAATATGAATGAAAATGTTTATTTTTACTATTTTTTAATCCCTCAATATCCAGTCCACGTTTCAGTCATGGTTCAAAGTTGTTGGCTCAGCTTTATCCCCAAAGATTGAAAAATAACTGATCCAAACTTTATTATAATTATAATTTATAAATGGTATAAAAGTGATTTGGTTTTAATCAATATATATTTGACGGGATCTTTTTTTCTTTTGTTAAGCAATAGATGAAATGGTTATGCCAATTGAAGTATCTGATGTTAATATATTCCAAAAATGACAAAATTGAAGAACTTGCACTTAAGGTACTTTTTCTACATTTTATTGTTATTTTCTTTCTAGATTTTGTTGATTTGTTGCCTCTCCATCGATTATTTTTATTGCTTTTTATGACAAAATTCCCCCACATGTGGAAGATTCACAAATAATAAAAGATTCTTCTGATATTTGATAAAGATCTACATATTATCTCCAAGTATATAATCTATAATAAGTCAATAAAGGTATATTTTTATTCTTTTTTTACTTTTGTATTTTTTTTATTCTTTATTTTGCTAAAGTTCAGTGATTTATTTCCAATTTTTTTTAAAAAAATTCACATAACCACCCTTCAATGGGCATAAGTTTTGGAAAAAAAAAATTACAAAGGAGGGCATGGGTGTTGGTAATATAGGGTTAATTTCCATTTGTCTTTCTAATATTTCTTTTATTCTCTTCAGTTTTACTTCCATTTTCTTTTGCAACTTTAGAAAGATATTATATATAAAAGATATCTGTTTAAGAATTTCATTTTAAAAGTATGTCAAATCTAGACTGGTTTTAAATAATTCCATTTTGCAAGTATGCCAAATCTAGATTGATTATTTTATATCTAATTTTGTTGTGTTATTATCTCTCTTTTTAATGTCCTTTTACCCTTTTTGGTTCTCATTTCCATTAACTCATAATGAAGATTTGACTTTATTTGAAACTATTACCAACTAACACATAGAGAAGTTTTATAATTGCAAACATGGAAATGACTTTGTTACCATAGTTATTGTCAAGAAATGTCCATGGTCGCTAGAAAAATATGTCAAACTCACGGATCATAATAAGTAACATGGTAGTGGTGGCAACTTTGAAGTCTCCAAGATTGACTTCTCTCGTTAGTTTTTTTTTCATTGTGACTATCTTTTAATATCTATTACATCAAATGTTGTCCAATCTAATAATATGATATGATATTAAAAGATTGACCTTAATGTATTTATAATATATGATTAATGTCAATCTTTTTATAATCACTACTACAAAATGATGATTCAACATCGTTGCATCTACGTCGGTTATCAAAAAACTGATGTAGTAAAACATGTGATGGTATTTTTGAAATTTAAATCAACTTTTTGAAGGTGTTAACGACGTTTTTTTTTATAAAAACTGTCTTTGTTCCTAACCTGACTACTACAGTTTTAGCTAGCACCATCTTTAAAGTCGTCATATTTTAATTCGATTAATTTACACTTACTAAGCTGACTACTACGACTTCTCTTGAACATATATGCATTTTCTGGTGACCTCTGAAGTTTGTCGCAAGCTCCGTCTTCACCTCTTTCACTCCGCCGTGACCTCCAAAGTGTGCTGCAAGCTCCATCGTTGTTTGTCATTGTCATTCTCTGTCTTACTCGGTCTCGACAGCTGGCGCACTCCCTCTATTGGTTCCAGCTGCCTTCGGCTGTCATGCAGTAAGTACCAATATTGTCTTTATGGTCCTAAATTTAATTTGTTTGTTGTTCGTGCTCCCTCATTTGTTCTAGCTTTCATTCATACATGCCTAGTGTTTATCATATTATCAATTTGTTGACATTGTGAATTTGTATTTTTTAAACCCAAAATATACTTAGTTTTAAGTAGAAATCCCTTTTTCAATTCGATTATACTATTAGCATCTTAGCTTTGAACAATGCATGTGATCGAATAAAAACAACGTCAAAACCTATTTCTGTTGAATGTGATGGATATTGGCCATGGACTAGAATATTGTAAAGTTTGATTTATGTGGGGATGACCTGTAAGGGGGAGGTTCAAAAAAAGTTTATGCACCATTGGAGTACCAATACAAACTCCGTCATCAAATAGAAAAGGAAAGTATTATGATTATTTACATATAGGAAACATCATGACAATGAAACTACTTCATTGAGCAATCCTCTTTTTGCTTCTTGTCATGGTACTATTGAAGAAAGAAGAGATGCTTAACCTTGTTTCGAACAGTTTCATAAAAGTAATCAGCAAGGTTAGGACTGGGCTCATTGCTCATGGTGTGTGTAGCTGAATACTGCCACCCTGAGACATAGATTGTATCCAAGTGCTTAGCCATTTGGGTGACCTAAACAGGATCAAGTGCACCAAAAGTCCTTGAGGCTATTCCATTCGCTTGGTGGTTCTTCAGGAGGTGCCATAGCTTTTTTGCCATCTCGTTCGAGGCATAGGTTTGTCTGAGGTTGCCTCGGAGGGACACTACATCTCTTGCTGTGTATGGCCTTTTTGTTAGCCTAAACCTCTCAGAGTTCCATCATGCTTGCACCTCCTCCACTTCGGCTTAGAACCTCGCTTCTTCCTCCACTATCTGTTCATATAAATAATTTGCATTAGCATCCACCAAACCATGATCTTAATCTTTCCATATACATAACATAGCATGCATGATATATTTTTATGTGTATGGTTCTTAGGACTATTTTAGTCTCTTGAAGTCACAAGTCACAGAATGGGAAATCAATCAATCCTAACACTTTTCTTCTTCTTGTCCATAATTGCAAAATCAGAACTCAATAATATTTTTCTTCAAAAATCAAACAAGCTATATGTACAATTTATGTTCTGCAATTGCTTGACAAAAGAGGAAAACAAAAATTGATATAGAAAACCCAAACAAGAAGAGGTTTGTATAGTATAGTATAATAATTTTGTATTCTTCAAGCATTGATATTTGTGTAATAGTAATCCAATAACTACCAATATTATCAATTAGACAAAACTACCACATTCTCATTGAAAAAAAGGGGCTGAACTTTAATAATTTTTTCCATCTCTGGCTAGGGAGAAACTAAAAGAAAACAATGATGAATCAAAGTGTGCTTCAAATTCTAGCTAGCTGATTCCACTAATTAGTGAAAAACCATTACGAAACATGACACAAATCCTTTTTCAGTCTAATAAGATTGATGGCAATTTAGGATGCTGGTTTGCACAAGGTTCATACATATATGAGAAAAAGAGAAAAATAAAAGTGAAAGACCCACAGAGAAAAATAAAATGAGTGTGACCCCATAGTTATATATATTGAGAAACTTGAAGAAGCTTCTCAAATTTGTTCAAGTTATATAACATTTATACAAAAAAAAAGAGTTATGGCCATGGCTGCATCATTATTTATGCCTTCATCTGTAAGCTCAATAATATACCCTTTATTTTTGCTTTTTGCTTTCTTCTCAGTTTATTGGCTTTCCTCATTTCTTGAATTTCACATGTGTGCAATAGCTAGTTTGATGCAAATTAATTGAATTATTCTTTGATTGTTAATGTCAAGTTCAGCATGATTGTTGTTCATATGAAAAACTTATTTTGAATTTGAATTTTTTATGGAAATTTATACGATGCAATATGTTTTGTTAGTTGAATGGCTAGCTACAACTTCATGTTATTACATTTGGTACTCTAATTCTTGGAAATGGCCAAACCATTATTGGTTGGACCTTGTTTCCAGCAAATGCCTTAGTGGAAAATCTTCCACTTATCTACAATAGGATTATATCGGCATGTAATTCAGTAAAGTTGTTATCCAAAGTGGCCACAAAAGGGATCATTATATTTGATTTAGGGGCAGTGTTTACCTATAATTCTCCTTTATTAAATGAAATAGGAAGTGTGAGCTCTCCAATTATTGTCTAACTCAGTGCAAAGGATACACCATCTGTGATCAAGTATGCAAAAAGCCATAAGATTGATGCAATCCTATCCCGCAAGGGCATTGGGTAGAAGACTCCAAGTAGATTGGGCTAGAGATCCAAGGGAAGGCCCTAGGGTTCTCATGAGCCTTAGGGTATATTTTGAGCCCATGGGCTAAGTATGAGCCCGCTTATCTTTGTAAATATTAGAATAGGTTTTTCCTTCGTTTGGGCCTTGTATTTTGGCCATTCTAGTAGTATAGGGCTTTAGCCTTGTATTTCGGGGCATTTTGAGTAGTCTTTGTAGTAAGGACTTTTTTTTTGTATTTTCATCTTTTTTTGTCATGGGGGTGAGCTTAGCTATTATAGGGGGGGTGTAGCTAAGCTCTAGCTTCTCATCTCAAGGAGGTGAGCTTAGCTATTAGAGATGTGTGTGTAGCTAAGCTCTAGCTTCTTTAGGAATCTTCTTAAGGAAGCTTCTCAAGGAGGTGAGCTTAGTTATGAGAGGGGTGTGTGTAGCTAAGCTCTAGCTTCTCAAGGAAGTTTTCTCAAAGAAGCTTCTCAAGGAAGTTTTCTCAAGAAAGCTTCTCAAGGAAGCTACCTAGTCTATAAATAGAAGCATGTGTAACACTTGTTGTAACTTTGATGAATGAAAGTCTTATGAGACACACTTCAAAGTTCTACTTCTCCCCCTCTTTTATTCCTTCAATTTCGTGCTCCCCCCTCTCTCTTTCTCTCCCTCTTTCTTTTCCTCCATTGAAGCATCCTTCCAAGCTTCTTATCCAAGGCTCATCTTGGTGGTGAAGCTCCTTCTTCCATGGCTTATTCCCTAGTGGATGGAGCCTCCCTTCTCCTCTTCTCCTTTGCCTTCCGCTGCATCTCCATGGTGAAAAATCACCATTGAAGGACCTCATTGAAGCTCAAAGATCCAGCCTCCATAGAAGCTCCACAAGCAAGCTTCCATCAAGATGCCAACAACCACCATCAAATTTCAACAAACATTTGTTGGAATAAAGTCAGCACCAACTATTAACTTTAACTCATCAAGAGGTCTTTTAGCAAGTTATCATGGGGTCTTGAAGCCTGACATAATGGCACTTGGCTCTAATGTTCTTGCTGATTATGTTCCTACAAAACCAGTAGCTACAATTGGCACCAATGTAACTTATCCAGTGAGTACAAGTTGTGTTCTAGAACATCTATGGCTTGTCCTCATGCTTCTGGTGTTGTTGCTCTTTTGAAAGCTACACAGCCTCAATCGAGTGCTGCTGCTATAAGGTCTGCACTAGTAACCACAGCTAGTCCTCTTGATAATACACAAAATTCAATTAGGGACTATGGTTACCATTCTCAATATGCTTCCCCTCTTGCCATTGGAGCTAGTCAAATGGACCCCAACAAAGCACTTGGATCCAGGTTTGATATATGATGCCACCCCACAGGACTATGTTAATCTCCTTTGTGCTTTGAACTACACACAAAAGCAAATCCTAACCATTACTAGATCAACATCTTAAAATTGTGCAAAATAATCGTTTGATTACCCTTCATTTATAGCTTTAGTAATATGTTGAATTTCAGTTATAGATAAAAATAATAATTAAGAAGAAATATCTTACTCAAAGGTCATCAAGTCATAAAACTATAAAAAATTGAATAACTACATGTGTTAGTGTACGTGACTACATACATAGTTAGTATATACGTTGTCTTTTTTCTTTCCTCTATAGTTAGCAACAACACTATTTCTATGATAAATCTATGATAAAAGAAAATCTTAAACTAACTTGTCTAGTTTTGGTCAAAATAAAAGCCATGAAATTTGGTTTCATAGAGATCAAAGTTCTAATATAGAACACAATGATCAACCATTATCTAATACTATTAAGTGTTGACCATATACAAGATAGCATAAAAATTCTGGAAATTGTATTTTATACTGACTATATATAATCTAACATAGAACACAAAATTTGGTTTCATAGAGAATAAAATTCTAATTTGTATTTTCAAAATTTGTTCGAGCCTAAGGTTATCAAGTTAATATACACTATTGACTCTTTAGAGATTCCAATAGTTTGTACTTGGTACTTGGGAGTCATGTGTATTTATAAGTTATATCTTATCATAGAACTGTACCTTAGATTCTGCAATTATTTTGATAGTAGAGTGAACAGTGTTAATTAAATTTTGTTTGTTTGCATTTCAAACTAGTTTGGTTTCTCTTACCTATATACACATGCAATTTGATGTTTGAACCAAGGGGGGAATAACAAATTATTAAGATTGGCTTTAAGTTTCAATATTGATAATCCATGTGCATGTATGCATGACAACCAATATTATTATACCCCTTAGTAACAAATAATAAGCATGACCATAACTGGTTTGACAACTCAAAATTCTCTGGAAATTCACTCTCATGAGTTTATTTATATACATGAAATGAAACTGTGAAGTTTAATACAATTAATATTTAACTTGTGTTGATAAATGTTGCAGCAAGAAGGCAGCGAGATGAATATTCTCTGTCTCACTCTCATGCGTCCCACTGTGACAACTAGCGCATTCTGTCTATTGCTTCCAGTTGCCTTTAGCCGTCATGCAATAAGTATCCATCTCCTCATTTGTTATAGCTTTCATTCCATCTATAGTTTGCAACATGCTTATGAATTTGTTGACATTGTGAATTTGTTGGTTGCTTGAAGTTTACCCCTGCTTGTTTCACTTTTTTTATATAATTACAATTGTTTGCATGGATTTTACAAAAATTAGGGTGTATGCAAAATAGCACTGTAAATTGGTAATGCGTTTGGGTCTCATTGTACTTTGTGTTGTTTCAACTGTTGATTATCACGGTCAATAATAAATTATAAACCAATCAATCATTGACGAATCATGATTTATAAATATATATGATTATGTACAAATTGTCTAAGATGTAAAAATTCAGACTTAAATGGGGCACCTCATGCAGAAATCCATTTGTCTCCTTGTAGAAAAGGCTTAATAGCAAACTTGCTGCCTTGTTTACTAGTAATGGTTCTCATAACGATATATGATGCATCAAATCAAACATAAGTTACATATATAATGTTAGGTTCACCCTTGAATGGAACAAGTAGATTCTTATATTGGACTTTGTTGGACCATCAATCCACAATCACTTTTATATTTATAGTTTGTTAGTACTGCTCCCTAAATTGTAATTTGATGATACGTTTAAGATCATAAACATGGCTAATTGAGAAGTAAAAATAATGCTTGAACAACTAAAATATAGTAAAACTTGAAGAAACATGTAAGGCTTTTCTAGCTTGCTTGAACACGAATAAAAAAAACAAAAAGAGAAAGAAAGAGCGGGATTTCTGAACATTAAAATGTACACAACAAGCTAACAAGCAAGGTATGTTTTCAAAAGCCATTTTCAACATGCCTCTAATTTGTTCTTTTAAATCATGATAGCTATGTACTTCCGAGCATGTTTCATGAAACTTACAATTACCAGAAAACAAAAAACCTTAAACTCATCAAATTTCCCACATGGCAAAATTTTGTACATTATGCCTGTTAACTTCAAATGCAATAAAGTTAGGTGGGAGAAGCATAAGTTTCCAAAAGTCAAACCTCACCATGACAGGTGACTTCTGAAATTCCTAGAATAAATAAACCACTACAATTTAATATAATCTAAAGGATTTCTATACTTTCATTGACACTAGAATATTTCATTCAAAGTCCATTTTACTATTGGATATGGAGTCCCCTGACCTGAGCTATGACTATGAAACATTCTTTTGACCTTAGGTGCGAGCCTTGCGGCTGCAAGCGCTGAATGGGTCTTTAAGTGTCAGGGTGTCTTTTCTTTTCTATTTCCTTTGTGCAAGCAAGAATTCATTTGCAAAAGATTCCAATGCTCTAACTGTCAATGGTCTATTTCTTGTGCTTTTCCTCCTTGGAATTGTATCATGGCTTTAAGCCCTAGTCATCCTCTTTAGCCATTGCCATCATTTCACCATCTTCAAACTTTAATGGAACTTGTGCATTGAAGTTGATGGAATGTTATGATTCATATTTATCAACTTTGTCACAAGAAATACCTTTGTGAAGACAAACTTTATTGAAATTTTTTCCTTCTTTTTTCAATTCCACACTTACTTCAGCTGAATGGATTATCGGCTTTCTTGTTGGCATTTTATGGAACTCAAGATGACTGAGAGTCCCAGTTTTTCTGATCCTAAGCCTCCTAAGGAATTCTTAAGAATGTGGCTTGTCTCAGCCTTAGCCCAAGCAGTGAGTCTTTGCCGTTTGATGGGAGGAACTGCAACATCTGAATGACCTGATCTTGTTATTTGACTAAATTGATTCTCTATGATTCTCTTTGGTTGATTGCCATTGGGCACATAGGTCTTTTGATTTTCATGGTTTTCTGTCGTCTTGTTTGCATCATTAGGGTTAGCATTCACTTCTTTTTGGCCAGTAGCATCTCTATTGTGTTTACCTTTCTGGTAGTTAGCATTACTACTATTCTTTTTGCTGTATATCCTAGCAGTTTCTGTCCCACTTGGTTAAATGTCATCAAGCTTACCTTTCTTGTGTTTTGTTTTACTAATATGCTTGTTCCCTTTATTATATGTTATATCATCAGTATCTACGTTAACTTTACCTACCGAATTGCCATGTAAAGATTTCAATTCCCTTAAATTACATGACTTCCCTCTGAGCACCAAACCAGCATAAAAAACTGCATACTTCATATGGTCTCCATTGTTAGTAGAAGCTTTGTGTTTGAGGTAACGGTGGTGATTGTTATCAGGTTGACCATCCTTGTTGGATCCTATTTCTGCATCTTCCTAATTGCTTCCACCAACTTTAGTTTATACGACTTCAAGCTTAAGAAGATTTGGTTCAGCTATCACTTTGCTCAAGACATCACTGACAGAATCAAAGTAATGATCACCTTTCATAAGTTTTCTTCTTGAAAACTTTTTAACACCAGGGAAAAGAAAGGCCACACAATTTTTGGAGCTCAGAGAGCCTTGATTCTTTAGCTTCTCCGAGTGCCAACCTCTTGCCAGTAAATGGGGCCAAACAGCTGCCTAGAAAATATCATTACTTTTGGCTTTGCACAAATTGTTATCCCCCAGTCAAATGTTTGATTATATCACTAGGTCCAAGAGAAGAAAAAGCTTTGCTAGTTTGTATTGAAAACACCTGGGTTTTCTTCACATGTTCCACAGTTGGGTGAGTAAGGTCTTCCTTCCCCTTACCAATACCTACAGCTTTTGCAAGAAGACCAAGTCCTACAGTTGACTTCAAAGAAGTGATATATTCTTCTAGAGAAATTCTCCCCTCTGAATATGACTTGGAAACCTGATTATAAATATGACCAAAGTGAGAATTGAAGGGAATAAGAATCCACTGATTATAAAGCTCTAAATAATACCATTGACATCATAGTATGCATTGACACAAGCTAAGCTAATAATAATGTAGCTGAAACATGCATATTGTAGTTCATCAACAACAACACTGAAGACATGGGATTCTCAGAGAAAGCAAGGTTGAATACCTGTTGCATAGCATCTTTAAATTGTTCTAAGACATGGTGAGTCAAGCAAGACAATAGTTCATGTTGCTTCCGACCAGAGAAATTTTTGTGTCATGTCATACGTTTTCTCCCTTTTAATTTTTTGCAGTCTGACCATCTATGATATTCATCGAACTTATAAAACTCCCCATAGAAAAATGACAATATTTCCCCCCATCCTTTTGTTCTCTAAGAATCTTTTTATATTTAGGAAATTCTTCCCAAAGATAAACAAACCAAGGAGAAACCTTTTTACATCAGCATCACTCCATGAGTTATTAAAATTAGCTACATTATTCTCCACTTCAATATGTACAAGTTCTGAATCAGCAGTATTCATTAGAAGTTTAAGCCGCTTTGATTCTTTTATCATGGAAGGAACTTCCACCTGGTATTCAAAACCAATTCAAGGATTTGACCTTGGGGCTCCAACTATGTTGCTTTTATCAGGAGAACTTGGAGGAATTAGCTACCTATTAGATTCATGCTCCATAATATTGTGATTACAATACTCTGCCTAAATAAAGCTAGGATATTGGAATATGGAATGAAAATCATGTAAATAAAGCCAAGAGGCTACAATACATATTTGTGTCGTGACTGAGCAAGCATTAGGCATAATTACTTGTCTAACTAGTGTATCATGAATTGTTGTGTTAGATAAGCATTTCATCTTATATAACTAAAACACAAATAATACAAATTGTTATTGATTAAAATCATGTACGAGTATACAACAACTGAAGTAAAGATTTCTTAGATTTGAATAGTCTACAAAGTGGTTTCATTACTCACAAGGAAAAGAAAATTTGACTAATCATTCGTAGATAAGCTGAAGCACTATACATTCACTATGCCCAAGCCTCGGATATTCTCTAATGAATTACGGAGCATTGTACACACACACACAAAAAAAAAAGAATTACAGACCATTAAACTGCTAAGTATTAATTGACTTAAGCATTGTAAGCTCAATTTTTTTTTGGTATCATACCCCCTTAGATATTATTAGATATATATCTTGATGTATCATGTTTCTAATTATTTTGCTAGCTTGTGTTATGGTGCTTTGTAAAATATACACTAAAATCCATTAGATTCTAAGTGATTGTTTATCTCTCGTAAGTTGCAACGTAGATTCAAAAGTGAAACAGTCCCAAGTTGTAGCCTGAGTATCATTTACTCACAACATATATTTTAATCTTGATACAGTATCTAAAGGAGTTGGATGATCTTAGAACACAACCTGTAGCAACAAGAGCAATTGTTGATGCAAGTGCTGCATCAGCTCAATCAGCCTAGCTCCAATGTTTAGAACTTGTAACAGAATTAAATGAGAAAAATGGTTCACTAAGACAGCATGAGGATTGTGTCCTAAGGCTAGGGGAGCAACTAGGCAATTTACACAAGGATCTTCAGGCAAGAGAATAGTTTTGTTAGGGATTTCAAGTTCCCTATTCTAAATGTGGTTGTTATGTTGAATGCTTTTAGATTAGCTATTTAATTCAATGTGCTTCATTTTAAGTGGTGTGGTGTGCTTTGGTGAACCTATACCTTTCTAAAATTGGTTTGAATGTGATGAGTTGATACCAGTATTAGCCTTTAGGGATTTATAGGAACCCTAATTAACCATATAGAAGAAACTAATTGGTTATGGTCCATGATATATCCAATAACACTAATGCATCTTGTGGTTCAACCCAAGGGTGACCTCGATCCTCTTTGGTAACAAAATTTCAACATTTTGCCATAGCAAGTTCAAATATGGATGTTTTAAAAATCCATGGTTCAATTGCCTAAACTGTAAGAAAAATGCAAACAGGTGGTCCTTGATGTATTTTCTCTAGTTCCTTTAATTATATATGAACCCGTAGGTATTGTTTCTTTGAAGAAGTTGGATGTAGTTTATATTGTAATTACAAATGCTTCATTTTCCATTTTGTGCATACATCAAATTTTTAACTGTGTTCAAAGTAGAGGCATGGTACAATTTTTATTTGCAAGTCTGGTCGGTCTGCTGTGACTTCATTTCATAAGGACTTAAGAGTTGACATTGTGCCTGAGTGTGTATTGTTTTACTGCATGTTCTAATTATTTCCCCCATTGACCTTACAGATTATATATGCTCTTGAGAAGCAGTTAACCCTTATCACGTTACCAATCGATATTTTCACTAGTCTATAGCACTGCATCACTGCACTCCTTTTGGTTATTACTCATCATCTTTTGAGGTAAGTATTTATTTGTGACACTATTGTGCTTATTACATGCTTGTTGATACATGAGTATTGTTTTATATTAGTAGTTACGTCCATTGTGAGTGAACCTTAGTTTCCATTTGAGATTTAATACATTGATTAATACGGATAGTTTGGATTAATCGATGTATTGAGTCTTGAATTATCTATTTGGATAGTTTGGGAAGACTTATTTTTATAGTTGATTCATACATATAGGTAAATTCTCTTTTCTAAGGTTTGAAGAAATTTCGGTATAGTGCATTTCGCTTTGTTCCTCGGGTGCATACTTGACTACGGTGGATGTGTCACATGTCACCGCTTTCATGTTGTGTTCCTGGAGATCAATGTGAAATGCTGCCAAAATTTTGTCATATCTTAGAAAAAGAGAGTAAACCTTTACGTATGAATCTACTGTAAAAATGTCTTCCTGAATGGGATAGGGTCATATCCTTAAAGAAAAAAGTGAGGTTATTATGCATCATAGATAACTTAATGAAGTGTGACAACAAAGGGGAAATATGAATCGAAGGTGGATGAAGGCATCACACATCAGTGACGAATATTAGCACGAGGTTGAACAATTCTTACAATTTACTGAATGAAATGCACAAAGTTTTGGGGAAAGTTTTTTTTGTCCATGTGTTAAATGTGTGAACGGGAGATGTCACTCAGTAAACGAAATAAGATCACATCTTATAAGTGATAGGATCATTCCGAATTACACAAAATGGATATGGCATAGGGAATTGCTAGACATGCCAACAGTTTGTCGCATTTACCCGGTTGATGAAGACATCAGAGATCGTAAGAAGACATGATTCACAATCTTGGACAAGACTCTTTTTCAGCAAGCACATGCATCTTTGTATGAGAAAATAGAAAGTGATTCGAGGAACCCATTGTATGAGGGATGCACAAGTTTTACAAGGTTGTCAGCAGTGTTAGCTTTGGTGAACTTGAAGGCAGGATTTGGGTGGAGTGACAAAAGTTTCACTAAATTGCTTGTGTTATTGAAAAAGATGCTTCATGAAAACAACACATTGTCGAAGAATCAGTACAAGGCGAAGAAGATTTTATGTCCTGTGGGAATGGAGTACCAAAAAATCCATGCATGCCCTAATGATTGCATATTATATAGAAATCAATTTGCAAAAATGCATAAGTGGCCCTCATGTAGGGTATCACGATACAAAGTCAAGGATAACGAATGCATTGATGATGTGACCACAAACAATAGTCTTCCAGCAAAGGTGTGCTGGTATCTTCCATTAATACCAAGGTTTAAGCGATTTTTTGCTAATCAACATGTTGCAAAAAAACCTTACATGGCATGCAAATGGCAGAAAAAGTGATGGATTGCTCTGACATCCGACTGATTCTCTACAATGGAAGACAATTGATCATTTGTATACATATTTTGGGGAGGAACCAAGAAACTTAAGGCTTGGTCTTGCTTCAGACGGAATGAATCATTTTGGTAACTTAAGCACAAACCACAACTCATGGCCTATTTTGCTAATGATTTACAACCTCCCTCCTCGATTGTGCATCAAGAAAAAATACATTAATCTTTCTATGATGATATTGGGTCCAAGGCAGCCAAGGAATGATATTGATGTGCATCTCACTCTGTTGATTGAAGACTTGAGAAAATTGTGAGAAGACAGGGTTGATGTGTGCGATGCCAATCTCCAACAGACCTTCAGGTTACGTTCAATTGTGTTTTGTACTATTAATGACTTTTCAGCATATGAAAATTTAAGTGGATATAGTGTCAAAGGACATCATGCATACCCTATATGTGAGAGAAACACAAGTTTCATCCAACTGAAACATGGAAAGAAGATAGTATATAGCAGGCACCGAAGATTTCTAAAACCTTATCACCCATATCGGTGATTAAAGAAAGCTTTTAATGGAAGTTAGTAGAATGAAAGTGCACCGCAACCATTACCTGGAAATGAAGTTCATGATCAGGTGAAGGACATCATTACTATCTTTGGGAAGACCCAAAAGAAGACATCATCTGAGACAAACATATGGAAGAAAAGTTCAATATTCTTTGATCTTCCATATTGGTCCGATCTACATGTGTGTCACTGTCTAGACGTACTGCATGTTGAGAAATTTTTTGTGATAGTTTAATTCGTACCCTTCTTAACACTAAAGGCAAGACAAAGGATGGTTTAAAATGTTGTCAAGACCTGGTTGACATAGGAATACGAGAGAAGTTGCATCCGATATCACAAGGTCGGCGAACGTATTTGTCCCCAACATGCCACACAATGTCAACAACAGAGAATAGAAGTTTTTGTCAATGTTTGCAGAGTGTAAAAGTCCCACAAGGATACTCTTCAAATATCAAGAGCCTTGTAGCCCTCAATGATCTGAAGTTGGTTGGCTTGAAGTCTCATGATTGTCACGTGTTAATGCAACAATTATTGGCTCTAGCGATTCAGGGTATCCTGCCTGACAAAGTTAGAGTTGTCATAACTCGTTTGTGCTTTCTTTTTAATGGTATATGTAGCAAAGTCATTAACCCTCAACAATTAGATGATTTGGAGAATGAGGTTGTCATTGTCCTTTGTCAATTGGAGATGTATTTTCCTCCATCATTTTTTGACATAATGGTTCACATAATTGTTCATCTTGTTAGGGAAATCCGATTATGTGGTCCCATTTATTTATGGTGGATGTATCCAGTTGAGCGGCACATGAAGGTGCTAAAGGGTTACACCAAGAATCAATATCAACCAGAAGCCTCCATTGTTGAAAGGTATGTTGCTGAAGAAGCTATTAAGTTTTGTTCCCAAAACATTGAGAGCCTTGAATCTATTGGGCTTCCTGAAAGTCGTCATGACCGGACAGGGGGAGGTAAAGGCACACGAGGATATAATGTTGTAACAATGACTCCACAGGATGTCTCACAAGCGTGTTTGTACATCTTGAATAACACACAAGAGGTTCTTCCCTACATACGTACTCACAAAGAATATCTGGCAG
Source organism: Glycine soja (assembly GCF_004193775.1). Lineage (NCBI taxonomy): Eukaryota > Viridiplantae > Streptophyta > Magnoliopsida > Fabales > Fabaceae > Glycine > Glycine soja. Next base: position 12,168,249 of record NC_041012.1, on the reverse strand, counting down.
CTATTCACCCAAAAATGAACATGATGAAAGTTTTGCAAGAGCATAATAGAACTTTTGTAAACTGGTTTAAAGAAACAATCTTCGCTAATGAGAGTGCTTCCAAAACATTAAGAATGTTGGCTATTGGCCCAAATCTTAATGTCCGCACTTGGAAGGGATATGATATCAACAATTATTCATTCTATACAAAGTCACAAGATGATAAAAGTAGTGTGCAGAATAGTAGGGTGAGTGTTGAGGCTTATTCTGCACACTTTTGTAGTGCATCAGACAATAACTCGATTGAAGCCTTGATGCCTTACTTTGGAGTCATTGAAGAAATCTGGGAGCTTGATTATATTCAATTCAGAGTGCCTATTTTCAAATGTAAGTGGGTTAATGGAAATATCAGTGTGCATCGAGATCAATTGGGATTTACTTTAGTAGACCTTAATAAGATGGGTTACAAGGAGGAACCTTTCATTATGTCAGAACAAGCCAAATAGGTATTTTATGAACAAGATCCGTGTAATTCAACATTGTCAGTGGTTCTACAAGGAAGACCAATTGGTATCAGTCACCAGAATGATGATTCAATACTTGACATTTGTGAGATGCCTTCTTTTTCCACAAAAATACCTTCTATCACTGAAGAAAACGAGGTCGATGAAGTATATGCAAATTGTAATGATCATGATGAAGGTCTATGGGAGAACACTCACACGTAATTGTGTTGTATCAAAGTAATGTTTATCATATCACGTTATTTGTAAGAAAATTCTTTTGTGCGCATATTTACCATTTGTTATGTTTATGCTATTTGTAATCGATGTACATTAACAAATTTGTTTTATTTGCACAGGATCATGGGAACACCGCCAAGGTCCCCTCCGCACTCAGATGGTCATTCAGAGCCTACGTCTAGGAAGAGTAAACAATCAACACGGCTAAGAAGGTTGACTTTAATAACTTTGCATCAGCAAAGACCAACAGTTAACGTCGACCCTACAATTGGGAGAGGATCAGGCCCACAAAAATAGAAGTTTCACAGCTATCTAAGGGTTGTAGCTCGAGAAAAAATTCTTATTATACATAAGAATTGGAAAGATGTATCGGAATCTCTAAAGGACCTAGCAAGGGATGACATTTTGGTAAGTCTACTTAACAGGGAGGTGTATTTAATCTTCTTGTTTTAAACACTTCATAATGTTGACATGCACTAAATGTTACACAACAATATGTTATGCAAGCCAAATTTGATATCAAAGAAGCCCCAAATGCCAAGAAGAAGGTCATGTCCATGGTGGGCTGTAGATGGAGGCAATTTAAGTCTACACTAACCACTAAATTTGTGTATGATGACATTGATGGTCAAGATAAACAAGATCCTTCTATAAAATATGGTCTGGATCAACAAACTTGGGAGGAATTTGCTGCAAGCCGCAAGACCCCAAACTGGCAGGTTAGATGTCCATGTGTTTTACTTTAAATTTCAATTTAGATATATCATTTCATTTGAATTAATTAGATGGAAATATTATATTGTGTATGAAAGGAAATCAGAAAAAAGACACAGGAAATTCAAAAATACAATGACTACCCCCATATACTATCTCGTGGGGGTTAGGATTTGCTTAAAAAAATCTATTAGACGAGAAAAAGAAGAGAAGCCAAGAGGAGGCAATGCTGGCTGAGAATACACCAGTGATTGAGGACCCTCCATCTCCGATTGAAAGACATGTGAAATGGAAGTTGGCCTGCACTAAGCAATATGGGCGATGACATCAGGCGACACAAGAAATATCTGATAGAATTGTGAGTTCATGCTCCACATATAATTTCATAAATGTTTTATTGTTACATTCCTATTTGTTTTCAGTTGTTGTTCATGCATGTCGTGCTTGTTATAGAACTCTTTACAAGAACAGACAATGCAAGGTACCTTTGTTCCCCATGGTCGTGGTGACATACTCAATACTATCATTAGGCGACCGAAGCACCCAGGTCGTGTTCGTGCAACAGGGTCTAGTATGACAATTAGTCATTACTATGGAAGGACATCACGTGGCTCAAGCAGTTCCTCTACATCCATCACCCAGCAACAACTGGCTGAGATTATTGGAAGTCTTAAGGAAGAGTGGAGGAATGAGTTGGAAAAGGAAAACAAACGGAGCCTAGAGAAAATGAAGCAAGAGTTGAAAGAGGTGATTAAAATTGAGTAATCCCAAAGGGGATCACAGTACTCACCCCCGATTAAGGCGGATATATTGTTATTAGGTGCACGTGTGAGCACAAAGGGGAGCAATGTTGAAATTGTTGTCAATTCATCAGGGGAAGAACATGTTGATTATATAATGCTGACTATGGGTTGTATATGCAACATGATCAATGTACACACTTGGCCTTGGGAAAAGTATATGAGGGGGGGTCTACCATACATAGCATGGCTTATGCAGATGATGTGGTAAGGGTCAGTGTTGAAAAAGTTGTTGAAGGTGAAGCTCAAGTCCCCTTTCTGACTTCAGAAATTCAGTATGTCAAGCAAGCCTTTCACATATTCATTGCATAACCAACAAATCTTGTCAAAATTGTATCACATAAGGTAATTTTGATTTTGTTTAACATGTATTAACATAATCGTAGATTGACATCAACTAGTTACTAACATTATTTTAATTCTTCTTTTCATTAACCATATAGGATTCAACTATAACTCCAAACAAAGTGCCTGAACTTGTTCAAAGGTCAAATAATGTTGTCGCAGATAATCCATTGCGTCAATTGATTAGGACCCTGTATGACATTTACGAGAAGCCTGTTGAGTTGTTGTGGGATGGGACAAAATTTGGGATTCCAAATGCACATGCATCCTTCTTCTTAACATATTCTGATGTAAATGAAATCATATCAAGTGACAAAAGTTTGAACATAGTTATACTAGTGGATGATTGTTAGTCGTCTTATACGACTAACTTTTGTATAGAAAACATTTTCCAAAACTTGTATAGTTCCCCAATTTATGGTTATTTTGTAGTGATTTTTGTAAATAAATCTTGTTTTATGGTTAAATTTTTCTCTAGAATATGTCCATTGGATTTAATGATAAAATATGTGCAATTTTAGGTGAAAATGAAGCTAAGTCATGAAGTGCTAAAAGTGACAGTTGAGCTTAGCTCATTAGTGGGCTAAGCACGCATCCATAGCTAAGCGCAGCTTTAGCCGCTTAGCGCGACAGAAGAATCTGGTAGGGCATCATCATTAAGGCCGCGCACTAAGTGCAACAGTTGTCTTCAGCCAGGCTCAGCACACGACTGGCACTAAGCTCAAATCCACTTACTCGCGCTAAGCGCGAGGGTGGCGCTAAGCGCAACATCATTCAGAGCCTATTTAAAGCCTGTTTTATGCAGAATTAGGGTACAATGCCCAGGGAACAGAATTCCACAGCACACCACAGTGCCTATTTCGGGAAAAGAGCTCTGGAGGTAGCAAGAGGAGCAACTTTTGCAGAGATACCTAGGTTTTGTAAGCTTATTATTGTTAGGGTTTCTTCTGTAATGGCTGGCTAAACACCCTTGTTGGGGATTTCTAATGAACAACTGATGTAATTATTTTCATATCTAATTGATTATGTTTCTTGTGTTCAATGCTTCTTTCAGTGCTTAAATTTTGTATGCTCTTGGTCTAATCAACCATTTGTGTGCCTAGTTAGGTGATTTTAACATTGGGAAGTGTATTGTTGCCTTAGAACTTGAATGAAGCAGAATTGAAACTTAGTCTTACAAGAAGGATATGTGGATTAAGTTTTGGTTTTAAGTATGTTGTTGCAGTAATGTTGTTTGGTCTAAGTCTAGTCCAACAAGAGGGATCTGATGACAAAGCTTAGGCTGAATTAGTCTAAACTTTCGTAAGCTATTTAAGCTGAGTCTAGTCCAACAAGAGGGATCTGAGGATGAAGCTTAGTTTAAGTTAGTCTACACCTAGGAGGGCTGTCTAAATTGAGCCTAGTCCAACAAGAGGGATATGAGGATGATGCTTGGATTGATTCAGTCCAACTAGGGATCGAGGTTTAGTAATTTAGGCTACAACATAGAACACAAAAGCGTGATTGATTAGAGAAACATCCTTATATGCATCAGTTGGTCTGTTAGAAAGACCCAACACTTCTACCTACTACTGTCAATTTTACTTACTTGCATTTTTATTGTTTTTATGCTAGACTTAGTTTAATTCTATTTTAAACCATCAATTATCAATGTTTCTTTCAACAATTCCTTATTTCTGAATTTAACCCGGTCTTAGACTAGTTCCCTGAGTTCGATACTCGGATTCATCGTTTTAATTTTAAATATTTGACGATTCATTGCGTTTTTCGGCAAACCGGATTTCCCTTGAACATATTTGTACGAAGAAAAAGTGGAACAAAAAGTAACTGCGGGGGAAATCCAACAAAGTATTTATGGCGCCGTTGCCGGGGAACTAGATTTAAGAAGAGTTTAGTTTAGTTTTACAACATTGCTTTATATTTTTCTCTTTAATTCATTGATTCTTTTTGTTCATACTTTAGTTACCATACGTTCATTATTCTTTTGAACTGGATAATTGTTGTTTTCTTGTATGCAAAGAAGATCTACTGCAGGTGATTTGATTCTTATTGATTTGGAGATTAACGCCACCTATAGAAGGCATAATTCAGAGAGAATCATAAAATTTTTGCAGGATTTAGAAGCAGCAACAACTCCAGAAGAAGAACCTCGATCTTCCGAGGCATCTTCTAGTTTTCCTATTGCAGGGCATTCTCATATAGAAACTATTGAAGATACAATCATGGCTGAAGAGCCAAGAAGAGTAACCCTGGAGGATTATTCAAGTTCTAATGTGCCACAATTTTTCACCAGCATTGCTCAACCAGAAGTTCAAGCATAAACCATTACATATCCACCATCATTGATTCAGCTAACTCAGAATAATTTGTTTCATGGTTTACCAAATGAAGACCCATATGCACACCTAGCCACTTACATTGAAATATGCAATACTATTAGGCTAGCTGGTGTGCCTGAAGTTGCAATCCGATTAAGCTTGTTTTCATTCTCACTATCTGGAGAAGCTAAGAGGTGGCTTCATTCATTCAAAGGCAACAGTCTTAAGACATGGGATGAAGTTGTGGAGAAATTTCTAAAGAAATATTTTCCTGAGTCTAAGACTGCAGAAGGCAAAGTCAACCATCTCTTCCTTCCACCAGTTTCCAGATGAATCGTTGAGCGAGGCACTTGAAAGATTCATAGGTTTATTGCGGAAGACTCCCACTCATGGATTCTCAGAACCGATATAGCTCAACATTTTTATACATGGGTTAAGACCATAGTCTAAGCAGCTGTTGGACGCCTCTGCAGGGGGAAAAATCAAGTTGAAGACCCCTGAAGAAGCCATAGATCTCATTGAAAATATGGCTGCAAGTGACATTGCTATTCTAAGAGATAGAGCCCACATTCCTACTAAAAAGAGCTTATTGGAGCTAACCTCACAAGATGCGTTGTTGGCACAGAACAAGTTGATATCTAAGCATCTTGAGGCATTGACTGAAACACTAAGTAAGTTGCCAACTCAAATTCATTCTGCGCATACTTCACATTCTTCTGTTTTGCAGGTTACGGGATGTACAATTTGTGGTGGAGCTCATGAATCTGGATGTTGTATCCCTAATGAAGAACAAGTCACACATGAAGTTAATTATATGGTGAATCAGCCCAGAGGCAATTTCAATACAAGTGGATTTCCAGGATTTCAGAACAACCAGCAGTATCAACAGCAGAGACAGTGGCAAAATCACCCTGGTAACCAATTCAATAGAGACCAGTGTGGTTCATCTACAAGGCCACAACAACATATGCCAAATCTCTACAATCGAACCACAAAGCTAGAAGATACTCTAGCTCAATTCATGCAAGTGTCAATGTCTAACCAAAAGAGCATTGAGTTTGCAATTAAGAATCTGGAAGTCCAGGTGGGCCAGCTTGCAAAGCAATTAGCTGAAAGATCATCAAACAGCTTTACAGCAAACACAGAGAAAAATCCTAAAGAAGAGTGCAAAGTTGTGATGACGAGCAGAATGGCAACCCATGTGGATGAAAGTAGAGCTGAGAAGAAGATGGAGGAACATAAACAACAGCTAGCAGCTGAGCCGACACTTAAACCGGTTGATGATTTAGTTGAACTTGAAGAAACTGTTGAGGAAGCAGAAGGTGATGAAGAAGGAGAGATACCAATAAGAGACTGTCAAGAGAGAATAAAGAAGAAGGAAGAAAAAGAAAAATAAAAATAAATAAAAGAAAAAGAAAAAAAGTTGAAAAATGAAAAACAAAAAGAGAAGGTTGTTGAGATTGAAAAGAAGAAGGGCAAGACTGAGGCTAACTCAAAAAAGAAGAAAGAGGCTACTCCTATTGAATGAAAGGAGGTACCTTATCCATTGGTACCCTCTCGGAAAGATAAAGAGCGACATTTGGCCAGATTTCTTGATATCTTCAAGAAACTGGAAATTACTTTTCCATTTGGAGAAGCACTTCAGCAAATGCCCCTCTATGCCAAATTTTTTTAAGGATATGCTAACTAAAAAGAACTGGTACATCCATAGTGACAGAATTGTAGTGGAAGGTAATTGTAGTGTTGTGATTCAACGCATTCTTCCACCCAAGCACAAAGATCCTGGAGTTGTCACAATACCGTGTTCTATTGGTGAGGTTGTTGTAGGCAAAGCTCTCATAGACTCGGGAGCTAGTATCAATTTAATGCCTCTTTCCATGTGTCGGCGACTTGGAGAGATAGAGATAATGCCTACACGCATGACCCTCCAGTTAGCTAATCGCTCCATTACAAGGCCATATGGAGTCATTGAAGATGTTCTGGTGAAGGTTAAACACCTTATATTCCCAGCTGATTTCGTTGTCATAGGCATAGAAGAGGATGCTGACATTCCTCTCATTCTTGGTCGCCAATTCATGTCTACTGCAAGTTGCGTGGTGGACATGGGGAAGAAAATACTGCAGATGAGCATAGAAGATTAGAATATCAGCTTTGATTTGTTCCATGAGGACAAAGATCCACCTCGCCAAAATGTCTATCTGATAGAGCATGTGATGGAGGAAAAGAGACCTGAGAAAAAGGTCCTTGAAGTAGGAACTCTCTTGGATCCTGGATAACAGGACGATGCGTCAAGCTAGTGACGTTAAAAGAGCGCTTACTGGGAGGCAACCCAGCTTTTCTTTCCCTTTTCTATTTTCATTCTTACCTCTTGCATGTAGTTAGGATATCTTGCTTGTGATTATGATTAATTTCAGCTTGTTTAGTAATGAACAAGGGGTTTTAAGCTTGTGTGAAGAGATAGACACCAAAAGACTTAGAAATTTTTTTGTAATTGTCTATCCTCTAAGCGCAGATCCTGCGCTAAGCGCTCAGTCTTGCTAGGGCTAAGCGCACAAACCCCTGATTGGTTGGCTAAATAGTTCAGCTAAGTGCACATCACTGCACTAAGCCCCACATCTTTGCGATAATTGAACTTTAACCTGTGGGCTTAGCATGGATGATACGCTAAGCGCCACTTCTTCTCTGTAAACATTTCATTGTAGTAGCGCTAAGCACACTATCCTATGCTAAGCCCCAGATCCATTCTGTAACTTGAGCTTTTAAGCTGGGCTTAGCTGGCCAGGAGGCACTAAGCGCCAATCTCTTACGGTTTTTGAACTCTTGGAAGTTCGCTTAGCGTGCCTGTTGTGCTAAGCCTGAACTACTCTCTGTAATTTGAAGCTTGATGTTATGTTAAGCCTCACATCTTAGGCTAAGCACATGTTGCACAAAATTTTAAGTTGCAAAAAGTGTTAAGCGCAACCTGCCGTGCTAAGCCCCAGATGCTCACTAGACCTTACAACTTCAAGTTAGGCTTAGCGCGATGCTAGGCTAAGAGCAAGTGTTTTAAACTCAAATGTCACATTGGCACGCTTAGCGCAACTATGTGCTAAGCGTGCCATATGAATTTTAGATTTTAAAAATCAAAGGCAGAGGCACTTGGGTTGCTATCCAACTAATTTAGCACATTTCTATTTTTTTTTCATTCTTCAAACCTTAGGATAGATGACTTGTTTTTCTTAGTTAGTTGTTGTTAGGTTAAGGTTATTAGTTTTAGGGTTAGTCAATGTAGGATTTTAGGTAACTTAGAAGCCCATTAGGGGCAATGTGGCTGAAAAGGGGTGAAGACCCCTGAAGTTCTATCTGGAAATCATGATGAATGCACTAAGCGCGCCTATGCACTTAGCCTGTTCATCACAACTGTTAAAATTTTGGATTTCCAGATGAACGCGCTAAGCAGACCATGTCGTGCTAAGCGCGTTCATCCCTGCTAATGAACTTAAGTGATAAGCCCGCTAAGCGTATCTGTGCGCTAAGCGGGACCAGTGTTCTAACATTTAGGGCTTTGAGAATTTTTGTTCAGCGCTAAGCCAGACCTATACGGCTAAGCTCCACTTTGCTTCTGTAAGTTTTCCATTGTAATAAGGCTAAGCGCGTTTGTGCGCTAAGCCCTTGTTGTGTTTTGAGCTAAGCGCCCTGCAACACTAAGCTCAACTCCCTCACTGTCTTTTAAGTTTTTGTAGTCAGGAAAAGCGCGCCCTGTGCGCTAAGCATGACTATCTTTCTGTTGAGGCTGAGCTAAGTGTCAGCATGCTGCGCTAAGCTCCAACCCTTTTCGGTTTTGAAAATTGTAGATTTAGGCTAAGCTCAATCGTGCGCTAAGCCTATTCTGCAGAAAAAAAATGTTTTTTGTGTCTTCGAGCTAAGCGCCAGCTTGCTGCGCTTAGCACATAAGTAAAATTTCATAAGTCATGCTAAGCTCAGCATGTTGCACTAAGCACCGAGTCAAAATTTCAATTTTATTTTTCTGTTTTTGTGAAAATAACCTGTAGCAATCACTTGTATTTGTGTTATATTTTGCATATGGCATCTAAGAAAAGGAAGGCACCTTCTACACCTACCCAAGCCAGATTTGATAGATCTAGATTCACATCCCAAGAGGCTTGGGAGAGATACACTGACATTGTGGTGCCTCGCAAGCTACTACCAGAGAGGAATGTGGTAGTTTATTACATAGAGTTTGACGAGTTCAAGGAGGAACTCGAGAGAAGACATTGGGATGAGAAGCTGACTGATTTTTCTGACAGCAGTATAGACATCGCCATTGTGAATGAATTTTATGCCAACCTCTATGACCCCAAGGATAAATTACCTAAGCAGTTGAGGGTGAGAGGTCATTTAGTGAAGTTTGATGAGGATACCTTGAACACATTCTTGAAGACCCCTATAGTGCTGGAAGAGGGGGAGAACTTGTGTACATATTCCATATTTGCACTTTTAAGGCCTGATCCTCAGGAGTTAGCTGCTAAGCTTTGTATCCCAGGAAGGGGATTTGAGCTTAATGCTGATAGGCAGCCTTTGAAGATTCTGAGGAAGAACATGACCACTCTAGCTCAGACATTGAGCGTTCTTTCTTTTTCTAACCTCATTACTACCTACCTCCCACACATCTGATGTGACTTTGGATAGAGCCAAATTGATTTATGGGATTATTATGAAGATGGATATGAACTTGGGGTACCTCATCTCCCACCAGATCTCTCTGATTGCATAGCATGATACATCCAGACTTGGATTCCCTGCCTTAATCACAGCTCTATTCAAGGCCAGAGAAGTCCAATCAGATTCTAGATCCCTAGAGAACTTGAGCCCTGTCATTAACTTGGCATATATTAAGAAGAACAATTGGAGTCTTAATGATCCAGCAGTGACATTTAGAGGGCCAAGGAAGGCCAGAGGTAAGAGATCAGAGGCCCCTACCACTTCAGCACCACCTAAGACACCAGCTCCTTCTTCTTCCACAGCTCCAGTACCTTCCTCAGCTCTAGTTATTCATCCTACACCTACACAGATACCATTTCCAGCTCCTTTATCTACATGACCTTCAGATTTTATATTTACACCACAGATGTTGCAGTCCATGCTCCAGAGCATCCACAGGGGGCAGTCCATTATCATGCAGAGCCTTCAGGGCTTGGGCTTGCCATCCATCATGAGCATAGAGGAGTTTGATGCATAGGTGGCCTGGCCAAGAGCCCAGCCTTCTCCTTCTAGAGGGGGTTGGGCCTCCGCAGCCCAGGAGCCTGCTTCTGAGGAGCCAGTAGCAGCAAAAGAAGAGGGGGAGGATGAGCTCACCCCTCCTAAGCCCTTTTATTTTGACGCAGATGCACACATGGCTCAAGAGGAGGGTACCTCCACAGATCAGATACCTGAGCCATCCTCTGCACCTACTCCTGAGGAGACCCAGCCATCTACACCAGTCACGGAGCCAGAGCAGCCTATCCAGGATTCATCAGCAGCTCCAGCACTAGATCTTAATGAAGATCAACCACAGGATGAGCAGGACATTTAAATTTGTGCATCTTGAACATTTTAGTTTATTTTCAATTATTTTATGATTTATGTTCAGTCATATTAATTTTAGTTTTTATGTTTCAGTTATTTAAAATTTTAGCACTTTGAGTTGTGTGCTTGTACCAAAAGTGTGTTTGAACAATGAATTGATTGAAAATGATATACAATGGATTGTTTGGTATGAAATGAGTGTTTGAGAATTATTTGAATGAGAAATTGTATGATTTGAGTGGATTGGAATGATTAGATAATTTTTTTGATCAAGTTGTAGTCATTAGAAAAGAATGAGCATGTGATTGGAAGCATGACTGAAAATGTTAGTCAGTTTGTCAGATTGATTGTGAAGGAATGCATTAATCGTATCCCGGTGAAAGTGTGATCCTTAAATTTTGAGAGAAACAACTATCATTTAGTATTGATTTTTGCGTGAATCCTTGAAGTATGGACTGAATGTATGAAATTGAGGATGATGAAGGTCATGTTTGATTGTGATAGCCACTTAGCCAAAAAGCTGACCATGTGCTTGAATGAATTATCCCTTGTACCCAGTTTGAGCTGAATGAATTATTGATTGATTGAACCCTGAGCCTATACAGTGTTATCTCCTGCTACCTTGACTTAGGTTGTAGGAGAGCATCATCCACAGGAAGCACGATTCAAAGCAAATTTGTCCCAAATTTGGGGGAGTAATTATCAAGGTAAATTTGTTCCAAATTTGGGGGAGGCACTGGGTAAGAATGGAAATGGTCAAAGTAAACAGCATACACACACTATTTTTGTACATACACATAATGTCTTTGTATATATTGTGTTAAAAAAAACTGTAAGTACAAATGAAATTAATAAGTGTGTATGCTGCAAAATAATGAAATGAAGCTAAGTGCCTAACTAAAAGGCAAGTATGGGATGCGAATCAATGAAAAAGGGAAGGTTTATCTATGGATAAATGCTTTCCTAGAACCTAAGCTTTTGAATCCTAGAAAAACCATGATGTGTTGGAAGCCTAACCCCATTACAAGCCTAGAAAGTCCTTTGGATTCAATTTTGTGTGTTCATTGCTGTATGACATGAGATGAAATGCAAAGGTTGGGACTTGTGTTAGTTTTTTATGATGGTATAAGCCTAAACACTTGAGCTTGAGTGAAACAATGACTGTGAGGTTTGGTTGATGAACCTTCCTTGATTTCTGCCATCCTTACTAGCTTATTTCAGTTGTGACTCAAATGTGCATGTTTCTATCTTTGAAAAGCTGCATGTTTGTGAAAATCAATTGATTGAAGTAGTCCATGATATTCAGTTCATATGGTTGAATTTCTCTATGAACCAAACACCATTTTTGAGTGATCACTGTAGCTTGTTGTAACGACCCGCCTCGTCGCTACGATATCACCATCTTAAACCACGATAAATTCAATTTTTAAATAAAAACTCCCTTAATTTTTTATTTTTTTTGCTTATAAAGATAACTTTTGTCTTGACATACATTCACCAAACCATACACATTTACTTAAGAGAATATATATATATATATATATATATATATATATATATATATATATATATATATACACACACACAAAGGAATAGTAACTCAGTACACTTCATACACATAATGGAAATTAAGTCTGTTCATACATATAATTAAAATCTGAGATTTACATCTTTAGTTCAACAAAAGGAATCATGAACCAACTATGGAGGAGTTGATTAACAAAATACAACTCTCTCCCAAAATAATCTCAACGTCATCACGTCGGCTCGGCGGCTCAGCGGCTCCTCAACAGAATCTCACTTCATGCACCCTACTTTGTCATTCTGCTCCCACGAACAAGGTTCGCAATCATCACAGGTATCAACCACACGATACAAAATTGCAAGGGTGAGTTCATTATAAAAAGAACCAATGCTAAATCCAAATAATCACAATTAGCAAGAAAACATAGGCAAATATCATGAGCTTACACAACATTCATTATTCAGCACCCACATTCAATAATTATTCATCATCCACATTCAACAATTATTCATCATCCATCCATGGACTCAATCAAGACTGCTTAGAATGATGCATGCACCTGACCTCAACTCTCAGATGCAATGCGGTACGTACCATATCCAATACCAAGGAAATAGCCTAAGCGTGTCCACACGACACCTCACTTAGGAAACCATGCAGTATTTGTCAAGCCCACCCAGTCGTGCACCGTAACTCTCCCCCCCCCCCCCCTCGATGATCAGCCTGGGCCACAAGGGAGTTCCCTACCAGGTGACACACCCCCTAGTACAAAGTACATACTGCCACAGTTTATACTATTTCCCATGTCATATGAGGCATGAACCATGGGCGTCATCAAGTACCTGACCATGGATGAATTAAAGCTCCTAAACATCCCCTCATAAATGCTTAAATTCTTTAACCACTCTATTTTTCCCCACAAGGGACATCCGACAAGGTCAGTGCACCCCCCATGAACATATGACGTATGAACGTGTGCATCGTCAAGTACATGACCATGGATGAATTAAAGCGCCTAAGAATTCCCTCAGAAATGCTTAAATTCTTTAACCACTCTAGTTTGTCACACATGGGACATCCGACAAGGTCACTGCACCCCCCCCCCACGAACATATACAACATCCAACGTATGAAACATGGCATCATCAAGTGCAAAGACCATGGACAGATTAAAGCTCCTAACCATCCCCCCAGAGATGTTTAGATTCTTTAACTACTCTAATTCCCACACATGGGACATCCAACAAGGTAATTGCACCCCCTATGTACATACACAACATGCACATCTCGATGCATTTCCAACATCATCAACATTCCATTTCAATATCATTCTCAACATAAACATCATCTCATCTCAATAACGTTATCAACAACAACAACAACCTCATTTCATATTCACATAATCATCAATATCAACATCAATTCATGTTGACATGATTTTCATTAACAACGTCATCTCAAATCAATATCATCATAAATATCAACATCACCACATATCAATTAAAGTCATCAATAGCAACATCAACAGTAAGTCGTATTTCGCATATACATATTTCTTTCGTGCCTAAGATTCACACTCCCCAGGTCTTCAAACAACACAAGTCAAATAAAGATAATAATTTCATTCATCAACAATAAATATATCGCATCCCATTCATCAAAAACATAGTTTTTCTTGAAAACTAGCATGCACATCAATAACAGTTATATCACATCCCATTAGTTAAAATGTTGTTTTCTATAAAGGAAAATCAGCATGCAACAGGGACAGACATATATTCTCATAGCTAGGTTCCCTAACCCTAACTATGGTGTCAAAATGGTAACTTTTATAATAAACTCTCGTCACCTATCGTGAGCTCCCCGTCGGTTCCTCTTTGCGTCACTTAGAGGCCTTTCTTTTGTTCACGCTTGTCGGTCCAACGCAAGTCTCTATTACGCCAAAACGAAGGAAATTACTATGGATTTCAGAAATAAGGTTAACAACAATATTTTAAGTCAAATACTCATGTCACTACATGAAAAGGCTAAGGGCATTTCGGATTCTACAAAAGGAACATCATTTTGAAATTCCGATCACACCAATGTGATCGGGGTTCAGTGAAGGTCATCAAAATAACACCTATTTCATAAAAAGATAATGTTTACAAAGTCTCTTTCTCTAGGGGTTTTCAAAGGACACGTAAAACATACAATGGTGGTTCCAAAGTCAGAAAAGATGCAAAGATAAGCTGAAACTAACAAGGAACAAGCGTAGAGTCACGGTTACCTCGAAGAAAACCGTGAAGGTCAAATTGGGCTTCGTTCTCTACCAAAACTGCGAGACAAGTTTAGAAGATTCCGCTCCGATTGAAGGGTTCCTCTCGGTGTGGGGTTTCAATGGAGAACTATGGTGGTTTGTGGTAGCTACTGGTGGTTGTGGGTGGTGAAGAAGAAGCTTGGGACGTTGGGGAAGGGTTTTGGAAGAAAGAAGGAGAAAGGAATGGTTGTTTTCCAAGGCTACATGAAAAATAACGTTCGCAACACTCTAGTGCTTTTGCTCTCAAGAAAAGAAGCGTTTCTCACACACAAGAAGACATATCGCAGATCGCAACGGTCAGATTGTGGACATGCGCCTATGAACCTCCAGACCAAATTTCGAGAAGATCCAACGGTTAACGAATGCAGGAGGGCGCTTTTACCGAGACGACTCAAACAGCTTCCTTGAGAAGCTTTCTCATGAGGCTTCCTTGAAAAGCTTCCTCATGAGGCTTCTTTGTGAAGTTTCCTTGAGAGGCTTCTTTGAGAAGCTAAAGTCTTGACTACCCACATCCCTCTAATAACTAAACTAACCTCCTTGAAAATAAAACATGGATAAAATAACACAACAAATAAAATCAAACATCAATTATAATTGCTAATATTTCAGGGTGTTACACTTGTCACTTGAGGACAAGTGAACTGTTCTTTCTTTGCTTGAGGACAAGCAAAACTGTAAATTTAGGAGAGTTTGTTAGTCTTCTTATACGACTAACTTTTGTATAGAAAACATTTTCCAAAACTTGTATAGTTCCCCAATTTATGGTTATTTTGTAGTGATTTTTGTAAATAAATCTTGTTTTATGGTTAAAGTTGTCTCTGGAATATGTTCGTTGGATTTAATGATGAAATATGCACAATTTCATGTGAAAATGAGGGTAAGTTATGAAGTGCTAAAAGTGACAGTTGAACTTAGTTCATTAGTGGGTTAAGCGTGCATCCATCGCTAAGTGCAGCTTCAGCGCGCTTAGCACGACAGAAGAATCTGGTAGGACATCATCATCAAGGTTGCGCGCTAAGCGCAGCAGTTGTCTTCAGCCAGGCTCTGCGCACAACTGGCACTAAGCTCAAATCCACTTACTCGCGCTAAGCGTGAGGGTGGCGCTAAGGGCAACGTCACGAATTCAAAACCTATTTAAAGCTTGTTTTATGCAGAATTAGGGTACAATGCCTAGGGCACAGAATTCCACAGCACACCACAGTGTCTATTTCAGGAAAAGAGCTTTGGAGGCAGCAAGAGGAGCAGCTTTTGTAGAGATACCTAGGTTTTGTAAGCTTATTATTGTTAGGGTTTCTTCTGTAATGGCTGGCTAAACACCCTTGTTGGGGATTTCTAATGAACAACTAATGTAATTATTTTCATATCTAATTGATTATGTTTCTTGTGTTCAATGCTTCTTTCAGTGCTTAAATTTTGTATGCTCTTGGTCTAATCAACCATTTGTGTGCCTAGTTAGGTGATTTTAACATTGGCAAGTGTATTGTTGCCTTAGAACTTGAATGAAGCAGAATTGAAACTTAGTCTTACAAGAGGGATCTGCGGATTAAGTTTTGGTTTTAAGTATGATGTTACAATAATGTTGTTTGGTCTAAGTCTAGTCCAACAAGAGGGATCTGAGGACAAAGCTTAGGCTAAATTATTCTAAACTTTTGTAAGCTATTTAAGCTGAGTCTAGTCCAACAAGAGGGATCTAAGGATGAAGCTTAGTTTAAGTTAGTCTAAACTTAGGAGGGCTGTCTAAATTGAGCCTAGTCCAACAAGAAGGATCTGAGAACGAAACTTGGATTGATTCAATCCAACTAGGGATCGAGGTTTAGTAATTTAGGCTACAACATAGAACACAAAAGCATGATTGATTAGAGAAACATCCTTATATGCATCAGTTGGTCTGTTAGAAAGACCCAACACTTCTACCTACTGCTGTCAATTTTACTTACTTGCATTTTTATTGTTTTTATGCTAGACTCAATTATCAATGTTTCTTTCAACAATGCCTTATTTCTGAATTTAACCCAGTCTTAGACAAGTTCCCTGAGTTCGATACTCAGATTCATCCGTTTTAATTTTAAATACTTGACAATCTGGTGCGCTTTCCAGCAAATCGGATTTCCCTTGAACATATTTGTACGAAGAAAAAGTGGAACAAAAAGTAACTGTAGGAGAAATCCAACACAATGATGTAAGTAAATTTCATATCATTGAGTAATAATTAATATTCCTAATGATATACATCATTAGAAATTTTCATTCCAAATGTTAAAAATAGGTTTATGGATGAGTGGAGTTCAAGCTTGGGTCATGCTTCGGTGTATGGATTCCTTGAGCCTCAGTCCATACACAATGCAAAGGATAGACATATTGAATGTCAACATTACATTGAAACATGGGTGAAGGAATCCCAACGAGAGGTCTACCTAGGAGCTTACTTGAATCAATAATTAAAATTTATGAAAATGGTTGTAAGAGATATATGTGCACTATACGTACCTAATTATTATCGAATTCAGGGCCCACTGGCAGCTGGTTGTTCTATGTCCTAGGAATGTTGTTGTTGTCTGGTTTTGTTCGTTGAGGTTGCATGTTAAAAAACACACATTATTTCCAATTTATATGATTAGATGAGTTTTCGAGTAAAAATTCATCCAACCCATAATTCCAATCCCTGTTTCTTATTCAGAATGATGAATGCACTGTTGAGGCAACAATTTTGCATTTCTCCTATTCATAATAACTTAAAAGTAAAATAACATTTAAGAAAATCATCCAAGCTATTTACAAGCAGCACAATACTCTATTAAAATTTCTTTCTCCAACCTCTTTTATTGATCTCATTATAACCTCAAAAACTGATGTCACGCAGCAAAACGGGAGTTACACAGGCATACCATACTACAAGTCACCTTTACCTCCAAAATATAGATATCATTAAAGCAACAGGAAAAAAAATTAACAGATTCTTTTTTTGATTCCATTAGCAAAGGCTTTTACCCAATAGTACCCCATAACGTGACAAATAACAAAAGGGCCACTGGCTAAACAATGAATGCACTAGCAGCCACCAACAGGAACTTTAACTTGGCCTCTAGGCTTCTGGGATTGGATTCAAAGCTTGAGAAAAGTTTGTTGATTCCATTCAGGGAAATCAAGGCAAGTAAAATTACTTCTTGTGTTTTTCATGTCTTTGTTCTGACAAAATTAGTTTACTTGTTTTCACTGTACTGTTTCATATAGTTCACCAACTCTAGCTCTAAATCATGTGTCAGAATAATGCATGTTGAATGTACCATACCTAAACATGATGGCACGTTGCAATCTTATGTTGGGTTCAGGGTTCAACATGATAATGGCACAGGCCCCATGAAAGGAGGAATCAGATACCATCCTGAGGTTAACACTAAAAAATTTTAAAGTAACTACTCAAGGTTTTACCTATGGTTGTGATAAAGACATGCATTCTTTTGATTGAAGAAGTAGTCTAGCACTGAGTTGCTATCAGATTTTTGTCAATTAATTGTTTGGTTTCTTTCCCTTAATTTTTTGTATAACTCACAAATAAAAACAAAATGTGGGGACATTCGTCTGAATATCCATATCTTTAATAAAAGCTTAATTTCTATTAGTTCCTCAAGCTAGGGAGTTTGATTTTTTAGTCCTCCAAGTAAAAATTTGTATTTTTTAGACCCTTAAATTAAAAAAAAAAATGTTCTTTTTAGTTCCCTCGACAGAATTTGAGAGACTAAAAACTTTAAATTTTTATTTGAGGAAAGGGACTAAAAAAATGTTTTTCGAATTTAAGGGACTAAAAAATTTTAAATTTTTATTTGCGAGATTAAAAAAACAATGACTAAAAACATAAGTAAGCTTTTAATAAAAGATAAAATGTATGGTTCAAATTACAACTTAAATGTGTGAACTAGTCCCTAGAACTGTTTATATTTGTATATGGTGTGTTGTTTAGATTCTCAATTCTCACACTGAATCATTCTTAGTTATGCTTTAGCACAACTAATGACATGGAAAACAACTGTAGGCTTGTAGCAAATATACCATATGGTGGTGCCAAAGGAGGGATAGGTTGTGACCCAGCAGAATTAAGTATATTTGAGTTAGACAGACTTACTAGAGTTTTTACACAAAAAATTCATGATTTGATTGGAACTCACACAGATGTGCCAGCACCTTATATGGGAACAGGACCACAGGTCGGTACTAATTACACAGATTTTGAATTGATTCCGTTGCTATTTATTTAAGATTATATATACTTTTTTATTATGTTACTGTTATTTTATATGTGACTTAAATACATGCTGATATGATTTTTGGAATTCAATATTACCTTACTGTGTGGTTATGCATGTAGACCATGGCATGGATACTAGACGAGTATTCCAAATTCCACGGTTACTCTCCTGTAGTAGTGACTGGAAAACCTATAGTGATTAATTGTTTGTTTCTGCCATTTCATTTCAATGGCCATTGAAGTGAAATCAAATCATATGTTTCATACACTATTGCCCTTCATGTTTTTCCAAACTAGGATCTTGGTGGATCTCTAGGTAGAGACGTGGCTACGGGATGGGGAGTCCTCTTTGCAACAGAGGCTTTGCTTAATGAGTATGGAAAGAGTGTATCTGGACAACGGTTTGTCATACAGGTACTTGTGTCTTGTACATTTACTCCAGTAAATCTCTATGCTAGTTAAAGAATGTATTTGGCCAGTTTCAAAATGATGTTCAAAGTAATGGTGAATGAAGACATAATTGTGGTAGTAATAACAAATGAAAGTTTGGGTTATTTTGTTAGAGATTCCCAGTAGTTAGTTGCAAGCTATTTATAGTAAATAGTCAAGTCAGAAGAAGAACAATTAGGACCTTCTTACTCTTTTGTTTTCAACTATAGCCTATAGGAGAAGAATGGAGCATTAGCTATATAGATGGTAAAGAACTGCTCAAAGAAGTGCTTGGATTTAGTATTATGATGAATTTGACATAAACTCATGCTATATCATATTGTGTTTTTCTCCAGGGTTTTGGAAATGTAGGGTCATGGGCTGCCCAATTAATTAGTGATAAAGGTGGAAAAGTTGTTGTTGTCAGTGACATAACTGGAGCCATAAAGAACAGCTATAGTATTGACATCCCAAACCTTCTTGAGCATTCCAAAGTGCACAGGGGAGTAAAAGGATTCCATGGTGGTGATCCAATTGACCCTAACTCAATATTGGTTGAAGATTGTGATGTTCTAGTCCCAACAAGTCTTGGGGGTGTCATCGATAAGTGATAAAACTAATTTATAAAATTCTTTTGTTCTCAACTCAGGCAAACAAGGGACACCTCAAAATATTTGATTATGTTAACAAAGTACATAGCACAATATCATCATCATAGCTTACTTTGAAAGCAAAAATAAAATTTAACCACTCATTTTTCTTTGTTAGCTTAGTAATTGTTTCCTCATATAAGCAATAGTTGAATTATATAATAAGGAAAAGGTCTAAAGCTAATTTGTTTTTATTATAATTTTATCCATCTTTTGGTATGGTTGAAGGGAAAATGCAAATGAAATCAAGGCCAAATTTATTGTGGAAGCAGATAATCACCCAACTGACCCAAAGCCAGATGAGGTTAGTTTACATTTTCTCTTTCCTTCCCTTCTTCAAACAAGAAACAAGAAATGCACTATTGTTAGCTACCTTCCTAACTTGCAGATTCTGAAGAAGAAAGGGGTTGTCATCCTCCCAGACATATTTGCAAACTCAGGAGGCGTTACAGTTAGCTACTTTGAGTGGGTTCAGGTAACTATTAATTTATTTAATGAACTACATGATTTCATACTATTTAAACACAACATGTTGCAATTCTGGTTTAATAGTTATTTATATTACTTTCCAAACATATACATGTTTTAATGCACAATTTGATAAATATGATAACCAACATGTTATGAGTTAGTGTAGGAAAGATGTATTCTGTATGGTATTCCCACTAGCCTAATGCCAGTAAAACAGAGTATAAATTGCTGCAAGTTTTAAAGTCTAAACTTCATAAAGAAGGATGGGGTTACCAAAATTGGTTCTTTTGTCCCGTCTTCGAAATCCACCACGAACAAAATAAGCAGCCTGTAATGTCCAATTTGAATGAAGCTAGCATTCCAGGACTGTGTTTTCAAAAATAAAAAATGGAGAATCATCATGTACCTGAAATGGGAGAAGTATATCTAGAAGTCTGAATCTCCATAGTAGCCTCAAAGAAGCTTCACCAGATCCATAAGATAGCATATAATTTATTTCCATCAAAAGCCTACTCTGAAACCTTTTACCAACTATAAAAAATGTGTACCTTCTCTAATCCAATAGTCCATTTTTTAAAGAATAAACAAATATGAAATGATACATACCTTCTCTAAGTTGTACTTCCTGCTCCAAAGCCTCTAAAAAATTTGCTTTGGAGTAATGCCACTAACTGGCACTTCTTCTCCCCACGAGTTCTTCATAATCCAATAGTCTTTGCCACCCATCGAACCATAACCCACGATTAAACAAACAAGAGTCACTTTTGTTGAATTCTTTGAGCAATTTTCACCACCATAGACTCCCTGTGATCATTAGAACACAAGAAGTTATAAAATTAGCATAGACAACCTTCTAAACATTAATTGCACATACCCAAAATTTTCAAATTTGAGTAATCTTTCAAGATAGTATATATATAATCAAATTCAATTAACCACTTGTCAATAAATAAAGATACTTACAGCCACATAAAATTGAAGGTCAGTTGCATCTATGCTCACACTAACAGGTTGTTTGCTAACACGACACAAGATTCCCAGTAACTATCTTGTTTATTCCTTCTATGGCCCCGATGACACTGAAAGCCCAATGGCTTTCTAACAAAATAACATGTTAAATCAGTCCACAAAAATATATATTTCATTAATGTTGTAAAATGAAACTATTTTACTACACACATCTTATTGAAAAAGTGAGCAATTTTTGTTTTTGAAAAAATTATATATTTTTTGAAAAATGATTTTTTATTCTAAGACTTAAAAAAATCATATACGTAGATTGCACGACTATAGTGAATAACACAACTCATTTTGTCACTTAATTAAATATAAAAGGAATATTTTTTAACACAAATTTGAGACATAAAAAATTTGTTTCTTTAATTTTATAGTGTATTGTTGAGATGCTCCTATATGAAAAAAATGTGTATAAAAGTAATCATATATAATATTACAAATAGGGGTGGGAATAGGCCAGGCCAGGCCAGGCTTTAAAAGGCCTGAGTCTAGCCTACGATTAATTTTTGAGGCCTGAGCCTGGCCTATAGCCTATCAAAGGCTTTTATTTTGGCTCGGCCTGACCTTTTTAAAAGCCTAGCCTGGCCTGGTAGTCTATTTAAAAGCCTATTTAAAAATCTTCTTCACATTAAATCTTTAATATTCCTAGTTGTTTTTACCAAAAAAATAAAAATAACACACCTTCTATAATAGGCTAAACAAGGCCTTAATATATAATTTGCCTTAATTTTTAATCTAACGTTAATTTAGTTGATGGTCCTAAAAATATATTAATAATATAAACAGAAATCACCAAATGATATAAAATAATCTAAAACAAAAGAAAACCTCATACTTGAGGTAGTATCATTCAAGTCTATCAAACCAACATATTAATTATTACAATAGAAAAATAAAGCCTACATCTCCATTCTATTTGAACAGAACCGGTGCATAAAATATCTACCAATAAAATTAATAGTAACGTCATTTCATTATTAGCTCCTCCATATCCACTATAAGATAGGATATGATAGGATATGATTTTTGTATAGAAACGTAATAGGATATGATAGGATATGATTTTTGTATAGGAACGTAATAGGATATGATAGGATATGATTTTTGTATAAGAATGTAGGATATGATAGGATGTGATTTTTATTTGCTCTAGAATAAAGGAAACCTAATAGGAATAGAAAAAGGAACTGTTAACAGAAATAAGAAAACTAATAAAAATAATGAGAAATATAAAGAAACTCACACCTTGTAATTAAAATTTTACTTAATTATAGGAATGAAATCTGCTAGTTTTTTTAAAAAATAATATTAATTGTACCCAAAAAATAATATATATATATATATATATATATATATATATATATATATATATATATAGGTCGGCCTATCAGGCTTATAAGGCTTTTTAATATGCCTAAGCCTGACCTATTTAATTTAATAGGCTTTTAAAAAAGCCTGAGCCTAGCCTTTTAATTAAATAGGTCAGGCCAGACCAGACTTTATGTAGGCCAGGTCGTAGGCCCCTGTAGGCCGGCCTAGCATATTCCCACCCCTAATTACAAATAGTATAATTTTAAAGTGGTGGGTTCACAATCACAATTTTTTTAACCATGATATTAAATTTTTTCAAGTTTTTGCAAGACTTACTACAATATCATGTTTGATATATTTTTTTAAAAAAACAAATGCATGATTTTAATAAATTTAATAATAATAATAATAATAATAATAATAATAATAATATTTCATTAAATAGGTCAGTCTGTTAAATCTAAAGAGCTTTTTGGATCATCTAAAGCTAGATCTTTTTAATTAAATAAATTTAAATAAAAATCTTGACTTAATTAATATTCTAAAAATGTTTTTATCTTAATTATACTAAAATTTACACTCTTGTGAGTGGTATGTGCTCTATTTTTAGTCTTAAAGTATAAATATGCTAAATGCATGGAGTGAAATGAAGAATCTCAAGAAAAGAGGTGATATAATAAGTAATGGAAATAATTTTTGAATGATGCTATGTTAATATAAAATCTTACGGCATTTTCCTTGGTCTCTAACTTCAGTTACAGCTCCTTTGTCCCTCCAATCTACAGAATGAGGAAGATTATCCTATTACAGAGAGAGAAAAACAAAAAATATATCATTTCAGCAATGCATGCCAAGCTTTCAATATTCAATCAACATTTCTGGTGGGGTGAACAAAAAAAAGAGTGTTCACAGGTCCTCTTTGAAGATTGTTGGCAAACAAATAATTAAGATGATCTCAGAAATTATCAACTGCTCTCAAATCCAAAAAGTTCTATACTTTAGGTTATCATCAAAAAACATTTTTTACCTGAATTATAAGATTAAGAAAATTACAGCCCACATAAAGTGTTATTGTTTTTATATGGAATAAGGGCAAGATTTCTCATAGAGAGCTTAAGAATCTCTCATGGATGACGAACCCTATATGGAATAATGCTTGCTTACATTTTCAACAATTAATTTATTACAGCAATAAAAGTCTGAATCCAATTTGACAACCTCATCAAACAGATATTTTTTCAAGAAGGTACAACATTGTAATAAGCCAAATGTTCCAATTACAACATGTAGACCTCTAACATGTGAGAAACAAGGGAGCTTTCTCTTTTTTCCCTTCCTTTTCCTACTTAAGTAAGAAATCTAAGGTAGGTCAATAACAATCTCACTCAGTTATGCATATGCTAGGCAGAGCAAGCCAAACATTACTTGAAGGAAAAAAAACACATCATTCAAAAAGCACATAAAAGAAAAGTAGAAGCATTAGTTACAAGAGTAGAAAAGCATACAATTGATGACAAGTAATGCAGCAGCTATAGCTTTTTATGGAGATGGAGTCCAATAAATTCCTGCATCTTCTATCCCTTAATAAGACCCAAACTGAAGCTCATCTAGCCTCGCTTCATCATCCCACATTCCATCGTAACTATCACTGTCATCAACATAGTATTCTCCCATGCCACCAGCCACAAAGTCCCAGGCCAAGTACTTTGATGACAAGTAACACCACCTTCATTAATTTAATTTTCTTCCAGCCCAAGAGATATACAATGTCCTAGGATATCAACTTAACTAAATGAGTACTATTTAGTGTGAAATAACAGCATTAAAACTATACTAAAATGAGTCAAATTTACAGCCTAATGCTACACTTGTCAGCACTTAGCACAATAATAAAAAAAACTACTTATCCACAAGATTTACCCTAAAGTCTTAAACTGCATGTTATTTATTAAAATTGTGCACTTCGGTTTACTTTTCAGCAATCAAAGTGAAGATGCTCTCAGTTTGGAGGCCAAAAACATTGAGTTTGTGGAGGGTTCCACAACTTCTTGTGATAAGCATCTCAAGTAGTCGATTGAGTTGGTCGGGCTAGCATCGGTTGCTCCAATCCTTGATGTCTATCTCTTACCAGCAGTAAGGTCTAGTTACTACATTAGCCCATGATTTGCACACCCTAGGGATCACTGTTACCCTTTCCTGAAGAGAAAGATTGGTGAAGATTACCCCGAGTGCATCAGGAATCAATTCAGCCCAACTTTGAAATTCACATGCTTCCTCCATCCAATCTATAAACTAACAAAATTTTGAACAGAGATGCATATAATAATTAAAAGCATTAAATACAGAGATGCATATAATAATTAAAAGCATTAACAAAAAAAATGGAACTCTTTACAGAAAAAACAAAGATGAAAAAGCATATTCCAAACTTAGTGATTCACACCCACATACACCAAAATATCTTTCACAAGCATGTGAATGAATAGTTTAAATTGAAATATTCTCTGAACAACCAGTAAAAGGAAGCATCTTTCGGAAAGGGTTGGAGAGATAAAAAACTGGAAGATAAGGGGAATTTTGAGGGCACAAAATTAAACTTGCTAAATTGAAGATAATTGAAAAAATCTCAACTTTATATGTTCATCTCACAGACATCCCCAACAACATGAAGCAGAGAAAATATAAAAGCAAGAAAATTCCCTCCCGACAAAAAATAAAAATGTGAATTTTTTGCCTAATAGAACAAAAATTGAAGTACATTTTTTTTTGTGGGGTGAACCCAACCAATGCAGCCTCTTTTTTTGCTGGTGCCTCTATGATGTCGTCGGCGGCTACTGCTCTGATCATTATGGAGAACTTGAGGGGCTTCGAGTTGGAGAAGGAAAGGCGCGGTCAAAATTAGTGGCGCGGCGCTACGCGAGACTGAGTCTAGTGTTTTATCAAAATTATATATATATATATATATATATGTGTGTGTGTGTGTGTGTGTGTGTGTGTGTGTGTTAAAACTTAAAGATGTGTTTATCACAAGACGATCTTAAATTATCTTCCATTTAATTTCAAAAATGCCATTGATTTTTTTTACAGTAGTTTCTAAGACGGTCTTTGATGTAACCGTCGTAGAGTTCATTCTAGAAACACTTATATTTACGATAATGCCACCGCATTATTAACTAAGACGGTTTTCTCGTGACCGTCGTAGAAGGGACGTCGTAAAAAAGCTTCTTTTTAGTAGTGTTTGGTCTAGATGTAAGCTTCATCTCCAATCTGACATTGTGCAAGCTCACCCATGTTCTTTTGCTCACTAACAGCAAGGTGCAAACTCTTTAGATAAAAACAACCACATTGTCTCTACTCAATTTACCAAATTACAGGTGGCTTTCTTTTGTGACTACCTTACATTTGTTCTTCTTCGTAGTCTTGTATACTATTTACCCATTTGTCTGTTGATTAAATTTATCTTCATACTTCTTTTTGCTAGTGTCTTACTAAGGTTTTTAATATGGTATCTACATGTAACGCATAACAACCAAAACTTTAAGTTATTGCCTAGTAGCCTAATTATTTTTGCCTAATATACCTACCATTGGATTTGTCTTAAATTATTTATCCCATATTCACATTGAATTCATAATTCTTCTGTATTTATGTGTATGTAGTCCTAAATTCAATGTTTACTTTGAGACTTATGATGGAGATGCTCCAACTTATTTAGTTAGGGTATCTTTATACAAATGTCTTTCATTATTGTGAGTGCTAGTCTAGCATTGGTCTAGTCCATATACTAATCCTAGCCCAACAAGTGAAGTGAATATAGTTAATGAGTTTAACACTTTCAGTTATTTTGTTTTTGTTTGTTGCTTCACTAGGCCATATAGAAAGGAGATACATAGAAGTGTCGCATGGTGCATCTTGGGCAGAAGTAACGATGATAACATCAGGTTTTGACACAACACGGAGATTTTATGTGGATGTTGTTAAGGTAATTCATGCTTGAAACTTTGCCAAATTGTGGGCAGTCTTGATGACATGTTTTCTATGCCCAGGCATACCCACTATGAATTATTATTGAAATGGGAGACTTATGTAAATTTTCCTTCCTCTGCTGCCTAAAGCTTTGCCTTTAGGGTCAAACATTGGAACTAGTCATTTCTCAGTTTTGGTCAAGCGACATAGGGAGTCATGAGATCGCGAGTATGGATTTTGAGGTACTTGAATTCTTATTCAAATGAACTTTATTTTATCATTGAATTTAATTACCTTTATGGGTTCAAATCAATGGCATTTTATCGAACTTTTTCTATCTGTTGATTATGTATTTGAAAACATGTCTTCTAGAATATCTAGTTATCAATGGGACGAGTCTTTGCTGATATGTTTTTTCTTCTAGAATGGTAAATTGGTTATTAGCCCTATTTTTTCTTAATAATTATATAAAGGACGAGCCTTTGATGATATGTTTATTTCTTCTACAATGGTATGTTAGTTTTTTTGGGTAAAGTGATTCATGTGTGTTTTAATGCCTTTAACATTTAAACAGACCATGTATATTGTGAATTAGGATAAGGTATATGTTTCACGCATACACAAATTGTGGTTCCCCCAGGAATAAGATTTAAGTGCATAGAAAGATGTAGTGGTAACTGATAAGGAAAATGAAAAAAAATAATGGTATGGCTAAAAATAAAAATATAAAAAATTCAAAAATAAATTGTAAGACGGTTCTTAATTAAGAATCATCTTAGAACAATTACAAATCGTCTTAGAACAATCACATTTTAAGACAGTTCTTAGCTAAGAACCGTCTTAGAACAGTCACATTCTAAGACGATTCTTAGCTCACATTTTTTTAAGACAGTTTTTTACATAACCATCATCGTTCATCAACACTTTCAATGTCATTGGCTTCAAAGACGATTCCACAACCGTAAACCGTCTTTAAATGTACTTTAGAACCAGTGTTGAATGTCACTTTTGTAGTAGTGAATTAGTCTGTTGCAGGTTTAATAATAGGATATAATTTAGTTTAAGTTAAATTATTTTATATATCTCCCAATAATAAATACATAGCACACGTAAATCAGTTTATAAACCATTTTTCTGCTTCTTCCAATGTAAATCATTTTATATTAATTACTTGATTTTTTTAATAGATTTTTAATATAACAAATTATTAACAATTAATTACTAATATATTCAAATATTTATTTAAAGTTATAATGTCACTTCAATTTTTTATATTTGTGATTTGTAGATCCTTAATTAGGGTAATTAATGGAGAAAAATTGAATAAAAAAGTATAAATACAATTGGGAATAAAAAATTTACAAATCCATAAAATTCAATTTTTATATTCTGGGAATATGGGTTATAGATGGCTAAAATATGTTTTCTATCCCCATAAATATTGAAATGGTTCGAATATGTCTCAGTAACATTTTAAATATGTTTTTTGTCCTTGTAAAATATAAATGTATGATACTTTGACTTGGAGCTGGATTCAGGAAATTCGATCCTACATGTCAATGTTAACGTATCAACACGTCAAGTTTTAATTGACACCCGACATTAGATTTTCAGTCTCTCTTGTCAAATTCTAATAACAATGGAGAATTAGTTTAAGGTTTGCAGTATGGCAAAAAATAATGTTCAATCCTTTATCTTCTGGACTCCAACCCATCGAGCAAAATCCACCCACCTACTCACAAATGTGTAAAAAATAATAAATAGGACTGAAAAGAAAGAGAATGCTTATGGAGTTATGGTGCATATGAATAGAGAAAAATTGAGCTAAATCAATATCTTACAATAGCGAACCCCAGTAGGTATTGGCAGTTCTAATGGTAAAGTATGTTGCGGTTAGTATAAGCTTGTTTCGGTGTAGTAGTGGTTCTAGAATCCGTTGTTCAATAATTCCTGCAAGTACTTGGTACCTGATCACAAAGACAAATCCTTAATAAGAGATTGTTAAGGATTAAAAATATATTTAAACTTTTTTTTTTTCTAATAGAGATCCTCATTATCTACAAATTTTGCAACTGTGACAGGATACCACTAGTGCATAATTTTTTCTACTTGCAAAGTAATGACACCATTAAAATCACTAGCTTTTCCAGCTGAAAGATATTTTGGAACAGTATTTACTAGTTTCTCTTCATTGTCAAGTGGGTTTTTGTACTTGATCCTAGCATTAAAGGATTTTCTGTAATCCCATTGTTAGTATCAGAAAAATATCTATAATTTTGTTAACCTTCTTGTTGTAATCTAGTTCGTTGTTTAATAAATTAGGCTAAATTAATTTTTTTCCTCCAAACAAATCATTTTGTAAAAAGATATAAAATATTGAGGGACAAATTAAACACTTAATTACACCAATAAATTACTTCATTTACCAAACAAGTTGGGTGGACATTTCCCTAAGATAAATAAAAAATAACAACATGTTTCAAATAATGCTTTGTATAGCATTACAAACTTCCTTTTAGGTAACAATTGCAATTTTCATCGATTTCAAATCCACTCCTAATCAACAAAAAAAAAACATATGCATTCCAAAAACAAAAAAATCATAGCAGTGCAGGGTATTTCATTCCTAAAGTCTGGATGCCTAACCCAAAAAGTGAGTCTTTCAAAATATCATGTGTTTTATCTAGGAAAACCCACACTAGTTTTCTTTTTTGGTGTACAAGGTATTCCTCCTTAGGTGAAAGTCAATAACTAATTTCCCAAGTTACTGAGATCTATTTAAAGGGTTGACTTCTCTCAACAAATATTTTTTCATACACACGAGTAGCCAGGGATCAAACCCATGATCATGTGTTGAAGGAACAAAATTATCTACCAATCATGTCACACCTTATTAGTAAACCACACGATTTAGATACTCAATTAACACATGAAAGTAACTTGGAGTGCAATCAATTCATCTATTCACAACTTTTGTTCTTTTGATGGGATATCAAATACTCAAAGAATACTACAAAATTAGTAGAAAGATGAGGATAAGACACAATTATTGTAGTTAGTTATGTAAATGGAATACCTGAGGTTGCTAATTACAACCATGTAAACTCCAAATGCTACACTGGTTGATATTATAGGTAAATTCTCAGCCTCGGCAGTAAATGTTTTATTAACAGCCTTCTGTACATTGATCAATGCATTTGTTATACCTATGCCAACCTGAAAAGGCATTTCCACCGGTCACGCTACATACGGATACATGGATATTCTGATTATTTGTTTTAATTTTTACAGACATTCATATGTTCAATTCAAATTATAGACAAAGCAGGCTGATGATAAATCTCAAGTTCAACTTTTTTATATTATTTTGCATATTGAACTTCACATATGAACTTATTGTTGTGGGGCTTATAACACTAGGGAGATTTACAACTATGGACCATAAGAAATCACATAAGTATATTTGATATCATATTTTAACTTAAAATTTTAAAGTTCGGATTTATGGATCTTATTCTCATTTATGTGATACTCAATTTTTCTTTCCATCCGATGTAGGGCTTTACCTCACACTTGTACTTTAACAATCTCTCCCTCAAATGTGAGTCTATTTCCCATTATAGTCTCTCCGTCAAATGCAAATCATTTTTAATCCACGAGTATCCAATGGTGGCCCTTAGAGATTAACCGTAGCTACCCCGACCCATCTTTCCATTGCCGCCAACATGAATACCTTGCACTGCCACGCTCTCCATCAAGCCACGACCATGGGACAAATCGTCTAACCTCCGTGCATGAACTCATTCATCAGGAAGACTTTCAATACAAGAAATTTTTATGTCTATGGATCTCGCCAACTCCATTATATACTCGTTTGAGTCGACGGTCATAAAGTAGAACCATCCACTTTGATAATTGTTGTGCAACTAAGGGAGATTATAACATTGATGAGGTTTACACCAATGAACTATAGACAATCATATAAGTGAATTTGACATCACATTTTAATTGAAAACCTTAAAACTTAAATTTATATTTTATCGTTAAAGGCTAGCCTAATTTTTTTTCCTGTATATTTCGAAGATCAGCAGAATTCCAATTTTAAGGACCAAGAGCAAGTTTCAAAGTGGTGGAGAAATTTTTAAGAATTTGCCAAAATCCTATAACAAGCAAAAAGGGTATTTTTGTAAACAAATAATGTTAATTTACCAATGAAGCACCGGTGCCAACTACAAATAGCTTTGCGCCGTTCCGCTGCATAAGAGATGGAGATGATCCTCATTTTATTGGGAAAAAATTATGTGACTTGCTTTAAATGATCCAACACATACCACTATAGCACCTATTCTTTGTAGAAGGGTATACGATGTTCCAGGTAAAGCCACCTGTAGAGATTATCAACTTCTAGTCATGATCCACCGTAACATATTTTTTTTGTTTACTTAATCACGGTAACAATTATAACTAAAATTAAAATGATTAAATAAGTTTTAGGTTTTTTTAGTCCTTGATAAAAAAATTTCTTATTTTCAATAATTGATATATTAAAAGTTTTGTTTTGAATCTTAATCATCAGTTAAGTAATCATGTGACACCATCTCAACAACTAATATATATTGAAACAGCTCTTAAGATTGTGTCATGTTATCATTTAAACCGATGACCGAGACTTAAAATAAAATTTTTAATATATTAGGAATTCAAAATAACAAAAAATATTATCAAGAACTCAAAATAATATATATATATATATATATTAAAGATATCAAACATATTTAAAGCAATTATAAAATAAAGAAAGAAGAAATGAAGAAAGGCAGAGTGTTAACCTGAAAAGCATTATCAGGACAACCATAGAATAATTTAGCAATGGGCCCAGCACTGACTGCAAGAGGAGGTTTGAGAGAAATAGTGGGTGCAGGAAACCACACAAGCACAAAACCTGTTACAATGCCTGTTACCTAAGATAAATTTAAAAACTGAATTAGGCGGTTCCCGTATATATATATATATATATAATATGTGTGTGTGGACAACATACAAATTGAGTTCATCAGAGTCCACAGAGCTGATTAAAATATGATTAGTGACCAGACAGCTTCTAGGGATGAATAGTAAACAACATGTGGATTGGCTTTCTATCGAGTAGGCATAAATAGATAAATTATTAAATCAATATTTTTTACCACCTAATGTTTGTTTGAATAATATGATTCTACCATTTTGTTGATCTATATATGCGAATTGGAAACCTAGCTAAGGCATCAAGTGTAGTTCACAAACTCGGCACATTAGTAGAAAAGATAGAGCTGACACATTAAAAGATAATTATTTTATATCTTCTTCTAATTATATATTTTCGTTTGAATTACTTTAAAATAATTATTTTAAAAATTAACAAATTTATTATGCAAATGAATTATGATTGAATGATTATATAAAACTTTTTATATTATCAACACATAATCCTTATTCCCTTAAAAGTATGTTTAATCACTCATTTGATAATTACAAAAAATATTTCCTTTAAATTCTTGCACGTACCAGTTTTAATCTTTTTAATTCCTACACATATCATTTTAATCCCTTTTAATTTCTAAAATGAGAACTAAAACAGATTAAAAGTGATGCAGGAGTAGGAACTAAAAGGATATGTTTCTAAACAGAGGATAAAAGGCCTTTATAACTACGAGATCAAGAGAAATGTTAGGAATAATTGATACACTCTTCTAAAAATAGACTCTTTCTTATTAATTAGTTAAAATTTATTAAAAATAATAAATTTTATGAATTATCTTATTTAATGATTTTCTCTCATTTTATTATTTTCAATCTATTTTCAATCAATTTTAATCAATCACATAAAAATATATTTAAAAGAATATGTTATAGAGGATTTTACTAGCATTTCTCGTAACACCAAATTATAAAATCTTGAATAACATCTTGTGGTAAATAACTACAGAATCGAAAAAAGATCTTGTTGATAAGCATACCACATTAGCAACAACAAAATTCAGCTCCTTAGTGAATTTTTCTTTACGGCGCTCCAATTCTGCAGCAGCCTGAAAAGCACACAGGATATTCATTACAGATTGATGAATATTTGTATGATAGATGCTCAGCTAAAAGACACTGATTAAGTAATGGAAATTATATTTTATTTGTTAGGTGATAGGTGAAAATCTCAAACCATGTTTTCGAAGGCCTTGATTAATTCATAATATCATCTTAAATTATGATATTGACACGGTAAAAAATGTCTTCAAGGTAGTTGATGAAAAACCTACTTAAAAAGAAATACGGTTGCATTTTTATAAATAAATATAACATTTTTATGATAGTTTTATAAAAACCATCTTAAAATATTTTTCATTTTTAATTAGGCGCGCCTGTTCCACTTCCCCGTCACTCAACCCTACACACACAAAGTGCCCTTTCGAAACCCTAAAATTCCTCCTCACACTCCTCGACTTCCCTTCCACCACCTTCGCATCCATCCACATCTATGATCATGAACCTTTCAGAGAACTTGGCAATTCCTACCTCCTCGCCGGCGGCAGCGAAGGCATCGTCGCTTCCCAAGCCAATTCCATCCACGACGATGGTCGTTCCTACATCCGGTAACCTCTCTCTCTCTCTCTCTCTCTCTCTTTCTTCCAACTGCGAGAGTGTTCGATTCGTCTTTAAACTCTTTACATTGCTTCATTTTGACTTAATGTGGAACCTAAAATGCAAAATCCGTGGATTACTTATGCCTGATTTATCTGGATTCGTGAACTCCGATGAAGTAGGAGGGAAAATAAAATATGGACTCAATGGTTTAAAAATGAGACAGCGAGAAACTACACTAATTGATGGACTAGAGTTAAATTTAATAATTTATATCTCTTACATCATCTTTGATTATGTGTCAAATATACCACACAACTCTGACTTTTTTCTTTGGGGAGGGATAGATTCGAGAATATAACCTTCAGGAGAACCAAAGCTTCAACTAAGGCACGCGGTTCGGTGTCATTACACATCATAATTTTTGAGGCTGTTGATCGTAATGATATAGGTGGTTCTGCTTATGGTGGACAACGGGAAATTTGTTGCAGTTCTGATTTAGCTAAGATGAGAGTTTGTAAGCAATGGGAGATTATTAGGAGACCTTTTGCAACAAACATTAATTGGGCAGTCATTTTGGATGTACAATTCAAAGGCAGATCTAAAACTGCAAGTCTAAATTCTCAGAAAGTTTCTATCACAAAGACTGGAATGTATAATTTGTTTTTTGTAGCTTGTGAACCCAAGCTCAAGGGCATAGTAATGAGTGGGAAGACAGCATGGAAAAACCCTTATGGGTATTTACCTAGTAGGATGGCCCCACTAATGAGTGGGAAGACAGCATGGAAAAACCCTTATGTTTGCCTTAACATCATTTGGTTTTTTCAATATGTGAGATTTTGGGATGATGTACTGCAACTTCAGCACTGTATCATAACTGTCATTGCTCTTGGATTGTTTGAGATGATTCTCTGGTATTTTGAGTATGTGAATTTCAACAATACTGGAATGAGACCTATTGTGCTCACAACATGGGTTGTCACTGTTGGGGCTATAAAAAAATCAATATCACGACTTCTTATTCTCTCTGTTTCAATGGGTTATGGTGTTGTGCGACCCACTTTGGGTGGTCTTACATCAAAGGTTCTTTTACTTGGAATAACTTACTTTCTAGCATCCGAGTTACTGAATATTACTGAATATGTGGGGACCATCAATGATGTGTCAGGAAGGGCAAGACTCCTAGTTCTTCCTGATGCTTTCTTAAATGCATTTTTGATATTATGGATTTTTACATCTCTTTCAAGAACACTGGAGCAGTTACAAGTATCTTTTCCTCAAATTCCTATTATTTTCCAGCAGCTATATTTTCCCTATTTTGAATCTCTTACTATCTTGTTTTCTCAATATGTTTGATTTTGTGTGTGATTTTCTCAATATGCTTTCTTAAATGCTTAGCAATTCTCAATATGTTAAGTTGGATATATATAGGAAGTTCTCAAATGCATTAGCAGTAACAGTGATCTCCTCAGTTGCTTGGATAGGATATGAGGTAAGGCTTATAATTGTGTTTGAATAACATGTACTTCTTGTAATGAACAACTGAAATTGATGTTTTATCCACACAAAAAAAACTTATATCCCTATTTCACTGTTTGGATATTGCATTGTTGCAAAACAAGTGAAGAAAAAGAAAAAATTTCTGGTTTTGATTGTGTTTGTCACTTTGGCTTCCATTTAATTGTTGTAGAATTTTTTTATCACTATTTAACTTTAAATTGTTATGAAATGTTGTTTTTTCATGGAAATTTGTTGTCATATTGCTTTTGCCTTTCAATTTGTTATCTGGGTTGTAATCACTGCTAATTTTTCTTTTACAGGTATACTTCAAAGCTACAGATCCTTTCAATGAGCGCCAGCAGAGTGCTTGGATTTTAAAAATGCATGCTTTCACCCTCTCCTTAATTTTTTTCCTCAAAAAGTTTCCTTTCTTTTGTTTTCTCTTTCTATTTAGTTTTTTCTTTTCTTTTTCTTTTTTTATTCTATTACTACTACCTTACTTTTATTATTATTATTATTATTATTATTATTATTATTATTATTATTATTATTATTATTTAGGTTTAGAAGTGTGTTATGATTATATTCATCTTTAGAATTTCAATTACATTTTTTTACAGGTTGATCCTTCCAACAACCTTCCTTTGGAGTGTGTCATAAGGAGAGTCTTCAAAAGTTCCGAGAGAGATGAATGTATATGTTGCTCTGCCCTGTTGACACGTAAGTAACCAAGTATGTCTAATGTCTTTTTACTCTTGCATTTTATTAGTTCTTGACTATGAAATGATTATGATTTGTTTTAAGTGCATACCTGTCCAAATACTGAAGAGCACAAAAGCTGATGGATGGTATGTAATAATGTAATGTATAGTCATTGGATGTTCCTGGTCATTAGTGCTGCTTGTGCTACTTCTAATCCTGACTTTAGAGTAATGTTTGTCTATGCATACAATAGTGCTTTAAAAATTAGGATCCCCTGATGTTAATCATATGTTAGGTACTCAAGGGGCCATACAAATAAAGGTAAGGTGTTCATTTTTTTATTATTATTATATCTGTCGTGATGCTCAATGATATTATCATTTTCAAGAACTTTCTGCTTTCCGTATCTGTATTATTCTGCCTTAATTTTTTTGGTTTGAGATTATGTGATTTTGGTTTTATGAGGAGTGTAAGGATTTGCTCCAAAGAGTAAAAGATTGCTTGGTCAAGAGACATATGATTGTAAGCTCTTTTTATTGCTTTGAATTATTCTAAAACTGTGAAATTCATGCAGCACTAGAATAATCCACTTCCATAAAGGAATATAGAGCACAGTGTATTTTGTATACAAGCAAGTCTGTTTTACTCTAGATACTAGATATTTTGTCTTATGCTTTTTCAATGAACAATTTATCGAATTTATTGATGGAATTGAAATGCTTGTTTTAGAAATCATTGGATTATTCTTATAAATAGTTGAATCTTTTTTGCTTTCTCTCAATTCATCTTTCTTTTTTAATTTAAATTTAATAAATAGAAATTAGAAAATTTGTTTTATTTTCATTAGGACAATGAATCTAAATAATGACATTTTCTTTTATACATGGTAGGTGGATATGGAGCGGACAACTAGAGTATTGCATGAGGATATGACAGGGTAAGGTTAGCTTGGGCAGAGAAGAGGGAAGTGAGACACACATGCCTAAATGGTCCTGACAACAACAATTATGGAGCTTATAGATGGGTTGTTCAGTTTGTCACAAACGCTAATCGATTGGAAAAGATATTTTTCCCTATCTTCTGGGGCCTAATGACTCTCAGGTACCTTCGTTTTCTTGATTTTACATATGTTTAAAGTCTTGTATTCTTTTGATGGTGTTTTTCATTTGTCGTGCTTATATATATTTGGCATGCATGAAATATATATCTTCTTTTTGAAATTTTCTCTTCATATATATTCATCTTTTGCAGCTGCAATTATTTTTGTACTATAATCACATTGGGGTTACCTTATGCATGCTATAAATTAAAACTCATGACCTGATGCATAATATCTAAATTTTGATCCTAACAAATTTTTCACTTTCAATTATTAACTATTATATAATTCTCTATAAAATTAAAGAGAGAGAAAGAGCAAAGCAAGAAAGAAATAATTAAGGAAGGATATAGCAAGCCAATCCGGAAAAAAACTTGAAAGGCTATGCGTTTCTACAGCATGAGATTTTCTTATCATTAGTATTATTTAAACTTTGATATTTATTCTTGTTCATGATTACTCTAAAGTCTAAATCCTATCTTTGTTGATGTGATAAGCACTTTTGGAAACCTAGAAAGTACAACTGAATGGCTAGAAGTAGTTTTCAACATCATTGTGTTGACCAGTGCCTTCTTCTTGTCACTATGTTGATTGGAAACATCAAGGTAAACACAACTAGCCAGGCTATATAAATAAGTGCAAATCCAAACCAATAATTAATCAATCACATTCATTTCAGTTCATGCATTAATTTGGTGATGTAAATATTTGTTATGAAATTGTTTCGAGTTATCATTTCAGTTCATTCATTATTTCTGAATATTAATTCTAGAATTTTTATTTTCAGTGTATGCTTATAAATTCATGATGTCTTCTGCAGACAATTGGCCATCAGAAGATGTTCTTGCTCACTATTGCTTGTGACATGCAGATATATTCAGGTTTGACCGTTTGAAAACTGTATTTTGTTTTTTCTTGAAGATTTTATTCTGAGTATAGCTAGCATCTTTTCACTGTTATTTTTCTGTTACCTTTTGCTGGTATAATTTTTTTTATCATTGGTATGCATTTAAATTCTCAGATTCACAACCACCTGCTAAGAAGAAAAGAAACCTACCAGGGAATCCAGGTATCTTTTCTCTAATTAACAACTATCTCAGTTTCGTAACTTTTTTTTTTTCATTTAAATATATAAAAACATTTTTGTTTTCCCTTTTTCTTTTTTTATTTTTATCCCCATGATAATTACTAGACTAACATTGTAATTGAGAATTTGATCGCTTGATGTTGCACATGATATAGAAACATTTTATTGGTAGTTACAGTCAGAGACCTACTCTCCTAAAGCTTAAGCTATTAGGTAATGTCACTAGTGACTTATATCTCTACTACCAAGTCTTTTTGTAAACTTTGCTCTGTATTAACTATCTTTGTTTATATATATGATTTAATTGAGTATGTATTTAGCACTCAAAAATATTCACTCAAGATCAGTCTTCTCTTATTTAAAGTTGTATTGGTATTTGTTTCTGCAATTTTTACTGTCATTAGTTGATACAAGTTGTAGGCAAATTGTTTTTCTATAAATTCACAAGTTCCCCAAAGAGAACAAGCCATATGTATTTGGAATGACTGCTTCTCCTGTCAACTTGAAGGGTAGTTATTAACTGAACTTGGGATCCTGTGCTCTCTTACTGATTTTTTCAAGCTGAAATTTGTGTTGAAATTATGCGATTTTAGGTATAAGAGAGAGGAAGAGAGAAGTGGCGTTGCTGTTGATGCACAAGCATGGCAGCAATAAGAAACAAGCTTAGTTATTTTTATAACTATATGGCTGGTAGCAACAAGATAGGCTATATGATTGTTTGATTAGTTTCCAATATACTAAAATAACATATTATACATGTTTTATTGATAATTAATACTTTTCATTTTTCTTTAAAATTACAAATATCATCTTATTTTTAAAAATAAAGAAAATAATTTTTAATTTTTAGAAAAGACATTCTAAGATGATTTTGTCAAAATCGTCTTATAATCTTTAATTTTTTTAAAAAAAATATTTTTTTAAAAATATTTTAAGACAGTTCTCTTAAAAATCTTTAGAATGTATAATTTCTAAAACGATTTTTTGGCAAAATCATTTTAGAATCTTTAAGTATCATGTTCAACCAACTCATTTAGACCATTTGATGCTTAAATAACGGTTTAAATTTTAGAGATGAAAGCAAGTTAAATTTATCTGGAAAAAAATCTTAAAACATTTAACCAGTAGAAAAAAAAATCACAGAATTATCTTAAATGTTAATAGACTAATTTCGGGATGTGAAAACTATAAGCTAAGTATATGTCATCATTGCATTTGGATGTGCGTGGCTGATTTCTGGTCAGAAGTTCGTAAAACTAAAATATTTTAGAGGCTTTCAAGGAGATCATGCAACATAATTGCAAATGGAAATAAACACGGGAATGCACAAACGACAAGAAAAAGAAAAAAAAAAAAAGTAACATGC
This sequence comes from Glycine soja, assembly GCF_004193775.1. Classification (NCBI taxonomy): domain Eukaryota; kingdom Viridiplantae; phylum Streptophyta; class Magnoliopsida; order Fabales; family Fabaceae; genus Glycine; species Glycine soja. Next base: position 12,129,529 of record NC_041012.1, on the reverse strand, counting down.
ATTAGCGCATTTTTTTCCCTCCCCCGTCCAAAAGGAGAATTACTGCACTGATAATTTTTTCTGAGAAAAAACAAATTAATTACAACCAGTCTATTTTCCATTACAGTAAAATATAAAGAGTAATTAAACATAAAATAGGTATTTTTATTTTCTTAAATCTGTAATTTTAATCCTTAATTTTTTAATTGAAATATTTTATCTTTTATTTTTAAAATTTTTATAATTTTAGTATCTTATTTTTCAATTGAGATATTACATATATCTCTCACTAATTTTAAAAAATCTATCATTTAAAAAATCAATCATTTGATCAATTTTTAAATGTTTATTCATGTATTTTATAAATGTTGATTAATACGTGTTTATTTATTATTCATACAATAAAATGTTTTTTAAAATTATTTAACTGCAAATAAACTTAATTTATTAAAGAAAAAATAATTAAAAAATATATAATTAAATCTAAAATTGAAAAAAAAAACTAAGATTAGTAAATTTTTAAAAGTAAACAACGAAATATCTAAATTAAAAAAATAAGAGAATTAAAATCATAAAATTTTAAAAAATGAAAAATAAAAGAAGGACTAAAATGATTTTGAAAAACTTAAAAAGACAAAAAAAAAATATTTTATCCTAAAATATAATGACTTTATTCATTAAAAAAAAAAAAAAAAAGTTGGATGAAAGGAAAACCTTGGTGAAGATGATAACAACACACTCGATGAGAAGCTTAGCTAAGAACAAATCATCTGCCAGCAACCTTTCCCTGAAGCCTCCGAACTTGAGCAACCACCCCAACACAGCTGATTCCTCCAACTGGAACAACCTCCGCACTATCGAACCCGGCACCCTCCCTGCCGTAACCGCCGCCGCCAAATCCTCCGGGAAACTCTCCAGCGACCTGCCAGCCTCCGCCAGCGCCACCATCACCTCTTCCCGATTGCGGTCCCTCTCCTCCTCCTCTTCATCACCGCCGCCGCCACTTTCGCCGCCGCCGCCGCTCCCCGACGACCTGCCACCATCCCCAGCTGAGGAGATGGCCAAGGGCGGCCCGATCTAAAGCAAAATTTAAGAAAAATATTTTACTTTAAATGTGAGAGATTTAGTAGGTCTTTTTTACCAACATACATACACTTCTTGTCAACATATATGGGGTTTTTTGTTTTATAAAACTAATAGTATTTTTTTTTTGTTGGTGGGCTTTGAGCTTTAGTTGTATTACCCTAGGACCAACCCTGGAGATGGCTGTGACTGTAGTGGGGAAGAAATGAGCGGTGGACGTGATGAAAGTGCAATGTTTGAGCTTGGAAGGGAAGAAGATGAGAGTTCCATGGGGGATTGTGATGGTGCAGGTTTGTAGAGAGGGGTGGTTGTAGTGAGAGAACAAGTGTTGTGTGGAGAGATTGGAGAAGGAAGCTAAGGCCATTTGTGTGCGAGGGAGAGAGAGAGAGAAAGAAGTTGGTGACTGTTAAAGAATGGAGGGAGAGGCGTGAGAGATGATAAGGTAGTTGATAAGCTGCGTACTTCACTATATTCATTCTTCTATTTCTAAACTTTTTATCAAACAGTGCGATTGAATCTGAAAAAAAAAAAAAAAAACTTAGCATAGTTGATTTCCTAGTAGTGAATTATTTGTGGTAAGGGTCTTGTAAAAGAGGGTGAATTGAATTAATATTTTAAAAGATTTGACTTAGTTTTTTTTATAAACACGGTGTTATTTAAAAAAATTAAATATATAATTTTTATGGTATTTAATTATATATATATATATATATATATATATATATATATAAGAGAGGAAAATAGGATAGTTTTCGAATATAAAAGGCGATGAATGAGGTGGTTTTAGAAAAATAATTTAATAATAATGAGTTGTGCCAAAAGAAAAACTTTGCAAGATGAACTTAAAAAAATAACCTTTTAAAATTAATGCGGGGATTGAAAATCAAAATACACGGTTTCATTGAAAATGATTAGCAATGAATGAAAAAAAATAAAGAAGTTCGGTAGATAAAATTAAGGTTTAAGTTTTTTATACCTCAAATATAGGTGGTTTTTAGATAATTACCTAATATTCATCTTTTTTTAATCAAGTAATTGAAAAAAAATCTTAGTTTTATTTTAATACAATCGCCTTTTGATAATGTAGTAAAATTAGAGAATTAATCACAAGTAGTAAAATTAAACTGAAAATTTTTTGGATAGATATTTGACAAAAAATGAATTTTTAGATAGTAATTCGAAAACAACCTATTTTTCCAAGTATGAAAAACTTATTTAAGTCAATCTAAAAAATAATTTTTTAGTTAATAAATGATAAGGAAGAATTTTATCAAAATAAATAATTTAATTTCAGATAAAATGATAAATGATAATTTTTATTATTTTATTGAAAATAAAAATGAAAATGATAATCGTAAATTTAAGTTATATTTAAAAGCAAATCTTATAAGTCAATAACAAAAAGTTGTTTCTTAAACACTTTTATTTGATCATATGTTTATAAACTTATTAAAAAATTAAAGATTAATTAAAATAACTTGATAAACATATATGTAATTTACTTTTATATAGATTTAAAAAACTTTATCCTATTTATTTTTTTAAGATAATTTCTCATTCAAAATAAAAAATACATTAAATTAATAAGATATTTTTTATTGGTAGGAATTAAAAAAATACTATTTGAAATTTACAATAACCCACCTATCTATTTATCATGTTTAATCAACTGAACTAGATTAATAAGATAATATTAAAGGTGAAATTAAAGAGTTAAGATGCATACATTTAATATTTGGATAAAGTTAAAGGAGAACCCAACAAGATCAAATGGTAAGATATATATTTTGGGTCCAGATTGAAGGAAGAGTGAGGGAAGGCATAACATGTTACATGTGTACATTGATCATAGACCATAAAACACCAATTTTATATGGTTTAAATAAATTTTTCATGTCCTATATTAAATAGTTTTTTCATATCTAAAAAATATATCATTTTCATATTACTACCTAAAAATTCATTTTTGTCAAATATCTACCTAAAAATATTTTCGATTTTATTTTATTACTTATCATTAGTCATCTTCCGTTAAGTGATGACGTGATAGACAGAGTGTCACTTCATCACGACCAATCACTGACATGTCAGTGCCACATCATTGAAGGTGATGGCATGACAATGAGTGTGACAAGGCGTGATGATGTGATACTTTGTCTGTCACGTCATTACTTAACGGAAGGTGACGTAATATGAAAATGACCTATATTACATGTATGAAAAACTTAATTAAGCCTAAAATTAATATATTAATGAGTATCATTTAAAAAAATGACTTGAAGGATACATTATAGGGATAGAAAATGTTATAGGTTAATTATTCTTTTATAAAAATTGAATATTTACATTTTATTTTATAGGTTAATAATTTTCTCTCTATAAATATAGGTCCAATTTATGTAATCGATTAGCATTTCTCTCTATGAAGGTCATAATTTCATCAAATTTTATCTATACGTATAGGGGTGTTCACGGGTACGGGTCACCCGCGAATTCAAATTGACCCAAATCAATCTGAACAGTTTGGATTGAGTCATTATGTATTTGGATCAAAATCGAATCAAAACGATTAAAACTGTTCATACACGGGTTGGGTCACGGGTTTAGATTTATAGATCTGATCAAAATCAAACTAAACCAATCAAAATCAATAAAAAAAAATTGTAGAGTTCTTTGGTTTGATTTGAAATACTGCTAATATTGGGATTCAAAATATTGGAATTGTAAGTGTTGGAACTATTAGTGTTGGAACTTCTTCAGTTATTACTTTTAGGTACATTGTTATTTAATTCGTCTTTTCTTCATATTTTTTTTTCAAGTTTATAATATTAATTAATCATATTTTGTTCATTTTTTTAGCGAATTTGGTTGCAACAAATCTGGTTGTAGCAAAGCTTATTACAATAAATTAGTTTGTAGCAAATAGTTGTGATTCAAACTATTATAGTAAATCTCGTTGAGCAATATTTGGTTTTAATTTGTATTAGTCTATTTTAGAATATTATGTTGATGGTATTAAATGAATCAATTTTACAACTTTCAGACATTTGATAATATTGTGTTAATTGTATTGAATATTTGGATGGATCATGATATAAAATAGTAGTTCAAAGAAAAAAAATCAAATTAAAATGGGTAACTCATTGGCCAGAACCGAACCAAACCGTTCATGAAAGAGTTGGGTTGGGTTGGGTTTAAAAAAATTGTGAAAACCGAACAGAACCAAGCCAATCAAATTTGATTGGGTTAGGTCCTGAATTTGGCCAGAACTGGCCCACGAACACTTGATAAGTGTTATGCATACATTATTTATATATTTAAATCACATGGCAATTATCTAATTTTCTTCTCTTTTATTGCTTATTTTGTGTCAAAATAATAGGAACTTAGCTTTTTCTGAGTTTTTATCTGGAAGATGCTAAAGCTAATCAATTTATAGTGATTTTGGTTATATTTTTTGTAGAGATACAACAGTTGTTTGGAAGAGGATTGAAGAACTAGAGTGTCGCGCTCAATGCGACAAACTCACTTAGCACAAGAAGTCACCTTGGAAGCCAGCTATCACGCACAAGCATGCTAAGCACGCACCCTGCGGCTTAGCATGTGGTCACTTAATCTAGCTGCACATGTGCGCGTAGCGCGAGCATCGTGCTTAGCGCATAGTGGCAATGTTGAGTTAATGACAAGTAGAAAGATATTTTGAAAAAGGGGATATTTATTCATTGGCTAGCAGCATAGCGTAAAAAGCAGAGCAAGAAGTAGGGAAGCCATTGGAGGAAGAAGGAAAAATCACTCTCTGGAGCACCAAAAAATCCATTTCATTCCATTTTTCTTCCATTCTCTTCCACCAAGATTGGGATTCCACCAGGTTTACCTCTGAGGTTGCCTGGATACGATACATTGAGAACGTTCATCTTCGAAACATCCTTTCGAAGAGGAACGTCGAGCTGGTTCCCACACAGTATGATGAGTTCTTAGATGAACTCCATAGAAGGCACTAGAACAGAAAGCTCACCAGGCTGCCAGACAACGACATTGACGTGGCCTTGGTTAAGGAGTTCTATTCTAACATCTACTACCCGAAGGACGACTCTCCGAAACAATGCATAGTCTGAGGGAAAGTGATCAAGTTCAATGCGTAAACGTTGAACAAATTTTTGGAGACACCAGTGGTATTATAGGAGGGTGAATGCTACCCTACCTTCTCTCTCAGTTCCTCCACACCTACCCAGACCACCAGGCCATAGCAGCCAAGCTTTGTCTGCTTGGAGGCCACTTCATGTTGAACACCGAGGGGGGCCCTTGGAAGATTCTAAGGAAGGACGTGACCACTTTGGCTTAGACTTGTAGCATCCTTTCTTACTTCAACCTTGCTCCTACCTCCCATACCTCAGATTTGAATATGAACCGAGCCCACCTAATTTACGGGATTGTGATGAAGATGGACATGGACTTGGACAACATGATATCATCCCAAATCACCCAGATCGCACAGTCCAACTCTTCCAGGCTTGGGTTCCCTACGTTGATTACCACCCTCTGTGACGCCAAGGGAGTCCGCTCAGACACACTCACCTTTGAGTCCCTCAGCCCCATCATTAACTTGGCATACATATAGAAGAATTGTTGGAACCCAACAAATCCTTCTGTAGTTTTTTTGGGGCCCAAAAAGGCTCGAGGTCATGCTGTTCAAGAGACTTCACTAGCACCTCAGCCAATAGTCATTCCTCCTCCATCAACTTCCACTCCTTAGTAGCCGACGACTCCCATGTTGCAAAGCATCCACCATGACCAGTTTCTGATTATGTAGAGCCTCTAACAGATCGCTATCGTGCTCCACCAGCCTATTATGACACCGAAGGACTTCTTTCAGCAAGTAGCTTGGCCCGGGGACCGCTGGAGCTGATACTGCTACAGGACCTTCTGGAGTTAGTGAGGGTGATGTTGCAGATCCTGCTACAAAGCAGGGAGATGATGAGGACTACATCGTAGATGTCTTAATTGCCCAGACAGCTTGGGACCCATGGCCCACACAGGATTGAGGCCATCTAATTCTGGACTTTATTTTATTTTACCATATGTATGATATTTCTTTTGCTGCAGTACTTTTAGTTTACTTTTAAATTTTTTTTTGCATGATAGATAATTGATGAAATGTTTTGGATTGATTTAATTGGCAATTTTTTGCAGTCATGTTTAGTTGAACCGATTGCATGACTAAGATAAATTGTGTCTGATTAGTAATGTTGTGAAGTTTTCGATTTGTTGAGTGATGGTTTTGTGAATTAAATGTGTGTGAGTTAGTCAGTTAGCTTGCATGATAGGAAATTGTGAATGAAAAACTAAACGCTTTATATTACTGTGTGAGTTGTATGCACCTTAATTGCGAAAGAATGAATGATTTTATATTCTCAATTTTGCATGGTTCTTGAATTGCTTGAGTGCATACATGAAATGGATATGATCAAGGCCTTTTTGTTATTTTAATTTCAGGCACTTGGCCAAATAGCTAACCTTATGGTAAATAAATAATTGAAACCCTTACACCCTCTTGAGCCTAAGGGTGAATGAATTTCGTCATTGAACCCTAAGCTAAATGCATATGCTATTGTTGTACACCCTATCTTAGGTTTTAGGAGAACATTGTTATGGATCAAGACAAATTTGTGCCAAATTTGGTGGAGTGTCTTGGGGTGAATTCTGTTGCAGGGATGTGAGTAACAGGCACACAAAGAACCAAAACCATGATTCCATGTTAGCTCAACCAAGTTACAAGCCTAATAAAGTCCTTAGTGATCTATATTGTGTGTGTGCAACTGCATTGTTTAGATGATGTGCAAATTTAAGATTTGTAACTTTAGTTGGTTTGAATGAAATGCATATAACTGAAACACTTGTGTGCTTGAGAAAAGCGCTAGACTTGTGAGGAATGAAGCATGGTTGATCTTCTTTAATACCTATTATGCTTGCTAACCTGTTTCAATCTCTGAGTACATTCTTTGCATAATTCCATCATGAAAACCATGGCAAGTGTGAACTTGAGGGTTGGAAACTGAATTTGTTTGAAAAGTATGCAATTATCTCAGTTGTTGTGATTGGTTACATCTTGAACATTTCCATTGGTCTAGCTTAGTGTAATTTTAGTTTACTTTTGCTTAAGGACAAGCAAAACTTTTTAAATTTGGGGTTTGATAAGTGTTATGCATATGTTATTTTTGTATTTAAATCACTTAGCAATTATCTATTTTTTTTCTCTTTTATTGCTTCTTTTGTGTCAAGAGCATATGCATTTAGCTTTTTTTGAGTTTTTATCATTGAACTCTAATTAGGAACTTAGCTTTTTCTAAGTTTTTATCCAGAAGATGCTAAAGTTAATCAATTTATAGTGATTTTGGTTGTATGCTTTTTGTAGAGATACAACAAAGGATTGAAGAACTGAGTGTCGCACCCAGCACAACAACTTTGCTTAGCGTATAAGGACCACTCAGCCCAAGAAGTCTGCTTAGCACAAGAAGTCACCTTGGAAGCTAGCTACCACGCACACCCTGCGGCTTAGCACGTGGTCACTTAATCTAGCTGCACATGCGCACTTAGTGCGAGCATTGTGCTTAGCGTATAGTGGCGGTGCCAAGTTAATAACAAGTGGGAAGATATTTTGAAAAAAGGGATATTCATTCATTGGCTAGGAGCATAACGTAAAAAGTATAGAGAGAAGCAGGGCAACCATTGGAGGTAGAAGGAAAAATCACTCTCTAGAGCACCAGACAATCCATTTCATTCCATTTTTCTTCCATTCTCTTCCATTTCATCTTACCTTTTGTATTTGTAAGTCTCTCATGACAATGAAAGGATAAACCCATCGTTGTTGAGAGCTCTGCAAACCAAACTCTCTTGATGTGATGATTCTAACTATCTATTTAATGTTATGTTGATATTATTGTTTCTTTTCTATGCTTATTACCATGTTTATGGTCTGATCATCCATTCTCATTTAGTGTTTTAGGATTTAGAAATTGAAAAATATTCATATTCTAAGAACTTAAAAAGAACATCTAGGTGATCCATCTCTAGGGATAAAATGGTATCGTTTAGCCTAATTTATATATGCATCTCTACTCGTAATGCAAATTATTTGATGTAACTCTTAAGGGATTAAGAGTGATATTAGGTGATTTAAGCTCTCTTACATGAGGAATCATAATTAGAGAAGGTTAGTAGATGTGGGCAATTATCGGATTAACGTTAAATAGAAAAAAATCATTAACAATTGCATCAAGAGTAGTTTCGGTAGGCTGAGTCCCCAACACGTTCCATAACTCTGCATCAACATCACTTCACTGCTCTGAATGTTTGTTTCCTCACCCTTGCACATTCTTTGCTTTGTAGTTTAATTTACGTCAAAATTATATTTATGCATCATCACCGAACAAGATTCGACTCAATTCATTAATTGCTTAAGAATTAGATATATACGAACTTTAAGTACAATTAAAGTTTTTGTGGACTTGACACTCGATCTTACCATTTAATTTACTACTTGAACAAATTGATACATTTACCAAGAAGTTAACAACACCCATATATACGTATCTCCTAGATCTATAAGTAGTTTTTATAGAATATTTTTTCTTTTAATTACTATTTGTAATATTATAATACTTTTCTTGTGTGTTCTAATTCAATCCATAGGGTCATTATCATCGTTGGTTTCAAATCTGTTAATCTTTCTAACAATCAGATTTGTGTCTATGCCTTTTTCTTTTCTTTTTTATTTTTATATATTTCAGATTTTCTCTTATTTTCTTAAAATTTATTTTATTTTTATTTGATTTAATGTGGATCTTTCACTTGGATATTTATTTTTTCTCTTCTTGGTTGTGAAATTTGTGGTTCTCCTTTCACTTTTTTTTTTTTTACTTTTCAAGTTGTTTCTCCTTGGTTCATATTCTCTTTTCAATACTTCGATTGATTTCAAGTGCAAAACTCTTCAATTAACTTTATTTCATTTTTTTCCTTGATTCTTTTTTGTTTGCTTCTTCATGTTCATTTTCCATTGTTATACGGTTTTGTTAGGGGTTATTTGATTTATTGTTTTGACAATTTCAATAATGGATAATGCTTAGCAATTTTAGTATTTGGTGGGTGTGAGCACTTTTAATTTTTTTTTCTCCCTCATTTTTGTTTTCTTTGTATTGTTGGATGTTTATTGACATTTTTTTTACAAGTATATTGCCACTTATACATTAAACTTTCAAATTAAATTAGACAGAAGATAATTAAAAGACTTTGGGGGTAAAGTTCAACAAGTCATCTTTTGATAAGGAAAAGAAAAAAACTAAAGCACTAAATACAACTTTGTCTCTGCAACTTATATTTTTTATATGCTATTTTTTCAATATCTTTTTGAAATTTATTTTTATTATTATTATATTATTATTATTCTATTTAAACAAATAACAGCATGTAAAGGACTTTTATCGGAATGTTAATTGTCATCCAAAATATTTGAAGAGCAAAAAAGAGAAAATAGAAGAAGAGCAAGGTTTGTTTGTTGTTGGTTATTTTATGGGATGATATATACCCAACAATAGTATTTTCACTAAGTGGTTCAAGACTTTTTGTGCCAAAGTTGATCCATCTAAGGTTACCATATGTTTTTTCGTCTAATTTTTAATTTATAAAGATAATTTTTTTGGTCATGTAAATATATAATGCAGTATTATAATAAATTTATTTTATTTTGTAGCACGAAATTCTTATAACTAAAACATTCAATGAGTTTCGAGACACAAGTTGTTGTCTAGGAAAGCATATAGAATGGATCCTAATGGAGTAATGGTAATGTACTACTACAGTTTTCGTTAACCTTGGATAATCTTGTATTTTAATATGGTCAATTCTGAATGTCAAAATTTTATTAGTTTCATCATGATCATTTTGTGATGCTTAATTATGTTGCTGAAAATTCGTTTGATATACATATTTTTAACATGGATGCTAAAGAGTTATCTTATCTCATTCTCATTTTATATGGCATTATACGACATCCTTTTGTTTCTACAAATGTTTATAGAATTCCAAAGATCAAAATTTATCCAAATAAGGTCATTTTTAAAATATGCACATTGTATAATTTATTTTAAAATTTTTGAATAAAATAATTATGTGATAAAAATATTCCACTTTTTAATTTATTTTATAAATACATTAGGCATAAACATTTTTAATATTTATTAATTGTTAAATTTTAGTCTTATTTCGTGTCAACGAATGCATATAAATGTAGCATAATTTATAATATTTAGGCAAAATTACATTTTTGGTCCCTCAGTTTATCTCTAGTTTTAGATTTGGTCCCCCAGTAGTTTAATTCACGAATTGGGTCCTCCTATTTTGTAAAATCGTACAATGTTGGTCCCTCAGGTCACAATTGGACCGTTGACCGTTAGGAAGTGATGTTGATTGTCATGTGTCACACTCTTATTGAATGATGACGGTCACTTGTCATGTTCTGATTAGATGTCAACTCCATGAAAGATGAAATGCATTGTTGTTTTCATTGACCAATCAGAACATGACACGTGAGTCATCATCCAATAAGAACGTGACACGTGACAGTCAACATTCATTTGTGACGGTCAACGTCCAATTGTGGTCTAGGGGACAACATTGCACGATTTTACAAAATAGGAGGAACGAATCCGTGAATTAAATTACTTGGGACCAAATTCAAAACTGAAGATAAACTAGGGGATCAAATTTACAATTTTGCCTAATATTTATCATTTTCATGTGAAAATTTAATAGACACCAACTCAATACATAATTTAAAAAAAATAATGAAAATTTCTTATTTTTCAAAAAAATATATAATAAAAAATTATAAGAAAAATCAAAAAATAAATTAATGTGAGAGAACAATCCTTTATTTTTAATTTGTTAGAATAAAAACTTTAAAATTTGTTGGCATTAGAAAAGACAAAATTTTAATCCTTAAAATTTAAAAATTTAAAATTCATTTATTCATATTTAATTTAATTTAATATTTTAAAACTTTCTAATTCATTTTTCTTATCATAAATTAATTTTGACTTAATTATAATTAGTAGAAATTAATAGAAATTTTTAATTAGGAACAATTCTATATTTAAAAAAATATTTTAAAATTAAATTTATGCCATTAATAATATTATTTTTAATAGAATTTATTTTGACCAAATGTTTGATGTAATTTAAATTGTATCATTTAAATAGAATTTATCTTGAAAATATTTAAATATATGCCATTAATAATATTATCTATTGTACTATTTAAATAGAATTTATTTTGACCAAATGTTACATGTAATTTAAATTGTATCATTTAATTTATATTTAATGCTTATTAACGTATCATTAAATTAAATTTAAGGCAATTGTATCATTTAAATTATATTTAAATATTTTCATAACCATTAACTTATCTAATATTTAAAAACTTTAAATTAAGAAATACATTAATTCACAAAGTGAAATGTTACATTAATTTTTTTTCATTAAGATACATCTTATTGTCGGATTGAATTCTGAATTATAAATCATTTTGCCAATTTGTAATATTAGACAGGAAGATTCTTATTAGGAAACGATACATAATAAAAAGGTAATATTTATAATAGTAAGTATATGTATAAGAAGTGAAATTTTAATTTTATTTTTTATAATTTAGAGTGGAAAATTTATGATTATGCACTATAATTTTAATTATATTAAAAATAAAAATTGCACACTAACTGTATACAATTTGTTTTAGAGTTTAGAATGGTAAATTGATGATAGGACAGACATATTTATTTTGAATCAGATAATTGAATAATTAAATTTATTATAAAAATATAAATTTTAAACATTAATGTGATAAAACAAAATGAAATTAAAAAAATTATCATGTAAAAACGTTTTTAAATTTTTATTGATTCCTATATTTGAGCCTTATTTGATGTCAATTAATTGACATAAATGTAACAATTTTTAATATTTGTTAGTTTTTTCATATGAAAATTTAATATAGAACGTTTAAATAAGTAGATTTTACTATATTTTTTTATTTTAATGATAAAATTAATAAATAAAAATTTGCAATTGATAAAAAAATTCCTAATAAACATATATAAATGATTTTTTTTTGTTAATTTTGGTTAATAATAAAAATATTTTACATCTTTTCTACTGAAAATCTATTAAAAAATATTTCTGTAATAATAGAAATAATTTAAATATGACTTCAAATATTATATATTGAGAAGTCTTTTAAGATTTAAATCAAGTATTGCTACAATATATTATTTTTATCACATATTTCTTATCCATTTTCTTAATATTTATTACAATAGTATTTCTTTATTTGTATATTCATTAATATTGATTTGTTGTTTCAAATTGGCACGAAAATATAACATAAGATTGAAACTTTGATATGTTTCATATAAAAAACATACTCCAACAAAGATTTTCCTTTTATTAAACTTCAAAATATAATTCATCATGTATTCCTACATATAATATCCTATATTAATTAAGAAAAGGGATCAAATTATACTGTGGATTTGACAGCTATTGTACTATTTTATAACTTTCAACTCGATGATAATGTTTCCTTAAAAATCAGATGAAAATCTCTTTCACATAGATCATATATGCAAAATTTTATATTAATCAAAAATCATATTCTACCTTGTTGATATAAATTAAAATCGACGTAATATAAATATTTTAAAATATATTAAAATATGGATCATTTGCATACTTTCTTGTTATTGTTTAATTTTGGCAAAATTTAATACAAACGATCTTAATAATATGTAAATATAATTCAATAGTCGGATCAATAAAAATCACATTCTATATAAGTTATAAAAATGATGTAATAGTTGTCAAAGTTACACCGGTGTAACTTGATCCTTCCTCATTAATTAATTATTAATTTATGTTATTTCCAATAAAAATAATGTAAATTGTTATAAGAAATAATTGGTCAATAATTTATTAACAATTTCACTATGTTGATTTTATTTTATTTATCGAATATTTTGGGCATGTGACAAATAATTGAAGAATTAAATATATGTTTCAACAATTTATAATCATTTACAAATAACAAAATATGTTTAAATAATGATGAGAAACCTATTTCTAACATCAAAATGTTTTGTTACCTAACAACTCAATTTCTTTTTTATGTTATCTTTATATTTATTACATTGACTTATTTTTGGGATGTTTTATTTATTATATGTCACGATAAATAATTAAAGAAAATTAAACATTTTTTTGGGAAAATTATTTCTTATATAAAAGAATTACATAAAAAATACTCTATGCTTACACAAACAAACAAACTGTTAATCTCATGCTGGTAAAAAACTAGTGATATATAAAAGAAAGTAGGTGGGGCATGTTTGTAAATATCATCATGGGCAGAGGTTAAATTAATAATTAAATGAAAAATTAAACCTAATATTTATGTTTAATTGTGACCTTAATTATTTGTATAATTATTAATTATTACTGAATAAGCATAATTAATTTTGTCATCAATATTAATAAAAATGAATAGGCACCGTGTGATTGTACGTAAATAGATGAATACGACAATGCTTTCATCCTTATAAAATTCATTGAATATTAATTGTGTCATCAATATTAATTATGCCACTCAGAATGAAGTGAGATACCTGGATCCGGGATGCATTTTCCTAAGAGTGTTGCTAGGTGCACCCAGCATTATTGCTGGTGCACCCAGCATTCTAACAAAATAATAAAATTATCCTTGTTTAATTTTCCTCTTCTGGATCAAGTTGATTCGGAAGAGGAAAAATAAAAATTTTGTTAATTATACAAGATATTCAAAGATATATATTTCATTAATTATAATATAATTAAATATATTTATTTATTTTATTAATTATAATATATTTATAAATATTGATTTATTATAAATAATTAATGCTAATCAATCAATCATGCTAATCAATCATAATTCCCTAAAAGAGGATATAAATAATTTCAGAGTTAGCAATTTTCAGAATCAATCAATCATGCTAATCAATCAATCATAATCATAATTCATGCTAATCAATAAATTATGCTAATCAATCATAATTCCCTAAAAGAGGATATAAATATTTTCAGAATTAGCAATTTCAAAAACTGCATTATGATTGCTAACTCTGAAATTATTTATATCCTCTTTTAGAGAATTATGATTGATTAGCATGATTGATTGATTAGCATGAATTATGATTATGATTGATTAGCATTAATTATTTATAATAAATCAATATTTATAAATATATTATAATTAATAAAATAAATATCTTTAAATATATTGTATAATTAACAAAATTTTTATTTTTTCTCTTCCGGATCAACTTGATCCGTAAGAGACTTCCGGATTAAGTTGATCCAAAAGTTACGGATCAAGTTGATCCGGAAGAGGAAAATCAAACAAGGGCAATTTCGTCATTTTTTTAGAATGCTGGGTGCACCAGCAATAATGCTAGGTGCACCTAGCAACACTCTTTTCCTAACATGGATAAAGCCCATGCCTTGCACGTAACCTAGGTGAAGGAAGCTCGAACCACAAGTAATGACAGCGGGAAAGCATTAGTGACACTTGAATAATTGTTTTTTCCGTCCTAACGAGTGGTATAAAAAACCGTAAAGCTCTAGTATGTAACTAACTATAATTCGATTCTTCACTCAACTTAAGATTTCCACTAACTAGTGTTGGAGTGAATGCAGGTCTCACACTGCCATCATGGTACTTGCTGGACGTTGTCATGATCCACTGCTAAAGCATGTCTCCATAGATCAGTTATGATCTCCACTATGGACCGAGCTTCTGAACCAAATCTTCATCTCTAGAACTAAACATTGGCACTAGAAAGGGGGGCTCTTTAACTGGCGGTCTGAAAAATCAGGTTTGGAATGGTGAAAACATGCAATCAAAGAGCTTCATCCGTGGCGATTCGTCCACCATCGATCGTCGCTAATGCAATACTTGTTGGAGCACATGATGGCGAAGAAGCTTCAGTCACGCCAACTGAAAAACCTCAAAGTTTGAAGGTGTCTCCTCATTAGATGCACAACGAGGAAGACATAGTTAGTTCATTGTGAATTGTGAAAAGTATGATCGAAGAGAAGAATCAAAAGTAAGAAAAACAACACAAGAAGATGAAGAAACAATAATAAAAAAAAAGTAATTGAAGAACTCAAATTTGAGCATGCTAAGTTTGACAAAAGTAGATCTCATCGGAAATGACGAAATTATAAGGACAACAATTATTCTTCAACGGATTCGAGTCTTTATCCATGGAAAAGGCCACCACAAGTGGGAGAGCCAACCGAGGATGAGGCTATTCCATTCAACTTGTCATTTCCCGACAATGTCCTAAGGATCCGAGTTTCAAAACAGTTGCAACAACTCCCAACGATGGAATTCTACAATGGATTTACCAATCCCGATGATCATTTGTTGGGATTTGAATTCGCCCTATCATATCGAGGAGCGAACAATTTGAAAATGTGTAGAGCATTTCGATTGTCACTCAAACTAGCAGCACTGAAGTGGTTACAGTCACTTCTGAGAGGTTCCATAAGCTCATAGCGAGACTTGCGAGAGAAGTTTCATTCTACCTTTGCCACTAGCAAGGCAAGACCCAAAACAAAGGCAAATCTAAAGAAAATTAAGCAAGGATTGTAGGAACCTCTAAGAGAATGCATTGTGTGGTTCAACTGAGAAGCCAAGGAGCCACAAAATCTAAACCTGAGCATAACTTTGATGTTAGCAAAGGATGGAGTACGAAAAGGTATGTTGTTCCATGTCTCCATATCAAAAACACTTCCAACTACCATGGAGGAGTTCTTGAAGAAAGTGAAAAATACATCAATTATGAGAACGTGTTGGAGGCAGGAAAAGTATTATAGGTAGACCTGAGAATGGGAAACGACCTTCTGATAACTTTCTATATAGCATAACAAAGAAAAATGAGCAATGAGGGAAAAAAAGCTTCGATCTTGAGAGAAGCTCTAGATTTGAGCATTACACTCCTCTAAATTCTTCTAGAAGTTGTATTTGAAGGAGGTATTCAAGGTAAAATTCAAACAAGCAGGTTTGGATAATCCCAAACCGATTAGGGTGCATGCGAACACTAATCTGGAGAAGTATTGTGCGTATCATAAGGCAATTGGACAAGAAACCGAGGAATGCATACACCTTGCTAAAGCAATTGAAGACCTCATTCAACAAGGACAATTGGAGAGATTTGTTAAATATGGTGGTGTGTATTCAAGACGACAAGGAAGGCAATATAGAAAAAATTCGGTGGAGAAGATCCCGAAGCCCTCCCAAGTGGAGGAGACACTTACCTTCTCCGAGAAGGTGTTCACGATCTTCGCCTAAGGAAGAACCCAAAGATGTCATCCATTAGGTAAGGAGAAAATCTCCCCAAAGGAGATCACCGTCTTCGAGAAAACAATATTTCCATCAATCACCTTCTCAGGAAAAAATGATCAAGTCGTCACCCGAAAAATGTTCACTTTCTCAAGAACGATGTATTAGGAATGAAAGATAGATGAAAAACAGTTTTAGGATTCACTCAATTCATTCATTCAAGTATTACAAAGTTGATGTATTTATACAAAGATAGAAAATGAGTAACTTGAGTAACCAACACTAACTTACTCAAATAACTTCTAGTAACTATAACTTGAGTAACTAACTAACTTACTCAAATAACTTCTAATAACTAACTAAATGAATTTTATCTCTAATACCCCCCCGCAAGCTGGAATGTGTTGAAAACACTTCTAGCTTGGAGAATACAATACATCAACATTAAAGAAGAAAGAGAAAAGAAAAAAAAATCTGAAAACATGAAATATAGCGAAACATGTCAGAAATACATCGGTCAAAACAAAAACGTCGAGAAATCTTTGACCAACTTCGACTGCTTCCAAGAGTCCAAAGCAAGTATCAAAGCTTGTTGGCAAAAACTTTAGTGACGAAGGACAAGAAATTGTAACCGACACACTCGAAGAGGTACCACAATGCGGTGGCATAAACGAGCACCGCAACCGCTCCACACCAATTCATCCACAACACCACATCAGCAACTAAGCATTTGCCGAGAACACGATGAAAGGATGAGAAACTAAGGTAATGCCAAGATTGTCAGAAGAATGATGAAGGGGTTAGAATCATCAATGGCATCCATGGCCATGAGAGAGGAAAAAAAAAAAGAATCAACCAGACATCCGAAAGGTCCCCTTAAAAAATGATTCATAAGGGGGTGGCCTACCCAGTTATATAAGAACTTAATCATCAATGGCATCCATGGCCATGAGAGAAAAAAAAAAAGAACCAACCAGGCATTCGAAAGGTCCCCTGAAAAAACGATTTATAAAGGGATCGCCTACCTAGTTATAGAAGAACTTAATCATCAATGACATTCATGGCCAAGAGAGAGAAAAAAAGGAACCAACCAGGCATCCGAAAGGTCCCCTTAAAAAACGATTCATAAGGGGGTGGCCTACCTAGTTATATAAGAACTTAATCATCAATGACATCCATGGCCATGAGAGAAAAAAAAAAAAGAACCAACCAGACATCCGAAAGGTCCCCTTAAAAAAATGATTCATAAGGGGGTGGCCTACCCAGTTATATAAGAACTTAATCATCAATGACATCCATGACCATGAGAGAAAAAAAAAGAACCAACCAGGCATCCGAAAGGTCCCCTTAAAAGACGATTTATAAGGTGGTGGTCTACCCAGTTATATAAGAACTGAATCATCCTCGTGAACCATCCGATGTGGGACTCGCAACACGTCCCCTCGAGTCAGGGCTCAACGCCGCAAAATGAGGGCTTGCAGCACTATCCACACCACCGTGCAGAACCATAAATAGCTTCAATATGAAGCAAGAGACACGGAAGCAAAAACTTCTGATACCATATTAGGAATGAAAGAAATGAAAGATAGATGAAAAACAATTTTAGGATTCACTCAATTCATTCATTCAAGTATTACAAAGTTGATGTATTTATACAAAGATAGAAAATAAGTAACTTGAGTAACCAACACTAACTTACTCAAATAACTTCTAGTAACTATAACTTGAGTAACCAACTAACTTACTCAAATAACTTCTAATAACTAACTAAATGAATTTTATCTCTAATACGATGTGAAGAGCAAAGGACATATGAAGTTATTTATGTGATATCCGGAGGATTTGCTACAAAAGGACCGACAAGCAACGCCTGAAAGAAATATGCCAAGGAGGTAATGACAATTTATTAGGAAACACCAAGACGAAAGGCTCCTCCAATTTACTTTGATGATTCAGCCACTGAAGGACCAACAAGCAATGCTTGAAAGAAATATGCCAGGGAGGTAATGGCAACTTATCGAAGACAAAAGGCTCCTCCAATTTACTTTGATGATTCGGACTACTAGGGAATAATCCAAGAACATGATGATCCTCTCTTGATATCTACAATGGTGGCCAATAGGGAAGTCCATTGCTTGCTAATTGATAATGGCAACTCGACGGATGCCATGTATTATCAATTATTCGAAAAACTCCAAATCCTGAGGGAAAGCGTGATCTTGTTTGATGAAGATTTGGTGGGGTTCTCGAGTCACTCAATTACTCTTCTTGAGTATTTGAAGTTTAGGATCACTTTTGGGGGGCACCCGTTGGCTAAGACAGTCATAGTTTGATTCCTAGTTGTAAGCACAATATCACCCTTCAACACAATAATAGGAGACCAACACTAAACGCCTTAGGAGCTGTAATCTAAACTCTACACCTTGCTATGAAATTTATCAATGATGATTTTAAAGTGGTAAGGGTTTTAGGTGACCAAAGGAAGGCAAGACAATGTTATAGGGAGTCAATTAAGATGACAATCCACAAAAAAAAAAGCCACAAGGTTCAGCTTTGTTTAAGAAGCTAGTTTTGATCCCAGGGAAATAATAGATTCTGATAAAAGAATTGGATTGTAGAACCAAGGAGCATAATGGCCAACACGAAAGACCAATTCCTGAAAGAGAGCTTTCCTAAGTGAAAATCGGACCAGAAGAGATGAAGATTGTCAAGGTAGGATCTGAGTTGCCACGCCTATCTTAGAGAAACTATCTCACTTTTTGACAGAAAATATGAATATTTTTGCTTGGACCCCTATAGACATGTCTACAATTGATCCATAACACTTCAACTATAAGCCAATGGTGGATCCCGAAGCAAAACTTGTGTGTCGAAGGAGAAGGAAGGTGGGTGCAGAAAGAAGGACAAAAATTGAAAAACAGGTTACCAACATGTTGGCAACAAGCTTTATTAGAAAAGTCAAGTATACTACCTAGCTAGCTAATGTAGTCCTTGTGAAAAAACAATATAGGAAATGAAGGATGTACATCAATTATACCGATCTAAATAAGCACTGCACAGAAGACTCGTATCCTGTGTCCAACATTGACCAACTTGTAGATAACTCTTGCAATTTTTAGTTGTTGTCCTTCATGGATGCACTAAGAGCGGTATTTTGCAAAATGAAGGATTTTTGTAAATTTGTTTTAGTCCCAACTAATTACAAATAAAAAAATTACCAGACAACAAATATATATTTCACTAATTTATCAAAGACTAAAAAATATATTAAGAACTAAAAACAAAATTATTACTTAATTATAAACTCAACGTAAAACAAAAATTTACTAGAAATTAATTACAAAAATAAAATATTTATTAAGAATTAAAAATACATTTAAGCCTATAATAAAATTTTAAACTTATCAAAATTTCATATCATTGTTTCAGTATAAAATAACTTTTTACACGCAGCATGGATCAGCACGCAACGACTCAATTTTGTTTTATTTTTTTGTCGTTAAACGCTTTCAAGAATAATTAAATAAAAAAAGTTAGTGGCTTCTACGCACATCTTGCAATAAAATAATGATGGGACTTCACCTTATAGAATATCCTAAAAGTATATATGCAAAAAATATACAAAACACTACAAGGAGGTGGGGGACCACAACAAAAGTCACTTTCTGTAGTGGCCATGTTGATTATCCTTCACATTTCTTCCATTCCAATAATGGCTCAACCTCGCCAGATCATTCTCAACAAACCACCACCTCAGCCAGCCACCATGGATTTCAATTTTAACCCTTTTGGACATAAACCATGTCCTGAATAGGTGTAAAATCAATCAAAAATAAAGATGCAATTAGGTCCTTGTATACCTCCTAATTCCCCTTGGCGTAGGAACCACATCACGGCCAGTTTTTAACAAGGCCTGACGATCCTTAATTGTTTTATCAAACAATCTATTCTCCGGAGTCTCAGCATAGCATACATAATAACAACTCACACAGGCATGAGGCACTGCCATGGCAATCCTAGTCTGCAGAGTCAAAAGGTTAATTAAGAGTTAAGACTAATTATTCACATGTTAATAAATAAAGTGGTCAAATAAGGGGTACCAACCAAAAGGTATCCAATGAAGAATGTGAGGAGGGATAGGGTGGCTGTGAAAGTTTGGTGTACTTTGTAGGTCCAAGCAGCCACAACAATGACACAAAGAGAGCCGCTGCAAACTCCTGTGAGGAAGCAAATTGAGCTGGTTATATCAGCATCTACAATTGACACCATATCTTCTTTCTCAAATAGGGCCCAAGTGTCCTGGGATGCCTTTACAAAACCTTTTCCATATGCTGCAATCTGTTAAGGTGAATTAAAATAAGTTAAACCACTTAATTAGATAACTATGTGTGTTAATCGTGCTGAATTTACAGTCAAATAAAGTTGGAGGAAGGACCACTTTCAGAACCACAGGCAGTCAGATGGTGATTGCTCAGTAATAACTTGAGAACAGAGAAATGTGCCCACAATAAAATTTGAAACTAGGTAGGGAGTAGGGACCATAATGACAGAAGAATCCAAGGAGTATAAGATAAACCAACATAAATTATCAAGCTTATAGATAAATCTTAGTTTGAAATAACTAACCAATAAAAATAATAAAAGATGTTTTGGAATTCTTTAACCATCAAAACACAATGATTATAGGCTAAGCAGGGAATTAATTGTTTGTTTGTGAAGACAAGTTTACCTGTACATATGCCCAGCCATTGCCATTTCTGAAAATGGATTCCATGACTCTTAAACAACAGTGAGCACAACAAAACATGAACTCATCTTCTCCCTCAAGCAAATTGAGCCCCCGGGCGACAATTCTCAGGGCTTCAATTGCAGGCACAAAGAGAGACCCCAAACAAGCACTTCCAAGATTCCGAGTCAAGGCTCTCAGAAAGCAAAATTGGGTGCTAGATTGCATTCCTCTGAGGTAATACAAGGCAATAACCCTACTAACAGTGATGTTAACAACATTCCTCATGACCTCAGTAGTCCAAGCCAAACTCAGCACCAATGCAATGATGACCAAAGGAGGAAAATAGAAGTTCAATGCTCCAATTACTGCTAAAATCCATAGAGATATCCACAAGAATCCAGCCCCAAGCACATAATAAGTGGGTTTGCTCAGATCAGGGAATTTGGAGACAGGTTGAAGAGACAAACTCAATACCTTACAACAAAACTTAATTCTATGACTTACCCAACAAGCATATAAGCCATTCCCAATTGCAAAAGCAATGAAACACACTCCAACACCATCAGTGGCGGGCTTTTGGAAGCAAATTAGGAGAATCCCAGCAGCCAGAGACACCACAAAAGTAAACCAAAGTATGAAATGAAGCATAAAAGTTGGCCATTTCCTAATCGCCCCTTGCCAAATAAATGCAAGAATTATGCTCATAAAAGATGCAGCCTCCACTTGGGGAAGAAAATACTTTAACACGTTTTTCTCTTTCCTCTTGTTAGATTCTGATTCCTGGATTAGCCCTTGAACTCCCTTGAACACGAGAAAAAACACAAGCGTAACCGCTAAAAACATGTGGAGAACAAAAAGAAACAAGGATATTCTGTTGGTG
Source organism: Glycine soja (assembly GCF_004193775.1). Classification (NCBI taxonomy): domain Eukaryota; kingdom Viridiplantae; phylum Streptophyta; class Magnoliopsida; order Fabales; family Fabaceae; genus Glycine; species Glycine soja. The sequence goes on along the minus strand of NC_041012.1, from coordinate 12,107,425 downwards.
TATTTTCTCGAATTCAGTGTCACCGGTTGTGGTTGGGGTTCGGGTTGCTGTTCAAAAACCAAATAGAATAATAATCCGTCAAGATTTTCACATTTAAAAAACACACCACTTAGAAATTAAATTACTGCAAACTCAAGGAATCCCTTCTAATTAATCATTACAAAAAAAAATAATGAAAATTTCCATAAAAAAGTACTTGTTGTTGTGGGGTTGGAATGGAGCGCGTGTGGGTGTGAGAACGTTGAGATTGAGCAGGAGGAGGAGGAGTTGCGACTCTGGTGGAGCTATTAATCACAATTCTCAAAGGGTTAGTGGGGTTCAACCTGTGGAAACTTGAGATATGAGATTCTTCATGATCATTAACATCATTATTATTATTATTACTATGAAACTTTCTCTCTTCAACACCCACACCACCCCCTTTCTCCAAGTCTTTCTCCTCCTTCTTTGCTTCAGCTACAGTTTCATTCTCTTTCTCTTTCTCAACCACCACCTACAACGCCAAAAAGAAGGACAATAAAAAAAAAAAAAAGATCAAAACTTGGCACAAATGGCAACCAACCCCTTTAAACGCATGAATCTGAAAACATTAACGTACATGTTCCGAGGCACCCATTTGAAAGTGAGGCGGCGGTGGCGGCTGTGTTGCGGTGTCTCAGCTGAGCTCAGGAATGAATGTTGGTAGAGAGATGACGTTACTGCAAAGCTTGAACTGTTGTTTTCATTTGGACTTTTTAGTTTTTACCATGCCTTGTTGCCTCCTCCTTCGTTTCTTAGAAAGTATATCATTTACGTTGGGCCCACCAGTCGAGAACCGCCAACATGCCACAACAGCGCGTGGAGCCACGCCACCTTCACATGTCAGAACTCAGAAGAACAAAACACAGAACGTGGAGATAAGATCATATACTTTTATAAATTTTCAATTAAGTGTTTGAATTTTTTTTAATTGAATTGTTTTGTTGTTATGAAAAATTAATTGGAAACACTTACGCTTAATTGTAAATTTATCATCAAATTTTTATTATTTTACATATTTTATCAATCAAGTTTTGTTTTTGGGAATTTTATTATTCAACTTTGATATTTCCATGTATTTTACCGTCAAAGTTTCTTTTTAACAAATTTTACAATCTAACTTTTATCATTTGCAATCCAAATTTTTTAATTTTGTGCATTTAACATCACGCTAGTAACAAAATCATATAAAAAAATCATTTTTCTATAATTTTGTAAATTGATTGTAGTTATAATAGAAAAGTGATTTTCTATATTTGTTATGATTATAATTGATGTAAAAATTCATTTTTTACATCACGGATAATCAGAATCAATGTCAAAATCATCTATTTTAATAGACATGCATTATTAATGTGAAAGTTTTACACTTTTAATCAATTAAAAATTATTTTTATGACTTTTAAAACAATTGCTATAGTTAACTAACAATTTAATTTTTAAGCTTTTGCTGAGAATTGGAGCCCAACTCTATAGGTTGGTCTAAACCGTCTATAAAAAGGGTTTTGCTTTGGGCATGAGCCCAAGAGCTAGTACATCCAACAAATTAGGTGAAGTGGCACAAATGCCTTTCACCTATTTTTTAAAAGCGTTTTCTTCTCCCGCTATAGTACTTGTGCCTCTCTTCTTCCTCTGCTTGCGTTCGTTCTTCGCTGCCCCTCCGCCACCACCATTCGCACCACTAGTGACCGCCACCGTAGTCATCATACCATTGTCCATTGCCGCCATAAGTGTCCTTGTCTCTCCTCTTTCTCGAATTTTATGCACAGGCACGATTTGGGGGTGGGGATCCGTATAAGGGATACAAATTGTTAATCTGTATGCTTGTTTTTAATTTTAATTTATTAATTAATAAATTAACAATATAATAACTTATTAATTTAATAATTTAGTTTAAATAATATTTATTTAATAAATATATATTGTTGTGTTTTTTAAATATGTATTTATTTAATTTATTATATTTGTTTTTATAACTTGGTTTTTAATAATGAATTAACTGGATAAATAATGATTGTATGTTTTTTGTTTAATAAATTAAATTATATTTGAAATTTGAAACATTTATTTGTAAAATATTTAAATATGACTGATTCAAAATTTTTATAAGTATATATTATACAAATTAGTGTAACAAGAAAATGTATACACATAAATGACAGTATTTTTTTTTATTGATGTAGTCATATAAGTATTTTGCCACTAATAGTAATAAATTTTATATAAATAGTATTGAGTAATGTAAAAAAAGACTCATTTATTGGAAATTTTAAAATTTGTTGTAAGATTTTTATAATATATTTAAGTGTACAATAATTAGTGTTGTGCAGTCTTGCATTTTTTTTTAAAAAAAATTGTGTATTGATTTATGAATATATAAAAGTATTAAAAAAAGTTAAATAAAAATTAGTAAATATATATTTATGAAAGTGTACTATTATTTGAACGATGCTTTTAATGTGCAAATTATGGTTAAAACCAGATGTTTGGGTTGGGCTTTAGGCAGGATTATAGGAAGATCCTTAGGGAGATAAGTAAGTCGTGATACCGATAAAGGCCCCCGATTGAGGATGTTCAACATGTGAATCATGCAGATGATGAGGTCCATGAGCAACCTAAAGAAGCAGCTGTTGAGAATGTAATTACTCATGCCGAGGGTTTTCCAGGCGAGCCCCATGACACTTTATTTTTTATTAACTATGTTTATCATGTGGCAACAAAAGTTTGGAATGGAGAGGTATTTATATTTTTAAATAAATAATATTTTCGTAAGTATTGTTATTATTGTTGAAATGATTTAAATTATGATTTTCAGGAACATCCTGAGCTAAAGTTATCCTCCCATGGAAGGAAGGTTGACAAATTTGACAGGCCTGCTCCAAAGATCTAAGGCTTAATGGCTGTTTTTGTCTGCTTTAATCGTATGTTTGCTAGACACTGATGATCGGGGACTTATGTCTGCTTTTGTGGAGAGGTGGCATAAGGAAACTAGTAGTTTCCATTTGCTGGTAGGAGAGGTGACTATCACCTTGGATGATGTGGCATCGTTGCAACATCTGCCCATTACAGGCGTGTTCCATAGCTTTGAGCCTCTTTTTAAAGGTAATTTGATTTATTTTTTATTTATTTATTTTTAGTTGTTTAGTTTATATTGAGAATTGTGTTGAATTTATATGTTTTTTAAATATGTGCAGTATTGGATCTACGAGTGCTTTCCTTCTGTTGGTTCTGCTATTGTTGTTGAGGATTATGATGAGAAGAAACCACGTGCCTGCCATTCAAAGTCTGGGAAGGTATTATCAGTGTCGACGTATCATAAGCATTTGGATAGATTGAGGTTTGATTTTGTGTGTTGGATTCCGTATGGTGAACACCATGCATTCAGAGAGTTTGAGGTTATCTCTTTATTTTCTGGACATATCAGATGGGGTCCATCTATTTTCATACACCGACCAGAGAGGGTTATACGAAAGTTTGGGTATGTGCAGACCATTCCTTCACACCCTGTTGCTCCTTCTATATGTATAGAAGACATTGATGATATATGAATTCAGTTTTCTGAATATGTTGCACCGGTGACACATTTGTTGAACCAGATGTATATAACATTTGGACAGTGTTTAGCAGACTACATGAAGTGGCTCTAAATGATATCTCATCCCTTCATGAGTCCGACATAACCTGGGGATCCTCCTACACATCCACCTGTGCAGCATGATGACACATTTGTTGAAACAGATGTTACTCAACACCCAGTGGCGGCAACGGCTATGGACGAAGCACCTGAAGATGCACATGTTGATGTAGAGCAGCCTCGACATGCAATGGTAAAATATATTTTCAATTGTGATTGTTACTCAATTTATCTGAACATGATTTAACCCTAAACTTTTTTTTTTTGATAATTTCTTAGGAGGCTTGCTAAGCAATAGCTGAAAGGTTGGAAAGGCTGCTTAACCTAAGGATAGTAACTGAAGGAACAAAAACATACATTGTCATTGAAGAGTGCTTGAGGATTGCAAGAGGTGTCACTGCGCAATGGAATGTCTATGTTCGATCAAGACGAATGCGGCATATGAAAGACACATGAAGAGTTTTGCGATTTTGTAGGCTTTATATAATTTATGTATGCAATATGACTGAACAATGTTTATTATTTAATTTTGTTTGATAAGATTTTTAATTAATTTTTTTTTAAATTGTATTTGAATTTTAAAGTAATCACCAATTTACATTATTATGTTAAACCTTTAATAACCCTAATTAGTCAAACCAACCTAATCATTCAAGTAACACTAAACTCTAAATATTGATTTAACCCTAACCCCTAATTGCAAAGGTATAAGTAAACCCTAAATAGCAATGTAAAAACTTTCCCTACTTGGAAAGGTTTACGTAAACCCTAATTAGTGACGTGACATGAGACACTACGTACTATAGTAACCCTAAACATAACCCTAACTACATACGCGACGCTGAACCTTGATCAATGGATTGACTTTGTCATAAACACACTAAGACATACTCCCAGTAAATACCGTTTGAAAGTTAAGTGAAATACATAATCATATCAACATCGAAGGAAACACACGTATGTTATCATATTACATGACAACCGCATAAGTAACTAAATGCTCAATCTTCACCTAAATCAACAAAGTTTATTTTCAACCTTGACAAATTTGTATACTGTTGCATTCTACTAATATATGGTGTGGGCCACTACTTTGCCTGATGATGACAATGTGTAGATCATAACAAAGCTAGTGGCATTAATGGACAACGATCTCTTAGAAATACCTGTTCCATAAGGACATACACATTGAAAATATCATAACATAATTTTTTACAATAATTACACAAACAGGATGATCATGCATTTACCTTAACAAAATGATTGTCATACATATGACCAATACATATGACCTAATGCATAGAAGAATCTATTGGTGGTTGATTTCTAAGAGGAAAAAATGTCATGCTTTGTTGGAGTGAAAAAGAAACAAGGATGACATTATACCTTGATGCAATAACATATCCCATGTCGGTTATATTCATCCACTTGTCCATGGTAACCTGCATGTAACAGTCAACAAATTGAATTTATTTAAAGCAAATTTAATCAAACAAAACGTAACAATAAAGTTATATACCATGGATAATCCATCAACAAGTAGGGACTGTTTTAATTCCTCAAATCTGTCTATGCCACCAACCAGGTTGATATACTCATTAGACCATTTTGTAAGTTCTTTAAGCAAATGGTTGAACACCAATGACCATAAATCTTAACCCATACCTAATAAGCCAACAATCTTAACCCATTAGCTTTGACATCAACAATGTTTTCAATGGAATCATGAATGCATGGATGAAATTGATCCAACATCGACATGGTCCTTCTTTGAATTGGTTGCTCAGATGATGATGCAGTATGTTTGACTGAAGAATTACTATTCTGTGAAGAATGTAATGCATCAACATACTCCCAATAAGACGAATCACGCTTTGTTAATCTTTGTTGCTTGCTCATCGGTTTCTTCTGAGCACATATTGTTTTCACCTTTTCTGGAGGAGCACACATAGAGTTTAAATCAAGATAAGCAATTTCTCAAAGTTTACTCTTCAAAGTAACTTTGCCACAAATATCAAGCTCTTCAAACCGCTTGGATATGGTTTTCATATCTTCGGTTATGCTCACTTTAGGCTCAAGTAACCCTTGGTTTGAAAAACTTAGTCTTCGCCAAAACATATGGATTGTCTCAAGTAGTATGGTACCAACAACATATCTATATACCTCACATGCACATGGAAGACCGTGAGTAGTTCTCATGATACATCCACAACGAGAAGGTTTTTGCCAACATAATGTACATGCTCAAACTCAGCAGCAATCTGATTTAAAGTATACCTTGATACCATGCCAAGTAGTCTCTTGTCTGAGGTAGCTTTAAAAACATGTCCACCCATATGTGTACTTGTCTCAAAAGATGCCTTAATTGTAGTGTGTTGCAACGAGATCATGTTGTTCATGGCTTCTCAAACACTACATAGGTCTCCAAGGCTATTTTGTAGTAGTCTCTTTAAGGCCCAATGAGCAGACTCAACCCTACATATGAAATATACAACCAGGTAAACAAACACAATTTTTTTTTATCAATATGAAACCAACACAACAAATTGGTAGTCAACAAACATTGGCCATGGTGAGCAAGTAGTTTCAAACTTCTTAAGACACTCATTGAACTCTTGCTCAGAAGGACAATCCACCAAACTCCCCCAGGCTTCCATGACATAATCCTATGCATTTTTTTGACCAACCAGGGTTTTATACTTTTCCTTCACATTCTTATCAATGTGAAACCAACACAACAAATTGGTAGCCTTAGGGAATACAGTTTTCACTGCATTCATTAATGCTAGATCTCTGTCGGTAACAATAACTCTGGGGAGTGCATCATGTCTGAGGAAAAGACCTCAAAACCGTTGTAGAGCCCAAATAACATTATTCAGACGTTCTTCCTCCAAATAGGCAAAAGCAGTTGAAAATGTCATCCCTGTTGGTGTCACACCAACAATATCAAGTAACAACAGCTTGTACCTGTTTGTTTTGTAGGTATTATCTATCAAAAATACCAAATTATAGGCATTGGTTAATTTGACTGCATTAGGATGACTCCAAAATATGTCATGTACAACATCTTCATCCTTTAATCTATGTCAATGAATATACTGATCCCATTCAAGAAGCTTCATTAGTTGTTGCACTTCAATATTACTGCCTCTTATGGAAGAACGGTAAACATTTCTTGCATTGTATATTTGCTTGATTATTGCATAACTATTGGCATTGTGCTCCTTCAACATTAGAAGAATATTTCTTGGTTTTACCATTGACTTTGTCATATCAACAACAATGATTTTATCATCCTTAGTCAGTTGACTAACATAGGGATGTCCAACTAATGACTTCGTCAATTCATGATTGTAACTCCCACAAATTAACTTCACTATCCATCCTTCGCCTCCCACAACTGATTTCGCACACAACTTAAAGGGACACCCATATTTTCTATTGTCAGTACATGTTCTTACCAAATCTTTCTTCTTGGCCCTATACTGACCACTCCTTTCACAACCAATTAAAACAAATGAGGTCCTTCCTCTAATACCATTATTTGTGTATGACCTCATAATTACCACCACAAATCCAGTTTCATAAGCAACAAATCGAGCCCAATGTAGAACATCATCACGAGTAGCAAACACCTACAATGCAATCCATACAATTTTAGTCTTTAAGGGACATTCATTTAATTGCTTTAATAACAATAAATCATATTAATACCTGAGAAGTATTGAACGCATCAAAACAATCAACATGTTCTTCATTCACACCAGCTTTATCTTCATTTTGTTTATTCATATTAACTTCTTCAGACATTATACTGTCATACATTCACTGTTCTTCGTCCATCTTAACAAAACATTAAAAATTTTCAATGACAAACAAAAAACCCCTAACCACACCATAATTATACTATCATATAATTTTCGCAGCATTTTTTTACTGCATTTATTAATATAATACATTAAATTAAAAATGAAAAAAGAATTATGTATAAATTCTTTTCACATTAATATTACTTTCAAACTATACAAACTAAAACTTTTAAATGAATATTCAAACTATATCTGTTTTAATTTTTTTTAATTAACAATTCTAATTTTTTCTAATTAAAAAATGAAATAAATTTATAAAAATAACAAATACATTTAAAACAAAATTACGGATTGAAAATCCATAAGAAGCATACAAATTAACAATCCATAAGTTTCTTACAGATTCCTAATCCATAAGTATTATGCGAAAAAAAAATCAAATCAACAACTTACCTTTGTCATTAATGGCCAAACCAACCACCATCACAACCACCACTTGCCGATGAACCACCATAAACAATGCACCTCGACCAAAGAGAACACAAGAATGAACAACAAAATCTCATGGAATACCTCTCACGAGAATGAAGGTGAAGGAAAAAAAAAACAAGGTTGTGTGAACAAAAGTGAAGAAGGAAAGCGCTACTTGTAACAAAGGGGTATAATGGGGATTATAAAAAATTGTTGGGTGTACCAGCAATTCTGCTGGTGCCCAAAGCAACTCCCCTATAGAAAATATCAAACTTGACTCTAGAATTTTAGGTTTGAAACTAATTGGGCCAACTTAGCCCAACCCGATGGACCAAATCATTAATGAGTCTAACAAACATGCATTAGGCAATTGTTAAATCTATCTCCCTAGATTATTAAAAATGCCTCTCATTTATTTATTTTTTCAAGAAATACCCCCAATTGTCAAAACTACTTCCCTAATACCTCCCACAATGCCCACCATTAGATGACAAAATTCCAACTCTCATGTACAAACAATTTGTTGGCGGATTGATCACATGCGTCTAAGAATGTTTTCTTTTGCTCAATTTGCCTTCAAATATTTCAACATATCACTTTATGGTCCTTTGATCAAGTCGTGTGGTTCATGTCCCCATAGTCAATATTGCAACCTAGGACTATAACACCCTAAATTCGGGATTACATACAAATAATATTTAATCTTATTTTCATTTCGTAAATGTGTCACTTTTATTTTAATTACTCAATTACTGTCAATTAGAAAAGGTAGATTGAAGTTTTACATAATTTTTCAAAATCTTTCTACTGATTAACTTCTAAAGTTGATATCTCATAGTAAATATAATGTATCATTTAAATTTTCAAAAAGAAAAGCTTAGTGTTGTCTCGCTTAGAAGCATACATTTAAAACAAGCAAACATAATGAAATAAAAGAGACAAATATGGTTTACAAAATATACGTTAAGTAAAATGTGTTATAACATCGATGTTTCCCTGAATAGGGTAATAGTTACAATACAACCCCAAAATAATAAAAAACACATATAGTAATAAAGTGAGATAACTAAATTTGCATATGCCAAAAGTTTTGAAGCCTAGTTCTACTTATATCAAAATACATAAAGAATAACAGATCCTAGACTTAGAGCAATTATCTCTAATCCTAATCATGCATGTCAACTAAACCTCAAAAGGAAAGCAATGGTGACAAGGACAATGAAAGTGAAGAAGACGATATCTCCATGATCTCCACAGGTGTTGTCGTCTGATCCTAAAAAATAAAAGATAAGGGTTGTCGCAACATGCCCTTTTGCGGGCAAGCGAGGCGAGGCTCATGGGTGCGTTTTCCAAAGGAGGAAAGATGCGCGGATTCGCCACCAACGTTTATTTGTGAAAAACGTCGGAAAAACCGAAGGAAACCGGTCAAAACGAAAATTCTAAGTTCGGGAGTTGTATTTACGCTTGAGGAAGGTATTAGCACCTCTCACGTTTGTCTCAAAGGACAACAACCTATTTTTAGAATTGTGAAATTGTGTTATTTTACCTTTTATTTCTTTTTTATTTTTGAGGTCCACAAAAGCGGGGCTCTTGCTCCTACGTACCCTCCATCGAAGAGGAAATCAGACCTACGTAGTTCTTCCTTAAGAGTGAATCAAGCGATTCTTTTTACTTGAAAGGTGATCATTTTAAGGCGTTGGACCTTAAAAATGATCCATTTACTTGGTAAAAAACTGAGATAATAAACTTTCAAATCCTTTTTTAGTGACTTTTTTGTGGACGAGCTTGACTAGGCGGGTTGATTTTAGCCTTAGTTTCACTTTAGTTATTAGTCAATTCAATTAAGAATGAGAAATCCCAAAGAGAAAACGTCCGATTGATTTTTTCGCTTCATTTTACTAAAAGGTATTTTTTGATTATTATATTATTATTTTACCTCTTTTTTGATTTCCAACGTGGTTACGGCACGACCGAACGACCGGAATTCATTTTAACAGAAATTAACGGATATTACAAATCAAATGATCGGTGGAAAATTATTTTATTTTTTGATTAGGAGAGAAATGACTTAAATAAATGACTGAAGCACGTCAAAAGGGGGTATGGAAAGTAAATGAAAACGAGAATAAAAGTTCATGAAACAAATGGGGACCACCACGGGTACATAGAATGAATTGAAAAGCTCGGTTTGGGGTACTTACCAGTTGAAGACTGAAGAAAACGAAGAACGAACGATGAATGTCGAAGAACGGTTGAAAATCTTCGCGTAATTACCCACGGAAATGTTACGGAAACGTTACGGAAGCGCCTCGGCTTGGATTTTCTTCACGGAAACAATTTTCCTCAGCAAATTTAAGAGAATACGAAGTGCCAAGAAGGCTGAACCCCTTCCCTCTTCATCCCTCCCCCTCTTTATAGCAAAATAGGGGAGGAGCTTGCCACCCAGCTCGCCCAGGCGAGCCAGGTTGCTTCCTCCATAAGCAACCGCCTTCTGGAGGAAGAATCTGGAAGGCCCATGTGGGCCTGGTTGCTATTTACACCCCTTTTTTACTAAATGCACCCCCTTTGCTTTTTTTTGTGATTCTTTTTCCGTAACGTTACGAAACTTTACAAATTTTGTAACGATACTCATTTTCTTTCCGTAAGGCTACAGAACCTTATGAATCATATATTTACTCTTTTTTAGCTTTCGAAGAAGTTACGAAAACTCACGGATTGCGTAACAATACTTCCTTTTGATTTCCGTCACATTACGGAATTTAACGGATCGCATAACCATGCTTCCTTTTGATTTTCGGCGCGTCTCGGGACTTCACATATTGTGTAACAAAGGGTGCTAAGTACTTCGAAGCGGTCAATCAAAGGTTGCATGCCATCAAGCAATAGTCCCCGGATGAAATTAGGGTATGACAGTTGCCCCTCTTTACTTACCTTTTATCGGAGATAAGAGGAAAGTAAAGATAAAAACACTGATTTCGTCTGTCTTTACCTTTTCCGTGATTAGTCTATGACGACTCTCGTCTTTACTTCTTCTTTTTTCTGCACAACACAAAACAAAATACAAACAACAACAAAAAACAACAATAACATAATATACGTATATACACATGTTTGGCGAAGGAACCAATCGGGAAAATAACAAAAACCACATTTCCCAGTCACCGGAGGCTCCGCACTTGACGGTGGAGGACACATGAACAGCGCTAGGCAATCAACTCATGGGTCTCCGAACAAAAAGGGAGAATGGAGAATTGCACTAGGCAATCACTTCGCGTGGCTCCAGACTCATTGGTGGAGGATGCATGAACAAAAATCAATTCATGGGGCTCCGAATAAAAGGGGAGAATGGAGAATTGCACTAGGCAATCACTACGCGTGGCTCCAGACTCACGGGTGGAGGATGCATGAATGACAATCAATTCATGGGGCTACGAAAAAAGTGGAGAATGGAGAATTGCACTAGGCAATCACTACACATGGCTCCAGACTTACGGGTGGAGGATGCATGAACGACAATCAATTCATGGGGCTCCGAATAAAAATGGAGAATGGAGAATTGCACTAGGCAATCACTACGCGTGGCTCCAGACTCATGGGTGGAGGATGCATGAACGACAATCAATTCGTGGGGCTCCGAATAAAAGTGGAGAATGGAGAATTGCACTAGGCAATCACTATGCGTGGCTCCAGACTCATGGGTGGAGGATGCATGAATGACAATCAATTCATGGGGCTCCGAAAAAAAGTGGAGAATGGATAATTGCACTAGGTAATCACTACGCATGGCTCCAGACTCACGGGTGGAGGATGCATGAACGACAATCAATTCATGGGGCTCCGAATAAAAGTGGAGAATGGAGAATTGCACTAAGCAATCACTACGCGTGGCTCCAGACTCACGGGTGGAGGATGCATGAACGACAATCAATTCATGGGGCTCCGAATAAAAGTGGAGAATGGAGAATTGCACTAGGCAATCACTACGCATGGCTCCAGACTCATGGGTGGAGGATGCATGAACGACAATCAATTCATGGGGCTCCGAATAAAAGTGGAGAATGGAGAATTGCACTAGGCAATCACTACGCGTGGCTCCAGACTCATGGGTGGAGGATGTATGAATGACAATCAATTCATGGGGCTCCGAAAAAAAGTGGAGAATGGAGAATTGCACTAGGCAATCACTACGCATGGCTCCAGACTCACGGGTGGAGGATGCATGAACGACAATCAATTCATGGGGCTCTGAATAAAAGTGGAGAATGGAGAATTGCACTAGGCAATCACTACGCGTGGCTCCAGACTCATGGGTGGAGGATGCATGAACGACAATCAATTCATGGGACTCCGAATAAAAGTATTGGCAGGACCGAATGGTCCACCAGGTTTTTTCCACCGAAGAAGGCAAACATGCTTTCTGCAAAGAAAAAAAATAAATCATTCGCGAGAGCACCATATCTTAGAGAAACAATATACTCATGCCAAGGGTAATCTTCCTTGTAACCGAAATTGAAGGGCAGGATGTCAACATTTAGCTTTTAAATGAACATTCAGGGGGAAACATCGGGTTAAGCTGAAACTGGGAATAAATCACTCATAGTGTATAAAAAGCTCACACAGGCAAGTGTTTTACCCTAATCCCAAACCATAACTGCACCATGACTTTATTTTGCACACGATTTCCTATCGAATCAAAGATCAACACGTACGATCAAGGATTAATAGGATTTTCTCGAGGGTAGTGTTTTTGGAGAGGAAGCTGGGTGTTTCGGTCTTTTCCTCTTTGTTTATGTGGGGTGGGATATCGCCAGTCGAGAATGACTTTGAGTGGGAATCCGAAAGGAAGAACCACCAAAAAATGGGTTTTCCTTTGCCGGCAGTTATTTACCTTGCCGAAAATTTATCTGGTCTAAAGATTTTCTGCTATCTTTCTTTCATTGATCGGGAATTACTCTGTTTTCCTCCGATCTTTTCCTTTTTACTTTCTTCCTATCTTTGATCGGGAATCCTTCTTTTCCTTTTTTTTTTCATTATTTTCTTTTCTTCCTTTCATTTTTTCCTTTTTCATTCCTTCCCGTGGGAAATCGGGTTTTAGTATTCTATTTGCTCTCCCTTGAGGAGATTCCATTGTCCTTTGCTTCGGGGGAAAGGATAAGGATTCTTTTTTGTAGGCCATGGTTCAAAATAGTCTAAGGTTGTGTCTCAATGGGGTCTTTTATCGTGGGAGCCCGATCTTGATATCTGGGGCAAAACAAATTCGTGTGTCAAGGTGTCGGTCTCGGGCCGAACTTCCATATTATTCCACAAGGCACGTGCAACAACGATGATTTGGAAACCACGTGCAAAATTAGTCATGGCCACAGCCAGGTGGGCACTCAAGCATCCCGTTCATGGCATTGTGATACTACGGTTGGGAATTTACACAAACAGACCCAACGTTTCCCAATTATGTTCTTTCATCAGTTCAACGAATTCATCCCTTCTTATCTCGCTTATTCAGGAAAATAAACTCTTAGCGTCAGTCCCTTGTTTCCAAAAGATACGTTTGCTCTCTACGAATGATTTATTCTTCCTAACCATAACATGTCGACCTTCGAGGTCTTTCTTTCTTTTTCCTTTTTGTTTCATTTTTATATTCACAAAATTATACACCCATTGCTATTTGTGAGAAAACTTTTCTTTGTACACTTTCATTCCTATACATGACGAACCCTTTTTTGTATACACATTAGAACCCTTTTTCTTTATGTCACACAATCTATATACAAACCCTATTCATGTTCGAAGATTTTTTCGTTTTTTCCGACATACACTTGTTGTTCATACAAAAGCTTCCTTATATACACTCGTTGCTCACACACACAAGAATTCATTTCCACGCATCATTTACACACAAAAATCCTTTTATACATATTTTCCTTTTAAAAGCATTTTTTCTTTTTCTTTATATACGTAGACATTTTATTCACAACGCTTCTTTCTTTTTATCATGATTTTGGTTCATTTTATTTTTATTTTGGACGACGTTCCTAAAAAATGAAAAATTCTACGTGATTCCGGAATTTCAGCAGACACTATTGACAACAACGAAGTAAATACTAACGGAACAGTTCAAACGAAATGTATGCACAAAACAAAAGTCAATCAAGACGAAACAAACGTTAGTCTCTCAGTTAAACAAAAATAAAATGATATGTAACAGATAAAAGAGGAAACATAAAAGAGAATATGGATCTAGGGATCTCCCAATCATGTGGCTCCGCTCCCTCCCAAGAAATCAAGCAAATCGGTCATCTCCTCGTCCTCGCGGGCCTCATCTGCCTCGCCAGGAGCCTCTGTGGGTGCCTCCCCTGCCTCTGCAGCCTGGGCCTCAGGTCAATCTCCAGGCCATGCGACCTCTGCCCTGAACTGATCCGGAGTAGGGCATGGAAAAGAAGCAAAACCCTGGCTCTGCAGGCTGAGGCTAAGCTGATATAGGGAGTCATGGGTCTGCACGTGCGCCCTGTGGTTGGCCGCCTGCTGGCGAACCAAATGCCGTAAATACCGCTCCGTGTCAAATGACTCGGCTGGGTCAGCCTGAGGAGGTGGCGACGGTGCATCTGGGGCCTGAGGGTCGCCACCCTGTGCCTGTCTAGCTGTGCAGTATTTCTCTATGAAAGTGCGGGTGATCGACGGTCGGATCACCTTACTGGGCGCGACAGGAACCCCGAATGACTGGCAGAGACCCGTGATCAATGCCGGAAAACCCAAGGCCCTGTTAGACTTATCTGGGTCTAAAGGGTGCCTAGTAGGTGGCATACCTGCAAATAGATAAATGGCATCAACGATCAACTGAGCCACATGAATGCTCATCCGTGTCAGAATGGCATACACCAGTTGACACCTCGGCAGGGGGAGGTCGGAATTATGATCGCTGGGCTGGATGTTGCTGAGCAGCAACGTCATCCATATCTGGGTCAGGGTAGTCATGTTGGTGCGCATGATACGCACCCGTCTCCCAGCAGCAGTCTGGGCAAAATCCTGCCCCGGTATACACAGCAACTGGGCGATGGCCTCCTCATCAAACCCATCGGCCCGATTCCTCCTCTGGCCATACTTGCACTCCTGGCCCTCCTCCAGCACTAAAGGGTATCCCAGGAACTGGCTGAGGGCATCAGCATCGAAAGGGATCCACTGACCCCTTAACCAAGATCGCATATCCCGCACACCCTCCTGTGTAGGCCAAGCATTGGCATAAAATTCCAGGACTATGTCTGGGTCGAACTTGGCCATGGGGGTAACCAGCGATGCCCACCGCCGGCGAACTATCTCTTACTGGAAGTCGGTATACTCATCGTCCCTGAGCTGGACGCGTCTCTCCTGGTGGAATGACCATCCTTTGATGGCCTCGAAACGTTGCTGATGCTCAGCGCTCCGGAAGCGATGGCTGTCATACTCAGGAGCGGCACTGGTCCCTTCAGCCGCTTTGTCCTTCCTGGATCTCTTTGCAAGAAGCTTTCTCGGAGCCATTTCCTACGAGGACAAACATTTTGGGAAGTTAGTCTTACAAGATAATGCTTATCTTAACACAAAAATGACATGCTAATCCTTCCAATTTAGAACGAACACATGCACACGTTTAATGTAACACATTCATGCACATGCATATGTGTAAAATATCCTATTATTTATGTCAACGTACAAGGATATCCAACACATTCTAGTTACCACACAATATATACATCTTTGAAAAGAACACACATTGTCGTGCTCAAGGCATTGTGTCAAAATTTACACTTAAACACATCCTAAATATTTTGCTATCATAAACTAACTACACATATTTGAAGTATTTATCATACAAATTTTGTTGTTTCACTCACATTTATTTATATGCACATTGGAAAGCTACTTACGTCATGCACATACTTGCATTTGAAAAGGAAATTCCAGGCCATCATATATTCATTTAGGAAGCGTCCTAGGCCCCTTTTGACATGGGTACACTTTCTAAAAGGCTCCTAATGCTACCTATCCTCAAATACGCATATGTTGAAAGACATTTTTCTGCTACTCATTCCCACTTTGCCAGGAAATTTTATGCCATATATTCACATATATACACACCATTGAAAGGTGTTTTCCATGCTACCTATATTTACACACATATTTACATACCATCGAAAGGTATTTTCCATGCTACCTAGGTGCAAAGTACCCCTCATGGGGCAGCCCAAATTCGGGTAAAAACTCTCACAAGCATATCCTAACTTTCATGCCTTTCTACTTTTAAAACCAAAATTCAGATTTTTAGATATAAACTATGTTTCCTTGCATCGAAACTAAAAGCTTGGGTTGTTAAGCTTGGAACTGCATGTGGGCATCTATTTCAAATCCTCTATGCTGTCCCTATGTACATAAAACAGTCCCACAACCCCAATCTTACAAAACTACATTCATATGTCATTGGGGCATTTCACCGAGCACTTGGTGGGCGCGTGTTTAGGCATAAATTGCAAGAGAATGGGGGCAATGTGGCATGCCCCATTGTTTCAGAATACCACATAGGCCTAAGGTCATCCCCTACAACCCCTCAACTCTAACAAATCAAGCATAAAAAACCCCAAAACTGCCCCACAAATATGAGCACATTCTTACAACTTAGAGCTCCAAAAGATGAACAAAATACACCAATGGAAAGCAAAAAACTCAAGGATTGAATACTTACTAGTTAGAGTGAGTAGGAATATGAAAAAATGAAACAAAACGCGACCAAAAGTGGCTTGGAAGACCAAAAAACACAAGCTTCGTGAGGTCTCTTTTTTTGAATGAGGGGGGGGGGGGAGTTTCTTGGTGCAGAAAACGTCCCCCACCCTCATTTTTTATAATCTGGTGCAGGGATTGCTCGCCCAGGCAAGCTAACCTGCAAATTTTTTTTTTTTTAAGGGAACCATAACCATGGCCCCCCCTTTTTTTTACAGTTTAACATTTGCCTACTCGAACCTACTTAAATTAGAAACAGGCATCGATTACTTATTTAACATAAACAATAGTAATAAATACTGTGAATTCAAAGGATACTGGGCTGCCTTGCAGCAACGTTCTCTGCTTGTCCAGCGCCGGGAAGGGACGAAGATTGGTCGGTCGTGACCCTATCCTCCATTTGCACCCGTCTCTAAGTACCTACAAGTGGGAAACAAACAATGCGCGTCCAATCGTGACCGGGTCATCGTCTTACTTTGGTTGATTTCTGCCGTCAACTTTGTCTCGACCTCTGACTATGGCCTAAGACGATTCTGCACCTGTTACTACAAGATATGCATGTGTACATGCATGCATGAATGTTTTTTAATGCAATGATTTTCTTAGTGAAGGCTGGTTAGGTTCAATTTTAATCTAAGCGCTTGGGGCACCCCATGAACCGAGTGAAGAGGGCTCAAGTTATTAACACAAGGTTTAAAACCAAAGGGAGGACTGAAGCCTCACCCATCTTCTCTTCTTTTAAAGAAACGAGACAATTACAATGAAAGGGAATCCCTGGAGGAAACCAAGAAGCACCAAAAACTCATAAGTAAAAGAACATGCAACGGTCCTCTCAATTGCCCCAGACTTCAAGCGTAATATCGCTTAACGACATCGGAGTTCACGGGCGAGGGTAGCTCCTCGCCATCCATGTCGGTGAGTATCAGAGCACCCCCAGAAAAAGCCCTTCTCACAATGAAAGGTCCTTCATAATTTGGGGCCCACTTGCCTCGATTATCCTTAACAGCGTGGGACATCTTCTTCAGCACAAGGTCCCCCTCGTTGAACTTGCACGGGCGCACCTTCTTATCGAACGCGTTCTTTATCCTTTGTTGATATAGGCGCCCATGGCTCATGGCTGTCAATCGCTTACCTTCAATAAGGTTGAGTTGGTCGTAGCGTGCTTGAGCTCATTCTGACTCTTTTAGGCCTGGTTCCGCTATTATCCTCTGAGAAGGAACCTCTACCTCAAATGGGAGTACCGCTTCCATCCCATAAACCAAGGAATACGGCATTGCCCCAGTAGAAGTTCGTACCGAGGTTCTATATCCGTGCAGGGCAAAAGGAAACATCTCATGCCAATCTTTGTATAACACCGTCATCTTCTGAACAATCTTCTTAATATTCTTATTCGCGGCCTCTACAGCCCCATTCATCTTTGGCCGATAAGGGGTGGAATTATGATGCTGGATCTTGAAATCCTCGCACATTTCTTGCATCATTTTGTTGTTCAGATTGGTGCCATTGTCAGTAATGATCTTCCTAGGGAGTCCGTATCGACAAATCAGCTCCCTCTTTATGAATCTGACCACCACACTTCTCGTGACATTAGTATAAGAAGCCGCTTCGACCCATTTGGTGAAGTAATCTATCGCCACAAGAATGAAGCGGTGACCATTCGACGCTTTGGGTTCGTTGGCTCCAATGACATCTATTCCCCACATGGAAAAGAGCCAAGGGGCGGACATAACATTCAGAGGATGCGGCGGAACATTGACATTGTCCGCGTCTGCCTGACATTTATGACACTTCCTTACATGGGTGCAACAATCGCTCTCCATAGTGAGCCAGTAATAACCATCCCTGAGGATCTTCCTGGCCATAGCATGCCCATTGGCATGTGTCCCAAATGAACCCTCGTGGATTTCCTCAATCATGAAGTTCGCCTCTTTGGCGTCTACGCATCGTAGGAGGGTCATGTCGTGGTTTCGTTTGTACAGGATGGTACCACTTACAAAGAAGCCAGTAGCCAATCTCCTTAACGTTCTTTTGTCATTGTCGGAAATCCCTGGTGGATATTCTTTGTTCTCAACATATTGCTTGATATCGAAGTACCACGGTTTCTCATCCCGCTCTTCCTCTATCGCACAACAATACGCTGGCCTGCCCTGAGATCTGAATTTGATGTACGACAGATCCCCATGTGGGGCAAGTTGAAACATGGATGCCAGGGTGGTTAATGCATCGGCCATTTGATTCTCTTCCCGAGGTATATGGTGGAAAGAAATGTCATCAAAGAACTCAACTAACTTCAAGATGTGAGTTTGATAGGGTATCAGCTTCGGATCCCTAGTTTCCCATTCTCCTTTCAACTGGCGTATCACCAAAGCCGAGTCTCTGTACACTTTGAGCAGCTTTACATCAAAATCAATGGCCGCTTGAACCCCAAGAGCGCATGCTTCATATTCGGCCATATTGTTGGTACAATCGAAACCTAGCCTGGCCGTGAAAGGAATACACTGATCATCCGGGGATACAACGACTGCCCCTACTCCATGACCCAAAGCATTAGATGCCCCATCAAAGCAAACAATCCATTTGTCTATGTCCTCGTGCGTCCGATTCTCTTCGAACAGGGCCATGATATCTTCATCTGGGAACTCAGGGTGCATCGGCCGATAATCCTGGAGGGGTTGCTGGGCCAAATAATCTGCCAAGGCGCTTCCCTTTACCGCCTTCTGGGTGACGTACACGATATCGAATTCAGATAGTAGTACCTGCCACCTAGCGATTCGTCCCGTGAGGGCCGGTTTCTCAAAGATGTATTTCACGGGATCCATTTTGGAAATAAGCCACGTGGTATGGCTGAGCATGTACTGCCTAAGCCGATGTGATGCCCATACTAGAGCACAACACGTCCTTTCCAGCATTGAGTAATTCATCTCACATGCGGTAAACTTCTTGCTTAGATAGTAAATGGCTTGTTCCTTTTTCCCAGAATCATCGTGCTGACCCAACACGCACCCCATAGACTCGTCCAACACGGTCATGTACAGGAAAAGAGGTCTTCCTGTTACATGTGGCATGAGCACCGGGGGGTTTGCGAGACTCTGTTTGATCTTCTCGAAGGCCTTTTGGCAGTCGCTGTTCCATAGGGCCGCCTGGTTCTTATGTAATAGCTTGAAAATGGGCTCACATGTAGAGGTAAGTTGCGAGATAAATCTCGTGATATAATTCAACCTGCCCAAGAAACCTCGAACCTGCTTCTCCGTGCGTGGTTCCGGCATTTCAAGAATGGCCTTCACTTTCTCGGGATCTTTCTCTATCCCTTTCTGACTTACGATAAATCCCAGCAACTTCCCCGACTTTACCCCGAAGGTGCACTTGGTTGGGTTTAGCTTCAGTTGGTATTTCCGCAACCTTCCGAACAGCTTACGTAGATTGACGAGGTGTTCGTCCTCAGTCCAAGATTTGGCAATCATGTCATCTACGTAGACCTTTATTTCCTTATGCATCATGTCATGGAACAACGCCACCATGTCACGTTGATAGGTTGCCCCAACATTTTTGAGCCCGAAGGCCATCACTTTATAGCAGAACGTCCCCCATAGGGTGACGAAAGTGGTCTTCTATACATCTTCGGGTGCCATCTTTATTTGATTATACCTCGAGAAACCGTCCATAAACGAGAAAAGGGCGAACTTAGCTGTATTATCTACCAATATATCAATGTGTGGCAGAGGAAAATTGTCTTTAGGACTGGCTCGGTTTAAGTCTCGATAGTCTACACACATTCGCACCTTGCCGTCCTTTTTCGGGACCGGGACAATGTTGGCCACCCACTCCGGGTATTGCGCCACAGCTAAGAAACCCGCATCGAATTGCTTTCTTACTTCTTCTTTGATCTTCAAAGACATCTCGGGTCTCATCCTTCGTAGCTTTTGCTTAACTGGGGAAGACCCAGGATTCAACGGCAACTTATGCTGCACAATGTCGGAGTCCAGACCGGGCATATCTTGGTATGACCACGCAAAGACGTCTTGATATTCTTCAAGAAGGGTTATCAAGCCTTGGCGGATAGGTGCGGTCATACTGGTTCCCACTTTTACTTCTTTCTTTTCCTCTTCGATCCCTAAGTTCACCAGTTCGGTTTCTTCTTGGTGAGGCTTCATTTCGCGTTCTTCCTGAGCGATCAACCTCTCCAACTCTGGTGAAAGGACGTCCTCTTCCTCTTCTTCGTTCATCATTTGGCTTACATCTCGGTCGAAATCAATCGTCAAACCCTCGTCGTTAGGATCCTCAAAGAATCGACCCTCATATCTATACCAATCAAGACAAAAGAAACAAAAACATGCAAAATGATACGAGAAAAGGTGGGACTGCAAGAACATATGAAACAAGATCTCTTTGTTTATTTAATAAGGTATGTTTCACAAAACAAGAGAGAAAGGAAACTATAGCCTCTAATTACATTGAATCAGTGGTATAGACCTCTAACTGGCTTATCACGCGCCAGTTCCCCACTTGGGAATCGGGATGGCATGGCCGCACGAAACTTGGCGGGTCTTGAGGGCACTCCTCTCCAATTGCTGCCACCTCTTCGTCGAACATGATTCCGGCACTGGTGAAACATTGGCTAACACGGCCGGGCCATGTCCTATCCGCCCGGAATCTTGACGGCGCATTCCTCCTTCCCGGCATGCCGGGTTCATACCCCAATCCATACTTGTATGGATTTCCCCTAATATCGACCACGTCGGCATTCCCGAGGCCGTCCTTGCCTAGACCCATTCCGGGCTCATATCCATGCTTGAGCATTACCCGTGCCACCATTATGGCCGCGTTGGAGAGAGAAGGTAGCAACGAACTTGGTTCCACAAAGGCGCAGCTCACCACCTCGAAGGATTGGAAAGTTGTTTCCAATGATTCTTCTGCCGCTTCTACGTATGGTGCGGAGGAGGGGTAGCTCACCAACATATCCTCTTCACCCAACACTATCACTAAAAGTCCACCCACCGCGAACTTCAATTTTTGGTGAGGCGTCGAAGGGACAACTCCCAGCGCATGAATCCAAGGTCTCCCCAAGAGACAGCTATAGGCAGGATTTATGTCCATCACTTGAAACACCACATTGCAAGTGTGGGGGCCTATCTGAATGGGAATGTCGATTTCCCCCATCACTTCCCGCCGAGTACCATCAAAGGCTCGTACCACCATCGAACTTGGTTTTAAACGTGACGCACTAAAAGGAAGCTTTTCCAAGGTGTTCTTCGACATCACATTTAAACTCGATCCATTGTCGATGAGTACCTTCGCAACGACATGGTCCATACATCTCACCGACACATGTAGAGCCTTGTTGTGTCCTCTCCCCTCAACGGGAATCTCTTCTTCCGCAAACGCGATATAATTATTGGTGGTTATATGATTAACGATGCCTTCAAAACCCTCCACCGAGATATCATGTGCTACATGGGCATCATTGAGGACCTTTATCAACAGCGCACGATGAGGCTCGGAGTTTATGAGTAGTTCAAGCAAAGAGATCCTTGCTGGAGTTTTATTCAATTGCTCGACTACTTTAAACTCGCTTTGTTGGATGAGGCGAAGGAATTCATGAGCCTCTTCCAAAGTCATTGTCTTTCATTGAAGACCCTCTTTCTTTTCAACCCTTTTTGCCATTAGAGGATCCACTTCCTTTGAGGGGGTGGCTATGTCTGTGGGCTCTCGGACCATGGGCGCTTTCCCCTTGGAGGGCAATTCTGCCGAGTGAGGGGGAGCGAACACCCGACCACTACGGGTTACGCCACTGAGGCCGGTGATGTTGGTCACCTTGGCTGACAGGGAGTCAACTTCGGTTGCAACTCTTTCTCCAAATGCGGGAGGGGTATACTTCCACGGAACGGCCTTATTGCTTTGATATGCAAACGACGTCGGCTTGGGCGCTGTCCAGGGGTATATGGGCGTGGAGCCGGTCCCTTTCCTAGTAAAACATATTACTAGGGCTTTGGGGGTTGGGGGAACCTTCTTTTCTTCCGACTGCATGCAAATCTGTGGTTCTTCCCTCCCTCCTTTGGACACTTCAAGCTGCCCCCAGTCCATGAGCCGTTGAAGCAATTCTTCCACCGCGGGACAAGTTTCCATATCGTGTGACTCCCCGAGGTGAAACAAACATTCGTC
This sequence comes from Glycine soja, assembly GCF_004193775.1. Classification (NCBI taxonomy): domain Eukaryota; kingdom Viridiplantae; phylum Streptophyta; class Magnoliopsida; order Fabales; family Fabaceae; genus Glycine; species Glycine soja. The sequence continues at coordinate 12,084,592 of NC_041012.1, read as the reverse complement.
CCTTTCGTCTCCGCCACGGGAGACCATGCACGCCGCTTGCAGTGATTGGTAGATGAAGCGTCTAGAAGTAGCCACCTCTTCTAACCTCTTTGCCCGCGATGGCCCATCCTCTTCGATGGCGTTTACGCTAGCCCCTCCATGACTGGATAGTGGGTTGGTTTTAACATTGGGGCCCTCCTCTTGGAATGATAGTTAGCCGACATTAATTAGGTGTTGCACCTTATACTTAAACGGGATGCAGGAGTCAATGTTGTGTTCGGGAGCTCCACTATGGTATACACACTTGGCATCCGAGTTGTACCACTTGGGGTATGGTGGCTGGAAAACCTTCCCGGGTATGGCCACCACTAAATGATTCTCCAATAATGAAGGCCACAACTCGGAGTACACCATGGGAATAGGAGAGAAATCATCTTTCGGGGGTGGGCGCCGTGCATTATTATAGCTCGTGCCAGGAGCTGTATTATTGACTGGCCGGGGAGTGGCTGGAGCTGTGTGTTGGGCCGGCATTCTTTCTGCTGCGGGTGGTCCTTTCACTTAAGTTGGGAGGGAACTCCCGGCTCGGATTGAAAAATTTGGGGGGTTGGGCTGGTATGAGCTTTGGATATTTTGGGGTGCTTTCATCCACGTTGGGGCGGTGATGACCGCGTGGGTATCTCCTTTCTTTTTCCTCGCGCCCACCACTGGGGCTCTTCTGTTGTTGTTGGGGGCCACGTTGGAGGCATATTCGAACTTGCCTTTTCTTAGTCCGGATTCAATTCTTTCTCCGGCGAAGACGAGATCTGCAAAGTTAGCTGGCATGTATCCTATCAGCTTTTCATAGTAGAACGTAGGCAACGTATCTACCATGATTGTGATCATCTCCCTCTCCATCATGGGCGGGACGACTTGGGCTGCGAGATCTCTCCACCTTTGGGCATATTCTTTAATGGACTCATGTTCTCGCTTGGTCATACTCTGAAGCTGGTTCCGATCGGGAGCCATATCCGTATTGTATTGGTACTGCCTAATGAAGGCAGTTGCCAAATCCTTCCACGACCGGATCTGTGATGCTTCCAGATTGGTATACCATGCCACTGCTGCTCCGGCCAAGCTGTCTTGAAAGAAATGTATCAACAGCTTTTCATCCGCAGAATACGCCTCCATCTTTCGGCAATACATTCGAAGATGCCCTTTTGGACATGTCGTCCCTTTATACTTATCAAAATCTGGTACTTTTAACTTGGGAGGGATGACGATGTCAGGTACCAGACATAGGTTTGCTAAATCCGAGAACGGGTAATTGCCGAGGCCCTCTATCGCTCTTAGCCTCTCTTCAAGTGAATCGATCTTTCCCTTATCTTCTGCGAAGGGAACGGATTCTTTTACGGGTGCGGGTGAAGACGGGACATGGCGGACTATGTTTGGTTGGGGTAATTCATGGGGGGGCGGATCCTTGAGGGGAAGCAGAGGGCCTAGATGGGCATCTCCTTCGTCATCTTCTTACAGGGGATAGTCGGCATAAGGAGGGAGTTTGAAAGACAAGTGGCCTCAGATATCTTAAGAAGGGGGGGTTGAATTAAGATATTCCAAATTACTTCCCCAATTAATTATCTATTTCACTTTCTATTCAAGTTATAAATTCCCTTAACAATGAACTTCTTAAATATTAATTCAAATAAAAACAATTTGAATATGAATATAAAGCAATAATAAACAAAGGAGTTTAAGGGAAGAGAAAGTGCAAACTCAGATTTATACTGGTTCGGCCACACCCTTGTGCCTACGTCCAGTCCCCAAGCAACCCGCTTGAGAGTTCCACTATCTTGTAAATTCCTTTTACAAGTTCTAAACACACAAGGACAATCCTTCCTTTGTGTCTAGAATTTCTTTACAACAAGAGACCCTCGGTCTCTTAATCCCTTAGAGAATTAAAAGGAGAAGAAGAATGAATCTCTCTAGAAAGAGATAGATTTTACAGGTTGAGCACTCAAATAATTCCTTAATGAATTGCAATTGAATTGGCCAAGGAATTCTTAAGAGGATAAAATGATTTTTCTCTTTAAGAGGATAAACACTTTTGTTCTGAAAAACACTGAGCAAATTCGTGTTATAAGTCACATATATATAGACCATTTGTGGTCATGAAAAAAAAACCCTTTGAAAAGTTGTGACTCTTAAAAAGATTTTTCTGAAAATCTTGTCTGATAATCGATTACAGGAATTGTGTAATCGATTACAGCTTTTAAAATTTGAATTAAAACGTTTATTAACTACTGGTATTCAATTACCAAAATTGTGTAATCGATTACACAGTCTAAAATTTAAATTCAAATTTTAGTAGCTGTTGTAAAACATATTTGGCCACTGGCAATCGATTACATCCTCTGGTAATCGATTACCAGAGAGTAAATCCTTTGAAAAACACTTTTTAATTTAAATTACTTGGCCAAACCTTTTGCTAATTCAATTAGGAATTCCCTTCCTAATATACTAGTGATCATCTTGATGTTGTGACTTGTAATCTTGAAGTATTGTCTTGAATTTAATCTTGAAAAAGCCCATTTGCATCAATTGCATCATATCATCATGATCATCATCAAAACACCAAAGGCAATTGCATCTACAGAGTTGCCCCTCGAAGGTAAGAGATCTTCCGGAGCGACACGGGGAGTGAAGTCCGGAGGCAAGCCATAAGGGTAAGCTTGCGGACTATACCTCCGACCGAACACCGTTGTGTTTCTATCTCGGCCCAAGTTTATTGCGGGCTGTAGCACTGATTCCGCTTCCCTAACTGCATTAGAGGCGGTCGCCGTGGCATTATCCTCTATAGTTTTCTGGAGTTTTAGCATGGCCTCCGTGATAGAAGCCATTTGATCTTTTAAGGCTGATAGGTCGGCCTTCATCTGTTTTTGCACGCCCTCTTCATTATCCATTTTTCTGGATCGAGTGTTATAGGGGTGCCTTTGCGCTTTCTTAGTTATGGTGAATTCCCTAAAGAAACAAACAACGGTGAGTATGCCACCAAAACATGAATATGCAAATGAATGATCGGAGCACTTGGATCCACCTCAAGGTTTTTTAGATAACGTGATGAGTTCAGAACTTCTCGTTTTATAAAAAGAACAAAGCTTTCATCTAGCCAAGATTATACAAAACTGTTACAACAGAACCTAACGGTTTCTAATTATATGGGCCATCAAATCTATCATGTGTTGACAGTATTTGATTAGCCCATGAATTTCCTCAGGGGCTGTACACACTTCGGCGATGGCTTTTACTTTGGCTAGTAGTCTCGGGAGGTCTTGACTTCCATTCAAGGTCAAAGCGAACCTATCCATCCACATAGTCGCTTCTTGATGCAATGCATCAATCACCCTCCCTCTTGCTTCCTTTTCGGCGTACACTTGTTCGAGATCCTCTACTAGCTTTTGTTCATAGGTCATAGACTGGTTTAACTCTTCCTTGTAATGCCCTATGATAGCTAGCATGCTTTGCTCCGTGACTTCCAAGTGTTGAGCCAAACTCCTCTTGGATCTTGCGCAAGCAGCTAACTCTTATTTTAAGGTCATGCCATGCACCCGTGACTGGTCTCTTTCCTCTCTCCGGAGCTTGAGCTCATTGTTGCTACCCCACAAAGCTCCTCAGAATTTATCTCGGCCATGTTCCTCCTTGCGGGCCCTTTTGGTTTCTTGTTCAAGGGCTCTTGCAGTGGCCGCGTTTTCCTCTGGTAACTCGGTGCACTCTTTCCGGATGTTGGTAGCGGCAGACTTGAACTTTTCTTTGGCGAGTCTTGCCTTCCCTAGCTCTAATTTTAGAGCTTGGACTTCTTCATCTTCCTCTGGAGCTTCAAAGTTCTCCTCATTGATAACTTTCAACTTGGAGAGCCAATCTAACCCTCGCTTATGAACTCTTAGCCATCCATGATAACCACTGATGACGCCATTACGGATGCCCCTAAGCTCTTTGTCTTTCCTCAACGGACTTCTCCACGCCTTGTGGACTCTTTGTATAACCTTGAGACTTTGCGCGCCAAAATCTCTCACAAGGAAAGGCGAGAGACTCTCTTCTGTCGGCGCTCCCCTCATGGGGTATCCTAGCTGTCTTATGGCAAGTGCGGGATTATAGTTAATACAACCCCTCGTCCCTATCAACGGAACGTTAAGGTAGTCCCCACACGAGAAAAGAACTCCCACCTTTCCTTCCTTCCATCGAGGAAACCAATTGATCGCGCTGCCTCCTATCCCAGCCAAGTGTTGGTCCCAATCGACTCTTCTTTTTTCGACGCATGAGCGATAACTTTGAAGTGGACACAGATGTCTTATGTCTTGTTGGAATAGGTGCGAAACCAACCACACACAGAGAGCGGGTAAGCAACAAACAATCCGTGCGATGTTCTTCTCGCACCTTCGGTCAAAGGTATCCGCGCCAAGATAGCCACCACTGGGCTCTCCTTGCTATGGTGATAGGCAAGGAAAGCATCGATCGCGGCTAAATCCACCAAGCCGTCCACGTTCGGAAAGAGGACAACCCCAAAAATCAGCAAAGCTAGCATATCCGCAAACGGGACCCACTTCTCTTGGCTTGCCATATCCCTTGCTTTGCCTTCCAAGTATTTCCGCGGCAGGATGCCGTTCCGAGTTTGCTTCATGCGATCCAACTCTTTTTCCGAATCCCCGACCACAACTGCAATCTTACTCAAGGAGGGAAGAAAACCGAAGAAAAGGTACGGTTTTCTTCCCCCAAGAGGGCATCCTAATATCTCCTCAAACTCTTCAACAGTCGGTACCATTTGGAAGTCCCCAAACGTGAAGCATCTCAACGGCTGGTCATAGTATTGGGCGAGGGATACAACAGCTTCCGTAAATACCTCCACTGCGGTCAAATCTAGAATCTTTCCGTACACTTTGCGGAAGGCTTGCCTTTTGAGAGGTCTCATCAATCGTCCCAATTCCTTGAGGCTGGTGACATCTAGACCCTTAACCTTGACTTGATAAAATCTTTTTCCGTTTTGATTTTTCCCCATCATTTACCTAAAAAAGGGGTGGATCAAGACTCTAATATGAATGATGCAATGCGTATGCATGAAACGGAAAGAAAACAAAACAAAGGGGTAATTTACATATACGAGACCGCAAAGATCCATCTTTTTAATGCTACATTTTAGGCATCATGGCGCCTCAACGTAAGTATTAAAAAGTTACGTATTACTCTAAAGAAACAAAATATCACTAGCAAAACTAAAATTTAGTGCTATTTGTAAAAAAATGCATGAGAACAAATGGCACTGAGCGTGTTTGCTCTTTGCCCCTATTTGGGAACCTATAGGACAATATCTAGGGGTCTCTAATAACTACTCCCAACAATTCATAACTCACATGACTGTTTTCTAGAGGTATCATCACTCAAGATAATAATATTGTGGAGGTATGGAATACCAGCGACAACATATTATAAAGAGAGAAAGCTCTAGACGAGGTTTCACTATTATCAAGCAAGTCGGAGACCTAGCATGATGATAGATTCACCTCCACTCCTTAGATTCCCATGAACCCGGGTATAGGGCCCCTTTTTTTACTCAAACCCATGGGTGCTTAGAATGCAGTGTAAAGAATGTGAAATAGACGACAGTTATTTACATTTTACATAGTTCAACAAATGCACACACAAAGTTTCATAATTCCACAATTCCTTAAAATAGGCCTAACTCACAAAAAAGTCCCCAGTGGAGTCGCCAACTGTCGCAACATGCCCTTTTGCGGGCGAGCGAGGCGAGGCTCACGGGTGCGCTTTCCAAAGGAGGAAAGATGCGTGGAGTCGTCACCAACGTTTATTTGTGGAAAACGTCGGAAAAACCGAAGGAAACCGGTCAAAACGAAAATTCTAAGTTCGGGAGTTGTATTTACGCTTGAGGAAGGTATTAGCACCTCTCACGTTTGTCTCAAAGGACAACAGCCTATTTTTAGAATTGTGAAATTGTGTTATTTTACCTTTTATTTCTTTTTTATTTTTGAGGTCGACAAAAGCGGGGCTCTTGCTCCTACGTACCCTCCATCGAAGAGGAAATCAGACCTACGTAGTTCTTCCTTAAGAGTGAATCAAGCGATTCTTTTTACTTGAAAGGTGATCATTTTAAGGCGTTGGACCTTAAAAATGATCCATTTACTTGGTAAAAAACTGAGATAATAAACTTTCAAATCCTTTTTTAGTGACTTTTTTGTGGACGAGCTTGACTAGGCGGGTTGATTTTAGCCTTAGTTTCACTTTAGTTATTAGTCAATTCAATTAAGAATGAGAAATCCCAAAGAGAAAACGTCCGATTGATTTTTTCGCTTCATTTTACTAAAAGGTATTTTTTTATTATTATATTATTATTTTACCTCTTTTTTTATTTCCAACGTGGTTACGGCACGACCGAACGGCCGGAATTCATTTTAACAGAAATTAACGGATATTACAAATCAAATGATCGGTGGAAATTTATTTTATTTTTTGATTAAGCGAGAAATGACTTAAATAAATGACTGAAGCACGTCAAAAGGGGGTACGGAAAGTAAATGAAAACGAGAATAAAAGTTCATGAAACAAATGGGGACCACCACGGGTACATAGAATGAATTGAAAAGCTCGGTTTGGGGTACTTACCAGTTGAAGACTGAAGAAAACGAAGAACGAACGATGAATGTCGAAGAACGGTTGAAAATCTTCGTGTAATTACCCACGGAAATGTTACGGAAACGTTACGGAAGCGTCTCGGCTTGGATTTTCTTCACGGAAACAATTTTCCTCAGCAAATTTAAGAGAATACGAAGTGCCAAGAAGGCTGAACCCCTTCCCTCTTCATCTCTCCCCCTATTTATAGCAAAATAGGGGAGGAGCTTGCCACCCAGCTCGCCCAGGCGAGCCAGGTTGCTTCCTCCAGAAGCAACCGCCTTATGGAGGAAGAATCTGGAAGGCCCATGTGGGCCTGGTTGCTATTTACACCCTTTTTTTACTAAATGCACCCCCTTTGCTTTTTTTGTGATTCTTTTTCCGTAACGTTACGAAACTTTACGAATTTTGTAACGATACTCATTTTCTTTCCATAAGGCTACGGAACCTTATGAATCATATATTTACTCTTTTTTAGCTTTCGAAGAAGTTACGGAAACTCACGGATTGCGTAACAATACTTCCTTTTGATTTCCGTCACATTACGGAATTTAACGGATCGCATAACCATGCTTCCTTTTGATTTCCGGCGCGTCTCGGGACTTCACATATTGTGCAACAAAGGGTGCTAAGTACTTCAAAGCGGTCAATCAAAGATTGTATGCCATCAAGCAATAGTCCCCGGACGAAATTAGGGTATGACAAGGGTGAATCTTCAAGCTTCATCAAATGAAACAAAGAAAGACTTAAGAAGTCACATAATTCTACTAACCACCATGATGTGGTTGTTTATCAATTCTCACTCACATCCTACTCATTTCCATTTCTAATTTTGTAATCAGTTATCATTGGTCAGCTGTCATTGGAACTTCCAGAACTCAGTGGTCATACAACATTTTAGTCAGGATGACTTTTGGGAGTACCCCTCACCATAGTACAATGGCAGGCTCTCACCAACATGGTTATGCCTCACATTTGTCGGGATTTTCAAGTTAGCATTATGGAAAACACAACCACAAATGCACCACCACATTCCCAAGAAAGAACAAGTCAGCCAGCAAACCTCAGTACCAATCTGTGTGGTCACCCAAAAACTCTGAGGACTAATTCCTCAATGACTTTCCCCATGGGGATTCGTCTTTTATAAGTTTGTGTGGGCTTCTCTACCAAAGGTACTTGACGATGGTCCTAAAACAACACATGTCCCTGATATATCACATGGAAATTCAATTGTTTCCACTATCATAGTGGTTAACTTTACGACCCTGTCCCTCACAAGTATATAGTTCATTACAAATGAAGCTTCCACACGACCCCTTCACACTTATCCTTTCTTTGTCACTATGAAGTTTCACTGCTCCAAGTACCAAACATCGATGAACTAGCACATGAGCATTGAGACCTCGTCTCTAGTTACATAATCACTTCATTCTAAGGACACTTGCCTCCCCCACCACACTAGGTGAACAATGTTATTCAATCTCCGTTTAACAAGCTCTAACATTCTCACAGACAGAATGCTCCACATGACTCTCTTGATCTCATATTTTTAGCATTTTAGTGTGCACTCGTGTTTCCTTAAACGCATATAAAAAACACAACAGTTTACGTCACAAAATGTGACCACTAAAATCACACAATCATTCTCATTGTATAACAATTTCATTAAGTTTTATGTACATCTCACCCTCTCAAGTCTTATGATCATCTATACTTACCATTGGTTCCTCCAAACAAGGGTCCTAAATCCATTCTATGTCCAAAGCACAAACAAAGAGTTCATTTATGTGAAAATTTATTATTAAAATTAATAGCTTATAACCTAGGTATTTCCACATTCTATTTGAAGTTTTTTTGTCGATTATCGCCAAAAATCACTATTAATACTAGAACGTCGACACAAGTCCACTTATAGTGTTTGACATTAATGAGTTATACAAGTATTGATAGTTTTGTAAAAAAAAATCAAGTTTAATTAAAAAAAAACATAATTATCGAAGTCTAAACCCTTATGGTGCAAAAAACTCACTATTAACAATGACTAAACTATTTGTAGTACAGTAGTTTTGGTCAACTGTAAAAAAACCCCCCACGATAATACGAATGACTTATTCCACTATAATTTGTTATATGTTGTTGCACATGTCCACTTATACTCATCACTTATTAATGGTTAAGCCCTCTATATTTCTTGACGCCCGAATTACTAACGACTAAACTCAATATATATATATATATATATATATATATATATATATATATATATATATATATATATATATATATATATATATATATATATATAACAATTGAATTATAGTGGGTTTAGCCCAGGGACGGATCTAGGACTTCTCTTGAGGCACCCCGTGATCATTTTTTTTTTTAATTTGGTAAGGTAATGCTAAAAATATTAGGTAGTTATTTTATATAAAATTTAATTAAGTATGTAAATAATATAAGTGTTATGATATTTATCTTTTTTATATATTAATAAAATATTCTATTCTATTACAATATTTGTTGTAAAGATAATTGTATTTTTTTTTTGTTTTTTCTAGATAAAATATTTGAGTATTATTTATTTTTATTTCAAATAGTTTTCCTTTTATAATATGATATTATTGTTGTTATTTTAAAAGTCATAAATAGTTGTAGTTTGTAATCAAATGATTTTATCGACCTTTATCAATGGGTCAAACTTACAATATATACAAGATTAACAACTTAAATTTTTTATACAAAAACAAAATCATCTTTCTGTCACTATTTTCCTATATTTTATTTATTTCTTTTGTCTCGTATTTGTTCTTAAATATAACTATTGTAATCCATTGTGCATTTGATTCCATGATCCAAATCCTCTTGCAAATATAAATCTTATGAATGCAAATTAGGTATCGATTTGCACTAAAAATTTGCTTTTAAAGTTGTAGTCTTGGTGATGACAACTATTTTTCTTCTTCTATTTTCCAACTATTTGAAAGTTAATTTCAATGGTTGTTTGCTACTATTGTCCTAAAAGATAATTTAGTAAGTAACATAACTTATTCAAATTTATTAGAATATAATTAATAGATTTTTTTGTAAAAAAATATGATTAACATAAATACCGTCTTTTATTATAAATTCATTAAATTTCTTGATGACAAGTGAAATTGGCGATTATTATTTGTAATTTTAGGTCTTTAGGAATATGTTTAATATCTTCTATGTAAATGTATTTCTATTATATATTCGTAACTCATTTCAAAAAAATGTATAAATATTTTTTGAATTTTAATGCTTGATTCCCCCCGCCCGCCCCCCAATGAAATCCTGGTCTGCCTCTCCAAATTTATCGTGAAGATGACAAATAAAAAAAAATAAAAAACATAGTTTTGAAACCTAAGTGATCCAACCAATCGAATAAAAAATTGATTGTATAATCTGGTAGAGTTGTAGTTTGGATTGAAAATGTCACTAACATCATCAACCTAGTTTCTAACCACATTAAACCTCTCATAGTCTAGGTCTTTATTTTAATTATTACATCACATAGACCATGGCATCTCACCACATACACACAAGTAGCATAACATATCACACTCATTAGAATTCTCATAAGATATCATCATAACCCCCCGAATTAACAATAACAATCCGACAGAGAATTAATTAACATAAAACATTGAAGAATGTCATTAAGAACAAAGGAAGAAGTATAATTGGATAGTTACATCATAACCCCTGATCTAGGAGAGACTAGCTGCTCATGGTTAAAGCAAAACTAGAAAGCCTAGAAGAAATTAGCATAAACATACAAGTAGAGAAGAAACGATGAACACGATTGTTCCTCACGGTGTTGTCCACCCCTCAGAAACACTCAAAACACTCTCAAAGCTCTCAAAACTAAATAATGAATTTCCAATCTCCTAAGTATAGACTCCAGCTTCTTATTTATAGACTTCTAAAGATATTTACATTAATTAGACACAATATAGATAGATATTCTGATATGATCTCTAAAGATAATTACATTGATTAGACACACTATAGATAGATATTCTAATATGATTTCTAAAGATAATTACTTTAATTAGGTGCATTATAGATAAATATTATGATTAGATCCCTAAAGATAATTATTTTAATTAGACTTCTAAAGATAATTTCCTTAATTAAGCTTATTATGGCCATGGTGATATCCACCACTGTTATTATCGAAATCCTGATGCTGAAGCTTGAGATGTTTGAAATGACGAGGGCCCTCATGGTTGATCACAACCCTTGTGATTGACGAAGGCCCTCTTGGTTGACCACGACCATTGTCAGAAGTTGTGACATTGTGGGACATTGCAAACTAATCAGACTTTTATGATGTTGACCACGTCCATTATCAAGTGAAAATAACATAAGATCTTCATGATATTGTGCATTTTCCAACTTTTCCACTTGATTGAGCAGTTGTACTTCTGCAAGGTAAAAACTAATGTCCAAACATGAGTTTTGACTAGAAAATACATGAAATAGCACAAAAACTCACATAAAATATCACTCAAATTATGGTTTATTAACCTCTTCAAATTGAAGCATTGCTTGTCCTCAAGCAATTATTCTAACTCCTAATTAAACAAATTCTTTCAAGTCATAACTCATGCATAAAAAATCCCTATTTATTCAAAAGTAAAACTCACACATAAGGGTATAAGAGATTAACTTAGGAATCCATTAGGCTTTTAATTAACATGCAAACAATCTCAGAGAGCTTCAAGTTCACTCTGCTCACTATATCCTAGTGTTTGGGAAAATGAAATATTACACTCATTATCACAATTCAATAACACATTCACAACTTTGTAAATTAATCAACTCAACTGAAATAAATCCCAAAAAATTAAGAACAAGTGAGACATAATGGGTTGTAATGGGACCAGACATGTAATGTAAAGTCGTACTGAAAGAAACAGGCTAATCAAAGGGTTCCACTCAATCATATGAAAACACTCAAACAACATGGGAACTTTCGCATATTTTTGCACCTTTCTTTTGATTTTTTTTTTCGTTTTTCCTTCTCTCTCTTATTTCTTTGGGGGATTACTCTATTTTTCTTTTTATTTGCAAGCTTTTATCTCAATTTTTTCTTTTCTTCTTTCTTTTTATTTGTGAATCCCTTTTTTATTATTTTTTTTCTTTATTTCACTTAAGAGAATGAGTTGAGATTTACTTACTAGCATAACCTGCAAAATACATTCATTCTCCCTCTTTTTCCTCACATAATCAGAGTTTAAGGGACCAAAAGAATTAATCATTTGGGCTAAAAAATGGAAAACTAAGGGAAAGAGTCATCAAAAGAATCACAGGTCTCAAGAAAGCCTACTAATGTCATCCTTTCAGAAAAATTCAGAATTCATCCACGGATATGAATGTCAAAACATAGAATAGAATAATGTTACTGAAAGGATCAAATCATACACTCTTCAAGAGAATTAAGGCTCAAAACTCCCACCTCTGAGGGTAGCTCTTAAGAACAGTTCATAGTCATGCATATTAAGGTTCCTTCTAGAAGAAAATCCCAAATTTTAACCCGATTTGTTTTTACAAGGGAATAACTGAAAACACAAAATTCTAAATCCAAGATTTTTTTTTTCAAACAATGATGGAATCAGAATAATCCAAAAAACCACATATATCATATAAGCTTAGAGTTGGGGAGCAATTATACCCCTCCTCACACTTTATGCATGCAATGCCCTCAATGCATAAAACAAAATAAAAGACAGCCTAAAATAAAACACTAAAAATAAAAATGAAATACTAAAAATAGCCTAAAATGAAAGAAAATGCATCCTAATATGAAACTAAAAAGAAATTAAGGAAAAAGAAAATAAACTTACCTGAGAAAAGGTATTTGCGACACAAAGTTGTTGACAAAGACCCCAATTGTGAAAATCCACCACGGCCATAGTGAGATGATGATAGTCGTGATGCCAAGAGATAGTATCAAAAGAAAAGAAAATAATTTTTATACCACAATCGTGGTAAATTTACCACAACCATGCTCAACACTGACACTAGTTGCTTGAGCTATGGTCATTTTACCATGGTCGTGCTCGATTTTGACAATAAATGCATAGGCAATGGTCAAATGACAGTGGTCAATTCTGATGCTAAAATGCATGGTCCATGGTAAAATGACCATGGCCCTTGTACTAACAAGCAGTTTGACTTAACAAATGAAAGAAAATTATGTGAAAAAACTTAAATAAATGGACGCAAGTCATGGTTTGCCTCCCAGATAATGCTTGTTTAACGTCACGAGCCTAACGAATGAAAAAGGGAAGAAAATCAATCAACCTCGAACAAGGTGATTTCATCTTTTTTCACTGATCCTCTAGTATAATCATCCACTCCATAGCAATGAGCTTGAGTGGTGATGTTATTTTCCTTTTTCTTACTCTGTCCAGAGTCTTTTGGAATAACTTTCTTCCTTGGAGGGTTAAGAAAGACATATTTGAGATTGGAGGGGATAGGCTTCAACTCTTATTCAGGAGGTTCCTCAATGGAGGGCTTTTCCTTTGGACCATTTCCATACTCTAACCTCTCAAAATAAGATGTCCTAGGGCTAGGATGAGTTTGTAGCAGTGTTACTGTCTCCTCCATGTCTAGGTTTAGCTCCCTGTCTTGGTCCTCATCCGTGAGAACTGTCTCTGGAGGGTCAGGCATCCCCAGACTTGGGAATGCATCCTTTACTAGCTTATCAGATGTATCAACAAACTTAATATAATTGCAAGAAGCAAATAAGGTAGGTAGTTTCAATGTATTAGATAATTTAAAAACCATTTTCTCCCCCCTGATCTAAGGGTGAGTCTACCAAGCCTGTACTAAGGAAAGTTCGCCCCAATATGGTAGGGACATCCTCATCTGCCTCCATGTCTAAAATTACAAAATTGGTTGGAAAGATGAACTTTTCCACCTTAACCAACACATCTTCAATCACCCCTCTAAGATACACAACTGAACGTCAGCAAGATGAATGGTGATGTTAGAAGGTTCTAAGCCTGTTATGCCCAATTTCTTACAGATAAAATAAGGCATCAAATTTATACTTGCCCCCAAATCACATAGAGATTTATCAAAATAAGATCTCCCTATTTAACAAGGAATGATGAATCTACTAGGGTCTTTCATCTTAGGGTGAAGTTTCCTAAGGACCTCGGTGGAATACTTCTCATTTAGGCCGATAGTACCAAAGTTTTCCAATTTTCCTTTGTTTGATAAATTTTATTTTAAATGTTTGGGATAAGATGACATATGTGAGATAGCCTCTACAAATGGGAGGTTGATGTGCACTTTCTTCATAACTTCTAAAAAATTTCTAAATTGCACATTTACTGATCATTCTTGACTCTTTAAGGAAAGGGTATACTTACCTTAGGAGACATCAATATCTCCTTCTTTTTATCTTCTTCCTTGTCATGCACCTGGTTCCCATCAGTAGGGGTCTTATCCTTCTTAGGTGCTTGGTTCTCTTCAATGAGGATGTCATTTATAGCTTTTAGAGAGGTGTCATCCTTCTCTATAGAATCCCCTTGCTTCTAGTCATTATCGCACTTACATCCTCATTCTTAGGGTTAAGTTCAAATTGTGCAAGACGGTTGCCCGATTGTCTTTATGACAAGAGAGATTGCATAGTGGTCATTTGGGACTCTATCTACTTCATTTATTTATCATTCTTAGCCATATACTGAAGCATGATTTCTTGGAAGGTGGGTTGTCTCTCTTCTTGTCTAGGCCACTGATTTTGCATGGGTGGAGGCCTATACATCCCTTGATTCTGATTTTTCCTGAAGTCTTGTCCTTGACTGTAATTGCTAGGGTACTTATTATAGAAATTATTTCCTCCCCCAAAAAATTTGATTTTGTCCGTGGCTGCAGCTAATTCATCACCCACCGTGCATTCTCATGTCCGTGTACAATCCCACATTTCTCACAGGTTGGGAAATGAGGTGTGTTGATGGGCATTTGAGCATGGGAACACATGACGCCAATGCTTGCATCTGTCTTCCCAACTCAGTTTAGGATTCATCTTTCTCTATTTGGTTGACGCCCCCTTTCATGATTTTTGGGACCTAGTTTGCATACACTAAACAGAGGAGAAGATCAAATGCAATGAAAAATAAAAAAATAAAAATAAAGCAAAAATTGAAGAAAAATAAATAAATAATAAAATAATTTTTATGAACAAAACTGTTTGGCTTAACAAAATTAAACTACCTGGGAACTCCACAACCAGTCCTCGACAACGATGCCAGAAACTTGATGCGTAAAATATATTTGCACAAGGACAAGTGTATCCTACGCAGTAGTAACAATGGACCTAAGCTTGGATATCATACCCAAGGAACTAGTTGTGTTCCCCAATAGCTAAAATTATTAAACTAAATAGTTGGAAGGAATATTAAAAGGAAGTAGAATTATTTTTTATTTTTGTTTTTATAAGAAAGTAAGTAAAATCAGATAAACGAGAAATTTGAGTCATATTAAAAGCGACTGAGGATTCTGATTCACTAGTAGCAAATTTCCCCCAGCCTATTCCTATGAAATTCCTACCACCAAGTTAATTGCTAATTCTTAAAGTCAATACTCCAATGATCATGAATATGTCAATTGAAGGCAAAGGATAAAATAAAGCCAAGAGTTGACTAATTTAAAGATAAACCAATCTATTGGAGATTACTCAAATAGTTTGATCATGCATTTTGGTATAAAACATTCACTACCTAGATCCACCAAATACACGTGGATGATCATCATTGTATATTCGATTAAGTTAAGATTGATGAAGTCTAAATTAACAATAACAATAAGGTAGAGAATTAATTAACATAAAACATTGAGGAATTTCATTAAGAACAAGGGAAGGAGTACAATTGGATAGTTACATCATAACCTCTGAACTAGGAGAGACTAGTTGCTCATGGTAAAAGCAAAACTAGAAAGCCTAGAAGAAATTAGCATAGACATACAAGTAAGGAAGGAAAAATGATCATGATTGTTCCTCACGATGTTGTCCACGCCTCAAAAACTCTTAAAACACTCTCAAAGCTTTAAAAAACGTACACTAAATAATGAATTTCCAATCTCGTAAGTATAGACTTCAACTTCTTATTGGTAGACTCATAAAGATAGTTACTTTAATTAGGCACATTATAGATATATATTTTGATATGATCTTTAAAGATAATTACTTTAATTAGGCACACTATAGATAAATATTCTAATATGATCTCTAAAGATAATTACTTTAATGAGGTGCACTATAGATAAATATTTTGATTAGATCCCTAAAGATAATTACTTTAATTAGACTCCTAAAGATAGTTTCCTTAATTAAGATCGCTATGGCCATGGTAATATCCACCATTATCATTATTGAAATCCTGATGTTGAAGCTTGAGATGTTGTGAAATGATGAAGGCCTTCATGATTGACCACAATCATTGTCAAAAGTTGTGATGTTTTGGGATGTTGCAAACTGATCATGACCCTCCTAATGTTGACCATGACTATGGTCAATGTACCACAAACATTATCAAGTGAAAATAGCATCAGATCTTTATGAAATTGTACATTTTTCAACTTTTCGACTTCACTGAGCGATTGTACTTCTGCAAGGTAAAAACTAATGTCCAAACGTGAGTTCTACCAAGAAAATACATGAAATGGCACAAAAACTCACATAAAATATCACTCAAATTATGGTTTATCACGGAATAAAATAAAGGTCTAGTGTTCCAATACCTTGCAAATTCCAACAATCCCACATAACACAAGTGTGACTATAGTGGCACCCCTTCACCACTACAAAGAGTTTAAGCAAATTTCAAGGTAAACACCTTCATAGAGTGTAGGCATATAATTTGGAGTCACGAAGCTTCAAAGGACCTTCCTGAGGAAGATATGAAGGATGAAGAAGACCATTTTGAGCCTCAGAATGAAGTGGCAACAACTAATGAAGGTGATCAATCTGCTCAGAATGAGGATGGTGAAGCTCAGAATGCAGAAGCTCAAATAAGGAAATACACCTTTTGAGGGTGTGGAGGCCGCTGATATTCAGAATACTGAAATAGCTTAACAAGCTCTAAAAGGTCCAAATGTTGAGACAATTGTTGATGGTTTGGCCAAGCTGAGGATTGCTAATTCCTGCTTTGAGAAAGAGGAAGATGAGAAAGAAGAAGAGCCTTTTGAGAAGGTAGAAAAGTTTGAAGCTATTATAGTGATTGCTCAGAATGAACCAAAGGTTGCAAATGGTGAGAAAATCCTTATTGGGCCAGTGAAGGATTCCTTCTTCAACACTGAAAACATGAAGAAATTCTTCAACTCTCCTCTTTTTGACACCTCTGTGAAGAATTCTTGTGGCCTTGCTCCCCTTTATGGTGAACCCTCAGCCATTTCCATTATATTTCCTTCTTTCCCCTATGAGACAACTACTACAAAACTTTCTAAGGTTGGGGAGGAGGTTCCTCGTGTTTATACTCCCTCTCTTCCACCTACTAATGAACACTTTGCTAGGTCAATAGAAAGTAAGTTGAAATCAATGGAGAAGCAAGTCAAAAAAATCAGTTTTGTCCAGAATTTGTTTTTCTCCAATGTTGATCAACTTCGAAAGACTCTTAATTAGTTCTTTGAGAGATTCCTCCACTTTGAGGAATTGGTTTCTGACAAGGCCAAACTTGCCTTGATTTCTGAAGTTTCCCCCATGTAGCACGAGCCCCTACCACCACCAAGAGCAACCACTATGTCTTCCTCTTCCTCATCCTTAGAAAATTCCTCTCCTAACAAGCATGACTAATGGTCACCCTTTATTCATCCCTATTTGTTTTTTGCTTGATGACAAAGGGGAAGAAGTTTAGGACAGAGTGGTTGGGGAATAGATCAATTTTTATACGACCATGTGCTTATTTATATATTTTTTGTTGGTTGATGATATCTATCGAAATCTCCTTTGTATGATCCTATTGATTAGTGAAAAACTATTTGAATGGTTATACCTTTCTGTGTATTTGTTTCAATTTCTACATTATGATTATGTGTTGTTTAAATTTTTTAATCATTCTCATAATGCATAAATTGAAGGGGAGCTTCCCCACTAATTGGTAAGAAACAAAATTGATGCATACTCTTGGGGAGAGTTAAAACTGAAAGATTCAAAAAGGTATTGTCACTCTTCAAATTTGTTCCTAAGGGTTTGTCATCATCAAAACAAGGGAGATTGTTGAATCCACATCCCTAGTTTTAATTATGAAAACCCATTAGCAATGTAAATTATAAGGATGATGAATTTTATGGGATGACTAACATTATGCTTAAGTGTTTTAGTGTTAAACTTTTTAAAAAGTAGATATGTACATGTATTCTAAGGTTCTTAGAAAGGTTGTCTCAAACTGATTGTCAAGAGTAAAGGACATAGAAGATCCCTTGAAGCACATCTCCATGATGAAGAATGCTTCCTTCTGAATACTTTATCTTTGAAAAAATGCAAGATAACAAGATCTTACATAGAAGTTGTATCAAAGATTACAAAAAGAGCATCCAACATCAGAATGAAGTTGCATTAGAGTCGATGAAGATCTTAAGTTTGAAGTTTGAACTTTAGAATGGTTCAAACAACACTTCAAGGATAATATCATGTCTTCCATATTTTGCCACACATCAAAAGACTATGGTTGATAGCATCACTTTCCATATGCTGCCATACACATTAATGACACATTAGAAAGTGAATGCTAATTGCATTAGAAGATACAACCAAGTTGAAAGTTGAAACTTTACATGAGAAGATATGATGTGGAACATCGAAATGGAAGACTGAAAATATTATGCAATCTAACCTTGGACAAAACACTAACACACTAGCAGTACCTTCACTTTCTTTTTATAAAACAATCTACTTCATAATGCTTTATGATGTGAAGATGTGTTACTTCATAAAGCCATATGAGTTGAACTTCATCACAAGGATCTACTTCCATATGGATCCTTTCTCAGCTAACATTAGAATCACTAATTCATTGTACCTTTAGAATGCTCATCAAAAAAGATTCCTCGAAATAAGAACCTCAGAATAAACCTACAAGCTATCATAGGTTGACAATTGTCTTCTTTTTTTTTTTTTTTTTGCTTCCTCTAGAAGTTTGTCAATTGAGTAGGCTCCACTTCAATGGTCTTCTTTGAAGCTTTAAGAGATCAACAAGGAGGATCCTAAAGCTAAGTTAAAGCCTTCCAAGTGAGAAAAACTTGAGTCAATATCTCTATGTGAGAATTCTACTATTATTGCTTCAACCCTCTCAATAGAGAGTGATCGACTTCTGTAAAAGCTTGTGAACTAATATAGATCATAGATAGAAGTGAGATGTTGAAATTTCTTGAGTGGAAACCCTCTTGTGAGGAGAAATATGTATTTATGCAATCAAAACATAGAAATCCTTTGTTGTTGAAAGTCCAAAATTGATTGGCAAAGGTTGTAACCAATGGTGTTATCGGTCTAGCAATGGCTAGGTGTGAAGTCTAATGGGATTGCTGACAAGTTGTTGAAATCCAGTGATTTGCTGATCTAACAGTTACTGATTTTGTTAGTAAAATTTCATTTTGAAGAGTGAGGACTGGACATAGTCCAAGGTTGGGGTGAACCAATATAAAAATCACTATGCATCATCTTCCTTCTCCCTCTACATTGTTTTTGTGTTTAACTTCTCTGTTGGTTGTTAAGTAATCACTAAGGCAAAAAACCTTTTTATAAAGCTTCCTAAAACTAAACATTTTTATCAAATCTTTTATAACTTGATAACTCTTTCTAAATAGAGCTCTAAACTGTGAAAACTTTTTTTTCATAAACTACTTGCATTTTCATTCTGAACTCAGAATAATTCTTCATTCTGAACTACCTCTTTTTGAACTCTTGAAAATACTCTTTATATTCATATAAGATAAAAAAAAAAGTTTTTGAAAACACAATTCAACTCTTCTTTTGTAGTATATTTGTCACTTCAGTCTCAACTTTCTTTGGGGGCATGGTTGCTTCAAGAAATTTTGTGGCTGCTGCAATTACCTTACACCTTCATGTGACAATATAAAGGATGTGCCGGGAGGATGCGGTCATGGGGAGGATGAGCAATTTCGAGAGTTAGTCGCGAACTTCATTTTTTGGATTCAGAATGAGTCTGAATAAGTTGTGGTCTTTAGTTTATGGGCTGTATTTGTATATACTAAAATATATAGCAGGTGATAAACTTCGAAAAGTTACATGGTTAGGGAGAGCTATGCCTTTTGCTAGGTGCTTTTTTGATTCGCTATAACAGACGCTTCATGGAATCACGTTTTTTGATTCGCAGTAATAATGATTTGGCTTTAAGATTGTGTTTAATATTCTTAGTGCTGGATGTAATAAATGAATTCATTGTATGACGTGATATCAAAATTGTAATCTCAACCTCACATAAAATTATCAAAATTCTTGAACAAAAATCACGTTATGAACCCACTGAAAATAATAATAAAAAATAGTAGTATTATATTCTAACACATTCTTTTTAAAACTCCTCATATGCTAAAATTTATTAAAAATTAAGAAATTTATAAATTTATTTTTTTTATCTAATTAACTCCAGTCATGATTTCTTAGATTTTTTGTTTTTAATTCTTATAAATTATGTTTGTTTTATTTTTAGTCTTTAAGACACTTTAAATAACACTTTAAATAATAAAAAAATATTATTTAAAGTACCTTAAAGACTAAAAATAAAATAAACATAATTTACAAGAAAAAAAAAACAAAAATAATTTTGTAAGCATAAAAAAAATACTAAATTACTCGGAATTAAACTTAGAAAATGTATTACACAAGCAACGTGGTACATCAAAATTCAACGTTGTCTAATTTGTGGTGCGACACAGATTAACAGGCAAAACAAATAAATATGATGGAACAGAGTTTTCACACAATTTGGGAATGAAATTCGATAGTGAGAAAAATGTAGAGAAATGGCATTATAGCCCATACAAAGCTTCCAAGTACTGATAATGGTGGAATTCTGTGCTTACTTTATTTTATTCCTTGTATCTGGTATGGAAAGACACATAATGAAGAAAGTAAGCTACTCTTCTTTACCCTTCTTGTTTTCACCAGCTTTCAGAAACCGTGAAAACCAATATGCAGAAGACTTGGGGTGCCTGCTGAGCCCATTTTTATAATCTACATAGACCAATCCAAAGCGTTTTGTATAACCTTGAGCCCATTCAAAGTTGTCTAGTAATGACCACGCAAAGTATCCCCTTACATCTGCTCCATCCCTGTGCATTCAAATCATACACAACTAATTAGGTATGTTTGGACTCATTCTCATTCTGTCTTCAAGGTCAAACGTTTTTCTTGTTTAAATATATTTTTTATTCTTGCCATTTCACATTTTTTTCATTTGTCTCTATAATTATTTTTTTTTGTTTTAATTCTTATAAAATGTATTTACTTTGTTTTTAAATCTTAAAGTATTCTTTAAATAATATTTTTTCATTATTCAAAGTACGCTTTACTATTCAAATCCTATTTAAAACACTTTAAGGATGAAACAAATTTTATTAAAACTAAAACAAAAACAAAAACAAAAATTTAGAGAGACAAAAATGAAAAAAAAAACACTAAATTAAAAGTATCAAAATATATTCAAGCCTTTTACTTTTTACCCGTTGTTGCGCTGGTGCTAAGTTGCATGAATAAAGGTACAGTACCGGATACTTGTAAATTATATGATATTTTTCAAAATCTAGGATACGAGTATGTTAATAATTTCTTTTAAAAAATACATATATAAAAAATAGAAATTTATATAAACATGACTAAATTCTACAAATGATAAAAAAAAATAATACAAGCATAATTTATATCTCAAAAACAAAATGGAGACTAAATTCTTTAACATGGCAAAACAAATTGTTAAAAATAGTATAATTCAAATGTAATTGTCCAATTTTGTAAGTATGTGAAATGCATTAGAGGTTAGCCATAATAGTTGGGTTGTTAACTAACTATGGTTAAGCCTTAGTGTATAAAAACAGCATGTAAACCCTAGTCATATGTGTGTGATTTTTGTGGCCTAATTCCTGTTTTCCAGAAGTTACTATTTTCTGTTATTCACTCTCTTTCTCCCTTGTTCAATCTTTTCCAAAATACTACCAAGAAATCTTGATCCTTTCCAACAATTGGCACCAGAGCTACACGATCCACGATGGCGTACAGCGGGGAACAATGGCGATGTTGAAGAACAACGACCAAATCCCAGCGAAGCTACCAATCTTCGATGGAACCAACTATGAGAGGTGAACGGCGCAAATGAAGGTGGTATTCAGATATCAAGGCATGCTTGATATCATAAGCACCGACGTCACACCATTAGAGATGAATCCCACGGAGGCACACAGGGTAACTCACCGTGAACAGATCAAGAAAGATGATAAAGCGATCTTTCTAATTCATCAATGTGTGGATTCAAATGTCCTGGAGAAAATCATTGACCATGAGACGACCAATGAAGCATGGGATGTGTTGGCTACAACTTACGCCAGTGACAAGCAAACCAAGAAGGTGAGATTGATGGCACTCCGGCGTCAACTAGGTTTGCTTCAGATGGAATCAAACGAAACGGTGGCGCAATTCATAAACAGGTTGGTGATTCTTGCAAACCAAATGAAGAGTTGTGGTGAGGTGGTGACCGATTCGATGAAGGTTGCAAAGGTACTCACTGGCTTAACACCAAACTTTGATCATATTATCTCTGCAATTGAACAATCAAAGGACCTAAAAACGTTGAAATTGGAGCAATTACTGGATTCTTTTGAAGCACATGAGTTAAAGATGAAGAATAGAGAAGGTATCAAGAAAGAGGAGAAGGATTTCGAGAAAGCCTTATTTGCTAAAAATCAGAAGAAAGGTGGTGGTGATTCTTGGAAGAATAAGAAAGGGAAAGGCAAGTGGAAGTATAACAAACAAGAAAACAAGGGTTCTACAAGTGAGAATCAAGAGAAAGAAGGAGAAAACAATGGAAAGAGAAAGAAGAAATCAAAGGAGCATATTCAGTACTATAATTATCAAAAGTATGGCCATTATGCAGATGAGTGCAATAATCCTAAAGTGCCTAGGAAGAGGGGTGAAGAAGCACAACTCGCGCGTGACTCTAATGATGAAGAAGCAATGATGTTAATGGCCACTGTTAACAGTGAAACAGGCAATGAGGAATGGTGGTATTTGGACACTGGTTGTTCAAACCATATGACAGGACATAAAGATTGGTTCTGTGAAATTGATGAAACAGTGAAAAGAAGCATCAAATTTGGTGATGGCAGGTCAGTAATGGCTAAAGGAATTGGCAAGGTGGCCATAAGAAGAGTAGATGGGAGCAAGGTGATTATCAGTGATGTCCTATATGTTCCTAACATGGAAAGCAATCTGCTAAGCTTGGGACAATTGCTAGAGAAAGGATTCTCAATGCATATGGAAGGAGAACACATGGAAGTAGCTGATTCTAATGGGAATGTGTCTTGAAAGTTGTTATGTCTAAGAACAGAACATTCAAGGTGGGTGTGAGCACCATTGAGCAGAAGTGTTTGACTGCTCAAAGCAATGACAGTATGTGGAAGTTGCATAGAAGACTTGGACATTTGAACTTCAACAACCTAAACAAGTTGCAGAAGAAGAACATGGTTGTGGGACTACCTTCAATTGAAGTACCAAGGCAAGTGTGTGGTAGATGCTGTGAAGGAAAACAACCAAGTAAGGCTTACAATGCAGCAGTTCCAACTAGGGCCAAAGAGAAGCTTGCAGTGATTCACTCTGATGTGTGTGGCCCATTTGAAATCAAATCTCATGGAAGTAACTTGTATTTTGTTTCTTTTATAGATGATTTTACAAAGAAAATGTGGGTTTACCTGTTACAAAGAAAGAGTGAAGTATTTGTAACATTTAAATCATTCAAGTTACTAGTTGAAAAGCAATCTGGTTGTTCAATTAAGATGCTTAGAACTGATGGTGGAGGAGAGTACACTTCACTTGAATTTGAGAATTTCTCCAAGGAAGAAGGAATAATTCATGAGGTAATGGCTCCATACACTCCTCAACACAATGGAACTGTTGAGAGAAGGAATAGAACAATGCTGAATATGGTTAGATGCATGCTGAGAGAGAAGCATCTTCCACATGATTTAAGGGCAGAGGCAGTATCCACAACTGCTCACATCTTGAATAGATGTCCTACGAAGAGGCTTGACAGTTTGACACCAGAAGAAGCTTGGAGTGAACTCAAGCCTAGTGTGAAACACTTCAAGGTATTTAGCTCACTCTGTTATAGGCATGTTCCTAAACAGAATAGAAGAAAACTAGACTCAAGGGCTCAAACTATGATCTTGGTAGGTTATCACAGTACTGGGGCCTATAAACTTTTTGATCCCTTGAGCAAGACAATTGTGATAAGTAATGATGTGATTGTGGATGAGACAAAGGAATGGAACTGGAACATTGGTATGGAAAGACAAACCAATGAAACACTAGAAGTTGAACTGGGAGGAGAAGAAATACAGGATGAAGTTCAGATTGACAATGAGCAATGTGAATGATGAGCAAAATGTGAATGATGGACTAGATGTGATTGGGGTTGTACCTTTGAGAAGGTCACTAAGACAGATATCTCCACCAGTGAGATTTCAAGACTATGATGTCTTTCCTGATGCTGCTATCAATATTAATGGTGAATTGATGAACTTAGTGCTCTTAGCAGAAGCAAAACTAGTTTCACTTGAAGAGGCACTAGCTAGTCCACATTGGAGAAAGACCATGGAAGAAGAACTGAGATCAATTTAGAAAAACAACACTTGGAAAATGGTGAATTTACCAAGTAATAAGAAAGCCATAGAAGTGAGGTTGGTTTTCAAAACCAAAGTCAAGCCATCTGGTGAAATTGCCAAGTATAAGGCAAGGCTAGTTGCAAAAGGTTTCTTGCAAAAGTCTGGTCTTGATTTCAATTAAGTATATGCCCCTGTAGCTAGAATTGAAATTGTGAGACTCATAGTTGCAATTGCTAGCATGAGGAAATGGACAGTGAGTCAGCTAGATGTGAAGTATGCTTTTCTCAATGGTCCATTAGAAGAAGAAGTATACACAAGGCAACCACCTGGCTATGAGAAGATAGGCATGAAAGATAGGGTAATGAAGCTGAACAAAGCCCTATATGGCTTAAAGCAAGCTCCACGAGCTTGGAATAAGAGGATTGATGGATTTCTGCAGAAGCAAAAGTTTCTGAAATGCACCACTGAACATAGAGTGTACTTGAAGGACTGTGGAGTAACTGGTGTAGTGATGCTATGCTTGTATGTGGATGATCTTCTTGTCACTAGTGATAGCAAACAAGAGATTGACAGGTTTAAGAAGGAAATGATGGATGAGTTTGAAATGTCTAATATAGGCAAAATAGCTTATTTCCTAGGTATGGAATTTGTGACAACTAAGAGTGGCATATTCCTTCACCAAAAGAAATATGCAACTGATATATTGAAAAGGTTCAATATGCTTGATTGCAATTCTGCTACTACTCCTTGTGAACCAGGAATAAAACTGTCTACTGGTGAAGACACAAACTTGGTTGATTCAACACTATATAGGCAACTCATTGGCTCATTGAGATATTTGTGTAATTCTAGGCCAGATATCACCTATGGAGTTGGCTTGGTTAGTAGATTCATGAAGAAACCTTGCAAGGATCATCTACTTGCAGCTAAGAGAATTCTTAGATATGTGAAGGGCACACTAGAATGTGGAATTATGTTTCCTGTAGCAAAATAAAATTCTGAGATAGAAATTGTTGGCTACACAGATGCAGATTGGAGTGGAGATGTCGGTGATAGAAAGAGCACATTCGGGTACATGTTCATGCTTGGAAATGCTCCTATATCATGGTGTTCAAAAAAACAAGAGGTGGTGGCATTATCTAGTTGTGAAGCTGCTTTTGGGGCAAGCCAAGCCCTTTGGCTAGGAATGTTACTGGAAGAGCTTAACATCAAGTGCAGTAATGTAATGAAGCTCAGGATTGATAACAAATCAGCCATACACCTTGCTAAGCATCCAATAGCTCATGGACGCAATAAGCATATAGAGGTAAAATATCATTTTCTTCGTGACCAAGTTAACAAGAACAAACTAGCACTTGAGCATTGCAGAACTGAGGAGCAGTTTGCAGATATGCTAACCAAAGCTTTGAAGCCTAAAAGACTTGAAGAAATGAAGAACAAAATTGGGATGCACAAATTGACAGATTTGAATTAAGGTGGTGTGTTAAAAATAGTGTAATTCAAATGTAATTGTCCAATTTTGTTAGTCTGTGAAATGTATTAGAGGTTAGCCATAATAGTTGAGTTGTTAACTAACTATGGTTAAGCCTTACTTAGTGTATCAAAACAGCATGTAAACCCTGGTCATATGTGTGTGATTTTTGGGGCTTAATTCCTGTTTTCCAGACGTTGTTATTTTCTGTTATTCACTCTCTTTCTCCCGTGTTCAATCTTTTCCAAAATACTACCAAGAAATCTTGATCCTTTCCAACAAAAATCTCATAACAAAAAAATATGTAAATGTTAATCAATTAATCAATATTATTTTAGAACTTGGGAAGATAATAAACGAAAGAGATAAAGGATATATAAAGAAATTACAAATAATTTTAATATCAATGCGGCGGGCGATTAATTTCTTGTGTGCTAAACTTTCTATCAATCATTAACTCCTCAAAGGTATACCGATACAGTGAAAGACACGCATAACTTAGGTCAAACTTGACAAGAAAAAATAAATGCATTAACTTCATATCCATACAGACAAGACAAAAATTAAAACATAAATGCAAAAAACCAAAATGGCATACCAATATTAAGTAAAAAAGGAGAGATGCACGACCAGATTTATCATTAATTGGTGAAATAAAAAAAGGTTTAATTCAAGCATATTGTGTGTATGATTATGGTCGACAAGACATTTCAGTTAATTTCTAATTTATTTTTACTAGTTGAAAAACTTGTTTGACTATTCGGTAAATATATTTGTTTTAGTAATTTCTAAAGTTTTTTGAAATATTATTTAAAGTAACATTTTTTAAAACGTTAGTTTTTACCTTCTAGTTTTTAATAATTTCTTTCATTTTTATCCTTAAAATATTTATCTAATTTCTCTTTAAATAAATCATGATTTTATTAATTTTCTATCATTTTATATTTTTTATCTACTTCGACAGTTAATTTTACCGAAAAATTATAATTTAATAAATTAACTTTTCATGTTTCAGCTATCAAGTTCCAATTAGTTTTCAGATTATTTTGCCAAAGAAGCCTATGTAGAAAGTGGCAAACTCACTTTATAGCCTGAGCAACTGACGCAAGATATCCTTTGAAATAGCGAACTCTCAGTTTGTCATCTAGCATCTCATGTAACGGCAAGTTATCATTATCTTCATCATCCATACCTGCCAAATGGAAATCCGGCCTCAGATCATAGAAGAGAACAATTTCATAATGGATTTGCACATACGTATACTGGATAGAACTATCATTGTGGTTTCTCTGTGAACCTCTCTCCACTTGTGTTTTTTCTACTTAAGTTTGTTACTTTTCCATATAATTTGGAGAGCTTTTTTTTTTTCTGTACTTTCCTTTAATTCCATATTAGAGCAAAGGTATTGGATTTTGATGTGGGGTTTATAATATAGACTTGCGCTCTCGTATCATTATAGATAGGCATTGTGGTGGGAGACTCTCAAGGTTCTTATCAATTGGTATCAAAGTGTTCCACCTTGTCTAATGCAGGGGGCAACGTCAACATTGCAATGTTTACCTAATACTAGTTAAGTAGTTATGGTAGAGCCACATAGGTGCCAGGGCAGCAGAGCATGGTGGAATATTTGAATCCAAAAGCAAAATATGGAACTTGAACCCCAAATTGGAAGAATGGGATTTTGTAGAATTCAAGGTTCCGATCAAAATTGCAAACCATAAACTTGACCACATTACATTCCAACCCTTTTCTTTTTCTTTTGACTAACTATTAACTTATCATCGTTTAGTGCATCGAACAATTCTTAATTGCCACTATATAGTCAGATTCAATACATGGATTTAACCAAACAAATAACAATACTAGTAATGCCTTTCACTTGACATCTGATTTCTTCATCACTTTTTCTCTTTATCTGTTTATACTCTACCTGTTTTCTTGCCTAATTTATAGGAACTAGGAAGGATGAGTATAGTTACGTACCATTCTCTGTGACAAATATCGGAGTAGCATATTTTTGTGATACATAATTGAGAATCTTCCGTAGACCCCAGGGAACAACATAGAGCCACTCTGATGCTGCCTGTTATATCCACACAGAATATAAAACTAGAATGTTTGGCCTTGTATATGCAAATGTATACAACAAGCACGTTGAGAGAGAGAGTACACACCTTCTCACCTATGGCCTGGCCACCTTCCCATTCCACTGTTGACAGAACACAATTATCAAGGAGAATTCGTTGTGTAAGATATTTTAGAAAATGAGAAAATGTTCCAATTATTATTTATTACCAATTCTCTCCATCTCTTGCACCTTGTAGTAATGGTTTTCTTCGGCGCATTCTGTCACATGAGAAATAAACCTTGACGTATAGTGATTTAGACCAATAAAGTCCAAAGCATTCAAAAGAATTTTCTTATCCTCCTCTGAAAACTTGGGAAGCTGATCTCCAAGTCTTTCACGCATAACTTCAGGATAGTCTCCATAATATAGTGGATGCAAGAACCTGAATTAAAAATATATTTTAACATAATGTCTTCAACCTGCTATCCTATACAAGCCTCATATTCTATTTTGCGTAATTTTCTTCACCGTCAATTTATCTTCAATTTCCAGTGTGCATCAGGGTCAAAGAAAAAATGAATATTGGTTTGTCTTCATTAACTTTGTGGTGTTAAGTAGAAAAATAGAAAGAAAAGGTTTCAAATCAAGAACATCAGTTGAATTGAGTTCAACAGTTTATAACATCATGATAAGGAATTCTAATGGAGGTGCTCCATTGAAATAAATTTTAAGTAAAGTGATTTGGTAGTTCGAGACTATAACAGCCAAAGCTTTCGGGAGACAATGATTGTACTTCACTATGAATGATTGATTACAATGCAGAGGTATAAATAAAAAAATTGGTCAACATCTGTACACAGGCCAAAATCAGAGGAGATAATATCCTCTTAAATGGCAGCAAACTATTAAAGGAAAGAATATACAGGTTATCCTAAAAAATTAACAAAGGGATATTATCCTAGTTGTACAAATCATAATTGGATGATTCTGATCGGTGCTAGATATCAGGAAACAATCTTCTAAATTAAGAACAGATCACCAACACGCCCCTCAAGCTACGTTATAGATGTCTATCATACCCAAATTGGATTTGAATCTAATGATTTCATAAGTGCAGCTTGGAAGAGCTTTGGTTAAAATATCTGCAGTATGGATGCATGAGGGCACAAGACAGATGATTCCATGGTCAATCTTTTTTTTATGAAATGATAGTCAATTTCCACATGCTTTGTTATGTCAGGATTCAGAAGGGCTCTTTTCTTTCCCCTTCATTAGAGTGAGCTTTCCACCCAAAGCATCATCCTTTCTTTACATCTTTAGATGAAATGAAAGACCACTTCCCTCTCTTTCTTTTGAATACGCCTTGTGTCATGATTAAGATACTTTCATTGCACCATCTAACAATCTTGAAATCCACCCTGGATGCCTTTTTCTTTGAAGAAAGCCTCTCTCTCTCTCTCTCTCTTCATTCAATAGCTATGGTTGTCCATTTCAATAAGGATAGTCCTCGCCTCATGAGCTAGCTTTTGAGACTAAATTAGGCCCAACCAAAATTCAAGAAACTCTCCCAGAGTGATCTATTCTTTGTCATCAATTATTGAATTACAAGAATAAAGCCTTGACCCTCTTCTTGAAAAACCTTCCTCGTGCTTTGAAAAGGAGCAATTCTCGTCTGTTCAATTTCTCTGAACAATTTCTTTTGGCCTCCCAAG
Organism: Glycine soja; assembly: GCF_004193775.1. Taxonomy (NCBI): domain Eukaryota; kingdom Viridiplantae; phylum Streptophyta; class Magnoliopsida; order Fabales; family Fabaceae; genus Glycine; species Glycine soja. The sequence goes on along the minus strand of NC_041012.1, from coordinate 12,054,843 downwards.
CTAATCCTTTTTGTCAAATCTTCAAGGTTAGATTTAATGTCCCCAAAAGAAGCCAGTCAGTCAAGCCCTAACACCACATCAGCTCCTTCCCCAATCTCATTTCCTTTCCTTTCCTCTTCAACCTCTCCTAGTATTTGGATTTGGACTTAGGGCCTAAGTCAACCGCACAAATTAGCTTGTAAGGGAATGATTGTCTAAGCTTTATAAGGACTAGTTTAGTCATATCTCTAATCGATGTGAGATCTCAACCCCTAAGAGTCAGCATCCTAATGGTTGTACTCTACGATACTTCACTCATTTCTGGTCAGACCCTCCATAGGTTGCCCTTTCTAAGACACTGGAAACCAACTCTTATAGGCCGCAATTAAGACAACTTTCTAGCATACCATCTTAGAATTTGGGCTTTAGGACCTAACTCAATCACACAAAATCGCTTTGTAAGATAAGGATTGTCTAAGCTTTATAAGGACTACATTGGTCATATCTCTAGTCAATGTGAGATCTCCACTTCAACATCCTGACAGTTGTTCATGAACTGAACTATACCAGTGTAACTTTTTTTTTAGTCAGCCAAAAGAAAATATTATTAATAAAGAAAAGGGTACCAGAGGTACCTAAACATTACAATAGAGTCTACTAGTTTAACTTATACCCACAGTTATACACTCAATTTTTTAAAGAATGTGATTTTTTTTTTTTGTTACAATAGAATGTGATCTATGTCAATGCAACCGTTGAATGTGTCAATCTCTTATTATTATAATAATAATATGGAACAAATGAATGAGGAACTACCAGCCAAGCTGAAAATCCAGGCGTCTTGCAGCAGCAGATTTATCTTCAATCTTATCGGAATTAGCCTCTGCCCATTCACAATCTACCACAAAGCCCACTTGTCCCCCTTGCTTATCCTGGAATGTCAAGACATATTTAGAAAGAATAAATTATACCTTCACAACATTTTTCTAACATGGTTAGCATTAAATTATATATTTAAACAAAATTCACAGATAATTTGATAATTAATAACAACAGCAATACCCTACTGGCTACAACCAAGTGGGATTTGGATATACGGATCGATCAACTCCATTGGCTCCATCAAAATCTACCTTTTCACTCAAACATTTTTTTTTATAGTTTCTACTAATGTTTTCTTAGATCTGAGCTTACGCAGATAATTGAAATACAGAAAATCATGCTGGTAATTTATAGATCGAAAAAAATAGCAAAAATAGGCAATTAATGGAAAATCAAGAAAATACACAATAGGGAGGAGTGGCAGAAGCAACAAAGTAAAAGTAATCCAACTTGCAAAATAGAAAGTTTTGTGTAGAAATGAATAAGTGCAGTCCTGCACCTTGTATTTGCTCCGGTATATGGAAACAGCTGCTGCATGGGCCAAAATCTGATGATGTGCTGCCAAATATGGCTCTATAAGAGAATTTTCTCGTCTTCCTGGAGCAAAAATTGCAACATCATACCCATTGACTGCAGTTTGAAGGGGCTCATTAATAGTAATCCAGTTCTTCACTCTATCCCCAAAACTTGCAAAGCAAGTATCTGCATAAACAGCAAAGTACTCTCTGGCATATGCCACATCAGAACCACACCATTCAATAATAGAATATTGAAAAATCAACTACACTCATCTTAATAAAGGTACTAGGAAACAAATTTACAAGGGAGGACCAAGGACCAAGTATAGAGATGAGAAAAGGTGGTGGGTTTGATGAGCATAATGGGTCAAATACAGCATTTGGTGCTTCAAAAGAAATATGAGAGCTACTAGACTACAAGGCCACTAAAATAAATATACCACAAATAAGGGGTGTAAATTAGTTAAGTCTCACTGGGCACTTGAAGTCAGGCTTGGTTAGTGGAAAAAAAGAAGTGTTAAAGCTTGGATCATTTATTTAGTAGGATATTCAGAAATTGATCAATCTTCCTTTGTGATTGATTTTAACTCAGATCAAAGATGTCTCGATTTAGCATTCATCAACAAGTGGAAGAACTTATGAATCTCCCCCTAAACTTGCAAGGAATGAATGCAGCGAACCACTCAAGGTAGCATTGATTCAGAAAAGTGTTGAAAGCAGCCATGTTAAGAACAAGGAGTCTTGTTGCTCCCATGCTGGATATGCTGGACTAACAATGTCATCTTGGCCAGAGAAATATCGTGGAGGAATTGAGGGATAGACATTTAATTTGTGAAGCTTGTAGCCTCTGATCACCCCTTCTACATGTTGCTTCCATGAAAGAAAATTCGTAGGTCTTATTTGAGTGTAATTTGAAGAGAAAAAGGTAGTAGATACATGATTTTCTGGATTTGCGGAAGACATGCTTCAGGATCAAAGAGAAGTTCTGGATACCATGTGAGAATTCTAGCAGAGGGTAGAGAGAGACAGAGGACAGTGAGTTGAGAGAATAAGAAAAATTGTATATCTGCTGAGATATGCTACACAGGGTTATGTAGTAACCATCTGCTGACTCGGAAATAATGCATTAAGAAAGCTAACAGGTAACAGAACCCAGAGTCTAACTAGGAACTACTACACAGGTACACTATGATAACAATTGATATACTCTAATGAAAGTAGTTTCATTTCATGATCTTACTTGCAAGCCAAAAATGATTGATACCCACTCATCACCTTGAGAGGGAGTGTCACTGAGTCTAATTATTGTAATTAATAGTTTTATTTTTCATCATTCAATAGCCTGCTCAAATTCTTAGACTCTTGAGATTTGTACGGTTTTTTAACCCTTGAAATTCCTAAATTAAAAGCAATAAAAGACCATATAGATTAAAAAATAAAATTTCCAGTCTCTTCATTTCAAATCTTTTTTGTTTCCAATTAAGGTGAGTAAAGGGATTTACATTTTAAACACGGGCATGTGTATGTAATGCTGAATAGCTGATACCTACTCTTACTAGAGCCTATGTTTTTTTCTTTTTGCTCAGCAAAAGTAATTATATATATGTGAGTACCAGTGGTACTAAAGTTACAAGATGAGTTTAGGTAGGCAGCTGGTTCCGATAGCCAGACTTATTTCAGTCTGATAAGAACCAAGCTAGTCACCGTATATAGTACTACAATATCCAGCTACTGCTATCCTCTCCTAGTTACAAAAGCCTACTGTTAGGTTGCTGGACCACTGGTTAAAGTGCATTACAAAATCTTTCTCCATTGATCTGAGCCATGTCCAGACTAGGAATAATGCATCATCCATCAGCCTGCTTTCATTGAATGTTTCATTCAAAAAAATAATCCTATTCCTTTGCTGCCAAATAGACCAAGTTAAAGCTATCCACCAGCACTTCCATCTATTGAATATTATCCCTCCATTCATCCCATTTCCGTGCTACAGAAAACGTTGCCTCGGATTTAGAGGGAATGCGCCCGAAGTGTTGACCCAAGATAAGGACTCCCACCATAAAGGTAGGATTTTGATGCAATTGAAGAATAAATGGGCTGCATCCTCCTCCTTGTTCCCGCAAAATGGGCACATCAAGTCATTTACCTCTACATGTCTCCTTCGCAAATTGGACTTAGTTGGCAACCGATCTCTAATTAGCCTCCAAGCAAAGATTGATGTTTTAGCTAGGATCCTTAGCTTCCATAGGTCCTCAAAAGCTCCATCCAGGTTCTCCGTTGTTTCTCCCAGCAGCAGATTATACGCGCTCTTTGTGGAGTAATGGCCATTGGGATCAGATTTCCACACCCAACTATTTGTTGTGTGTTGCTGAACTGTTGTCTGTGCTATCTCTCCCAGAAAACCGACAGCCGAGTCAACTTCATTATCAAATAAGGGTCTTCTCCATGTAAGATTCCATTCCCCTGCTGTTTCTATGTAGTTACCCAACTGCTGAATGAGTTTTTGTTGCTGACAGGAGATTTGATACAGCCTGGGGTATTTTATCATTAATGATACCTCATCACCAGTCCAGCAGTCCTCCCAAAATCTAATCTTATCTCCACACCCCACCCTCCAAGTTGTTCCATTTTGAAGGACATTATTCAGCCGCTGTTCATGGGTCACCACCATTAGGTCCTGCCACCATAGTGATTCGTTGTTGCCTCTTTTTCCTTCAGCCAGTGATCTCCAACCACCATATTTGGAATCCAGTATTCTAGCCCATAATTCCCTATGTTGCTGAAACAGGTCCCACCTCCACTTTTCAAGTAGTGCTTTGTTAAATGTCTTGAGATCCTTTATGCCTAGGCCCCCCTTTTCTTTTGGAAGACAAATTGTTTCTCATTTGACCCACACAATCTTCCTTTGCTCCATTCCACCTCCCTATAAAAATCTGCGTTGAATGATGACCAGCTTGTCCACTATTCTGCTGGGTACCCCGAAAAATGAGAAAAAATAAATGGGGATAGATGTTAGGACTGACTGTATAAGGGTCACTCTACCCCCAAAGGATAGGTGTCTTTGTTCCCATCTAACTAACTTTCTCTCACTTTCTGATGACAGGATCCCACTCGCTACGCCTTGGGTTTGCCCCAATAGGAATGCCCAAATATGTGAACGGCATGGACAATATTCTACAATTCAGATATTCAGTAGCCTCCTTCCTCCATTGATCAAATTTCCCGACTACCCCGAAACAGCTTTTTGCAAAATTTATTGAGGCCTGATGCAAGTTCAAAACTCCTCATAATGGTTTTGATTGCCTTCACATTTTGCATTGTGGCCTCACCAAAATATATAGTGTCGTCAGTGTATTGTAAGATGTTGACTGCAACATTGTTTTTCCCCACTAGAAATTCAGTAAATAGCTTCTTGTACACTGCTTCTCTCATCAGTCCGGTTAAGGCTTCCGCTACAATGTTGAACAATAGGGACGCTAGTGAGTCTCCTTGTCTAATACCTCTTTGTGGAATAAATTCGGAGGTGGGGCTGCCATCTACCAGTATTGAAACCGAGACAGATTTGAGGCAGCCCTCAATCCAATGAATCCATTTGGTACAAAAGCCCAATCTCCGCAACATGTATGTTAGAAAATCCCACGAGACAGAGTCATATGCCCTTTCATAATCTACTTTGAACACCAAGCATGACTTTTGACACCTTCTTGCTTCCTCCACCGCTTCATTAGCTATAATTACACTATGCAGCAAATGCCTTCCACCTATGAAAGCAGAATGTCTTTCATCTATTATGTCTGACATGACCTTCTTCAATCTATTTGCTAACAACTTGACCACAATCTTATATACACAGCCTATTAGTGAAATAGGTATGTATTCATTGAGGCTTTGTGGATCAGGCACCTTAGGGATTAGGGCAATAAAAGAGGCATTACAGCCCTTCGGGAAAATTATATTTACATGAAATTCATCAAGGAACCGGAGAATATCAGGTTTTAATAGCTGCCAGAATTGCTTGATGAACTTGAAATTTAGTCCATCAAGACCTGGACTTTTCTCGCTTCCACACTCCCATATGTCCCTCTTTATTTCTTCCTCATCGAAATGTCTCACCAGCACATCATTTTGTTGTTGTGCAATACTGTTAAATCTGATGCCATTCAATTCTGGTCTGCACTGCTTGGATTCTTGGAATCTTTGCTGGAAGAACATACGAACTTCCTCTTTCACTCTTGTTGGTTCCTCAACCCAGGATCCATCAATGAACACTCCTTTCACTGCATTATTTCTTTGGTTAGAATTCAGCAGCAGGTGGAAATAGCGTGAATTACAATCCCCTTCTTTAATTCATCTTGATCTCGCCTTCTGTCTCAGTAACGACTCATGTGATTGAACAGCTATCCACAAATCTTCCTGTAGCTTTTTCCGGTTCATCAGTTCTTGGGAGGTGAACTGCCTATCGGTTGTATCGTCTTCCAGATTATTTAGGTCAGCCTCTATCTTTTGAACCTTCTTGAAAGTGTCACCAAACTGCTCCTTGTTCCATAATTTCAACCTCTCCTTAAGACGTTTTATCTTTTCTTTGAGCACAAAACCCCCCCAACCCCTTTGTTGTGTCTATGTCCAACATTCCTTGACTATATTCCCAAATGACTTATCTTTAAACCAGCAGTCAAGGATCCTGAATGGTTTGGGCTCCCAATCAACATTTTTAGAACTGAGCAGAATAGGACAATGATCCGAAAAGTTTCTATCCAAGATAAATTGTGTACTTCCAGGCCATTTAGTGAACCAATTAGCAAATACAAATATTTTATCCAATTTGCTTTTAGCAGCCCCATTTGGTCTGAACCAAGTGAATTTTCTCCCGACACATGGTATCTCTTTTACTTCTAACCCCGCTATCCAATACTCACTGACAAGCTTATCATCCAGCCCCTTCTAGGACGTGCCCACTCTTTCTGATGGGTTTCTGACACTGTTGAAGTCTCCCAGTAAGCACCAGAGGCCACCTAACTTAGGTTTTTCAGCTGCTTGACAGAGTCCCAGAGAGCTCTCTTGTTATGAACATCACATGGAGCATATATGTTAACTATGTGAACCTTCTGAGCCTCGTGAGTCAATACTCCTTCCAGCAAAATAACCCCCCTGCCAGTAACCTTCTTTTCCACTTTGAAAGTTTTCTCACTCCATAGGCACAGTAGTCCACCTGTTGTATTTGATGCGGGTTACATTTCCCATCTCACTTCAGCGTCTCCCCATAGAGCTTGGCACATTGTGTTGTCAATTTGCTCCTTCTTAGTCTCCTGAAGACATAGCATGTCTATTCGGTGTTTCTTAACCATTCTCCTAATTGCTGCCCATTTCACCCCCCTCCCTAGCCCTCTGACATTGTAGGATATGATATTCATAGGATAACATTCTTGTTCCCCAATTTCTCTGCCTCTTTCCTGTCTCTTTTCTCCATGGCCCAAATTCTATCAATAATGCTTTCATGGTCTGTGCCACATGTCACCCCCATTTCTTTTGTCATATTCCATTGATATTTTGCCTCCTGTAGGTGGTCTGTGCTGACATCGTTATTAGTTGGTGTTTCCTCCCCCTTTTCAATTTGACATACATTATTCATAGGTGTTGCATCCGTGGGTGGTTAACTTCCTTTATTGGTTGTAGTGTCTTTCTCAGAATCCACATTGGGCTGCTTTAGGTTGTTTTTATCTGTGTTTGCACCCATTAAACTCACATTTACACTATTGTAGGCCTCCTGCTTTCTACACCCCCTACTTCTCGAGTACACCTTCCAAGGTCCTGGGGTTTCCATTTTATTATAATTTGGGTTGTGACATTGCTGGTGTGTTGTTTCAGCAATGGTGTGACTAGTAAGGCGCCCACAATATTCGTGTACCCACTATCAACCACTCCTGTGTCACGTGCTTCGGTGCTCCTTGCCAGCTGTGACCCATTGAGGCATTCGTCATCTTCTAGCTGTTGACGCCGTACGAGGTCAATATTTCCTATTTTAGGAACCCTTCGTGCCATTGCTTTCGCCTCTCTGCTCCCATCACATTACTGCTTTTGTGCTCTGCATGTTCCTTCTTTCTCGCAACATACCACTGTCTCCAGTCTAGGTTGCGCCACTGGTTTCGTCCCATTTCCAGCCCCCATTCCTAACATGCTTGTTTTGTGGTTTGTGCAGAGTGCCAACCTACCAAGGTTATTACCCACTGGTACCTCATCAGCGCTTGGACCGTTGGATAACAACAAGTTTCCTTTGGTCACTACCCCACCGGTCGAGTTGCCGGTAGTCCTTCTCGGCGCATAGTCGATTCCCGGTGCTCCGAGCAGCTTCGAGATCGAAGTTCCGGTGTTGCTGTCACCGGAATCGATCTCCTCAGATGATCCGAGGGTGCTTTGAGGTTGGCAGCTGCAATTTCCATTGCCGTTCCCGTTTTCTTCCACGATGTGGACTTTGTATATCTCGCCGCCAATGTGGATGTTGACTGTGTGTAGGAGTGTGGGCCTCCATGGGGTTCTGATGAGCACCCTTGTCCTGTCCAACCTTCGAAGCTCCTCAACGTCATCGTCCACCTCCACCAGGTCCCCTATCGCTGCCACGATCTTTCGGATTTGCACCATCTCCCATGCTACTAACGGAATGCCCCAACAATGAGCCCAGACCAGTCTATGGCCCGTTCTCATCTTTGGGTTCCATTTCTCCAGCGAGTGAAACAGCGTCGACCCATGCCTAGTTTCTTCCTTAGCCAACTCCTTTGCTTTGGTATCAATAAAGCCAAGAAGTATGACCATGACATCCCCTAGATATTTTGGCACCACGTCTACTCCTACAGCCTAGGAGATGTCGTCTTCAACTCTGTCGAATGTCACCAGGTTCTTTAGTCAACCCACCCAAGCATCGGTGTACCACTGTTTGTCCCCCGTCGGAATCTCGAGGTGTACCGATGACTGTGACCCATCATGTCTGAAGCTCGCTTTCTCAGGATTTTGCCATTGCCCTGAAGTCATTGTGTTTGTGGCCACTACCTTCGCGTATGACATTGAAGGTACCCTGTGTTGTGATTGTTTCTGTCGAGCTGCTATCGTTCCATGGTTGTCGTCACCCCATTGGATTTTGAGTTTTGTTCTGTGTTCTACGTGTCTCTCATTTTCTCTTTCATACTTTGGGATATTCACGTACAACTTTAATCCTCCAACTATAAGGTTGTCTAGCTGCCTTTCCAGTTTACGCACGTCCGACACCCCTCTAAACCTCACAAAGCCGTACCTCCTCCCCCCTTTGTTTCTTTGTTTGGAGATGAAGATCTTCCGTACATCCCCCCACTTTTTGAACTGGACCCAAAGGTCCTTCTTCGTTGCATTGCATCTTCTGGGAACCTCGTGAAGTAGAAAGTTGAGATGTCTGATCTCTCCCTCCAGTTTGCGTGAGAAGCATGGAGGTGCTGTCCAGGCTTGGTGCCGGCGTAGCTTCGCCGGGGATCCCCTCTAACTGTCGCTCCATTTCTCTCTCCTTTCCTTCTTGTCCTGGCCTTGACCTTTACCCACTCACTGTCTCTCTCTCTCTCACTGCCTCTTTCTCTCTCTCTCTCTCCATCATATGTGAGGCGAAACAAATGTAAAGGTAGTGTATTATTGACCCATATGAACAGGAGAATTGAGGAAAATGGGAATATACATTGGCATAGAGGAGATTTTCTTGTACATGCCTAAACGGCCAAACACATGGCAGGAGAGAGGAAGAGTGAGGAAGGTGTGAAGTATATTAGAGTGATAAAGCATTGTGAGGGGAGAGGACAGGCAAGCAAGAAATCAGATAGAAGAGAGGCACTTAAAGCTAGCCCGTCAAAGAGCTACCCTAGTTTCTGTAATGCTTCATTTCTGCTTCTTTCTCATTTTAGTTTCTCACGCTTTCTCTAAAAAGAATGTTCTGGCATACCGGACAACAGTAGCACAAACAAGGCTCTGCAACATGATTTCACTATCCCTCAATCCTACACATGGAATAAGATAGTTCTGATTCTGAAGTTGTTAGCCACTTCATGGAATTTTCTTCCCGATGGAAAAAGTTCTAGAGACTACTTGATTTTGCCTTTTTGGCTAAAGTGAGAACAGATCACTGATGTATCCTTTGGCACACTCATCATATGCATCCATTTTCATTTTCTTATTACTTAAATAGTCATAAAATATATATGATCACCATAACCATTCCAGCTCCTCATAAGTAGGTTACTACCTCATAAACTTTACTGCTTTCAAGCACAATATAAATCAGTTTTATGATTATATGAAAAGAAACAAATTCTAAAATGAAAAATAAGTTACATGATACCTACATGATTTGTTTATTTAACCATCCTCCCATCGACTCGTGAAGATGCAGCGGAAGATCCCAATGGTACAAAGTTACATAAGGTTGTATACCTGTCAGAAAAGAGTAACTTAACATATAATTTTAATGAAAGAGATAAGAAAAATAAAGGTAAAATAGCTGCATACAGATCATACCTCTTTCAAGAAGACCATTAATAATGTTGTTATAAAAAGTTATCCCTTCGTCATTGATTTTCGTTCCTAAGCCATCTATACCCAAAAACCATCACAATACAATAAAATGATAAATCCAAAGAATCCCTATCATTTATATTATATGCACTAGAAAAAACAGGTCAAATATCATTTTCAGAAAGGTATTTATGTGCAATACAATAAAATGATAAATCCAAAGAATCTCTATCATTTATATGCACTGCAAAACAAGTAAAATATATTACTATAAGTATGATATAACAGGCTCAGAAAGAGTTGGTTTTATTTAACAAAAGAGAGAAATTTCTTTAACAATAAGAAATATCATTTTCTTCTCCTAAAATTACATGGTATCAAAGCTTCAACTTTGACCCTGTGTTCAGCCAGCATGTCTTTTGTGCATTCTAGAGGCACCGAAGTTGCACCACTATCATCTGTGGTCGATGCTCTGTCCTCAGGTTCAGTTTACAGCTTATAATCCAAAAGCTGAATGGAAGAAACTAGATTGAGTGGGCTCAATCTATGAAGCTAGCCCTCGACAGAAAAGGTAAACTAGACAACTTAACTGGAGACACTCCTCAACCAGGAAAGAACGACCATTCTCTACAAAAATGGAAATCAGAAAACTCTCACCATCGCTTAGCTGATAAATTCAATGGAGCCAACAATTGGGAACCCATATTTATTTCTCCCAACAGCTAAAGATGTAAGAGAAGCAGTCCGCAATTGCTATTCTGACTTAGAGAACTCATCTCAGATTTTTTATCTCAAGACTCGACTTTGGCAGTCCGGACAAGGAGACCAAGATGTCATGACTTATTACTTCACAGTATAGCCCCCAGGACAAATTGTTCATAATTGTTCTCCACTTATAGTCCCTGTGCAGGTCATGAAAAGATTAGAGTTGCTGATGGTACCTTTTCCACTATAGCTGATGTTGGTTCCATTCCTAAATCTAAATCTCTAACTCTTTGCAATGTCCTTCATGTCCCAAATTTGTCATGTAACATTTTTTCCATTAGTAAATTGACACATGATCTACACTGTTTTGCTATTTTTGATTCCTCTACTGGCAAATTTCAGGAGTTGAGCTTGGGGAGGATGATTGGCAGCTAAAGAGGTTGATGGACTCTATTGTCAATGGAATTGATTAGCAGAATATTAGTTATTAATTGGCACAAATTGCAGAATATTTGTTATTATTGACACAGATTTGTTGGTCATTCAAAACAACAGATATTACATGATTATACAGTTGTAATTATCTCCTTAATTAGTTATCCCAGCTGTAGGATAGCATTTATTGCAAATTGGCTATTTAATGCACACATGTAGAAATCAAATTGTATGAGCACTATTTAATGCAAAATTCTCCACAGGAGAAGACACAGTTTTTCATAACTTTCTTGGTCTAATATGGTATTAGTCTAGGTTGCAATCCTATCATAGTTCCATTCGAAATTCCTAGCCTCTTGGTTTTGCAAGACTATCCAGTTCTTGCTCCTTGTTCCTTTTGTGATTTCTCCCTTGTGATTACCTTTTTTTTTCCCTTAGCCATATGTCTAGTGACAAGTATGATGTCTTATTCATTTGCCTTTAATGGAAAGAACCATTCTATCTGGGCATTCCAGTTTCAGATATTTGTCAAAGGTAAGAACCTTGGAGGTCATGTTGACGGCACCAATTCTGCTCCTAACAAAGAAAACCAGCTGAACGAATATACTGTGTGGGAAGTCAAGGACGCCCATGTCATGGCATGGATCATAGGCTCTGTTGATCCTCATATTGTTCTCAATCTCCGACCAATGGCAAGATGTGGGCCTATCTCAAGAAGATTTATAGCCAGAATAATATTGCTAGAAGGTTCCAGCTGGAACATGAAATTGCCATATTTCAACAGGATAGTCTCTCAATTTCTGAATTTTATTCTCAGTTCATGAATCATTAGGCTGAATACACTGACATTGTCTATGAACATTTGTCAAATGAAAGTCAAATTGCAGTGCAAAAAGTTCATGAGACTACAAAAAGAGATCAATTTCTTATGAAATTGATATTTGACTTTGAGGGTATTCGGTCCAATCTCATGAATAGAGCTCTTATCCCATCCTTGGATACATGCCTCAATGAGCTTCTTCATGAAGAACAACGTCTCCTAACTCAAGCATCCATGGAACAACAAAAATCTCGCTTTTTTCCAGTTGCATATGCTGCACAGGGAAAACCTAAACGTTGAGACCTGAGTGATGTCCAAACCTTCTGTTGCAAAGAACTTGGACATTTTGCTTCACACTGTCCTAAAAAGTTTTGCAATTACTGCAAAAAAGACAGCCATATCATTAAAGAATGCCCCATAAGACCACCAAGGAAAACTGAAACAGCCTTTACTGTTGCAGCTGGTCCTTCTACTGCTGGTGGTTCTGCAAATCAACATGCTTTGCCTCTACGCAACCAATGACCCCTGAAATGGTCCAACAAATGATAATTTCTGCATTTTCTACTTTAGGACTTTCAGGAAAACCTTTTTCTTCTTGTACTTCGTGGTATTTTGACTCCGGTGCATCCAATCACATGACCAACAGTGCTGAATCCCTTAAAAATGTCACAAGATATTCTAGTAACCTTCAAATTCATACTACTGATGGAAACAGTCTACCAATCACAGCTATTGGTGACATTTCCTCCTCTTTAACCAATTGTTTTGTTTCCCTTGATCTCACTAGTAATCTTATTTTTGTTGGTCAACTAGTTGACAATGATTGCAAATTTACATTCTCAAAATCTGGTTGTCTTGTGTAGGGCCAACGATCAGGGAAGATGATCACGAAGGGGCCTAAAGTCGAACGTCTTTTTCCTCTTTATTTATCTCAGCCTCAATGTTCTTTTCCCCCTTTGGATTCTTGTAATTTAACTATTGTTAATTTTCAAATATGGCATAAGCGCCTTGGTCACCCAAACTCCTATGTACTTCATGACTTACTGAAATCTGGTGTTCTTGGTAATCAAATTTTCCCATCTCTTAGTGTTGTTCAATTTGATTGCAACTCTTGCAAACTTGGGAAAAGTAAAATTCTACCATTTCCAATTCATAAATCAAAAGATAAATCAGCCTTTTGATATGACTCATAGTGATCTATAAGGGATTGCAATGGTTATATCCCCTGATAATTACAAATACTTTATCACTTTAATTGATGACTATAGTCGTTTCACTTGGGTCTATTTTTTGCGCTCCAAAGATGAAGCATTCTCTGTTTTCAAAAAATTTCATGCCTATGTTCGGACCCAATTTTCTTTCAAGATTAAAATTTTGCATTCCGACAACCGGGGGGGGGGGAATATACATATCATTTATTTCTTGCAGACAAATGGCATTTTACCTCAAAGGTCATGTCCTTCCACACCCCAATAGAATGGGGTAGCTAAAAGGAAAAATCGTCATCTTATTGATGATGTCCATGTACCCTTTTGTTGGAATCTTTTGTGCCACCTCGATTTTGGTGTGAGACTCTCTCCACTGCTGTCCACCTTATTAATCGCCTGTCTGCTTAATCATTAAACAATGATTCTCCTTTCTTCAAGTTATAGGGTCACAAACCCATTTATTCCAACCTACGCACTTTTGGTTATACTTGTTATGTCCACCTTCCCCCACAAGAACACACCAAGCTCATAGCTCAATTTGTTAAATGAGTTTTTCTTGGTTATTTTGCCCACCATAAAGGACTTGTGTGTTATAATCCTAATCTACATAGGCTTCGAGTTTCTAGAAAAGTAGAAATGTCATCTTTCAAGAAGATACATTTTTTTCCAACTAACCAAGACACTCCCTCTTCTACATCCACTTCTGTTTTGCTATTGTTTCCTAACAATTCTGTAGGAAAATCAGCACCGCAACCTTTATTGGTGTATCAAAGACGTCAGGCTGTTCCACCAAATCCACCATCCATACCTCCAAGGCCCCCTCCCGATCAATCTCTAGCTGCTGATCCGATGCTTCATCCAGCACCAACTCCTTTACATCGCAATACTCGCGTTAGTAAACCACCAGAAATGTATGATTTTTCTTCCCCTTTATCATTGACAGCAACTATAGCATTTGTTCCTATTCCTTCTTATAGACAGGCCACGGAGCAGAAATGCTAGAGAGAAGCTATTGAAACAAAACTACAAGCACTAGAAGAAAATCAGACATGGGATGTTGTAACTTGTCCTTCTTCTGTCAAACCCCTTGGCATCAAATTTGTATTCAATATAAAGGTTCATTTGAATGGATCAATCAACCGATAGAAGGTCAGGCTGGTTGTTCTTGGAAATGATCAAGAATTTGGCCTTAATTATGAGGAGACCTTTGCACCTGTGGTCAAAATGACTACTATGCGCACTATTCTTGCCATTACTGCATCTGAATCTTGGCAAATACACCAAATGGATGTTAAAAACGCATTCCTCCATAGTGACCTCAAAGAGAAAATTTACATCAAACTTTCTACCGGTATGCCTTCACCTTTGCCTAATGCTGTTAACAAACTGAAGCGTTCTTTATATGGATTGAAACAAGCACCAAGTATATGGTTTGAAAAGTTTCACACAACACTGCTTGGTTTTTCCTTCATACAAAGCAGGTATGATCCGTCATTTTCATTCAAAGGAGCTTAAAAGGAATTGTCATACTTCTGGTTTATATGGACAATATTGTGGTCACCGGATTAGATCAAGAGGCTATTTGTACGATCAAGAGACTTTTGCATTCAACTTTCCACATGAAAGACCTTGGCTAACTCACTTATTTCTTGAGATTAGAAGTACACTTTCAACAGAAAGGCATTTTTGTCAATCAGCACAAATATATTCAAGATCTAATTCGATTAGTTGGTCTCACTAATTCTGCTCTTGTTGACACTCCAATGGAAATTAATCTGAAATTGTGACGAGATGAACGTGACCTTCTACAAGACCCAACTTTCTATTGTAAGCTAGTTGGAAGTCTTATTTACTTAACCATCACCAGACAACATATCTCATTAGTTGTCCACACGATAAGCAGATTCATACAATTTCCTCGGCATTTGTATCTTTCACCAGTACACCGTATTATAGCACCCACTGAAGTAAAATATCACGCCATGTCTGCTGCATGCTCTGAGATTATTTGGCTACGTGGTCTCCTTTCAAAGCTTGATTTTTCACAAGCAAAACGAACTCCACTGCATGCTAACAATACAAGTGCCATTCAAATTGCCACAAATCTTGTTTACCATGAAAGAACGAAGCACATAGAGGTTGATTGTCACTCAATCCGAGACGCGTATGACCATCGAGTTATCACCTTGCCTCATGTTTCTACATCTGTTCAACTCGCTGAGATTCTCACAAAATCCTTGACACGTCAATGCCATAATTTCCTAGTCAGCAAATTAATGCTTTTAGACTTACCAGCATTAATTTGAGGGGGGATGTCAATGAAATTGATTAGCAGATATTAGTTATTAATTGGCACAAATTGCAAAATATTTGTTATTATTGACACAGATTTGTTGGTCATTCAAAACAATAAACCTTACATGATTATACAGCTGTAATTATCTCCTTAATTAGTTATCCCAGCTGTAGGATAGCATTTATTGCAGATTGGTTATTTAATGCACAGATGTAAAAATCAAATTGTATGAGCACTATTTAATGCAAAATTCTGCACAGGAGAATACAAAGTTTTTCATCTGTAACTTTCTTAGTCTAATATCTATCTCTTTGAGGATGACGTTATTTTTAAGGATAAAACTCAGGGTAATTGTCTCAATTCAGTTTTGTTCATGAAAACGAAAAAAATAATGGTATGGCATTGTAGGCTTGGTCATTTAAGTTAAGGGGTACTTGAAACATTTATTTCCTGATATTTTTAAAAATAAAATCCAAATATGTTTTCGTGTGAAGTTTGTCAACTAGTAAAGCATCGGCATTCCTCTTATTCTCCTCAATCATATAAATTATAAGAAAATATAGTCCATTCACTTTAGTTCATAGTTATTTTTGGGGACCTAGTTGAGATCCTACCAGTTACGATCTTTAATTGATATACAGCCTTTAAAAGGCACTATTACTAGAATAAGAATCATCAAAAATTATTTCCTTTTCCTAAGAAAATTTTCGGTGTTAGTTTAGGAGTGGTTCAATCAAGGAAAAGTCTGCTCTTTGCTTTCATTATAGATCGCAAGGAGTCTTTTTTTTCTAGACCTGTGACTCAGTCTTACGCAAGGGCATATAACATGCTCCTTCCCAGCCAGTCCCTCCCTCTCAAGCTGTAAGTAATCCTTTAGTCAACACTTGTGGATATTTGGAACAAAAAGTTAACTATATTAGCTACTGACTGGGTAATGATGATACAGAGAAACAGACAAACTTTCAGGATTCATGACTCATGGACATGGAAATTCATTTATAAAACAACTAACTATATAGAAAACAGATTTAAAATTCATTAGTAATAAAACATACCGGGGAAAATCCGAGACCAAGAAATTGAAAATCTATAAGCATCAAATCCCAACTTGGCTATAAGATCAATATCTTCCTGTTACCATAATTACATTCAGAAAAGTTAAGATTTGAAAATTTGTACATAAGGCAGAAGCCAGACAGTTAATAGAAATAATTATAAGATACCCTAAATAAAATTTAAGATATCTCTTCATACTCTCATTCAAAAATAGAGTCAATGAATTTCCATCTGAAAGTATTTGGCTTCAAAGAACAAACAGGAACAAAAAATTTAATGAGGGGTAAAAAGAAAAACTGATGCATGCATTCATATGAGCAAAAGCCAGTCATTAAGGAAGAAACATTGCTTGAGTAATGTAGTTTAGTCCAAAATATAATCCACAACAGCAATATATAAACAGAAGTAAAAAGAATATCAAAAACATTAAAAAAATGATGTTACCGACCATGTACCGATGATAATGATTAACTGCAACATCACCATTGCTTTTGTCAAGAATTTTTCCTAATAAAACATAAAGACAAACCAAGTTATGAAGCATCAAGGAGTGCCATTAAGAAAAATGATAGTGAAGGGTTTCGCAATTTATCTATTAGTATTAAGGAAAAAGTTCTCATACCTTCCGTGTGTGTAAAGGCATCCCATATGCTAGGACCTCTACCACCCTCCTTACAAGCACCTTCTATCTAGAAATTAGCTACAAGCAGTTAAATGTCTAATTGAACAATTTTCACATCAGTTATAATCACAGCATTACTTAACTAAATATATGCCATTCTCCTAATAATTGGTCAAAAAACATTTATCTAAGCTGTCCTATCATAGAATTTCTTATATCTTAATTACATTGTCTTTATGGTGATTGCAATTTACAAGCTATTTTGAATAAATGGTTACCTAGTTTGGCTCTATAGCTATCATGAAATTCCACTTGATCAAAGCCAAATTTAGCTGAAATCTAAGGAAACATATGTTTAAGAAAAAGGAGAAATCAAGGTACAAAAGATAGTCAAATAGAATAATACTATGTGTGATGTTTTTTTTGATAGGAGAGGAACAAGCGCAAAGCATTCCAGGAAGTTTGCAATAATTTCAGGTGTCTTTCCTATACTTATCTTTTAAAGGACCAAGAACGCATAAGAGCTATATTAAGGTAAATCTGTGCGGAGGGTAGAGAATGAGAGAGAGAGGTGAGAGAGAGAGAGAGAGGGTGGTGAGAGAGAGAAACGTCAATCTGAGAGTGAGGGAGACAGACAGGGTAAGAGAGAGAGAGGGTAGACCGGGAGTGAGAGTAGACACAAAGAGAGTAGCTGAGGGTGACAGGAATGACTACCATCGAAGGGGACGTCGGAGCAAAACACGGAACTACTGGTGGACTGATGATGACTACATGCGACGTCAACGAGGATCATCCTCATGGATTGCATACGATGACACGTATCAGTCCGGTTGCAACACAAATCACGGAGATTGGGTTGAAGTGACACGCAAGAAGAAATCGAACATGGTGACTAATAGAGGTAGACCGGAAAATACTAGCCATCAACGAAAAGAAAGGAAGGTGACATGGAGAGATAAGGCCGGCGTCACGACATTCTACTTCTCTAGATTCCCTGAAGGGATGATGGAGAAGGACATGTGGCGGATTTTTCAGAAGTGGGGAAAGGTGTGGGAAGTCTTCATTCCCAGAACCAAAAACAAGCTAGGCCATAGGTTTGGCTTTGTTAGGTTCAAAGAAGTGGTGGATGTGCAGAGGCTAGAGAGGCAACTCGATAACAATATCTTCCTTGGTGGGGTGAAATTGCTTGTTAACAGACCGAAGTTTGATAGGGGGAAGGTGGTTGGAATACGTGAGAAAGGGTTCTCTAGTTATGGCGACGGGGATAAAGGAGCCCAGAAGGAAAACAAAGCCAGTGACAAACCTCGATCATATGCTGAGGTGGTGAAGGAACCCATATATCGTCAAATGAACTCTACGAATTCGCGGGTAGCTATGCCTGGGGTTGTAAAGGCGAATCATAGCCCGGTCATCTTGCACTCAAACGAGGCGACCTCTGAGTGGCTTTCTAAGGCATGGATAGCAAGACTGAAGAATAGAGGAATGTTTGAGAGGGTGGAGGAGGAACTGAAATGGGTGGTTGAAGATGACAATAATCCATGTTACTGGGTCGATGATTGGGTTATTTTTCCTTACATGGATGAATCCAAGGCTGCTCGACTCATACATCAAGAGAAGGAGACTGGGGCTACTCCTATATCGGAGCTCCAGAAATGTTCTCCGGAGTTACGGCCGACATATAGGCTCACCTGGGTTCTCATCTAGGGTCTTCCTCTGTCAGTATGGGAAGAGGAGTCCATGGCGAAGGTGTTGGCGGAAGTTGGTGAGGTGGTGGAAGTAGACGCGTATGTGGAGGCCAAGCAGCGGTTGGACGTGGCGCGAGTCCTAGTTCGGATGCAGATGAAACCTCCATTTCAGGCGACGATTCCGGCCACCATAGACGGAAGTGACTACGTCCTCCACGTTGCTGAGGATACGACGAGTCTGGGTGTGTCGAAGAAGATTCACTGCAACCCAGCCTGGTTCCCCCCTTCACCATTTTCGACCCAGCCAAACACCCCTGTAACAGGGGGTGTACTCCACCCATGGGCTTTCTCCGGTGACGAAGTCTCTGATGGAGCTTCCGATGACCTCATCGGCGGTTATCCTGAAGACTGGGACGCCTTCCCTGCATCTACCTCTCGCAAGGACCAGTGGGTAAGGACCCTTGCCCGAAGATGCAGTGACCAGTCCGACACTCTTGCTGACGTGGACCCAGTTCAGAGAGACAACGTTCAAATTTCTCAGGGCAGGGAGGAAGAGGTGGCGTTGACACTCCCCAATGACAAACTTCCCCGAAATGGGGACATTCTAAATGGGGTTGAAGAAAGTGTTGTGCAGGGAATCACGCGAAATGAAAAGCACTCTGTCAAGGGCAGGCTTATAGACCAGGCCCCTTTGACTTACACTATGGAGGATATTCAATCTAGGTCAGAAAAAAGTTACGTAGGGGATAAAGGGGAAGTTTTGCCCCACCATTTAAAGGTCACGGATAAGGACAATGATGCAAGTAGTCAACAGCTTTCAAAGTTGGTAAATGACGAAATGGGCCATCTACCTAGCCCAATCTCCTCAGTCACTAAGGTGTATGTGAGAAGAAAAGAGGTGATGACAAGTAAATCCAAGGCCCAGCAGGTGATGGATCCAATGGTGGATTGCTCTACAGATCCTAATGTTCTTTCTTTGCCTCCTTTACAAGAGAAGACAGAAATAATCCCAGCCTCTACAGATGATCCTTTGACTCCTATATCGAAGGACTCTATACAAATGCAATATGCCCTTTTAAAGGAAATGGGCTTATCCTGTGGGGAAGATGATAACAAGCTTAAAGGGATGTTATTATGCATGGAGAACAGGGATGTTATGATGGCAGCAGCAGAGAAGGGAGCTAAAAAACCACAACCATGAACATTCTTTCCTATAATTCTAGAGGTATGGGGAGGGGGGTTAAGTGGACTGCTATAAGAAGGCTTATTTCAAAACACAAGGTGGACATTGTGTGCATTCAAGAGACTAAAAGGGAGAATGTTAATAAAAACATTTGTCATGCCATATGGGGGGATTCGACTGTTCAGTGGGATTATATCCCTTCTGTGCAAGTTGCGGGTGGTCTACTATGTATGTGGAATAATTCCACTTTTGAAGTAAGTAGGAGGGAGAAAGGTAGGAGCTTTTTAATGCTTGAAGGGAGATGCATCATCAACAATCAGAGGTTGCTGATTGTAAATGTGTATGCCCCTTGTGACCTTGCTGGGAAGAAAGTGTTATGGGATGAATTAAGGCAATTGAAGGCCTCTAACCCAGGGGGTCTGTGGTGTGTTCTTGGGGACTTTAACAACATTAGGAGTGCAGAGGAAAGAATAAGCTTGTCCCATAGTAGGGTAGACCCTCATGACATCTCAGCTTTTAATCATTGGATTTCTGATATGGAGCTCCAAGAAATTAAGGCTGTGGGATCAAGATATACCTGGATAAGGCCTAATGGGTATGTGAAGAGTAGGCTTGACAGATTTTTGGTCTCGGACCAATGGTTGTCTTTGTGGCCTGAGAGCTGCCAACATGTTTTGCAAAGGGATATATCTGATCATTGTCCAACCATTCTGCAAACTAACATGGTGGACTGGGGTCCTAAGCCCTTTAGGGTTTTTGATTGGTGGCTGCAGCAGAAAGAGTATCAAAAAATGGTGAGGGAGACCTGGACTAATGATCAGCAGGGAGGTTGGGGGAGTATTGCCCTTAAAAATAAGTTGAAAAACTTGAAAGCTGCCATAAAACAGTGGAGTAAGGGAGAGGGGAATATTGATGTTAACAGGATATCCAGCATTCAGATGAAGTTAAATGAGGTGGAGGACTTAGCTTCTAATCGTATCTTGACTGATCAAGAACTCAAAATCAGAAACTCCCTTCAGCAGGAGCTATGGAATGTATCAACTGCAGTGGAATCTCTTTTGAGACAAAAATCTAGGATATCTTGGTTGAAGGAGGGGGATTGCAATTCTGGGTATTTTCACAGAATAATAAATTATAGGAGAGCTTTCAATGCTATGCCAGGTATCTCTATTGATGGTTTGTGGGTCCAGCAACCCAACACAATCAAGAATGCAGCTGTTAATTATTTCCAGACCAGATTTACTGAACAGGATTATTCAAGGCCTTATTTGGATGGGGTTCCTTTTAGAGCTATTTCTCAAAGGCAAAGAGAGCAGATGACTGCCCCTTTCTCTGACCAAGAGATCAAAGAAGCTGTGTGGAGTTGTGGAGGTGACAAATGCCCTGGGCCAGATGACCTTAACTTCAATTTTATCAAAAAAATTTGGGATATCATGAGCCCAGAGTTTAGAAGATTTGTAGATGAGTTCTATGTCCATGGCAGCTTTCCTAGAGGCAGTAATGCTTCCTTTGTGGCATTGATTCCTAAACTGAATCATCCTCAGTCCTTCAATGATTATAGGCCTATATCCTTGATAGGTTGTATGTATAAAATTATAGCTAAGTTGTTGTCTAATAGATTGAGGTCTGTTATGGATGGGTTAATTGATGAAAGGCAGTCAGCCTTCATTAAAGGAAGACATATCCTCCATGGTATCTTGATACTCAATGAGGTGGTTGAGGAAGCAAGGAGAAACAAGAAACCAGTGATGATCTTCAAGGTGGATTTTGAAAAGGCCTACGATTCAGTGTCTTGGTCTTTTTTGGACTACATGCTGTTTAGATTGGGGTTCTGCCCAAAATGGAGATCATGGATATCAGCTTGCCTCCACTCAGCTTCTATATCAGTTTTGATTAATGGTAGCCCATCCAAGGAATTTACACCTACAAGGGGTTTGAGACAAGGGGATCCCCTAGCTCCCTTGCTTTTCAATATTGTAGGAGAAGGCATTACTAGTATGATGAGACAAGCAGTCCACAAAAATTTCTATAGAAGCTTCTTGGTTGGAAAGAATAAGGAACCTATCAACATTTTACAGTATGCTGATGATACTGTTTTTGTTGGAGAGGCTGTGTGGGACAACATTCATGTTATTAAGGCCTTATTAAGAGGATATGAATTAGTTTCTGGTTTAAAGATTAATTTTGCTAAAAGTCAGTTTGGGATTATTGGTGGTGGTGTCAATTGGGCTTTGGAAGCAGCTAATACCCTGCACTGCCGACAGCTGGAGTATCCTTTCCTCTATTTAGGCATACCTATTGGGGCTAATCCCTCAAGCCAGCTGGTGTGGGAGCCTATCATCACTAAATTCAAGTCAAAATTAGCCAAATGGGCTCAGAAAAATATATCCATGGCTGGGAAGATTACTCTGATAAATTCTATCCTCAATGCCCTCCCAATTTATCTCCTCTCCTTCTTTAAAATACCTCAAAAGGTTGTCAAAAAACTGATATCCCTTCAAAGGAATTTTCTGTGGGGTGGAGACAATGATCATAAAAAAATCCCTTGGGTGAAATGGGCTGATATTTGTTTGCCTAAGACTGATGGGGGACTGGGGATAAAAGATATCTCGAAATTCAACTTAGCTTTGATGGGAAGATGGTTATGGGCTTTTGCATCTGATCAACAACAGCTCTGGGTTAGAATTTTAACCTCTAAATATGGTGGCTGGTCAGAACTTCAAAATAATAGAGACAAAAGGGGCTATTCCCATTGGTGGAGAGACATTAGAAACTTGTATCATCAGCTGGACTGCAGTATTTTTAAAGATAACTTGTCTTGGAAGGTTGGGTGTGGGGAAAATATCAAATTCTGGACTGATAATTGGCTAGGGGAACAATACACCCTGCAGCAGAAGTACAACCAGCTATTCCTCATAAGTAGACAGCCAAAGGCTCTCATCTCACAAATGGGCCATTTTAACAATAATAGCTGGTGCTGGGACTTGAGGTGGAGGAGGAACTTATTTGATCATGAAAGTCAGATGGCTGTATAGTTTTTGGAGGAAATCAGCTCTGTGCCTATTCAAAGTCAGGTCAAGGATAATATGTTGTGGTTGGCTGAACCTAATGGACAGTACACTACCAGGTCAGCTTATAGTTTATGTATGAACACCAGCTCAGTAAATTCTGAAGACAAGATTTTTAAGACAATATGGCAGTTGCATATTCCCCCTCAGGCAGTCATTTTCTGTTGGAGACTTCTTAAGAATAGACTCCCTACCAAGGTCAACCTCTTAAGAAGAAATGTTTTTACTCAGGAAGCCACTTGCTCCTTATGTGATTATGTGCAGGAAGATGTGGGTCATTTGTTCTTTAATTGTAAAAAGACAAATGGCCTGTGGTGGGAATCTTTGAGCTGGGTCCGGGTAGCAGGTCCACTTTCCATTAATCCTGTTCACCACTTCTATCAATTCTGTGATGGGTTTGGGACAAATGTGAACTATAGTACAAGGTGTGGGTGGTGGATTGCCTTAACTAGTTCTATATGGCAGCATAGGAATCAATTGATTTTCCAAGGAAAACCTTTTGATCCTTGTAAAGTCATGGACCATGCTATTTTTCTAGCTTGGTCTTGGTTAAAGGCTAAGGATAAAGATTTTAGTACTAGTTTCAATCATTGGTCCTCTAATATATCCAAATTCGTTGCTTAGTGGGGTTGGATCTGGTTGTTTTTTGGCTGATTTGTTGATGTTTTTTTTTGGAGGGTAGCACCTTGGTGCTTTGTAATCTCTTTTTCTGGTACCACTGGTACTGGTTCTCTTATTAATAATATATATATTTTCAGCCTTCCAAAAAAAAAGGTACAAAAGATAAACTGAACAAACTAAACACTGCAGAGGATCTGCAACCAAAGAACTACAAAATTTAAAAATAAAAAGACCAAGAATTTCAAAGTTCAGACAGCAAGAACAATTAGGTGAGGTCAAGTCAAAGTTTGCAAAGCCAAATTAAGTGATGATAATGTAATTTTTTTGTTAAAACACATCAAAGTTAAACCCTGATCATTTTGACAGTATAAAAATTCAAGTATTCTGTACCAAAAATTGTGCCCAAGCACTGAAACCTTAGAACTAGCTCCGTAGGAAAACAGAAAACAATAAAAATAAAGTAAATCAAATAAAATAAACTGCAACATAAACTTCTTACAGTATCCCAAACACCAACACTAATCCAGTGAAAACCAAAACACATAGAGCTCTTGAACCAAATTTTTAAAATAATAAGTTCAATAACAACAACAATAAAATTACTCTATTGGCCGAATATTATTTCTGCAAATTTTCACACAATGCCTGGGGGAAGTTAACTATCATAAAAGCACCATAGGAACCCAATAATAAAAAAAAAAATTAAAACTAGAGCAACTCTTATAAATTTCACATTAGTCTCTAAATCTAAAGAAATTCAAAATAAGTCCTAAAACATAACTAATTACTGTCAATTTGGTCATTAAACATTTGTTTATAGGGTTAAATACATTTTTTATCCTTATAATTTAATGTTATTTTCATTGTTGTCCCTGCAAAATATTTTTTTTGTTTTAGTCATGGTAAAATGTGTTTGTTTTGTTTTTGTTACTTAAAGTGATTTAGATAGCATTTTTTTGAATGTTCAAAGCATTTTTTTCGGAAAAACAAAACAAACATATCTTATACGGATTAAAGCAGAAAGAAAAAAAAATTGCGTGACGAATATGAAAAAATCGCTAAATTGTGGGAAACAAAAATAAGCCTTATTTATATTATTACTTTAAGTCACACTTTTTTTTTTGTCAAAAAGAAAGCCCTCATGACAGTACTATACACTCTCATGGATCCAATAGGGTCTCACTCTCACCCTGGATTTTAAATTTTGATTTCTATTTTTCTTTTGCTAAAAATGTAGTAGAACAACAGAATAAATAATGTAATAGGAAAAGAAAAAAGGCAAAACGAACAATCAAGGCATTGATTGATGCTTGGGTGATGAAAAATTGGACAGTTAATGTGGATTGGCAGGAACCTGATATGCAGAAGTGGCAACTCCGAAGATGAAGTTGGGAGGGAAGTCACTCCGCGAGACGGAACGGTTTTCGTTGTCGCCGTTTTCTCTCAAGAACTCCTCCTTCTTCACCATTCTCAAACTCTCCCTCTCAATCGCCGTTTTCTTCAGTACAGAGCTGTTAAAAAATAAAAATTAATTTATAACAACTAAAATTTTAAAGATTAAAAAAGTCTTAATTGCAAAATGTGTCCTTTTGCCTATTACCATAAATTGATCTTCCTACTTTTTAATTTATTATTTGAGTTTCTTTATATTTTAAAATATATTATTTAAGTCTCAGAATTGGTTTTAAGGAAGAACTAAAATCATGATCTTTAAAGTAAAAAACAAATTTTTTTATCACTACAATCAAACACTTATATGAATATTTAGTGTAAAATATAATATTAATATAAGTTTTATACAAAAATAATTCAAAATTCAAATTTTATTCTTTTTTAATTTATTATATTTTTATATAAGATTAAATTCTATTTTCATATAAATTAGAATAAATATATTTATATAAGTTTTATTTTTATTTTATATATTATTGAAAAGGATTATAGTTTAAAATTTAATTGTCAACGATTAAAATGAGACTAAGATAATGTATTTTGAAATATAAAAGACTCAAATAATGAATTAAAAAATAGGAAAGTCAATTAATAGGCAAAATAGGGAGACAAATTTTGCAAATAAGCCATTAAAAAACACACACTTCAAATTTAGAAGTAATTAAGTCTCCTTTAAAACTAGTTTTAATATTAAAGATCAGTCTTTATATTTAAGTTGTTGAAACCAGTTTGACAAAAAAAATGAATTGATTTTCCAAATTAAATAATAATAGTGGTTCATTTTAAATTTGATCGATGACTTTGGGATAATTAATATATAGTGGTGCAAGTTTTTAGTTGTCATACATTAATTTTTAATAAAAAAAACTATCTTAAAATACTAAAAATTTCCATAAAATGCTAAAAATATTCATAAAGTATTAATTTATTATGTCAAGAATTAAAGAAAGTTTAAATACATTTTTAGTCTAGATAATTTAGTTTTTTTTGTTTTTAGTCATTTCAAATTATATTTGTTTTATTTTTAGTTGTTAAGGTATTTTAGCTAATGCTTTGAATAATGAAAAAATATTATCTAAAATGTCTTATGAATTAAAAACAAAACAGACATAAGGACTAAAAACAAATAAAAAAGTTTAAACTTAAAAATAATTGGTCAAAATTCAGAGATTAAAAAAATTTAAATTTTAGAGACTAAAAAATGTATTCCTTCAAATTCATGAACTAAAACAATAATTAAATCATTTTAATTTAATAAAGAAACATTTTTTACGGAAATTTGTTCAAAAAAACTTAAATATTTATTGTAAAAATCATTAAAAATATTAAAAGAATCATGAAAGCACAATTTTAAGCATCCTTCCCAATTATTTTTCTTTAGTTCTTTAACCTGTTTCGTCCTGATTAACATTTGCCTTACAATTATTTTTCTTTAGTTCTTTAACCTGTTTCGTCCTGGTTAACATTTGCCTTACAATGTAAAAGTTTTATGTAATGATAATGATTCTCCTCATATAAAAACGACAGACACTACTATGGCTTTACGTGCAGACAATACGCAGGGAAATCAAGATCGAGAAAAACAGCGTGAAATATGCCATCGTTTATCAAATACAAGAATCACACGTGACGTGATGTCTCACCAACCCCTCTTAAGAGATTGTTATATTTTCGAAATCTATTAATTAAGACTGTCAATTTAAAAAAAAAAAAAAAACTTCAGGTTTTTATATTTGGTATGTATTTTAGAAAAAATAATATTCTTGAAAAAGAAGGTTTTTTGAAATATTTTATAATTAGTTTTTACAAAAAAAAAATAATCACAAAAGTGAGAATTTTATTTTTCTGAATTTATTTTTTTATTATGGTAAAAATATGATGTCATTTTTTATTAAATTATATAATATAATAAATAATCAAAAGATAAAAATATATGTAACTCTTTAATTTTTAAAAAATGTATCTAAAGATTCTCATTTATCAAACAAATAAATTTTATTCATTCTTAAGAAACATGATTCCCATGATTATTACTAGGAATCATAATTTCAAAAAATGAGAAAATTTCTATCCTAACTAACACCCCCTAGTAGTCATATATTGTTTTACTTTGACATCTAATATAAATCATTTATCATATTAGGGCATCTAACACTTGGCCTTATGCCCATCAGATTCAGATTTGGTGTAGCGGGGCAGAAATAATCCATATCTAAGTTTTTGGAAGGAAATCTAGTGGAGTTGAGGATGCCACAAAGCGATTGAAGAGGATGGTGTGTTGGCCATCATGGATAGCGAAGAGGGCGGTGGGTCACTGTTTGAGTTTTGAGAATTGAAGCAAGAAACATGATAGGCAGAGCTTTGGCGCAAAAACACAATTATCAAAGCTACTCGAAGAATAACAAAGTGTGACAAAAATGAAAACGCAAGATTAAATGGAGAAGTGCATCTTGGTTGAAATGAACTATGGGAGTGGTGGTCATGAGGTGATAGATGGCGACGCTGATCATTGCGAAGTCAAAAATTTTATCCTTTGACATTTTGATTTTTAGTATTTTATTTTGGGCGTGGTAATGCTAATTTTTGAAAATTGCAATTCTGTTTTTTTTTTTTGTTGATGATAGTCCTTTCGAAGGTGCTATGATTTTTGAAATTAGAATCTTAATTTTTGAATTTAATCATTTGATGAGATTTGTGGATTGTGTTATTAGGGGTTGAATTTGTTTGTTGTTGGTTCAAGAAGTGAATTAGTGGAATGAGTTTTTTGTCATGTTCTTGTAATTTCACAAATTATTAACCCTTTCAAAAGAAATTTTTTCAAGCAATTTTTAAAGCGTAAAAAAACTAATCAAATACAATAATAACAAAAATAATGTCACATCATCACTTAACAGTTAAAATGAATAAAAAGAACAAAAATATTGAACGAGTAAAGTGTAAGGACCAAACTCATAAATGTTAAAAAATTCAAAAACTAATACTCTTTTAATACAATTATCATATAAAAGTGAACAAACTTACTATACATGATAAGTTATTATTGAATAACGATGTAAAATTGTTTTATGTTGCCAGCCCATAATCTATTTCATATCTATTATTATATAATATAAAAATTATAATATGAGTTTAATGATTATATGTGTAAAGGCAAAAACCACAAGAAGGGAGATTGAATTGTTATTTTAAAAAAATCACAAATTTTGTCAAAGTGCAAAGCTATCTATAAAAACAAATTTTAAAAATAGAGTTTCACAAGCATCTACGTTAGATGAAACACTTCAACGAATTTTAAGAAAAAAAAATTACAAAGCAAAATCACAACTCAACATCAATTAACAAGATAAAGCAAAAATCATAATAACACAAATTTTATACTAATTTGTCTCTATCACTCA
Organism: Glycine soja; assembly: GCF_004193775.1. NCBI lineage: Eukaryota > Viridiplantae > Streptophyta > Magnoliopsida > Fabales > Fabaceae > Glycine > Glycine soja. Next base: position 12,026,395 of record NC_041012.1, on the reverse strand, counting down.
TACTAGGTTCGGTTATTGACAACTCATCAAATTTTCACTAACTTTCAACAAAGTTACATGTGTTGTTCTACTAAAGCTTCCCTAAGCTTATAACCCAAGTATGTTTCCTTTTGATACACTCTACAACTGCCTTTAGTGGTCAAATCACCTTTTGCTCAGGACAACCCTCCACAAAGAAAATGACACGTCTTTTTATGTGAAGAGAGGGTTTAAATTTGACTTTTCTCTTACTTTTTTCACTTTGACCGATTATAACTGAACATTGCACTGTGAGTTTTCTTTTGTTAACCTATAAAAAAATTATTTTTGGTAAGGCTTTTAAGATAATTTATATAGGTCAACAAACTTATTGTTGGCACCTAAAAAACTATTAATGATTTATTAGTTAATAATTTTTATTAACTGATTAACAATTAACTAAAATGATCATAAATCAGCCTTGGATTGACATAGTAGAATTGGCTTTGGATTATGATAAATTGAGCTAATTTTTTAATACTAAATGGATTAATTTGTGAAGATTAATTGAATATTAATGATAAAATAAGATTATTTTTTCCAAAGTACCCGGGTTGTAGGGATTTGGCTCCTCTAAAGTGAGGAGGTGCACTTACGATAAAGGGTAATAATAATCATAAATTCAAAAATCAATGATGAGATTGGTGATAACATAATATAATATGTAACTAAATCTAAAATTAATTATAATATCAATCATTTATTTTCAAAGTAATTAATTTTATATTTTATTACATATATAATTTATTTTATCACAAATCTTGCCGTTGATTTCCAAATTTATAGTTATTATTGCATTTTATCCTTTATAGTACACCTCCTAAATTTAAAGAAGTCAAATCCTAATAGAAATACCTAATTAAGAATTTTGGAGATTTAGAAAGAAAAAAAATGTTAAGTCAAAAAACATTTATGTCTTAACATGAATCAAGGTTTCTGATTATTTTGGTTATATACAAATAAATAAAAAGGTTAAAAGTTGTATCTTATACCATATCAAACCATGCTTCGTGATCCTGTGTCTGAACTATCAGGCAGGAAGTAGGTTTAAGTCATGATCTAATACAACATTAAAGAATGACATTTAAGACTTCGTTTATTTTTCCATTTCTGTTGAATCCTATCAAGAATAAATGAAGCTCAAGTTCTAAAAGTGTCAAACAAGCATCAAAAGACGCGTTCTATTGTGATAGATGTGCTCTAACCAAAGGGAAGTGATTTTCTATTGAAGTGTTCTACACAAAAGCCAATCAAAGGAGTTTCATTACATGAGAAAGAACATGCATTTTAATGCGTTAAATGCTCCAACGACCATAAGCCTCAGACACAAATTTAAGTGGAGAAATCCATCCGTTGTGAGATAACAAATACTTGTAAAGGCCTATAAACACCAAAAGCTTTGAAGAAATATAGACATGAACCTACATGTACACATTCATATTCTTTCTATAAAAAGCTCTCTATATTTTTTTGTATAGCTCCAAAATGCTCTCAAAACACTTTGAATATTTTGAGAAAAAAGACTAAGTGTTCAAATTGTAAATTTGTTTGTAAGACACTTAAGAGTTAGTCATTGTGCAAACATGTCAACAAATCTATTTGATTTATGTAGAACTAGTAGTGGCTTGGTAGGACATAAAATATTAGATTGTGTCAAGTTGGGGTAAAGCTTGAGTTGTAGAGGCATAAGTGATCGTGGCTTACCTATAAATTATTATACTTTAAACTATATTATTATATAAATTATTAGGTGAAATTATACCTTTTAATTTATTATTATAATAATTTAAATATAAAAATATATTCCTTACTCTCTTATAACTATTTATTATTTTGTAACATATCAAGGATAAATAAAATATAAAAACAGAGAGGGACATTTTTCATGAAAAAAAAGTAAAGAAACACTTAAGTCATATGATGAACAATTTAACTTAAATTACATTAAGATTTGGAAAACTTAGAAAAATAATACTTTTAATTTTAAATTTATTGTTGTAATAATTTTTATGAGTTTTCTTTTTTCTTACTTACTATCTCTTAATTAAACTAATTAATGTATTGACACAAGTAATTTATGAATATTTTAATTTTTATACGAACATTTTTCATGAAAGAACAAAAAGAAACACTTAAGTCATAGGATGAATAACTTCCCTTAAAATTATTTTAACACTTGAAAAATTTAAAAAAATTATTTCTCATAATTTTTAGCACTTTTAACTTTATTGGTTTAATAATTTTAATATAAAATTACTTTTCTCTTGCTTATTATCTCTTAACTAAACTAATTAATTAATGCATTGACACAACTAATTTAAAAATGCTTTATTTTTGCAACATGTGAAATATTAAAAGAAAAACACACGGGGATGAATATTTTTCATGAAAGAACCAAAAGAAACACCTAAATTATATGATGATTAATTTATCTTAAATAGTGTTAAAATTTGAATAACTTAACAAAAATTAAGCTTTATTATATTTTCATTACATATAAGTTTGGTGTTGTAATAATTTAATATAATTTACTTTATCTTCCTTATTATTTTTTAACTAAGCTAATTAATGTATCGACTCAACTAATTTACGAATGTTTTATTTTTGTAACATGTGAACTATAAATAAAGCATAACAATCTGTGATGAACATTTTTCACGAAAGAATGAAAATAAACACTTAAGTCATGAGATGAGCAACTTACCTTAAATTAATATTTGAATAACTTAGAAAAAATTATGCTATTATAATTTTAGCACTTTTAAATTTATTTTTGTAATAATTTTTATATGAATTTTTTTTTCTTGCTTACTATTTTTATCTAAACTAATTAATTAATGTATTGACACAACTAATTTATGATTTTTTATTTATTTTTGTAACATGTGAAATATTAAAAAAAAATAACACACGAGGATGAACATTTCATGGAAAAACAAAAAGAAACACCTAAATCATAGAATGAACAATTTATCTTAAATTGTGTTAAAATTTGAATAACTTAACAAAATTTAAGCTTTATTATTTTTTCATTACCTATAAGTTTGGTGTTGCAATAATTTAATATATTTTACTTTATCTTCCTTACTATTTCTTAACTAAACTAATTAATGTATTGACTCAACTAAGTCACGGAATGAACAACTTATCTTAAATTAATATTTGGATAACTTAGGAAAGATTATATTTTATTATAATTTTAGCACTTTTAAATTTATTATTGTAATAATTATTAATATAAATTTGCTTTTCTCTTGCTTAATATTTTTTACGTAAACTAATTAATGTATTGACACAACTAAGTCATATGATGAGTTTATTTTTGTAACATGTGAAGTATAAAAAAAAGAACACGAGGATGAAAGTTTTCCATGAAATACGATAAGAAATGTTTGTCATAAGATGAACAATTTACTTTAAATTATGTTAACATTTGAATAACTTAAGAAAAATTATGCTTTATAATTTTAGCACTTTTAAATTTATTGGTTTAATAATTTTAATATGAATTTAATTTTCTCTTGCTTATTATCTCTTAACTAAATTAATTAATGTATTGACACAACTAATTTATGAATGTTTTATTTTTGTAATTGTGAAATATTATAAACAAAATAACACACGGGATAAACATTTTTTATGAAAGAACAAAAAGAAACACCTAAATTATAAGATGAATAATTTATCTTAAATTGTGTTAAAATTTGAATAACTTAGGAAAAATTAAGCTTTATTATATTTTCATTACCTATAAGTTTAGTGTTCTAATAATTTAATATAATTTACTTTATCTTGCTTATTATTTTTAACTAAACTAATTAATGTATCGACTCAACTAATTTATGAATATTTTATTTTTGTGGTATGAAGTATAAATAAAATATAATAAATGGAGACGAACATTTTTCATAAAAGAATGAAAAGAAACACGTAAGTCATGTGATGATCAACTTAAATTATGTTAATATTTTATTTGAAAAACTCCCTTGTTTTCCAAAATTTGATTTCATTGCGTGAATGCATTTTCTGAAGATCTGTTATCTATCTTATAAAGCTTTTATTTAAACGATAACTTTGTTTGCTAGAAAAAAAACCTTAAAAATTTTTAACATCGCAATTCAGCCCCTTCTGATATTTGTCTTTACAACTTGACAACATGGTTAGGAAGCTCTCAAGGGACCTATACTATTAATTAAATATTATAGAAAGAAAAAAGAAAAAAGAAATATAGGAAAACCTACATAGTTATATTGGTGAATTATGTTAGATAAATTAATATAACCCTATTTTTCAAGAATTAATACAACTTTCTAAGTAAATTATATAATCTTTTTTCCCCCAAGAATTACTATTAACTTTTTTTTCAACCATTATGAATGAGAAACATTAAAAAAGGGGGGGGGGGGGGCAAATCATCTCCATTTCTTTCATTACCAAGCTTAAGAGAATAAATGTCACTCTCTATAAAGTGTGTATCATATTTATTTTATTTTTCCAATAATTAATGAAACGGAGGAAAAGAAACAAAACTTTAAAATATAATGATGAAAATAGCTATTGGATGTCTTCCCTGACTTTGAAAAATCCCCACTCTAGGATAAGAGGCATTGGCTTCCAATGTGGTGGGGGCAAGAAAAATCCGATAGATACACTAGTACACTACCACAGGAGCCTGAGTTATCGCGTACTACAACTGATTAAAAGATTGAGCAAGAGTAGTCCATTCAAAGAAACCTTTCTTGACGAAGGCTAGCGTGGGAAAGTTAGCCAAGTTTCCCACAATGAGAAAGTTATTTTTAACTGTTGGATATACTATTTGTTTAATCAAAGGCTTAAGATTTTTTCATCTTTTTTTTTCTCCCTTTCCTACTTTGACCCTGAGTCCACATCTCCCCAGCCACTAACAGTCCAGCAGCAATCACACTGCATCATCACCACCAATGTCAACGGTTAAGACACCACCGCAACCACCAGTGTTTTTATATTTTTAATCAGGCCAATGAAGACCAATGACTGAGCTGATGAAGACACTAATTCAAGGTTCAATGGTTCAACCGTAATTGAAATCAAGGTTAAACGTTTTTATATTTTTAATATTATATAATATTTTAAGTAATAAAAAAATTTAGACTCTTAAAAAATTAAGATCTAAAGAATTATAAATTAATATATATGACTAAATTATTGTTTTATTGAAAAAAATTTAATAATAGTAGACAAAATAATTGATACATATTTGAAATATTTAAATTAAGTATTTTTACTTATCTTAACAAAAATTAGATTAAATAAAAACATAAAAAATTAGAAGATTGATTCGATACCGGTTCTTTGTGCTGGTTCAACTTCGATTTTCACCGATTCTTTACCGGTTCCCACAAGTTCTAAAATGTTCTGGTTTTAAAGAGTATCAAGACCGGTCATTAGGCCGGTTCTTGGTTGGACCAATAGAACCAGCCGGTCTAGTTTGATTTTCAAAACATTGGCTGAAACTGTAAGGCTAAGATAATCCACTTGTGCACCAAACAAGCATTTTAGATAGCTTAGCAAAAAGTACATTAGAATGGAGAATCTGTAGAGCTACCTCTAAATCTTGGAGATGTGATAGATAGCCAAGGACTTCACAATAATATCATAAAAAAAGACCAACACACTTCCATAGTAATCTCTGAAAAATTAGATTAATCGATTTTAGAAAAGTTAATGGTGCGTTAAGCCATTCATAATGGCTATGGTGTGTCCTGAATGTTGTCTTATGTCTATCCTCTAGTGTCACTAACATTTGGTGGTTACGCGGATTGCAAATCCAATTTAGACTTTAGAGAAAAATCATTTCACATAAAGCTCATCCAATAATTCACGTCTAATGAGCAAGAAAAAGCCATCTTTAATAGTGATGGCATTTAGTGCCCTATGATTAACACAAAATATCACTACACCAATCTTGGAGATTCTCAACAATTGTCAGGGTTACCAAGTCGGTTACGTGATCAGATACATGAAAAAAAATCCAAGGAGAATGACATGCGCTCCAAAACTTGGGTGATATGACCAAAAACACTCACCAATACACCAAAACATCAAGTTGTTTAACTAAGATATATGACTCTTGGCATATATGCCCAGCATAGAGGCAAGCCATTCCCTATTCAAGCCATTAAACATGAGCCACTAGTTTGAACCCAACCCATAGACTCTACATGTACCTTCACGACCCTTTGAAATCATCATTCCCCCTCCCTTGGAAAAGGTTTTCCCTGAACCTTAAGATAATCAGAAACAAGTTGAACCTGGAATTCAAACCCGTGTTGGCTCATTTTGATACCAAATGGGTATAACTAAGAAAGTTTACCACTATACTAAGTTTAAGCTATTAGTAACATCCTATATAACATCCTATATAACATGCAGACTCTTACATATTTAAGTCACATTAATCATTGGCCACCTTGCTAACCCAACATTTAGCAATGGCATAACAATAACATACAGCCACCTAAGCCTAGTACTTCGTATTCTATTGAAAAAATCAGCTAGCTGCAGCAGACAAACCAAAGGAAAAAAAAAAGAGTGATATCTCCGAATATCAAATAAAGCTAGGTCACTTTATATAACATCCATTGAATATACATTGAGTGAGAAACCAAACAACAATTCTGAGATGTTCACCTCAACAAAATTAACTTCATAAATAAAGCAGATCAACCATAAGAAAGGGTTTGCTGCATCAAAATAGAGCGAAAACCAACACCATATCCATATTGGGTCAAGCATCCAATTGATCTAGAGAACATGTGAATTCAAAGATAGGATATCGAACATGTCAAAGAACATTTCATAAAATTGCAAATGCAGAAGTGATTAGACATAAGAAAATTTAAAAAAAAACTTCTGAAGAAACTGTAAGTCTACACAGTTCTACTATTGCCCATCAGTGGTTACAATCTTCAAAGAGGAAAATTAGACTATAAACCAAAATAATGCAGCAAATTATCTACTTTGAAATACTTTAACTTTAACTTTTCAGACATCACACCCACCCTCAATTTTTACTGCACTGTGCATATCACTAATATTGCACTAATCTTCATAAAACGCACATAACATCCAAGGATGAACAATTCATCCAGGTCAGATTCCAGTGATTAAAAAGGCATTCATACTTCTCGTAAAAAAAATGATCCAGAAGCAAATTCCCATTCTTTGTAGGTGTTGGTGATAGTCAGAAATAAAATGAGTATAGGAAGCAAAATTGCAAACACACACCAATAACAAATAGAAGTAGCTATCTTTTCTTTATCAAGATCCTTTTATCCGATTTGCATCAGAAATGAAAATACTCATTCTTACCATTCAGTTCATCTAAAGCAAGGCAATAACAGTTCATTAATAGGTAACTTGGTACTGTACATATTCAACCTCATTTACTATCATCCCTAGTACTCCCTCCGTCCCTCTAATTATAACACTCTTTCAACCAATTCATGCCCATTAAGAAAAGTAGTTAATTTAGTTAATCATATTAAATCTGTCAATTAATTGTACTATCATTTCAAAATTATCACTTAATTATTTCTCATTAATGTTTGAAGAGAGAATAATTAAGAAACGGTATGTAGGAAAAAAATAATTAATGCATCTAGAAATTAGAGAATGATTTTATTAATGGACAACCAAATTTCTGAAAATGGTCTTATAATTAGGGACAAAGGGAGTAATTAATTACAAATAGCGGCATGAATTGCCCAACTCAACACGCTGCTACAATGGTGGCATAAAGCTGCAGCTATGCTGGGATTGTGGTGCAACACAAATGAAGCTCCAGTAGAAGCTGGATGCCACACCACACACCACACACTAATCTATAGAGCGTGCAATTAACTAGTGTGCTCACACCACCAACCAAGTTGTTGTGAAATGTAATCAACAAACATAACAAGTTGTGATAATTCACAGCAACAAAACAAAAAGGACAATCATGTTATCATTGAAGGAGTGCCAATATTAACCAATACAGCAAAGCAAAAATTCATATATAACGAGACAAATCGGCCCAATAAACCTACAACAAGTTTACACAACAGAATTCAACCAAAGCTTACTATTTATTTTTCCAAGCTAAAAGTCTCCTAGTTTCTTTCAATCAGGTGGCTTTGGCAGGATTCCCCTTGGCCTCCCCTGAACAACAGCCACCACTGTGCTCGTGGTGGTGGTGGTGATGGTGATGGTGATTATGGTGATGATGGTGGTGCTGCTTCCCCTTGAGCTGCTTCCTCATGTCATAAGCATCCTCCCCATCTGCATAATACTTGGCCTCCACATCATGAATCTTGTAGCCAAGGGTCTCCGTGTACAAATTGAAGGCCGCGCGGTTGCTCTTGCGCACGTGGAGGGACACGTACTCGGCACCAAACACCTGCGGTCACAGTGAGTGAGATATTTCATTCCAATCCAATCCATACTTGAGGTACTAAAAGCATAATTAAGTGAGGGTTGACATGACAAAATTTCCTTGGACAGCGGCAACCACATGCCGAAAGAGGGTGGATTAAGTGAGGATTGATGCAATAGTGTAAGGCTCCACTAAGTTCAATGGGGGAACGATCTATTTAACGTGTTCAATTCGATTCCCATTCGATTCACACAGCATGCAAAATTTCCTTGGACTAGCAGCAGTCATGCATCGCGAGCGGGAGCGGGACCCAATGAGTTGGAGAACACCCATGATCTCTGATGCAGGACAAAAAGAAAGAGTGGAAACTAAAGGAAAAGAAAGGGGGATAGGGGGAATGGCATGCCTGTTCCATGGCGTTCTGGGCTGCGGTCATGAGCTTGGTGGCGAGGCCGAGCTTGCGGTGGGTGCGGAGGACGGCGAGGGAGGTGATGTGGCCGTGGCAGTCGGTGGTTTCTTCCTCCATCTTGGCGAGGACGTAGCCGACGATGCGGCCGTTGTAGTCTTCGGCGACGTAGAGGAGCTGGGGCCAGGAGAGGATGTGATAGAGGTAGTACTTCATCTGGTAGTTCTCAGGGAGGCAGAACAGGTTGCACGCCTGCATCGCCAGAAGGTCCTTCACCGTCGCCTTCCTTATGCACACCATTTTCCTCTTTTCCCTTTCCTTTCTTCTCACGATTAGGGCACCAACACCTCTCTCTTCTCTAGTCTCTATTGTGCTCTTTTAGTTTATCTCTAATCTCTAATATATAGAGAAAAACTATAAAAAATAAAATAAGGATAAATAGTAAAATTTGTGCAAAAAGTAAATTAACTTTTTTATAATTAATGTGATAAATTAATTTTACAGATAAATTAATTTAATGAAAAATTAATCATCAAACTTTATGTCTTAATATTAAATTAGTTCTTGAAAAATATAATTTATTGTCAATTGGTGATCAATGATAACATTATCTCACAAATTTAACGGGAAGACTAATTTATCTTATGTTTTGCATATTTAAAATTAAATTTAAAATTTTCATCTTTTAGGATCAATTTGTAATTATATCATACTTTCAAAGATGAATTTAGTTATTTACCCAAACTAAAAAGGAATGCACTCATGAAAATGAAATTATTTCATAATATAATATATATTTATAATTGTAATAATAGAATTGTGAATGATGTTGAGTATTATTTCCTTTCAAAATAATAGTCATTTTAAGTTATTTTACACAAATAATTTTTTTTTTAGTTGACATGATCCTGATATGAAATAGTCTCTTTGTTGGGGTCTCAAGCGCATACAAGCTAAGTATTTTTCTCCTAACACTATTTATTTCATGTCTAACTAATTAATGGGACGTTTAAAAGATAAAATAATAATTATTTTGGAACAATTTTTTCTCTTATATGACAATTATAATGAGACAAATGTAATATTTTTTCATATTCTAAAATATTTTTTGAGAAAAAATTAAAGGGAATTGTTAAATTAGAAGTACCGATAATTAAATAAAAATTATAAAAATATGGAAAATTTACTCACCTTTATGTTACTTTAGGGGGACTTGAATTAGTTATGATTTTCTTATTAAAAATATTTAGATCAATCTATTATCTTTTTCACCTTTTTATTCTAATTCTTATAATTTTCAATCAAGACATCTTATAAGCATGTCTATAAGATTAAATATGTGCTCAAATTTACTTGTTTTGATATTAGATTTTGTGAATTTTAATCCATTAAAAAAAATTGTGAATTTGTGAGGTTTTTTTAACATAATTAACTATTTTCTCACATTTAAGATGAACTTAAAAAATACAATAACTTATCCAATTTATCTAATATTATAACAATTTTAAATTTTCTCAATTTTTTAATTTTAACATCATATAATAAATAAATAATGTTAATTTATTTTTTTTCCATTTTTTTAACCATCATACTTAGAATTTTTATTTGTTTAGTGTGATAATGAGATATTTCCAAAAACTTAGGGGTGTTGCTAGGTGCACCCAACATTTTTTCAAAATGCCAAAATTGCCCCTCATATGTGTTGGGTGTGCGTGAGAGGGTGGTTCATAAAAGGCTTATGTAAGGTTGATACGGATCAAGTTGATCCGTATATTGATCTTTTAAGCATACGGATCAACTTGATCCGTAAAAGCCTTACGGATCAACTTGATCCATATATTGATATTTTAAGCATACGGATCAACTTGATCCGTAAACCTTTTACGGATCAAGTTGATCCGTAAGGTTGATACAGATCAAGTTGATCCGTTGACATGTTAAGCATACGGATCAAGTTGATCCATATGTTGATATTTTAAACATATAGATCAACTTGATCCGTAAAAGTCTTTTACACAGGAATATTTTTTACTTTTACCATTAGGTGCTGGGTGCACCAGCAATATGTTGGGTGCACCTAGCAACACCCAAACTTGAGTCTAATTCTTTTTTTCATTTCTTAATATAATAAATAATCAAATTTGTCCCTAAAAGTTTGAAGGTGCTAACAAATTAATCCTTAAAGATGACAAATTCAAATTTAATATTTGAACGTGCAAGGAGTGCGACAAATTAATCATGTAAACAATTTAATGACAAATTGGTTCATAATCTTTGCAACTTAATGTCAAGTTGATCCTTAAAAAAATATAATTTATTATCAAATTGATCTTAAATATTACAATTTAATGATAAATTGGTCTCACAAATTTAACGGTAAAACTAATTTATTGTACTTTTTATACATTTAAAAACTACTAAATTTATATTTTCTATATTTATCAATTTATCACCACATTATATCTTCGGAAATAAATGCAATAAATGTAGCTATTTACCTTTGTCAATATTTACAATAACTATCTCATTTTATTCCTTTTATTTCGGTTTAGATGCCCTTGCCTGGATCAACATTGAAACGTGACTGTAAAATAAATTGCATAATTTCCCAATTATTACTGGCACAAGAACCTCTCTTTTATAGTTTATACAGAATAACCACTTAATATTATAGAAGGAAAAAAAGACAATTAAATTTTTTTACAACTATTCAATGTAATATTTTACAAGTAAATTATCATTTTAATCTTTGAAAATGTGGAATGCTGTCATAATGATCTATGAAATAAGAAAATGCCAAATAAATTTATGAAATTATAATTCCTTTTATCTAAATTTTTAAATTTAACTATGTACTGTAATTTTTATTCCTAAATAAATGTTTAACATTTTTACTTAAGTCACAGTTAGATTAATGTAAGTGGCAAATTGCAATTTTGAAATACTAGTTAAATACAATTTAAATGATTTTGGATTGTACAATGCGCCAAAGAGACCTGAGGCTGCCCGAAATTTTTACCCAGAGCTTTTACGATGAACAAGAACATGATTATAGCCGGAAAAAATTAATGGGTTATACAAGCGAGATTTTTATTCTAGGATATTAGAAAGACAAATTTCTCTTCCTCACGCCAGAATTCTCCTACAAGATAATTATGATAAATGTAATCAATCATATAAAGAAATATGGGAGAAACAAGATTACATTTTAATTCTACGGTTTAATTCATAATTACAACATTTATAAACAATAGACAGTAAATTTAGAAGAACCTGGATAGGAAGAAGACATTTGATCCATTCACTTGTTCTGTGATGTAGGAGAGAAAAATAGATGAGAGAAGACTATTCATATTCCACTGTAAGTTTTGTTTTTTTTTTTTTTTTTGTCTGTAAAGTCTCAATGGGGCAACTAACACTGTACAGTGGCTAGAAATAGGGGTATGAGCTTACTTACCCATCATAAAAAGCCCAAACACAAGTCTGCCACATCAACATATTACTAATAGTGCTCAATAATAATAATATTAATCCCAATACACATTAATATAATAATCACATAATTGGGACTAATAAAACCACATAATTTTATATATTTTTGACATCCTGTTAATCTGAGTTTTAGGAAAAATAATAACACTATGATGTCAGCTATAAAATAATCCAACAAATTATTCAGTGTACAGGGTATTAAATACTTAATTTTACAAAGAAATCTTGCTTTTGAATTTCCATAATCTGATATCATTGGTATTGTGTGTGGTAACAATCTTCTTCATTCCAACAGCGAGGCATGTAATAGAAGGTCTTGCAGTTTTAGGAATGAGGTCAATATTTATGTAGATATTTTCAGGCAACCTACTCCCTTTTCTTCTTTGAATGGACCCAGAAGGACTTTGAAATGTTGATAACAATTTATCTCCCATAACACAACTCGAAACAACACTGCCATCGTTCTGATTTAGCAATCTTAAGATACCATCTATTCCGCCAACAGCTAATGTTGATGTGTCACTATGCATGTGCTGTAAGGAGTATATAACATTAGGACTCACTCGGTTGCTCCACAGCAGTTTCCTAGTTCTGCATGAAGTGAATAAACAAGTTTGAGAAACTCATAAATCAAAGGGATTTAATATTTTGTAGTGATTAAACAGAAACAGATCACTACTGGTTTCTGCTTGCAGTAGAAATCATTTCTGTTCCAAATCAAAATGACTTACCGACACTGCCCTCAACTGAGTGTTGTGGTTACCTTCCTAAGAGGGAATGGGATTTTTTTTAAAACTCTTACCTTGTCTAGAAGACATGAAGGTTCCAGCACCTTATTGCCCATCAGAAGATATTAAAACAAGAATGTAATTTTCTAAATTTTTGGTAATGATACAACCGGGCCAGAGTCAGAGGAACATATAATACAGAAGTCTTAATTTGTTACTTCCTACCATTTTAGCATGTTCGTAAACATTATATCGGCTTCAGATAATTTTCTTTTTGTAATAAGTCATTACATAATTTTTCTATTTGGTTCCCCCAAACAAAAAAGATTAAAGCTACTCTCGATCAAATTCATGGAAATGATCAATAAATTTTGTTGTAGCATTTGTCTACGTAGCAGCATGTAACACCTTGAGTGCATGAATGCACTGAAGGAGCAACCTTTATTACCCTATTGCCACATACCTAAGGTCCCAACAATATGCATATCCAACAGCTGATCCTGCAAACAGTAGCTGAGAGGAGGGATTGAAACACAAGGTCCTTATGCCTGTGAGATAAACATTGAATCAGATGCACTTTCTGCATCAGAAATGTATAGTACTTTTAAAATATTGGATAAAACTAATCATGGCACTCCATGTCATAGAAAACTAATATCCTCACCATATAGATATCAACAAAATATTTCCTCAAATAGAGCTGGTTACCAAAACAAAAGAGCATATATAAACTTCAACTAAAATGCCAAAAGTACTGGAGTATACCAACAGAACCATGTTAGCATACAGGACAAGAGAAGTGCTAACCATGCACCTAGAAAAGTAAGAAAAAGTTGTGTTTGCAAGATCAAGTGCTGAAGCAGAGAAAAAAAGGGATGGGATCAGCTATGTGTGAAATCATTTAGCTCAAACAGTTACTCGAAGAACTTGAATTTGGGGAGATTACACAAATGGCATTCAAGTCTGATAATCAAGATAGGTCTAAGATATTCAAATCTATGCAGCTCAAAATAACTATAGTGCAGTAGTTGCACTCTGGGCTCCTGTACTTTTGGTGTGTATGTTATATATCCTGGTTATGATTTGGAGCCTCAATAATGAGGAGTTCTGCTGGCTCTGTTCTTCGCAAGGAACTGAAGGATCTGATGATGCATTGAAGTCTGCGTTCAAGTTTTCATCTGCTAAAAAAAAATGTGCGCCAACGAGAGAGAGATGAGAGAGAGAGAGAGAAACATTGGGTGGGAGAGAGTTAGGGCTAGGCTTAGTTATCCAGCAATAGAGAGACAGAGAGCGACCTTCAGGGAGGAACCCCGACGGGTATACCCAGGGAACAAAGACGGAAATCAGCAACTCGCCATCTCAAACTGGAGGGATCACCGGGACATATCATCCTTTTACTTCACTCGTTTCTCTGATGACATTACGGAGAAAGAGTTATGGCACTACTTCAAGAAGTGGGGGGATGTGAGGGAAATTTTCCCACCAGGAGGAACTATAATGGAAGGAGGTACGGGTTCGTTAGGTTCAAAGGGGTCACTGATACCCAACTTCTGGCAAAATAGCTAGACAGAATCGTCATTGGAGGTCTGAAACTCCATGTCAATATTCCAAAGTATGGTAGGGAGAAGATGAGAAAAGGGGCTTTAGAAAACAAAGCACGGGTTCATGCTGTCAAGAACCAAAGCGAAGTTGATCGAGTTCCAGAACAACACCACACAAAACCGGGCTCATATGTTGCGGCTTTGAAAAGGAATATCAGACCTCAGGGACAAAGGATGCTTTCCACTAATCATACCCAACGACAAGAGATATCCAAGTCCTCCGTTGTTCTTGACATTGGTCCCGAAGATTACAACTGGGTGAAGGATGCGTGGGTAGGGAGGTTAAAAAACCCTGCCATGTTTGATAGACTGGAGGAGGAACTCCTATGGGAGACAGGCATGGATATATCACCCAAGTACATAGGGGATGACCTAGTTCTATTACTGGGACTCACTGACGCTGGAGCAGAGCAACTCATCAATGGCGGAAAACAAGGAGGTGCAGCGCTGTTCAACTCAATGGAGAAATGGAACCCAAACATACGCACTGATTTCAGGTTAACATGGGTCCAAGTTTGGGGTATTCTGCTCCAGGCTTGGACTATGAAACACATTCAGCAGATAGTAGCAGCTATGGGGGAAATGGTGGATTTGGACGATGACACGGAAGATAAACGAAGATTGGACAGGGCTAGGGTGCTCGTAAAGACCCCATGGAATCCGCCAATCAAACACACTGTCGAGGTCCACATAGGAGATGAACGATTTAATGTGTTTGTAGTGGAGGAATGCGGCGGCGGCAGTCATGACTACCGTAGAAGTCGACGTAGCCTTAGTGGATCGTCGGAGGAGATTGACTCCGACGAAAGCTACAACGGGAGCTTTACCCCGAGGTCGATAAACAGTCTTGGCCTGGAGGAGGAAGGTCGCGACGCAACAGTGCCGACGACCACAGGACCACAAAGGATGGCAAGATCAACCACCGGCGACGACGAGAACCTACGGACAAACCTTTTATCCGGCGGTCAACATGACCATCATTTCACACCGGGTAAAAGGAGCAGCTTGCGGTCTATGGGTAGCAGTTGTCAAGACGCACCACGCGGTCAGACGCCACCTGCAGCACCACAGCCAACGGTAACCTATTTTCGCGATTCGCTACCCAAACAAGGAGAGAAGCAGTGTATCAGGAACGCTACCTCTGCGGAAAAGACGAAGCTCAGTCACAAAAATGGAAAAAGTGAAATGGGAGAGTGTTGCGCTGAGGTAGAGGCTCAAAGGTTAGTAGACAATGAGCCATGTGAGGGGGAAGCAAGGTATGACGTGGCAGAAAACCATATCCCACTTAACGCACGTGAATGACAAGGGGATAGCATTTCAACTCAACATAAAACTCACGTGCCTCCACTTAAAACAGCAACGTGTGAGGAAGGAGAAAACAGTATTGTGGATGGGGTTGGGCCTAATAAAGAGATGGGGCCATCTATTTGCACCCCCACACAGGCCATACAGCATTCAGGTTTCTCTCCGAAAAATAGCAAGGGAGGACTGCAACGCACATGCAAGGTGTATTTAAGGCAGAGGTGGTACAAAAAGAAACAACACATGGGCCAGATTCATCCTGATGCTTTGACGGAAAAAGGAACGACCAGCTTGCATAGCCAGCACCTTCACAACACAATACAGAAGGGGATCGCTTTCAATACCAACTACGACCTTTCAACAAGGCCAGCACCACAAGTTGATGACCCGGAAGGAAGTTTGGAGACACAACATCTACAACAGGCAAGCAACATCTGGAATATGGCTCAACACCTAGGGGTCACAAGAGGGGATGATCATCACTTAATTATTGAGAAAATAAAGGAAATGGAGGAACGAGATTTGAAGGAAGCAGAGAGGTTGGGAATTAGTGGCAGGTGTCCATGAATATTATCTCATACAACATAAGGGGTTTAGGGAGGGGGGTAAAATGGGCAGCCATTAGAAGACTGATCAGGAAGGAGAATGTTGACATGATCTGTTTGCAGGAAACAAAGAAGGAGGTGATTGATAAAGCCATGTGTCAATCACTATGGGGAGATGCTGCGGTATGTTGGGAAATGCAACCTGCTATTAATACTGCAGGAGGCATCTTGTGTTCGTGGAGTGAAAAGACTTTTAAGCTTCACAGGAGAGTCGTTGGCAATGGTTATATTCTTCTAG
Source organism: Glycine soja (assembly GCF_004193775.1). Lineage (NCBI taxonomy): Eukaryota > Viridiplantae > Streptophyta > Magnoliopsida > Fabales > Fabaceae > Glycine > Glycine soja. The sequence goes on along the minus strand of NC_041012.1, from coordinate 12,009,613 downwards.
CAGGGGAGTATATCAAGGAAGCACAGCCAGTCAATATAGTTACAATATATTCCCCTTGTGATATTCAAAGTAAAAGGGTATTGTGGGACCAGGTCAAGCAGCTGAAAAACACACTATCTGGGAAATTGTGGTGCTTTTTAGGTGACTTTAACAGCATCAGGGATACAACGGAAAGATTTGGAGTCTGCCAAAGGAAATCAGGAATCAGGGACCAACAACATCCAAGAGTTCAATGATTGGATAGATGATTTGGAGGTTGTTGAGGCCCCATGGATGGGTAGAAAATTCACCTAGTTTAGACCAAATGGGTCATCAAGGAGCAAGCTTGATAGATTTTTGATGTCTCCGGAATGGCTAGATAGATGGCCTGCAAGCATTCAATCAACTCTTCCAAGGAATTTCTCAGACCATTGTCCAATTATGCTTAGGTCTACAGCTATAGATTGGGGTCCTAAACCATTTAGGATTCTAGATTGCTGGTTATTAGACACTTCTTTCAAAGAAACAGTGCATAATTGTTGGTCATCTAGTCAGCTGCCAGGCTGGTGGGGTGGCTACGTTCTCAAAGAAAAAATAAAGACACTTAAACAAAAGCTAAAAATCTGGAATAAGGAGAAGTTTGGAGACACTCTGAAAAAGGTCATCAAGATTGAAGAGGATTTAAACATATTGGAGGAGGAGACCATGCATAGACAGTTATCAGCTCAAGAAGAGTTGAAACGGAGACAATTGCAGGAAGCTTTATGGGTAGCTGCTCATGCCCATGAATCGCTATTGAGGCAAAAGGCGCGCATAAGGTGGATCAAGCAAGGAGATTGTAATTCTCGGTATTTTCATTTGATGATGAATGCTAATCGAAGAAACAACTCTCTAAATGGAGTCATGATAGGTGAAACATGGACTGCTGACCCAGCTAAGGTGAAGGAGGAAGTTAGATCGTTTTTCTCATAGAAATTTCAGGAATCAATTAACCACAGAATTAGGCTGGATGGAGTCTGTTTTCAGTCAATTAGCCAGCACCATAATGACATGCTGATTGCCCGCTTTGAAGAGGAAGAAGTAAAACAGGCTGTATGGGAATGTGGGAGCGACAAATGTCCAGGCCCGGATGGATTGAATTTCAAGTTTATAAAACAATTCTGGCAGCTTTTGAAGCCTGACGTTCTACGCTTTCTTGATGAATTCTATGTTAACGGTGTTTTTCCCAAGGGGTGTAATGCGTCTTTTATAACTTTAATTCCCAAGGTGGCAGATCCACAATTTTTGAACGATTACAGACCTATATCCCTAATAGGATGTATGTACAAAATAGTATCAAAAGTGCTGGCCAACAGAATGAAGAGGGTGATGCCTGTTATCATACATGAGACTCAATCCGCTTTCATTGAAGGAAGGCACCTACTTCATAGTGTTCTTATTGCAAACGAGGTGATTGAAGATGCAAAAAGAAACAACAAATCATGCCTTCTTTTCAAAGTAGATTACGAGAAGGCATATGATTTGGTTTCTTGGGATTTTGTACTATATATGTTGGAAACAACAAGTTTTTGCTCTAAATGGGTTAAATGGATTGAGGGCTATTTGAAATCAGCATCTATCTCAGTTTTGGTGAACGACAGCCCTACGGCGGAATTTCTCCCCAAAAGGGGTCTTAGGCAAGGCGATCCATTGGCACCTTTCCTGTTTAATGTGGCGGCTGAAGGCCTCAATGGATTGATCAGGAGGGCTAAGGAAGAAAACCTATACAAGGGTTTCCAAGTTGGTGCAAATAATGTGAATATTAGCATCCTACAGTACGCTGACGACACAATTTTCTTTGGAGAGGCAGTCAGGGAGAACCTAATGGCAATCAAAACTATCCTCAGGACGTTTGAACTTGCCTCAAGATTAAAAATAAACTTTGCAAAGAACAGTTTTGGTGCTTTTGGTCAATCACAACAATGGAAGCAACAGGCAGCCAATTATTTGCATTGCGGATTGCTGACGTTTCCTTTAGTTTACCTGGGAATACCATTAGGGGAAAATCCAAGGCGAGGTCAGATGTGGGATTCCATTATCCACAAGTGTGAGAGAATGCTGGCAAAGTGGAAGCAGAGACACATATCTATGGGGGGAGAGTGACACTAATAAAATCAGTGCTAACATCGATTCCTATCTACTTCTTTTCTTTTTTCAGGGTACCTAAATCAGTGGTGGATAAATTGGTGAGATTGTAGCGCAGATTTTTATGGGGAGGCAGGCCCGACCAAAATAAGATTGCATGGGTTAGGTGGGAGTTAGTGAGTTTATCAAAAGAAAATGGGGGATTGGGCATTAAGGATATCACCAATTTTAATCTTGCATTGCTTGGTAAATGGAGGTGGGATCTGATGCAACACAAAGGTGAATTATGGGCCAGAGTAGTGGAATCCAAATATGGAGGTTGGCAGGGTATGTTGGAAGTAGATAGAGCAGGTTCTGAATCAGTTTGGTGGAGAGACTTGAAGAGGGCCCTCATTCATTCTCAACAGGGTCAGCTTATCCATAGTGGTCTGAGGTGGAAGGTTGGCAGCGGAGATAAGACTAAATTTTGGGAGGATAGGTGGATATGTGGGGGGATGTCATTGGCAGAAAAATTCCCTAGACTGTATTTAATCTCATTACAGCAGCATCAGTACATCCAACAGATGGGAAGCGACAAAGACAATGGGTGGGAGTGGAGCTTTATTTGGAGAAGGCCGTTGTTTGACAACGAAATTGATATGGCTGGTGTTTTCCTCAATGAGGTTCAGGATATGACCATTCAATAACATGGATCTGATGTGTGGGAGTGGACTGCTGACCCAATAGGTCAGTATTCAGCAAACAGTGCCTATAATGTAATAATGGAAGGAGCAGCAGCTGTAACCCAAGAGGACTGTTTTGTTAAATTATGGAGTATAAAGGTTCCAAGCAAAATAGAAATCTTTGCATGGAGACTAATTAGAGATAGACTACCGACAAGACAGAATTTGCAGCAGAGGCAAGTGCAGGTCGCCAAAACGTCATGCCCATTTTGCAGGGACAGTGAGGAGAATGCAGGCCATCTATTCTTTCATTGCAGCAAAATCCAGCCTATATGGTGGGAAGCTATGTCATGGTTGAATCTAAAAGGTGCTGTCCCCCTCACCCCAAAACAGAATTTCACCCAACATATAGGACTTCAAGCTGATGGTGTTAGGAGCAACAGGTGGCAGTGCTGGTGGCTGGTCTTAACCTGGTCCATTTGGAAGCTTAGAAACAGCATAGTGTTCTCTAATGCAACTTTCAATGCAAACAAATTGTTTGAAGATGCAATTTTCATTCTTTGGACCTGGCTTAGGAACTTTGAGAAAGGCTTCACAGACCATTTTAATCGCTGGTCCAGTAGTATTAGACAAGCTTTTCTGTACCAGTAGAGGATAGAATTTTGGCTAATAGTTGTACTTTTCTTTTGTTTCCATAGATTGGTTCTCTCTCAGACTATTTATGTCTGATTGTGGAACCATTACCATGGTTACCTCTTTACTGTATCTCAGTACCTCTGGTACTCTTTTCTACATACATAATATATTATCTTTGCTGATAAAAAAAAAAAAAAAAGTCTGATAATCAAGCTGCTTTGCATATCTCCTTGAATCCAATATTTCATGAGAAAACCAAACACATTGAGATAGATAAACATTTCATTAGAGAGAAGTTCTTATCTATACAGGTATCACCACTTGCTTTGTTAAAAGTTAAAATAAATGACCCGTTAGCAGATGTTTTTCACCAAGTCTTTGAGAGGCCTTCGGGTAAAATAGATATATAACAAACTAGGTGCATGCATATGACCTATTAGCTATAGCTTGAAGAGGAGGGTTGAAGAATATGTAAATAGTGTCTAGGTTCATTGTATGGGCTAACCAAATCATGTAATTACAATAATTTGGGTAATTATAGTCTATCCTTTTAGTGTATATAGTTCAGCTTGTGTAGTTTAGACACACAGAATTCATGCATTGTCTCTTGTTTTTCTCTTCCCATAACATTAACCAAGATGCCAATTGAAAGGGATAAGTTGTTACCTCTGGCATCACTTGATCTAAGTGTTGCTACCTGCTGAACAGAGGAAGGATCTGACATTGTTATACTCCCTGAAGTGGAGCCACTCATGATCAATTGATCTTCACTCAAACATAAGCATGTTATTGGTGCATAGTGCATTCTACAGATAGCAAGTTGTACACATCATCAATGATAGATGACATCTTTAAGTTATTCCTCAAGCAATATACATGAATTAACTGACAAGAATGAGATTATTTATTTATGATACCAGAAAAGATTACAGCACCCTTCCTTTTCAAGTTCAGAATCTTATCTTGGTAAACTTCATAAAATGCTGCTGACTATTTTTGGACAGAAATCAAAATAGGAAAATCTACAAAATACCTTATTATTTGAGAACATTTCCTACTGTACATGTCAAAAACACGAACAGCTCCATCATCACATCCAACCACAGCTTCTGGATCAAAGTAACTGAAAGCGCAGAACAGAAAAAAACTTTCAGATATCATATGTGATACAGGACTAAGGGGGAAGCTTCAGCTTCAAGCTTTTATCTTAGATTAGGAATATTGTGTAATGGGCCTTTGTTGGGCTTTTGTGATTTCTTCTATTATTGTGTAACTAGAACCTTGTCGGACGAGGAATGGTGAATTTTCTGTAGAGTAAGCTTATGAGTCTCTCAGTCTCTCAGGCCTTTTAATGCACAGCCTACTCACCCAGTTTTTAGTGATAGTCACTGGTGGAAAGGAGCCAAGAGAATTCAAGGATTTCTTTGGCGGGTAAGTCACAAAGGCCGCTTACAAATGCTAGAAGATTGAGATTGGGATTATCTAAAAGTGATTTGTGCATTGGGTGTGAATCCCATAGTGAAAGTCTCATATGACACCAATTCGGAACCATTTTTTGGTTGGTCAAAATTTGGAGCTGTTCTTTTGATTACATGATTGGCTTGAATGGATTCACTATAACTTCCAGAATGTTGCCTCTGTTGGGGATAGCTTGAACAGGGACAGATCTAGAGGGGGGGAGGGCAGGGGCCCAAGCCCCCCCTCCCTTGGAACATTTCATGTATATACATATATATTTTTAAGTTAATTAGTATAAAATTATATTTAATTAATTTTGTATGTTGTTATGATAATAATGGTTAAGGTTAATTAGTGTCAAATTGTATAAAATTAGTACTTTGTTGTTTTATTACAATGGTTACAGTGATAACTAATGTAAAATTGTGTAAAACTAGTTGTGTGTTTATTGTTTTTATGCTAACAATTAAGGTTATTATCATTTAATATAAAAATTAGTTCCAATTTTATGTGTAAAAATGGTATTTTTTAAAAAAATTATTATTTATTAAAAGTTAGACATTTAAACAATTATAAGGGGAAAAAAAATTCTAACCCCCCCTTCATAAGGTTTTCGGATCCATCCCTGAGCTGGAATATCACTTTTTGGAGTCATTTTGGATGTTCTCTGGTGGTGTAGGAATGCTTTTATTTTCAATAACTGTAGTTGGCTCCCAGGAGATAATATTCAACGCAAAATGAGAGCCAAAAGTGATCTTTTTGCCAGAAATTGACGGAGGACTACCAATAAGAGTCTCCTACGTGATGAGGAGCTTCTCATAGCATGGCAACCTCCTTTGCCAGGTGAAACCGCACTTAATTGTGATGGTGTTGTATCCTATCTTTGATCAAAAGGTTCTTCTGAGAGAGTAGCCAGAGATGAAAATGGTTCTTTTCTTTGTGCGTACTCAGTGCAGTTAATAGCATATTTCAGTGCTTATGGAAGAATTGTGGGGTATCTATTATGGCCTACAATTGGTTTGGAGGAGAGGCTTTAGGAAAATTTGGGTCTATTGTGACTCACCTGTAGCTGTTAAAATGTTGAATCAAGGTTGTTGCTTGTCTCATTCGTGCTACCAGCTACTGAAGAAAATTCATAGTATTCATAATTATGAAACACAATTCAGTGGGTTCATGTGTATAGAGAAGCAAACCAAGTTGCAGACCTGTTGGCCAAGCATGGTGCCAGTTTGACCGAACCTAATCATGTTTTTTATTTCGCTCCTAGTTTTATCTGTAATATGTTGATGGCTGACGCCGCTTGTATTGTCTTCCCTAGAAGCTTTTAGTCCTTAATGATACCATTCACAAAAAAAAAAAGTGTCGGAAACTGTTTCTATTTCTTGGAAATTAATGTCTAGGATAGCTAAAAGAAAGATTCATTTATAGTGGATTATCATTATCCTCTGGAGTTAAATTTTCTGATTATTGCTCTTAAGTGTAATTCAAACTGATTCTAGATGATTATAAATAGTGATGCTACTGAGTGCTTCTTCACTCAAGCAATTCACCAAATATTATTATTCAACTATATTGATTCCCAACTTATTTCATGCCATCACTCCACACAAAGAAAACAAGATTCTAACTAAGTTACGAAAGAGAGATAGGAAGGGAAAAAAAAGAGCACTGGTTTTGTTTACCGCATGCATGAACCTTTTACAAATTTGCCTTCCAGTGAAGGAAATATGCTTCTTTTCCCATTCCGCCTCCATATGCATAAATGACTACCAATTAGGCCAACAATCTGAAAATAATAATTTAGAGATTTCAGAACCATAAAGCATATGAAACTTAAACAAGCCAGCAACTTTAAGAAACTTGAATTGACCCCAGCATTTTTTAGATGAATTAACAGTATGAATGAAAAGATATAGCAAATTAACACTGGCCTACATATGATTTAAATCACAACTAAATTACATAGAAAATTTCAAACAAATTACAAGATAACAACATTGGAGATTGTACTCCTTTATCTCCCAATAAATTTTTTTATTTTTTAAAAATTCTATTTTATTGGGACTCTTTCTAACCCAGGCCTTTTATTGTACTTCCAAAGAAATATAATAAAAACCCTAAATTGAATAGACTTTTCAACATTGTTTCCAAAAAAAATTGACAGTAGACAAAAACATGCTATATTCAAAAATTTTATACAGACAACAGACTCATTGCTGAAAGGAGACATCATATTATTGTTTGAGACTTCACAAGACAAAATGAAGTTTTAAGCACCCATTTATAATTTCTCGAGGGAGGGGAGTGCAATTTACTCAGATCAACTTATCAGAGCCTAAAACAATGTTTAGAACTATAGTAATGAAAGGAAAACAAATCTGAGCAGTTTGAGAGTGCTCAGTCTCCCAGATCAAGAGTTCAACCCAATTTCTGCCTATCTTCCTCAATCACATTTCACTCGCTACACTTCTCTCCCAACTACATCACATTTGTCATGCCACACTCCACAGCCAGCTAGGCAGTTAGTTGCCTATTCTCCCTCCCTAGTTCTGATTAGGTGCATCTCACCTATTCTTCCTTCTCCTATACATTAGCTTAATCATGGGCTTTCCACGGTGAGCCATATGATACTAATAGTACATCACTGAAGTCTTAAATATGATAACTAATAAAATATGAGTTTAAATTTGATAGTAAGGCTTTTCACTCCCAATAAAAGCTTTGAACAATATTTTAAAAAGGTGGCATCATATGATTTACTGATACAATGGAACTTCTTATACGTTCAGTGTGGAAAATTAAATCCATAAAGCATTCATTCAATTACTTCACCTTGCTCTCATCAAAATCAAAGTCAACTAAAGAAAACATATCTGGCATTGAGTATTCTTCTATGCATTTGTAGCTGTCTAATGACCAGAGACGAATAACCTATCATAACACCATGGAAATAGTTAGTACAAGGTCTAACCCAGTTAGAAACTATATCATATTTAAAGCAAGAAAATAAAAACTCAAAGCAAAATATATCTCTTATATTTATACAAATACAAATATCGATTCTGTGAGCTAGCCCATTACAGATGATTTCTGCCTAGCACTTCCAACCCAAAGATAAGACACCAGGGAAAAATGACTTAAAAAAAAGCGAAAATTTCCACAGATCTGCTTACATAAAGAGTAATAAAAGAAACTGATGAATTTGTCAGCTCAAATAGCCAACTTGCAGATATCCTGACTAAAGCCTTAAGGGGTCCTTGGGTATAGTTTATATGTTCCAAGGTCGGAGCATAAAATTTATATGTTCCAGCTTGAGGGGGAGTGTTAGAGTAATTGGTATTTTGTCCTTGTTCTCTAAATTTTGCTTTTGTTGTACCCTAAAAGAGGCTATGTATAGGGCATGCTTCCTTAGGCCTGAACCTGTCACATCCTTCCTTTCTCTTGTACCTTATCACATAACATTAATATAAGTGGGTGCCAAGTGAGACAAGTGACTTGAGCACTCTTTCAATACAAGTTTTCTATCTCAAGCAACTTATAGAAACAGAATAAGAAAAACATATTAGAAATTTTAAGAATCTATTGATAAAATTTTCTCCATCCACCAAAGGATAGGTAATAGAAACAAGAACTTCAAGGAAGCAGTTTAAATCCTTAGCAAAGAGTTTTTGCACCTTGAAACATTAGTGTTTTTTTAATGTTCAACCAAAATCACTGCAAGATCCCTACAAATCTCTTCAAATTTTAGCTTTTAAATAATTTTTCAGACCAACCATCCCCCCCCCTCCCCCCTCCCCCCTCCTCCTCTTCTGCCCCCACCCAATAGAAAATAAAAATAAAAATGAGAGAACAAGGTGTTTAGAGTGTTATCATCCAAACTTCCATAAGCAGAAACTGTATCAAGGAGGAAGTGTAATATATATATGCCAAATGATATTCACTGATAAAAACATATGCATACCAAATGATAAAAACAATACTATTCATTTTTTAAATAACCATCTTTCTCCAGCGCTGTAATTAATGTCATATTAATCCCACTTCCCTTGATTGATAAGCATAAACAGATCTACACATAAGCTAAATAAATTTGATCTGCAAACCATAAAAAAGTACTAAGTAACTTTCCAACTTGAGACCTCTCCTCGTTAGTCACTTATTTTTTATGAGCATCTTCCAAGAACAGATCAGGAAACTTTATTTTTTATGTAATGTGTAACAGCAAACAAAGCAAAGTTTTTTAGGCACCAAATTCCCAAGACAGCCACCCTTCCTGTTAGAAGCCCAGAACACACAGCAACAATAGCACACAAATGAAAGAGAAAACTGAGTATTACTGTAATGAAAGGGATACAGTGGAAGGGAATTCCAACTGCCACAGAGCAAAGATCCTACAGAGGAACTAAGGCCCTCTGTCCATAACATTGACACTGCCATGTCACCCTGGCCCCCCTCCTATTTTTTCTAACATTGACCCACCACACTATGTGCTTGGGTAATTGATCAACTAACTGCTCGTTTGGGCACAAATTCCTATTTGGGGTCCTAACACTTCCTTTCCAATCTAAAAGTTAATTTGTCTACACCAGGGACAGGAACCCTCTTAGCTGCTCCAAACCTCAACCACATGAAATTCCTGGTGATCTTCCGAATTTGATCAACCACTCATATAATAATCATAAAGAGGAAAAGCTAGCACATTTGAATACTAAAAAAAAAGCCTAAATCAGAATGATACCCTCTGTAAATAAGAAGCTTCCTTCCAGACATCTAACACTCCATCATATATTCTAAACCATTAGGGCCCAACACGAGATAGCAATACCGCCCAATGAAGCTTCAAATTGTAGATGTTGTAACCAAAGTCTTCACTCCTGTTCTACAATGTATTTTTATCATTTTAATTATGAACAATGTTATCTCTCAAACACAGCACGCAGAAACAGTTGCAAAAGTGCAATTAAATTCAAGATCCAATCATATATTTTGTTTTCTGATACTTAACATAAAACTAAATTTGCACTTCAGAAATTATCAGATAATGCCATAATGATGTCAAATTGAAGAATAATTGCTAGTTGATTGCTCTATAACATTGTCAATTTGTTGCTACCTACAAAATACAGGTTCCTTAATCAATGTAAGATCTTACATATTGTCTTGTGAAGAGTAGGAGATGTCTATTGATGTACTGCTACTCGTGTTTCATAAAACCAAGTGATAAACTTACTAATCGTACATTTGTACTTGTTACAAGATAAGCAAGTCTTAAGGGAAGAGAAACCAAGAGGTGAGACACAGAAACAGTTATAATCCACCATTCAAGAAGTTGATAATCTCTAGAATAGACAATAAAACAACATGTATCAGGCCATCAGCTTAGGGGAGGAAGCTTTTAAGGATCAAAAACTGGAAATATATGAGATAAAATACTTCCCATACCTTATGACCCACGCCAGTAACAAGCATGCCCATTTTCATTCGGCACTGAGCAACCCTAAATTGAAAGAAAAAAGATGACCATCAATATACACCTTGCGCATTGACTTGATGTGCACTTAGTTATCACACAGGCGCATACAAAAGGGCATGCAATAAAGCACTAGGTATGGATTCATCAATAGTATGTCCAACAAATTCTTCATATATAATCCATCAAGTTATAGTTATGAGAGGCAGTGATGGTTGCAGCACATACTGAGAGCATGGGACTAATGCTACAGCAGTGTAAGCAAAAATAATGGGAGTATGGCTGCGTACTTACCAGAAAACTCGGAACAATCATGCCAAATAATAGCCCCAGCATTAACATTCACTTCAATAAAATTTCAAAAATGCTTGAGTTTGACATTTTGAAAAATATGAAATAGCTGTCAACAGAGCATTAAAGTTCTATTTAAGGATTACAAACTAGAACCTGCTTTGGACCATACACAGATCCATACTGATAAACCATCAATTCCCAAATATTCAATCAACAGCATTCAAATCAACCATTTACTATCAAGTGAAAAAGCACCATTTGATGAGTAATGCCTCCCAAATGAATAGATAATGAATATTGAACCAACGCTACGAAAACTATCCCAATGACAGATACCACAACGTCTCATAATGTCTCAATTTTCTCATTTTATGTGAGCAATGTGTAATGTAAATTTACAGCTATGCAAAGTAGTATTGTCACAGAATTGAAAGCAAGTGATCGAAAACATTACTAAAGTCAAAACTCTAAAGGGAAAAATCAGTTACGTGGTTGAATGAGCCTTCCACTGATCAACGTAAAAGCCACCACACTGAAGAGCCAAGCTATGCTGTTCCATAGCCACTTCCCCTAAAATCACCCTCAGGGGCTTTTTGGTAAATTCAGCAAAAGACTTGTGCATCTTCCTCTCACAGAATTCTCGCAGCGACCGGGACTCAACGATGGCATTCCTTCAAGAAAACGCACGCACGTGCGAGTTTCAGAAAGGCACGTGACAATTGACGATGAAATTGGTTGCATAAGAAAAATGAAAGACTGGAAGTACCAGAGTTTACAAACGAGGGAGCAGCGAACGAGATCGAACATGTCGAGGAAAGCGAAGATGGTGGTGACGATGTCGGGGTCCAGGGACAGTATGGTTGTCGGAGTTTCCCGTCGTTTTTTTTTAATCTGGTCGCTACTCGGTGGAGAAGGACCCCTTTTCGCCGCCGCCGTCGCCGCAAAACTCTGTTGCTGTTTGCTCATTGTTTAGAGAAGAGAATCAGAGAAACAGAACTCCGAGCAAAGGATAAGCGAGGAATTGTATGGTATCCTTGGTAAGTAGGAAGGAAAGAAAATAGTGAGAAAGAAAAATTCAGATAATAATATAAATTTTTTGTTAGATTAAAAGAAAATGGAAAGAAAAGAAAAATTCACTAATGGAAATAATTTTTTTTTTCTTTCACTTCAATATTCAATTTTTTTTTATTTTCTGTATAATTTCCTCATCCCAAACATAGGAATAAGGAAGAGAAAAGATCCAAAATGAAATCATTTTTTTTTAGTGGAGAGAGCGAGAGAAATGAAAAAGGAATTTTAATATTTTTTTCCACATTGTATTTAATGACTTTTTCTTCTAATTTTATAAATTTTAACTAATTAAAGAGAGAGTGTTAAAAATTGTATTCCTAGTACTTTTCTTTTTCTATCTAACCCCTTAATTTTTTTTATTCATTTGTGAATTTACTTTTATACTATTAATCTTATTTTAATTATTCTCATTCTCTTGCTACAACATTTGCTTGGTTAAGCAAGTCAACTCAAGGGACACTCAAATCTTTATATCCTATATTTGCTCAAGTGAGATCTAATCTGGCTTGAGTAATTGGTTTTAAAGACTCACTTAATCTGTGTCATCCTTTTCACTTGTGAGGTTCATGTTTACTTGAGCAAGTTTATTCACAAAGGTCACTCAACTTCGATGAGACCCTTACTCACTTAATTAATTCACCTAATCTTTGTTCCATTGGTTTGCTTGAGTTGCTTAAGTTTATTCCTCTTCATATTGTTCTTTCTCATTGAAACCTAAGCGATTTTTCCTAAAAGTGCGTTTGGATAGAAAATTTTAACTGAGGAAAGTAATTTATCAGAGAATTTGAATTTCTATAATTTAGAATTCATTGTTTGGATGCTTTTTATGAAGAATTTAAAATTTTGGAATTTTAAAACAGAATTTTAAATAACTAAAAATATGGAATTTCAATTTCCTTCTAAAAGGTTAGAAATTGAAATTCTCTTATTACCGTCTTCTTCAAGAAACACCGTTTGAGCTCTTAAAATATCGATCGGGTGTGAGCATAGAGGAACACTATAACTAGCACACTAATCATATCTTCTCTTTTTTTTTCATCCTCATAATTTTAATTTTTTTATCCAAACACAAAATTTTGAAAATAAAAGAATTTCAATTGAAGTATTTGAAATTCTTAGAATTTAAAATTTCTCATAATTTTAAATTTCTCCATCCAAACATACTGTAAGGGAATTTTTTTCCTTTTCTTTTTCTTTTTGATTTAAGTTCCCTCTCTTTTTGATTTTGTTTGTAAATCTTTGCATGTTCTGCAAAAAAGTGAGTAATGTACCATTTTTGTTCTCATTAAATTCATTATGTTGACTCAATAAATGCCATAGGAAGGAAGAAGTTAATGAAAGTCAAGTTAAGAAATGTATAGTTGATGTGAAATTCCATGATAATCATAGCAAATGAGGAAGTTGTATGTGATCTTACTTAGAATAACTTTATGACACTTATATTGACATATTGCATGTTTTAACACTCCCTTTCTCTTTAGTTTAGTGTTTTATGTTCAAGATTGAACAGGTTTGAAGGATGGCAACAAAAAGTCTTGAAGACATTATGTTTGACTTTATTATATAATTGATCCCTTAATTATATTTTAATGTTTAATTTGCTCTCTCAATTATTACAAGGTTTTGCATCAGTTGTCAACATTATTGATGTAAAACGTTATATTTTTCTTAAATTGGTTGCTTGGCAACCAATGTAAAAGGCTCAATTTAGGTAAAAAGGGAGAACATTTTTTTTTTACATTTTTCCAAAAAAGTAAAAAAAAAATAATTGTGAAAAATATTTTTATGAAGTATATAGAATTTGCTTCATAAAAAAAAAAGCAGAAAACTGCAATCATTTATCCAACATCAATTATAGGGTGGGGGTTGTGTAAGTATTGTTATATGCTCTAAGCATATCTTTTATCCAATAGCTTGTGCAAGATTGAACATTATCAATATTCATTTAGCCTATGATTCAATGGAATCGTTTTGTGTTTAACGTTGTTCTAACTTGTATTAATACATGAGATGAATTTTGAATCATGGACAGAGTCTTGGGTGAGGTTGAAAGGAGTGGGGAGCATCTGGGTTGTAGGAACCCGAAATTGCAATGGCTAGTCACTTAAACGAGTGAGAGTACTCACTTAAGTGACTTTTAAACTGTTGTCGCACAAAAATGTATAGTTAGACGTAATATGTTTTGGTCAGCCCTGCTTCAACATGATCCCAAATCATGATCAAATGATTTATGCCAAGAAGGAGAATGTGTTCTTGGCTATGGGTTCCAAAGCTACTCCTGAAAGCGCTTGGTGTAAGTGAATGAAGAATGGAGAAGATAGAATTTTTGCATGAAAAGTAAAGGTTGAAAGATTGTAATAGAAAGCGATAAAGGAAAAAGCTTTAAATGGAGACCATAAAGAAAAGTTGTAAAGGAAAGAGATAAAATAAATGCAAAATAAAACAAACTTGTTATTTGGAATGTTGTCTTTTAAATTTGAAGTACAAAACCTATTTACTTCAATAAGCTTATTTTGGATGCTGAAATCAATTGGTAATGTAGTTGGCGGTTGTTGATAATCAATTGACAATTGTTGATACTCGAATTTTAAATTAACTAGAAACTACTTCCTATTTGTAAGGGAGCACTATATCAGTCTGTTTTAATTGTCATAAGTCATTTAAATATCATAATATTAGCGAGAATTTTATCTTATATTTATTAAATTAAATATGAATTTATTTAGTTGATTTTCTTATTTTCCTAGTAAGCCAATTTATGTTATTTTGATAGACCATGTAAGCATTTGATTGTTGATTTTTGTTATTTCAATAGACACTATAAGTAGTCAATATTGTCATTTTGGCAAACATTATAAGGAGTCGATTATGTCAATTCGACAGACATTATAAGTAGCTGATTTGGCCTTATCCTCATTCAGTTAACCTTCTCGTTTGACTAATATTGAAAAATAGTCATCCACGCATCCAACTATGTTGACATTATCCTTATTAGGCTAACTCTAAAATCAGCCTATATTTCATGAATCGACACCAATTCAGCTAACTGAAATTTGATTTCAATTGATTATGGGAAAATTCATCATGACTCAAAGTTAAGCCTATCAAATGGACAATCTTCAATTAGCTGGTTACCAAAATTGCAAAATTTGGTTACCAACATACATACACTTTAATAGATGAAGAGAGATCTACAAAATAATAAAGGTAAAGAGAATGAACTTAGTTAGAATCAAAATATAGGAAAAGAATACCTTTGGGAGAAACCCTTTCAGTTGTAGTTCAAAGCAGCCCAAATGATTTTGAAGCAATTCAAAGCAACCATTTTCTCTTATTGCATACATTTTTTGTATACATGAAAAACAATTAGAAATAAATGAAACTTGTATATGGAAATAAAAATTGCAACTATGCATGACCATTCAAGGTAATAAATAAAAAATACATTTTTGAAGAATGAAAACAGGGGAATACACCCCCAACATTAACCCAAAAATATTAAAGAATATCTTTTTTTACAATTCAAACCATGACCTTACCCTTGATTTCTAGATACATCTAGGAACCATATATAAATAGAAAAAAGAAATTTAAGCAAAAAATAGAAACAATAGAAAATGATTTGTGAGAAGAAACAAAGAACACCTTTGTGTGTCTCTTTCTCAAACCTTGAATATGTGGAAGAGGAATCCTAAATCTCTTTCATGATTGTTTCAGTAGCCATACATAAAAAAGTAAGGAAATTAATAAAACAATAAAAAGAACTTAAAAGGATTCAGACAATTAGAAACATTGGGTTGTGCTATTTTTTCACAAAGTCATTGAACTAAACATACATTTTAAGAGTAGATGGTAGAACCTAACAAAATCTGAAACATGAAGAAGAAGGGATGCAAGGTTTTTGAATTAGATAAAAGGGTCACAAGTTCAAAAGAATGAAATGGAAAGGTGTAGGCTAAATGAAGAATCACAAGGTTTTTGAAGCAGATGAAAATGAAGGATCGCATGCTAACTAAAGGATTATGAATATAATATTGTGAAGAGGTAAGACATTTAGGGAGAGAAATGCATGCTTAAAACATTTGTGCAGATCAAGAGTCTAAAATTTTCTCAAGGTTAAATTACTCATTTGGTTCCTATAGTTTCATGATTTTTACCTTTTAGTCTCTATAGTTTGAAAATGATCTGTTTAGTTCCTATAGTTTACATTTTAATTCTCTTTTAGTTCTCGTAGTTTTGAAAGTAGTTTTTTTAGTCCTTATAATTTGTATTTTAATTCTCTTTTATAGTTTGTAGTCCATATACTTTATATTTTAATTCTCTTTTAGTCCTTACCATCAAAATATGAGTAATATTATCAATTATTATTAGCTACAAAACTATTAGCAAATAATTCGTAACTAATTTATCGCAAGATAATTTGTAACAAAAAAATAGTTGATAATTTATAACTAATTTGTAGCTAATTATTTTTATATATTTTTTTGTAGTAAGAACTAAAAGGTAATTAAAATACAAATTATAGGGACTAAAAATATCACTTTCAAATTATATGAACTAAAAGAGAATTAAAATACAAACTATAAGGATTAAAAAGAACACTTTTAAACTGCAGGAACTAAAAGAGAATTAAAATATAAACTATAGGAACTAACAAAACCACTTTCAAACTATAAGGACTAAAAATGTAAGAATCATAAAATTATAGGGATCAAAAAAGTAATTTAACCTTTTCTCAATAAGTGACATGAACATTAATGAGCACCATGATCAAATTTTGCACCGCTTTGTTAGGTGTTTGGATAATGAAGAAGAAAAGTCTTGATAGATATAATTAATAGGTTTTTTTTATAGGGAAATAAAAAAATTGAAGATAGAACATGCACAAGAATCGTAGAGAGTAGAGTAATTAGTGAATATTAGCTAGATATTTTCT
Organism: Glycine soja; assembly: GCF_004193775.1. Lineage (NCBI taxonomy): Eukaryota > Viridiplantae > Streptophyta > Magnoliopsida > Fabales > Fabaceae > Glycine > Glycine soja. The sequence goes on along the minus strand of NC_041012.1, from coordinate 11,992,983 downwards.
CGTTTAGGATGCAATTTTAGGTGGGGCTAGAGACTATTCTTGCTTTAGTATTACTAGTTAAGTTACCCAACCCATGTGATGTATATGATAAATTTTTTTTTAATACTAAATCTAATTATTTAATTAAATTATATGTACTAAAAAAATAATTATGCATAAAAGGTTTAAGAGAACTATTAGCAACATTAAATTATGAAACATATGCAATATAAGAAATATTATTATATTGATATAAGTCATAATTTATTGAAATGATAATATGAAATTTTATGTCATATATTAAAATCCATAAAAATAGTATGAACTTAAACTTGTTTCATTGAGTCTAAATTGAAGTCCCTACAAAAAAAAAAATCCACATTTTATTTTAGACATTTATGAAGACTTCTTTGTAAGTCACATTGATTGTACATGACAATGTCCATAAGGAACTAATTTGTGACTATTTAGTACAAAAAACAATCAAAACAACCAGTAACGACTATGTTCTTGCCAATTACTTATACATTTTTTTAGACATACTAATAACATTCTTTCTAACATTTTCTAGCTAACTACTAGTTAAGTTTTTAGTATTTAAAATCATTAATTTTAGTGAGTTTTTTTTTTTTTTATCTTAACTAGGGGTGAGTATATAAATCTAGATCCACATAGTAGAGTATTAAGCCTGCGGATCTTACAGATAACAAACCTGTTTTTTGGGGTTGTTGACCGGCCTGGGGTGTTGCTAGGTGCACCCAGCACAAATACTTGTGCACCCACCAAAATATGTGAAGTGACAAAAATGCCCTTCACTTAAATTTTAAAAACCTTACCTTCTCCCTCCTTTCCGTACGACATTGTGGTGTTGCCCCTCCTTCGTTTCCTGGTTCCTGTCACGCTGCCACCACCGTTTGCGTTTGTTGTCGCCATTTAGCCAGTCGACGCCACCACCGTAACATTTTTGCCATTAAGTGCCTCTCCTCCTTTATCTCGTTGAAAATGGGTGTGTGTGTGAGTTGTTTGGATTCGAAATCCGTATAACTCTTACGAATTGATAATCCGTATAACTCATATGGATTGTCAACCCGTATAGGTAATACAGATAACCAATCCGTAAAACTCATACGGATTGCTAATCTGTATGTGTTTTATGGATTATTAATCCATATATTTAAGTAATTATTTTTTATTTTGTTAAATAATAATAGAATTAATTTTTTATAAATAAAAAGAATTAAATTATTTATTTGTAAATTTTCTTTATAAGAAAACAATATAGTTGTATATTTTTTATGTGTTTATATTTAATTAATTATATTTTTTTTGAAGTTGTTTTTAAAAAAACTTAAACTATTTTGTTTATTTAATAATGAATTTATAAATATTATTGTTATTTCTTTATTTGTAAAATGTAAGTAGTTTATTTATATTTGGCATGTAAGTAAATTATTTTTTTATTCATATAGTGGTGTATACTTTAGTACACTCATAGTATTAAATATTTGTATAAATAATGGTTGCTAGTTAAAAAAAATATTTTGTTGTTTTGGAAAATTAAAATTTGTTGTGTTAGTAATTTATTAAAAAATGAAATAGTCATTTGTTAGAAATAAAAACTAAAATTGTACTTACATTTTGGTCATTAATTTAAATTTAATTCATTATTGTTGTGAAGTTTATATATTTGGAAAAAAATCCATATACATTTAGAATTTATAAAAGTAATAAAAAAGTAATTTTAAAATATTTTTTATTTAAGAATTATAAAATAGTAATTGATTGTAGTATTGTTTGAATGATGACTTTAGTTGTTATTATTGCTCAAATGTGCAGATTATGGTTAGAACTAGAGGTTTGGATCGGGCTTTAGGCAAGGTTATAGGAAAAGCTCTAGGGAGAGGAGTAAATCGTGATTCGGATAAAGCTCCCCAGCGGCGAAGACCTACAACATCTGCTCATAGGAAATGGGGAATTGCACCTGTTGCTGAGGATGTTCAACACGTGGATCATGCAGCTGACAGGGTCCATGAACAACCTGAAGAACCAGCTGCTGATGATGTAGTTCCTAATGCTAAGGGTTTTCCAGGCAGACCCCATGACACATCAGTTCTGATTGGCTATGTTTATCATGTTGTAGTGATTGTTTGGAATGGAGAGGTGTTTATATTTTTAAATAAATAATATTTTCATAAGTATTTGTTATTATTGTTGAAATGATTTAAATTTTTATTTTCAGGAACGTCCTGAGTTAAAGTTATCCTCCCATGGAAGGAAGGTTGAGAAATTTGGTTGGCCTGCTCTAGAGATTGAAGGCTTAGTCACTGCCACAGGATTAAGTTCTCTGATCACATGTTCCTTGGACACTGGCGATCAAGGACTTATATCAGCTTTTGCGGAGAGGTGGCATAAGGAAACTAATAGTTTCCATCTTCCTGTACGAGAGGTGACTATCATCCTCGATGACGTGGCATCGTTGCTTCATTTGCCCATCACAAGCACCTTCGATAGCTTTGAGGCTCTTCATATGGGCGAAGCCGTGTTGTTGTTAGTTGAATTGCTTGAAGTTAGTGCAGATGAAGCAAGAGCTGAGACAGTACAATGCCATGGGGCATATGTTCGGCTATTGTTGCTGCGAGACATTTATCGTAGCAAATGTGATGCCACACAGTGGATTGTAGTAGCTCGAGCATATCTATTGCATCTGGTAGGTTACATTCTCTTTGCTAACAAGAGCTCTACACACGTCCATGTGGTATTCTTGGACGCCTTTCGTGACCTCACCCAAAGTGGAAGCTATGCATGGGGAGCTGTCGCCCTAGTCCATATGTATGACAATTTGAATGATGCGTCTAAGAGTAGCGTCAGGCAACTTGCAGGATATATCACACTTTTACAAGTAATTATAATTGAATTCAATTTTTTTTGTTTTTTTATGTATTTTATGTTAACTATTGTTTTGATTTTTGTTTTTTGTTTTCAAAATATGTGTATAGATCTACGAACATTTTCCTTTTGTTGCTGAATCTATTGTTGCTGAATATTATGATGAAAGAAAACCATGTGCCTGCCACTAGAAGATTGGGAAGACATTACCAATGTCGACGTATCAGAAGTGGCTGGATAGATTGACGTCTGATGTTGTGTGCTGAATTCCTTATGGTGACCACCGTGCAATTAGAGAATTCGAGCTGATTTCTTTGTTTTTCAAACATATTCGATGGGCTCCATCTTTTGTCATACACCGACCAGAGAGGGTTGTGCGACTGTTTAAGTATGTGCAGACCATTCCTCCATACTCTGCTTCATCAACATTATGCATAGAAGATATCGATGATAGATGGATTCAGTTTTTTAAATACCTTGCACCGGTGGGTCAGATATGTGTTGTGCTTGGACAGTGTGCAACAAACTACATGAAGTGGTTCTACATAATTTCGTATCCCTTCGTGAGTCTGACACAACCTGGGGATCCACCTAGACATCCACCAGTTGTGCATGATGACACATTTATTGAACTAGATATTCCTCAAAACCCGGTGACAACAAAAACTATGAACGAAGCACTTGCAAATGCACCTATTCATGTAGAGCAGCCTCGACATGTAGCGGTAAAATATAGTTTCAACTTACTCTGTTATTCATTTTATTTAAACATGCAATAAGTATAAACCTTTTCCGTTGTTGTCAATGTCATAAGAGGCTTACCAAGCAATAGTTGAAAGGTTGGAATAGTTGCTCAACCTAAGGATAATGACAGAAGGTACAGAAGCATTCATTGTCATGGAAGACTGCCTAAGGATCGCCAGAGGTGTGACTGTGGAATGTAATGTATATGTGTGGTCGCGATGAAGGCGGCATATGGAAGACACATGAAGACTTTTAGAATTTCTTAGGCTTTATATGATTTTTGTATGCAATATAATTAGACAATGTTTATTATTTAATTTTATTTAAGAACTTTTTAATTTATTTTCTTAACTACACAATGTTTATTATTTAATAACTCTTGAAACCCTAGACCCTATATTAGTCATGTAACAATAAACCCTAAGTTTTGAATTAACAGTAAACCTTAACTTGTGACAATCAACCAAACCCTAGGTATTAAAACACCCTTTAAACCCTAATTAGTAACGTACCAGTAAACCCTAACTTGTGATGTAACACTAAACCCTAAGTTTTGAATTAACAATTAACCTTAACTTGTGACACAACCCTAAACCCTAATTAGTTACATACTACTAAACACTAATTATTCAAGTAACAATAAACCCTAATAACGCACGCAACACTAAACCCTAGGTATTATAGTGACCCTAAATCGGTTGAAAGTTAAGTAAAATAGATAATTATATGAACGTCCAATGAAACACGTGTATATTATCGCGTTGAATGACAATTACACAAGTAACTAAATGTTCAATCTTCACTTAAATCAACATAGTCTGTTTTCAGCATCAACAAATTTTTGTATTGCTGCATTCTACTAATATATGGTGTTGGCCACTACTTTGCCTGAGAATGATAATGTGTAGACCATAACAAAGTTAGTGGCGGTAAGGGACAACGGTCTCTTAGAAATACCTATTACATATGGACATACACATGACTGATACATATTACGTGATGTACAAACCAATCTGTTGGGGGCTGACTTCTAAGAGGAAAAAACGTCATGCTTTGTTGGAGAGAAAGAGAAACAAGGATCACATTATACCTCGATGCAATCATATATCCTATGTTGGTTATATTCATCCACTCATCCATGGTAACCTGCATGTAACAATTATAATTACATTTATTTAAACCAAATTTAATCCAACAAAACATAACAAAAATTATATACCATGGATAATCCATCAACAAGTAGGGACCACTTTAATTCCTCAAATCTACTTATGCCACCAAGCACGTTGATATACTCATCAAACCATTTTGCAAGTTCTTTAAGCAAATGGTTGCGCACTGATGTGTCATCATTATTTTTAGGTTTTCTAGGTTAATTTTGTTATTTTGGTTTTATGTTTTATGTACAACATTGCATGTTTCTCTTTGAATTATAGGTTATGTACAGGTAATGGGTAATTGTTTTTGAAATAGGAGTTTCTTGGCATTTTGTGAATTGAAATCCTTGTTTTTCTTTGCATGTCAAGTTAGTTTTGAAAGTTCGAATTGGAAGTGATAGATTTACCCTTCGTGAGAATTTGAGCCATCATCATCTATTTTATTCGGTGTGTTTTGTCCCATTGATTGCTAGCACAATAGCCTTGGCTTGACTCTTGTTGATACTTCTTACTTCACATGCATGTTGGGAGATGATTTAGGCATTTTGTTCTTATAAGCCTCTAGCCAAATGAGCCTACCTTGAATTAATTCCTTTGATAGCCCCTTTGAGCCTATGTTCCCCTTTCTTTGTTTTGAAGCTCATTACAAGCCTTAAGTGAAAAATCATGATCTCACCCTACCCTTAAGGAATTTTGGAGCTTTGGAATTGTTTTGGGAATAAGTGTGGGGGGGTATGTTTCATTGGATGATATGTTTTTGTTGGCCATGCTTGATGATGTATTTTGGCCATGCTTGATGTATATACATATATTGCCTAATTGTTGCTTTATTTTTCAATTGCTTTCAATTGCTACTGTTCACGTTAAAAAAAACGAAAAAAAATTGAAAAAAAAGAAAAAAAAACAGAAAAAGAATGAAGTTGAATACATGAGGTCTTGGTTTGAAGACTTGGATTGGTTTGAGGACTTGGTTGACTTTGTTTTGGGTTTACTTTTTATGCTTAATTTTTAATTTTGGTTTTGGGGTTTGCTACTTTTTCTTAGTTCTCACTTATTCCCCATTGTTCCTCTATTCCTTTGGGTTTTAGCTACTTATCTCATACTTTCCTCTACCTTGTCCTAGGCCCCATTACAACCTTAAAAGACCTTTTGATCCTCATATGCATGTGTTTGTGGTATGGTTGTCAATTTTAGAGTCTTGCCAAGTCTGTGTGGTGTTTGTTTTCATGGGTGCTCTGAGAGTAAACAGTAGCCTAGACACTTGAGAGATAAAGTGCATATCTTATGAGACTTTATCACTTTTCATTCTTGAGCTGATTGACTATCTTGCCATGTTTAAGATGCTTGGATGATTTTCATAACTGTCTTGATTCTTTAACTCTCTACGTCTTGGATGTTGCCCATTCCTTTCATTCCTTGAGATTCATTAAGAAATATGTAATTGTTTTTGTATTTGTTTGTTTCTCTTTAATGTCTCTGGATTTGTTCCTTGCTTTGCTTTTTTAATTTTGCCCAGGAGTGCAAAAGGCTAAGTGTGGGGGGATTTGATGTGTCATTATTTTCTCCTATTTCTTAACCCTTTTTGTCACCATTTTAATTACTGATTAGCCTTAATTGTCAAATTAATTATGCAGTTTTATCATTTGGGTCTACTTGACTAATTTTGTATTTTTAATTTAATTTCAGGAGAATTATAAGCAATTGGGCTTGAATCCGGAATTGGGCTTGGACTTGAAGAGAGCAGACAATTTTATTTTATCAAATCTTATCTTATCTAGATTATATTCCATCTAGATTTTATTTCGTCCAAATTTTATTTCATCCAATCTTATCTTATCTTGTCCAGATTTTATTTTATTTCGTTTATGGGCTTGGACTTAAAATAGATTTTTAAGCTTTGGGGCCGAGGACCTATATAACAACACCAAAGTTTTAGTTTAGAGAGTTTTTGAGAGGAGAATAATTCTAGGATTTTAGAATTCCAGTTTTTACTGTTCATGCGCACTGTTCGCGTAGAATAAAATTTGTTTTCTACAATTTCGTTTCTACTTCAATCTACAATTTCATTTTCTACTGATTAATGGAAGACTAAGTCTCCAACGTTGTTTTCTCTTGAGGATCAAGCATAACTCTCTTTGAGGTTTTGTTATTACTATTGAATTCTGATCAGTTTTTCCTCTTCACCAATTACTCTGTATTTGTTGCTATTAATCTATGCATGCTTAGTGTTTGATTAATTGTCTCTGCGCTTAATTTACGTTCATGGTTAATGATCAATTTTGTTCATGATTAATTGGTGCATGTGTTGCTTAATCACATAATGACAACCTTATGTTAATTTTCACTTAGTAAATTAATTTAGGGTTGGATTAAGTGGTTGAACTGATTAGGGATAAATTCTGGTAACCTTGGATAAGAGACTTGTTTGTGAATCAAGGGGAAACAACATGTTTTAATTTTGTTATTTTCTAATTAAAATTTGCTTGCTGTTTAATTTACAAAAACAAACCCCCACCCCCAATTCGTTACTATTTTATCATTATCTGTTATGAATGTTTGGTTGACCATTGCTCGTTAGGAGATGACCTAGGATCACTTCCTAGATACTGCATTTTTAATGTTTATTTGATTCGGGTACGGCCTCAATCATGCACCAAAGAACATGAATCTTCACTCATACCTAATAAGGCAGCAATTGCACGATATCCATAGTTACCGTCAACTTTGACATCAACAATATTTTCAATGGAATCATGAATGCATCAATGAAATTGATCCAACATTAGCATAGTCCTTCAGGAATTGCTTGCTCAGATGATGATACACTACGTTTTACTGAAAAATTACTATTTTGCACATAATGTAATGCATTAATATACTCCTAGTAAGACAGATCATACTTTGTTGATCTTTGATGTTTAGTCATCAATTTCTTCTGAGCACCTTTTGTTTTGACATTTTCTAGAGGAAACATAGAGTTTAGATCAAGGTAGGCAATTTCCCAAAGTTTACTCTTTAGAGTAACTTTGCCACAAACACCAAGTTCTAAACCGCTTGGATATGGTTTCCATCTTTTCGGTTATGTTGACTTTGGGCTTAGATAACCCTTGGTTTGAAAAACTTAGCCTTTGCCAAAACATATGGATTACACCCAAAGGTATGCTACCGACAACATATCTAACTAGCTCGTATGCACAAGGAAGACCATGACCAGTTCTCATTACACATCCACAACGAGAACCATCAATACCAGCATAACTCACACGCTCATACTCAACAACAATTTGGTTTAAAGCATACCCTGATATCATGCCAAGTAGTTTCTTGTATAAGGTAACTTTAAAGACATGTTCAACCACATGTGTACTTGTCTCAAAGATGCCTTAATTTTAGTATGTTGCTGCGTGATCATGTTGTTCATGGCTTCCTAAACACTACATAGGTCTCTAAGGCTATTTTGTAGTAATATTTTTAAGGTCCAATGAGCAAACTCAACCCTGCATATGAAATACACAAAAAAATAAAGATAACTATTTTTATCCATTAAGTCCTAAACCCTAAGCAAAAGAAAATGTTTACAATTTTCATACCTATTAGTTGTTGTGTTTCCTAAGTGCATCACCTTATTCGTCCAGGCTTTAACAAATCTTTCTTTGTGGGGAATTATCCACGTTTGGTTGACATAGTCAACAAACATTGGCCGCGGTGAACAAGCAATTTCAAACTTCTTAAAGCACTCATTGAAATCTTCCTTAGAAGGACAATCAACCAAACTCCCCCAGGCTTCCATGACATAATCCCATGCATTTTTTTGACCAACCAAGGATTTACACTTTGTCTTCACATTCTTATCAATGTGAAACCGATACAACAAGTTGGTACACTCAAGGAATACAATTTTCACTATATTTATGAATGTTAGATCTCTATTGGTAACAATAACTCTAGGGAGGGCATCGGGTATGAGAAAAAGACCTTGAAATCGTTCTAAATCCCAAACAACATTATTTACACATTCTCCCTCCAAATAGGCAAAACTAGCCGAGAATATCATCCCTATTAGTGTGACGCCAACAAAGTTAAGTAACGGGAACCTATACATGTTTGTTTTGTACGTACTATCTATAAAAAAATATCAAATTACAGGCATTGCATAGCTTCACTGCATCAGGATGACACCAAAAGATATCACGTATAACATCTTGATTCTTTAATCTATGCCAATGAATATACTAATCACGTTCAAGAAGTTTCATTAGTTGTTGCATTTCAATATCACTGCCTCTTATGGAAGACGGTATGCACTTCTTGCATTGTATATTTGCTTGATTGTTGTATAACTATTAACATTGTGCTCCTTCAATGTTAGCCGAATATTTCTTAGTTTCACCATTGACTTTGATATATCAGCAATAATAATCTTTTCATCCTTAGTCAATCGACCAACGTATGGATGTCCAACTAATAACTTGACCAATTTATGATTGTGACTCCCACATATTAACTTCACCATCCATCCTTGGTCTCCAACCACTAGTTTCCCATGTAGCTTAAAGGGACACCCACATTTTTTACTGTCAGTATTTGTTCTTACCAAATCTTTCTTCCTCGCCCTATACTAACCACTCCTTTCACAACCAATTAAGACAAATGAAATCCTTCCTCTCATACTAGTATTTGTGTCTGACCTCATAATGACTGCCACAAAACCAATTTCATAAGCAACAACTCGAGCCCAATTCAAAACATCATCACGGGTAGTAAACACCTACAATGCAATCCATACATCTTCAGTCTTCAAGAGACATTCATTAACTTACTTTAAGAACAAAAAATCATATTAATACCTGAGAAGTATTGAAGACATTTGAACAATTAACATGTTCTGATTTCACACTAGCTTCATCTTCATTTTGTTCATTCATATCAGCTTCTTTAGACACTATATTGTCATACATCCACTGATCTTCGTCCATCTTAACAAAACATTGAAAAATTTCAATGACAAACAAACGACCCCTAACCACACCATACATATACTATTACACAAATTTTTTATTTTTTTTACTGCATTTAATAATATAAAACGTCAAAATTGGTAACCACATATATTAAAAAACCATTAACATCAAGTTTTTCTACTTAAAATTCATAACCATATAATATATAAAAATTGATAACCTAACCATATATACTAAAATAAATAATATTATTGAACTTAATTGTAATTCATCAAATTATAAGCACTAAAAATAACCAATTTTAAAGCACAACGACTCAAATAACTTATAAGTCTAAATTATTTTACAATTAATAACAATTCCAAAATATAAATACAAATACTTACAAATTAATTATCAAACTATATTTATTTAAAAATATTTAAAATAATAATAATAATTACATTTAAAATAAACAATAAAATAATTTTTTTAAAAATTATCTTACAGATTAATAATTTGTAAGTAACATACGGATTAACAATCCGTAAGTGCTATATAGATTGACAATCCGTAAGTATTATACGGATTGACAATCCGTAAGGTTCTTATGAATTGACACAATCACAATCCGTAAGAACCTTACAGATTGCGAATCCGTATGATACTTATGGATTGTTAATCCGTAAGTTACTTATAGGTTGTTAATCCATAAGTTATATAAAACTTATGTATTATTCATCCATAAATATTGTATAACTTATGAATTCATAATCCGTAAGTTTTAAACACACAAAAATAACTATCAAAGACAGGTTAGCTTACCTCTGCCGTTAACAACCACACCAACCACCCCCATAATCACTTGTTGACGTACCTCCGTAAGACTTTCACCTCGACCAAAGCAGACACAATGGACCTCTCCTCTCACAAGAATGAAAGAACACGACAAAACCAACAGAATGAATGAATGAGTGAAAGAAAAAGTTAAAAGGAAGAAGAAGAACACACAGGGGTATTTTCAGAATATCGTAATATTGCTGGTTGCACAAGCAATATGCCTGGTGCACAAAGCAACAACCACTGCCCTGTTTATCCGGGGACTTTTGCGGACTGGATATAGGCAGTGAAAAAAGTTCATTTATTTGAAAGATCAGACTTATCCGACTCGTCTAGAACACGAGGTTCACAGGTCAAGCCTTAAACAAGTCAGACCGGGTATACTCAGTCCTAGTCTTAACCCTCTGGTTCATCAGGAGAATTGAACTATAATTAATCCATAGTTCGATCGAACGATAAGTAAAATCTGTCCAAGAATTATTTCTCCCGAAAACACATCACATACTATTATAATGCACCGTGCCCATCTTATCATCACTTTTATTCTTCTCCCCTAGTCTACCATTGTCCATTGTTCACAGGCATTCAGGATGATTTTCGGCAACAATGCATCCTCCACACAGAACAAAAACCTTTGTTTCTTTCTTGTTTGTTTAATGTGGCTACCATCGAGTGTCTGAACCTACCTATCCCAAATCTCCCTCCTTCTTTCATCGCATCACCATCTCATCCTCCCTCTTCCGCTCCTTTAGCAGCCCTTGCACTGCCACCTTTGCCATCGAGCCTCCGTCGGACTCTGATCGTGTCCCTGCCGCTGTCTACTACACCAACCTCTGTGTTGATTGTTGCACCTTCAACGATTATCGGGCTATCATATCCATCCTTCGCGACTTTTCCATCAAATCGACAAGCGCAGCGTCAACGTCGATGAGCGCTTTCGTGAGGAGCTGTAGCGGATCCTCGGCCGTCGAAGAGTGTTGTTGCCTGGTGTCTTAGTCGTTAATGTCTACATTGGCGGCGCCGATGAGGTGAGGAAGCTCTATGATAGCGACAACTGCTTGAGTTGATCAAACGATTGCCAAAGTCACAGAGAAACATGTGCGATTTATGCAGAGGGCTGAGATTCGTCTAGTGCGACGAGTGCAATGGAAGCCACAAAGTGTTCTGAGAGAAAAGTAGTGGATTAAGAAGTTGTTCGTCTTGCAATTCCCACGGTTTGGTTAGGAGTCCTACGTGCTTTGTGGTGCTGCGGCGACACAACAAATAATTCATTCCTTGTAATATATGAATATCCTTTCTCTTCATGTTGAAACTTAATTAGATATATTCCTTTAATCTTTCATTGTAGATGATTCTTGGTAAATAAATCAAGTTAGATTCCTTAAAAAATTTCAATTAAACCTTATGCATGTTAGGTTCCATTATTACAGGTCCAGTATGATAATGTTATACAACTTTAATGCTTAAATTATTTTATGTTGGCACCGGAGAGTAGTAATCTGCATTGGAGATGGTGAAGCCGAAGGGTCCGATGGCGGCAAGTGGTGGTGGCCGGTGATAGACTAACTAAGGAGAAGAAAGGTGATGATAAAATATGAAAGATACACCATAATACCATAGAATAAGATCAATCTAAAGATTCTTAATTTTGTATATTATACAAAAAAAATATTTTCCTACTCTAACCTATGGGCCAATCAACCATTTGGGGACATTTTTTTTTAAAAATTTATCATTTGGTGATAAAATTTAAATTAATAATCCGAAGGAAGTAACATAATCTAAAGCCTTAACATGTGTTACGAATTTTTTTTATTTTTTTACATTGAAGTAGTAAAAAGTTTTATGACTTTAATATTTTTTAATATGACTTTAAAGTTATAAAGGATTTTCTCATTGAAGTCGTAAATTATTTTATCACTTTAATTTTTTTTTTGTGTAAAGTATTTTTTAAATGGTAAATAATTTTTATTTTAATTGTTTAATAATTTAATGTATGTTTTTTGTTTTATTTAATATATTTTCTATATTTAATATTTTTATATTTTTATATTTTTTTTATTAATGTTAAGGATTACTATTAGTTTTGTAAATTAAAAAAAATAATATAAAAGACTTAAATTTAAATAAAAATGTTAAAATGTACTACATATTTATTTAAAAAAATATTAAAATATTTTTTTACTAATATTAAAAAATAATATTAATTTATAATTTATCAAATAATATTAATTTTTTTAAAAAAAATTTAATTAATTTTTACAATTATCATTAAGTAAATTAAGAATTTCATATAGTAGTGTTAATTAATTTTATCTTATAAATTATTTTAATATTAACAACAGAAAACAATTTAGTAATAAAAATAGTTGTTAAAATAAAAACAACATAATACATTAATATAAAATCAAAAATACAAATTATGTATTAAACAGAAACATAAAATTAAAAAAATAGAAATAATATTAACTATCAACTTGTTTACATAAACAAATACTATGATTATGTCCTTTATTTTTAAGTAATAAGCATTGAATAATTAAAATATAAAATTATTTACCATTTAAAAAAAATACTTTACACAAAAAAATGAAAGTCATAAAATAATTTACGACTTAAATAAAAAAAACACTTTACAACTTTAAAGTCATTTAAGAAAACCTTTACAACTTTAAAGTCGTATTTAAAAAATAAAATAAAAAATTGAAATCGTAAATTTTTTTAGACTTTAATGTAAAAAAAAAAAAAAAAAAAGTTGTACCGACTTTCAATTTAAAAGCTGATATATGTTTAGACTTATCTCCTTACGAATTAATTTAAGTTTTACTTCCAAATGATAATTTTTTTTTAAAAAAAATTATCCCCAAATACTCGTTTGGTGCTAGCATCCACTGTTAAATACTTGTACCGATTTATTGGAGTAAATAGACATTTTGATCCCTATCTTTGTAGTTATTTTTTATATTAATCCCCTATCAAAATGTAAAAAATAATCTCTATCTTTACATAAGTGTTGCAAAATAGTCCTTGTTATTAAATTCGAAAGTAACATCGTTGGTTAGATGCATTGTTGGTAATTATAGTGTCACGTAGACTATCCAACGTGACACTATTGTTGGCGGTGTTACAAAATAGTCCTTCCATGACAAAACAGTTATGGTTTTCTAAAAAAGGCAGATACCTATGTGACCAATTTTCGTTCCTGAATGAGCAAGGGCTCGAAGAGCTGATTGAGCACCAAGACCTGTTGTTTTTGTCTTGTTTTCACCCTGGCACGGAGCTTGATATGAAGAGCAGTTATGCCCAGTTCCTGCTCCACAATAATTTGAAACAGTGCATTAAGCTTGACAGCTTCACAGAAAATAGCATCCCATACTACAGTGATTTCACAGAGCATGCACTGGAAAAACTATACAGAACAATGGATACTAATGGATTTGGGCGGCGAGAGGATATTGCTTATTTTATTTTCTATGGTTAAAACTTTACTCACGCAAGCAACATCATCCTTCTTTCAATTTCGAGGGTCCATTATTGATACTACAAGTTTCTGGTAGTATCCTATGCACAAATTTAATAATTTCTAAATGAATTTGCAAACAATCAAATGTCCTTTCATTGTTACTTGAGCAACTTTTCTTCTTTCACGTATTATTTCTAATATTGGAACAAAGAAAAATATTATCAAATTCATTGTGGCAATGAAATCATCAGAATTTTTTAGTACACATACGAATCATCACCGGCCCAATCTGCCTTTTTGCTAATTATCAAATTCATAAAGAAGAAAGATGCAAAATCACTGCAAAAGCTAAACAGAACCGAAGCCAAGGAGGAGGTCGAGGTTGCGGAGGCCGATGTCGGCGTTGATGGCGACCACGAAGAAGCCAAGACGGGTGAGGGAGAGGCTGATGTTGGCGGTGGTGGTGGTCTTGCCCACGCCACCCTTGCTGGAGGTGATGACGGCGACGCGGGGGGTGGAGCTGGAGAGCTCAGGCTTGCGATTCCACTGGAGGAGGGTAGAGGGGGGTTTGGGATTTTTGGGGGTTAGGGTTTTGGAGGGGAAGAGGGGAGAATGGGGGCGATGGTGGCGCCGGGAAGAAGGTGGAGAGATGACATTGGGAAGGGGAGAGAGGGAGAGGGAGAGGGAGAAGAAGAAGATGAATGATGATGAAGAAGAAGCACAATGGTGGAGTGAATGAAAGGGAAGAAGGTTGGTTCTTTCGGCTTCAGTTCTTTCCAGGACTATTTCGCAACACTACCAACAACAGTGTCATGTTGGATAGTTTACGTGGCACTATAATTGTCAACAATGCATCTCACCAACGATGTTACCTTTGAATTTAACGATAATGACTATTTTGCAACACTTATGCAAAGATATGAATTATTTTTTACATTTCGATAGAATAAGGACTAATATGCAAAATAACTACAGAGACAGAGACCAAAATACCTATTTACTTGATTTATTGTGATATTTCTTTATATTTGTTCTTCTAGCAGAGACAAAAAGATACAACATCCACGCCGAGAAATCCTCTAGAGGCGCAAATTATGGGATTTGAGCAACTGCTAATATTCTTCCAATTAGTGGTTCTCAAACAATTATGGATTAGGGTCAACACAATGAACACAAAAATGACACTCAAAGTGAATTCTTTTTTATTATTTGAGTTTAATTACTCAGTTGGTCCTATAATTTTATCATTTATAAATTTTAGTCTTTATAATTTTAAAGTGATTCTTTAGTCCTTATAATTTTTATTTTAATTTTAATTTTCTTTTAGTCCTTATAGTTTAAAAGTGATCTTTTTAGTCTCTATATTTTATATTTTAATTTTCTTTTAGTCCTTATCATCAAAATATGAGTAATATCATCAATTACAATTAACTACAAAAATATTATAAAGTAATTCGTAACTAATTTATTGCAAGATGATTTATAATAAAAAATAGTTGATAATTTATAACTAATTTGTAACTAATTATTTTTATATAGTTTTTTTTGTAGTAAGAACTAAAAGTAATTAAAATATAAATTGTAGGGACTAAAAATATCACTTTCAAACTATAGGGATTAAAAGAGAATTAAAATATAAATTATAAGGACTAAAAGATCACTTTTAAACTATAGAGATTAAAATGTAAACTATAAAGACTAAAAGATACAAATCGTGAAACTATAGGAATCAAATGACTAATTTAACCTGGGTCTAAACCTCACTTATTGAGAAAAAAAAATTAGCTTCTTAATTTAATTCAAGTTATAGATTTTTTTAAAGGAGTTATATATTTATTAATCTTTCGAACAAAAAAGAATTATAGATTTATTAATTAAAAGGTTCACAACTTAATTAAGACAGGAAACCTATACATAAATTATTGTTCTTATAATACTTTAAAAAAATACATAGCTTATTAATTTATTGTATTATTTCATTTTTTAGAGTAATAGTCCGATTCTATAAATTTTTAGGATAGTAAAAAAGTTGCATATTATTTTTATAAGAAATAATTAAACAAGTTTTTGAAATTTAGAATGACATTTAACCCGATGGACTCACTCAAACTAACCTGTTTTTTCAATATATATATATATATATATATATATATATATATATATATCTTATGAAAAATTCTGTTTTAATGGATAGAAATAAAGTAAAAGAAAATACAACTTTAAAAGCTGAGGAAGAAATTAGGAAATATAAATTATTTAAATTAAAATATATTTTTAATGTTTATTAATTTGATGCTATGAATCAAGTTTTAAATTCAAATTAATATGAACTAAATTTAATTAGTATAGTAAAAGAAAAAAAACTGACATAATAAAAAGAAAGTTAATCTTAAAAATTTTTCTCATAAAAGGTGAGTCCTTATATACTCGCTCCGCTCCTTTTCAACTATAGGATTTTTGAAAAAAAAAAATCTATTTATCTATCATTAACAAAGTTTAATATCACATTAATTATTGTTTTGTCAATTAAGGGTGAGAATAGGTTAGATTAGACTTTAAAAGACTTGAGCCTAACCTACGATTTTTGAAGCTTGAGCCTGACTTATAGTTTATCAAAGACTTTTATTTTGGTCTGACCTTTTTAAAAGTCTAGTCTAGTCTGATAGCCTTTTAAAAGCTTTCTTCACATTAAATCTTTAATATTTCTTATTTGATGAAAGCCAATAAAGATAATTAATGAGTAATATAAAAGGGCACATGACTCATACCTAAATTGTAATTAAAGTCATTATAGGGATGAAAGTTATGGAGTAGTAATGTGTAATCAAAAGTCTGCTAGTTTCAAAAAAATAATTAATTGTACCCAAAAATTAATATAAGTATAAATTGGTACCCAAAAAATAATATAAGTATATATATATAGGCCGACCTATCAGACTTATAAGACTTGTTAACAAGCCTAAGCCTGATCTATTTAATTTAATAGGTTTTTAAAAAAGTCTGGTTCTAACCTTTTAATTAAATAGACCAATTCAGGTCAGGCTTTATGTAGGCCAGGTCGTAGGCCCTGTAGACGGCCTGGTCTATTCCCACCCTTATTGTCAATGATATCTTTACTTATTTTATAATTTTTAATTAATTTACACATATATTTAGTGTGGAGTGGAAAATAAGTAGACAGGAAATTCCACAACTATTTTATTGGAATTAAAAAAAATTATTGTATTTATTGATTTCTATATAACAAAAACAACAAATAAAAAGCATAGGAGGAAGTAATATAAAATAATACTTCCTTCGTTTCTAATTATAAGATGTTTTTTAAAATTGGTTTGTCCATTTTTATAAGACTTTTTTCTCATTTTTAGATGCATTAATTATTTTTATCTACATATCCATATTTAGTTATTATATTTCTAAACATTAATGAGAATAAATATGTAGATATAGAAAGAATAAAAAGGTAATTTTGAAATGATAATATAAATAATTGATAAATTTAAAGTTATAATTATTTTTTTTAAGTGGTATAAATTAGTTAAAATGATCTTATAATTAAAGATTGAAGAAGTATATTAAGAAAGAAAGAACTATTAGTTGAAAATAATTTTAGTAAAATATTATTTATCATAATAACATGGTATTCATTTTTACAAGAGCATATCTAGCTAGTAAGAGGGCTTTTTGTTATTAAGTGAGGGAAGTAAATCTAATTCATAGATAGTTAAAATTTAATGTAATGTAATCATATGTCATGAAATCATTTAAAACATTATGTTAATTTTCTAAAAAATTGACAAAAAGTTTGTATATTTTTAAATTTTTATATTTTAATCTTCAGCATTCATATCTAATAATTAATATTAATTCATTTCACTCTCACCAGGAAAAGACCCGTTAAATAATTTTAATTCATCTTCCTACTAAAATATGATAAACTTAGAAAAAGAAAACAATTTTAATTCCTTCTTAATTCTTTAAATGACAGTAAATAAATTTGACTATTTAAATAATAATTTTAGAATAAGAATGTTTAACCGTCAATCCCAACATAATAAGAAATTTTTTTAACATGTGTTTTAGAAATAATAATTCTTCTGACTTTTTTAACCTGGTATTTTAATATGTACATTACACAAAATCAAGTTTATTTTAAATAATTAAAATTTATAATAAATAAATATTTTTAAACATATAAATTATATTTTAAATTTATGATAAATAATTTATATTGTGATACATTGTTTTCTTAAATTAGTATTATTTCTCTTAAAAATTATTGAAATTCATGTTAAAACTAAATATATTTAAAATGATAGGTTAAAAGATATAAGAAGTTAAGAAAATTTTCTTAAAATATTCTCATAAACAACAACTAAAAACCCTCCCGTTGAAGAAGAACGATAGCTAAAAACACTCTCGTACCGTCGTACGTTCTAAACAACTATTTTTTTTTTCGTATCATCTAGATAAGTAATTTAATTTATATATAGAGAGAGAAGGAAGATGGATGATAAATTATTTTAAACGATAAATTAATATATATAAAATAATAATTCTAAAAGAAGAAGAATATTTAACCGTTAATAACAACATAAGAAAATGATTAATGACTGTAAATAAAAAGAAAATAATTAATGACATATCGATTTTTTAAGATGATAAATGATTTAAAGGAAATTAAAATATTTAAAATTAATAATTTCAAAAGAAGAAGAACACTTAACAGTTAATAAAAATATATTCAGCAAAAAAACATAAGAAAATAACTAATGACTTCTTAATTTTTTTTATAATGATAAATGATTTAAAAGAAATTAAAATATCCAAAATTAATAATTTCAAAAGAAATGGGATATTTAACAGTTAATAACAACATAAGAAAACAATTAATGTTACCTAATTTTTTAAAATAATGAATAAATTAGAACACACTAGTGAAGAAATTACATTTTACAACAGTGTTTTACATCAGTTTTACAAGAACTGTTTTAAGAAAAATGCAGTAATATTTTTATAAATAAAAAAATGTTTTTAGATCGATTATACTGGTAAAATTTAAGAGTTTTCCAACGTAAGAAAATAATATACGAGTGCATGTATAATTATAACTCTCCTGAGAGAAAAGGGAAACCACTAGATGACGAAGGATCATAATATGTTGGTTGAACAACTCTTGTCAAGTGATGTCTCCCTCGTAATTTGAAAAGCGAAAGAATGGGAGTAAAATGGCGTCATGCGTTTCTTTTACAAACTTATTTTCAAAAGGGATCTCTTTTTAAATATATTTCTCAAGGGGTCTGTTTTGTAACGTGATATTACCATTCCCATCAACGTAACTCCACTTTTCATGTCAGCAAAAAAAATCACGTGTGCCAAGTGTGTTTCACCATCACCACTGGCGAAACACACTGCTTGCGTGACATGCATATCGCCAACTCCAATTGCATAACACCATTGCAACAACACTGTTCATGAAGAAAAAGCATTCACGTGCCATGTGGGTTTCGCCAATGATAGTGGCGAAATACACTATGCATGTCAGCAGCATCCCCATGGCCATGCCATGCATCGAGGCACCATCCAGCATAGGTTCCGCCAACAGTATTGGCGAAAACCATCCCCATAGGTTCCGCCATCTGCATTAGCGGAATGCGTGTCACTGTACGCTTATGTTTCCCATGTTCATTTTCCCTTTTGATGAAGCCTTTGATTTTTACAGATGTTTCTTATGTTTCGCCTTCTCTTACATAAATTTAATTGAAATCTTAGAATGGCGTTAAGTGTTAACTTTAACTTTTTCTAGTCTTTTATCACTTTGACAAAAGATAATCCAATTGATAAAAAATTAACTCATATTTTTTAAAAAAAATAAAGTCTAATAGTCTTTCATATCTGGAAAGAATGTAGGAAATAAGTATTGAGTAAGTAATTTTATTAAAAAAACATTTTTAAGAGTTTTTCTTTATTGAAAATGTGTTTATATTTTTTTAAATTTCTTATTTTTTATCTATCCTTTTCATTTTTATTTTTAAACTAAATTTTAATAGAAGGTATTAATAATTAAAAGAATCTTATATTACAATATATATATATATATATATATATATATATATATATTTTATCAATCTAAAATATAATTCATATATCTAAAAAATAAGCTTACAATAAAATAAACATTTGACCTGGATTAAAGCACAAGTATATTTAAAATTGCGCATGTTTACATTTTGGGCGTATACAAAAAAATAAATAAATAAATAAATAAAATAAAATAAATAGTGTGTGTTTGGATGATCAATGACAAAATTGATTTTGAAGTGATGTGATTTATGTTTGGTTGTTTTTTATTGTAAAAGTAAGTTAGTAGTAAAGCCTATTAAGTTATACATAGATCAAGACAGGGATGAGAGAGGGTAGACCGAGAGAACGAGTGAGAGAGGGAGGGGGAGTGCGAGGGAGAGATAGAGAGACTGTAAGAGGGCGAGTTCGAGTTAGAGAGTGGGTGAGAGAGGGACAAGGACGTCATCCATCTCCAAGAATTCAAGATGGGGAGAACTATGCTGATAGAGAAAGGAGATGGAGCATTAGACATGGAGGACACAGGGGTCTTGCAGACAGATGGAGAGTAAACCACGTGGAGGACAACAGCCCTACCAGCAATGAAGAAGGATGGGCGGAAGTATCCCACAGGAGGAAAAGGATAACGACAGTAAATAGAGGCATTTCTGAGTCCAATAATCATCAATGGCAAGATAGGAGAGGAACATGGAGAAACAAGGCTGACGTAACATCTTTTTACTTCTCAAGATTCCCTGATGGGATAAATGAGAATGATCTATGGCAGACATTCCAAAGATGGGGTACAGTGTGGGAGGTTTTTATTCCCAAAGCTAAAAACAAGGTAGGCTGGAAAGGAAGTTAGATAACAATATTTTCTTTGGAGGGACGGAAATGTTTGTTAATCGACCAAAATTTGAAAGGGGTAAGGTGACTAGAAGAAATCAATATGGTATCTCTATACCTGGAAAGGAGAGAATGCAGGAGGTGCTTCAACGTGACCAAGGTGATATGAAAACAAATGTCAAAGGTGGAAGACTTCGGTCTTATGTCAAGGTGGTTAGGGCGGCGTCACCAGGAGAGGATAGCTTAAGTAACTAGAAGGTTGACGTCCAGGGAGACAATAGGGCTGTCCAGAGACCAGTGGCCTGAATCCCAACATGGTACAAAAGGAGTGGTTACAGAAGGCTTGGGTGGGTAGATTGAAGAATAGAGGCATGTTTGAAAGAGTGGAGGAGGAACTGAGATGGGTGCTAGACTCCGATATTAACCCTCGCTACTGGGTTGACGATTGGATTATCTTACCTAATATGGACGATGCTAAGGCGATTCAGCTTATGAACGAAGAAAAGATGAACGGGTCCACACCTATCTTAGACCTTCAGAAGTGGTCCCAGGATATTCGACCAACACACAGGTTGGCCTGGGTCCTACTGTGGGGTCTCCCGCCGTTTGCATGGGAGGTAGAATATATAGAGAGAGTGGTGGCGGAGATTGGTGAGCTGGTGGAAGTGGATGAAACGGTGGAGTAGCGACAAAGGTTGGACGTGGCGAGAATATTGATTAGGACAAAGATGAGGTCGGGGATCCAGACGGCGGTGCCGACCGTTATCGACGGTGTTGGTCTCGTTCTCGACGTCGGTGAAGACATGACTGGTGTCAGAGTGAAGATGAAACCAAAACGACCTAACAGTTGGTTTTCGCCATCCCCTTACTCGACGGAGCCAAACAACCCTGTAATAGCTGGAGTTCATAGTCCAGGGGTCGACATCGACGGAGATTTCAGCGACGGAGGCTCAGACGACATCGACGGTGGTTACTCCAACTAGTGGAGCCAATCCCAAACGTTCCACGCGCGTCACGACCAATGGGTCCAAGTCATCGGTCGTTGTTGCTTGGACCGATCCTCCACTGACAGAGAGGATGTGGTCCAATCACATGACGACAATAAGCTCACGGACCAACAACCTATTGCAGAGGATGGCGTGCCCCAGGAACCCAACAACGGTCACTTGCTTCAGGAAAGGAAAGCATTAAATGCTATGGCTCAGAGTAGGAGGAGTGAAGACATGCAAGTGGAAAAAGAAAGTAACAGGTCACATGCTGCAGTGGAGGATTAGAAAGAAAAAGTTAACGAGGAAGCAGAGGAGGACCAACAAGAAAAAGAATTTGTGGATATCCCTGGAGTCAAAGCCCGAAATATAGAGGGGGAAAAGACCAAAGAAAGACCTTTTAAGGAAAGCCTAGCTTATAGTAGTGGTCAGACCAAATATACGGTCAACCAAACCTCTTTACCCTTAGGATATAACGATATCCGTAAGGAAGGGGGGGATTTGGGCCAGCGGTCACATGGCCCAACTCCTGCTGCTATGAAGTTCTATGTTAGAAGAAAGGAGTCTATGGAGCTTAATGGAGAGGCCCAATCTAATCCGGAATTTGCCATGGATCCAACTACTCAGTCAAATGAGGTTGGAAGGATAGCTTATAAGGGGGACCCGAGAGGTATATCAACCTTTGAAGTCACAGATTATGATCCAAATTGCAACCACCAAGACAATAGCTTAGGCCCAACCAATAATTATAAGCATGCTATTTTGGAAAAACAATTTGCTTTAGTCAAAGACATGGGCCTGACTTATGGGGAGGACACTCAGAAGGTCAAGGGCACGATGCTAGAAATGGAGAAGAGAGACAACTCTGTGGCAGTTGAGAGGGGTATTAAAAAACATCAATCATGATTATCTTATCCTATAACTCTAGAGGTTTGGGAAAGGGGATTAAGTGGGCTGTTATTAGGAGGCTCAATTTAAAACACAAGGAGGACCTTGTGTGCATTCAAGAAACAAAAAAGGAGAAGTTTGATAAGACCATATGCCAGCCTATGTGGGGGATTCCACTGTCTCTTGGGATAGTGTTCCCTCTGTCCAGGCAACTAGTGCTTTGCTCTGTATGTGGAATAACTCAGCTTTTCATGTGGAAAGGAGGGTTAAAGGAAGAAACTTCCTAATGCTGGATGGGAGGTGGGTGATAGAAAATCAGAGGCTTTACATAGTTAATGTTTATGCCCCCTATGATCTAGCTGGGAAAAGAGCCTTGTGGGAGGAGTTAAGGCAGCTGAAAGTGTCTAATCCTAATGGTTTATGGTGCTTCCTTGGGGATTTTAACAGCATTAGGAGCCAGGAGGAAAGAATTGGCTCATCCCAAAGGATGGCTGACACTTCTGACATTTCAGATTTCAATGAGTGGATATCTGATATGGAACTTCAGGAAATTAAAGGCTTTGGTGGCAGGTTTACTTGGTTTAGGCCCAATGGTACTGTCAAGAGCAGACTTGATAGATTTCTGGTTTCAGATCAATGGATATCTCTTTGGCTTGATACCTCTTAGCATATCCTTCAAAGGGACTACTCAGACCATTGTCCAGTCATCTTGAAAACAAGGATGGTGGATTGGGGTCCCAAGCCTTTTCGGGTTGTGGACTGGTGGCTCAATCATAAAGGGTACCAAAGAATGGTGAGGGAGGCTTGGATCAATGATCAGCAGGGTGGTTGGGGGGAATTGCTCTTAAAAACAAATTGAGGAATCTAAAATATACTATAAAACAGTGGAGTACAACTAATGGGGATATCAATGCTAGTAAGATTCAGAATTTGAGGCAGAACCTAAATCACTTGGAAACCATAGCTGGTGATAGAAACTTGTCCGAAGATGAGGTTAAGGCCAAGAAATCCATCCAACAAGATTTGTGGGATGCTTCAAATGCATATGAATCCCTCTTGAGATAGAAATCTAGGGCTAAGTGGATCAAGGAAGGTGATAGCAACTCAGCCTATTTCCACAAAGTTATAAATTTCAGAAGAAACTACAATGCTTTTCAGGGAATCTTCATTGATGGTGTATGGGTTCAGTAGCCTAATTTAGTCAAGAATGAAGTTCTCAATTTCTTTCTCCATAGATTTTCTGAAGATAACTTGTTCAGACCTTCTCTGGATGGGGTATTTTTCCCTTCGATTGATTAGAGGCAAAGGGAGGGGATGACTGTCCCTTTTTCAGACCAAGAGCTTAAAGATGCTGTTTGGAGTTATGGTGGAGACAAATGTCTGGGGCCAGATGGCTTTAATTTCAATTTTATTAAGGAATTTTGAAGGGTTTTGAAACCTGAATTCAGGAGATTTGTGGATGAATTCCATATTCATGGCAGCTTCCCTAGAGGCAGCAATGCCACCTTCTTGGCTCTTATTCCTAAATCAACCCATCCACAGTCTTTAAATGACTATAG
This sequence comes from Glycine soja, assembly GCF_004193775.1. Lineage (NCBI taxonomy): Eukaryota > Viridiplantae > Streptophyta > Magnoliopsida > Fabales > Fabaceae > Glycine > Glycine soja. The sequence goes on along the minus strand of NC_041012.1, from coordinate 11,968,635 downwards.
ACCTATTTCTCTCATTGGTTGCATGTATAAAGTAATAGCCAAGCTCTTGGCAAATAGGCTGAGGAGTGTGGTATCTGGGATAATTGATGAAAGGCAGTAAGCTTTCATAAAGGACAAACATATCCTACATGGAATTCTGATCCTTAATGAGGTGGTTGAGGAAGCTTTGAAGAGAAAGAAGCCAATTATGGTTTTCAAAGTGGATTTCGAAAAGGCCTATGATTCTGTATCTTGGTCCTTTTCGGATTACATGTTGTTAAGGTTAGGCTTCTGTCTTACAAGGAGAAAATGGATTGCTGCCCGCCTCCAATCAGCTACCATTTCAATCCTAGTTAATGGAAGCCCTACAAAGAAATTTGCCCCCACTAGAGGTTTGAGGCAAGGGGACCTTTTAGCCCCTTTGCTTTTTAATATAGTGGGTGAAGGTCTCATCGGTATGATGAGAGAGACCCTTCATAAAAACCTTTATAGAAGCTATCTGGTTGGGAAGCAAAAGGAGCCTATTAATATCCTTCAATATGCTGATGATACAGTCTTTGTTGGTGAGGCTTCTTGGGAGAATGTCCTTGTCTTGAAGGCCATGCTTAGAGGTTTTGAAATGGCCCCTGGTCTAAAGATTAAATTTGCTAAAAGCCAATTTGGGATTTTTGGGGATGAAGTCAATTGGGCTCATGATGCTGCCCAATTTTTGAACTGTAGGCAGATGGATACCCCTTTTCATTATCTGGGTATTCCTATTGGGGTCAGACCTTCAAGTCAGGTGGTTTGGGAGCCTTTGATCAGTAAATTTGAAGGTAAAATTTCCAAATGGAACCAGAAAAATTTATCCATGGGTGGCAAGGTCACTTTGATAAATTCTGTTCTGAATGCACTACCAATTTATCTTCTATCTTTCTTCAAGATACCTCAAAGAATAGTTGACAAATTGGTGTCTCTTCAAAGGAATTTCATGTGGGGGGGGGGGGGGGGGAATCAAGATCATAAGAAAATCCCATGGGTGAAGTGGGATGTCATCTACCTTCCCAAAAAGGATGGGGGCCTGGGAATCAAGGATCTGTCCAAATTTAATGCAGCTCTGATGGGTAGATGGATTTGAGACTTATCTTCCAATCAAAATCAGCTTTGGGTCAGGGTTTTAAATTCCAAATATGGAGGGTGGTCAGCCTTACAGAATGGCAGAGTCAATGGCTGGGATTCAAAATGGTGGAGGGATCTTAGAAAGTTAAATCAGCAGAATGACTTCAGTATTATTCATCAAAATATGGGATGGAAGGTTGGATGTGGGGACAAAATTAATTTCTGGAAAGATAATTGGCTGGGGGAGGACTGCAACCTTCAACAGAAATATAATTAGCTTTTTCTGATTAGCAAACAGTAGAATGATCTCATTTCCAGGATGGGCAGCTTTTCTCAGAATACTTGGAGCTGGGATCTGAAGTAGAGGAGGCACTTATTTGACTATGAGGATGGAGTAGCAGTGGCTTTCATGGAAGATATTAGTGTTATTCCTATTCAGAGCCATATGAAGGACACCATGTTGTGGAAAGCTGAACCTAGTGGGCTGTATTCCACTAAGTCAACCTATAGGCTTTTGATAAATCACAATAGACCTATTTCAGATGGGAGGATTTTCCAGTTAATATGGAAGTTAAAAATCCCCCCAAGGGCTGCGATTTTCTCCTGGAGACTTATTAAAGATAGGCTTCCCACTTGGGCTAACCTCCATAGAAGAAATGTGGCTATGTAGGAAGATGTCTGCCCGCTTTGTCGGAACGAGCAGGAGGAGGCAGGCCACCTTTTTTTCAACTGCAAGCTGACTATAGGCTTGTGGTGGGAATCCATGAGGTGGATTCAGGTCATAGGAGTCCTTCCAGCTTCACCAGAAAGCCATTTTATCCAATTCTGTGATGGATTTGGCGAAGGGAGAAACCATAGCAGATGGTGTGGGTGGTGGATTGCGTTAACTATCACCATTTGGTAGCATAGGAATTTATTGGTTTTCTAGGGCACTCCTTTTGACCCTTCCAAAGTGCTGGAAGATGCCTTATTTCTAGCCTGGTCTTGGCTAAAAGCTAGGGACAAAGGTTTCAACACCCTTTTTAATCATTGGTCTACCAATCTTTCAGAGTCTTTTGCTTAATCTGGGTTGGTTTTGCTTTTTGTGGTGGGGTTTTTGGTGGGTTTTATCTCTGTTTTTGGGAGGGTGGCATCATAGATGCCTTGTATGTGTTTTTTTTCATCAGTACCCTTGGTACTGACTTGTCTATTTAATAATATATATTTTCTGCCTTCCAAAAAAAAACATAAAAAAATAAATAAATAAAGTTTGCAGCAGTATGTACCAAAAAAAAGTTTGCAGTACTAAAGGTGTAAAGGATATCTCCATTAGGGTAGTTTGTTTCAAAATATTATCGTAGGATGAGGATAGGTAACATATGCAATCAATTAAATCAACTCCTATGGGGATGGTTTTCGCCAATACTACTGGCGGAACCTATGCTGGATGGTGTCTCGATACATGGCATGGCCATGGGGATGCTGCTAACATGCACAGTGTGTTTCGCCACTACCATTGGCGAAACCCACATGACACGTGAATGCTTGTTCTGCATGAACAGTGTTGTTGCAGTGGTGTTACGCAGTTGGAGTTGGCGATATGCATGCCACGCAAGCAGTGTGTTTCGTCAGTGGTGATGGCGAAACACACTTGGCACACATGATTTTTTTTGCTGATATGAACAGTGGGGTTACGCTGATGGGAATGGCGATATCACGTGATTTTTTTTACAAAACAGACCCCTTGAGGAATATGTTTAAAAAGGGACCCCTTTTGGGAATAAGTTACCAAAGAATGTGACACAAGGCAAAGAAACAGTTGTACATGTGCTTGGGTGTGGATGCAAGTGTGTGTAATGCATGCTTTCAAATTAAAAAAAAAAGCGCATTTGCGTAGCATTTAAAGTGCAATGAGACATGATGCATTTACATATTACCATTGAAAAATAAGGATTAGATTAGATCCAAGATTTTAAAAAATAGTCGGTAATTGTAATTTGGATTGTAATATCAACATTCTTTAATTATTCGTGATGCAATTTTGACTGCACTGGTCATTTTTGTCCACGATATCAACAAATGTAACGAAACCATGATACATGCATGATCATGATGGATATTTAAAACCTTGATTAAATTTTATAACAAGTGATGTTAAAATTATAGGAACTATAAGAGACAATGTTGAAAGGAGAGGGTGAAGGGTTGTGGGTCGACTATTCTCACAATCAAAAAATTAATAATTAACGATTAATATTTGTCAATAAAAAAGCTAAAATTATATATACCTCCGTTCAGCCAAAGAAGAAGAGACAATGTTGTTTGAGCTTCCACAAAGTAATAATAAAAGGCACGCCCTGCCAATTTATCCACCGTGACATATCCTCCATTCACATGGGGTTGCCCTGGCAGCTTCTCAATCCTATCTTTCTCTTTCAAACCTAATTGAGAATGAACCACAATAAGATCTTGTGCCTCAAAGTGAGTACTCCTATCATTGATTTGGGAATTTGCTTTCAACTTGGAGTACTTATGCAACTTACCAAGAGCTCGACCTTGGTTGTTGCCATGAATTTCAGCAACAAAACTAGAAAGAATAAGAAATAACCCAAGAACTAGCTTTGCTCATTGTTTTTGTTGCGTCTCTCTAAAGAGTAAAGAGCTAGAATTAACCCAAAAGATATAGGCAGAGAAAGGGTGGATGATGATGAAAATTTAAGGAAAAAAGGTATTATATTGTGCTTATGGTATATGCATGAACATAATTAAACTCGGTAGCTAGTTGGTATTTTAAAAAAAAATAAATATCATGATCATATATAGTAGAAGATAAATGATTAATTGATTGTTAGAGATTTTAAATTGCAACCAATTTAAATAGGCAAGATTAATTGGATGTTGACCCAAATAATATTATATATAAAATAAGTAGGGGTGTCGCGGGTCGGTTTGAGTTGATTTTGATCAAATTTAAGACCCAACCTAATTAAATTTGATAAGTTTGGTTCGGTTCAATTTTCATAATTTTTTTTTTGAAATCAAACTCAACCCAACTCATTCATGAACGGTTTGGTTCAATTTGAACCAATGGGTTATCCATTTAAATTTGGTCTTTTTTTTCTTAGAACTAGTATTTTATATCATGATTCATTCAAGTATCAAATATAATTAATACAATATTATCAAATGTCTGAAAGTAGTAAAATTGATTCATTTAATACCATCAACATAATATTCTAAAATAGACTAATACAAATTAAAACAAAATATTATTCAATAAGATTTACTATAATAATTTGAATCACAACTATTTTCTATAAATTAATTTCTTGCAATTAGATTTGCTACAACCAGATTTGCTGAAACAAATGAACAAAATATGATCCATTAATATTATAAATATGGCAGAAAAAATAAATATAAAAAAATGTGAAACAAATAACAATATACCTAAAAGTAATACCTTAAGAAGTTCTAACACTAGTAGTCCCAACACTTGCAGTTCCAACACTTGAAGTTCTAATATCAGCAATATTTAAAGCCAAACCAAACAACTCTAAAATTTTTGATCGATTTTGATAAGTTTGGTTTGAATTTGATCGGATCTATAAATCTAAACTCGTGACCCAATTCGTACATGAATGATTTTGATCAGTTTGGTTTGGTTTTAACCCAAATACATAAATGATCCAACCCAAACTGATCGGTTTGGGTCAATTCGAGTTTGCGGGTGACCATGCCCATGAAGACCTTTACAAATAAGAACGTATATGGACCAAATTGAACGTTAATAGTGTGTTCATGCCTCTTTGGCCACCAATCATGTTCTATCATGTGAGTAGTGTTTAGGGATTCATGGTCAACTAAGAACTGGGTTACATTTGAACTGTGTTGAGTGAAATTCATCAGATTTAATTTTTCTTTTATCCATGGAAATCAAACTCAAGTAATTAACGAAAAAAATTTGAACTGGGTTACATTTCTTTTTGTTATTTAGGTTAGACTATAGATTCTCTCTGAGTGAGTTGTTTCTGTCCTAGTAGGAAGATTTGTTATATTTTTCCCCAGAATATCATATGTTTCCAAGTTTACTCAAACAATATTTTTCCTTTTTTGGTAAAATCCATAGCTTTTATCACAAATTCACACAAATCATATCATCACCATGTTTTCTGTCAAACCTTATCCACCTCCTTAACCATATAATATCAACCATATATCCAGAATGAAAACACAATCAACCATATCCCCATAATCCCACCTTTTCCTCATTCCTTTCCCATTTTAATCCAAACTATCCTCACCCAATCTAAACCTAAACCTATCTAGCGTACCTCTAAACCTTTACCTCGCTTATCCTTATCAACCAACACTTTTCTTGTCACCCTACCTAGTGGCTAGTATTATGAAAATCAACCTGGCCGATGTACTGAGTCAAGGGATCAAAAGTCCAAAGTCCAACTGGTGGATCACTTATTGACCTGGTTGATCTTATATATATAATTAAAGAATATATGTAATGCATCTAACAAATTATGATTAATCTTTATTTTTATACTCCAAAATTAAATTCATTACCATGATCAAACTATAAATATTATATAATCATTTATACTCTAAATTATTTTGTGGGTATTATCATTAAATAACCAAGAAAACTCTTATTTTTCAGGATTAAATACAAAAGTTATCAGATGATCATAAAAAATCTAGTGAAGATTTATAAAAAACATAAATATTAAATCATATCATAATCAATACGATAATAATTAGTTATTATATATTGTTATCAAGATAAAAAGAAAAAAAATAATAGAAGCATATTATATGTTATTCAATAATTAATTATTATTAATTGAACATGTTGTAGGAGTTGTAAAATAAATAAAAATCAAATAACACACACACACACACACACACACACACACACACACACACACACACACACACACACACACACACACACACACACACACACACACACACACACACACACACACACATATATATATATATAAACACATACACACACACACACACACACACACACACACACACACACACACACATATTAAAAAATTTCTCAGCCCGGGTCGAACTGAGCCAACTTGGTCCAGGTGACCGATTTTTATCAAACTCGGTCGGGTCAAAGTAGGCCAAACTGGGTCGTTTGCTTTTCCGGTCCTACATCCTAATTGGACTGCCTAAGGCACTATAAGATATGGGGAGCAACATGAAGACTTTGCCTTGAAGCTTAAAGAAACTTGAAGAAGTTTTGTCTTTTACATTCCAAACTTTCTTGAGTGACATTTGTATTAATTGTTGTATTGTGTCTTAGTCTTTATCTTTTCATATGTGCATCATGCATCATCATGTAGTAGTAAGAAGAAAGGTTGTAAAGTAAGAAAATTTCTCAGTGCTTAAAACTCTCTGTTTTAATCGATTACAAGCGTGATCGTAATCGATTACACAAGTGTTTGTAGCTTATAGATAAGTTTCTTGTATCGGTTACTAGGTGATCATAATCGATTACTTCTCTCTTAAAAGTGTTTAAAAAATGATCAAGAACATTTTAATCGATCACATCAAGAATTTAATCAATTATATTGTTCTTTAAAGTTTTCCAATTTTTGGAAGGAACACTTTAATCCATTGAAATGATAATATAATCGATTACTTCTTCGAAATAATCGATTACATTGTATATTTAATCGATTATAGGTGGTTATAACCTTTTTCTCTATAAATAACCACCTTGTGATCTCACTTTAGAGTGGAAAAATAAGTGCAAAATTAGTATGAGCTGAAGTAAGTGATACAAAAAGAGAAGATAAAGTTCTTAGATACAGTGTGACTCACAACTTCAAAACTTTGACTATGAAGATCATATTGTGAAAAGTGAGTTGTGAATTTATATTGAGTTTAAGAAGGCACTCATTCATTCATGCAAGGTTCTTGCGTATGATTGATCAGGTTGTGTCTTTCTATGACTCTGTTTTTCGTGTACATTATTAGTATATGCATGAATTTCTGAAGGCATGCTAGAATAGGTTTTCCTAGTTTTGGCTAAGGATAGGTTTCTCTTAGGCTCTTATTCATAGAGGACCCTAGGATTGGGTACCTTAGTCTCTTTTTCTAGGGTAAGAACTGATATTGCTTGTAAGAATTCTATATGCATAGTGAAAATCTAATTTGGATTGGATTAGATAACTAGATTAGCTTCTCTAGAGATAAAGAGTGAACTAATATAAAAAATTGGTGTACATCTTCTCTTGATCTCATCTTTCGTTCTCATTCTGGTCTTGATCAATTTACTAAGGTTAAAGAAAATATCTTTTTGAAGAAAGAACTTTAACAAAGGATTTTGTGTAAGGGTGATTGATTAAATATTGGTTTATCAAAAGTTTGTGATATGATCCATGAAAAAAAGTTTTTTTACTCTAGTTTTTAAAAGTCTATTTTGATTTAGAAACCAATTCACCCCCCTCTTGGTTTGTGAGTTCCACCATCTTTTTCAGGCATCGGGCCTTGATTGAACTGATTTGACTGGTTGGGCTGAACCTATTTTTATAACTATGACCCTACCCCTATCACATGGAGAAGATGTTGAAGTTGAGATTCCTTTTGTAGTCGTAAAAAAGGATCAAGTTGATTTTTCCCTAAGCCTTGTTGGAATATTCTTAACAAACAAAACCATATGTTTTCATATCATGTAAGAAAGGTTGTCTAGCATATGAAGGCCAATTAGAGGTCTCATCATCACAGAGATGGAATGGAACTGCTTTCTTTTTTGTTTCTACCATCAGGTTGGCATACAGAGGATCATCAAAGGAAGACCTTGGAGCTTCGATAAGCACACCCTCATCCTAAGCGTCATCAAAAAAGGATAATTACCAAACAACGTGCCACTTTTTTGTGTACCTTTTTGGGTGCAAGTCCATAACCTACCCATAGGCTTCATGTCAAATGCAGTAGGAGAAAGCATTGAAAAATCCTTGGGTAAATTCTGTGAGTATGACACCAAAAATAGTAGCAACGTCTGGAAACTCTTAATCCAAATTAGGATTCTAATTGATGTTCGTTTTTTTGCTTCAAAGGGTAAGGAAAATCAAGAGAGCTGGAGGTGAGCTAGTAGAAGTGGGCTTAAAGTATTAATGCCTAAGAAATTTTTGCTACCTATGTGGTCTCATTGGACATACAAATGAGTTGTGTGAAAAGATTTTATCTATTACCGAGGATGAAGGAACCTGACAATGGAGTTCTAACATCAAGGCAGATGTTAGAAACGTTGCAAGAATAGGAGGAGGACATTGGTTTCGTGATAACGAGCAAGACAATCAGGGCTTTATGGCAACATTTATGGCTACCAAGTCCATTGTGCAGGGAGACAACAACATTAACTATGGTGGGATAGATGACTTTAGTGTCAATAATAAGGAGAGTAATAAAGATATGGAGTATTCGATGGGTGTCTACAAGAATCCGAAACTGATTGTTCCTAAATTAGTTACTCAATCATTTAAAACGCAACCAATAAATCATTTTGAAGTAACGATTACGGAAGATGATCCAATTATTGCATTAAATGTTGCAAACAAAAAGATAAGGTTTGAAAATGTCATCAATGACAACAACTAGCCACTAAATGCCCACGTTAATACCCCTATCCCATCTACCACACCACTATCTCTCTCCTTAGCCACATCCCCCAATCTAAACATGTTGACCTCACCCATCCAAACCCTACAACACCATACACTTAAGCATTTATATCCATACCTTAACCCCACAACCATCCCAACCTCTCAAACAAAACACCTTTTTAATAGCGGGCCCTGGCAAAAAGGTCTGTTAGGGCCAATGAGTTTCCTCAGTTGGAATTGTTGGGGTCTAAGTAGCCCGAGTGCAATTCAGTCCATCCATGACCTTGTTAGAACCCACCATTTAGACATAATTTTCTTTTTTGAAACTCTAGTTCCCCACCACATTGAGGAAACAAAAAAACCTCATCCTCTTTGATGGTTGTTTTGTTAACCCTAGAGGCAGAAGTGGTGGCCTTGCTATCCTCTAGAGGCAACCCTATGTAATATCAAAAGCTTCTCTACAAATTTTATTGACACTGAAATCCATAAGATTGGAGAACCAACTTAGCATCTCATAGGTATCTATGGTATCCAAGACAGACACAAAAGGTGAGATTCTTAGGACATTCTAAGGCACATTTCAAGCCTTTCTCCTCCCCCCTAGTGCATCTTTGGTTACTTCAACGACATCTTTTCACAAGATGATAATTGTGGTATCCATGACTAGCCAAACTGGCTTATACAAGGTTTCAAAGAGGTTGTCTCAGATTGTAACCTTCATGATGATCCAATGGAAGGCTACAAATACACTTGGACTAGAAGAAAAGGCAAGCCAAATGGTGTTGAGGAAACAATTGATAGCGCTCCAACAAATATTGAATGGTTTGATAAGTTCCCAAACTTTTGCCTCGTTAATGCCATTTCCACCAAGTCTGACTACTCGTAACGGTTGCTTAAACAAAACTTTCAGAAAGCGCTTCCATTTTGAGAACTCGGATCTTTCCACACTCATTGAGCATGGTTGGAATGCTCCCCCAAATTCTGATCTTATCTCCAAGATAAGAAGCTGTACGAAAGAGATGCACCAATGGGGAAAAGATCTTTGAAATGAGTACAAGGAAGAAATTGAAAAATGTCGTAAGGAACTTGAATGGATTTGTGAATTCAATGATGAGAATTTTGTCCAGCAACATGAAGCTATGTGTGAAAAGCATAGAAATTTAATTGCTTAAGAGGAGGCGCATCGGAAGCAAAGAGCAAAGGTTCATTGGCTAAAACATGGTGATATTAACTCTAGATTTTTTTTTCACTTTTTTGCCACAACCAGGAAAAAGATGAATACTATCTCAACCATTACGAGTGGCAATGGTAATCTTTTTAACAACCACAAACAAATTAGCAATGTTGCAAAACACTACTTTGAAAATATTTATTGTAATGATGTTGTTGATTTTACTTCTGTTATCAATTTAACAATGTTCTTTAAACATGCAAGACACAATTGATTGCAACAAAATAAATAAGATAAGGGAAGAGAGAATGCAAACACAATTTTATACTGGTTCGGCCACTTCCCGTGCCTACATCCAGTACTCAAGCAACCCAGTTGAGATTTCCACTATCTTTGTAAAATCCTTTACAAAGTCTGAACCACGCAGGGACAACCCATCCCTTGTGTTCAGATGCTTTACAACAAGAGACTCACAGTCTCTTAGCCAATCTCATTGAATAATAAGAATGGAAGAAGAATTCTCTCTTCAAGAGAAGAATATTACAATGAAGATCATGTAAGAATCCTTATAGATTTTGCAAGTGTTTGGCCAATAATTTCTTTTGAGAGAGCATTTGACAATGAAGTTCTTTTGGAATCTCTCTCATTGTCTTTTGAGAGGATAAGACATTTTTGCCAAGCAAAAAATCTCTCAATCTTTTGAGAGGATAAAAAATTTTGATCAATCAAAACTCTCTCATAAAATTCGTGTCCAAGTCACCTATTTATAGGCCTTTGATGGCCATTCACAAATCTAATGAAAAGATGTGACTGTTGGCAGATTTTCTGAAAACTTTCCACTGGTAATCGATTACAATGTTTGTGTAATCGATTACACAATTATAATTTGAAGGGTTATGACTTTTGAATTTGAATTTCCAAAGTTTCGTTGCTGGTAATCGATTACAAACATATATGGTAATCGATTACATGTTGAAAATTCAAATCAAAACCTTTTTCAATAGCTATTTCTCAACCCTGTCTTCTGGTAATCGATTACACTTCCTGGTAATCGATTACCAGAGCCTTGCATGTCTTGAAAGCACTTTGTTTTAAGGCAAGGCTTGGTCTTTAGTGAATCTTGAAACAAGGCTTTGTTTGTTGAAGCAATCTTGAATTATTCTTGAAGCAAATGCTTATCTTTTGAAGCAGCTTTGTTAGATTCTTCTTTGACATCATCAAAATCATGTATACATACATTCACACCTTCTCTATATTGGAATTCAAAGCAACCCTTTTTGAGATGGATTCTAATAAATAACATGGACTAGATGGCCTCAATCCTGCTTTTTATAAATAAGGCTAAAATATGTTTTTCATCCCTATAAATATCGAAATGTTTGAAATCTATCTCTACAAAATTTTGAGTATGTTTTTCATCCTTACAAAATGAAAATATTTGATATTTTGACTTGGAGTTGGATTTAGGATATCTAATCCTTCGTGTTAATATCAGGTCCTTGCCACATGTCAACTAGAACTTGACATGTCGACCCGCTGACATTGACACGAAGGATTGGATCTTTTGAATCCAACTCTAAGCTAAAATGTCACACATTTACATTTTGCAAGGACAAAAAAAATACTAAAAAATTTTGCAAGGATGAATTCCGAATGTTTAGATGCTTATAGGGACGAAAAACATATTTTAGCCTATAAACAATTTTGGCACTTCTGTGGACCTGAGATTTTTCCTATGTAAATCACTGACTAGAAACTGGCCATCTACCCAAACAAATAAACGAAACCTCTATAGCCCTTATACCAAAAACCATGAAAGACTACAAACCCATCTCCCTATGCAATGTGATCTACAAAATTATATCCAAAACCCGTGCCAATCGCCTCAAACTCCTCCTTCCAAAATGCATCTCCCCCGCCCAATAAAATTTTATTGAAGAATGTTCAATCCTTGACAACGTTATGATGCATATGAAATCAAACATCACATAAAATGCAAGACAAGAGGCAAAAGGGGTGAACTAGCCTTTAAGATTGACATCAATAATGTCTTTGATGGAGTCTAGAGGTACTACCTCCTAGCAGTCATGGCCAAAATGGGTTTTGCTAAAAAAAAATTGTTTTTTGTTTTGTAGGATTTAAGACATGGAAGTAGAAAATTTGAAGGCCATACTTGACACTTATGGCAAAGCATTTGGCCAATTGATAAATCTCAACAAATCTGAATTTTCTTCATTCTCTTAGACAAAGGCTATCACTAGAACCATGAGCAAGAGGCTCCAAGAAGATTGGGCTAGAGCTGCTGAAGAAGGCCCTAGGGTTCTCATGAACCTTAGGGTAGATTTCTGAGCCCATGGGCCAAGGTTGGGTCCAATTATCTTTGTACATATTAGACTAGGATGTCATTATATTTGGTCCTTGTATATAGGGCTCCATATTGTAGGTAGGGTACCCTAGAAATATAGGATTTTTCAGCCCTTGTATTTTTGGGCACCTAGACTAGTTTTTGTATTAGGGGTAGTTTTGTAATTTCACATGCACTAAGTGGATATTTGATGTGTGTGGTTGGAAATAAATTTAATTGAATTGGTAGAAGCCCAATCCAATTAAATTTTAGAGGGGGAGGTGAGCATTTGCTTACTACACCCCATTGCCACATCATATAGTCACACTTTGTGCATGTCCTTCATGCTTTTCATGCCTCATGACACCTAAGCACACTTAGTGGAGAATCTTGTAATTGATCTTGGATTAGTGGGCTGAACCATAACTAAAATTCACTAATCATAATTAGTGAAATTTTGGCTCCAAAGTTTGGCTCCACAAATTCAATTTCAAATTCAAGTGAAATTTGAATTTCCCTCCAATTTTGTGTGACACTTAGGCTATAAATAGAGGTCATGTGTGTGTATTTTTTTGAACTTTGATCATTTGAATATTAACTTCAGATTTCAGAGCTCCTTTTGAGCACAAAATTTCGTGCTCTTCTCTCCCTCTCCCTTCATTCATCTCCTTCTTCCTCCAAGCTCTTATCCATGGCCTCCTATGGTGGTGAGCTTCTTCTAGACTCATCTTCTCCTTGAAGTGGCGTCTCCTCTCTCTCTTCCTTCTCCATTCCGCTGCCATTTATCTTCCAAGAAGCAAAGGAATCCATTGATGAAGAAGATCCTAGGCCTACAAGCTCCAATGGAGCTTGCATCATGTGGTATCAAGAGCATTTTCATCTAGGTGATGTTCTTTTGCTTCCTCTATCTTTTTGTTCGGTGAATTCTCTTTAATTCCTTGTTTTTCATCTTATTCTCCATGTATATCCTCCATTGTCTTGTGGTTTTGTGCTGTTTAGAGTAGATTCAAAAAAAAATAAACCGATTAAATCTTAGATCTACACTTGTTCTTGCATTTCTATGGTTCAAATTTTGTAGATCTACTCTTGAATCTTGTTTTTGTGTTGATTTTAGGTTCTATCAATTTTCATTCATAATATTCTTGTGCTGAACCTTTAGATCTAAATTTTGTTCCAAAATATTGATTAGAAAAAAAAAAACACAAAAATCTAAGTGTAAATCACTTAATCCATGTTGTCTTAGAGTCATGTTTAGTCATAGTAATTGTCACATTATGCTCTAAGTTTGTGTTGAATTTTTATTTTTTTATTGAATTCTAGATACATTTGTTCATGTATTCTTCTCATTCTTAGCCTATCTTTTGAATTTTGAGTCTAATTCATGCATGTTATTTAGTTCATAACATGTTCTAAATCAATTCCTAGAAGTAGTCTTGTTCTTGAACTTTTTTTTTGCTTTCTAAGTTTCCTACATGATGCCTATGATGAAGTTGAGTTGTGGTGCTGAGTTGTGGCTGGATTTGTGAATCAAAATAAGTCTTAAGCTCTCTTTAATTGTGTTATTCAAGATAATTGAGCATAAGCAAACACAAATTGTAACTATCCAAGCCTTAAGCAACATAAACACTACTCTTGATTTCTAGGCTGAAATCGCTGGTGCTGGCAGCTTGAACATACAAACTTGTATAAATTACTGGGAATTGGTCACTACGTTTTTTGAGCTGAAACTTTTACTGAATTTTTTAGACATCTGGACCAAAATTATAAAAAAAGAACAAAGCGATTTGGATTAAAGGAAAAAATAATAAAAATCTCACAAGTTGGCAGAAAAATCAGTGTCCAGAAAAAAAAAAAGAAAAGTGAAAGGAAAGTGTGCTTGTTGTTTTGGCTCAAAATTTGTTCTATAATTGGTGCCTATTTTATACCAATCCTAGTTCTGAAATTTCAATTGAAAATTATTGTGAAAACAAGTGCCAAAACTAGAGGTTTCTTGAGTTTTTTTTTTTTAGAGTTTTTCTACACTACTCTAGAGCCATTCTAGGTTTCTCTTTGAGTCCTAGCTTGCTTTTTTGTGCTTTTCATTGCTTTAATTGTTAAATAATCCTTGGAAATTTGTCTTGTTAAAACTCTATTGGTTTAGCTCTCATTTCATTTTTTGTCTTTGGTTATTGCTTGTCTCTTTGTTTCCTTGCTTGTGAGTTGCCATATAGGGAATTGGAAAGGAGGATTGGTGCCATATCTTGAAGAATTTGAGTCAAGAAGCAAGGGGCCAACCACCTAAAGAGCTATTGGACTAAGAAGCACTCCAAATTGAGTGAAATACTAAAGAGAGAATAGCCACCACAATTGAGGACTTTTTTTTTGTAATTTTGTAATTGGTAATTTGTTTTGCTTTCAAATTTTGTAACAAAAAGGCCTTTCATTGGAAGTAAGTTGGGAGCCTCCAATAGGCCACCCTACTTCCATTTGTGTGTAATAGTTTTAGGCAATTTTCCCTTAGGATAGTGAGTGTTTTGTTGGGAACCTTAAATGAGGTCATCCAAACACTCTTAGGATCCGCCTAGTTTGCATTTCTTGCACTTTAATTTCTTGCTTATTTTCATAGCTTATTTCCTCTACCCTTCATTGTCAAACCGCCTAGATAGCTTGCCTTTTACCAATTAGTTTTTACCTTATCTTTCACACCTTTTTTAGTGTTTATTTTGGCTAGTTTCAACCATAGTTTCTTTTACCTTTTTTTCAAACCCCCAACAAGAAAGAACCATAACTTAGGAACCAACATGAGTCTTCATTCTTCATCTAGTGTTAATGGTGAGGGTTCTACTCCTAAGGACCCCTTGTATAAGATATTAGATGAGTTGAGATCCCTTAAGTTGTGGAAAGAAAAACAAGAGAGAAAAGAAAAAGGTAAAAAAAGAGTGGAAGAAATAAGTCAAGATGAAAGAGAGAAAATAAGAGAGGAAGAAAGAAGAAAAATAATGAAAGAAATGAAAAGAGAAAAACATGCCTCCTATAGTAGTCATGACTCTTGCAAGAGTTTAAGTGAAGAACTTAGCGACTATTATAGAGGGCGTCATAGTTCACATACTAAACATCACTCCCAAAGAAGAGAAAAGGATAGAAGGCCTCAAGAGGTTAACATTAGCCTCCCATATTTCCACGGAAAAGATAATGTTGAGGCCTACTTAGATTGGGAAATGAAGGTTGAACAACTCTTTGCTTGCCATCATATTAGCGAAGAGAGAAAAGTTCCATTGGCTACCCTTAGCTTTCAAGGGTATGCCCTCTATTGGTGGACTTCCCTTGTTAAAGAACGAAGGATTCATGAGGATCCTCCAGTAGAGTATTGGAATGATCTTAAGAGTGCCCTTAGGAAGAGACACATTCCCTCCTACTATGAAAGGGAGCTTATGGACAAGCTCCAAAGGCTTAGACAAGGGAGTATGAGTGTTGAAGAATATAGACAACAAATGGAACTACTCCTTTTAAGAGCTGGACTTAGGGAGGGGGAAAGAACAAGAATAGCTAGGTTCCTTAGTGGGCTCAATATGGAAGTGAGGGACAAGGTTGAACTCCTTCCATATAGGGACCTAGATGAGCTAGTCCAACTTTGTATAAGAGTGGAGCAACAACTTAAAAGAAAGCCTTCTTCAAAATCTTATGGCTCTCACTCTTATCCAAGGAAGGACCAAGCCCATGGAATTTTAGGGGCTGCACCTTCAAAACCCAAGGAAGATAAGGGTAAGACCATAGAGAAATACACCCCTAAGACTAGTTCCCAAGAAAGGACTAGCAACATTAAATGCTTCAAATGTCTTAGGAGAGGTCACATTGCCTCTCAATGCCCCACAAAGAAAACCATGATCATGAGGGGTCAAGACATTTATAGTAGTCAAGAGGAGACTACTTCTTGCCCTTCCTCTAGTGGAAGTGAAGATGAAGTAAGGGGTGAAGAGTCTAGTGAGGAAGTCTACCCTCATGAAGAAGGTGACCTCTTAATGGTTAGAAGGCTCCTTGGAGGTCAATCTTGTGATTTATCTCAATCCCAAAGAGAGAACATCTTTCATACAAGATGCAAAATTTTAGATAAAACTTGTTCTCTCATTGTGGATAGTGGATCTTGTTGCAATTATTGTAGCACAAGATTAGTTTCCAAGTTGAACCTCACTATCATTCCCCACCCAAAACCTTATAAACTTCAATGGCTCAATGAGCAAGGGGAAATGATAGTTAACCAACAAGTGAAGGTACCTTTCTCCATTGGGACATATAAGGATGAAGTTAATTGTGATATAGTTCCCATGGAGGCAGGACATATTCTTTTAGGAAGGCCGTGGCAATTTGATAGGAAGATAATTTATAATGGCCTAACTAATGAGATTAGCCTCACCCATCTTGGCACTAAATTTGTGTTGCATCCTCAAACACCTTCACAGGTGGCCAAAGATCAACTAACTATGAAAGATAAGAGGGATGAGGAAGAAAAATTAGAAAAACAAAAGAAAAAGAAGGATAGTAAGGTCTTGTCTTCAAAGGCCAGGGGGAAGGAAAAAGAGGGAAAGGATTCCTCCAAGAAGATTGTTAAGAAGGAAAATCATTTTGCAACAAAAGGTGATATTAAAAGAGCACTCCTTCTTAAACAATCTTTCTACCTTCTCCTATCAAGGGAAACATCCCTTAGCACTGCCACAATTCCTACATTTGAGACCTTACCCCCAAAGGTCCAAGAACTCTTACATGAATTTGGTGATATATTTCCCAAAGAGATACCCCCTGGGCTACCTCCTTTAAGGGGAATAGAACACCAAATAGATTTAGTCCCAGGAGCAAGCCTTCCTAATAGGCCAGCCTATAGGACTAACCCTCAGGAGACTAAGGAGATAGAGTCTCAGGTTAAAGAATTGTTGGAGAAGGGCTGGGTCCAAGAGAGCCTAAGCCCATGTGCTGTGCCAGTGTTGTTGGTGCCCAAAAAGGATGGTACGTGGAGAATGTGTACAGATTGCAGGGCCATCAACAACATCACTGTAAAGTATAGGCACCCCATTCCTATACTTGATGATCTGCTTGATGAGTTGCATGGTGCCAATATCTTTTCAAAAATTGATCTTAAAAGTGGTTATCACCAAATCAGGATGAAAAAGGGTGATGAGTGGAAAACTGCTTTCAAGACCAAGTTTGGTTTGTATGAATGGCTAGTGATGCCTTTTGGGCTCACTAATGCACCAAGCACCTTTATGAGGCTTATGCATCATGTCTTAAGGGATTTCATAGGTAGATTTGTAGTTGTTTATTTTGATGATATTTTAGTGTATAGTAGGAGCCTAGATGATCACTTAGGACATCTCAGACAAGTTCTTTCAGTCCTTAGGAAAAACACCCTCTATGCAAATATAGAGAAGTGTACCTTTTGTGTAGATAATATAGTTTTCTTAGGTTTTGTAGTTGGTAGAAATGGGGTCCAAGTGGACCCTGAGAAAATCAAGGCCATCCAAGAATGGCCCACCCCAAAAAGTGTGGGAGATATTAGGAGCTTCCATGGGTTAGCAAGCTTCTATAGAAGGTTCGTTCCTAATTTCTCTACAATTGCATCACCTCTCAATGAGCTGGTGAAGAAGAATGTGGCATTTACCTGGGGTGAAAAACAAGAGCAAGCCTTTGCTTTGCTCAAAGAAAATCTTACTAAGGCACCTGTTCTAGCTCTTCCTGACTTTTCTAAAACTTTTGAGCTAGAATGTGATGCCTCTGGAGTGGGAGTTGGAGCTGTATTGTTACAAGGTGGGCACCCTATTGCTTATTTTAGTGAAAAACTACATAGTGCCACCCTCAACTACCCCACCTATGATAAAGAGCTTTATGCCTTAATAAGAGCCCTCCAAACTTGGGAACATTACCTTGTTTCCAAGGAATTTGTCATTCATAGTGATCATCAATCACTTAAGTACATTAGAGGGCAAAGCAAGTTAAACAAGAGGCATGCAAAATGGGTAGAGTACCTAGAGCAATTTCCATATGTTATCAAATACAAAAAGGGAAAAACAAATGTGGTAGCTGATGCCCTCTCTAGGAGACACACATTGTTTTGCTCCCTAGGAGCTCAAATTTTAGGATTTGATAATATTAGGGACTTGTATGCTTTAGATGAACATTTCTCTCCCATTTATGAGAGTTGTGGGAAAAAGGCCCAAGATGGATTCTATTTGGCTGAGGGGTATTTGTTCAAAGAGGGAAAGCTTTGCATACCCCAAGGATCCATTAGGAAATTACTTGTGAAAGAGAGCCATGAGGGTGGGCTCATGGGCCACTTTGGGATAGACAAGACCCTTGTCTTACTCAAAGAAAAGTTTTATTGGCCCCATATGAAGAAAGATGTCCATAAGCATTGCACTAGGTGTGTGGCTTGTTTACAAACCAAGTCTAGGGTGATGCCTCATGGGCTATACACACCCTTACCCATCCCATCTGCACCTTGGGTAGACATTAGTATGGACTTTGTCCTTGGGCTTCCTAGAACCCAAAGAGGTGTAGACTCTATCTTTGTGGTGGTGGATAGGTTTAGCAAGATGGCACACTTTATACCATGCCACAAGGTGGATGATGCTTCCCACATCTCAAAACTCTTTTTCAGGGAAGTTGTGAGACTCCATGGTTTGCCTAGGACCATTGTGTCAGATAGAGATGCTAAGTTCCTTAGCCACTTCTGGAAAACCTTATGGGCTAAGTTCGGAACTAAACTTCTTTTCTCTACCACTTGTCATCCACAAACTGATGGGCAAACAGAGGTAGTGAATAGGTCTTTATCCACCCTTTTAAGGGCTCTTCTGAAAGGCAACCATAAGTCTTGGGATGAGTATCTTCCTCATGTAGAATTTGCCTACAACAGGGGGGTTCATAGAACCACCAAGCAGTCCCCTTTTGAGGTTGTCTATGGGTTTAATCCCCTAACACCGTTAGACCTCATTCCCCTCCCACTGGACACTTCTTTTATACATAAAGAAGGGGAATCTAGGTCAGAATTTGTAAAGAAGATGCATGAGAGGGTTAAGAACCAAATAGAGAACCAAACAAAGGTGTATTCAACTAAAGGCAATAGAGGAAGAAAAGAGCTAGTTCTTAATGAGGGTGACTGGGTTTGGCTCCATCTTAGGAAGGATAGATTCCCTACTAAAAGGAAATCCAAGCTTAGCCCTAGAGGGGATGGACCTTTTCAGGTTTTGGAGAGGATCAATAACAATGCCTATAGGTTGGACCTCCCAGAAGAGTATGGAGTCAGCACCACTTTTAACATTTCTGATTTAACTCCTTTTGCAGGTGGAGCTGATATTGAGGAGGAGGAACTAACAGATTTGAGGTCAAATCCTCTTCAAGGGGAAGGGGATGATGCAATCCTCCCTAGGAAGGGACCAATCACTAGAACCATGAGCAAGAGGCTCCAAGAAGATTGGGCTAAAGCTGCTGAAGAAGGCCCTAGGGTTCTCATGAACCTTAGGGTAGATTTCTGAGCCCATGGGCCAAGGTTGGGTCCAATTATCTTTGTACATATTAGACTAGGATGTCATTATATTTGGTCCTTGTATATAGGGCTCCATATTGTAGGTAGGGTACCCTAGAAATATAGGATTTTTCAGCCCTTGTATTTTTGGGCACCTAGACTAGTTTTTGTATTAGGGGTAGTTTTGTAATTTCACATGCACTAAGTGGATATTTGATGTGTGTGGTTGGAAATAAATTTAATTGAATTGGTAGAAGCCCAATCCAATTAAATTTTAGAGGGGGAGGTGAGCATTTGCTTACTACACCCCATTGCCACATCATATAGTCACACTTTGTGCATGTCCTTCATGCTTTTCATGCCTCATGACACCTAAGCACACTTAGTGGAGAATCTTGTAATTGATCTTGGATTAGTGGGCTGAACCATAACTAAAATTCACTAATCATAATTAGTGAAATTTTGGCTCCAAAGTTTGGCTCCACAAATTCAATTTCAAATTCAAGTGAAATTTGAATTTCCCTCCAATTTTGTGTGACACTTAGGCTATAAATAGAGGTCATGTGTGTGTATTTTTTTGAACTTTGATCATTTGAATATTAACTTCAGATTTCAGAGCTCCTTTTGAGCACAAAATTTCGTGCTCTTCTCTCCCTCTCCCTTCATTCATCTCCTTCTTCCTCCAAGCTCTTATCCATGGCCTCCTATGGTGGTGAGCTTCTTCTAGACTCATCTTCTCCTTGAAGTGGCGTCTCCTCTCTCTCTTCCTTCTCCATTCCGCTGCCATTTATCTTCCAAGAAGCAAAGGAATCCATTGATGAAGAAGATCCTAGGCCTACAAGCTCCAATGGAGCTTGCATCACAAAGGCTATCATCCTTACTGGGAGTCACAAAACAACTAGGGAAAGGAAAGTATTTGGGTCTTCCCTCACTCATTGGAAGAAACAAAAAATAGCCTTCAATTTTATAAAAGACAAGATCTGGAAACACATCAAACACTAGTCAAGTAAGCATTTGTCAAAAACTGGCAAGGAAATCCTCATAATACCAAGCTATTCCATCATATTGTATGAGCATTTTTCTCTTGCCATCAACTTTGGAAAACTATATTCAAAAAATGATGAACAACTTTTGGTGGGGTTCTAAAATGGCAGACTCAAGAGGGATCAACTGAATGAGTCGGGACAAAATGACAATGAAGAAGGAATATGGTGGAATGGGTTTTTGAGACCTCCATGGTTTCAACCTTGCAATGCTAGGGAAGTTAGGTGGAAATTGTCCACTGATCATGATGTTATGGTTACAAAAATTTTCGAAGCTAAATACTTTCCACAAGGTGGATTCTTGGAAGCTTAATTAGGGCATAGTCCAAGTTATGTCTGGCTTAGCATCCACACTTCACAGGTTTTTCTCAAGGAAGGCGTCAAATGAAGGCTTAGAAATGGTGAACATATTAATATATGGTCACAACCTTGGTTAAGGCACCACTCGTACCCTTATGTCACAACACAAACTCCACGTGGCCTTGAACAATTAACAGTTGGGTCCCTAATTAATCATGCACAATCTTCATGGAGGCTGAACATCGTTCACCAAATCTTCAACCAACAAGATGCTTAGGTTATTACATCCATGCCCTTGTTGAATGTAAATTTTTAGGATGGAATAATTTGGAGGCACAGTCGTGATGGAAACTACACTATAAGGTCTGCTTATCATCACCTCATGGAAGTCATAGCTCCTTGAGATGATCTTAGAGTACCTGAGAATTGGAAACCTTGTTTGGAACCTCACTGTCCCACCTAAGATTAGTTGCTTCCTCTAAAGACTTCTCAGACGTAGCCTCCCCATAAGAGTTTGACTTCAATCTCAGGGTGTTGCTTGTTCAACCTTATGCAAATACCGCAATACCAATTTTGAAAACTCTTGGCATGTGCTATTTGGATGTGAACATGTTATACAAGTTTGGTGCTCATCAAACCTATGTAACATCATCTCTGATCAAGTCCTTCATGTGACACCCTTTACCCCGACATACATATAAATAAGAAAAACATATAAAAATGTGAAATTAACTAAAATGATTTGATTCAATTAACATAAAGAGCTCATGTGGGTAAAAGGGTCACATTTTGCTTTACTCTTACCAAATAAAACTTATTAAAAACATTCAGCTTAGAACAAGGCCGTCATATTTTACAAAGGAAATTTTGTTAAATAGTAGAATAAAATAAAGTAAAATAACATCATGAAATTGAACTAAAAATTCATGCCCCAATGTCACATCCTATCAGAGCATTGTGTCCCAACATCCTCTAGCATGAGATTCTTTAAAGTCATTCACCTAGTCATCTGCTCCCATGAACACAAGGTTCGAGATCATCATAGGATTCAAACACAAGCAACACACAGGGAGTGAGTTATCATATTTTTAAATAAAATAGATAAACAAAGATATAATCAATATAAATTATAGAAGTATTTATAACATAACTCAACTTAATACAATCCATGTTACTTCACCATTTTATCATTTAAAATTCATTTTTCAATCACCAATCACGTTACATATGAATCACACACTTGAGTCAAGACCTAACAATTCACAGATGTTATGCAACAATTATACTAAGACTCAAGCCTATATGCAATGTGGTACCATGTTAGTGAAAAACAACACTAGGACGCTTAGGAGTATATAACAAGACACGCCACACAATGGGTATGTAGGTCACTCTCACTAAGTAAAATCATAAGGTAACCAATTAGGGTCACTCTATTTTTTTAGAATGCTCCAATCATATGGGATCAATATAGGCTTAAAGGAGTACTCAAATCGAGTGTATTTACCCCCAAGGCGTAGACTATGAAGAATTCGTTATGGTCTCACCTTCTTGATTCAGGTCCAACCCCTGAAACAACTTTTGCATGCAGACATTGCACATGAATTATACAATACCCATGACCTCACACTTGTTTTCAAAAACATTTAATACATTGCGCTACAATTTAATATCCCAGGTTCCTAACTTGGAACCCTATACTTTTCTTTTAACACCTCATGCATTACTTTCGTTTCAACACCTTGCGCATAAACATTTTTCTCAAGGTAAACACTAGTTAGATTATTGTATAATTCACAACTCACAACACAAGTAATTGTCACATCAAGTATTAACCACACACTTATTTACAACCATATCTCATGTTCAAAATTTAATATCTCACAATGTCATAATCCACCATCACATGTTTACGTGTATCTTGTAAATTAACACATGTTCAATTTTGCACTTATACTTAATCTCAATAACAATGTTATAATCTCAAAGAAATATGTTATCTCACAATTTATCACATTCATTTTATCACTTATACACAATTTCAATCACAATTTCATGATATCAATATAACAATTTGTCACGCTAAACTAGTAAATCTTATCCAAAACATAAATAAATTATACAAAAATGTTTCTCACAATATGGGGAGTAAAACCCCTCAAACAATGTCACATAATCATACAAGAAGAATTACAATACAATATACATTTCAAAATAAACCTCAATTTGATCCTCAAGGATCCCTACATGTGTTTATTCTAACCCCAATGGCGATACACTCATCCCTTACCTCTAAGCAAGCTCACATGTGTAGTCCTGTAGTGATAGCAGCATCTCTAGTGGTTCCCAGAGTTTTCTCAATATTTTCCTCTAGTTTCTTTGCTAAAGTTTCCAAGCGTTAGAGAGAAGGAGAAGGGATTGAAACTCCATTCCACTGTCATCGTGCGAGGGGTATTTCTCTCACCACAAACATTATTTCGCAAATATCAATGGTGGGGATATGATAAAATGCATTCCAAATATGGTGTCCGAATTTCACAATGATCTAATGGTTAAAGAGTTCAGGATCGTAGTTTTACTGGGATAGATTTGGGTGTATGCGGGAAAAACAAGGAGCTACGTGCGAGGGACATTCCCCTCACCATAGACATTATTTTAAAAATACCAATGGTGATTATGTGAGAAAATAAGTTCTAAACCTGGTGTTCAAATTTCACGATGATCCAACGGTTAATGGGTATGAGATCGTCATTTTACTAAGACAAGTTTGAATGTATGCAAGAAAAAGAGAGAATTTTGGGAGAGGAAGAAGGAAAAACAAAATTGAGAAAAAAGAAAGCGTAGAGACATATTGTCAAGTTTGAAAATGGACTTAATATGTCTCTATTTATATCTAGAGTACTCAGGGCCTATTATTTACTATTTTTTTCTTTATTTTATGATTTTATAAAAAGAAACTCTATTTTACTCCCTCACTAGTAAAAAAACACCCTTTTACAATGCAACTTCGACATCGGTCGTGCTACACCGTCTTAGAAAAGTTGGTGGTGGCAATTTTGTAATTATCAATTACAAAACGATGACGGTCAATTGCAACCCATCTTTGTATGCTTGATAATGGGAAATCAACGATGTTGATGAATACCACTGTCGTTGAATGCAAAGCACATTTTTAATCCCTCGTGCATGAACTGTGTTGTGTCCTACCTCACAGAGTTGCTAATCTTTCCCCCCAACTGAAGAACACATCCATCACTCCCCTACGCGCCCAGGTCAAACATTTTTATCCTCCATTATCACTCCATCACCTCCCCCTAGCTCATAAACTGCTCGACGTCTAGGTAAGACATTTTTGTCTATCATCGTCACCTCTAAGGTTAGTTTTGAGCCTTTTTTATCGCATACAAGTTGCATTTCTTACGAGGTTGAATGGGTTATGAATTTCTACGGGCTAAATACACCATTTGAATGGGGTTTTTTGAATGTAGACCAAAATCATATTTACGTTGTATTTCATGGTATTTCAACTATGTATGATAATTACTGAATGATTCATTGAAGTATTTTAGTTACTAACTTACTGGTTGAAGACCATAGACTGAAATTTAATTTTTTAGTAATAGAACGTGGTTACCTCTATGGTTTCTGAGCTACAAAACTTGTCAACCTCATATATGAGATCCACTAGAATTGGTTGTTGTCTTGTTTAGTAACAGAACATGGTTACCTCCGTGGTTTGATAGAAACAAAACATATCATAAGAACTCCCAAAACCTGGTGTTATTGTTCTTGCTATAATGTGGGCCAACATTGAAACCAATTGAAGGAATGTTACAACTGAAGGCTATTTTTTTCCATGTTGTCAATTATCCCATGATGTATGCTTTGGCATAAAAGTAGATTCACTGTGTATAACATAACAGAGAGTAGAGTTGATAAAAACTTTTTACATTCATGGATATAAATGTTTCACCCTATTGACTTCTATTTTCCTCTTAAATATGCTTTCTCCTTGTTGGTTTAGCATAATCTTTGATCAAAAACTGTTCTCAGTGGTAGATATTCTCATATTAATCTCTCATCCCTATTCATGTATGTGCTTTATTAATTTTAGTTAGATTGGATATTCAAACTTGTTGTGATTCATGTAAATTTGTTGACTCATTGCTTTAGTCCATTTCTCTATTAGCTCCAACAATTTCAAACTATTCTTTGTAATAACTTTAAATAATCCCAACATATACCAATTTCTAAGGTGTAATACATACTAATCTAGAGAACCACTGTAAAAAAATATTTGGGGAAAAGATAAACAGAAAAAAGAAGGAAAACATCATGCTAGTTCCCTAGCTATATTTATTGATAAATTGCAACTCTTGTGTCAATGCAGGGGATTTTTTATAATACTTATATTGTGAGCCATTGGTACATAGTTTGGTGCTTTTCAAACTACAGCAAAACTTGGTATTGTACAATTCTTAACTTATTCTCATATGTTATGAGCTTAGTTTCATGGTTGCACTGGTTGATTTGGAAAGCTTGCTTACAGATAAAATATGTTGGTCAGGATGGTCAGAATATTTCTTGTAGCTAGAGCTATAGCTGTTTGTTCTCCTTGGGACCTTTTGGTTAGTATTTTCATTTTAATATCATAAGAAATCTATTTAGTTAAAATTTGAATTTAGTGAGTGTCCCAACATCCAAAACTTGTGTATTTCCGTACAAGTTCTTGAGTTGTGTCTACAAGCATGAGATGTGACATTAGAAGCAAAAATTGATAGAAACCATTTTATTTTGTGTACACAAAAGAACATAATCGAAATATGTTTTCATTATCTTAATTTTTTTATATATAAAAAAATTAATACATCTAAACAAGTTTCCATTGTATTAAACTTTTAGGACTTATTTTCATCAAGATTATTTTTTTGCAAGAAAAAAGTTGGAGAATGAGAAGATAAATGTTAGTTACAGTCACATTTGGGTATGAGCTTATGTCCAAGTCCACTTTATTGTAAAATCCCAAAGTTTCTTAGGTATTATTATTTTTACTCCCTATTTTATCTTTAACTAAAACATTTTTTTTGTTTTTTTATATACAAAATAAAAACTAGTTGCTGTCAAAAAATAAAAATAAAAATAAAAATATGAAACAAAAATACACAATGGGGATGGAAGAAGTAAGGAAGATCCACATCAGGTGCAACTATTTTCGTGGGTGTAAATCTGATCTCCTGGTGGTCTAAAAAACAACAAGTGGTAGCCCACACTAGCACAAAAGTAGAGTACAGGAGCTTGGCTCAAACTTCAGCTGGCATCCTGTGGCTTCAAACCTTACTTCAAGAACTTGGTGTTCCTACTTCCAAGCCTCTCATTCTCTGTGATAATCAAAGCGCTATGGCACGAGCACATAAACCTATTGTTCATAGGGAAAAATAAAAAATTTGGAGATCAATCTCTTCTTTGTAAGGGAAAATGTTCTAAGCAACAAACTCTGTGGGTCACATACCAGCTCAGGGTCAGTGGGCAGATCTTCTCACAAAGCCCCTCTCTTCTACCAGATTTCAGTTTATTAGGAACAAACTCAAGGTGTTTGAGCTCCCTGAAGCTCACACATCTTAAGTTTGTCGGGGGTATGTGAGTATTGTACTCGGTTATGTGAGATTAGAGTGTGGAAGTTAGTATTCCAGCTGTCAAGTGACAGCTGGCAGCTAATTGTTAGAAGCTTGCTCTGCATGTTGTACAAACTTGCTCTACAACTCTCATAGGTCTCTATAAAAACTATAATGTAACTGAAACTGTTTGGGAATGAAATTAAATCTCATAGTTCCACAAAATTTATGCAATTCTCTTTCTTTCCCTTAGTCTATATTTCTCTCTCCTTCTATTTTGTAGTTTCAATTCATTCCTAGTAGATGTGATCCCTCTCTTTTTGTGTACTCGAAGTCAGAATCTATAATGTATAGTCTAATATATGTAGAGGATATCATAGTCACTGGAAATGACTCTAAACTGATTTAGAAACTAGTTTCTCATCTTAACAACCTATTTTCCTTAAAAGATCGTGGAGATCTTGATTATTTTTTGGGAATTGAAGCAGCTAATCAAGTTGATGGCTCACATATACTTACTCCATCTAAGTATATGTGTGTTAGGGATCTTCTAGCAAAGACAAAAATGGATGAAGCAAATCCTATTGCTTCTCCTATGGTTGGAGCTTGTAAACTCTCTAAATCAAGCTCAAAAAGATTCTCTGACCCTACCCTTTATAGATTAGTTGTTGGGGCACTTTAGTATGCCACCATAACAAGATCAGAAATTAGTTTTCTGTAAATAAAGTGTTCTAGTTTATGTCAAATCCTTCAGAAGAGCATTGAACAACTATGAAGAGAATTGTCAGATATTTGAATGGTGCTATCAATCTTGGATTAAGATTACAACCTTCTACCTCTTCAAACTTCTCTGTTCAAGCATACTGTGATGCTGATTGGGCTTCAGACCCAAATGATAGGAGATCAACAATCAAGAGTAGTGATTTTTCTAGGACCTAATCTTGTGTCCTGGTGGTCTAAGAAGCAGAAAGGTTTGGCTAGATGTAGGCATCGTCCTTGAAAGCTTGCTTTCTAAGACGGTGCTTACATAGCCACCGTCTTAGAAAACTTGCTTTCAAGGATGGTGCCTACATAAGCACTGTCTTAGAAAGCTTGTTGTTTTCTAAGACGGTGTGTTCTTACCCGTCGTTGAAAGGTTGCTGTTTTCAACAACGTTAGTTTCTACGATGATCGACGACCGTCTTTGTATGTTGTTTTCGACCGTCATAGAAAACGATTTTTTTAGCAATGTCTATCAAATGAATAAATAAAACATTTTTTTTCTAAGGACATATATTTATTTTATTTACCTTAAACTATTATTTTAATTAATAAAATTATTTCTCCTTATTTATTTAATTATAAAAATCTCATTATTTTTCTAAAACTCTATTTATTTTTAAATAAATTTTTTTAAAGTTATTTTACAAAAAGATAGGGTGTTACACTTCAAACTGAAGATATAGTAAGTCTAGGGTTTAAACTTCATGAAAATCTGCCTTCTGAAACTGAAACCAAATTCCAGTGGTGCTATATGGTGTATATGGAACAGAAGAAATGAGAAAACATGGGAGGATAAACAAGTGGAGTCGCACATCTCGGTGAATATTGCTATGCAGTATTACATTGACTGGAAATTTTCTCGTAGACACATTCCTAACTAATCCATTCAGCAACACCTCAATCTGTAAATGGCAGATCGAAATGGCAACGAGGCTTTCTTAAGTAACATTGACGCCTCAATCTTCAACGATAGCAACACGTTTGGTGTAGGCATCTGCATTTGAAAGGAGAAAGGAGAATTCTACAAAGCAAGAATAATGTTTTTCGATGGACTTCCAGAACCCAATCAAGGAAGTGGAAGCTAGGGGATTGTATCAAGCACTTAAATGGACGACATAGATGAATATAGAAAACATTGAGTTTGAAATGAACTACAAATCAGTAGTTGAAGCCATGATCATTAAAAACCCTAGAGGCTCTCTTGTTTATCACTGTATCTTAAATAATTGTAAAGCCTTCCTTCCTTACCTTACAAACTATTTGGAGAATTTTAACTGGAGGTAAGCCAAATCTTATGGCCCACACTCTAGCGAGGGCAGCAAGATACCATGCTAACATCCAAACTTTTGAGCAAATTCCAACATGTATTTATTCTTAGATTATGAATGAAATGAAGTAATCTTATTATTTTAAAAAAATAATTAACAAAAATTTATAATAATTCATCCACATTATTATTTAATTGGGCTAATTAAATTCCTTTAGAATTTATTAAATTTAAATGACACAACACAACAGACCTTTTCTCTAATGGAAAAATATTTATTGTCAAATTAAAGTAAATTTTTTCTTTACTATATGTGCGTCTTTGGTCACACGATTATGCGATAGAATATTTTTGAGTTAATTAACTTTGATCTATATTATTATAAAGTTTTTATATAGTTTTTTTAAAAGAGATATTTTAATATTGTTAACTAATAGAAAATTATAATAAATATAACTTTGAAATTAAGTATATAGTTATTGTAAAAGATTAAAATCAATAAAATATTTATCATATATGATAATTAATATATGATTGAATAACAATATACTCTAATTAATTTTTATTTTTATTTCTACTTGTATATATTTCAATGGAATCATGGGCTACCAGACCCGAAAGAAGAAGAGGCATAGGGCTTATTTCAAGGTCTTCTTTTGGATTTAAATCGGCTATCAAAAATTTGGTTTTTGAAGTTGATTGCAAGTCAATGGTGGAGAATTAAATTGCCGGCCGCAAGAAACACTGATTTGTAAATAATCAATTTTAGGAGCAAGGAAATCTTATGATATTTCAAATAGGGATGACAAAATGAACCCGAATTGTACGAGTATTCTCAAAATTATCTGCATGTGGAGAAGATAATTATCCGTTTATTAACACTGGAGATGGAGACGAGTATTTATATGTAATTTTTTGCGAGGATGAGTGTTGGTATGGGTAGTATAATATCCACCCCACCTTGTCCTACTCCGCAAAACCTACAACCCACAAAGCTTGCATTTTAAACGGGCTTGTTTTTTTGAAAGTGTATAGCTTGCGGGTTTTGTAGGCCAGCTCACATTCACACACACACACAACTTAAAAATTGTGAATTGTTTAAACAAACCATTTTAAATGCACATAAATACAATACATATAGGTAATATCAACTATAAAATACTCAAGTCTAGATTAGGTGAAGTGTAAAGTCTAAATCCAAACAAGTCCAAGTACAAATAATATAATACAAATAGATAGTTTATTAAATTTTTAAATAACACATCAAATAATTATCAATCTTCAATGATAATGTTTGGCTTCATCCTTGATGTAGTTAGTTACTCCAATTTTCAATCTCTAAAGATTTGTTCACTTCTTCTACAATGATCAAGGCTGATTAAAAGCAGCAAGACATGTTATGATTCAAAAGGTAATCTCATATCACATAAGGTAATTAACACGAGAGAACCCATACTTAGGACTTATGAGTCAACCAAAGCTTTTAGGGTAACTAAAATGACATCTTAATAAGTTATGATCCTAAAAGTAGAAAAGAAAGGATATTCATCTCACATTATTGAAGTCAATAAGGTACTCAGCAAAAAAGTTGAATAAAATTGAATGGATTCAAAGGAAAGCTATAAATAAGCCTATAATGAATTTATCATCGAAACTGTGCTAAGAGAATTCAGTAATTTGTAATTGGCCAACCAAGATAAATTATTGCACAAAATACAGACTATCATATGAGATTTATATGCACCCAATTATAAAACTGTAACACATTAAAAATTGATCTAGTAAAACTTGAAGTTACAGTCTGATTGGATGGAGAAATTTAATAGGGTAATTCAATTTTTTTTAAGGATTTTAATTATTTTTCAGTTAAATAAGGTGTTTGGATAAAAATTTGAAAAGAAATTGAAATTTTAGTATTTTATTCAGGTATTTTAATTAACTTAAATATTAGGATTTTAAATTCTTTCAAAAGAATTTGAAATTCTTTTGTGAACTTAGGATACAACAAGTTCTCTCTCGCTCCTTCATTCTCTCACTATTTCCTCTCTCTTGCAACAGTTTCTCCTCCCGCACTATTCCGAGAACCTTCGCACTTGTTTAGCTGTCGGCGGCGGTTTCTGGTGACTGCGTCGGAAATGAAGAAGAAAAAGAAGGTGATTGTGTTAGGATATGACAGGTTTTCTCTCGCTCCTTCATTCTTGCAATAGTTTCTCACTCTTCTCTCTCTCTTGCAACAGTTTCTCCCTCCACACTTGTTTACCTGTCGGCAGCGGTTTCTAGTGACTGTGTCTGAAACGAAGAAGAAAAAGAAGGTAATTTTGATTTCTGGACCTACTGATTTTGGCAAGAGTCGCCTCGCATTGGAACTCGCAAAGCGCCTCAATGACAAAATCGTCAGTGCCGACTCCGTCTAGGTAATATGCACATTCAAACAAACATTTTATTCAGCTTCTTCTTGTGCTTTTGCATTGCGTATGAGGTGGCAGTGGTACTTGTAGGGTTTTAGGATTTTAATTTTAGGTTTCATTGTCTTGACTTTCAACTAAAATTGTTGTTGAGCCAAATTGTGGATAATTAAGTTTGTTTAGCTGCTGATAAATTATTATTGTTGTTGTTGCTGATAAATTTTTATGCAACTTTTATTAATTAATGATGTGAGCAAAGGTAAATTCACACAATAATAGTAATGTTTATTGAAAAGTATATTAAAATAAAATAATGTTTCTGGTGAATTAATGATGTGCACATTACAGTGTTTCGAAAGTTGTCAAAATTCATAACTTCTCAACATTTTAAAAGAGCATCCCGTTTAGATGATAATTCTTAGATTTGTAGCTAAAGATCTGATGCCGATTAGCTTGAAGGAGAATGCCTTTTTGTCTATATACTTTTCATTTAGCTGGTTCCTATTAGAATCTTCGTGATTGTTATTCTTCTATTTGGTCTCAATATAGATATACAGTGAACGCACTATTGTATCACATTGAAAATACTTTTTGCTAGCTATGGATACACAGAAATGGAAGCTTTTAATACGAGACCGAGGAAGATGGCCCTTATGTAGTTTGTTTAGTTGTGCTTACGTAGGAATATGATCACACTGATATAAAATCTAGTCATTTGATTTTTTGTTGTTGTTGGATATACTTGTGATTTGCTATTGTTTCTTCTCCGTTGTGAGAAAAATTCTGCACTAACCATTAAAAGAATAATTTTAGTGAGTTAACGAAGTTGTGGCTATTAAATTGCAATATTTGAATTTGTGGAGGATGATTTAGACAATCATGTGGATATGAATATGATTATATCACCATGCATAACAGAATTTAATGTGATTGTAACAGAGTAGTGGTTGTCTTGGACCCTTTAATAACTTGAAACCCCCCACATGCATGCTTGTTACCTTGAACCTTTTCTCCTCCTCCTTCCCTTTTGTGTAAGCACTTGTTGCATGAATCAGCACCATCATAGGTCCTCCAACTGCATCATAGCGTCTCATTGGATCTCTCAATTGGACAACCAACACGAGTGTCACTTTTTCTTATTAAAAAATAAATATTTTATTAAAAAAATTGTTTTATTCAAATATCAAATTTTAAAAAAGAATGCATTTGATTATTTTATCAAAATAAGAAATTTTGAAAATAAAGAAATTCAATTTCTTTATCCAAACACAAAATTTTGAAAATGAAGAAATTTAATTTTTTATCCAGACGCAGAATTTTAAAAATGAAGAAATTTAAATTGAAGCATTTGAAATTCTTAGAATTTCCAAACACACTCTTAGTATAATCTATAGTGTTTAAAAAGGAATTGAAAATGGAGAGCTTATAAGCTAGAACTTGTTGTTTTTTTGCAAAGAAGTGAGACTGTGAGAGAGAGAGACTTCGAGCACGAGGAGTGACAATGTGATGGAGAGCAAGGTTGCACACTGGAGCTGTGGAGGTCATGGCAGAGTGGGGGAGAGCAAGGCTTAGGCTATTGCGGACTATGGTGAAGAAAAAACAAAGATAGGGAATTAGGGTAGGAAATCTGTCTTGAATATATTTTTAGTTTTAGGGGTTTTAGTTTTGCTAAAATAATCCATGTTTGCTAAACCACACATTATTTTTTTTTGTTAGTAAATGTTAAAATACCTACGGGCCCGTGGGTAAAACCCATTTAACCCATGGATTTTGTGAAGCGAGCTAAAAAGCCTATTTTTAAACGGGCTCAAAAAAATGAGGTTCATATACCATGCGGGCTGTGGATTTTGTGGATAGCCCATGGGCCCCAGCCTGTTTGCTCAACTCTACCTGCATTATATATATATATATATATATATATATATATATATATATATATATATAACATATTAAATATTAATATATTAAAATATATTACTTAACTAAATAATTAATATTACACATATATTTTTCTATATAAAAATTATATTTTCCTAATTTTATGACTAACAATAACAATTTAACATAGAATAGTGAATTCTAATTCAATATACCTTATATTAAATTTGTTTCATATTTTATTTAAGAATATTGAACTACTATTTATTTTTATTTATAAACTCTTGAATTTGTTGACAAGTTATTTTAATATTGGCTTCAAATTCTGAATGATATTTTGTGTGGTGCTTCAGTTAGTAGTGTAGATTTGCACCTATTTAATGACTTATCATCGTAATTTGGATGATTATATTTGTAATGTTTATTTATGACTTAAGCTTTGACAAATCAATGTTATGTTTGCTTGTTTTTAATACTACTTTCTGTCCTATATATAAGAAATAAAATGCAATGTTTTCTTGGTTTTAATTATAAGAAACATAAGACTACTCTATTGTTAAATTTTCTTTTTAACCCTAATTAATTATGAGGTCTATCAATGATATGCACTCATTTCTCCATGAAAATGAGTGCACTTATGGAGTTATCAACAAAACAATCTACACTCATTGGTTAAAAAAAATAACTTTGAAAAATAATCACCTCTTAAACTATTTAATGTCGTGGGTAGTCTTGAAATAAAATAAAACCACTTATATTATATTAGTCTTCATGAATTAGTTAATTGCTTCTTAAGAGTAATTTTTCAATTTACTTGTAGTAATTTTTATAATAAATATTTTTTTATTGATTTATTAACTTTATAAGTGTGGGTCATGGGTGCGAGTCATGGGTATATACGTACCCATCGAGTATGGGGATTAAGATTAAAGTTGCAACTTACATGAGTATGGGACTACGTACGAGTATTTTTTTAAAAGGTGGGTATGGGGACGAGTACTATAGGATGCTACCCATTGTCATCCCTAAAAGAGGCTTGCCGAGTCCAAGTGGTACATATGCCCCCCAAGCTCTAAAGTTGGTTGTAGGAACTTTTGTAAAAAAAATATTTGTAGTCCTCTACTTTGATATTGTTATCAATCAGTCGAGTACGAGTGGTTCTCATTGGTCTTAGTTGTAGTCAAGTCTGAGAGGGGATATCCTCTTTAGCCAAGTATTTAGCTTAGTTATAAAGGGAAATAAGAGTACTCAGTCAGGGTCAAGTCTAAATGGTGGAGTATTCAAAGTGACATCTTGTCAATTGTTACTTTGTTCAAATGTATTAAATGGTGTTATACATTTTCAAGGAAAGTGTAATGGTTACGTCTTTTCTTGTCAAGATGTTTTTAGGATACTTGAGGGTCATCATCCATTTGGCCCATCGAATAAGGTATCTTTGTTTTGATTAATGAAATAATAACACTTTTTTTTAAAGTGACCACTTGAAGGCCACATTTCCCTATTTCACATATCAAAAGGTTGGGTGGTATTTGACTTTGGGTCCCTTGAACCAAGTGACATTGAGTAGGTCCCAGTCGTTAATTGGTCGAGTTTCTTATCGAGGGTTCTTGTCGATACTAAGTAGTACACATCCCCCCACCCCCCCCCCCCCACCCCCCCGCCCCAAAAAAAAAACTTTGACTCAAGAGAACTGTTACAAGTAGAAGTACCCTACCTTGGGTTCCTTGAGTCGAGTGTTGGTCATTTAGCTCGTGCTATGATGTTTAAGAGGTCAACCTTAAATGCTCTTAGGGTCAATCCTAGATGTTGAGTAAAGGCCATACTCATCTTGTTGTGAAATTGAGCAAGAATGCTAGATTTGCCAAACCAAAATGCCAAAAGGTCAAATCAAGTTAGATGAATGGTCAAATTGGCAACTAGGTAGGTCTGGTCAAAATGTTGAATCGTACCTCGACTAAATATGCATGCATGCTTTTATCAACTAAGTACCATATAAAATTATCTAATTTAATTGATTAGGGAATGATTGGTTGAGCCAAGGGGTTCATAGATCCTCTTCGGTCTATCGAGTAATTGCAATTACATCAAGCCTAGGGGTTCTTAGACCCTCTTCGGTCTATCAAGTAATTTCACTCCTCAACTTGTTTAGCTGGGAGTCTATTATGTCGAATAATCTTGGAGTTTCTTCGGTCTTGCACAATGGTTGTTTTGACTCTAGAGAACTTGGATTTCCTAGTCTATTTGATCACTTCAAACTCCAAGTGCCATCATCCTTCAATCTTTGAGTTGGGGAACGCTTAGTCCAAGAAATTGATAAGTCTACTATAATATTCTCGGCTAGTCAGTCTCAATTTAGTCAAGGTTTATTTAGTCCAGATGACCAGTTGTTCTACTCAGATTTAACATTCTTAGCCAGTCGGTCTCGATCTAGACGAAGTTTGTTTAGTCCAAGAAATCGATTGGTCTGCTTGAATCTAATATTTTCAGCTAGTTGGTCTCGATCTAGTCAGAGTTCGCTTAGTCCAAGAAGCCGATTGGCTTACTTGGATCTAATATTCTCATCTAGGTGGTCTCAATCTAGCCTTAGTCTAAGAAGTCGATGAGTCTACTTGAATCTCATATTCTTGACTAGTCGGTCTCGATCTAGTTGGAGTTGACTTAGTCCAAGGAGCCAATGGATCTCATAATATTCTTGACTAGTAGGTGTCAATCGAGTATGAGTTTATATAGTCCAAGAAACCGATTGATCTACTCAGATGTAATATTCCCGACTAGTCAAACTCGATCAAGTCAAAGTTTATTTAGTCCTAGTAGCTAATTGGTCTACTTAGATATAATATTCTCAATTAGTCGATCTCGATCTAGTCTAAGTTTATTTAGTCCTATTAGTTGATTGATTTATTCAGATCTAATTTTCTTAGCAAGTTAGTCCTAATCCAATATGGATTCGTTTAGTCCAAGAATTTGATCGGCACTTGGTCCTTTATTGACACAATATGATAGTGGCATGCATCAACATGTTCTTTGACTATTAAAAATTATGGTATATCATACATGTACTTTTGGCGTTTGGATTTGATAAGTGCCATAAAAAAGGTTAATTACAAAAATAGTCTCCCTATTTATCCCAACTCACCAAATCGGTTTCCATACATTTTATTTTATTATTAGAGTTCTCCTTTTTTTTTTCAAATTGACTATTTGAGTCTCCATAACTAAATTTGAACATTGATTGTTAACAAAAAACATTGATTATCACATGTCATTATGTAATTGGTCGTTGACTGTCACGTGTCATTAATTAGATAATGACACATGACAGTCAACATTTTTTTGGTTAATAGTCAACGTTTAATTTAGTCATGAGGACTCAAATAGCCAATTTAAAAAAACAAGATTATGATAGTAAATTAAAATATAGGAGAACTAATTTAGTGTGCTCGAAGTTTTTTCCATCTTTCGCATGTATGTGCGCATGTTGTGTGATATTACAGTCCAATGAGAGATAACTTATAAGAACATGGGAAAGAGACTCTATATGTCGGCGACACCTTGATTAAAATCAATTTTCGGTGCAGACTTCTGAAATTTGTCATCGTCAAATCATCTCGATCTCATTAGCAGATTGAATTCGTGATTTTGTAGTGATGCATGGGTTTTACCATTCTAGATACCACATCCCCGAATGTACCTGTGTCTCATTTAAGCTTACACAGGAGGTTCATGTGTTCATAAATTCAATTGCGTGGGTCTCATTGCTTTTTGACACTTTTTTCAAGCCCATATAGCAGTGGCAGAAGCCATGATGTAATTGTAGCATAATAATACTGGGTATAATCCTTCAGTCATATGATGACATGGTTGGACATGATTTATTTTAACACCATGATTTGATGCGGATTGACCTATACGTGGCTTCAGTGCTTGAATTTGCACAATAGCATAACATGTCATGGTATTATAAAGATGTAGTATGGCATTTGAATTAAGGCATAAGTGTGTTTCTTTACATAATTAAGGCATTGAAATCCATTAAGCCTTTACACAACCACTACTAGGAATTTGTGTTTTTACGACATACATTAACTACCTTAGAAAATAAGAATAAGGCGGTAACATTTTTGTAATTATTTCACCGAAAAAAATCTTTTATGATGCATATTTTAAGATAGTTATTGAAAATCTCTTAGAATGTGTGTTGATCATAAAAATTAGGATGGATTTTATCCTTATCTCAGTTGAGTTTAAAAGCCCAATGTATGAGTCCACGCGCGCAGCCAGCAAAAATCTCTCGAACTCTTGAGCTTCTACGCAACAAGCTCAATCTCTCGAACTTTCACGGCCGCCCTCCATCAACAAGTTTGCCTTCCCTCGGTGAAGAGTTCTGTCGCGTGTGAAGCCCTCCGTCGAAGTGCATCATCTCTCTCTCACTTGCGGCATCGTCTCTCTCATTGGGCAGAAACCCTAGGCCCCAATCCCATGAAGGATAAGAAGTAGAGGCTCCGCTTAGTTCTGTTATGATGTAGAGGCACGGTAACTCTCTCTCTCTCTCACTCACTCACTCACTCACTCACTGCTTTGATTTTGTGTTGATGATGTTGCAGAAGAAAAAGAATGGCGGCAGAAACGACAACAACAAGGAGAACGAAGGCACCACCATCATCGTCGTCTTGAAGGTCAAAACGGCAATAACATACCTCCCGTATGTTATTTTCCCCGTTTCTGTTTGGGATAAGACTTCTCATTTCCTCTATATCCTCTCACCATTATTGCCTCAATTTCATACTTTCTTTCATGATCACAGTTTAAGGACTGCAAATTCTCTGCTTCTCTACACATGGAGCCGGTGTCATGTGCTAATTTCTCTACACATGGAACGTAGACGAAGAAAGAGTAGGAGGAATAGAAGAAAAAGAAGTAACAGGAGCAGGAAGAAGAGAAGATATAGCGATTCAGATGAGAGAGAAGACAGGGAGAGCGATGACTCTGATAGCAGTGGTAGAAAGAAGAAGAAACGATCTTCTTGGGTATGACATTAGCATCTACATACATTCTCTGTGTATGACATGACAAAGACATAGTGTTGTGCCAATTTGATCACGTTGCTCACTTATTGGCAAATAGGGTGGTTTTAGACCGTGTACCTCTATCGAAGATTATTTTTAATTTTCTTTTGTACATGATATGATATGTATACGTCAATATATTAAATTAAAAATTATCATAAAATATATTGCATAAAGATGATTTTTTTATTTATAAAAGTAAGAAGAAATTTTTTGTTTAGATAACTACGATGAACAATTTATTTGAAGTAAAATTACTATTTAAATTGTTATAGTTAAATTATGTTTTTTATTTTAATAATTGAAATATATATATATATATATATATATATATATATATATATATATATATATATTACGGTTATCTCTTTCCTGATTTAAATAATTTATTGATTGTTTTATTTTGTGATAATAGAACATATAAAAAAAATATAACAAATAGGTCATTCGTTTTCATGAAAATATGGAGAGATTTAAACTTAACTTATCACATAAAATATATAAAATATAACACACGGTGATCAAATTTTTTATAAAAATAATTAAGAAAATTACAATGAATTCCCAAGGATAAATGTTTTAATTAAATAATTTTTGCTGATCAAAGTTAATATTTATTTTACATAATTAATATATATTTAATTGAATAAAGATTTAATCACTCATTTAATCTCTGTGATTAATAAGTGAATTTTTAGTCCCTGAAATTTATCTTTTAATTCCTAAATTAAAGTTCATTCCATTAAAATTCTTTAACTAACAAAGGTAAAAAAAATTAACAGAAACTTTTTGGGAATTAAAATGTAAATATCATGAACTAAAAAATTCACTTATTAAACTTCAAGTACTAAAAAATTCACTTATTAACTATAGAGACTAAAATAAATAAATTTAAAAACTATAAAGATTAGATGAGTAATTAAACCTTGAATAAAAAAGTCAAATATTAATATAATCACTATTATTTTCTCCACGTAAAATTAGTGTCTGAAAGTAACTTTTTAAACACATAAGTATTATTTTTTCTTTTTCTTATTATGTTCTCAATTAAATAAATTATTTGTGATTTTTTATCTGGACAAATTTTAATTTTTTTCTATACATTAATATGTATATGTCAATATATTAAAATAAAAATTATATATAAAATATATCACATAGGAATGAACTTTTTTATTTATAAAAATAAGTAAAAACAATTTACTTAATTTACAGAGATAAACATTTTACCTGATGTTACATTAATATATAAATTATTATGGTAAAATTATATTTTTTTTATGAATGTACAAAGATAAAAAAGTATAACATATTATATTACATACAATACAAAACCAAAAAAAAAACTTAAATTGGTGAGTGATAACCTAGTGTAGTGCATGGTTGAACGAGTCAAAAACTAGTATATATTAGATAAACAGAAGGTTTACATAAAAAAAGATAGGATATGAAGTAAGATACTATACGCCACCCAAGCAAAAGGGACCATGTTAACAAAAAGGAAAGTCCCGCTGTATAGGGAAATCAACAATGTAACAAAATCCAACTAAAACTGTCCATAAGAATTCTAAAGGTTGAGAACACCAAGAATAGAAAGAGAAACTCCGCTTAATCCTCTTTTTGTACAACAACCATTGCCAAGATAATCTCTATATTTGTCCCACTATGCTCTCAATATCAAAAACTAGTATATATTAGATAAACATAAGGGTTACTTATGCTGTAATTTGTTATACAAGATTGTGTTTAAAATTCTGGCCAATCGTATAGTCCATGTGCTTGAGACTATTATTGGAGAAACTCAAACTGTCTTCATTAAGAACAGAAAGATGATGGACAACATCTTCCTAGTTCAAGAGATTTTGCGCAAATATGCACAGAAAAGATCCTCTCTGAGATGCCTCCTGAAAATTGACTTGCATAAAGCTTATGATTCCATTTCCTGGGAATTCTTGGATTGGATGCTTAAGTCCATTGGCTTCCCCGCCCAGTTCTGTACTTGGATCATGGAATGTGTTTCTTTCACTTTCTTTAGTGTGACAGTCAATGGATCCATTTATGGCCACTTCAAAGGGCAGCGAGGTCTTAGACAAGGGGATCCTCTCTCCCCTGATCTGTTTGTACTTTGTTTGGAGTACTTTTCCAGAGATATGAGCAGCCTCAAGGATGATGCCAATTTTAAATTTCATCCCAACTGTGCAGGTATTCAACTATCTCATTTGGCTTTTGCAGATGATATTATGCTTCTATCTAGAGGAGATATCCCTTATGTGTCAACTATGTTTGTCAAGCTTAAGCACTTTTGTAAGGTTTCAGGACTTTCCATCAGCTCTGATAAATCTGCCATATACTCATTCGGTATTAGGTCTCATGAGCTTTCTCATATTCAACAGCTTACTGGATTTAGCTTGGGTGGCTTCCCTTTTAGATACTTGAGTGTTCCCCATTTATCATCTAGATTAAATGTATGCCACTGTGCTCCCTTGCTTTCCAAGATTAGTGGCTTGATTTAGGGATGGAGCAGGAAGTCTTTATCTTATGCAGGTAAGCTAGAGTTTATCAGAGCAGTTATTCAAGGAATTGTGAATTTCTGGATGAGAATTTTTCCTTTGCCTCAATCTGTTATGGACCGGATCAACGCTTCGTGCTGTAATTTTCTGTGGGGCAAAGCGGATATTGGCAAAAACAAGCCATTGGTTGCTTGGTCAGTAGTTTGTTCTCTGAAAAAAGAAGGAGGTTTAGGCCTTTTTAATCTCAAGGACTGAAAACTTGTGCTTCTTTCCCGTATCCTGTGGAACTTTCATTGTAAGAAAGATTCTCTATGGATTCGGTGGGTTCACCATTACTATTTCAGAGGGAGTGATGTGTGGAATTACAATACTTCTTCATCAAATTCAGTTTTGATAAAGAGAATCATTCAAATAAGGGACTTTATTATCTCCAAAGAGCTAAGTACGGAAGAAGGTAAAAAGAAGATTCAATCTTTGGATCACCAATGAACAATTGCTTGTTGGCAAAGTCTATGAATACATTAGAGGTGCCAAACCTACTGTTAGTTGGTGTTCTGTTATATGGAACCCAGCAATCCCCCCTAAGATATCTTTCATTCTATGGCTTGCTAAAAGGAACCGGCTGCTTACTCTTGACAAAGCTGTTTTTTTGAAGAAGGGTTCTCTCTGCCTTTTATGTTCAAATGAGGCTGAGTCAAATGCTCATTTGTTCTTTTCTTGTAGAAAATCTCTCCAAGTTTGGGCTCATATTCGTGATTTGGCTCCTTTCCGCAGACGTTTCACTTCTTTGCAGCTCATTATTGACTCTTTAATTAGGGGCAAATCCACATCAGGTGTTCAAGGGAAATTTCGTTGTCTGGCTATAACAATTATAGTCTACGGCATCTGGCTGTCTAGAAACAAGCTGATTTTTGAAGATTATCAATTTTCTGTAATAGAGGTTATTAGCAAGATTAAGTTTCTTATGTATAGACAAACGCACCTGTTGCATTTGTTTTAACATCTTGATATAGACCTTATTGTATTATGGAGACTTTTGATTTTCTCTAACTACGGGGTATGTCCCGTTTATTGATGTATCATTTTGGGTTTAATATAATTTACATTTTTCTAAAAAAAAACATTACTTAAAAAAAAAGGATATAAAGCAAGATACTATACGTCACCCTAGCAAAAGGGACCATATTAACAAAAAGTCAAGTCCCGCTGTATAGGAAATCAACAATATAATAAAATCCAACTAAAACTGTCTATAGGCATTCTAAAGGTTGAGAATACCAAGAAGAGAAAGAGCAACCCCGTTTAATCCCCTTTTTGTACAACAACCATTGCCAAGATAATCTCTGCATTTGTGCACTATGCTCCCAATATCAAACGGAGCCCTCTCGTTGGAGAACTTAATTAGTTAATTATTTTTATCTTATTAATGAAAATATTTAATTTTATAAACAAATGTATTTTAAATATGTGTAAAAATAGAAATAATTTGTGTGAATACACCAGGAGGTACCTTACTAGTTTTTATATAAAATCTACTTTTTTAGTGTGATTTCATCTCAGTTTAAAATTTAAATTTAATGCTCCTTCATATTTAAAATAATATTAGATTATTATATTATATTAATCAACATCCCTCCCCCATACCTTCGCATAGCGAAGAGCCTCCGGGCAATGGGGTACGAAGTTTTTATTATATTATATTAATATTATGAAATAATACATTTTTACCCTTTCGACCCTAAGATCTCGAGCAACTTAAAAAAGTTTCTTCAACTTATAACACTCGCATAACTTGTGGAATTCTGTACCCTCACGGTCCCAAGGACATCAGTCGGCTTCATCATCAAGCATCTTAATCATAATTATTAAACTTGTTAATCCTCAAATCATGCTAGCTAGAGAATCTGCACTATAACGAGGCATTAATAATACACATGATCAACAACTATAATGACTAATTGCATGATTTCCTCAATCAATATTCCAATCAGGCCAATCCTTATAAAAGTCACTCAAATCATACCTAAATAATAAGAACGAGCTACTCCCTACCAATGCACATTTTTTTCCATACACAAGCACACATCAAGGGATATCTCATATATGCTCATCAAAACTCATTCTTTTGAGCCTAAATTGACTAAAGTATCAAAGCTTTTACAGGTTCCTCCACCCAATTTGTACTCGTAAATAATTTCCCGTGCATTCAAGTGGCATTAACGGAACATTGGTAAGAACACCACATCACCATCACAATTTTTTTACACTATTGATACATCACTTATTTTCTCATATCTTATTTAATTATCAATAAACATAAATTATATGGATGCATTTGATATATACTAGTTTATTATTATATCTACAAGTTATTTTGGTACATGCTTAACAATTAA
This sequence comes from Glycine soja, assembly GCF_004193775.1. Lineage (NCBI taxonomy): Eukaryota > Viridiplantae > Streptophyta > Magnoliopsida > Fabales > Fabaceae > Glycine > Glycine soja. The sequence goes on along the minus strand of NC_041012.1, from coordinate 11,925,693 downwards.
CACCACAAGTACATATACAATGAATTAGTTATTCCTAAAATTTCATAATTACAGTATGTATATTTAAATATATACATTTTATTTTAATGTTTAGTTAACTTAATTTTAACTATGAATAACGATTGACACAGGTGACAGTGTCTTATGTTCTTCAATTAAGTGGTCTTGAGTTTATATCCCAATTAACCTTGGAGATGCTTCTTGCGGGGACTACTAAACCAATCGTTAATGAATCCTAATTAATCCTAATTGGGTCAGCATAGAATAATCATATATTTGGATCCGCATCTCAATGTGTGAAAAAACACGTGTATCGACGTATGAGTGATGCAACTAATATGCCTAGCTTTTAGGCCAACATGGCAACAAAACATGGTTCCAAATATAACATTAATCGCTCACTCAAAATACTGTATGGCTTTGGGGTCGTAGTTACTCAAAATAATTTGCGTCAATCTAAACTAAAAAAATAATTTATTTATTTGGCTGGAGCGCTTAATTAGAAAAGGTGCTTATTTGCTACCGTTGCTAAAAAAGGAGACAAAGGAACATGAAATCTTTGGTGCATCATCACACGTCAACTAATATGAGAATTTCACTATTAATTTTTTAATTTGACACATCTTATCTTTATCTTTAATTATTAACAAACCTGCGAATTTTACTCCAAATTATTTATCCATTAATAAGCAAAAAATTAGGAATAGAATTGACCAAAAAATAAAATTTTAGGACAAAATTTGCCAAAAATTATATTGGTGTAAAATTTGTCAAAAAAATTTGAGAATAAAAAGTGAAATTATGCTAGAGTAAAATTATAGAGAATATAATCCATAAGTTTTTTAAAAAATTAGAAATAAAATACACCAAATTAAATTTATTAGGATAAAATTATAGTTTATTGCTAGCTTAGGTAGCTGGATTGTGCTTCAAGGCATGTCCAAGTGGACCCAATTGTGCGCGCAAGTGCATATGCAAGTGCAACACCGTGTGTTTAAAGTTGACTTCAACGCAAAATCGAGTCCCAAGGATAAGCACATTTGACCGCCGCCAAATTAATTTGCCCCTTGTTTCTTCCGTGTTTTAAATCACAAAATTCTGTGTTGTTTGGTCTACATACTACTTTATATATAGCCCACTTTTTTTAAGATCAATCCAAACAAAACCTCAAAATCTATATAATATAATAACCGCAGAAACTTGATAACATAATCATTTAGTCTAGCGTACACAACTAAACTTTTTGAAACATTTCTTCTGAATTTTAGTTGTCAACACCACCCATTTTTAAAGCTTTGAAGCATCATCATCGCTGTGTTCTAGTTAGCTTCCAATAACTAATGGTACTTTTGACAGAGAAACTTGCAAAACGTTACTTCAACTTCAAGCTGGAGAATCGCCACCATGCCATTACACATCCTCAACCAGAGGAGTTATCATCTTCACTTCTTGCGTTTAAATCCTATGTGTCCAAATCAATTGACCAATTAGCATTGGATTTGAAACCTGGATCAGAGACCTTGTCCTTGACATGGTTTGGAAGGTGTTTTGACCTCTTGCCCTTAATCAACAAGGCTTTTGCAAAGCTTGTTGCGGATATTGACTACCCAATGAGTAAATGGGAGATTTTTTCCATTGAAGGGTACTACTTGAGCTACACCTTGAGTTTGCTAGAGCTTCTGAATTCCATTTCTTCTTGTTTTTCTCATCTTGGCCAAGCTAGCCTTTCTCTGGTTCATGGTTTGACCCTAGTGGAGAATTCACCTTCTTTGGCTACAAAGCCATATCTGAAAGCAATTCAACTTCAACAAGGGTGTTTCAGCACCAACTTTGGTCAAGATCATGATGACGAAAAAAGGGTTTTTTTCTCTGGCAAGGAGTGGATGGTTCATGAGGCTGTAAAGGAAATGAGGAGTATTGGATTCTGGGTATGTGGGGTTATGTTGTCTTGTTTATATGGTGATGGTAAGCCATACATGGAGCTGAGAAAAATTGCTGGAGGGTTTGATGGTGGTTCTCTAGTTGCCACGCTTGATTCCAAAATCGGTGAACAGTTGATGAAGCAAAGGCCAATCTTCAGTGAGATCAAAGAGGTAAACAATGCTGTTTCTAACCTTCTTGTTGCTTCTGATGAAGTGAGACATGATGCAGCCAAGGAATTGCAGACAAAGCTGAGTGTGTTGGAGAAGCTATCTGATGATATAAGGAAGGAGGTGGATAATCTGTTTGCCAATGTAATGACTCAGAGATCCGAATTAATTGATGGCTTTCGGCTACAGAAACAGCCACAAAAATAAAGTGTCTGACCATATATATTATGTATAGATCAATAGTTTTTAATTGCTTTTGTATTGTTTATAAATTGTATCCAGTCATGTAACTAGTAATACCTAGTCCTAGTGATTATTTGCACAATTAGGAACATATATAATGAATAATAAAATTATGGTTCTTCATATTTTCAGTTGACAACCTATTCATGATTCAAAATTATGCAACTTTGTCAACAAACTTAATACGGTTTTTTTTTTTTTTTACTTTCACATGTTTAGGAAAACTTATCTCCCACAAAATAATGGCTTTTCTTTTTCTCAACAATTCTCTAAACAAAACGATTTTTTTTCCTCCCCTATAAGACAAGGAAAATGATTCCCCTTCCATGTCACTTGTCCCTCCATATGAAAAAAATAAATATCTCCAATTATGCATCAAGGAGAGAAAGGACCATTACACTACATTTTTAAGCATAATTAAACATTTTACTTTAAATGTGGTTTTCTTCTTGTTCACATGGCGCGCAGACTAGAAACAGCAGCCCACGCATTACAGGAAAACTGAAAATAAGCAAGTTTTTTTTACCATTGCAAGTATCTGTTTACATACAAATTGTAAAGACCACGGAAATGTATAATTGCCTTGCATCATTCAGCAACCAAGTTGGTGGTTGCACATGATTAGGACAGAAAGAAAACATAAAGATAGACTAATGTGGAACAGTAAAATAAACCTAAACATTAAGACAGTTAAATAAATAAACCAAGTTGGTGAAATGATGGTATAGGCAGCTGCCACCAAGTTGGTGGTTGCCCATGATCAAAGAAGAAAACATAAAGAAAGATTAAAGTGGAGCAGTAAAAAAAAACCTAAACATTGTCTTCATAAGACCTTTCACAGTTAATTAGGCCAGAATTTGGTAAAAATGGTCAATGTGCATCTTGTCAATATTCTAAAAGAGCCAAATTCCAATTTATAACTTGAGAATCACTTTTGGTCATACCTTTTCTCCCTAATCTATATTGTACATAACTACAAATGCAATAAATTAGTCTGAAATTCTATTTTCCCTGTTGAAATAAGAAAATCAGAGAACTAGGCTGAGTCATTTGAAAAGGTTTCTTTCTTGGGGGCCTTCCTCTTGAACACCAGCAGGCAACCTACAGAATGAGACCAGAAAAGTCGGGAAATGAACATAAAATAGGAGGAAGATCCTTCAAAACTTGCTGTGTGCTTTAGTACATTCAAATCTTTTAAGGTGTGTAGCTAACTAATTTATCTAGGTCTGAAAATGCTCTAGATAAAAAAACTGAGGGAAAGAGGTTTAATTAATAATGGAAAAACTAATGCAAGAAAACTTGTTGAATTCAAATATATATGCGACTATTGCAACATAACCCTATGCAGAAGTCATGCAAGGCACTTGTTTTGTTAATATAAGCTGAAAGCAAAAAACACTGACAGAATTGATCATGTGTGGCTTCAGTTGCTTGAGACTGTTTTTGACCCAAATCAACTGTTTTTGACCCAAATCATAGGGAAGGTATTTTATCCAGGAAAATAAATAAAAGTATTGTTTTCAGTTTCACACAGCAAATGTAGGCCATCAAGATCTTACGCAACTTATTTTAAAAGTGTGGTAATTGAAAAACATAGTACCCCAAATGAAATGCTGTATCTGAACTCCCTTTCTCATTTCCACAGTTATTAGCCAAGTTGAGACATCTGGCGCCAGTATTTACAAAAGTATTCTTTCTTTCAGTATGTTGGTATTGGAATGGGACCATGCTTTCTGATTGTGGAAACAGACACCGAAGCTCCTCAATCTATAACATGATATAGACAGAAAGACAAAGCTATTAGTGACATACATCATTCAAAGACAAGAGATGCTGGAAGATCAATATTGCACATTAAGAATAACAAGTGAATAATATTTGCCTGTCTTCGCAAAGTTTCATTCTCCAACATAACCCGCTGTTCCTGAAAAAAATAAACCAAACAAGTTACTATGACAAAAGGAACATATACCTTTTTCCTTTACTACGAAAAAGTAATTAGTATATTTCCAAGTTATATTAAATCCTCAAATTGATACACATTTCAGTTTTATCCACAAATTTCTAAACACTAAAATCAAATTCTTCAACTGCACATAAGGTCTAACATGCTGATCTGGTGTAGTTCATAAATATCATGCTGATCTGGTGCAGTTCATAAATATCTATTATGAAATTCTCTGCTTCTTCTGAAGTTATTGATCTACCTATTTCAGAAATCATATCTTCCATATTGAGAGAAATTACACATTATCTTTGCTTATAGAAATACCAACAAAAATACATTTATAAGATTTCCTTTGAGAATAACAATTATCATTGAAAGGGTTGATTTCTTATTTACAAATAGTCAAATATTCACTAACATGATGTAGGCTGAGAGAGTTCATCATTTGGTTAAATGCTTTATGGGTGGATATCACTATATCAGTCCTATAAATAAGCCATTTTCACATATAATATCAAATTTTCTTGCAAATTCTCCTAGGTTTGTGAGGTCCATTATTATAACTTCCTAAACCTAACCTCTGATTCCAATATACCTGAACTCTAGATTGCTCTAGTTGCTCCATGAGTAATTCCTCCTGAAAGATCAAATGTTAAGGGTTGAACATTGCTCTGAACAGAAACCATTAATTATGCTCTATTGGTGACCCTCAATGAAAAGGAAAAAAAAGGAACGTAGTGAAGGGGAAGAGGGATAAGTGAGACCTTTCTCGCCTTGACAGACAATAACCCCTCATTAAGTTGCTGCTCTAAATTTTGCAATTCCTTTAAACCCAATCCTGTCAGATCCTTACCCACCAACTGTCTATAGTCACAAAGGTAAAGTATTCATAAGTTGTACTGCTATCGACAGAAAAAGAAAAGGAGAATGCAAAATAACAATAATATAAAAGAAATTTTCTAACAGATTGACAGAACACATACAATTGCTTTGTTTCTAGCTTTTCAATTTCCTCTCTTAGAATCTCCACCATCTTAGAATCTTCCTTCTAAAGAAAAAAATATATTAGTAAACATAATAATCCCATAATGAAACAAAGGAGAGATGATAACAACGAAGTACCTAATGAAAGAAATTTTAAAAGCAATGCAGGGAAAATAATATTTACAGCTAAGATAACCAAACTACCAAATAGATTATCTACAATGGCAATTGAATGTCAAGACATAAAACAAAAAGTTGTACTTATTTTATATCTTAAAGGTAGAAATTGGAGACAATACCGTACCATGAGTCACATGGCTTAAGCATCTTGAGTACATCATACAAAACAATGGAGAAATAGAGGGAGGTGCAAGCCATAGGATTCAAGCATGGTGGATAAAATGGAGGAGTGTATTGTATGTATAATATAGTACCTGAGTTAATGGTTCTTACTTCACATCTAATCACTAATTATAGAGTTCCAGTTGGGGTAGTGTGTTCAAAAATTACCAGAGCTAAATCGATCATTTACTCTTTGTGATTAGCTTTCAGAATATACTATAAAACTTCAAAATAACACCATACTGAATGTCTATTGAGGGATATAATGCAGCATGAATGCTTACTTCTAGAGAATACTTGTCATTAATCAAAATAATGATATTGACAAGACAAAAACACAAGAATGTCAAGAAATAATCTAAAATTGCCTATCACATATTGCTATATTAATCATTCAAAGAAACAATCATTGAATTTCTAAAACTGAAAACTGCCGATTCTTTATAGTTCTTGGCATCACAAATCCTTGGATCTAAGGTGAAGTACCAACTATTGCCTGCCACAATGTGGTAACAGATTCAAGTTTACCCATTGAAGTCAAACGCAATCCTTGTGAGACTGATCACATATTTGAGGCATGCTAATAAAACACCAAATGAAGTATGTATATTAATATTTAATATGAGATTTAAGTTCCACTTATTGAACAAGTTTATGAATTATTTAAATCAGAAAAGAGATTAATTTAAAACTAGACCTGAATATTTAACAGGCAGAAAAACATAATCTAACAAGTGCCTTTCACAGGATCTATTGTCCGTTATATGGAAATATAATTTACAATTAACAATGCAGCTCCAAAACACATAATTGATTGAAAGTTTGTCTGAATCTTAAATAAGGAAAGAGTTTAATGTCTATGCATTGATGGTGTAAAACAGTTTTACACCATCATCCAATCACAAATCACCGTTTGAATTGCTTTAAGATAATTATTTTAAAAGTCAACTAACTTACCATACATGGTGGGTTGTGATTGGATGACTGTGTAAAACTTTTTACACTGTCATTGTGTAACCCTTTTTCTCATAAGGAAATCATGTACAGACTTATAAGAAGTACTGCATATGAATTAGCAGGTGATAGAAACCAAATTTACTGTAGATATGTAGAAAATACTCAGAATCGTGCTCTGATTATATTGGAAAAAATTCAAGTCTCACATCGGCTAGAGATAAGGGCAAGATAGAATATATAAGTGGAGGACAATCCTCACCTTATGAGCTAACTTTTAGGATTGAGTTAGGCCCAAACTCACATTCTAAGAGGGTAAAATGGAAGGTTTAAAACCTTAGAATGAAAGAAAACAACAAATCAGAGAAGGAAAACTTCTCTGCCCTGTGGCAACAGCCAGCCCAAAAATAAATGATTGCCTGCCTTCATAGGCCAGATTGTTAAGCTGTAGCTCATTAGGTTGAATATTTCCCATCTTGCCCTTTTTGTACCATAGGCCCAAACCACTTCTTCCTTTTCTAGCCTTCCACCATATATCTAACAGGAAACCAAAGTGAAATTCATTTTCGGCAAATAAATTTTTTATTTTCCCATTGACAATTAAATGCTTGTGCTATAATATATTGTCAATTTTATGATAAACAACATTGCAAAAAAATAGAATGCACAATTCAAAAACAACAACAATCAAAGTCTTTATCACTGCATAGGGTCGGCTACATTTAAACAACCCCATTGTGTACTGTCAAAAACCAATCTTTCAAAGGGGCCATTCAGATTAAGGTCCATTTTAATGGTTTTAATGAAGAGTTCTGTTTGGACTATAAATAAAGCTAATAAACTTGATAAAAAAAAAATATATTTCTTACGTGTATCGAAAAATGCTCAACCTATTTCTAAGACAGTGAAACCTTAATGAAGGTTAATAGGAAAGAGGAGTAAAAGAGAGTACCTGTGTCATAATTTCTGCTACAGCAGCATCTGTAGAACCAAGGCATTTGTTGTATCTTGAAAGTGTTCGCTTCATACTGCAAGAAGGATTTGTAAGTATACAAAATAATATAGTTTGTAGGAAATGAGCCAGGGCATTTTCCCTCCCATGTATGAATTTGATAGGACAGTTATGTATTGTGTCTTTTGGCAGTTAAGCATTTGCATGACAGCTATTGTATTGTCTTTTTTATATGTGTTGGAAAAGCCACATAAATTGTGGTCACCCCTAAATAAAGGGGGGTGTTGAAAGTCCCACATGACAGGTAACCGTGAGCAAAATGGGACATGTTGAAGTCCCATATCGACTAAAAATAGTGTATAAATTATATAAGTGGGGAGTAATTGTCACCTTAAAAGTCAGTTTTGTAGGGTTGAGTTAGACTCATAACTCACTTTCTAACAAGATGTATATGGCATGGCCTGGCAGTTTCAGTATTTTGTCAGTAGTTTGTATCAACTACCAAGTGAGTTTGAGAAAGACTGTCTGTTAGCTTAAGCCTGTGTATTGTGTTTAGACTATAATTCTTATCGTACTGTTTTGATCCATCCATCTGCAACATCACACAAACATACAACACATGTTTCTTTAACATTGCAGTCTTGCATTTCACCAGGGGAAACATTAGTGAAAGCAGTATTATACAATCACTACTAATCTAGGAACTGAGACCTGTTAGACCAAATAAAATCATTTACCTTACTTTCCTTCAATTTATCCATTGACCATCATATTAATTTTATAAAATCTTTTATATACTCAGCGCCTTTGACATAAAGCAATAGATTCTAGAAGCTTGTATAGTTGTATAAACTTTAGTATTTTTAATTAAATCATATATACAAAATATGGTGAAATTGAACACCAGACAAACTAATTTTGAAAATTTCAGCTGATTATTTATATAAAACTAATACATAAAAGTGAAAACAATGAACAGTCAAACAGGACACAATCCATTAGTAGGGTTGCCCTGAACAGACCTGAGATAGACAGTGACCCCTGACATATTTCAACAAGTGCTGAACAGTGGATAAATGAAGTTCATAGATACAGAATTGTTGGAGCAATGATCCTCAATTACACACAAACCAACAGAAAATTTAAATTTTCAACCTTTTACATAGTTGAAATTCACTCCAAAACCATAACTTCCCTGATAAGATAACCATGTAAAACAGATCACACACACACACACAAAATGTTCAAAACCATAAGTTAATATTTTTTTAGTGCATGCATCGGGGTAGACACTAAAACACAAAAAAAAAAAAAAAATAATTCAACTGGGAGAAGGTTTTGGAAGTGAAACATTAGCGTAGGTGCGAATGAAAAGAATTTTTTTACTTTAAATGTGGTGGGTCTTTTTACTTTGTGAAGACTAATAGCAAATATTTTTGGGTGTTAAGTTTTTAATTCCTAAACTGGTTGAATGCCATTTAACTTTTTTCCAATAAGTTTTTGTTTGATTGATTAATGTCTTTTAATTTTTTTCCATTAAAGTTTTTAGTCTTTAGACTAATGTCCCTTTTTCCATTAAGGTTTTGGTTTCTAAACTTTGAAAAAAATTTAGTTTTTTATCCTTAAAATCTCGTTAAATAAATAAAAATAATCAGTTCAAGTTTTTGTTCATATACTAAAAACTAAAATTTCTAAAAATCTAAGGACCTTAATCAATCAAACAAAACTTTAAAGCACTAAAAACCCTAATGAAAAAAAGTTGAAAAACTTATGATCAGTCAAACAAAACAAAAGTTTAAGGATTTAAATCTGAATTTTAAAAAAGTTTAAGAACTAATAATTTAATTAACCTAACATTTTTTTTTCTAATAGACCTAAAGGGGAAGTTTTAGTTGTTTTAGCTTGTGTCAATCCCGCGAAGAGCCAATAGATAAAAGTAAGAGGACATGCAAGGGTGTTGGAAAACCCGAGGGGACGCACCCGGAACTGGAAAACTCGAAGAGCTTGCCAGTGTTGGAGAAAACTATGACAGCAACCTCGGCGTCACAGAGAATGGAAAGTTCCTGAGCCTTCTTGAACAACCCTGTTCTCCGCTTCGAGAACGTGACTTGTCTGCTGCTAGCATTGTCGATTCTTTTGATCTCGATTTTCCCTCGACCCATTGGCTTTATTTTCTCGCTCTCTCAGAAATGCGCAAACATGCCCAACTGAACGAGGAATTAATTAGAGGTGGTGGTGGTGCTTTGGGAGGAGAAGCGAATTCAGGGTTGAAGATACGAACGAAGACACTAAGTAAGTAAGACCCCTTTTACTGAGAAGACGAAGGGGTTGTTGCGATTTGCGAGACTGCAAAGCGTTTTACCTCAAATAACCAGAGAGGTTTGCTGGAAACGGCAACTTTGCATGGCTCCGTGTTGTGTTCTCTGGGCATTTAGAAACTGTTTCCTTTTTGCCCCCATTTTGGATTTTCCTCTGCACCCGCGGGTCCCACTTTTTTTCTTTTTCTCCTCAATTTCAATTGTTTTTAATTACGGTAGAATGTTTATATTGAGATCTTAGATATTTTTTGGTTTTTTGGTTAATCCACAAATGTCACTTAAGATTTTAAGATATTTTTATTTCATCTCATTTTGAAATCTTAGATCACTTTGTGTAGGTTAAACACGAATCTTATTTTTAAATATTTTATTTAAATTTTTATTAAATTAAATATAATTAATTAAGTAATTAATTTTAATGAAATAAGGAAGAAAAAAATTTATAAATATTAAGAAATAGAAAATGAGCATAAATTTAATTTTTATTTATGAATAAATGCAACACATTAATGCAAAAGAAAAATTAAATTTTATTGTTATTGTAACTGTAATATTTTCAAATATGTTCCACTAAGTCTGTTTAAAATTGTTGATGAATTTGTCTTGTTTGTAAGTATGTAGTAAAGTTAAGAGGAGCATCATGCGATACTTCAACATTTGAAATATCATTAACTATGTGATCATATTCAACATCCACATTACCACTGAACGTATCTCATTCATCTTCGACAATCATGTTATGCAATATAGTACATGCCAACATTATATCCTTCATCGTATCCATGTTTTAGGCACGCGATGGACCACATATAATTGCGAATCGAGATTTGAGCACACCAAATGCTCGTTCCACATTCTTTCTCGCTTCTTCTTGATATTTTGCAAATAATTTTCTTTTGGAACCTTGTGGCATTGGTATGCTTTTCACAAATGTGGCTCAATCAGGATAAATATCATCTGCAAAATAATACCCCATATTATATGGAGTTTCATTAATTGTAAATTGTACTGGAAGAGCTCGACCTTGCAAAACGTCATCAAACACAGGCGATTTGTTTAACACATTAATGTCATTGTTTGAATTTGCAACTCCAAAAAATGCATGTCAAATCCACAAGTCTTGTGAAGCGACAACTTCAAGTATTGTTATGGGTTTGCAATGATCACCTCTACGATATTGACCCTGTCATGCAATTGGACGATTTTTCTACTCCCAATGCATGCAATCAATATAACCTAGCATACCTAGAAATCCTTGTGCATCTCCAATTTGTAGTAGGCGATTGATGTCATTGTCGTTAGGTCTTCTCAAGTACTCTTGTCCAAATATCTCATTGACACCCCTTACAAATTTTTGTAACCATTGAGCTGTAGTGCATTGGCCAATTCTAACGTACTCTTCCACACAATCAGCAAGTGATTTGTATGCCAATATACAAATAGCTGCAGTGCACTTTTGCAATGGCGAGAGACCCATTCTACCAACAGCATCAAGTCTCATTTGGAAATATTCATTGTGATTACTAAGAGCATTGACAATTTGATTGAACAATTGTTGTCGTATTTGGAACCTATGTCGGAATTGAGTCTCTGTGTATATCAAATTTTCTAAGAAATAGTCATTTATCAATTGTAGATGTTCATCTTCACGATTGAGATTAATGACTCTTCTAGGCCTTCTGTGTTGATTGTTGTTGCCTCCTTGTTGTTGCATTGCACGTAAGTAGCTCATGACTTATTCATCACTATCGTCGTCAAGTGTTTCATAATCAATTTGTTTCCAAACTCTATCGAAGTCATTATTTCAACCTATTGTATGAATGATTGATTGCATAAACAAGTGAAAGAAGAATATTGTTTGAAGGAAACTTACAACAATGAATGAGAATTCACAATTAAATAGAAAAATGTACAACGGCTAGTTTCATAACGGATAGTTTTGCAACAACTAGTTTTATAACGGCTAGTTTCACAAATAAAAAAATTAAACAAATTAAAATACGATTACAAATAAAAAAATACAAGTGAAACATGATTCCTAAAATTCAAATTAAAAGACAATACAACAAATTAAAACTACCTAACAAATTAATACTAGATTCCTAGTTTATGCCTAATTATTTTACAAAAGGCCTGATAGTCTTTGAGTTGAGTTTCAGACATTGTAGATGTGTCCTTCATTAGAATGTCGTAATACTTCTTTTTCAATATTTCTCCCTTAAGGTTGCTAGTTTGGTGTTGAGAATATTTCTTTCCCTCATTGCTTCCTCCACGCCAGTCAAGTCCACAGGATTGGTAGATGTTCTTACTCAGACAATGTGTCACCTCGCTCTTCCTTTTGGCTGCCTTTTGTCCCATTGGACGGACAATTGGAGACGGTGTGTCAGCTTCAGCATCTTTGATCGGTGTTTCTAGATTAGATGATGATGAATATGCCCTAAATGTGGAATTCTTCGTCCTTTTAGAGCAATTTTTAGTAAACTGTTGTAACCATTTCGATTAATCTTTCAAAAGTCGCCAAACATGTTCCAAACCAAAATCACTTCCTTCATCTTCCTTCCAAATGGCATATGCATTAAGGATCACATCATTATCTATGCAACCACTTTTCTTCAATGATACCGCTTGCTTGTAATGACCCTTGAACTTTTGCACGCCCGAATTAATTTTTTGCCTTCGTGATTTCAGTTGACTCGCTGCTCTTTCTTGTAGTTCCTCTCGAAAGCTATTGTAATTTGTTGTTACTCTCATCCAAAAATGGTCTCTTGCTTGACCATCACCAACAATTGGATCCATTGAGACATTAAGTCACAAACCAATAAGATGTGTATCCTCTTCAATAAAAAAAAAGAAAAGTCACAATATTTTTTTTGTAGAATACTCTCCTCGTTCCAATGTGATGTTTTCTAGCCCAAGTTGAGTAGAAAATTGTGGAAATTGCGTTTCAACGTCATCATTGGAAGGAGTTTGTGGATCACTAGAACTATTGGGAGGGTTACGAAACATGGAAGAATTGTGTTTGTGGCATTGAAGGAAAAGTTTGAGAATTTTCAGTGCAAGGGGTCTGATTATTTTGCATAAAATTCATTGGTGGTGGTGATGGAAAGTAAGGATAAAATGAAGTAGGATTTTGAGAATTTTGGTTCAAATTAGGAAGTTGATAATTTTGCAAAAAATTGTGATAAGCTTGCCAATTGTACCAATTTGGATCCATTAAGAATGAAACTAAAACATGAGATTGCAAATAAGAGATTGAGAAATAAATGATGATAAGGAGAAATGGTGTGTAAAATATGAACAACATGTATTCAATTTATAGGTTACAAAATATTTATTTTAAAAAAAAGTAGGAACGATAATTTTTTTGAACGTTGAGTGGTCCAACGTTCATATTTTTTTCCTCCAACGTTCATTTTAATTTTTAATTTTTTTCTTCTTTTTTTTCTCTTTTTTCTCTTTCCCAGCTATTCCACTTCCCCTCTCCCCTTCCTCTCTTTTCTTTTGTTCTTTTTTTCTTTTCTCTCTCTCCAATCGTTCCTCTTCCTCTCCAGCAGACTCTTCCACTTCCCCCCTTCTCTTCCTTTTTTTTCTTCCTCTCCTATGGACACTCTTCCCCTCTCCTTTTTCTCTTTTTCCTCTTCCTCTTCCCCCGCATGACAGTTCCTCTTCCCCTCTCTCCTTCCTCTTTTTTCTCTTCACCTTCCCTTCCTCTTTCGTTCTCCATGATGAGACGGTAGTGGCAAATTGACACACCTTCGTCGGTGCGAAGGTGGCATGCATCCATTCAGGTATTTTTCTTCCTTTGCATCTTTTTCTTGTTGCTTCCCTCCCAAATCCGTTAAGCTACTTTTGGGATCTTTAGGGATCTTGTGCAAGATCCATTGTGCCACGCTGGAGATCCTAACTCTATCTCTACAGCTGGATCTTTACAAAAATGGATCTTGAGTGCAAGAACCCACTCTAAGATCGCGCACTAAAATTGCTTTTATAATACTCATACACTTGTCCAATCAATGGAATTAAACCTATTTGATTTTCAATTTTCTTTTATAACTTCATTTATTTACATTAAATATATGTTATGGGATATTAATTCTATTTATTAAGAAAAATAAAACATGATATAAATTTATTACTCCCTCGTCTCATATTAACTGATGTGTAAGAAGAAAAATTTATTCTAAAATAATTATCATTTTAATTTTCCAATGTAATATTAATTTTTTCACTTATATAATTTATAATATTAATGATATGGGTTCAAAAACAAAACAAAAATGAATTAATGATGATAAGGTTAATTTTATAAAGTTACTATTGCTCTATCATCTACTTATTGATTTTTTTTGTCTTTGTAAAACAACCTAAGACGACAATTATAATGGAACATAAGGATTAGATAACATTTTAATAAATAAATAAAAATAAAAATATACATAAGTTTATTAAATTGTGATCATTAATTAACTTTGAATTTTAATAGTTTTTTATACAATTATTCCTTTTAATTTTTAGGAACTATCCAAAATGCATGGTGGAGGAACAGATGGAGTGGAGAGAAGTCAGAAGGAGAGAGATGAGGCGTCGTTCTTTCTCTAAGCATCAATCTACATGGAGGCAATCAAACAAAGTGGTAGGTCGATGGATGGGTCATAAGGACGAGGATGGTCAAGCTACCCTCTTTTTCATTAACTTTTAACCAATTTTCGAGTTAAGAGCATGTGGAATGCATTTCAAAACTTTGGGAAGGTAACAAAGATTTTAATCCCGAAGAAGAAAGAGAAGAGGGGAGAGAGATTCGAGTTTGCGATATTTTCTAAGGTTTCAAATGCTAGATGCCTTGCCCTAGATAAAATTTTCAATTTAGATAGGAAAATCAAGGTGAATACCTCAAACTTTACAAGAGGGGTGTGGAAGTTGACGACAGAGAATTCTCGACTAATCATGGGAAGAGAGATGAGGAAAACAAATGGGTGATATACCAATATTCAGAGAAGGCGGGTCATAGAGGTGCCCATGCACACCTTGGGATCTCTTACACTAATTCCACAAGGAAGATCATTCCAAAGTTTGACACTCATGGGAGGAGAGGTGGACGTTGATTACACTCTAAGGCTGCCAACATAACCTATATGGCGGAAGACAATACACTCCAGAAATTGAGTAAGGCTTTCATGGGTAGAGTTTTGAATCAAGGGGACACTTACTTAACTTCGCAAAAAATTTAATCTAGAGGGGATTTTAGGCATAAAGGCCACCCCGATGAGGTCATCTTTGGTTCTCTTAGAAACATAAAAGGAAAAAGAAGTAGGTGATTATCTAAATGAAAGCATTCAATGGGTGCAAGATTGGTTCAAAGAAGCATGGTCTCATACTGCTATGGATAATGAAAGGCTCATGTGGATAAAGTGTTATGGGACCTCTATTTATGTCTAGGAGGAAAGTCTTTTCAAATTGTTAGGATCTATGTATGGAGAGTTCCTTTATGTTGAAGAACCCATTGAAAGTAGGGAATGTCTTAATTTTTCAAGATTTTTCAATCGTATGAATATGAAGGATCTCGTCAATACTATGATTAGAGTTCATATTACCAAGGACATCTTTGAGATTAAGCTAGTTGAAGAAGAAGTAGAGGATTGTGCAAACCGCCTTCTATGTAGAAAATGTGCAGTTAGTCTGGTGATGAATGTCGACACTAATGACATGGAAGATGACTTCGATGAGTCATTCATAAACGGGGATATCCAAAGGTTTTTGGCGAAGGATTTGAAATTGAATTCAAATTTGAATTTCAAATCTTGTAGATGTTGTGCTTCATACATAATAGACAAGTCAACCTAGTTAATTGCACAAAGAAACAATAAAGCATTGAATATGTAAAGTTTCAGTTTTTGAAAAGAAAGGTTTCATTACAGTGAGTTGTCAGTTCACTATTGTGAAACTAAAATATTTTTGGTTTTTGAAAGAAGACTTTGGATCAAAAATTGATTCAAATAGAGAAAAGTGTTGTTGAGATCAAATCCATATAATTCTTCATATGAAATTGGTTCTTAATCAATTTCCTAGTTTAATGCAACCGAGATCTAAACTACAATGACTAACCTAATTCCTTATTGATTAATACTTGAGTTTCAAGCCAAATACCTAATTCCTTAGATGATTTAGACCTAGAAACTCAAAGCTAGATCAGTGAATCTCTACGGATTTAAGTATTTAATTCATTCCTAACATCAAATCCTTGCACAATTTCAATTAAAATCTAGAATTTGAACTTGTTTCCACACAATATAAATCCCTAAAAGCTAGGTTGATCACTTTTAACTTGCATCTAAATATGAGAAATGATCAGAAAATGGAGAATTAAATACTTGAATTTTACTTTAATCACTCAGTAACTATGAAATTTAACTCATTTGGATCATGAAGGATACAAATATAACCTCGGGAGAGGTACAATAGAGGGAAAAAAAGAAGAGAGAAAAGAGAGAGAGAAAGAGTTCGAGATTCTATTTCCGAAATTAAAAAATGAACCAAAAGTGCTTATAAAGGATGTCACAAGCTCTTTATATGGAGCTGAGATTACATTATTTTTTTGTGTCTTAGAGGAGTTTTGCTGCAGCGAAATTAGATTTATACACTAAGGACTTATGCACTTGATTTTCATGCTTCGCTTTAGCGAATCTCTATTAGTCCCAACTGATCAAGAGTTTTCTTTCGTTGTGGCAAAAACACATCTCGTTATGGCGAGATCATGTCTGTAGCTCTTCATTCTTTAATGATCAAAATCTGCTCTTGTAACATTCAAATTTACACAAAAATATAAAAAACAATCTTTTTTAATTTCTAAAACCATTTTATACAATTTATTAACAAAAACAACAATTATGTACAAAAATTCTAAAGAAAAGCTAAAATAATTGCTTATGGAATAAGGTGTGAAAAATATTTTTTTTAAAAAAAGGGTGTGTCCCTATCCCATTTAGGAAGCCATTTTTTGTACTCAATTAATTCATACAATACAAGTTAAGTCTCGTATCTTAAATTTGACAAAATTTTGACAACTTTTTGCATTGATCTCTAGGCTACATGACATAAAAGTGGTAATATGAAATCCACCATAATCAGTAGTGGATGTACATACATTTCAAGGAGTGCACTTACACCACCTCATTTTAAAAAAAATATATATTAATATCTTAAATATGTTTATTTTGTCCCCCTAATTTTGTATATTTGAATCCCCTATCCCTAATGTTTTACTCCTTTCATGTATTTTTTTATTTAAGTATTTAATTTTATATTTTCCCATTGACTCAATAGAATATGATAAGATAACTATCTTCTCCTATTGTATTATGTTGTTTGTTGCGCCAATATATATGATAATGTTATCATATCTCCTATCTTATTTTTTACCCGGAGAATAAAATGAAATGCAATAATCAAATTTAGGATGAGAGTTAACCTTTACATATTAATCAAGTATAAAAAAATTAATCTTCTCAAACTGTCCAACCGAACAATTCAAGATTCAATACAACAATTAATACATCATTAATCATTGTATTGAATCCTAAATGGGAAACTAATGTTCTCTCATAATTCATAACTTGTATATAAACTAAAGTAATTAATCACACAAATGAGTAACCTCTAAAGCATAAACTAAGTAAAGGATTGTCAAACAAGAGTTGGAAATGAAAATGGAAGAGTTATAAGGGAAATTGAAAGTTATGTGGACAGAGTTTAATTATATTGTTTCTTGACATCAATTTCAATTATCATAATGGATACCATTTCTCATTATCAATTTCATTTATTATTTCTCAAAAACCAATCCTACAACATAACACAAGCCAACATTTTTTATAAATCATGTTTCAATTTTAATTAAGCTACATACACTCAAGCTATTATAAAAGAAAATGAGAAACATTCAATGGTGGAGGCGAGCTACCAATAAGTGCAAGTGGGCGGTGAGAGACAAGAAAAAGGACTCTACAAAAGGGAAATGGACAAACATATCAGAAGAAAAACAACATTCATGTATGTTAAAATTGTCGTGCTACTAGAACCAATTGAAGTTATAAATTTGGTTAGCAGAGACAACAGACAAATGGAAAATTAGAAGTCTTTCATTGTTTGAAACATGATTGAAAAGTTAAATGTAAATATGGCGTGAGAGAAAAATTAAGAAATAATGAAGAGAATTTTAACTTAAATAATTTTTTAACGCTCTTAAAAAGATTTAACTAATAATAATAAAATACTAAAGAGGAAGGGAAAGAGGGGGCAATAGATAGTTTTATGCAAAATATTACACATGTTTTTAAAATGTAGCTTGTGGGCCACCCCATTTTTGCCACCACTGAGAACGTGCATGCTTGCACTACACAAAATAGACAACAATATCAAACAATAAATATATTACTAGAACTTACAAATAACACCTCACTAAGTACCTACAACAATGGTTGACCATAACTACTTGATGAGTCAAAGAAGGATGCAAATACATTAAAGCAAAAAGAGAAGCATTTTCTTGCACAAAAAACACACAAGGCACCAAAATGCATGAAATAATATGTGTGTGTGTGTGCGCGCGCGCGCACGAGCGTGCATGCGTGTGCATTTTTAAGGAACTTACCAAAATGGAAGAAGAAATGGAGCGTGCCTGGATGGTCCATTGTTTACTAGATGATCCATCCTTGTCCTGGATTTTGATGATTACAAAGGTATAATTGATTGATGAATGAGTTATTCTTAAGTGAACAAGAACTATTACATAAATAGCACACTTGGTATTATTTCTCATTCTACAACTCTTATTAGTGCACGTCCAATCACAAGTGGAATCTATCTTATTAAAGATTATATCAAGCATCCAACATGTTAATTAACTTACGTCCATTATTTGTGAAAATTAGTGTTCATACATTGTGTTGTTTTATTTGCTCCAATGGATTTAAATCATTTACACGCTTTATTTTATAATAAGTATAAGTGTCGTCTAACCTTGTATGGATATTCATATTAGCCAAAAAGGGAAGTGCACGAACTTATCTTTCGTAATTTCCTTTTTGCCTATCTTATTGTGAATTGCTAACACTAGAATTTAAGGAATGACATAATAGAAAGGAATGAAAGGAATTAACAAAAATATTCTTCATGGGTCGTTTTCACTAAGGAGAATAAGTACATGCAATTGTATGTACTATATTCTTTCTCTCTCCAACCAAACCGTGACACATAACACTGCCTTCAGCTATGATACAATAGTCATATCAAGAAGCCAGGGTTGATCCCGTGATGGATACTTCACAAAAGTCTATAAAAAGTGATCTAAGCTCTACATTCAAGTTAAGAAAGACATTAATTAAAGAAAACGAGAAAGAGAACTCTGAAGTGAAACTCTATCCAATTCATTAGACGAAATAATCTGCACTTAAATAGTTCATCCTTTGCCTAACAAAGTTTATCTATTTATTCGAGGTTAATTATTTATCCACTCTATTGAGTGGTTTGAATCATTAAATTTTGTTTGTGAAAACCAAGAGTGACTTAGTGTTAAAAAATACATGTGTGTCTTAGATTCAGGGGAGTTTAAGGGTGAGTTAGTAGTGACATAAAGAATACTATTGTAGTCAGTAGTGACAAGATAAAATACTTGTTTGTAATCAAATTTGATTAGTGAAACTCTTTATAAGTTTATAAAGGAGAATTGGACGTAGCTTTATTTAAGTGAACTGGTATAAACTAAGTGTTTATACTTCTTTCTTAAGCTATTTGATTAGTATTCTCTTATGCTTACTTTGACACACTTGGTCACCAAGTGTTTATTTGAAAACCTTGTTTCATCTTACATTAGATAATAGCCATTCATTTTCACTAAAACCATTTTTCACTCATTGGATGACACAATCATAATATGTGATTTTCACATATATGTTTGTGAAAAGTTTTTATTTGCGAAAAATTTATCATATTTGTCTAACACACTATTCAACCCTTCATCTAGTGTGATCTTTGAAATTTCCTAAGAAAGGTGGTGGTGAAGGCAATGGTGTCAATTGTGGAGACAGAATGACCAATGACATCAAGGGGTTCATAAGTGGGTAACCTAACGAAGCAAAACAGAGACATGTATCAATGTTCAACGACGAACATAGAGCGACTAAGACAAAGGAAGAATGAACAAACCTGATGATGTTGCCAAAGTTGAGGACTATGGTGAGGTTTGAGGTTCTCCAATGGCATCTCCGTCGGGGCTTCCTACAGGTCATGACGCGAGTACATTTTTATCGAGGTTTCCTAGAGGTTGTAAAGATGAAGAAAGGGAGTAAAGTTGGACATACAAAGCAAAAAATAGTTTAGAGGAGGTTTTTTGGGAGATTGCCAACTCAGAAGTGATAAGGTTTGAGATTTTATGGGAAAGATGCATGCGAGAGGGAAAGAAGAATATGAGACATTGTGTTTAAGTGTTGCAGAATAATTCAACATTAGTTCTTAAAGAAACCAATGTTAACAACTCACATCTAATTGATGTTAACAATTCACATAAAATGTTGGTTTCTAAATGATCAATTTGTTAACAAATTACATCTAACATCGATTTTTACAATATGGATGCTAACAACTTGCAAATAATTTAAAAAATGTCACCACACCATTTATTATGTCGATTATCAAATAATCGATGTTGAAGTGCTAACTAAAATGTATTTCATTTAATAGTTATTCATATATCAATTATACTCTTACTTTTCATCTAATTTTTAATTAATTTAAACATATGCATTCATTGTAAAGTTAAAAATAAAAAAGAATAAAATAAAAATAAAAAACTTCACAGCTATTTTATTAAAATAAAGATTTTTTGTTGCATTTCTTTATTTCTACCTAAAAACATTATAACTTTTTTTTGAGGTAGTAATAACTAACCATATGAATCTAATAATTGACAACAAACATATCTTCAAAATTCTCAAAATCAATTTCATATCACCATTGAATTGCAATATATAATATCATGATATATAAGGTCAATGAAGACATTAATACCTTGGACTAGTCTATACTAGGCATGCATTTACTCTATCTAGTAGTACTCCTTAACTTTGAACCTTCTTAATATATGAACCCTATCTTTTGGATCGACATAGTCAGTGACAACCCTATTGAGAATTGATAACTGCGAAATTTGAGTTAATTTGATAGTCAATTTTGACTAAAAATGATTACAATTTCTTCACTTTACTGTTGTTTTTAATGAAATAATGAATAAATTAATATCCTCACAATTTTTTTATCAGCAGAAGTCAAAAGAAGATTTCAAGTGCTTTAGAGAAAAATTGATGTCAAAACTGGAAGAAAAAACCTTGAAGAAAAGTTGGAAGAACTGGACACTTCACTTAGCGTGCAATCCAGGCTTAGCGCACATGCTCACTTAGCGAGCAAGCTCAAGCTTAGCGTGAAGAAGTCCAAAGGTCTGCTTAGCGTGACATTCAATGCTAAGTGTGTGACCACCTCGCTAAGCCCATAAGAAGCACTCTTGGTGTGAAGTCAACGTGAAAAGTAAGCTACCTTGGGCCTATAAAAGGAGGAGGAAGTAGAAGCGAAAGACACTGAGTCTCAAAGCTCTCTATTGAAGATATCCAAAGCCTAAGCCTATCTCATAGGGGAAACCCTTCTTCTCTAGGCATTCCTCCCTTATTTTCTTTTAGTCATCCAACCCCTTCTTCCATCCACAGTAGCCCCTGAAGTGTAAAGCCTCTCATGGTTATGAAAGGCTAAACCCTCTCTGTTGGGAGCCTAGGAGCCAACACCCTTGTAATGTAACTGCTTTTATTATCTATTAAATGCAATTTCTATTTCTATTATTTTCTTCTCTTCATCTTTATTGTTTGGTCTGATCATCCATGCATTAGTTTTAGGGGTTATACATTGGGAAATGGTAATTTCTAAAAAAATGGAAAAGAGCATCTAAACAATTCATTGCTAGGGATAGAGTGACTTTGTTTTGCCTCTACATACACCTCGATGCTTCATGCAATTTACTATTCAATCTTAGCAAAGGGATTTGAGAGAGAGAATATATAAATTAGGCTCTTCATCGTGAGGGATCATGGTTGAGTGTCTTAGTAGATGTGGCTGGAAATTGGGAAAACATTAAATAGAGAAAAACATTAATATTCTATCAAGGGTAGTCAGGCATGCTAGGCCCTAACATATTTAAATTCTAAAGTTACCTTTTGCATTTAATCTTGTTTATTTTATTGCTCTAACCTTTTTAATTTTCAAATTCTTTCTTTCTTCTATACATTGCAATTCCTTATCTCTTGCTTGCAAATTGAGTATACATCAACTCAAGTACAAACAAAGTCCTTGTGGATTTGACACTTGGAGTTCTATTTTAACTTTACTACTTGTGACAAATTGGTACACCTACCAAAAAGTTAGGAATTCAACAAGTTTTTGGCGCCGTTGCCGGGGACTTTGTCCTTCGTACTTGATTGTTCACATATCCTAATTTGAAATCAATCTTTCTTTATTCTTTTATTCTTTATTAATTTCTGTTTTAATTCTTTTACCTTGATAACCTGCACGGTAGTGTCTCTATTTCTTCTTGCAAGGTACATCTGCAGGGGAAAATCTTGTTCCCTTGAACCTAGAGATTGAAGCAACTTGCAAAAGGAACGACGTTGCAAAAAGGAGAGAACAACAAGAGGTGCAGAGTAATCAAGGAGAGAGGGGACCCTCATCTGAATTATCCTTTCCTTCTCTTGTAACCAATCCACATCCTTTCTCTGATGAACACATCATGGAAGAAGACCGTCCATAGAGGATGACACTAGAAGACTACTCTAGCTCTGCTACATCTTAGTACTTCACTAGAATAGCCAGACCGGATGATGTAGCTCCATGTGGAGCTTGTAGGCCTTGGATTTTTTCATCAATGGAGTCCTTTGCTTCTTGAAGATGAATGGTAATGGAATGGAGAAGGAAGATGATTGGAGGCACCACTTCAAGGAGAAGATGAGTCAAGAAGAAGCTCACCACCATAGGAAGCCATGGATAAGAGCTTGAAGGAGAAGAATATGAGGGGAGGGAGAAGGAGCACAAAATTTTGTGCCTCAAATGAGGTCTAAACTTTGAAGTGTAATTCTCAAATGATCAAAGTTCAAAAAATGCACACACATGACCTCTATTTATAGTTTAAGTGTCACACAAAATTGGAGAAAAAATTGAATTTCTATTCAAATTTCACTTGAATTTGAAATTGAATTTGTGGAGCCAAATTTTGGAACCAAAATTTCACTAATTATGATTAGTGAATTTCAGTTATGGTTCAGCCCACTAATTCAAGATCAAGTCTAAGATTCTCCACTAAGTGTGCTTAGGTGTCATGAGGCATGTAAAACATGAAGGACATACACAAAGTATGACTATATGATGTGGCAATGGGGTGTAGCAAGAAAATGCTCACCTCCCCCTCTAAAATTTAATTGGATTGGGCTTTTACCAATTCAATTCAATTTATTTCCCAACACACACATCAAATATTCACTTAATGCATGTGAAATTACAAAACTACCCTTAATACAAAAACTAGTCTAGGTTCCCTAAAATACAAGGACTGAAAAATCCTACATTTCTAGGGTACCCTACCTACATTATGGAGCCCTAAATACAAGGCCTAAAAATAATGAAACCTTAATCTAATATGTAAAAAGATAAGTGGGCTCATACTTAACCCATGGGCACGAAATCTACCCCAAGGCTCATGAGAACCCTAGGGCCTTCTCTTGCATCTCTAGCCCAATTTTCTTGAAGTCTTCTATCCAATGCCCTTGGGGGGTAGGATTGCACCATTCCCTCCCCCTTGAAAAGGATTTGACCTCAAATCAATAGGTTCTTGAAACTCTGGGCTTCTTCCTTCAACACCTGTAAAAAGAATAAAAACATATATATTAGTGGTGTTTGGTATGTTGGAGTAAGGTAAGGTCTGAAAACCCATTTCCTGGGCATCTTCCCATGAGGGAACATGGTTCCTCACCAACTCAATGAGTGATGCTACAAGTATAGAAAAATATGGGACAAACCTTTTGTAAAAGTTTGTTAAGTCATGGAAGCTCCAAATTTTCCTTATACTTGGTGGAGTGGGCCACTCAGGAATGACCTTTATTCTCTTAGGGTTCGTGGGAACCCCTTGATCACTATTTAAAAAATTAAGGAAAGTAATGCAATAAAACATACCTTTTTTTTGTATTTTCATGTTGATTATTCCTACCAAAAAGTACAACAAACCTAAGGTGTCCCATATGAGTACCTAAGTTGGTATTGAAACTAAAAATAAGAACAAACCTACCTAATGAGTTCCTATGCATGTGAATCATGAAGATGCTGGATGCATGAGTGATTTTACAAAAGAGGGTTGCACCACTAACACATTCATTATACCACCTATCATAGGGATTCGGTGCCTCATAATACCTATTTTGGGCACCAACAAAGCACAAGGAGTTAAGCTCTTACAAACCAAACCCTCATCCAACAACTCCTTTACTTGAGGAATAACCTCAAACTTAAGAGGTATGACAGTGCTAAGGGATGTTTCCTTTCCACAACTTATGGGATCCCAACTCATCTAATATCTTATACAAGGGGTCCTTAGGAGTAGAACCCTCACCATTAACACTAGATGAAGAATGAAAACTCATGTTGGTTCCTAAGTTGTGGTTCTTTCTTGTTGGGGGTTTGAAAACAAAAGGTAAAAGAAACATGGTTGAAACTAGCCAAAATAAACACTAAAAGAGGTGTGAAAGATAAGGTAAAAACTAATTAGTAAAAGGCAAGCTATCTAGGCGGTTTGACAATGGAAGGTATATGAAATAAGCTATGAAAGTAAGCAAGAAATGTAAACTAAGCGAATCCTAAGAGTGTTTGGATGACCAATTTAAGGTTCCCAACAAAACACTCACAATCCTAAGGAAAAATCGCCTAAAATTATTACAAACAAATGGAAGTAGGGTGACCTATTGGAGGCTCCCAACTTACTTCCAATGAAAGACCTTTTTGTTACAAAATTTGAAAGCAATGAAAGTAAGTAAAATGTCAATTATAAAATTACAAAAAGGTCCTCAATTTTGGTGGTTGTTCTCTCTTTGGTGATTCACTTAATTTGGAGTGTTTCTTAGTCCAATAGCTCTTAAGGTGGTTGGCCCCTTGCTTCTTGACTCAAATTCTTCAAGGGATGACACCAATCCTCCTTTCCAATTTCCTATATAGCAACTCACAAACAAGGAAACAAAGAGACAAGCAATAACCAAAGACAAAAAAAAAATGAAATGAAAGCTAAACCAATAGATTTTTAACAAGACAAAATTTCAAGGATTATTCAACAATTAAAGCAATGAAAAGCACATAAAATCAAGTTAGGACTCAAAGAGAAACCTAGAATGACTCTAGAGTAGAGTAAAAAAAACAAAAAAAATAAGACTCAAGAAACCTCTAGTTTTGACATTTTCTTTTACACTATTTTTCAATTGAAATTTCAGAACTAAGATTGGTATAAAATAGACACTAATTGTAGAACAAATTTCGAGCCAAAACAACAAGCACACTTCCCTTTCACTTTTTTTTCCTGGACACTAGTTTTCCTACTAACTTGTGTGATTTTTATTATTTTTCCCTTTTATCCAAATAACTTGGTTCTTTTTTTATAATTTTTTTCCAAATGTCTAGAAAATTAAGTAAAATTTTCAGCTCAAAATTCGCAGTGACCAATTCCTAGTTATTTTTACAAGTTTGTATGTTCAAGCTGCCAGTGTTCGCGGCTAGCAAGTATACCGGATCGCACAAGTAGTATAAAATGGTAAGAACCGAGTATCGAACTCTCGGGGAACTTGTGTTATCTGGCAAGCTATTTCGATAAATAGGCATTTGGTATGAAAATATGATTGTGGTTATGAACAGGTATTTAAACTACCTAGGAAAAAAGAAAGAAAATCACGCAAGAGAAATACTGTGTAAAAACAAGTAGAGAAAGCGTTGGTCTTCCTCATAGGTTCCTGATGCTAAAAAGGATGTTCTCTATCTAACAATGCTCATGCGTTCCTATGATGTCTCCTGGACTGCTAGACCCCGATTCCTCATGATAGCCTAGCCTAGTCCTGATCAAGCCTCGTCCGCAGATTCCTCTTGTAAGACTAAACTCAACTAAGACCGCATTAAGACACACATACACAACTAAGTTCTTGTACCCCGATCCCTCGTGATTGCACAACAACTTAGTCTCATACTATCAAGGACTTTAGAATCAGACTGGTTCCCAATGTTGAATGACCCTAGCAAAGCATGCATCTACGTGATCAAGGTAAAAGCACACTGGAATGAAAAGCAGATAGCACAGAGAACACACAAAACATCATTACATAGATAGAAATATATTTACATCAGGTACCTATAGGGAAGATCCAACAGAGAATTTAGCTTTCCATAATCCAGAAACCTCATTTACAACAAAGAGAAGAACAAGATGAAAGACTACAAAAACACAAGTGGTGAAGATGTCTCCTTCACCTCTAGGATCTCACAATCACTCACAAACTCATCTCAAGCTCTCAGAACGACTTCTGCTTCGAACTTGTGTCTCTGCAAATCTTCACACAGCAAAATCTCTCAGAACTCTTTGGAACTTGGACCTTTCTCTCTCTAGAACATCCTAAACATGCAAAAGCTTCAAGCCAAGGCCAGACTCTCGTGCATGCAGAGGCTTCTTCAAGAAAAATGCCAAACTCGCTTTGCAAATCTGATTTTAGGCTTAAATAGGTGGCCTTGTTCGTGCTCATGCGCTTAGTGCAGATCTAGATCGCTTAGCGCGCATAAATGGATATTGGCTTAGCGCACTTCTTTCGCTTAGCGGATGAGCTAAAGCGGTGTGCTTGATGACCTGGAGCGGTGCGCTTAGTGAACTTGACAGCTCATCTTCTTTTGGATTCTTCCTCGTGCTTAGCCACTGAAGGTTGCGCTTAGCGAATTCTCGCTAAGCCAACAACTTGGCTTAGCGAAAAAGTGAAAAACAACACTACCAAAGTTGTCTATTTAACCTGAAATTGAGAGAAATTGATTATTAAACACACAAAACAAAAGTATAAATTATCTATTACCTATATTTAACAAAAAGTACTTATAGTATTACAAAACAACCATAAATTGGGAAAGTTTGATACAATATACATAGGTTTTATACACAAAAGTTAGTCGTATTCATCGATTAACAACTCCCCTAAATTTACAGTTTTGCTTGTCCTCAAGCAAAAGAGAGCAACTCACTTGTCCTCAAGTGGTAAAACATGCAATGATTATGTACAGGGGTGTATGCATCAAAATTCATTGATTGCATGATGAGAAAGATGAAGCAATGTGTACCTATCCCTTGTTTTCACATAATATGCAGCTAGACAAAGAGGAGAACAAAATGTGAACTATACAGTTAGATGAAGTTAATCATAAGACAAATATCAAGGAAAGTAGCTTAAACCACATTCTCACGGCTACTGTTTCACTCAAGCACAAGTGTTTAAGCTATTCATTGATAACAACTAACAGGAGGTCCAATCTTTGCATTTCATCTCATGCCATCAAGTTAGAAATGTATAAACAGAATTAGAAGGACTTTCTCAGGTTTGTAGTGAGGCTTGGCTACAAAAATTCATTAGTTTTTCTAGGATTCAAAGGCTTAAATTCTAAGAGAGCACAAATCCTAGACTTATCCCAATGATCTTTTCTTGTATTATACACGTAGCCTTCTCACTATTTTTTTTCTCAAGTTTCTTTTGACCTTATTGAAACAACACACTTATTCTTTTTTTTTTTTAACATACAACTTATTTGTTGTGTGTGCTGATGCTTAACCTTTTTCTTTTCATTCGAATTGACTTTCCTCCCCCAAATTTAGAGTAAATTGTCTTAAACCATATGCTCTCCTAGAATCGAAGCAAGGTATCAGGAGATATTTATTTAAGTTCAGGGTTCAAATTTTTTTTTGACAATATCATTCAGCTCAAAAAGGGAGCAAAGGATGCAATTATCATTTAAGGTAAGCTATTTGGTCAAAAGAGCTTGTGTATGTACAATCATGGCCTTCATCATGTCATCATTTATACATTTCATTCTAAAATTTAGAGATTCATGCAAAGATCATTACTCACAGTTAGTCGTTCACTCACAGTTTAAGTTCACACTCTCACTGGTTCTGGTTCAAGCTTTTCTTTCATAATCAATCTGTCTACTGACTAACAATTCTAATTGCAAGTTCACATTCTTGTTCTTTCTTTGTCTAACATACATACTTGCTGAAACTCATGAAAAGAAACACACATCTCATCTTAAGCATGCATTCAATTTAAAACAAGGCATACAACCATTTTCACAAAATAAATAAACTACTTCACTGCCATACCATCAAAAGTTAAGTTTAATACCTCAAATGAGGTCTGAACTTTGATCATTTAAGAATAAATGATCAAAGTTCAGACCTCATTTTAAGGTACGAAATTTCGTGCTCCTTCTCTCTTTCTCCCTCTCTTCATCTTCTCCTCCTTCAAGCTTTTATCCATGGCTTCCTATGGTGGTGAACTTGTGTTTGAATCATCTTCTCCTTGAAGTGGCATCTCTAATCATCTTTCTTCCTTATCCATTCTGCTGCCATTGAACTTCAAGAAACAAAGGACTTCATTGATGAAGAAGATCCAAGGTCTACAAGCTCCACATGGAGCTACATCACCGGATGTTCAAGCGGCCAACATCACTTATTCATATTCCCACATCCAGTTGATCTAGGGGAATCTATTCGATGGCCTATCGAGTGAAGATCCATACACGCACCTTGCCACATACATCGAGATCTACAACACGGTGAAGATAGCGAGAGTGCCAGAAGACGCCATCCGCCTCAACCTATTCTCTTTCTCCTTGGCCGGTGAAGCAAAAAGATGACTTCACTCGTTCAAGGCGAATAAATTATGGACATGGGAAGAGGTGGTGAAGAAGTTACTGAAGAAGTACTTTCTAGAGTCCAAGACCGCTGAGGGAAAAATGAAAATCTCATTATTCCACCAACTCCCTCATGAATCGCTGAGTGAAGCACTTGACCACTTCCATAGGTTACTCCAGAAGACTTTTACACATAGGTTCAGTGAGCCAGTCCAGTTAAACATATTCCTTGATGGCTTGCGACCCCATTCTAAGTATCTCCTCGATGCCTCCGCTGATGGGAAGATTAAACTGAATACTCTAGAAGAAGCCATGGAGCTGATAGAGAATATGGTAGCCAGTGATCATGCCATCATCCATGATTGAGCCTATACACCCATAAAGAAAAGCCTTCTTGAGCTTACTTCTCAAGATGTTATATTGGCTCAAAACAAGCTCCTGCCCAAGACCTCAGAGACCCTCACAACAACTCTGAGTAATCTCCCTCAGCAGCTGCATGCAGTGCAACCTTCTCTATCTCTAGTTATGGCCATTGGGGGATGCAACATTTGTGGTGGTGCTCATGAGTCAGGCTCGTGCATGGCTCAAGACGATGCATCTAATGAAGTCAACTACATGGGTAGTCAGAATCATCAAGGATTCCATTAAGGAGGACCACCACGATTCCATCAGAGAGGAAATTTCTCTCAGGGCCAAGGTTGGAGATCCCATCTAGGGAATAACTTCAACCAAGGAGGTCCATCCCTTCATCCTTCCAACCAAGAGCCTAATATATATGAGAGAACCACCAAGCTAGAAGACACACTGGCGCAATTCATGCAAGTCACTTTGTTACACCATAAGAGCACTAAGTCAGCAATCAAGAATCCGGAGATGCAGGTGGGCCCATTAGTTAAGGAAATGGATGAAAAGCACACTAGAACATTTATGGCCAATACTAAGAAGAATCCCAAGGAGGAATGCAAGGCAGTCATCACTCGAAGCTAGAAGAAAAAGGATGTTGAGAAAGCTGATGGAGTATTGGAGGACGTGAGCAAAGGGGGAGAAGATGATACAAAGAGGGAAGAAGATGATGAGAGACAAGAGAAGGATGACGAGGTCTTAATCCCTATGACCAAAAGTCAATTAACTTGAGAGACTAGAAGAGAGATACCACCAGCCTCACTAAGGGAAGCCTCATACCCTTTGATGCCATCAAAGAAGGATAAGGAGCGCTACTTCAAGCGGTTCCTCAACATGTTCTAGAAGTTGGAGATCACTATCCCTTTTGGAGATGCCCTATAGCAGATGCCGCTATACACAGTTCCTAAAGAACCTCCTTACAAAAAAGGGAAAGTACATCAACAATGAAACCATTGTGGTAGAAGGCAATTGCAGTGCAATGATCCAGAAGCTACCACCCAAGTTCAAAGATCTAGGAAGCGTGACCATCCCATGCTTTATTGGGAATGTATCCGTAGGGAAAAATCTTATTGACTTAGGGGCAAACATCAACCTGATGTCCCTTTCCATGTGCCGGAGAATTGGGAACCTAAAGTTGACCCTATGAGGATGACGCTCTAGCTGGCAGACTGCTTCATCATAAGACCATTCGGGGTTGTTAAAGACGTCCTGGTCAAAGTCTGCCACTTCACTTTTTCGGTGGACTTTGTGATCATGAACATTGAAGAAGATGAGGAGATTCCCTTAATCCTAGGGTGACCATTCATGATGACTGCAAAATACATGGTGGACATGGGGAATGGAAACTTAGAGCTGAGCATGGATGATCAAAAGGTAACCTTTAACCTGTTTGAGGCAATTAAGCATCCTATTAATAACAAGACGTGCTTCAAGGTAGAGGTAATTGAGCAAGAGGTGGACCACGCTATGCAACACATGGCTACTCACTCACCATTGGAAAAGGCTTTGATAAATGCAGTTAATTTCCTGACCAATGAGAAGGAGAAAGATATGGAAGCCTATCTGGAGGATTTATAGCGATTGAAGGAGATTCATGCAGGGGAAGATGTTGTTGAAGATTTGAAGAAAGACAGCCCTACAGAAAATCCAAAGGTGGAGTTAAAGACCCTACCCACACACCTTAAGTACATTTTTATAGAGGAGAATGAAGTTAAGCCGGTGGTGATCAACAATGATTTATCATCAGAAGAGGAAGCACAATTGATGGAAGTTCTCAGGAAACACAAGGAAGCTATTGGGTGGCATATCTCATATCTCAAGGGAATAAGCCCAAGCTATTGCATGCATAATCATAATGGAGAAGGAGTATAGACAAGTGCGAAAACCGTAGAGGAAAATCAATCCATCCATGAAAGAAGAAGTGAGGAAAGAAGTCCTCAAGTTACTTGAGGCTGGACTCATCTACTTTATTTCTGATAGTGCTTGGGTAAGTCCAGTCCAAGTGGTGCCCAAGAAAGGAGGTATGACAGTAGTCTGAAATGAAAAGAATGATCATATTCCTACTCAGGCTGTCATAGGTTGGAGGACGTGCATCGACTACCGGAAGCTCAATAAAGCCACGAGGAAAGATCATTTTCCTTTGTCATACATGGATCAGATGATGGAGCGGCTAGCAGGACAGTCTTTTTATTGCTTCTTGGACGGGTACTCAGGGTATAATTAGATCGCAGTGGATCCCAAGGACCAAGAGAAGAAGGCTTTTACATGCCCTTTTGGTGTCTTTGCCTCATAAGGATACCATTTGGATTATGTAATGTACCAGCCACTTTCCAGAGGTGCATGTTAGCCATCTTTGCTAATATGGTGGAGAAGTGCATAGAGGTCTTCATGGACGATTTCTCAATTTTTAGGCCCGCCTTGGACTGCTGGTTGACTAATTTAGAGCTTGTGCTACGAAGATGTATTGAAGCAAATCTGGTGCTAAATTGGGAGTAGTGTCTCTTCATGGTCCAAGAAGGAATAGTGTTAGGTCACAAGATTTTAGCCCAAGGCATTGAGGTGGACAAAGCAAAAATGGATTTCATCGAGAAGCTACCACCACCAGTAAATGCTAAGGGTATTAGGAGTTTTATTGGACATGCAGGTTTCTATCGGAGGTTCATCAAGGAGTTCTCTAAAATCACCAGACCATTGAGAAACTTTCTAAACAAAGACGTAGTATTCAAGCTTGATGAATAATGCTTGGAAGCTTTTCAGACTTTGAAAGCTAAGCTTGTATCTACCCCAATAATGGTTGCACCTAACTGGAGCAAGGAGTTCAAACTGATGTGTGATGCTAGTGACTATGCTATAGGTGCAGTTCTGGGACAACAACGAGACAAGATATTCCATGCCATATACTATGCCAGCAAGGTCCTGAATGACGAACAGTTAAATTATGTGACCACTGAAAAGGAAATGATGGCCATTGTCTATGCCTTAAAGAAGTTTCGATCTTATCTGGTGGGTTCAAAGGTAGTCATCTTCACGAATTATGCAGCAATCAAATACCTTCTCACCAAAGTAGATTCAAAGCCAAGGTTGATAAGATAAGTCCTGTTGATTCAAGAGTTCGACATCACATCAAAGGCAAGAAGGGATCCGAGAATGTGGAAGTGACGCAAGAGGAACAAGAAGTGAAGGATGAATTTTCAGATGAATCCCTCTTATTTGTAGCTACAAGGTCATGGTTCACAGACATTGCCAACTACAAAGCCACTGGAGTCATTCAACAAGATCTCTACTGGAACCAGTGGAAGAAATTTCTTCATGATATCCACTTCTACGTCTGGGATGATCCTCATTTTTTTCAAAATTGGAGCAGATAATTTGATGAGAAGGTGTGTAACCAGGGAGGAGGTTTAAAGCATATTGTGGCACTGTCACAGCTCACCTTATGGAGACCATTATAGTGGAGATAGGACAACTTCCAGAATACTTCAGACTAGATTTTTCTAGCCCTCCATTTTCAAGGATGCCCATGACCACTTACTTCGCAGTGATCAGTGCCAGAGAACAAAGGGAATTTCAAAAAGGAACGAGAATTGTAGAACATCATTGAGGTAGAGGTTTTCAACAGCTGGGGGGATTGATTTTGTGGGGTCCTCAACCATCCTCACACGGGAAAGCATACATCCTAGTGTATGTTGATTATGTGTCTAAATGGGTGGAAGCCATAGCCACTCCACAGAATGATGCTAGAATCATGATCAAATTTCTGAAAAAGAATATTTTCTCCCGCTTTGGAATACCTAGAGTGTTGATCAGTGATGGGGGTACGCACTTCTGCAATGCACAACTGCAGAAGGTTCTGAGACACTATAACGCCAGACATAAGGTGGTTTCACCTTATCATCCTCAGACCAATGACCAAGTAAAAGTGTCAAACAGAGAGATGAAGAGAATTTCGGAGAAGACCGTCACCTCTTCAAGGAAAGATTGGGCAGCAAAGTTGGATGACGCCTTATGGGCTTACAGGACTGCATTCAAGACTTCCATAGGCCTCTCACCTTTTTAGATGGTCTATGGGAAGGTGTGTCATTTGCTGGTGGAATTGAAGCACAGGGCCTACTAGGCCCTCAGACTACTTAATTTTGATGAATCCTTATCTAGTGAGAAGTAGAGACTGCAGCTGCTAAAGCTAGAAGAGATGAGATTAAATGCCTATGAATCAACCAGGATCTACAAGAAGAAGATAAAGGCGTACCATGACTAGAAGCTACAAAAGAAGAACTTCCAGACTAGTCAACATGTGCTACTATTCAATTCAAGACTCAGGCTCTTTCCAGGGAAGCTCAAGTTAAAATGGGCAAGACCCTTTGTGATAAAAGATGTCAAGCCACATGGAGCAATGGAACTCATAGATCCAACTTCAAGTGAACCAGAGAGGAGTTGGATTGTGAATGGACAATGCTCGAAGGTCTATAATGGGGGCCACCTAGAAAGACTGACCAACGTCATCTATCTCTAGGACCTATGAGGGATCCGGCATCAAGCTAGTGACGTTAAAGAAGCGCTTACTGGGAGGCAACCCAGGATTTCCTCTATCTTTTTCTTATTTTCCATTTTTTTTATTTTTATATAAAAAAAACTTCTTTTCAGAAAATGGAGGATATTAATCATTTTAACTGATTTTGTCGGTTGATGAGGGAAGATTGTGATGATTTTAAGAAAAAGCTTTCCACGCTGAGCAAGCCATCTCGCGCTAAGCTCGCCCAAGGCACAAATGGGCTAAGCCCAGGCATCCCATTAAGCACCACTACCACTGATTGGAGGGAAGATCAAGGGACTCGTGTCCATCAGATGCTAAGCGCGCCCTACACGTTAAGCGTCAACACCATTAATGCAGCTGTAATTGTCAGGCTACGCGCTAAGTGCCACACTCACGCTAAGCGCGTCCCTCGTAACTATTGGAAGTTGAAAAACCACCTGAGACTATAAATTCTCCTTCTCCCTGTTACTCTTTACACATTTCTTGTGCACACATTGCATTTCTCTGCCCTGTTCACATTTTTCTTACATTCTTGTCTTTGTTGTGCTAACATTCTGAGTTTATTTGGTAAGAACAATAATGTTTTCCTGCATGCATCATACTCTGTCATTGTTGCCTTGATAAGCTCGCTAAGCCCATCACAATGGTTTAGCGAGATCTTATGTTTTAGGCACACATTGAGTTTTCTGGGTTGTGATGAACACGCTAAAAGCCCCTTGGCGGCTTAGCGCGAGCTTGAGTTCTGGACTCATTTGATGAACGCGCTAAGTGCCCCATGGCGGCTTAGTGCGTGCTTACATTTTTGGAAAAATTAGGATGAACGCGCTAAGTCACCACTGTGTGCTAAGCGCATTCCTGAGTCTCATGCATTTCTGGGTTTTGTTATTGAATGTTCATGCACAGGCTTAGCGCGTAGTCTCGTGCTAAGCCCCAGCAAGTGCATTGGCGCTAAGCGCCCACTAGTGGCTTTGCGCCCATCCATTTTTTATTTTTTTATTTTTATTATTATTAATTCTAGTATTAACAATTTCTTTTGTTTCTTTCTTGGTTATTTTGCAGATGGCTTCTAGGAAACGCCAAACCGGACCCAGCCAAACATATGAAGGGGATTCCACCTGGGACTCCTCTCGGTTCATCTCAGAGACAGCATGGCACCGATATCAAGACAAAGTTCATCTCCAGAACATCCTTCCGGAGAGAAACATGGAGCTTGCCCTAAGGATGTACAATGAATTTTTTGGCGAGCTCTAGCACAAGAGACTCACCAGGCTTCCTGAGAAGGAGATTGATGTGGCCCTGGTGAAGGATTTCTACTCCAACGTCTATGACCTGGAGGATGTCCGAAGATGTGCGTGGTGAGGGGGACTATTTGATTCGACGCATAGACGTTGAAAAAAATTCTAGGTACTCGATCATCATTGCTGAGGGGGAGCAACTTTCTACTTACTCCCAGTACCTCCACACCTACCTGGACTATGAGGCCATTGCGGCCAAGTTGTGCACCCCAGGTGGGCGATTTTTGTTGAACGTCAAGGGAGCTCTATGGAAGATTTTGTAAAAGGATCTCACCACCTTAGCCCAGTCCTGGAGCGTGCTTTCATACTTCAACATTGCTCCGACCTCCCATACCTTTGATATTAATGTGGACCAGGCTCATGATGAAAATGGACATGGACGTGGGCAACATGATTTCCTAGCAGATTACACAAATCGCCCAATCCAGTACGTCTCGACTTGGGTTCCCTGCACTAATTACTGCACTTTGTGATGCTTAGGGAGTCAACTCAAACACCCTGACATACGAGTCCCTCAGCCTGGTGATCAACCTGGCCCACATCAAGAAGAATTGTTGGAATCCAATAGATTCTTCTATCACATTTCCAAGGCCGAGGCGGGTCTGGGCCTGAGCTACTCAGGACGCACCACTAGTCGTCCTACCTCCAGCCGCACCTTCTCCTGCTGGACCTTCCTCTTCCTGCTCTTCCAAGTAGGAGCCACTTGTCTGGATGATGCAGTGCATCCATCATGGCCAACGCCTAGTCATCGAGAACTTGCATCAGTTGTCTATTCACCTCACCATGGATCCTCCACTGATGACGCTAAAGGACTTCATTTAGTGAGTTGTTTGGTCGGGAGTCCAACCTTTTACTGACTCGGGGGGGGGGGGGGGGGGAGGGGGGTGATACCTCTGGCCTGTAGATGTCGCAACCGACAATGATTATGTTGCAGATCTCACAGTCGCTCAGGGCGATTGGGACCCATGGCCCACATAGGACCAAGGCTCGACAAGGATTTTTCTTTCTTTTCTTTTTCTTTATTTTTTATTTTATTTCCTTTTTCTTTTAAATTCAGTGTAATGTCTTTTGCATTAATGATAATTTAATTTCAGCAATTAATTTCATTTCAATTATTAAATAAAAAAAATTCATGATAGACATAAGTAATCAGTAATTGGTTGTGACTTGTTCTGGATAAATTGATGCATGAGATACACTGTGTACTGATGAGATAATGGTGAAGGTTCTAGTTTTTGTGAGAAGGGGTTATTGTGAAGTAATGAAGTATGAATCGAAAAACAAGAGTGAAGAGGTTAGCAAGTCTAAACAAAAATCATGGTATGCTAAGTCGAGCACTTCATAAATGTCTGGTGAGGTGTGTGAACTTATAACTGTGAGAGAACGATTATCCTTAATTTTCTAATTTTGCATGATTCTTAGACTGTTTGAGCACATGCATAAGGTGGAAATGATCAAGGCCTTGTTTTGATTTTCTTAGTCACTAAGCCAAAAAGCCAACCTGTTATTAGAATGAATCCCTTGCACCCTGTTGAGCCTAATGCAATAAATTAGTTTTGAAACCTGAGCCGAATGAAATTAATAACCACCTTATCTTAGGTTGTAGGAGAGCACGGGTCAAGATAAATTTACCCCTAATTTGGGGGAGGAAGATTTTTGGTTTTGGGTGAAAATTTTTGTTTCAAGAACATCAATGACATCACACACTTAAATGTAAATAAGTTGCTACAGTACTAGTTTAAGTTAGTTATTGCCAAAAAAAAATTATGTTTCAAATAAAAAGTTGTTAGCAACTAAGTGTCAAATAAATTTTGTGTTGTTAGGAATAAAAGACAAGAAAGTTGGAGCTATGAAACATAAAGTCATGGGTCATCAGAAAAACATGAGGTAGGTGTTCTCTTAGAACCTAATTTTGATTCCAAAGAAAAACCATGAGTTCTTTGTTAGCCCAACCACGTCACAAGCCTAAAAAGCCCTTAGTGATCCACAATATGTATGTATGATTGCCTTAACTGAGAAGAAGTACTGTAAAGTTGAGAACATTAGTTCAGTTGTTGAATTTAAAACATTCTTAGCCGAGACACTTGTGTGTTGAGGGAAACACTAGCCTTGTGAGGAATGAAGGGTGTTGTAATTCCACCTTGATGAAATTTTTATTTGCTAACCTTTTTCATCTCCATGTGCATTTCTTCATACTTTCATCACAAGATCAAGACAAATGCAAGCTCATGATTAGTCATTGAAAGGTTTGAAAAGGTTTCACAGTTATCTCATGTGTCAGTACATTCAGAACTTGTCTTTTGCTCGAAGACAAATAAAGATTTTTATTTAGGGGAGTTGATAACTACGAAATTTGAGTTAATTTGATAGTCAATTTTGGCTAAAAAAGATTATCATTTCTTCACTTTATTATTGTTTTTAATGAAATAATGAAGAAATTAATATTCTCACAATTTTTATCAGCAGAAGTCAAAAGAAAAAGATTTCAGATGCTTTAGAAGAAAATTGATGCAAAAACTAAAAGAAAAAGCCTTGAAGAAATGTTGGAAGAACTGGACAACTCACTTGACGCGCAATTCAGACTTAGCACATATGCTCACTTAGCGGGCAAACTCAGGCTTAGTGCAAAGAAGACCCACGAAGAAGTCCAATGGCACGCTTAGCGCGACATTCAGCGCTAAGCGCATGACCAGCTCACTAAGCCCAGAAGAGACGCACTTAATGCAAAGTCAGCATGAAAAATAAGCTACCTTGGACCTATAAAAGGAGGAAGAAGTAGAAGGAAAAGATACCGAGTCTCAGAGCTCTCTATTGAAAATATCCAAAACCTGAACCTATCTCATAGGAAAAATCCTCATTCTCTAACCATTCCTCCCTTATTCTTTTAATTTTCAAATTCTTTATTTCTTCTATCCATTACAATTCCTTTTTTCTTGCTTGCAAATTAGACATACATCAACTAAGTACAAATAAAATTTTGTAGATTCGACACATAGACTTTTATTTTAACTTCACTACTTGTGACTAATTGATATACTTGCCAACAAGGTAACAAGAACAAAAAATCATTTTGATATCATAAATAAAAAGATTACTACTTGTGACTAATTGATATACTTGTCAACAAGGTAACAAGAACAAAAAAT
The DNA here is from genome assembly GCF_004193775.1 of Glycine soja. NCBI lineage: Eukaryota > Viridiplantae > Streptophyta > Magnoliopsida > Fabales > Fabaceae > Glycine > Glycine soja. Next base: position 11,887,492 of record NC_041012.1, on the reverse strand, counting down.
CATTTTGATATCATAAATAAAAAGAGTCATTGAAAATAAATGAAAGATATTTCAAGAATGATAAATTAAATAATATAAAATTAGTTAAATTTGCTTAAGGAATGATAACTCAGCACTTCCTTTTGGACCATCAGCTGCAAGGTTTCACCACTTTTATAAAGCATTTTTTCAATACTAAAAAAATTTACAATGACATAGTACCAGACTAGTAAAAAACAAAGAACTAGTAGTTAACAAGATACCATTTGCATATTCAGCAGTTATAAAGCTACTTTAATTTTACTCAATAACACATTTAAAAAAGAGGAAGCACTGCACTTCAAACTTCAACTTAGTTCATTTAGGTTAGCTGCGGTGGCCATGGATGCCGCCACTCCGCCAGGTTCAGCAACCACTTCCGCCGCATCTCTCTGCCATGGAAACTGCACCTCTGCAGTATACACAGCCTCAGCATCTTCTTTTGTCACCGCCTTGTCCACGGGGAGCTTCTCCGCCGCATCCTATAAGATATCATAATTAATCTTATCCGTTAGATTGCAAATAAATGAATGCTTGAAGATAAAAAATAACTTCAAAGAATTATATTCATGTAAATTGATTCTGGTATATAAGCTCCCTAGGATTACTTCTACTTCCAAAAGAAAGAACATATTGATACACATATTTTTGTCTCTTTTTTTATATTTTTGTATTTCTCTTTCATTATATAAATTGTGGTAAACATTTATATGTAAACATCATATTACTCATATCAAACTACTGCACATATATAATGACACTTTCACACACTTGTTCAAGTCACTCTTTTATATCCTTAGAAAAGTTTTGTAACACTCGTTTTTACAATTAAATAATTTTAATAAAAATCTAACTTTATAATTCTCTCTCTAAAAAAACTATATAGTTATTGTGAATTTATTTAAGGAGACCCACTTAAAATCAAGTTATACGAAGTGCGTGTTATGTGTAACACATTAATTAATTTCTTCTAAGAACTCTAGCCAAATTTATTAACCGAATTAATGATATATAAGAAAATAAATTTGATTTCTAATTTTTTTAAGACTTTGATTTCTTTGGACTGAAGTCTTTTAAATAAAAAATAGTTATCAATAAAATTTTCCTGAATCCACTCAAAATTTCCAAACTTTTAGAGAAAAGCATCTAACTTGTTGAAAAAAAGAAATATCTAACTTAGTCTTTAATAAATATTAGAATACTTTAATTGCTAAAGCAAAATTAACCATATTTAATCATGTCTCCGGCCTACCAAAAAAGAATCATGTCTCCTTTTTTAATTGATATTTTTTTTCAAATTAAAATTTGGTGTATCAGTTCTAAATATTGAAAGAAAAAAGTAGCGTTATTTTAATGATTATGATTTGAACAATATTTTAATGATTTACTAACTTTTAAATATTGAATTTCTTACTTTAAAAAAATATTGAATTTCTTATTTGAGGGATGACGGAACGGGTCCGGGTCCCATTACGGAAGGAAAAAAGAAACTTTAACGTGAGGTTAGAAAGAGTTTTCAATTTGTCGGCAATAACTTAAACTTACCCGCTTTTTTAAAAATCTTTCATTTCCTAATTTTAAATTACCTAATTATTAAATAAAAAAAATATTTTTTCCAAAAAAAAATAAAATTAAACGTCTATTCATATATAATATTTTGTATTTTTTTGTGAATATGTAATATTTTGTATTGTACTTATTTTTCAGTACAAAAAATATTTTTTGTAATAAAATATATTATTTTAATACAATTATATGTATATATTTTTATGAAATATAGATATAAATATATTAAATATTTATATCATTTTAATAAAATTAAGCATCTCATTTTTTTATAAAACATATATCTATATTTTAATACTCTTCCAAAAAAATACTTATACATAAAAATTCTACATATATTATTTCGTCTTAAACCTATAATATGCAAATACCGATCCTGAGTGCATTCTAACAAGATAATAACAAATGTTACTAATTCAAAAACGATTTTTTAAAAAAAAATAATATTTACTCTAAATATTATCTATAAATTGATTCTTGCGTTCAATTTTCTATAAATAAAAAATTAGTTAATAATATTTTTAGAAGGTTTCATAAATCAGGCTCCTGTCACCTTATCTAACTCATGCCTAAAACGGGAGCTTCCTGTACAAGGTTTTAAAAAACGGCATGCCATCATGATTTGGATCATAACATCACAACTTTTTTTAACTGTTTACGACCACAATAATGGTCACATTTATCTGTGATTTACTGTGATATTAACAAATGCAAAACCTTGCTCATGCATAATTGTAACGGTGTTCTTACCGTTAAGATATCGGAAAGTTTCGTCATGTCTTGGACTCGCATGACGTGACTGTTGAAAGTAGCTGCTTCTTGTGCGGTTTCACCCACCCCACCGGACCTCACCTTATTCTCTCCGGTGGCCCTAATCTCCGCGACGCCAATCGCATCGGCGTCATTTTGGTCCACTGGTTTATCCCCGATCGATATTGCCGCCGCTTCCAGAGCTTCTCCGATGGTTATGGGGTCGCCATCTATGGCAGCCGAACCGATACCGGCGGACACCACCGGCGCAGCGTGAGGCTCCGCGGCGGTGGAGACACCGAAAACGTCGCCGCATTCGGTGGGTTCACCGTCTGCTTGTGGCTTCTTGGTTTGGCCATGACTCATTGGTTTTTGTTTTGGAAAAAAAGGTTTGGTGTAAGCGTAGAAGTGTTAATTAATTTGACTTCTACATGCCCAAGAGTATTTGGAATGTTTTGGATGGTGCATGCTGAACACGTGTTGGTTTTGCAGAGACAAAAGTTGAAGGTGGCCTTTAGTTCTACGTCCACCTTAGGAGATACTTGAGTTACTTGCTGTGGTGTACTAGTACACGTGGCTTTTAGTGGTGCGTGTATAAAAACGGTGGATATATAACTGCCCTGGACTCTCGCTTGCTATGAAGTATAAGCTTGTTCCCCTCAACAAATATTAGCTTTGCACAATTTTTTTCTCTCTCTAACGAATATGAATTTGATTCCTCTTATTAATACAAGAATTTTATCGATAATATACAAGTATTTTGTATTTATGTAAATATTTTTTTATTCGGTGTGAGTTTTATCTCACCTAAACTTTTCGGTTATGAAAAAAAGCAAAACTTATTGCCTGGTTCTTGGCAGCCTAGGGGAGGTAAAACCGACATTCCTATTACAAAGATAGTATGGAATACTTTATTATTTTTTAGTAAATATAAATAATTTTAAATTTTAGTTAGTTACTTAGTATTAATTACAATTTCTAATTTATCATAATAAGATATATTTGTTGGCTGAAAATCCTCATGTCTAAGATCGTGTATCATGTCTTTTATACTATCTTTGATTTCTACTTTAACCGGGTCACTGTATCAGACACAATTCATCATGTCATATTTATTTTGTATAAATTAAATACATCCCCTCACATATAAAATATGATTTAATATCATTCAATGACTGTCTTCTCTCATTCACACATTTAAGACATACACATAAATATTTTTCACTCATTATTGGTGCATTTTGTTGTGCAAATTGAAAGAAATCTTCAACCCCTTTTTCATACTCGTCACTCAAGTGTGATGCTTTCATCCAACTTTGATCTATGTTTTGTGTATTGTGATACCGGCTAAATTATGACATATACATGAAAATCTCACTTTTTTCATAAAAAAGTGTGACCTTATCCCATTCAAAAAGATGTTTTTTATACTTGATTTATTCATACATACAAGTTAAGTAGGTTATGTAAAATTTGATGAAATTTCGACAGTATTTCATCATGAAAGGATGACATGAATTCACCACGATCAAATATGCACTAAACTAAAATTTCATCAAATTTAACACAACATACTTAACCTATAAGTATGAATTAAGTATAAGAAATGACTATTCTCAAACTGTCCAAATAAACAATTCAAAATTCAATATAACAATTAATCCAAATTGTCCGTATTAATCAATGTATTGAATATCAAATGAAAAATTATGATTCACTCACAATACACATAACTTTAACATTAAACAATACTCCGACATGAACAACAATGTAATAACCACTAAAGTGTAAAATGAGATACATATCTCGAAAGATATTTATAACAAAAACAATGTATGCCGTGATGGTAATGCTATATACCAGTGATGGTTCACTCAAGCAAAAAAAATATAAAAGCGTCTTAACTTCTTATGTTAGTGAACTACTTGTACCCACAGGCAATACAAATTGAACAAAAAACATGTTAATTAACTTTGAGTGTCAACACCGCAAGCAGAAGCAGAAACATGTATGGTTAAGCTATTATTGTATTACAATAACAATAAAGTTTTTCATCACTCTCACTAAGTTATACATCAAGCAAATGAATGAGTTTGTAAGCACATTAACGTTATAATAATAGCTGAGAATCACTAGACTGGTGTATTGCCACCACTGCTTGGTAATCTTACCGATCTTCAAGTCTTGAAGCTTCAAATGAACAGGCTTTATGGTGGAATCCCTATTGAAATTGGCCAACTTCATAAGTTGTCAATATTGAATTTAAGCTGGAATTCTCTGGGTGGATCAATTCCATCTGAGATTACAAAGTTGAGCAGTCTTACTTTCCTGAACTTGCAAAGCAACAATCTGAGTGGTTCCATACCAACATTCATTGAAAACCTGAAACTTCTAATTGAACTCCAACTTAGGGAAAACCAGCTAAGTGGTATGATACCAAGCATGCTGCAGAGTCTGCTGGTGTCACTGAATCTTAGTAGCAACCACTTTAGTGGTAATATTGTTAGCAGTTTTGGTAATTTTGTTAACCTGGAAGTTTTGGATGTTGGGAATTTTCAATAAACCATATACAATACCAAATGAGCACCAAAACACATTACGTCAGATTATCAAGAGGTTTTAAGGAATACCTGGATCCATAGAGCTTGATTAACATGCAGCGGAATCTGACAGTGGTCACGAATAATTGGTTTAATGACCTTCCTCAACCAAATCACCTTCTTCCTTATGGGACCTTCGTTTTCTCTTCAGATGGGGAGAGGAGAAACTGTTTGTTGATTTGGTATATTGGAGACCATAACCCTGCCTTGTGTTTTAAACCTATTAGGGTTCCCATTATCCCCTAATGGGCCAAACTGGTTTCCTCTCATTAAGTCCATATCAATTATCTGTTGGCAGTCTAATGGGCTCACTTAAATAGATCACTTTATATTGAACCCATTTAAATGTAAATAACTAATATAAATGTTATAATACAATATGTAGACCATATTAATTAATTTGGAATTATAAAATTCCTAACATTGGATCTCTCAAATAACAAATTTTCTTGTCCATGTCACAAGGAACTAACTGAAATATCAGCTTTGACACAGTTGTTACTTGCTAACAATCCACTACTGTCTGGTGAAATTCCAAAATCCAGTGAACATGTTGAAGTTGTATCTTCTGAAACTGGCCTGGTAAATAATACTGTACAGTACAACCTAATAGCCAACAGGCCCAACACTGTCTCTAAGAAGGGAATATCTATCAGTGGCAGTTCTCATTGCAATGTTCTTGTTGGCCTTGTCATCCTGCTCATTGTGTCAGTGTCACGACACTATTACAGGGTTAATGATGAGCATTTACCGTCAAGAGAAGATCATCAACATCCTCAGGTCATCCAAAGTAACTTATTAACTCCTAATGGAATACACAGATCAAGCATTGACTTCTACAAAGCCATGGAAGCTGTTGTTGAAGCATTAAAAGATGTTACTCTGAAAACAAGGTTTTCAACTTATTATAAGGTCATCATGCCGTCCAAATCAATCTATTTTGTCAAGAAACTAAACTGTTCTGACAAGATATTGTCAGTGGGAAGTCATGATAAATTTGTGAAAGAGCTAGAAGTGTTGGCACATTTGAACAATTTAAATGTCATGACTCCTTTGGCGTATGTTCTGTCCATTGATACCGCTTATATACTATATGAATATATCTCAAAGGGTTCCCTCTTTGATGTTCTTCATGGAAGTATGGAAAACTCTTTAGATTGGGCTAGTAGATATAGTATAGATGTTGGGGTAGCTCAAATACTGCCTTTACTTCATGAATTTGCCTCTAGTCCAATAATGCTCCTTGATTTGACAAGTAAAAGTATTATGCTGAAGTCCCTTAAGGAGCCTCTAGTTGGGGATATTGAACAGTACAAGGTGACTGATCCCTCAAAGAGTACACGGAATTTTTATGCAGTTGTTGGTTCTGTTGATTATATTCCTCCAAATCAGAAACTCTTCAACCTTATATTCCTTCCTATTAGTTTGTCATATATGTTCATCCACCAAAGACTATATAAATTTTTAGGGGCAATGGGGGTTAAATAGTTTTTGAATTCCAAAAAGTGAACAAATTTTTGTAGATATTTTAAGCAAAGTTGTCTCTATCATTTGCATAATATCAATCCTGGGTTATTATTCAATCACTGTGATAGGGGGCAGTGATTAAACATGCTTATGTCAAAAGGAAAATGGATGGGCCATTGGTTAACAGGGCCTAAACGGACTCAACAGTTAGTTAGTTAGAGAAGTTATCAGTTAGTTACTAATTGTATCCTAACAATGAGAGAAAAATGTGTCTTTTGGCTAACATTGTGATAGATACCAACTGGTAAGGGAATAAGGACTGAATTTTATTCAAAAGAAACAGAACAAAAATTACAAATTACACAGGAAACTGAGTAGACTAGTTAATACATAGGTTTCCCCCAAGATGTTTGAGAGCCTGGTCTCTCCCTTCCTGACAACCCACTAAAAAACTGCCTAACCCCCCTACTGTTACTCCAGAATTTATTCTGCAATAACTGCTTAAGGCAGTTACGTATGGTCCTAAAAACACACACATAATTTATTCTGCAATAACTGCTTAAGGCAGTTATGTATGGTCCTAAAAACACACACACCTAATTAAAATAACAACTGCTTGAAATAACTACCATAAACAACAACTGAAACAATTCAGTCCTATTAATAAATCTTAAGTCTTGGCTCTCCTCTTATAATATTTACTTATAAGAGGCCTAACAATACTCCCCCCCCCCAAAAGAGTCACCTTGTCCTCAAGGTGAAAAGAAGGAAATTGGTGCATGATGGTGTCTACTGGTTCCCAAGTGGCTTCAAAGTTTGGGAGGTCAGTCCATTGAATAAGCACCTCGGCAATCCCTGTAGCAGTGTTACGCACCGCTTTTACAGCAGCCGGTGTTACCTGCAACTCCAACTCCTCCAATAACATAGGTGGTAAAGGTTGAGGATTCGCTGAAGGGGAAAGAGCCTTCTTGAGTAAAGAAACATGGAATACCGGGTGGATTTTACTCTCCGGTGGAAGGACTAACTCAAAAGCAACTGCCCCAATCTGTTTTGTGATTTGGTAAGGACCATAAAAATGTGGACTAAGCTTCTCATTTGTCTTCCTAGCCAATGACCGTAGCCTATATGGCTGTAACTTGAGATACACCCAATCGCTAACATTTAATGGTATTGAACGCCTAGATCGGTCAGCATACTTCTTCATTTGATTCTGCGCCTTGGCCAAATTTCCTTTGAGATCATGTAACATTTGGTCCCTATCATTAGTCATCACAGTTACTTCTTCCACAATTGATGGAATAGTGGCTCCTTTCAAAAGATGGGGTGGGTCACGACCATACACCTTTGAAAGGAGTCAATTTCAGAGAGTTGTTGTAGTTGGTGTTAAACCAAAACTTAGCCCAACTTAACCACTTAGGCCATTGTTGAGGTTTAGTTCCTGTGAGGCACCGCAGATAAGTCTCCAAGCAACGATTGACCACCTCGGTTTGGCCATCTGTTTGGGGATGGTAAGCAGAGCTAAATTTAAGTCTAGTGCCGGCCAATTTGAACAATTCTGACCAAAAGTGGCTGAGAAAAATTTTGTCACAATCCGATACAATCGAAGAAAGGAACCCGTGCAATTTAACTATCTCTTTGATAAAAACTTCAGCAACCTCTTTTGCAGTAAAGGGATGGCTAAGTGCAAGGAAATGAGCGTATTTAGTCAATCTATCAACCACTACTAAGATGACATTTTATCCGTGAGCCTTGGGTAGCCCTTGAATGAAGTCCATGGATATATCAGCCCACACTTGAGTTGGTATAGGCAATGGTTGAAGAAGTCCTGCTGGAGAAAGAGCTTGATATTTATTCATTTGGCATACCTCACATATAGCTACATGTTGCTGGATGTCTTTCCGCATTCCCTCCCAATAAACAACTTCTGAAATTCGTTTATAGGTTCTAAAGAAATCCGAATGTCCCCCCACAGCCGAATTGTGAAATTCTTGTAACAACAATGGAATTCGAGAAGAGCCTGTGGGAAGCACTAACAGTTTCTGGTTCTGAAATTTATAGCCTGGATGGGAATTAATATCTTGTATCAGATCATGAATGATTCCTTGGAGCTAAGGATCACAGTGAATTTCAGTTTCCCAATCTTTTAATTGCTCAAAGTGGACTGAAGACAAAGCTGAAAATGTCATCTTTCTAGAGAGAGCATCAGCCACCCCGTTTTCCTTTCCTGGTCTATATTGTATCTCAAAATCCAAACCCATGAGTTTAGAGGTCCACCTGAAATATTCCTCGCCCATTACTCGCTGTTCAGTGAGGAATTTGAGGCTCTTCTGATCAGTTAAAATTATGAAGTGCCTTCCCAACAAGTAGTGCCTCCATTTTTGGACAGCCATCACAATTGCCATTAATTCCCTCTCATACACTGACTTAGTTTGCGCCCTATCAGATAAAGTTTGGCTGAGAAAAGCCACAGGTTTGCCCTCCTGCATTAGAACTACTCTTAGCCCTTTGTTGGATGCATCAGTTTCTATAGTAAACATTTTGGAAAAATCTGGGACTGTCAGAATAGGCAATTCAGCCACCAATTGCTTTAAGTTTTCCAAGGCAGCTTGTGCTTCCTCATTCCACTGAAACTTATCTTTCTTCAACAATTGAGTCAAAGGTCGGGCTATCTTACCATAGTCCTTAACAAACCTTCTATAGTAACCCATCAACCCCAAAAATCCCCTTAGAGCCTTAACATCCTTGGGTATAGGATAGTCCAACATAGCATCAATTTTTCGGGGGTCTACTGCCACGCCTTTTGCAGAAATGATATGACCCAAATATTCCAATTGAGTTTGGCTAAAAGTACATTTTTTTCTTATTAGCAAACAACTGGTTCTCCTTCAACAATGCCAAAACAGCCCGTAAATGCTCCTTATGGTCATCCTCACCTTTGCTGTAAACCAGAATATCGTCAAAGAAAACAAGTACAAATTTCCTCAAATATGGCTTTAGCACCTCGTTCATAAGAGATTGGAAGGTGGAAGGTGCATTGGTGAGTCCAAATGGCATGACAACAAACTCATAATGCCCTTCATGAGTCCGGAAAGCCGTTTTATGAATGTCCTCCTCACGCATCCTGATCTGATGGTAACCAGATCGTAAATCCAACTTTGAAAAAACCATCGCTCCTCCCAATTCATCAAGCAGTTCATCTACAATAGGAATAGGAAACTTATATGGTATAGTAATCTTGTTAAGAGCCCGATAATCTACACAAAAATGCCATCCACCATCTTTTTTCTTCACCAAGATTATAGGACTAGAATAAGGACTAACACTAGTTCTGATTATACCAGAGTTAAGCATATCATCTACTAACCTTTCAATTTCATTTTTCTGGTAATGTGGGTACCTATAAGGTCTGATGTTGGGAATATTAGACTCTTCCTTCAATCGAATCACATGATCTTGCCTCCTAGGGGGTGGTAATCCTTTCGACTCTTGAAAGACTGATTCATACTCTTCCAAAATCGATTTTGTCCAAGCAGGATAAATTGTTGACTCTCTACCTTCCCCTTGCAAGTGACAGTACTTCACCAGGAATCCTTGATCTTGATCACTTAGAGTCTTTAGGATAGATTTTAAAGAGGCTACAACCCTAGTTAAAGCCGAGTCTCCCTTCAATGTGTGGTATCCGTTCGCAATTGGAATTTTAAGAGTTAATTCACGAAAATTTGCTCTTACTTCTCCCAAACTAGCCAACCATTCCATTCCCAACACCACATCCACTCCTCCAAGATCAAAGACATAGAAATCTTGTTGAATTTTTAGACCCAGCATCTCCAATGTCAATTCGGAACATATATCTTCACAATCTAGCTTTCTCCCATCACCCACCTCCACAGTATAGATGGAGGTTGCCTTCATATCTAATTCTTGTTGTTTCACAAACGTGGCTGAAATAAAATTATGAGAGGCTCCACAATCAATAAGTACCATGACTTGTTCCTTCCCAATCTTACCCCACAACTTAATTGTTTTCTTTGATGACAGGCCAACAATACTACACATAGACAACTGAAGGTCTTTTGGCTCCCCCTCTTCCTCAATTGCATTAGTATCCCCCGCTGTACCCACTTCGTCATCCTCTTTGGTCAACACTAAAACTTGTAACTGTTTGTTGGCACACACATGGCCTGGACCAAACTTTTCATCACACTGGAAACACAATCCCTTCCTAGACCTCTCTTGTAACTCCGCATCTGTTAACTTTATAAAGTTTCTTCCTCTGAAGGTATTGGAAACCTTCACTACACTTCCCTCTCCGGTAGAACTTCCAGTCCCGGACACATTGGATTGTTGCTTCGCTCTTGGTTCCCACGTCACTGTGCGGTTGCTGTTGTACGTCTTCATTGGCCTGCTCATCGCACTTGTTGGATTTCCCCCCTTGATGGACAACTAGTTTTTCTCATCCACTCGCTGTGCACAATCCATTAAATCAGACAAACTTTCTGTTGGATGGAGCTTTAACTCTGCCCTAATTATTTCCTTTAGTCCATTCATAAAAATCCCTCTCAAGTACGCCGATTCTACACTCTTTAACGGACCAACATAGAGTTCAAACTTCTCTCTGTATTCTTCCACTGAGCCTGTTTGTTTGAGACTCAACAACAATTCAAAAGGACTGCCAACCATGGTGGGTTGGAAACGTCTAATAACCGCTGTCCGAAAATCCTCCCAATTTGGATGGTGCGCAGAAAACTCCCACCATTGATACCAAGTCAGCGCTTTCCCTTCCATTGCTACCATAACCGTCTGCAACTTTTCCTCTCCAGACATCCCCTTCAAATCAAAATACCTCTCTACTCTGGTTGTCCAGCCATACGCATCCTCTCCATCAAAAACAGGTATCTCTAACTTCCTCCATCTATCCACTTTGTGTCGTCCTCCATTGTGACTTCCGTGTGTTTTACCTTGAGAAATTGTGTGGCTGTGTTCGCTGCTCTCTTCTTCCTGTCTGGCACGAATTTCTTGCACTGTGGCATGCACTTCTCTTAACTGTTCAACACTCTTCTCTATTGTTTCACGCATCGCCAGCAAGCCTTCAAACCCCCTCTCCAATGCCTCCATTCTAGCCTCCATGCTGCGTGTTGACACCATGAATTTGTCTCCAGGAACTAGTTGCTCTGATACTAGTTGATAGATACCAACTGGTAAGGGAATAAGGACTGAATTTTATTCAAAAGAAACAGAACAAAAATTACAAATTACACAGGAAACTGAGTAGACTAGTTAATACATAGGTTTCCCCCAAGATGTTTGAGAGCCTGGTCTCTCCCTTCCTGACAACCCACTAAAAAACTGCCTAACCCCCCTGTTGTTACTCCAGAATTTATTCTGCAATAACTGCTTAAGGCAGTTACGTATGCTTGAAATAACTACCATAAACAACAACTTAAACAATTCAGTCCTATTAATAAATCTTAAGTCTTGGCTCTCCTCTTATAATATTTACTTCTAAGAGGCCTAACGCATTGTTAATGTGATAGGAAAGTTTGAATTTCTCTAGGAATTTCATTTTCTCTTCACCTAGTCTACACTTCCATTGAATATAGTCTAGAATTTTGTTCTTCAATAGAGCAAGTTTCATTTTTCTGTTAGTTTTGCACTACCAATGTAACAATTGGTATTAGAAGTTTAGAACTTTCCGCCACGTCTCTCAGTTGCAAACGAGCAACACAATTGGTGACACCAACATTGCAGAGATTGCCTGAGATTAGTTGAAAGGGCCAATGAATAGGTAGTATGGAGCATGATGAAATATTAGGATCCAATTGCAAAAATGTCCTCAGTTAATGCTATAATTGTAAAACTGAAGCCAATGACTTCATTGTAGACAACTTTCCCAGCTTCTCACCTAATGGATAAGGTGCATGCTTTGGGGAAAGTATTAATAGGGACCAATGAAGTCAAACTCTTCAGATTATGTTGAGTCTAGTATGGAATTATGCTCTTCAATAAAGCAAGTTAAACTTTTCCATTAATTATGCAGACCTGGAGTAACACATTATTTCTGTTTAGGCAAACCTAAATAGATTCATCAAATACTTGAGCATTTACTTGAAAATGGCATTTAAACATTTTTCCTCATGCATACTATGAAGCACCGAGACTGACACGGATGCGTGTCGGACACCGAACATGGCAAGGGACTGGAGTGTCCGTGCTTCATAGCATGCATATGCTCTTAATGATTTAGATTTCAGTGAGACTACCAAGCTATTTTACTGTTTCTAAGCTCTTAACTTATTTTGTTTTTTTGGTTGGCAGAGTATGCATACATAATGACAATAACAATGGCTGGGAATGTCTAGAGTTTTGGTGTCATTCTGCTTGAACCGCTAACAGGAAAAACTGCAGTGACTAAGAGAATGGAGTTGGTAAAGTGGGTTTTAAGTAATCCAACAGACCAAGATTACATTCTTGATTTTAATGTCAGTAAAACATCACAAGTCATTAGAAACCACATGCTTGATATTCTCGAGATTGCTCTTGTTTGTGTTAGTACATCCCCAGAAGTATGACCAACAATGAAGAGTTACATATGCTGATAAATGCTATATGAAGTCAAACTCTTCATATTTGGAATAAATCTTCAAAAGAGACTTTTCTATATTTGGGTGATGCTTTGAGTCTTGAAAATATGAAAGCATAGGGTTAGCATAATCTTACTTTGTTCGGATTTGGGCTTTAATTTGTAGATGGAATGAAAATAATATTTATTGGAAGAGAGACTCCAATTAATATTACCAATCAAATTTTATAATAAAATTGATAGATATTTCATATATAAATATAATTTCCATTCCATGGAACACGGTAAGGACTAACGAAAATCTTGCATTTCGAGTCATTTCCTACGATCAACTGCACATTTTCCATTCTACCAAGGGTCTCAGTATGTCATTGTTGTGAGTCAAAGTCCAAGAAAATATTTACGGTACTACATACTAAGCAAACCAAGTGTGCATAATACGTAAAGTTTGCTTAGAAAACATTTATGGTAAGTGCGTATAAGATGGGGAAACAAATCAGAAATGAGAAAAATTATGAATATTAATATATTATTTTTATTTCATTAAGGAAATAAAAAAACATTTTAAAAAATATATTTTATATAATTTTTCTTCAATTTAATTTAAAATTATTAGTCAATTTTTTCTTACCAAATAGCAAAAACAAATATTTATTATTTTTAAAAAAATATATAAATATTTTCAATTTTTAGAAGTACAAGGGCAAATATATTTGGCTAGTAGCAAAATTGTTCAGTTCCTAATTCTCTCTGCAAATTGAAGCATAAATATATTGTATTTGAATTTGTTATTGAATGCATGACATCAGTTGAGAAATATGCAAGTAAATCTATTATATTCCACATTTCATCAATATCAAATACAAATAACTCATCAAGATCAACTTCAAGAAGTGCATTTTTTCCTTGCATGCATGAAAACATAATATAAGTAAAAAGGTCTTCACCTTTCCAAGTATAAGTTCTCGCCCAACCAGTTCCAAAAACTTCAGGTCAACATGGATTGGCTAAACTGTTGGGAATTTTCAATAAACCATATACAATACCAAATGAGCACCAAAACACATTACGTCAGATTATCAAGAGGTTTTAAGGAATACATGGATCCATAGAGTTTGATTAACGCGCAGCGGAATCTGACAGTGGTCACGAACAATTGGTTTAATGACCTTCCTCAACCAAATCACCTTCTTCCTTATGAGACCTTCGTTTTCTCTTCAGATGGGGAGAGGATAAACTGTTTATTGATTTGGTATATTGGGGACCATAACCATGCCTTATGTTTTAAACCTATTAGGGTTCCCATTATCCCCTAATGGGCCAAACTGGTTTCCGCTCATTAAGTCCATATCAATTATCTGTTGGCAGTCTAATGGGCTCACTTAAATAGATGACTTTATATTGAACCCATTTAAATGTAAATAACTAATATAAATGTTATAATATAATATGTAGTCCATATTAATTAATTAGGAATTATAAAATTCCTAACAATCTCCCACTTGGGCTTCATATTAACATTAAACATTTATATCACAAAATTCTTTAGGCGCGCAACCGTACGTTATTTACTTTTAGACTCCTTTTATACAATCTGGTCCATCTCATACAGCAATAGGAAACCACTGCAGTTTTCATCATAATTTAGCTTGACTAAGCCACAATGATCACCACTGTTACTCATACTCGATGACATAGATCAAATATGGATAAGCGGCATGAAAATTACATACAATGTGATCTTAATCATGTCTATTTCCAACTAGTCCAAACTTTATTCTTTATAGAGATCAATCCAAAATGCAATACAAATATTGCACACAAACAAACTTATAATGAAATGATAAACTTCAACTTTATTTCTGCAGAAAATCCAAATAACAAATATGTTTGTAAATCATAAGATATAGAACATAAGTAAGACTCCCACTAAACTAAGGTACTATCAAGAATTATACCCATATGAGCAGTGTGCTCGTGAAAAAAAACTTTAGTGTCATACCTTTAGTAAGTGGATCAGCTAGCATGGAATAAGTTCCTATATGTTCTATACAAATGTATATTTTCTGGATTCTTTATTTAACAACCAAATACCTTATGTCAACAAACTTTTATTTGGTTGAATCCTTAATAAGACTGCTAAGATATTGTCTCAATAAACACCTGATGGCTACTTAATGTTGGCGACAACAAGCAAGCCAGTTACAATAATTTAGCAATCATAAATTCTAGTATAATGTCTCATAGCAAAATATTAACTCCACCAACATGGTCAAATGTGAATCCTTATGTGAAGTGATTGCTATTGAAACATTCTGAAATAATCGAAGTCAGAATACCCAATGATCTCTAAACTTCTAGACTTTCGATATGAAAACACGTAAATTCTTGTTCTCTTCAATTAACGCATAATGCGCTTTACTACTTCTAGTGTTACATGCCAAGATTACTCATATATCACCTTAGGATTCCCACAAAATAATTTCAAACTCCAAATTTTACACATGCAGATTTGGGATTCACATAATATGAGTAATTTAAACCATAGTAGTAACAACAACAACAACAATTAAAGAAAAGAACAAGAAACATGCAATGCATAAATAATCTTTATGGTAAATTTCAAGACCCAAAAAAGATACCTAGTGCACCATTAATCCTCAATATTTGGATTGAAAAAAACTAACTGCAAGCGGTACTCTCAATGCATTGATCAAACATTGGTGATAAGTCCTGTCAAACAAAGGTTATCTTTGGACACTCCATTGCTCACATGGAAAACTTATATGATGATTATTCTGGTCAAATAATGATTGTCTTTGAACATTTCATTATTCACATGGAAAATCACACTATTTATAATCACCACATGTTTACCATTGCAAGCATGTAATTATTCTGTCAAATTGTGTCTTCCTTTGGGCTGAGCACAATTCACATGAATAATTTCATGCAACATCCATGTAAATTCAATCAAATAAATTTACGCAACAGAGGTTACTTTGGCAACATGTTGTTTCAATCAATTTAACCAAAAATACAAGACAATTTAATACAATAAATGGGAGGTCTTAAACTTACACAAATTTTCTTAAAATTACACAATTTAACCAAAAGAATCCTTTAAAGATACTAGAGAAAAGGTTTCTTTATAGTCAATGTCTTCCTTCTGAGAAAAGTCTTTAGTCAATGCCTTTCTTTATAGTCAATGCCTATCCCTTAGGGGAAACCCTCTTTCTTAGTCATTCCCCCTTTTCTTACTACTAATTATCTAATCCTTTCTTCTATTATTTTTAGTTTTAATTTTTTTTGTGATAACCTGCATGGTAGTTGTTTCTTTTGTAACCAGTCCATATTTTTTCTCTGAAGAACCTATCATGGCAGGGGATCATCCACAAAGGATGACGCTAGAGCACTACTCTTGCTCCGCCACACCTCAGTACTTCATCAGCATAGCCAGATCGGATGTGCAAGTGGCCAACATCTCATATCCACATTCCCTCATCCAGCTGATCCAGGGGAATCTGTTTCACGGCCTACTAAGTGGCTTCATACATTGAGATCAGTAACACGATGAAGATAGCAGGGGTTCCATAAGACGTCATCCGCCTCAACTTATTCTCTTTCTCCTTGGTCGGTGAAGCAAAAAGATGGCTTCACTCGTTCAAGAGGAATAGCCCACGGACATGGGAAGAGGTGGTGGAGAAGTTCCTAAAGAAGTACTCTCCGGAGTCCAAGACTGTTGAGGGTAAGGTGGAAATCTCATCCTTCCACCAACACCCTGACGAATCACTAAGTGAAGCATTTGACCGCTTCCATGGGTTACTTCGAAAGATTTCTACACATGGGTTCAACGAGCCAGTCAAGCTCAACATCTTCATTGATGGCTTGCGACCCCATTCCAAGCAACTCCTCGACACCTCCGCTGGTGGGAAGATCAAGCCGAAGACTCCAAAAAAAGCCATGGAGCTAATAGAGAATATGGCAGCCAGTGATCATGTCATCCTCTGTGATCGAGCCTACACGCCCACAAAGAAAAGCCTTCTTAAGCTCACTTCTCAAGATGTTATGTTGGCTCAAAACAAGCTCCTGGCCAAGACCTTAGAGACCCTCACAACAACTCTAAGTAATCTTCCTCAACAACTACATGTAGTGCAACCTTCTCCATATTCAGTCATGCATATTGGGAGATGCAACATTTGTGGTGGCACTCACGAGTCAGGCTTATGCATGGTCCAAGATGACGCATCCAATGAAGTTAACTACATGGGCAATCAGAATCATCATGGATTCCATCAAGAAGGACCACTAGGATTCTATCAAAGAGGTAATTTTTCGCAAGGCCACGGTTGGAGATCCCATCCAGGGAATAATTTCAACCAAGGAGGTTCATCTCATCAGCCTCCCAGCCAAGGGCCCATTCGACAGGAAAAACCTACTAAGCAGGAGGAATTGATGGTACAGTTTATGCAGAGGATCCAGTCACATTAGAAGAGTATTGATGCAACAATAAGGAATCTGGAGGTACAAATGGGCCAACTAGCTAAGAAAATTGTTTAAAGGTCCACTAGAACCTTTGGGGCCAATACTGAGATGAATCCCAAAGAGGAGTGCAAGGTAATTTTCACTAGGAGGGAAAGTGCTGAGAAGGAAAAGAGAATTGAGGAGGATGTGCATGATGAGGAAGGAGAAAAGAAGAAGAAGGAGAAAAAGATAAGTAAGGAAAGTGGTGATGAGGTCTCAACCACTAAGACCAAGACCAAGAGCCAGTTAGCTTGGGAGGCTATAAGAGAGATACCACCAGCCTCATCAAAGGAGGCACCGTACCCTCTGGTGCCATCAAAGAAGGACAAAGAATGCTACTTCAAGCGGTTCCTTGACATATTCCTGAAGCTGGAGGTTACTATCCCTTTTGGATAGGCCCTACAGCAGATGTCGTTGTACAAAAAGTTCTTAAAGGACCTCCTTATAAAAAAGGGAAAGTACATCAACAGCGAAACTATTATGGTGGGAGAAAATTACAGTGCAGTAATATAGAAGCTACCTCCCAAGTTTAAAGATCCAGGAAGCGTCACTATCCCATGCTCTATTGGGAGTGTATCCGTAGGTAAGACTCTTATTGACTTAGGAGCAAGTATCAATTTGATGTCACTTTCTATGTGCAAGAGAATATGGAACCTTAAGATTGACCCTACAAGGATGATACTACAGCTGGCAAACCGCTCCATCACAAGACTAGTCAGAGTGGTAGAAGATGTCTTAATCAAAGTCCATCAACTAACATTTCTGATGGACTTTGTAATCATGGACATTGAAGAAGATGCTGAGATCCCCTTGATTTTGGGTCGACCATTCATGGTGACTGCAAAGTGTGTTGTGGACATGGGGAAGGACAACTTGGAGATGAGTGTGGAAGACCAGAAAGCCACCTTCAACTTGTTTGAGGGAATTAATCATCCCAGTGATAGCAAGACTTGTTTTAAGGTGGATGAAATTGAGCAAAAAGCTAACCTTGTTGGGGGCACTTGAATTTTGTGCTTTTAGAAGAAGATGAATCCAAGCCAGTTGTAAATCCTACAGATTCTTCTAGTGTCTTCCTGGGGCCAAAACAGGTCAGGGCCCGAGCTCTAGACATTCCACCAATGGTCCCTCCTCCAGATGTCTCTCCTCCACTTGCTGGCCAAACCTTTATGCTCTTTTCTCAGCCAAAGCAGCTCCTCCCAATGTTGCATAGCCTCCACCATGGCCAGTACCTATTGATATAGAGCTCCACCATCTCTCCCTCCAGCAGTCAATGATGACACTAGAGGCATTCCTAGCCCAGGTTGCTTGGCCAAGAGTCCAACGTCCTTCTGTTAGGGGGTGACACCTTTGGTGTAGCTAATGACGATGTCACAGATGTTAAAGCTGATGATGATTATGTTGTAGACATCGGTGTTGCTCATAGAGTTTGAGATCCAGGGCCCATACAGGATTGAGGCCAATTTTTTTACCAGGATTTTTTTTCTTCTTTCTTTTCTTTATCTTTCTTGTCTTTAGTTTTTATTTTTCTTTTTCTTTAGTTTTCTTTAATTTAATTTTAGCAGTTAATTTTAGTAGTTTAATTTCAGTCATTGAATAAAAAAAATTGAATGATAGAGACAGAGGAAATTAGTAATGGGTTGTGACTTGTTCTGGATAAATTGATGCATGAGATACTGTGTATTGATGAAATAATTGTGAAAGTTTTGATTCTTGTGAGCAGGCGTCATCGTGAATGATGAAGTATGAATTGAAACACAACAATGAAGAGGTTAGCAAGTCCAAACAGAAATCATGGCATAGTAAGCCAAGCACTTCATAAATGTCCGGTGAGATGTGTGACCTTATAATTATGAGAGAACGATTGTTCTTAATTTCCTGATTTTGCATGATTCTCGGACTGTTTGAGTACATACATAGGGTGGAAATGATCAAGGCCTTGTTTGATTTTCTTAGTCACTTAGCCAAATAGCCAACCTATTATTTGAATGAATCCCTTGCACCCTGCTGAGCCTAATGCAGTAAATTGTTTTTGAAACCCGAGCCTAATGAAATTAATGACCACCTTATCTTAGGTTGTAGGAGAGCACGGGTCAAGGCAAATTGACCCTTAATTTTGGGGAGTTGGAATTTTGGTTGGGTGAAAAATTTTGTTTCAACAACATCACCAATGGCACACACGCAAAGATAAAATATGATGAGTTGCTATAGTACCAAATCAATTTCAATCTCCATTAAAAAAAAATTCAAATAAAGAGCTAATAGCAACTAAGTGCTAAATAAATTTTGTGTGTTGTTAGGAATAAAAGGCAAGAAAGTTGGGGGCTGTGAAATATAAGTCATGGGTTATCATGTAGGTGCTCTCTTAAAACCTAATTTTGAATCCAAAGAAAAACCATGAGTTCCTTGTTAGCCCGACCACGTTACAAGCCTAAAAAGTCCTTAGTGATCCGCAATATAGGTGTATGATTACATTAACTGAGATGAAGTGCAAAGTTAGGAATATTAATTTCAGTTGTTAGATTGAAAACACTTTTAGCCGAGACACTTGTATGCTGAGGGAAACACTAACCTTGTGAGGAATGAAGTGTGGTAAGTTTGCCTTGATGAAGTTTCTACTTGCTAACCTTTTCACCTCCATGTGTATTCCTTCATTCTTCCATCACAAGATCAAGACAAATGCAAGCTCAGGATCAGTTAGTGAAAGGTTTGAAAAGGTTTTGCAGTTACCTCATGTGTTGATACATTTAGACTTGTCTTTGGCTTGAGGACAAACAAATGTTTTAATTTGGGGGAGTTTGATAATTGCAAAATATGAGCTAATTTGATAGTCAATTTTGGCTAATAAATGGGTGTAATTTCTTTACTTTATTATTATTTTTAATGAAATAATGAAGAAATTAACATCTTTGCTATTTTTTATCAACAAAATTCAAGAGAAGAAGAATTCCAGTGCTTTAAAGGAAAATTGAGGCGAAAAATGGAAGAAAAAGCCTTGAAGAAAAATTGAAGAAGTGGACAGGTTGTTTAGCACGTGCTCGCGCTTAGCGCACAGCTCAAGCTCAGTGAGCGGAAAAGCTCACAACGAAGCCCAAAGCGTGCTTAGCGCGAAGTCAGTGTGAAAATTAAGCTACCTAGTGCCTACATAAGGAGGAGGAAGCAGAAGGGAAAAATACACCGAGTCTCAGAGTTATCCAAAGCATGGGGCTTATCCCTTAGGGGAAACCCTCTTTCATAGCCATTCCCCCTTTTCTTACTACTAGTCATTCAGTCCCTTCTTCTATTAGCCTCTGAATTGTAAAGCCTCTCATAGCCATGAGAGGCTAAACCCCCTCTATTGGGAGCCTAGCAGCCAACGCCCTGAATTGTAACTGATCTTCTTATCTATTAATACAATTTTAATTTCTATTGTTCTTTTCTGCTATTCATCTCTATTGTGTGGTTTAGCCATCCATGCATCTGTTTTTAGGGGTTATACATTAGGAAATAGTAGTGTTTAAAGCACTAGGAAATGGCATCTCAACATTGCATTACTAGGGATAGAGTGACTTGGTTGTGCCTTTGCATACATCTTTACACTTAATGATGTTTATGATTCAATCTTTGCAAAGAGATTTAGGAGAGAGAATGCATAAATTAGGCTCTTCATCATGAGGGATCAGGGTTGAGCATATTAGTAGATGTGGGTGGAAATTGGGAAATCAGTTAATAAAGAAAAACATTAATATTGCATCAAGGGTAGTTAAGCATGCTAGGTCCCAACATTATCACATTCTGACTTCATCTTTTGCATTTACATTATTATTATTATTATTATTATTATTATTATTATTATTATTATTATTATTATTATTATTATTATTATTTTATCTTTTTTTCCCTTTTACCCTCAAATTTCACACTTACAATTCCCTTTCTCTTCTACTTCTTTTCTTGCTTACAAATTGGGTATTTACCAACGCAAGTACAAACAAAGTCCATGTGGACTCGACACTCGATCTTCCGCAGTGGTTCCTTGTTATTATGTAAGATGGACCGGATTTTTTAAGGGAAGTCAAAAAGTAAATAACATACAATTGCGCGCCTAAAGACTTTTGTAGTATAAATGGCTAAAGTTAATATGAAGCCCATGTGGGAGATTTTTAGGAATTTTATAATTCCTAAATAATTAATTAATGTGGGCTACATATTACACTATAACATTTACATTAATTATTTATATTTTTTATGGGCTCAATATAAGTGATCTAATCTAATGAGCCTATTAGACTATCAATAGAAAATTGGTATGGGCTTAATGAGCGAAAACCAGTTTGTCCCATTAGGAGATAATGGGAACCCTAATAGATTTAAAACCTAAGACACAGTTATGGTCCCCAAGACACCAAATCATAAACAATTTTCTCATCTCCTCATCTGAAGAGAAAAATGAAGGTCTCAAAAGGAATAAGGAGATTTGGTTGAGGAAAACCATCAAACCAATTATTCGTGTCTGTTTTCCAGATTCTGTTGCATTTGCTTCGTCAATCATTATGGATCTAGGTATTTCTAAAACTCTTCCTGATAATCTAATGTTATGGGTTCCTGACGGTTATTGGTATTTTATAAGGATCCCCTAAAATTCCAACACGAACTTCTAATCGAGGACTACGGGAGTGGATAAGGAAAACGACAGGTGTACGATGAAGGAACAAGGTGAGGGAAGGACTTCTGATCGAGGGCTCGCAAAGGCTGAAAGAAAGGGAAAAGAGACGTACGTCATGGAAATTTTGTGAATATAGAGTGAACGGAAAAGATGACGGTTTTAAGAAAAACATCGTCATTTTCGATCCCTCTATTTACGATATTGCCACCGCTTCAAATTCGACGACGATTCCGCATAATTGTCTTCGTTTTGATGTCGTTGAAGTAGTTTTTTAGTAGTGAATTAAATGAGTTGTTATTAATTAATACTACCACAAATTCAAATTTTATTCAAAAAATATCTTTAAGTTTAAATGTTGTAAATATGGGTAGAAGTAGGTTAAACCGCTCGTCAAGATCCTACAACTTGGTCTGTTTAAAGTTTAGTCTAGCTCAGCTCATTTAGCAAAAAAGTCAAGCTTATGTTTTTAAAAAAAAACCTATTTACTTAAATAGGTCAAACCACAAGCCTTAAGAAAAACATATTAAGCTTAACGGTCGCCTCATTTAGCAATAATATTTTATAATAAAAATATTATTATTAATATAATATATAATAAAATTATTTTTTTAAAATTACAAAATTATTTTAGTAGTTTAACAATTTGAATCATTTTAATTAATGGTTAAAATATGTTAATTCATATAAGTATAGATGAGTATCAGGAATATGAACTCTTTGCTTTTGGTGAGACTTAAAAAACTTTTGATAACATGCCAGATGTCATGTTTGTTGGCAATTTTTGCTTATATCTTTGTGGTTTAAAATTGTCTCATTATTTTAATAAAAATCTTTAGTTTGTTTAAAAAATAATATATTTTACACTTTTTAATATGAAACATGCTTTTTAATGAGCTAACGGATCTAATGGACTTTTACAAAGGCCCAACTCAAGTCTAAAAATAGACTCGTGATGGGTTACAAACTCATACTTGGACTATAAAAATATAAAATAGACTAGACCAAACTTATGTAGGACCCGTGTTAGTCCAACATATTTTCACTCCTAATTGTAAATGATGATCACATTTAATGTCAATACTCATAATCTAATGAGTTAATAAAGTGTTAACTATAAATAAAGGGTGTAAAATAAATTTAATGTTGTGTAAATCTACTACTACTAGATACAAATATAAATTTCGTAAAAGTTTGGTAAGGAACATAAGGGTCTTCATTTGGTTCAACAATTAATGGCCTCTTAATCTGATCTACTTTTTTTCCAACACCACCAATGACCTTTTTACCCTTGTCCACGTTAAGAATGGTTTCTTCATCAGAGGACCACTAACAAGGAGTAAGTTATGTCCTGTGCTAGGTTGCACCTACATTGTCCCTCACTAACCAAACACCATCCTCCATATCCCTAGAAGCACAAGCATGACCCCTAGTAGGATTAATATGGGGTTGCACGTTACCACTGGAATGACCACCATGGTCGCATTCTTCATGAATACAAAAGTAATTTTTTTTTACAAAAAGGAGAAGAAGAAAAAAGCAATACTCAAGAGAAACAAAAATAAAATAAAATAAAATGAAATTGATAGAGAAGATAGGAGTACCTTGAAAAGATAAGGAGCGATTGACTTAATAAGAAAGTTGATAGAGAAGCCTCAGATGAATGGTCACGAACACAACACTTGCAAAAAAAAGAGAGAAAAGTGAACAAGAAGAATTGCTAGGAGTTAGTATAGAAATAAAGAAATTAATTGGATGGTGGTTTTGGTTAATTTGAAATTGTGAATTATTAAACTGGTAAGGATTGTAGTTGTTGTTGCTCACATTATGAAAGCTCAAAGATCACACCAACATTGCACAACCATGTGGCACATGAGGAAATTGAAAGGTCTTTCAAACGTTTGTTTCTAATCCTCTAAGTTAGCATTGCTACTACCAAACAACATCAACTTGGGAACCACTGTTATGGGGATTATATGTTATAATTAATGTGTTATATGAGAGACATGTGACTTATGTAAGGACTAATAAATAAATAATTAATAATGAAGGATTAAATTGTAATTGGGTTAAATAAGAGGAGTTTTTAGAGATAATTGTTACTTGATGAGAGTAGTGGTTGTAAAAGGAGTTAATATCCACTAATGTGAAACAATGTCCTCTTCCTGACAAAAAAAATGTTCTCTCTAACTCCTAGCTCATCACAAACGTAAAGAGATAGAAAGTAGTCAAGGAAGCAAAATCTTATTTCTCTCCTCTTCCAAGGAATCAAAGTGCACCAGAGAAAAGCATTATTGTGGAGAAAGATACACATTATTTATCTATTATTTGTGAGAATCATAGGTTTCAAGATCTTGTTGGTTTCCTATAATTGTTAGTTAATTTAAGGAACCCTTAAAATTTGCACGTGGTATCAGAGCATGAGTTATGAAATTTATGATTTTCCAATAATGATTTATTTTCTTCCAATCATACATAAACCCAAATTATAAAATTTAGGGATTTTATTTTTTCTTCCACAAATATGGTATTTTGTAAATAGAAAAAGGGAGATTGTTGATTTTTTTTCCGAGAAAGTATAATATTGGAGAAAGAAATCAATTTTACATTGTTTACTTTCCTGATCTGCACAAATTCATGAAAAGTGAAAAGTCCTCTCTCGACATGTACGTTTTTTAACCTTAATCGAAAGGAATTCTTTGGAATTTCTATTCCAACCCACTTTTTTCTATTCTCAATCCCATATGCTAATCTTTTTTTCAATATTATTATTAAATGTGATTAAAGGATTGAAAGTTTGTGTCCTGCAATTAAATTAACGTGAATGCTTTAAAATTGTTGGTAGCAGTAAATATGTATATGCTATATATTTGCTTGAATGCGATTGGATTTTTATTATTTTATTAGTTATAATGTGAATGTAGTATTTATTTGGTCTGGAATCAAATTAATAAAATGGCTATGAATTGTTAATAGCAATAAGTATATGCAGGCCGTATATTTGGTTGAAATTAAGTGTATGATGAATTTGTTAGTCACCAAAGTGGTCATATCTATAAGATTATTTAATTCCAAATTAATGATTATTTCAATTACTCATAGAATAATGGATGCTAAATTATATGATTATTGGTTTATGGGTAATTGAAATTTATTGTTATAAGGCATTTATGGATCGCCCAAAGGTTGATTAGTTGCTCTTATAATTAATGAATATAATTGTAGGCGATTTGTGTGTATCATTAGTTTTATTTATATACCCAAAGGTAATAGGTACTACTAATTGGTGCATATTTAATTACCAAATAATGTTAAGAATTTTATTAGCATCGTTATGTTGTATGTTGTGTGTTGGTGTATCACCCAAAGGAGAGCATCAATATACATTGATCGTTATCTAAATGAATTATATGTATGACATATGTTTTATGTCTCAAAAAGCTCATGTGAATTTTATTATGTAGTATGTGTTTGCAATTCATTGAAGTCTCATGTATTGCCTGTGTCAATTTTAGTGGGCTTAACTTCTCTGACTAGAATGAGTAAGTCCAATTTCACCTCGATGTATTGGATCTTGATCTTGCTATATTGGAAGAGAAGCATGCTACTATTACTAATGCTAGTAGAAATGAAGAGAAATTCCATTATAAAGCTTAGGAAAGATCTAATAGACTCAGCCTAATGTTCATAAGAATGATTGTTGCAAATAGTATTAAGACAATTCTCCTTAAGACCGATAATGCTAAAGAGTTTATGGGGTTAGTGGGAGAGCGCTCTCAAACAGCTGATAAATCTTTTGTTGGGACATTAATGAGTATGCTGACCACCATGAAGTTTGATGGTTCACGTACTATGCATGAGCATGTCATTGAGATGATAAACATTGCAACAAGACTTAAGACCTTGGGAATGACTGTGAATGAAAACATCGTTGTTCAGTTTATTCTGAACTCATTACCATCTCAGTATGGCCCGTTCCAAATGAGCAATAATACCATGAAAGATAAATGGAATGTGCATGAATTGCAAAGTATGTTTGTTCAGGAAGAAACAAGGCTTAAGAATCAAGGAAGTCACTCATGCCATTATATAAGCCACCAAAGGAATCCAGGAGCTAGAAAGAAATTGTGAAGAAGCATGATAAAGGCAAAGGGTCTATAAAGATCAATGACGGTCCTAGGCAAATCCAAAAGAAGGCATCCAAGAGCAATAATTGTCATTTCTATGGGAAATCTCGACACTTCCAGAAGGATTGCCCAAAGTGTAAGTCTTGGTTCAAAAGGAAATGTGAGCTTAATGCTTATGTATATTTTGAATCAAACTTAACTGAAGTTCCCCATAATACATGGTGGATTGATTCTAGATATACGACTCATGTTTCTAATACTACGCAATGATTCCTTACAATCCAAACCATAAGCCCAAATGAGAAGTTCGTCTTCATGGGGAATAAAGTGAAAGCTCCAGTGGAAGCTATCGAAACTTATCGTTTAAAACTTGACATTAGACATCATTTAGATTTATTGGAAACTCTTTATGTACCTAGTTTATATAGGAATTTAGTTTCATTATCTAAACTTGATGTTACTGGATGCTCTTTTAATTTTGGTAATGGATGTTTCAATTTATTTAAGCATAATCATCTCATCGGTACTGGTGTTCTTTGTGATGGTTTATATAAATTGAAATTAGATGGTTTGTATGTTGAGACTATTTTAACTCTATATCATAATGTTGGCACTAAACATAGTTTAGTGAATGAACGATCTACTTTCTTATGGCATAAACTTTTAGGTCACATTTCTAGAGAAAGGATGGAAAGATTAATAATTAATGAAATTTTTCCTTATCTAGATTTTACGAATCTAAATATTTATGTGGATTGTATTAAGGAAAAACAAACAAAACATACAAAGAAAGAAGCTACAAGAAGCACCCAGCCTCTTAAAATTAAACATACAAAGAAAGATACTTTATCATCTTTATTGATGACTATTCATGTTACGGTTATGCCTACTTATTACATGAGAAATATCAAGCTGCAGATGTCTTAGAAATTTACTTGAATGAAATAGAAAGATAATTAGACAGAAAGGTGAAAGTTGTTAGGTCTGATAGAGGTGGTGAGTATTACGGAAGATACGATGAAACTGGGCAACACCCAGGTCCATTTGCTAAACTCCTTCATAAACGTGGCATTTGTGCGCAACACACAATGTCAGGTACACCACAACAAAATGGTGTATCAAAAAGGCGTAATACAACTTTAATGGATATGGGTATGAGTACGTTAAGAAATTCAACTTTTTCTATATCTTTATGGATGTATGCCTTGAAAACTGTCATGTATTTGTTGAATATGGTTCCTAGAGTAAGGCAATTCCAAAGACTCCTTTTGAATTATGGACAAATAAGACACCTAGTATAAGGCACCTGCATGTTTGGGGTTGCCAGGCAAAAATAATGGTTTATAATCCACAAGAAAGAAAATTGGATGCAAGAACAATTAATGGATATTTCATTGGTTATCCAGAAAAATCAAAGGGGTATATGTTATATTGTCCTAATCATAGTATGAGAATTATCGAAACTGGAAATGCAAGGTTTAATGAAAATGGTGAAATCAGTGGGAGTACAGTTCCATGAGATGTGGAAATTAAAGAAGTTAGAGTGCAAGTCCCTTTAGCTTGTGCCTATAGCAGTAAGGTGATTGCTCCTTTAGTTGTTGTTCCAAACAATAGTTAAGAAGAGCAACACAATAATGAACACATGATACATAATGAACCTATTGTGGAAGAACCACAAGAAGTAGCATTAAGGAGGTCTCAAAGAGAAAGGAGACCGACTATTTTGAATGACTATGTGGTATACCTACCTGAAACAGAAACATACTCAAGTATTAATGATAATGATCCATATTTGTTTTCACAAGCTGAAGTTGTGATAATTCTGAGAAGTGGTTAAATTCCATGAAAGAAGAGATAAATTCCATGGAACATAATGGTGTTTGGGACCTTGTAGAATTGTCAAAGGGTTGTAACTAAGGCTAAACTTGTTACTAAGGGATGTACTCAAAAAAATGGCATTGATTATAAAGAGACATTTTCACTTGTCTTACGAAATGATTCTTTCAATATTATCATGACATTAGTAGCCCATTATGACTTGGAGCTACATCAGATGGATGTGAAAACTGTCTTTCTTAATGGAGATTTAGAGGAGAATATTTATATGGACCAACCAATGGGGTTCTCATTTGAAGGAAAGGAACACATGGTGTGCAAATTAAAGAAATCAATATACGATTTTAAGCAAGCTTCCCACCAATGGTATTTGAAGTTTAATGATACCATTGTTTCCATTTAAGGAAAATACTATTGATTGATGTATATATTTGAAGGTTAGTGGAAGTAAGGTTATTTTTCTAATTCTGTATGTTGATGATATATTTCTTGCAACTAATGATCTTGGTCTTCTTCATGAGACTAAGAAGTTTCTCTCTAGCAACTTTAAAATGAAAGATATGGGCGAGGCAAGCTATGTGATGGGGATAGAAATATTCCAAAATAGATCACAAGGATTGTTAGGCTTGTCTCAAAAAGCATATATCAATAAAGTACTAGAGAGATTCAGGATGGAAAAGTGCTCATCATCACCTATTCAAATTCAAAAATGAGACAAATTTAGTCTTGCACAATGTCCTAGAAATGAACGGGAATGAAAACACATGGAAGCAATTCCATATGCATTAGTTGTTGGGAGTATTATGTATGCTCAAATCTGTACTCGACCATACATAAGCTTTGCAATTGGAATGTTAGGAAGATATCAAAGTAATCCGAGAATGGAACATTAGAAAGTTGCAAAGAAAGTTCTGAGATACTTATAGGGAACAAAATATCACATGCTTACATATAGGAGGTTTGATCACCTTGAGGTGATTGAGTATTTAGACTCAGACTTTGTTAGATGTGTGGATACGAGAAAATCCACTCTTGGTTATGTATTTATCTTAGCTGAAGGAGCAATATCGTGGAAGAGTGCACAATAATCAGTTGTTGTTGCATCTACCATGGAAGCTGAATTTGTAGCATGTTTTGAGGCTACAATTGAGGCTAATTGGCTGTAGAACTTTATTTCAGGGCTTGAAATTGTCGACAGTATTGCTAGGTCACTGAAAATGTATTGTGATAACTTTGCATCAATATTTTTTTTCTAAGAATGACAAGTACTCTAAGGGTGCTAAGCATATGGAATTAAAGTACTTTGTCGTAAATTAAGAACTTTAGAAACAAAGAGTGTCAATAGAACATATTAGTACAAACATTTTGATAGTTGACCCTTTGACAAAGGGATTACCACCCAAGACATTTATAGAACATGTTGAAAGTATGAGCATTATTGTTATTGATGATCATTAAGTGTAATTTAACTTATGCATTTTACTGACACTCTAAGCTCATTTATGATATGTTTATGATTACTTGTTCTTTATGTTTGCATGCATATTTGTATTAGAGTAATGTTAACAGGTTTTGTCTTGAATAAAGACATTATGTTGGACCAATTATGTACTCCTAACTAATGGTCATATTAAGGAAAATACTAATTTGTAGTACATGGAAGGAACTATGTTAATTAAGTGATGTACAAACGATATGACTCGAATTGGTTCCTATTCTTAATCATGAAATTATGATGTACCCAATGTATAGAACGATTTAGTTATTTTAATGCGCATTATGTTAGTTTAATCTATTTATTTATTTAGTCCATAATGTTTGGTATTGTCACATGAGTCAAGTGGGAGAATGTTAGAATTAGTGTCTCGTGACAGACATGTGACTTATGTAGGGACTAAAATAAATAATTAATAATTAAGGACTAAATTATAATTGGGTTAAATAGAAGTTTTTAGAGATAACTACTATATGATGAGAGTAATGGTTATAAAAGAGGTTAATATCCACTAAGGAAAACAAGGTCATCTTCCTAACAAAAAACTATTTTCTCTAACCCCTAGTCATCACAAACGTAGAGAGACAGAAAGAATAGTCAATGAAGCCAAATCTTGTTTCTCTCCCCTTCTAAGGAATCAAAGTGCACCGAACAGAAGTCTCGCTATGGAAAAAGGTACGCATTATTTATCTATTATTTGTGAGAATCATAGGTTTCAAGATCATGTTGGTCCCTAAAAGGGACTTAACATCTACTCGTCGCCCTAAAAGGGACTTAGCATTAACTCGTCGCCCTTGAAGGGACTTATGATCGTGTGATTGTACAATTCATAGTTCACAACTCAATGCACATATATATCTCAATCATATACATACTCAATTTATCACATACACTTAATCCCAATCACAATGGTATAATATCAATTTAACATGTTATCACACCTCATGAATCATATACACTTTACCTATGAACTATGCAATACACACATCTACTCAATTATTTTCAAAATCATTTTAACTCGTCGGGTTCCCACAGTGGATCTCATCACAATACTCGTCGCCCTTAAAGGGTCTTACAATTGTGTGATTGCACAGTTCATAGTTCACAACTCAATACACACATCTCATCTCAATACACATGTATTTCATCATCCGTCACATGTTCAATTTATCACATACTCACAGTTTGAATCATCATTTCATAACCTCAACATAACAATTTATACAAAAGATTTCATCACAACATGGGGTGTAAAATCCCTGAAATAGTTTCTCACAATTATATCACAATCAATTAATCAAATTCATGGGTTAAACACAAAGACATCAAGAGCACTCAAGTTTATCAATCAATTCTCATCAGGACATCAATTGGTACATAGAACACAATAATATTATATTTATAATCATAAAGAGAAAATTATAATTCAATAAACATCCCAAAATAAACCCAAATTTAGTTCTCTAAGGATCCCTACACATGTTCATTCTAATCCTCAATTGCGATAAACTCATCCCTTACCTCTGAGCGGACTCACGTGTCTTCAGCCAGCGATAGCAACATCTCTATCGGTTCCCTGAAATTCTTTCAATTATTCATCCGACTGCTCCGATAGAATTCCCAAACGTCAGAGAGACGGAGAAGAGATTGAAACCTCCACTTGTACTGTCTTCATGCGATTCCTTTTTCTCCCTCCACGAATATTATCTTGCAAATCCCAACGGTGGAAGCGTGAGGAATTGAATTTTGAACAACATATCCAAATTTCATGAAAATCTAACGGCTAAAGAAACCGGTATCGTAGTTTTACCGAGACAATTTTGGGTTTCTGCGGGAAATTAAAATGCTACAATGCGAAGGGTTTTCCTCTAAGCTCAGATATGATTTTGAAATTCCCAACGGTGAGAATGTTCGGAATTGGGTTGCGAACATGATAATCAAATTTTACGACGATCCAACGGTGAACGGGTTCGAGATCGTCGTTTTTCCAAGACAGATTTGGTGGGCTGCGGGAAAAAGAAAGGGTTTTGAGAGGAGAAGGGGAAAAACGAAAATGAGACCAAAAAGGAGGCAGCTGACTTAACATAACTATTTATACCTAGGGTACTCAGTCTATTATTTGCTCTATATTTATTTATTTATTTATTTTTTTACTAAAAAGCTTTTTAAATTTATTTACGAAAAATTGGGATGTTACATCTTATAATTGTTAATCTAGGAAATCTTTAAAATTTACATTACATTCATTTTTATACCTCTTCAGTCGACATTATTTCTACCAAGCAATACTGACTTGGGGGCAATTGTTATGGGGATTACGTTTGTTCCTAATCCTCTTAAGTCGACATTACTTTTGTCAAGTAATACCGACTTGGGAGCAACTATTATGTGGATTACATTTGTTTCTCTACCTCTTAAGCCTCTTCTAATAGGTCTAAAGTATAAAGTATATTTATTTGATATATGATGAATGACAATACCTCTTTTGACTCAAGCAACTTCAATGCCCAAAAAGTATTTTAATTAACTTTGAGTTCTTTGATTTTGAAACATGTGTTGAGAATTTAGTTGAGGTCATGGATAACTGCCTTGTCATTTCCTGTAATGATCATGTCGTCATCATAGAGCAAGATAACAATGTAAGATGTACCATTAATTTTTGACAAAGAATGAATAATTAGCTTTTGACGGTTGGAAACCAATGTTAGCAATGGAGGAAGAGAATTTGTAAAACCAACTTTTGGATGCTTGCTTAAGTTTGTAAAGGGACTTATTAAGTCGACATACAAGCTTCTCCCCCCTTGTCAACGAAAACCAGGTGGGGCTTTCATATAAACCTTCTCAAGTAAGTCACTATGCAGGAAGACATTTTGGACAATTGTTTGGTGGAGATGCCAATTTCGAACAACAACAACAATCCACAGACAATAAACATTGATGAGTTTGACAACAGAAGCAAAAATCACCTTGTAATCTATTCCCTCTTGTTGGGTGAAGTCCTTGGAAACAAGTCGGGATGTATAACTCTATGTCTAGCTAATGTGGAACGTGAATTTTTCCAGAGAACAATTACATGGTTTTTTATTTCATAGCACAATTACAAGTTTTTGAATTTGAAGAAAAATGTGCTGAATAATTGATGTGCCTTGATAAATATTTGTGTCCGTAATGACGTTCGATCTTCATGCGTTGCTATATGGAATTGGAATTGAAATTTCCACTTGAAACATCCAAGTGATAATTTTAATTTTTAGCAAAAGCAGTTTCAATGTGGCGAAGCCAATTTCGTTGATGTTTTCCTATAAATTTGTGTTCATGATTTTTTTTCTCCTATAAAGATGTTCAAGTCTCATTGCCTAACTGTTTTAGGTTTGCCAAGCATTCCATACTGATTTTTTTTAAAAAAAAAGCTCGTATGTATAACATAAAACATCTCCTGAGTAATAGTTGTTCACTAGCATGCTTTCTTGGTGAGTAATTATAGGTATATTATATATACAAGATTTTACCTATGATTCTAAAGCATTTGTGTTTGTTTTCTCTTTATACAAACTATGAAAGAGAAGACAGTATACAAAGTTGATTTATATTTGAAGATGCCATATGATTCACCCTGTCATTGAGGTTTGGCTGCCAGAATATTACTGAACTTGGATTGAGATCTGATGAAAGATCTTATCCTGTCCCAAAGTGAGAAATTGGAAGCGAAATATCTGACCATCACTGACTTTTTTGAACCTTCTCTGGGAAATT
The DNA here is from genome assembly GCF_004193775.1 of Glycine soja. Lineage (NCBI taxonomy): Eukaryota > Viridiplantae > Streptophyta > Magnoliopsida > Fabales > Fabaceae > Glycine > Glycine soja. The sequence continues at coordinate 11,854,137 of NC_041012.1, read as the reverse complement.
CTAATTCCCTGTCAATAATAGAGTGCTTCATACTGTCTAGATCTTCAAGCAATGGTAATGACACAGAACCCTGAGACTCTAGGTTTCTGATCCACCCGCGAAGTAAGAAATTTATGATCTACAGTAACATAGAAACTTTTTGTATTAATTACTGAGATCAAGATCATGACAATCACAAGGAAATAAACACTTCAAAAGGAATACAATGTAATAGCAGTAAAATTTCCTTGAAACCCTATAATCAATTTAAAGAACTTCATAAAAGTTATATATTAACATTATTTTCTTAAGATCCAAGGTAGACGATATCAACTGACAAGCCTGACAAATTTGCGTGACTCAAAAAGTAAATGTTATTTACCTTTCTGAGTCACTACTTTGGTAATGAAAGTCAAAGTTATAGAACATGTGCTTCTTGCAATGAGGTAAAAGACATTGCCTCCTCTCTCTCAATCACAAAAAAGGGTAATGATGAACCCACAACTCATTTTTATGGTCTATAGGTAGAAAGAAGAGAGAGAATAAAAAGGAAAGAGAAAATAATAGATGTGATAAATATGATAGAAGTGAGATGAAAAAGAAAGTGAAAGCATGTTAAATATTCTTTTCCACAAAAAAAAAAAAGGAAGAAAAGTGATAGCAATACATTCTACCACGCATTTATTATTGCTTAAAATTTATTGAAAAATGAAAACTACAAAAATAAGGAGAGACTCATTAAATAAGATATGAGGCTCACTAAAATTTGTGATTTCCAATAATTTCAACCAATAAGGAAAGGAAAACACATATGTAAAGAGTGCGTTCAAAATAGTGTATTGCTAACATTTCTCAATATGGAAAGGAAAAAACATGGAAGAAATGACTTTAAGAACTGATAAATCAAATACAGTACAATCCTGCTATTCATTAAGCACCATTATATCTTAACACAAATTGATAAACCATTAATCAAATTTGAGAGGAATTTGCATACCTCAGGAACTTCATCATGAGGGCAGTGACCAGCAGGGCTGATTTGATAATATGGAGCTTCAGGCACCTGCCTTTTAACCTGGAGACCCCAAATTGGCCCCACCCAGGGATCTTCTTTTCCATACATGAGGCAGATTGGCACATTGTTTGCTCGACATCTAAAATGCAGAAACCGTGAAAATCCTTAACCTGTGAATTCATGCATATCTAATACCAGTTTTAGAGATGATGTAATTTATACCTGGATAATGTTTCATTAAAGGATAGTTCTCCTTGAGGAGCAAACATGATTGAAGCAAATGACGCTGCAGCAGCTGGATGCCTTGTGGTTTCAACTATGCGTGAAAAAACGTTATCTACGTTTGTTGAATGATCTGCATAAACCTGACTAAGTACCTCAGCAATACTTTTAGGATCACTAATTTTCTCCCACCTAAATGATAAAAAACATATAAAAATCAGGTTAATGGAAAATATATGATTTAGTAATTAATCCACCTAGAGTTGCAGTCTCTCTCACTAGTTAAGAACAAAACGGAATGACGTCTGAGACACTCACCTTGCACATCATGGAAAAAAAAAAAAAACCATCTTGGACAATCTTACTCATTAGGAGTACATATTTCAGGATACCAAAAATTATTATTAAAAGGTAAAAAAACCTCACTGGCTTCTTCCAGAAAATTAATGTTAAAAGGCAACTGTACCACAATTTTTTTTTTTAAAAAAAAAAAACACAATTGTTCTTGTCAACAGTGTTGTAAAGTTTCTCCTTCCAAATAGAACACTAGGTTCATTAAGCAGACTTTCTTATTTATCACTCATATGAAAGGATAAGTAGGTAACATGTATGAACTTTACTTTCATACAAGTTCTTAACTAAAATATTGAAAGCATGTCAGCAAAAAAAGACAGAAATGAAGCAATAAATAAAAATAAATCCATACTTACAATAACTCTGTAAGTCTCTTTATACTTGAAGGTAGGGGGAATGTTCCGGCCCATGGAAATATTTTCGCTAGTCTTGGACTTTTTATGGGATTTGGCAGAAACCCCCAAAAAGGTGTTGCATTAAGCAATGCGACACCTTTCACTAAATGAGGGTTGTTTGCCGCAAAATACAATGCAACCAATCCTCCTAGTGAGTTGCCCACAAGATAGACTGGTTCACCAATGACCTGTTGTAACAACAAATTAATTTGGATCATTGCTTCAATAATAAATTTCCAAAAGCAAAGTATAAACTACCATGAATATTTGCAAACCAGCTAACTAGGTAATACTATAAATTTAACCATGCTATCTGTTACACAACTATCAATTATTCGTCTGATTAAAATATAGAAACAGTCCATATATAATCCTTCTCCTGATACTTAAACGAATATTATCTTAAGAAAAAGTTACAAGAAATCCAGAAGCAAATTTTCCTGCAAAATTTTTCAGTAAATAGTTTGAGAAAACATAAACAGGACTGAATTAGCTAAAAATTGGCTTGGTTGCTATCAAACACTGTGTGTCTAACAAAATAATGAATTAATTGTATTGAGCTTTTCTTAGCATCACATATAATAAAATAAGTCATTTGAACCAAATGTTCTCACTTATTTGTGTCAACCATATCCCACCATGAATATTAATGAAACCAGCAAACTGTTTAGTACTTTAAAGTTCACAAAGCTATAAATTATTTGTCTGACTAAAATATGGATACAATCCACATATAATCCTTTTTCATAATACTTAAGCAACAAATAATACAGCTTAAGAAAGTATTACAAGTATCAAACTGAAGAGTTAAGACAACTTGGTCTTACATGCTTTGGTTCCATGTCACAGACCAAGTATTCCAAAAGCTTAAATTGTTAGATAAAGACACGCGAGTAGTTTTAAATTATTGTAACCCAAAAGATAAATCTAAAACTACAGAGCGAAAAAAGCAAACCCAGATACTAATTTACCTGGAATAGTTTTCATCATATATAGTTGAGGCTCAGAGCAAACAAAAACTGGACTCAAATAGCTAAATATCGTATTCTATCAACAAACAGTGCATGTCCCTTACCTCTTCTATGAAGCAACGAACTTGATCTTGCCATAAATCAACCGAGTAAACAAGCTTAGTCGCCCACGGTTTAGTTTCATCTCCAAAACCCCATGAAGAAACACTTCCATTTGATGCAGCCTCTTCATTAGACAAAGGGGCAGGATCTTCAAAAGGCAAAGACATCCCTTGGCCTAGAAAATCCAGAGCCCACACTCTGTAGTCACGCCCCAAATCCTTAAGTTGCTTCTCATAATGGAAAGAGCCAACACCAAAACCTGGTAAAAAGAGAACACGAGGCAAATCATTGACGTTTTCGCACCCGGCCTTCTCATAGTGCACATTGAGTTTAGGTTTCCATCCCCAAAAACAACTACTTATTGGAGCACCAGATTCACCTTTTGAATCATCAGGCAGACCTGGAATCAGAACCTTGGTTGTTACAGGCTCCTCTAACCCTGAAATATCCCTTGCTTCCTCTTCACCAATCACATAACCATCATCATAACTTCCACTACAAACCTTGAAATTGAATCTTTTTGAGCTTCTTAGCTGCACCCTAGTACCCATCTCATAAAATCTCACAGGCGCACATGCAGAAATAGTACCTGTGTAATAAACTCCAAGTTTTCCTATAGAGGAAACTCTTGATTGACGTGAACTCAAACTCTTTTCAACTAATTTCCACTTTGAGTTCACAACTTGGCAGCATGGTGCTGACCCATATGAAAGAGTTTCCATACCTAGAAACTGTTCTGCACTAACCAAAAAAAACAAATGATTCAGTGAAAATTCAACTCGATTTTCTCTGTGATGGACAAGGAGAGTCAAATTTAACAATGAAAAATTCGTAGTTCTGAAGTACAAATTGATTTCTTTTTTCCTTCTAGCAAACAAAGCAATGAATGCATTACCAGAAATTTGTACAAAGATTTTGTAGCCACTAGCCAGAACTGAACAGAAAATATAGCAATTTTGGATTTGGGACGCATCAGTCAAGGGCTTTTCATAGATAATAAATAATTCAAATTGAAAAGAAAAAAAAATCTCTTCCTGCTCCAAAAAAATTGACTTGTTTATGGAATCTCTACCTTTAATTTAATGAAAGGAGGAGCATGAAAATCTGATGCTTCCCTAGTAGTATACTTCAGGTTTTTTCAGAGTTTAGAATAAGAGATAAAGACATATGTTGCGTTATTCTTAAATTAAAAGAAAAATTATTTTAAAGGAAATTAAAATTATAAACTACAGTAATTAGGAATGAAATGGTAGGTGACATAAGTGACAAAGTGATAGGTTTGTTTTGCCCGCTTCACGCTTCGTCTGTCCTCCATTTGCAACGTGTTCATTCCACAAAAATCTGCCTACCCAAATCGCCCACTCGCCACGTGCCACTTCAACAGTTCAATTTGACACTAATAATATAAAATATTTTTATATTTTCATTTAATCATAATTTATGATTAATAAGATTTTAAAAATAATTATTATAAAAATTAATAAATTTATTATATATAATAAGTTATGATCGTATGGTAATGAAAAACTTTTTACATTAGCCATGTGTAGTATTTTTTTTAATATAATCCTTTTTCTCTTAAAGAATAAGTAAAAATGGTTTGTGAATTGGTTAGTTATAATTTGAGATGGATAAAAAAAATCATTTTCTTTGTTTAATAATTGACTTCTATGACTCTTCAACTTTTGCTGCACAACTAATTTTGTGAGAGAATCCAAAACAAAACAATGATATCACCTTTGCGATACTTATTTTAAGATAAAAGAAAGTGTGCCAGTTGAAAACGGATTTTTCTTATATTTCATACAAAATGTAGTATAGGATAATGCACTAAAAGAGAGAGTAAGTTAATGGTTCATGCAATGCAATGCAATGACAGTTTTATTTTCAGGAGTTTTAAATTTCTATACTTTTATTTTATCATATGCTGTTACATATATAATAAATTTATCATTTTTTATAATAATTATTTTTTACAGATTTATAATAATTATCTTAAAAATTATTCAAACCAACCATGATTTGTGTAAACCATTTTATGGATACAATAGACTAAAAGTAAACTTATAATAAAAAAGAAACTTAAATGTCAACATAAATGATCATTTTGATCTTTAAATATGCGGTAATAATTTAATTTTTAAAAAGTTTGAAAGTTTTAATTTTATTTCTAAATATATGTAAAAATATAAAAATTAAGTATTTTCATATAATTTAATATTAAATTAATCATGATAAATATATTTTAATATTAAATTAATCTTTAAACATTACAGAAAATATAATCATATCAAATTTAACCATAGGATTTCATGCACTGTCACACTATTTATATATTTAAGAATTAAATCAAAAATTTTATTGAGAGATTAAATTATCATCTATTTATTACATATTTTAGAACTAAAGTGATCATTTACTCATCATATTATTTGATTATACATTAATGAGACATGCTAATTAATGGTTAAAAAAAGAAACGCTAATTATTGAAGGGTTTTTTCTACAGTAGTGGCGTGGACTTCAACTTCTTTATTATCGGATTATTGAGAAATAAACCTTTGGTATTACTGCATTTGTAGCTGGTGATGGGTAATTTTAATTTTTTTAAAATAAGTGTTTTTTAAGAAATAGATATAATTTATATATTAAAATAAAAAATTATTATTTTTTAAATAAAATCAATTTAGACAAATACACTAAAAAGATAGAAATTAATCATTTTATTAAAATAAACATTCTTTTAACAAACAAGTAGTTTAAACAAATCCACCAAATATTTGCGAACAGTAAGCAGGTTGTGACTCGTAAGTGTGTGGAGGAGAGTACTGAGAGGTGTCCAAGAAAACAAAGACAAAGATAACTTAACGTAAAGGGCTTCTCTTTAGGTTGCGTGGTGGTGGAGTTTTATTGTGTTTTAGCTAATTGAAAAGTCAAAGACAATGCCTCATATTTCGACTGAAAACATGCCACGCCTTTATTCTGAAAAATGCGTTTTTCTAATTTTTGTCTATATTCTCTACAAAAATTGAGAAATTAGATGATTTTCTCAACATGAAATTAAAATTAACTAAATTAAAAAATATCAAAAGTTTTTATAATATTATCGACGCGTGCCGTGCAACAATAAACAAATTATGTAAGCATTTTTGTTTGGATTTTGTATTGTATTCCTTGCGTTCCTATTTATAAAACATGGTTAATAAAAAAATTGTCTCGTATATAAGATTTTATTTAATCTATTTTGAGTATTAATAATTTTTTTTACTTAAATGTTCTTGTTTCTTTTAATTTATAATTAAATTCTATTTTGAATTATTATTTTCTCTTTCTTACAAAGATCAGAGAATATGAATAGATTTTCATTAATGTTAAAGATAAATTTAGAAAATTACATTAAAGATAAATTTAATGTTACACCTAAATTAATTAATTTTCTTAATAAACATAATTTATGTTTATAATAATTATTATTTTAACGAATATGTTATAGATGTTTTGAAATATTTATTATAATCAAGTCGTTGTTTAAAGCCATTTGAGTAGATTAAAATGATAACTGAAAAAAATGATAAATTGAGAAGCAAAAGAACACAATACTTTATTGCACCTATATGACATTTGAATATCTGGGTGAATATTGTAAAAAATTCCTCGTAATGATAAGATGAGAATTTGTCAAATCTAGAAGACAATCATATAATTACAGTTATATTCCAAACAGCCATATTTTTATAAATAAATATCAATCAAGTAATATTCAATCAATCAATAAAGTATTTTAACTAGAATGTAGTGTCATAAATCAAATAATTATATATTCCATATTCCATAAATCTATTTAATATGTTAGATAACCAATTTAACAAAAGAAATACCCATTGAAACCAATTAGTGATTGTAATAGTTCAATGATACAAATACATGTGGACAATAACTTTTTGAAGTATACTAATTGGCATAAAAGTTATAATCAATAAGAATTTTGCTATATATTAGTGAATTTATAAATTTGTTAATAAGTTAATTAACGTGTATTAAAAATTAATGAGCGAGCATATATTTCTCAAGAATCATAATTAGTGGGTAAGGAAAAAATTATGAAAATTGAAATATGACATTTATTTTATGTATCGAAACACAGTTAATAGGTCAAAGAATTACATCTTATGTCAAATTTTACTATATTTTTCACTAGAGAAAATATTGTAGATCAATTAGGTATTAATATTAAAAAATCAATATCATTCATTACCATTTAATTTCTTGTTGATGATAAAAATATTTAACGGTGGAATTATGTAATATAGTTTGGCAAGAAAATCAAATGGTGTAGTATTTTTTTTTATAAATATTCAAAGATCGTCTCCATAGAGACTATGTTTTTATCAAAGTATTTGTTTAAACCAATTAAATGACAGAAAACATAACAAATTTCTAAGACGCAAATTATCAAATTGTTTTGTGCAAAATGTAGATTTTTAATAAGTGCTCGGTGTTTGATTGTACTCAACTAACTTTTAATATAATATCAGATATTTCACCATTTAATATTAAGTTAAGCGTCATTCTAACACAATTGTTTGTTGTAACATACTGTTCCTTTATTTTTATTAAAATAAATAAATAAGAATTAAGTCATTATAATTCTCACTGTACAAAGAATTTTTGCTCCATAACAGTTTTATGAAATATTTTTATTTTTATTTTAATGACTCTTAAGAACTTTAATAGATCAAGCACGAAAAAATCTTTAGAGAACATAAAAAACGTCAATATTGTTAACAAAGAATACTTAAGCGACTTCATCTAGATAGAACATACTTAAGAATCCTAAAAAATCAATTTTGAATTATTTCTTTTTTTGAAATTCAATTCTATTTTTTCCAAAATTTTCACTTGTTCTTGTGATTAAATTTCACTCGTATAAATTTAATTTATTTACGCATGTTTTAAGTTTTAATTTCACGTAAATTATTTACACATGTTTCAAGCTTTGATTTTAATTTTGAATTATATAACAATAATCATATATATACCTATTGCATAGGTTTCAATTTCAAAACTCACGTAAATTGTCAAACCCTTAAATTTTCGTATGAATAATTCTTATGGTCTGGATTCTTTGATTTTGGCATTCAAAGCATGATGACGCCGTGTCCTTTGTTTATAATAATTAACAATATGCTTATATGACTGTTAGATAGATATATGAGTTATTTTTCAAATGTTTTAATAGCCTAATTTGTTTATTATCACCTTGTCTTTCAATTCATGTAATCTTTGTATTATTAGATATGTGAATATGAATTATTATGGCATCAAATTGCACATGCTGAGGTAGAACCTTTGTACCATTATTGGATAAACTGAAGAGTGCTTTCCGCTGTTACTGGATGCATGGCGCAAATGTTAATATTTAATGGACATTATTTTCTAATCAAAATTACGTTAGAGGCTTTCTTTCTCCACCTAAAGTTATATTCCTCGATTGTGTAAACAATGCTGGAACTTATTGGCCATCCTTTTCAAGGTGCAATAGTAAGTGTCACTTATATATATATATATATATATATATATATATATATATATATACACATGTTTATCTAATGATACATTTATTATTATGGTGTGCTATATATATTTGTTACATGTAAATATATTTATAAACCTTGAAGTTAGATATATTTTATTATTATAATACATGCTTACCTATTTGTTAAATATTTTTGTAGTTAGTTAATTGAGACTTAGGGGTGCATATCAGTATTTTATACTTACTATTTTGACTTGGTTAGTGCTTGTATACCACATAAAGTCTATATTGTTATTAATTAATTGACACCGAAGATGTTATAGTGTTGCTATGATATGATTTTGAAAATTATTTGAGTCGATGTGTATGTCAATGGGTTATGTCTTGTAAACATTGCTATGATTGTATAATATGATATATAAGTATAAGTGAAGTATGCAATGAATTGTGAGCTATATTAACTATGCAATTACACAACAACAAGATCCTTTAAGGGCGACAAGTTCATGCGCAATGAATTTGTGATGGGCTCCACTGTGGGAACCCGACGAGTTTAATTACTGGAGGCGTGATGAGTTAAAACGATTTTGAAAATAATTGAGATTTTAAAAATAATTGAGTAGTTGTGTGTATTGCATAGTTTATAAGTAGAGTTTGTATGTTAAAATATTTTCTGGGTTGGACATGAATCAAGAGGGAGAGGCCCTGATGGACTTCTCGGAGTCTAGACCTTGAGGGTAAATACACTTAGTTTGAGTGCTCCTTTAAGTCTATGTCGATCCCACATGATTGGAACATTCTCGCAAACACAAAGTGACCTTGGCTTGTCTCCCTATGATTTCACTTAGTGAGAGTGTGATGTAATCCTATCCCCCCAAGGCATTGGATAGAAGACTCCAAGAAAATTGGGCTAGAGATGCAGGAGAAGGCCCTAGGGTTCTCATGAGCCTTAAGGTAGATTTTGGGTCCATAGGTTAAGTATGAGCTCACTTATCTTTATACATATTAGATTAGGGTTTCATTATTTTTGGGCCTTGTATTTAGGGCTCCATAGTGTAGGGAGGGTACCCTCGTAATGTAAGATTTTTCAACCCTTGTATTTTAGGGCACCTAGACTAGTTTTTGTATTAGGGGTAGTTTTGTAATTTCACATGCATTAAGTGTACTATTTGATGTGTGTGTTGGGAGAGAAATTTAATTGAATTGGGATAAGCCTAATCCAATTAAATTTCAGACTAGGGGGAGGTGAGCATTTGCTTGCTATACCCCATTGCCACATCATATAGTCACACTTTATGCATGTCCTTCATGCTTTACACGCCTCATGACACCTAAACACGCTTAATGGAGAATCGTGGATTAGTGGGCTGAACCATAACTGAAATTCATTAATCATAATTAGTGAAATTTTAGCTCCAAATTTGACTCCACAAATTCAAATTCAAATTCAAGTGAAATTTTGAATAGAAATGTAAATTTTCCTCCAATTTTGTGTGACACTTAGACGATAAATAAAGGTCTTGCGTGTGCATTTTTTTTAACTTTGATTTTGAGAAAATAGACTTCAAAGTTCATACTTCATTATCCCTGTTCTCTCTCTCAAAATTTCGTTCCCTTCTCCCTCCACTCATCTTCTCCTACCTTCAAATTTTTATCCGTGGCTTCCTATGGTGGTGAGCTTGTTCTTGATTCATTTTCTCCTTAAAGTGGCGTCTCCAATCACCTTTCCTCCTTCTCCATTTTGCTACCACTGATCTTCAAGAAGCAAAGGATTCCATTGATGAAGAAGATCCAAGTCCTACAAGCTCTACATGGAGCTACATTATGTGGTATCAGAGCATCTTCATCTAGGTGATGTTCTTTTGCTTCCTCTATCTTTTGTTCTATCAATTCACTTCAATTCCTTGTTCTTCATCGTCTTCTCCATGTATCTCCTCCATTATCTTGTGGTTTGGTTTTGTTTAGAGTAGATTAAAAAAAATCGATTAAATCTTATATCTACACTTGTTCTTGCATTTCTATGGTTCAAATTTTATAGATTTAATCTTGAATCATGTTTTTGTGTTGATATTAGGTTCTATCATTTTTCAATCATAATTTTCTTGTGCTGAACCTTTAGATCTCAATTTTGTTGCAAAATATTGATTAGAAAAGAAAACACAAAAATCTAAGTGTAAATCACTTCATTCATGTTGTCTTAGAGTCATGTTTAGTCATAATAATTGTTACATTATGTTCTAAGTTTGTGCTGAATTTTGATTTTGTTAATTGAATTCTAGATACATTTGTTCATGTATTCTTGCAATTTTTATCCTGTCATTTGAATTTTGGGTCTAATTCATGCATGTTATTTAGTTCATAACATGTTCTAACTCAATTCCTAGAAGTAGTCTTGTTGTTGAACTTTTCTTGTCTTCTAAGTTTCCTATATGATGCCTATGAAGAAATTGAGTTGTGGTGCTAAGTTGTGGCTGGATTTATGAATCAAAATAATTCTTAAACTCCCTTGAATTGTGTTATCCAAGACAATTGAGCATAAGCAAACACAAATTGTAATTATCCAAGCCTTAACGATTGAGGTTTTGGTGTTATTTTCTAGAGTGTGTGAAACTTGAATAAGTGTGAATAATGTGTGTGATTTTGTGAAGTGATGTTGTTTATGTAAATTCAGCTTTAAGTATTATATGTTTCACATGCTCTAGTATTTTATTATATGCGAATGTGATAACTCAATCCCGGTGTATATTTGGGCTGAATGACATTTTGTTTCAGGTGAGCCAACATATGACGAGTTCTATGCTGGAGATGGATAGGCCTAGCCCTTGCCAGGGAAATGCTCTGATAAATATGACATCGGGGCATGCGGTTTTATTTCATATGTTACAATTTCATGAATAGTATAGTTGTTTTATGTTTTCCGCTATTAGTTTGACTTCTTTTCATTCACAATGGACGGTCTTGTTTTGAGCTGAGATGATTTTATTATTTATTAGGGCAAGTTTCTATTATGATGTTAAAAAAGTGAAAGTGAACCTTTTACCCTATTGAAATGTTTCTTTGAATGTGTTTTAAAACTTTTAATTAATTCTGAATTCCTATTCCTTTTATTATTAGTACATATATGTGTGGGGTAGAGGGTGTCACAATTGTACCCTAACCTATATTCCTCAAGTGAGAGAACCTGAATCACTTAACTCTCAATCCCTTAGTAAGCTAAGCTAAGTGATTTGGATCCACACAACGGTTAAAAATGTAGCTAATAAACGTCATTCCATTCCAAGGCATGAGTTCATTAGGAGCCTTCTTTTAGTTTTTAGTATTAAAGCATTTTCCAATGACAATCATACTATAACACATGCATATGAGTGATCAATCCATAAACAAGACAATAATAATGGAAAGAAAGCAATAGCACTAACAATAACATTGAATGGATGGTAAAAATAATTATATCATAGTGTTTAGTTCACAAAGCCCCCAACAATGGATTTTCTAGTCTCTCATTGTCATGAGACTCATAAAAAATGTAAAATTACAAAAAAAAATGGAGAAATAAGGTGGTAGATGAAGAAAAACAAGGGTATGTGAAGCTTCAACCACCAACACAAAGTCCTGGATTGATATTCCATTGATTCCGTTGATAAGACCCTTTAAATTGGGCAAAAATCTTTGTTTTTTTTTGTTTTTGAATAAAAGGTCAACTCACTTAGTGAGATGCTACGCTTAGTGAGGTGCCACTCACTTAGCGAATTACAGGAAATTGCCTAGATTCCATTCCATTCTATTTTTCCTACACACACCTCTTTTTTCGGAGAGGGGCGTGTGTTGGATATGCACGGGTGCATAGTTTTCAAAATGCTAATGATTATGCACGCCACATGCATAATTTATGTAGGGGTTACACATAAGTTTCTTTTGTTGTTCTTGCGCTATTTTTACTAATTGATCCAACAGTTTTTTTTTTTACCAAACATAAATTGCAACCTAGACTACCTAAGCTTAAAGACATAAAATAGAATATAGGTTGCCTCTTGGAAAAGCTTGTTTAAAGTCACGAGCCTGGCGAAAAATCCTCTTGGGATAAATCAACCACCTTGAACAGGGTGATACTATCTTCCATTAGTAAACCTTCAACATGGTCATTTACCCTGTGCCTAAGAACTAGAATAGTGACGTCATCTTTTTTTATTTTTTATTTTTATCTCCCATACCCTCTATAGTGTCCTCACTTTAGTCACTTGGAAAACCATTAAAATGGGTGTTTTTAAGGTTAGGAGGAGGATACTACTAGCAATCCCAATGGAGAAGGGTGAGGAAGTCTTGTAGTGTCCCCTCAACCTGCTCATCTTCTTCATTTAGATTGGCACGTTCTTCTCCTCCTGCGACCATTCTTTCTCTTTCTCTTCTCTTTGCAATGTTCTTACAAACAAGCCTTTCTAACACTATGAGAAAGATTAAAATGCAACTGATAGAGGACAATAAATAAAAGAAAAATTAAATTGACCCTAACCACGACCTGCTGATAGAACTAAAGTTATAAAAGAAAGTGCAATCCTAACTACGACTTGCCGATAGAACTAACACTATAAAGTTCTTAACCTAAGAACAAAGGGGAAGCTCTCACAATAGAGAAACACTCAATTTGATTGATCTGAATATTCTGCCTTTTGAAGCTTACATGAGGTTTTTATTTATAAGCTATCCTAGGCAATCCTTGAAGTACAAGTAGTGAACTTCCACTAAGCATTAACTTCCCACTAAGCCTTTACTTTCCACTAACCATCACAATGGTTCATTAAGTCCCACTAACCATCATAATGACTTAGGAAGCTCAAAAACACTAAAAACTAACCTAGGAAAGATGAAAATACATATGAACTTATGCCCCCAAAAATAAGAACGAAAATTACATCAAAATAAGTAAATGAACTTAATTAAGTATTCAACCCAAAAACTAAGTAATCCACCCAAATAAACTCCAGCCCACAAATGCATCTTGAGTATTCAATGTTAGGCTAATTTTTCTCTCCAAATTATTGTCTTTAAGTTTGTTGAAATCGTCTTCAAATTGTAGATATGAAACAGTTCTTGGATTGGGCTTTGATTTAGCTAAACCTTCTCTAGATTGCAGCTCCACGATTAAGCTTTGAAAAGTCTATTTGTTTCTTTTAGCTTCTACTTCTGTCAATGAGTCTTCCATCAATTGCAAAAGAGATTTAAAATAATTGGACGTAGAAAGGTTCACATCAAATAGTGTTGCACAAGGGCAAGCATACCCTACGCAATAATTAAAGTGGATCAAAGTTCGGATATCGTACCCAAAATGTCGGATCAAATATTCTGTCAATCTTTAATTAATAATAATTGCTCGAGGGCAAGCAATGCTCAAGTGTGGGGTGGTTGCTATGTTACTATGTTATTTGGATGTTTTTTTAATGGTTTGTAATGGCTTTTTAGTCTATTTTGATTGAAATATATGATATAATTTTCTATTCTCTACCTTTTGTGTTATGTGTTTTTATTTGTTATTCTCATTTGATACACACTTTTTGTCTTTATGATGCCAGAAGGGGGAGAAAGATATGATTGACTTGAGTATGTACCTAGTTGCTTTAATTGAGATGTTATTGATGTTTTTGTTAAGCATGATGTAGAACAAGTACATTGACAAGAAAAAACATCAATACACATTATATGGTTTGGCATGATCAAAACTAAAAAGGGGGATATTGTTGGATCAAAGATTAAATCTTTGAAAATTAGTCTTTAGGTTTTAGTTTTAGTTTGATAATTTTACAATGTCAAACAAGTTTTTACAAATGTGACATTTGTATTGGATGTTTTTAGACTAGATATGATGCTTGATATAATTTAAATTTTCTTTTATTCATGCTTAGTGTGAATCAAATATATTAGGAAAATGGATTGATCTCTAAGTTTCTTAGAAACAATGAGTTCAACAAAGTTTAATCAATTACAAGGTTTTGCAATTAATTACAAAGTGTTAGAACAAGCAACATAACTCACTTTTACTTAAAATTTGGCAAGAAGTAATGAATTAATCAATTACAAAAGCCAATTTCAGAATAAGGAAGGCTTTGTAGCTTGAGATAATCGATTACCATTTATTATAATCGATTAAATTGCATATGAAAACTTAAGAAGCTCTGTCTGTGATGAAATAATCAACTACCACAATTGATAATCGATTATTTCAGCCTCGGTTTTTTTACTACTTCTCTATCCTCATTAGGTTTGTTCTTGAAAACCCATTTGGTTCCAATCATTGACTAATTATTAGGAAAGGCAACAAGATTCTAGACATTGTTCTTGGTGAATTGGCTAAACTCTTCTTCCATAGCAATCACCCAAGAATCTTTACTCAATGCTCTTTGGCTCAATGGTTAAGAGAAGGGACATCATTCCATTTTCTTTGTTCAAAGAGGCTCTAGTCTTGACTCCATATATTGTTTCTCCAATGATCAGATTTGGAGGATGTGAAGAAACAAATCTCCAACTTTTAGGCATATCAACTTTTGTTGTCTATTTTCAGTTTGACCTTTCTAAGCCTTTCTGAGGTGTCTTCTTCTTCAGTTTTCTTGGGGTTTTCTCAAATAGGTACAATGTTCTAAGCATGTTGGTTGGCTTTTATTCTTTCCAGCTCTTCTTCTAAATTTGCAATCATTCTCTTCTCAAGTGTATTATATTCTGACAGATTCATTCTGCTTCTAAATGCTCTTCATGTTGCCTTTGATAAGTCTTCTATGTAAGGTCGTGTTGATTAGTAAAGTGCCACGATTAAGTGCTCACAGGGAAGTAGTTTTCATCATGTTGACGGGCTTTAAGAATTCTTTTGAGTTCACAACACACTAATAACTGTTTTGAGCCTTTCTGAGCACTTCAAAATGAATGAACATGTTTGTGTCTTAAAGTATAAAACACTAAAATACTTATGGAGAATGTTATTCATCACTTAAATCCATCATCCTTTTAATTTTCATTGCTAATGGTTTGTCATAATTAAAATTAGGGATGTTGATTCAACACTTAACACTTTTCTTTAGTCCTTGATAAATTAACGAATTTTATGTTTGCTCCTGATAAATTTTTTCATTTGTCATTAGTATTTTTCAAAGGGACAAATACGAAATGAATTTTTTTATTAGAGAGCAAACACAAAATTTGCTAATTTATCAAGGACTATAAAAAGTGCCAAGGACAGAAAACAAAATTTTTGTTTTATCAAGGAATAAGAAAGAAGAAAAAAATTCTTAGGGAACTAACACTAATTTTGAATATTTATTAGAGGATCACAAACATATTTTAGCCTAAATTTATTATTAATTACTTAATTACAACACAAGTCTATGTGAAGACGATCCTACTTATTTATTTGTTACTTGAGTGATTTGATACTCTTTCCAAAATCATAATAATCATCATTAGTATAACTTTTAAAGCAATTATACAAATTTACTTCTAGTACATAACAATATATAATTGAATAATCTAAAAAAATCTATAAAATAATTTCACTATTTACTCTTTTCTAACTGGTCGTTACTTTGGTTTGACTTTAAAATAAGTTACATCAGTGTGTATTATGTATATTCCAATCATGAAACTATATGTGAATTTCACAGCTACACCAACCAATCAATTTTGTTTTTTGCAATTCAAACCTAAGGATTTTATAACAACTTTTCTATTTTTATTTTTCTATTTTGGTTTTTAATTTAATTGTGCTTACTGAAATCTGGAGCAGACTGACGTGAAGGTCGATGTAGCCAAGATGGGGTCCACGATCTCCCACATTAGACTATAGGTACCCTTTACTAGGAAAACACAAGGGGGGTCCTGTAAAACAAAGGACTCCGATGCTCAAGTAAGTACGTTAGTGAGTTAAGAATGAAATTGAAAAGAGTGAGATAGAACTTGGTATTTATAGCATGGGATAGAAGCTTTGGGTCCTTGATTTTAGGAGCTGTTACAATGGTGTAACAACTCTTGTAGATAATTCCTGGCTTGTAGATAATAACTAGTGGATAATTCATAGCTTGTAGATAATAACTAGTATATAATTCATAGCTTATAGATAATTCATCACTTATAGATAATCCAATGGATTATAGATAATCCATCACTTATAGATAATTCATTGCTAGTAAATAGGTAATGTTAGACATGTGGCCTCAAAAATCTTAAAAAGTGGTGAATTAATTTCCCACTAACAAACTTTTAATCCCCTTCTAAAAGAAAAGATAGGCTCAGAATGCAGAAGAAGCAACAATCAATTTAATAATGTTCTTTAAACATGTAAGACAAAATTGATTGCAATAAAATGAATGAGATAAGGGAAGAGAGAATGCAAACACAGTTTTTATACTGGTTCGGCAAAGTCCGTGCCTATATCCAGTACTTAAGCAATCCACTTGAGATTTTCCACTCCCTTTGTAAAAATCCGTTTACAAAGTTTGAACCACACAGGGACAACCCATCCCTTGTGTTCAGGAATCCTTACAACTTAAGAGACCCTCAGTCCCTTAATCAATCTCTTTGAATGAGAAGAAAGAAAGAAGAATTCTCTCTTGAAGAGAAGGATATTATAATTGAAGTCCATGGAGAAACTCTTAATGGATTTGCAAGTGTTTGCCCAAGAGTTTATTTTCAGAGAGCATTTGGCAATGAAGTTCTCTTGGAATACTCTTTCATACATTTTGTGTCTCAAGTCACTTATTTATAGGCCTTTGATGACCATTCAAAAATCTCTTGAACAGATGTGACTCTCAGGAGTTATTTTCTGAATTTCTAAATTCTTGACTTGGATCAAACTTGAGAAGCGCTTATCTTTGGCATCATCAAAATCATGTATACATACATTCACAGGTAAGTACAAACAACTTGATAAAGAAACGATGGCATTACCATTAAGATTCAAATATATAAATATTTGTTAATAACATGTCGGCCCAATAGCCTGGCTACTGAAGGAGCTATGAATGTGCTCTAGTGTCATGGTTGAGGTGCATATTCTAACGCTAAGTTAATTTTATGGACCTCGAACAGTACATAAGCTCCCTAAGCTTTAAGTCCAGCTTGTTGGCAAAAGAGGTTGTTCGGTGTCGAGGGTGGCAGCCTCAACATGTTCGAGGGTTGCAGGTTTGTCAAGACCCCCCAGCCTGGACAAGTGTTGTCCAGGTTGCTTTGTATGGGGTACTCATGCTTGTTGTTCTACAGGAAAATTCAGGTGTGTCATATAAGAGGCCCTTGTTTTTGACAATTTTTCCCTTTTTGACCATTAGAGTGCGCATTAAAGAGGGACATTCTATTTCTCTTTGTTGCGAGCGGTTTCGCATAGACATTCTTGGTGAAGCACGTCGGACTTCCTGGTGATGATGTGCCTCCTTCTACCGTTGAGCCTCTTGTAGGAAAAATGGGTCAACTTGCTACTAGGTTTGGCCCTGATGATGATGAAGCTGTTGAGGTCACTCTAGCGTGACTCCTTTTTTCCTGGCCAAGAGGAAGCATGATGACGGGGTTAGGGTATCCGAACCTAAGAAGTCAAGTGTGGAAGCAATGCCTTCCAAGGTTATTTTGATGATGCCAAAGAATCAAGAGTTAAGCAAATTTCAAAGATTCAAGAATCTAGTTTCAAGAATCAAGATTCAAGATTCAAGAATCAAGTTTCAAGAATCAAGATTCAAGAATAATCAAGACTTAAGATTCAAGAATCAAGAGAAGACTCAATCAAGATAAGTACTAAAAAAGTTTTTCAAAACATTGAGTAGTACAAGAAGTTTTCACAAAATCATTACCAAAGAGTTTTACTCTCTGGTAATAGATTACCAGAAGGTAGTAATCGATTACCAGTATTTTAAAACGTTAGATTTCAAATTTCAAGAGTCACAACTTATGTTTAAATAGTTTTAAATCATTTTAAACATGTGTAATTGATTACACAATACTTGTAATCGATTACCAGAGTTCTAAACATTTTGATTTTCAAAATTTAAACATGAAGAGTCACATCTGTTGATGTGTAATTGATTACACCTTAATGGTAATCGATTACCAGTGACTGATTTCGAAAAATAAATTTCTAAAAGTCACAATTCTTCAAGTGACTTGTTTCTGAAGATTTTTTCAAAAGTCACAACTTTTTAAGTGACTAATTTTCAAAAGAGTCACAAACTTTAACTTGAGTCATCAAGAGATTATAAATATGTGACCATGGCATCAATCTTTGAAAAATCTTTCAATCAATCTTTCAACGCTTTTCTACAGAACTTTCTAACTCATTTCTCTTCATCTTTCTAAAAGTTTTTGTTCAATACTTTCTCTTTCAAGAAAAGTTCTTTGATAAAAAACTTGTGTTATTCTTTTTCATTCTCTTCTCCCTTTGCCAAAAGAATAGAAGGACTAACTGCCTGAATTTTTTTGTGTCTCTCTTCTCTCTTTCCAAGAAAATTCAAAGGACTAACCGCCTAAGAATTCTTTTGATTCTTCCCTTCCCCTTAAACAAAAGATTTCAAAGGACTAACCGCCTGAGATATCTTTTGTTGCCCCTTACAAAGATTCAAAGGACTAATCACCTGAGAATTCTTTGTCCCAACACATTGGAGGGTACATCCTTTGTGGTACATGTATAGGGTACATCTACTTGGGGATTGTTATACTGAGAACAAGAGAGGGTACATCTCTTGTGGATCAGTTCAAGTGGAGGGTACATCCACTTGGTTATTCAAAGAGAACAAGGGAGGGTACATCACTTGTGGATCTTTGGCTTGTAAAGGATTTTACAAGGTTGAAAAGAAATCTCAAAAATCGTAGGTTGCTTGAGAACTAGATGTAGGCACGGTTTGTGGCCGAACTAGTATAAATCTTATGTTTGTCTTCTTCTTCCCTACACTCTTTAATTTCCACTGTGTACTTTTAATTACCACTTTTACTTTTGGTTAAGTTTCTGTTTCTGTTCTTTACTTTCTTAACTTTGTAGTAAAAGCCTAGTCGAATCTAGTAACATTAAGAAGGTTAATTTTTTAATTAGTCAAGACACATTAATAATTAATTCAACCCCCCTTCTTAATTATTCTGAGGCCACTTGATCCAACATCAAGGGCTCCCTTCAGTCTCCAAGACCTTAAACTGGTGACCGGGTTGATGTCAGGGCTGACCCGTTCACCTTCTGTTTCCTTGGTCATCCAGGCTACTATTGCTGCTCTCACTCCTTCGACACCTTCTTCCTTGCCTACTCAGGAGGTTTCTGTCTCCCTATCTACCATGGTTGCTGCACTAGTCCCTTTGGCCGCTCCTATCATGGCTCCTCCTTCCATCACTGTTACACCTTTGCTTAGTGTTGGTGTAGTGACTATGAGTACTTTGGTGGTCCCACCTCCTTCTTCTTCCACTTCACCAGTTTCAACTTCATTTGTGTTGTCGTTGGTGTTGCCTTCCTTCTCTTCTTGCCCAGTGTCTCCCTATATCATGTTTATACTTCTCGTGATACTGATTCAATATGGAGCATGGGATATGGACTGAAGCAGAGAACTTTGACTAACTTTGTGTCTTCCTTCAGAGGAGTTTGGTGATTCTGGAGGAGAATGAATAGAGGCATCAGGAAGGGTTTCCTCTTTAGAGACTAAGGTTGCAGAGTGGAGGGCCACTACTCGAACAATATGGAGAGTGAAGCATCCCAAGGTGGTCAATGTTACTGTCACCCTTGATGAGGCCACTCGGTCTAACCACCGATAGTTGTCCAGGGTCGATGATGCCCTTGCTAAGCTGTTGCACACCAGATTGGTCGATGACAATATGTTCAGGCATTATAAGGACTTGCTAAGAGAGAAAAATGACTTGACTGACAAGGTGGAGAGCACTATTGTAGAGAAGGAAGAGCTTGCCGTTGAGTCTATTAAGGTGATTACTGGTCTCCGGGCCCAGTTGAAAGAGTCAGAGTCCAAGCAGGAGGAGTTTGAGCTCAAGGCATCGAAGGGGAGGAAGGCCAGTAAAGAGCTTAAAGAGGAGTTGTTGAAGTTCAAGAAGGAAGCCATGGAGCCACACAAGAAGGGCTTTTACAAGGCCGTTAGGCAGGTCGGGTTCTTCACAAAAGATCTTAACTTGGGTCTTTTTGACCCATTTAAGGACGTAAAGGACAATTAACTGCTTGACGAGGAAGAAATAATTATCATGGAGGAGGATGTTGGTGTAGAGCAAGATGTTGGGGCCAATGTTTAGGTTGCCCTTTCTGTTTTTTTTCTTTACTAGATTTTGGGTCGTAATGACTTTGTAACTTTAACAATATTCTTCTATTTTTAATGCATTCGCCTTGTTTGCTCCTGAAACTTGGTTTGTTGTGTGTCTTGCATGTTGTTGCCTTTTGTTTATACAATGCTTCATTGCTTGTGGTAGTAAGGATAGCCTATCTTGATGAGGATGGGATCTTGGCGGCATAGGAAGTGAGACCTTGGCGGATTTGTATGAAATAAAGAATTGGATGACATAAGATCATCCCGGGTTTGATTTTGACCTGGTTAAAGGTCTTACCAATCAATCTGGGTGATGCTTCCTTTCACTTTGCGGAGCTTCTCACCTAAGGCTTATGAGGACTTAGTTTGGTTTCCACCTGATTGAAGGTCTTGCTAACCAGTCTGGGGGTATCTATTTTTTGCCTTGTGAAACCTCTTATTCAAGGACGAGTGTTTTAACCTGGACCTTTGGTTATGCTCATCGTAGTTCCAAAGGAGTAAGCTTACCAAGGGCATGCCTTGGGTTTCTATAGGAATTCTTACCAAGGATGGACCTTGGGTTTCTTGTGTTCCTACAAAGATAAAAGTTGATAATAAAGAAGCTTGTCAAGGGTGGACCTTGCATACCTTAGATTCCCGCAAAGTTAAAACTTGGCAACAGAGGGCTCACCAAGGGTGAACCTTGGGTTTAATGAGCCCCTTGAATCAAGGCCGCGTTCATCTTGAGATTTAGCAAGGCTCACCAAGGCCGGACCTTGGGTTTGATGAGCCTTTGGAGAAACTAGACTCACCAAGGGGGGACCTTGGGTTTGATGAGCCTATGGATAATCCACCAGGGATGCATCAATCCTAGATTTTTGTGAGACTCACCATATTAGGTTGCCAGGCTTGAGGCTGGACCTTAGTGTTGTATCTTCTTGATGCTCAGAGCTTGGTGGCCTCTTCGTTGATTCTAGCCATCTTTTGGACTCCATCCTTCATCTCTAGTTCCACCTTCATATTTTCTTCATTTTGTTGTGCCTGGAAAAACAACCTTCTTGTTGATGGTTCCCCAACTTCGACAGGGGTCATGGCATCTGTGTCGTATTTTGGTTGTTGTCTAGGGTAAGCAATGATAAGCATGAAGTATATTGGGGAGTTCTTCCTTCCACAAACACTCGGGCTTGTCAAGTCTTGTGCGTAGGACTTTAAGGATAACCTTGTTTACTGCCTCTACCTGACCGTTGGTCTGGGGATGTTCAACATAAGTCACAAGGTGCTTGACACCTAGCTTCTTCAAGAATTCTTCATAAGCTTACGCTTTGAATTGAGTATCATTTTCGGTGACTAGGGCATAAAGGAGACCATATATGCATATGAGGTGTTTCTAGGTTAACTTTTCTACCTCGTTGGCTGAGATTTCTCATAATGGCCTTTCCTTGATCCACATAGTGAAATAGTCAATGGCAAATAACAAGTACTTGACCGCTCCTAGGGCTTTTAACAATGGTCCCAATATGTCCATCCCCCACATGGCGAAAGGCCAATGGGAGCTCAGGTTGTGGAGGTTGTCGGGAGGGGTGCATGGAACATCTGTTAATTCCTGGCATCATTTACGCCTCCTTATGATGTCGAGGGTGTCAGCCCTGAGTGTCGACCAATAGTAGTTGGCACACACCACTTTGGTTGCCAGGGAACGTCCTTTAGTCTGGAGACCACAAATTCCTTCATGTAGCTCTCGCATGACGTAATATGCTTGTTGGTTGTTCAAGCATTTGAGCAAGGGTGTTGTTAACCTTCCTTTGAACAGTTTATTGTCAAGGATGACATAGTAGCTGGTCTTCCTTTTTAGGCATCGGGATTCATTTCCGTTTGATGGAAACACCCCCCAAATTAAGAAGTTCTTATAGGGGTTCATCCAGTCTAGGTCCTCTTCTTTAGCCATGACCTCTTTGGTGTCTATGGTCAAAGCTTGTAATGTCTCTTGGTGATGGTATTGAGATGCCCGATCTTTTTAGTGTTGGCCAGTTTGGAGAGCAAGTCTACTCTAGTGTTGTTCTCCCTTGGTATGTGGAACAACTCAAAGCAATCAAAGTCATCAATGAGGGTTTTTGCAACATGATAGTACTTGAACCTTGGCTTGATATTTGTTTGCAACTTGCCCTTAAACAAGGTATGAGTCAGTGTAACACCTTATCTTTTTGGCTTTAACTTCTTTTGCTAGCTTTAGGCATGTTATAAGTGCCTCATATTTAGCTTGATTGTTTGATGCTTTGAAATTGAGCTTGAGAGCTTGCTCTAAAGTAACATTGTCGAGCCCTTCAAGGATGATGCTTGTCCCTACTTCCCTTTATGTTGGATGCTCCATCCACGTAGAGGTTCCACCAGTTTAGGGAGGTTTAGTCATTGCCAGCAAACTCTACTATGAAGTCCTCTATGAATTAGGTTTTCATGGGACCTTGAGGTTCATATTGGATGTCAAATTCTGATACTTCTACGGACCATGCTACTATCCTTCCAACAAGTTCAAGCTTTCTCAACACATGTTTGATAGGATGATCTATCTTCACAATGTCCTGGCGGCTCTAGAAATATGACCTGAGGCATCGGGATGAGGTTACGAGTGCCAATGTTACCTTCTCTATCATCTGGTACCGCTTCTTAACATCATGAAGGATACAAGGGCAGAACTGGGGGTTGTTTCTCATCTGGTGAAGTAGATGGGAATTTGGTGTTTTCCTTTTTCCTGGACGAGGGCAGAACTGAAGGCCTTCTCTACGACTGAGAGGTAAAGGAGCAAGGGTACTCCTGTCTTTGGTTGACTCAAGATTGGTGGTGTTGCGATAGTTTTCTTAATGGCTAAGAAGGATTGCTCGCAAGCTTCATCCCACAAGAATGACTCGGTTTTTCGGAGTAGCTTGTAGAATGGATTTGCCTTCTCCTCGAGTTTCGGGATGAACCTAGACAGAGACACCAGTCGGAGTAGCTTGTAGAATGGCTTTGCATTTCTAGTATTTTTGTGCACTTGTTAGGGTTAGCTTCTATTCCACGGAGGTAATCATGAATCCCAAAAACTTTCCGCAGCCAACCCCAAAGGTACATTTTTCAGGGTTGAGGTGCATGTCATACTTGTGAATCTCTCTAAACACCTCTTCCAAGTCTGCCACATGTTGGACTATGTTGTGATACTTGAAGACCATGTCATCCACATAGACCTTGACATTTCATCCTATCTATTCTTTGAAGATCCGATCCATTAGTCTTTGGTATGTGGCGCTTGCATTTTTCAAGCCAAAGGGCATGACCCTGTAGCAGAAATTAGCATCCTCAATTACAAATGTTGCTTTCTCTTCGTTTGGGGTGTGTATTCTGATCTGATTGTATTTTGAATAGGCATCCAAGAAACTTAGTACTTAGAACCTGGATGCGCCGTCGGCTAAAGGATATGTGTCCTTGGGGAATGCTTTGTTGAGGTCATTGTAGTCAGTGCACATTCACCATTTGTCATTGACTTTTTTGAACATGAAGACATTGGCTAGCTAGGTAGAGTACCTAATTTCTTTGATAAACTAGGCCTTGAGTAGCTTGTCCACCTCCTCTCTGATTGCCTTGTGTCACTTTTCTCCCATCTTCCTCCTCTTTCATGAAACTGGTTTAGCCCGAGGGCATACAGTCAGTTTGCAACATATGATGCTAGGGTGGATACCCGATATGTCAGATGGTTGCCATGCAAATAGGTGTATGTTCCTGCGTAAAACATCAACTATACGTCTGTACTCATGGCTGGTGAGGTCCCTACTAAGCTATGTACATTGCCCAGGTTTGGGTTCGAGCTGCAGCTTGACAAGTTCTTCAATAAGCTTTGGGCCATTGTCAATAGTGTCACCATGCAGATCCATATTAAATACGTTATCTTGATCTCCCTTGGTTGCCTCGTAAATGGTTAGGGCTCGGATTGGGAACCCTTCATCCACACTCATGACTTGACTGCTGCCACCAGATGGGGAAGAAGGCTTATTAGGCTCTCGAACTGGAGGCTAGGGTTCCACCTTTAAGCTTTCAACGTAGCACTGTCAGGCTTGCTTCTAGTCCTCCTTGACAGTTACGATCTCTCCTATCAAGGTTGGGAAATTTCTCTTAAGATGAGGTGTAGAGACGATGGCCCCAAGTTCGTTCAACGTTTTCCTGCCAATCAATGCAAAGTAAAAGGTATTTGCATCGACAATTAAATACCTGACTATGATTCTCCTTGAGAGTTGGCCTTGACCGAAGGTGGTCATTAGGTCCACGTAGCCTCTGGTTTCTACTCTTTCTCCTGCAAAGCCGAGGAGTGATCCATAATGTGGCTGGATTGTATCAGGTGAGGCTTTAAGTCTCTGGAATGTCTTCCAGTAAAGTATGTCTGTGGAGCTACCTTGGTCAATAAGCACCTTAGACACCATGAAATTGGCGGTCACTATGGAGACAACCATGGGGCCATCCTGGTTGACAAGATTGATGCCTCTGAAGTTATGATAGGGAAACTTCTTGGTGATTGTATATTGAGGTAGTTGATGCCAATATCATGGATGGTGTGAAGATTACACTTTTGGGGTTTATTGGACAACCCTCCATAGGAAAATCTGGCCACAATGGTGTTGATTGCCCCTCTGATTTGTTGGACGGACTCGTTTTTCTGCTCTTGCTAAGGCTGACATTCGCGTCTCTACTGGTGATGCCTCTGTCTCCCTCTATTTTCTACTTTATCCCTCCTTCTATCGACATCATGATTTTTGTGTTGGTTGTCTTGGTGCCTTCCGGGTCTCGCTCCTGCTGGGTTATTGTCAGACTTCTTCACAAATTGGGCTAGGTATCCAGCTTGTGTGAGTTCTTCAATTTTATCTTTTAGGGCCCAACGGTCTTCTATATTGTGACCATAGCTATGATGGTATGTATAGTGTTTGGTTTTGTCTGACCCGAGTCTGGGAGGAAATGCCAGAGGTAGCTTTATGGGTATCTCCGAGTTGAAGGCCTCTTTGAGAATAATGGGTTAATTCACAGTCAATGGTGTGTTACACTCGTACCTTGTGTCCCTTTGGGAGAGGCTAGCCCTTGTCCGGCTTGTGCCTTTTGTCCGACTTGTCTGAGTTAGTCTTGGTGTCCCCTTCTCTTTTGTCCCACTTTTGTTTGGCTTGTCAGACTTCATTTTTGAACCTTAACATCTCCTCCATTTGAGTA
Organism: Glycine soja; assembly: GCF_004193775.1. NCBI lineage: Eukaryota > Viridiplantae > Streptophyta > Magnoliopsida > Fabales > Fabaceae > Glycine > Glycine soja. The sequence goes on along the minus strand of NC_041012.1, from coordinate 11,828,122 downwards.
TAGCCTTTGGCTATTTCGCGTAACTTGTTCATGCGTTTGGGAGGTTTTTTGCATAGACTGTTTGCGAACTTACCAGTCGTAGAGGGAGCAACATGGAGTGTAGTGCCACTTCAAGATTCAGGTTTTTGATCTGGATAAAAATTCGGTTGAACCTGTACATGAACTTATAGAGTGATTCATTGTCCGCCTGTCGCAGACTGGCCAGAGCAGCAAAAGTCATGCAGTGTGACTGACTAGTGTTATACAAAAAGTTGAAACGTTTGACAAGGGTGTCAAAGCTATCGATGGACTGTGGGGGGAGTCCTCTGTACCATGTCAATGTTGCCACTTTGAGGGACGTTGGAAAAACTCGACACAAGATTGTGTTGTCGTTCGTGTAAAGATTAGCCTAGGTGAGGAATGCATCCAAATGCTCGTCTGAATCTGTAGTTCCATCGTAGTGTTGTAGGTTGAGAGGTTTCCAACCTAAATGCAACTTGACCTCCATCATATGATCGACAAAGGGATGTCGACGAGTCATCCGTCCTTCATGGCGGTGTATGTGCGAAAGGTTGGGATCATCTTGTGTGTTGATGGTTTGTTGGGGGTGTGATTCCCCTTAAGTATGTTTGTGAATCGTGTGGACAAAGTGCTTGCCGCCCTGGGGGCATCTCACATGAGCCTCCAACTGGTTGTGGTTAGCCTTTAGCTTTTTGAGTTCTTCCTCATGACACCGCTCCATCTTTGTAATACGTGTTTGGAGTTATTAGAGAGTGTCATTGTCTGTCATGGTTGTTGGGGAAAGGTTAGAGCTCTCTAGAGGTGTCTCGCGTTTGAGGTCAGACCACATGCTAACCATTGGTGAAAAGAAGCCGTAGGGAAAGTTTTACCACAACGCCATGGTGGGCACCAAATTTACTTATCGAAATCTAGAGCGGACCGGTGTCAGGGTCGACGTAGCCAAGATGGGGTCCATGATCTCCCACGTCAGACTATAGGTACCATTTACTAGGAGAACACAAAAGGGGACCTGCAAAACAAAAGACTCTGATCTGACACTCAAGTAAGTATTTGAGTGAGTTGAGAATGGAATTGAAAAGGGTGAGATAGAACCTGGTATTTATAATGTGGGATAGGAGCTTCGGGTCCTTGATTGTAGGAGTTGTTACAGTAATGTTACAACTCTTGTAGATAATTCCTAGCTTGTAGATAATAGCTAGTAGATAATTCATAACTTGAAAATAATAGCTATTAGAGATAATTCATCACTTATAGATAATCCAATGGATTACAGATAATCCATCGCTTATAGATAATTTGTTCCTAGTAGATAAGTATGTATATGTAACTTGATAAAGAAACAATAGCATTATCATTAAGATTTAAATATATAGATATTTGTTAATAACTTGTCAGTCCAATAACCCAACTGCTGAGGGAGTTGCGCTTGCGCTCTGGTGTCAGGGTTGACTAAGAGGGTTGACGTGCACATTCTAATGCCACGTCAATTTTGTGGGCCCCGAACAATACATTAATATTTTATTAAAAGGCCACCTTATTCCTAATCTTTCTAATTCAATCCCTAATTTCCTAATTCTGAATGTTAACTTTTTCAGTTTGTGACTACCTCCCACTTTCAGTGTCTCACTCTAAAGATGTATATTAATTAAACAAAAAAAGTGCATGCTATTTTTTGTTAACTCTAATTTACTTTTGTCTATGGCTGAACCATTTTTCCAATATCAAACCATTGAGAGTTGTTTCATGCTTAAAAATTTAGAAAGTTGTAGTTATAAAGTACAAAAAGTGGAACTAGTCAATAGCAAATACGATTAGGCAATATCCAATAAGAGTTCTTGCAAGTAGATCTTAGTCTCAAGATCTGGTCTTGCTAATATCCATTATTGGAGCATCTTATTGAACCTATTGCTTCTATAAGAACTCCTAAGATTTGCAACAATTTAAAAAAAAGATTTTTTTACTCTTTCTCTCCATAATATCCTAGTGGGAAGCAGTTGCTAGCAACAGGAAAAAAAATAGAGCTTTGAGGAGGAGAAGAACAACCAAATACACAACAACACCAGCACCAACATAAATCTCAAATCATGAATGATGAAAAACGAAAAAAAAATTGAAGAGGGAACATCACCATCTTTAAAGGAATAGAGGAGTGGCACCCTCTTAGTCCCATTTCCTCTTTGTATTCACCAGTGCGGATATGGAATGACACAGAGAGTTGTTGTCAACAACTACCTTGGCCACTATGTGGTCCATGCACTTGATGGATACGCACAAAGCCTTGTTGTGCCCCCTGCCCTCAACTGGCATTTCCTCGCCAACAAAAGTCAGGTAATTGTTTGTGGTGATGTTGTTGACTATTCCCCCAAAACCCTCCACTGATATGTCTTGTGCCAACAATGCCCGATAAGTCTCAGAATGTATGAGCAACCTTAATAGAGAGATCTTGGCTGGCATTTTGTTCAATTTCTCAATTACTTTGAATTCACTTTGGTGAATGATTCTCACAAATTTGGTTGCCTCCTTAGCCGATATCTCTCTCTTGCTAAAGTCATCCCCTTCCTCCACAAACTTTCCGACAGGGGCCTCATTATTCGTGGTCAGGCCCGTCTTCTCCCTCTCGCCCATATCTACCTTTGCCTTCCCCTTGTCTTTTGACCTTGCCGATGGTTCGGGAGGAGCAAAAATACATCCACTACGAGTCATGCCACTTGTACCAAAAATATTCGTGATCTTAGCAGCTGGCATGCTAGTCCCAACACGCATGACGGACATGTCCTGCCTCCCGTCGAATCCTTGTATGCCATACCTCCACGGTACTGCCTTGTCACTCTTATAAGGGACGAGCACTAGCATCTTTGCTACAGAGAGCTGGAAACCTCGAGGTATCTGAGTGGTAATATCTCTAGTGAAATGAATTACCAAAGGTTTACGCTTACTTGGGCTTTTGTCACTCGACTGCATGAATACCTCTACTTACTCCTTTTTTGCATTGTGGATTCCAATTTGACCCCTACTTATTAGTCCCTGCAACAGCTCCTCATCCATTGGGCACCTTTTTACATCATGCAACGCCCCTGAATGCATCAAGCATGGATCTCCCTTATTACCACCACATTCAATCACACCAGCCTCGCGCAATGCCTCCAATATGAATCATTTTGGAGTCGACACATCCCTTATTTGTTTCAACTCCTGAGAATTCCTTTCTCCCATCGCGTTCACCGACGAGCTTCCATGATTTGCAAGTGGATTAGTCCTTACATTGGGACTATCCTCTTGAAATGTAAGTCATTCCGCATTAATCAAACTTTGTACTTTGTGCTTAAAAGGTATACATTGCTCGACAGAGTGCCCCAAGATGCCACCATGATAGGCGCATGTGACGTTAGGATTGTACCATCGGGGAAATGGAGGTTGATAGACCTTTCCTGGGCTCACTACGCCTGGGCAAGCTCATTCCTTTAGGGCTAAGTGACTAGCTTGCCTGGGTGATCTTCCCCTGCCCCAAAATGGATTTTTCCTATAAATAGCCATGCTGGGGAGGGATTTAAGGGTTCAAAAGTTGGAAAAAGAAAGAGAACGAGAGAAAGAAGAGGAAGAAGGAAGAAAAGTGAAGTCGAGGCGCTACCGAATCGCGATCGTGATCATTCCCTACATCGTTCTCTTGTTCTGTGTCCCTCGAGCAATAGTCGTTGTCGTCGTCAAAACGTAATCATAGTAATCAAAAGGAACAAACGCACTTTACGACACCTTTATCGAACACGTGCCAAGGCTAGAATCATGAGTGATGTAGAGGAAGTTCAAGAACAAATGAAGGTCGACTTGGAGGCCATGAAAGACCAAATGACCACCATGATGGAGGCCATAATGAGTATGAGAAAAATGATGTTGGTCAATGTGGCTACAGTCGTTGGCACAAGTACCGCCATTGAGGTGAACCCGACTTACCCATCTGCTATCGAAGTGTTGGGAAGTACAAGCAGCCCCTATTTTGTGCAAGTCTAGAGCAAGCATCCCTTCCCACCATATGCCTTGTCTCCCAATTATGCGCCACCCAATATTGCACACGCACCCGATAAGAATGTCAACAACTCCGCTCCCATACCCTTTGAGAGCCAACAACCCCAGTCTGGTCATGCACATGTCTCTCAACCCATGGGGGAGACACCTAAAGTACCCTGACACCACGTTCTAGCTGACTTCGAGCCTCACCTCAGATATGCTACTGAGGGGCAGGCGTTTTGTGGCGTACCCCTGCCAAACACTATGGGGGCCCTCAATATCGCCCACAACCATAACCCTGACATTTTGTAGTGGAAAGAGGACCTCCTGCCATGGTGGAAAGAGAAAATTTTGATCATATAGAAGAGAGGTTGAGGTCCATTGAAGGAGGCAGAGATTTTGCCTTTGCTAACATGGTGAAACTGTGCCTAGTGCCCGACGTCATCATTCCTCCGAAGTTCAAGGTGCCAGATTTTGACAAGTACAAGTCGACTACTTGCCCCAAGAACCATCTGAAAATGTACTGCTGAAAAATGAGAGCATACGCGAAGGATGAAAAACTCTTGATGCATTTTTTTCAAGAGATTTTGGCTGGGGCAGCTATCACTTGGTACACCAATCTAGAATCTTCCCGGGTCCGTTCCTGGAAAGACCCAATGGTTGCCTTCATCAGGCAATACCAGTACAATTCTGATATGGCCCCGAATAGAATGCAATTGCAAAACATGTGCAAAAAGGAGTAGGAATCCTTCAAAGAATATGCCTAGAGATGGAGGGATCTACAACTCATGTAGCGCCCCCAATGATGGAGAAGGAAATGATCACAATGATAATAGACACTTTACATGTGTTCTGCTACAAGAAGATGGTGGGATATATGCCCTCGAGTTTTGCAGATCTGGTATTTGCAGGCGAAAGGATCGAAGTAGGCCTAAGAAGGGGTAAGTTTGAATACGTTGCCTCAACGAGTTCCGGCAATAGGAGGCCTGAGGTAGGTGGAGCAAACAAAAAGAAAGGAGACGCCCACACCATGACCACAGTGTCGTGACCACAGTACTCGCATGGCCAAAATCCCCGCAAACCCCTCACAACCCTATGTATCAGTATCCCCCGCACCAATATAATTACTCAGCCAATATCGGATCTCCCCCCTGCCCAACGCCCTTCCGACCGAGAATGCCTAATCAACCACAAAGACCTCCCCAACATCACCCACAAAATCCATTCCCTACACAGCCCAAACCGAGTGCAAATCCCAACCTCAATACAAACACCAACCCAAGGAGGAACTTCCCAAAGAGAAAACCCGTGGAGTTCACCCTAATCCCAATGTCATACGCCAACCTACTACCATCCTTACTCAGCAGCCAAATGATTGTAGTGAGCCCGAGAAAGATCTATCAACCTCCATTTCCCCGATGGTACAATCCTAACGCCATATGTGCCTATCATGGTGGTGTCCCAGGGCACTCCGTCGAGCAATGTATAGCTCTTAAGCACAAAGTACAAAGTTTGATTGATGCGGGATGGCTTACATTTCAAGAGAATAGTCCCAATGTAAGGACTAATCCACTTGCAAGTCATGGAAGCTCGTCAGTGAATGTGGTGGGAGAAGGGAAATCTCAAGAGTTGAAACAGATAGGGGATGTGTCGACTCCAAAATGATTCATATTGGAGGCGTTGCGTGAGGTCAGTGTGATTGAATGTGATGGTAATAAGGGAGATCCGTGCTTAATGCATTCAATGGCATTGCACGATGTAGAAAGGTGCCCAATGGCTGAGGAATTGCTGCAGGGACTAATAAGTAGAGGTCAAATTGAAATCCACATTGCAAAAAAGAAGGAAAGAGAGGTATTCATGAAGTCGAGTGACATAAACCCAAGTAAGCCTAAACCTTTGGTAATTCATTTCATCAGAAATATTACCACTCAGATACCTCGAGGTTTCCAGCCCTCTGTAGCAAAGATGCCAGCACCCTTCCCTTATAAAAGAGACAAGGTAGTACCGTGGAGGTATGGCGTACAGGGATCTGATGGAAGACAGGATGCGTCTGTCATGCGTGTTGGGACTGGCATGACAGCTGTTAAGATCACGAATATTTCTGCTACGAGCGGCATGACTCATAGTGGATGTATTTTTGCTCTTCTTGAGCCACCGACAAGGTCAAATGACAAGGGAAAGGCAAAGGCAGATATGGGCGAGAGGGAGAAAATCGGCCTGACCGCGAATAACGAGGCCCCCGTCGAAAAGTTTGCAAAGGAAGGGGACGACCTTAGCAAGATAGAGATATCGGTTGAGGAGGCAACCAAATTTGTGAGAATCATTCAACAGAGTGAATTCAAAGTAATTGAGCAATTGAACAAAATGCCAACAAGGATCTCTTTATTAGGGTTTCTCATGCATTCTGAGCCTCATCGGGTGTTATTGGTAAAAATCTTGAACAAGGCCCATGTGGAGCAAGACATATCAGTGGAGGGTTTCGGGGGAATAGTCAACATCACCGCAAACAATTACCTGATCTTTGGTGACGAGGAGATGCCAGTTGAGGGCAAATGGCACAACAAGGCTTTGCACGTATCCGTCAAGTGCATGGACCACATAGTGGCCAAGGTACTCATTGACAACAGCTTTTCTCTCAATGTCATGCCCAAAACGACATTGGATAAATTGCCATTTGATGCATCATATATGTGGCCAAGCTCCATGGTCGTAAGGGCTTTTGATGGTAGTCATTGTGATGTGAGAGGAGAGATCGATCTCCCGATTCAGATTAGGCCACACACGTGCCAGATAACTTTCCAAGTGATGGAGATAAACCCCACCTACAGTTGCTTGGTTGGTCAGCCTTGGATCCATTCTGTTGGGGTGGTCCCATCAAAATTGCACCAGAAATTGAAATTTGTGGTAGGGGGTCAGCGGGTTATAGTGTGAGGCGAGGAGGACATACTAGTGAGTTGTCCATCTTTTACGCCTTATATTGAAGTTGTGGAGGAGTCACTAGAAACATCGTTTCAAGCATTGGAAATTGTGAATAGTGCTTATGTGGAGTCTCCTCCAGTACAACCACATTTGTCTGGTGCCTCTTTGATGGTAGCTCGAGTTATGCTAAAAGATGGTTATGAGCCTAGAATGGGTTTGGGCTGGAACAATGATGGCACGTCAAGCTTGTTGAAGTTTGCTGAAAACCGTGGGAGGTTTGGTATGGGTTACGAGCCTACAAATGCCGACAAGAGGAGGATTTCTTTGGAAAGGAAAGAAAGAAGCTTAGCTTGTTCACAAGGGTGAGGACCACAGGTGGAGAGGGTCCCTATTTATCACATCAACGAGAGCTTTGTCAGCACGGGGTGGATGCATGAAGATCAAGTTGCTATGCTAGATGAAGAAACCAATCAAGATCAGCCGAATAGGGTGCAACCATGTTCCCCGGGCTTTTAATTGAAAATTTGGTAGATCATGGAGCGACTCCAGATTTCTGTGTCGAATCCAATGTAATCAAGTAGTTTGGACCCTATTTGTTGTGCCTAGGCCTTAGGGTCTACTTCTCTTGTTGGGAATACTTTTCTTTAATGTTCTAGCGACTATTAATATACAACCTTTTATTGATATGTTCCCTCTCGCACCTTTGTCCGTTCCATTTTTCTGCATATTTATTTTCATTGTGATTAAATGATTTGACGCAAATCCGACAATGAGTCCTGTGAAAGCAATGATACCGAGGACCCGGATGTTGACTTTGAGCGGCCAGTAAATCAAGTCGAGGAGGAAGAAGATGAGGATTGGGGATTCCCCCAATTTTAGGAGAATAATGGAGTGGGAAGAAAGAGAGATAAAGCCACATCAAGAGAAGACACGGGTTGTGAATTTGGGCACTAGTGGAGGAAAAAAGGAGGTCAAGATTGGCACTAGTGTGTCCGTTAACGTCCAAGATGAGTTAATGGCTCTATTGTGAGACTACCAAGACATCTTCGCTTGGTCTTACCAGGATATGCCTGGTTTGAGCTCAGAAATTGTGCAACACAAGCTACCATTGAATACCGGGTGCTCCCCGATGAAACAAAAATTGAGGAGGATGAAACCTGAGATGTCCCTGAAGATAAAGGAGGAAATGAAGAAACAATTCGATGCAAGTTTTTTGGCTGTCACTCGGTACCCTGAATGAGTTGCCAATATCGTGCCAGTCCCAAAAAAGGATGAAAAGGTGCGAATGTGCATGGACTATCGAGACCTAAATTGAAACAATCCAAAGGATAATTTTCCTTTACCACACATCGACGTTCTCGTGGATAACACAACCCATTTTTCCCTGTTCTTTTTCATGGATGGATTTTTCAGGTTATAACCAGATAAAGATGGCACCAGAGGACATGAAAAAACAACTTTCATTACTCTATGTGGAACCTTCTGCTATAAGGTGATTTCGTTTAGGCTGAAGAATGTTGGGGCAACATACCAGTGGGCCATGGTTGCATTATTCCACGACATGATGCACAAGGAGATCAAGGTCTATGTGGATGATATGATTGCGAAATGAAGAACGGAGGAGGAGCACCTAGTCAATTTGTGAAAGTTGTTTGGGCGACTACGTAAATATAGGTTGACATTGAATCCCACGAAGTGTACGTTTGAGGTAAAATCCAGAAAATTGCTCGGCTTTGTTGTTAGCCATAGAGAAATAAAGGTGGATCCGGACAAGGTGAAAGCGATCCTCGAGATGCCCGAGCCACGTACAGAGAAGCAAGTCCAGGGTTTCATGGGGAGATTGAACTACATTGTTAGATTCATATCACAGTTAACTGCCACTTGTGAGCCTTTTTTCAAGTTGTTGCGTAAGAATCAGTCTATTAAGTGGGACGATGATTGTCAAGTAGCATTTGAAAGAATTAAACGGTGTTTGATGAATCCTCATGTGCTTGTACCACCGGTGCCTGGAAAACCTCTTATTTTGTACATGACAGTGTTACATGATTCGATGGGATGTGTGCTAGGACAACACGATGAATCCAGTAAAAAAGAACGAACCATCTATTACTTGAGCAAGAAATTCACAGCATGCGACCTGAACTACTCATTGCTAGAAATGACATGTTGTGCCTTGGCGTGGGTAGCTCACCGTTTGAGGCAGTATATGTTGAGTTACACTACATGATTGGTGTCCAAAATGGATCCCATCAAGTACATCTTCAAAAAACCCGCTGTTGCAGGAAGAATAGCTCGGTGGCAGGTTTTGTTGTCAGAATTTGATATCGTCTACGTCACTCAGAAGGCAACAAAAAAGAGCGCCTTGGCAGATTATCTAGCTCAACAACCCATAAGTGATTATTAGCCTATGCATCCAGAATTCCCTGACGACCTGACGAGGATATTATGGCCCTGTTTGAGGAAGAGGTTGAAGATAAAGACGAAGATAAATGGGTTGTATGGTTTGATGGTGCGTCTAATGCAATGGGTCATGGTATTGGGGCGGTGCTGGTTTCGCCAGACAAACAATGTTTTCCTTTCATGGCTAGATTGTGTTTCGATTGTACAAAAATATGGCGGAGTACGAAGCATGCGCCCTAGGGATCCAAGCAACGATTGACTTTAGGGTCAAGTTGCTTAAATTATATGAAGACTCGGCGTTGGTATTTCATTAGTTGAAAGGTGAATGGGAGAACAGAGACCACAAGTTGGTGCCTTACCAGGCTTACATCAGGGAATTGATAAAACTCTTTGATGACATCATTTCATCACATTCCTAGAGAGGAAAACCAAATGGCTGACGTGCTTGCCACTCTATCATCCATGTTCAAAGTAAGCCCTCACGGAGAGTTGCCATGCATCGACATCAAATGTCATGTTGAGCCTGCACACTGTTGTTTGATAGAAGAAGAGGAGGATGGTAAACCTTGGTACTTCGATATCAAACGATACATTAAGTATATCAAACCTAGTCCATTTTTTTATGTGTGTTGTATGATATTTTAAATGGACCATATTCTGATGGGAGTGAATTTAGAATTAGGTGCGCTAAGAAGGACTAAGAAATATCAAATTCAAGTGACTTCAATTGAGCCAAAAGATCCATCTTCTCCATAATGTGTTTCATAATACCTTTTGACTCCAATGATCTTCATAGACAACAACCTTGCCATAAGGGTGCTTGCCAAAGCCTTATCAGAAGTTTCAAACTGTGCATCTATGGCTTTCATGAAATCCTTGAACTTTTGGCATTTCAGAATTGAACCACGGATATTAGCATAAATCTCGTCAAAACAAGCATCCCACAAATGGTATTTGAAATTCCATCATTGAAACCAACTTTATATTTTCAAGATATGCAAATAATCACTAAATCACTCACAACAAACCACTAACATCGTGGTTGTTGTTTGAAATTGAAAGTGACCATATACATGAGTGAGTAAACAGAAAATGGAGTGCTAAGAAAAACTAGGATTGTTCGACTAGAATACTTCTTTACTCCTTCTTCCAAATTGGTATTACTTGTTTTTATATGGGAGTGGTCTTACCGGTAAGCGCACTGGGTCGCCAAGTAAAATAATTAAAATGGAATGAACCGAGTATCGAACATAGGGAACTTATTCATTTAACAAAGCTTTGTTAAGTATGCAGGCATTTGCAAACAGAAATTAATGATTGTGAATTAAAGCAAAAGTATGTTCTATCCTAAGTAAAAGTAATAAATGAGAACAAGTAAGTGTGAAAACAGATATCTAAAGGCGTTGGGTCCTCCTACTGAGTAAGTTGATGCAATTAAAGATGTTTTTCCAATTAAAGATGTTTCTGTGTTCTATGCTGAGGACAAAAATACCAAACACCGATTCCTCCAGAGTTTGGACTAATTTAAATCAAACTTCGTTCGTAGATCCCTCTTGTTGAACTTAGCCTAATTTAAACAACATAATACTCACAGCATAATAAAGAAAACTAAAACCCTGCACACTATCCCTAGCAATGCAATTATTCAGTCCCTGCTCTATCAAGTTCTAAGGAAATAGTACATTTCCCAATGCTAAAGTCCCTAACAGCACACACAAATAGGTGATCAAGCCACAAGCATGCATACAATAAGCATAGATAGAAGCAGTGAACACATAAAACAACCTTAATTAGATATGAAAAAGAGTTTACATCAACTACTCAATAAGAATCCCCAACTAAGTGTTTTAGCCTTTCATGGCAAGGAAGCTCCTTTTACACTGAAGAAAAGGAATCAAGAGAAATTGCTTGCTTACAAAGGAGTGGGGATGTCTCCTCCACCTCTAGGAATCTCACAATCACTCAAAAACTCACTAATCTCCCTAAAAGATGAAAACTTGGCCCCTTGCTCTGCTCTACGCTCTCTGAAATTCACACTCTTCAGGCATTTGAGTATTGAATAGTTCTCTTCGCTTCCCCTCAATTCTGTGCAAATCAGGCTCAAAAAAGGCTTCTTGATCTTGACGTCGCGCTCAGCGCCATTCTCACGCTTAGCGCGAGTAAGTGAATTTGAGCTTAGCGTGAGTAAGTGAATTTGAGCTTAGCGTCAATCTAGCGCTAAGCCTGGAAAGTGACAGACGACTCGCTTAGCGAGCTGATAACGCGCTCAGCGCGTATTTGCGTAACATATGTCTTTCCAGATTCCCCTTTACTCGCTAAGCACGCTGGTGCTGGGCTTAGCTGTTGATGCGCGCTAAACGCATTGAGCTCGCTTAGCGCGATGACTCCTTTGGCACTTCTTCAAAATAGCTTCTTTTTGCTTGAAATTAAAGAAAATTTAACATTAATTCCATGAAAGAGGCTTTTACTGAGCAGAGATAAAAACAAAACAATTTTATTTACAATCCTACCGAAAAGAACCATAAAATGGGAGATTTATATACATTTTGGAAAACTTTTCTATATAAAAGTTAGTCGTAAAGGACGACTAACAAGGATCATATGAGATCTCTTAGTTTTTTAAAAAAAATTCAAATTAAGTCTAACAGAAAACACTTGTTATTTAGTTAAATTAAGTTATTATAAGTTACTTAGTTCAAAATCAGATACAATGTGATCGAGGCCATACCCGAATCAAAAAAATATTAAAATGTAGTAACTAGGAAGTGATCCTAGGTCGTTTCCCAACGAGCAATGATAAATCAAATGTTCATAACCGATAGTAGGAATTAGTAACAAATTGGGGGGGGGGGTGTTTGCTTTTGTAAATTAAACAGCGAATAAAATTGAATTAGAAAATATCAGAATTAAAATACGTTGCTTCCCCTTGATTCACAAGCAAGTCTCTTATCCTAGATTGCGAGAATTTATCCTTTATCAGTTTAACCACTTAATCCAACCCTAAATTAAATTACTAAGCGAAATTTAACATAAGGCATTCATTATGTGATTAAGCAACACATACACCAATTACTCATAAATGATCATTAAGCATGAACGTAAATTAAGCGCAGAGATAATTAATCAAGCACTAAGCATGCATGAATTAATAGCAACAAATTCAGAGTAATTAGTGAAGAGGAAAAACTGAACAGAATTTAACAGTAATAATAGAACCTCAAAAAGAACTGTGCTTGATCCTCAAGAGAAAACAACGCTGGGGACTTAGCCTTCCATTAATCAAAAGAGAACGAACTTATAAATTGAAGAACAAAATTTTATTGCTACTGGAATTGCAAAACGAAAATAAATGTCTCAAAGAAAAACTAAAAAAACGAAAATAGGGGAGAGAGAAGAGAGCGAAGAGAGAGAAGAGAGAGGGCCTAGACTAGAACCTTGGTGCTGTTATATAGTTTTTCAGCCCCAAAGCTTACAAATCTGTTTTAAATCCAAGTCCATAAATAAAATAAAATCAAATAAAATCTAGATAAGATAAGATAAGATCTAGATGAAATAATGTTTAGATGAGATCAAATCTAAATAATATCTAGATAAGATAAGGTAAGATAAGATCTAATTTTGTAGAATAAAATAGTTTGTCCTCTTCAAGTTCAAGCCCAATTCTTGATTCAAGTTCAAGCTCAATTCTAAATTCAAGCCCAATGCTTCATTAATTCCTGAAATTAGATTAAAAACATCAAATTAGCTTAATGGGCCCAAATAATAAAACTGCCTAATTAATTTGACAATTAAGACTAATCAGTACTTAAAATGGTGCAAAAAGGGTTAAGAAATATGAGAAAATAATGACACATCACAATGTAAATGATTGACTCTGTATTGTTATATGGATACCTCTTAATCCCTTGTCATTAAATTTCATTTTTGACATTATTTCTACAATGGTATACAACCACTAATACCAAATGTCTTAGGCCTGTAAAAGTGCCTCAATTATGTTACGAAAGACATTTGATTCAATAGTTACCATTTTAGTCTGACCCAAACATTTCTTCAACTATAAGTGGTTAGTGCTAGACACATATAAGGTTAACTAAGTTTTCCATTTAGTAAAAGGAAATTTTTATTAGTGTATTACATGGTAAATAAACTTCATGACCATTAAAAAAAGACTTGATTTTTTTTCAAGGTTCTTAACATTAATTGGTTAGTGCCAGATACAAGATTACCTCAATTTTCAATTTAGTTAAAAACAATGATTATTGTATTACATGCAAAATTGGCTTCGTTGTTATTAAAATGAGTTAAAATGACTTATTGAGGTGGAGATTCCTTCTTTGAGAATTCTAGCGGAGTCGGGATTGGAAGAAGCGAAATGGGCCTGGCACATTTTGACCAGTTAAATCTTATTGAGGAAAAGAGATTGGCTACCATGACCATGGTCGGCTATCTTAGAGCAGAATGAAAAACGCTTTTGACAAAAGAGTGTGCCCGCGTGAGTTCAACGAGGGGGGACCTTGTTCTGAAGAAAGTATTGTAGGTTCAGAAGGATCACCGAGGGAAACGGGTCCCAAACTATGAAGGACCATTTGTGTTAAAAAAGCCTTACTCAGGAAGAGCATTGTTGCTTCATGAATATGGATGATGAAGAACTGCCTTCGCCTGTGAACTCTGATGTTGTCAAGCGATATTATACATAATACTTGGGGCAATTCAAAGGCTCAATGTTTGGGCCTCCTCAAGGACTCATTAGGATCTCTACGTCTTAGGCTATCTTTGTAAACAATAATCGCAACATTAATAAATATTGATTGATGTTTTGTATCTCTCCCTCTAAATGTTGTGTCTTTTGCACTTTTTTATTATCGATGGGCATGAATATACACTCTCGTTTTGCTCCCTCACATGACCCGCACTCCAGAGCCAATGGCCGAATCTATCCGATCAGAAGTCGCTCGTTCAGCACATTTGGTAGGGGTGCCGTAAGCGTTGAGTAAAATTGAAAAAAAAAAAAAGCACAACACTTGGTTAATTGTTGCGCTAAATGAATGTTCAATAAAAACATGCATGCAATTGCATCTTATTATCTCTAAATGTTTTGCAAAGGAAAAAATGAATGAAGAGTCATTTTGGGTTATGATAGGCACTACACCAACTTGGCTAAACCTAGGGACAGATAGGAAAGGCGATACGAGCATTTCATAGCATTTTAAACATTTGCATGTTAACATTCTCTTTGTCAAGGCATTTGAGCAGGTGCCAATCGGTGCTAAGTCCAAGATCGGATTTGCTCACGATCAAAGAAAAGAATTATGAAGGATAAGATGGCAAAACCTTGACCACAACAATGCGTTCGACTAAAGAAGCACTCCTAGGAAGCAACCTAGTATCTCTAAACTTTGCTCTTTAATTTTATGCCTTATGCTTTCTATTGCGAGTTGATATTGTTCAATTTTCTTTATGGATTATTTCATGAATTCGCCTAGGATTTATAGGTAATTATAAAGCTTATTACAGGATTACAACCTTTTGCAAAAACCTTTTTTTCAAAAAAAAATCATTTTAACTCGCTTGGGCGAGTGATTAGCTCACCTGGGTGAGTGTATGTTGAAGATGACCAAAGCTAGTTCCTTTTCATCAAAATTCCTCACTTTGCACTCACCACTTCATCCCATTCAAGTAAGTATCACATCTCCATCTAATTTTACTTTTTTTTCCTTGTAATATTTGGTGCTTTGGTTGTTGCTTTCTTTGCAATGGTTGTAAGATGAGTTGTATATGAACCAATGATCAAATGCTCAGGTTGGTGGCTGTGCTAGATGGCTCTAGGCCTATCCTTGTTTTTTTTTATGAATTTGCATGTCATGTTTGCTCTTTATCCCTCATTTTGCATGCTTCAACATATGCACGCCAAGTGTTTGATGAAATGCCATAAGGGTTAGACTATGTTCTCTTTTGAGTTTTGAAATGTAGGACATGCTTAGTTAAGTATGATATCAACTCAAATTAATAATTTACATAAGGTTGTGGATTAAAATGACAAAATCATTTGAGTTGTTGATGGGCAAGTAACTCTGTGTTTGTGTGTGTGTGTGTGTGTGTGTGTCTTCTATCTTTTACATTTACAAGACTTCAATATCTTCAGTCTTTTACATTAATGTCTTCTGTCTTTTACTTTTTACAAGACTTCAATGTCTTTAGTCTTTCACATTTTCAAAGACTTCAATGTCTTCAGTCTTTCGCATTTTCAAAGACTTCAATGTCTTTTACATTTCCAAAGACTTCAATGTCTTCTGTCTTTTAATTTTTACAATACTTCAATGTCTTCAGTCTTTCACATTTTCAAAGACTTCAATGTCTTCTGTCTTTTACTTTTTACAAGACTTCAATGTCTTTCAGTCTTTCACATTTTCAAAGACTTCAATGTCTTCAGTCTTTTACATTTACAAGACTTCAAGGTCTTCTGTCTTTTACGTTTATAATACTTCAATGTCTTCAGTCTTTTACACTTCCAAAGACTTCAATGTCTTCTGTCTTTTACATTTACAAGACTTCAATGTTTTCAGTCTTTTACAAAGACTTTAATATCTCCAGTCTTATGTTTTACAAGACTACGTCGTCTTTTGCTTGATGCTTTCGATATTTCAATGTCAATGTCCTTTTGCTTTTTCAGTTCCACTTCCTCTGTTTCCTCTGGCGTCCGGTTTCGAATAGCAAGATCGCTCAGATGAAATTAGTGTCCTTCTCTTTACTTACCTTTTCATTTTTAATAAAAGATAAGTAAAGAGGGGCAACTGTCAGACCCTAATTTCGTCCGGGGAATATCGTTCGATATGATATTTTGATTCTTGCTAGTCGAATTATGATATTTGGCACTAGTTACAGTGCAAAGCAAAGAATCACTCAATGTTTTGATCAAAAAAATAAAAAGATACCAAGTAAGGGGGCTTCGTGCCTATTTGGATTTTTCTAGACCCTAGCTCGCCCAGGCTAGCATCTGGCTTGCCTAGGCCATGAAATGGCTTCGTGCCTAAGCAACCAGCTCGCCTGGGCGAGCTTCCTTTACCCCAAAATGGCTTTTTCCAATAAATAGCCATGTTGGAGGAGGGGTTTAAGGGTTCAGAAGTTGGAAAAAAAAGAGAAAGAAGAGAAAAAAGGAAGAAAAGCAAAGCCGAGGCGCTACCGAATTGCGACCGTGATCATTCCTACATCGTTCTCTTGTTATGTGTCCCTCGTGCAATAATCGGTTATTTTTTTCCAAGAGTTGAATGTAATCTATGTACCCTTAGAGGTCTCTTCTATTATTATGTGCATATTCATCTTCTTCATTTATCATTGGTGATCTCGTTTTTATTTGTAAAGTTTAATCATAATCGATCACTAGTGTCGTAAAATGGTCTTTAAAGAGATTGAAAGTTAATAAACAAAACCAAAATAAAAACCAACTCATAACTAAACTTCTCTCCATAAAATATCATTTGAGTAATAAAAAGGAATCTTTCAAAAGCATAAAACCAACTCAACACACAAACTTTCTCACTTTAAAGAACTATGTAGGCCTGAATTCCTCATCACACCTAAAGATACGTAAGAGCAAGGGCATCCCCTTGTCGACCCCAAAATAATAAAAAAATATAAAAAGGAAAAAATAAATAATTTTGAAGTCATGTTGTGCACACTCGATTAAAGGTTGTCGTCCCTTGTAACGAGTGCATGGAGTGTTAATACCTTCCCTATGCGTAAATAACTCTCGAACCCTTATTTTCAAAATTCACAGACCTCTTTTTGGTTTTTCTAATGTTTTCCTTAAATAAATGTTGGTGACAACTCCCACCCATTTTCCTTTTAGAAGACGCACTTTTGTTGTTCGCCCGCCCATCATAGGGTAGGTTGCAACACCTATACTGATCTTTTTCCTTCTTCCTCTAATTCCACAAAAAATCTTGATTCTTATTTAAGCCTAAGTCCTAACCTTTCTCCACCTTTTGCTGCCCCTATTCCTCAAACATCTCAAGCATCACCTGTTAATTCAACCTTTGTCCCTCTTATTCCTCTAGGGTTTTCACCCTTACCTGGTCATCCCCCCATCACAATTGTTTGCGTACCTTGTCCCTCTACTTCTTTTGCACCCATCCCCATTTAGCCACAAAATTCTGAGTCTACTAATCCTACTTCATTTGCTTCAGAGTCTATGTCTATACCCAACTCTATCCCAGTCAATACCCACCCTATGCAAACAAGGTCTAAATCTGGTATTCACAACCCTAGACTTCACCCTTCACTTTTTCTCACTTATTCTAAGCCTAAAACTGTGAAACATGCTCTAGCAAACAAAAATTGGCTCATTTCTATGCAATAGGAGTATGATGCCTTGCTGAAAAATCATACTTGGGACTTAGTATCTTTACCTCCTAACACACAGGCCATTGGCTGTAAATGGATTTGCAAGGTGAAGGAAAAATGTTGATAGATCAATTAATAGGTTCAAAGCAAGATTGGTAGCTAAACGGTTTCATCAAGTTCATGGTTTTGATTTCCATGAAACTTTCTCTCCCGTGATCAAGCCTGTCACTATTCGAATTATTCTTACTATTGCCCTGTTCTATGGGTGGAAACTGTTTCAACTTGATGTGAATAATGTCTTTTTAAATGGTACTCTTGAAGAAATTGTTTTTATGATACAACCTCCTGGTTTTGAAGTTGCAGACAAGTCACTGGTCTGCAGGCTAAATAAAGCTATCTATGGTTAAAACAAGCTCCAAGGCAATAGTTTGACAGACTCAAGTCCACTCTGTTACAGTTTGGGTTTGTTGACAGCAAAAGTGATTCTTCCTTATTTATCTATCGGCATCAAGAGGATGTTTTTTATCTGCTGGTATATGGGGATGATATAATTCTCATAAGTAGCTCAACCACTATGATTCAGCAGCTCACGAACAGATTAAATACTGCTTTTTCTCTCAAACAGCTTGGTCATCTGGATTATTTCTTAGGTCTGAAAATCAAATATCTATCCAACAGTGCTATCTTAATGACCAAGAGTAAATACAATTTTGATTTGCTTCACAAAACTCACATGGCTGAAGCTCATTCAATCTCTTCTCCCATGGTTTCTAACTGCAATTTGTCTAAACATAGTGTTGATGCTTTCCATGATCCTTTTCTCTATAGGTCTATAGTTAGTGCATTACAATATGCTACTCTCACTAGACCTGAATTTAGTTTTGCTGTCAATAAGGTTTGTCAATTTATGGCTGCTCCTTTGGATTCTCACTGGACTGTGGTGAAAAGGATTCTAAGATATCTTAAAGGTGCTTTGTTTCATGGTCTGCTCCTACAGCCTGCTTCTACTAATAATCCCTTGGCCATTCGAGCATTCTGTGATGCTAATTGGGCATCTGATGTGGATGACAAGCGCTCCACCTCCGGGACTGCCATTTTTCTTGGTCTAAATTTAGTCTTTTGGTGGTCTCGCAAACAAAAGGTTACTGTCAGGTCTAGTACTGAAGCTGAATATCACAGCATTGCTCAAACTTCCACTGAATTGACTTAGGTTTATACCTTGCTGACAAAGTTACAAGTTTCTTTTACTACTCCAGTAATATTTTGTGATAATCAGAGTGTTGTTTCTATTGCTCACAATCCAATTTTTCACAGTCGAACAAAACACATGGAGATTGATGTGTTTTTTGTCAGAGAGAAGATTTTGACCAAGCAGCTCTCAATTGTTCATATTCCAACTCTGGATCAGTGGACTGATATTCTAACTAAACCCCTATCTACATCAAGATTTGAGGCTCTGAGAAGCAAACTCAATGTGAAGAATGTTTCCAATGAAAACTCTCCCCCTTGAGTTTGAGGGGGGATATCAGTATATGTCAATGTATAACTGTGAAAATAGTTTTGTATTTTGTCTGTAAGGGCTATTAGCTTTTGCTAACAGCACCCATTTCGTGGTAGTTAGTAATTCAGGGAGTACAAGGACTTTTCTAACTGCACCTCAATAGGATCAGTCAGTTAGCTTTCTGTTAAAGTTAGTTAGCTTTCTGTTAGAGTTAGTTGGCTTTCTGTTAGAGTTATTATAGTTTGTTCTGTTGTATAAAGGTTTATAAATACCTGGATTGTAACTATCTCTAACTAGTTTTTCAGATCAATGAAATCAGCTTTGCTTTTCTCTTTTTTCTCTGTTATCTCTCTACTTTCCTCTCAGTTTATCAAAAACCCTCAGAGTGATGGCCAAATTAAGGTGTTGAACAAGTACTAGAACAGTATTTAAGGGCATTTATGCATAACAAGCCATCTCAATGAGAAAAATTCTTGTGTTTAGCCGAGTGGTGCTAAAATGCAACATGTCATTCCACTACCAATTTAACCCCATATGAGGTTACCAATGGCAAACCTCCCCAAGCATTCCTCGGTACATACCAGGAACCTCCTCGGTGGAAGCAATTGATTTCCTCCTAGCCTCACGCCAAGATATGTTTCAACTTCTCAAGAAGAAGCTTGAACGTGCCCAAGAACATAAAAAAGTTGTTGATGCACATCGTAAGGATGTGTGGTTTTTGCTATTGGTGATTGGGTTTACGTGAAGCTGTGCCGCCAAACTTCTTTATCAGGTACCACTTATCAAAAGATGGGAAAACGGTATTATGGTCCCTACCAAATCACAAAGATCATTGGTTCAGTTGCTTATAAAGTGGCTCTACCTGAGTCAGCTAAGATTCATCCGGTGTTCCATTCTTCTTTGCTGAAGCCTTATCATGATCCATCTCAATCTGAACAACCCCTACCTCCAACAGCTATAGAGGGAAAACCAACTATCCAGCAAATCACTATACTGGATCACAAGTGGGATTCGTCTGATTCACCCAAACGCTTGGTTCTGGTGCAATGGCTGGGTTTGCAACCTGAAGATTCCAGTTGGGAAGATTGGACTGAATTGCAAGCTAATTACCACCTTGAGGACAAGGTGTTTCTTGAAGGGGTAAGGAATGATAGAACCCAAGGCCCAATGGATAATCACAAGTTCAACAGGATCTCCAAGAGACCTCAAAGCTGGGACGAATACATCCCCTAAGTAGTATGAGTCATTTATTTGTTTTGTAGTGATCCAGCATTTGTTTTTAATGAGTCAGCTGTTAGTGAATGACTGGAGCTGTTAAGAATCTGTTAGGAGTCTGTTATTTTTCAGTACTGCTATTTTGAATTCCCTAAGCCTTTGTAAGCCTTTATAAAGTCACGTTAGAATGAATGAGAAGACACGAAAGTAATATTCAGCACATCTATCTCCTCTCTACATTTCTGGAGGTATTCTCCTGACCTCAAATTCAGGAAAATAATATTCACTGTCCTTAGAATCTTACCCCTATCAGAAACTCGTTTTCCTTATCCCGTGCTTGCATCTCAAGCTTTGTCAATGTCATTGCACGACTGTGTGTCTTGTTTAGCAGCAAAGTGCAGAACAAATGTCATATTCATAAGAGAAAAAGAAAGGGTCAAATAAATGAATAATCCACTTGAAGTGTATGTAATCTATCTCAATAGCCGTATTGAGGACAATCCATTTATCCAAGCTATATTATCAATTTCAAGTTCCAATATACAATAGATTTTTAAAGATCTCCTTTTCGAAAGGTGACACTAACTGTTGCTGAGCAGTAATTCCATCCTCCATCTTCTATTTTTCGTACCTAAGAGGCTAACAAACGCAAACAATATCCTAAAAAGTGTTTAAGACCAAATAAGTTCAATATCCATTCACAACACAAAAGGATGCTTGATTACCTTTGTTATGCCATTCATTATAACCCGATAAGGCAATAAATATAGGTGGGGGGTCATCTGTTCAAGTTACTGTGAACAGGCTGCAATGTGAAAGAGTGCATTCAGTAACAGATTAAGAAAGATAGAGTTTCCAGTTATACCATTCACAACACAGAAGGATGGACACAAAACCAACCAATTCACTATTCCAAGTTAGAGTTCACTCAAAAATCCACCCAAATCAAATTTTACATCCACTATTCCAATCATACAACAAAAAGTTGAAATTAAACTTTGCACGCTCAATAATAGGCAACATGACATAGATAATTGTAAGTAGGCAACAAAAAACCACAGTCATATATCCTTCCTCGTCCCATATCACTCAAATTACAGATATGACAAAAATATTCTTGAGGTTCCAAAGCCAAGTGCATACTCTGCAGCAGCTCTCAATCATGTGACAGTGGCAAAGAACATGCACAACAACTTGCAGCCGTTTCCTGATAACAGGATAACTAAAACCAAAAATTCAATTACGCAACTATAAGACGCAAGCAACTAAAAGAAAAGAGTTAACTCAATAAATTAACCAAAACAAAAAATATACTGCAACAAAAAGTGTACCTAAATCAGAGATTTGTCCAGTAACATAATCTCTATTACTCAACAGAGGAACAACAACATATTCACCCAATACTTGTTCCACAGCAAATTCAACAGGTGTGAATCAAGAGAGGACTTGAAGTAAGTGATATCCAAGGCATAATACTGCAAAAGCACATGAATGGAATTCAGAAATATGAAAAAAAATGGGCATTGACGCGAGTTTTGGTGCCTTCGACGGGAAGGGCGAAGGCGTCTATGACGATGATGGCGTCGGAGCGCGCGATTGTCAAGTGGTTGTCGGTTACTACTGTCGACTTGTCTAAATATCGGGACTCTTTTAATCAAGGGACAAAATCTCATGAAGAATTAGGAAATTAGAAATTGAATTATAAAGATTAAGAATAAAGTGATCTTTTAATAAACAGTAAATTAAAAATTAAAATATTAAATAAAAATTTATAATTTATTATAAGATCGTCAAATTTAAATTAAAAAAAATTAATTGACTGATGTAATTACATATATTTCCTGATTAAATTATATAATTCACACCTGATAAAGTAACGGCATTTCCAATTTATAGCAGTAGTCTAAAACGGAAATGCCCGCCAGGGTGGCAGTAGGGACCACTCTCACTGCTCATGTCAATGGAAGAACAGTTCCACATTTTGTATCATAGAGTACTTTGACTTACTCTTTACACAGAAATTAAGGCCAAAGAACAATCTCGAGCAACAAACTTCCATTATGCTCATCTCATCCATTACCATGGGCTAAAAGCTAGCAAGTAGAAACCATCATGTTTCTGGTGCCACCAAGGGCCAGGTAAATGAATCCACTCTAATCTCTAATTTTTTAATAAAAGGAAGCACACTCATGCTTCTTTATTGGCTCTTTCATGACTCATCATGGATTTTTTTTTTTTTTGCTACTATTATTCTCTGTCATCTTGCCTCCACTAGAACTTGGATTCTCTCTCCCCTCCCATCTTATTTCAACATTAAAAAAGTTTTTCCTTTATGCTCAATTCTGTATTATTGGGAAGACAATCCAACTGGTTAATCTTTACTTTGCTTAATTAAGCAGCTTTGGGAATCTTTGCACCCTCATCATCTAAATTTAAGAATAGTATTTGACATCACTCCTTGGCAATTGTTTTGTCACATATATTCCTTGATCAGGACTACTCAAAATGATTTTTTTTTTACTGTTTTTGTGTTCTAGGCATATGCTTCTTTCATTCTTTGCATATATTCCATATTAGGTCTGTGCTGTGACATAATATTATATTGGGATGTTCTCATGTTCTATTCCATTTTTCATGTCATGGTGATGGTTAATTTCAAATGGATGTTGCAGATACACTTTTTTTTCTGTTGAGAGATTGCAGCTGAATTTCATTGGGGGGTGCAGAAAGAAAACATGGATGATGGAAATGCTGAGCTTTCTGATAAGCTTTCAGATAATAATGTTCTATTTTTGAATCCAGAGTCATGTAGCAGTTTTCAGGCTTCAAGTAGCAGCAGAACATGCACACACACTCACACTTGCAATCCACCTGGCCCTGATGCTGCTCATACACACACATGCTATCACACACACACCCAAGTTTTTGCACCAGAAGATGATGGCAGGAAGCACTCAAACTCCAAGCAAAAAAGGCCTTCTGGAAACCGAGAAGCGGTTAGGAAGTATAGGGAGAAGAAGAAGGCACACACAGCATACTTGGAGGAGGAAGTTAAGAAATTGCATATGGTGAATCAACAACTAGTGAGGAAGCTACAAGGGCAGGCACTTCTTGAAGCAGAATTAGCAAGGTTGAGGAGCATTTTGGCACGACTTAAGGGGAAAATAGACAGTGAATTGGGTGCTTGGCCCTTTCAAAAACAATATTGTAACACTTCTTACATTTTCAAAGAAGGGGATGCTGGTCTTGAGTGTCAGAAGAACAATTTGCCATGCTTCCATCCACATGTAGGATCATCATCCCAGGTCAACATTTGTGCATGTGGAAAATCCATGATTCCATTGGATGGAAACTGCCAACCTGAAATGGTAGATTGCCAAGTAGATGCAAATAACATGACCAGTACTGAAGGACAAACTGTGGATAACGTCATGTCATCTGCATCTCAAGACGGATAGTTTAGCCAGACAAAAATGTCTTTCTTGTGAGTTTCTATCCAATTGCTATCACAGATGATTTGTTTGTTTAGCATTTGTAGTTGATAGGTAAGATGAGGTACATAAAAATATAATCACTGTTACCCTAAAAGGTATGTATGTAAGGACCAGCCCAATAGAAAGTGAGACCTAAAGCAAAAAAAAATTGAGAGAGACTTTATCTATGTTAAAGAAAAGAGTGATATGTGTGACCTTTTATTCAACATGTGTGGTCTTTTTTATTTTAAAAAACTAATAACAAATGTTAGGCCTAAAGCTCAAGCTTTACTTGGTTTACCCTTGGGCCGGCCCTATGTTAGATGATTCATAACTTACTCATGAAGTTTGCAATCTGCAATCTATAGGATATGTATACATAGACAAAGTAACAAAGTTCCTTGTGTAATAAGTTTGTCATGATAAAGAAATTAATACTTTTCTCCAGCTAGAACCTAGAAGTAGTATTAATGTTCCCTCTAAAAGCATCTCATCCTACATGCTACAGCAATATAAAAGTCTTGAGTTCATCTATACCAGCCATTTGTGCTACCTAACTCACATAATCCAAAGCTAATTTTGTAATTAAAAAACTGAGCTTGCTTCCCATATTTAACGATGTAGAATAATTGATATAAAGAGACGTATGTTGAAGTACACCCGCATCATAGTATTGGAAATAAGAGGGGTGAGTACAACTAAATATTTACCATCAAGACTCAAGAGTAGCCATTTCTTAACCTGCTCCAGATTCTGATGATAAGCCTCGGAACATTAGGTTGTAAGGCAATTCATTCAAAGTGTAAACTGAATGTTATGTCCAGGAAGATGCATCACAACTTTTTTTTCTTTCTTATATCTTTTAATTCTAAGCATAGTCATAGATGATAAATGACTCTTTCCAAGCACCAAGTAAGAAGTAACGTTTGTTATTTTTCCTCTTGCTGTCTCTACCGATTTCTCACAATCTCTGTACCGTCCCATTACGTATATTTTTATAATTATTAATAATTTAATTATATATTTATATGTAATTGTTAGTTATATAATTATTTCCTATTTTATCTTTTTATAATTATTTAAAATATAGAATAACTATTTTAATAGTTAATTAAATAATATTATAATTATACTATTAATTATAAAAAAATAAAAATTTAATTTAATTTTTATATATGTTTGCATTATTTATTTTTTATTGAATTATATATATATATATATATATATATATATATATATATCAATTGAATTAAAATGTAATTAATAATTTAATCTATGATATATTTAAAATATATGAACAAATAATTTTTAAAAAAAAATGTAAGATGGATTTCCCGCATGTTTTCTTGAACCCGATAAAATCCAATGAAAATGGAGTTGGGTTCCAGTTATTAACAAATGCATCAAGTTCTATCAAAGTTGTTTTTGACTTAAACAAATGTATCTTGACTTAACATCCAGTTATTAACAAATGCATCAAGTTCCATTATCACTACTACAAAAGGACAAGATTCTTTCATAAGTCCCTTGTAGCTTAACCTTAGTAGTTTTGCACTAGTCTCTCCAAGCCAAAACCCAAGTATTCTTTGATACATGGCCTCTTCATGCTTCAACAAATCAAACAAATTTGTTTAAGGTAAGGGGTACACTGACTTTTTGCTATCATCTTAGAGATGGATATAAGCTTAAGCACACAGTTAATATTCTCACAATATACAAGGTGTTTTGAGAGCAAGCTTATATCTACACATATTGTTAGATTCTAAACTTAGAATGAATAACAATGAATTGGAATGTTTTTGAATTTTTTGTCCACACATAAGGTTCTCTAACTTTAGTAATTCAAATCTTCGGCTATTTATAGTTTTCATCGAGAAGTAAATGTTGTGACAAAGCGACCTTCTTCTTTGTCTTCTTCATTGTTTATTACTGAAGGTATTTATTGAAGCATTAAATTTAACATCAAATGCATGTCACAAACTTGTCAAATTGATCTAATAATGTAGCTTGCTTGTCTTCCTTTACCTACACTCCAGATCTCACATCAATGGTCACCTTTTGTGCATTCAAATATATTGTAACTTGCTTTGACACACCTTTTAATGGAGTAACTAGCTTTTTCATTGACTTATTTCTCTTTCTTGCTCTTTGACATATCCTATGAAGAATAAAGAAGATTCTTTGCATAGAGGATCAAAACATCATAGCATTAAACATGATTACAAATGCACAAACTAAGCAATTGTTGAGCTATCTATGTTAGACAGACCAAGACACAACACAACTTTTGTCTTTTGTGCTATAAGATGCAAACTTTAAAACTTAATGTTTGTTTGCATTAATCCAAACATCTGAGGCACCTAATTCATTTTATGCCTTAACACTTATATATTATAAAATAAAATAAGATATAATATTTGAATGTGGCCAACAATCTAGGATGGTGACATATGTTACATAATTTATAATCATGGACATGAAAAATAGAATATTTTATAAAATACTGATACATAATAAAAATAATACCATTTAAAATGAAAAGATGACTAAATTTTTTTATTCTTATAATATATGATTATTTTCATTTGAGTCCTCTTAATTTTCTTTTCTATGTGGTCCTTTTTTATTTAACCTATGATGTCAAGGGGTTCTATTAAGTGATGTTGTGTCTAATAGATATTAAACAAACTTGATTTTGATTAAATAACAGGTGTTAAAATTTCTATTTGTCCGTATTTTTCTTAGCCTATAATTAGGTGATGATGCATCTAACAAAGATTGAACAACAAGCTTCATTTTGCTTAAATAACAAGTGTTAAAATGAAATTTTTCTAATATTAGATTATCAATAGAAATATTTTGAGGTGACCAAGATGGAATGTGCAAGGACTATGGCCTTTTTGGGAAATATTTGTTTGTTTAGGATTATTATGTTGTCTGGTTACAACTAGTCTTGACTTCGTTGTGATCCCCTATTTTTTGTATAATCAATTATCCTTATAATTGAGTCCTCTATTGAGTATTTCTACCCACTTGTTTTAGAGATCCTTCAAATTTATGTGATATTTTGAATTGAAGTGCACCCAAGTATTTGGGTATTTGGATTGAGTCTATATCACTTAAACTCCAAAACACAAAAGTAAAAATGTTAATATTTAAAATGATGGAATCAAATTTATTTTAACTCAAAATATTTTCATGAAACAAACATGATATTTTATCCTTTTTCCTAAAGTGTTACATGCACCAATCATTATGTGTTTTACTGTTTTTGTTGCCACTTAAAAATTATTTTGGATAGCCGACGTGATGAGGCCAAGAGGTAAGATCGTTGCCAAATTATAAGGATGAAAATAAAGGCAAATATATTCAAAGTTATTTTGAATTATTTAAATTTATTATCGTTAAAAGATTACAATTTGAGAATAACATCAACTGAAATCAACAAAGGATATGCGTTGATCATGGGTAGATACGCTCAAAGAGGCAGTTTCAAAAAGAGTGTTAGTGGAACAGGAAGATAAGCTCAGCTGAACAGCAGATAGGAGCAAAAATCAAAGCCTAGAGAGCACGATTGAAGATAAGGTTAGCCGAAACCTTTGTAAACTAGCCAAAATTGATAAAATGACAGTCAATTACCGACCTAACGTGCACAAACATGATCTTAGTCAATTATTTCTTATCTTTTGTATAAATGTGTTTGAAAAATCGTTGGGAACACAATCAAACAAATCAACCAATGCAATTATCTTTTTTCTGCCATTTTTCTTCCAATTTACTTGTTTCTGTTTTGTTGTTTTGAATTTATTTATCTTTAGTCCCATATTCTTTCTAAATTTTGTGATAGTTCACTTTGAAACCAAGTACTTTAAACAGTAAAAAAAATTGTTATATAAAGTGTTTTAGAGACGAAAAATAAAACAAATACATTTTACAAGAATTAAAACGAAAAAAAAATACAAAAACAAAAATGAAAAAAAAAATACTCAATCGCAGTAACAAAGAATGTATTTAAGCTTCTTTTTTCAACTCTTTCTAGAACAACTTGCACATGGTAGCGTGGTAATGAAACTTGGAGCTATGTCTTCTTAACAAAGTGGTGGTGGTGACTCAATATTGCAGCCTGGGTCCTAGTATGATCCCCAATTAACATGACCATCAGGAATGGGAACAATTGCGGGACTAGCCCTAGGTAGTTGATGACAAAAAGTAACCATGATATTGAGGATGGAAATACTTGTATCGATTCCCACAAATTACGTCGAAATAATCTGATCAAGCCTTCTCAATTTGAGGCCTACTAAATATGCTTCAGGTTGAAGTAAAGACAGTGGTGGTCCAACATGGAGACAAAGGTGTGAGTAACCACAAAAGTACATAAACACCCAAGGTAGTTCATAGCAGTAGAGTGATAATATATAAGATAATGAGTCTACCTAGTGATATTAGCAACACTATTTATGGTGCTTGAACACAAACATATCATCCAAGCTAACCTAAGGTAATCCTAGGAGATAGTGAACTACTCTAATCACTCAATGTTTTGGAATCCTTGGCATAAGGGGTGTGAGCATCATATAGACTTTAAATGGAGTAGTGGGTATCAAATTGGTCCCTCAGTCCTAAAAGGGATTTAGGCAACTGAGACCATCTTGGGCTTGGCACTGTCAACTTGGACCTAATCATTTAGACCCTACATATATGATCATGTTCAATTTTAAAACAAATTGTAAAATAAAATATCATTACAGTTCAACTAAAGGAAATGTGAAACATAATTGCAAGACAAAAGCTGAAATTTATATAAGTATCTCCTTGCAATCACTCGAACCTGTACCTTACGAAAAGAAGAACATGCAAGCCTGAAAATATTTATAAAATCCTCAACAAGGCATGAAAATATCTTTCATAGTATTCTCAAGAATCCTAAATCGTAACTGCAAATCCAATAAATATGCGGTGAAGCAAATCACCCGTCGGGTTTCTGCTCCATTTTTTTTTACTTGGCTAAGCTGTAAGTTAACAACGTAATATAATCAACTAGACGAAGTACTACTTACGGGTAAACAAACTTAAAAGTTAAACAAGTACACTTTCTACGATAGCAAGCACTTTCAAGCAGGAGAAGTGCCACATCTTCGGGTTTACATTTCTTACCCATCATTAATTTTAATATGCAAACTTCTAACGTTATATGAATGTTAGTGTTGTTTTTTTACAAAGAGCTTGCTTATGTCTTCTGTAACAACATTTTTCCTGAAAATTACAAAATCAGAAATCCATGAATATATATAAAGAAAACACACACACACACACACACAAAGACATTTCAGTTATGAGAATTTGAAGAACAGACAACAAGTATCTCAGCTTTAGCATTGCCTAAAACAAAACAGTAAAAGAAAAGATTAGTAGCATGTTTGCTTGTGCGCTTTTTATGCACGTTTGCCCAACTTGTCACGTCAAGAACGTAGAAGCTATGCTTTATTGCTTCAGAATGGATGGCACAGACGGGAAACCAAACTATAGGACATGGGAATGTGTATGGCAAAGTACTAAACAATTATCCCTAGACATCAGATGCTTCTGGAAGAGGAACAACCAGCATGTGCAGACTGTCTGGAGGAAGTGAGATAGTAAGCATTATTTAACTCAGGATAAATTTCAATTTCAACTTTTCTAAGAAGATAGAATTTTAATTGGTGATGTCATCAAATGCCCTTTCAAAGCAGAGCTATCTATAAAAAGAAAAACAAATGAAAAAAGATGGCCTAGTGCTCAAGCCTCCTGACAGGTAGGGTCTGAAGAGAAGTAGATTAAACACCCTTACCCCCCAAGCAAAGAGGTTGTTCTCGGGATTTGAATCCATGACCTCTCTAGGTCACAGACTCACAGTGCTACAACCTTACCGTTGCACCAAGGATTGCCCCTAGAAAGGAAAGGGAATAAAACAAAAAAGAATAAAATAAGACCAAGAGAAGATTCCAATATTTGCATTGCTTCCTACTCCGGTCCAAGTTACCCAACTCTCTACACAAAGGAATGGGAACATATGTGAGTGCAACATGTACTCATCAGAACAATCTATACTGGTATTTTTAATTTAATAGTTACAACATGAAACCTTCCTGGAAATTAAAAATACAACAGTGAAACACAGTGAAAATTGTGTTGGTATAATGACTCTCTTTTAATAGGAATATGATCAGAAAAATACTAAATATATTGAAAAGAACAGGACTCTTATTGATTATCACTCTTCTTCAATCTGAATCAAGATGATTGTCGCTGAATCAAGAGGGAAGATATCACAACTCCACAAAATCCAAGAGTCCCCTCTCTCTCTCTCTCTCTCTCAATGTCTAACCCAAATACAATCGAACATGTCTCTACAATATTCATTCAATCTTGAGTTAAAGAAGATTAGCTCATAATTCTGCTAATAAAACATCCCTTTCAAATACCATCTGATTAACTTGTACAACAGAGGGTACAGTAGTTCATTTGAGCAAAAGTGGGTATCTCAACCATTTAGAACCTTGAAGGGTGTAATATGAGTGGAGCTATTATACTTAGTACCATACCAAACCCATACCCAAATTAACCACGCAAGCCATTGTTTCAGCCTCTCATTGGTAAATGACCTGCCTTTGGCAAACTGTAGATCCCTCTCTATTTCCTTCTCTGTTTTGTCCTATTTCTTTCTTTCTTAGTGATTATGTCCTCTTTGTTGAAGCAAGGGTTACTAAACAGATTTTTTGGTGAATTTTATTTGTTACAGTATTTCTGGTTTATTGTTCTCGAGTCTTGACATAAGTTTATTATATCCTGCATCGTTTTCTTGTTATACTGTGTGATAGCCACAACATCGGGCACTTTGTTGTGGCCGCGATGAAGTGCAATCAGTACTTGACATTTTTACCAACTAAGGGCTATTTGCTGGAGATGACAAATGTGAGAGCAGCTGACCACATGAGTTTGGGCCTCTGAGGTAGAAGCAGAGAACTACAAGTGTAGACAGCAAAGATGTAAGAGCAAAGGTGTGTTTGTTGTGGTTTGATGGGCTATTATGGGTTGATTGGACATTAGGACTTTTCTTAGGTGATATGCATCTGTTTTTTTGTTTTTTTATTTTAAGGTGATTTAGCTGCTATTTCCACCATGGCCATCAGAACTGCCATGAAAATAGTAGTGGCCATCATAGGCAGGCATGTGAAAGTTTCCATGCCATGGTCATTAGATGGCGTTTTTATAAAAAATCCACAATGCCATACTGCAATGATGCTGCCATGGCTGCAATTTGACAACACTAGCTCACATGAATCTTCACATGGTCTTAAACAGAAAGTGCTATCTCTCAATCAGATAGGTTGAGGTAGCCAGCTGAGCTAGCCATCAAGAGCAAAAAGTGCTATCTCTGTAAAATGAGAAAATATAGAGGGATGATAGACTGAAACCGTGTCAGAGTACACAACGGATGCATGTTTATATAGGATAGTTACATCAATTATACATAAATAGAGGATATTTTGTTTCCTCTAAATCAAAAGATAATATCCCTATAAACTATAATTAATACTAGAATCAGAATATTAATTCTGATTTTCAACACTCCTCAAGCTGAAGCTTACTAAGCAATCAGCTTGTTACAAGAAAATTAATTCTAAACAATAAACAAAAAAGTGAGCTCCACTAAAAAGGCAATAGTTTGAATGACAACTCAGGGATGCTGGTGAAGTCAGGGAATATGGCTAGAATGAGAGAGCTGGAATATTGCATCAGCCTAAGAAAAGCAAGTTCCGACTTTCTTAAAACCATCATTTGGAAGCTTCAAACCAATATTTTGAAGATGACTCAAGGATCTAGGGGAAATCGAGGAATATTACTAGAAAGAGAGAGCTGGAATATCCATCAACCTAAGAAAATTCAAAGCAAGTTCAAATCTTCTTAAAACCAAGATTTAGAAGCTTCAAACAAACATCGGAGACCCAAAACTATTGAAACTTAAAAAGGAGGAAATAGTGGCAGAAACACACAACCAGCGAAGCACAAAAGTCACCGAGAAACACGCCGGAAAAATACAGTGACAAAGAGGCAATCAGAAAGTTTTCCGCCGGAAAATGAGCAGCGAGCTGAAGGTGGTTGCCGGAAAGCATGCTGAAAAAGAGACAGCGGCAGGATATGTGACATACATTCTTTGCCGAAAAATGAACGACTAGGAGGCAGTGACAAACCACTGGCTAAAATTCTCACAAGAACCCGAAGTAGCCAAGAGAGTGCAGGAAAATGAAAAATGTAAGGTGAGTTAGGCTCATAACCCACTTTCTGACATAGTATCAGATCCTATCTTGGATGGATCCCTATGTTTGTCACACTCTAGGAAGGTAGTGTTGAGCGTGAGGGGGATGTTGGAAAAAGTCACCTAAATTGTCGTCACCTGTAGATAGAAGGAGTGTGTAGAAAGTTCCACATGACGGGTAGCCGTAGGCAAAAGGGGACATGTTGAAGTCCCACAATGATTAATATAGTGTCGAGATAAACTATATAAGCGGGCAGCAATCCTCACTTTTCAAGCCGGCTTTGTAGGTTTGAGTTAGGCTCATAACCCACTTTCTAACATGGTATCAGAGCCTATCCTGGATGGGTCCATGTGTTTGTCACGCTCTAGGCAGATAGCCTTGAGAGTGAGGGGGAATGTTGGAAAAAACCACCTAAATTGTGGTCACCCCTAAATAGAGAGGGTGTGTTGAAAGTACCAAATGGTGGATAGTCATGGGCAAAAAGGGACATGTTGAAGTCCCACATCAACTAAAGATAGTGTTAGAATAAACTATATAAGTGGGAAGCAATCCTTACCTTACAAACCAGTTTTGTAGGATTGAGTTAAGCCCAAACCTACTTTCTGACAGGGTATCAGAGTCTATCCTAAATGAGTTCCTATGTTTGTCATGATCTAGGCAGGTAGCCTTGAGCATGATGGGAGATGTTGGAAAAAGCCACCTAAATTGTGGTCACCCCTAGATAGAAGGGATGTGTTGAAAGTTCTACATGGGGAGTAGCTGGGGCAAAAGGGACATATTGAAGTCCCATATCGGCTAAACATAGTGTCAAGATAAACTATATAAGTGGCAAGGAATCCTCACCTTACAAGTCGGTTTTGTAGGGTTGAGTTAGACTCATAACCCACTTTCTGACAACAAACAAACAGTACCTGCAACAAAAGAAAGAAGCTGGAAAAACAAACGGGTTACAAAAGAGAGAGCACGTCGAACGAGGTCATAATGGCCCCAAACTGCAGGGGTAGAAGTGTAAAGAAGGGATGTCGCTAGAGGTGGAAGCATGCCGGCAAAGGCACCATTACGCGCCTTCATGTGTCAGAGAACAGTGACGCGTGGGTGCTGTTTGGCTCATTAGGGAAAGAGTGTGTGGGAGCTCACGAAATGCTGGATGGGGAAGTGGGTTGCTAGGAAAGCTTAAAATGTCACTGGAAAAGGTGTGGCGAGTATAAAGGTCCACCAGAAAGAGGGCGACAAGCAAAAGGCCTCATCAGGGACAATGGGTCGCCAGAAAAGTGACGGTGGCCAAAAATGTCACCGGAAAAAGAAGAAAGGGTCATCGAAAGATAGGTGAAGAGCAGAAAGGTCCACCAGGATGTGGAAAAAACGGTGAGAAGTAGAGAGGTTCACCAGAATGTGGAAAGAATCGCTGGAAAAGGCGCGGCAAATATAAAGGTTCACCAGAAATTAGAAAAAGAATGATAGAAGAAAGGTAGTGAGCAAAAAGGCTCACTAGGGACAGTGGGTCCCCGTTGAGGAATGGTTTTTCCTTATTCTCTCAACGTAGCTTTTGATACCATGTAAAATGAGAAAATATAGAGGGATGATAGACTGAAACCGTGTGTCAGAGTACACAACGGATGCGTGTTTATATAGGATAATTACATTAAATACTAATAATGAGACGATATGTTTCCTTTAAATCAAATACTAATAAATCTATAAATTATATATTTCTGATTCTTAACACTCTCAAAAGGAATTGTGCTTGACATTGTGGAAGAAACTGGGATGCTAGATTGCAAATCAACTGATAAGCCAATGTACCTCAACAATAAACTTCTATACCAGATTAAGGGGAATTGTATTTAGACCTGGGAAAATATTGGAGACCAGTGGGAAAATAAACTGCCTCGATAAAACCACAACAGATATATCCCTTTCCATTGGAGTTGTTAGTTAAACTATCCCGTGACAGCCATTGGGATGCAATGGACAATGGTTTGGATTTTGAGATATATTCTTCTCCTAAAATAGGGTTTATCTATGAGAGCTGTCGCAATATGGACATTGTTACTTATACAAATGTAGACTGGGCTGACTCTTCTCTGGTAAGAAAAAAAAGCCTTTCACATTACCTTAGATCTGGATTTTCATTAATGAACTGGACATATATAAAATTATTGCTATTTAGTCAAAGAAAATATTATCTCCTAAGAAATCACTATAATTGTGAAATCTAGTGATCAACTAGCACATATTTTCACCAAGTCTCTCTAGGGCAATAGGATACCTTATGCTAAGATTACATAATATTCTCTTATTTATGATTAGATTGATCTTATGTAATCAATATAGACATGATTCACACTCTTAACACTTGTAATCTAATGAGATCAGGAACCATTTGCTTTAACTTTGACAAATTTGGATGACATAAGCAATCATGAAGAAGTTTAGGAGATGGAGCAGCAACACAGGACACAAAAGAACTTGTTTCCAGATAGTAGAGTCCTCTTGACTCACGTCCTACTCCAATTGTAAGACCTGTACCACCTTCCTGTATAATAAAGGAATCATCACAGAATGTTACAGAACAATTTAGAGACTTGGTTAACTAACTTAGAGAAATTAAACCAAAAGGACAATTAGGAACAAAAAGGACAGATTTTAAGGTTAAGGAAGGGCATAGAGAAATTTGACCAATTCCTTTAGAAGTCACATTGGATCCATTTGCAAAGTTTATAAGATGAGGAAACTTTTGGGAAGACATGGAGGTAAACAAAGATGCATCACCAGAAATATGATCAAAAGCACCTTTGTCAATCACCCATGGACCTTGAATGTCCATAGATTGAGAAATGCAAGCTGTTGAAATACTAGAGGTTAAAGGAGGTTGAGCTTGTCTGCTGGCTTTTAACCTTAGATATTCCTGATATTCTTCATCAGAGAATTTAGGCTCGGCTCTCTTGAGTTTGGATGCATCTGTTGTCTTGTTAGGGATACCAAATAAATTCAAGCATTTTTCCAAGTATGCCCAGTTCCTCTTGCAAAATGTGCATTCAATATGGTCTTTTCTAGTAATCCTCTTGTTAGGCATGGTGAGGAAGATCAGACCTGGTCATTTTGCTGTAACAGGAAAAGAATAAGACCCAAAAGAGAAAAAAAAAGATGTTGAACACAGTCTTCATACTGAGGCAAATTGAAGAGGGACTTGAAATAGGGCCAATAGGCAACGACAAGCAGCTGGTGGCAGCAACATAACTTTCCAGTGACAGTAGAACCAACAACTCAAGTATTTCCCAAAAACAGAGTACAAACCCAAGACCAAGAAAGGGTTACATTCAAACCCACAAACCAAACACGGAAGAAACGACGAATCAGGGCCTAAAAAGGGACCAGGAGCCTCCGGCAATTACTATGGCAGTGGTCAGGTGACATTCCGACAATGGACACACAGCGCGTGAACTGCACACGCCTTACAAGGTGGTGTACAAAAGCTGCACGTGGGAATGAAATAGGACCTGTGACCACTTGGGTTCTGCCTCGCTCAGAAAGGCACTCTAGATCTGGTGTTTGCCAGATAAACATCGGCGGTGGACGGTGGCTGGAGACAATGGCTGGCAGCGGAAACCAGGCAGAGCGGGATTGACCCGCTATGATACCAAATTGAGACTCAGATACTTGAATAATAATACTTGAATAATAATACTTGAGTGTCTCACACACAGCTGAAATGTATTTATACATTAAGAGTTCAAATACAAGCTGTCTCTCTATGACAAATGACTACGGCAGAGACAAGACACTAAAATATAAAATAACATAAAAGCTATACATATATAAATCTAACATATATAGTATAAGCTAGCTTTTACCCATTCATTGTCGGTTTTTGGTCATTAATTTTCAAAGGGGTTGCTGTCTCGGATGTGCAAGGGGAATGGAGAGCTATATTATTTTCTTTTCTTTCCCTTTTTCTTCACTTAAGGTGGAAGTCTCTTTTTTAATCAAAATAATAATACTAATAAGTAATGACCTGTATAATATCTACACATTGTCTCAACAAAACTAAAATAACAAAGTATAGAAAACAATACAAAATTGCAAAAAACAGTACTAAATTGATGAAATCAATATCTAAATTATAAACAGACAGCAGGGCAGAGCTCATTTCAAATTCAATCTAAGTGCATAACTTGTGTAAATTCACCCCATGTCACCCGATGCATCAATTCAAGATAAAATTTTAAAAAACAAACAAACTCTAACTTCTAAAAATAACTAGCAGCAAATGCACAAATAAGTCAAAAAGCAGACAGCTATCTGTTTACACATCACTACATACCTTCCACTGATCTGAGGTGGAACTAGCATACTACCAGAAGTTTCTGGAACATTCCTTGAATGGGGCAAGTTTGCTCTGGGAACTTTACTACGAACAGTAGAGGATGCCATTCCATTTGAGTCTCGCTTCCGTGAAGCATTTTCAGCTTGAGCTGCGGCAACTCGAGAGAAGTGGTCACTAGCACTCATTAGATTAGATGAGACAGTGGGTGCATCCAAAAGAAGAGAAGCATCAGGAAGTTTCTCCACTGAAGGCGGAGATGAATGTGGTTTATTTTCTAGCTGCTGGTTAGATGAAGATCCAGATTTAGTCCTACACATTGAAAATGCATTAATATTGAGAATAGAGAACAATGTTGGTCAAGAAAGGTGAAACGATACATTGTTACTATAGTTTATGTTTGTTAACACTTTGCATAAGACGACAAAAACAGACGTGTCACACACTGATGCACACATGTATAAAACATGCCTTTATCTCCAGGTCCTTTCTTTTGTACTTTTCAGGAAAGCAGAATTTTTATGGGATCTAGCTCACTGATGTAGTTATGATGAGACTCTTTAAGGTTAACATGTATGATGTATCTTACACAAAAATCATGAAAAGAGTATACGTTCCATTTTCTTTACATGACAATGAAATTTTAATTAGAAGAGATACATGGGTCACTGATGCAGTTACGATGTGACTCAGGATCAAGTAACCACTCCATTGGTCAAAGATTTTTAGAAGAGGTTAATGAGCAATTACTTATTTACTTCATTACTGCTTGAGTGCTTGAATGGTTATATGTTCCTAGATTAGAAATTCCGTTTACCGAAATTTCCTATTTTGTAATTTCCCAAAAGAAATCATTGTGCAACATCAGCACAAAAGCATGGGGAGAAAAAGGAATGTAAAAATTAAATTATATGAGCAGAAAAGGGCTCTCTGCTCTCTCTGAATTTCCATCAAAGACAGACCCCTGAAGAAACCATAGAAGTACAACATAAGAGAGCTTGCATGAAAATTCTTTCACAGATAAGCTAAAAATATATAAACCACAGTGAACCAGTGAATTTTAACACTAAACTCAAATCAGGTAAACACCAAAGGCTTCTTTATAAATCACACTGAGACAATGCAATCTTCTCCCTCTTCCTTCTATGAAAATTGCACAATCTTTTCAAGGGCATTAAAGTTGCACAATGATTCAGCAAGAAACACTCCAAAAATATTCAGGGATAAATTATGACTCTCAAAAGATGTCCAAAGCATTATAAGCAGCAAATGCAACAACCAAGTCTTTTCCCACGAGGTGGGTTGGCTTCACGGATCAAACAACACCATAAAGTTCTATGATGAATATGGACAGTGTCTAGGGTGGACCACCATCATAGGTGCCACCATGCACCACAATTCACGCCCGTTAGATTCATCTGGTGCAAAGTCTTATTGTAAAATTAGATAAAATATAGAGGGATAATAGACTGAAACCGTGTGTCAAAGTACACAGCGGATGCTTGTTTATACAGATAGTTAGTATTGATTACACATAATTAGAGGATATTCAGTTTCCTTTAAATCAGATATTGTATCCTATCACATCATTATACATTAAATTCCTTATTCCCAACACTTATCATAGACTCTCCCTACCAAATTATATCCTTCCCTTCCAACTTTCCTCCCTTCCAACACGTCCACCACTGCTGCACTCCAGTTGCCACCAAACCAATCAGAGATCACAATCATAATAATGCAAACATTTCGTGTTAATTTCATTAAACCAAATTCTGGCTGCAAACCATAAACATTACACACTTACACAATCAAAACAAAATAAAAACCGAAGAATCGTTTCCTGATTTAAGAAACATTAGCATAAAACAGTGGTTCCTCTCTCGCTAAAAAATAGAGATTTATCTACTTCTAAAAAAAACTTAAGAGAAATTTCATAATCCATTTCAGATCAAGTGATCTCTTGTGAAGGAGGATGGTTAAGGTCGAGATAGAAGATTCTAGAACTGGTCCCGTTAACATCACCTTTATTATGGTTCAAATCGATCATGGAGGACAAGTCCGAATCACTTGTCATCACGTGGTGGAACTCAATTGCGGCAATGGGGTGATGATTGTAACCAAACCCAAAGCCACATGGATCGGCCATGCTGGCGTGTAGGACAATGTCGAAATATAAAACCTGGTAGGCCACTAGCGCTGCACCGAAAAAAAAATGGTAACTGGTTCCGGAAGGGGACGGCAGTGGGGGTGTGGTTCAGGTTGGGCAGAGGGGGTGAGATTCAGGTTGAGCGGCGACATCATGGTTGCAGCTGGAGGACTCGATGGTTGGAAGGGAGAGCGAAATTAGTCTTTGCCTTAGGACCGCAAAACTCACATGCAGAGGAAATTAAGACAAGAAGGCATAGGTCATACAAGATCTCCGAAGGAAGCAGTTGACCAACGATGTAAGGCGTTTGGCAGCAGCAGGAGCATAGAAGGAGGGTGGCAGCAGCAGCAGCCATGAAGGAAGGAAGGGAAGTAGGAGATGATTTGGTAGGAAGGGTCTATGATACGACTTTGCACCGTAGATGAATCTAAAAGTTGTGAATTGTGGTGCATGGTGCACAACCTATGATGCTGGTCCGCCATAGAATCTGTCATGAATATGAGCTACAATACAATTCAAAAGCAAAATCTACACATTGCCTTTGTAATAGGAAACCTTAACAAGGATCGGCACCCCCACCCTAACTTGGCTAAAATTTGGATTGTAGTTGAATAAGTTAGCATGACCAATAATCTTTATATTTCCTGCATTTACTTTCAGTCTTTGTTGCAGTTCTTAGAAACAAAACATTATCTTTTAGGCTAATGATGAGAATCATGAAACTGGCCAAATACAGGCTAAAGGCCCAAGTGGAGAAGGACGAAGCCCAAGTGGAGAAGGACAAAGCCCCCGAGTGGAGAAGGATGAAGGCCCAAGTGGAGAAGGATGAAGGCCCAGAGGCAGAGACACTATCAAGACAATTAATTGTTGCTGAAGGCCCAAACTAATTTGAAGGCCCAAGTTAAATATGTTTTTAGTTATAATTTATTTTTATTGTAATTTTGGCCCAA
Organism: Glycine soja; assembly: GCF_004193775.1. Lineage (NCBI taxonomy): Eukaryota > Viridiplantae > Streptophyta > Magnoliopsida > Fabales > Fabaceae > Glycine > Glycine soja. Next base: position 11,788,546 of record NC_041012.1, on the reverse strand, counting down.
ACTGTTTAGAAGGTCCATGCCTATTTTTATCTTTTTGTTCAGACACACTATAAATATTGGTTTTTGTTTTGAATGAAAAAGACTTTTGGCATTTGATAAAATTGGATGAGAGTTTCTCTCTGGGTTCCTTGCTGAACCAATTATCAGACTTATCAAGGTAATCATTGTAGCGTCTACCCTGACTTATCTTCCTTCACTGGAAGTGGCGTCTACCCTGACTTATCTTCCTTCACCGGAAGTGGCGTCTACCCTGACTTATCTTCCTTCACCAGAAGTAGCGTCATCCAAACCTCCATAGCCAGTATCAAGCGATCCACTCCTACTCAGGTTCACATCAGGCTATGCCGCAATACTGTTCTTACCAGTAAACAGTTTCAATGGTGTTGAATATTTAGGTTTAGGATTGGGAAAAAAGGGAAAGAGAGAAAAATGGCACAAAAATACTGAAAATATAATTGATGGATATAATATATTACAATACCTTAACCTAATACTCCTATTTATACTATTAATTAATTAGGTAAAAGTACTAGTAGAACTAGTACAAGCCTAACCAGTTAATTAGGTAATGAAACAAATCAAGAAAGATATCCTAAATATTCTGTAACAAACTGTTGCTACATTGTGATGGTTATATACTTTCTCCCCAAGAAAGAATTGCAAAAAATGCAAACAACACAAAATAAAACAAATCTCTTTAAATATCCATCAAAGACAGAGCCTTGAAGAAATTATAGGCAAACGCATGCAGAATTCTAATGCCAGAACAATGAGTTTGTGTATACTACCAAACTGCAAGCTATGAATATGCCATTTAAAAGTTTTAATAGAAATGACATGTCATGTGTTTTCAACCCCACCTACTTCCTAATTGTGTTTCTAATGGGGAATTTTCAGCAGGGATCATCCCCCACTCCCAACCCCACCTGTCTCTTCAGCTAAAAATTGCATTAAACCAAAAAGCTAACCATATGCAATCGGCTATATATGCAAAGCTCCAACATTGAACTTTTATTTCAGATAAGTTAGCAGGTCTAAGAAACCAAACAATTTCTTCTCCTAGGTTGTGTATGAGCTAACTTTTGGGGTTGAGTTAGATAAAACTCACATTCTAAGAATACACATCATTCTTTGTGTCAGTTCCCAATGCATAAAGTGCAAACAAAAGACAAGAATCTATAAAGCTAAAAATGCCAACTACAACACAAGCCAGTGTATCTCAAAATTAAAATTGCGAAAGAATACAGAAAAATTATCGATATATCTCACAGCAAGAAACCAAAATCACTAAAAAAATAATAACCCAAGGAATTATACACTGAAAGCACAAAGCAATTAGAACAACTTTGTGAAAAAGCAAAGGGAAATGGAATTACTTGGAACGAAGAGGAGGTGATTGGGGCTCCTCCTTTTTACGGTGTTCTTCTTCAGTGGGTTCCGGAACGTCGTCGTCTGAAGAGGAAGCGTAATCGACAAGCGACATTTTAAATTTGTCTCTCTCGGTCATCTGGCGTCACAAGTTGCGGTGGTTTTCGGCCGTTGACGGCGATTCTGGGTTTCTTCTGCGGTGTGACACACAGTGGGTGTAACGAGTGAGAGCCTTGTAGATTGCACACTACCACACAAAATGATATATTTTGCTCTTTCTTAACATCGACCTTATGAAATATTGTAAGAATTGATGTCAGAAGTGAAAAAAAATTATTAAAAAAGATAAATATTTTTTAATTTTATTAGCAAGTATTTTTTTTTTTTTGGATTTCTAACGAGTAATATTTTTAATAAAAAAAAATAATAACTCTTTGGCCTTAACTCTGAGTGATAATATTTATTCAAATATGAAAAAGTATTTTATATGACAATTTTATTATTTAATTAAACTCTTAAAAAATACTTTAAAAACATTTTTAAAAAAAATCAAACATACATTGATATAATATACAAAAATTAATAAATGCATGTAAGTAAATTAAACTTGAAAAGAAATATTAATATAATTTTTAATGCCATTAATATTATATAATTTTATAAGAAACATGTAAATAAATAGTTCATATATAGTATCGCATAATTTTTTTTATTTAATTTACATTTTAAAAAAAATCTTTATGCAGCATATTTTAAAAATAAAAATCCTAGTGTATATTAATATAATATACAAAATTGATAATATATATACATATAAATTAAAACTTGAAAATAAATATTAATCTACCATTTACTATTATTATATTATTATGTGAAGCCTTTTTTTATATTGATTATTATGGGGTCTCTACATCTATTGTAGAACCAATGTCAAAGATTCTTTTAACATTGAAAATTTTTACCGATATAGAATCTCAAGTTGTTCCTATTCACCAATGTTAAACATTCTAACATTTTATTTTACCAATGAGGGGGAAGGGATTCATGTTAGGTCATTTCACCCACAATTTGATGGTGATATTGTAGCATTTATACTTATGTCTTCGGTGTGATCTTTTGTTCTTAACATTGTTTTAGTTTCCTATTACTTTATAGGAATTCGTTTTAATAGAACCCTTTAAAAATATAAAATAAAAATTATTTTTGAACTTAGAATTCTTAAGTGTGGAAAAGTTGATAAACCGAGATTTGATGTTATTTTTTTAGTGATTTTTCATGCCAATTTGATTCATTGTAACACACTTTCGAAGACAATTTGGAAAAATAATTTAGAAGCATTAATGTTGTCGTCCAAAGCTCGAAAGATGAACTTGTGAAGATGCTAACATGGATTAACACGGATGACATAAGCCTGGCAATTTTTGGAGGAACAAAAACTTTTGTTGTTACGGCTTAGGCCAGTTAGTCACGAAAATTGTAAGAGCATAGTAATCTTGTACGAGTTCTAACTTTGTACGCGCGCGGTATTTTTTTACAAGTTTGTACATCTATAGCACGCTTAAATAGAGAAATTAGGTTTATCTCGGTATCTTTTCTCCTATTCACATAAATTATAGGTAATAGTGACCACCTAGGCATAGTGTAAAAGTTCTTTTGGATTAAGAAGAACGTGAGTAAGATTGTGGGGGTTTCACATTGTAATTTCTATTTTTTTTCCTTATCTTTCTCATTTATCTAAAGTTGTTGTTTTTGCTTGTTTGTGCCCATGGCTGACTAAACCCCTCTTTTTATAAGGTTATGATGTAATATGCAGATGAACCTCAATTTTATCTATTGAAATTTGTCTGTATTCAACTAATTGTTTTATTCTATTATGTTTGATTTCCTTTAGAATTGATAACTCTGTCTTTTAGTTGTTTGTGACCAACTTTTGTGCGAACCATAAAATTTTAGAATAATTGAGTTCTCTAAAATAACGAATGAACAAATATATTTTAGGAATTTCTAATGCAATTGGTAATTTCAACTTCACTTTCTAGACTTATACCTCTCTCTTAATTTAATTTGTAATTGACCAAATATGATTTGAATTAAGAGAATGATGGTTAATAGAGTTTGACCAAAACCTATTAGCTAATTTAAGAGAAGTCACTGATTGAAGAATAATTTATATTGCATGATTTTAATCATAACCCTAGGCTTACTTATCTATTGAATTCATCTCACTATTTACTAATTGCTTGAGTTTTATTTTCTAACGGGTAATTAAACACAAATCCTTCAACTTCTGATAAAATCCAAATTATTTAATTTTATGCAAATTAAATTATTTGGGAACACAACTAGTCTCAAGGATACAGTATCCAGACTTAGAGTCCACGATGTAACATCACTTATTTTTTACTTCACACTATGGCACTTCACACCCATCTCATAATTACTCCAAGTCAAACACGTTTAACTATGAAATTCTTATGTGATGGGTTATCGAAAAGTAGATGCACCTTGTTGATATAGGTAGGCCTCATACATACATAGTCTTTGGATCTTTCTCTTTCTAGTATAATTTGTTGAAGTGTTACATACGATTCTATTATGTAGGATATATTTGTCCTTAACAAACATATTTTTATTCATCATGAGTTGACCGTCTCGGTATGTGATTTCATTCATAATTTTGAGTGGAATCTTCCTTCAGATCTTTGCAATGCACATCCCGTTTTAACTTCTCAAATTCTGCAAATTGAGATTCCTTCAGAACTTATCCCTGACAGTCTTATGTGGAAACAATCTTCGAATGGTTTGTTAACTTTCAAAGAGGCCTTTAAGTTCCTACACCCTTCTCAACAAGTTTGTGCCCGGGATAAATTTTGTTTGACAATCATTTGTGCCTCCCTCTAAATCGTCTGTGTTTTGGTGATGGATTCATGGTAAGCTCCCCACATATGAGATCCTTCGTTCAAAAGGTTATGTGATGGTGTCTATTTGTAGCCTTTGCTACAAGACTGCAGAGACTTATGACCATATTTTCTTCCACTATGATTTTGTCAAGCATATATGGTCTTGGCTTTCTTTTGCAGGTCACTCTTTTAACCTCTCCTCTCATGTTGATCTTCTAGAAGTTAGTAGATTGTTTGTTAGTCCTTAAGCTAAGGACATGTTGATTGCTGGAGCCATTCATGCGGTTTGGATTCTTTGGCACTATCACAACCAGGCTCGCTTCAACAACGTTTTTGTTCCTTGGCAAAAAGCTTCCAATTCTCTTTTTGCTAATATTTCTGTCAGGTAACCTTACCCCGAGTTGCATCACTTGCATGAGATCAAATTTGAGAGTTTTTCAGTTGGTTAAAGCTTTTCATGTCCTCATTCATGCTCCAAGGGTAGAGGGGATCACTCAAGATTTTTGGTATACTCGATTGAGGATTTAAGTGTAACTTTGACAGGGCTATTGGGGGTACCCCTAGGCATGCTGCTTGTTGAGGTCTATTTTGTTACCATATTGTTGGGATTTTGGGAGGCTTTGCTCTTTTCATCGGCATTTGTAATGCTTTCCATGTTGAGTTGAAGGGTGCAGCTTTGGCTATTCACCATTGCTAAATCCAAAGGGTGGAGGAATCTTTGGCTTGGAGTGGATTCTGTCCTAATCATTAAAGATTCCCAATATATTAGCTTGGTCCCTTGGGATTTCAGAAACTCCTGGCTGAATGTTCTTTCGATTATATCTCATGGAATTTCGAAATTAAAACTTTTGTTACTCATTTACAATTGTATGCACACTTGATAATTGTATGCCCTTTTATATGTATACTTACTTAATTTTATTAATTAACCATCCATTTTAATTTAAAAATAATCTTATATAACAATTTAAGTTATTTATCATAAATCTAAATTATAATTTATAGGCAAAATTGCACTTTTGGTCCCCCAGTTTATCTCCAATTTCGAATTTGGTCCCCCTATAATTTAATTCACAAATTTGGTCCCCCAGTTTTATAAATCCTTGTAAAATTGGTCCCGGAAGCTCGATTTGGACGTTGACCGTTAACCTCAGACGTTGACTGCCGTGTGTCAATGCCACGTGTCAATGACACGTGTCAACGTCTGAATGGTTCCCTATAAAGGCTTCATTTTTTTGTAGGTAAAATTGCACTTTTGATCCTCCAATTTTACTCCAATTTTGATTTTGGTCACCCTATTGTTTAATCCACACATTTAGTCCCCCAGTTTTATAATACTCTTTATAAATTGTTCCTACAAAGTTGGTCTTTTGAATGATTTAGCCACTGGTGCTAGAGACATGATAAGTCTTAATAAATCTCGCACTTCTTTTTCATCGCAAATTTTTCACTCACTTGAAACCCAGAGAAAAATCACTTTTTGTCTCTCTCCCACTTCCAAGGTTGTTCAACTTGGGAAAGTGGCGCATGAATTCCAACTTGGGTCTGAAATTTTTAAATCTCTTACTTTAACAAGTTCTGTAATAACCCCCTATTTTTTTTTTCTTTTTTTGCTCCCCCATGCGGTATTATGTGTATACGACTACTTAAGTGACCTATGTATAACAATAATATTTTTGTTTGAAATTTGAAATACAACTTCTCCAATAATGAAATTTGACTGAATTTATAAAGAAATTTATAAAACTGGGAGACCAAATGTGCAAATTAAATTATAAGGGGACCAAAATCGAAATTGGAGTAAAACTGTGGAACTAAAAATACAATTTTACCTACAAAAAATGAAATCTTTATAGGGAACCACTCAGACGTTGATACGTGACATTGACACATGATATTGACATGTAAAAGCCACACGTGGCATTTACACGTGACAATCAACATCTGAGGTTAACGGTTAACGTCTAAATCAGACTTCCAGAACCAATTTTGCAGAGATTTATAAAATTAGGGGACCAAATTAGTAAATTAAATTAGAGGGGGACCAAATCCGAAATTAGAGATAAGCTGGAGGACCAAAAGTACAATTTTGCCTAATTTATATATTTAATATAATTATTTTTATAAATAAATGTTTATCGTGCACGGATATAAATACTAGTTTGTGTACATGCAACATTATTGATTGGCAACCGTTATCGTTATTTATCAATACAAATCTTGCAATCAACTAATTATCATACAAGACAGTTGGTGACAGACCGACACTAGATGAGTTAAGAATGTCTTAAAGAGTACATCTAATTCACATTCTAAAAGATTTTATTCACAAATTGATAAAAGAAACTCGAAGGAATAGGAATTGAGTTCAGAGGTGAGGAAAGTGACACGACTACTTCAGAACGATTGCTGCATTCCTTAGAGATAGGTATCTTTGAACATACTCATTAGGAAGCGATCTGATGATTTTGAAAACTTCAGCATTTGCATACCTAAGATTAGTCCTAGGATCATGGTAAGGTGCCTGCAGCATAAACTAATTAATTAATTCCCCAGTACAAGTGCTAATCGCATGGCATAATCATCAACATTTACAATTAATTAATCCGGGGGAAGAGCACATTTTACACCAATATATATGCATAAATTCTTGTTTTAGAATGTAGCACGCTCAATTAACAAGCTGCTAAATTTGACAGCATGGGAATGCCATGTAAATAAACCAAGGCCAAACTTTTTTTTGAATAGAATCAAATTAAGCATCGTGATTCAATAGGATTAGAGACATAACAGATTATATACAGTTTGTCCCACAATCTCAGTCTAGCATTCGTTGTTCGATTATTTTGAAGTGTTCTGTCTCCACAATATGAGGACCAAAAAGGGGATTATACACAGGAGATAAACAATGTAGTGTACAAATATTTCACACTATCCACCTATTTCCAACTTCCAACAACAAGCATGTCTTAGCTTCCCTTTCCAAATTAAAAATGCCCTAATCACGTAGGTACTAATGCAAGAAACATAAAACGCAGATCATGGGAAAATGCACATAACATATTAACTCAGACTCAATTACTCAAATAACATTGGTCACAAAACCCAACCCACGAGCCCAGCAGCTACAATCTTTTGAGTATGATCGGTGAATTCACTCCTATCCCACAAGGTTGCAATCCTAGGAGGGATCTAGCATAGAGAGGATGACTAACTCCTAGAATTGTGCATTCCTATGAGTATGATCATGATTTTGACAACAATTTACAAGTGACAAGATATAGATAAAGCATGATTATTTACACAAATTCTGTGAGAACAGGTGAAAAATGTCTTTTACAAGTAGAAATTATGCAAACTTGAAACTCCTGCATATACTGTCATTTAAAACCAAAACTAAGGTTAATTTTTTTTATTTCCAACTCAATGGGCTAATAAATTATTCAGATTTAGAGAAGATAGGAGAAATGTGATTCAACAAGAACAATAAAGATCACTATATACCTCAAAGCCTGTAATATCACAAATTCTCTTGCAGGGGTGCATAGATGGGGGTGACTCAATATTAGCATCTGTAAGATAATCCAAATAAAAAAATAATTAAAATTCTTTGACAAGGATGACACATATAACAACCAAACAAACAAATAATCAAAATTGGAATACAGGAAGTAGCCTCTGGCACCAAGGTTAAACAATTAACACTCATTCATTGTTTCTTTTATAAAAAGATATATTATTGAAGAGAAACAAGAAGTACAATTAGAATTTAGAAGGACAGGAGGTGAACACGTCCTCCAAAAAAGGAGGGAGGACTGAGAAAGTAAAGAAGTTCAATAGTGCAGTAAGGCTGCTCAATTTGAAGATAAGCTTCCCTAAAACATTCATGTGCAACCAAACCGAAACCATAAAAGTCTATTTTACAACACAACAGATGTAGGGGCAAAGATCTTCCCTTGAAAATCCAGACATTCTACTCCAACCTTGGGTCCTTATCCTTAACCATAAAAATGATCTCTAACATTATATCTCTTTCAAATGTATGGCCAAAACAAAAAGCAAACCCTATAAGTAAAATAACAGACAATTACCGTGCATTGATAAGAAAAATTCCAACAACCAAGATCACAATTATTTCCAAACAATTCACCAACTTCAGCATGGTTAAAATTTCAAGAAACACAAATCACAAATTTATTATCTCTCTATCTCTTGATATATTTATATGAGAAGATGCACAGTATATGCAGGAAGTAGCTATACAGGTGTTCATTTCATTTTTTTTTCCTTTTCAAAAAAGTGACTTTATTAATTCATAAGAAAGTACAGACAAAGGGTGTGCAATAGCTTACAATTTGGTTCATCAGGAGGGTAATTCTGGTAATTCTCAGCTTGGATAATCTGCTTAAGATGTTTCCAATGCCTGCCTCTGGCTTGGCCTTTTGGGTATTTCTCATACATTTGAATTCTCTTGAAACTGAGGTAGCTTGGCAACACAAGCTCTGCCTCCACCACCTCTGCCTCCATTTTACCCTTCATTAACATGGCAAACAAAAACTTTTGAGTAACTAGTTTCTGTTCAAAACATATAATAGAAAATAACAGCATAAAAAAAACATAAAAGGTTTAATCACTCATTTGATCTTTATACCTGCACAGTCTTTCTAGTTTAGTCCCTAAACCTAAAAACTACTTCTTTTGGTCCGTACATATGCACTTTTTAACTCGTTTGAGTCTCTACATATACATCTTTTAATCCATTTTAGTCCCTACAATTTTGGACAGCAGGGACTAAAACGGCTTAAAAGTGTATGAGCAAGGGGCCAAATGAGTAATTAAACCAACATAAAATCATAAGGCGCTAAAAGCAAAATGCCATCAACAAACTTTCCTAATAGCTGTTAACAACCCTTCCAGGGCAGGTTTGGACTGGCATAGAAAACCAAAGTACCAAACCAAAATAAACTGGTAAAGTGGTTTGGTTTTTCAACCAAACCATTTAGTTCAGCCAAAATGGTTTATGTCTTGGTGAATCAGTTCAGTTCGGGTTTAGGTTCGAAACAAATCCAAAACTAGTTTTCAACTGGTTTAAGACCTGTTCAAAACCAGTTTATAAACTGAAAAAACTGTTTTTTCAAGTGAAAACAGGTTCAAAACTAGCACCAAGATTACTAGTCATTCATGTGCAAAGGGTTTTCTGAGCCTTATCTCTAATAAATTATAAATATAATGCAATTCAGAATGAAAACAAAGGAAATAACACACTGTTCTACCGGAGTACATTCTTATACAGTGATTCACTACTAAATTATTGGATTGTAAATTAATGCAACACAGCAACCAAGTTATATTAAAAATATTAGTGTGCAACCGTGACTAGGGGTGCTTATGGTTTGGTTATTTAAATAATCATAACTATAACTAATAAATTACTAGATTATAAGGGGTTATTATAACTATAACCATAACTAGTTTTGTATAACTAGTTATAACTGGTTATTGTTTTTAAAAACCAGTTATATAACCGGTTACGGATAAATAACTGGTTAAACAATTATTTAACTAGTTTTTAAATACCCTCTATTTCATTTTCTTTTTTTCGATCAACTTTATTTCTTATTTTAAATAGTGAGATTCATGAACGTGCACCACAAACCACTGCAATCACAGATTGACCCAACTAAGAATACAAACATAGAGTTACAAAGCCAAACCCTCTCAAGCTTGTCCCCACTCAAAAGCGTCCCTAACCAAGCAATTGCAAGAATTTATATAACATGAACAGTAAATAGGACATAAATTTAGAAATGAATAATATAATTAGATACACACTAACAACAGATCCTAAAATATCAACATAAATTGAAACTCAGGATAAATGTCACCAGAAGAATGGAATCTCTTGCCGGTTATTTTAAAACCCAATTTACCGTTCTCACAACCCAACCCAACCCAAATCGCCAGCGACTGTGAGTGACGACGGGAGCGAGGTCGCGACTCCGCACTGCACCGGCGCCGACTGGGACCGTGGTGGCGTGGAGGTCGTGGAATCGTGGTGGAGAGCAAGGCTGCCGCGCCTGACAAGTGACACTATCTTTTAGGGTTAACACAAGAAGAACCAAGATGAGAGTGAGTATTTACCCGCAAAGTTTTGCCAAAATGGTTGCGAGTACCGGTAATAAAAAATAATTAATGTAATTATAAGATGTTACTTAAGCAAATAATTTATATTTTGTGTAAAAATAATAATTATACTTTTCTAATTTAATTGTTATTTTAAAGTCACTTTGCATGCTTTTCAATTATATCGTAATTGAGGTTTTTGAACTAAGGATGTGTAATATTAATTTTATTTCATATTAATTCTTTTATGTTGGGACCATAAAATATAATTATGATATTGGTTTGTGAATTTTATGTTACCACTTTTATGTTGAGGCCAATATTATTCATATGCTTTCAACTAACATTTTGGTTTTAGATTGACTTATAAATTCCAAATAATGTTTTGGGTAGAAGGATAATATTAAATTGAACATCCATTATATTATATTTGTTTAACTTTATTTAAAAATATTGAACAAATATTTACTTTTATATATAAATTTAGGACTTTGTTGACAAGTTTTAGAGAATATCATCATTATAAGATGGCTATGTTTAATTAGAGTTTTTATTAAGTGATTAAAATATTAACTTTAAGAATCACTATGTTGGATTATTATCATTATAATATTATTTATTTATGACTTAAGTTTCAACAAATTCATGTAATATTTTTTATATCATGTGTGGATGTTTTTAATATTATGTTTGAATTATTTAAGAGCAAATTTATAATTTACTATTAGTAATTTTTAATTAATATATATGATAAATATCTATTTTCATTCCTGAAAGTGTGTAGCGCTAATAACTCCATCCCTGCAAAATGAAAAAGATAAATCTAGTCCCTAAAAGTATAGAAAATTAGACAAAGTTTATCCCACCATTAACTTATGTTAGTTAACATTAGGGCATTCACCTATGTGGCACGCATGGACAAAAATTTTATGAAATTGATGCTCATGTGGACATAGGGACTAAAGTTACTAACAAATATGTTCCTAAATTTAACAACTTATTGACATTTTCGTCCTTCAAAAATATAACTTATTGACAAATATATCAACGAAATATATAAACCTAATTAGTTAACATTAGTAATAATACACGCAGTAACAACACATTAAACTTAGAAGTTTTTGATTTTATTATTGCAAATATTTATTATAATGTAATATAACTATAATTATAATGTAAACTTATCACGGAAGAATCAAGACTCAAGAAGAGGCAATGCAAGAGTAGGTTCTCAAATAAATAAATCAATTTGTCAAATCTTAAATGGATGATCATCCACAGGAAGAAGAAAACAAACATGAGAGGTCTAATAAGCAGGACTACAATACTTTTATAGCTTTCCCAAGCTCACTAATGACCACCTATATAATTATAATGTATTTGCAATAACAAAAAGTGAGACAAAATCAAAAACTTCTAAGTCTAATATGTTGTTGGTGCATGTATCTTGTTAGTAATGTCAACTAATTAAGTTTATATATTTCATGGATATATTTGTGAGTAAGTTGTATTTTTGAAGGACGAAAATATCAATAAGTTATTAAATTTAGGGACATATTTATCAATAACTTTAATCCCTATGTCCACATCAGCATCAATTTCATAACATTTTCATCCATGCATGCCACGTAGGCAAGTTCCTTAACCTTAACCGACAAAAGTGAACAATAGAGGATGAATTTGTCTCACTTTTTACATTTTCGATGACTAAATTTTCCTTTTTCATCTTTTACGGACGAATTTGCCAGCACCACTCACTTTCAGGGACGAAAATAGTTATTTATCCTAATATATATTTTTTGATTTATTAATTTTATACATAAGTAAAATATGGGTCGCAGGTGTAGGTATGGGTATATAGGTACCCAGAGGGTACAATGATGGGGATTAAAGTTGCTACTCGTGTAGGTTTAGGACAAGATATGTTTTTTTTAAAGCAGGTATAAGGACAAATACTATAGGACCCTACCTAGACCTTACCCATTGTCATCCCTAATCTGTGTTGAAGAAGACTGAAGCTTAACCACCCCCCCCCTCGGTTCTATGCAGTGACTAATGATTTCAGTCGATTGTCGGCGAGGGTCCTATGAAAGTTCAATTGGCAACATGTGCCACCCTTGAATGCACATAATCAAAGGCTTTCTTTGTCCATACGTGGTTGTTTTTTGTTGGTTAGTTTTTATGGTCTCTTTCCATTGTCACGTTTGGTTTTCAATTTTGTTGGTAGTACTGGGTGAGTGTTGAATAAAGGGTTTTCGTTTTCCCCGAATTTCAATCGATGTGGTTGTTGTATTGTAGTGGCTATTGCTTTTAGGGTTGTTTGAAGATAAGGCATTTTAAGGTTGGTTGAAGATGGTACATGTTTCTATGATAATGTTTTGTTTTTTGTTCGAAATTTGTTTAGAATATACGTTCTGTTTGGATAAATTTTTAGCAAATAATTGATTTATAGGAGAAGAAAATGTTGGAGAATTTAATTTGAATTTATTATGGGAGAAATTGATTTCAAGATATGAAAGAAACTATTTTAACTTATGATCATCTCGTAAATTGTCATGGTGGAAGGGTGGAACAAAGGACAAGACTTTGTTGTTTAAGGTGTGGTCCATATGCTAGAATAGATTTTGATGCCAACTGTTTATTGTTTGAACTAGAGTTGATTTGCACACTAGATTCTGACTTTTTGGTGTATTAATTGGTGTGGTTCAATATTTGAGTATGTCATTTGTGTTTGAATTAACAATGAAACAATGTTTGATTTTAATAAAAGTTTGATGTCCACCAATTGGTTGATATATTGGATATGTGTTATTCTGTATTCTTATTAAGGTTACTATGCATAACATTGATTTGTTTTGCAACATTGCCTTCTTGTCACAAGTGTTGCTTCCCAAAGGCAACAAAGTTAAAGCCTCCAATTCAATGATTTAAATTTAGTTCTTGTTCTTGTTTGTTTTATAGTTTATTAAAATTTGTTTACCTTCATTTGAAGACAATTTTGGTTTTCCTATTTTTGGTGCAGATTGTAATAGCCCAAACGAATCACATCGGAACGAGAGAGATCTAAAGGTTATGTAGGTATGAGATTATATGAATAAGGATGACTTAAAGGAATTAATTAGTGCTACTTATACCAACAAGATGCATATACTTTCGGGTAGCCTATATCACTTAAGAACTCCACACTTAAACGTATTTGACTTAGAGTAATTATGAAATGTGCAACCTTTTAGGAAATTTCTTGAAATGTGTGTGAGTGAGGACTACAACAACAACAACAACAACGCCTTATCCCACTAGGTGGGGTCGGCTACATGGATCAACTTCCGCCATAATGTTCTATCAAGTACCATACTTCTATCCAAATCATTAAGTTCGAGATCCTTTTTGATAACCTCTCTTATAGTCTTTTTGGGTCTTCCTCTGCCTCGAATTGTTTGCCTTCTCTCCATCTGGTCTACTCTCCTCACTACAGAGTCTACCGGTCTTCTCTTTACATGCCCAAACCACCTAAGTCTATTTTCCACCATCTTCTCTACAATAGGCGCTACTCCAACCCTTTCTCTAATAGCTTCGTTTCTAATTTTATCCTGTCGAGTCTTACCACACATCCACCGCAACATCCTCATCTCCGCTACACCTACTTTATTCTCATGTTGGCTCTTGACTGCCCAACATTCTGTTCCGTACAATATCGCCGGTCTTACCGCAGTCCGATAAAACTTTTCCTTTAGCTTGATCGGTACCTTTGCATCACATAACACCCCCGATGCTTTTCTCCATTTCATCCATCCTGCTTGAATGCGATGATTCACATCCCCTTCAATTTCTCCATCATCTTGTATTACAGACTCAAGATATTTAAACCGTGTGACTTGAGGGATAATATGGTCTCCTATTTTCACCTCTGAGTTAGAAACCCTCCTTCTTTTGTTGAACTTACATTCCATATACTCCGATTTGCTTCTGCTTAGGCGAAAGTCATGTGTTTCTAGAGCTCGTCTCCAAGTTTCCAACCTCTCATTCAACTCCTCCCTCGACTTTCCAAGGAGGACTATGTCATCTGCAAAAAGCATGCATCTCGGCGCTATCTCTTGGATTTGTTCCGTGAGGACATCCAGAATTAAGGTAAAAAGGTAGGGGCTAAGGGTTGACCCTTGATGCAAACCAATTGTGATGGGAAAATCGTCTGACTCTCCACCCTGTGTCCTAACACTAGTCGATACCCTATCATACATATCTTGGATAGCTCGAATATATGCAACCCTAACCTCTTTCTTCTCTAGAGCTTTCCACAAAATCTCTCTAGGCACTCTATCATACGCTTTCTCCAAGTCAATAAAAATCAAGTGCAAGTCTTGTTGGTTCATGCGATATTGCTCCATCACCCGCCGTAATAAATAAATCGCTTCCATGGTCGACCTTCCCGGCATGAAACCAAATTGATTATGAGTAACTTGAGTCTCCTTTCTTAATCTCCGTTCGATCACTCTTTCCCATAATTTCATGGTATGACTCATGAGCTTGATTCCCCTATAATTTGCACAATTTTGTATATCCCCCTTGTTCTTATAGATTGGCACTAACGTGCTTCTCCTCCATTCCTCCGGCATGCGTTTTGACCTCATAATTTCATTAAAGAGTTTGGTGAGCCACTCAAGACCTCTATCTCCAAAAGTTTTCCACACTTCAATAGGTATGTTGTCTGGCCCCACCGCCTTACCGTTACTCATTCTTTTCAACGCTTCCTTTACTTCCTATTTCTGAATCCGCCGATAGTACTTATAGTTCCGGTCCTCTTCTCTTGTGTCTAGACTGCTAGAGTCATATCCATATCCATCATTAAATAAGTTGTGGAAATACGCCTTCCACCTTTCCTTGATATCTTTGTCATGCACTAAGACTTTGCCTTCTTCATCCTTAACACACTTTACTTGATCCAAATCTCTAGTTTTCCTCTCTCTACCCTTAGCAAGCCTATATATAGATCTTTCTCCGTCCCTGGTTCCTAGAGCTTGGTATAGTCCGTCAAAAGCTTGGGCTCTTACCTCACTCACCGCCTTTTTGGTTTTATTTCTAGCTATCTTATACTTATCCCAAGTTTCAGAATTTCTACACCTAGACCACTCCTTGAAACACTCCTTTTTTACTCTAACTTTGCTCTGAACACTTTCATTCCACCACCACGATTCTTTACCCCTAGGTCCAAAACCTCTAGATTCACCCAACGTTTCTTTAGCCACTTTAATAATCTCTTGGGACATCTTGTTCCACATATTATTTGCACTTCCTTGTGATTGTCCACACCATCCCTCCCATATCTTTTGTTGGAAGATTCCTTGTTTCTCATCCTTCAAGTGCCACCATTTGATCCTTGGTGCTACCATAGGACTTCTTCTCTTTGCCCTATCTCTAATTCTTACATCCATAACCAAAACTCTATGTTGGGTAGTCAAGCTCTCTCCCGGGATAACTTTACAGTTCAAGCAATACTTCCTATCAGACTTCCTGATAAGGAAGAAATCTATCTGAGAACATGTCCCTCCACTTTTATAAGTGATAAGATGTTCCTCTCTTTTCTTAAACCATGTGTTGGCTATAGAAAGATCCAAAGCCTCCGAAAACTCCAAGATGGATTTACCCTCCCCATTCATCTCCCCTAGGCCAAAACCCCCATGCACCCCCTCAAAACCTCTAGCCACACTACCTACATGTCCATTGAGATCCCCTCCTTGGAAAACTTTCTCTCCTTGGGGTATATCCTGAAGTACCCCTTCTAGATCCTCCCAAAATTTTACCTTAAAGTGTTCTGCTAACCCAACCTGAGGTGCGTACCCACTAATAACATTAAAGGTGTCCTGTCCCACTACCAATTTTAAGGCTATGATACGATCTCCTACTCTTCTTACATCCACGACATCCTTCTTCCACTCCTTGTCCACAATAATCCCTACCCCATTTCTTGATCTGATTTGTCCCGTATACCACAGCTTAAATCCTGAGTTGTCTAATTCTTTCGCTTTTTCACCTGTCCACTTAGTTTCTTGTAGGCACATAAAATTGATCTTCCTCCTCACCATAACATCCACTATTTCCATAGATTTTCCAGTAAGTGTGCCTATATTCCATGTACCAAAGCGAATCCTCCTGTCATGAACTAGCTTCTTTACCCACACCCGTTCACGAAAATGTGGGAACCCTTGCTTACTTTTCACTACATCCGGGCGGCGATGCAGCGGCCCTTGCTCTTTTGACACTGTACTCGAGCCATACAGCGCGTTGCTTCCGGGCAACGACCTAGCATTCACATTATTACGTAATTGATCCATGTCGTAGAGATTCGACAAAGTTTTACGTTGGCTGTCGAAAGCCTAACACAACCCTCTCTTTTTATCCGGGCTTGGGACCGGCTAAGAATAGCAAAGCTAACCTAGGCAGGATTTGAGTGAGGACTAAACACGCTAAAAATTCTTATGATGTTTTATGTGACAATCATTGATCCTAAAAGTAACCAAAACAAATTATTGAGGTCTTGAAAAGTACTACCTTGGAGAATTTTAACCAACAAGGAAATTGAGTAAAGTGTCAGGCATAACACAGATCCATGAAAAGGTTGATAAAGTTGTTCCAGTTGAATTTCCTCTGCATATATGTGAAGCTATGAGATATTGAGTCATTGGCATAGGTGGCAAGCGAGGCCAACCTTCTATGTGCTTTGAATGTATGTTTAGTGGAAATTATGTTGTGTTGTTCCGCTGCTAATAAGTGTTTTGAGCCATTTGCTTCTTAAAATTTTGAACATTCATTCATAGTTATATGTTTGTTTTTAAATGTCATATTCGTGTTGAATGCAAGTGTGTTGCTAGTGATTGATACACTGTTATCTTCTTTCAATTATGATTCCCATGATGATGAGATGCATGTTTTGAAACTAGATTGTGACATATAGTTTAAGATACTCCATGTGACATTGTGGCTGAGTTGCATAGTGAATTCCTGGGGCACTTCGTAGGCTCCATTTTAAAATAAGGTTTGAATTTTATTTAATAGATTTTGAGTACATTGAAAACCTTCTTGTTGGGGAGTTGAGAGTAATAATAATTTGGTCATCATAAGAACCTGAATCCATTAGTACATTGTATGTGTGTAGTTTTAAGCAGGCTATGGTGTGTTGGTTGTGCTTTGATGTTATTGAAATTTCAAATATGCAAAAATTGAAGGTTGTCATCTTGTCGAAGTATAATTTGTGGTTGATAATGTAATATATTTAAAGGTGTGAGAAATTTGTCTTTGGGCCTATCCAAATATGTTTGTGAGTCATGGGTTTGAAATGTATGATTATGTAAACCCAATCGAATTGTGAATGATTTTTTTAAACTTACTTAGATATAGGCTTTGTGAATAGGCACAATATATTCAAGTTATGTTTAAGACCCAATATAGTCAACTAATGTTGAATGCCCAAAATTTGTTGTTATAGTCTAGCATTTACCGACACAACTAGATGATACTATCTTAAAGTGGGCCTACATAATGTTAACATCATAGTTATTAAAAGTTGAACCCCAGGGTCGATGTTATTTGTTGTAATGGCTGAAAAATATCTTTTCAAAATTTTAAAAATCAAATATTTTTTTAAAAAAAATTAGCTAAGATAACTTTTATTATTATTATTATTATTATTATTATTATTATTATTATTATTATTAGCTACCAAATGATTCCCATTTGACAACAAATGTAAGTAGAATAATTATTCTATATTTTTAATAAGTATAAAAATAAAATAATTACATAATTATATAATAGTTACATATCATATATTTAATAATAGAATTATATATAATTAGATAACTATATTATTAATAACTATAAAAAGTTATGTAGTGGGGCTTTTATGTAATGGATCAAGTACAAGGATGAGAAGGGGCATGGAAAACCCAAAGTCAACACAAATACTCACATGTTTAGTTTTTATTGGCATTCCTAATTATTAATTGTTACACTAATATAAAATTGTTTAAATATGAAATATGAATTTGATTGTGTGAACATTGACCTTAATAATGTATCTTAAATAAACCACTTAGATGTGTTAAATGATTTTAAAATAGGTGACCTGGATGACCATGTGTTCCATCTCAATTTTTGAGCCAAATTTAAGTGTAGAAAAAATGAAACATGCAAAACAAAAGTTAAATAAAATAAATAAATAAATAAATATTTTGTTTTAAACTTCATAGCCTTTTAATTCAATTAAAGTGCCAAGGGATGGAGATGGAAATCAAACATTGCATTTTTTTTTGCAGAGAATTAAGCATTACAAATGGTATAATCACAATTCATAATTTGATCAGTTAGAGTGATCTTGTTTTGACTATGCATACATCTTTAAACTTCATCCAATTTACTTTTTTATCTCTACAAAGAGATTTGGGAGAGAATAGATAAATTAGTCTCTTCACTATGAAGGATCAAGGTTGAGTATCTTAGATGTGAGTGGAAATTGAAATAGCATTAAATAAAGAAATACCTTAACATTGTATCAAGGGTAGTTAGGCATGTTATGTCTCAATATATTTTAAATTCTGAATTTATCTTTAAGCATTTAAACACATTATCATCATCTTTATCTTCTATCTTTATCATCTTCTACTTTAAATATTTATCTTATCTTTTATTTTAAATTTTTTATCTGTTACGTGTAAATTTGGTTTGTATTAATCTAAGTGCAAACAAAATACATGTGAATTTAACCCTCGAACTTCTGATTATTTTACTAGACAAATTGGTCCACTTGCCAATGAGTCAACAAGGAACAATCTTGATGCCTTGAATGTTGATTTACAGGACTTCTTTCTCTATCTTTACAATCTTGTACTTGAATACAGGCCAGGAAGGTTTGCATTAAAATATGATATTCTGAAGTCTCGCTTCCATTTTTTTTTTTCAATTTATTTTTCAAATGATCAGTATTTTCTGTTTCTGAAAATCTACTAGACGCATGCAAGATAGGTCATTGCTGTGGATAACCGGAGATGATATTAATGTACTTGTTTTTGTGTTGTCTTACATGCTAGTTTACACACGTAATTAGTATGCACATAAGTTTAGTAACTACAATACGTCCTACAGATCTCTCCCCAATGTCTTAAGCTTTTTGAATAAGTAGGTATCAAACTCTTCATTATCCTATAGTTAGGAATTCATCAGTCATTTTCCTATATATTGACACCTAAAGCCCCAGTGGCCTTTTCATGAATGAATGCATTAGAGACTTGGAGATAAAAATGATTATCAGGCCTTCACCTAGCTAACTGGTTCCTTTGATTGTTAGAAAATTGATCTTGTTCCATATATGCATGATATATATATATATATATATATATATCCAATGGAAGCATGGAAATATAAAGTGCTATTGAATTTTGTTTGTCTTTTTTAATTTTTTCCTTGTTTCAACTTTAATGTTGTACAAGGAGATGCACCTTGTTAGTGAATTTTTCAGTTTTTTTTTAAAACTTATTCCAGTTAATTTATATGATTGATTTTTATGATACAGAGATCAAGGAGAGGTGTTGTCAGAAGCTTTGAAGATAATGTTGTGTGATGATAAGCAATATGACATGCAGAAGACTGCGGCATTTATAAAACGATGATTAGCAACGCTTTCAGTGTGTGTTGGATAAGCAGATTCCATGGCTGGTATGTTTTAATATTCTTATATCAACCTTCAATTTCATATGCCCTACTACCTTTGGTAATTAAACACGGGAAATAGAATACTAAAAGAATAAAAGAGAAAAAACTTATATTTATTTAATAGAATTCATACTATTTAAAAAAAATTAAAAATATTTAAATTTTTATCATAAATATACTCAAATTTAGATAAATATTATACATCATATATATATATATATATATATATATATATATATATATATTATTACTTGAAGAAAAAATAAATTATAGTAAAATTCAATAGGTTTAATAAATTTAAAGAGAAGATTAAAAATATAATATTTAAAATTATTTTTCAATTTTAATATTTATATATTTTTTTTCACTACTAAAAATCTTTAAAATAAATAATTTTATTTATGTATATTTTTTTTCAAAAGATATTACATCACCATTATTACTTAAATAAATAAAAAATTATAATAAATTTTAATATACTTAATTTTTAGGATAAAATTAACTCAATTAAAAATATAATTAATTGAATTTCTCATTAATAATATAATTATGTTTAACATAATACTAAATATTTAAAAATTATTATTTTTATTTATATAAATAAATAAATATAAAATGATATATATATATATATATATATATATATATTTATAATATATAAAAATTGAGCTCTTACCTCAATACAATTGATGATTTGAAGGAAAGAAAATGTCCATCTTTTGTATTTATCACTTCTATTTTTCTTCTCCATTCTTCAATGTTACTCACAACATAACAAAATCATATATCAAAAGAGTAAATATATATTATCTTTACTTTATCATTAATTATAAATTTTGTTTAAATAATAATTTTGTATAATTCATTAATATATATTTCTTTACATAATAAAATATAATATAAAATATTATATTTTTCACATATCCCTTTTTAATTGGTTATTTTCAGAAATGAAGTTATTAAAATTACTTTGCGGACAAACATAGCCTAAAAAAACCTATCTTTCTTTTCTTACTACTCTTTTCTTATATATATATATATATATATATATATATATATATAGATAATTAGGCCAAAAAAAATATGAATAACTAGATAAATAGATGGTTAAATTCTACTTAATGTTTACATTAAATGATTATTATATGTCATTTCACTATGGAAATTATAATTAATTTTTAAATACATATATATATATATATATATATATATATATATATATATAACATTTAAATAGAAATTGATCAATAATTTTCTATCTCATTATTTTTATATTAGCATGTTTATTTAATTTGATATTTATTTATTTGAGATGTTTCTTTATTGTCTTAAGTATTGTTTTCAATTCAACTTATTTAACAAATAAATAATTTTAATTGAATTAAGTTTGTATCATACTTTTTGCTTACAATAATTTTTTATATTTTATTTACTTTAATAATTTTAATTTACTAACAATTATATTTTAATAATTATTTTTCATATGAGTATTCAATCAACTCAACATCAAGTACAAAGATCTGTATTAACCTAAATAATCCTGATTTTACAAAGTTCAAGATAGGGTAAAAGGAATTTCTTTCTTTTATTTTATTTATTATACACATTTTGTAACATTCATCAAAAAATATTGTTAGTTTATTCTAATTCTTTGATTGACGTAATTAAAAAATTATAAATTTTATTCTAAACAACTACTTTGCAGAAAAAAAATGGAGCAACATCAAATAAAAGAACAATCTTCTTCAATTTCTGCTAATATTGATCTTGACAAGAGAATGTCAAAAAATAGAAGATCTTTGCAATATATAATGTCCATGAAATGGGTATTAGACTCATAATCATAGGTATGTTAACCTACAATGACCTTCATATTCATAATATTCAATCATACTTGATTTTTTTTCTTACTTTTAACATATATAAAATAATATGATAATGTGTTTACAATTCATGCAACAATCAATGAGATGAACGATACGTTTGGTTGAAATTATATTGCAGGTGAGAGATGACAAAAGAAAGTTACAAAAGAGGAAAATCAATACACTTGTAGAGAATGCAAACAACCATCTAAGTATCCAACAACAATGTTTAATATTTGTATATAATGAATTATTTTTTATAACATAATTAAATAAATATTACAATTTTTAAATTCTTTTTTAGGTTCAAGATACCATTGAAAGTCTCTACACCGGTGTAGCAACATTCACAACGTTCGATCGAGATGCACAACAACATCTGAACTCTAAACACCAAAAATGCAAATAAGGCTGACATACCCCCAATATTGTATACCTTTTGCAAATACACTTTTAATTTTGAAATCAAACTCACAAATTGAGGGAAGGATTTCAAACCTAAACCATCACAATGACTTTTATCCCAAAAAATATCATTTAACAT
The DNA here is from genome assembly GCF_004193775.1 of Glycine soja. NCBI lineage: Eukaryota > Viridiplantae > Streptophyta > Magnoliopsida > Fabales > Fabaceae > Glycine > Glycine soja. The sequence goes on along the minus strand of NC_041012.1, from coordinate 11,766,044 downwards.
GATTCTCTCCAAAAAAAAAATTAAACAGGTAACCATATTTATAATTTATTTTTATTTTTATTTCTTGTACAAACTATTAATCGTTTTGTCCACTAATTAATATTTTTAATAAAAAAGGAGTCAATTTTACCACAACAAATATCATAAAATGAGTGAGATGAAGAACTAATTATAAGTCAAAGCCCAAAGCTACAAACATCTAATAAGTTAAAAGATGTATCTTCATCATGAAAAAGTTTATCAAATCTCACAAAGTTCATTAAGAAAAAAGGCTAACGAACAAACTGTCACAAGTCAAAGTCCAAAGACACAAACATCCAAGAAATCAAAAGATACATTTTCATCATCAAATGAAGTTTATTCAATCTCAAAAAGTTCATTAAGAAGAAAGATGAATAAACTGTTCTGACATCAAACAAAACAAAATTTAACAATAGGTCACCAACAAAAGGAAATAAATACAAAAGTTTTGTTTAAATGAAAAATTTTCGGTTTATTCGCATCATTTTTATGTGTATTTACCATTATGATTGACTATTTTTCTTTCATTAAATATTTTTTTTATTGTTTTATTATATCAATTTCACTTTATTCTTGTATTGTTCTTATAAAATTTATACACAACACTTATTTATATCTTCACGTTGATTAACTTTAATTCAATGATTAATCTTTAATTTTGAAATATTTCCTTATAAATATATTAATAAATAAAATATCTTAATTTATAAGTAATTTTTTTATCTCCTTTAACAGAAAATAATATAAAATATCATCAATAATTATATTTTTAAATTAATCTATTAAATAAATAAATTATTTAAATATTTCTTTAATTATTTATAATCTCGCTAAGAACGCGGGTATTTGTCTTAGTATATATAATTTGAAAAAACCCGTGCGTTACACGGTTCAAAGTGTAGTTATAGAATATTAGCAAAACAAAAGGTAAAAACAATGATTGTGGGACCCGTGTGCCACGTATCCATCACTGGCCACATTCACTTCCCAGTCCCCACCTTTCACTACATGGCATCATCATTGCGGTGGTTGACGTTGACGCTAAATGCTTCTCCTGTTTGTTTGTTCAGTGCTCGTTCCATTTACAATTGAAAAATTAATTCTCAATTTTTTAATAAAAAAAGTGCCTATTTTAATAAAAACAATAATTATTAAAACTAATGTTAACACACATCTTAAATTAATTATATTTAGTAATTTAACATCAATTTTATGACAAAAAAAATTAATCTACACAGGAGTGAGCCCATGCTAAAACCAAACACAGCGGCTGAATGAGCTGGGAAGCAGCCAAAGAAAATAAAATAATGTTCCTTAAGAGTCGAGTCTTCTAAATAAAAAAATGTGAATAAAAAAGAAGAATTACATCAAATCAGTTTTTCATATACTTCTTACCAATAACATAAAAAAAGATACTATGATAGGAGAAAGATGAACATGACATTAACAACCTTTAAATACAATTTGCATGAGTGTCGTGCCCTTCAATGCATGGAATAAAATCCAATACATTGCTTCTATCTTACCATTTTCCATGTTTATCAATTTCAAGTTCAACTTGTAATTTATTTCCACTTTTAATTAAGTGGCTAAACAACAACGTGATGTCCCAAAAAGACACAAGAAACTGATACATGAACCTAACTAGCCAAACATTCTGGGGGCAAACTTGTTTTTATCCGTCTGTCTTAAACTTGCAAACCCATTTATTCCTTTTCAACTCTATCCTTAAGCCACTTTCAGCACTTGCTTCAACCCTTCAACACAAGTGCCTTATGACAACGTGTGCCTTTAAATACAAGAAGCAAAACACAAAGAGAGAATCATTTATCATTCTCTTGTTGCTTTTTTGTTACTAATAATCCCGAAAGGCAATGAGAACATCACAAATTCTGTTGGTTTTGCTTTGGTTCTTCTGCATTTATGCCCCTTCTTCGTTTGGAGCAAATGTCACGTATGACCACAGAGCATTGGTCATTGATGGCAAGCGCCGAGTCTTGGTATCTGGTTCTATTCATTACCCTCGTAGCACTCCAGAGGTTCTCTTCATTACCCTCTTTCTAAGTATGTGTAATGTACATCCTTTTTTACCTTAGTCCTTGAACTTCGAAGTTAAAAGGGGTAGTGTTTGTTTTTGCAGATGTGGCCAGACCTCATTCAGAAATCCAAAGATGGAGGACTTGATGTGATTGAGACTTATGTTTTTTGGAACTTACACGAACCAGTTAGAGGCCAGGTTCTGTTCTGTTTAGTTCTGTTAATGTTACTTTTACCATTTTTGTTTTGTTTCTGTCCTTCACTGTCTCTTGCATTGTATTGTTTATATTTGTGTGTGTTCATTTTTCAAACATGTAAAAAATATATCAGAGGGTCCAAATCAAAACCAAAAGTAAAAGTATGCAGCTTAAGAAAACAAATTATCATTGAACAGTGTAGTTAAGTCTTAAAAGCATGAAATTGGGAGGAGTATTTCTCAATGTCAATTAGAAGGCATAAATTGGAAACAATTTATAAAGTTGGGGTCTTGTGGTTTTGATCAAATTAATGATGAATTATATACTCTGGCTTGGCAGTATAACTTTGAAGGTAGGGGCGATTTGGTCAAATTTGTGAAGGTAGTAGCAGCAGCAGGTCTATATGTGCATCTCCGGATTGGTCCATACGCATGTGCTGAATGGAACTACGGGTAAAATTTGATCTTTTCTATGTATCTTTCTATAAGAATGTTCATATCTAATCATGGCCTTTAACTTTTCTGAACAGTGGTTTCCCTCTTTGGCTACATTTTATTCCGGGAATTCAGTTCCGAACTGATAACAAACCATTTGAGGTAATTCTTCCTTTCCTTTCTCCATATCTCATCTTGCTCCATCTGCTTCCTTCTATCGTGTGAAATTGAATTGTCTTCAGGCAGAAATGAAGCAGTTCACCGCTAAGATTGTGGATTTGATGAAGCAAGAGAACCTCTATGCATCACAGGGAGGACCTATTATTTTGTCTCAGGTTTCTCTTAAATTTTATTAAATTCATTTCAATTTTTCTTTTGTGAGAAATTATGTCATCTAGATGTGAAAGCATTCCTAATGGCCTACTGCCTACTTTTTAAATGTGAAAAACTGAAAATATTGTGTACTTTATAATGCCAGATTGAAAATGAGTATGGGAACATTGAAGCGGATTATGGTCCTGCTGCTAAATCCTACATCAAATGGGCAGCATCAATGGCAACATCTCTTGGTACAGGGGTTCCTTGGGTAATGTGCCAACAGCAAAATGCTCCTGATCCAATTGTAAGTTTCTACTTTTAGCCATGTGCAATTATCCTGAACAATTTGTTTTAGCTGTCTTCAAGTGTTATGTAGTTTATGTTTTACAATGTTGTCTGTCTTCTTGATTCCTGAATATAGCAATCTTACTATACTGCTGTCTACAACTATCCTACTTCATTGTTAATTTCATAATTTGTTATGTTAACTACTCTCAGATTAACGCGTGCAATGGATTTTACTGCGATCAATTCAAACCAAACTCTAACACAAAACCAAAAATATGGACTGAGGGTTATACCGGATGGTTAGTGTCCTTTTCTGTATAAATCATTAGTTATTTGAATGTCATACTCAAAATATGATATGATTAATAGCATCTCCTTTCTCATTCAACTCTACTTTCTATTTTTCTTGTAACCTTTTGAATTCTTTAAAACTGTAGGTTTCTTGCATTTGGTGATGCTGTGCCTCACAGACCAGTGGAAGATCTTGCATTTGCTGTGGCACGCTTTTACCAGCGAGGTGGAACTTTTCAAAATTACTATATGGTAATGCAGCCTTACATGTTGTTTAAAGCTTTAAACTATTGAAGATAGGAAACGAGCTGATGCCATAACTTTTGGTTGCTTGCTACAAAACAGTACCATGGAGGGACTAATTTTGGCCGGGCTTCTGGGGGACCTTTTGTTGCTAGTAGTTATGATTATGATGCACCAATTGATGAGTATGGTATAAAGTCTTTCAACCTTCAAATTTCATATTTTCTGTCGACTCTGTAGAATTAAATAAACTAGTCAGCCTTGCTTCCATATGCAGTCAAGAAGAAAATTAAACAGTAGTGTAACTTGACATCATATACTCATTTTATATGTAGATGACAACTGAAAATTTTATGTATGTTATTTAAAAATATCTGAACTGCATGATGCAGGATTTATTAGACAGCCTAAGTGGGGCCACCTTAAAGACGTGCATAAGGCCATAAAACTTTGTGAAGAAGCACTGATAGCTACTGATCCAACAATTACATCTCTTGGACCAAATATAGAGGTAATAAATGGTAGTTTTAAATTTAGGCCAGAATTTCTGGATTATTTTCGTGGCTTAAATGTCTCTATATTTTATCAATTTTTTAAGTTTCTGTCCCAAGAAATACTTTCAAAAGTGTGGAGGACGTAGGTCCACTGGATCTTTGTCAATTTGTCATAGTTTTCTATGGTTCCTGTCTCCTTCCCAATTTTGTGTTGCTTTTTAATGATTGGGGAAAAATATTGCTGTCTGCTGGTGCTGTTTTTTTTTTTCTTTCCGCATTATTACTTGTTTTAGATGCTTTATGAAGATTAGTCTCTTCTCTGCACACATTGAATGCTGTTTGGTGAACCTTCCTGTAAGCTTAAATGATGGTTAAAGGAGCATGAGTGTCAAATTCCTTAACATTTAGAACCAATTATCCCAAAGGCTTAAGCAGTTCAATAACATGAATGATTTTATTACATCTCTTAACATTTACTATACAAACCCAGGCTGCAGTTTACAAGACAGGAGTTGTATGTGCTGCCTTCCTTGCTAACATTGCCACATCTGATGCAACAGTGACCTTCAATGGAAATTCATATCACTTGCCCGCATGGTCTGTGAGCATCTTACCAGACTGCAAGAATGTAGTACTTAATACTGCAAAGGTTTGCCTCATCAATTTCCCGATCAAAATAGATAGTACAATTGAATGAAGTTACTTTCAAAATGCATGTGATTAAATCTATCTACAGTTTAGATCTTTTCTTTCATTTTCTAGTCCAAGAAGTAGCATAACCTATAGTTATTTATTTATAATATGACAGATTACTTCTGCATCTATGATTTCAAGCTTCACAACTGAATCTTTAAAAGATGTTGGTTCTTTGGATGATTCTGGCTCAAGATGGAGTTGGATTAGTGAACCTATCGGTATTTCAAAGGCTGATTCATTCTCAACATTTGGATTGCTGGAGCAAATAAATACAACTGCTGATAGAAGTGATTACTTGTGGTACTCATTAAGGTATATAGTATACCTTCTACGATGAGAAGGCTTTCTTCTGACTTGCAATTCTCTGCCCCAGGGTAACACTTCTCATGATTTTTTTTCTGCAGCATTGATCTTGATGCTGGTGCTCAAACTTTCCTTCATATTAAATCCCTTGGGCATGCTCTTCATGCTTTCATAAATGGGAAGCTTGCAGGTAAGTGAAATTTAAAGCAATGACATGATGATATGTCTGCTTGTGAGTTAAATATAATGGATGCCCCTATACATTCTTGTTTAAATTCCTTGGCAGTATTTTAAGGCCTGTCGAAGAAGTGTGTCTCTTGCACCACCCCACGTCCCCACCCCTCTTAAGCTCAAAGCTGCTTTATTAGAAAATGCTGCAAAATGAGGTCAGACTATGTCTAGGCCAGGCCATATCCAAGAAGGATTTGCCCCTTTAACCAACTGTGAATGTAGTCGTCAAAAGAGAAATAAAAAATGTGTATGGTGTCTCTATCTTCCTGCTATGTGTGGCCAGTGGCAACAGATGATTATCGGTATCCTGAAAACATAATACTGTGTAGGCTGCAGATCCAAAACTTTGTCACGCAAGTTTGCATTTGTAAACATTTAAATGTATACTGTCTAGATGAAACCAGTCAAATTAAGCATAAAACTTAGTGTTTCAGTGTTCACTAGTCTTATCTGGAACACTCTAAAATATCTTGCCAAATACTAGATTCATTAAATGTATAGAAGAGAAACTATTAACATAATGTTGATTTTATGCATTCCTTGGCAAACAAAATTTAGAGTTATGATACACATACAACAAATTTTTACAACATCCTTTACAAATTTTTTTATCTCTCTTTATCTTATCACCCATGTTATCCAACACTTATTTCCCTTCTCTTTCTTTCTCTTTCTTAAATTATAAAATTTATAGTATAAAATTGATGTATGAGTAACATTATCCCCAAATTTAATCCCTTTAAGGATGTAGTGAAATAAATTCAAGGTCGACTAGAAATAGAGTAAGATCAATCAGTTCTTTCTATATTTTAATGGAGAACTTTTTCAGGGAGTGGAACCGGCAACCATGAGAAAGCTAATGTCGAAGTAGACATCCCCATCACACTAGTTTCTGGGAAGAACACAATTGATCTCCTGAGTTTAACTGTGGGACTTCAGGTTCGTCTTTTCTTTTTATAATGTAGATAAGAATTTAGAATGAAGGAATCTGCATTGTCTTGTTAATCCCTCCTCATATCATTTCCCTTTATCATCAAAGTTCTCATTACTACATCAACTAACGCAAATCTTATGCGCATCAGAACTATGGAGCTTTTTTTGACACATGGGGTGCGGGGATCACTGGCCCTGTGATATTGAAATGTTTGAAGAATGGCAGCAATGTTGATCTCTCCTCCAAGCAGTGGACATATCAGGTTAGTCTCAGCCTAACTAAATCCAGTTATTTTCTTTCTCGTTTGAGTTTTGTTGACTCCATCAACTGAACAGATACAACTGCCAACTGAAATACTTTAAATTGGATTTCATTTTTCCTTTTTTTATTGAAGTCATAGCTAGAATACACTGTGTATTTTTGTAAATTCAGGTTGGCCTTAAAAATGAAGATTTAGGTCTATCTAGTGGCTGTTCTGGACAGTGGAATTCACAATCTACCTTACCTACAAATCAACCGTTGACTTGGTACAAGGTAATCTTTATAAGAATATAGCATTTACTAAAATTAATTATCCTCTTATTGTTTTAAATGCATAAGCAGACAAAGTCTCTTTGCACTTATTTGTTTCCCTTGGTTCATGGATTGTATGTTGTGTTTACTCAGCTGTGTTTGCATCAGATATCTGCACAATCACATACTTTAAAGAAAACTAATGGAATGCTACTATAGGACAAATGATTTTTCGTCTAACTAATGGTAATACATGTTGTATTAGACAAACTTCGTTGCACCCTCCGGTAACAACCCAGTTGCAATTGACTTCACGGGGATGGGAAAAGGTGAGGCTTGGGTGAATGGACAGAGCATTGGGCGATACTGGCCTACATATGCCTCTCCAAAAGGTGGTTGTACTGATTCATGCAATTATAGAGGAGCCTATGATGCATCCAAATGTCTCAAGAACTGTGGAAAACCATCACAGACATTGTAAGTGTTAGATATTCTGCATGAGAAGTTGAAACTTCAAGTAACTCTGAATTGTTTAAAGAAACTAAACACAATCTTGTTAGATACTTATTTGAGTAACTAATCCTGCAGATACCATGTACCTCGATCATGGTTACGACCAGATAGAAACACACTTGTATTGTTTGAGGAAAGTGGAGGCAACCCTAAGCAAATCTCTTTTGCCACAAAACAAATAGGAAGCGTGTGTTCACATGTATCTGAATCTCACCCTCCACCTGTAGACTCGTGGAATTCAAATACAGAATCAGGAAGAAAAGTAGTTCCTGTAGTTTCACTGGAGTGCCCTTATCCTAATCAGGTGGTCTCATCCATTAAATTTGCAAGTTTTGGAACGCCTCTTGGGACTTGCGGGAACTTCAAGCATGGACTCTGCAGCAGCAATAAGGCTCTATCCATTGTGCAGAAGGTGTTATCCAGCTTTCTTTTTAGATAAGAAGTTCATATGTTTTTTGTGTAGCTAATTTGACTTTATTTCATCGGATTATACTGACTCAACTGTGAAATTATTAACAGGCTTGCATTGGATCAAGCAGTTGTAGAATTGAACTATCAGTTAATACATTCGGAGATCCATGTAAAGGAGTAGCAAAGAGTTTAGCTGTTGAAGCTTCTTGTGCATAGACATGTCGCTTCAAGCGTTCCCACTAGCTTGGACTTGGCTGAATAACACTCTTCACTCTCGGAAGTCTTTTAGACTTATTGTTGAAGATGATTCCTCATTAGCCAAAGTAAAATGGTATTCTGGTAGTAAACCAGTAAAAAAAATTTCAAACAAAATAGTGTAATTTTACTTTATAAAAGAGGAAAGTCTCACTTATGCATTATGCGTGATAGTAGTACTTTTACTTAAAACAAAGGTTTCTAACTCATTATACAAGAAATTGTTCATACATCAGCGTGACAAAGATGAGAAATGAACAATTGGGCTATTTCTGATAAGAAAAGTTGGATTAACTAATTAACTTGTAATGAAAAGTTTCGCCCTGTAGTACATGTAAAATAAAATTCTAAGATCCCCAAAATAAAATTCAAAATATCTGTAGTACATGTAATCACTATTTCATTTACGAAATAGTGGGGCAACATATTAGGCCATTATTTGTCTGGACATACTAAGCTAGAAACCAAAATACTGGTATTTCAGTAATTCGTTCAGAAAACTTTCAAATTTTCATAATTATTGATGATATCAGTACTCACTTAGTTCTTCGTAGGTAGCAAACCACTGTATAAGAACGAGGCCATTATGAAATTCCCAGTCCAAAGTCCTATCAGTTACATACAGTCCACACAGAGATAAGGTTTCTCCCAAATCTGGATAATTGCAACTCTTTGATATTGATAAACCGATCATCTAGTCATCCTTGCCCACCAAGTATATATGACCTTTTCTGTGAATTGCAAGCGAATTATTATGTCATTATCCATAAATGTATAGTTTTAGGAGTGTAATTTCCAAAACCTATCAGACCGATTGTATGTTTATGGGTGTGTATATATATAATAGGCTTAAATATATTTTTGATCTATGATAAATATTTGATTTTTGTGTTTGTTTCCTAATAAATTTTTGTTGAGTTGAATTTCTAATAAAATAACACTTTTATTTTTTATCTTTGATATTTTATTTTAATTCATGATAAATTAGAAAATTGTGTTTGTTTTCTAATAAATTAACAAATTTTGTTTTAGTTTGTATTAATAACAAATGAGAAATATTTATCATGGAACAAAAAATCTACAAAATTGTTGTTTTATTGGAGACAGGTAGCAAAACAAAAATTTAGTAGAGAATAAAGGCAAAATCGAATATTTATTAAGGATTAAAAACATATTTAAGTGATAGGAAAAAGACAACTTCTCTTATACCTAATAAAGCTTGTTTGCCCATGATGAATTGATGATATAGACAGATAGAGAGACATGGATACTGCCTAACGTTGTTTATATGTTGTTTGATCAACATTCGTACTGTTTGATTACAATGGTTTCAGCACAAATCTGTACAATTCACAAATTGATTACGATTGGAGATTGGTGGCCTTCAATCATAAAATCGCCATTGCTCTGTGCTTACATCCGTATATCATTGTTGATGCAACACCTCAATATCCTTGCCAGCGAGCAACTGTGTGTATGCTCACAAATCACAATCTAAGGTTTTGAAACAAAGCCTTTCACCTGCCTATCATTGTCTCCCATTCCCACACTTGCTCTATAAAAGCCATGTCCACCATATCATCAATGCATCAAGTGCTCATTCCCAATACAAATTCTATCATTTCAAATCCTTTCCCAAATAATCTAAACCTTCATTTAACAAAACCAAAATCATGAAGATGATATCTCTCTTGTCATTTTCACTAGCACTTCTAGTTTCACTTTTGTATTCCACCACCACTTTAGCCCAATTATCACCAGCGGCCGCCCCTCTCAAACCACCCCAACCTACCCCTACCCCACCAGCTGCGGCTCCTCAACAACCATTGGTTCCCTCATTGCCACAATCACCAAGTGATGCCACCCCGGACACTGCAGCTGTTGACATTGTTGGAATCCTGAGGAAGGCAAAGTCATTCAACATCCTAATCCGCCTCATGAAAACCACCCAATTGATCAACCAACTCAATGCTCAGCTTCTAACTACTAAATCAGGCGGCATAACAATTCTTTCACCCGATGACAGTGCTTTCTCAGAACTCAAAGTAGGCTTCCTCAACTCTCTCTCTGATGGCCAAAAGCTAGAACTCTTGCAATTCCACGTTCTTTCAGACTATGTCTCTAGCTCCAACTTTGACACTCTGACGAACCCTGTGAGAACACTTGCAGGGGCTAAACCTGGAAAGGTGGAACTGAATGTGATAAGTTACGGAGGGAGTGTGAACATCTCGACGGGTGAGGTTAACACCACCATCACTGGCATTATATATACCGATAAACATCTTGCTATATATAAGGTGGGTAAGGTGCTTCTTCCTATGGACTTCTTTGCTGTTGCTAAGGCACCTGCAAAAGCACCCTCTTTGGCTCCAGAACCTTCAAGTGATGCGGCAAAGGCACCTAAAGCTGATAAGGATGAGTCATCATCTTCAGATGCATCGCAGGTTAATCCCACTGAACAGAACTCTGGCATCGAGAAGATCAGTGTGTACGGAATGTGGGTGTCCCTTGTTTTTGGACTGGTTCTCCTGATTGCATTTTCATAGTAAACCAAAATAAGTTTTGATGAATTTACCAACGTTCAAGCCAGTAGTTAAGTTACCATATTGTTCATGTTCAAGATGTGTTGTTATGTGTAATGTGATTGAGAGAAAGGAGTGAATACTGTAGTGGTGAATTTATCAGACTGGGTTGGGGGAATCTTGTATTTGACTGATTGTTGTGCATTCCTTTATAAATTGAAGTGTTATGACTTATGGTTTCGTCAATAATTTTTGCAAGCTTTATGTCTTTCGAAGAAGAAATTAATATGGCCCGTCTTTACTAATTTGAACCTCCATTTTGTTATGCATACTGCAGGTCATACTTAAATATTTCTTTATTTATATAAGGTTCGAATAAGACAATAACTAGTTGTGAAGTTTGATAAAGGAGGTGGAAAAAGATTTGCCTAATGTATGCAAATAATGGTTGGATTGTTAGACAAGAACAGTCCACTTTTCGAAAGGAGATTGATTTTCTCTCTTCTGACTAAACTTTACATTTAAGCTCTTGTCAGTCATTAGCCATTGTTTAAAGTAGCTAAATAATAAAAGCTATATACAGGCTAACTAGATTTGCACCAAAATATGATTTGTTAAGCATAGAGTTAACAGCTCATATGACAAAGGAAATGGTTTTGATGTATATGATATAGGATGCCTACCTTATCTAATTTTGTTTCTTTATAAGGGAACGTGCATGTAGTCATTTTTAAAAAAAAAATAGAATCTTGCTAATCAATGTCCTAAGGATACCAGTTCAGAAATTAAAAGAATTTTTTTCACCGAAAATCATATTGGAGTACATTTAAAAATTATAGGGAGTACATTTTCACACATCCCAATAAAATATTTTCTCCTTTTATTTCCTTAATCAACGTGCTAAGAGCACTCGCTAACATTTGCCAAAAAAATTAACAACTTAAACTTTACGTCAATAGTTGGAAGGTGAAGTTTGTAACACCCTCTATCCCGATATACATATAAATAAATAAAATATATAAAAATAAAGGTAAAAAAATTCACGTAGGTAAAAGGTTCACATTCATTTCACTATTATCAAATAAAACTTATTAAAGACATATCCGACTCAGAACAAGGCCGTCAAAGTTTACAAGAGAAATTTTATTAAATCAGTAAGGTAAAATAAAATAACACCATCCAATTAAAATAAAAATTCACCCCAATGTCACATCCTATCAGAGCATTGTGTCTTAGCGTTCTCTAGTACGAGGTTCTTTAAAGTCATCCACCTAGTTATCTGCTCCCATGAACACAAGGTTCAAGATCATCACAAGATCCAAACACAAATAGCACATAGGACGTGACTTATCACATTTCTAAAAAAAGAAATAAACAAAGACGTAATCAAAATAAATTATAGAAGTATTTATAACATAGTTCAACTTAATACAATTCATTTTTCAAGACGTAATAATACTCATCATTTAAAATTCATTTTTCAATCACCAATCACATTACATATGAATCACACACTCGAGTCAAAACGTAATAACACTCAACAATTTCATAATAGACAATTAGCAAGCGTTATGCAACAATTATACTAAGACTCAAACCTATATGCAATGTGGTACCATGTTAGTGAAAAACCACACTGGGACGCTTAGGAGTACATAACAAGACATACCACACAATGGGTATGCCAGGTCACTCTCACTAAGTAAAATCATAAGGTGACCAGTCAAGGTCACTCTGTTTTGAGAGAATGCTCCAACCATATAAGATCAACATAAGCTTAAAGGAGCACTCAAACCGAGAGTGTCTTTACCCCCAAGGTCTAGACTCCGAAGAATCCGTTAGGGCCTCACCTTCCTGATTCATATCCAACCCCTAAAATAATTTTTGCATGCAGACACTGTTTATGAAATATATAATACACACGAACTCACACTCGTGTTTCAAACACGTTTAACACATTGCGCTACAATTTAACATTTTAGGTTCCTAACTAGGAATCCTACACTTTCCCTTTAACATTGCGCATAAACAGTTTTCTCAAGGTAAACACCAGTCGGGTTATTGTAAATTCATAGCTCACAAACAAGTATTGTCACATAAAGTGTTAAACACACATTTATTCACAACTAAATTTTATGTCCATAATTTTAACATATTACAATGTCACAATCCACCATCACATGTTTATGTGTATCTCACAAATCAACACATGTTCAACTTTGCACTCAATCCCAATAACAATGTTATGATCTCAAAACAACATGTTATCTCACAATTTATCACATTCAATTTATCACTTAGGCACAATTTTAATCACAATTTCATAATCTTAATATAACAATTTATCATGTCAATCTAGCAAATCTTATCCAAAGTACAAACAATTTATACAAAAATACTTCTCACAACATGAGGAGTAAAACCCCTCAAATAATTTCACACAATCATATAAAATCAATGAATCAAAATCTTAGGTTAAAAACATGAAAACACCAAGAGCACTCAATTTTATCAACTAATTCGTATCAGGACATTAATTGGTCCGTCAAACACAACAATATCATATTTACAATCATAAAGGAAAAATTATAATTCAATAAACATCCCAAAATAAATCTCAATTTGATCCCCTAAGGATTCGTACACATGTTTATTCTAACCCTAATTACGATAAACTCATCCCTTACCTCTAAGCGGGCTCACGTGTATAGTCTAGTACTGATAGCGGTGTCTCTAGCAGTTCCCTAAGATTTCTCAAGTTTTTTCTCTGGTTGCTCTGTTAGAATTTCTAAGCGTTAGAGAGATGGGAAAGAGATTGTAACCTCCATTTTACTGTCAACATACGAGACTAATTTCACTCTACAAAAACATTATTTCAAAAATCCCAACGGTGATAATGTTTGAAAATGGGTTCCTAAGGTGGTGTCCAAATTTCACGACGATCCAACAGTTGAAGAGTCTGAGATTGTAATTTTATTGGGACATGTTTTGAGTGTCTACGAGAAAAGAGAAAGCTCGGTACGAGGGATATTTTTTCCACCACATACATTATCTCAAAAATCCCAATGGTAGGTTATGCAAAAATAAGTTCTGAACCATGATTTCAAATTTGACGACGATCCAATAGTTAACGAGTCAGGAATCGTCGTTTTACTGATATAGGTTTGAGTGTCTGCGGAAAAAAGAGAATTTTTGGAGAAGAAAGAAGGGAAAACCGATTTGAGAGGAAGAGAGAGCGCAAAGATGTATCGTAGAGGTAAAGAGTGACATGTTACGTCTCTATTTATAGCTAGGGTACCGGACCTTTTATTTACTCTTTTTTTTTATTTTTTTTAATTTATAAAAATAAACTATTTTATTTTCTATCAAATGAATAAATAAAATATCTTTTTTATTTTCCTTCAAATCATTATTTTATTAAATTTATTTCTCCTTATTTATTTAATTATAAAAATTTCATTATTTTTCTAAAACTCTATTTATTTTTAAATAAAAATCATTTTTAATTTATTTTATGAAAAATAAGGTGATACAAAGTTTATTTGTATTGTGGAGTAGTGGATCCCATGATCAAGCGAGTTCTTATTTATCTATACTTCAGTTGCATTGCAATAGTTCCACTAATTACACGTTGATAATTAAGGTAGCAATTAATATTCTGTTTTTGAATGCAGCATTTTTTTTAGAACTGAATTTGCAATCCCAACATATTTTCTTCTCTAAAATGCTTCAAATTTAACCTACCAGACAAAAGAAGTAAAATTAAAATATTATAGCAAAACATAAGAATTTTTGTGACAATTTTTTTTTTATATTTCGGGTGAAACAGGGTATCTCCCAGCTTGAAGTCTGAGTCTAATCTCTCCAAATACAGAGATCTATTTAAGAGTCTAACTTCTCTTAACAAATATTTTTTTATACACGTAGACCTCAATCAAATTAAAACTCTTACCACAAATTTAAGGGATATAGTTATCTATTAACTATTAAGTATAACACACCATGCCTTTTAAGGGAGACAGAGATTATCTATTTGGCCATGTCATTTTTATTGATGTGAATACACAACCAATATACAGAGTTACCCTATGCCTTTCGAGTTAGATTCCGATAGATCCATGCATCTAATTGACGTAAGATGATAACTCGTGCGTGGTGACATGAAAGCAAATTAGTTGCATGTGTTCACATCTTAATACACCAGCCAAAACTTCGTTTCTGCCTCTTCTCTGTGCCAACTCAGTACTCCTAGATGTCTCATCACCAATCCTGATTGATGCACCAACTTTCCATGATAGGTAACTAAAAATTGTTTTTGGAGCAAAGCTTAATCTTATAAGTTCCTAACACTGACCTTATACACATCATTCTTTCCCTGCCTCAGTATAAAAAGGTAGCCACTTCTTCCATTTTCCTCACATTAAAACAAACCACAGAAATAGCATATTGGAGTCTCAAGTGTGCAAAAAAAAATCATTATAACATTCCATTTCTATAACACAAAAATGATGATGCAACATTCTCTCATCTTCTGTGCCTCACTTGTACTTGTGATGATCACCACATCAGCCCAACACTCACCAGCAGCATCTCCAACAATACCAAAATTGCCACAATCACCCTTGGCATCTCCACAGGGAATGAATACTGTTCCATTGGTACCAGTGTCTCCCATTGGTGCCCCTACACCCGCCACTTCAAAAGCTCCCACCATTGACATTGCTCAAATCCTGAGTAAGGCCAAGAGATTTTCTGTTCTGATTCGGCTTCTGAAGACGACCCAGTTGATCAACCAACTCAACTCTCAACTCCTCACGTCAGGTTCTGGGGGATTGACCATTTTCTCCCCACCTGATTCTGCCTTCTCAAAGCTAAAAGCAGGATTCCTCAACTCACTCAACGACAGGCAAAAGGTTGAACTTTTACAATTTCACACTCTTTCTTCCTTCCTCTCAATCTCCAACTTCGACACTCTCACCAACCCCGTTCAGACCCAAGCCGGTGATGACTCTAAAAGGCTGCAACTTAATGTCACCACTTATGGTGGCAGCCAAGTGAGCATGACCACCGGTGCCGTCAATGCCACCATTACCGGAACCGTGTACACGGACAACAAGCTTGCCGTTTATGAGGTGGACAAGGTGCTTGTGCCACTTGACGTGGTTCTTCCTAAGCCTAAGGCTCCGGCACCTTCACCGTCGAAAGGAGAATCACCTAAAACGAAGTCATCTGCAGATGAAAGTGGTGATAGTAACAAAAATAGTGATGATGATGGTGCTGTTCCAGTGGACGCTTCTGCTGGTTCCATGAATTTCAACAGCGTACATGTAACGCGGATGTCTTTCGTTGTCGGGTTTGTTCTGATGGTTGGATCCATGATATGAGATAAAGTTTATGACAGAAAGGGTCCGGTGTTTTTGTTTGGTTTTGTGTGATTTGGATTCAAATGTCACTGTCCCTGCTAGCATGTGTATATCACCGAATTTCCCAGTCTGAAATATTGTGTATGCCATTTTGGGTCAATGATTATGTATTAGCCATCTTTCATTCCTCTATTTTTGTTTAATTTAATTGTTTTTTTTTAGTTTTTGAAAATCATACTTTTGCACTTTTTGACAGCACATGCACATGTCTCTATGAGGAGTGATAAAGCTTCGATTTTATTCTGGGTAGATTGAGGTAGAAATAAGAGATAGATAGAAAGAATTAGGATAAAAATAGGATTGAGATTAAAAGAAAAGAGAAAATAAATAATAATTGTGACAAGTAACGTAATGAAAAAAAAAAGAGAAGAAAATAGTAAAGTTAAAGAGAAAGATGACAGGTGTTTATCATTAAGGATACCTGTGGAAAAAAATAATCCTTAGGACATTGGAACTTCTTTTCTGGGGCATACTTTTGCAAGCTAAACAAACCTCCTCTAGCTCACTGTTTTATTGTACTAATTGCGGAAAACTAAACTCAAACTTGGCAACAGAGCTTATGCACTTCTGGAGGTGCTAGACTATTTGCCAATAAATGAAACAATGAATGATTCTGTTATGGTTGCATATACTTAAATTTACAATTGATGCCACTTAGAAATTTCAGTAGGATGGTCTGATGGTCAATGCATATAAGTTCAATCTTGCTTACTTTACCATTAATCTCTAGTTAGTTATCATCAAGGTTTTAATTATCAGTCCCGATCGCGTTACGGTTTTGTCTTGCGAACAAATGTGACTGATGCGATCCCAATTACGATTGTGGACAACTAAAAAATTTTGATGTTACAGTCCAAATCACAGCCTAAAATCATGTTTTAAAACCTTGGTTGTAATCTGGATCGGATATATGGCTAAGGGCGTGGGGACAGCTGCTCCCACTAAGTTTTGAGTTTTCTTTGATATGATATATATAAATATTATGTTATATTACTCCATTCTCTAACCCAAAAAAAATATTGTTACACTGTTAATAAATTTTAATATTATTAAAGAATATAAGCTATCAAATTCTAGTATTATCCTACTAACCATTCAATCTATTACACATGTTAACTTTTTATGGCAGAAATAAAAAAGACTTAAATACAATTTTGTTTCTCTTATTTAGTTTAATCTAAAATGTTTGTTCCTTTATTTTAAAATGAAATAGAGATAATTGATTTTTCTATTTTTAAAAATTCACAATTTTAGTTTAATCCGTAATTTCGTCTATGTTTTAAAAGCATCAAATTGGGAGGAGTATTTCTTGATTTCAATCAGAAGTCATAAATTGGAAACAATTTATAAAGTTGGGGATTATGTACTTTGGTTTGGCAGTATAATTTTGAAGGTAGGGGTGATTTGGTCAAATTTGTGAAGGCAGTAGCAGCAACTGGTCTATATGTCCATCTCTGGATTGGTCCATACGCATGTGCTGAATGGAACTACGGGTAAATTTGGATCTTATTTTTATGTATCTTATTACAAGGAAGTTCATATCTGATCATGGTCTTTAACTTTCCTTAACAATGGTTTCCCTCTTTGGCTACATTTTATTCCGGGAATTCAGTTCCGAACTGATAACAAACCATTTAAGGTAATTATTCCTTTCCTTTCTCCATGTCTCTCATCTTGCTCCACCTGCTTCCTTCTATCATGTGAAATTGAGTAGTCTTCAGACAGAAATGAAGCAGTTTACTGCTAAGATTATGGATATGATCAAGCAAGAGAACCTCTATGCATCACAGGGAGGACCTATAATTTTGTGTCAGGTTTTTCTTAAATTTCATTAAATACATTTCAAATTTTCTTTTATGAGAAATTATGTCATCTAGATATCAAAGCATATAATATAGACTGCCAGTTCTGAATTTCCAATGGCCTACTGCCTACTTTTTAAATGTGAAAATATTATGTACTTTCCAATGCCAGATTGAAAATGAGTATCGGGACATTTATGCGGCCTATGGTCCTGCTGCTAAATCCTACATGAAATGGGCAGCATCAATGGAAACATCTCTTGATACAAGAGTACCTTGGGTATTGTGGCAACAGGCTGATGCTGATGCTGCTGATCCAATTGTGAGTTTTCTCGTGTTATGTTTTTGTTGAATTTGCTACAAATTTCTAGAATATTCTTAAATATAATATGTATGAAAATAGTAGAATATCCTAGAACTATAGTGTGAATATGGTAGAACAATTTAGAACTATAATGTGTATGAATATGATAGAACAATCTAGAACTATAAGTGTATGTATAAGATAGAACAATCTAAAACTATCATGATACTAATCTATCATGAAAACTTTAGAAAGACCTAAAGTAATATAGAAACATTCACCACCATTGAGAGGTTGGTGACTTGAGCCTATAAATAGGCAATTGATATGTTGTAATTGATCATCCAAGAAATCAATGACATAGTCTTCTTTCTAAAATAATTCTCTAAAACTATCAACTATCAACTATCATCTAATAAACTACCAACAGTTTTACTAGATTGTCTGTCTTCCTGATTCCTTAATATATAGAGCAATCTTACTATGCTGCCGTATACACTTATCCTTCTTGATTATTAATTTCACAATTTGTTATGTTAACTACTTTTAGATAAACATGTGCAATGATTTTTACTGCGATCAATTCACAAGTTCTAATGCAAAACCAAAGATTTGGACTGAGAATTGGAGTGGATGGTTAGTGTACTTTTCTATATAAACCATTTAGTTTTTTAAAGGTCACACTCAAAATATGATCAGATTGATTCTGTATTGTAACACCCATTTTTCGTAAAATAAATAGAATAATGGTTTTATTTAAAAATAAATAGAATTTTAGAAAAATAATAAGATTTTTGTAATTAAATAAATAAAGATAAATAATTTTATTAATTAAAAATAATAATTTTAAGGTAAATAAAATAAATATATGTTCTTAGAAAATAAAAAAAAGTTTTATTTATTCATTTGATAGGTAATAAAATAGAGTTCGTTTTTATAAAAAATAAAATAAAGAAAAAATAGAGTAAATAACAGGATGATAGTATCCTACTTATAAATAAAAACATATTAAGTCAGCTTTTATATTTAGGATACGTCTCTACACTTTATTCCTCTCAAATTCGTTTTCTCTTCCTCCTCTTCCAAAATCCTCTTTTTTTTTTTTTGCATACATTCAAACCTGACCCAGTAAAACTATGACATCAGACTCGTTAACTGTTGGATCATTGTGAAATTTGAACACTGAGTTTGAACTCATTTCTTCATATCTCCACCGTTGGGATTTGCGAAAAAATGTCTATGGAGGGAGAAATGCTCCTCGTATGCAGACAGTGGAATGAAGGCTCCAATCCCTTATTCTTCTCTCTAACGCTTGGAAACCCTAGTAGAGCAACCAGAGGAAAAGCTTAAGGAATCTTAGGGAACCGCTAGAGACACAACTATCGTTGTCGGACTACACACGTGAGCCGACATAGAGGTAAGGGATGAGTTTATCACAATTAGGGTTAAAATGAACATGTGTAGGAATCCTTAGAGGATCAAATTGAGATTTATTTTGGGATGTTTGTTATATTACAATTTTTATGTATGATTATAATTACGAGATTGTTATGTTTGATGGACCAATCGATGCCCTAATGCAAATTGTTTGATAAAATTGAGTGCTCTTGGTGTTTTCGTGTTTTTTACCTATGATTTTGATATGATTATGTGAAATTGTTTGAAGGGTTTTACTCCCTATGTTGTGAGAAGCCTTTTGTATAATTTGTTTGTGTTTCGGACAATATTTACTAGATTAGCATGATAAATTGTTATATTGGGATCATGAAATTGTGATTGAAATTATGTGTAAGGGATAAATTGAGCATGTGTTAATCTGTGGGATACACGTGAACATGTGATGGTGGATTGTGACATTGTGAGATGTTAAATTGTGGACATGGGATATGGTTGTGAATAAGTGTGTGGTTAATACTTGATGTGACAATACTTGTATTATGAGTTGTGAATTATACAATAACCTAACTGGTGTTTACCTTAAGAAAAGTGTTTATGCACAAAGTGTTAAAAGAAAAGTGTAGGGTTCCAAGTTAGGAAACTGAAGTGTTAAATTGTAGCATAATGTGTTAAACGTATTTGAAGACAAGTGCGAGATCGTGGGTATTGTATAATTCATTAGCAGTGTCTGCGTGCAAAAGTTGTTTTAAGAGTTGAACCTGAATCAAGAAGGTGAGACCCTAACAGATTCTTCAGAGTCTAGGCCTTGGGGGTAAATACACTTGGTTTGAGTGTTTCTTTAAGCTTATGTTGATCCCATATGGTAGAGCATTCTCGCAAAACAGAGTGACCCTGGCTAGTCACCTTATGATTTACTTAGTGAGAGTGACCTGACATACCTGTTATGAGGCGTGTCTTGTTATATACTCCTAAGTGTCCCATTGTGGTTTTTCACTTATATGGTACAACATTACATATAGGCTTCAATCTTAGTATAATTCTTGCATAATGTCTGTGAATTGTTTATTATGAAATTTGTGAGTGTTGTTAAGTCTTGACTCGAGTGCGTGATTCATGTATAATGTGATTGGTGATTTCTATAATGAATTTTAAATGATAAAGGAGTAAAGTGACGTGGATTGTATTAAGTTCAGTTACGTTATGAATAGTTCTATAATGTATTTTGATTATATCTTTGTTTATTTGTATTTTATTTAAAAATGTGATAACTCATTCTTCGTGTGCTGTTTGTGTTTGGATCTTGTGATGATCTCAAATCTTGTGTTCGTGGAAACAGATGACTAGGTGAATGACTTTAAATGACCTCGTGCTAGAGGACACGATAACACAATGCTCTGATAGGATGTGATGTGACATTGGGGCATTAGTTTTTTGTTTTAATTGTATGATGTTCCAAATATGTATTTTACTTTATTTTATTCCACTCTTTAAATTGAGCTCTTTTATAAACTTAGACAAACTTATTTTGAGTCGGAAATATTTTTAATAAGTTTTATTTCGTAACAGTGAAGCGAATGTGATATTTTTACCCACGTGAATTGGTTTAAGTAATTTGTATAGAATTGATTTAATTAAATTTCATATTTTTATGTTTTTCTTACTTATATGTATGTTGGGGTAGAGGGTGTCACAAATAGAGTAAGATCAATTGTTTATGACTGTTCCTAAAGTGTTCATTTCTTTCTTTATTTCAATGGAGTTTTCAGGGAGTGAAATGGGCAACCATGAGAAAGCTAATGTCAAAGTAGACACTTCACACTAGTGTTTGGGAAGAACACAATTGATCTCCTGAGTTTAACTGTGGGACTTCAGGTTGGTTCGTCTTTTATTTTTATAACTTAGATAAGCATTTAGAACTAAGGAAATTTTGGTTAGTAATATACATTGGATTGTTAATCCCTCCCCATATCAGTTCACTTTATCCCTGTTCTTATTACTATATCAACTAATGCAAACTTTATGTACATCAGAACTATGGAGCTTTTTTTTGACACATGGGGTGCAGGGATAACTGGTCCAGTGATATTGAAAGGTTTGAAGAATGGCAGCACTCTTGATTTATCGTCTCGAAAGTGGACATGTAAGGTTAGTCTCAGCCTAACTAAAGCCAATTATTTTCTTTCTCGATTTGAGTTTTGATGACTTCATCAACGGAAGAAATACAACTGAAATACGGTAAATTGGATTTCATTTTTCCTTTTCTCTTTGAAGCCATAGATAGAATACACGGTCTATAATTTTGTGAATTCAGGTTGGCCTTAAAGGTGAAGATTTAGGTCTATCAAGTGGTAGTTCTGGACAGTGGAATTCACAATCTACCTTACCTACAAATCAACCTTTGATTTGGTACAAGGTAATCTTATAAGAATATAGCATCTGTTGAAATTCTCAACTTTTTTCTTAATTATCCTTTCATTGTTATAACTACATTGGCGGACAAAGTCTCTTTGCACCTATCTGTTTCCTTCGTTTATGGACTGTCCAATGTCATGTTTACTCATCTGTGTTTGCATCTGATACTGCACAATCACATACTTCAAAGAAAGTTAAGGACATACTACCATAGGACAAATGGTTTTGCTGCTAACCAACGCAAATACATATGCTAGACAAACTTTGTTGCTCCCTCTGGCAGTAATCCAGTTGCAATTGACTTCACGGGAATGGGAAGAGGTGAAGCTTGGGTGAATGGACAGAGCATTGGGCGATATTGGCCTACATATATGTCTCTCCAAAAGGTGGCTTTACTCACTCATGCAATTGTAGAGGTTCCTACAATTCATTCAAATGTCTAAAGAACTGTGGAAAACCATCACAGACATTGTAAGTGTTTAGATATTCTGCATCAGAGAATTTGAAACTTGAAAATAATTTGTAATTGTTTGAAGGAAGTGAAGGCAATCCTGTTAGGTACTCATTGAGTAACTAATCTGGAAGATATCATGTACCGCAATCATGGTTACAACCAAATAGAAACACACTTATATTGTTTGAGGAAAGTGGACGCAACCCTATGCAAATCTCTTTTGCTACAAGACAGATAGGAAGCGTGTGTTCACATGTATCTGGATCTCACCCACCACCTGTAGACTTGTGGAATTCAGATACAGAATCAGAAGGAAAAGTAGTCCCTTTAGTGTCACTGGAGTGCCCGTATCCTAATCAGGTGATCTCATCCATTAAATTTGCAAGTTTTGGAATGCCTTATGGAACTTGTGGGAACTTCAAACATGGACACTGCCGAAGCAACGAAGCTCTATCCATTGTGCAGAAGGAGTTATATATCAAGCTTCCTTTTTAGGTAAGAAGTTCATATATGCCTTTTGGGTAGCTAATCTGACTTTATTTCATTCGGATTAACTGACTCAAATGAGCATTAATTAACAGGCCTGCATTGGTTCAAGCAGTTGTAGAATTGAACTATCTATTAATGCATTTGGAGATCCATGTAAAGGAGTAGCAAAGAGTTTAGCTGTTGAATCTTCTTGTGCATAGACATGTCGCTTCAAACCTTCCCACTTCCTAGCTTGGACTTGGCTGAATAACACTTTGCACTCTCCCAAGTCTCTTAGACTCATTGTTGAAGATGATTCCTCATTAGCCAAAGTAAAATGGCATTCTGGTAGTAAACCAGGAAAAAAAATGTCAAACAAAACAATGTATTTACTTTACAAAAGAGGAAAGTCTCACTTATGCATGATGTGTGATAGTGGTATGTTTTACTCGAAAGGAAAGTTTCTTACTCACTAGACAAGAATATTGTTCTCATACATCAGTAGTATGACAGACGAAAAATGAACAATAGGGCTACTTCTGACAAGAGAAGTTGGATTAGTTAATTAATTTGTAATGGAAAGTTTCCCTAAATTAGAATTCATCATAATATCAGTAGTGCATGTAATCACCATTTCATTTACGAAATCGTGGGGCAACATATCAGGTCATTGTTTACATCATCACCAAGCTAGAAACCAAAATACTGGCATGTCAATAATTCGATCAGGAAACTTTTATCATGATTATTGATGATAACAGTAGCCACCAAGTTCTTCGTTGACAGCAAACAACTGTAATCAGAATGAGACCATTGGCATTATGAGATTCCCTGTCCAAAGCCTTTTTTCAATACATGCAGAGATAAAGATTTCTCAAAATCTAGATGATAATTTTGTGTGAAATAAAATACTTGCATGTCTTTGATATCGATAAACCTTCCATCTTCATCATCCATGCTCACTAGTTATAGATTACAGAAGACTTTTTCTGAGTTGCAGCCGAAGTATTACGTTATTATACATAAATGTTTAGTTATAGGAGTGTAATTTCCATAACCTATAAATGAATAAATAAATAAATTGTTCTGCTTGAGTACAATCATCAAAGCAGAAAACACTAAAATTCACAAAATCAATTGATTGCGATTGGAGATTGGTGTGGCCTTCAATCATAAAATCACATTGCTCCATCATTGATGCAACACCTCGATATCCTTACCAGCTAGCAACTGTGTGCATGCTCACAAATCACAATTTTAAGGTTTTAAAACAAAACCATTCACCTGCCTATCGTTGACTCCGACTCCTACATTTGCTCTATAAAAGTCATCTCCACCATATAATCAATGCATCAAGTGCCCACTGCCAACACAAATCCTACCAATTGTATTCCTTTACCCATGATGAAAAACCAATCTATCTTGTCGTTTTCCCCAGCTTCTGCCCCTCTCAAACCAACCCAACCTGCTCCTACCACACCAGCTGCTGCTCCTCAACAACCATTGGTTCCCTCATTGCCACAACCTCCAACTGATTCCACCCGACAGTACTCCAGCTGTTGACATTGTTGGAATCCTGAGGAAGGCAAAGTCATTCAACATCCTAATCCGCCTCATGAAAACCACCCAATTGATCAACCAACTCAATGCTCAGCTTCTAACTACTAAATCAGGCGGCATAACAATTCTTTTGCTCGATGACAGTGCTTTCTCAGAACTCAAAGCTGGCTTCCTCAACTCTCTCTCTCTCTCTGATGGCCAAAAGATAGAACTCTTGCAATTCCACGTTCTTTCAGACTATGTCTTTAGCTCCAACTTTGACACTCTGACGAACCCTGTGAGAACACTTGCACCTTGCACGGGCTAAACCAGGAACGGTGGAACTGAATGTGATAAGTTATAGAGGGAGTGTGAACATCTCGACGGGTGAGGTTAACACCACCATCACTGGCATTATATATACTGATAAGCATCTTGCTATATATAAGGTGGGGAAGGTGCTTCTTCCTATGGACTTCTTTACTGTTGCTAAAGCACCGGCAAAGGCACCCTTATTGGCTCCAGAGGCGCCTAAAGCGGATAAGGAGAAGTCACTATCCCCAGATTCCTCAGAATCATCTGAGATTAATTCCACAAACGACAACTCTGGCACTGTGAAATCAATTTGCATGGAAAGTGGGCGTCCCTTGTTCCTGGACTAGTTCTTCTGATTGTATTGTCATCATAAACCAAAATAAGTTTGGATGAATTTGCCAACGTTCAAGATAGTAGTTAAGTTACCATATTGTTCAAGTTCAAGAGTGTAATGATGTGTTAAGCAATTGCAA
Source organism: Glycine soja (assembly GCF_004193775.1). Lineage (NCBI taxonomy): Eukaryota > Viridiplantae > Streptophyta > Magnoliopsida > Fabales > Fabaceae > Glycine > Glycine soja. The sequence goes on along the minus strand of NC_041012.1, from coordinate 11,740,755 downwards.
GAAAGGAGTGAATACTGTCGTAGTGAATTTATCAGAGTGGATTAGGCAATCTGTGATTTGATTGATTGTTGTATCCCTTTATAAATTTAAGTGTTATGCTATGATTTCTTCAATAATTTTTGCAAGCTTTATTATGTCTTCTGAACAAGAAATTAACAGAAACTATCTCCATTTTTTGCTAATTTAATCCTCCAATTTGTTAAGCATAATGCAGGTCATACTTTATAAGTTTATAAAGTTAAACAATGACTAGTTGTAATTAAAGGAGGTGGGAAACGAATATTTGCCTAATATTAGCAAATAATGGTTGGATTGCAATACAAAAATAGTCCACTTTTCCAAAGGAGATTTTATTTTCTCTTCTGAGTAAACTCCATTTAAGCCCCTGTTAGTCCTTGGCACTTTCTTTAAATAGCTAAATAATAAAAGTCATATCTTTAACAGGCTAACTAGATTCACGCCAAATTATGATTGGTTAAGCATGCAGTTAATTGCTTCTATGACACAGAAAATGGTTTAGTTTTTATGTATATGATATAGGATGCCTGGCTTAACTAATTCTCTTTCTTTATAAGGGAACAATGCATGCACTACTACAAAAAAAGTCTTTCCACATCGATTCTAAAAGGCTTTCAACATCAGTTTTCAAAACAATGTAGAAAGTCAATTGACATCGATTTTTTGTCAACCGATGTAAGCAGCGTGTCAAAATGTATAAAAATGTCTTCTTGCATCGGTTCTGTTTAGGACCGATGTAGAAGTCATTTTTTAAATATACATATATTTGTATTATGGAGAAGTGAATCCCATGATCATGTGAGTTCTTATCTTTAGTTGCATTGAAATAGTGTAGTTCTACTAGCTAGAAGTTGAAAACTCGGCATATAAGGTAGCAATTAATAAGGTTATGTTTACTGATACGACATTTGTTTGAGAGCTGAAATTTATGATCCCAAGTTCCCAACATATTTTCTTCTCTAAATGCTTCAAATTTAATCTATTAGACAAACGAAGGAAAATATACATTAAACCAAAACATAAGAATTTTTGTCACACATATTTCTTTTTTATGAGGCTTCAATTGTAGATCTGTTCTAAAAAGTCATAATAAGCAGTGTGGACTAAAGTGCAAGGTTTACTTAGTTTTGGATAGGCATCATACAGCGAATAGAGAGTATGGCACATCTCACATCGTACTAGTTCCATGCACAATCAAACACCTGTCAGTGATCGAGACAGTAATTATCAATTTGGCCACTCAAACACCTGTCAAGTGTACAAAGTCACCCTGCACCTTTCAAGTTAGATTTTCATAGATCCCTTCCATGCATCCAATTGATGTAAGATGATAACCTAAGAATTATGACATATGAAAGCAACATAGTTGCATATTTTATGTTGACATCATAAACCATCAGCCAATGTTCTGGTTTTGCCTCTTCTCACTGCCAACTCAGTACTCCCGAATCTCTCACCACCAATCATGATTGATGCACCAACTGTCCATGATAGGTAACTGAAAATTGTTTTGGGAGCAAAGCTTTAATCGTCCTAACACACACCTTGTACGCATCATTCTTTCCCCTGCCTTAATATAAAAAGGAAGTCACTTCTTCCATTTTTGCTCACTTCAAAACAGACCACAGCAATAGCATATTAGAGTCTCATCTCTCAAGTGTGCAAAACAATCATTATAACATTCCATTTGAATAGCACAAAAATGATGATGCAACAACATTTTCTCTTCTTCCGTGCCTCATTTGTACTTGTGATGGTCACCACATCAGCCCAACACTCACCAGCAACATCTCCTACAATACCAAAATTACCACAATCACCCTTGGCATCTCCACCGGGAATGAATATGATAGCAATCCTGATAGAAATAACAGCACAACAGGCCTCATACCACTACCTTAGGCAGTTATAACAATTCCACAAACTAGCTGAGTAGGATGTTAGCAAATTCTGTTATAACAAATTATATTCTGTTAGAAGGAAAGCACTATAAATATGTAAGAAGTGGAATTAAGAAATCAATCAGAACAATTATCTCAATTAGTTTTCCTTCTTAGTTTCTTAGCAGTAGTATGGCAGTAGAGTAGCATTACGTATCAGAATACTGTTCCATTGGTACCAGTGTCTCCCAACGGTGCCCCTACACCCGCCACCGCAAAAGCTCCTACAATTGACATTGCTCAAATCCTGAGTAAAGCCAAAAGATTTTCTGTTCTGATTCGGCTTCTGAAGACGACCCAGTTGATCAACCAACTCAACTCTCAACTCCTCACATCAGGTTTCGGGGGATTGACCATTTTCTCCCCACCTGATTCTGCCTTCTCGAAGCTAAAAGCAGGCTTCCTAAACTCACTCAACGACAAGCAAAAGGTGGAACTTTTACAATTCCACACTCTTTCTTCCTTCGTCTCAATCTCCAACTTCGACACTCTCACCAACCCGGTTCAGACCCAAGCCGGTGACGATGCTCAAAGGCTGCAACTTAACGTCACCACTTACGGAGGAAACCAAGTGAGCATGGCCACGGGTGTCGTTAACGCCACTATTACCAGCACTGTTTACTTGGACAACAAGCTTGCCATTTATGAGGTGGACAAGGTGCTTCTTCCACTTGACGTCGTTCTTCCTAAGCCAAAGGCTCCAGCACCTTCACCGTTTAAAGGAGAATCACCTAAAACGAAGTCATATACAGAAGAAAGTGGTGATGGTAACAAAAATAGTGATGATGATGGTGCTGTTACGGTAAACGCTTCTGCTGGTTCCGTGAATTTGATCAACAACGTAAATTTAATGTTTGTTGTGGGGCTCGTTTTGATGGGTGGAGCCATGCTGTGAGATAAATTGTTGATAACAAAAGGAAGGGTCCAATGATTTTGTTTGCTTTAGTTCGTGAGTTGGATGGGATTCAAATATCTTTGTCGTGCTAGTTTTTTGTATCACCGAATTTCCGAGTCTGAAAGGTGTGTAGTATATGTATGCCATTTTGGGTCAATATTTATGTATTAGTGATTTTTCTTTCCATTTTTGTCTTCTTAAATTGTTTTTTTTTCAATCATGTTTTTGCACTTAGAACATATTTCTATTTCTCAAGGTATTTCTTCTTCCAAAAATGTTTTTAGATACCTAAATATTATTCAACACCTACTTAGAGAAAAAAAAAAAGAGATATAAAAACTAATCAAGGTATTTCTTTTTTTGATTGCTCGTGCAACACACCTTTGGTGTAATTTTTATCTTATTTATGTCTTTTTTTTATACGGATATTAGGTGACTTGCATAATTTATAGGTAAGTAAATTTAATTGAACAAGTTTTATGTCCTAAATCAATAAAAAAAAATCAAAATTTTGTCTTGAAATCAAAATCGATCAACATTACTTAAGGGGTTATTTTATAACTTTTAATAAATAAAAAAACAAATCACAACATAAAATAAAGTTACCAAACCATACAAATAATTTAGCCTAAAGATCATGATATTCTATAAATACATATCTTATTCCTTTTCGTCAAGGCTCATTTTATGAAGGTATGGAGGAGAATAATTACAAGATAGCTTCCCCTTATATACACAAAGAGGCTATTTTTGGATCTGAGTCCATGATCAATTAGTCACTAAGACAACTTTATTGATAATCAAATCTTGTTCACATAATTGTATTGTAGAAAAGTAAAGTTATAATAATTTTACTAAAATATTATTGCACTATTATAATTTTTATATAATACCAACATATAACACTACTAGAAAAAACATAATTTATGACGCACATTCTACATCGATCGTGAGAACCCATCATAGTTGCCTTAACGGTGGCATTTTTGTAATTAGGAGCTTCTTCATCAACGACGGTGCTATAAAAGCACGTCGTTGAACAATGCTATCCCCTTTTTCCAGTGTGTTTTTCGGAAGCACCGTCATTGAGTAGCCCATCATTTAGTCACCTGAAACCAATCCTCGTGCACTCACTCACTAGTCTTCGTGGTAGCTATCTTCCACGCCGCCTCACCCCGTCGTCGAACATCTTCAGCCGCCGTCACTTACCGTGATCATGTAGCTAGGTCAGTCTCTCATTTCCTCTATTTGATTGTTACATATATGTTGAAAACCCTCCATTAGGGTGCGCATCCTGAAAAGTCGAACATTTCCTTCAAGGCCTTTGTGGTCTTTAGTAGTTCTATGCCAGTTTTGAAAAATTTCAAACATTAGGGTACGCATCCTAAAACCTGGAACATGAGGGTACGCATCCTAAAAACTCGAACATCTCTGCTAGCAATGCATAGGACACTATGAAATTCCAATTAGTTAGGGAGTGTAAATTATAGTATACTACATCTCTTTTCAAGTATAACATAGGTTGTTGAGAGCACTTGTGCTTCTCTGAATCAATTTTGAAATTCAACTTAGCATCTAAAGCTAAACTTCATTTTTCCTTCCTTCTTGTTTTAAAACAAGATGGAAGGATAAATGAAGTTGCTCCCTTAAGTTAATGACAGAATTTGTATGTATTAGCTTTATCATAAGTTAGTTTTAGGTTTTGGACAGGTGCATGTATAGAACCTAAAGTTTGAGCTTCTAAATGAGAAATAGCTTCTGGTTGAAATGAAGCTTCCACAAGGAGTGAAGCATAATTGGTTGGTTTATCTAGAGAACCTTGAATTGGTTTGTGGGTAGCATTTCATGGTTGAGTTGTGAGTTGGGTAACTCCTATTCTTGTTTCAATTCATGAAAATGACAGTAGAAGGTGAGATAGACAGGCAGGGCTATGAAGGTAGCATGAAGCATAGGTTAGACAACGAAATAATGTATATGAGATGTAGCAGCACTTTATTTTCTTTTTAGCAGTTTTTTTTTCTTGTTGCGCATTTATGATTTCTTTTGCTACTTTTTTTGTAACGTTAAAATTTAAAATATTGTTATAATCAATTAAATTCGAATTTCTTCAGTATGTGTCCCTATGATTAAAATGAACGGGTTGCCTGATGGTTAGAATGGCTACTTTTTTATGAGAGGCAAAAAAAGATTGATTGAGTGCATTGTTTTAGTTTAATGAGTTACACATTCTTCATATTTTGACTTCAATGTTATTCAGTTGCCTAAGCTTGTAACATACGTAAGAATTCAATTTTCATGTGGTGAATGGGATATGGTGGTGGCAGACATATTGGTTGGATACGTCATTAGTTAGATTATAATAGGAAATTGCGCATGCAAGAAATGAGATCGTAAATAGTGTCCACACATTAATTATAATGTGTCTAGTCAGCCAAGGTAGTAGGAATTAGACGATTAGTTAATAAGGTTGGATTTACAAGAAAAAAAATCTCATTGCAGCACATTGTTAATTTGAGTGCTCCTCTGCTTAGCCTGTCCTGCTCTGTTAGTGGAATGGATATATGTGTTTGCAAGAATGTGGGCATAAAATGTGTTATAATAACATGTTAAAATACTAGTAGGAATAATAAGAGCCAATGCTAATAGGTCTCGTAAGCAAAGGTTAGCTGGTATAGGATTTTACCAGGATTAAGGAACACGCGTCCACCTTCTCTGAAAGGCTTTTACCAAAACGCTATTTTTTTAATAGTGATACATGTGTATTTTTTAATAAAGCAATAAGTAATAAACTATTTGATGGAATATAAGTGAAATCTATATAAGTAGATCTTTGTAAAATGTTGCTTGAATTTTGAGACATATTCTAGTCCTAACTCGCCTAAACTTTCTTTCAAGGAAAATAAAAAGATAATAAACAATGTCAAGAAATATAAGTGATAATAAACTAACCAAATCAAAGATATTAGTCTCTATTCGTGCAGATAATGTTCATACAATTTAGCATTCTCCTTCCTTTAAATTTTTTTCTTTTCTATCACTCACATAATTTGAATTCATTTTAAAACATATATACCTAAGTAACCTAACCATGCATGTGTATGGAAAGTGGGTGTCCCTAGTTCTTGGAATAGTTCTCGTGGCTGCATTGTCATCATAAACCAAAAATTAGGATCTACACTTGGTTAGCTCCCATGCATGCAGTTAACATGCAAAATTGTTATGACATATTGTGTGATTTGCGAGAAAGGAGTGAATACTGTTGGGGTTAATTATAAGAGTGGATAAAAAGATCTGTGATTGTTGTTTCCGGCTACGAATTTATTTTATATACAAGAGTGTTAATTGGTTACTTCAATATTTACTAGCTTTATGAAGTCTTCGATCTGAAAATGAAATAGATATAAACTTTATTCTGACTTACCAGAACCTAGTCATCAACTTATTATTATTTTATGTAAACAAGTTAACCCTTCAATACTATTCAACTAGTAGCAGAGGAGGAAATTAAAAAAAAAAAAAAGGAAAAATATTTCTTGCATGAATTGCCCAAAGCAATACGTATTTATTTTTTAAACTAGTACCATGTAAACAATTGCATTTGATAGAAGAGAATGCTTAATACAACGCAAAATAAATTTGAAGTGTAACCAATCAAGCTCATTTATATTTCTTTTACGAAAGCATTTTTGTTTACAATTAAACTTCTACCCCAATTTATACAAAGAGCGAAATCACAAGTAAGAAATCAAAATAAAATATGTACCGTCTTTTCCCGCCATTTATATAACTAACTTTTTAGTTTAAAAGTTTGAGAACAGAAAAATTCCCCCAAGAAAACGAAATTATTTTTCGGAAAGAGAATGTAAGCAATAGCAAAAAAAGAAAAAATGCTCACAAGCTGTCTCACAGTACTTTAAGATGAAAGGAAATATATAGCATAAAATTAAGAGTTATATTATTTTTATTTATTTATTTTCTAATATTTCTATAAATTTTTTTATCTCGTTTTATTATATCATCTGTTTTATTTTCTTTGAATCTCTTATATTTTATGAAAAAAATATATAAATTTAAGGTACAAATGTAATAGTTCTCTAAAACTATATAGCCACCATTTTATATATATCTTAAACATATTTTTTTAACAGATAAAATAGTAATTATATAAATTTAATGGTTCTTAACACCATTCATTTCTTAATTTTCAACAAAAAAAGAAAACACTATTCACTTCTCATTTTTTTTATTTACAGATGGATCGGATATCTAACATTTGTTTAAAAATATATCGTATTTAAAACTTAATTTTTATTGATTGAAATATCGTTCTCCCTGGATCATGGTGACTGAGAAGTAGGAAAAAAAAACAAAAATATACTTTCAATATTAATAAATTGCTAATAGAAAGAGGAACCACTTGAGATCTATTTTTAATAATTTAATAATCCATTTGATTGTGGGAAAAATGGATCTGGATCACTAACCATTACTAAAAATACAACGTTATTAACAAAACGATTTATATGTAATTTGAAAAAAAAAATCGCCACTGAAACTTTTGCATAGCAAATTATATTATAAATATATAAAATATGAACCATTAATTTTTTTATCAATAATTAATATTAGTTGCTTTATCTTTAATCATTATTTTAGAGAAATTAATCCCTTCAAAACATAACATCAAATTTCCTTCTTAACAAGGACTGCTACAGTGATTGTTGTCGGTTACGGGAGAGGCTCTCGCAAAACATTAAATCGAACCTGAATATTTGATGGATTATAAATATTTTTTCTGTTAATTAATAAAAAAAAAACATGACAATGTTAGGTTAGGTAAGAAAATGACATAAAGCAATATAATTAAAGCTTACATAAATCATAATAAATTCTACAAGAATTCTTCTCCGTTTTTCTCTCACTGTCGTGATAAAAATTAGTAACGTGAAATGATCTCGATTGTATTAATTTGATGATCCATCCCCCACATTTTATTGCTATAAATCTCTCTCTAGCTCCCATCTCACCACACTAATAACCTTAGAATATGGATGTAGCACTTTAATTAATTTCCTCGGTAGGTAAGATGCTTATTCTCATCAGAACTAACGTAACTATAGCTTTCCTCTTTAACTAAATCCTGTACATTCACCTACCTGTCATTCTCTCACGGCAATTTATATAAGCTAGGCATCCCCCCACATGCCATTTTTTGTTCTTTTCCTCACACGTACACGTAGCTATTAGTAATCACGTGTGTGCAACACAATTATGCACCACCACGTAATAACATTCTACTGCTTGGTTGGTCCCAACTCCCCAAATCAACAAAGATTAATTTAATTGTTAAGGAATAAACTAATATTCCAAAATAACATGAATTTAATTTTTATTGTTAATGTGAAAACTTTAATAGTGGATAATTTATTTTTTTAAGTATTTTTTGAGTTTTGGGATTTCTCCTTATGAGTATTTAGACCACTCACCTAGACTTGATTTTATTCAGAAAAAAAAAATAAAAATTCACCAATACTTTCAAATTCTTTTTAACTGTATCACCAATTCAGCCCAAGGTGATAATAACGATACGATGCACTTTCAGTGAACTTCGGGTTCCATGATTTTCAGCGTATAGTCTATGTGGATGTGGCAGGATGTGTAGTTTTTGTTGCTGAAGCATGAAGGGTCTAATCTTATCAGTTGTAACTTACTATAATGTTTTTTTTTTTGTGTGTGTGTGTGTGTGTGAAACTTACTGTAATGTTTGATTTTTCTTATCAGTGTACGGCCACGATATAGTCTGGTTTGCTTTGCCATCTCACGCACCAGCATGTCTAATTTTGTATCTGCCTGGCTTCGACTTGTTTTTTGCTTTGTTTTATTTTATCCTTTTAAACTTTTCAACTTTCAAGTTGTTTCTTTGGTTAGATAAGGTATGATTTTGTTTTTCTTCTTACAAACATTTTACACGTATTTTCCATTTTTTCTTTGGAAAGACGTATGAGCATATGCATGATAAGATTGGGATATAGATATAATTTATATCTGGTCTTAAATTCAGATTTCGTTGTCACTATTATACCCATTAAAAAAGTATTCATACAAAGTTCGTTTAGTAAATAATTTAATTAAGTTTTTATTGAATAAATGTTTATCATATAGCTATCTCTCTATAAGCTGTTTTTAATTATAATCCAAAAGACAAATAAAGTTAAATTGTTTTTATATAAATTATAAACTGTTTCAATATAAGTTATCTTAAAGAATTTATTGAAATGAGTAAAATGAAAACAACTTATAAACAAATCATAAGCTATTTTTATAAGTCATCTCAAACACTTAGACAAGTGTTTATTACTAGTATGTTTGGTCTAGTGTTTACTTTACGCACATCTCATTCAAAACCATCAGTTATAGCTTATTCATTTTTTTTTAAATTATTTTGGTTGTGGTTTTATGCATGTGAGAAGTGTCTAAGTACATGTTATTCCATGAAATAAGCCAAAATAAGTTATAAATAAATTCTTCCAAACACACTCTTATTTCAATTTTAAGTATCTATTTTTATAATAAAATCCTTTTATGTTTAGATATTTATTTCAAAATTTATGATAATTTTAAAAAAAAATAATTATGTCCCTACTTTTACTTAATTTTAAATATTTAAAAATTATACACTTGCAATGAGAGTATGTAACTTAAAAAAATTGTAACATTTCTTCAGTACGATTTTTTAACAAGATCTAAAATCCTGCCTGGGTAGTTAGCAATTAAAATTAGCCAGTTCAATCTGTTTTTTAAAACCATATTATATATCTTTAATTGTAAAGGAACTACCTCCATTATTTAATTTGCAGGTGTTCACAAGCTTGATAAATTTTTCAAAAAAAAAAACAAATCAAATTAATTAAAATGGCTTTGATCCAAACCTAACCAGCCAAATCGATAAAATCAAATCACCATCAGTTAAATATCAGTTTTGTAATTCGAATCTCTGTGACTCATTTTCAACCAATTGACCTCTAATTAATCATGTACATTGTATAAATAGTGAGCATATTTTTTTGACAGACATATATACTAAGCATAATAAATAAGATCTTTTCTAGACTGTTATTATTTATTAGAACAACAAATCTAACTATACGTTTATTTATTTATTTTTACCAACTAACTATACATTTATGCTTGTATGATTTTTTTATGATAACAAATATAAACAGTACTCTCACTTAATATTGTTTCGCAGACACACATACACTATACGACCTTATATCGCTAGCAAGGATGGTTAACTAATATGTGCAGTATAATGTTTTATTTAAAAGGCTAGATATTGAATTCTATAATTTTTAAAAAATAAAAAATATTTTCAAATTCTATGAAAAAAAATTCAATCAGCGTGTTTTCCATCATGTTATTCTAGTTTAAATTTGACGAAGGAAAAATACAAAACATTTTTTTTGGTGCAGAAAAACTAAATTAAATTTATTTATTTTTATTGATTCCATTTTTTTTCTTAAAATTAAGTCAAATTTATCCAAAAGCATTTTCACTGTAGTGTTCATTCATAAATCCCATTTTGTTCTCCTTTGTAATAAAGATTGAATGAAAATAAAAGTAACAATAATAAATTGCTCTGTTTATTTATGATTTTCAAAATAAGAGGCAAAATACCTTAGTTTTAATTATTTCTTTTTGGTTCACGTGATATCTTCTTGTCCTATTCCGCTCATTAACTATTCATTCAATCATTACGTAAGGAAAACAAAATTTATTATTTAAAGTGAGTGACACGGATTAATTCCTTTTAAGTATCTCCAAAACTTCCTATTTATTATTGAACTTTTAAATAATAAAAAAATTCTTCTTTTCTTCAATATTATTTTTCTTTTCTTTTCATATATCCAAATCTTAATTTAAAACTAAAATTATATATACTTTTAGTACTAAAAATAAAATTAATTTTTGTATAGATAAATAAATAACATAATTTCAAAAACTAAAATAAAACTACCCCTTTTCTCCTTAACAGAATATTGTTAATTTGTTGTGAGTTATGCACAAACGAGCATAACTATTTAGTTCAAAATAATTTTTACACGAAACTATATGAATTGTATTAAGGCATTTTACACGAAACTAGTATGACATGTCAACAAAATCTATATTACTTTTTAGTTTTTACAAGAAACTAGTATCAATTATGCAGACACAAACTGTGTAAAGCTATTATTCACAAGTTAATGTAATTCTTCAATTCATATTAGTAGTATATTAAAATAAAACTTTAATTTTATTATTCTTCTTTCAAATTAAATCCACATGTGTTGTAACCACTCATAGTCATGAAATGTGATTTTTTTTTACAGAAAAATTATATATAGTAAAATTGCAACTAGAAGGACGACATAGGTAACGAAATCATAGAAAAGAAAGCATTTAATTACCTCTATATATAGTCTTTTTTATTTCACGATGGAAAGCATTTCACGCCCTACACAGTTAAAAGGCCACTGAAAAGGGGAAAAAAAAAGAACTAGGTCACAGCCACCAGGTAATTAAATTGTACAACAATGAAAAGTTTTATCAACGTTACACGTCAGAGAAAACATTCTAGCTCTAGCTAGCTTGGTAAAAAGAGAAGATAAAGATAGTGATACTGCTTCATCCATCCATCGACATGCATGGCCATAACGGAGAATCAAATCACCCTTTGAGTTTTGGACTGATATATATATATATATATATATATATATTACTTTTGTCCCTTCTCACATGCATTGGCCCCACGTAACTCACGAGACCCCTGTATGATATCACACGTGAAATCTCCCGCCACCACGTTTTACTGTGCATGAAATGCCAGAATCGATATATTTAAGAGACATAAAATTAATTTAATAATTAAAAAAATAAAAAAATCACGGATTCAAATTTTCATGAGTTAACAAAACTAACATTTACTAATAAAAAATATACTCAATAACTTGCTTAATTAATTTCTCAATCGGTCTAACTCGGTATAATATACTGTTCGGTTTATAAGAGAGTAGCGGCTACTACTAGCTGGCTAGCTATATATATATAACTATGACACAACTTCACTAGTTTCTTTAGCTCTAAGATACAGTTTCAATAAATTGGAAAGTTTGAAATTAAGTTGAAACTGAAACTATAGCTAACACTAGCAGTAGTGTCCACCGTACTGGCTCTGCAGGTTCATGACTGATGCTGAGGCTGAGGCTGACCCCATTGCATTAAATTCAACAGGGTCTTGTTGAAGAAAAGGTCTTCTTATAGAGTCAATACTATTATTATGATCTCCAACACCCAAGAAATCTCTTGTTAAACCAAGTTGTTGATTCTTGTTATTTGAGCTTAGTGATGAGTGTAATTGCTTTCCCATAATTGATGCTTGTTGTGTCTCTTCATCCACCGGCATCACCATGTGCTCCAAACCACCACCCTTGTTGGTGCCATTCACAACCACAAACGAGTTACTATTGTTTGAGTCGTTTAATAAATACCCACCTCCAAGGTTGTTGTTGGTGCACCCAGCAGCTTCCACACTCACCAACTCGTTCAGCTTCTGAACCTCAACAACAACGTTGTTGTTGTTGCTGTTGGTGGTGGTGGTGCCCAAGATGGAGCCAAATACGTTGTCGTTCATCAACCTTGAAGATCCCATTTGAACCGCTTTGTGCAACAGTGTGGTGGCTGACATGTAGTGATGATGATGAGGTGGTGGGTTCTGAATATCACTACTACTCAAGTACAAGTTATTATAAGAGGCTCCGCTATGCGACAAGTGTTCTTTGTTTTCTTCTTGTTCTTGCTTCAGTTCATGTGGCGGTAGCACAGACACGTTGGCATTGCCACCTCCAAATGATGCTTCTGGGTAACGGTAATTCACAAACTCTGTCTGTGACCCAAACATGTCCATTGTTTGAACTAGATCAGTCACAGAGTTTGGTCCTGAACCTGAATTAGTAGTGAAACCATTTGGTTTTGTTGAGAAGTTGTTAAGAGTGTGGTGGTGAAGTACTTGAGGATTATTATTGACTTGGTGATGATCCAGCCATAGTGGTAGCCTTAGCTTTTGTTGTTGATGATGATGATGATTCGCCAATAATGCTTCTGATGATCCACCACCGAATAATTGATCTGATGAGTGGAACCCGGAAAAATTAATCTGAGGGATCCTCGAAGCTTGAGCATTGGTCAAATGATGATGATGATCGTTTCTCAAGTTGCTTAAAGCTGCTGGAACTGTTGTTACCCTCGCACTTTCTTCAGCCAAAGCGTCACAAAAAGCTCTATGCGTTATGAAGCTGTCCTTCCTGATTTGTTAGCACATATAGATATACACACAATAAATAAACATCAATTAAGAACCCTCATTTAATATTATTCCAAACAAATATTCTCTCAATTACTACTCATTTCATGTATGAAATTTGTTTCCTTCATCATCCCGTATGCATTAGATATTTTTTTTATAGGTGAGAATCAAAGAGAGGACTTGAAAATTTACAACAACAACTTATGCACTAATGATCAATCACGGGAACTAGACTTCTTGACAAGCATGTACTAGTTTAATGAATTAACCGAATATTAAATTGCAACTGTATGTAATCATGGAAGATGAACTAATTAAAAGAACAAATTAATTATTATAAGATGATGAGACATTAATTAAAGGAATTGTATTAATTATTATATAGTATATAGTATGTTTATGTGGAAATGCTAACCTGGAGAAAAGTGTGCCACAGTCACATTTGTACTCTCTAGTCCCACAAATCTTGCTATGGGCCTTCCAATCGGATTGAACAGCGTATTTCTTGGAGCACTTGTCACACTTCCACTTCTTCTCGCCATGCTTTCGGCTATAGTGCTTCTTTATCCCTGTCAAGTCCCCCAAGGCTCTTGAGGGGTCATGGTGCACGCAACTCTTCTCAGGGCACACGTACACCTTCTTCCTCACTTGATCTTTGTTCGCTCTCTGTTTCAGCTTCCATGGAAGGTTGTGTCCACGTCTATGCAGCTGCAAATTCTGGTCCCTCTGAAAACCCTTGTTGCAAATTTCACATAAGAAACGGTTGGTAGCCATGAGGGACTTTGGCGAAAGAGCCACCACTTCTGCATCTGGATCTGCTTATATAATATTAATATACAATTCATGTTAGTAATATTATTTTTATATATAATTAAATTAACTAGCAATTAGTTAAATCAAGAAGAATTTTTTTGTTTGTAAAAAATGAGTAAAAGAGATTAGTTAATTAATCACTTGCCTGGTGTTCCGGGTAGACTTCTCCTTCTCTTAGCTGGATTTGAATTAGGGTTAGGATTAGGGTTTGGGCTTGGGCTTGGGGGTTGAACATGAGCATGATGATGAACCAAGGAGGTGGCTCTGATGGTGGAGTTGGGAGGAGGAACAGAAAAGGTTTCTTCAGACATCATTTTTGAAGAGAAGAAAAATTGTGTGTCCTAAACTAGAGCTACCTATGATGGCAAATTTCCAGAAACAATAGTGGTTTTGAGGAAGGTACTGCCAAAACAAATATATATAAAACCAAAAAAGCAGCGTGTTATTAGAAGCTAGCCGCTACCGGTGCTTGTGCTGGGAAAAGAGATTAAGATAATATAATATCTAGGCACATATATTGAAAGAAGACTACATATAGATAGATGGATAATCATTTTCTTCATTCGATTGATTTTCTCAATGTTTGAAACATGGAAAAAGAAAAGGAATATGTGTCTGGGAAGAAATTGAAATTGGTTTAACATGTGAATCGCGCGGAAAGCAAAGTCATAGTTAGGAACGAGAGAGTTAAATGAAGAGAGAAGGGAATAATAGTTTATAAAAAATATCTTTCTCAACAGAATGATAGATAGATCTCTTCCTTTCTCTCCTTATCTAACACGGCTGCTCTGATGAGGGTCAGTCAGCCATAGACTCTGCGGACCACTTTCTCTTTCTCGCTTTATATATACTAACTACTAAGTAGTAGTATAAATCTACCCAATTATGAGAAACAGTTCAAATTGCAATTCTACCAAGTCAACCGAACCACCAATTAAGCTCACACTACAAAAAAAAAATTACTTTTAACATCGTTAGAATAATATTGATTTTATATAAAATCAATATAAATAAAAATGTGGTGACATAATTGTAAATAACATGATTTCATTAATATCTGATTTTTTAAAACTGATGTTAATGAATTTTCGTTAACATTGATTTTCCAAAAAATAATGTTAACAAAGTCACTTTAACATCAATTTTTGGAAAAAATTGACGTTGTGTTATCTTATTTATAATATTTTTTTAGCGTTTTTCGCGCTCATTCTCACTCTCTCTGTCTGCGACGTTTTAGTCTTGCTCTCATTGTCACTCTCACCCTTCACCAGAGCTTTCACTCTCACCCTCACCCTCACAACGATCCTCTCCTTCACAACTCTGACTCACCATCATCACTCGCAAAGGTGCTTCCCTGCATTCTACTACAACATCGTTATTGTTTCGTCTTCTCGATACCTTACGACTTGAAGCTTTATTTGGTTTCGAGGCCTATTCCCTCGCGACTTTCTCCCCAAGTTAGTATCTCCTGAAAATGTGCTTTCTGTTCCTGAAAATGTGACTGAAATGTGCTAGTTGACCTTGATGGTATTGCTTCAACCATGAACATTTTTTCAATATTACAATATTCAACTCTAGTTGACCTTGGCCCTTTATATATAAGAGCCTTCGAATTGAGTATATTCACATATTGCATTGTTCATAATGGTTGGTCACCCTGTTTGAAATTGATAATGGTGCTAAATGTTACTAAACCCTTATGAGGTGAATTTGTGATTCTCTAATGAAGCTTGTGTTCATAAGCTATGGTAGGGTTGTTGTTTTTTATTTTTTTGCTTGATTTGCGGTTATGCACGTGGAAGTTAAAACTATACTTGTGTTTTTAAGCTATGGTAGTGCATCCTTTTGTATATAGTTGTGGTATTGTGGGTTATGTATATGGTAACAGCTTCATGTAGATTATATGAGGTTAATGGTAGTTCTTTGTAAAACTCTTTGGTGGCACAGTTCTGTTTTTGTAATGCTGCATATATGGTGGTTTTATAAAATTTTCATAAAAGTGACAATGCACCTAATACATAAGAGGTCATATGAAGCTCTAGTAGCAATGTAGTTAGTTGTACCAATGGTTACAATTTAGTTGCATTAGTTGGTCTCAATCAATTTAGTTGCATTAGCTGGTCTCAATCAATTAAGATGTATAAATTAGATGATAATCAATCATGCAATCATGTTCTATGGTTGTTGGTTTTCTTTCATACGTGGTATAGTACTTAAAAGATACCACTGCTTTAAGCAAATTTATGGTTCTTAAAATAGGAAAAATGAGCATTTTTTTACCAATCCACACACTCCTTTTCTTTTATCATCGTCTTTGAATTAATCCATAAAATAAGTATTATTAGTATTCTAGTATTTTACTTTTTGCTACAAATAGTTATACTAATTTACTTTTAATTGGCATGGAGCTTTATGAATGGTCCAAAGAAAATGAAAAGATTAGTGTTCTAGTATTAGTGTATGAACAAATTTTTTATACAATTGTATACTGAGCTTATTGAGATGTTATTCTTTTTATATGTTTATTTATGTTTCACCATTTAATAATAGTAACTTTTATATTGTAAATGGAGTTTAGAAATGATGGATGAAGATGAAAAGAATTGGAATGAAATGGTTAAGACAATGATGAAGATTAACATAAAATCATATGAAATATTCAGCACAATTCATATTAAGGATCAGGTTAGAAATTTCAAGATTATTCTCAAATAGACATGACATGATATAACACATCAGTATTACTTATATTAATTTACTATAAATGTAGCCTTATGGTGAAGTGAGTAGGACCTTTGCTATAAGATGGAAGGATCAACTAGAACATACTTGGTATCTGCTAGACAACAATGACAACATCCACTCTATTACATACAACTAAGATTAGGTGAACCCAACTATACTAACTAGATGAACAGAACTCAGAAATTTTTATGGACTCACAGGAAATCATCAAGTGACCATGACCCATTTTGGACTGAGTGTTTTCTTTCTAACCATCTTCAAAAGCAACTCTCATCCAAAAGCTTATCCTAAATGACATTCCTTGTACCACCAAATTCCTAACTCAGACACTTTTAAAGTCCTGTTGAATGAATACAAAGTGACTTACAGCAGTTTGGTGAGTAACTCAACACGATATATAATCAATACAAAAACACCTATGTCTGTCAAATTATAAAATCATATACATATCGAAGATGAACTTAATACTAATTTCAGGATGTGCTGAGTATCATGTACTCATTTATGAAAGGTGCAAGATTCATCCATCTGAATTTGGAAGAGATTACGGAATGCAGGATTGTTTATAATAATTGGAGAAAGTCTGTAAAAATTGGCTATGGATGAAGGACTTTTGCACAATCACAAAATTTGGAAGCTGGAACTCAAATTATACTTGAGTTCTCATATGCAACATCTAACTTTGTTTTATTTTAGATTTATTTTTAATTTAAGTACATTATACTATACTCATATCTATAAATTTTTATTTATAGCTCTTGTGGTATATTTTGTGAAAAATTATGCTTGGAATGTTTTTATTAGAAATCTTTTTATCAAGTTATCATTTTGTGGATAGACAATTTATTATATAAAATATATTGAATATTTTAATTTTATTATATTTAGTTTTCATTTACTTCTTTTTAAGGATGACTTATATTTATTTTTAGAATTTTTACAACTTTGAATAATAAGTTATGCTATGTATAATCATAATTGATAATTAAAAAATAGATAAAATATGAAAAAAATTTAAAACATAACATCGATTTTTTAAAAAATCAATATTGTTATGCAAAAACTCTACGTTACAGTTACCAAATGTGTGTTCATGACATTTATGTTGGGTTAAAATGTTATATATACTACTAAATTTAAGTGTAAAATTATTTTTGAAATGAAAAATTTTAAAAATAAGTTACGTTATTCCAATTAAATGTAATTTTAAAAACATATGTTTGACTGAAATAAAGTTTATAAAGATTGTAATTAAGGCACACTATTAGAATCAAAATTCTTAAATTTGAATTTAAATCAACTTTATAATTAATTTACGGAGTGATAATTGTCCTTCTTATTAGTCAATTAATCTAAAATCTATACTTTTTGTACGCCAAAAATGATCGAATTGTGAAATCAAATATTTAATTTGCGGGTAATTTAACAATGATGCAATATCAGGTGACTCAATAGGTACATACAATAAAATTTGAATTAATCCTAAGTTAACTTAAAAAATGAAAATTATATTTATTATACTGACTCATATTCTATAGGCGAGTCAAATGTTGAGCCACCTATTATGACGTGGATGGGAGGTGCGGGAGGCAAAGTTCCCCGCAAAATGGCATAAGAGTGATATTATAAATTGTACTATTTTATTTTATATATATATACACACTAATGTAACCTTATTTGTCCATCAATAATACAAACAATTGATATGCTATTCAGGACGTAAACATAATAATTTATTGAACCTCGTTAAATCTTATATTTAGGTGAGTGGTTGTGATTACTCTATTCTTTATAATTTCAATTGCTATGGTTAACTCTATGTTAACTACGGAGTATATCAAACATGTTTAATAGGAAGATGAGGTGGAACTTTCAATTCAAAGGGTGATTGTAGAATGATAGAACATCCCTTTATTTTACTACAACCTAGTAGTATTACTTGTGTAACAAATTTTACCCTTGCCAAAAATTGGGACAAGGAAAACGTGAGTTGGGTGGTGAGAGGAGCAAAGTATTTCAAAAAGGGAACTTTACAG
This sequence comes from Glycine soja, assembly GCF_004193775.1. Taxonomy (NCBI): domain Eukaryota; kingdom Viridiplantae; phylum Streptophyta; class Magnoliopsida; order Fabales; family Fabaceae; genus Glycine; species Glycine soja. The sequence continues at coordinate 11,721,963 of NC_041012.1, read as the reverse complement.
CCAGGTATGAAAATGATTATGCCATAATTGTATTAGGACCTTAATCCCACAAAAAAAAGAAGTTAGAGAGAGAAAGAGGGTGGTGCCGTCCGTGAGGCCTCACTGGCTGGGAGTAGGGGCCCACCAAATGACTGTCAGAATGAGAGAGAAAAAACAAGACATGACTGCTACTGCTTCATGTGTCGAGCTAGCAGCCACCGAATCTCTCTCTCTCTTCCCCAACCACAGTGTGACTCACACTCACTCATCACTCAGACTCAGTCTCTATCGTCTGTGCTTCACATTTCTCCAGAAATTCGCCTCCAGTGGGCCATCTCTGATCTCGTCTCCACTCTCTCTCTCTCTCTCTCTCTTTTTTCTTCCAACAGTAATTTAGTTAATTCTCTTGAGAGAAAAATCCTCTGCGCCATTTAATAAATCTTCACCAACAACAGTCCTCCTCAAATTCTCGTACCATAATGATTCCAATGTTGTTACTACTTTTAATGGAACTCGCATACTCATATGCTTGAAATTAATTCATCCAATCATTCAAATTCATTATCCCATACAATAGTAGCACCTATTGAATTTATGCATAGATTCAAAGAAATTATGTCAACCATTGGGTCTATTAATAAAGGTGGATTACGCGTTTGCCTGCCTAACACCCAAATTTTATTTTTATTAAAATGCATATCTAGGTAAAACTTGTTATTTGAATTAATTTAATCACATAAAGTCGTGTTTTTCTTTTATGGCAATAAAAGTGTGAAATGTTTATTAATTTTACTAATAATTAATATTTATAAAAAAATTAATTGACCATTCTTACTGTGATTTCTTTTCTTAATCATATTTTTTATTTATAAGACCTTGAATTTCTATTTTTCTTAAGATATTATTTGGTGAACAAGAAATAAGATGAAGAGGAAATAAATATGTAAGAAATAAATAAAAAATAAGTGTGTTTGATAAAGAAAAAATGAAAGAAGAGAAAATAAATAGTGTGAGACTCAATAATATTTTTGCTCTTTTTCTTACTTATTTTTATTCACTTATTTATTTCCTCCTTGTATTTCTTAAATCAAATACTTTTATTTTTAATTTATTTTTCATATATTTTCATCCAGTGTCTCTATTTTCATTTCACTCTATTGGCCATCACAATCATGTTTAGTATTTTAAATTATTTTTATTAAAATTTAAATCATGCATTTTTTTAATCTCACCCTAAATTGGCATTACATGATATTTTTACAAAATTTGGAAGTATGATTTTATTGTTTTAAAACATAGTATATAATATCATATAATAAAATTCAAAATTGACATTATTATTCATTTTCTTATAAATAATAATTATTAAAAAATTAATAAATTAAAACTCCTAAAAGAATAAAAGTCACAATGAAGATATACTCTAATACTAAATTATTTATTTTTTTAATAAACATTCAATGTTTTTAAAATTCTTAATTTTACTCATTTCATTCTTTTTTAAAAATTTTAATCTTATTTATGTGTTGTTTGTAAAGTTCAATATCATATTAGTTACTCTTTTATCAATTATACTCTTGCTTGTTTTCTTATTTTTAATTAATTTACACATTTATTATAGAGTTGAAAGATAAATGGCTAAAATAGAAAACTTCATAGTTATTTAATTAAAATTGAGATAATTTATTGCATTTCTTAATTTTTACAAAATAACCTTAAAAACATGTAAAAAAGACCAAATCAAGTAATATATATATATATATATATATATATATATATATATATATATATATATATATATATATATTCAAAATAAGGCTTAAATTTACTTTTCATCCATACAATTTTATTGCATATTTGATTTTTACCTTTTTAAAATTTAATAATTTTAATTTACCATTATTTTTTTGAATTTTTTTAATATAAATAATTATTAATGATATCTAAGTGATGATATTATCTTGACATACTTCCTTAAATAGTAACATAATAGTCCATTACACTGATAATTCAAATGATATCAACATATTCTTGTCAGTGTCACACCGACATATGTATCAAATTATCATCTAACATTAATTAGATTTAAGTCTTAAAATAATAAGTAATAAAATAAAATAAAATTGAATTGGTCGCAAGAATGAAAATGTTTTTTTTAAAAAAAAAAAAAAAAACTGGTGCATTGGTGTACTTACTGTGTGAGTCAGACACTGATGCCTCCCCACTAATTGATTGACTGGATAGTCAAATGTGACAATTGGCAATAATCATAGAATACCCTTTTGGACTGAGTTGACTCGGTCCTATGCCCCCGCAAATATCGTACGTGGTCGTCCTTCTATACACATTCAACAAGTTTCATTCCCGACTATGCTTTGGCAGATTTCAAACTAGAATGGTTTCTGTTACTACTTTTGGGGAAGTCTTCACATGCCTCCTCAAGCCTCAATTATGCTCACAGTGCTCTTTCCTCCTAAATTCATTCCTAAATACTCTTTGCTCAAGTTAATAGTTAAAAAGGTCAAAATATGATACCAACAACAACCATTAACAAAATAAATAATCATTTATATCTTTTAATCAAATAATTCAAAATTTAAATCCTGATTTTTAATATGAAATATATTATGTTTAGAAAAAAATACTTATCTTATATGCCCTCAAGTTTTCAATAAATATTAATTATTGTTTTCGGTAAAGATTACTTTATAGTTTGTATTAATATCATCATTAAAAGAAAATTTAAAAACAATTTTAGAAAAAAAAATATGAAGAAAAATCAATTATTTTTCATAAACTAGTTTATAAAAGTTCTCTTCATTTAATTTCTTCAAAATTGATTGTAATTGTTATATAATTTTAATTTATAAAATAAGCTTAATTTAATTTTTCTTTTATTCTTTTTATAAATACTTATTTGCTTTTTGGGTGAAAAAAATGCTTATTTATTTATATCTCACAATGGTTGATTTGAGACTTTATAACTTTGTTGACTTATTTTTTTGACGACAAACGTTATAAATGCAATTAAATGTGCTCAAACTGCTTGGAGAATTTTAGCCAACCATAAAATAATTTAAGTAACTATTCATATTATTTGACATGTATTTAATGTTTTGTGATAAATTTTCAACATTAATTATTGGACCAATTTCCTTTCCGGCCACAGAAATTAATAACAGAACAATTTATATGTAATTTTAAAATATCACTGAAATTAAATGATTTTAAAATTAGTGAAGAAAAAGTGATTTTCCGTTATTAAATTTAGTCACTAATTCTTTGAATTTTAGTGACTTTGTTCAAATAAAAATTAATTTTATACCCTTTTATTGTTATTTTTTATTTTTTGGATTGATAAGTTAATGTTTTTTTTTACATAAAACTTACATATTTTTTTATTTTATTTCTCTTAATATTTTATTCATAGTGAATTAAGGGTATGACTAAATTACTAATCGTTTCTCAAAAATAAATATTAAATTATTGACTGAATATAATTTTGGTCTCTCTATTTAACTTGATTTGTAATTTTCATCCTCCTATTTTATTTAATTTGTAACTTTGAAACTCCTAAAAAAAATATAGACATATGTTCTCTTATTTTTAAAATTTAAAAATTTTAGTTCGACCATCAATTTTAATTTTAGAACTTTGACTGTTAATAAGAAAATATTAATCACTAAAATCTAACAATATTTTCTGATTAATTGTCAACACCTTGAAATCAATAGTCGATCTAAAAAATTTATTTTGAAAAATAGATGATATGTCTTTATTTTTTGTATAGGATGATCAAAATTGTAAATGCAATGAAATAAAAAGATCAAAATTATATTTTAACTTAAATTAATTTGATATTTAATAATATGATTATTTTGGTCTTAAGTCACATTCACAACATCAGTAGTAATCGAGTTTAATCTTTTCTATTTTTCGTTAAATAAAACAAGAAGACGTCCAACCCTTCAGACACTATAATAGCAAATTTAAACACAGGTTAACTCCTTGGCCATTGCCTAATGCCTATATGAATGGTTTGCATTAATTAGCAGGAGATGCCGTAGGATATAGGCACTACCTAATTTTTAAACAATTAACAGACCTTTAAATTCTTACATGCACGTAGGTCTGATTTGAAAGAAAATCATATATATATATATATATATATATATATATATATATATATATATATATACCCATTTGCGTGTTGATAGATAATTTGCGTTCCAATCTTTGACTTAGGTTAAAGCTATGTGCTAAAATCTTCCCACAGAAATTAATGATCTCCCTTGTTTATAATTAAACAAACATATAATTTCAATTCGTGATGATAAATCAAACGTTAAAGCAAGTAATATTGTTGAATATAAACAATGAATAAGCAAGTAGCCCTTAATCTATTAATTTCTTGAAGACGGAGTTCTACTTGGAAAATCAATTCAATAATTTGGAATTTTCTCGTCTAAAGAGATTGGCTATACGCTGCCCCCATTTCCATTGTGTTGCTCTCTTCAATTATATATAAACTAAAGCACCCTTATAGTTATATTCCTTTTCTGCAGTGATATTATTAAATTAGATAAAGACGTCCTCTTTCGAATTTCTCCTGTATAGTCATATGTTCACCACAATCTTTAATTTCTCCCCCTTATTATTTCTTGAAATGGAACCATAAACCACTATAGCTTGATTAGGCTTTTTTGGTAAAACCGATCGAAGGGAAAATGAAAGAAACGAGCTTCTTCAAAACTAATATTTGAGAAAAAGGAGAGATGGAAATTTAACGTAGCTACAATAAACAAGTAATCAAATCCGAATACAGACATAATATATTACCCCTCTAGTTAATATTTGAATAGTCATTAAGATCCCTCTCTAGTCTAGCGTTGCATCTTTTTAAGCAAAAATAAGCTAAATAAGAATATAAAAAATACGGTAACCCATAATAATACATAATCCTGCTTCAGCAATTCTAGATGAGAAGTACATATTACACCTTTTTATTTGGTGAATGAGTACATATTACACCGACCAACAATGTTTAAACATTCAATAGGAGAAAAACTGCCAATTGATTTAAAAACTTTAGTCCGACTTACGTTCTATCTAAATGAGAGAAAATTAACACTAAGATATATGTTTTAATTTAATCAAATTCATATGTTTCTTGTCAGGTACAAATATTATTAATATACAAGAGGTATCTTAACTCTCGCAAATTAATTTGTCCAATAGACCAAGTTTCTATAAAGAAAACATAAATTACGATTAGATTACCATTAATTAAAAGAAAAATAGATAGAGGTGTAACCGGTCCGTCTAACGATCATTTCCGGGAAATTGAAGGTCTTATGACAAGTTTCAAGACTAAGAGGATGAAGCAAACATTACAATGCGTGATTCTAGAAATCAAAGAGAAAGAAGGTCAATATGAATTAAGGATTGCACCTAATTGGGTCACTCGCCTACAAATTGATAAAAATATTTAGAGGCCAACTTGAAGAATCACTTTGAAAAGTCCAATTTACAAGACAAGAAGCATCCATGAGTTGAGTTGATCAATTTTGCCGGAATATTAATATTGGCCTGATTAAATAATAATTAAGTCCAACATGCACGACCTTTCATTGTTATTTTAAAGTCTTTTAATTATTAGATTAGTTATTGGGCTTGAGCCTAAACTAGGGTTATTAGTAGAAGTATAAATAGACTCCTCAAACACTTTTGCCAGAATTTGAAGATTAATGAAATTTGAGAGTTTCTTTATTATGAGAGTTTTTCCTTTATTCTTGGGTTAAGAACTGATAGTTAGTGTTGGTTCTACCAGCAGGTCGCGGTTAGGGTCACGCTCCTTATGATAACTTTGGTTCTACTAGCAAGTCGCAGTTAGGGTCAAGTTTCTTTTTTTTATACCTATTTTCAAGACAATCCTAAGTGTTCTCTTATAAAAATTAGAACACAATTGTTCTAGCTTTTACCCCTAGTCATACCTCATAATCTAATTTTTATCTTGAACTTGTTAGAGATATCTGATACTACCTCCAAAACTCCGTGGGAAGTATTTAATTGTTTCATTAATACTTGATTGAAGTTGACTCTCTTTCATGTTGTGTTGGATTTAGACTTTAGAGGTTGAAAAGAGAGAGGATAATAGAAGAAAAAGGTTTGAATTAAAGTAAAATAACAAAGATATAGATCTTATGTGAAACTCACAAAATTTCTTTGGTTTTTCTTTTTTCTCTAAACCAAATGCAACCTTAAGGAGTATTTAATATGCCTTGCAATTGGATCATTTACAATTACTCTCATGAGCTAATCGCATTATTCCAAGGGCTTCAACCCAATTACACTCATGAGCCTTCAGGTTGGTATTGTATTTTGTGTCGATGCAAATGAGCTCTATGGGTTATGCTTGTATTATCTAATTCGAAACAAATCCTTCTACAAAACAAATCATAGTCAAGAAATACATTATTGAAAACAATTTCAATCCTATGTAAACAAAGAGACCAAATAACCAAAAACCAAATGACTAACCAAAGCTTATTTGCTTTATTTTGTTTTGTTTTATGAATCCAACATGTTGAATAAAATGAAATTTGCATCACGCATGCAAGACTATAGTTAAATCCAACCATTCATAACATTTTATCCATGGTAAGTATGCTAATTTGTAGGAGAAGAATAAGTGAGTCAGTGATTCCTAAATTGTGTTGTTATTAGTTTTCATCTTAAAATCAAATAACATTAAGTGAAATTATCCAATGAATATTTAAGTCTCCATTTGTAATTGAGGAAGGCGATGTGAGACCCTCCTACACCCCGTCCCTCAAATGTTCCTACCAAAACATACAACATATGATGATAGATTATAGGATCTAATATTGTGTTAGTTTTCTTTTTAAAACTAATTGATTTTAAGTGAAATTACTCAACAAATATTTAAAGTACACCTAATAATTGAGTTGGACAACTTTCTCACAGTTAAAAAAGAGAATAAATATTATTATCATTAGTAAGCAATTCTCTTAACTTTGGGGTCATACATTATTGTTTCAAATTTTAGAGGTTCTAAAAATACGAAACAGAAAACACATAATAGCAATTTAAGGATATAACTTTGGTGACCAGCTTGAATTGATAATTTAAAAGGAATCAAGGTAATATAATGAAACTTTGGTGCGAAGATACCTAGTAAAAATATTTAACCATTGGAGGGAATATTGTATTTGGATTGGTATAATGAAACTACACGTATATGTATTTGGTTCTAATATATTTTTTGCAACTTGTAACTTTCCTCTATTATGGTTTTGATAGTTATACTTTTAAAGTTTGATTTTTAGTGTTGTAGCTTTATTTATTTTAAACAATTATATATTATTGGATTGGAATTATATAGGTTTAAAACATGATATAATCTAGCTCCATATCACTCTATAAATCAAGATAAACATTTAAAAAAATCCTTTCTTAGATGGTTAGAAACTTGACTTTTTAAGATGGTTTTTTGGAAAATCATCCTCAAATCATCATTTTTTTTATGTTTTTAAAACAAAAAAAAGTTCTAAGATGATTACTTTGAAAATCGACATAAAATCTCATATTCTACGACGGTTAAAAAATCATCATAAAAAGTGTTGACTTTCTATTATGACAAGTTCAAAACCGATTTGAAACCATTGTGGAATGGATAAAAAAAGTCATCTTTAAAAGCCTTTTTCTAGTGGTGTTTCATTTGCAACCACTCTTTTACACATTTTGTATCTTTCATTGAGACAACTTCCTAACTTTCCCATGTCTCTCCACCATATTTAATCCATTTCTAAATCTTTCCTTCTCATAGCTTCTCAACACATCACCATATATAAATATTAGCGATGAAAAATTCCACTAAAAACAACTAATTAGATTCCACGAATATATACCCACTCAAAGATAAATTTTCATTAAATCTAATATATTTAATAAACTCATATCTGATAATAGAATAGAACATATTTAAACACGATGTTATTATATTTTACATATACTTACTCACAATTTTTTTCATTAAATCTAATATATTTAATAAACTCATATCTCATAATAAAATAGAATATATTTAAACACGATCTTATTATATTTTACATATACTTACTTATTGAAAAATTTTCATTAAATCTAATATATTTAATAAACTCATATCTCATAATAAAATAGAACATATTTAAACATAATGTTATTATATTATACTAGAGAAAAACACTTTATGTTTACTCTAAGTGTTTTAAATAATAAACAAATAAAAGTTAAATACAGTTAATAAAAAAAATAAATAAAAACTAATAATATAAGAATAGTGAAAAGTTAATGTAGACTAGAAGAAAATTTTTAAATTTAAGAGATGATTTAAGGATGAAATTATTCAATGAAATATGGATAATAAATGGAATAACTCTCATTATTTAAAATAATAATTTTTTAAATAAGCGAGTCTGAAAAGGGAAAAGAAATCAGTGATGAACCCCACACAAATCGTATATCCCCCTTCGTTCACTGTCGCCGTTGAAGCTTGGCCGTCGAACAAGCCACCGCCGTCGGAGCTTGGTCCCTATCGCCGTCGCACACTCTCCCCATAAGTGAGTCACTTCTCAGTTCTCACCTCTGTTCCTCAATGTTTGTGTTCTTCCTCATTGAAGGAACCTTATAAAGCTAATATTTATGGCTATATTTTGTGAATGTGAACACTCGTGTTTCAATTTTTTGATTAATCGAGTTCTCACGTCATAAGCATGTCTTGCTCCCTGCAAGAGGGTTACCGTAGATAACAGGATTCAATTTCCAAATGTCCAATTACTTTAATTGTATACATTTATTCAAAATATCTTCATAAGCACGTATAGGAGAGGAAAATGTGAAGGCAAAATGCATTGATATTGATATTCTACACTAGTTAAAATCAACTTATGCACCTAAGCTCTTGGAGGAGTTAACTGAAAAATGTTTCTGTAGAAGTTAAGTGGACAAGTTAATTTTAGCTTATATAAGAAGCTCAATTCGTTTTAACTTCTTAATTTCTGCTGCTACAAGTACTTATGGAGAAGTTTATTTAAACTTGGCCAAAATCCATATTTGTTAAGTTTTTTTTTTCAAAAGACCAATGTTAATGGTTAATTTGTTAATTTTTGTTAGTGGGAGAGATTTGAACCCACGACCTCTCCCTCCCCCATCTCTCTTCAATCACCAAGTCAACCTTATAACTCCCTTGTTAAGGCTTTTGTTATTCTGGTGTTACATATCGAAGGTCTCTTGTCCCATATTAAACGTTTGGGGGACAATTATTTTCCGGGCCTTGGTACATTTTAGCTTTCTTGTTCTGTAGGAATTTGTTTGATCACATGGAGGCATGGAGCTTCCTGCAAGCTTGTCAAAGCTTTGAATTTTGTAGTTATATTAAATGTAGTTAGTTATCATAGTTGGTATGCTTGATGAGTTGATGCAAACTATTTTTTAAATAGCTTATTTTTTGTTCTGTTAATTTGTCTTCTACTGCATGATTCAAAGTTAGATTGCTTGATCAAATGATCCAGTCTTCAATCAAGTTATACAACCATATATTTCTGGTTTAATGCTAAAATCCTATGTGCCACTCACACAATGAGTCGTTACTATCTTGCAGATTAGCACTTTCTATTCCATTCCTAAACACATGGATACTGATGTCATTGGAGATCTTGTTGACAAGCTCAAGGTTATCCAGAATGACGATGTAGAAGATTTTGATGATCACCATTGAAGATGAAAGTGAATATAATAGAGACATGTCGGAGGAAAATACCTTAGCTAATTCCTTGATCTCAAGGAACAGGACTCATGACACAATGAATTCACTTTTGGATAGCTTTGAGGTATAATCTTTTTTTAATTAAGATTATGTTACTTGTTTAAGTATATTATTTGCTAATTATATTGTTTGAGAACAGGGTGATGATGACAAAAAAAGTTGGGCCTCCTTCCATGAATGCATTGCCAAGGTCCCTGAACAAGTGTTGAGGTGATAAAGATTCAGCAAAATTAGAATGCTTAACTATGGTGAATTTCCTTGTGGGCCCTTATGGAGGCAGATTATTTACTAAACCAAATGGGAGAAAATGTTTGACAAATATCTTGCCTTAGGAGAAAAAATTAAAATAAGCAGGAAAATAGTAGAAATATATTTATTGTCATTTGCATCTTATTGGCTTACCTAACATTTGAGACATTCCAGCCATTTGGAACATGCTATGACTATGTTTGACAAAAGTAGATAAGTTAGCTCAAGGCTGAAATGTTAGCTGTTAGCTTAAAACTGTTAAACTATCTTATTGAATTATAAGTGAGAAGATGAAAGCTGGAATTTAGATTATGCATCTTAATTTCCCTCAAAATCAAGTGCATTGTTTTATAATCATATTTTGTACTAGTGTGATAGAAGATTTAATTTGTATAATAGCCAGATTGATGGTTGTATAGATTTTATCAATTTATCAATATATTGTGTTTAATTACAGTTTTGGTGAAACCGTTATTATAGGGGTACCAATGCTAAGCCAATATGGCCTGTTTCAAGTGGTCGGCCATCAAATGCTGATATCCCTAGATATAGTTATTGCACCGGAGTCCAGACCTATGTGTTGTGAATTTTAGGTAGTTATTTTAGATATCAGTGGTTGAAGCTGAAACGTTTGCTTATTTCTTTTGCTTGTTCAAGCAAATATTTGCTTATTTCCTTTATATAGTGAGTTGTTAATGTTGGTGGTGCCAGATTTTGCCACAGCTGCTGTATTACTTCGGAGTTGACAATGAAGTGGGCTCTCTGGATTGGGCTTCAATTGTGGTGTATGCATGTGAAGCTTCTTGTGAGGCAAGTTTGCCTTACAAACATGAATTTGCTTGGATACAAATTTATTCACCTTCCACAACCTTATAGGGAGATGTCTTTTTTTTTTTTAAAAAAAAAAAGATTTGGGTTCAGAAAGTATAAGCTGTTTTTCGTTTGGCTTGGTGGAAGTATGAGGAAAGAATTTCTTTATCTACTTCAACCATCAATTTTGAGGATTGATTGTTGATTATGCAATTTATAAGCTTGTTGAGTCTTTGCTACAATCAATTAGAATGTATGATTTGCATTGAAAAAGAATGATAATGGGCTTAGGCCCCTTTTAATAAAAAAAAAGAATGATAATTATTTTGCAAAATTTAATGAAATACTAACCATTAACATTTGTTGATAAAAAAAATCATTGTTTGAATTAAAATAGAAAAGGGAGTGTCACAGATTTTGGCGTGGACTTGAACATTTTCTTCTTGACTTGTAAGACTCTTTCACTGTCCCTACAATAATGCTTACCAGTCCAGGTTACACTGTCCCTTCCTTTCCCTGCATTCAGAAACCATTATCACAAACACGTTTAATAAATTCAACCTTGATACACTATTTTATACTCTTTTTTTTTGTTAAGTAATATTTTATACTGTTAATTCATTAAATTATACTTTAGATATAACTCGGGCTAAATTGAACAAAAATAAGTATATTACAAGGACTAAAATATTATAAGGACTAAATTGAAAAAAGAGTAATGACCAAAACAAAAATAAATAAATTACGAGAACCATTTAGATTTTTTTTTTACAAGCACCAAAATTAAAGGGCGGTATATTATAGAGATAAAAATACATAGATAAACCTTGGAATCTCCAACATTGTTTCTAGACCTTTCTCAAGGGCCTTGTAAACAAATGTAACAGTTCCAGGCCTACAAGAGTGGCAAAGCTATTGCAGCTCGTTTATTGTTTTTTAGTCAGTTGTAGTTATGACAATTTATATTAGCCAGATAATTTATACTTGTAGTTAATATCACACAGAGGATAAAATTCATTCTTTCTTATTATTTTCAATATGATACCTGCAGATATTATATTTTAGGGATCATGTGCTTAAACGATTACTTCCGTTTGTGCGTTCAATTACGCACTGAGATAACAAGATAGCCAATTATATGGATTGGGCCTCAAGCTCAATCCAAACTAAATGTCAACAGTTTTTTTTTTTATAATTATCAACAAACATATATAATGCTACTTAATTTATGCAACTAACATGAACTTGTAACAAAATAGCTCAGTTATTGTTGTTATTACTTATTATTAGGATGCATGAATCCTAGTTATCAAAACTCAAAAGAAACACAACCGTCTTTTTTTTTTTTTTTAAGTAGAAACACAACTCTCTCCTTACTAGAGAATAACTACATTTGCATCTTTACTCCATTCCCAATCACCACTATCACTCAAAACTGAGAAGAGGAAAACTCTAAATCCCCGATCCTAACATGAAGTAGTAGCGGAAATTAAGTGTAAGGATTCGAGCGTTGGTTCTTCTCTGCTTCAAGTTCCAATCCAAGCCAAGATCATCAGCAACCAAAATAACTTCGGGAAGAATAAAAGTAGGCCTAAAACTAGCTTTCGTTTGCTAAGAAAATCTTTTACTGACAGGTCATGACACTGTGCAAAGTTTCATGAATAACGGGTCCTTTGGCAAAAAAGAAAGCAATTTATCTATCCAATAGAAACATGAGGTCTTTCAGGATAACTTTTGGACTGTTGTTTTGGACATTCAACATTTTTGTTAGAAACAACCAACAACGCACGTGAAAGAATTAAAATGTCTTTCACATTTTCTTTAAATATGGATCACCTTTTCTTTAAATATGGATCAGCAATCCGTATGACTTATACGAATATAACTCAAAACTCGTGACAAAGCCTTTTGATCTTGTACGTATAATATTAAAGAAAATTATATAGATGAATGGCACCAGCAGGTAATTTGCAAGGCTGTGCACTAAAACGAAAATTCATGACTGTTAAAATGTTATGCATTAATGTCAGTTACACTCACTCTGAAAAGAAAAATCTAACGGGTATGGTAATCTCATTATAATTTAACAGGAAGCTCAACATTGAGAACAAAATCAGGCCATGATATACTCAATGACAACTCACCATCAACTTTCAAGAGTTAAAAGAATTTTCCTTTAAGGAAAGGTCCATCCAATGATAAACGTGGCTATATCTATAGAAGACAGTCCCAATCCCTCTCTTCAAAGGTCAATATCGCGGATTAGAAATATACTACATCTTAACAAGTACCTGGAAAGTGATATAATTTGCAAGGTGTGAATATAAGCTTATACCTCATTTTTCTTTTTTCTTTTTTTTACCTGTAGCAATCGAATCGAAGACAAGTAGAGGAAATTTATAACAATTCATGCACTTTGTTCAACCAATTGAACTAGATGCTATTGGTATCTCATTTTCCTTATATACAGACATATACAATAGTTATTGCTAATTTAGCTGCTAACTTGTTTATTATTTGTAAATTCAATTTCGTAACAACATTGATGTATTCAGGATGAGCCTTTTCAACAACCTTTCCAAAGCAACATATAAATCCTTATTATCAAGAACTTAATAGCATCAAATATAGTAAAACCATTACAATTCAATTGCATCATTACTTTATAATAAATGCGGCAGCTCATAAACTAATAAAACGTGATTAACAGAAACGAACGCAATGTGATAATAGAAATTGCTGAAATGCAGCCGTTGTTTGTATAGGAAATTTAAGCAAAAAAAAAGTGTAATAATAGAATGAATGAATGCAGAGATCAATTTTCAAGGAAAGGCCAAATGCGACTTCCTTCAAGAGCAAGAAGAAGATCCAATCATTTCACAGCTAGAGAAACAGGAAGCCTAATCAAGCCCTAGGAAAATTTACAAAATCAAAAAAATAAAGAAGCGTAAATTAGAAACAAAAACGCAGGTTTCGAATACCGGATTTCGTGATCCAGATCAGATCCATGATCGCGAAGAGGAATCAAACGGTGGCGCCGGAGGAACGATAGCGGTAGAGCTTGCCGAAGACGTGGAGCGCGGTGACGAAGCCGATGAAGCAGAGGCTCATGACGAGCACCACCGTGGGGGAGATCTTGAGGCCTGGAGCGTCGTCAGTATAGAACCGCAGCATGTTGCTTCCTCCGGCGCCGGAGCCTCCACTGACGGAGGCGGAGCTTGTTCCTCCGCCGAGGCGACGACGGCGCATGCCGGCGGTGGCGGCAGCGGTGCCGCGAGGAGCCATCACGCCCGGTCGCGTGGTGGCATGGGACGCTGTGGATTGAGATTGGGAGGCGCCTCTCGCCATGTCGAAGATCACGAGGGAAAAGGGGGTGTCGTCGGAGAAAGAAACAGTGTTGGGAGTATGGGATCAATAGAGGCACAGAATTATTTATGTTGCCAAAAGTTATGTTTATTTAATATCATTTGCTTGACTTATCCACTTGTTTAATTTAATGTATTTATGGTAATAAGATAAGATGAGATTAATTTATTTAAGGATTAGAAATTATAAATTGATTCTGTTCTTGTACGGTGGTGCATGGAGTTTGTAATAATAGGACTTGGACTTGTTAAAAAGAAATGAAAAAAAAAAAAAAGGTGAAGAATAAGGATCTGCATCGTGATTGTTGTACTTGTTAAAAGGAAATTGATACTCTTTAGTGGATCAACACATGGGTTGGGTAAGATTTGATCGGAGGAAAAATAAATATCAGATTAATTAACATATTTTAAATTGGTTCTAGCTGGTTTTACAAATCATTTTTTAGTAATTTAACCAGACCTAGTGTGATCAAATTTTGATTTAGTCTATGTTGGATTATTGGATTGGTATGTCTTTCTATATACTAACTTCATAAACAAATTAGGATTTGAAAAATTAGATAAAAAGAAGAAAAAATGAAAACAAATTAATATGAAGCCAATTTCACTTCTTGAGAACAACATCAGCTACTCACATATCATTTGGTGATTGGTAAAAAAAAAAAAGTGTAGGACTAATTCATTGTTTCTAACCTTTAAAAAAAAGTCGGAAGCAGATTTTTTTTTTAATTTTAGGGAATGATATAAAAAAAATGCATCCCGTTTTTTTTTATCATTATTATGATATTCCATATTTCATATTCCAATTCAATTGGATACCAGAAAAAAAAAATCGGGATTGAACCGAAACGCCCAATAATATTATTATTAGACCCTTGATATTTCAAATTTAAATTGGACCTTAATTAATTTAACTTAAGGTGGATGAGTTCATTTAAGCGTTTAGTATTAGATTTATATCTTCTAAAAAAAAATTTAGATTTATATACTTGTATTATAATCTATCGTAAAGCAAATCGAAAGTTGTCAAATTTGTTTAGATAACACTAATCCAAATTGGATAAAACCAACCTAATTTATTTTAGTCTTGGGGTTAAAATTATTGAGTTTATGAATGATTCTTGCATCTTCAAGTAATAATAGGTGTATAAGATATTTATGTTAATGTTAATCAAAACTAGGATTTTTTTTTTTTATTGAATAGAGGGCCAAAGTCCAACTACACTAACAAACTATGAGTAGGATAAGTCTATCCATCCACAATAGGTGGTGGCATTCCATAGCACACGGGGTTGGTATAACATATGGATTGCTATGGGGAAGTTATGCACCAAGAAAACCTAAAGGAAAGAAGATTGTTTTTAGGGAATTAGCTAGTATTGGTTGCTATAGGAATTGTTATTGATCCCAGTCAACTTTTAAAATACAAGAAAGATATTATTTTAAATCTCAGTTCAAATTCACCATACTCTCTCCTTGTAAAGTCTAAATAAATATAGAATAAAAACGTGATTCTTCATACAAAATCTGAAACAGAATAATATTAGAATATTTTTTTAAAAAAATTCAACCACTTGATAAGGATCAATAATAATGAAGTTAGGACCAACAACAACTCTCTTCTTTTTAATCCCTTCTCCTTTAATAGGTGCAAGACAATAGTTATTAATCATATTTGATTAAATAGGTATTATTATTTTTTGACTTATTATGCTTCCTATTTATGTGATCGAAATTTTTTTTTATTATAACATCATGAGTATGCTTTATGAGAAATAATTTCACTCAAGTCAAATAAAATATTATTATAAATGGTATTAAAACTTTTAATATAAATAGTTAAAGTTTATACTAAAACTCTATCTCAATATCACTTATTAAATTGAAACAATTGATTAATGCGCTTTTAGTGAATTGGGATCCAAAGTCTTACTTTGAAATATTTTTATTATTTTTCTTGGTAATTTTAAAATAAAATAAAAAGGATTAGTTAGTGACTACAGTTGGGGTTGGCTAATGGCTACAATCTCTTTTTTCATTTTACACCCCCAACTCTTTTTGGTTTTTTCGATATTACTGTACTAAATTACCCCTCTCTTCGCACTCCTTCCCATGACTTTCAAAAAACCTTCCCCTTCCCTCCCTTGCTCATTCTTCTTTACTTTTTTTTTCTTTTGTGTCACCACTCATAAATTCCAAGGAAACTAATTTCCATTGTGTGTCTTAGTGTCCAGTGAGTTGAAATAAACAATGTTCCAAAACAGAATAAGAATATAGAGCACTAGCAAATTTGGCAGCTAAAATAGCCTGGATCAAGTCTTTGTTGCAAGAAGTAAAAGCTACTTTAATCTCCAATTCTTCATTGTGATAAGTGGAAATTCATTAATTAGCCTCAAATCTTGTAATATTGCACACCAGAACCAAACAAATTGAAGTGAACATATATACCTTGCGTGCAAGATCAAGTGTTCCGAGGTCAAATAATCATAGCATATCTGCCTTCTGCAAACCAAGCAGTAGACGGTTGACAAAAGCTTTCTCCCACTCATCTCATTTTTACTCGATCTGTCTGATGATACAACCAGATCACTCATTTGAGGTGGTTGTTAAAAGATATAAGATGTTACATCCCGTTCTATAACTTTTTTTTGTGTGGAGTAACAATATTTTAATCCAAAACCATATACACTACTTAAATTCTGAAATACTACATTTGACTTTAGTGGGTGTCATAATTTCAAATTAATTTAAACCATTTACATGTACAACAATAATAAAAAAATCAAGCCTTAATGTAATTTTCGTTATGTGATTTTAATTTTTGTTTTTTAATTGAGATATTTTGTTTTCTACTTTTAAAAAATTCTTAATTTTAGTATTCTTATTTTTTAATTTAAACATTTTGTTTCCTATTTTTTAAAAATATTTTATTTTAGTTTCCTTAATCAATTTCAAACTTGTTGATTGTATTTTTTTTTTTTAAAAAAAGTAATAAATAAAGCTTATTAGCAATTAAATAATTTTAAAAAACATTTATTATGTGTATAATAAATAAATAGTTGTTCGTAAATATTTATAGAATACATAGATCAATATTTGACATTAAACATAAGGACTACAATTACAAATTATTTAAAAATGAGAGACAAAATATCTCAATTAAAAAATAAAAGAATAAAATTACAATTTTTTTAAAAGTAAAAGATCAAACATTTTAATGAAAAAACTAAAAACATATATTTAAAAAATAAAAAGACAAAAATTACATTTCAAACATAACATAATTCTCATTCAATCTATCTCTTAATAAATTACTATCTCACAACAGCATAGCGAAACTCAACTACTCAAGTACTCCACTCTCGAGTTTCAATACATTAGAAAAAAAGAAAGAAAAAAAAACCACTTGTCTGGAATTTCAGATGACAATAATTTACAATGCGTCATGCATATATATTTTTTTACATACCATATATGCCAACTATTGATAGGCAAGTAAATGTTACAACGAAAAAGAAAAAAGATCAACTTATATTGCTTCATGAATATAATAATCAATTTAACATAATAATAATAATAATAATCCATTAATTACACAAATGAAACACCATAAATAAATTCAATAAGATTAATGCTTTGCCTGATCGAGAAGCATAGCTTGAGATCATCCCATGCATCCTTGTCCTAAGATATTTTGATTTTGTTTTTTGGTCACTGATTTTATATATTTACGTATTACCACTACTACTGGTAGGTCTTTTATCAAACGAAAACTCCTTGCTGTGCACCACGACAATCTCATGGTGTGTGGTGGCGTTATTATCATTGGCGGAGTCATTGGTTGTTGCTGTTGTTTGTGGTGGCAATTGGTGGAGCGAATAGGAAGGAGAAGGAGAATCCATATTATTATCGTCGAAGTTTGACCTTCGCGGAGACGCGGGGAAGCTGTCGATTTCGGAGCGGTAGTATCGCAAGAGGTGCACCGGGGACAGGTGGTGACTTGGGGTTGTGGGCCTGCTCGACGTCGGAGTCCCCGACAACGACAGCGGCCCCACACGGTTCTGTCTTATGTGCTTCTTCGCTGTCTGGTGCCAATTCCGCAACGCTACCGCTACTCTATCGTTGAATATCGTTGGCTTCATTGTTGAACCCATCTGTTACCATCACAAAATCACAATCAGTTTGTTACATATCATTCATTGTTGTAGCCTTCTATTGCTATCTCGCGTAGGTTTGGATTGGATGAAAGATGCATGAATGCCATTTTAGTAATAGCCGCAGCTATAAGATTGACTTTGAGCATTAAAAAAAAAAGTAAAATATAATGAGTTTGCATTTCTCTTATTAATATAAATGTGTACCTGTGTCACTAGAGCGTAGAGAGGAAGAGTAACGTAGCTGCAGAGGATTTGAATAAGGACCCTGACAAAGTCATGCATAAAGATTAAGCTAATTGACATTTTAATTAATATAGGTAGGTAGGTAGGTAAAGATCGATGCATACAATATACATATGATTTGAGAAATTGAGTTTAGATGAAGTGTAATGAAACTCACGTACCCCATTGTGATTCTGATCACCACGTCCTCCGTGTGCGAATGGAAACAGGATTTAATCCCAAATTGAAGCTGCGATTTAAAATATATAAATAAATAAATCAAACAAAGCTTCATAATATCGGACAAAAGCTATACTTCAGCAAGAGAAACCCCCTCCCAAAACATGAATGCGTACAATACCAACATTTAGTAAGACAATAAATGCATTAATAAATCTTAATCGTATTTTAATGTAAGCTCATGAAGTTAATTTCAATTATAAGTGAAAAGAAAAATTATTTTGGATGACTTACCGCAGACCATGCGAAGAAAGCCAGCTGAAAAGCATTCTGTTATGAAAAAACAGACAAAAAAAGCAGGGAGACTTCAATTAATCATCACCATGGTGAAGGGACAATAATAAGAAAAGGTGAACTCACAAAAAAAACATTATAAATTATTCTAATAAAAACAAATAAATTTATTAACTATTTTTCTGAAATAACCTTGAACAACTTTTGTCTTAGATATACGTTATTCAAAAATGTCATATTACTCCGATATATTTTTTACTCATTTAATTCTTATAATAGCGTGATGTGGGATTATATTAATATTTGAGCAAATTACATTAGCAACCCCTCAAGTTTGGAGATATTACGGGTATATTTCCTCTCTTAAAATACATTTCTTTTTGCATTCCTCCACCGTATGAGTTTGCTTGGGTTAAAAGTAAATTTTTCCATGGTGGTATTCGGTTGTATTGGCTTCAATGATTGTGTTTGGCTAGTGGTTTGAGTTGATTGGTGTTGGTTTGGTTGTGATTCGACTTGAATTGTTGTTGGAGTAATTACTAACAAATGCATAATCGAACAAGGGTATGAAAAAATCGATTTGACTAATAGGAATCAAACAAAAACCAACAAAAACATGAATAACCCCTAAAATATATGATTTAAACTATTGATGAGGAGAAAACATGGATAATTTTATCATAAAAATTCTTTTAAAGAACCGTATGATTAACATGTAATTATTCTAGATAAACAGAATTAATACCGTTGCTAAAGAAGGAATACTAGTATAACTGAAATTCCATATCAATAAGTATTTGTGCATGAATCAAATAGAGAAGAAATACACGTATAATATGTCCAAACTTAAAAAAATATTTGTATATTTTACTCTTTATATTTTTATGCTATGTACTCCTTTTTTTATTCAAACTTGGTTTTCCAAACTTGGACACACCTTGTGACAAATTTGGCTTCTTTTAATGAATTTGTTCACTTTCTTTTGCAGTCAAAAAAAGTTTGGCATCTTTTAAAGAATTTCACTTCCCTTTAAAAGAAAATTGTTATTAATAGCTGAAAGCAACATAAGTTCTACCTGAAAGAGCACAAAATTGATAAGGTAAAGAATAAGGCCAGGTCGGTTAAACCAGAACAAATGATCCCCTGGCTGAACCAAGGGCACACCCTTGAGGACCTCTCCTCTTTGTTGAATTCTTAGACCCATCTCGGTTATGATCACTTGAAGCTTGGTTCCCACTAACAAGATTATCTACATTTTATGAACATTATAAGATTAAATTAGATGGATATCATTATCGGTCACTTGGACCAAATTAATTTAAAGTGGGGATTGCATGTGCTCACAATCAAAGGAATGAATGGCAGCCACAGATAAGAGTACCACCCTGTCCATGCATAATTGAGACACATCATAGTAAGTATATAAATTAAAAAGGGTCCTTAACCAAAAAAAAAAAAAGGAAGAAAAAATAATGAGTCAAATACGTCGGCAACACATTAGAAAGACGTAGTTGCTTACCATGAGTGTTTAAGAGCAGAAACAGCACTGCGAAGAACCAGAATGGAGGACTGGAAAATTAAAGACAAAGAACAGCAGTCAAATCATAATACAGACGTGTAAATCAAAATATTGTTTTCTAAATAGAAATGAATTTATTAATTTTTTTAGGAATATATCTAAAATTTTAAAAATATAAAATACATTCAATTATTTCTTCATTTGAAAAATATAAAGATTTATAAGAAGATATTATTATGTTTTCTCTAGATTTATTGATGCTTTAACCTTTTTTTCTTCTAAAGCTATTAACTTTCTATAAATTCGAATTCTCATTAATGATTTTTCATTTATATCTATATTTAAAAATTATTAAAACTTAAATAAGAATTATTAGTTATTATTTAATTATATTTCCTAATTCTTATAACAAATTTTAAATATCAATGCAAATATAATGGGACAAGGAAAAAAATGTTAAATATAGATATTCCAATTAAAATATAACAACGTTTTATATCTATTAAATCCTTCTTAATTTTTCAAAATTAATCTTAAACATCAATAAAAATAAAACGAAAGTAATAAAATTATTCAATTGGGAAATACAAAATAACAAGAGACCTAGTGCACAAAACCTGATTCCAACTACGACTTTGAAATCCTCGTCCAGTGATCGTTTTATATATTTCCGAAAATCAAACTTCGAGTGACTTTGAGGAGCCAAATGTGCCTGACATGACATCAACGTAAAATTCCAAGTCATTTGGAGTATTGCACACGGAAAATGTAGTACTCCTAGGCATGCAAAGTTTCGAGGGTAAGTAAATAAATTCTTTTTTCACTTCAAAAATTTTGTAATTAATTCACAAAATTTAAAAATATTTAACTAAAAATTAGAATTATGGTTTAAAACTGTACTGTTGAAATGAATATTTCAAATATTTTGTCTAGTCTAAGAAGGAGACATTTACCATGATAAATCCATGTCTTAAGGTCAAGTAATCCACTTTAGGAACTGACCGCACAAATTGCCTAAAGAAACAAACCTGCACTCAGGCGTAAGAGAATGATACCACTTAGCTCAGCAAATTGGTAATTAACAAGAATCAATAATAGACAAATTAGGCAGCTACTTTGAATAAGTATATATCTAGAAATTCTTGTGTATTTCTTAGAACAGGAGTTAAAAAAAGAAAGATCTATTTTCTCTGGTAATTAATTAAGAAATTAAATATATATATATATATATATATATATATATATATATATATATATATATATATATATATGTCAAGAGAAACTACTGGTAGCTGTTTACTGGAACTTCCAAACACCATTGTCAAGAGGCCATGTGGTCCTAAGGCAAGAATATTCACAAAAGAAAGGTTCATCAATTCAACAAGGACCACTCTGAAGTCTCTTCCTTATGTGAATGAGTGGTATTGCGGCCTCTCTAGATTTTTCTTTTAAATTTTTTTCTGCATTAGAACGTTATTTTTCAATTTTCATATACGGCCGGTCTAAGAATGTGAAAAAATAACGTGTTTTGTTTGAGTAAAATCATCTTTGTAACTAACTTTTATATATGAATGCTTTCATTGGAATAGTCTTCTAAAATCCATGTTTCCAGATGTATGCAGAAAAATAATGCCATGTAATATGAAAATGTAGTAGTCATTCACATTAATTAGTTTACTATTGTTAGTCATTTTAGTCTCTACTTTTTTAAAATCTTCATTTAATTCCATCTTTATAAAAATTCATTTAATTACTTTAATGTCATTAAAAAAATGAAGTGATTTTTAAAAATAAAAAAAAACTACAATAAAATGCTTTCTAAAAAGTCAGAGTTCATAAATAAGTTTAGGGGAAAAAATTAAAATATATTAAATGAGTGGGGCTTAAAATGCATGTGGCTTAAGTTATCTAAATAAATAAATAAAATGAATTTGGCTTACAATCCACATGAGGACAGGATTTTTGGTCCAGAAACTCAAATGTCTTCTTCCAAAAGATGTCTCCCTCGCAAATCTGAATCTCTCAGGATCTGTGATATCCACATAATTCGGACACTAAATTAAATAAGTTACGTAACATATATGTATATGAAACTGTCATAGTTAAGTTATGCCTAGAGTATAAATAATTATTTAAATTTAATTATATGCAGATTTGTAACCTAATATTCCATTCATATACGAAATATAAAATTATGTGCATATACATATATACCATATTCTGTGCTGTATGTGTATATTTTTATTCATGCAGAAACTAACCGTGTGAAAATTGGTATTCTGGTGTCTTGGTTTCCTCTTCCCATCGCTTCCACCTTTTCATCTATTGAGTGATTACAATTCAACCAATTAAATAGTAACTCGGAGATATATGGAGAGGGAAGCTAATTAATTATATTTTGGTAAAAGAAAATCAAATTATGTCTTTAATTACCTTTGCTCTGCCCAGAGCCATAGTGAGAATGCAGTAAAGGACATGAAAAACAGCCAGCACGAAGATAAATATATGGAGTTGATGAATGCCATCCGATGACACAAACGGGACTTTACCCTGCACATTTAGTGTGCATGTAATAAAAGAAAAACATCATTACAGAATAAAAAATATCATATATTTCAACTGGCAAAAAGATATTAGTTGTTAAACCTTGCTCTTGTAATAAAATCTTTGTTTTAAATTCATTAGTAGTAATGTTGTAGATTTGTGCTAATCGTATTATACATTAATAATATACACCAAATTTTTATATTAATAAAATTATCTATTACTAATTATATACTTATTTGTTAATTAATATTCAAATTTTGTAAGTACTTTTTTTAAGAAAAAAGGGAAATTGGGTTAAACTAGTAAAAGCAAAAATTTAATACCTATATTAATAGATCAATTTTTATTAATTAAACAAAAGTTATAATAAAGTGAAAACAGGCCAATTGCCAATTGACTAGTAATTACGGTTTTTGTCTGTTGGGACATGCCATTCTTCTTATGGGCCCTGGTTAATAGGTTTTATGGTGATAACACTATTAAAAAATGTGATTCAACATTGTTGAATTAAGTTGGTTATAAAAAATCATGTAATAAAGATTGCGATGGCATTTTTCAAATTAATATCAACCTTTTATAAAGCTTAACGACAGTTCTTATAAAATTGCCTTTGTTAGAAATGTTACCAAAAGCGATTTTTAAGAAACTGTCTTTGTTTGTAAGCTTATTACTACCGTTTTTTTTAATGACCTTTGTCTCATTTATAATTATTTTATTTCATGCTTTTCAGAACTCATACTGTCTTTCCATCTCCCCTCTCCCTTCACACAAGCATGTCGTTGAATCATAAGTGAATCATAACAATAAAATATATTTTATTTTATTGCATATGCGCGTATGTTCTTAATCACTTTCATTTCCTTTTTCTTTTAATTAATTTCTCTTTCCGTGCAAGTATAGGCATCCACAGAAACTTCAAGTTTTCAACTCTTATTAATGTTCTAGTCTTTTTCTAAATAAAATGGTCAGTAGATATGACGAAAACAAAATAAGACAAAGTAAAAAAAAAAAAAAAGGGACGTGTATGTGAAATATTCAGATTGCGACTGCATAACATGGTAGTATTAATTTTCTAATATCCTATACTATAGAGACCCCTGCAGAAAGGAAAAATTCCTATACATGAAGCCTAATTGGCTTATATATGTCATATGTGGTGGAGCTGAAAGCCTAATGCTGTTTTCAGTATTTGATTCCATATTAATTTCCATTAGGTTTAACATTTTGTCCTTCCTATACAAAAAGGCTTTTCACACACTGTGCCCCCACAAGAAATTAGTACCTTTGACAAAGTGGCACAACCATAGAAGAAATACGCAGTCATGTAATACGTATCACTGTAGTATATTTTAATGTAGAAACGACTTTTTTCTAAAACAATTAAGGAACCTTGACATAATTTGATTGACATTAACTGTTTTTAATTGTATTCGGTGTTATTATCAATCTTTTTAATTAAAAATTGACGCGCTATTAATTATTTTATATTTTAAAAATGTAAATTAAATATTCTTATCGTTACTTTTGTTAAGCATATTTTTCACTTCGCTGACAAAAAAAATATTTATTAATTATTTATCATTTTTTAATTAAATTTTATTTAATAGAAATTGAATTATTGATAATATAGACATTAGAAGTCTATAAATAAATAATCTTATAAATTTAAAAAACTAATGTATATTATCATTATATCATACTATTAATATATAGTATGACTTTTGCATCAGTGTAGATTTAATGCCTATACTAACCATTTAATTTTCGTTTTAGAAAAGTGTATACGCTTTTTCTTGTAGTGATTTGGAAAAATAGAAAAATAGAAAAATAAACGCATACAATACAGTATATCCCACTCAATCATAAGACTCAACCAACTAGTATATATCGCACTCAATCTATATATTAAACTTTCGTCAGCATGTGCATGTCTAATAAAAGCGGAGTGCAACTAACACAATAGTATATTTTTTAACATATTAAAATTATAAAATTATGAGTGTAAATTAAAAAAGAAAGAATGAGATAGTATGGTTATTAAGATTTTTGGCAGCGATGTAACTATAGTAATTAAATCATAGTTACTGCAGAAACGTGTAAACTAAATGGAAAATGAAGAAAAATATGGTAGAAATTGCATATGGTGTGTGAGAACAAGAATAGTAACCCGAAGTAATTTAAAGAAATCTAACTCAATTATTATAAATTCTGGATAATTTCGTTTGGATAAAAGATAATAAAAAAAAAAAGAATAATAATAGAATGACACCAACCTCACGACACTTGTCGGTTCCTCCTCCCGCCAAAACACGTCGTGGATTTACGTCGTCTGAACCATAGAACGCCGCCAATAATCTGCGGCTATTGGTTCCGTTTACGTTTTCTGATTCTTCAGTATCTGACTCGTGGATGCTGCTACTATCGTCGCAGGGGTGCCATGTCCCTGCAACTTTTTCTGAAATGCATATTCTTGATATTGGACCTTGTCCTACCGTTAGAAGCAACGATATGAACCCCAATAACATAAGCTCTACAACAATTAACCCACCAATTAATTATTAACCACACAGTTTAATTTTCCTATACTAATCATTAATTAATTACGGTAGATGGACACGAACCTGATTTGATCTTTTCAAGTGATTCGTACAGAGCTGTTTTGTGCTTCTTCTTCAACCACTGCTCGCATGCACATATTATTATTAATCAAAATTATGTGTATATTAATACTATAATATATATTTCCTTCTTAATTCGTAGTTCACAAATTAACATATATATGTGGAAAAAATTTGTTTGAACAACTTATTTTAGACAACTTTAACATTGAGGACATTTACAGAGTACATATGGAATTAAAATACGGTGTTGATGTTTAAAAATTGTTGTACAAATTAATAAGAGAGGTGCATATGTAAAAAAAAAATATAATATATATATATACCTTTCCTATGAGATGGATGATGTGCTCGATGATTATAGAGATTAAGATCAAAACAAAACAAACAGCGGAGACAGCCCATGTAGGCGTTTCCTCCAAGTTTCTTCCTCCGCTTCCTCCTGCCATGGATTATATTATTCCTTCTTAATTTGGCAACTTAAAATAATATTGGGTTTATGGTTTCAATCGTTCGTAATAAATAGATGAACGATCGATGAAGGGTATAAAGAGGTTGAGGAAAAAGCTATGCAAAAAATTGTTGAAGAGATAAGTGTTTGAGATATACGAGAGAGGGTGGAGGAGGAGTTATAAAGCCGATACTTCTATGTTCAACTTCTATTAATAATTGAAGTACGGTTTCGGGCAAGCAAGGGCGCTTTATATATAGCTTATTACACTTTGTAAAAACTTTTGAGAGGAAGAAGAGAATTTATTTATAAGCACATTCTACTTCTCTTTTTGTCTTAAAAATAACTTGAAAGGGTCTTACTCTTGACTTTGACGTATAAAATGGAAGAGAGGGAGAAAGCCGTGAAAGATGATCGTCTTTGTGCTTTTTGTTTCCTTCAATCTCCATTTTCTTACTGTATCTTTTATAAAATTGTGTTTAAATTCTGATTATTTATATTATATGTGAGTATATTCTCACTATAAATTAGAATAATGTAATGTTTTGTTTTTGTAATTAGTTGTTCAAGTGATTTAATTAAATTATAAGAATAATTAAATTTATATTTGAGTATTTAAATTAATTAATGATTGATTTGATGGTATTTTGCTTATATTTGTATGTGTTTAGTGAGTTTTTGGTGAGTTTGGACCTAGAGAAAAATGGGCTTGTGATAATTAGTGAAAGAGGTGTGAGTTTAGCAAATACTTAGGTATAGGAAGGAAAAATCCTTTCAGCCTTATATCTCCCTAAAAACTCTAATTTGTGTTGAAACTCTCTTTCTCAACATACTTATTTTCACAATTCTCTCTTTTCCAAGAAATCACCATAAGAAAACTTTGAACTTTGGTGTTGTAAAAAAAAAATCATTTATCCTCCCTTTAGGGGTTGTTGACAAGCCCTAAGTGAGATAATCTCTCATTCTTCCTCCCTTTGAATTTATTTTCGTTTTCCCTAGAGCAACCATGAACTTTCATGGAAAAGCTTGATTTTAAGGGGTTTTGATTTTGTTTTTGGTTGGCTTTGGGGTTGATGTTGGTATAATATGGTTGTTGTGGGATTGAAGGAAAGTTCCTCACTTGGACTCAAAGCTCACTTTTTTTTTTCTTCTTCAAAGAGTCATCATCTTGGGTTTGATAGGTAAGAGAACCTTCATCATTTTATATGCTTAGGTTACGGTGAATTGGTTTCAAAGTTGCTGGAAAATTAATCATGTTGTTAAAAATGGAAGTTTGAGCATTTGAGGTTTTGAGTTTTAAAATTTGGATTGTTGTTTATTTGATGAATATTGATTAAAAGTTCTTATTTGTGAAGTGTTTTGATATTGTTTATGTATTTGGAATTGATGAGAAATAGTTTGAATTTGTTTTGGGATGATTTGGAAGTCATGAGAGGTAATTCTACAGAAATTTTAAAATTCTACAGAATTTGCCTCAAGTGACTATTTTTGTGTCTAGTAACCATTTTCGTGTACAGTGACCATTTTTGCGTCCAGTGTCCAGTATCGCATCCAATGATCATTTTCACATCCAACGTTTAGTGACCATTTTGAGTCTAGTGACTGTTTTGAGTCCAATGACCAGTTTTGAGTTCAGTGGTTAATTTTGAGTTCAGAGATCAGTTTTGATATGGATGTGATTAATGTTTATTTTCCTTGCATAAATTAACTATTTTGAGATCTTAATAAATTTATGATGATATGAGATGCGATTGAGATAATGTTATTTTATTATTAGAGTTAACTTTATGTTGAGATCATGAGATTCACATTTACATGAGTTTTTAGTGATTTGTTTGCAAGAATTCAAGGTATTAGAATGTATTGTTATGCTTATTGAACTATGTGTGGGTTCATTAGTGTGATGAACGTATGAATGGTGAATCTATGATGTTATAACATTAACCTCTTATGATGTTGAGATTGGTAAATGAATTTGTGATGGCGTATGATATTGATTTGAATGATCATAACATACATGCATTGATGAATGACATTGCATGTGAGTAGGCACATTGCAGGTGCTAAGAAGACCCTCAACCTAGTGTTAGAGGTTGTCATGGTGGCTAATGCTGAATAGGCCTATAGAATGAATAGGTGGGTGAATTCTTACATAGGTTAAGATCTTTGCAAGTCTTGTCGAGGTAACCATCACCCACGCTCATCCATTTTCGATAAAATCACACTTCTTCCACAGGATTAATTCAAGTCTCCTTGAATGGTCAGATCATAGAGTGCAACTATATTAAGGGATATACTTGGGTTAATCGCTCAAAAGGTGAAATCTTCCGGGAGTAAAGAGTCAGCATGACATAACATGATAGTTAGACATGCGCATTGATAATTATGACTTGAGAATAATGTGTTGCTTGAGGAGTTGTATTAATACATGGCTATTAAAAATGGAGGATTTCTATGTCTCTTTTAACATATTGATCTTATATTTCTTTTACATGTTGTTTTCTTTTAAAATGAGTTTATCCTTATGTTTTCTATTGAATTGTGATGATCGTGTCATTTAATACGGAAGCAAATTATGATGTAACTTTTAAGGAACATGTCACTTGCGATTGATGTGGATTTGGTGATAGACTTAAGGGCGAAATCCAACCCTTGTCATTTATTTATGTTGTCTTGGTGGGGATCAACTTAGGGTTTATATATCTTTATGGATTTATGTTGTATGTATTCCTTGAATTGGACCCTTGAGTTTTATTTTGAAATTTGATGATGTAGTGTCTTGCGGCATATATACATTTATATTTTATGACTTGAGGACCTTCTCTGGATGAATTTTATATGACATGCATGTATTCATGGAAAAAAATAATGTGCATTTTCATTAATTAAACTAATTCAAGAGTTTTAAAGAAACTAAAAATGAATCTTTCTGTGTTAAAGCCTTAGTGTTTCATGTAATGACATTTAGGATCGTCACAAATAACAATTTTAAAAGATTTCTTTTTTAGAAATTACTCGTCAATGAGAATATATTTTTTCAAAAAAAAATTCTTTAAAAAGAGCATTTATTTTCTTACCATTTTTTTGTTTTTAAATCTATAATTTTCATTTTTATTTCTAAGTTGAAGTTCGGTATTTAAAAAATATATTAATAGTTAAAAATAACCTTGTGTTATAATATAAAATTAAAATATAATTTATAACTTCAAAAACATGTATTTATAACAAATTTAATTTAATTATAATATATTTATATATTTAAAGGTGTTATTTAATACTATTATAATTAAATTTTAGTTATATAAAATAGACATTTATCTTACACATTGCAAAGCTAAAGTATTAATTTTTAATAAAAGTTTAAATAGTAGTTTATTATTTTATGAGAAACTAACTCTATTTAATAGAATTAGGCAGTATGACTTATTTTTGGGGGGGTTTACTTCTTCATTTATGGAGAGGTGGGGACAAATATATATTTTGAAAGGACAAATACACTTTTAAAAAATTCTTAAAAATTAGGCAACTGATATTTTTTTAATAAAAGTGATACTACCATTGGAAAAAAATTCTATATATAGATACAGTAGATTGTATTTTTGACAGAAAATAATTTTGGATAAAGAATGTTTTTACCGAAAACTGACTAAGTAGTTGAAAATTATCTAAGTGTTACATGTAGATTTTTTTTATGGAGTAAAAGTAGGAGAAGTAACTCACTTTCGAAGAGGTTTGTATGCTAACAAAAATTATGTGTATAACTAGAAATTGTTTATGTATTTAATTTACTTTTAATAATTTTTTGTTAGCTTTAATGTCTTTTCTCCATTTTTTTCTGAACTAACTATTTTATTTCCTGTCTCCATTTCTTATTTTATTTTGGATAAAAAAAAATATTAGTAATGCCTAAAAAAAGCATAAGGTATGCCATTTGTCGCAATCAAGGTCGCGGTGGGACGGTGAAAAAAAAAATAAGACGTTAAATAAATAAATGAGTGGCCACCAAAGTTTATTAAGGAAAATTTTGAAAAAATCTTTTAAAAAAATGGTCTTTGGAACCAAATTTGAGTTGGGGAGTTAATTACGTATAAAAAAGATATTAGCGTCGTATGATTTCTGTCATAAAGATGGTTACCTTTAATTAAATGTACAAAACTATTGTAACTTTAATTTATTTATTTTACCCCTCAAAACAAAACAAAAATATTTTGACATTCAATTTATTGTTTTTTTACTAAAACTTTTATTATTAAAAAAAATTATTATTATGAAAAAGATGATTATTATTGTATTTTTATTTTTCTAAATTTATATTTTTTTATGTCTTTTTTAATTCGACAAAGGCAATCTCCAAGTGCAATGGAGAATCATAGTTACTTAGTTCTTTTGTAGGAAGTATTTGTGTGATGATATTTTTATTATTTTAGTCCTTTTTAGGTTTCTTTATGTTAAAACTTATTTATGACAATCAAATTAGAAGTACATTCAAAGTGATTATCATTAAACTTTTATAGCTTTAATAACAAATAAGTCAGTAGTACATCCAAACTACTTATTATTAAAAATTTTATTATTCTTCTTAAGAAAAGATATATTTTTTAGTTACTACCATTACAAAATAATTAACCAACAAAATGAAGCTCAACTTATTTTCTAGTCATGTTTCACCATTTATCTATTATTATTTGATATTTTACTCATTTTTTCATTCAAATGTCCTTATTAGGATAAAGATTAAAATTTTATATTAAGGCTCAAAAGATTTTAAGGTTCAAGGATTAGAAAATAAAAACTAATTTTTCTAATAAGGATATACCCGTGCAGTGTTCAAAACTAATTTTTAAGATTTCATTTTAAATTTTATACTAACTCTTACTAAGATTTTATACTTAAGCTAAAATATTTATCCTTTTAGGCCCAAAATGGGATCACCCATGCAGTGCACCCTAAAAAAAAACTAAACCCTACTCCACTAACCTATCATTTAAAAAGGAGTAAATATAATGGAAAGAAAAAGAGGAAGCCCTGTCTGCAGGGTGAGGTAGGGAGAAAGTGAGAACATCTAGTCTAAAGGCTTAAGAAGGTCTTCAAGAGGTGATTAAAGCATACTCTTAAAACTTCCATGGTATAAATGTTTTGAGAATGTATAATTTTATCTATGCTTTTGATATGAAGAGATTGGAATTTATCAATATTCACAAGAATATGGTTGGATTATATTTGAAACCTAAAATATATTAGGTATGATATTAAATGGGTTTTTGGAACTGTAACTATGTTCTAATACTGTGATTGTTCCTTCTATCTTTCTTTTGCACAAAATTATTATTCTGGTGGAAATTTTATGTTTCGATTGCCTTTGGTGGTGTAAGCATAAGCGAAGAATTTTCGCGTGACTACAATACTCTTACAATTGACAAACGACTTTGCAATTACGTACAATCCTTATGCATTAGAGTTTGCTTTTAATTGGAACCATTATGCATTTGGTTTCATTAAAGTTTCCTAAAACATATGATTAGGGCTTAATTATAATAAATTTAAAATCAATTTGAGTGATTATAATTTAATTGATTTCGAACAAAAAGCTTTGTAATGCTTATATATATACAATTGGGCATACATGTGATCTAAAGAGTTCTTGTAGGTGGTGAGATGAATTTTAGATATTAGATTTCATTGATGATAGATTTTATACTTGATATATATATATATATATATATATATATATATATATATATATATATATAAAATAATCTGTTAATCTATTAATTGATGTTTATAATTATAAAATTAATTGAGATGGATTGTGGTTGTGGTGTGTGTTTATAATCAATTGAATTGTAATAGGTTCTTGGTGGATTTAATTAATTGGAATATGTTTGATATCATGTTTTCTATATATGATTGTTTGATAGTATGAGATTAAGCTGGTGTTTCACATTATAAGAGATTGAGATAACTTTTTAGAGGAAGAAGTATATCTCCACATGAGATTAAGATGGTGTTTTACATTACAAGAGATCGAGATAATTTCTTTGAGGAAGGAGTATATCTCCACATGAGATTGAGCTAGTGTTTCACATTACAAGAGATTGAGGTAACTTCTTCGAGGGAGGAGTATATCTCCACATGAGATTGAGCATTACAAGAGATTGAGGTAACTTCTTCGAAGGGGGAGTATATCTCCACGTGAGATTGACCCGTTGTTCCACATAATTAAGATTGAGGTAACTTTTTTTAGGAAGGAGTATATCTCCACATGAAATTGAGCTGGTGCTCCATATTATTGAGATTGAGGTATATTCTTTGAGGAAGGAGTATATCTCCACATAACACTTGAATGACATAGAATTTGATTTAGTGTGTGTAGATTGATTTTGATATCGTCTAGGATTAATTGTTGTTATGTGAAAGACATGTGTGATGATGTTATAATATCAATGAGAAAACTACTAATTTAAGATATTTATTACTAGTAATATTTTAGAAGAATGTGGATACCATGGTGGATTTTCCGATTATCGTACCGGTTGAGAACAAGCATTGTTTGTGAAATATTTTATATTGTGTTTTATTCACTGATATTATATATTTGATTAGTTGGTATTGTTTTCAAAGCATGGAGACGAAATCAATGGGACTAAGGAAGCTTGAAGAATTATTATATCTCATTTATTTACTTTGATTTTAGATCTCCTAGGATTTATTAGAATAAAGGGTCATTTATGGCTGAATAGATTTTATTGTTTCTTATTTAGGATTATTAGTAGTCATTTAAGTATCGGATTTCATGATTTAATTTATATACAAATGGATTATATTGGATATTTTAATATGCTTGGAGTGTGGTTTCATTCCTTTTTAGCTTTGGAAATTTAACCTTTAGCAAATTTATATATGATTTATTATTGTAATGAAGGACATTACACTATGTTAGGGTTTTATTTCACATTAAATTCAACTTATAAGACAAGTGTAACTCAATCATGATGTAGTAACTGAACTATCGTTTAGGTCGTCTCCCAAAGGAATAAAGGAGGGATTTCATATAATTATTTAACTAAGAACTAGGTTTTTGTATTTTTATTTTGTAATTATCATATAACATAAAATAAATTACAATAAAAATTAAATGACAATAAAATAATTAAGTAAAGATAGAAATACTAGACTTTGATGGTGACGTCGATCTTCATGAATGAATGTCTAGGTTTAGACTTGGAATCTGTTCAATCCATTATAACTTCACAATTATTTACTTATCTCTCTTGCTTATCCCCAATTCACTAACATATTCTACCCCAGCTCTCGCATGGTCACAGTTTCTACACTACTTGCACGATACTCAATTCCTTGGACATACTGACACAAGCAATTAACATTAATGGTCGAGAATTAGTGAGACTTAATCAAGACTATTCTATCCCTAGAGATAATCTCAATTAAGTACTTGATTCATGTTCGAGTTTCAATAAGACTTGTCAAAGTGCAAGTTAATTCCTAAATTTATCTATAAGATGACCAATCAAATAAAAGCATTAAGTACAGATACAAATAAAAAAACTCAAGATGAAGTATTTAATTGATATAATTAAATTGAAATAAGGTTCATCATTTCCTCTCATGGGTGAAAGGAATTACACTCATAAAAATAGTACAATGAAACCTAGAGTATCTAATGGAATAATGGAGGTGTATGATAACTACTAATTATGATTATATTTTGGGATTAAATTATATAAGAATTTGTAATTTTTCTCTCCTAATTTTTCATTTTTGAGCAAATAATTATTAAATTAACATCATTTAAGTTTTTGTGCATAAAATATTAAAAGTGTTGAATTTATGATGCTTAGTGAGTAAAATAAAATCCAAAAAGTGCAGAAATAATTTAGAAAAGTGAGCTAATTAAGGAAAGCATGACAAATTAAGGAAAACATAATGATTAAGGAAAACATGACTAATTAAGGAAAGTAGGCTAATTTAGGAAAGTAAAGGCAGTCTTATTGCAAGAAACTCGTTAATTTGCACCTATAAAAGAAGAAGAGAAAAAAAACACAAGACACACAAAAATTTCAAGAGAATACAATTACTTATAGAAGACAAAGGCTAGAAGAATGATAAACAAGTATTGGGAGTCATTCTTTCCCTCCATTTCCTTTCTTATCTTTTTTCCCTTTAGTAAATATTCCCTTCTTGCAATTGTAAAGCCTCCATGACAACGAGAGACTAAATCCCATTTGTTGGGAACTTGGCAACCAACTACTACTCTTGATGTAATTTTTCTTCCTATCTATTTAATAATCTTACTTTTGCATTATGCTTTCTTGTGCTTAATATTATTACTTGTGGCTTGATCATCCATTTGCATGATAAGTTTTAGGGGTAGCATTGGAAAATGTTATTTTCTAATAGGACTGGGAAAAGATATATAAATAAAGTCATCACTAGGGATATGTTGATTTTTGTTTAGCCTGTTATACATCTTTATTCTTATGCAATTTATTATTTTAGCTCTGCAAAGGGATTTGAGAGAGAAAATAGATAAATTAGGCTCATTCATGCAGGGGACCAAAGTTAGAGTATACTAGTAAATGCAGGTATAAATTGAAATAATTATAAATAGAAAAAAAATCATTAACATTACATCAAAGAGTAGCTTTAGGCTAAGTTCCCAACATTCTCATCTTCTGAATTTACTTCTACAATATTATCGGGTACTCTAATCTTTCTATCTTTTAATTTAAATTCTTGTTTAATTTATCTTCTTGTTTGATTTAATTTTCTGTCAATTTAAATTACTATTTTTCTACAACCTTTTCAAATCTTTTTCTTAATCAAATATCCATCTACATAAGTACAAACACAATCCTTGTGGATACGACACTCGAACTTCTGTTTTAACCTTACTACTTGGGATGAATTGGTGCACTTGTCAATCCATCAATAGTGTATTGTACATGGAAATCTAAAATATAATCTAAGAATTGCTCAGAACTTCTACACCATTACAATGAATACATAGCCTTCTATCTATAGAATTGTAGCTCGATTTAATTAAGGAGATAATCACAAGAAATTATAAAAAATAATATTTTTAATTAATTCAAGTAATTATCTTCTTTTTCAACTAATTTTTCCTTGAAAAATATCTTGTTCTTGATTTTTCTAGCTTTTATCTTCAATTTTCGTAATTTCTCCTTCTAGAATTTTCTGTTGATTTTGCTTAAAACTATCAAAAATTCATTTAAAATAACTAAAACATAAAATTGTACCTAAGATAAACTAAAAACTGAATTTAAAGTTAATTTAATTCAAAATAAGGCCTAAAATTAACTAAGATATCAAATAAACATCACAAAAATATATATATGAAAATCCAATAAATTTAATGTTTATCACATTTCCACCGGAAATCGTCTATGGCAGATGCGTGTAGCGAAACACAGTTGCGTGGAGTTTTCTTTTCCTTTTTTTATGTTGTTTTATTTTCTTTCTTTTAGTGATATTATTTGTTGCTTTGTTTTCTGTTTGATGTGTGAGCAAATTTGGATATTAGATGGTTAAGCATACGCCCCAAAGAAATCAAATAATCACTACTAGAAAAATAGCAATTTACGACAGAGACTCTACGACGGTTGTTTGGGAACCGGTGTAGAAAGTGGTGCGGTGGCATTTCTGCAATTATAGTAAGAATTTTTTTTTTTTACGACATTTATTCTAAGACGGTTATAAAAACCGCCTTAGAA
Organism: Glycine soja; assembly: GCF_004193775.1. Taxonomy (NCBI): domain Eukaryota; kingdom Viridiplantae; phylum Streptophyta; class Magnoliopsida; order Fabales; family Fabaceae; genus Glycine; species Glycine soja. The sequence goes on along the minus strand of NC_041012.1, from coordinate 11,685,991 downwards.
TGTTGTATATAATTAAATTTAAGACGGTTATTTTAAAAAACCGTCTTAATTCATTTGGATTAAAAAAATAAAACGTGCACCTCGAGGTCCCCTTTCGCGGCTGTTGATTCTAACCCTAGCTACTCTTCTTCACGCTCCTTCAGTCTCCAAAGAGCAAGCGCCGCTTCCACTCCCTCACTCTCGAGAGAGCAAGTGCCGCGTCGACCACGTGATCTCCGACGACGACTGTTCCTCCTCATCTGCTGCCTGCGACGGTGGCCCTTTCTAGAACCTCCTCCACCTCGTCTTTGCGGAATCATGAAACCCATTCAAACCCTCAGCCAATTCCTCGACCCCACAGAACAACAACATTGGGGTTTCTGCGTGTTAGTATGCCTTGGTTCCTGAGGGACTTTGGTTGCGTGCTCTCAAATGGTGAGTCACCACAATAATTATGTTATTGTAGTTCTAACTTGTTGCTGCCATTTTTTCTTTTTTATTGAAATTTTGATGTGTTAGTAGGAATTTTTCACTCCGGTCACACCAGTCAAGTGCGTGCGTGAGTAGAAATTTTGATGTGTTAGTAGAAATTTTGATGTGTTAGTAGGAATTCCCAAAACTAAACTGCTCCCGATCATAGGCATAGTGGACAATGCTTATGCTTATTTGAAAGAGTGGAGTTGGGGGTATTGACTATTGACTCATAACATTTATTTATATGAAAGTAATAATGGAATGGAGAGAAAAATTAGAATGAAAGAAAAATTCAAATTTTATGCAGTAATTTTTCTACTTTGTAATTATGCAGTAATTTCATAACATGTATAACTTATTTATTTAATCATTATTGTCTTTTGTCAATTATTACTATTATCATTCTTTAAGAGTCAATTACTATTGAGTTTCTTTTGATTAGTCCAACTGTCCAAGACGATGGTGGCTGATGCATAATAGGTGGGTCAAATGGTCAATCCTCAAACTTACGGCATACAAAGTTACAAACGGTGAGTAGCTGAAATCACGTCCATGTTTCCCATTAGTTTCACAATACTACGATTATATAAGGTCATACATGTTATTGCAATTGTTTAATCTGCTGACATTGTTTAGTATTACTTTTTAATACTATAATTATATAAGGTCATAAATATTCTTCGTATAAAAAATTTTTGTCCGAGCTGGTAGTTTTCTTAATATTTTATAAAAATAAATAAATTTAATATTTAAAAATATTAGTTCTTACCATACAAAATAAATAGAAAATCAGAATCATCTTTTAATTAATTATGTAATTAAGGTACATAATTATGATTTGTTCTGAGCTTTAGATAATCAGAATCATCTTTTAAAGTGATCAGAATCATCTAAAGCATATTCTAATTAAGGTAATCAGAATTATCTTCTAATTACTATATTTTATTCTTTATTTGTTAATTCATACAATTATATTAATATACTAATTAAGGTAATTAGAATCATCTTCTAATTTGAAATAATTTAATCAATTTTTAGTAACTCAGGTATATATTTTAGTTAACGTTATTAAGATGGTTTTAAAATTTTTTATATAAATATAGTAATTAAGGTAATTAGAATAAGTATATTTTTTAATTTGAAATAATTAAAGTCATTATTAGTATATGTTTTAATTAAGGTAATTAAGATTATTTTATATTTTTTATTATAATATAATTATAGGGACATTTTATGCAATTGAAGAAGAAAAATTTAGAGAAACTTTTTATATTTTTAATTCAAAGAATTATTTAAATATAATAATTGAGTTAAGTTGAATAATTATATATTCTAATTTGAAATAATTAAATTAATTATTATCCACACATATATATGTCTTAATTAACATAATTAAGATTAATTTAAAATAGAAAAAAATTAATTATATAAAAGAATGTAGTATGACATTATAATATATATATATATATATATAATAAATATTTTTTTGTATTTAAATTACCAGAAAATATATTTAACATGTTACCAGAAAATAGGAAATCACACATGACCCTCTCTCCACCACACACAGTTGAATTTCTATGTCTAGACATGCTTAGATGCTTATTGTGCTAAATATTCTCTTAAAAAACTTATTGACTATGATACCATAATCTTTTGTGTTCAATGATGAATTTCTTCATTGTGAATTGAGTGGCTAAATGTGAACCATCATAGAAGGGAATATTTTTTTGTGGTTAATGTGGCTAATATGAATTTCTTAAAAAACCTGCATTACATTTTGTGCCTAATATGAAGTTCTACTTTCTTTTGTACCAATTATTTTTTTTAATATTTTGTTTTGCTTTTGTACAAAATTATTTTCCCTTCAGTTCCCATTGGCTCTGGTAGTGATCTTGTTCCTGGGCTTGCTGTTGGAGTGTTTCCTTCAAGGTATTATTAACTGTGTTTTAACTATTTATTTCTTGTTTTGTTTCAATGAACTTAGGGAAACACTTAGCCACTAAGTTCTCAAATGCTGGTCGGATTTATTCTTGTATTTCTCATCTAAATTCCAAGTCTGCATTGTATCAGATGTGTTGTTGCTGCTGCATGTATTGGTTACATATTAGTGTTATCTACAAATTGAATGATTTTATATGTCTACAAATTGTGTGTTTACTATGCAATTAAATCATTTTATAATTGTTCAAATTGTGTGTTATACCATGTAATTAAAAGCAACAGCTTTCATAGCTACCAGTGATCACAAAAAAAATAAAATTATCTAAGACGGTTCTAAAAGAACCATCGTAGTATGTCTTCAAAACTAAGGCGGTTGTAGAAATAACCGTTGTAGAAATCAAACAGCAAAAACACTATTCTAAGACGGTTATCAAAATAATCGTCTTAGTTTCTAAGACATACTACAACGGTTCTAAAAGAACCGTTTTAAAATTCGCATGTTGACTACACCATATTAAGACGGGTGTAGTATACAAACCGCCTTTGTATCTATTAGATTCTAAGACGGTTATTGAAAAACCGTCTTAGAAAATGTTACTTTCTACGACGGTTCAAAAACCGTCATTATAAGTACATTACAATATTACAACATTGGCTTCTAAGACGGTTCAAAACCGTCGTAAAAGACCTTAAATAACCGACTTAAAAAATCATTATTGTAGTAGTGAATAGAGGAGCATAAATTATATAGGAAATTGTGTAGCCTTGGTTGCTTTGATTTTCTTTGCCTATATCACTGACTTTTTCTGTCTCATTGGCAACTCTCCTTCACTCAAGTTTCATATTTTTTTTTTAAATTTCCGTTTTTTCAGATTTCAAACCCCCTTTTCTTGTTTGTTTGTCATGGTATTTATAGACTCATATTGTGTTAATGTTGCTTGAGATCACCATAACGATATGGTCACTTGAACAAGAGATGAGATTTGCATAAAGAGCATGGGAGAACATGTGAATGCAGTAGAATGGGTGAGTTGATAGGAAACACATTTTTTTTATCATTTTTGTTTTTTTTTTACTTACTACCTTTTTATCAACTGTGGTAAAAAAAAAAAAATTTAGCTGCTGGGCCAATAGGCCTAGCCTATTTACAATGTGATAAAAGAAAGAAAAGAAGATAAAAATAAATAAATAAAAACAAGAAAGCTGAAGCTTTTGAAATAAAATGATAAAAAGATAGACAAAATTAGGTGTTGACACAGATATACATTATGCATAAGTCCCAATTATCCCTATATTACAAAAGCTATCTCCATTTGTTATTATGATATAGGTGAAATATTTTTTTATTTATTTATGATAGATAATCATATTACAATCAAAACAATTAATTATTACTATTTTGGTTAACACATAAATAATTAGGAAGAGAGTTTAGTTTAGTCGATTGGTGTGAATTGTTATAAATCTTTAATATTTATCGTTAATTCTTATATATAAAAAACACAAACAATTTTCTGTTGTAAACATGTTTTATTACTTGTTTGATTAAAAAGAATTCACATTTTATGGATTCTAATAAGTCTCATTAATGGAATTTTTGTTTGTTATTAGAATCTTCTGTCAAGAATATTTCTTTTGAGAATTAAGTTTATTTGATCTTAGTTTTACAATTTTTACAATTAAAAATAAGACAAAAAAATCAAAGTAGTTTTTTTTAAAGACAGAGTGAAAGAACTTTTAGAAAAACTAGCTTCTCTCCGCTCTTTCTCTCCATATATATTGCATCATCTTTGTCATCGTATTTTCATCTTCTCTCTCCCTCTTTCCGGTCTCTCCTCACTATTTTTACAAGAATCATCGTGTTTGTCAAAAGTGTACACTGTACCAAACAAAAAATGTTGAAAGAGTACGCCAAAAAAATCGTATTTGCATATGTCTAGAGTTTTCAAAGTGTAAAAAGTTTGATATAAATTGACGATGAATTATCGGCAGCAACCATGATATATTGTCAAAAATCAATTTGTTAACGTTGGCCATGAAAAAGCCCTCGATAATACTAAATGCTTAGGAGATGCTGTTAATGTAGTGTTGTGCCAAAGCTACAAAATCTCTGATTTTGTATTTGATTTACTCGCACAGCTTGTGCTCTTAAATGAAATTTCTGTTGCAGATAAAAAAAAAAAATACTTAGTAGTTAGTTATCCAATGGTAAAATGTCGCCTAAGTTTACCTTCTTCTTTTTTTTTTGCTGAATGCCCAAGTTTACCTGTTGCATGCATCTTACCAAACACCAAGTCCTCAATAAATTGTCCAATAGTTCCCATAATCATACTTCGGAATTTGGATCATTGAAAAATCTACAACAATGAAGAATCATTATTCTCAATTTCTCATGACCGATTAACCACCACAATGAATAAATGTTCATCTGTGATTTCATCGGTGGTTAGAATCTCCATTATGGCGAGTCATTTGCTCTCTTTCTGCAAAAGGAACAAGATCACTCGTCACACTTTAAAGTTTGTTTACAAAGAGAAAAAAAATGAAGTAAACTAATTAATTAAAGAATGAAAATGTATTTATAAATCATGTCACACAAATATCTAGGATTGTTATCACGCATAAGAGTTTATGAATTAATGACATCAGGCCAGCAACATCAAGATTTGGGGAGGTCATTGGGTGGAAATTGGACATCAAGGTGACAAAATGAGTGGAGTTAGTTGCCTTGGCCCAAATTATTGAGAAACAATTTAAATTTTTTTATTTCACCAGAAATAATGGTATAACCTAAATGTAAATGAAATTAATCAGTTATACACGTAGCTAGAAGGTGCGTTAATTTGTAAAAAAAAAAAGTAAAAAATGAAGAAAAATATAAATAATAAAATAATGTGAGACTCGCTTTTATATTCTATATTAATTCAAAATTTTCATCTCAATTTAATTTTTGTATTTCTTTCCAGACTACTAAACGATCCTAAAATATCACAAATCCTTAATTTTAATCGCAGCAAAGTGCGAAAATGATAAGGAGGGAAAAAGGAAAACTTGCCGTCACAGCTTTGAATTAGGAATCCTAAATAAATGATTCTATACTTGTTTATGACCAGGGGTTGTTCTGTTTGGACTTTGCCTACGTCGTCTTGTTTTTTTTTTTCCCCTTGAATTGTTTTTCATGTTTCCATATTCAAAAACTTTCTAACACCTCTGCTATAATGTAATGAAAATTGCTGTGTTATTTTTTGACCGATAGCACCACCATCATGGAGATGTTGTACGGGGCTAGGTACGACCCAACATAAACTCCTAAAGATCGCCATGTCAAAATATACGAAGACAAATAAACACGTACGGCATCAGGCATCTATGTCATTCATTCGTACACACAAGTTAGTTTTGATTTGAATGCTGCCCACAACAACATCAATTATTTGTTTTAGAATTAACATCTAAGACTAAGATAAAACATGTCAACTAAATGTACTAATCATTTTTTTTTTCTCTCCAAAAATTCAAACACAAATTTTTTACACATGGCACCTCAATAGATATTAAAAAAAAAGTGTAAGACAATGGATTCGTTTGTTTAAATTTCTTTGTTGAAAACATGTTTTTTAATAAAATAAAATAAGAATAAGAAATTTTTTATTTTAGTGTGTTTGTTTAAATTATTTTTATTTAAAAAAAATGTTTTTTCACTTTCTACTTAAAAAATCACTTTTTAAAAATACTTTTTTTTAGAGAAAAAGACTTTTTTTTATTTTAAACAAATGGACCCTATATCATGTGTGCCTTTTGTGTTTATTTGGGGTGAGGATTAATTTTTATGTAAGCATTCCCTCCAAGCACCAGCAAAAATAAATTAGGTAGACATTTGTCAGTTGCTTGGTCCTTTCCATAGATAAACTTTTCTTAGGTAAATAAATTTACCAAGTCACGCCTCATAAATATACAATGTGTTATTTTAATTTCCATTAAGTAAATGAAATAAAATTGCCATTATATTTGAAAAGGAAAATATGTAAAAGTTGGTATATTTTAGAATATAAATATCAAATATCATTATGAAGACAGGAAAAATGGCCCTTGATAAAGTCTTAAAGTTTAATTCGACTTAATAGAAATACCGGTCGCAATAAGTGACATAGAGCATTACAAATACTAATGGAAGTCCTTAGACACTGATGATGGATATAACTTAGAAAAGTATAATATAACATTTTACTTGAACAGCATGCCTTGGACCAAAACATCTGATGATATCATACAAGTGCAACCAACAACATATTACGATTAAAGCGCAGAAATATTAAAATTAATATTTAGCTTTGAATTAGTATTATATAAGCTTTGCAATAATATCTAGGATTTTTTTTTCAATGGACAGATACGTTATATATACAGAGGCGGAGCTATGTTAAGTTGTAATCCATCAACAAATTTTTAGCCCTCTTTTCTCGTGTAATTATTTTATATATAAAACAAAAAAGTTTTATTAAAATTTATGAAGAGACGAAAAACTTTATCAAAATTCACTCTGTTTTATAGTTTTATTTATAAATCTCCCACTAAAAAGAATATTTTTAATAATAATAAAATTATATTAAGAAAAAAAAAAACCAATCGTATATAACTTTTGACTTCATATAATAATTTTATGACTTTTGAGGTAGTAACTTTTTTCTTTACATATGCATATTTTGGGTATCCTTATAATGATACGAAATATTTTTAACTGATTACTTAAAAAGACTAAATTCAATAACAACGAGTTATTGATATTACATTTAGATATGTTGTAGTATGATTCCCAAACAATTTTTGTTGGGTTATATTAGTGCAATCATAATAATTACTATCAACTTTACATGTAAAATTGTCCCGCATTTGACTACTAAATTATTATTAAAATTATGAATCTGTAATGTTATTATTTTTCTTTTTGAGGAAAATTTACAAGGTTATTATATTGAAAGTTGCTCAATTGTCCAATGTGCTGGGGGGGGGGGGGGGCAATCAATTACAATAATACTCCGACATTCAAGTTTTATGATCAATGAGGGAGTAGAATCGTTGAGAGAAGAAGACATGCCTTGAAGGAGAGGATTGTTGATATATCAGAGATGGGGCAAGTGGAGTTAGGTGAGAATTTTTAACAGCAATTCTTTATGGTTTTCCAAATACTTTAACCCTATTATTTAGTACTGATACACAACATAACTAGTATTTTGTTAAGGAAATGTTACATGGACATGTTTTCCTTTAATTTGTTCCTGCATTGTCAACTTGGTGGGTAACCCACAATAATCGCCCCCACCAATCGTCTAATTACAATGTTCACACCGCAACCTCTTGTTTTGATCTCCTTTATATATGTTCGTCAACATTATTTTGTCTGAGGTGCTACTGATCATGAAACACTCGTATAGGAAATATTAATGATGAATGTAAGAAAATCTATATTGCTAAAGTCGTCAAGTGAAATTGGATTTTCTCGGTCTATTAAGAAATTTATTTGCTTGACTATAATATCGTGCATCTACAGTTATACAATACTTCAAACATCCTAATTAATATCGATAAGTAAATTTCTTGGAACAAGAATATTTCCCTCGAAGATCTAGGGTGTATTTGGTTTGCATTTTTATTTTTTGTTTTGATTTTCTGTTTTTATTTTCGGAAAACTGTTTTCATTTTTAAAAGATTTAAATTCTGAAAACATGTTTGGTTTGACTTCTTGTTTTTTATTTTCATGAAATTAAAATGCTGAAAATTTATGATATAGTGCCTTCTTGTCTTTTTGTATTTTTAGATTTGCTTAAAATTACATTTATTATCACCACAATTTCATTTTAATCGAAATAAGGTTTGTGTTCTCAATTGAAAATACTGAAAACGAGAATTTATTATTTTCATTTTTTGATTGTTTCCTGATTTCATTTTCATTGAAAATGTTTTCAGAAATCCAATCAAACACATTTTCATCACCGTTTTCTGTTTTCAGTGAAAATGAAAACAGAAAACAACCAAACCAAACACTCCCTAATTGTTTTAATATATTTAGCATATCTCCTTTCCAAAAACAAAAAAAGAAGAAGTATAGACAATTTGTATATCTACTCTTTTCTTAAAAAAACAAAAAAAAAAAAGAGTACTAACGATTAAAAATTTTAGAACAACTAATTATAAAAATTTTAGAACAATTTTATAGCTTTCTTTTAAGAATCCTGTCAATTATTAATTGCTTATGTCAGATGAGAAAGAAAGAAAAAAGCCGTTGGCTGGTAGCGTTTAAAGTAATTTAACCGTTAAATTTTTTAACAATGGTATCTTTTTTTACTATTGTATATAATAGATGTAAGTTTTTTTGGGGACCTTAAAAACACCCAAAGAGAATTACTCCATTGTAAAAATTTAGTTGTGTTTGTATAAGAAAAATAAAAATAATGGATGTATACAACCATATCCCATTAAAAACAACTTTGAAAACTTGCTCTATTTCAAATGCTCTTAATGTTTCTCATACGTTATGGAACGAATAAATTAAAGAGCAGGCACTAATTAATTCCATCTTCTAAAAGTTTAATTATATCCCTGTCATTGTCTTAGGTGACAAAAAAAAATCAGTATACGTCATTTGGTTTGGCAATATATATACACAGGGTGTGAAAGGGCAAATGCATATCAAACCATATATTGACAATATTAATTTTGCTTATCTAACCATGATCTTTCCTGTTTGAAAGTGTGGATCCCTATGCCCACGCCTTCATTGATATATATATATATATATATATCATTTTAATTCTACTACCTAAGTTTCACACTTTTATTTATTTTATTACCTAAATTTTCTTTATGTTTGATTTTAGCATATATTATCCCTCAGAGTCCATTAAATGATGATGCGTGAAGGTTCGTGTGTTGCAATGACAAGCATAGCAATGGTGGGTGGTTGGATGGCGGCGCAGTGGTGGGTTTATTGAGATGTGAAGGTGGTGTTGGGTGGTTGCAATGGTGGTGTTTAGATGCAGTAGTGGTGTTTGGTATTGGTGAGTTGCAGTGGTCATGGAGGTATACTAAGAAAAAAAAATGGATGCATTAAGTAATTGCATTATTTTATAGTGTGGTTTTAAACAATATTTGGATTGATTAGTCCTACCCAAGTTTAATACAAAACCCAAGCCCATAAATGATTTGACATATCTTTTAAGTTTATAATACCTTAACTCACGTTCAGGATGGCTACGGACTCAATTTTTACGTCATGAATCATATTTGCCTATTGGGCCTACGTAGTTTTTTTTTTTCCAACCTAAGGATTTGCTTAATCAATTGTAGAAGAATCTTGTAGGCAAAGATGACATACACTATTTTTATTTATTTTTATCAGCCGGCAGCATACATTATGATAATCATCAACACTTGGAAGCAAATTTGTCAACCTAAAATGTTGGAGGTCTTGATTTGAGAAGTGTTAATTCCTCTCTTTTCTTGAGTGCAATGTGGAAGCTTTTATGGTTAGACACTTAGACCCTTGACTCCTCAATGTAGGCTCTCTATTACTCCTTCGAATTTGGATTGTTGCATTCACACAGTCATGATTCACGATTTTAATTTTTTTTTTTTTTTGAAAAGTGAAGGATATGGCATCAAAAGCAAGGATAACATCCTAATCGGTTGGCACCTTACCCAAGCTAGATCTCACACCAAAACCAACCTGAATTTATTAATGAAACGAAATAAAAGCTACAAAAGAGAGCATGGGAGGACTAGGCCAAAACCCATGTCAAGAAGAGACAAAATGCCACCAAAAAGATTGAGTATTATCCACGGTAAAATAGGCGTTTTTGTCTATAGTGTCTGTCTTTCATGGTCCTCTAATGACTATTAGAATATTAGTATTTTAAAGGTAACTTTTTAAATTGAATTTACTGAAATGATATATGAACTGTCTCATCATCATCATCAGATGATTTTAATCGTCTGAATGCGTGATTTTTTCAACTGCAGAGAATTTGGGTCCTACACCTTCTGTTACTTTTTTATAAGATTATTTTATAATTGTTTGTTTCGTTAATTATTTTTTCATTATTACTCTTAATTAATTAATAAATTTTTTATCCAAAAAATAATAAATGTTGAAATTTAGTAATATAAAATTTTTCTCTTTCTTATTAAGACAAGAAAAGATGAGTGCCAATTAAATGAAAAATAATTAAGTAGAAAATTTAAATTTTTTAAAACCTGTGAATTAGTTGAAAATTTTTTATTGAAAGGAAGAGTGGGAATATGTCATGCCATTACTCTTATAATAATCAATATTCTTGTGCATGAGCAAAGTGTATTTCTTAAGGATTTTGTTAATGATGAGGGTGAGTGGAATTAATTATATTCAACTCTTCAATCAAAGATTGCCCCAATACATCTGAAACAAAATTACAGCAATATGGTCCTTCCTACTAGTGGGATTAATAGAGATATATAGCTTACAATCACTTGTCTTCTTGATGATATGTGCTGGCATGGAACTCATCTAGTGATGGTAAGCTTTCAGTAGCGTCTGCTTTATTTAATTTCATTTAATAATGGGATTAATAGAGATAGCTTATATATGTGCATTAATTTGGGGATTGATGTATTGGTCCTCAAAGAGTAAGAATAAGTCATGTGGAGATTAGTCAAACAAATCCTTCCAACGAAAAGCTTTTGCTAAAGCAGGAGGAGGAGAATGGTCATAACAACAATAAATGTTTATTATTTTTTATCGGTTTATTAGCTTTGTTAAAAATATTTATTATGTTATTATGTTAAATTGTGTATATTAAAATGTGATCATTGAATCAAATTTTCAGGTTAAATAATTAGGGATTACCTAATCCATAGTATATTTGGGGTGAACCAAAGAAAAAAATAAGATGCATTAATTAATATCCTACACCCTGATAACCAAAAATATTTATTTTACTGTTGACAAAAAAATAACCAAAAATATATTTTTAAAAAAAACTTTGTAGGAAAACCTGTTCCCGCTCGTGCATTCTACAACGGTTACACCTCAAGGAGTCCAGTTAGTGGTAATTGCATATGACCCACAATCTTAGACACATGATTGTTGAACTCTGTTGATATCTTTTTCATGGATTCTCTTCTCACTCCACTTCCAGGTTACAAAGCAATTTTTTTTCATCATGCACCATTGATCATCCCTTCACTTTTTCCTTTAGTATTAGTATTATTATTAGTTTTTTTTTCTTTTTTTTTTATACAAAGACTTTTCTTACATGGTACCAGGCAAAGCGAACGATTCGAAGCCAAAAATCAACCAAAAGACCAACCAAGCAACCAAAATTGGCACGGGTGAAGCCCACCAAAGGTAACGTAAAATTTTTTATTCAACAATTTAATGTGTGTTTGATTTTATGATTGAATGGATGGACACACATTTCAAGACACCACACACATTCCAAGATACCGTTTTTGAGAAGTAACATTTTTTACTTTTGCTCGAACGTCGGTTTAAGGAATCCAGGATGATAAACCAAACACACTGTTAATTTCACTTGCTATAAACTTTTTTTTTCAATTATTAGCTTTAGTTTCAGACAAAACCGAGTTTTTGGTACCACTAGGAGCACAAACATTATCCAAGGGAGACCCGTGTGGGACAAGTCTATTACCAAAACAAAAATTGTTGTTGCACAGAGGAAACCCAAATCCATTAGCACAACTCAAGCTCCCATTGACACACATGATAAAACATCCACAGAAAATGTCAATCTCGGATTGAAGAAAAGTGTCGCATTCCCACAACAACTTGCGGAAAAAACAACAAAGAACAGTTCCCAAGAGAAGGTTTCTGCTTCTGTGCCAAAAACTCCAGTAGCATCATCGTTCCGTGTTAGAAGCAAGTCATCCACACCATTCTACTCTGCTTTGAATTGTAGCAAATGTCATTTTGATAGGCTTGAGACATCTTCTTATTGGGTTGGCCAAATCAAAATGGCTGAGTCTGTGGGCAAGCATTTTGTTGCCTCTGAATTCTTTAGGCTTGCTTTGGAATCTCATGCTGAGGTAATATTAATCAAGTTATTTGCGGTTTACCAAAATTTGCAATGCTGTATTCTGAGAAATGAATGCCACAAATTGAACAAAAAAAAACACATGCATACACAATTTTTTTTTTACACTTTCATGTGATTGACATATGCATTAATAGTACACAAACATAGGGTTATTTAATTATAAAACTGACATGCATAATAAGTTTGTTAATTTTCACAATAATTATCTTACAAAATCATATAATTTATGATCTATTAACAACCTAAATTTTTTAGATTGATAATACATAAAAATTAAAATCTAGTAATAATTATCTTAAAAATCATATTAAACTAGTAATAATTAGCTAATAAACTTTTAAACTAGTCTATTAAACTCCACCAAATTTGTGTTCAAAATTGAAGTGCTATCTATTCCTTTGTTACTTATCTTTAAAAATTTGGTGTGTAACTTGTGTTATGATTCAAAAAGAGTGGTAACACTTTGAACCTGATATTCGGTGTTTGGTGTGTTGTGTAGCCAATTAGGAACCTTGGGATCGAGCTTAAGAGGTATTTGTTAAGGCATGGGTACCTATCGGAGCAGAAGGAATGGAGAGAAGTTGCTGCTAGGTATGGGCTACACTAGTGGAATGGACTCAACCACTGATCAATCTCAAAATGTCTTGGCTTCAGTTGGCTCTAGTTTATAGATTCTTTTTATCTAGTTCCATTGTCTATATATAATTTATACAATAATAAAGATTACATTTCATTTTGGTATACACATTTAGTTTACTTATTTTATTTTAATGATCAAACAACATGTAACTGTATATTCTCCCATTTTCTTTTCAGTCTCTACCCTCTTTCGGAGATAGACACATTATCTGTCGATTCACTGACTATGTATACGATTAAGCATTAAAATAGATTAAAACTTCTTTCTAAAAACGGGGCATTCCGAGAATTGAACTTGGGACATCTCGCACCGTAATCATACCACTAGACCAAATGCCATTTCTGGTTAACCGTCGAAGTTAATTATTGTAATTCTATTTTTTTTCCTTTTCTAGTTGATGTTCGTAGTCTTCCCTGCTAATCTTTATTAACTTGTAACAGTTGTGTATAATAAAATTGCTAATTCAATCAAGACACAGCATAAAAATTGGACAGACAATTACAGATTAAGATTTTTTTTTTTTAAGAATTGAATACGATATCATAAAGAAAATTTATAATATACGGTTCAACTGAACTAGATCTTTTTAATATTACAAACTAGAGATTAAGAGAAAGAGATAATTGACTCAAATATTTTTAAATTAATATAGTTTTTTTTAGAACATGATTTATATGAAATAAATTTTTAATTCATAGGTAAATTTTGAGTAAATTTATCTAATTAAAGATTGTTGAGTAGTGTAAGAATTTTTATGTAATTTTTTTTTAAGGAAACAATTGGTATAATTTATAATATAATCTGATCTCTCATATGTTTAATCAATAGATTGTCTAGGTTTTTATATTCTAGAAAATGTTATTAAGTTATGCAAGTGCAAAAATTTGATAGTTTATGTCAAATGATCATGTCTGTCTATTTTATAATCAAATTGATAATTTGAAAGTTAACTAGATAAATTTATAAAACTGTACGCAAACAAAAATCTAATTAATACTTCACCGCAGTAGTTCTTTATTCTAACAAATAATAAGTTTTTTAAAATATAAGTAAATATCTATTATTAGATAATAAGAAGAAGAAGAAGTATTTTTAGTCTATATACCTTTAGTTAAACTTAGTTTTGGTCTATATACTTTCAAATTGAAGAATTTAATCTGTCAAAATTTGAAAATATATAAATTCAGTCCTTACTCGGGTTTAAACTTAACATTTAGCTGTAGTTTTGACCGGTACAAAATTGAAAGAGGCATTAAATTTACATGTTTTATAAAAGTGAGGACTAAATTCATCAATTTAAAAATACAGGAATCAAAATCAAATTTAACAAAAAATAAAAGGACCAAAAACACTTTTTTCCCCTAAGTAATAGATCAATAAATGTTCAATTTATGTGAATTTTGATTTACAAAATTAGAACATAATATCAAATAATTTAACTAGTGAATTGATTAAGTTCACACCCTACACAAAGTTATTAATGGTAATTGCAAACCTTTAACATATGGTGTTAATGGATCATATGTATATAGATCATTATGTTTGAATGATAAAAATTAAGATATAATCGTCCATGATTTATTTCGATAGTCAAAAATATAATTGATTTATTGAATTAGATAAAAAAAAAACATTAGGTAAATTTCCAATATACCTTTTGTCTCTTTAATAAATGACTCTTTTGCTCCTCCTAAAGAGAGAGATGGGTGCATTTTTCAGGGTTCATAAAATCCCAGAAATGAAATTGATTAAGGAGAAGTTGATGTCTAAGTTTTGTATACCATTTTGACAAGTACTTCCGACACTCTTCGACCCATCACTTGTGGGTTAGGGTTACGACGCAACTCAATAACCTTCCCTTCCTGTTCCTGCTGGCTGTTGCAAACCAAAAGATGGAAAAGAAATGACACATTACCAACTCTGCTTTGTCCATTCAGATTCCACGGAAATAAATGAACCCCCCCCCTACGCCCCTATCTCTTCTAAAATAAATATCGTCTTTAATTATTTGTAACAATATTTTTAACATGTTAAATACTTTTTATAGTTAACATGCTTTTCATTTTTAAATTAAAATGATACACTACTCCTGTTTTAAAATGGTTATTACTTGTTTATATTTAAAGAATGCAAAAAAATCTCTTAAATTGGTATGATTTTGTCTAATAAAATTAAATTGTTAGTATAAATATTATAAACTTAGACTAATAGTATCATGTATTGTTTTAATATTTAATAATTTACTAATGGTGTATATATATATTTTCTTTTCATACGGAAGTGTCTGTGTTATTATTAAAATTCCCTTCATTTTTAAGTAAAACAAATATTAATTGTTACCTTTATATTAAAAAAAAATTATTTAATGAAAAAAAAAAATTATTCTTAAAATATGTGTGCGTTGTGTGTAATTTTTGTTCACCGTTTGGTGGCTGATGCCCAAGTCAGTAATTTTATATTAAATTAGGCTTAATAGTAATAATTATTATTATTTACTAAAAGAGATAAAAAAAAAGCAAAGAAAAAATAGAAATTTTTTCGACATGTCAAAAAGATCTCAAGTGGCTTAGGAATTAAGAGTAAAGGCAACATCCTTCTCTCTTAACTTATCAAGGTGACTTTTGATAAGAAAAAATTTGTGACCAATTACTAAACATTAAATCACTAAACATTAAAACGGATAATACCTCAATGACAGAAATAATTAATTAGTTTTTTTAATCTTTTCATTGAAGATGATGGGGGTTTGTTCAAATTGATATACATATTTTTTTCACTTTTCGATAAAATTGTGTCTAATTAAGATTCTCATGATTGATTGAATAATTAAATTTAGACTTTTATAAATTACTTATCCAATTTTCATTTTAAACAAATTAAAGGCACTTAGGCACCCTAATTAAAAGCAAAAAGATACACTTTATTTTGTTGGGAAACCCCTAAGCCTAAAGTCCTAAACAATTGGGCGAACAAAAACAAGCAATCCATTAAAGTTCGTACAAAATTGATGGTTGAAAAAAAGATTATGACCCAATAACGAACAATGATCAAAATTTGAACTTGGACATGGTTGTGCCGATGCGATTGAGATGCGTCACTAACACCCGAAATTGATTTTCTAACAACCAACTCACGATTGCACGGTGTGGTTTTATGTTTTTTCAAGAGAAAATTTAAATAATTCCTTTCATTATCTCTCACAAAATAGGCCACCATTCCCTTTTGTGTCTAGAATTAAGGGAATTCATCATAGAAGCTTGTTTAGGAGGAGGGTGGCACCAATACATGAAAAGGTACGTAAGATCTCATTGCTTTTCCTTCTGCTCAAAAATTAATTGACATAGTTCCACCACACGTTTAATTAGTTGGGTTGGGACTTCTCTAAATAATTATAATCTTGTTCTTACATTCTATCAATTTCTTACCTTTCATAAATTTTGAACTTGGTCCATCAATAGGTTCGTATGAACCCCAATTATATGCATGGTTTTAGTGGGGTTTTACAAACACCACTGCAGTACTCTGATTCTCTGAAATTGCAGTAGCATCCACATGTGGGCAGGAACAGTGAGCACTTGATGGTATTGATCCAGTTAAAGGACTAAGGAGATTGCATTTCTGTGTTTGCATTTTTTTTATAGGTAAATATTAATTTTGTTTGCATTTTTTTTATCTTATAAATTAGAGGCATATATTGTTAACCCTTTAATTTTTTGAGTCCACAACTTCAAAAGCAAATCTCTTTCCTTTTTATCTTTTTAACAAGTCCTTTTCACTCTGTTATAATTTAAATTTAGCCAATATATAAATTGTCAATATAACAATTCTTCACACAAAAATACACGTAGACTTTTTTTTAAGCAAAATAGTGAATATTGTAGGTATCATTAGATGGTTACTGGAAAACTATATATAGTGCAAGATCAGCCTAAAATAATTTAATATTCATAAATATTATCACTAGACGGTTATTTGATTCTTATTCTCAAATACCAGTATACTTTAGTCCTAATTTTTTTCCTACTTAATCTCAGATCCCAAAAATATTCTTTTGCCTTCTTGTCAAAATGCTGAGTGTTTGTACATGTGTTGAATCATCATTGGCAAAAAAGTTTTATGCTGCAATGGGTTTCTAATCTAAATCTTACAAACCCAAAAATTTCTCGAAGTTGGGAAAATTATTGTGAAATATATATAATCTTGTCAAAATATACATATTTGTATAATTTAAATAAAAAATAGTCTAATTAATTAATATTTATTGACAAGTAAACAAACAAATTGTACTAATATATATAGTTAAAAAGTAATAAATAGCAGTATTTATTACCATCCTCATTTAATTGGTAGATGCATTTAGTGTCTAATTCCCCATCCTAATATAAAGATTTAGGGCTTAGCTAAGGGTCTTTTTATATAACTTTAAGGTAGAGTATGTAAAAATTGATTCGGTGAAAAGATCGAATTGAATTGGTTTCGAATTGTTTTAACCAATTTAATTTTATATTTAAATAATCAAATTAATTTAGAAATTGATTCAAAATCAGATTAATCATAAAAAAATAATTTTGAATTGAACTAGTTTCTAATTAATTTCAAACTGATTTTCAAACTAAATTTTTAACTATTTTTTCAAAATAAAAAAAATATTTAAATAAAAACTAATTTGATTAACCAACTTGGTTTTATAGAAATAATTCTGTTAACAGAATTTATTTTGTAAAATAACACATTTTTTTTCTTGAATTAATTCCAAAAAAAAATCAATTACAATTCAGTTTAATTGAAAAAGTTATTTTTTCACACCCCTACTTTTAAGGTTAAAAAAACCACATGAGTAGGCCCGGCAGGTTTGATTAAGATAACCTTATCAGGATTCAGCGATAATGAGAGATCTTGAAACAAATCTAAACCTCAACTAAAATCTTTCATCTATAATTATGCTTCCTGAAACTAGTATTTAATATCCCAAAAAGATAATGACTACGGGCACCCACCCTTTTTTTTTTCTCCTTAATGTTTTTCCCAAGCTCAACTTTGATAAAAAGCACTTGCTTGTAGCAGTACGCGATGCCCCAATCGCAGGTCAGTGATCATGGGATACCCTTTGTCTCCTATGATGGACCCACCAACTCTTTGCTTTTTGGAACTAAGCAAAGCATAGGGCAACTTTTCATGGCATACAATCCTTATTAGACACTCACTAATGCAGCATCTACTCATCCTTGCCCATGTTAGTTTTTTTTTTTTCTTCAGAAAGTCAAAGAAATTCTTCAAACTAAAGATTTTTAAAAGACTTTCATTTAATTATTCTAAATTTAAATATCAACAAAAATTATATATATAGGAAACAACTTGCCCTTCTTGTTTTCTTTTCTTTAATAAACACTGTAATTAAAGTTTTTGATTTCTCAATAGTATCTTATTTTATTTTTTTAAAAATCAGTTTTATGAATAAATGTTATACTTAAACTTCTTTGTCCATCTCTGAAAATAAATTATGAGAAAATTAAATCTAAATCTTCTCCATAAATTTACAGTGCATGTGTTTGAATTGATGGACAAAGATTGAAAAAAAGTAATTACAATGTTTTACTCTCATTACAATTTTTCACCACATGAAAAAGTAGCTTTAAGGTTATCAAAGATTTTGTTTAACTTGGTCCATCACATTTCTAAACATGCACTCAGTCATTTCTTTAATTTGATTCCCAATAACGAGACACATTATGAACATGTCAACATGGAAATTGAAGACATGGTTGTCAATTGAAATATAAAGTAGGACATGTATATATGTAAATACTTAGTATTCCAAGTATTATTATGACATTAAATTTGGTTAGATCCACGTAAAAAGAGTGTGGAAAGAAAAGGGGTGGGAAGGGAGATATGGACATATGATGGGGAGTACGATGAATGCGGGCGACTAATAAGACTAAAAAAGAAACAGGGAAAAGCTGGCCATTGAGAAGCAAAAGACAAAATCAATCGAGGAGACAAAGTCCCATTGATTAGAGAGAAAGAGAAAGAGAAAGAAAGAGGGATTATTATTGTGTTGTGGTTGTCGACCAGTGAGTGGATTGTGAAGGAAAGTGACCATCATCACCATTCAGTCCATTGGGGGCCCTCCTTCCCTTCCCCTACTACCATCAACAACTTACTCCATCTTTGAAAATCAAATAAAAAAATAATTTTATCAAAAGATCTCATGGAAATTATCATTTTTACTTTTATTTTATCTTCATCTGTTAAATATTCATTAAAACGTGCACATATTTTTTCTAATTTTAATCTAAACATACACCATCCTTGCTTAACTTAACTTTTTTTCACTTCATTCATGTATACAATAAAAATTACATATAACAATCATTACTTCTCTATGCACCATGTTTTTAGTTTAAAAAGTAGCGAAAGAGAAAAGTTTGTTGTCCCATTTTAGGGTCTCTTTGCTAGAGGAAATGAAAAAGAGTAATCATATTAGTCTCTTTTAAAACGGGTAGATTAAAGGGAAGAAAAAGAGATAAAAAAAAGGTTAAATTATTTTTTTCTCTAATTTATTATTTTAAGTTTGATTTGGTTGTTTATATATTTTTGAGTTTAATTTGATATTTTAATTTTTTTTTAAAAAATATTAAATTTATTAATCATTGTTCATTCTATTTAATATTATTAAGTTTGTGTCCACATGATAAATGAGATTGATGAGATGATTTTTCTATAGAATTTAAACATGTAATAGTCCATTCTCTTGAAATTTCTAATGCAATATCAATGTAATCTTCAATTAAGACTTTTTATTTATTGGTTCGTTGATTAGTTAGTTGGATTCTATTTTTTTTTTAACTCTCCAACTCATAAAAAAAATTCAGAATAATTTAGAATTTGATTAGAAGGTAAATATCGAGACAATTTAATTTTAACTTCAATATGTCAATAAATAGTGTTTAATCACTTGGTTAGTTGAATCTAAATTTAATTTTATTAATTATTATAAAAATTACACTTAAAAGGTAGTTATAAAAGAATTGAAGGTGGTAAAAAAGAGTGAAGTAGTAGTAGTAATCTTAAATTTAAAAATTGGTTCATCCAAGGCAACTGAAACGAACATGTCAGTTATGTTTTGTGTGTATTTATTTGGTAAGGAGGCCCAGAAACAGAAGCGTTGGTTTATATAGCATACAAGAGACACAGAGACAAAACGCCTAGCACTGTCTTTCTTTCTGAGTTGAAGACTGGTGCAATGCAATAGATAGACACTTGTGCTATGTTATGCAATGCATGCTGCTGCTATGACTTTAATAAAGTGATGGATATACATGTCACTGTCTGCGCCACAGCTTTCTGCTTTCTATTTCTACCCCCCAAAAACACTTGAGAGAAAACCACGGGGGACGGACGGGGAATTTTACTGCCCCTGCCTCCCACGTGCACCACCCAACCAACAACACAAACATCCTTAATTTTCGTGAACATTATAAAAAAAGGTCCCCAAATCATCATCATCATCAATATCAACTTTGTAATCATGGATGTTTTTGCATAAAGTTGTAGTTGGACTATTCTTTCATTCTTTCTATTCTTCATTTTTCCGCCCATGACTCTTTGATTAAAGGGATAATTATCTTTTCACATTTCATTTAAGGAGAGATCTAACTTAATTAGTTAAATATAATATTTTTTATGCTTATGAATAAAAAAAATAGAATTCAAATTTTAGGTTTGTAAATGATAATAATATCGTCTTAGGTTCTTGTTTAGTAGTATTTTGATGGAGATTTTTTTATTTATAATAGTCTTACGGTAGTTAGTTAAAGGATTTAAAAGGAAAATTATTTTAAAACAGATAATATGAAAGTACAGTTAGAGAAGAATGAATTTTTATGCATTTAATAGAAAAAAATATTTTTACTTCTTTAACCAATGCTCTTATCATTTCTCATAGTGTTATTATTAGACTCAAATAAAATTATCTCAATCATTAAACACATTGATCAATTGATGTGCATAACCTCAAGTTTCAATTTAACAAAGTAGTTTCAACTCTCAAGTTTGAATATTAGATTTAGATATGCAGTTATATAAAATTTTAGATATGCAGTTATATAAAATTTTAGATATGCAGATACTCATAAGCAAAAGCAGTCACACTCATATTAGTTATACTTAGCTCAAATAAAGGGTCTCTAATAAATGATACTCATAGTCTATAAAATTTTAATTCTCGTCGTAAAATTTTCTTGAGTCAACAGTCATGCACCATAAATAAGATTAGTTTCTGATTCAGTGGGTTAGGAGAACACCCGTGATCTTTGGTGTAGAAAACAAATAGGTATAAATTATGGTAAAAAAAGTTAGAATGAAGAATAAATAATGCATACTCAAATAGCTCTTAAAAAATTACAAACTGAATTTAACAGAAGAGGATTTTTTTAAAAAGTAAAAGAATGTCACTTAAATACTAAACATATCCACATGCAAAAGATTCCTTAAACTTGCACCATTCACACCACTTATAATAATTTAGAGTCGGAGTTTGACTTGAAATACACTCTCTCGTTCTATTATGCATTGACAAAATTTTAAAAATGTGGGCGTGTTTTAAAGTGTAAAAAAAAAAAAGCTAAAGTATGACACATTTGATGTTTTGCTTGCAGTTAGATCTGTTAAACATATCGATCAGGTTTGATTCCTAAATGTGTATAAAAACTGGTTTATTATTAAAGGCAAAATTTATTTCAATATTTTCTGATCCTTAAAAAAATAGTCTCTAGCGCGCTAGTAAGAAGATACCTTGATCTACACACACAAATGCTACATGTCTTATATCCGGCCAGAAACAAATTGCAAGTTACAGAAGGTATTATGGAGTCCAACACTTGCAAATTGGAAACATTCCCCCACCCCCAAAAAGATATATAGAATCTATTATGGTACAAGAATACTATATATTAGTGTGCTTAAAGGGCCAAGGTTATCCCTTTATCATTTTAGATTCAGGTCTAATTTAATTTTAAAAGTTAGTTTAAAGATGAAGATTATCCTTTATTTATATATTTTAACTTACTTTATTTTTAACTAACAGATATGAGACTTTAAGTTTTTCTTACTATAAGCCACCAAAATATATATAATTTAAAGAGCTAAATTTAGTTATATTAAAAATTTCCGGGGCAACACATCTAATATCTAAATTAGCTCTTGGATAGTGTCTTGAGGATTAATGATCAGTATTAAATATATAAAACATTAATGAAAATTTATTGAAAGTTATTGTATACTAATTGATTTAGAAATACAACACAACTCCTGTTAAAAAAAAAGAAATACAACACAATTAGTTCATATACTTTAAGCAAAGAGTTAGATACTTCTCGTCGGTTACAAAATTATAAAGCAAAAACATAGTCGATTTATTCTTTTTTCTTTTTTTACCTTTCATATTCGCACACCAAAAGTGAAAAATGCAATCGCACCCCCCGAGTTTTCGTTCAATCTGTATATCCCCACTTTTTGATGTGGACTAAACCAACTTCGTCTGAAACTTGCATGATTCTTTTTTTTGCATTGGGGTAAGTAAAAACTTGTATGGCTTTAACACGAGGACAGACAAAGCTTTAGGTGATGTCCATGTCGATTTGTTTTCTATCCATTTGTACAGATTTGAAGGTATATGCATATGCATATAATAAGTTCAGTGTGACATCTTTCATGAGTTATAATGCGTTAAGAAAAGAGAGTTTCGTTGTAAAATGGAATGCATAAAAGAGTATACATTTGTGTGCGTGTGTGAGATAAAGTTGCAAATTGTTAATCTTTTCCATGATATTTTTAACCATTAATTGACTATATATGGCATATGGTTGTATATATATCGATATTTGTCATATATAATTAATGATTTTTTTTTAAGTGAGCTGGTACATTCACTCCTAGATCTATGAATGAACATGCTAATTAAGATTTTTTTTTAGTTGCTAATAAGACTGCTTTAATGGTAAATTCTACCTTCATGCAATAGAGTGCTAAACATGGAGTAAAAGGGAAAGTACTCGTAAGGCACTTCGATATACACTCAAGTCAATGATTACACAAATAAAATGAAGGTACACTGCAACTGATAAATATAGATAGAGATATAGACTTAAATATATTTTTTAATTTGTGTAATTTAATGTTTTTTATTTTTATTTTTGTATTTTTTTTTGTTTTAATCTTTGTAAAATATTTTTTTTATTTTAAAAATATTTTAGATAACATTTTGAATAATAATAAAAAATATTATTTAAAGTATTTTAAGGACAAAAAATAAAAACGCATTTTACAATGATTAAAATGAAAAAAATCACAAAAAAAATGAAAAAAAATGTTAAATTTGTAGGAATTAAAAAATATTAAACCTATATATATATATATATATATATATATATATATATATATATATATATATATATATATATATATATATATATATATATAAGGTTTACTAGTTGGTAGTTATAAAAATGCTCTTATCTTTATAAGAAATTACATATATATTAACTACTGAGCAGTGTCTATAATGGATGATACTTACCCTTTTTTACTTATTTATTTAAAAATTGTCATATTTTTGTGGAATGGGCTAGAAGAAAGGAGAAAGAAAATTAGCGAAACTTCTTTAGTGGTCCAATAGCCTTTTTTTCGTGTTCATGCATGGCAAATAGATAAATACGACTACTGTCGTTTACCTCTTTGAACTTTATGCAGAGAAATGGAAGCCCTTGAATCCAAACTAAGCATGTAAATATATTTGGATTGGATTGCATCTTATATATCTTTAGTTTTTTTTTTAATTGGATTGCATCTTAGCTTATGAATCAATTTTTAATACTCCACAATTTACTGTTGTTATAAATAAAATATTGCACTTGTTGAGTGTCTGAACTTTAATATAGCCAATTAAGGACATTAAGTTTAATCAACAAAAAAAAAACATGAAAATAAAACTGATAATATTTAGGACCTTTCTTACCTTTACGTTTTTGGAAGTTCACGCTTCTTAGTGGTTGGTGACTACTACATATCATTCATTTGAGATATAATAAATATAAATATGAAGAGTATTATATTTTAAATAGGATACACATGAAATCATTAGTTGTTAAAATTTTCGTTACTTTCTTAATAACAAATTACCAAAAACCACTTAATATTAATCAATTAAAAAATTTAGATCATATATTTCATGATTGTTTATGTTATGATTTTTTTTTTATTCATGTTTATGTTATGAATTGTTTTCATATGTTAAATATTTCTCTCTTTTCAATACATTGTTTATAAATTTATTAAAACTTATTTTTTCAGTTAATAATAGTAGATAGTAAAAGAGTAAATAAAAGGCCAATCCCTAATTTTGATATAGACTTATGTATATTTAGTTCCTATTAATATAATTAAATTTGGTTTTAGTTTTTTTTTAATGTTGATGCTTTTTTTTTTCTTTTTGTACTCGACAAAAGATAGAAAAGAAAATAAGTAATTATATGATTTTTTAATGTTGGTGACTACTACATATCATTCATTTGAGATATAATAAATATAAATATGAAGAGTATTATATTTTAAATAGGATACACATGAAATCATTAGTTGTTAAAATTTTCGTTACTTTCTTAATAACAAATTACCAAAAACCACTTAATATTAATCAATTAAAAAATTTAGATCATATATTTCATGATTGTTTATGTTATGATTTTTTTTTTATTCATGTTTATGTTATGAATTGTTTTCATATGTTAAATATTTCTCTCTTTTCAATACATTGTTTATAAATTTATTAAAACTTATTTTTTCAATTAATAATAGTAGATAGTAAAAGAGTAAATAAAAGGCCAATCCCTAATTTTGATATAGACTTATGTATATTTAGTTCCTATTAATATAATTAAATTTGGTTTTAGTTTTTTTTTAATGTTGATGCTTTTTTTTTCTTTTTGTACTCGACAAAAGATAGAAAAGAAAATAAGTAATTATATGATTTTTATTTGAATACTTATATTTTTTTAAATACTCTCTATCAGTAATAATATGAAAAGTTTAATATGTATATAATGTTGATGACATATCATCTGAAATAAAACTATTTTATAAGAGTAAGATGATTAAATTCGAACCGTATAATCAAATATCGACGATCAATATTTAATATCATGTGATTACTTAACAAATTATGTAATTTTTTACATTAAATTTCAACCCTTCATTTATTGTTATATGATTCAGATTTAATTATCTCACTCATATAAAATATTTTTTCTCATAAGATATGTTCTCTATATAATGTCAATGTAAAAGATTTTATGCTCTCAATCAATAAAAAATTATCATTGAGATGACTTTTATGATAATTATTATAAAAATTAACAAACTTATTATATATAATAATTTGTAATTAAATGATAATATAATTTACACTATCAATACACATATTATCTATTTTAACATGAAATATATCTAAATATTTTACATCAACAACCATTATAAGGTGACATATGACATGATATAGTTAAATATATGTCATATTTTTAGTAAATTAATTGAGATAGAAATTATTTTAAAAATAAAAGTCATGAGACTATAACAAACAAAAAAATGAGGAATTAAAATTAAATCTAATCATATTTACGTGAATTAAAAATATAGTTTTATCCTTTTGATTTATTATGGAGGTTTTAGTCTTCGAGTAATTCCCCACTACTTAATATTTTTTTATTATTGACAAATTTGAGTTGTTAGTTATTAATTTGTTGTAATAGAGATATTCAAACCCTAATATTCTAAAACTTTAGGGTAAGTTTTGTAAAGAGATAAGTCAATATTGTAGCTCATAAGATGAGGATTCCAAAATTTTATGTTAGTTCTTACAATTTTGATTATATCTTGTTTATATCGATGCAAAATTGATTAATGAAATGATATAATTATCTTTCCGTAAAAAAAATGAACCTACTATTTTATAATGTATCTAAGCAAATATTGTTTTTCAACAATGTATACATTTAAACTTAATCGGCTATGGGTAAAATTGTCCTAGCAATTTGATAAAAGGCTAGGTAATTGTTGTTACTGGTTCGTATTAGTGCAAAGTGCAAGGTCAAAGAACATGGACCCAAACTTAGACCGACGACAGAAAAGACTCGATTTTTTTTTACCAACAACAATATTTTAAAACCTAATCCCACAAAACATAAGTTCAATATAGAATTAAACTTTTAAATGAATAAAAAAAGAATTAAATTTTAATGTTATATTTTTTAAATATAATTTAAGTTTTTGGACAAGATCAAATAAAGGAACTCAAAAAAATTAATTTGTTTGTATAAACTTATGGTGTAAAGCATACAAATAATTTCTTAAAGGGGCCAAATTATTTTGTACGCCTTTATAATTTTACTGCATTGTAAATCTTTGTAAGTCTCTCTCTCTCTCTCTCTCTCTCTCTCTCTCTCTCTCTCTCTCTCTCTCTCTCTATATATATATATATATATATATATATATATATATTGAATCATCATATTTTTATGAAATTTTCGAAAAAATACTAGTCTTCCATAATGATTCATTTTTTTTAGATTTAAATTTTACTTTAAAACATAAATAAATTACATAAAAACTATTCAATTGTGCTTTTCGTCAAATACTTAAGTTCCTGATTTGCTCGAATAAACCTTATGATTAACAAACCTCAACAAATTTTTTATTTTTGTAAATGTGAGATTAACAGAATATTAACAGTTATTGTTAGGTATATACTTATTTTTTTTAAGAAGATTGTATAGGGAATCATTTACTTTTTTTTAATGATTGAGACTTATTTAAAAATTCAATAAAATTATAGGAGAGTTATTATAATACCCCAAAATAATAATTTTAGTATTTCTTTTCCTAGGCAATAATTGAATAAAGTTGAAGACACTAAAAAAATAAATTGTTAATAACAATATCAAAACCCTTAAATTTCCAAATATTACCTTTTTAAAGATTATTATTATATATATATATATATATTAATTATTTTTTTCTAAAGTTTGAGATAAATGAGATGGTTCAAAGAAGGAAAAAGTATTAACAAATTATTGGGTCGAGTGATATGAATTTGATTTTTTCAAATAATGTCTTCAATTTAAATTTTATAAATAAAAAATATAGTTAAAAATAAAAATTTACTAAATTTGATTTTTTGATAAAAATTAATTTTCAATAAAACAAGTAAATTTTTTATATTAATAACATGATTAGAAGAAAAAAAAAGGAAAAGTGATAAGACTGAAGAATTAAGATGTGTTGTAAAGGAGTGGAGTGCAGAGTGGAAAGGGGGTTTGTGAGTCCTTGACAACTAAACTAAGTCCAGGACAGTTGCTGCCAAAACCCACACCACACTGCATTTTTCACAGTCCCAAACCCTCTCACTTTCTTTTTTTATAGTATATTAAATATTAAATGAACGCTGTAGCAACTGTAATAATATATTCTATAAAATAATTATCACCATGCCTAGAAATATTAAATGAACCCTGTAGAAATATTAAATAATACTACTACTATAATAATATATTCTATAAAATTTCTATAGAATATACACCTAAAGTATTTTTACCTCAGGATTATTCTGTTACTCATGCCTAGAAATTCACCAACCTATATATTGTAGGTTGAGTTGTCAGATTGTGTTTTCCTTGGAATTGTCTTTTTTTTTAGATAGATATGCTATGCAAATTCGAAGGAGGAGGGAAAAAAGAGAGAAAGAAAGAAGCATGGTTAATGATTGTTTGGTTTATTTATCTTGTACATTAAACTTATGTTGTCTGTTAGGGGGAGGGACTCAATCAATCATCCCCACAAGCAAGCACAGTGAAAGAAATTATCAATAAAAAATAAAAAATTAACGGAAACAAAGCAAATGATATTAAGAATGGGGAAGTGTGGCCTCATAAATTTAAATACAAAATTAATTTATTGAACTTTTTTTTATATATTTAAAGGTTAAATTTATATTTTTATTTTTTTAAAATTAATTTATCACAGCATTAACTTTCGAATGCGAATTTAGTTATTTATCTATTATCAATAAATAAAAAAGTTAAGGCAAACAAAGCAAAGGAGACTGAGAGTGGGGAAGTGTGGGTTCTGTACTGTCTTAGCCTGTCCCCCCCACCCAACACACACTCTATCTCTCTCTTTCTCTCTCTAAGAGTTTTAACAGTCTAAATCCAAAAGGCACTACCACATTGGCTTTTCTTGCCTTTTGTTTATGTGCTTCCTATGCAATTGTCTATGTCTGCTCCTGCTTCTGCTCCCTCTTCTCAGTACCTGCAAATGGGGGTGGTGGAATCATACGTTGAATTTCTTGTTATTATTTAATACTATATATAATATATATTCTTCTCTCTTCTTTCCTTCTTTTCTTATCTTTAAAAATCGTGTCTTGGTATCCTTCTCAACATGACTTTCTTTGTTCTTTTCTGTTCATCCAGTTCCACTCACTCTTTTTTTTCCCTTTGATTTAATACTCTCCAAATATGAATTCTTTCTCACAATCTAACCTCTTTTTCCATGGTATTTATACTTTCCACTTTCTGGGGCTTCCTTTTCTCAATTCTTCCACTTGGTGACACACACACTCTTTCCCTCCCTTCTTCAAGTTGTGAATTTTCGTTGTGGGGTGCTTTTGTTGCTGCTTCCTTGTTCTCTTGGCTTCCATTTGAGCCTACACCACTAGGTGTTCATGGAAATTGATCTGAACCATGAAGTGACTGAGGTTGAGAAGAATGCATTCTGTGATAGGGAATGTGAGAAAGGTGTTGGTGTTACTTGTTGGTCCTCTTCCACTTGTTCATCCTCTACTTCTTCCTCTTCAGCGCTTGTGTCCTCTTCTTACCTTGAGCTTTGGCATGCTTGTGCTGGCCCTCTCACTTCTCTTCCCAAGAAAGGAAATGTGGTGGTCTATTTTCCACAAGGTCACTTAGAACAAGTTGCATCTTTCTCTCCTTTCACACCATTGGAGATTCCCACCTATGATCTTCAGCCACAGATCTTTTGCAGGGTTGTCAATGTCCAACTACTTGTGAGTACTGAATTCTCTCCTCTTAGATTCAGTTGTGGTTTACTCAATTTCATTTGACATGTCGCCATTTCCTTGCCCCATTGCATTGGCTCTATTGTTCACTTGGTTTTACTAAATTGTCACTTCCTGGAACAGGCCAACAAGGAGAATGATGAGGTTTATACACAAGTTACTTTGCTTCCTCAAGCTGAGGTTGGTTTTTCATTTGAAAGTTATTTATGTTTTGGTGTGTCCCTAATTATGTCCCTTCCAACTAAATAATCAATTTTTGAGAGCTTCTTTTCATTGTTTAATTAGAACAAGGAATGTTTGTTTTTATGAGCTTAAAATGTTAAATGATGTACCAAATGTTCCTTAGCTGCATTACATTAAGTAATTCTGAACACACTGAATTCTTTTCTTTTCAGTTGGAAGGGATGTATTTAGAGGGCAAAGAACTTGAGGAATTGGGAGCAGAAGAGGAGGGGGATGATAGATCACCAACTAAATCAACCCCTCACATGTTCTGCAAAACACTAACTGCCTCTGATACCAGCACACATGGGGGCTTTTCTGTTCCTCGCCGAGCTGCTGAAGACTGTTTTCCTCCTTTGGTGCGACATCTTTCACAGAGCATAATATTAACTATAAACACTTATAAAGAAGAAAAATGAAAAGTGAATTCCACAAGTTAGAATCAACTTATGCACCTCAGCTTTTGGAAAAGTTAGAAAAGAGAGATTCTTTAAAAGATAATGTGCATAAGTTGATTTTAACTTATGAGAGAAATTTAACTCATTGTCTTTTTAGTTTTTTTTCTTCTATAAGTGCTTAAGAAGTTTATTCAAACAGGACTATAATTTGATTTTCTAGCCTTGCTTAAATTGCTGAGCTATTCCTTTTACTTTGACACTACTACAGGATTATAAGCAGCAGAGGCCATCACAAGAGCTTGTTGCCAAAGACCTGCATGATGTGGAGTGGAAATTTCGTCACATTTACAGAGGTAATGTAATTAGAAAAATTAAGTGTGAGGTGTGAGTATGTGTGTGTGTGTGTGACTTCATATATTGACCAAGGCCCCATTTGGTTTACATTGAGAATCAAATTATTACACTGTACAACATTCGAATATAAAATCTCCGGCTACAACTCTAAATCATGTCCAAGTGTTCAATATCAATTTTACTAAAAATCTAATCTAAACAGACACTAATTGGTACACAAAATCGATGTGGTAACATGTCAGGTCAGCCAAGGCGGCATCTACTCACTACTGGATGGAGCATTTTTGTCAGTCAAAAGAATCTTGTCTCCGGTGATGCAGTGCTCTTCCTAAGGTATATATATCTACAGTATCAAGTGTGTTTTAGCTTAAGTGTGTTTATATACGGAGAAAAATTTGGCCACTCTCGAAGCATGTTTTTTCTTTTTGTATATATCTCTATCACCTCAGCTATGTGATTCATGATTGTCTGCTATTTTAACAATGTTTTTAACACATATTTTGTAGCTTAAAATCTCTTGCTGTGCCTAAGAATCCTTCGTGTATACGTGTGTGTTGAACTGGACGTTTTAATTGACATTAATTCTTATATTATTGACTTGAAGGAGCAACCTCTCAAGCTCCTAAACGTGGATTAATCTCACCTACAATTACTAATTGTTAATGATGGTCTTCCAATAATTTAGTAGAAAGTTAATTATCAATCCAAATACCAAACAAAAAACATGGATGTTATTAATTTGGATAATTAATAGTTTTTTTTATGTTGTATTATCAATATTAAGTAGTAGTTTTTAAATGCTGTAATTATTAATATTGATGAACTTCATTGTCTTGGAGACCGTACAGTGCCAAAAAGGGAGTTGGAAGAAAATATGTACTTGCAAAAACATACCTCATAAAGTCAAAACAGATGGCCTTTATTTTTCTTGAGAATCAAGAATTTAAGTCTTACCAAACTTTGAAAGCATGAAATATGAGTAATAATAATCTTTTGGAAGCCAATTAAATCAAACTTGAGATTCTCACTACCCAGTTTCAGAGAAAGAAGGGTCTATCTATCATTATAGTACCTTTCGGATCCTTACTGAAATATTAATGACTTCGTAGGGGTGAAAATGGTGAACTGAGATTGGGAATCAGAAGAGCTGTTAGACCTAGAAATGATCTTCCTGAATCAGTTATTGGAAGCCAGAACTGCTATCCCAATGTCCTTTCTTCTGTGGCAAATGCAATATCCACCAAAAGCAAGTTTCATGTTTTCTACAGTCCAAGGTACTAATACTGACTGGTCTTGCCTTCCTGCTTTGCAAGATGTATGAAATTCACACTGTAATTACTTGTCCTTAGATTTTAATTCTGGCCTGGCAACATAAGGGCATGTTTACTTTGAGAAAATATTTCTATTTTTATTTTTATTTTTATTTTTACTTTTAATTACATAAATGAAACTTTATTTTTATTGTTTTTTCCTTCTTTTTTTCTGTATGAATGTTTGAAAACAAAAACATAATAAACTAAAGTGGTCTTCTCATATTAAAAGTGAAAAAACAGGAAACATTTTCTTAAACCAAATATGTTCTTAGGAGTTTGGATCTCTCCACTAGGTTTCTATGGTGGCACAACCGAAGTGTGAATATGCAAAAAAATCATGTGGGACACCAGCCATAATCATATGGTAAAAACTATATAGATGTGAGGTGATATGTCTGTAAGTGTGTAGGTAGCAGCACTGTGTCTATTAAACACTTTGAAGAATGGATTGTCAAACACTCCAATGATGTGGATTGGATGGAAGAATAGGGAACACTCTGATTTGGACAGAAATGGCTCATGCCCTTTCTAGAAACTCAAATTACAATATCTTTGCACCTTACTAAACTAGCTTTGATCCTCTGATAGGCCTTCTTAGAAATGAAACCTTTTACCATAATCTTTAATTTCCTATGGATGTAATTTCTTCCTTCTTTGGTTGCTAACTCTTGATTGGTATGAGACAAGCAATAAATTTGTAACGTGTTTGAATTTGATATAATACAGAGCAAGTCAAGCAGACTTTGTTGTTCCCTACCAAAAGTATGTTAAAAGCATCAAGAATCCAGTGAGCATTGGAACAAGATTCAAAATGAGATTTGAAATGGATGAATCTCAAGAGAGGAGGTAGACTACAACATAATTATAAATCTTCATTACTATGTCTTCCTTCAAAAAGCTTTTTGCTTGTGTCATAATACCATCTTCCTATCTTGCAGGTGTTGTAGTGGGATGTTGATTGGAACGAGTGATTTGGATCCTTATAGATGGCCCAAATCAAAATGGAGGTGCTTGATGGTACATCTTTAATTTTGCTTTGTTACTAATGCAGTACTCTTGTACCATATTTATACGTTTGGCATTGCTTAAGGACAGAAATTGTGTTTTTAACACCAAACTGAATTATTGTGAAGCAACTTTCTTTGTGAATATCACAGAAATCTAATTCCATTTCTCCAATTTTTCTTCGTAATATTTTTGTGTCTCGCTCTAAATAGTTTTACATATCATCATATCAAATTAATATGAAGGTTGCATTAGCAAACCACTTACAAAGCTCATTTATGAACTGAGTCTGACCACATGATGATCTCTTCATTAATGTAAGCCTGCTGTGACATGCAACAGGTCAGATGGGATGAGGATATTGAGACTAATCATAAAGACAGAGTATCTCCATGGGAGATTGATCCTTCTGCTCCTCTGCCCCCCTTGAGCATTCAGTCTTCCCCAAGACTGAAGAAGCTGCGGACAGGTCTGCAGGTTGCCTCACCTAGTCACCTCATCACTGGTATGAGTCCTAACACTAAAGTAGAATAAGACTCTTCTCCATAAATACTTGTAAAATACATTGAACTTCTCCCACAAGTCAAAATCAACTTATGCACCTTAGTTTTTGAAAAAATTAACTGAGAGAGCTTCTATATAAGTTAAGTGCATAAATTGATTTTAGCTTGTGGGAGAAGCTCAATTCATTTTACCTTATCATTTTCTTTTTCTATAAATGTTTATAAAGAAATTTATCCAAGACTTAAGTAAAGAGTGTATGTTAACTTAATATATCCTAATCATCCTTTTTGTTTCATATAGCAGCACGAGGCAGAGGATTGATAGACTTTGAGGAGTCTGTAAGATCACCCAAGGTCTTGCAAGGTCAAGAAAATGCAGGTTTTGGGTCACTCTACTACGGATGTGACACAGTAACCAAGCCACCAGGTTTTGAGATGAGCTCTCAAAGTCATCCAAATCTTGGATCAGCTGAAGTAAGAAAGATTACCTCTTCTGAGCTGAGTAGTGTGCACCCTTTCAGTTATGCAGGCTTTGTGGAAACCAACAGGTTTCCGAGGGTCTTGCAAGGTCAAGAAATATGTCCATTGAAATCCCTGACAGGAAAGGTTGATATGAACCTTGGTGCTTGGGGAATGCCCAATCTTAGTTGCACAACTTTCAACCTCCACCAGGCAACCAAACCAAGCTTTCAACTTTCATTGTTTCCTTACGGGGATATTCACCAAGCCAGTCAAGCTAGCTTGTTTTGCTCGAAATCCACCACTTTCCAGAGAGAGAATGTCCCATTTAACAAGCCATCCACTCAGGCAGGGATCATTGTAAATGAAGTTGGAAGATCAGATCTCCCAAATGACCATAAGCTGCAGGGCAATAATATTTCTGCTGCTGGGAATATGGGGGTTTCTATTGACAACAATGTCCAGGGAAAGGTAAATGCCTGCAAACTATTCGGGTTTTCTTTGTCTGGGGAAACTACTACCCAAAATTTGCAGAACTCTGCTAAAAGGAGCTGCACAAAGGTGAGGGATGATAACAACAAAATTATGTTATGATATGCCTTTTTCTCTCTCAAGTTTTACCCACCTATATAACATACACTAAATGAAGGTTCACAAGCAAGGCAGCTTAGTTGGAAGAGCTATTGATCTTTCAAGACTGAGTGGCTACAATGATCTGCTGAGTGAACTAGAGAGACTGTTTAGCATGGAAGGCCTTCTAAAAGATCCTGATAAGGGATGGAAGATCCTCTACACTGACAGTGAGAATGACATAATGGTTGTGGGGGATGACCCATGGCAGTAAGTTTTCTTCTTTCTGGACTCAAATCAACACCTTAAAGAATGCTGCTTTTCTATACCTTTTAATCAGTTATCAATGATTGTCACCTGTCTAAACATGTTTTTTTTTTTCCGGCAAATGTTGATTGTTAGAATGTTAGTTTTGTTAAGAGAGGGGATCGAATCCGTGATTTTTCCTCCTTCCCTTCTCTCTTAACCATCCAACTCACCTTATATCTCCTACCTGTCTCAACATGTACTGATAGGATAGAACCTCACATCTCTTGTACCCTTTACTATGTAAGCTATCCAGTGTCATTTTATGTGATGTACTTTCTAGGTGACACTAAAAAGATTTGCATGTATCCTTATGGCTGCAGTGAGTTTTGCGATGTGGTGTCCAAGATCCATATATACACCCAAGAAGAAGTGGAAAAGATGACAATTGAGATGATCAGTGATGATACTCATAGCTGTTTGGAAGAGGCACCAGTGATTATGGAGGCTTCAAAGTCTTCCTCAGTGGGTCAGCCAGATTATTCTCCAACAGCAGTTAGGGTCTAAAGGTTTTCAGGGTTGTCTGAAATATTTATTATGTTTGGTCCTGTCTCTGTACAAGATAAATCTACATGTTTTTATGCTGTTTGGTTACTACCCTACCCTTTTGAGTTTGTAGGCCCAGCAAAAATTGCATGGTCAGCACTAGAAAAGACTGACAATTGAGTGCATTAAACTAACTAAATAAGGGCTAGCCTTGGCATCATATAATAAACCATTATTATGGGTTTTGTTACGTACTCTGGAATAATGCTGATGGTGATGGTTTCCAAATCTTCCATTCCACCATGGTTGCGTAATTTTGCTACGGCTGTTAGGAACCTCTTCGAGGTGTGATGCGGGTTTAAAGGTCCAAAAATGTGGCCATAAAAGAACATGCAAAATATACTTTGGTAAAATCTTGAGAAATGCACTCTAGTTCTGAATCAATCAGTATAAATTTTCATAAAAATGAAAACTGGAAGAGAAAAACATTCAATATCTATCTCATTATTTCAGCATAAAATCTGCAACGCATGGCCATAAATTTTTTTTAAATTCAGGTGTTTTTTTTTTTGGCTAATCATTAGGACAAAATTGTCTGTCACTTCTTCACTTCTTCAGAGGCTGTGCGCACAGGTGAATATTTTTCTTAAAAAATTATTTATTTCATATTTAAGAATCAAATAAGATTTGAATCTTGAATTATTTGATTAAGATACTTAAGTTATTATTATCTGTGTCAACTGCTGTTGATAGTTTTACAACATTGTTTTCTAAGATGGATGATCGCTTTGAAGATTTTCAAAGTATATAAAAATGTAATATGGCAGAATTTTATTCCTTGGACCAATGATCAATTCTCGTTTGATGAATGTAGCATTAGTTTAACAAACATCTGCAAGGGAATTTCCCAAGGGGCTCAACACCATCCACATATAAGGTATGGTGGCATGTTATTGCTCCTTGAAGAGTTCACGTCCAATAATCATTCTTCTGATCTCACTAGTTCCTGCACCAATCTCGTAGAGTTTGGCATCTCTCAAGAGACGACCAGTAGGATACTCATTCACATAACCATTCCCACCTAAACATTGTATTGCCTGAAAATTTGGTGGGGGGGTAAAAGCACTAAAAAATGTGAATAAAAGAACAACAGTAACAACAACTATAACCGATGCAAGCAACTTTGTTTATTTACCTGCAAAGCAACCTGGGTTGCTCTTTCAGCTGCACAAAGTATAGCTCCAGCACAATCCTGAAACAGCAGCAAGATAGCATGCTTTACAACTCAATGAATAGGGAAACAACCATGGTGAGAAGTTTGTAGGAATGTACAATTGAGCATGAGGCTAAAATTGAGGCGAGTAAAATTGTAATGAAACAACATCTTAGCTTAAGGGCCTGTTTGGGCTATCTTCTTTAGAAGCATTTCTAAGAGAAAAAATAAGAAGAAAAAAATGAGATGAATTTCTCCATAAAGTTAAAATGAGCTATTCATTAACTAATCTGTAGAAACTCTCTCATCTCTAAAAGATGAGAAGACATCTACAAATTAGCTAATGAAAAAACTCATTTCATTTTTTTTTCTTTATTTTTTCTTCTAGAACTGTTTCTAGAGAGGCTTACCCAACAGACCTAGGGTTTATGATTGAGTTTTAAAACAATTGCAGAAAACATAAACATTTCAATTTCATGCAATACAAGTAATATGTTAAAAAAAAAGGTAGTTTTGTAAATATAAAAAAAATCCATTTAAAGAACCAAATGATGAAGCTCAATAGTACATTCAACCACAAGATAAAAGACACGTGGATGGACCTTTGGGTCAACTTTTCCGTTGTCACAATCCCGAGCTACTGAATACACATAAGACCTGAAATGAAGAATGTTATCTACTGCCATGCAAACTTATTTTGAAAGAGAAAAGAGCACCATGACATTAGAATCTTCTACCTAGAAGACTGTAATGAAGTATACATGTCAGCAATTTTCCCCTGTAACCAAAGATCAATTGACAATGTGATGGTTAAGATTCACATAAACATAAAACACATATGCAGGATAATTGCAAAAAATATGATGTGTATAATAATAAACCTGTATAAACTGAAACTCCCCAATAGGACGACCAAACTGCTCTCGTTGTCGAACATAAGGAAGGACGACATCAAGACATGCCTGCATAATACCAAGAGGACCAGCTGCCAAAACAAGTCTCTCCAGATCCAGCCCAGACATCATGACATAGACTCCTGAAACCAAAGAATAAGCGATAATGAATGACACTTGACATGCAACA
Organism: Glycine soja; assembly: GCF_004193775.1. NCBI lineage: Eukaryota > Viridiplantae > Streptophyta > Magnoliopsida > Fabales > Fabaceae > Glycine > Glycine soja. The sequence goes on along the minus strand of NC_041012.1, from coordinate 11,648,828 downwards.
ATAACTAAATGTTCTTCCCTTTTAATCAGGATTTGCATTGAAAAAAGAGAAAGGAAAACTAGTGGCCCTACTTTGGAGAAGCTTCTTTTAATTTACACAAGTAGTGCCACTAAAAACAAAATTCTGGTACAGAAGTAACAAAAATAAGAACATTATTTTGCAAATAATAAAGAAGACTACAAAAGCAATACCTTTCCCTTCTTTCCCAAGAATATTTTCGTCTGGAACAAAGCAATTCTCAAAGACAAGCTCACACCTGCCCGCAGAATCCCATTTTGTCAGTTAAAGTGAGGGAAAGTGATTAGGAATGGATTATATATAGAAATTTCTCACAGAACATATGCATACATACGTATCACTTCCTCGCATCCCAAGTTTATCCAATTTCTGGGCAGTATTGAATCTGTAGTCAAACATAAATAATGTTAGATATTCATCTTTCATCTCTATTTTCTCACTGTAATCAAATGATTTATCATTTAAGGGAGGCCTCATCCTTTCAACCACGTTAGAAATGCTTTTTCTTCTCGTATATATTACATGCATGTTATTTATGAGTGATCATGACTCTTTCTTTCTCTATCATTTTCAGAGAAGGATTTTTTTGCAAGCTATAGACTCACTCAGGAATCAAATTTGAACTATTTTGTTAAAAGCTTCCAGCACCTTTTTATTTTTTATTAAAATTATTTTGCATTACTTCTACAGCACATGGTAAGTCCCACTAAACGAGTCTAGCATTAAATGATACATGAGAGAAACTTGGGTTAACATACAATTTAATATCCATTAGTTGGAGAAGCATCACTTGTCAAAGTGAAATTGTAGCTTAAAATCATGTGATGCCAGTAAAGATTAACATCCCATGGTTTCATTGGTCATAGCAAGTGGTCACATTATTGCCTAAGAATTAACTAATTTGAAATACAGAGGTTTGTCCACTTAATATTGTATAACTTGTTGTCAAGGTTTAGAGCAATTACCCAGGCATTCCCTTCTCAATGATGAATGCAGTAATGCCTTTTGACCCAGCAGTTATGTCTGTTTTAGCATAGACAACCTGATTCAATTCAACACAATCAAATACGTGCTATGCATTCTCAGCATATGTCTGAACTATAATAAAATCAAGTTTTATATTACATGAGCATCCTGTTTCTTCATAAAGATATTGGTCACCAACACAAAAAAGTGATATTAAATTGAAAAATATGAGATCCAATTTACTTGGAACCCAGGCATTATGATAAACATGCTTAGCATTTTCTTCCTTACATATTTACCCATTCATGGTGTAATAAGGACTTCTCTTCATTTTAGCATTATGGGAAAAAGTGATCGAGCATAGATTAAGAGAAGAGACAAGGACTGCAGAGAATCAATTTGGATTTGTGCCAAGAAGGTTACAACAGAATCTATTTATCTTCTATGGGGGTTGATAGAAAGGCACCAAAGTAAAGAAAAAGAATTATATATGATCTTTATTAACTTACAAAAAGCATATTATTGAATGCTGAAAGAAGTGTTGTGGAAGGCTTTGGAAAAAAAAGGTGTTTGCATGGCTTATATCCGGACTATACAAGACATGTATGACGGGGTAACGACTAATATGAGAATTTTTGGAGACAAAACTAAGGAATTCTCTATAAGTCTGGGTTTACATTAGGGCTCAACCTTGAATTATTACTTGTTTAATCTAGTCTTGAATGAGCTTACCAAGGAAATAGAAAAAATTATCCCCATATTCATGTTTTTTCACATATGATATGGTTCTAATTAATAATTAAGGCTTCAAGGGAAGATATTAACTTTAAACTTGAATTTTGGAGATAGATTTTGGAATCAAAGGGTTTTTTGCTTGAGTAGGAGCAAGAAGAGTATATGCATTGTAATTTTAGCAAGAAACATGAAAAAAATGATTTGTAGGTAAAAATTAGAGAAATTTTCATACCACAAGTTTTCAAAGTTTATGGGATTAATCTTATAAAACGATGGGGAAATGAATAAAGATGTCACACACATGATACAGGCTGGGTGATTAAAATGGAAAAAGGCATCAAGGATTATTTGTGAATGTAAGTACTTACCAAGCTTAAAAGGAAGTTTTATTGTACAATTGTACAACCAACTATACTCTATGGTAGCGAATGTTGGGCTTTAAAACAACATGAGAGAAAAGTAGGAGTAGCAGAAATTATAATGTTAAGGTGGATGTGTAGTCACACAAAAAAAGACATTATACAGTATTGCATACAAGGAGATATTAATATGGCACCTATCAAGGAGAACATGATACAAAATCAGTTTAATTAGTTTGGATATGTGCAAAGCGGGTCATTGGAGGCACAAGTAAGGAGTAGATTGCATTGCTTTTAGCTTTAGCCCTACAAAAAGGGTAGAGGGAGACTAAGAAAGACATTGGAAGATATTATTATTAAAAAGAAACTCATGGTGAACAATATCCTGGAGAATTTGGTTTTTGACCAAGGCCTATGACATTGTGTGATTCATGTATCTGACATCACCTAATGGGATAAGGCTGTTGTTGTATGGTGCAATAAATCCTTATGAAATATTGATCTTTTTCTTCATTATTTTGCAATCAGGTCCTCAAATTACGATAATGATATGCAGTTACATGGAAAAATAGTCCATTGAAATTACAAATTAGGGAAACACTGCTCTTTTAGTTTTCCAAAGGCAAATCAAACACGAATATAGTCAATGCAAAGATCATGGGAAAATGCAATGAAATTTAAAGAAACTTACTAATGTTTGAGCAACTGGCCCATTAGTACACCACATCTTGTTCCCATTAAGTACATAGCCCCCATCTACACGATCAGCCTTGCATTTCATGCTGACAACATCAGAACCAGCTGCAGAAAAGTTATTCACTTAGTAAAGTCCTTGGAATATCTCAAAATGCAAGACATCATAATTCAAGTTCACACATCTTACAATTGGGCTCGCTCATTGCCAAAGCTCCCACATGATCCCCAGAAATAAGCTTCAAAAGTGAAGAGAAAAAGACAACTTAGCTTATAAATAGATAGATAAATAGACACAGAAAAGTTGAGAAAAACTACTAATGATGAGCACAAGAAATAGAAAGCTATGAGCATTTTTGTTTGATAAAGTCAATCTTTTACACATCATCGGCAAGAGGGCAAGGCAGCAAACATTTCACTGAAAATAAATAAGATTAAATTGCACAGAACTAGAACCTTTGGTAAATATTTCTCTTTCTGAGCAGGGCTTCCATTCCTCACCTAAACAAAAGGAGGTAGCAATCATGAAGACTCATTAGAAGGCCATAAATCATTCAAAGAAAGAGACTTAAGTTCTCTTCAATTACCAGCTGATTGATACACAAGTTTGAATGAGCACCATAAGAAAGACCTACAGATCCTGAAGCACGGCTAATCTCTTCCATTGCTATACAGTGATACAAGTAACCTAGGCCAAGCCCTCCATATTCCTCTGCAAATAAGCAGAAATAGAATTGCAAAAGTTTGTTGGCATACAAGACATGGCCATATTGTAAAGATTCCAAGTATACTACATTACTACTAATCTTAAGTTAAGAACACCCAAAGAAGAACAACTTCATAAAAAATTATCGTCAATATGACTCTATTTATAGAATAATGTCGAAGAATGATGATTTGTGAATATATGAATAATTTGATTAATTTCTACTCAGCCTGCAAAATGCAATAGTATCTGGTACCTACCTTTCTTTGGGGAGGGGGAGGGGTATATCAGACACCTTTTTTCAGTAATTGGAAGTTATGTGCATCAGAAAAAATTGTGCTTTGTTGGCATTTATTATCTTCACAATTGTATCACAGGATATACAGGGAAAATAATAACTGTCAAATGGAAGCCACAGTAACAGATAACACCAACAGCTTACAAATCTAAAAAGGAAATTCTTTTGACATATCAGAAAATGGAAGCAGTGAAGCAAGAAAAATAAACTACCTGGTGCAGTAATCCCAAGGAGATTAAATTCCCCCATGCTTTTCCATAAGTTCACCTCCTAAAATTACATCAAAATATAATCAGAATGTGTAATATACTATGAGTTATGTTCGTTGGCATGATAGCAATAGATCCTCATACATACCTTTGGGAAATAATTTGTTTGGTCTATTTTCGAAGCATGAGGGGCAATATTTTCCGTTGCAAATTGAGCAACACTTTCCTTAAACTGCACCATTCAATAAAACCTTCCAATCATTACAAGCATGACATGGCTCAACTTTTTAGAAGCTAGTACACAATATCATCTTACGCAATAAACACATTCTTTAAAATGTTTTGATGCAGAAAACAATCTTTAAAATGAAAAAGGATCTCAAAATTATTCTCCCACTAAAAAATTCTAAAACCAAACAATTAAATTTGTGTTTGGTTGTGCTTCAGCCAACCAAAATTCTCAAGCTAGCTTGTGTAACTTGCCAAAATACAGTAACTTAAGCCAATAGCATGCATTCCCTGACAAATAGCACATACCCAGGTCAAAACATCATGCTAAAAGTCATTGGATTTTCCTTTTCTACATCCTTGACAGACCAATTGAAATGAGTTAAAGAGAGAAATGAAAGATTAACCAGAGCCGTCCACATTTAGTGCTCAAATATGTATCCAGAAGAATTGTCACCATCAGAAGATGCACCTAAGTAAAGTAAAATAAAATAAAATATACTTCTTCGAGTAAAAAAAAAAATAGTTCATTTTTCTTATTTTATTGATCATATAGTAATAACTTCAATCAAGACTCCATTTTTCACCCACCAATTACTAATAACCGTGGTTTCTAGAAAACCCAGATGAAAAAGGCCAAACATTTTGACTAAGCTTTAAAAAAAACACTGAAATATGAAGGAACCTGTGTCTGAGTTTCGTCGAAGAGCAAGGAGGTGGAGAAAGCAGCAGAGTGAGGCCGAGATTTGCTTCTGAAAACAGCAGAAAAAATGGGCCTTGCGGTGTTGATCCTATGCATGGTGGCAGCAACGAAGATGGGCACAATTGAAAATTGAAAATTGATCGATTATTGTCACTAATAGTTAGCTGTTGTTGCCACACTCTCCATCGGTATGGGTTAATTATATATTCGTTTTTGGTGCTAAGTAAAAAAATAAATAAATAAAAATAATGATAATAATAATAATAATAATGATAATAATAATATTAGTGGCAGTTTCAGATAAGGATGGAGGTTGTAGCCACCGTGGATGTTCAGAGTGTGTGGGAAAGTTATTTCATTACGAAACGTTTCTCAACAAGGTGTCTGTCTACCTTGTCCTTAAAATGGGACCCATGATTCAATTGATTTTCAAAGCTCAATTGTTTAATTTAACAGCAGTTAAATCGGCAATAAATAAATAATATTTTTAACATTTTTAATATGATATTATTGTATAATGTTTGTTTTATAAGATTGAAAAATAAAAAATTATACATCATTTATAAATTCTTGTTTCTAAGTTTTGATACACAATTTTGTTACAGTAAAGATATCTTGTTTTTTAAAAACAAATATTCAGCTTGTTAAGTAAGATGATATAGTCTTTTAAGTTTTAATAATTAAGAAAGTGTAAGGCAATTATATTTAGAATATGTTAATTAATTAATTAAAATATGAAGGTTAGGGAGAAGATGTTATTCAATACCCTTTGAGATAAATTTACTAATTGTAGTCCATATAATGTTAGGGATAAGTTGTTTTAATTTCTTTAAAGAAAGAGAATTATTCTTGATATATATAAAATCTACAATTCATACATTAGTTAATATAGTTTCATAATAACTAGCATAAGTTGGTATTTACAAAAATGTTGATATGATGCATTAAGGATGTTTTTTGTTTTTTGCTTTCATATATTTTTTTTTTGTTACATGTTAAGGTGTACTTGATTGTGAGAAGAGAAAAAAAGGGAGAGGAAGAGAATAGATAAGAAGAAAAACTTAAGAGAAATATATAAGAAATGGGATGGAATAGAGTAGAAATAAAACTGATTTGGATGAAGAGAAATAGAACATAAATATTTAAATTAAAGTGATTTGGTAAGTAAAAAAAATAATATTAAAGAAGAAAAAAGAATATTAAGTAAAAATATATTATTATTACGATAAATAGTTACTTTTATCATTGAATATATAATTCACTAACAAATGTGTTCCTGAAAGATTAAAATATAAAATTTAGTTTCTGAAAGTGTAAAAAGTAACAAATATATATATCTGACCTTCATTTATTACCATTAATAAAATAGTTTATGTGATATAGAGGGATGAATTTGTCATTAGGATGTCATCTTTGGACTTAAATGTCAGTCATTTTTTGTTAGATGAAAAATGTCAATATTTTTTATTGAAGAAAAAATGTCAGTAATTTGTTTTGGACTTAGATGTCAGTATGTTTCATGGGACCAAAATGTTAATAAATTGTTATTATTGGACAAAACTATTAGTAATTTTTATTGAACTTAAATATCAATATGCCTCTATTGGAATAATTTGTTAGACCTAAAATTTTATTTCATTTGAGGGTAAAATATAATTTTAAGATAAATTTTTGTAATTTTTATCGTTATAAACATAACATTACAATGATCACTTAAAAAAATATATTGAATAATTTAAAATAAACACAATAATAACAATAATATTGATTATCAATCATAATTTGACTGTCACAGTAGAAATTATCTAAAATAAACATTGTGTCAATTTACCAAAATAAACATTATAATAGCGTACCAATCATTATAAATTTTTCCAAATTATAATAGTCACAATCTACTATAACTAAAAGATAAATATATATCATATTTCACTTCTTCGAATATTGACTATTTTATAACGGTGATGGACGAAAGTTAACGTCCGGATATATTTGTATTTTCATCTTTCAGGGATACATTTGTCAGCGAATATTGACTATTTTGAATATTGACGTTCGGATACACATATATTGACATCCGGATACACATATATGTCATATTTCACTTCTTCGAATATTGACTATTTTGGAGACTAAATTTTGTATTTTCATCTTTTAGGGACACATTTGTTAACGGAGTGGAAAGACGAAAAATCAAGAAAATATTATATGACAAATATGCCCTTATGTTGACAATTAGATATGACCATGTTGACAATCATTTCAGTAACAAATTCGTCCATCTGTGTCACGTAGGCTATTTTATTAATTGTGATAAGCGAAAGTTAACGGTCAGATATATTTGTTGCACTTTTTACACTTTCGGGAACTAAATTTTGTATTTTCATATTTCATATATGCATTTGTCAGCGAATTACACATTCAGGGACAAAAATGATTATTACCCTTATTATTATTATGTGGTAGGAAAAGAGTCACAAGTTCAACACATGGAATGTAGCACAACAACAAATGGAAATCACATGTCCTCTTCCAATCCCACCAATCAAATAGCGCCACATCAATTGAAATTCAAACTCAGTCTTTCTCTCCTATCCACCCATGTCGTGATCCAAATCCGAAACTCCCGACCCGAAAAACTTCATTTGCACCAATGGTATGCTTTCCTCCAACTAAAGAACTCACCAACAATGCCTTCAATGTCTACACCATCAATATCGTTGTCACCCACAACAGTCATAACACCTCCTTTTGAAAGAGTGAACTGGAATTTTAATTGGCGTGGCGTTATTTTATTGGAGGGACAAGACCTGTAAGATAGGGAAGGAGATAGGTGATTTCCATCCCACAACAACATGCTAATAGAGTACAATTTCCTCTTAAATATCTTCTTCTAGGTGAGGAAATTTTTCTCTATGGATCCCCCTATTTTTTTTTTAAAAAAACTCTCTACTACAATACTACTTGTTGCAACCAAACCACCATCAACTTTGTATTTCTCTACCCTTCCTTGCTTTTCTCACATACTTAATCGCAATTAAGCCACTCCCAAGTGTCACGTAAGATCTTGGACGAAAAAAGTGTCACATATATAAATGCAATAGTAAAATGACATCATTTTGATTATTGAACTGTTATATTTTCTAAAAATATTAATAATGTTTTGGTCCCTCCTTATTTTTCAGAGACATTTGACACATTTTTTCTTACTTAAAGTTCAACATGATTTGTTTTGTTTCTTCTGTAATTTCTTAATTAAATTTGTGTATTACTTCAATTTACGAAGAAAAGATATATGACTTGTCAATTTATTATTTGTTCAACCAATATATTTGTTGTACTTAAATTGTATATTTTTTTAAATATACATGTCTATAAACACACGTGCATATTTCAACAAAAGATTTTGTCATGATATTCATTTGAGTAAATATCATCTTTGAAAATTGAGGAATGAAAAATGTTGTGTTTTTGTTTTTAGTAAATATACCTAACTCAATGGCAGTATCATTTTTGCTTTTCAGCAAGCATGTGCAAAGACCAAAAAGATGATGTTGTTTTAGAGGAAGGAATGTGACAACTCTTTGACAACAATGATAATGAAGACATGATCAGGGAGGGAGAGAATGATTAGATAAGAGGAAAAGGTTGTGGTGGTGATAATAATGAGGAAGGAAGTGACAAAGAGGGATAGTGGTTGTCGGGATCTAGTGAAAGGGAGACGAATAAATCTTTGATTAAGTGGATTGGAGAAAGGTACTTGCAAGTCATGTGATCAAAGAAAGGGAAAGAAAGAAAGATACATGTGTCTAATTCTTATTAGATAGATATTAGACAGATAGGTCTACATTCATTCAAACTTAATTTTAGGCAAAAAAAGAAATAAAATGAAATGTTATATTTTTATATGGAAGAAGAATCGATAAAAATTTGTACAGGAAAAAAATTCAAACTTTGCTAACTTTATATGGATGAAAAACATAGTTTAACATATTTTTTACTTTGTTAATTTTACAAAGATGAAAAATATAGTTTAACCGAATTTTTTGTAATTAGATTTAATTTTCACTTTAATTTAAACTATTATCATTATTATTTTGTGATTTCAGGTTTTTCTCTCTCTTTTTTATCCTCTCCTTTTAAAAATCATAATAAAAAGTAATAACCTAATTTGTATTACTTTTCACTCTCGTTATTATTATTAGGGGTCGTGTCTCTCTAAATTTTTTAAATAATAAAAAATAGAATTTAAATATAGATAATAAAAAATAATAAAATAAAAAGTACTAAAAGTAATAGAAAATGAATGTAAGTTAAAAGAAAATATTAAAATTTAAGAATTTATTTAAAAGTAAAATTATCCAATAAAAATGGAAAGTAGTTAATGGGTGATGGATCAGTTTTAATTTACATAATTAAAAAAAATAATTATCATTACTAATTTAATATTATTAAGAATAAAAATAAAATGATGGTGAAAACCGACATTAGTTACACAAAATTATATGTCTTTTATATTATATATTAGCATAGGAAGATGTGCGGGAAGACATGAGTTTGTAAATTGAAGTGCGAAAGAAGCTTAAACCCCAAAACCAAAACCAAAACCCTAGCGAGGTTGGTTGGTTCCCAATTCCCATGGCTTCTCCTTCTCCACCGAAATCGAAGTTCAGTGTCTATCAAAATCCTTCCTTTTCTGCGGTTCTCACTTCCAACAGTCTTCAACCTTCCAATTCCACAATCCTCTCCATCCTCTCCTTCTTCTCTGCCTCCGCATTCGTTTTTCTCGCTGTCTTCTTCAGGTGAATGAATGTTCACTCTCTCACTCTTCTCTTCACAACAATTCCACTCTGCATAACATTCACACATTGCAGGGAAAACGGCTTCGTCCACATTTTGTGCTTTGGAACTTTGTCCCCTGTCACAGCTTGTAAGTTTTCAACCTCAATTTTATTCATTTTTTAATTAGGGTAATTTCTGATCCATTTTTTGAACTTCAGATTGGCTTGCCAAGACGCTACAAGCTATAGTGGGTTTTATCTTCATTGGAACTGTTTCTGCACTCTTCAACGTTGTGTTTCTGCGTAGAGCTAGGTATGCTGGCGGAGGTGCTGCTGTTGCGGCTAAGTCTCTGTCTGATTCTAACAGTGTTCATAGGAATGAGATTTTGCTAACCAAACATCAATTAGGGCTTTTAGGAGTGAAGCCAAAGGTTGATTTGGTTCAACCTGACTCGGCGAAGAAGCCCCCCAAGTCTAAACCCCAACTGCCTTCTTCAGGTTTGCTGGTTCCTCTTCACCAGCCAATTCCCAGTCCCACTCGAGGTTCTTCGTCTCGCATTGATGCCGATGGTTCAAACTCTAATAGGGGTGGTGCTGCTCGTTCTAGTGGTACTCCATCAAGGTCACCAGGTTTGGCGTCGTTGTATCTTTCGCCGGGTGTGGTTTCTCCACCTAGGAGTTTGGCTGGCGTGGATTCGGTGGTTTCGAGTCCTTGGTCCAACAGGCGAGTCTCCTCTGCTAACAAGATAACGTCCGAGGAAAAGCTGGAGAGATTCTTAGCTGAAGTGGATGAAAGGATCAATGAATCAGCGGGGAAGATGTCTACCCCACCTCCTACAGTTCCTGGTTTTGGCATTGTGAGCCCTAGTACAGTTACAGGCTCAGCTAATACCTCAGGAACTGCAAGGCGTACACCATTGAGGCCTGTGAGGATGTCTCCGGGCTCGCAAAAGTTTAATACTCCCCCTAAGAAGGGTGAGGGCGAGTTTCCTGCACCAATGTCCATGGAAGAATTTGTTCAAGCTTTTGAACATCTTGGCATCTATCCTCAAATTGAACGGTGGCATGATCGACTCAGGCAATGGTTTGCTTCGGTTCTGCTCAATCCTTTGCTTAACAAAATCGAGACAAGTCACATTCAGGTTTGGTTTATTCTTCATTTCTTCTTTTATGTTCAAAGCAAGGTTAAACAAACAAGAAAAAATATTGACTGTGGAAGTCAATATATGTGATGGCAACAATAATTTTCAATGACAGACAAAGTAGTATTTGATGTGAAATTTTTGTGGAGAATTTCAGGACCTCTCATTCTTGTGCTTCGATAACTGCGTAGAGCTGGTTTTGGAGGGAATTAATTTTGGGTCAGGTTGCTTTTTAGAGTGTGTTTATCTATTCACGTTATAAGAAGAATGAGTCTTGTTTGGTTAATTCGGAAAAACTACTTAAGGTTTGCTACGTAATTAATCACCAAGAAAAATGGGTATAACTATAAAGCATACTTTGCATTATTTGACTAATATAGATTATGGCTGGTAATACTACTGCAAAAGGTTGAACACTAAAGAGTTTTTCTTTTGCTGAAATATCAATTTTTGAAATCTAAGCCGCTCAAATTAATGTGTGGCTGAGCCACCCAAACTAGGCAAAAGCAGTCAAAAACTCATTTTGGCACTGTATTCGAATGAGCTCTTACTCGTTAATTTAAGTTAGAAGCCCTTAACATCCAACATGATTGGGGCATCAACTAATTCCCTGGCTCTAAGATTTCCATATTGATAGGTTATGCAAGCAGCTGCTAAACTTGGTATTTCAATCACGATTAGTCAAGTGGGCAGTGATATGCTGTCTACTGGCATCCCTTCTGCTTTGCCAACAATTGATAAGAATCAAGAGTGGCAACCTGCACTGTCTCTCAATGAAGATGGATTACTTCATCAGTTACATTCTACTCTTGTGCAGGCTATAGATTCTTCCAAATGTATGTCGCTTCACATTAGTGAATTAAATGTGATTTTCTTCCAACTGTATTATATTTGCTGATAGCTTCTGATTTCTGACAAATTCCACTTGGTTTATATTTGTATACAGCCAAGTTGCTTGTATCTAATATGCAGCAGTCTCCACAGCAGACTTCTTTAGTTTCTATCATGCAGGATTGTGTGGATGCTATCACTGAACACCAAAGGCTTCAAGCCTTGGTTAAAGGAGAGTGGGTTAAAGGTTTGCTACCTCAAAGCAGTGTTCGTGCTGATTACACTGTGCAAAGGATCCGAGGTAGACAGAATTATGGATATATGGCTCTTATTTGTCATTAACCCTCATCGGATTTCCTAAATAAATTGAAGCAGAACATTATTAATCTGATTGGTTTCATGGCCAGCATACACCAATGTAATCTAACTTTAGTTAACCTTGTCTTAATTTTCAGAGCTTGCAGAAGGAACATGCTTGAAGAATTATGAGTATCTTGGAAGTGGGGAGGTTTACGATAAAACGAATAAAAAGTGGACACTTGAGCTACCTTCGGATTCTCACTTGCTGTTGTATCTGTTCTGCGCTTTCCTAGAACATCCAAAATGGATGTTACATGTGGATGCCATGTCATATGCTGGAGCTCAATCTGGCAAAAACCCATTATTCTTGGGAGTCCTTCCCCCAAAGGAAAGGTTTCCAGAGAAATACATTGCTGTAGTGTCTGCTGTCCCTTCTGTGCTGCACCCAGGAGCATGTATACTAGCAGTTGGAAAGCAGGGTCCCCCAATTTTTGCCTTGTACTGGGATAAGAAACTGCAGTTTTCTCTTCAGGTCAGTAATGCCTGTATAGCTTCAGGTTATGAACTGACATCAAATACTTTTGAGCCTTCTTTATTATTTAACCCACATTCCAATACATATCATAGTGTACATTGTGAGCAAGCAGGCTACTAGCCTACTGTTATTTTTTCATGTTGGTTTGCTAACAGCTATGGATTTGTCAGGGAAGAACGGCACTTTGGGATTCCATCTTGCTTCTGTGCCATAAAATTAAGATCGGGTATGGAGGTGTTATTAGGGGCATGCATTTAGGCGCTTCAGCTTTAAGCATTCTCCCGGTTATGGAAGCAGAATATGAAGATTAAATTTTGTATGATTGAGAAACCACTCTGCTTCTATCAACATTCAGCACGCGGACTACAACTTCTGCAGTAAATCGCAATTCTTGGAGCCAGACATTGCAGGTAAGAACACGCTGGAGTTGAACTCCTGATTTTGGGTGTTGATTAGAATTATGATGTTTACAATTCCCGGCTCAACCATTTAACTGTACCTGGGATATTGCACTTTGTCAGAAATGAAATTTGGATTGCTCCTGACCAAAAGATTTACAGTCTCTTTGTATGCCCTTCCTCCTCGAATGCAGTTCTCTACATACTCGATGCTTTCCTTGGGGGAAACTTGTCCCGGCCCATTTGATTTGGTTGATAAAACTAAAACAAACAGAAACTAAAACAGAGCATATTTTAATGTAATTTAATTGCATTTTTCTGTTTCTGAACATGTTATCAACACCTTTTTTTTTATAACAAAAATTGACTTATTTAGACACTATGCCCGAACAAATTGTAGTCCTAATGGGTGGGTACCGAAGTAAATGTTTCACTTGCCATAATAACTGAATTAAATTATGCTGGTTGTAAGCTTGGAATGTGGATGGTCATAGGGGACGAACACCATGGGTTGGGTGGAATTTTTTATTTGTAAGAATTGAAGATATGTATATAGAGATTTACAATAATTCATCTCAACCAATCTTAATCATGGATTGAGGTTTTTTTAGTGTATTAACAAGCACATAGTATGATAAAAAAAAACAAGTACATAGTATAAGAAATGAAATTATGATTAGTATAATTAGTATGTAACGAATAGTTAGGTGTTTTAGTTTAAATGGAACTAAGAATTTCAAAGCAAATCTCTAGCTTCATAGTTATGTGCAAGATCGGTCTTAACATTTTATAGGCCCGAAACACAACAATATAATGAGCTCTTATATACAAATAGTAAAAAATATAAATATGCATTGCATTAAAAATAAATGCAAAATTTCACTAAAATATGTTTCATTACATTAAGCCAAGCCCCTAAACGTAATTGATTAGCCTACTATTATTGACAATTATTTTAAGCTCGTTTGGCTGATCAATATAGGTTGGTATCTATATTAAATTTAATTTTTATGTAACTTTTTGATATTCTCTGTCCTGAATTACAAGGTTATTTCAATTAATTCACTCCCTTGAGAAAAATAGTTGGTTTAATTAACTATATTAAATTTGTTATCTATTTGTACTAGTATTTTAATATTATTTTTTCTTATCTTTTTATCCACTTAATTATTTTTCATTTAAGTTTGGACTAAAAATAATTAAGAGAATGTAGGAAAGAATAATTAATATATCTATAAATTAAAAAAGTGATCTTATAAGGAGGATGGCGGATAAGCTAATCTAAAAGATGTTGAGACACGTTTGAATAAGTAATTGAATATACCATTGGGTCTAACTCAGCAAAATATGTAAATTGTTGGGAACACTTTAGTTTTGATCTTTGATTCCTATATATAAAATTTAAAATCATCCTACTTCCTCTATACATTTTACATGTTGAAACACACAGGCAGTGTACACGGCTAAAAGGGACTTATTTTTTTAAGAAAATAGTTATGTAGTAATTTTTTATGTTGTTTTTATTAATAGATTGAAATTATTTGTTATTTGTCTTTTTTAATTAAAATTAAAATGACATGTTATTGAATAATATTATTCTTCTCATTGTTAGTTTTTCTTCTAATGATTATATTAAACAATTCATGTTAAATATTTTTTAACTATTACATCATGTAATGAATTTATAATAATAGACTTAAAAGTGTTTCCTTTTCATAAAAAAAATAAGAAACATAAACCAAAACTTAAATTATAAAAAGAATTAAACTAAAAGTTGGTATATTAATAAATAAAATGTGAGTTTTAATTTTAAAATGATGATATTTTGTCAGCAATAAACTATAGAGACCGCTAGAATATTTTCTTTGGGGACCAAATAAAAAAATTATAGTTTTAAAAGATCACTTTTTTATAAGATCACTTTTTTAATTTCTAGATATATTAATTATTCTTTCCTACATTCTCTTAATTATTTTTAGTCCAAACTTAAATGAAAAATAATTAAGTGGATAAAAAGATAAGAAAAAATAATATTAAAATACTAGTACAAATAGTTAACAAATTTAATATAATTAATTAAACCAACTATTTTTCTCAAGGGAGTGAATTAATTGAAATAACCTTGTAATTGAGGACAGAGAATATAAAAAAGTTACATAAAAATTAAATTTAATATAGATACCAACCTATATTGATCAGCCAAACGAGCTTAAAATAATTGTCAATAATAGTAGGCTAATCAATTACGTTTAGGGGCTCTTTTCTCTTGTCTCTATTCAACTATGCAAACAAAGAATAATGACAAGAAGCTCATCTGAAACCAAATACTTAGCCAGGCAAGAAATATAGATAGATCCTTACGGGGAGGCATCATAGGTGCCTAAACATGTTAAATAAATATCAACGTCCAGGTGTTATGAAATGGGCGTCTATCTTGGCCGATCATGAGGCATGATACTTGAGACAACATAGTATTCTAGAAAAATGGCCAGAAACAATATCTTTGATTTCACTGTTGGATCTGATATGTGGCTAAAACATTTACAGGTTATTGCTCTCAGCAGAGACAAAAATGCAGAAATAATATACCACCAAATTTGAAAGTTTGAACTACAGATTTGAATGATTAACTATACAACAAACCAGCACTATACCCCCAGCAAACATCTGTCACAAGGACAATTTAGATATCAAGAGCAAAGAATCATTAGGGCCAACATCTTTGCCAATGGGGTAGGTGAAAGCATTTTGGCACAGGGTAATTTGTAGCTCTGTTCCACCAGAGATGCCTCAGACCACATTATCATTATGTATTAACTGCCATTTCATGAGGACCAAAAATGCCTCTCAACTTTCTTCAATTTCTAAATACGAAATCTGATGTTAAGAGTACCTAAAGTTCTTGAGACACAAGGTCTGACCTTTACTCTGAATCTGAATCAATAGAAAGGTACAAGCGGGGCCTTACTGAACGCTTTTGCCGAGGAAAGGAGAAAGGGCTATCTGATCTTTGCCTTCTTGCCCTGTCAGATCTAACATCATTCATCCCAAGGAGTAAAGAAGCTGCATAAAGAGGAATAACTAATCAAGAAAATTAATGGATTTTTTTCTCTTCAAAACAGCATTAATGATCATTGACTCAGGTCAAAATGCAATTATCTGATAGGGGGCCAAACACAATGAGGAAGGTGAGGAGAATGGAAGAAGGTGCAAAATGCATATAGATGTAGAGAACACCAACCTCCTCAACTTAACATCCTCCAAATTTTCAAGTAATAAAAAAAAACATTTATACTTTCTAATTTCTATGCAAGTAAACAAATTATGGGCATTTGGGTGATTTTAGGAATAGAGTTCTAAAAATTCTTTTTCTGACACAAGGATATGACGCATCAGCAGATTAACACAGCCATATAGTGTATCTTAACAAATCCACAACTAAACATTTGAAGGTTTCTAACCATTTAACAGAAGGAATAGCAGTGCTCGATGCAAAGAAACTGAATACCCAGCTTCCAATCCTCTTTCATAGTCCCTCTCAAATAAACATGATATGAAGCTTAGGGATGTACTAAAAATCACGCATGAAAGAATTAAAAACTCTATCTCAAAAGAATTAAAATCTACAGTAGAGACACATAGCAGAGACAGGCGTCCAAGAAAAAAAACTAACATGCTTTCAAGAATGCATACATTTTCAAGTGTTAAAAGGATGCATAATAAATATTCTTGTCACAAAACTCAATTATTAAGGCCAAGATGTTCTATTTTGCAGAGCATATATTTTATCAAATTATTTTATAATTTTTTATTATAAATTACATCTATCTAAACTAAAATATATTATGATGTATTACATATATAACAAGGACACACTTTTATTTTATAAAAAAATCTGCTAATTTTTTCTTTTACTTTTATTAATTTAAAGGATATGGTCAATTTTGCTTCATTAAATATATTTTATTATTCTCTCATTGAAAAAATGCTCCATTTCCTACCTATAGTCACACTCAACTGCACACTGCCATGAAATAAAAAGGAGTTTCCAACAAGAGTAACTTCCACTAAAAAATAAGGAACATTTCAGTAAGGTCAGATAGCAACAAACCAGTATCATCCAAAGTATTCTTGGCGCCTTCTCTGGTTGGGATTTGATGTCTAGAATTCAACCCATTTTGAGTGGGAGCATCACCATTGTTACCACCAGCACCACCTCCAAGTCTAAGGGATATCCAATCCTCCTCAGTGCAGACACCATTAGCCACATTTGCTTGATCTCTCAATTCATTGTGCATGGATGAATCTGCTGGTCTTGTGGGGAGAAAAATCTGAAATGAGGGATCATCTCCACCAAATGCCAATGGATTGTCCACCAAACCACCATTCAAATCAGCAACTGAGCGACCAGCAGAGGACTCTTGCAAGATACCGCCAGATCCCAAAGCAGTATCTGGGGCCAATGCATAACCATTTAGTGACGAGGAGCAATTCATAGGACCATGCTGCAGATGGACCAATGCGTCAGACACATCTGCATCAGAACCAAATAACTGGAAGCCAGGACCAGCTTGACTTCCAGAAGGCAATGGCCATAGGGAAGACATCCCAAAATCATCATCATTAGGAAAGAGTCCCAAGCATGAATTTCCACCAAGATTATGATCTTCAGTATATGAATCAACAATTACAGGTGGTGGTACAGAGTAACCATCTGTAGCATCATTTCTGTTGTTCTTATATGCAATTGCAGGAGATGCCAACAGATCATTGTCTTCTTCAGAATCACTAAGAACAATAACTTCTGCACCACCCACCTGGGCAGAAGTGTTGGGTGCAGTATATTCATATGCTAAATCAACATTATTGAGACACAAAGAATCCATCTCAATCCCATTTGTAGTGGAATAGTCAATATGCCCACCACCACCCTGATTTACACTAGGATCGTCACCATCCCGACCACTTCCAGTGGCACTGCTGCTCATTGGAATAACAACCTGTTCGGGATTTCCAAAAACCCTTTTCAAATTATTACCAGAAGAGGTGTTTGTGCCCTCAGGTTTACTGACTTCCCAAACTCCATTGCAATTCTTCTTTATGCCAAGTTTTAAACCAGCAGGACTGTCTGAAACACCTTCCTGTTTAACCTGCTTCAATGTATCCACTCTCTTAACATCTCCATCAGTTGAAACACAAAGGGTTCCATCAGGAAGGCGCCACTGTGCTAGATTTCCTAATTCCAGGCGTTCACTTTCACTCTTTACCTTAACACGCCAAGAACCATCAGGCTTCACCTCAATCTCTGCAATTTCTTCGCCACAGTTCATCATCTATACCACCAAAGTAATTTAAATAACTACAGAATTTTGTCGAATGGAAGATTTATGAACACAAGAAATTATTAAATTTTTAAGTAACTACCATAGAAGTGATGCGATTGAAATAAGGGTCAATGATGATATTCTCCAAAGCATAGTTTTTGAGACATATAGGACATTGCCACTGTAGAAACAATTCAATTCATCAGACTTAAAATCACTACATTGGGGTTTAAATCATGCAACATAACATTTGTTAGAACCTAACCTTTCTTGATCGCTGATTCATTTCCACAAAAACTTCAAGATCAAAGCAACCCATGTGAATACAGGGTTTAAATCTTCCTGCAATCTTCATTCTTGAACCACTCATCTAAAATTTTCACCAAAAAAAAAAAAACTGATTAGAAGGACTTCATGAATTGCTAAAATAATTCATCTATTGATGAAAGCCATACAGGACATCGAAGGTTGATAGTGAAAGTATCTGAAACCACTTCCAAATCACTGTCACTATCAGCATCATCAGCTGCATTTCCTCCCCCAACACAACGGCAGACACGTGCAAGAGCTTCTTCAAATTTCTCTCCATCAGACTCCTTTGGGATTGAGTTTAGGATCTAGATAACAAAGACTCAACTATTTAACAAGTTTATAAGAGTAGCGGAAGGGAAGCAGTTGTATGTTAAGCATATTCACAACAAAGTAGAAACATAAAATTCAACACCAACATCTAAAAACAGACTGATAGGACGGTACAATTGACAACCAGGCTTCCGGTCTGTCTCAATAACAAACAACAGAGAAGAGTTGAACCAAAAGCAAGTCACAACCAATTAAAACCAGAAAACTTGGTCAAAACCCAAACCAGATCTAGTTATCATTATGTGAAAAAAATTAGCATTCTTTTATTCAAAAAAGTCTCATAAGCCAGACAACTTGAACCGAAACAATGCTCAAGAAACTATATGAAAAAAAATCAAAATATTTTAACTTACTTTAGAATAGAAGCAACACTTTTTGAGGCCCATACACAAGCTTTCCAATTTATAGTGGAAGAAGAAACATCTTCCAAGGTTGAGTGTGGTTAGGTGTTATTCAAAATTGACAATAAAGATAATTGCAAAAGCATGTCATGATTTGTCAAGTTTCAAAAGAAATCAATAAAAAGGAACCAATATCAAGAACTTTGGCCCAACATCATACAGGGAAATACTTTAAACTTGATTATTTCAATATCACAAGGATGGATTAAGGAACCAACAGTAACTAAAAATAGTTTGCTTATAAATTTATCAAGCTAAGAGTGCAATCTACCTGCTGCATGCTGCGCCTTTTAACAATACGAACCCCTAAACAAAAAATGCGAGCATCGCATCCTGTTAAGGAAATCTTATTAATTCCGTCTTTTGTATATGGCGTGATCTGACAAAAGAGAAATACAATAAGAAATTGAATAAAACAAATACAAATAGTAAATGAACTTGTCTCACAATTTTAAATAGTTGCACAATTCATAACTGTATATGACAACAAACTTACAATTGGACCGTCATCCCGACCATTAGCCCCAAGCAACTGTGAACCAGGTCTGTTAGTTGCACGAACAGGAACACCTATATAATCACAATGGTCAAATCAAGGAAAATAGATTTCATCACAAACATATATTTGGTGTTTTACTTTAAAATGATGTGCTTCTAGTCCCATAACATACCATGAAAAATAAACTAGACTTCCAACATGAAATCTAGTTCCAAATTAGTAAGGAGAGCATGACTCAAAACATACCATTGACCTGCAGGTCTGTATACTGTGGCCATTGCATCCTGAATGGAACCTTGTCGTTCAGGAGCATACACCAAGCCTACAAGTCATATTTTTAGTAAGAAAACCAATGCATAGAAGGATATGCATTATTATACATGCACAGAATATCCAAACCAACCTCAACATCAAATTCTGGTTTTGATACTAAGTCCATGTCAGCTCTAGTCAGTTGAAATGTTCTCTCCACACTCTGCACTGGGTTGTTTCTGAAAAATTCAAAAAGGAATACGGTTAACATAAGCCATTCAGGAAGAAAGCCACATTGAAAATTTGGTTTTAAACATCAATGCAGATAATTATTTGCACAGGGTTGTGGCTTGGAAACAAAATGAAGTTTACTAGCCAAACTGCACCTAATAAAGATTTAAGGAAACAGAGAGAGAAGAAAAGGAGAAAATCTACAGTTCTTAACAGGTTATTTACCTGAGTAAATTCCATCACAAAAAATCAAACTCAATACCTAGAGAATTTTAATTAACAAAACATACAGTACACTGCATCAACATAACTCGAAAAAAACAATTTAAAAGCTTATCACCAAGGCAAGGAACTTGCACTCGTGCTCAAAAAGAATTAGACAATTTCCCCACTGCAACACCCCCCTCCCCCCCACCCACCCCTTCCCCCCAAAACAAAACAAAAAAAGGCAGAATGAAGGACATCTTAGTCTCTTATATGCAAATTAGGTAACAAACAGTATATTTAAAATCCCAGTATTAACAAGGAATTCAGTTAATAAAGAAATAAACCCAATTACACCAAATTAATTTCAACAACCCCACACCATGTACTCACCCATCAGTTGGATTACTGGTTGTGGTCAACTTCACAGGATGCAAAGGGTGTGCCACTGAAACCCAAAATCTGTAACAGAGAACAGCAGAAGCTACAAAGTTGAGTGGCAAAAATATGAAAAATACTAAATAATAAAAAGTATAGACTAACAATGTCAATTATGAAAGAATATAACAGACAAAATGAGGCAAGAGCCATTCAATAAAACAGAACAAAAGAATTAAAGTGAAAGAAAACATATAACTCAAGCATCTTTGTGAGTCAGAAACTAATCATAATGATTATCTCTAGGCATAACTAAAAGACTAGGTACATGTTTGAATATGATTATTGTTTGTGGGGGGGGGGGGGGGGGGAAGCTTTTAAAGCTAGAATGATCAACAAATTTATCAGTAATAAAAAACCTTTTTCTAAAGGAAAAAGCTTTCAATCGTAAGCAAAACTTTAGACCTCGTGATCAAAAGCTATCAGATTATTTTTTTAGCTAACTTTTGTTTTCCCATTTTATCATCGACAATTGATTATTTTTTAAAATATAAAACTAACTACTACAAATTAACTTATAGCCCATTCGCGATTTAATATAAAATTAAATGGTTTTTTATTAGACATTCAAAACAAAATAAATTATCTTAAAATCACCTTATAACTAATATACCAAAAATAACTTATATCTATAATCAACTAGAAGTTTATAACTTATTGAAATATTTTTTTTCACAACTAACCTGAACACACTAAGATATAACAATGTTACCATAGAAGAATGACTGAATAAGCATGAACAAATTCACAAACTCCAGAACCATTATTGGGCCATAAAGTAATCATCAGACTGAAACTTTTTTTACAATATTGCACTTTTGTATCATCTCACAATCAAGGTTATCAAACTCGAGAGTGTACGTAAACTTGTGATAGCTCGGTAAACTCATAACTCCTAAGAGTCTAGTCTACTTAAAATAATATAATAACAAATACATATAAATACCTGTTTTATTTAGGTTATTATTATTTAGTTTATTATAAACAGTTTTTTATATTTTATAATACCATTATATTATTATTTAGTTGATTATATTATATATTATGTTTTAAATAGTTTTTTATATCATTAATATTACTATTATTATTATTTACTATTAATAACATATTATACATTATATGTTATGCTAAATAAAAATAAACAAAAGACAACTTCTAACTTTCAAAAGTATTAAAAAAGTTCCAACAATAGCTGGCACCATGTATTCAAAAACAAACCGAGAGTTCCAACTTTCAGATAAGACAAAGAGCAAATTACAGCAACACCTCTTGAGCTTTTATCAAATTACACATAACCCTACCCTTTTTTGATTTTCCTACATTAACCTCCATTCAAGTTTGAAAATATTACACTAACACCCCCTATATGTTTGAAAACATTACACTGACAACCCCTCAATATGCCCTCCAAACTTACACCAACACCTCCTACAAGGGAGGTGAAAGTAATGGTTAAAAAATTAGGGAGTGCTTGTGTAATTACACAAAACCTCACGGGATGTTGCTATAATTTGCTCTAAGACAAAAGTTCTTAAAAAAAAAACCAATACGATGCCATTTTAAAATAGGGCTCTATTCTTTCAATCAGGTAATCTTCTCACAGAGCAAGCAGAGTCAAAGCAGCAGTCACTTGAACAGAGCAAGCAGAATCAAAGCAGCAGTCACTTGAACAGAGCAAGCAGAGTCAAAGCAGCAGTCACTTGAACAGAGCTTCATCTGAACCGAGTTCAATCGGCATGGGGAAGACTGAACCAGACAAAAATTGTGAGGGAGAAGAGAAAAAAGAAATTGAGAAAAGAAAGAAGGAGGATGAGGGAAATCGCAAAACAGAAGCCCAAAACGACTGTCGATTTAGCAATTTTTCCTCCACCACTGAACTTGCCGACTCACCCACAAACTCGTGAGTTTGAGCAATTCTACCCAAGTCTGCACGAGTTTATGTGAGTCCACCCAAAAACCAGTTTGCTAGCGAGTTCACCCGGTTGGTGGTTGTGCACTTGTAAACTCGTTCAATTCTACGAGTCAACTAGCAAGTTTGATAACCATGCTCACAACTACAAAAGCCCAGTTCACCATACCAACAGAGTATTGTAGCTGAGAAATTGCAATCATAATCAAATAATGTTAACCATGCAACCCTAGAAGAAAAAATGCCATGCTAAAACCCTTTAACATGAAATTCAAAAATTAAAAATTCATCATAAGGAAAACCCTGTAGACAAATCATTATCGCCCACTCCACATATAGCTATTAGCTAAAGTAAGCAGGGAATTCAACATACGGGTCTGCACGAGTGAGACGACAGAGTTCACAATAAAATTTATCAGGAACTGGTGGGATGCCTTCGGTAGGTTTCTCGGGAATAATAACACAACTGATGTGTTGCCACACATGGCATCTTGGATCATCACACTGCAATATGATGAGGAAAATTAAAATTAAAAAATTATATATTAAGAAACATAAATGAAAAGTGGATCTGACCACCAAAAAAGTGGATGAGATAATAAATTGACTGAATAAATAGTATCTGCATGTACTGATGTATAGTGTTTCTCTTTATCATAAAGAAATAAGAAACCATATTTAATGGTACACCTTGACCAAATCCTCTGTTTCCAATCTACTTCCACATAGACAGCGAATCTTTACATCTCGTTGAAAAGCATCATCAAATTCACTTTTAACCTTTACACTACTGCTATCTGATGCACCCTGTCCCTTAGAAGCTAGATCAGTGGCCCCTGATATCTGCATTTTCCTAAGTAAAAGAAAATACAAGAATGTGAATAAACGGTAACAAAGTCAAAGACAAGAAATTACATCATATATGGAGCACTATAATTGAGGTAAACCAGACCTAATAGTAAGGTACCAGATCATTTATGTGAACTCAAGCCAAGTATGTTACGTCACGGTATGCATCTGAAGCATACAAAAGCTAGAAGAAAATATTATCAAGAGTGTTGTTGCTAAGACTGACCTATATGTATCATCCACTAATTTTGCCACCTGTTCTTTTCCACCAGCATTCTTCTTAGCCCACATTTTTGAAACTGGGAAAAGAGCAACAAGTTGCTTAGTTAACAGGAAAAAAGGAGGAAGGAGAGAGATTGAGAGGCATGTGAGTAACCTGTAATTGGACACACTACAATGTAAAAGTGAACCATATTTATTCCAATGTATAGGCATAATCACAACTCAAACAGAAACATAGTGAAAATAAACCAGATGTATAAGATAGAATTAGACCCAAAGGTTGAGTCCTGTGCTTCTGCATGTGTGCATAACTTTACCTTGTTCATCTGAGAGAACGGATAATATGCGATCAACAAGATCCTGCAAAAGACGAAACACAACATCACTATATCATCCAAAAACTCAAAGACAGCATATTAAATTTAGATTAAAAAGGAAACGATATATGGAGTCCAAACCAAAGATACTACAACAATATGATGAAACTTCATGTCATAAATTGACAATATCCATCTATTTTAAGAGTTGTGAACTCATATTATTAACCATTAAGTATGATGTCTATCCATACAACGATCCATATATTGCATGTAACATGTTTAGAAAATGCAAAAGAAAAGAAAATTATAAACAGAAGAACTTGTTATCAACAAGAAACAGTAATCAGAGAATAAATGATATTCAACAGGGTGTCAGTCAGTACTAGCGTTCAAGGTTTCATCATAGAAAAAGCCTCACAATAACAAAGGCGGAGTAGGTAATAGTTTTATTATCTCACCTGCTTCTTTCCCTGCTTTGAAAGGTGTAACTGAGTGAGCACATCTTTGAGCTCTTTTATACGAAAATAGTTCAACTTTTCCTACAAAGAGATGTCAATAAATCAGGAAAATAAATAGCATACCCCAATGATTAATACAACAGTACACAAAATCCAATACTAGAATAAAAGCAAAAGAAGAAAACAAAAATACCATCGTTTGAAGAAGTAATGCGAATGGAATTCAAGTTTAGCTAGCTAAAAAGTAGAGCAGGATCAAAAATTGAATAACTAAAAAGTATCCAACCACGGAATCACATTGTCCACAAAGTATCCAATAATATCGTTAACAAAAAAAAAAAGATCACAGAAAAATTAAACCAGTTACAGGATACATAACCAAGAATATAAAGAAAAGAAAGAAAAAAAAAATTAAAGTCCAACCAATCAAATCAACAAGGCACATACATGTTTTGCAGTAAAAAAGCTCCTTCACATTTCCGTGCAAATCCAATTTAAAAAAAAATACACAATTTGCTTGCTCTTCCAATATATATATATATAAATCTAAACCTCGTGTACTTCTGGTCACCAAATAAATCAATCATAAGCGTTCTTTTTTTTACGAATTAGCAATACATGCAAATGAATCCCTAGCGGAAGCAAAGTGTTTAATTGTTCATCTATAAGTCAATTCAGAACGTGCGTGTGTGCGTTAGAGACCCTAAACTGAAAAATCAAGGATACCTTGACGCTCGGTACCAAATCCATGCCGTCAAACCCAATAATTCGGCCCGAGAAGAATCACGAGAATCACAAACCGGAAAATCGATGACGACGACGACGAAGCTAGCGCATGCTGACACCAACAGCACTCGGTCTGATTAAATCAAATTAAAAAAAAAAAAAAGCGAACTATGGAACTGAGCGAAATGAAAATGGAACGGTGATTGATCGATGGAAGAGAATGAATTATTACCATAGAAACGAAGGATTAGGGTTTGGGGGTTCACACCCACTATACTATTGTTAGCACACGGTTTGTGTTGTGTTGGGGGTGGCTGGGTTGGGTTTGCTTTGCGTGTTCTTTTGACCGATCGAGGAGACTCAAAACAATGCCAGAACAAATCTCTCTCTCTCCACTTACAAAATTCGGACCTATCGCCGACTATCCAATCCGGTTTTTCTACGGCAACACGTCCGGGTTGGGTTTCCATGCGCTCACGTCTACGACCATACCTTTGTCAATGTCAATATTCTATTCTATTACTTCCTTACTGAAAATTGAGAAAAAAAAATATTGACCAAGATAACAATCAATGTGAATTTGGAAGAGGTTGGTGCAGCCATGGAGGGGAATAAGTTTTTTTTTCTTTCTTAACTAGAGAGACGTTCGTGCCGATGCACACACTCATACTAATATTTGAAATTTCATACATATAAATTATTACATGTATATACTTATATAATTTTGTTAATTTGGATAATAATAATGTTTAAGTATTGACAGAAAAAAATACATTAAATAAAATATGAATTTGAAACATGGGTCAAGGTCTGTACGATAGACTTGTTAATGATATTGCAAATAAAGTCGTTCGAATTAGTTTGATTGACCATGGAGAATCAAAATGAGACATACTCATTTTTGGTATAAACATTAACTTTTTTTTTATCAATAGTGTTAAAATTCATTATGAAATGATTAAAAATTTAGTTTATTTGGATAATAATAATATTTAAGTATTGGCAGAAAAAAATACATTAAATAAAATATGAATTTGAAACATGTGTCAAAATCTGTACCTTAGACTTGTTAATAGTCCAAGAAACATTCATTAAAGGGAAATTGAAACAAATTAAACGCAAAAGATAAAAAAATAATAAATGTTGATTGATATTGACAAAATTGATTTATTTTGATGATGATTAGCATTAAATTATATTTATTAATTATTTATTTATTTTTTGTTTTAAACATTAATCTTATGTTAACATTAATCTTATTTTTTAACTAACATAATTAAAATATCTAACTCTTCAATAAAAATTTGAAATATCTCCTCTTAGTTTGAGTCATCGTTCCTATTAATTTGAATGACCATAGAGAATCAAAAGGAGATATTTCATAAATATAAATTATTACTATATGTACACACTTATATAATTTTGTTTATTTGGATAATAATAATGTTTAAGTATTGACAGAAAAAAAAAAAACATTAAATAAAATATGAATTTGAAACTAATATTGAGTTACATGTAGGTAATAAAACATAATTTTAAGGTAATGTGTAAATATTATATATTGTTTGATATTGTTTGGAATAAAAGAAATGATGTATAATAAAAATATGAGTTAACACTACTAATATCTTATTTTGATTATGTGCATTCCAAAAGGTTCAAACCCTAATAGATGGAGGATTGTGAATATGAATTATGAAGTACTTTAGACAGTTTTAGTGGTGAATTTGGAATAAAAGATATGGTCTGTTAAGAATTGTTGGAGTGAGTCCCGAAAAGAGTTTGTTAGGGTGGTTGTTTTGTATTGTTGTATTGTGTTCCTTTGCTTGCCTATAGGTTGTATGTTTCATTAGAGGGGTTATGCTTATGTAGGTGATGCAATGTATGGAGAAACAAGTGAATGAAAATATTCATTTTCTCCCATTTTTGTTTGCACTTTTGTTGTAAGGAAGCATCTCCCCTCAGAGTTAGATCCCTTTTTTCCCTATCAGATGCTGCCTTCTTGGTCAGGACAGAAAATTGACCTTGCTCATGCTTTTCATGGAAGCAGTATTGTTGAAGAACACAAAGGTTGTATAGGATGGTTGATGCCTTATATTCTGTGCTACACACACACACACACACACAGAGACACACACACACACACACACACACACAGGACAGTGCCTGAAACACACACACACACACACAAAGAAGGACAGTGCCTGAAATGTACAGCTTGTAAAAGTTCATTTACTGATTTATTGTAAAAGTTCATTTACTGATTTATTTGTTTACATTATGCTTAGAGCAAATGCAGTTTTGAGAAAACTTTCATAGCATTTGGCCTTGTTGAAATTCTCATCCTATCAGCAAGATGTTTAGCTAATCCAAAGCATTCACTCGTGAGAGTGTAATATTTTCCTCAATCATTTCTACCAGTTGTTGTTTTGTTATGGATGAATTGTTAGTTAGTGAATCTGCAGCTTCTCTAATTCTGTTGTAGTAGTAATTCTCTCGAGTTAGTGGCTCAACTGTCAATATGAGCATCTCAACTACTGTATCTATCTGATTTTTCAATTCAGAATTACATTTTCTCAGTTTTGCTTCTTACAAAATATCTCTATTTTCTCTGAACTCAAGATCTGCACTAGCTCAAATCCATTCCTCACACCAACCATGGCTAGAAAATATGCATTCCTTTTACTTTAACCCAATTATGGAAAAAAAAATGAGGTTCTCAATGCCTTGCCGAATGACTCCTACGTAGATCATCACATTCTAGAGTGTGGAAAATTAACGGCACAATTGTATCATAATACAGCTTAATTAAATATTCAGTCTGTTTTTTATTGAGTGGGATTTTTTTCACAGCTTATATGTGAACGTTACTGAAATTAGTTAAAAAGAGATTATTTTTGTAATTTTTCTCGTGAAGTTTATTAAAATAAACAAAAAAGAGTTTATAAAAAAAGATTATATATTACGTTTGTAAAAAGTTGAAATAAATTGTTTCAAACAATCCTAAATTGAAGTACTTGTTTCTAGCAATTGGAGGACCTCTTCGGAGTTAAATCACACGAGTTCAACCATAGTCCTAAGCACAAGCGAGATAGGTCAGGGTTCTCACGAAATTAATTTTTATGTATTTTTTATTCTAAAATATGATTTTCTCATGTTTTTTTATTAACATGAAAAGATCTTAACCTCCTATACCTAAATCGAAGAGAATAGAATATTCTACGAGGGTTATATTGAACTTACCTTCAAGCGTGAATTGAAATGACTTTTCTACCCAAATAGTGTAATTTGTTTTCAAAATTGATAAATTGTTTTTTTTTTTTTAAAATGGTAGTTGATGAGTATGACTTTGTCATTTTTTTTATATATAAGTATCAACTTCTTATCAAACCTATAATTTAGTTCTTATGTGTTAGAAATACTCAAATTGGTATCTATATGTAAAAAAATATTAAATTGATTTTTATATGGGCAAACATTACAGGTTTTGATTACTTGTTATAGTTCTTTTATATATATATATATATATATATATATATATATATAGCATTATTGTAGTGTCAAATATTAATTGAATATAAAGATGTAAGTATTTATTCAAATAGACATACTTAGATGAGTAAAATCAAATTTATCATTTCTCTTGGTGTCTGACATATTCTTTATGATTCAACTTTCTTAATATTTTCTTTAAAATAAATTATGTTCAATTAACATTGAGTGCAACCTGAGTCGGACCAATATAACCTTATTGTAATTAGATTGGGTGTCGGGTTGGTGTTTTATCAACCTACAATTGAACATGTATTCTATTATTTATATTTTTATTATTTAGTTGGTATAAACCAAATACAACAAGATATGTTGGTTATACATTTGTAATGCAATGCTTATTTGTGAATTTTGGACAAAATCTCACACACACATATTCAAAACATAATTTTGCATTTTCATTTTGTGTAATAGGGGACTTGATTAATCCAAAATGATCCAACACAATTTTTTTATTAAATTGATAAGGTTGGGTTTTGTCATATTTTTGGAAAATCTAAATCCATTTAAACCGATGAAAATTGATTGAATTAGAATTCATATTCTCCCAAATTCGATCTAACCCACCCTGGAAACTGCCTATGTTAGACATAAATGGGACAAAAAATTAAGAGTTTAGCTTAAGCCTGAAAATTGAGATTTCAAATATGCAGCATGCTTCACATTTGAGCCACAGTATATCTAAAGACCTACAAATAGCATTAGTACAACATAATTTCAACACAAAGCCAAACAAATAATCCCCCAATGGAGAAATTTTGACAAAATATGAACAAATTTAAGATCATAACGTTGATGAGGTCGATCAAATTGAACTTCGCCCTCTACTAAGTTTCGTTTTAATGATGTACATATACACATACAATACAATAACAGGAGAATTCTTCATAGGAGAAGGAATATTATATATTAAATAAATAAATAAAAGGATGCACATTAATTTCACATAGTTTTAAACATAACAAAGAGAAACCAACTTAAAACCGAGATGTACTTCTAAACATGACACCAAGAATAAAAGTCAGTAAAAAACGATTTCATATAAGAATAGTTTGAATCACACTAAAGATATGATGATTTTGTTGATAGGTGTGAGTAGTCCTAATTTTATTTTTTTAAAACTTTAATACATGCTCTAATCCCAACAAATTCTCAAAATTCATCCCACTTAAATTTTCTGAAAGAAAAGAAAAAACACGACGATAATACAACACAAATAATAGAGTCCAGAAATAGTAATAGTGGTGAAGAATTAATAGGCTATGGCGCTATGCAGCTTTTGCTGTTAAATCCAGGTAAGTATGGAACAGATCATGCAAGATAAGGTCATCTAGATCTCCATAATCATATTCCTCAACCTTGATCTCCAGAAAATCACTTTCAAAGTTGTATCTGTGGATACCCTTTTGTTGATTTGCATGCATACCACCACCTCTTCTGGCTCGTAATCTTTGTCTCTTCATGGCCTTCCTCCTACGGTCATGATCAGCCATCCTACACCACCAAAATAATTAAGAGCACGAATTAATTAG
Organism: Glycine soja; assembly: GCF_004193775.1. NCBI lineage: Eukaryota > Viridiplantae > Streptophyta > Magnoliopsida > Fabales > Fabaceae > Glycine > Glycine soja. The sequence goes on along the minus strand of NC_041012.1, from coordinate 11,618,367 downwards.
AGAGAGAGAGAGGAAAAAAGAGTGGGATCATATATCATGGAGAGTTAGAGTGAGAGGGGGGTAAAGGTAGTAAAATAGTGTACTCTTTAGGAAGAGTAAGAGGGTGAGTAATTCCAGAGAGACAAAGTGGAACGCCATGAGTTGCACGAAGGTTTAGCATGGACTGCATTGTTTTTTAATTTGAGTTTTGAGGGAAGGAATAAGGAAATGGACAGAGAGAAGGGTAATAAATAATAAGGACGTGCCTTCATTTCTGAGCATTTGTTTGTGTGAGGTCTCTCTCGTCCTGTCCACCCAGTGCTTTTATGGCAAAAGGATCACGTTGTAATTATCAATTCTGTAATTTTGGAACATGGGGCATGGGAATTTTTTTATTTTTTTTTAATTTATTAAATAACACTTAATGACATGTCTGTTGGTTGGTTTGGCTTAACAATCAAACGTGACAAAATTGGAAGTTCTTGTGTTTTAGTGCTTGTTTAGTTCCTGATTGACTTGTGGCAATACTAAATTCAAGATCTCTTCAAAAGCATGAGTATTAGTTGAATTTGTTTAAATTTTAAAACAATAATTTTAAAATAAATATTTTTTTATATAAGTATTATTTTTGAAATAAGTAAGATTTGTTTTTTTAATATAAAAACAGTTTAAATAGATACACTAAAAAATAAAAAAATATTTATTTTATTAAAATAAATACTTATTTCAACAAATAAATTTAAATAAATTATCCCATCATTGTTTCTCTAACCTCCATTTCGGATTATCTACTAGTGATTCAAACACATGTTTACTTTAACTTTTTTTTTATGTATACTTTCTAAAAAAATATTTTTTGGTTGTTTAAATATTTTGGATGAATTAATTATTTTTTATTTAATATTTATATAATCATAAAATGAGAAAAATAATGAAAACTATATTAATTAACAAGTTAAATGTAATTTTAATATAGATAAAATGTTACTTATATTTTTAATTTGTATTATTTTTAAAATAAAAAATAGTATAAAAGATGAGAAAATATTACATCGTGACAGGATAATTAAATTCCATGCTCGTGTTCCTTTACCCTTATACTTGACAAACCATAATCAATAAAACTAATAGATAATTGAATTCTCTAAATATGATAATACGAGTATAACTTTTAACTATATATATATATATAAAGAAAATTTTGTTAGAAGTAACAGAATTTAATTTACTTTACTGATCTCTACATTATGAAGAAGAACTAGTCTTCAACTATCTGGAAAAAAAAACAAACAAACTTGACAAATCAAATCAATACACTTCTTTTGGTAAAAAAAAAAAAAAAACACTTCTTAATTAGAAATGCATTATATTATATGCAAAAATATTTCTTTTTCATTTACATAAATATAAATTGATAAATAAATATAAATTAAGTGATTCTATTATAGAAAAAAAATAAATGTTTGACTACAATATTTTAAAATATAATGTTATAACAGATTTGCATTGAAGTGAAAATTAATTCTGACTATACCTTGAGCTTGAAGGCAATCTTTGTGGTGAAACTATACATGTTGGCATGACATTGATGCCTTGATCAATGGTAACCTTATTATTATTTTTTCAGCAGGAAATTTCGATGCACCTTCTAAAGATAAGGTCTCTGCTCTCTAGAGGCGGAAGAAAAAAGCACGTGCACTTTTGGTCATTTAAAATTCACTCTACTCACATACCAACATTCATGTCAATCCAAATGAAACGCAGGTATATACCATATGCATGCCCCACAAGATTTTTTAAGCTGAATGTGCATATAACTAGAGTCTTCTCTTTTCCTCAACTGTCTTCCCCTTTCTGATCACATGATTATTAAACACGAGCTGCTATGTACTTCAGAAATTCAGGGAAATAAGGTAGGAAAAGTTTGTAGATTCAAGTGCTTACAGTTACACAGAGATATTTATGTTTATCTTATCTCAAAGAAATGAGTAAAATTAAAAGTATAAAAAAAATGAGTAATATGAGATTTGCCTTACTTTATTCCACTAACTCCTAGCTCTTTTAGTGGAGTTTTTTTTTATAAAGTTTAAATCTCAGAGATCTCACTTAAAAAAATATTTTATTTAAATTGAACTTTGGCCATTTATTTAAATTTTTTTAGGTAAAGTCTGCATATTATTATAAATGAGAAGAGCTAGCATGAACTGTTACAACAGATTCAAGTAAAGATCGAGGAACCTCCTCAACCCGGTACACGGTCTCCTTAAACTGAAAAGCTAAACTTGCTAATTTATCTATAACCATATTTCCAGAACACTTGATAAAAGACAAAGGCAGCTTCCTTGAACAAAATTAATTTTCAAAGAGAATCTTATTCTATCAAGAGAGAAAAATTCGTTTATTCAGTATAACACTTTATATCAGGGCAAATTTGATTTGATCTCATCTTTTTGTAAATTTGGTTCTAAGTTCTGAATTAATTTTAATATATTTTGACATGTTTAGTTTCACATTAAAGAAGAATTTAAAATTAATTTTAGCTATTTAATTGATTATAGATTAAAGTAATTTGAATATCTTTTATGTTAGATCTAAAATTTTGTATTGAGTTTTACTTTTAAGTTTAGTTTTACCTTGAAGAATTGATTCTGAGTTCATTATTAAATACATTTTTAAATGTTTAATTTGAAGTAAGAGAAGAATTCATAATTAATTATAAGTCTAGAATTGATTATGAGTTAAACAATTTTGAATAAATTATGAGTTGGATTTAAAATTTTATATTAAATTCTATTCTAACTTAGTTTTATAATAAAAACATTCAAACATAAACCATGCCATTTCAAAATTAATTTTATCAATGTTCATTCAAACACACTAAAAAATTCAAACATAAATCACTTCCAAACTAATTTTAACCAAAATCAATTTCATCAATAATTATCCAAACACACACTTAACATATCCATCATAATAAACTATTCAGGAATATCTTTTGGCTATAATTTTGTTTTATTTAATCTGAATATTGGTGTCCTCTATGTGTCAGCCTTTTACATTCTTGTATCAACTCAGCATGATACGTGACATCTCAATTCTCTAGCAAGTGTGGTGTTGGGAAATCTTAACTGGAAAACACCTTCTTATTTCTTTGTTTCCGAATTAATAAGCTCAAATACCCTTGCAGTGAAATCTTTATTGGAAATCATTGTCTCCTCTTTAATAAGGCAGAGGGGACACATGGGATCAGTGTCAGTTTTCCTTGAAATGAGATTTTGTTCTCCAGATCATTTGCCATAAGTCACCAAAGATGGCACTGGCGAAGGCGTGGAGCTTTCTGTATTTTCCTCCTGATTTGATAATGTATATACCATCTTGTGAAGGACCAAACCTAACGGAACTAAAACAAATTTTTAGAAAAATATTTTATTTTAAATGAAGTAATTATTTAGTATGTTTTTTTGCCAAACATAGGTATACTTTTTTGCCAACTGCCAACATATAAAACCTTTTTGCTTTATAAAAATTAATAGGTAATCTTTTTTTTAATTGGACCTAAAGTTTAAGCTTCAAGGTTTGGTTGCTTTACCTTGAACTGACTTGTGTATTTATTATGTTATTACACCGAGACAAGATAGTTTGCTCCTGGAAGACCGTGGTTCCGTATTAGATAATCTAGACCAACTCAAACTCCTATAAATACTATCAATGTGTGTAAAACTAGTTCTTTCTAAGAAGAGAGTAGACTTAAAAGAATTCAATGCACAAAGAAAGTAGATTTTTATTCACAACTCAAGAACACAACACACATCTCAACTAAATATAAAGAACAAAAAACTCAACACAGAATTCCACTAGGCACTAGCACTACCAAATAACCCCTATTCCAAATCAAGTGTTCAAATTAAAAAACATCCATAACCACATCATTGGCAAAGCTTCTAATAGCATTTGGCTCTTCTTCCATCTTCAGCTTCCCTGCATTTTCCGGTGGTGCAGCCCATGCTGATGGCAGTATCACAGCCTCATGCTGAGCATCAACAGCGCGCCGCAACGTGTCCTCGCTCACTCCGAACGCCGCCGAAAGCTCCGGCCCCATCAAGGTCCTTAGAAGGGACGCAGCACCAGCCAGAAACTGTGGCTTGTTCTTCCTTGCAGAAGTGGAGAAGCCAAAGAACTCTAAGGGTCCATCCCTTGATGCTACTTGACAGAAGGGGAAGTATCTTGGCACAACAAACACGTCCCCTTGTTTGATTTTAGTTTTCATTGCTTTGCTTCCGTTTGGATACCCTATATGCAGTTCACCATAACCACTCAGCACTATGGTATACTCATCTGATATTGGATTCACATGAGGTGCCAACATGGATCCCTGTGAATGAAAAATATGGATGTGACAAATCACAATTAATTTGCATGAATTGTTAGGACAAAACTTGAATATAGTACTATTAAGTATATTTGTGTCATTCTCCAATATAAAAATTAGCATTGACCAAATTAATGAATGTCCAATGTGATATTCAAAGGACAGAGTGATTTTGGTAAAGTACCAAAATTAGAATTGGAGTTTCATCTTATAAGCCATGTTAAGATTTAATGTAAATCTTTGTTATTAGGCTGGTTACTAAGATAAAACTTGAATTCTGATTGGAGAACACCAAAAGTACCTAAAAGAATTGCATCCAAGTTTTGTCCATATGCAAATGGTAAACTTAACCAAAATTGCATCCAAGTACTTATTCAAGTTTTTACACCAAAATATTGAAGGACATGTTTGCATACCGCTGAGAGTTTGACAAGTAAAACTCCAATATCCGGTTCGCTGAGTGGAGGATACTCGCCTCCATGCAGTGCCTTGCTCCAACCATAAGCGTTTTTGAAATCGGCTTTTTTGTCATCGTAGAGGTTGTAAGAGGCAGGGGAACCAGCAGTGTCTTTGTTCTCTATCTTCTCATTCACCTTCCCAAATACGGTTTCCAAGAGCTTCCTCCATGACCTACTTGTTTGCTTCTCCTCCTCATCCTCCTCTTGGTCTTGCATCATTTTCTTCAGCTGTTGCTCTTTGTCATCCTTCTTCAGTTGAAGGAATTTAGTCCATAAGCTAGGTGCATGAGAATCATCCACGAACATAATTGGCCCATCTAGTTCCTTGGAGAAGATTTCCTCTACCACCGTTCTTGATTCCTATAGAGTCATAATTAATAAAAGAAATTTGTTGGTAATCCTGTGTAAAGTGTTAGTTTTATATAATGCAAATGATGTATATCACTTTAGATTTCAATAATTTAATTTTTAGTGTAATAATAATGTCAACTAATAAAAAATCTTTATTGTTGATATGACTTTTTAAGTTTGTTATTATAAAAAACAAACATATTATATATATTAATTTGTGTAAAATGTACTTACTGGCAGTCTTAGTCCTATGGTAATTGTCTTATGGCCATTGATAATGGTCATAAGGGACTGGGTTTGACTCCGGTACACACAAAAACAATAAAATGCACTTGCAGTGTGAAAAAAATGTTTTTTTTACCCAATCTTCAATCACATATCATGTATAATAAATTTGAAAACTTTTATAAAGAATGATTTCTGATTGGACCAGAGAGTATTAAAAACCTTTACATTTTATGACTAATATTAGCTTACATTAAATGCAGTTTCAAGGATGGCAGGTTCGAATCCAGAAAGCACCGAGTGCGAATTGGCTCCTCCCCCAATATAGAAGGACTGCATGGCACAGGTAAAATTCAAGAATTTCAAACCTTAGCCACAAGATGGCACAAATCCAAAATGAATATAATAAAGTGAAATATGTGAACTTATGATGGATGCATCATGCATGTACCTGGAAGGTCTCTAATCCCAAGCTTGTAGAGGGGTCAATGCTGCAGATAACGTGAAGTCTCTGACCTTCTCCTATGTTCACCAAATAGAATGCTGAACCAGATGGAATCATGTACAAGTCCCCTGTCTTCAATCTCCTTTCCGCTAGTTCATCATCATATATGAATCCCAGCTTTGCTTCCCCTGCAACCAATTTCAAACTCAACTCCCAACTTCTCTAAGGAGATAATATTTGATGTTGATGCATTTTCAGTCTAATGTTTTGGGCTTAACTAAAATAATTAAACTAGTTATGATATGATAGTCACATCACATACCCTCAAGACATTCTAATAGTATGTACTTTAAAGATGATATTATCAAACTAACCTTGCATCAAAATTAATGCTTCCAAACTTGCATCAAAATTAATGCTTCCAAACTCATAGTTAGATTACTTAAGAGGGGCTGTCTCTTGGTGTTTCCAATGTTTCTAGTTCATGCAATTTGTTGTTATTTTTTCTTTCATTCACGGTAGTCATATTATATGGTTTTATGGAGATTACACTGAGGATCATTTTATTACTATGCTTGTGTGATGCTTATATGCTTGTAGTATGATGTACCAAAATTATTAGGTAGTCCAATATTACTATGATCCCTACAGTATAAATGCATTTTTACAAAAGCATCTCTAAGAGATAAGAGAAAAAATAAAAAGAAAAAAAAAGTTTTTCTATAAGTTAAAATGAACACTCCATGGAGAACTCATTTTAGTTATGGAGAAATTTTTTTCTTCTTTTTATTTTCTTCTCATAGAAGTAAATCTAAATAAACTTATCCAAACAGAACCTAGTAGAGTGATAAATAAGTGTCATTAATTCTTAAAAATATGAGTATATGTCAGGAAAAGATTTATCAAGATGATGACCGCGTGGTAATCTGAGTTACTTAATAATTTCTTGTGATTTACCATGAAAGGTAAGGGATTTGAGAGATGTTAATACCTCTACGGATGAATATGATGAGATTGGAGTCGAGGTACTGAGGAACAAACAAGGACTTTGGTTCCATAGAGATGAAGCCAATGTGCATGTGCCTATAAAATATCCTACCACCATGGCTTTTCAGCACACGCATTTCCCCTGCATCAGTCTTGAAAACCCTCGTGGAGTTGCTCATCAAAAACAAACTTTTTGGTGACTTTTTATCACCACCCTCATCATCATGGAAGGCCATTGTTGTTGTGGCCACTCCATGGCAAAGAACAAAGAGCAAAAGCAAAAGGGTAGTTTTGTTTCCCATGACTGTGTTTGAGGGATGAGGATGGAAGAAAGGGTGGTTTATTTATGAAGGGAGTGTGAAGAGAATGTAGAGACACGTGTCGTGCATGTAGAGCTTGAGGGGTTTGCTGGCGATGTAATGTGTAGACATGTTGAGGTTCAGTGAGAAACTTCGGATCAAAGACACAAACACAGTGACACATTCAAAGTCTGCTTGAAATTCTCTAACATCAGCGTCTTCTTATCTTCTTCCCTTTAAATTTTGGAAATTTTCCCTTTTCTCTTGGGCTAGGCTTATCATATCAATTCCAATAGGAATGTAACGTAACGTTTATGATTTTCTTTCTTTAGTTAAATTTTTAACGTTTATATGTGGAACTGTGTTAATTTTATTTTTTGTTGAATATAATAGTTGTGTAGACGGAAAATTATTTGTTATAAAAGACAAAAACTTATTTAAAACTATGCTACCTGTCAACTTAAGAAAGATACATGTGTGCACACACTCAAATCCACCATATATATTTTTCATTTTAAATGCAAAATAATATTCCATTTAAAAAATGAAAATAAAATAGAGAAAGATTTAAATCCTCTCACATATTAATAGTGTTGAATTTAATAGACTAATTTACTGTGAAATAGAGAATCAAGGTTCAAATTTCGTGGATGTCTAAAGCTACTCACATTTAGCATCTTATTATCTTATAAAATGAGTTTCTTTTCTTTTTATGTTATTTTAAGAAAAATAGAGTTACTTCCTATAAAGTATACTTGCGAAAAAGAAAAACTATTTACACGATGTTTGATAATTCTTAAATGAATTTTTATCTGTTAATTAAAAATTAATTATATTGCATAATCGTATATAATAGTAGTATAAGTATACTGGAGAGTAAAATCAATTAACACAAAAGATACTCTTGCATTTAATTAACCCCCTCCCTCTAAAGAAGTTTAATGTTAAAATTATGAGCAAAATTAACAAAGTTCCATATAACTGTGACTAAATCTCCTTCGTGAATTAATAAATTTGAATATTTTTTATCCAATATGATTTATAATCTGCTTCATACCTAAGACATGATTGAAAAACTGAAACACTTGTTTAAAAGACAAAAATCACTATCAATTGTTTCAATTAATGTTAGTATATTAGTCCTATATGCATTTTATTGTTACCTTAGTTTTTTGAGTGGCTTTTACACATTATGCAGAGTTAATTTTTGAAAGTTAATTATAGCAGATTAGAGACGTCAAACGGTCAGATTCTTTAACATTAAAATATGTAATCCATATTATTTTGATTTAATTTATTCGATTATCCCAACCAAGATTTTGCCTATGCGAAAAAGAAAAGAAGATCGTGTCTCTGTGAAGAGCAAGAGATGCGTGTTTGAATCTGTGTGTGTGAAGGTTGAACAAGACGCGAAGCAATCGCAACCCCCAAAAACGCGGCGTTTTGAACGGTCCACGACACGAACATGGCCGAAACGTCTTCTACAGAAGAGGATCACAATCATATTCCCATCGAAATTATCAGCGACGACGAAATGGCTCTAATTGAAGCTGCTTTCGCTTTTGCTTCCACTCGCACTTTCTCTTCACTTCGTTCTTCTTCTTCTTCAAAATTACCCCTTTGCACAAACGCCTTATCCATCACACCTTTGTCCAAAAGAAAGTTATCGAGTGACATTGAGGATTTACCCACTTGCAAGAAAAAACACACTCTTTCTGATTCTTTTCTTCACCGCTTCAGGAACAAACGGGGCTTGTCCGTCACCGATCTCACTTCCACGGTATCTATCATGTTTCGTTTTTTACTTGTTGGATTGTCACGAATGAGGAATTTTATGCGTTTTGTGGAAATTGGGTTAATGAGAAATTAAGTGTGTTTTCTGTGATAGGAATGGTGCCCAAAACAAATGGAGTTTTCTCTCCTTCTTGGAGGGAGAAAAGTGAATGAAGCAATGAGAGCTGGCATTGCTCGCCATGCAAAGCTTGAACAAGAGGTCATATCTTGTTTGTTACCTCACTCATTCAGCTTCTTACTTCACCCATCTTACTTTACATTACATGTCCCTTCTTCACTTGTTATTGTTGATACAATGGGTTTTTTTTTTTTTTTTGGATTAATCATTGTAATTAGGACCTTTATCTCCTCGGTGGGATCTTGAGTTATCCCACAAACTTCGGTCAGAGCCAGCTATGGGTCTAATCTTCAGTACACCTACAGTTCCTCGCGCCTCTCTAAGAATGTATTCTGCGGGGATCGAACCCAAGTCCTTTTTTACAAATTCAGCCTGTGTCTTTAATTGAGTTAAAAGTTTAATTTTGATATAGTGTAAAGAAAGATTTTTATATTAGAAATCACTCTGAAAGTAATTATTACAAAAACAAACAATCTTATACCATGTTGATGATTTTGCAAAAGTAATTATTGTTACAAAAGTAAACGATCTTCTCTAAAATAATTTGGCTCTGAAGATGAGATTGTGATGTGCAGGTTATACAACGGGTGGAAGTGAAGGTCAAATCTCAAGAAGATTATTGGGCCTTGAAGTTTCTTAATTTTATAGCTGGTGCAAATCAATTATTGTTTGAAGGATTGACTCGTGAACTGCCAGTGTAAGTTGATGACATTTTACGAGTTAATCTTCAGGTTTGTATAGGTTGAATAGGTTTTGATAAACTAGAAATACGTTGTGGAAGTTTATAGCAGCACAAAAGCTTGTTCTTTTTCTAATATAACTTTTGTGGATCTCCCCTGAGAGAACTTGCTTAAATTTGGCAAATGACATGAGAATCTAGCCTAACATACAATTTAAACTGTGTTGGATCTGTTAGTGATTGTTATGACTTATGATGTACATCCACAGCAGACAACTTGGTTCTGGATACATTTTAGAATAATTTACCCAAGTCTTCATTGGTGGGATTTGGAATAGTTTTTGAACATGATGGACTATTCTTCTTATATCAGAATAGGCTTTGCAGAAGATATATGGATGGTGGGAGTAATTGATGAGATTCGGATGCCATTAACAGAAAATGATCATAATCCAATTCTAATTGACACAAAGACTCGATCTCGAGATACACTTCCTGCTGAACCGCAACGAAGAAATGGAAGGTTTGCTTATTCTTTTGCGATTTTATTTCATTCTGCTGGCTGTGGAATTGTGTCCTAATGCATTTAATTGAATCATTATGCTGCTTTTGTTTTTGGCAGGCTTCAATTGATGTGCTACAAGTATTTGTGGGACAATTTAGTTGCTGATGATTTCCCTTCTGAGAAATTTTTCACTTATTTTGGCTTAAACCCTCAAAATAATCTATGCGAAGATCTGAAAGTGATAGGTGCTGACTCTGGATTTTCAGCTTCAGTAAGTACAGGATATGGAGTTGCTTATATTGTTCTCTTTCTCACTGTAATGGTATTCTCTTTTATTTCATAAATTATGATAATTTAGGTGGTTATGCTATGCTTTATTTTAGAAAATTATCGCTCATAAACTAAGTATTAAAAAAGTTACTGAAGTATCCTTCTCAGGACAACTATAGGGCTGCTTGATTTGAATGTATTTAGGTTAAGACAGTGTTTCCTCTAGGAAAATGTATTGTAAAGTTTCCAAGAAGGATTTAATTTTATCCACAACAATCAAAGTTACACTTTTTTACACTATCACAATATTCTACCATTAAAGTTTCAGCTTATTAGTAAGTGAATCATGAATTGTGCATATTTTTCTTCACTATTTTGATTGCTGGCAAATGCAGACCCTGGATGATGCGGTGAGATATTACAGAAATACATGCAGGATGCTGGCCCCTGCTCATGATCAGCTCTTATTGAGGTATGCATCTGTGAGCCAAAGGCTCGTGTGCTGAATTTCAGAATTTGTATACTCTTATTGATTGCCAAAGTTGTTATGAACAATAACAGGACCTTGTGATAGCTTTCAACAAATATGGTTTTTAAATGGAATATTTACAATATTCATCTTCATCAGCCTTCAATTTGAATTTCTGAAGAAGTCTACCACTTCCTTTCCCTGTGCTCACTTAGGTGGGAGAAGCACCTAAACACACTAGCACATTTTGAGTAAAAACTTGAAATTTTGACCCAATTTTTCAAAGACAAGAAATAGTGATAAATCATGTTAAATTTATCAGTCACAATGAGTAGCAGTTGGATTGCACTAAACAGGCCTTATTCACACACCCTGTTTTACATTTAAGTTTGATTTTGTAAGGACATGGTTGTGTTTTCTTCATGTCAGATATGAGTATCAGAAAGATCATTCGCTGCTTGGGGAAGTTAAATTTGCATATGACCGTGACTGGCTAAAGAATCAACTTCGTTCTTGTCTTGAGTTTTGGCTTGGAGAACAAGAAGCCACTTACACTCCTGAGGAGGAGCGCTGGAAATGTCAATACTGTCAATTTGCCAGAGTCTGTCCAGCATACACTAATAGTAAAGGAACAGAGTCACCTAAAAGAAATTATTCAAATATCAAAGGCTAGAGATATCGGAGTGCTGACTCTCTAATGTTATTGTTAGCTGCATCTATAACGGTGAAAGCCTTCCTTTAGAAAAGCTTGATATTTTAATCAGAGCTTTTCATAAGTAGGTTTACAGTAAGCATTTTTTATTCATCCATCAAAATGCAATGTTGTTGTAACTACGTTTCAATTATTTGTGCAGCTATAATCTATTCCCATTCTCATCTTATATAAAATAGAAAGTTGATTTATAATTGGAAAATTACTGTAAACATTTTATTCATCCTTTCAATTTTCAAAGGAAAAGCAAGGAACCAGCAAATATAATGTATAAAACTAGGGGAAAAGGCAATGTAAAAAAGCAAGCCACAACATGCCCAGCACTTGTCTGCATATGTGAAGCTTTAAATTTCAATTTCTTATCACAATTTCACCATCAAAACTACGAGATATTATTGAATGCTTCATCATGTTTAGCGTACAGAGCCAAGAAAAAGGAAAAACCTGTTTAATTCTAACATGGTCATCATATTATATATATCTAACGACGGAATCGAAGTAAAAAAAGTTTCTTTCAGCTATAACAGGACAATTACCAAACTATCACCTTGACAACATGGTGGTTCTTTAGCAGAGGAATGTTTGATAAACTGTACCACAACCAAAGGCAGAAAAAAAGATGTAGACTGTAACATCGAGAGCGAGAAGCAAGAGGGAAAGTTGGAGATCATGTGACATAAAGTTAAGAGACTGAGATATAGAATTACACTAGGAGTCTTGTAAGCATATTAATTAAGGTTCGAGTTCTTCCGGTATATAAAAAGTAAAAACAGCTTCATTAAATAATAATAATAAAAAAACAAAGTCTACTTTAGTAATTTTCGTAGCTAAAAAAGATAGTACTTTTCGGTTTTCAATTAGGTAGAAAGACTCAAATCTCTTAAAACCATCTATGACATCTTTTCTGTTTGAGATATTCTAGAGGTTCACCTTTCTTTGTAAAGAACTAGTCTCCATTAATTCTGTTCTAATTCCAAGTTCCAACCAATATCCAACCTCAGTGGCTTAGAGTGAAGAAACCAACATGATCCTAAAATCAAATAACAAAGATTTTCAAACTCTATTGGCTAAAAAAGCTTACACCGCCATTATCAATTGCCATAACATAAATTAATTAGAAACAACACTTCCAACTTTGAGCTTGTCAGCAGCCAAGACATACGAGACAGGAACCACCCGTTTTGATGAATCATGCGAGATTTCTACGTCAATCTTATTGCCTCCCTCGTCAATAGTTTGATCATCTTTACGTTCTACCTCAATTAGCTTGTGCTTGCTCATCCCAGTATACATTTTTCTTCTGACCTCCTTTCGTGCTTCCCTTTCAGTTAGTTTCAAATCATTAAACTCCTGTTCAAACTTCGCTTCATCCTCAGGTGAAAAGAATACAACCTCCTTATTGCCAAGCTCTTCATACAACTTCTCAATCTTTGCCTTCCAAAGGATGCCCATCTCAGTGTCCATCTTGTGATAAGGAGTTTTCATCAAGTACTCATCAATCCCACCTGCCTTGTCTATGCATCGTAGGGCATGGGTGGTGATTTTAACACGAACATGACGATCTAAAATATAACTAAATAGCCGCTTTTCCTGGACATTAGGTTTCCAAGTTCTCCTTGACCTGTCAAAACCATTAGAGAAAGAACACGTTCCCATCAATAATTTTTCTTTCATTCTCTCTTAACATATTTAAAAGGTAAAAGAACTTCCTGACATAAAATTGAGCAACTAACAGACAACATTTAAGTTCTGAACTATTTTGGGACCACTAAACTAACAAAGAGATTCACCCTGTAACTTTCATGCAATTACAGTGATTGGGAAGATCAGGCAAGAGATATCACTCATACTGCAAACAGAACTTTTGGAATCCATATTCAGTGTAACAAATATTGGCAAACAGATTCCAATCACTCAACAAGGGCAGAGGCAACATGCAAATCAATCATCTCCCTTTACCAATCCCACTTTTAGGAATCCAAAGATGATTAGCTCCTTGGCTCGTCCAATTTTTAATCCGGAAGATTAATCCTTAATCTTATACTGGTGATAATTTTAACAAAGGGGTTATGCAATTGAGGCAGAAAGAACAAACAAATAAGGAAAAAGAGAGAGCTTAGTCTGGGGACTGCCTCTACCAGCAAAAGCAGCCACCCACTGAGCTGGGGGATGCAAGTCAAGCAGGCCATCCATGCAAAGGATAGAGGATTAGGATAAGAAAGGGGAAAACAAAGAAAAAACCAAAGAACTGAGTTACTAGTACATGCTGCAGGCAAAGCCATGAAAACAGATCAAGTCCTCATGCAAGCAATATAGCTTGACAATGACCATACTACTTAAAAACTATACACAACAGGTCTGTGTTCCACAGTCCATAATCATGGGCATCTTAAGATTGACAATCATGATAGATGCAAATAACTTTACTAACCAGTTACAGAAATGCACAATAGGTTTTACATTGCACAGCAGCTAATTATGTTTCTGAACACACTTTTAGTGAGTTTCTGGGGAAACATTGATTTGCTGACAGATCATGGAGCAATTATTATAGTTCAGCTCCAGGGGATTCGTCAGCAACAAGTCAAGCAAAATGTTACAACAGTGTACTTTAAACGCTTTTTGGTGGTGCCCTACAGAGACAAATTCATGATCTTTGGGGGAAAATTTTTAGCCAGAGACATTTTTAGCGACACAAATGTTTTCATGCCTCCACTTTGTTGTACTTCGTGAGGATCTTACCTCCTTTGATACACAAAGGGATTGAAAGACACTGGAAAGATGCATCTGTATCAATGCTTTAGCTTTGGTTATTTTTTTTTTTTTGGTATAACCAGTAAGTGTAATCCCCCTCCAGTCGGCCTATTTTTGGGGTAAAGTGGTACCTCCAGTTGTCACTCCATGCCCAATTTTATATAATTAGGATACCTTATCCTTTTAATCCTTGAATCTCTTCTCTTCAAAGTTCAAACTATTTATTCTTTTATCCAGAAACAGCTTCCAAAACATTCCCTTAGGACAGCTGTTTTGACTTCTTCAACCCAAGCTGTCTCTTCCCCCATAGATGAAATGCCGAATTTATTACTTCAATGGAAAAAAAAAACATTTTCAGAATTTGAGAGTCAGAGAAAAATTAACTAGAACTCTAGAAGCTGGTCTTTGAGCTGAAACAAATTGAGGCCATCGTCAATTCACCACCATTCAATCCATGTTAAACGTTCTTTAGCTAAATCCATTTCAAAAAGTAGCTTAACACACAATTACTAAACAACAGAAGCTGTAAAAACTGATCTAACACCAGTGGCTACAGCATGGAACATTCCACCATTACTCATAATAAGAGAAGCAACAAACACCAAAACCAAAAAATGAATGAAGAGTTGGATACAAACTTGTTACCGCCATCTTCACTGACACGGTTCCCAAACTGAATGTGTTTCCCGGCGAAGAGACCGCGTTTGGCGCGGTTCATCACAATCTTGCTTCGAGGCAAGCATCTCTCCAACGATTCCTTTTCTCTTCGACTCAAACCGTTCTCTCCCACTGTCTTCAGAACTTTCTTCAACATCTCTTTCCCTCTGAACGCCATGTCATTTATCGCTTTACACTGAGGAAAAAAACACTTTAGTCGGATTCAAAAGCTTCGAAGATAAGAATACACGACGATTGCGTGAGAGTGTTTTCGATTAACGGAGTTTGAAATTTC
Organism: Glycine soja; assembly: GCF_004193775.1. Classification (NCBI taxonomy): domain Eukaryota; kingdom Viridiplantae; phylum Streptophyta; class Magnoliopsida; order Fabales; family Fabaceae; genus Glycine; species Glycine soja. Next base: position 11,603,001 of record NC_041012.1, on the reverse strand, counting down.
GGTTATTTAAAAATCTTCGAGAATAGCGTGCGTATCGAAATGAGAAAGCACACGAAGTGATAATAGAATGGGAGAGGAAGCGAGAGAACGGATTTACATGTTAGGTCGCTGAACAGAGTGGCGCCGCCGTCACCACCGAGCGCCGCCACCGTCAGTCCGTCACTTGGAGTGTTTTGGGACAGAGGAAAAGAAGGGAACGAATGTAACCTGGACTGAAACCGTATTTGGGCAAGCTTCTCCATACCCAGCCCAACCCGCGCCACACAGGAAAAATAAAGTCCAGTTGGTGAATTCCTTTTGAGAAAAAAAATAAAAATAAAAAACTACACGCACAGTAACTTATGAGATGACAATGTATATCATCAAACTCATTTTTTTATTAGAATTTTTAATAATTTAATACGCATATTTGATAAAAAAAAATTACCTACAACAAAGAAAATAAATACCTAAGGTTATATTTGACCTGATGTTTTATAATTACAATTTAAAATTAAAATAATCAAGTTGTGAAATCCCATTATCAGCTTCAAATAATTAGTTTGGAGGAGAGATAAGTTGCATTAAGAAAACCAACTTGCTAGAAAAATGAGACTCGTACACATGACTTTGAGAAAACGAGACGCACTCTCACGCGTGAATTTGAAGTGAGAAATCCATGCAACTCTTCTCCAGTTACAAGGATAAAGATGTGGCAATAACTGACCTAACTGTACACCAATTGTCATTTTATAAAACAAATGAAACATGAAATATTTTTCCATGGAGTATCTGTCACTATAATAAATGAGAAAAAATCTAATTAACAAAAAGGACAAATGATGTATTAGAAGTTACATAATTTATTTTTGTGAAATTCAAAATATTAATTTTCTTTACGAAACAAAAAATATTAATTATATTTTTTAATATAAAATTTTAAATGTTGTATAAATAATAGATATATTATTGTATATTAAGAAGGCAGATCATTTATCTTATTTTTTATTATTTAAAAAATTTATTTTAATAATTTATCTTTATAAACCGATTCAAAATAATCATTTCATCAGTTTAAGACTAACACCATTAATAATATTCAAATACTAATAACTTTTAATCACCACAAAACAAAAAATAAGAAGCACTCAACACAACATTGCTCCTCACAGTTACAATCACAAGCCCTAATCTCCTTTTTTTTTCCCAAATTGAACATCACACTAATTTCTTCAAAACCCACATGGACAGATTATAACAAGAATTTAAACTTTAGAGTTAAATGTAAAAAAATATAAACAATAAATTTACGCAACTTCAATCAATTTTACCATTAAAAATGCTATAAGAAAACTGATTCCACAGGGAAAATAAAATAAAGCAAAAAAACAAAAACTTGAAACAAGCAGAATTGATATAAAAAAAGTAAAAAGAGAGCGTAACATTGAAGCAAATAAACAAGAAATGAACTACCAGTCTACCACACAGATGAAAGCCCTCATGCTGAAAATTCGGCAATGAGACTCCAGAAACCATACTCGGCTTTCTAAAAAGCCTATATATATATGTACACAGTTCTTCAGGAGAAAATGCTCGCTCCTACAAAATTTTTCTCCATCATCTATCTTCACTAAATATCGGATCCAACTTGTATGCCAGCAAAGGGTATGATTTTGTTGAACAAATAAAAGCACATGACCACCTTAATTTCAGTTGGTTTTATTTTAGAAAGATGAGTAGCAAAAGGAATTCAACTCAATAAAAGTCGAGTGTGCCAGATATATTGATGGGAGGATTGAAGTCAATCCGATTTGCTTTCCCCTCTGCAAGCAACTGTGGTAACATGTTGGCATCCTTGGCTGCAACACCTTCGGCAGTCCACAAGGTAATATGAGGCCACGAATTCTTTGAAACTATCTTCTCACCTTCCACTGAGCCGGTACATGCTTCAAATGCAGCCATTTTATCTGTGAAGAGTAGCGCTGTCAACTCCACCGGCACCTTTTTATTATGATAGATACCATAATCAGCTACAGCTTTGATGCCATGACTTCTCTTGTGGGCAAGAGTCAAATGAGCTCGATTAACATTCTCTAAACGTTTGTCTTTAAGGAATTCGTTGATCTTGGGATTACTCTGCGCCAACTGCATATACATATTATTGCATCAGATACTGTTTCCTAAAACCAAGATAAAACACACGGATGTGATTTTTTATTTTTATATATACACAAATTGGGGGGACAATTGAGGTAGATGCAGACAAACAAGGAAAGTCAAGGGGTAAGGATAAGAACTGCCCTTAGAGCCCTTGTGGACGGTAATTTCCACATGGCATCTTTCAAATGGAACTACGAACAAAGTAACAAAGCCTCTTCGGGTACAAGGTAAGGCTAGTATCTCTCCCTCAAGATAGAAGTGAAACAGACGGTCTAATTAGGAAGAATTTTTGTAGATGCTATCCTGCCACCTACAGTGCAGAACTCAGTCAACATTTAGATAACAAAACTGCTCACTTCCTGTCAAGCCTCTTGATCCGTTGAATATAATAAGGGTATGTTTGGCCCAGCTTATTTTTTACTTAAAAAAACCTACTTTTAAATTTAAGTGAAAAATACGAACTTAAAAAAATGTAGAAGTTGTTTGTTCTTTTTTAGTTTTTTAGCTTAAAATTTCTTTCAAGTTAAAAGTTGTTTGGTAAAATATTTGAAAAGTTTTAGTTTTATTAAAAACTAGTTACCTCACCAACTAAAAAAAAGATAAATGAATAAATGTATAAAATTAATTTAATTTGCATGAAATTATTTTAAATGATAATAAAATAAATAAAAATACTGAATATAAATCTTTGAAACTTTTAATTTTTCAAAATGTCAAAAATTAATTTAATTAATAATATTTTATTTTGAAAATCCTCTGTCTAATTAAATTAGAATAGTTATACACTGTTTATCAATAGTTAAAATTAATTTTGTATCGCAATATAATTTGTTTATCACATGTCTAAAATCTAATTTATAATTTAAAAATACTTATTTATGATAAATTGTAATTAAAATATAATTTATATATTTAAAAGTATTGATTATTATAAATTTTATTCATATAAAATAAATATTTATCCTCTACCTAATTAAGACTAAAATACTGTATATTTTGATGAATGAACAAAACAGAATAAAATTTATATTTTTCGGTGATGAGAATAAAATTTATATAATAATAATGTGATTAAATTAATTTTTTGCTCTAAAGAAATAAAAAATATGAAACAGAGAACAGTGATTGAAAAAAGACAAAATTGCAGATGGAAGGATTCGATGCGTGGACATTAAGAATTAAGCTCCACATAAGTAATGTAAAAACTACACTAGTTAGCTTATTTAAAAGCTCCTTTTTTTCTATTTTTTCTTCTACAAAATTAAGAGACTTATTTTTTTAAGAACGTTTTAAAAAGAGTGTTTGACCTAGCTTCTACTTTTAAGTAGGAAAAAAACTAGGCCAAATACCACCTAAGATGGGTTTGATAGATATAAACCGGTTAAAGGCTTATATAGCTACTAGTAATTTTCTTTTAGCTTCTCCACCTCCCCTAAATTGTGGTCATCCTAGATAGAGGGGGTGTGTTAAAAGTCCCACATCGGATAGTCGCAGGCAAAAGGGAACATGTTGAAGTCCCACATCAACTAAAGATAGTGTCGAGATAAACTATATAAGAAGCAATCCTCACCTTAGAAGCCGGTTATGTAGAATTGAGTTAGACTCATAACCAACTTTCTGACAACTATATATAGGTTTATTGTCACTCCTAAGTGATAAAAGAAAGATGACGAGTTCTTTCTTTTTTGATTACTTTCCTTGCGCATGTATAAAACCAAATCCTTTCCATTTTTAATTTTCAAAAGGATTACTAATCCTTAACTTTCCGATCGCTATTGTTTCACTTTGGCATAACAAGTTTAAAAGTTTCATTTTGGACTTTTATATTTTCAAAATGTATCATTTTGGTTCTTTTTTAAAATTTAAAAATTAACAGAACACCAATGTTTCTAACGAAAAATTGAAAAAAGAACCAAAATGATACATTTCAAAAACATAGGACCATAATAAAACTTTTAAAACTTAATGTACCAAAGTAAAACAACAGTGAAACATAATGGACCAAAAGTGACATTAAACCCTATAAATACAATTACCCTTGTCATTCAGGCTGTGTTCATAGCCTTTATTCTTAAAAAGCAACAATAATGCTGAGCAGAAACAAGTTAGTTTTCAATTAACATACTGAATATAGATAACAAAATGCAACTATTTCCTTACTTTATTGAGGACGCCATGAATTTCAGTAACTGGCATGCTGAGAGCAGCAAAAACAATGGTACCAAATTTCCTCCTTTCAGTATCTGGTGGTGTGTACTCTCCCTTAGCAATGCTTCTCAATTGTTCCAACACTTGCTTGACAGCAAACTCAAATGGAACCTGCAGATGTTTTGAGGGAAAACAAAAGCACTTTAGAGCATAATTGTAGATTTTAAAAACAATCACTGACATTCCCTAATGCCTAGTAAAATACCAATGTTATTATAATGTTAAATGAACAGAGTTCCTAACAGTGGACAAAACAACTGGGGGAAAAATGCTAGATGTACTAACCTGAATAGAATTAAAATACTCAGCATTTCCACAAAGAATATCCCGTAACTGTTTTTCCCATTTTATCCATTCTTTTGCGTAGGATCCTTTGGTAGACTCTAATCTATCACAATAAGGATCAATTTTAAGATTGTCTACTTCTCAGTTTACAATAAACACCTCAAGAAAATAGGGGCTAAATAAAGTAAACAAGAAGTCAAGTTGACAAATTGTAGCATTATGATTGTTGGGGGGATACATGGAAAAATTCCAGTGTACATTGTAGCACTGTGATTGTTGTCAGCCATCAAGATAACAGATATTACAAGTTACTCATAATTCAAGTCTTCAATTACATCTATACGAACACCATAGGATGGAAAAATTCCAGTGTGCATTGTAGCACTATGATTGTTGGGGGGATGCACGGGTGGCAATATACTACATACCGCCTAGGGTATTGGACCTTCCCAAGACTTGACAATTCAAAATGAAGTTTGACCAATAACTGAATTAAAGACATGAGACTGCAGTTTTGAGTTTTGACTTACAACACAAGCAAGAGAACATTTTCTGCAGCTTGAAACAAATCTCAGAACTTTAAGAGTGAGGTACTGAAAATTTTTCTGAAGCACTGGTGGCTGATGCAGCTAGGTGTTTCTTCACTTTTACTGTAAGTTCTACACATTTTAATCCGAATTACATCCCAATATACACTTAACAGAGATGAAAAAAGGTCACAAATCATATTTCTGTGGTTGTTGTAGCAATTACTAAGTCCACTACACACTTAACACGTTCTCAAAACAAAAATATAGAGCAACAATTTTCAAAGTATGCAACTGAAATATCATATAAAGCTGACCTTCCATGTCTCTTAGTGTGAAGTTTATATAGATCAATTCCTTCCTCCAAAACAGACTGCACTGGCTCAGGAAGGGGATTCCTGCACATGGCAAAAGCACAAATAAGAAACATTAGTGAGAGGACAGATGAATTCAATCTACTTCAGAGTTCTAGTGAGCTTTCCATTCATGAATCATTACGAAAACGGGTTCCAGTTATCCCATAACAGCAGTAAATCATCTGCAAATACTTATTTTGCAGCATAACAACGGCGAGGGAGAGTACAGGGTCTCATGACTACCTAGTGTCATTTTTTGTGTTTCAGTTTATCATAAGGATACCCACTGGTACTAATACCATACTGCTACTAGTATTTTCAGAAGATTAATACAGTACATTTACCCCCATTCAAGTGTGTTCTGCTCCGGTTTCTAATGCTGAGATATAAACACGATCATGATTATTCACCTAAAAGCTTGATTATGGCTTGGTCCTTTAGCACCACTGGCAAATCACATTTAATAATTAGTTATATTGTTCCCCAGCCAATTCAAGTACACCTTTCACTCTATCTCTTAAGAATCAAGATTCCCCGATTGGAAGCAGTATTTGAATCCAGCAGTAGTAAATTTCATCGGTTACTTTTCTCAATGTAACAGAAGTAAATGGATAATAACAGAAAGATTAGGTTACAATGAATACTAACAGGCCGTTAATTACTTTTAGAGCATTAAATGATAAGCAAGAAAAATAAATAAAAATATTGATACCAGTGAATACTGAATAGATAGTAATAACATGAAAGTACCTATCAGATTTCAATAGTGGCATCTTGACAAGTGACCCAAAACGCTCAATTAATTCACCCTCAAACTCTCTACGGTTCTGAAAAGCATTGGCAAAATCAGTTTAGGAAATATTAAAATGTAAATAAATTGGAGTAACAATAAAAGAAGCATTGTACCCTGCCCTCATAAAGATGATAAAACATTAGCAGCACATAGCCAGCATTTGGAGATCCTTTGTCAAGATTTCCCTTGAGAAATTGGAAAAATTCAAATAAATTCAGTGGAAGGTAATGAAACCTTTTGAAAGATCAGGGATCATATATCCAGGAAAACAAAACAATAAATACCGGATGATTGACTCTTTGAAGCACACGAAACATGAAAACAGCTAATGCATCAAGAGAAAATGGATTTGAATCAGTTCCTGCACAAAAAAAAAAAGAGTGAGATGAAGATACTAAGATGAAAATAAGTGAAGTTCTTCATTACCAAGAAGCAATGTATGAGATAATGAACCTAAAAATAAGTCAAGTTCTTTACTACCTAGAAACTATGTATGAGAACATTAAGCTAAAAATAAGTCAAGTTCTTTACTACCAAGAAACAAATGACACAGCTATTACTTATTGTAACGAAGCCAGACCACTGCCATTTTAATTTTTTTCACATTTTAAAGCAAAATAAATACTCTATTCGAGCAAGTTACCAGGGACTAAAGCATATCAAGAAAAAAGGACAAGAAAAAAGGACAAGCAAAATCTTCCAAATTTATGCCGTGATGAAAGACACGCAATCCATAGATTTAAAAAAGAAAACAAAACTGTTAGGATTATTGCTATTAGAGTATGTTAGTAATACTTGTGATATTGGACTTTAAGGCCTTAAACTCAATTATGTAGTTTGTATTTAAATATCCTTTTTCAAACAATTAGAAGTGACAGTATTTTCTAACTAAACAACAAAAACATTGACTTGGTCAATACAAACAATTCAGAACGGACAACAAAACATAACCTTCAGATTCAGCTACAACTGGTACAGCAGATGCCCTTGTTTTGTGACACATGTCTTCTATCTGCATATTTTACAAGTGTGACTAGGTTAATTTGTAGAAATTTTAATAAGTAGATGATACAAAGTTGATAGCCAGACAAAAATGATTCCAGAAGTAGACTAACAAATCAAAAAGGCAAGTGATTTTTCTAATTAAATTAGGCTTAAATACATTTTTGGTCCCTACAATTTAACGCTTTTTCATTTTCGCCCCTGCAATTTTATTTTATTTTGTTTTAGTCCTTTCAAAATGTGTTTGTTTTGTTTTTTGTCCTTAAAGTGCTTTAGATAATATTTTTTGCATTGTTCAAAACATTTTTTTACTGTTCAAAGCGCTATCTAAAACACTTTAAGGATGAAAAATAAAACAAACACATTTTGCAAGGACTAAAACGAAAAAAATAAATTCAGGGACGAAAATGAAAAAAACATTAAATTGCAGGGACCAAAAAATGTATTTAAGCCATTAAAGTATTACTGCAGGCCCTTGCAGCAGAATGCCCTGACCTTGGAAGGAGGCAACTGCCATCCCCCCAAACTTTCTTTGACTATATAATAAACAGTTAAACACATTACTAAAATGAATCCAATCGTATCAAAGTAATCAATCATGGTTTTCAGCTGCCATGGTATCACCACACATCTTGTTCTGGCAATGGTCCACTGTGGCCAGTGCATCTTGCTTTGCTGCTGCAGTCAGTGCAGACTGCAATTGCGGCTGCTACTCTATTTGGGGTCAAAAACCAATTTTGCCCCTGATTCCCAGTTCTTTTGGCATAAGAAGCCTTTTAGGATTTGAAACCCATCTCACTTGTTGAATTTCAGTGAATGCACCCACCTTTTTGAGCTTCCCAGAAAAAGTTTTATATTTCAGGTAGCCCAACATCTTTTCTGGACAGACCCAGCTGTTTTTCTGGAAACCCAGTGGTATTCCAGCCAACCCCACTTGTTCGTCCCCTCATGTTCCCTCTTCACAGATTGTAGTACTCTCCCTCCTCAGCAAGCATTTCAAGGTCTGTGCTGTGCTCTGTTCTGTTCTGCCACATCTTCATCCCTATGTTTCTCCCTCCTTGTGTTTAGACTATTGACGTTTGATTACTAATAATGAATACATCTCTAATTTTGAGTATATTTTAGCATTGATATGTGTGTAGTATTAATTATCTGGGTGTACGTATCATTTTCAGTACAGCAGCCATCCCACTGTAGTGTTTTTGGAGTTGGTCATATCATGCCACCTAATCACACAAAAGTTCGTCATGACACTACCCTATCCTGGCCATCCAAGATGAACATAAAATACAACCTGGAATAAGACTTTAGTAAATAGAAAAAATGAATGTCAAATCAGTGAAATACTTTTTATTGCTTTTATGTCAACCATATTTCTAATTTTAACTTGTTTCATCACATGAATTGAAAACATTCCAAGGAGGAGAAATCAGGCATTAATTATTAAATATATCAATTTTACCATCAAGAGAACAACGAAAAATACTAAAACAGGTTCTAATTAACAACCTCAGGGGACAAAAGTCAAAAGAGAAAAACACGGAGCAGGAAGAAATAAATTCAGTAAGCCATAATGAAATTAGTTAGAACACTAACAAGTCTCCAAACTTCTTCATTTGGGGCATTCTTGTCAGCAAGCATTATAGAATTCGGTTTCTTTCTGCGTTCTTCGGCCACTTTCTGCCAATATTTTCCTGTTGATACTCCATGATACTCTGTATTAGTTATACACGTAGAACTGACCTGATAAACATATGTACTCATTCAAAGAATAGTATGCTTTATGAAAACCTAATTTAAGGTATCTATCACTGTTTAATCAGTTAATTGTAAAAAGTAGATAATAGTTCTACTGAACATTTACAACTTTTATATATAAGAGCACTGGAGCAGTGGGATACATAAAATGGATCTGAATCATGTTAAGAACCTCTGCAATTTAAGCACCATTTTAAACAATCTTAGAAGAAAATCTACCTTTAATTAGATCACCCATGAGACTATGAACTGGTCGATCATCTCCTAATCCTCCTTGGTCATTTAGCAATTCTTTGCAAAGGGCAGACTTAGCACAACCAGGTATTCCTGGAAGAAGGGTGAAATCCCTTAAAGATTAGTCATAAACACTAAAAACACAAGCACACGCACACATGCACACACACACACACAAGGCTGCATAACTGTATTAAAGGAAATTGTGCTAAATATGAGCAAAAACTATATCAACACCAAAATCAATTATGCCTAAAGTACACCCACAAGATTCAACAAAAAAAATAGTGCAAAAGCTCCAGTGTAAACCTCATTAAAACAACGTAACACCAATAAGCCATATTTGAAGGGGCACATTAATTTCATTGATTAATCAAAGTCTCAAACAAAGAAACTAAACTAGTAAGTTAACTCCAAATCATTGTTCTTGAAGGGGCACATTAATTTCATTGATTCTGTCCTATCCCATGACCACATTAATTTCATTAAACACTGACAGGAGATTGTTTCCCACACACCATAAGAGTTCATGGAATAGAAAAGCAGCCAATCCATGAACTTACAGGCATTTTGCATTGCTTCAAGCCTTCACCCACTTTAGTATAACTGGTGGCCACCTATTCTAAATGCTCACATTTAAAACCTTGTTTATACTTCTAATTACTCAATTTAAGGTCTCTTGATCTTCAGTGGTATTGAAGATGGTGACCAGGCAAATGTGAATCTAATTGTTGGGAATGACTACAAGCATAGTATAAGAATTACCGGGAAAGAATACAATCAACCCTTCATATTTTGGAACTGTGTCCTTGACTGAGATATTAGGCCCTGGCAGTGCTATCTCCCGCTCTGCAACTAGATCACCTTCTTCATCCTGGCCTCCCTCGACAATGGCCAAGAAATCTTCAGTCCTAACTAAATTACCAGCAGAACCTATCAGCGCTTGGTTCTGTGGACTACGTTTTGCAAACTGTTCAAGAAAAGGTTCAGCTTCACTTAGATATGTTGATGATGACAGTGGCTTATTTCCACACTTCCTTCTTATATACACAGCCCTGTAAGCAGAGAAAAATAAAAAAAATCTTAACCAGATGCACCAACCAAAGTAGCAAAAAGAAAAATACACAGGCAGACAGGAAAAAAGTGAAAAAAATGACTCTAGCAGAAAGTCCAAACTCATAGTTAGGGGGCATCAGGAGGAATGATTCAGGAAATACCATTCATCAAGCATATTGCTAAGTTCTCTCTGCTTTGCTGCAGAGGTTCCCCATATTTTCATTTGTCTGCAAAGTTGAAAAAATGAACAAACAAAAAAAGTAATTCAGATTATAACCTTGAATGAGAAGCATACAGATATTGTAACTTACATCTTTCACATCAGTATGATTGACATTACAGAAATATCTCAAAATTCCCATTCAATATATTGCAGCATTAAGAACAGGTTGTCCAGCTAAGTATTGAATTATGCCCTTACAGTTATTGAACCAGAATAGCATAATTACCTAGCTGATGGATCAATAGGAAGATAATTAGTAAATGAAGGATGGGATACACCGTAGATTTAAGATTAATGAAGGCTTTATTTTTATGGTTTGTTAAAAATTGTTCTAAAAACATATTTTTTGGGAGTTGGATCATAGCAAACACATTTTGTGTAGCAGAAAAAAGGACAAAATCAAATTAAGAATTAGACTACTAATAACCTTCAAGCACATTTTGGTAGTTGTGGAAAGTTCTGATAAGACCCCTAGTAAAAAAATTAAGACCTATGGGAGGAGGCACAAGAGGTGCGATGCACAGGATCAGAATCAGGAGAGAGAAAAGCCTAACTAATTTGCCTACCTGGCAGTGGTGGTGTGGGGTGTGCACAAGTTGTGTGGAGAAAGAAAGAATGGAAATATAAGTGGATGGGTGAGAGAGGGGAAGGGGGGTGGAATTCTGTTAAGCTTGGGAGAGAATTGGGCACTCTCGAATTTGCCCTGTTATCATTTTGTCTTCTGTTGTTCTTATTGTAATCCTCCATACCAAGACTGAATCTCTGATACAGACTGGGATTTCCGTTATTAATACTATTGGAGTTCATTGTATTGATATAATATATCTTGAGTCTTATCAACATCAAAATTCAAAAAGCCTTTCTATCAAGTTGTTGTTTCTTTATGAAGCCACTGTTCATGCCTAATAAACTGCCCTGGACCTAATAGAACAGTCACATAGCAAACACATTCATGCAGTGGAAAGGGTGATGCTGATGAATAAAGTGCCCAACTGTCAACACATACACATCAATCTCAAACCTCAACCATGAAAATGTAACTGGAAAACGTATATGAAATATTATATGCTGTTAGCGAATCATCCAGAGTTAAACTTGTGAAAATATAGCAAAGCTAAAATCCTCTAAAAACTAGATTCCAGGTCTCAAGTGCAAGAAACACATAATTTACCTGAGGTAATAAGCCTTGTAAGCACCTGGACCTTCTTTGAACAGAATTGACAAGCCATTTCGAATGAGAAAGGTTCGCAACTGGGACAGAGATCCAAAATAAGAATAAGAATAAAGCATAGCTATTAGATTCTTATGATTCATAGTTCAAATCCTACAATTAGATATGATTTGGCCGCCTATCAATTCATATAAAACGAATGTCAATCTCAAATGAATTTTACGATACATGAATAAATCAATGCAATTTCCTATCATCGCTATGAATTGCATAATTCAGTAATTCATTTTTTTTTCTTTTTTTCTACTTTTCTTGCACCAATTGTCACAAAAGAAATTGAAAAGTCATATAAGCTTCAATTGTTAAATGAAAAGCAATTGTAGGGTCACTTCTAATATTATCCTATTTGATTATTCCACTATTTTATTTGTTACTCACTCATTCAATTCATACACTCTATTTGGTTATTTCATTGTTTCATTTCCATGATTCTAAAATAGAGACTTCAAAAACTCAAATATAACTAATAATTATGTTTTATGAGGCTTATGTTTTAGTTGTTTTTATCTATTTCTAGTATAAAATTATTATATTGAACACTATATATCATCTATAAGATATATTTTAAGTTATTTTTATCTCTAAATCTTACAATTGGATACAAATTATGATTCACAATTCAAAAATTAGCTTGGCAATTCACAATTTGAATCCTGATTTGATAACCTTGGAATAAAGCAGTTAGTAACTAATATTAGACATAATTACTGACCAAAGAGTCATTCCCAGTAATATCACAAAGAAAATAATTTTACAATGCAATTTCAAAGCAATTCTAAAAACTTACAGAAAACAAAAGGCATTTATTGGAAGAAAAGATTCCAAATCAGGACATGCAGATATTCTGAAAAAGATGTATGATGCTTCAAGAAGGAACGTGGATGCATAATTGATAATATTGAAGGTTTAAAGCATAGCATATAAGTGAACCCTTCAACCCTTCCCAGGGAACTTTTTCTAGGCTGGTATTTTGAGCACATTAACACATGATATCACCAATAGTTCCCACACACAACACATTTTAACATGGCTTTTCAGTTTCTCTATCATGTCCCAGACCTAAGGGCAGCATTTTTTTTAAAAGTATTGGATTACATAAAAATATAAAACAAAAAATATACAAGCTACATTTTGTGACTTAACAAATTTAAAATTATCAGAAAGAATAGAGACAGTATATTATAATCTCCAAAAATAGTTATAAATAAGATATGTACTATGTGTACAATATCAACATACAATTGCATAAACAATATTATTTGATTGATACAATTTCATATTTCAAATATGGATGTATACCTTATATGTAAGAAATTTCAATTTGACCATTAAATTTGCATCTTCATCTGCAAAGTCATCTTTCCCAGAGCTGCTGTTACCAGTTTCATTTACACTGTTCTTAGAAACTTCGCCGGCTGTCTCCTTGTTTGCCTTAAATAAATTGATATCAACAAAAAAACCTGGGAACATTAAGGTGTCAGAAACTTGTATGAATCAACAAGAATAACCGTTTGTTATTCTTAAAATTGAAATGTCAGCAATTTGGTTGCGTAGAAACAATGTTATTTTCCATCATGAGGTTCCCAACCTTGAATCTGTTCTTGAGTTGATTAAGTTTAGATCTTGGATTTGGGTAGGATTTTTCATTCTACTTCTATGAATGGAATGTACCCATTGGAATGCTTAAAGGGGTCGTAAGGAGTCAGTTTAAGGGTGTCAGCAAAGTAGCTAATATGTTCATTCAAAGGTATAATATGTTTATGTTTATGAAAAGTATCCACAGGATTAATAATTTATTCCAACTTCTCTACTGCAGCTTGAAAGAGCATATTATCAATGCATTTGTTAGATTTGCATATATTAAATATCAGAGTAATTCAAATAAATTTGGATGAATGAAACTTGTTTAGTGCTTTTGACTTTTTTAACAGGCAAAAACTAAGTAAGCAACTTCAATTTCAACATTCATGCTCCATAATCCATGAATAGGTTAAAATTGTCAGTATACATTTTCAATACAACCATTTACATCTCTCAACAGCAGCTATTAAATCCTGAATGCCTAAAAAAATAGCAAGGACCGGTACATAATGATAGCATAATTAACACTATAATCAATAGTTGCTCAAAAGGGACTGGAAACATTATGTTAAAAATTTCACATAAATGAATAGGATATTAGAAAATTGAAAGGAAAATAAAGTATTTACCTCGATACAGTGGCCATAATCCTGGTTTAAGCCTGAAAGTGCCAAACATTCAAAATTCAAAAGGTATCAACAAAATGTATGATATAAAACATTAGAAAGTCTCAAATTGAATTTTTCAGAATATTAAACTAGCTGATTATTCAAGAAAATCAGTTTGAAAATATACCTCATCTCTTTTTGGTATCGCCGAAAAGCAGAATCACTATGTACATGAATTACCATTTTATAGAAAATATTGTCACTTGACATGGCATCAACCTTGTGGAAGTTATGATAACATTTGAATGCAGCAGGGAAGCGTTTTTCCCTCATCAACCGAACGATTTCCTGATTCAAACTCAAATCAAAGATATGATGACAATGAACTGAATGGAAGACAATAAAGCATTTGATAGAAAAATAAATGGAAGCATAAACTGCTAGGGAAAATTAAAACAACATGTCAACACAAAATAAAAATTGGGAGGCCCTTTCAACCATTCAGGAAAATAGTAATTATTGGAAACTCTTCAAATCTAGAAAGTAAAGACTATTAGTATACACATTTTTCATTATACAGAAATAATCTATTAGAAAGGAAGATGTCAACAATGTAATGAGGATATTTATTTAAAAACAAGGATATACAAACTTGCTCATGAACAAAATTTGGCACGTAGAGTTTGTTGAAATTAGCATATTTCCATGTAGTATAAGGTTAGGATATAAGAAAGTCTAAACTGACCTGTAACTTTTTAGTTGAATAGTCTGCAGGATGGGCTTGTAAAAACTTTGAAAGAACAGATCTGTCCGCATTTCTTGAATGATAATCAGCACCATCAGTCCCAAACCAATCCGAGTAGGCAGGACAAAAAGAACTACCAACACTCTCAAGAAGTGCTTTTATTTGCTGCAAAAACATTCCAAATGACAATACTTCATTACCTTTAAGTCCATATAGATTTGTATATCTCATTTTTGTTCCTAAATAACCTTGTCATTTTAGTGCAGAGACAGACACAACACACTGGACAGAGGGAATGGGGAACCCACGTTTCCTGCTTGATAGGGTTCCACTGTTAAATTTTCTAGAATTGCAATGGGTTATAAGCTACATTGGAAGGACCCGTCCCATACCCTGTTTGATAGGGTTCCACTGTTATATTTCCTAGAATTGCAATGTGTTATAAGCTACATTGGAAGGACCTGTCCCATACCCACCTCACGAATTGCAATTGTACAACTTCTAATCAAGGTAATGCAGTTTACTCTGTACCTGCTTTTCATCAGTTCTATTTGCTGCACAAATTTCCCTTAGACTTGGTCCGGAATCAAGGGCCACTGAAGAAGAAAGGAAAAATCAGACATTATTTTAAATTGCTATATATACTGTGACTAATATTTAGGAGTTTCAAGAAAGTTCACTTGTAGAGGGGGGAGGGGTAAGTGATTTTACTTTAGAAAAAGGTCCCACTTGGCTTGTAATTATTGTGTTTCTCAGTCACACTTGGACTTATTATCAGTTCTATGATCTCAAGCCTAGGCATATCTAATCATCTGTCTTCAACTACCAAGCATATATGACATAGCATAAAATGAATATATTGATCAATAAACAACAAGAATTAACAAGGCCATCAACTAAGAAAATCATAGAATACCAGGCACACAATATTTAGAGAATCAATAAGCATACCTCCATCAGCAGGTGGAGGAGGAAATTCTTTCAAAGTTTTCTCTATATGGTTTGAGCTGTCGTGACTTACAAGACGAGCCACAAGACCCTCTAAAATTTCACCTTGGGCTTTTACATGGTCTTTCGAACCTGCAGTTATAAAATCACAAGTAAATACACAAAGATTTTGACAAGTAGTTCACACAGAATTCAGTAGTTAAAAGAGACTAACAATTAAAAAAATGAAATACTGAAATTAACAAAACACAGTGGACTGAGATCGAAACAAGAACACAAAAACTATAAACCTACTTCCTTTCAAAATGTTGTTACATAAGATCAAAATTCAAAATATAAGTAGGTATCAGTTCTTAAATTCCTTTTTCTGATAGAAGCAGCAAATATAACCACTAGTCGCAAACCACCAGAAGTTCACTTCAGAAAGATATTGCTTGTCTATGGTAGAAGGTAAAAAAAGTGGGAGTGAGACCAGAAGGTCTATATTATGGTTTTGAGGACAGGCATAAAACTACCAAGGTACTGTTTGTGCCATAAGTTGTGGTTCAGCAACCAGTGTATAAAAATCAACAATAAAGATGGTAAGATCACAAAGTCAAATTTATGGCATCAAGAGTGCTCATGAACTAGTCATATCCCTCCATCCCTTTTAGGGCCATTCATTTGTTTATCCAATGAGCCAACATATTCTTCCCTAGGTAATCATTTCAAATGACTTTCAATCAAATACCATTTGTTCAAATATAACAATTCATGTAAACGAATCTCAGAAGAGAGAAAAACACTAACAGAATTGAGGTGAAAGATTGTATATTCAACCCAAATGATAATCAGTTACACCTCAGCTTATATAGGCAGTTACAGTTGTAACTGTCAACTGACTCAAATCAGTAAGTTAACTATGAAAGAACAGAAAACCTTAGTTAAGCCTATACACAGTAGTTTAAGAAAATAACACAATAAATTGAGTAGATATACTCCTATACCCCCCTGCAAGCTCAGGAGAGGTTGAAAGTAAACTTCTCAGCCACTCTGAGCTTGGATCTGTATGTAGCAAAGTTGGAAGGAGTTAGAGCCTTGGTCAGAAAGTCAGCTTTCTGATCAATGGCAGCGACATGACTCACTTGAAGCTGCTTGTCCTTAACCTTTTCTCTGACAAAGAAGAGATCCAGTTCCATATGCTTAGTACAGGAGTGCATAACCGGATTGTGAGCAAGAGCAACAGTGCTCAAATTGTCACAGAAGATGACTGGAGAGTGATGATGAGGAATGTGCAGTTCAGACAGAAGGACTTAATCCATGTAACCTCAGCTGTGCCCAATGCTAAACTTCGATATTCAGCCTCTGTACTGGACCTGGCAACAACAGATTGCTTCTTTGACCACCAAGACACTAAATTGGACCCAAAGAAGATGGCTGCACCAGAAGTTGACCTTCTATCATCCGGGTCAGATGCCCAGTCAGCATCACAAAAGGCATGTAACTCAAAGGGAGGTCCAGTGGAGGGAGGAAGAAATTTCTAGCCAAAATTGATGGTGCCTGCCAGATATCGAAGTATTCCCTTTACTGCTGCCCAATGTTGTTCTGAAGGGTCTGACATATATACTGGCAGACTTTGTTGACAGAGAAGCTGATTTCTGGGCGAGTAATAGTGGCATACTGCAAGGCTACCACATTGGATCTGTAGAGTGTGGGATCAGGGAAAGGCTCATACCCTGATTTGGTTAACTTGCAGCCTTCAACCATTGGAGAAGAGATTGGATTGGCTTCATCCATGTTGGTTTTCCTCAACAAATCCCTAATATATTTTGACTGGGTCAGTATAAGAGCACCATTGGGCTGAGGTCTGACTTCAATTCCCAGGAAGTAATCAAGATTCCCTAGGTCTTTAAGAGAAAACTCAGTTAAGTATGGTGACTAGGGATTGAATGAAGGATGTGTTGTTCCCAGTCAGAATAATATCATCCACATACACAAGCATATGAATGACAGTATCTTTGAAATCAGTGTAAACAAATAAGGAGGAATCACATTTGCTTGCCCTGAACTGAAACCGAAGTAGAGCAGCCTTCAACTTATCAAACCAGGCTCTAGAGGCTTGTTTAAGGCCATAAATTGCCTTATGCAATTTACACACAAGCTGCTCGTTGGAGTTTTTGGTAATTGAAGGAACAAACAAGAGATTATTAAGGACAAGAGGAATTTTAGGATTAAAGGGGGAGACAAAGGATGTCAAACCTGAAGAGTTGATATTCAACCCTTGGCCATTACCAATTGTTATTTGATCAGGTCCTTCAAAAGGAGTAGTCTGATGAATATTCTGGGAAACATTTGTGACATGATGGGAAAACCCAGAATCTGGATACCAATTTGGAGAGGAGGTCAAAGTAACACTAGTCAGATTGGCCTGTGGAGGATGCTGATTCTGCTGATTCTGAAAATTGTTAGAATTCTGACTCTGACTTCGATACTGATTGGGATTGGATGAGGTCTGGGGATCGGTTCTGGTCAGGATATTCCATGGGCTGAGTAGGAACATAATCATCATTGTGCCTTTGATAACAGTAAGTTGCTTCATGACCATACGTGTGACAGCTCTGACACTGAATGTTTGCACAGCAACTTCTGCCACGTCCACCACTGCGACCACCGCAAGAGAAATTCCAGCCGCCGCCACCACAGCCACCACGGCCAACACCAGCGCTGACATAACGATTGCCTTCGTTGCAATTGCTGTAGCTCAAACCAGAATTCGACGAAGAGCTAGAATTACCGTGATCGACATTTGCTTGCGGATTAGAAGAGGCCGAGGAACCAGAAGCTTCTTGTGCAGAACTGAGACTGAAATTGGGGCTAAAATTAGGTTTAGCTCCTGCAGTGAGATTAATCAAACCAACAAATGAGGCAAGGGTTTTCTTGCGAGCGATGCGAATCGCATGTGCAAGAAGAAGAGTTACGACCTCATCAATGGACATAAACTCAAACTTTCCACTCACAAGTAATGAGCGATTCGAACTCGTTTGGTAATCCATCAAGAATTATATCAACGTGATCAGATTCCGACACATGCTCTCCGATCGACTAGAGTGAATCAATTATAGTTTGAATACCAAAAAAATAGTCAGAAATGGAACTGTTGTTGAGAAAAATGTTACGCAAATTGTTGCTTATCCCAAAAAAATAGTCAGAAATGGAACTGTTGTTGAGAACAATGGAGTAGAAATGTGTATGAAGCTTATCCCAAAGATGCCAAGCAATTTTGCATCTGACGAGTCGTGGAAGAACTTCACCAGAAATAGTGGACTGTAACCACGACAGAAGAAGCTGATCTTGTTGCTCCCAAAAGAAGAAGTAATACCAGCATTGCAATCGGCGATGGTGAGATGTCGTGGTGGAATTTGTAGTCCTGCGAGAAGATGATAGAGGTGATGACCTTTTAGCACTGGTTCAACTTGTTGACACCAGAGGAGATAATTGGAGTTGGTTAACTTCTGCGAAATGGAGTGCAAATATTCTTTGGCAGTGACAACCACCGCAGAACCAAGCAGAGTTCCACCATTCAACGGCGGAGGAGGGGGAGGAGGAATGGAAGCGGAAGCCATGAAAGAAGAAACGAGGATTGAAACGAGGCTCTATGATACCATAACGAATCTCAGAAGAGAGAAAAACACTAACAGAATTGAGGTGAAAGATTGTGATATTCAACCCAAATGGTAATCAGTTACACCTCAGCTTATATAGGCAGTTACAGTTGTAATTATCAACTGACTCTAGTCAGTTAGTTAACTAACTATGAAAGTACAGAAAACCATAGTTAAGCCTATACACAATAGCTTAAGAAAATAACAGACTAAATCGAGTAGATATACTCGTATATCATGTATGAGGGATAAGATACATAGTCTATCTAAACGATTCATGTTAATCTTTTTTTTTTTTTTTACCTGGTACAGAGATGTCTGCAATTTCATCAAGAGCCTTGCATACAGAAGTTGCAGTACCCTCCTCACATAAGGCATCATAGGCAGCGAAGAAAGAAGCTGCTGATTTTCTACATTTCATAAAGCCATGAAAGTGAAACCAAAACTTCTCATGTTCTTGAAGGCTTGAAGCATATTATATTAATGATAAAAATCCAAGTTGAAATGTATGAGTTGAAATAAAATAGCAAAAAAACACTGAACACATTTTAGTAAAATAATAAATTAGCTCAACAGAACATATTATATGGTTATTCAAAATATACTTAGGATATAACCATGAAAACAAGAAAATCAACCAAAGAAAAAGAACCATAAGAAACATGTGTCCTAACTTCTAACGTTCCTAATTACATTAAAGCTAAGGTAATTATGGCTAGACCACCCAAACAGTGCTCTCAGTCAAAATGTTTTACCGTTATATAAATAAAAGCTGGAGTCACAAACCTAAAAAAATCTACAAAGAATAGCAATACATCATACTTCAATCACAAAAAATTCCAAATTCAGAAACAAAAGGTTCGCATTTGGAAGACAGTTTGGTGCTTCAACATTGTAAGAGAATACCTTTTCTTACAAACATAAGTAGAAATATCCACTACTTCTGATGCAACCCTAGTCATTTCAGTAAAATACCATTTTATAAAACCAGATTTAAAAGAAATAACATATTTACATCATTTGTAATATGTTAAGTAATAAAAATCCTTCATTTTTTAATTAAAAAATCCTAGATGTTCACCTTGTTGAAAACAACCACACATGATTTGTTGGAAGGCGCCATTTTCGGCAGAAAGCAATTATCTCTGGAGTTGAATAGAACTTTGGCTTTCCATTGCCCAGTTCAGTAACTGCTGTAACTACCGCTGCCCAGATTAAAAAGAAAACAATGAATATGTGGCATGAAACAATTATATGATAAACTCCATATGAAATAAATCTTTGAACAGGAATATTAGAAATTGGAAGCATTCTTTGCTTCCTAATGCGGTAGACTATTTCCATGTCGAGAATTAACTCAGACATATATGTAAGAACTTCATTCCCTTTTAAACTCCTGGCCCAGGAGAAAACTATGAAACATGAAACTTTGAGTTACTAATAGTAGATTGCGGATCAGAAAGATACAGCAATTACTAAAAGATGTAAGACAGGTCAGGTCACACTACATGTAAAAAATATGTAATCATAGCTATAGCCTATAACCATACAGATACATACTCTATAATATCCTTACAATTCAATATCTGGAATCTGATAGCCATAAACAGATAATTTGACCAAAATTCAAAATAAAATTTTGGCTGATTTTGTCAAGCCATCCAGTAGTAAACAATAGTTTCAATTCTATTTTTCGATTTGTACCAAGTTTTTCAAATGAAGCTCAAAACACTATATTGTTCAAAATACCAAGAATTTCCTTGAACTAATCAAGTTAAAGAATTTTACCATAATCTTCTTGGGGACGCTGTCCATGGTCTCCAAGAACAGCAGTTACTAGCTCCATTGATATGCACATATGGTTTCTCTGAAAGGGAATATAATAATAATGTTCATTTCGTTGGTTTGAGCATGAATTAAAACTAAAGGTTAATAAATGCAGTAACAAAATCCTACACTAGTATCAATTTATAGTTACAAAGTGAATACCATTAACAGCCACATGTACTGAAAAATGCATGTTGGAAGGGGGTGAAAGACATTAGTCAAAATTATACACAAAATGTAAGTATGCCTAGATGCATAATCGAGAATCAGAAAACCAAATAATCATAAACCACATGTTGAACGACTGTCAAATTAGTCACTAGCTAATCATTCATACTTTTTTAACATCAATCCTGCAAATGAGTAAGCCCAACCAAAAAAAGAAAAAAAAATTACAGAGACTGGGCAAATTTTCAACAGATGAAGATTGGAAATTAATAAAGATATTCTAGTTAAGGTATCTCTAATAATTCTCCTTGCACCACAAAAAAATTTAACAAGGACACCCTGAATTTTGCCAAAAATAAAAAATAAAAGGTCTGAATGTGCACAATGTGACCAAATGTTTGTGTCTTTGTGATAAAAAAAATATAGCAATCTTTAACTAAATTTATTAGAACATGGAATATTTTTAACTAAAAAACTGAAAAAATTGGCAATTCCTGTACATTATTTTCTTATTTTATGCTCTAGATATAGTTGCAATGGCCAAAAATGTTTGCAGATAAAATTGATCCACCCTTGGAGATGGTTTTTGCTAACACTACCACAGAATCCTAGACATGCTATAAAACTGAATCCTTCTTTGTTCTTTATTTATAATTTATAATTTTACCTCAAGAAAATTATTAAATTCAGCCTGTTTTTTTGAAGCTTCAGTTCCCCAAGCCTCACGAAACATCCGTCCAAGAACAAATACACCAACAGCAGTATATCTGCTCAGGAAAAAAAATGGTATACCCAATAAATAACAAAAAATAGCTACATAAAACAAGATGATAAAGTAAAATGTATTAGGAAATATGGAAAACCACAACAACCATACTCCAAGAAAATCACTTGTATATGGATAAAAAAAAATTCCCATGCCATAATGTTTCATCATTTGCTGAATTACTGCATGACCATTATTCACAATAAAGGGAGAAAAGAAAATACCAAGCATAAGCTAAAAGAAAAGGGAAACATAAAGGAGGCAAAATCTGTGATGAGCATACATATTTCCAAAACTATTTTTTGCATAAGCTCCACCCTCATGACCCGCATACATAAAAAGAGAGCCAGAGTGTTTAAGTGAAACCTGCACAAGCAAGTCAATAAAATTAAATCCACCACTGAAAATCAATCAAATCAAAATTCATCCAACTAGTAGTTATGAACCCCAAAAAATATATAAAAACTTATGTAACATTAAGTACAATCACCATACCTCTAACGTAGCCAACCCTTTAGCTACCAACTCAATCATCCTTGTCCGGACCTACAGCCAAACAGAATACATACAATACAAGTAACAGTTATAAAACTACATATAATATACATAGGTAATTACAGGAAGGAGAACAAGAGCTCATTATCCCAAAGAAAACAATTATCAGTTGTAAAAAATTCCTAATAAAATGCAAGAGCCTGTGTTTGATACAGGAAAGTAAAACTTGCCTTTAATATTGTTTCTAAGAGGTTAGAACCAAGCATAACAACACATCATATGGATGTTGGGAACTCAGGATCATTGTTCTATTAGAGTCAACTTTTAAAAATCTTGCGATTCCTTCATTTGTGAAAGAACTTGTTTGCAGGGCTATTTCAGCTACGATAGAGAAGAGAATTTTGCACCAGAGAAATAAACACATCTTCCCATACCAAACAGAAATCCTTCAAGAAGACAAAAGTTCCTTTCTAGAATCGTTCATCACTTTATTCCATCCTCCCTGTATCCTAAAATCCTATTCTCCCCAAAACTTCCATAAAAACTGTGTTTATTTTGTCTTGAACTATCCTAAAAGGCTAAGATTAAACACATACTTCAAAGTTCAAACGTAAATCGCAGAAATCACGTAACACATTTCAAAACAGGAAAAAAATTGTGACAGAAAGAATATACCTCTTGATCCGACTTCTCATTTTCAAATTTAGGATAGAAAGTCGCTCTAACTTGTGCACGTGAGTAGGTGGAGTTGTCCACAGTAAAATTCTCTAACAAATCACCGCGAAATATCTTACTCAAACCACTACCACTACTCTTTTGCGTTGAAGCCACACTTGCATCAACTCCAGCTCCATTTTCAACTTCGGTAACAGTGCCTCCACTCGCAGTTCCATAAGATTTAGGTTTCCAAGTCGCAATCGAACCTTGCGCCACGGTTTTCCCACTGTTTTCGCCAATACTCAATCCACTGAGCTTGTTGGTAACAGTTTCCGCTGCGTCCGCCATAGCCGATAAGTGTCCCTCCGTTTTCGCTTTCTGTTTCCACTTCCGCTCCACGTGCGCGCCACTTCGCTGCAAAACAATCGATCATCGATAAAAAAAAATTCAGCTCGTTCGATCGGAAAAGCATTATAAGATCATCGAATTTCAGCTTCGAGCTACAAATTCGAGAACGAAAAGAAAGAGAATCGAAGAAAAGCGATGAGTTCGGAAATCGGAAGAGGAATATAATACCTGATTGCGAGGCATTGGCGAGAGCGAGGGTGTTAGGGTGCGGTAAGAGTGGACGAAGGGGAGGAAAAGGAAGGTTCTAGATTTGAAGGTGGAGATAGAGGAATAGAGAGGGGGAGCGTGTGAGAGAGTGCAGAGAAACCTCTGCGGTGCCGACATTAAAGTGAGGACGATTATATAGAGAGAGTGTGTGTGAGGTTTGAGTTTGGGATTCGGAAATTGGAATTAACGAATGGGAAGAAATGGAGACTCGGTAAAGGGGTCGAGGTGCGGCGCCAGATGCTTCACGCTCTGCATGCCATGGGGTGGTAAGGTTTAACCGATTAAGTGAGAACTCCACGTGTTTGTTAAAATTATCATGACAGATAATACTACAAGTATAGATTTGTTTGGGAGAAAATAGTACTATGCAATTATTATCATTTATGGTAAATGTTAACCAATATCTTATAACATTGGAAAAAAAATTAAAATAAAAAAGATTTTTGGTGGAATGTGTAAAATAAGGTTGTTTATAATTTTCTTTACATTTTTTATATTTTTATAATAAATATTTTTTAATTCATTAATCAATGTACTAAAAATAGTTAACAAGACTTAAATGTCACAAAAGATGCCAAGGGAATAACCGTTTTGCCCGGTGTATGGATAGGAGTATTACTCATTTTTTAAGCGGAAATGAAAATAAGAATAGGTATCAAATTATATTTGTACACATGCACGTATATGTCATCATTACTTTTTTATAAAAAAAAATTATCACGACAGATATTAAAGATTTTATTATTATAATTTTTGAAAATATAAATCAATTAGTTTAATAAAATTCTCATAAAATTTATTTGGGTGAAAATAATGTATGCAACAATTACCTTTTAATTACATGTCATAGAAAATGTCAAGAAAATTTAATAGGCATTATCAATAACCTCGTATTCATCCATGAAAAATATTCATTTTGACCCAATTTAATATTATCCAAACTTCTTAAGCAAAGATACTCATATCAATATCCACCATCTAGTTGTGGCATAATCACCATCGTTTAAAATTCTCATAAAATATATTAAATTATAATTTTAAACTTATTTGATACTTTATTACACTATTTTATTTTAACATGATATATTATTTATTGAAAATATAAGCAGATATTTTAAATGTTTAGGTTACTCAAAATTTGTTAAGCATTATCAGAAAAATAATAGTAGTATCACATGATTTAACTATTATATTGATAAATTTTACTTTTTTTTACAAAAACTAATTAAGTGTCATTTACAAAATTTAGTACCTGATGTCAAGTCAATTTATACAGAGACATATTTCCAAAATGGTTGCAACCTTCTTGAGTAGGTTCGCAAAGAATTGATTACAAGAGTTTGGAAAAGTGCTTTACCCGAATTCATATCCGGTTTCAGCTGATATTTCAGACAAATATCTTGTGCACAATTACTCTCGTTGTTTCATCAAGAACAGAAAAATATAAGCATTATATCATCAAATCACGTAGTTTGGAAATCAGACGAACTAGAATTGTTGTATCATATCTCACTATTAGCAAAAGCAAGTTTTGTATTTCAATTGTGAAGAAGGGGGAGGAAATGGGGTCGTGTGAGTTGTTCAGTAAAGGACTCCAAATTCAACATTTGTAGGACAGACATGTTCAACGGCCCAAAGAAGGGGCAGTAACATTTTGATTTTCTTTCCTGTACTGCTACATTGGACATGAAGCAAAACTGTACGGTATTTACATCATAAAATTGTGATGTTCGACCAGAAAAATGGGGGGAAAAAAGAGCATTTTTATCCTGTTATGTGTACTTCTAGTTTGTGGCATAATCACCATCGTTTACTACTTGCTGTTCAATATTGGTTTCTTCTAGGTTAGCTTGATCTACTTCTATTGAAATGCTGAGTGGACCTTGTGGGGTTCCAAAAAGTGTAGTAAATATCTGTCTGTGGCATTCATGACAAAAGTAGATATAGGTGAAATGACCTTCATATGGGAGTTTATGTACAGCAGCTCCGGGTAGCACGCGGTGCACAAAATCAGTCATTGATGGAGGAACCACTTTATCATCCATTCCCTGTTAACATTGCACTACAAGTCATATTTCACCTAAAAAAGAGTCAAATGTTGGTGAAAATAGAATTGGAGCATGCAAATAAAATATAGTTTTCTTTTTTCATTCTCATTTAGTTGAAATGTAAATCTCTTGATGACTACACAAGAAACGTGTAAAGAATTTAATCATCTACTCCAAGGGAAACATCTACCAGAAGGAACGATCATACATTCAAGGTGCCTACTTCACAATTTCAGGATGAAAATGCTATCTTATATCCTGTGTAGCAGAAGGTACAGCATGACAACAGCAGAAGTGAAACCCAACAGCATCAAATGGGACTGTTTTTACGAAACAAAACTGAAAACTTGTTTCCTGGTTTCACTGTATGCAACAGTTAAATGTTTTCTTTTCATGTGCTCAATAGAGTAGTATGCTCAGCTATTAGGAACTTAAAACAGATCAGGTGTCAAGGAATGTAGTAATAGTAATGAACTAATGATAACCGAAAAAGAGGTGGACACATGACAAGTAATGGGAAAGATAAGCAAAAGAAGAAAGTCATATCGTTAGAAGATAAAATGGAAGAAAATATAACTTATATGGTTTGAGCATTAAAAGGAAAACTAAGAATTATTAAAGTTAAAGCTCTGATACTCAATTCTCCACTGGTAAAAATACACAAATGGGATTCTAGAACACTTAAAATGAATCTGAGAAGCAAGAAAACTTCTCAGTGCTGAAAATTGGCTTGAATTGACTATAAAATAGACTAAAGCAAGTCTGAGCTCTGAAACCATTCAATAGTTTAAATTTGATGAAGTTAGTGCTTTCTGAATATTTGCATAGTAAATTTTTTATGCATATAATTGCATTCTTAATCTTTTTATTTGGCATACTCTATTGTACCTGTATCCTATATTATCAAATATTTTTCATATCTTCATATTGCCACATTGCTGTCATGTGTTTTTGTTAAAATTGGTTGGATAGAAGAATGCATGCAAGCGATTCTGATAATATCACGGATGATTTATGTGAATGAACACACGTAAGGGGGGAGTCAAGGAATTTAAACATAGATGTACTCACTTGCCATATATGTATAGGGCCCAGAAATCCCATATATTCCTCAGTTTCAGTGAACATTGACTTAAGCCAACTGAGCAAATTACTACTCCGTTTTCTCTTCTGCAACTTGAGGTCTGAAAGGCTGAAACCCCAATTTGCGACCTGCAAAGCAGCTTCCTCCATGAAGGGTTTCACATTTCTTTGTCTGATTGATTCTTCCACATCCCTTTGCCAGAATTCCTCATACATTGGATCTTCCATCAGTGCTTTATCCTGAAAGGGACATTGAGATCTTCTTCCATGAGAGGATGTACAAGTAATATATATATATATATATATAAGGGGAAAAAAACTCTTGGTAAAACATGAGCCCTCAGAACCTGCCTTTTGGAAACATAAATTTAGTTACATTAGTGAGCTTGGGTTCTGTGATCCAAATGCATGTCTAAAATGCCTTCTTGCTATCAATTTTCAATGTTCAACCAATTGCTATCAATGTCTAATAATCTATGCTTTAAATTTGGGTATTTGAGCGATGTCAGAGCAGGGGTAAATCATATGTGAACATGCCAAGAATTTTCTTTAGCAATTATATAAGGCCCTCTCTTCTGTATATTCTTATCGGTTAGTCCACAATCAGTTGCACCTCTAATGCTTAAAACATCTAACTGGGATATAGGTGACAGATATAAAGTGAACATCAAAAGAAATGTTGAATACTTGAAATCATATATGGATGTCAAATATTAGGATTTGCCTCCTCTTAAGTGACAGGTGCACTTTAGAGTATGAAATACAGAATTATAACCATTTATTTGGAAAACCAATGGTTGATTGTGATAAAATACATACATACACATGACAAACTATGAAGTTAAAATCTATCCCCTTGACTTTCTAATCGAGAATTATAACTCTTACTTTATCTTTAAAACTGCATCCCTTTTACTTTAAATGATTCAAATTCTAAATACTAGACATGTTGGCTCAAAGACAAAAGAGAGAAGCAAAACTTCCCTTACCCTATTTCCCAGAGATAATGACAGCCACCTATCAATCTGACCATGCTTTCCTGACAAAAAGCTTCGCTGATAAAAGAAAGCGAGAAGTCTAGGAAACCTCCGAGCTAAGAAGTACATGAATTTTCTTCTTCGTGTCCATTTGTTCCAAGTTCTTCGTCTCTCTTCCTTTGTCATTATAGGATCATACGGGTTCACCATGGGAGCAAACATGGCTGCACCTGAGAGTTACAAACAACAGATTCATTTCATAATGCATGACATAGTGCTTTCTCAGAAAAACTCGGTTCTATTGATATGAAAGTGAAACACATATAACATGTAACATATTTTTCAAAAAGGCAGTTCTTACATCACTAAAAGATGCAAGACTTGTAACAACTCACTTTAAACAGGTCATTCAAGTGTTTTAGACGAGGCAAAAGAGCAAAAGGCCTAAATGAAAATGTAATATAGTACACTAAAACATAAAGTAATGACAGTTGTAATTTAAAAAGTGAATGAACAAGAGAGTAACTAAAAAAGCTCCAAATTCTGTCAATTTAAACAGATTGAAATAAAACACAGGACAAACAAAAAACCAACTAATAATACCAGCAAGCCTATCCGGAATGTATCTAAGTGCAGCCCAAGCATGCATGCTGCCACTTGAGTAACCAACCACCCAAAACTTGTCCACACCAAGAGCATTCGCTAAAAACGCCATATCCGTTGCCGAGGATTCCAGATTCCGGTTGGGATGAGGATCACTCTCACCAAAACCAGGAAGATCATACGTCAACAAACGAATACCAAACTCTTGCAGCAAAGAATCTTTCACTCCAGGAATCCCTAATTTCGAACATGATGCC
Source organism: Glycine soja (assembly GCF_004193775.1). Classification (NCBI taxonomy): domain Eukaryota; kingdom Viridiplantae; phylum Streptophyta; class Magnoliopsida; order Fabales; family Fabaceae; genus Glycine; species Glycine soja. Next base: position 11,574,170 of record NC_041012.1, on the reverse strand, counting down.
AAAAGAAAACATTAATTAAAAAAAAAAAAAAAAACTATGCTCCAACTACATGTAACCACACCAAAAAATTAACTGCAAATAAAGTCAACAACACTTAGAAAGAAAAACCTGCAAGCCTTGAAGAAAGAAAACTATGAGGAGCAATCACCGAAAACCTAGCTCTGTGAGAAGAAACACCTTGCTCCTTATACGCCATGTACCTTCCATCAGGAAGCACTACGCAAGTAGCACTCGGAGGATGCACAAACACATGCTTCACCGGGGCCGCCGCGTACGCATCACGTTCAAAATTCGCATACAAAGCTTCAAACAAACAAAAACAAAAAACCAAATCAAACGCATCCAAACACCTCACGCACCATTAATTAAATCTATTTCCTAATCTGATCTAATGCGAACTTCAAATATTAAATTTATTTCCTAAAATTCGAAGTTTGTTATTATTATTACCTAAGAAGGCGAGAATGGAAACGAAGAAAATAACGGACCAAGCGTGAAGAGGATCTTTATCCTCGGGCAAGTACTCGTTGAAGAAACTCAATTTCTGGAAAAGATTAGCGAAAGGTTCTGTCACTGTTTTTCCAATGTAGGAGTCTCTTCCGAAGTTTTTGACGATGTAGGAGTCGTCGTTGACCAGACTCTGTTTAACTATGTCTCTGCAACCTTTTCCGAACTCCACCGTCATCTCCGCCACTCCAACCATGAACTCTCTCGCGTACCCCTTCATCTTCACCCACTCCATCACGCGCTTCTCTTCTTCTTTTTTGCCCCCCAAACAATCACATTTTCGAAGAGAGAAAATAAAATAGACAATGATTGGAGCAGCCAAGTGCAAATTTGAGTTTTATTTTTTGTTTGCGTTTATTTTTTATACAATACTATTATTTTTTTTTTAAAATGGTTTATTGAGTGAAGCTGAAATAGTGAGGGGTTAATGTTGACAAGGAAATGAACCCAGGGGAGAAATGACGAAGAAGAAAGAAAGAAAAGGTGGTGCGTGAGAAAAATGGCAGTGCCTTTTGGTGGTTTGGAATATTGATGGAGACGTTGCGCCAGCAATAGACCTTTTGTTCCTCTTTAACCGTTTTTGGTCACCCATTGTCATTTATATTGTTACTATTTTTTTTAATGGGATTAAGTTTAATGTTACTTAAATTAACCACTCATTAATGGTCTCCCTTATTTTATTTAAATATATATATATTTCAAATCGAATAATTGGGGTGGATAGAATAAATGAAGTGAGTTCTTTTTGAGAAATTATAAAAAAAAAATATTCAACCGTCACGTATTTATGGTTTTTATGAAGAGAAAAAAATAACACTAAACTATGTGTTACACATGAGGATTAATAAGGACTATAATCATCTCATGTCATGTTATTGTTGGTTCCTAAAAAATTCTATTATGTGGTCCTTGATTTTGTGTGGCACGGAGTACATATATTCTTTTAAAAAATAGATGTTAATTTTATTTATTTATTTTATATTAAGTCAAACGACAGTTCATCTTCACAACAAATTATTACACAAAATTTGTGTTAATCTTTTCAAATTCAGACCAGAAAGTAAATTGGCGAAAATTGGAGTAATAGGTAATTGAATCTTTTGAGCGTGTGGATGAAGGTTTCACTTTCTAAAAGTGTGTATGAAAAAAGTTTCTTTAGAAATGGTAAAATTCACTTTTGAATATTTCTCTGTTTCAAACAATTTAATCTCTGATTATTACTAAAAAGATATTTGTTACTTGTTGCGAAAAAACTATCAAACAATAAATAATTAATTTGGTTATTCAACTAGAACTGAAATAAAAGTAAGAAATAATTAGATAAAAAAAAATATATTACTATAACTTTTTTTATCACACACATATTTCTTTTTCAAGTGAGACAATCTAGTTTCAGCCTCGCTGTTTAAACTTGAGAATCGAGATTTTTTTTATATAGTTAAATAAAAAAAATATTAAATATCAATTGATTATTAATCAAGTTCAAATAATATCATAGATTTAATAACTATTAATTTATCTTATGATTAGTTAAAGTAATTATTTCAATTTAATTTAAAAACGTTAAATATTACACTCATGGAGGGTTTGGTATGAGAAAAAGTTTTTTATACTCAGAAATTATGATTTTTGAGAATTATATTTCTTAAAAATCAATAAAATTTGTTTGATTAACACTCATGGAGGGTTTGATATGAGAAAAAAAATTATATCTATAAATTATGATTCTTGATAATCATGTTTTTGAAAATAAATAAAATGTATTTGATTAATCATTCAAAATTTTTAAATAAGTATTTTAGAAATCAAAAGAGTTATGTATATTTTCAATGATTATTTTAAGTATTTATTATATTATATAATTTAATAAAAAAATAATATGATATTTGTGGTGGAGTAAAAGAAAAATTTAATTTAATTTTTTTTCTTAAGAAATTGATTTAAATGACATTTTTCTAATAAAATTGTTTTTTAATGGATACCAAACATAAAAATTAAGTTTTCCACCTTATCATTCCAGGAAAATAAAAAAAAAAAAAAAATCCCCCTACCAAATGACACTTCACTTTAGGTGTATAATAGTCAATACAAAATTTATAACACATTAATTATATACTTGATTAACTATTTATTTGAATGATTAACTATTAGCTTTTAATATTTAATTAATTATCCTAATGCGCTCAAGTAAAATAATTTTATGCAAGAAATTCTCCACTCTCAATCATAAAATTGGTACAGCAATCGTCCGTTATCCATTGACATTAATCAAAAGTTATGGCTGATAACTTAGTCGTTGCGTGATATGATGATGAGAATTACTGTGTGAGTTTAGGTTTGCCGTGGAAACGGCTTCAGTCATTCTCATTTCACGGACCATAATACCCTTTCTCCTGTCCCTGGATACTTGCGACCTTTCCCGCTCCCCTAACTGCAACACCTCAACCTAACCCTCTCAACGAAAAGTCCGGCTTATTATTAAGGTTATCAAATTCCATAATTTATTTAAATTTTTAAAAATTTTATAAATTTGATTGGTAAACTCAATTGATATATTGTTAAGAGTTTATTTAATATAAAAAATAATAAAATATTTATAAATAACGTACCAATTAAACATTCAATAATATAATAAATCAAAATAATAAATTATGAATTTCTTAATTAATCAAGTCTGGTAATGCATTATTATTAGATAATAATTTGCAGATGTTATAACAATGATAGATTATTCTCATAGAGAGTTTGATATTATTGGATAACAATGTTACTAAAGGTGAGAATTTTTCTATTTGAGAATAACACACTAACGGAAGGTATGTTAAACACTAAACACTAAGAAAACAATCCAAAATGACTTATATTTTGGTCTAAGTTTTTTTAATTTGTTGACTCATTAATTCAGTGGTAAACTCGAGAATATATCAAATTTATAAAATCGGTCCAGAATAAACAAAAAAAAAAAGTTTAGTAAAGAGTCAACTCAGAGAGAGGAGATGGACTTGATAAACTAGTAAGAGTTAGCGAATTAGCTCGAGAGTTTGACAATTAATTATTATTATATTATAGAAATATTATACTCAATTAAAAATGATTTTATATCATACTTTTAATTATTTATTATAAACTTAAACATAAATTAAATATTAAAATTTATCTATTTATTATAAAATTTAATTTTATAATAAAAAAATCATTTTATCTTATGTTATATAATTAAAAGTAAATATTGCGTTGAAGATGTGTGATACATCATGCATTCATGATATAATTGAATGCCAAAATAATTATGTTGGCCTATGCTGACGATTCTGAACGGGCAAAAGCCATAAAATTTTCAACCCCTGCATTATAGTATATTTAAATCTTCACCTTTTTTTGACAAATTAAATCTTCACTTTTAGAAACAATGTATAAGCATATATAACTTTTATAGTACATTTCTTCTTATGCAATTACATTCTTTTTTTCATTTTACAACACATAAGTTATAAGCTTAAACACGATCAAATCAATTTAATATTTTATAAAAATGGATTTAAATCAATATAAAACTTATCATTCGGACATAATTCATATTTGTATATAAATTTAATTTTATAGATTGAATTGGTAAATTATAGATGTTATAAAAATAAATAAATCATTTTTAAACATTAATTTATCAAAATTTAAATCCAAAAGAATAAAAGTTTTTAGAGTGTGTTTGGATAGAAAATTTTAACTAAGAAAAGTAATTTATCAAAGAATTTAAATTTTTATAATCTAAAATTTACTGTTTGAATGTTTCTTTGTGAAAAATTTAAATTTTTAAAATTTTAAATAACTAAAAATATGAAATTTTAATTTTCTTTTAAATATGAGAAATTAAAAAAAAATTATTGATAGAAGAATATTTTAAAACGTTCCATTATTTCTTTTATAATCTTCATTTTTTTCACATGAAAGTTTTTTGAAATTTTGTTTTTTAACTCGCGATTCTTTTTTCATATTGATGATCTTCATCTATAAGAAACATCAAGCTTGTCAAGTATTGATCGAGTATTAACATATGAAGACACGTAAAATTACATCATCAGATAACAAAATTTTAATTAAAGTATTTAGAATAAAATTTCAATTAAAATATTTAGAATGATTAAAATTTTAAATTTATCATAATTTCAACTGAAGTGTATTTGATATTATTTTTTTTCACGAAGGATGTTTTTATTCCGTGCGTGGCCAGAAGCATCTAATCCCCGCTTAATGCGACAAAAGATAACGCCGCTGACAGAGTTATAAACCTTTTGACAGGCAAGAAAAAAGTAACACGTGGCACAACCTCCTGCATTGTTTCTTTTCTGAAAATTTAATTATACTTTATTTGGCTACGCTTGTTGACTAATCCTCCTCTGGAGTATTAATTAGATTAACAGATGGCTCTCCATAGGCATAGCATGGGCCACTTACATGTATGATAAGATTATGATGGATCATTAAAATAAAACACTTGTATGTATCGATAATTTAAAAAGTTTTTATATACTCCATGAAAAAAGTTTTTTATATTCTCGTCTAATAACAAATAGTAGTACCTTTAAAAAAAAAAAACAAAGTAGTAATATTATTTTTTGATATTTTTTATTTAAAGAGGAATTACATTAGAGTAATTTTAAAAAAGCTACCCTTCATTTTCGTTTTTTATTTTTCTTTAATCTAGAGGTGTTTTAATAAGTAACTCACCTTTTATCCCTTAAATTAAAAAATGAAAATGAAAAATAACTTGTAAAAATTTTCTTGAAATAACTTATGATAACTATTTTATACTTTAAATGATTTATAGAGTAACTTTTCTACACTAATAAAATATAAAAATTAAATTGACAAACAAACTGGAAATAGGAACAAAATAATGTATTAGATAATAATAATGATATATGGACCCATTCATATTTTTTTTATAGAAGGTCACCTTCATTTTAGATACCTATTTAACAACTTCTATTTCTTTCTTTTTATCACTGTTCACTATAGATGGTGTAGTATTTTTTAAATAAAAAAAAACAATGCAGTGCAGTGCAAATGCTAAAAGTTGAAAAACTCAGTACAACTTAAAATATGTGGAAAAACAATGTCAAAAGCTGAAGATAATTGAGAAAAGTGGCACATTAACATTTATGTTGTGTTTGTTTTTAGAGAATAAAAATAGAAAGAATAAAAATAAAAGAAAAATTAATTAAAATAAAATGTAAAAAATATGAATCTTATATATAAGATCCACAAAATTTCTCTCATATATTTCTCTCGCCTCTCCCTAAATCAAACAGCATAATAACTGGTGTTTCTAAAAGTACCGATTACTTTTGAAGTTCACTCTAACGCTCATCACCTATAATTCTATAAACTTATAAAGCATCGATCCTCATTTAAGAATTCACACCACACTTTTAAGAACCTGCGATGCTTACTTTTAGCAACCAAATGGCTATTGAAACGAAGGAAAAAAAATTAAAATTGCAGATACTATTTGCAAATCCAAATGGTGTTGCAAATATTTATTTTTATAGGAAAGTTTAGCTATTTTTAAAAAATGTTTTATTTGCATTTATTTTTCAATTAGTTATATTTCATATATATATATATATATATATATATATATATATATATATATATATATATATTAAAACGTGTAAAAATACGAAGACCGTGTAACACTAACACATGTCAATATAATAACAAATACACAAAGAAACACTTGCAGACAGATAATGGAAATCCTTTCATGGTCTATTATCAGGGACAAATATTCGCATATGGCAAATGTCTGTCTCCTTTGTCCATTTGTTTGTATATTGAAATTAAAAAATTAAATAAAGGCCCAGTGAAAAAAAAAAACTGTATGGAGCACCATCTTGTCACATGCTGAAAATTGTTAACTCATTTTTCTGAATCACCATGAAAAATAGTTCGAAAATTTTAAGTTGGCTTGGCTTAAACACATTAAATATGGAGTCAAGTATTGAAATGTCATTGTTAAAGGATGCCTGGTCTTCCAATTGCAAGGTTTATTAAGTGTAAAGCTATGGAGATTACTGTGTTTTTTTACTCATAAAAATCAAAGATAAATAGTAAAGTTTATAACAACTCTCATTGTTCAACCAACAGAATTACCATCATTTAACGCTAAAGATAAAGAGTCAAGTATGTTTGAACATGTTTGAACGCTACAACAATTCTGACTGGCAGCCAAACATGCCCGTACATAATAATTTCAGGCATTCTATCATTTAAATTGCTTCATTATCTAACTTTCATAAAACTGTCTAAGAAGTCACATCAATCATTCGTGTGTGCTTATTTTTCCCCATTAGTAATTTCATTGCAATTTCGTTAAATCTCATGTATATTTTGAATTGAAATGTTTGAGTTTTAGCGTGGTCGTCAATCTGGTACGATCATAATACTAAAATATCATTATTTGTTAACATATTGTGCATGGACATAGACAACCATGTTAGCAAAGATGCGGAATGAAACGGAAAATAAGGAGAAAGAAATCAAAAGACAATCACATTTTGCTTACATATATATAGATATATGAATATGAATATTTACTAGTTGTAAAACCGTCAACCTGGTCAAGCGGCCAGATACTTAATAATAATAATCATCAGGATAATCAGACCTATAATCATCATAATCATCATTATCATCATCTTCTTCTTCTTCTTCCAACTCTTCCTCATGATCATCTAACCAAATATTGTCCTCGGCCCAAAGAGGGCAAGCACATGTTGCTTTTTTGTCCTTCCACTCAGCTCCACAGTTATAGCAAAATTCGTAACCGCATCTGTAATCACAAGGAAAGCAGGGAAACGATAAAAAGAAAACATGGAGTAGAAGCGAAAGTAATAATGGACAACATATCATTGCTTCCCATTGAAGATATTGTTGTGATTCAACACTGATGCTTCTCCATTCATGGAAATCTAAAAATTACTTGGCACATTACAAACAAATATTAGTTTGGGTTTTCCTTGTGTAATTATACTGAACTTGGCAAGGATCACAATGCACATATATTTCAAAACACGATTTTTCACCAAGGGGATCGGTGCGTGAGTAATTATAAATTCCTGGTACTGTCTTTGATTCCTACGAACCTAAACAAAACAAGATTTTTTTGAACATTTGTCACGTTGAATGTTAACAAACATTTGTTGCCTTAACGGTAATGGTGTTTGTTCATGAAGTTCAAGATTATGATTCAAGACTTTGTATACATGTTTAAAAAGCACAAGGAACATCTAATTGTGTAAACAACATAGGCATAAAACTTACAAGTCACTATGTAATTAAGGAAAAAGATAATTGAGCATAATTAAAAGAAAACGACTTACATATGGTTTTTATTGATTTAGAAAAAACATGTGATTAAGTGCTGAGAAATATTGTGGAAATCTTTAGAAAATAAAGTTATTCATGCAACTATAAGAACTCCCCTAAAAGAATAAATTTACATCAAGGCATGTGTGACAAGGTAATTACTATTGCAAAAACTCTTCGAGACAAGACTAAGGACTTTCCTATAAGAATAAATTTACATCAAGGTTTAGCTGAGTTCTTACTTATTTAATATGGTCTTTAATGTGCTTACCATACAAAAGATTATCCATAAATGCATAATTTTTGCAGACAATATAGTTTAGATAGAGGAATCAAAGAAAAAGGTTAACTGTAAACTTGAGCCTTAGAGATAGACATTGGAATCAAAGTTTGCTTAAGTGGGAGTAAGACAATATACACACACACAAACTTCCACCATTGGCCACAATCCATCTACCATATTCACACGGCAGATTTTTTTTTATTGCTAAAATCTGTCATCCACCATCGGTAACACTGGACACGGGATACAAGATAGGTAGTTAAAATGGAGGAAGACATCGGACATTATTGGTGACTGCAAAGTACCAATCATGTTCAAAGGAACATTTTATTGTACTTCTACACAACCACTCTATGATAATGATTAATGAATGTTGGGCTTTAAAAGGTCAACAAAAAAAAAAGTGATAGTAGCATAAATAAGTAAGTTCAGATGAATGTGTAGAGAGTGTTGCTAGCACTCTTCTATAATATGATTCGATGCTAGGTTAATTGTTAACAGTTATGCCTATGGGGAATTATGTATGCTCACTCTTGCTAGTAAAAAAGAAAGAAAAAAGATCTTAGAAGAAGGAGTATTATAATAGGTTAAAACAAAGAAAATATTATTATGATACCTGCAAGTCATGTGATAGCAACCTTCAGCAAGTTCAATCATATGGTTACACTTCAGACACTGTTGCCATAGGCTCCTTGATGCCAGAAACTTCAGCTTCAAATCTTCTGCAGGAGGAATAGGATTCATCCTTTTGTAAGTATTACATGTCATACCACTATGCCAAGGGACCTTGCAGTTAAAACAGAAAAGGCCACGACATTTTAGGCATATCTTGGGTTCAGATTGTTCAGATTGACCAGTGATATCTTTGGAGTACTCTAAGACCTCAGTTTTTGACATTAATGCAGAGCACGTAGGATAAGGACAATAAATTTTTTCAGCAACAGGAATTGAAGCTTCCAATTTTCGTTGCTGCATGGTCTCGGTTAACTTTTGAGTCAAGAACTTCTGGCAGCTGTCAACTAGGAGCTCATACTTGCACCCCTGATGAGGGCACTTTGGCACCATTCCATGAAGCAACTTCACCTCCACATGCTGTTTCATGCATGAGAAGCAATAGCGGTGTTGACAGCCATCAACTGAAAAAATCTGACCAACATCAGTTTCCTCCAAACATATGACACAAGTTTCATTCAAACTCCTACTCCCAGATTCTGCAAGTCTTGTGGACTGAGATTCAATTGCATCTCTTGCAAGCTTAAATGCAAACTTGACATCATGTCTGGCCACAAACCTTGGATTGCAGTATGAAAACTTCCTTTGAAGCAGATTCACTTGATCAACCAAAATAGCAATCTTCCGCTGTTTTGCAGGCCATTTTCCACTCACCTGACCAACAAAACAAGATATCAAAAAACCTCCACAAAAAATGCATAACATCATCATATCCTCACTCATTCCCACTATCATAAACTCATGCAACAAACAAAATATAATTCAAGCCACATCATGTTCTAAACACATAATCTCTAACCTATCAACAACCAGTTTGTATTACAACAGATTCTCCAAATCAATTCAACAATTAAAAGATTAAATGTTTTTAGTCCTACAAATATGAAATGTTTATTTTTAGACCCTAAAAAATAAATCATCTCCTTTCTTATCACTCGTTTATGAAAATGTATCAGAACTCCACAAAAAATTGTCTCCTTCCAATACCCGTATATGAAAATAAGAACCACATATGACACATTATGAGGGGACCTAGATTACCCTGTTTGCATTTAACCCAGATTGTTTAAAAGCATATTTAAACCACAATTTAAATGAGGATTAGTTAAAAGCACATTTAAACAGAGGTCTAGCCTTAGAGCCCTAGGTATGCAACTGCCTTAAATACATAGAGGGAAAGCTTAGCGGCCCATAATGGTTCTATCGGACTCGTACAGGATTGTCTCCAATGAAGGATTCATGTGGTCTACTCTAGACACAAAAAAAGGCCCAGGCCGCATTTGTCTGCAATTTCTTGCAATATCAAAAACCGAGACACATTTGCCCGCAATTTCTCACAACATCAAGAACCGTGACCGCAATTTAAAACCTTGACCAACACTAAACGAGGAGGGTTAACAGGGACTCACAAATTGGAAAAGGGGATAATAATCGCAGCAATAAACGACGCGCTTCAAGTCCAAAGCAATGGCGGCATTGAAAGCCTCGATCAAAGCCTTAATCTCCGCAGCGACCTTGCTAGTGCCATTTCCAATGAGCGACTTAGAAACCTCGAATATCAAATTATCGCTAAGGTCGCAAATCGCAACCCCAATCCCAGACAACACGACCTTCCGTCCCCTCACGTTTTCCTCGCTCACCAAACCCTTGAAGTAAACCCTAACCACGCCTTCCTCTCTACTCAGCGACGAAGACGACGAGCCCTCTCCGAATGGTTTCTCGAAGTTGTCTCCCCACTGCTGCCAGTCCTTCTCGGGAATCGCGGAAATCTCCCTCGCCACCTTCTCGTCGTGGATCCGACGGCAGAGTTCCTCTCTCATTTTAAGCGTCTCCGCCTCGCTCTGCTCCCGGTCCTTCATCTCGCGCTCCATACGCGCCAGCTCCTCGCGCTGCAGCGTCATGGCGTTGACGTCGTCATCGTGGATGACGACGACGGGTTGTTCGATGATCGCGGCGGCGGCGGAGGAGGAGGAGGAGGGCTGGGCGGCGAGGGAGGCCGCGAGGGCTTCCTTTAACTGGAGGCGGAAGGCGAAGTCGAGGTCCAATTCCATGGCCTCTGCGGCGGCGAGCTTGCGGCGTTGCTCAGATAGGAGACAGTGCAAGTCTTGGGTGAAGTCCATGGGGAGTGTGTGAAGAGAGTGCGAATTCAAGGCCTGAACTAGCTTTGCCCCCAAGCCTTTGTATTCAGGTTCGCGGGTGAGACAAAATATTATTTTTTTCCTCTCCAATTCAGCCGATCATACACTAATATACTGCTCTAAGATATTAAATTTATTATTAAAAAACGACACAAGATATTAAATTAAATCAAATTTAAATAAGCATAAATTTATTTAAATTAAAAAATATATATTTTGAAATAAGCCTTTTTTTCTTGAAAGAAGTGCTTTTTATAATAATAAAAAACATAATATTATTTATTTAAAGTAATTGCAATTTTTTATCAGTAAAAATTGAAAATAGTATTAAGGGATTCTCTTGTTCAAACAATTGAGCTATACCTACTTAATAAATTAAAAACAAAAGTTACTTATTTTACTTTAAAAAAATTAAAAATAACTTAAAAAACCTGGTGCTATATATATTATCTATTGTTAATTCTCTCTCATCATTAAATATATATATATATATATATATATATATATAATCATTATGTATTTGAAATCATATATATGAATTACTATAAATACCACATGCTTGGCTATAATCTTTCCTACACTAGCACCAATATTATATATCCAATTTTCCTAAATAGTACTTTCTTTCTTTCTTTCTTCAGCTAACATATATTGCGAGAAGGGTCACTAGTAGAATGGCTATGTTGACGAGACTTTAGGGTTGCATTTGCTTGATCTTGATTTTTAAGTGCAGGATAAATAATAGATAACCTCGAGAACAGTAAAGTCTAGACGTCAAATAACTCGACCGTACCAATATACAAGGCCACAAATATATTTATGAAAATAACATCAGAATCAATCCAATATATTGGTAGGCCTAAAATAAATTTTGAAATGAGATTTTTTTATTGATAAAAAATGGAGCTTTTTTAAATTAATAAAAAATATTTAATACATATATAGAATTAAGGATCTCACCTAACACAGGATGTAACTACTGAATTACAGTTATTTAAAAACACATATGTTTTTTATTTTCTCAATCACTTGACTTAGTCATATTTGATACCAACATTTCAATTTTAATTATAAAGTTGTTGAGAGAAAATATTTGTAACGTAATATTATAAAATTAATTTTTATGGTGAATATAACTTGATTTATATAAATAATATTAAAGGCTAGAAGTATTGTTTGGAAGTGTTGTCAAATTTAGTAAGGACTTGAACTGTGTTATTCTAAAGCTGACCCCGAATAGCATCTGCACACAAGGAGTGATACAGAGCAAGAGTCAAATACACAACAGAAAGATAACAAACAGCTGCAACATAGGGATTACGCAGGGCCAGAAAAGAAAAGCAGCTGACCACATACAAAACCAAAACATCCCTTCTATGAGCAACACTACACATATGGAGCACCGAAGTCCTACCCCATGCAGCAAACACCACTATACACATACTTCAAATATAACTAACACCTCAATCACCCAAATTGGTTAAGCATAGGTAAAGCCATCTATTTATTCATGAAAAATAAGGAAAGAATTAGACACCTCAGCCAACACACAACTTATGACCACCTATCTTTCTATGCCGTGTTAGACACCACAAAGAAAGAAATTATAAAATTTCAGCGTGCAGATGAAGGTAAACTCACGTTTATGGTGGTGGAAAATAATGTTTGCTCACGTACCTATCTCTGCGAGTGAGACCAACCAAGGAACGTCGTAAACGGAACTATGGAACCATCAAAAAGAATAGGTGCGAAAGAAGAGAGGAGAGGACAACCCTAAAAGAGATTGGAAGAAGAGAAAAAAAGAAGATTCAAAAGAGGTGTACTTTTTTAAGAAAAAAAGGTATAATGGTCAATTAACTAATTAAGAGCTTAAATAAGGATATAATGGTTAATTTTCTAAATAAGAGGGTATGTGGGTGTACTTATAAAAAGAAGGCTGTAAATAGAAAGTACCAGAAAATAATGACTCGGGCCTGGTAAAATACCAAGCACGTTAGCACACACGGATTTTTTTTCAAATAAAAATAAGCAAATTAATAAGGGCACTGCTAATCCATGAAAGGATAAGGATCAACTAATACAAGCTAATCCGTATGAGGTTCAATCCGAAAGTTTTTTTTAAATTTTTTTCAAAAATATGTATTATGAATTAATTTAAAATTAATGGTTCAAACAAGAATTAAATCTGTGATTTTCAAGTTACTAGCATAACGCTCTAACCAACTGAGTTAATAGACCAATTATGTTTTAAAATAAATAATATTGTTATACGTAACACTAAAATTTTTAATGTAATATTTAATGCGCATGTAAATTTAAATAATAAATTTTGTGATAATTACTTTTGATATAACTCATACGAATTATTTAATCCATATAATTTTTATAAATAAAAAATATTTATTATTAAAAAATTGAATATATTGATAAATTAAAAAAACATATTTTTGAAAAAAATTAAAAAAAACACTTATGGATTACGTGATCCGTATGAGTCATACCAATTAACTCATATGGATTATGTACTAATTTGTATGAGATTTACGGATTAGTTGATTCGTATCCTTTCACGAAAGAATAAAATGGGAAAATTGTAAAATTTTTGGATGTACCAGCAATTTAGCTGGGTACACGTAGCAGTGCCCAATTAATAAGCATGTACTCTGCTTTCTTACTCCTGTGGTTTTTTTTTTTTGGCATGGAACTAAAAATACTAGATGAGCTTGAGAGCCCAAAGCTCAATCATGTGAGTGGATTCCGATTTTCAAACACACTACAACACACATTACTTAGCTTTCTTTCTTGGCTTCATCAGCAATAATCATGTCTTAAACGGAATTGCGTTTCTATCTTCTAGAGAAATAACTTTCAAAGTTTAACTAATTCTACCCATTTCTTCTCTCTTTTGTTGAATCTTATATGTTGGAGATCTTTAGTTTCCGTGTTTGATAAGTCTTTTTAAAAAATAATATTGGTGGAAAATAATATTTCTTAAGATTACTTTTTGTTAGATTTGTTATAAAAAAATTATATGAGAAAATGTGAGAATTTGAATTTTTAAAAGTTAATTTTCTTTATTTCGGTAAAAAAAAAGTCACATATACTTTTTAATATATTATTTAATATGAAATAATTAAAATAATTAATAAATATTACGTAATTCTTTAATTTTTTTAAAAAATATTTATGACCAACAAAATAAATTTTATTGATTATCAAGAAAGATAATTCTTCTTGACCTCTCTCCTACCAAACACCTCTCTAATAGTTCTTGTTCACCAATGACAATCACAGATGAAACTTTGCAAGTCTATTTCTTGTAATTTTTGGATTTATCAACTCAAGAAAGAAGGGATGAAAGTAGACACCGAGACAAAGCAATGAATAAAAGACATCAAATCAAAATACTAAGAACAAATTCTGGCATGGAAAAAATATATTCAAGTAGACAGAAAAAGGCACTAATTTGACCATATTTCAAATTCCAACGCACATGATGGCGCCAAATCAAAATTGAGTCAAAATCTGTTAACTTCAGTTACCTAACAGAATTACACATTTAAGCACAAATCAATTTATTGGGTGAAAAACAATGCCAAACCAGCATACTCCATTTGACTTTTTTTTTTTTTTTATACAGTACATCTTTTCAATATTAATTGAAATTTATGTGAAACTTATTAAATGACATAGGTTTCATTATTCCATGTTCACTGCATCTTTCCTTTTTCTTATTTTTTTTTTCTTTTACAAAATCACATATATATTTCATGTGAAATAATTATGTTTTGAGTCGATAGAGTCACTAATGATAAAACTTTTTCTTTTAATATTTAACATAATTGCACAGAAAATTCAAATTTTAGACTATCAATTAAATCAAAATAATTCATATCAATTGAAAGCACACTTGATGGTTGAATCCTACTTTAAATTTAATATATTTTAATTTGTTTGGCTGAATAATAAATGTTACAGACATTACCAACTAAAATATAAAAAAATATATCAAAAAAGTATGCTAAGTAGTGTATTATTGTTACTTTTTTTTAGCGTTTTCCCTTCGTCAATTCTAAACTTTGTTACAGCTCATAACGAACATTTTTTTATGCTCACACATCTTGGCAAAGTCATACAAACTAGAAAATTAAATTTTTTTATGATTCAGTGATGTGTTTGGTACTATGAAATCGTGTTCTCACAAGTTTTTAATATTTTCGAACGTTAGGTTATTTATACTGTCGTAACTCTTCACTTGTAATAAAATATGCACATCAAATGCAGTACTCTTAAAGTATATATTAAATTAAAATGGTTAGATTTCTTTTATATGTGAGAATTGAAGACAATAACAAAAATTTACAATATTTTTTACATCATATTCAGCTAATTGAGTTAATTAAAATGATTGGATGAACACTATGAATAAAAAAGCATAAACATTTCATCAAGGAGACTTATTTCTTATCTTAAAATTCAATTTCAAAGAAAGGCATGTAAGTTTTCCATGCACAATTAACAAACAGTGCCTTTATTTGACTCTGGAGCAGTTCTGGACATTTTAGATGGATGCAAAAATGTTGTGCGATGACAAATCATAGAACTGAGAAGTGGTGACGATGGGACTTCGTCAATGGCTAATTAGTTATTTCTTTATTGGATTTTTTCGTTAATTCTTTCTAGTTATCTCTCTTAATTGGCGATTGAGAAATGCTGATGCTACGTTGTTTTTGCACATTAAAAAGAGAGAAATACAAAGAATAAAGTAAAGCGTATGATAAGAGGAATGATGTTATTGAGAAAAATAATATTATATAAAGTTTGTTACTTTCGCACATGAATTACAATTGACAATTAATCATCCAATTATAAACAATTGTCTATTTTTTTATGTATAAGAATTAAATACGATGTGAAAAAATTTATAATATTCACATCATATATAATCAATTGACTTAGATTTCTTTGATTAAATGATAAATTTATTAATTTTATGATAATTATCTTAAAAATCTTTTATAGTGAAAGTGATATGACCAACCATGATTCAATGAGTGAGATACCAAAATCAAATAAATATGTAAACATTAAAATTCATAAAAAAAATTATATATTTTCTAAAATGATTAAAAAACATATAAGAGAATACAATTAGATAGAAGATATTAAATATATTTTTAAAGATCCTAAATTACAAATGACAATAACCAATTTCATAATTTATAATAAATAAATAGAATGTATGTTAACTATATCTTTATCATGAAAATTTCTTTTAATCATATTTCAAAAATTTACTAAATTTGGATTAATTATGTTATTCATTAAATTATCTTTTAGGATTATTGTAACTAACAACCATTGAAGAATAATTTACTCTTTCAGAAAGTTGAAATTTTTTGGAAAAAAAAATTGCGATGACAACATTGAAAGTAAGTTATGTCAAAAATTTAGTGTAACTTAGTATCTAATTTGTTTCCGTAAGATTTAGGTAAAACAAGAGTCTCTATTTATGCACTAAAATCAAAGACATAATAAAACCTCACAAATGGTAAGAGTTAAGAAAAATACGAGACAAAAAAATACAAAGACATTATAAGATTATGGTGATAGAAAGATAAAATATTTGTTGATGTGTTACAAAATTTAAGTTATCAATCATTTATGGTATTTGTAAAGTTTGATCCATTGACAAAGGCTAATAAAATCATTTGATTACAAACTACAATTATTTATAACTTTTAAAAATGATACTCAAATATTTTATCTAGAAAGAGAAAAAAAATATTTTCACAATAAATATTACAAAAATATAATATTTATTAAAACAAAATGATAAATAATACTTGAATAAAAAAAACAATATCATGTATCTTTTTATTAGCAAAAATCATTCCCGACTCCTTTTATGAATTGAGAAAAGTCAGTAAAATGTTAACAATTAAAAAAATATCAAATTAAAGTAAAACGACTTGCCATGTGAACCTATTAGCGTGAATTGACTTAACATGCATTTAAACCTTTTACAAACCCACCTATCGATCAAAGTAAATTAAATGCATGTGAATTGACTCACTTTAAAGAGTAATAAATTTGTTTTCAACTCTATATTTTCACAATAGAGTTTAAGAATTTCTTCGCAGGTATAAATCATTCAATGGAATTTCGGGTAACTACATTTAAGGAAAATAATTTTTTCACGCCCCTTAAAAATGATATAGTTATATCAAATTGGAAATCAACATGTACGAACATGGTAAGTTAATAGAAGAGATTAATCTCTTGTAATATGATAAATCAATATTTAAATTCTTGTTGGAATATACTAGAAGAAAATCAAGGATTTAGTGTGAGAATGTTTCCTTGCAAATTCCTTGTTAAATAGAATAGGGAGAGATTTATGAGGGGACATTTTTTCTAAAACCAAGTGGTTAAATTGACGATGGACACAAATCTCTCGATGTTCCCTCGCCAACTCCGTCGCTATTGCCTCACGAAATGCGTCACTAATCTGC
This sequence comes from Glycine soja, assembly GCF_004193775.1. Lineage (NCBI taxonomy): Eukaryota > Viridiplantae > Streptophyta > Magnoliopsida > Fabales > Fabaceae > Glycine > Glycine soja. The sequence continues at coordinate 11,556,627 of NC_041012.1, read as the reverse complement.
CCTCGCTATTTCTTACTGGAGATTAATTAGTTCAACTATGTGTCCCAAACAAAATTGTTACTGAAGGAGAATATATATATATATTGGAAAAAAAAAAACTCAAACAGTAGTACTGTACGTTTGATGAAGCATTTTTGGATTTCTTGGGCATTTATGGGGCCTTCCTTTGTAGGTTTTTATTCTTTCTTGGAACAACGGTGGCCCTCATTTTTGGAATATGGCAAGAGACACGTTCTCTATTAGTTCGTGAACAAGAAGCCAATTTAGCCATCCAAGTCAAAAAGAGAGGAATATAGAATTCAGTGCACGAAGGGGGCTATGTTTTTTAGTTCAAGTGTGCAAGATGATCACTTAAACTGTCTGCAAAGTTGACTTGCATTAAATGACAAGCACATGCAAATACAATCTTTAGCTCTCAACCTTCACGTTGATACATGAAAGTAGCATGAACATTGTCTTGTTTTCTTAAGTTCCTCACCGTCTTGTATGCTTTATGCTTGTGAGACATCATTAGGAAAGACAATTGATGCGCGTACGTTTGAATACGGAGGATGGAAAGAGGTATGTGGCTTATCCTAGCTCAGTTAGGCGAGACTATTCACGGATTTAGATTTATTTTTAAGAAAAAAGTTATCTTATTTACACATAAAGAAATTACAGTTTTGTTGATGTGGTTCCACAACTACGGTCTTGTTTGCATTAATTTTTTATACCAAATATTTAACCCCATTATATATTTAAAACTCGATTTTGAAATTTCTAATTAAACTGAAATAATTTCACACAAGTTAATTCGCACTTAATTGTTATTTGCATCAATTTAAATACAATATTAATTTATCGTGTAAATTTTTTTATCTTATCCGAATATAATCATCTTTCTCCTGATAAATAATATACACACAAAATGTGTTAAAAAGTAAACTTAATTACACTTTTAATTTTTATTTTACAATTAATTTTGGTTCTATTGATTTTAGTTACTTACATTCAGCTACATTTTCAATTATTTAAATTAAATTTCTTATCTCAAAATAACATTCAATAATGAACATAAATGTAATAGAGATGTAACCTATTGTTAATTTTTATAAATGGATAAAGAAAAACTATAGTTTTTTTATTATAAATAAAAACATTTAATAAAAATCATTGTAGTTTTTATTATTCTTTGTTTTTATATTCCTCCCTTTGTTTACTATACATAAAAATCAATGATAAGTTGGGTGTTAAAGTGGGCTCGAATTAATAGACCGATTTGATTTTTCCGATGCATAGGTTGGATTAAGTTGTGAAAATATAAGTATAATTAAGCTTATTTTAGCGCAAATTGACTGGACCCAAATTTTTATTAACCTAAATTATGATAGGTTGTGATGGATGAGACTAGCCACTTGGCTCAATTTTCTTTATTTACTATACTTAATAAAATCACACATGACAAAATTTATTTTATATGTGTTGTTAGTGCCTAATTTAAGGTTAATATTCTGTATATTGAGATTACTTTTTAATTTCTAGCACTGGTTTATTATAACAATTGATGTACTTTATTTTATTTTTATTATTGTGTATTATATTTTGCTATTTTATTGTACAAATGACAACCTATATTTTTTAGTTTATATTGATTAAAAAGCATCTTAGTAACTTGTTATATAAAAGTAAATTTATTTTGATAATTTTCTTTTTATATTTTAAAAAGTGAATTCATGGATATACCCACTTGTCCCAAACCTATCAAATGATAGATTAGCAAAATTTTCAACCCAGCATTAAATTAATCCAACTCGATTAAAAACATGTATTGGCCTTAATAGATAAGCTCAAATGGGTCTAGCCAGTCCAAATTGATAACTCTATAGAAAAAATAAAATACAAAAATTAAATTCAGTAAGCATAAAATGCACACTATTTACATTTTGATCTAATTTGTTTAGTTTGAATCATGCACGATTTTTGCCTCTCAAGTTTTTTAAAGCTAACCAAGTTTATTTCTTTTAAAATTAAGAAAATTTAGTTTATCTATTAATGTTTTCTATTTAAAACTCTCAAATTCTTATTTTCTATCTAAATATTTGGGGTTCATGATAGATTTGGTATACAAAATAATTCCTATATGTTTATAATTTAAATTTTTTGTTAAAATTTAATAAAATTTTAAATACTTCATATAATAGGGATTAGTATCTGAAGAAGGAACATTTTATTTTGTTTTTTTTATGAAATTTGATATTTTAGTTTTTGAGTAAACAAATAATTTTAAAATAACTTAATTAATTTGTAAATATTTTAAATGAAAACAAAAAAATGAATATTTTGAATAAAAATTAATGAAAGGACCAGTTCATTTTTTTTATAAAAAAATAGTTTTAAAAACTAAAACCAAACACAATTCAAATTTAAAAGTAAAAATACAATTAAATTTGACATTTTTCATCTAGATATCCAAGATTATATATGGTGGTTTGAATCTTTATGGGGTCTTTTTTACTAAAAGGAGACAATTTTTTTTCCTTCAAAATTATCAGATGGAATAAATTTTTAAAAAATATCCATTTATGGATAAATTGTAAATAGAACCACAACTTTATACACAAAAGTTGTTAATCCTGCTATGATTTTTGTTTTTTTTTATTGTCGTAAATGTTTATGATTTTTATGAGACAAAAAATCAAAAGTCATAATAGGATATACCAGTTATGTATATAAAGTCGTAGTTCCATTCACAACTTATCCTTACTTGAGTATTTTTTTTTCCTTCCAAAATCTACCTCCATTTTATAATTTTGAGAAAAAAAATTTGTTCCTATAAAAAAACCCTCTTTGTGGAATTGTATGGTAAAGTGACAATAATTAGAGACAAGTGACATTGTGTGACATATTACTACTATTACGGATATTCACACATGCAGTTTAGTTTAATTTTTGTATAAAAACCAAACATAAAAGTTATACATGATTTGGGTTGGTTCAATTTGAATTTAATATTATATTCGAATCAAACCAAATCAATCCTTTATAATTTAATTTAAATTGATTTTTGTAATTTTAACTTAAATAATTATTCTATTAAAATTTCTCTAGTTTCTTGTCATCTTTGAAATCAAATTAATTAAAAATTTAATAAAAATCTATAAGACTTATTAATATGTTTTTTTAACAAAAAATTTTGTTAATACATTCAATATTCTATTATAAAATTATATCAAAATTCTATCCATTTAAGTATTTAATATCCAAAATTGAATCCAAGCATTATATTAATTAATAAACATCATAACAAAGAAACTAAAAATTTATCAATATCATGCATAGTATTTTTCTACTACTCATTGTTAATTAGAGTTAACTAATTAACATTTATTTAGTTTAAATATTTTTTTTTCTAATAATTATAAAAACATCACTATAAAAATGGCCTAAAATAGACCAAAAAAAATAGACAATTGTAACGTTGCGATATAGCTTTCTTTAACAAAAATTAAATTAATAGTATCGACATTTAAAGTGAATAATGGTAATACGATGTATTATATTAATTAACTTATAATGTATTGATAAATATATTTCTAATTAGTATTGTCATTCTAATTCTATTATCAAAATGAAGAAATGAAAACATTAACAAATAATATAGATCTATATATCGTTATACCTGACTATAAATATTTAATAATTATGGTTTGGTTTAGTTTCATAGATATAAATCATAGCCTGAATCGAATAGTGGGATTTGACAATAAATTAATACAATTTTTGTTTGGTTTTAACTTTTTAGTTCATCAAGATAAAGAAATCATGATTAATTTAAAGAATTTGTTGAAGAAATAAGTAGAATCTGATGAATAATTAATTTTATCAAATATCAAACTTAGGATAAATTAATTAAATTAAATCCAAAAAATGTCAAATTGGTTCGCTTTTCAGTTTTTTAGCAGTTTTTAGTTTTAATTTTGGATTGCTCTGATTCAACAACCGGAGATCAATGCGCGTTTCAGGCCAATAGACACATGTCAGCCATCATTGTAATTCACCTTCTTTACTTTCTCTTCGGAGAGTAAAGTGTGAAAGTCACACGCGAACTATTAGAATATTCCTTTTATTTAATTTAAATTCTTTTTTCGTGATTCAAAGTTTCAAACTAGCTTTATGTGAACCTAAATTTTGTTCAGATTATTAAAGTTGGCCATTGTATATATAGTAGTGTATTGCTGCGGCTTTATTACTTTATTCCTGGTCTGAATCACATAAAATACAAATTTTATACATTCTTCGTAAGTGAGAAAATGCACAAGATTACAAAAATAATTATTAATTAAAAAATAACGTATAAGCTTGTAAAAAATAACGTATACATTTGTAATTATATATATATATATATATATATATATAATTATTTATTTATTTTCTAATCTATAATTATGTTCCTAAAAAAATAATTATGAATACTATTATCTAAATTACACACCGTAATAACATCTGTGCTTCGGTGATTACATCAGGTTTTTAAAGTTAAATAATATTGTTTATTTTTTTATTGGAGCTGATGTCTTAATAGTGAAGATTTTTACCAAGTGGTATAATTTATTTTCGAAATTATTAGGTGGAGGTTATTTTTAAATTATTATTCATTTTGGATTACGTTGTAACAGATATTATCATTTTTGAACTAAAAATGGTAACATCTATTATAATTTTTATTTTTTTATTTTATTAAAGTCATAATATTTTTTACTATTTCAATCAATTTTTTAAAATTTACGACTTATATATATATATATATATATATATATATAATTTTTATGACTTTAAAATTGTAAAATTTTTTGTATGTTATTTTATAAAAAATTGTTAATAATTTTTTATTTAATTATTTAATAAATAAATGTTTTTTACATTTTATTTTTATTTAATATTTTATATATGATTTTATTTAATATTTTATATATTTTTTAATATTATTTTATTTACTTACGACTTTAAAATTTAAAAAAACATTTAAAGACTTTAAGATTGTAAAAACAAAAAAAATATCCTACGACTTAGAAGTTATAATTAAAAAAAATTAACTAAAATCGTAAAAAAACTTACGATTTTATTAAAAAAATTAATAAAAGTTATGAGAGATGTTATAATTTTTAACTTAAAAGTTATAATACATGACTTATCTCAAAATGAATGATAATTCAAAAATAATTTTAATTAAAAATCAAAAAATTTACTCCCACTTAATAAATTGGCCAACTTACTTATATAAGTAATCATTGGAGTACTTTTATAATAATTTTAATATTAGAGTAAAATTTTGTATAAAATTCTTAAAATTATGTAACATTATAAGACTCATAAATTTAAAATAAATAAAATATGTGGATGCATTTATTGAGTTAAATTTCATTTTCCACAACTTCTTTATTATATTTTGACTTTCACCTTATAGCATGTTAATTTTGTTAACTATTAATGATTAATGATAACAGTCGTACGTGTACCTCTTCTTTAAATTAGTTCTCAGCACTCTTTTCTAACTTGCTTTTCATGTTAATGCAACTATTTAATTTATGTTTCACTATCGCAACACTTTGTCTCATCAAATAAAAAGTATCATTCAAAAGATTTTTCTTTAGTGTTAATAAAGCATCCAATATATATATATATATATATATATATATATATATATATATATAAATTATTTCCACATTTAATATATTTAACTATATAATATATTTATTCTATAAGAAGTGATTTGACATATATAATAAACTTAAAATACGTGTAAGTTTGACTCTCAAAGCTCAAGATAAATGTTAAAGGCAGGCTTATTATCGCTGGAAGAGTGTTAGTAACATATCCTTTAATATATTTTTAATAATACATTCATCTTTATTAATTAAAATTTATTTTAAACTATAAAATCAAACAAAAAATTAATGAAATATGACATGAGATCCATATAATTTTATATTTTTTTGATAAATTTCAAACTACAAAAGAGAATGTGTTTAAAATAGTATATATGAAAAATGAAAGTATGTTAATAACATTTATCTTGTTTCTTTATTTTACCATGTGTAAATCAATGAAGGTAAAACTATTTTACTTAAATCAGTATTTTTAAGTTTGTGTCTTAAACTACTAGACTCGAACATATATAGTAGATGATTTTTTATTTCTAAAACTTATCTTTAATTTGAAATTCGAAGGACTAGAATATATATATATATATATATATATATATATATATATATATATATATATATATATATATATATATATATTTCAAATGATGAAAATAAAATCACGAAAACGAAAACGCAATGTATATGAGTATGGCATGATATCATTACGTATTGCTCTCTCATAGTTGCATAGGTTTGCTAATTTTTTTAACTCGAGATTATTAATTAAGTTAGAATATTTATCTGTCGTTGATCCACACACTTAATAATATTAATTTCTTTTTAAACTACGTTGTCACAAGTCATGAATTACTTGAAAATAAAATTAATCATTTTTTAACAATATGATTAAATTACCTATGCAACACATTAGTTCAAATCTAATTATAATTAAAAAGAAATCAAACTCTCTTAAACCCTACTAAATTTAAATGAAATAGTTATGAACAATTGGGTTATATATTAAGTAATTTAGTATCTAATTTACTTGTATGATTTACTCTTGACTTATTAATAGTGATCTTTCGGTGTTTTACCTTCCTGCTTAATGATGAACTTATAAACCAGAAAGTTATTCTCCATTGATATGTATCATGTGATCAGAGAGAGGAAAAAAAGAAAAGAAGAGTGATGCCTTCACTGATGAGTATAGTTAAGAAATTTTATATATAGCAGTATTGTATTGTATTAGAGAGAAAGAATAATTAAAATCTCATTTTACTAATGGAGGTGATTTTTGGGACTAGATCCTATTACTTTTCCTTGCTTTCCTTGCTTACATCGAAGAGTTTTTTTTTTTTTTTATGTCAATTTTTCTTTTTGTCATTTCTTGCAGTCAATGTCCATATATTTGAGCTAACAAATGAGGAATTTTGGTGGTGAAAACTCCCAACTAATAGTAGTATTAGTTATCACCTTGACAATGAAACAATTTTTTAAATAATTTATTTTCTCTATTTGTCAAATGATCTTTATTTCTGATTTACAGCTTGGACCACAACTGATATATATTATATCCAAAAAGACAAACAGGTGAGTAAACAAAATCAAGCAGAAGACTATGTTATCGAAGTTACCCCTTCGTTGGTTACGTGTTTATTCAATTAAGGGAACATGTTTTGCCCTTTGCCTATCATCAAATTATTATTTTCACAATCATTGACATGTAACGTTGCAAAAGTAAAACTCAATCGCTCTTAATCATGACAATAACAATTTTTTTTTATTAATTTTGTTGTTAGGCATCATATTGAACTTTACCTAGCTACGTGGTGGTTGTTCAGTTTTCCATCTCGACGTTGCCTAGTGTTCCCTATTGATTGACACGAAAATTTGGATTAAGGAACCAAATAACGAATCCAAAGCCAAGAGAGAGATGGTCAAAAGCTACTACTTTGACAAGGAAGTAAGCATTCACGAAACATGGTGTTTTTAAATGATTATATATAGTAGGTGGTAGAAAAAAGTGTTGTAAGATTCAAAATAGCACCGTAAATAAAGCCTTATAACATGACAATTTCCTTTCTCTTCAATTTCAAAGATTACATGGAGTAAAACACCTCCTACTATTTTAGGATGATGTTTTGTCTAGCAAGTGAATAGATCTCCTAACAGTGCATTTTTCATACACAAAGTTAGGAACCAAATTTGATCAACATGCTCAACGGATTGAATGCAAGACCTTCTTACTAGATACCAAATCACCTTCTTTTCCTCCACATTTTTCCTCTTGCAGGGAATTAAATTAACCTAATTGCATAAATCCCAGCTTAATTTGAATGAACTTTTATTTTTTCTAATTGATTATTCCTTCAACTTCTCCTTAGGAGACAATCATAGGAACCCTTTGTGAATGTCTAACTATATACTATATTTAATTAATATTTATATGATATTGATTCTTCTTCATGTCCAAAGGGGTTGTTCCCATAGTGAGTTTAGGCTAGTGTTGTCCTCAAAGAAGTTCATGCCACTTTGATATGCACCACCACTCTGGGGAGGAGTTGAAATGAAATTATCCACTGATTGTTGTGGTGATTCCTGTGGACTCTGTGCCATTTCCATGCAAATTAGAGCCACAAGATTGGCTTGCTGAAGCTGCATGTTCACAAGCTCACCTTGTGCCTTGGCCAATTGTGCTTGAAGTTCATTGACCTGCTTTTGGAGCTGGCAAATTGCCCCTGCACAACCATATACAGGGTCTCTAATTCTTGCACTAGCCTCATACACCATGCTGGTCACTGCATCAGCCCTCTGAGACTCTGGAAGCTCCTGAGAATTTAATGCAACAAAAATGTTTAGATGATAAAAAATGCACAAGTTTTAATTTTCTACTCTTGAGAAAATACTACATTAGATAAAAATATTTAATCGTTAAAAAATTGAAGAAAAGAGTATACACTTAATAATATACACGGTGATTCAATTATAATTAAATGATAATATAAAATTATTTTTAAAGGCAAGAATTGGAATACATGAGAATGTTAATTAAGTATAACTACTTGGAGGCCCACCACCAGGTATTCGTTAGAATTAGGTGGTTGAAAATGCATTTATTTGGGGCTTTATAGTTTATAACGTCAAACTCCATTTCGTTTAATTAGGAAAGAGAACCTGATTGACCTTAGGAAAAAAAAAATAAAGTCAGGAGCTTCACATGATTAGGCACTAGTACGGTTTACTTTTCAAGTTTCACACCTAAAGTAGAGAATAAGATTTTTTAAAAGATAAAATATGTTTTCAGTTTTTATAAATAAAGTAAATGTTTGTTTTTATTATTTATAGAAATGTGTCGTCTTGTATATACGATTTCTATTTTATAAATAGGAATTAGAAAAAGACAACTTATGAAGGGAAAATATTAAATTTAACATACTTTCTTAAATGAGAAACTAAAAAAATTATTGTTTTTCATGACTAAAAGCAAATATTTATATGGAAGGGAGTAAGAACATAATTAATCTAATTTTTTTTTATGTATACTTTAATTGTCGTCACTGAAAAATCAAGGCCAGAATAAAAATTAGGCACGTTTGTTCATTTGGGATTTGAGTCGTGTGTGTACTTGTCCTTGTGGAAAGGATGCTTTGACGGATGCTACAGGGAACTACAACTCAATAATGGAGGGATTCCTAACACTGTCATCATCGACTCAATTTTTTTTTTTTTTATGTTGGAACTCTAAGAGATGTTATTGTTATAGATCAATGCTAAATATCTGTGAAAATCAATAATGTATGAAGAAACATGTATAATAATATCTTACACATATTCAAGATTAACTTCTTTGTTTCGTTTCATTAATATTTTTTTCACTAAAAAAAAATAGCACAAAACATCTTTAAAAACCAAGATGTGTCTTTTAAGACAAAGGAACAAGGTATAGATTTTGAAGTCTAATGGTTGTTAGTATCGGTCATGTTATGTAACTAACCGAAGTAATGGAGATATAAGGTTGATTTAATGGTGAAATAATGAAAATATAAGATTGATTTAGTGGTAAGTGAAAGGTGAAGGGAGAAGAGAGGAAAGAGAGAGTACTATTTCAAATTTTTGGGAGTGATATTTCTAACAAAACTAATATTTGGGGATAAAAAAGAAAACTACCTGAAGGAACTTGATGATGTTGCTAGCACCAAATACACGGTGTGCAATAGTAAACTTGGCAGGTTCAGTTGGAGGGAAATAAGGTGCCAACACACATTTCTCTGCACATTTTCTCCTCAAAATCTTGCATGCAGCACAAGGACTCATCACAACAGTGGGAGGTGGTGGTGGTGAGGAAGAAGAGGAATTAGAGGGGGAGTGAGAAAGTGGGGCAGAGGAAGTGGGGGTGTATGTGTCGCTGCTCTCCATGTTAAAAACTTGTAATTTGTTCCTTTGTGTTTGTCTACTTGTGCTTGTGTGTTTTAGGGACACAAAGGGAGAAAAGAAGAGAAGAAGAGGGTTTGTGCCTTTGTGGGGTTTGTTAATTTGTTATTGGAAGCTAAAACCTTTGTGGTTTTTATAAGGGAAATTAGAAGCTAGTAGCATCATCACATGGAAAAAATGATGTCACCCGTTGAAATTCGTTAACCAACGTGGCTGCATCGCGGTTTCCCATTTCTTCGTTAGGTGCTGTGGATTTGGCTCATTGTATGAAAACTCTTCGTGTTTGAAAAAAACCGTTTTCAAGAGACACCCTTCTTATTGTGATTTTCCCTCCCCTTTCACTTTGATGACCAATTTTGAAAAATAATAAAATTAAAATTTTCCCCACAATTAATTTCTTTCCATATGGAGCCAGATTTTGCATTTTCCACGGAAAATCTTTTGTGGTTTGCCTAACTTGTCTAGGCAATGTGGAAAGTGCTTAATTTCCCCTATAGATAGTTAGAAAAAGAAACCCATGTGTGTGTGATCGACATGTCCCCTTCAGTCTCCACCTTTGTTGGACTTGAGCTACAGCATACCCATAAAACTCAAAATGAATGACATATTAATTGAAATTAGCATGCTTAAATTTCTCTAGAATTATTCATAGTAATACAATTCTCCTTCCCAAAATTAATTGGACACTACGACATTACTCCTTCCTTTGTTTGTTTTCGATTTTTTCCTCTTGTTTTTGAACCTTATCATAACGGACAACACAATGTAAAGCAGCCTCCGAGGACAAAGCAAAAATAATCATATTTTCTCACCATCTGAAAAATCTTTGCTTGAATCGGTCACGTACAATTTTTTTTTTATTTGCTGAATTGGTTCAACAAATTGATACAGCCGACTAAAGTTTGACTAACACTAACACAATTTGTGATGAAACTAAATGTGATCTCGTTCTCATATATATATATATATATATATATATATATATATATATATATTAATAAATTAACCATTAATTTTATTGATAAAAAAAAAACTTCCTCCAATATTCCTGGTGGGTAATGTAGCTAGCTAGCAAGGTTTAACATTATAATTAACTTGGTCCACACTATAAATTAGACTTTTTATGCTTGTGCCAAGTGGCTTAGTTTTGTACATATCAGTTAGGAACGGTTTGTTTAAGTGAGTAGATATATATTAGGGTACTTTGCTGCCACGACAGTGACAAGGGTATCTTTCTAGTTTCTACTCACTCAACTACTACGAAAGACTCTGTAATTAGTATCTGCTGGTAGAATATATGCACATGCTTCCTTGGGCGTGTGTGCTTGTTTGCATGTGTGTGCAAGTGCAAGAGAGTTAATTGGCCACAAGGTGGAGCAAGGTTGTTGGGGGTCGTTCAGCTCATTGGACATGGCCAGGTAACAAAAATTGTCCATAATTAGTAAACCGAATTGCCTTTTATTTTATGAGTTCAAACCAAAATGAAATAGTCAAATAAGTGTCAAGCTAGAAAAGTACTACTTCTCATTGTACAAAGCTAGGAAAAATCATTAAGACTTAATTTTTCTATAAGATTAAAGAAAATCTCTCAAATTCATGACTATAGAAGAATGGTTTATAATATTTCTATATTCTCATCAAGTATAGGGGAAATAGTATACAATTCTTTTTTTTCCTCAAAGATTGTACAAAAACTCTCACTATTATTTTTGGATGGGATGGATATAATATTCCAACTACTTACAAGTCTCTTTTAGACGGAAGAGATGCGTCTTCTTTCAAAAGTGAATAACAAATCACAATCAATGATAAACTTGAATTAGTTTGAGGTGTTATCTTCTCCCACTGAGCTCCAAGGTACTCCTATGACGATTCTCCCTTCTAACATGGCAAAAAGCTAGTGGCGAGTCATGAGCTTCTTGCAAAACACTCCAAAGCTTAAATAAGAATTTTAGCATAATTACATTGATTGTCATAAATACGTACTTGACACAGCTAATTTTAACCTTAATTTTTTTTGGAAGGCTCATTATAACCTTATTTATAAGAATATTCTCATATGATATGGGAAGTATTTATCTAGAATTATTGTGCTATGTGCTTACTTCTCGAAGGTATACGATTTCCTATTCCAGACACATCTAACGTGATTTGCAACTAGTTCATCATCAATAGTAAATTTTGGCCTAATCACTCTTGGTAGACTCACATTAATTCTATGACTAATTTTACCTTGTAACTCTTTAGATTAACAAGACTACTAGAATATGGTGCTGGAGAAAATTCCAACACAAAAGGGTCTATATGCGATCAAAGTCTTTTAAGTTCCAATTAACCAATATGTGAACTTTCAAATACTGATAATTATTACTACATATATAATATATATGGAGTCAATACTCTATTCTACAATGCGTATATACATGATATGTTTCAAGTCCTTAAACGAGTATTATTTAAGACTGTGAGATTCTAACTTATCTTCAAGTGATTATTTTTCCACGACTTGGAAAATTTTAATTTTAAGTTTCAACTTTGTCGTGGAAGCAGTTGGACCTTTATAATTTATAACATTTTTCTTCCTTAATTGCTCTGTATAGCCCTCAAGTGTCTTTAGCGTGTGGACCTTAAGAAAAGAACACTAGCTACCACCACTTTACGGTTTACTCCCACTATAACGAAGTCTTTTTTTTTCTTCTCACTTAAAATAAACATATTCATATTAGTGTTAAGGTAGTGGTTAGTATAGACACAAAACAACTTGATTAGTTCATAGGAAGCTGGGAAGGTAAAATTAACATCTATTTAAAATTAAAAAAAAATGTCAGAAAGTTTACAATAATCATCTATTTTAAGAAACAGATAGGAGGGGTCTTCAATAAATGAGAGAGAAGGATAGAGACGTTACCACCTAACATTCAAGCTCCCTGTGCATGACTTCTTATCATGGCCAAGATTGATCACATGTGATAAATTTGAATAAATTAGCCAACTAGAGCGAAGTATCCTCACTAAATTAAAAGATGTTAATAAATGAAAAGTGGCACCTAAAACCAGTCAAAATTGCAAGTACCTAGTCCCTACCTGGCTTTCGTCATCATCACCACTTATCCTGCCATGCAAGGAATGTCTAAATGAAAAATCATATGTTGAATGGTCGTACTACAACATTATACAACATGTGCATGTCCTTGTATTGTAAATGCTTTATGAATATAAATACGGCACCGGTACCATGATGGTGTCATTCATCCTCATCCTTTCTTTGCTCTTTAATTAGCAAATTCAACCATAAAAAGTTGGTCTCAATGCCTCTGCCTGCTTAATAAATGCAAAGTCCATGAAATCTTTCGTTGGTCTTTGATCAAAATAGGTGGGAAAAAAACTATGTCGTGAGCCACAGGGCACAGAGATAATGGGTGGGGTGTTGTGCCAAGAGGACCGTGACTAAAAAACATTCTCTAGACTTGACCAGAACTTCCAAAGCCTTAGGTGGATAAATATTGACTATTGACACAATGTTGAGTTTTGCACCACATTGATGTGCGAGGATCATGACACGTAAGTTCAAGGGAAGAATCATCAACGATTATGCTATATACAGGCATTTTTTTCACGCTACTTTTGAATTGATGAACAACGTACAAATAAATGGCGAACACCATATTATGAGATGAACGAGGATGTATATTAATTGATTACCAATATAATTGGAATGTTGTTTACCCTTAATGATGTGCAAAAAATGGTATGGAAATGCCATTTTCGTACTAATAAAAGAATGTAGAAGATAGACATATATTAGCATGCCCAGTGCACCAACACCACAAAATATTTATAAATATTAATATAATTTTTTTCTCTAACATAATATTGATATCATAAATGTATTGAATTGAATACTCATTTTTTTTTACAAACAATTGGATACACAATTAGATACTTTAGATTATATCTCTCAAGTATTCTGTCTCAACAAATGTTAACTATTGCTTTTAAAGTACCGATTGAAAAAATAAAGGTAAACAATATTTAACAAAAAGAAAAAAATTATATTAATAACACAATAACAATATTTATTTATTTAGGTGATTAAAAATATTTAATAAGTATATTCAATGCTTCCCAACAAGTTTGTTTAAGGCACTCATTAGTCAGATATTTTTAACTATTGTATCAATATAAGTAGAGTTTAATTTCTTTACATTATAAAAAACTTACACTGCCAAATTAATAAAAAAAAATATGATAAGTGTGATTTTTAAGGCATTTATTATATGTTTGTGATTAGATAATATTGTAGAAGCTCTTTACAATGTTAGTATACAGACTATTTTTCTCTAAAAAAAGTATACAGACTATTTTCTCATACTAATTAATGTTTATCCATTTAAGTAGCAAAGAACTTAATTATTTTTCGGTAAGGTCTTAGTTTAATATCCTGTAAATGGTAGGAAAAGAAAAATGAAGCTAATAAGAGAACTTTGTTTTTTTAAGAGGGTCCATCGACTATTCTCGAATTTTTCAAGATCTAAAACGACTTTCAGATCCTGGCTAAAAAAGTTGACTTTCCAAAATGGAAAATTCCAAACGAAAAAAGAGAGGTAAATGATTATATTCTATTGTATTTTCAGCAACTAACATTGACAAATAAAGTGTTAATGTTTTTATTCAAATTCACGATTTATACTTTAATAACAATACTATGTTATTTTATATGTTGCATCTTAATTTTATAGTAGCATATTATAACTATTAAATCTACTGGGATCGGCTTAGCAAGAGTTTAAGTAATTTATACAAGATTGTAAATTTAAACTTTGTTATGGTTACGGTGGTTGCATGTCAAAAAATCTTTTTTTTTTCTTTACTCATAAAAAAAATCTTATAATTTGCTACATTCACTTATTGTATGATACTCGAGAATTATAAGATTAATTTGACAGTTGAAGGAAAAAAAAAAAGTTATGAATTTAAATATCTCCACTAACAAACAACTAGCATTTTACGATAAAAAAAATGTTATATGATGATATTTGTACGTATCCGTATATTCATAGTTCCTAACATTTATAATGATTGCAAGGTGTGATTGTCACTTTAGAATAAATCTAGCTTTTGCTTCCAAATTCATAGAGCTAACAGAAGTTTTGGTCCACGCAGTTTAGGGCTAGAAGCAGGAGATGCAGTTCTAAATTACCATCACTTCCCTACTAAGACCGCCGATAGTTCTTTTGAATTCAGTCAACTATGTATGCTAAGTTGTTTGGGTGGAAGCCAGGCAGATACCATTGTTGAAAATTAAAACGAAGCTAAAAAGTTGCAGTTAGGCACACAATTTTAAAGCAAAGTCATATATTTCGGGTAAAACTGAACCTTAATTTGGTGTTTAAATTTAGCACCACCGTGTAATTTAATTCCTAATAATACAAAAAAGTAAGTTAACCAACAGCTCTAATGTAAAGTACTAAATTCAGTGTGCTGCCAAAGTCAAGGACTGAATTATTTATTCATAATATTAAAGATCAAATTAGTGTTATCTGTAATGTCCAAGATCATATTTATCAATTGTGTCAATTTGAGGGACCAACAATGATGTTTTACTTCATCTTTTTCCCATACAGGACGTCTTCCTAAAGGATACGACAAGGACCACCACATTTTACTAGCCTGGCTATGAACAAGCTTTCATGCATCAATTTTCCCCCCTTGATTTTCAAATAAACAAGTTTGATCCACATTGACATTCGTGATACTCAGCTGCAATATGGTCCAGTTTTTTCATTGAACATATACATCACACATTTACAAGTTTTCTGCATGACGGCAGTGATTTTTTTATTTAATTTTATTTTCATGGCGGCAATGATTCTTGTTATTTGAGCATTCTGGAATGCCCCTTTTTTCACGTCGGTGAACATTTGAGTCAAGTAGGCCTTGTTGAGGGGTCCCTATCTTCCATTTTTCATATGAGAGATGCTTCAATCTATGACATTGCTATAGCGGCTAATTTTAAATATTTCCTTAGGCTATCTTTTTTTTATCCGTGAAAATTTAAGACAATGTCAAAAAATTTAGAATAATTTCGGTGCTCTGCTCAACCATGAACCAAGTGAGATAGATTCCTTGGGCTATCTTTGGTACTAGTGTTCAGATGGGCTGCAAGCACAATTGACAATACATGTGAAATAGACAAAAGTATTTCGTGTGTATGTCTAGCTGGACAATAAAGATTTGAAAAAGCTGCGAACTTTATACAAACTACTCAAATCCCTTGTCACTAACCCGATCCTAGTGGATTACCTGGACTGATATTAAATAGAGTAATAAACCATTTTTCTTGAATAAATACATAATTTGTACAAATGCAGGGACTTACCGGATTGAAAGATCAAGAAAAGGCAAAGCCAATGCTGAAACAATTATTCACTCTCTAGTTTCTACTATTATCTTGGAGTGAAGTTGACACTATCATGAGATCCATAGTTTAAGACCCCTAAAGTGGTAGATTTAGATTAGTTGGTTTTTATTGTCATTTTTTCTCCATTTGGAAATCAATCACTAAAAAACACTTAGAATTCTGCTGATATTTAACCAACATTGAAGGTCAAGACAAAGTTGTTAATTAGTAAGTACCTCAAGTCCAAAGTCATCAATGTTCACCGAAAAACAGAATATCAAAACCCTGTTGCAGAATGACATTTTGTCTTGATTCAGCAATTTGTAGCAAGTAAAACTCACCCATTAGAAATATTCAAGTAATCACTAATTATATTAGGTAGACTAAACAATCAATAATAAATAAATTATCCAGTAGCACAAAGATTTGCATGATTATTTAATATGAAGTGATAATGTCTTTGTTTTTGAATGTTGACTGGTTTAGTTATTCATCTTAAGTAGACAGGATTTACACAAAATGCAACCATAAATTTACTACTTGAAAATGTTACGAAAGGCTAATATGCCTGTATGCTGGCAGTTAAAACAAGAGAAACAGTAAAATACAATCTATGTACTGATGAATAGCTGACTGAACTGAATTCCTTTTCTTGCTCTTATATCAAAGAAATCCAACTCTTGCATAATATGAAACGGATTTAGTAAGATATTAAAGCTATAAAAACTTTGTACTTAGGCAGTAGCATCCAATTTAAGTCACAAGATTTTTAAACTTTAAATGATTATAAACAGTTGAAATTCAACATATTCCATAACACTTTTGTGCACAAAAGAGCAAGTGATTTATCAGAAGCCAGGATACACTAATGACCTTTCATATCTCTTTCTGGTCACTTTTACTCCACAAGTGAAAGTATCCCAACCAAAGCCATCTTCCACTCTCCCAATCTAGCAAGTTTTACAACCTGACTACAATCTGTAAATACCATGTTTACGAGCAGTCAATAAACAAACACACAGATGTTAAACATTTGGGATGTTTACATGCTTGATGAAGGAGGTCAATCCAAAATGAAACATAATAGAAGACTGTTTTATAGTTTAGAGTTTAAACTTTTCATTTCAGTGGAAAATGATAATGTAGATAGTTATTAATAACTAAAAGTAGAAAATCCCACAAACATAAGTTTTTTGTTACAAGAATCTGAGGCATTTACACATAAAACCAAACAATCAATACAAAGTATGCTCAAATTATGCTGCATGCACCATCCAAAAGACTAAAATTACTGTCAAACAAACAATTCATCTTTTATATATGTAAAAGAAAATGCAAGAAATATAAACTTTTGGAAGTCAAAAAGACACACTACAAGAGCACATATTATCAGTACCATATACAAAGAGGAAACACAGATGCTTTACATTAAGTCATTCAATTTCAAGCTAAGGAACACAGTACCAGAAAGTGGTAACTTCTGACCAGAAACAAAAAACTCAAAACCCATAACTTCACCAGAATTTTGCATCACAGGGTCTAGACTCTCATCACAGCCTAGGATTCCAAAAGGAAAAACCACTTCCTTGACTGACACAAAATTTGAAATAACCTCTTCTGTAAAATGTATCTCACCAAGAGTTTTTCCTTACAGGAAAAGGGAAGCTTATAGAAAAAGTGGGTGCCCCATTGCTTTTTATACCAATGGAACTGTACTAGAAGATAAGGGCTGGCCTCAAGCAGAAACACCTCACTTGATGCAGTAATTGCATGTTGTCAATTTGTAAGTCCACAAGCATTCAGTTGTTTAGTCAAGTTATTAGTCCTTGACCAAATAATCTCCATACAAAAGGATGAAACATTTTTTATGGAAATTTAGAAGGTAGAGTCACAAGAATGTACATACAACCTGCTCAATGTGCTCCATTATCCCGGCAAGTCGACAAATACCACATTGCTTGATTGCTATGTGACTCAGCATTCAGCAAGTGTATCAACATCAATCTCAATGGCATCATCAAATAAATCCTAGTACATTATTAATGCAGGGTATTCTGGATCCACCTCAACAGCATTTTCAATGCATGCCACAAGTTTATCATCATCATATACAATTTGCATTGTCAAACCACCCAAAACATATGAAAGGTGAACAACAACTGGATACTGCAAGCACTAGTGCACCTGTTTCACCCCTAACAATTCTCCCTTTCCTCAACAGCATCTATGGAATCAGGACAGGAGATGTTCCCCAAATGCATGCAAGACCAACCCCGCCAGCACACACTGGCTGGTACAATGATACCATCAAGCTTTTCCAAATTGAATGATGTCCAAAACATTTTGGGTGGTGAAAGGTTCAAAGTATAAGCTTACTTCACTCACGCTAGCATTCTTGTGTTGTGTTACACACTTCAACTGCATTTCTAAATTTATAATCTAAATTTCGCTTGCATCCAAACTTTAGGCTTCCCTTTTTGCCACCATCAATTTTAAACTTTTCCTATATATGTTGTAGGCATACTTCATTCCCATTACAAACATTAGAGTGAAGTTATAAATATTAGGACTTTTGTGCCCGTTTGTTTCGAATATGAACATTTCCTATATGTGAGTGTGACAATTTTATAAAGTTTGTATTGGGAATAAAAACATTTTCCATATGTTAAACTTTAAGCCAGAAGTTAAATTAGAAACATATATAATCCAAATTAAATGGACCTAAAGCGTAACTAAATTAATTTTTCTATAAATAGTATAATTAATTAATTCATCTTCTAGACTAGGAAGTCTTATAAATCAATCTTATTCATCTTTTAAATAAATATTAGATATTCTCTTAAAATTTATTTTTTAAAACAAAATGGATGGATAGATTTATCTAGTTGCATCTCAGCAAACTCTAATGAGGACCAAAACTTTTTGCAGCTCATTAAAACCAACCAACATCTCCTTTGTATTTCAAAAAGTTCAATCCAGAATATATATTCTGATTTTTCCATGATACAAAAGGAGTGTTGGTTGATTTTAACGGGATGCAAGTAGAAACATCCTTAAGCAGTATGGATTAAGACAACTTAGTGTATTGAAAACTCCAACTTAATATTAAATATTTTTAAAAAAATTCTAAGAAAACACTTTTTTTACTTTATAATACCTTTTGTTATTTATTAAAATTTATGAATTACTAATTTTATGAATCTCACCTACTTAATAAAATATATTCAATAATTTTGTAATTTTTAATAAATTTTCAAAAATTGATTACTAACACCTCTCTTCCTTTGTTAAATTATTCTATCCTCGGCATTACATCGAGGAAGGCACATGAATTGAAGGAAATGGGCTTTGCAGAGTTGTAGTTGTTTTATGTTGAAATTCTGTTTTCCTTCACTTTCATTTCATAGAATGAAATATACAAGCTACACAATCTTGTGATGGAAGGCTCTTATATATAGCCTTGATTCCTAACTGCAATGTAACTGCCACAGCTAAGCCTAACAGCATGACAGCTCAGCATATACTACTATACCTACATTGTACAAGGTATTCATACAAGTATTCATATACATGACTATACTATCACTATACTTTTGGTATACTCTATTATTCCCCCCACAAACTCAAGGAGATTCATGCCAAAGGAAACACCTTGAGTTTGGTACGAATTGCAGTATGCTGAGAAGGTGACAGAGGCTTAGTTAGAGGATCAGCCAGTTGATCTTGGGCAGGCACATGTAGTATATTGAGTTGTTTGGAGAGCACTTTTTCTCGTACAAAATGAATATCAAGCTCAATGTGCTTGGTTTTGGAGTGTAAGATGGGATTGTGAGATAGGGAAACTGCACTGAGGTTATCACACAGTAAGGTAGGAGTAAGAAATGGCACTTGGAGTTCACGGAGAAGGGACTGAATCCAGAGTAAATCTGCAGTGGTGTTTGCCATGCTGCGATACTCAGCCTCAGTGCTTGATCTAGCTACTAGTTGTTGTTTCTTTGATCCCCATGAGATGAGATTAGGGCCAAAATAGATACATGAACCAGATGTTGAACGTCTGTCATCTTGATCAGTGGCCCAATCTGCATCACTGTAAGCTCTTAAAGAGAATGGAGGACTGGTGGGTGATGGAGTGAGCAGTAGGCCATGACTGAGGGTGCCATTGAGGTACCTAAGTATTCTTTTGACAGCTTTCCAATGAGACTCCAGAGGATGTGCCATGAATTGACACACTTTGTTAACACTGAAAGCAATGTCAGGCCTTGTCAATGTAGCATATTGGAGAGCTCCAACAATGGATCTGTAGAGAGTGGGATCAGTCATGGTGTCTGAGCCGTATTTGCTAAGTCTGCAGCTGCTTACCATGGGTGAGCCAATTGGTGCAGAGTCTTCCATATGTGCCTTGCATAACAAGTCTCTGATGTACTTAGTTTGATTAAGTAGAAGAGCTCCTGAGGGTAAGTGATGAACCTCAATGCCTAAGAAGTAGTCAATCTGGCCCAGTTGCTTTAATGCAAACTTCATATTTAGCTTGTGAATGAGATCACTAATGAGGTGTGGTGCTGAGCCTGTGATTAGAATGTCATCAACATAAATCAGTACATAAGTACATGCACCATTTTGAGTGTGAATAAGCAGAGATGGATCACATTTGCTCTTGACAAATCCCAGTTGCAGTAAGGCTTGTGTCAATCTGTCATACCAGGCTCGAGGAGCCTGTTTTAGGCCATATAAAGACTTGTGAAGTTTGCAGACTAGGGACTTGTCTGAAGCCTCAAAGCCAGCAGGTTGGGTCATATATACTTCCTCTTGTAGTATGCCATTGAGGAAGGCATTATTCACATCAATCTATTGCACAGACCACTTGAAGGTAACAGCCAGAGTTAGAATAATTCTGATGGTGATGGGCTTGATGACAGGGGAGAAAGTTTCTGTGAAATCAAAGCCAGCAGTTTGCAGGAAGCCCTTAGCTACAAGTCGGGCTTTGAACTTGTTAACAGTACCATCAGGATTTTCTTTTACCCGAAATATCCATTTACATCCAATTGCCTTTCTATGTTGTGGAAGAGGCACCAGTGTCCAGGTTTGGTTGTCCATGAGAGCTTTATATTCTGCCTGCATAGCTTGCAGCCAGGCAGGATCATTGAGAGCACTTTTGACAGATTTGGGTTCAAGAGCAGCCACAAATACTTTAGGCTTGAGATTACCAGTTTTGGCCCTAGTGATCATGGGGTGAGCATTGTGGTGAGATATGTTTTGAGAAGCAGGTTTGATTGCTGGCACAGGATCTGCAGGAGGTGTAGGGACACTTGGTGAAGTAGTAGATATTGGTTGAGATATGAGGGAGTTGATTTGAGATATAGTTAGAGGTGTGGAAGATGATGGTGACACTGATCCTGGTAATGGTGAGACTGGATCAGGTGGATCAGTGTCAGGAGCTGATGATGTCTCAGGGTGCAGATTTGTGTTTGTGTTTACTGAGGGAAACAGAATTTGTGCAGGGTAAGTGTGAGACATGTGTGAATTATTGGATGATGAAGCAAATAGAGACAAGTAGGGAAATTGAGACTCATGAAATATCACATCCTTGGAGATGTAAATTCGACCAGTTGCATCAAGGCACTTGTGACCTTTATGTTGAGGTGATACTCCTAGATAGACACATGGACTGGACTTATATTGAAGTTTGTGGTTGTTATAGGGTCTCAAGTGAGGAAAACAGAGACAGCCAAACACTTTGATCTGAGAATAATCAGGTTGAGATTGATGCAATGCATGGTAAGGTGACTGAAACAGTGGGATAGCACTGGAGGGTAACCTGTTAATGAGATATACAGCTTGAGTGAAACTGTGATCCCAGAATTTTAGAGGTAAATCTGCATGTGAGAGTAGTGTAAGTCCCATTTCAACAATGTGTCTGTGCTTCCTTTCAACAGTCCCATTTTGATGAGAGGTATGTGGACAGGTAAGTCTGTGTTGGATACCTAACTCATTGAGCAGGGCTGTGAAGGCTCTGAATTCACCTCCCCAATCAGATTGTATGGCCTTAATAGATGCTTGAAATTGGTTTTGGATAAGTGCTTTAAATTGAGTAAAGGCTTTAAGTGCATCACTTTTGGCTTTTAGGAAGTATATCCAAGTAAACTTGGTATAAGTATCCACAAAGGTGATATAGTAACTGTAGCCATAGTAGGATACAAAGGGAGCTGGCCCCCATAAGTCACAGTGAATGATTTCAAACGGTTTAGTGTAAACAGTATTGGATAAAGGAGAGTGCAGTCTATGAGATTTGCCCATACAACAGAAAGTGCAAGGAAGAGTTGCAGTTTTATTAGAAAAAGGTATATTACACAGATTTAGAATGTTCTTAACAGCACTGGTGTGGGCATGGCCCAGCCGAAGGTGCCACATTTGAAATACATTGCCATTTTGCATAACAGAAACAGTGTTATTACAATTGACAGGATTATTGAAAACAGAAAATTGACTGGAACTAGACATTGAGCTTGAATCTGAGTTTGAGGCAGCACCACTGTTGGTGAGAAACTTGAAAGGCTTGAACTGATAAAGGCCATCAGCTCCAACAGTGCCTTCAAGGAGAACTTGTTTAGAATCCTGATATTTGACAAAACAATGATAAGGATGAAACTCAAATATGACATTGTTATCCTGGGCAAATTTGCTAACTGATAACAGATTTTTAGAGATATTGGGCACATGGAGTAAATCTTTAAGAGTGAGCTTCACATTAGGTTCATTAGGTGAATGAAATTGAGATTGACCTAGAGAGTGAATTGACACACCTTGACCATTTCCCATCACAACTTGGTCCTGACCAGTGTAGGGAGAGCTGTAGGACAGGTTGTTGGGATTATATGTGAGGTGATGTGAGGCACCAGAATCAGGGTACCAAGCTCCATTGGAGAACTGATCCATATTAGGCATGGCATAGGGCTGAGGCATGGCCAAGTGTGCAGTAGGCCTCATGTAAGGGTTGAAGTTCTGAGGCCTGTTGGAGGGTCCTACTTGGTAACCACCGCGTGAGTTTTGATTCATGGCTTGAGGATCATACCTGTACCAGCAGTTAATGGCATCATGATTTGGTTTAGCACAGATCTGGCACTTGACTTTGCCTGGATTTTGAGCTTGACCTTTTCCACGACCTCGGCCACGGCCTTTACCACGACCTCTTCCACGATTGGCATTGACATTGTAATGCTCTGTTCCCAGTTCTTGACTCTCATGCTCAGAATTTGAATCACTGGCATTGGTTTCAGTATGTGCCACATTTGCTGACACACTCGGACTCGTAAGTTCTTGCTTGAACTTTTCAAACTGTGCTTCTTGAAGAAGGAGCAATGCTTCAACATCTTCGACAGTTGGTGTGTCAAATCGACTATACACCATCATGACAAACGAATTGAACTCTTCTGGCAGTCCCTCAAGGATTGAATCAACTTGTTCTTGTTCAGAAACCATGTCACCAACCGCAACGAGTGAGTTCACAATCGATTTGATGCGCAGAAGGTATTCATTGACGGATCTTGAGAGTTTCTTCGTGTTCTTGAGTTCAGATCTCAATTGACGAGCACGAGATTTGAGTACAGAGTTGAAGTATTTGTGGATCTTGTCCCAGACTTCATGTGCGTGTCTACAACTCAGCACACGAGGAAGTACACCATCGGAGAGGGTGGATAGCAACCAAGTGAAGAGTGTTTGATCTTTGATTAGCCATTGTTGATACTCATCGGAGTTGATTCCAAGTGCGCAATCTTCAATCGACGCAAATTGCAACGGAATCTGCGGATTTACAACAAATCGATGAAGATTATGCGCAGTGATTACTCCATTTACCTGTTGACTCCACAGGAGAAAATTCTTCTCATCAAGCTTGATTGTGAGAGAATGTGTGAGCCCAGATTTGGTGGATGCTTTCGTTGTAGCTGGTAGATCAGCAAGCGAATTCACGTTCTGGTGCTCATCGTCCGCCATTAATGGAGGTTCTTCCATGGAAGACGAAGAGTTTCTGGCGCGGAAACGTAACAAACTTGTAACTGAATCTTAGAGACTCAGTGATACCATGTTGAAATTCTGTTTTCCTTCACTTTCATTTCATAGAATGAAATATACAAGCTACACAATCTTGTGATGGAAGGCTCTTATATATAGCCTTGATTCCTAACTGCAATGTAACTGCCACAGCTAAGCCTAACAGCATGACAGCTCAGCATATACTACTATACCTACATTGTACAAGGTATTCATACAAGTATTCATATACATGACTATACTATCACTATACTTTTGGTATACTCTATTATTTTATTTTATTTTTAAGTAAAGTCCATAATATTAAGAAAATGAACTAGAGGCTAAATGGGTCTTCTGTTCATGGGTTACAAGCGAAAGAATCTCTGAACAATGTTTCCCGTCTTTCTAGTATGAACAAGACATGAGGGAGTAGTATATTACAATCGTGCACAATACCATCAAAATAGGTGCATTTATCCACACCACCCTGCTTCCAAGCGAGAGAGTTGCAGTTGTTACGAAATGCATTACAACCCAATTTTTGCATTCCTTCCACACCTTGCATTCTTGCAGGTGAATCCGGTTTGCTTCGGTTAGATTCTTCTGTATGTATATACCTTAACATTATCCAAGTTTACCACAATTCAAAAATTGAAGCGATTAAATCATTTAGTGTGTATTTGAAGAGCTTCCAGAATCAATTCATGTTACCAAAATCAAAGTGAAAAAATAAAAAAGTAAAAACTATTTTTTGTTGTTTTGAGTTAAACATGGGGTGGAACACAATTTTTTTTAACATGGTAAGTTGCCACCACTCCAAACATGCTATTAAAAATTTCCACTGTTGTTATTTTAGTTCCCAACAACTTTCAAAAACCTGAGTGTGGTTGTTTCCTTTTATAAAAATTTTATTTATTTATCTTACTATTTTTTAAAAAATATATATTAATAAAAAGATAAAACGATAAATAAAAAGATAATGTAAGTGAACTTTTAATGTGCTGCTTACTAGATACTAGATAATGACAAAACCGGCTTTCTTGCTGAATTTTAAATTCAATCAATAGCAGGAGTTCCTGAAATATATCAATCTACATATATATAACTTAATTTTTGTGTTCACTATGTGCATTTCTTAATCAAATATCGAAAATTATTTCCTTTCAAGGTAAAACAGTCACGTGCATGCTGCCCCCACATACCACTAATGCAAGACATTTCTCCGAATTTATAAATCTATCAATACTAATTCCAACATTACAAAATGAGAATCTTCAAAGCAAAAACAGAAGTTGCAAAGTAAGCAAATATAATAGTAATAATTAAATACATTCAGCCCTTCAAGATTAAAACCAAATCCTTGTTACAACTAGGATAGTTTGATACAAAGCCATGAGATGAGAGCAACCTAGTTACAAGGGAAAAAGGGGTCCAAAATCCTAAGACAAGTCGCTGAAATTAATCAACCTTTTGGCATCCAAATAGTTGCAGTGCCACTAAAGATGGAAGGCACTAGGTTGAGCCTTTGTCATCCTTGCTTCACCATAGGGCTCATCGTTATCCATCTTGCGGTTGTTCCTATAAGCTGCATAAGCAATTATGTAAACAATGACAAGGATGATCATAACAACAATGTTGATCACTGAGACCTTCCTCCAACTCTTCTTGAGACTTGCCAGCACACCAGCCTTGCAAGAATCACATGCATAGCAAAGCTGCTCTTGATCATTGCTCCACCTTGTGCAATCTGGGTTGGCTCCCATCAATCCTGATCCTGGGATCCACACTGTCTCATTCTGATAGACATAGCCACAATCTGTTGGGGGCTTGCAGCAACCAGACTATGACACAAAAGAGAACATTATTTTTCAATAAATTGCATGACAAATGGGTTTAGCAACAAAGTATTAAGTTCAATTTTGTTTGGCACACAGAAAGAAAGGGTAAAATACTTTTTTATCACTTATTTTATTTTATTTTTAGTTTCAGTTTGATTTTATAAGTTTAACAAATTTAGCTCTAGACTCTTAAAAGTGTTTCTATTAGACCAAGTTGATTATTCTTTTATCAGTTTTTTTTTTTTAACATATGTTAATTTTGACTAACATAACAAACACTCTTATGTTGTGGTATCTCTTATAATTTATTGAATGTTTTCATGTTAATCAGGTTAGTATGATAAACTAACTGAAGGACACACTTGATCTAACAGGCAACTTTAGGAGACCAGACTGACATGAAAAATAAACCAAAATTATATTTTAGTAAAAAAATATATATTAAAGTGTTAATTTACTTATTTTTTAAAAAAAAGGATAGAAAATAATGAAATTTTTTTGCTTCCAATTGGATTTAAATTTTTTTGTGCATATGGGAGTAATTGTGCATATAGGCACCGGCGGATGCACGTGAGAGGGTGTGGGGGAATTGCTTTCATGTGATTTTTTTTATTTGTATGTGTAATAAAAAAAAATTGTCCCCACTAAAAAATAGGTATGACCCATAAGATAAGTTTTAAAAAAAAGTGAATACATAAAATAGAGAGAATAAATTAATACTAAATTTATTACTTTATCCTTTTAATTTTTAGGTTTAATTACTATTTTTGTTATCTAATTTATTTTTTAGGTTCAATTTAATTATTTTATTTATTTATTTGATTCAGTTTGATTCCATGATTTTAGGTCACACTAATAAATTATGTGTTTGGTCCTCAATAAATTAATAATTTTTTTGTCCTTCATAAAATTATTTTTGTGTTGAGTTTCAAATAAAAAAATATTTTGATCATTGTCATTTTGTTTTAGTCATTTTTATATATCTATTTTTTTATTTTTTGTCCCTATAATATATATATATATATATATATATATATATATATATATATATATATATCATTTGTTATTAGTCCTTATCAAAAAAATTTCAAAAAAAACTAATACAAAATGAATAAAATTTTATAAGGAATAAAATAAAAAAATATATATATACTAAAAGAATTAAAACAAAATAAACATAACTAAAATCAAAATTTTAGTTTTATTAGGGTAATAAAAAAAATATTAAAAATCTTAAATCATAACTCAAAAAGTTACTTTGTTTAATGGCATGGATAACATGCAGACCATGCACCAGCCTGACTGAGGCCAATTTATCTCTCTCATCTACCAATTGGAGCAAAACACGAAACAATAATTTGATAAGGAAACTGTCAAGTCATTCTAAAATATTAAAATATCAGATAAAATCAACACTTTGAAGTCAGAACCTTAAATCATAAAACTATTGGCCATATAGACCCGATAGATAACAAGTGTGATTTAGTTAGCAACATACACATTAAATTTGTGAGAAAACACTAACTCGTAAAATATATTATTGGAGGAAAACTAAATTTTTTTAAATATGATTAAGTTTTAATTGAGAATTAATTTCATAACCAGTGAGATTGAAACTTATAAAGATAAATACTAAGGAATCTAAAGGTCCAATTATGATGATAAAAAAAAAACTATTGAACATATAAGTAAAGGTAGACATTACTTAACATTAAAAAAGGCAGCTATTACTTTTTCTTAGTTACATAGTTAGCTACACATATCTTTACCTAATAAGATTCTACAACAAAATGTCAATTATACATCATGTAACAAAAAACAATGTCAATGACTATCATTTCAAATTAAAGTTCTGGACTTAATTAAGAAATTTAACATATAAATACACAATTTACAATTGAATTACTGAGTGATGATTGGGTGTATGAAAATGATGGTCAGGGTTCTTACTTGAGTTACTTCTTCTACGATTTTGTCCTACCAGCCTCTTACATATGTACTGTTTTTTTTTTTTTTTGGGTGAAAACATATGTACTATACTAGCAAACGAAAAACAGAAAGAATATCCCACTCCAACCTAAAAGATAAATCATACGAGTACAAGAAAATATAAAAAGGGCCACCCCAGCCATTCAAAGTTTAAAAACGCATCCTAGAACATTCTTATGTGAGTTGGGGGAAGCTTGTAAAAACTAAAAAGGAGAAAGCGACAACTTATTAGGTTATATGTATACATCAACTATGCCCCAGCCAAAAACGTATACGGGTGTAAAATGAAGCCCAAACAGAAGCCGAAAAAGTCAATAATTCTAACTGAGTAATGATTATGCATAGTCGGCAATATGATTATCATGCTTAATTAACGATAAAGAAAAAAAGTTAGGAATGTGGACAAAAACAAAACTAAAAAAAAGATAAGATCATTAAGCCCCCCCAAGTTTCAAATTCCAATACTTTCTTAGTCCCCGTTTAAAACACAAAATTTAAAATCATATTTTAAAAAATTAATTAACTACTATTTCATAATATGATATACAAGTAACACATGTCCTCCATCATTCAAATTAAACAATTATAACAAACTATAATTTCCTTGAAATCATAATTATGTTTTATGAATGCTACTGTTCAGTCCCATAATCCCATTACTTATCTGCAACGTGGGCACCGCTTAATATGGTCCTATCTTAGAATCATGATACATCGCTGTCCATTTGTCATTACTCACAAACCTGTTCAATAGCCTCCATAGAAAAAATCTCTTCATGACATGTTTGAACGTTATCACTCTTTATCTGATGTTACACTATAGAGTATAGACAATTATGTAAAAATCAAAGCCAAATATGTGACGATGACACATTTGGTATCTAGCCGTGATGCCACGGCCCTTCCAAAATAATGTACATCAATTATCACCGCTATACTATAGTGATGCCATATTTTCTTTTCTTTATTTATCCCCCATTGGCTTAGGATGCAATCAATCAATTGGACAAAGAACCACAAGTTACGGGAATTGACGAGTGAGAACCCATCACCCCCACATGGCTCAGGGTTCCTTGCAGAGAGATCTATTGCTGGAGTCAGATCTACCCATTTAATGAAACATGCATTTCATTTCCTTCAACTTTGATTCTCTGAGTACCCATACTTTCTTTAAAAGCACTAAACCAAAGAACTTTTCAAAAAAAAAAAAAAAAAAAACTCCCCCCAACCCCCCACCCATTACTCCATTTCCTTCAAGTTTCTACGACCCTTACTTTCTTTAAAAGCACTAAGCAAAACAACTTTTTAAAAATAAAAAATAAAAATTCCCCCACCCTTCCGTATAAAAAGTACAAGAAACGATTTGCCTCTAAGTGAAATGATATGTCAACTTAATCTCTGATAGTACAACCATTGTTCTAATTAAATCAATCTTTGAAAATATTAACTTAAAAAAATAGAGATTATAGTGTCCACATTTATAGAAGAAGAAAAAAAATCATATTTTTCCTTTTTTTCTTTTGGCGCATATAATCTTGAAGGATTGACTGATTAATTTTTTAAGGAACAAAATATTTCATTTGAACATTTATTAAAAAAATTAACGTGACAAAAATTCTAAACATACTTCCTTAGGACAACTTTAACCGAGCAACTTTTCTGATATGCTAAAAATATTTTTATATTGCTTCTTATATTTTTGTATAATACCACTCCATAAGTTAAAAAATTTATAGGACCTAAAAAAGGGTAAATAACTAAATTTTTCTCTTCCCAACAACCGTTTCTCTTACATGATAAAGATATGGTGCTCTCTAATGTTGTCTTGTTCTTAGAATTGCTGTCAATGTGCTTATTAAAGAGTAACTCCCATTAGAGTTGTCCTTCCGTTACGTGTTTCAAATTTCAAAAAACAAAAGAAAAAACAAGCCGAAACTAATTAATCCCAGTTTCCAAGCACATTCCTTCTTTCCTTCAAAGATATCACATAGTATATCTTCTACTAAAGACAAGTTAGCTTAACCCGGATAAAATTATTATCATGTATAATATATTTTTTTAATATTTAAGGCAATTATATATTATACCACTTGATTCATATACCACTTCTTCTTTTTTAATAAACTTCGTATAGAGACTCAGAAATTAATCCAGATTATTCAAGAAAACTAACTCATACACATAAAAAAAAAATCTTAAAAAGAAATAAAATTTATGATTATAAGATGAAAAACAGTAACAATATTCTCTTTAACGCAACATTTTTGTTTTGATCATTGATTTTATTAATGATTATACGTCCTACTTTAAATATGAAATTGACTAAAAATAATAATTTATAACAAAGAAGATGATTAGCGTTTGTCTTGCATACCTGAATAGGGGTGAGATGTCTGATGTAGAACATATCAGGAGTCTCGGGCATCCCATTAATGGTTATCCCCATCCTCCCACACGCTTTAGAATCCCTAACACACGAAGCAATCTTCCCCCAGTAGCTATCACTCGCCACGCGCTCCTCCAACCACCCCGAATAGTCCTCAAGATAATACTCCAAGTAAGCGCGGCTCATCACCCTCCGACCGGACCCCTTGTCGGTGACAACGTAGGCGAATATGATGAACCCGATCAGAACGGCAATGACCAGGAACATGACGACGAGGTAGAGCCGCATGAGGAAGGTGTTGCGGTAACACGCGCCGGCGAACCCCGCCAGGGACACGACCATGATGCTGACGCCGATGATGATGAGCGGCCACTGCAGGAACTTGAGGCAGTCGGTGTTGTTCGCCCTGCTGCTCAGCCATATCCCGCCTCCTAGGATCGGAATCGACAGCAGGAATGTTAGGAAGTTTAAGAGACCGATCAAGTGGTTGCTTTTTCTCATCTTAAGCAAACGTTACGATTGTTAGAATTGTCATAGTAACGGAGGTTTATTAGATGCAGATGGGTGTGAGATTAGTAATTAATAATTAATAATTAACTGGGCCTTAGGATTCATATCACAGGCTACTCCTGTGGGTTTTCGACACCTGTCCTTTGGGTCCCTTCTTCAATGTCCATTTTGAAATTCCGTGGCTCTTCTTGGTTACTTCAATGCTAGTGAGGCATTCAATATATTTTTTTTAAAAATAATTTAGCTGTAATTTCGTTTTTCAAAAATGGTCGGTGCACTCCCAATAATATATCGAGTTTTTAAAATTTATACTAATAATGATTTATTATTTACTCCCAGTATAATATTATTTTTTACTTGAATATATTTTTAGTTCTTATAATTTAATTTTATTTTATTTTATCTTTCTAAAATTATTTTTTTAGTCTTTACTGTTTCTTTTTTGTTTTTCGTTTATATAGTGTTTTATATAACTTTTTTTTACTTATGAAAACATTATTTAAAATGTTTTAAGGATTAAAAATAAAATAAATACAAAGGAGTAAAAAAAAAGAATTGAAAGGAAAAAAAATATTAAAAATATATTTAAACCTATTATTTATAATATATGTATTAAGTATAAAAGGTTTTATATCATTGTGCAATTATAAATTTGTGTATGAAAAATTTGTTAAACTTGACAATAATGATCTAAAATATTATATTAATAATTTATAATTAGTTGACATTTTACATTAATAATATATCAAAACTAAACTCTTTAACATTTAGTGAGAGAAAAAAATAGAAGAGATAAAACTATAAATATGAAAAAATATGTAGTAGGATGAAAAGAGTAAATAAAAAGGAAATAATATTTATAATTAGTTAAATTTAGATGAGTTAAATTTCAGGTGCTTATGAGGATTAGAAAAGAAAATCCTCTTTAAACAACACTAACAAAATTCAAAAAATACTTACAAATTTATACGAATAATATAATTTTATGCTTTTCAATAATAATATTTCTCTTTTTTAATCAACACCATAAAGACATTATGACATCGCTTATCATTTGCTTATAAATATTTGTCACACAGTTGTAATTAAAATTAAAACTTTGCTTATATAATATATTTATTAAAGAGTGGTTTAAAGGTTAAAATCTTCAATACTTGGTTTTTTACTTGTCTTTATTATATTATTTTATCAAACAATTTTGTTAGCTAGATTGTTAAAAAAATTTATAGCATACTCTAACACAAATTATGTTAAACTTAGAAACTTGTAATCTTGTTAAAATATTACTTTACGACAGTTTATCATGCGTTGGCTTCTTGGTGGCCATGGTAGGTGAGTTGTAGTTTTTTAGATCTTGTCGTATATAATAAAACCAAAAATAAAAAAGAAACATTTTAAAACATTGTATCAAAACGAAAAAATTGAAAAATGAAAATAAAAGTATGAAAAGATAGCATATTTGAACAGAAAAATGTATCAATAAGAGTTTGATTTACTAATTTATATATATATATACTATCAGTGTAACATACACATATAATAAAAAAAAATTCACATTATTATTACATCTAACAAGATCCGCTCTGTCACTCTCACTGTGCATTTAAGTTTAAGATACTAGTTTATAATTAGTAAGTGGCATTACTCTACACATCAACCCAAAACAGAGATTATACCAAAGTATTATTTTTGGGCATTGCTTGGGTAAAACCGTGAAAGTTTGCTTGTCTTTGAGAAGTTACCATTTACCAATAAGTCTAATGCTCTATTCACCAAGAAGGCGATTAGGCACTCGGAATCCTCACGGGAACTGTCCCATTCAGAGTCCTACGATCGAGGACGGAAACTATGTTTCCCGTCCCACATGGTCCCCGTATTCCCGCATATATAAAATTTTACTTATATACCCTCATAACTTATAATATATATAACATAAATATAAGGGTTAATATAGTATTTTACTAGTAAAAAATATACAAAATAAAATTATCATATATATAAGTAATATAGTATTCCTTGACTCCCTTCTTTACATTTGTTCTTTTTTCACTGCTTCACCTTCGTTTCTTTTTCACTTATTCATTGTTTGTTTCACCGTTTCACACTGTCTTCACCCTCTTCATTTCTTCGCTTTTTCACCATTTGTTTCATTGTGTAGGTTTGATGTTGAAGATGTTTCATTGCACTTGGATGGAAGTATGAAGATTTGATTCAGTATGATGATGTTAATTTATTGTATGAAAACTTGTAATGCTATACTAGTTTTATTGTTTTCATTGTGTAATACTGTGACATTAACGTGTACTTGGATATTTCTTGGATACTTTTATGCTTGTGTAATTTTATTACTATTATTATTAATTTATTTTGATATTTTTAATCATGTTTTAAACTTAGAATTAAATCTTAAATTTATTATTATTGAAAAATTGAAATAAAATAAAAATATATTTTTTTTTATAATTTTTAATATTTTTTTAATATAAAACAGGGTCCCATGGGTTCCCGAGAAGTCAGAAAATGGGGACGAAACAAAAAAATATCCACGGGAGCAAGGATGGGAATGGATAAAAGTAATAACATTACTGAAATAAAGGTACTTTTCACTATTGTTTAACTATTAGTTGATTTTTTGTTTAAGCCTTTACCAACTTAAGATATGGCTCTCGTCACGTTATTGGATATTTTCATGGGCCATGCACTATGATGATAGCAAATTGAGCAGAGAAAGTTGTACTCATATCCCTCTGCCATAAAATTGAAATAGTGAAGTACTCTCTTGGATTTTCATGGGTAAGGGTAGTTAAAGATACCTGACAATTGCTTCCGGTACCTTCAAACTTTACTTCCTCACCTTGATTCGGAATGAAATTTAAATTCTGAAAATGTTGATCTGTACTATAAAATTACATTTTAGATTATGTGTCGAGAGTCCCCTTCACCCTCACTCAACCCAAGACCAGCCTCTAACTAAAGTTAGGCCTTAGGCCTTATTCGTTCGAAGAGGAATAATCAATTTTATATCATATTTTAATTAAAACTTTTATTTTAATTGGCCTTCATCTTAAAATTCACAAAAAGTTCTGAACGACAGTTTCATTTCAGTTCGCTTATTACATCATCATATTAAGGATATAGTTTGTGTTATTTTATGTGGGCCAGAAAATTTTCAAAACAATGATAATTAACAATAATAAATGGAGGGAGCGTTAATCTCGCACAGCACATTCTAAATAATTTTAGATTGGGGCGTAGAATACGTTAGCTCGTTATTATTCGTTGATGGATCTTGAAAAGTGATGACAAATTAATTCGGATGGTCCAAATAAATATAGTATTATTAATTTCCTATCATATATGTGGGGGCAAGCCTAAATGGGACATGCAAAATAATCCAGCATAAAGTCAGCAGAAGCTGCATGGTAATTCAAAGCTCCCGGACTTTATGGTCAAACTTTTTTTTCCTACGTATATTTTATTCGTACGCAAAATGATAATGATGTATATACCACTATATAGTGACATTACTAAAAAAGTATTATGTCTCACCAACTTCAATTATACTCATTTTTAATTTAAAGATCAAATGTATCCTTAAGTTTTGGCTACATAAGCCATCCACAACAACACAAAAACTGAGCCATTACCATAGTTGTACATTTTGTATTTTATGTATCGTTTATTGTTAGTGACAAAATATATACTAGTATATTTTAAATAACTATATAAGTACCCATAAGGGGGATATTTTTTGTGAGCCACGTGCCGAGTGGTTTATGCACCATCTAAGTGCATGCTTGTTTTTTGATTTGTAGACTTCAAAAGATTTCAAATTATGCTTAAAAAGTCAACTTTGAAAAAAAAAAGGTTCTAATTATAGACTGAAAAAAAACTGTTCACACGAAAAGGAAAAAAACTAAAACAGTCTCTAATGATTAAAAAACTTCTATAATAATAAATAATTTGTCATACACATAAATATGAGATTGAACACTTAATTACATATTTAAAGAATATGTCGCTTAATTTTTCATACATGATCTAACACAAGCTTAACAAGGAGATATCGCACACACTACCAAGATTATAGCTAGTGTGTCATAAATTTGATTCATTCCCTTTTTTTGCACTTTTAATTATTTTCTGTTTAATTTATATGATTAAAAAAGTGATGTAACAAAACTTGATAACAACGTCTATATATATGTTTTATTTGGGTGTTTGATTGCAACATTTGAAAAATGCATCATGGAATTACGCGGGAAACAATAATTTCTCTCAACTATACATATAATACGGTTCTTTCAGTTTCTTTACAATGGTTTTAAGGACCATGTGTATATGTTCCGTTGCTGTAAATCAATGTGAATTGAAGATCGAGGAGAATACTATGTATTGATTATAGATTATATAGATTATAGATAGAAAAGCTAGAATGAAAAGCCAAAACGTGAAACTCACCCAATGTATGCTTCACGTGAGACCTTTCTTTCTCACAAGTCACAAGTCATAAGTCATGCTAACACCTACAGAGAGATAAATGCGGGGGAAAAAGAAGCATAGCATAAGTGAATGTTTCTTAAAAAAAAAGTGAATGTTCCTTCAGATTATAGAAAAAAGGGAGTTGTTTAATATAGATTAGCAAAAACTGAATAGAGAAATATTAACACCATAATATCTAATATCCTCTTCTTAGGGTTTAATTCAATTGAATGAGTAGTGCAGGTAAATTATTTTAATTTTTTTATATTTGAGTTTAATTTTTATTGATATAAATATATGGTTTAAATATCTTAAATGTTTGTCCTTACAAATTAGTGTTTTTTTTCATTTTTGTTCTTGTAATTTTTTGTTTTAGTTCTTACAAAATGTGTATATTTGATTTGTTTGTCCTTAAAGTACTTTAAATAATATTTTTTTTATTATTTAAACACTTTTTTTTATTATTTAGAGTGTTATCAAAAGCGTTTTAAGAACAAAAAATAAAATAAATATATTTTGCAGGAACTAAAATGAAAAATATAAATTTGTAAGGATAAAAATGAAAAAAATGTTATATTGTAAAGAAAAAAATGTATTTAAGTCAAAATATATTCTCTTGTTACTGTTGAAAACTAAATTATACCATATATGTATTTAGATTGGGTGTTGAATAGCTACTCGGCTCCACAAATAGATGGAATGATTCACCATGTAAATATATGATTGAGATAGCCTAATTCTCATTCAGCCTTATGAAGGACCAATAATTATAGTTAACAATAATCACTGAATTAGGTCACCTAAGCCTGGTTAGAGAACATATTACCTAGATGGTAATTAGCACATTCAGGCTCAAAGTTCTAAGACCCAACAATGTTAGAGTAAAAAGGATAGAGTTGGTAGATAAAAACCATCGTTCATTCAATACACATTTACTGGCTCTAAGCCGAATCCTTATTTGAGCATTAAAGTACATTTTGTCGATATCTTTTCTTATATTAGATCATTCAGGTAAAAACGAGAAAAAAAGTAGAAACATAAGAGATCATTCAACATAGTAAAAGAAGATCCTTCTATATAAGAAATAAAATTTGATCAGCCTGGGACAAAAACATAAATCATCCCGATTGAATTTCATTAAATAAAAAATGAGATCTACGTTATGTATTTTTTTAACAATTTTTAGTAGACCATAGAAAAACGTAGTGGTAAAATTTTAATCAATAAGCAAATATTTTCACCTTGCATCTAGTCACAACAATCAGACGATTGAATGCCTCACTTTTTTCTTCTCATGATTTTTTGTGTTTATAGCATAAATATTTAAAAGAAAAGAAAATTAAAATGCATACACAAAATAATTATTCAAATATTTTATTAGAGTATCATTTGAAAATGATAAGAAAAAAATATTTTTAAAATTATAAAACAACTTTTATTATTTTATCCATAAATCCAACTCACCCCAAAGACTGTGTTTGGCAGCATTGAAATAGTCTCGAAATATTTGAAATCAATGGGTTTTATGCTGCAGATTTTCTTCTCTGGAATGCCAAGAAATGCCTAGAAATAAGTAGCGTGCTTGCAGTGTTACGTGAATATTCCTTGGTCTCTTGTTTTTCTACTCTTTCCGTGAGGCGCTTCTCTTTGGGTTTGCTTCTTTTTTCATTGGATAATAACGTATTTTATTATCAATTGTTTTTTTTATAATCAACTCAATTTAATTTAAATATTTTTTCCTTCAACTAAACAACTTCTATTTTCTCTATATTTTTCATCTATTTCTTTTCTAACATACTTATTTCATCTTCCTCTATTTCTTCTCCATTTACTGAAATATAAAAAATATAATAATTTTTAAAAATTAAAATAGAGTATAAAAAATATAAAATTTCTCTGCAGTATTATTTTTTCTTCTTCTTAAAAACAAATCCAGCTTAAAGAATGAAAGGAAGCAACGCTTTATAAAGAGAGGTATAAGATTGTTTTCTTTTCTTTTAATTTGAAAAAGTGCGGTTGAAGTTAGAAAAAAGTGGAGGGGAGCAGGTGAGAATAATAGGGTAGGACACATGGAGTTGAGTTCGCGGACGCAAAGTCATAGTTGAAACTGATTAATTCGGGTTCCGTGAAGTGACAAAGACTTTCACTCTGACTCCATTACTCTTTTGTTTTGTTTCCTTCCCCACTCTCACTCACTCACTCACCTTCCTTTGTTACCCTTCACACTTGCACGCTCAGCACACTATCCTCTTAACAAAACCAGTGTTCACACTTCACAGACACAAGAATCCTACACAACAAGGGAAACCAAACCAGGCACATCATTAACCCACGACACAAACAACCTCACTACTCTTCCACCTCTTCTAAGTTAAGGTTAGCACTTAGCACTCATGCTTCCATGCTCATTTCCCTTTTATTACTTATTTTCCATCTACATTCTACTTTTTCTCATCACACAGCTCCATGATACACGTCACATTATTATTAATTACTGCTTCATTTGTTATCTCTCGCATAATTTCTTGCTGCCCAGGTTAGTATAATATAGCACATGCCAAACAAAGATCTCCCACTTCATTAAAGTTCTTTACTTTATTAACTCCCTGCTTCAGTTTCATCTTTTCTTCCATCTTCACATTTGTTTTCTCTTTTTCGTCATAAAACTGCTTTGCTTCTTAATTTTCCAAAATAAAAGACGTTACTTTGTCCAACCCGAAATGTGATGAAAAGCGCTTTTTTTTTTTTTTTTGCCTGTTAAAAGTTATGCCAAAACAAACTGACACCAACATTAGAGCTAGCTGCAAGAGCAAGGCCCCGTAGCTTTTTCGTTTGTGAAATATTTTATTAATCAATCCTTTTTTAAAAGCAAAAGGAATGTGTTAAGAAAAAGGGGGTGATTCCTTAACGTACTTCTTTTGTCCGTTTCTTTCTCTGAATCTTCCGCTTTTTATTTCATGCTTTAATAAATTAATCTCTCTCTCTCTCTCTCTCTCAAAAGATGGGTTCTTTTTTCAGTGTTTCTTCTTTCCTTCCATTATCTTCTTTTGTTGCCAAGTTTAACGTTTTTTGCATGCTTTCTCGTTTCCTGTAACATCTGATTCCTCCTCCTCTTGTTCCCATTGAGATGAGATTCCTTGCATGAGGTTTTTTTTTTCCTTATCAGTTTTGGCGTTTTTCTGTTCCTCAATGCACATGTATAGAACATGTTTTGTTACAAAATTATCTTGTTTGTTTCCTCGTTGAAGCAATAATCATGTGGGAAAAATGTCAATGGGTTAGAGCCTAGTGCAGTGATCATTTTTGGCTTTTGCATTTCGGCAGACAGAATCAGGAGGTTTGAGTGTTTTTAGTTCAATGGATTTGTGTTCATATCACACCAACTTCACATCCTAAACTCTCGTTGAATGAACCGTGCCTTCTTTCACGGCAAAATTGGGGGCTTAGAAAATTTCATTTGTGTTTTACGATAATGCCCTTTGTAAATGTATGTATGAGAAAAGAGTTGTCAAAACCGGTCCCATGCTGGGTGTGAGTTATAGTGGGTTGGGACAAATGTTTGGTAGATAACATTATTTCTTAAGTATGTGGTCAAGGATTCAATCCTTAGCCCGTGTGTATAGAAAGACATCTATTGGAAGAGGTCAACTCCTTAAATGGATTTCGGTACTTTGAGATACCCATATAAAAAAGTGGGTTGGAAATAAAAGAAATTCAATTTGGGTATCTAAAATGAAGCTTGTTCAGGCTTTTGGTGGATTTTTGAGGTTATGTCTAGATTGAGTCTTGATCAGATTCGAATAAAAAAGTTTATTTTTAATTTTTTCTTAATCCGTGGGAATCGAAGACAGTGTTAGGGGGTTTACACAACTCACACGTCCTACTCAACCGAATTAGATCACCTTTGACAATCTACTCACAATTTAAAGCTCAAATCCTGCATTTCTTTAGGCAGATTTGGGCCAAGCCGGGGCAAATCATTTTGCCACCTCTAGATTGAAATGGAATTGATTCATTAGCACATAGGGGCAAATTGGTATTTTCCTCGTTTGAAATGGGTTGAAGTGGGCACCTGTGTAATTTTCATCATTTTTCTGTTGTTGTAGTTGTAGGCCCCTCTTGATCATTACAGGGTGCTGTTAGCCTGAAAGAGCTTATCATAGCATCAGTTGGTAATGAGAACATTTTCCCTCATGTGTGGACCTGTGGTTTGACATTTTGTATTAATGCAAATTTGCTTGACTTTTTATTTTTCCATCCTTTGATAG
The DNA here is from genome assembly GCF_004193775.1 of Glycine soja. Lineage (NCBI taxonomy): Eukaryota > Viridiplantae > Streptophyta > Magnoliopsida > Fabales > Fabaceae > Glycine > Glycine soja. The sequence goes on along the minus strand of NC_041012.1, from coordinate 11,516,671 downwards.
TGGTTCCCATTTCCCTTACCTGCGCACATCTTTCTAGTGATATCTTATGACACATTTTGTTTTTATTGATACTTTTAGGATGGAGTGAACTGTAGTGAAATCTATGAAGGGTTTTCCTTATTAACTATCTTTAGAAAGTAGTGCTATTTTTAGGTACTTGGTCACTTGTTAGGTTAAGGTGTTTTTTTATTTATTATTATTTTAGCATTGAAGTGAAAATCACAGTGAGCAAATCTTGTGCATTTATAGCATAGGAGGTGAAGATAAGAAGAGCAGCCCATCCTGCATGAACACATTTATTTTTTTTCCATAACTTCAACCTTCACATTGGATTCTCTTGTCTCAGTGTGTGATATTTGTCTGAACTGTAACAGTCCTTGTGGGTCAGAGAGCATTCAAGCAGCGAGGCCCAACTAATTGACCTGTTTCTCTTTATTGGATAGAAGGCAATTAAGCCATGCAGACACCAAAGACAAGGTAATCTTGAATTAATTGGTCCATTGCTCTTTTCCTGTTTTATTAATTTTGCTTCTTACTTTGGTAATTCAAAAGGATTTATGGTTTTAAAGCGCAATTAGGAAGCTAGATCAGCTTAGTGGTATTGTTTACCTTGATATATGTTGTATTTCTCTATTTTCTCCTTTTATCAAATTTTAATGTCATTTAGTATTTCTAAAATAGAAGGAGAAAATGTTAATAAATAATAAGCTCTATACTAATTTTTCATGTTGTTAACAGCAATAAGTGCACCAAATGTTTGTCAAGGGGTTCTCCTTTGTCGGGAGTAACTCTTCCTTTTGTTTTCTTTTGCCTTTTCTCGTTCAAAAAAAAAATACCACCGAGTTCGTGTCACTTTCATACAAAGCTATTAGCTACAGTAGAAAAAGCTTTAGGTGTTTCTCTGTGTCTCAACATGCAATATCTAAATGGAACTTGTCCTACAATATTAATTTCGGTGGGAACTTTTCTTTTATTTATAAATTTGTTAAATTTTATCTTCAAATATGATCAATTGCCCAAAACTAACCAAGATACCATTACTCTACAACCAAAAAGGCATATTATTGAGTTTACCAAAATAATGTGTTATTGATCTATCCCTTTGACAAGTTAGACCAATTTGGGTTATTACAAAAGAAAAAGAAAAATAGTTTGATGGTGTCTAACCATATTTGTCTCAAACCTAAAGGCCTAATCGTGCCTCTACACGTTTCCGTTTTGGTTCCTTTAATATGGCTTGTCCCTTTAACTGCGGAATGAGAGATTGGGACCTGAGGCAGTTATTACCAATTCTAATGAGTGAAGAAAAACATTGGTTTTTTCTATGAATCAACAGCCATATTACTCCCCCGATATTTTGAGCAGCAGTGTAGTATCAAATCCCAAAGATAGAAAGTATTTTCTCTTTACTTTATAAATAAGAAAGAAAAGACTTTTTCCAAGATTCTATATAAATGGATATATTATAAAGTAATGATATATAAAATAGAGATAGTTACTTTTAAGAAAATTCTAATGAGGGTGTTAATGCTGATGCTTTATTCCCTTTTTTGAAGTTAGGAGAAAAGATAAAACTTAAAAAGAAATTCTTTGTATTTCTTCTCCATAATGAGTATCAAATTTAAAAGACATTATATCATTTGGTTGGGGCAATATGTAGCACCAACTATCCCCATTGAGCAATGGTGATAACATTTCTTGAAATAATAAGATTCTCTGCCAATTACTAGAAATTTGTAATTGAAAATTCACTGTTAATACCTTGTTAATTAATTGAAAATAGTAACTCATAACATGTGCTTCCAAGACACTTTTCATTTTCAAACTTAATTTATGAAGTTGATGGCACCTAAGTTATACTAGTAAGACTTTCTTGTAACTTGTAGGAGTTTCTTCTTTTGTGTTTGGAATACACTTTTCATTTTCAAACTGAATTTATGAAGTTGATGACACCCATGTTATGCTAGGAAGACTTTCTTGTAACTTGTAAGTGTCTTTTAATTTGTGTTTAGAAGGCACTTTCCATTTTCAAACTGAATTTATAAAGTTGATGACTCTATGTTATATTAGGAAGACTTTCTTGTAAATTATAGGAATCATTCTCATGTAGTTGTTGTACTCAATTACTCTGTTGTTTTTTTAGCTTGTAGTTGTGTATGTTTAAATTTGACATGAAGAATGGTTCGACTTATCTAGTCTCAAACTCTCAATGCTATATCATCTAAAAGAATTTCTGCTGCAATGTGAGTGTGAGGATAATGTTTAATATGGCTACAAGGTATTTATGGCTAGAATTGGGAGATATGGGTTTCCATTCCTCACAACGGAATTCACTTGTTTACATTTGTATATTCTGATTTCAGAAGTGGGTCCTCTGAAGTGCCTCAGAAGGTGTCTCCACGTGCCGTGCGCAAACTCAAGCCTACTACTCTGGACATCGACTCTGCATCTTCTTTAAGTCAGGCTACTAAATCATCAAAGGAAAGAAGCCCCAAAGTCACTGACCGCAGATCACCCAGAAGCCCAGTTGTTGAGGTAACAATTGTTTTACAAATACTATATTCATTGTATATATTTAATTGGATGTGTTGGAACCGTAGTATCTGCTGGATAATCTTCACAATGAGAACCACAATCTCTATTAGATAAGCTTTTTTTTCCTTTGATATTTTAGTAGCTTTGAAAGAAGCTATGCCAAAAGTGTTTCTAAGTGTAATGTGGGACTGTTTCCTAGTTTCCTTTCAAAAGTACTAGCTGATGGGTGCTACTAACTATTTATTTGAAGCTTACTTGAAGTTCATTTTAGGATGTAGATTCTCCTACAAAGTGCACTTTATTTATTTAGTATGTGGATAATAAATGGACCTTTTTTAAAGGATTCTGATTTAAGTGTTGAACTTCAAAAAAAAAAGTCACTGAAGAGAGCGAGTAGAATAAACTACCGGGCTGCAACATAGCAACTTATCATTGGTTTTATATTTGTGTTTGGCATTGTACATAATGACTTGTAAAAGCCTTGTGTTTATATGTTCCAGAGCCCGAGGAATATGGTATCTTGTATCATTTTTCAATTTTGTTCTACTTGGGATTTTGTAATCCTGGTTGGATTCACTGATATGATGTGTTTTTTTCAAATTTGTCAGCACATTTTCCTTGTCTTGAAATTTGTTGATAATTATAAACCATTACAATTTTATGTTGCTTTAGAGGAAGCGCCCCAGCAAAATATCTGAGTTGGAATCTCAAATTTCTCAACTCCAAAATGACTTGAAGAAGGTAAAGGACCAGCTTATTTTGTCTGAATCATGCAAGAAGCAAGCTCAGCAAGAAGCTGAGGAGTCCAAGGAGCAACTACTAGCCCTATCTGCAAAACTTGAAGAGTCACAAAAACAAGTTCTGGATCTTTGTTCTACTGGAGAAGCTCGCGTTCTTGAGCTCCAGAATATCGTAGAAGAACGTGATATGGCATGCCAATCTGAGCTTGAGTCTTCCAAAAAGCAGCTCTCAGTTGAGTCTGCTGCCCTGGCCTCTGCAACGAACGAAATTCAGATGCTCAAGGCGCAACTTGAATTGGTAGCTAATTGTGAGAGTGTGCAATCTCAACACGCAGAATCAGCAGACATTGAGCTTCTTAACCTGAAGCAGAACTTGTCCGAAACGCTTTCTCTTGTGGATGCCTTGAAAAACCAACTAAGGGATTGCAAAGAATCTGAAGCTCAGGCCCAAGCATTGGTCAATGAAACTATGATGCAACTTGAGGCTGCAAAAGGAACTGTTGAGTTCCTAAGGGCTGATGTTGCGAAAGCTGTTGATGGCTACAACTCCATTGCTAAAGAGTTAGACCAATCTGAAGCACGGGTGAACTCACTAGAGGCATTTGTTAGCAATCTTGAGACAGACCCCATCAATAATAAATGCATCCTTTCAGAAAATGTTGCAGATGATCATAAATTTGAGTACCAACCTGAAATATTGAAACAGGGTGAGGATCCTAGTCAGCTGGAAGCAGAAGTTGTTTCTTTGAAGTCCGAGGTTGAACGATTGAGATCTGCTATAGAGACTGCTGAGATTAAATACCAAGAAGAACAGAATCGGAGCACGGTGCAGATCAGGAATGCCTACGAGTTAGTAGACCAGATAAAATCTGAATCATGTCAGAGGGAATGTGAGCTAGAGGCTGAGTTGAAAAAGAAAAAAGCTGATATTGAAGAGTTGAAGGCTAACCTAATGGACAAGGAAACTGAGTTGCAAGGCATTGTGGAGGAGAATGACAACCTGAACCTAAAGCTTCAAGAGAGCATGTCATCCAAAAACGAGCACGAACTAAAAAGGGAAATTAAAAGACTAGAAGAATGTGTGGCGGAACTGAAGGCAGATATGATGGACAAGGAGACAATGCTGCAAAGCATATCTGAAGAGAACGAAACGCTGAAATCGGAAATGAACAACTGCAGCAAAGCAAGGGAGGAAGTTGCTGCTGAAGTAGAGCAAGTGAGGGCAGCGGAACGCGAGGCTCTCATGAAACTCGGGATTGTGATGGAGGAGGCAGATAAGAGCAACAAGAAGGCTGCAAGAGTGGCTGAGCAGCTGGAGGCAACACAAGCCGCGAACTCAGAAATGGAAGCAGAACTGAGAAGACTGAAGGTGCAGTCTGATCAGTGGAGGAAGGCTGCAGAGGCAGCTGCTGTTATGATTTCAACAGGGAACAACAATGGGAGGCTCACAGAGAGAACTGTGTCTTTGGATAACAACAACTACAAGGGCTCACCCTATGCTGAAGACATGGATGATGACTTCCAGAGGAAGAAAAATGGCAACATGCTGAAGAAGATCGGGGTCTTGTGGAAGAAGCCTCAAAAATAGCTGTGATGATGTCTGATTTAATGATGTGTTCTGAAATTGTAGTCCAATAAATAGTGTGTTCATGTCATGTTTATTACTATGTCTTTCTTGCAATTTTGTCTGACCCCTACATTACCCTCTGCACTGCACTGTAAATCCTGCCTCCATCTGAAACTGTGTGTGAACTGTACTTGAAACATTGGTGTTTAGTTATTGAATGAATTAAGCTCTTCACATAATTCCCCTCCCCTTGGGACTATGTTTTGATTTTACTACATAGGTTCCTATGTATAAGAAACAAGTGAGAATACTTCTTTTTTTCTCCTAAATAAAAGAAACATATGATCACTTTTAAATGTATTCATTATCAATTTTTTTAAATCTTTTTTTATTATAAAGACTACTAATGAGATAAGTCGTATTGATTGAAAAAATTATTCCTTAAAAGATGAGTAGTGTCATTAAATTTAATCATTACTTAAACCATTTGATTCAATAAGTATTTTTAGAATAAAATTTAAATTTATGATATTATTAATTGAAATTAACCTAATTAATTATTTTTATTGGACTTGATGAATTGAGTATTTGTTTCTTATGTATAAAAACAGAGATAGAATTATTTAGTTGGAAAATAAAGATTAATGTGGAATATTTGAATTCAATAATTACACTAGGTAAACTTTTCTATTTTCTTTAAAATTAGTAAATAGTTTTGTTTTTTTACTTATTAAAAAAAAGCCTTCCTAATAAGGACATTTTGTATATGTCTTACATAAAGGTTTTCTACTTTGTAAAAAAGAAAAAAAATTATTAACATTTTTCTAATTTTTCAATATCCTCGAGATTAATCTCTCCTTTATGCAGGATATAAGAAAAAAAAATCTCGTTATGCAGCAATCAAATGAAATTTATTTTCTAAGTATATGGGTGTTATGTTTTTAGCCTTCTTAATTTGAAATAACATCAAAGTTAGGAATGATATGAGTTTTCTAATTTTTCTGTGATTTAAAACATGTTTTTGGGTGTCTAAAATGCATATAATGGTGTGGGTTTTCATAATCGGCTTTGCGGGTATTAATCGGATCTTTATGACCCGGCTGGAGGTTGAAGATGCACATGCACGTGTTTTGTTTACTGATACGGAATTGTTAATAGATATTATAAATATGCACATGCAAGTGACTTGATCCAGTGATTGATGTGTTTTATATTACCTCATTGTTACGAGCTCGAATCTCACGGAACGCATAAATGGAAATGCCTTGAGCCAATCTCGAACCTTTACCCTGAAGCATGTAACCACTAAGCTATTATGTTTTATTCATTTATTATGTGTAGTTCATATATATTCATAACCAATGATAAATCATTTATGTACAAGTTATTTAAAAATTGTGTGGCTCTAAGTTATGTTGAACATGCAATATTATGTTAAATGCTGGTATGCATTGGATTTGATCCTTTAAAGTTTATTACATGTTGAATGAATATACATACAATACTATTTTGAATTGGTATGATTGTTATACATGTAACTTTTATGATTTAATATTGAGCACATTTGTATTATTAAGTATGTTATGAAAAGATTATTTTTAAGTGATTAATATAATTTTATTAAATTAGAGAGTAGTCACATCATCTTTAATTGAGTAAAACTATATGCTAAAATTTATAATCACATTAGAAATATTAATTGTGATTAATCATATGTAATGTGATGAAATCTATCCACAGGAATTTTGTTGTATTTGTATGATTAATTAGAATAAAATATTAGATTATATTTATTAATTTATCCACGGGAATTAAGGAAAAGAACATGATTTAATAGTTTTATCATAAAGTTGCATGATGAATATAATTGAGTAGGACTTTAGCCCACAAGCAAGTTTTGTGTCACTAGATTCATATATTGAGACATAATTTGCATGGCAAAACATGACATTTTAGTCTCAAATTTGCTTAATGAGCATGTGTGTTTGTTTGCAATTTTACAATCTATGAATATTTCTTGTGACCTTCCCATTGTGAAAGGTGATAAACTTGATTTGGGCCAATCCCCTAAAAATGATTTTAAGCGGGAACACATGAAAAATATTCTATATGCTTCAACAATTGGAAGCCTTATGTATGCTTAGATTTGCACTAGACTTGATATTGCGTTCGCTGTTGGAGTTTTGGAAAGATATCAAAGTAATTTAGGTATTGACCATTGGAAAATGACAAAGAAAGTGATGTGATATCTTCAAGGAACAAAAGACTTCATGCTCATGTATACACGAACTGATGATCTGAAAGTGATTGGCTACTCTGACTCAGACTTTGCTGGTTGCGTTGATTCACGAAGATCAACATCTGATTATATTTTTATGTTAGCCGGTGGAGCTATATCTTGGAGAAGTGTCAAACAAACCTTAATTACTACTTCCACTATGGAGGCTGAGTTCGTTTCTTGTTTTGAGGCTACCTCACAAGGTGTATGATTGAAGAGTTTCATGCCTGGCCTTAGAGTTGTGGATTCTATTTCCAGGCCATTAAAGTTGTATTGTGACAATTCTGTTGCGGTATTTATGGCTAAGAACAATAAGAGTGGAAGTCGAAGTAAACACATCGACATTAAATATTTAGCCGTAAGAGAACGCGTTAAAGAAAGAAAAGTTGTCATTGAACACATTAGCACAAACATGATGATCGCTGATCCCTTAACTAAAGGCATGCCACCAAAGAATTTTAAGGATCATGTAGTGCGAATGGGACTTGATTCCATAATGTGACATCCATTGTAAGTACATTTATTGTTTTGATGAAATTCTTATTAAGTGTGATGTTTCTCATTTGTTTTGTGCACTTATTTATTTTGAGAAGTATCATTTGTTTTGTGCACTTATTTATAAACATGTGGTTTATTCATTAAGTTAAGAGCATTGAGAAACTTGATATATTGTGATACATGGAAGATAATACTTGTTTTTAGAGGACTTATCGTCATGATTCATATATTTTGTTTCTTGTTATGATTAGTGATGGGTTAAATGGACCAAGTGAGAGAATGTTAGTTTTTTCACAATTTTGTAAGTATCCCTTGTCTTTAGGAACAAGCATATGTGGTATGTTATCTAAATATTTAGTTAGGATACTGAGTTGTTATCATGTTAATTTTTCTTTTCTGATGTGGTCCATATTCTATTTAGGTTCAACTCTAATATTTAAAAACTGTTGTAACCATGTAACCATTATCCCACAATTATCGCCCATATCCCGTTGCACACTTGAGTTTGTTGATGGCCAAAGCTCTATATAAAGTGTGTGCTGCTGCTCTGATGGGTCATCGAATTCGCTCCTCCTTTCATATACTAACACCATCGAATACGAGTGAGCAAAGGTTTGGAACCATAATCAGTTACGAAGTTGCCGTGGAGCAAAACCGCCACCCCCATGAACGTTCAGAACAACAGTAACAATGACTGGAGATTGGTCATGTCTCCTTTAGCTTTCGCTAATCGTTTAGACTTTTTTTTACTATGTTTTATATATTCATGTCATGTTTATTACTACGTCTTTCTTGCAATTTTGTCCGACCCCTAGATTACCCTCTGTACTGTGCTGTAAATCCTGCCTCCATCTGAAACTGTGTGTGAACTGTACTTGAAACATTGGTGTTTAGTTATTGAATGAATTAAGCTCTTCACATAATTCCCCTCCCCTTGGGACTATGTTTTGATTTTACTACATAGGTTCCTATGTATAAGAAACAAGTGTGAATACTTCTTTTTTTCCCCTAAATAGAAGAAACATATGATCACTTTTAAATGTATTCATTGTCAATTTTTTTTAATCTTTTTTATTATAAAGACTACTAATGAGATAAGTCATATTGATGGAAAAAATTATTCCTGAAAAGATGAGTAGTGCCATTAAATTTAATCATTACTAAACCATTTGATTCAATAAGTATTTTTAGAATAAAATTTAAATTTATGATATTATTAATTGAAATTAACTAAATTAATTATTTTTATTGAACTTGATGAATTGAGTATTTGTTTCTTATATATAAAAACGGAGATAGAATTATTTAGTTGGAAAATAAAGATTAATGTGGAGTATTTGAATTCAATAATTACACTAGGTAAACGTTTCTATTTTCTTTAAAATTAGTAAATAGTTTTGTTTTTTTACTTATTAAAAAAAAGCCTTCCTAATAAGGACATTTTGTATATGTCTTACATAAAGGATATCTGCTTTGTAAAAAAGAAAAAAAAAATTACTAACATTTTTCTAATTTTTCAGTATCCTCGAGATTAATCTCTCCTTTATGCAGGATATAAGAAGAAAAAAAAAATCTCCTTATGCAGCAGCCAAATGGTAAAGGGAGAAATAAATTTATAGTTCTTTTTAGGTGTTATTTGTACTGTACATGATGAAAGTTTTTTTCACTTTAATGATTAAGGTAAAATTTTAATTTAAGATATTTAAAAAGACCCTTTTTTTTACTTTTCTAATGAGACCGTTTTATCAATGTTTTTTTTTCCATACAAAAGCTTAAAGAATTTCAGTCCATTTCACTGACCAATGCATGTTAATCATATCTTTCAAATTTAACACATCAGTATAATACTGTATTACTGTATATCATTATTCGGTTAGGTAAATGAAATACGATATTTTTTTTAATTGGATAGCAAAAGAAAAACTAGGTGTCTTAGGTATAAAAAAAAATAGGGGCTGGAGTTTTTGTCTCATTTTTTTAAAAAATCTGTTTTTTTATAATAACTTTGGACTAAGTAATTAATTTCTTATGAAAAACCTATTAAGTTTTGAAAATGTTTTCAACAAGTATTTTTTTATAAAGGAATTTAATTCAATTGATTAAGTAATGAATTATTGTAAACTTTTTTATATTTAAATTTGATTCCTACACAAGTACACATAAAAAAAAGAATTTTAAAAACTAAAAAAAAAAAAGCATGTAGGGATTATTTTTCATATTCATTTTCTATTTTCATCTTGAATGTTTTTCTCCCCCTCCACCAACTATCTAAGCAACCTTATTTAGTTGCATTCTGAAAACGGAAATCAAATTTTGAAAATAGCAATCAAACACACCCTAGGACTTAGGTGCCTGAAAAGAGAAAATAAATTTAAAATAGAAAAATCATTTTAAGCAAGTCAGGGATACGAATTCATATGCATTTTGAAAATAGCAATCAAACACACCCTAGGACTTATGGGTATGGAGATATCATTGTTGCGAGGCTAGTGTAACCAATCGGAATACTCCATTGTCTAGAAAGATAGAAAGAAAAAATGACTTTTTTGTCTTAAGAAGGCTTCACACGTAGCCCATATGCATTTGGGCCGTTATTAAATTTAGTGAGTGTGGCGAGGTGACTGTGAGTAGTGAAGTAGATGGTTCTTACTTACCCACTCCGTCCGTCTCATTTCGCTGCGCTATTTTGTTTTTTTCACTTTGAATTGCTATTTATGTTTCAGCATAACATATAATCATTACATTTTGTAGTACAATTTCCTTCGTTCCATTCCTCAACACCCTTAAAAGTCCAAGCTATATGTCTTGGCTCTTTCCAATTTTCATAGAGGAATCATTATTAAAAGGGTGTTTAGACTTTGGAATAGTATTCAGCTCCCCGCCAGAATTAGAGGAAATTTAAAAATTAGTGTTTCTTTTAAAATATAATTATGCATTGATTTTATTTGATTTGTGTTCATTCTGTGTATTTTTCTTATTGTCTATATGTTGGCCCCATTGGAAGCTGGTGTTAGTTCTTTGTATTTTTTGTACTTGGCAATCTTCTTGTGGAACTTCTAAAGAAAATTATGTTTCACATGGGCATGCATAATATGCTATTGCCAAAAGGATAAGATCTCCCTGCAATCAAAATATACTATTTGTTATAAATTTGCGGGCCTAAAACAAATTTTGTGCATAATTTAGCTCAGTGTTCAATTGTAAGTTGCAAACTTTGGGTTATGGAACCGGCAACAATTGGACTCTTATGTTTCAGGAGCCATGTTCATGTCTGGATCATGTCCTTTAAAAATTTCATTTTATTCTAAAATGATGACCATTGTATAGAAACTGCAGGAGGTGCTCTTCATCTTTATACGTCTAATGTGATAACTGATGGCACGAGTTTCATGTCAAATAAAGCTTATTTTATTCAGTATTTCACAATTGAGAGAAAATATTAACACATAATCTTATATTATTAGAATGTGAGTTTAGACCTAACTTTAATTTCAAAAGCTAGTTCAAGTTTAAGGGTTAAGAATTGTCTCTTATTTATATACTTTAATTTTATTTTATTTTTATCCGGTGGATAACGTAACAATGGTGAATAATCCTTTGGATTAATCTTGGATATACTCTGATATTATCTTAGCTCAAGAGATAAGGGTTGTCCCTCACTTATATATCTTAACTTGATATTTTATTTTTAGCGACGTGGGATGAGCTATGAGTTTTTCTCAATACACAACAATGCAGTACATCCTTTCTTGTGGATTGCTTTTACCAGTTGAGTCACTGTTTACTATCCAGTCTTCTGTATTCAACTACAGGGTCCATTATGGTAGGGTGAACTAATAATAGTTAATAGCTATGTATCCTATGTCAGGAAAACACATGGCATGGGAGCTGCTCCCACCGAAGAAGGCAGAGGTGGGCTGACAAATCATACAAGAAATCACATCTTGGAAATGAATGGAAAAAGCCGTTCGCTGGATCATCTCATGCAAAAGGCATTGTTCTTGAAAAAATGTTAGCTTAATATATACTTTTCTTTGGATGGCATGTTTACCATTTGTACTTGGAAATTTTCCATATGCTTTAACGTAAGATTTGTCTAAATTGACATCTTTTCCAGCGGGATTGAGGCTAAACAGCCAAACTCTGCCATTAGAAAATGTGCTCGAGTACAATTAATAAAAAATGGAAAGATTGCAGCTTTTGTGCCAAATGATGGTTGCTTGAACTATACTGAAGAAAACATAAGTTTTGCTAAAAAAAAGGGAAGGGGAGGTGTTGGGGTGAATTTTGTTTCTCTTTTTCCTTTCCAATTAAAAATTGATGATTGTTATGACTCGTGCAGGATGAAGTGCTTATTGCTGGTTTTGGCCGAAAAGGGCATGCAGTTGGAGATATCCCGGAGTTCGATTTAAGGTTGTGAAGGTATCTGGGGTGTCTCTTCTCGCCCTCTTCAAAGAGAAGAAGGAGAAGCCTCGGTCTTGAATTATTGGTTTTTATGGTTTTCAATTGTAGTAGAATTTGGGAGAAGTAGAACATGGTTCTTTTCTCTTCATGGAACTGGAACCTTACACATTTCAAACTTATCTGTGAACTTGTTAAAAATCATGCTTATTTGTTGGTTTATTGATTCTTATGGAGAGAGTATTGGCTTCTATACTAGTTTTTCCACGAGATTGCTCTTTCTTCAATCAGCTGCGGCTGGAACTTGGCATTAAAGAATGTAAAATCTAGCAATTGCGTTTATAGTGCTGCACGTGAAGGCATTTTCTTTACCTGATTATTTCTACTGTGCAGAAAAAATATAAAACTTCACTAACAACCTTGACAGGTTACAGAACCAAAGGGTTAATCTAATAGTGAAAATTATAGGATTGTTGACTTCGGGTGTGAAACAAAATCTTATGATGTTCCTTTACTTTATTTTTTATTGAGAAAATTTAGGACGGGATGGTACTCCAATTTAAGGTAGAAGAAATGTCTGGACTCAAAGCGCACAAAGGTATTTACATTGACCTCACACCAAAGAGAGAAGTGGGGATTCAAACTCGTGACATGTCAAATATGAGATCTTGTCGTATTTCACTTGATCAACCCCTTGAGTTGTTTCTTTACTTCATTTGAAGTTTTGTGGATATTTCTTAGTTTGTATATGAAGATGTATTTGCAATCAGTTGTATAGATTTTATTCTCCATGACCTAATTAGTGTCTCACTCTCATCCATTCGTTTCATTGCTGTTTAGTGGGCGCTTTGCCTTCCTGCAAATTAAAATGAATAAGTAGACAAAGTTCTTCAAAGATATTAGATATTCCCATTATGATTAATCTTTTATTATATGTTTTAAATTTCTTTCTTTACATCCAATCACTCACAATTGCCTTGTGAGATATATAAGCCGATAATGCTTGTACACATAAGTTGAGATCATGAAATTAGTACCTCTTTTAGTGTAACCCGTGAAACTCAGGTTCTACAGGAACTTCTCATTCTAAATTTTAATTATTTAATGATTTATCATACATTGTAGAATTTTGAAGACAAAATATCTTATTAGTCATCTCTTTGAGGATTCTCTCTGTCGTTTGTCTCGTTTTAAAAGGGTACTTATCATGTTATTGAACTTAATTGGAAGAACTTATGTATCTATGCATGTGTTGATCTGATGAGTGACTCTCAAGTCTGAACAAGTGGCACATTTGTCTCGTCGCCGTAATTCATTTGTCAAGACAAGTGACATGTCTTTGGGCCCATAAGGTTCCAAATATTCGAACTTATTTTTGGGATGGTAAATTATTTGCTTTAACTTATTGTAAATTTAACATGAAAAGCGTTTTTGGTTTAAACCACTGCTTCATTTTCTGTGTTATTTTTGGCTTGGTTGAGTATGTTGAAAATCTTAAACTTGATTTTCCAAGAAATTTAAAATATAGTAATTATTTAGGGTTAGATGAATTCTGAAATGTTTTGTAGTAATTCAAAGGAACAAAGCCAAGCATTTTCTTTTGTTCCCTAACACTTCTTACTCCTATATACACATCCAATTCCTTTAAAAGCACACATGGGTAAAGTAAAGCATTATTTAAATTGTAAACCCTTGTGAACAACTGATTAAGAAACTAAAAGTAAAGCACATACATGGAATAATATACTATCATGTTTGTGCCATGTGCTTGTCAGATAAACAAGAGATAGTGCTAGTTGGAGACTTTGACCAGCTGTACTTGCTCCACCTCGTTCTCATTTGAATCGCCAACCAAAGTAGGCCCAGTACTTGTTGCTCTTTGAGGTGAATGTGACGGTCAATTTAAAATATTGTTCGTTGCTGATAAAATTTAAAATATAGTCCCTTTAGTCCTATAATAATTTGTCACATCATAATCATCTAATTAAATATCAACCATTGACCCATCTCTTCCCACCAATCTCTCTACCCTTAATTAAGGACAAAACAATAATCTCATACAATTAAGCTAGGAGGAAAAACACTTCAATTATGCTATACAGCTGCATATATATATATATATTCATGTTTTCATACCCAAAGAACGAATTCTCTAAGAGTGACAGCAAAACAAGTCAGATTCTCCCTCTGACTCCATTGAATTTTTTATGCCCCAGAATCCACGTCCCTCTTAAAAAATTCAAACCATGATGTAGTAATGTAGCTCATTGTCATTGGTTACTGAGGCAAATTCAAATTATTTTCAAACTTATTACTGACGTTTTCCTCACGCCCAAATCCTAAGTTGGATTTGGTCTACCAAGTGCTACAGAGAGGGACAATATCCTTCCCGAAGTTGGCGCTCATGCTTCACTGAAATTTCGATCTATTTCTAAAATTCTAATTAGTCACCTGGTTCAGCTCCACTATCATATCATATGATATAATGGTACATTGTAAGTACTTTAGTTTAATTTAATAATGCATTTCAGTAATGTATAGTAGTCAGTAGTCAGTACAAAAACATGTTCTAAGAATCTACCTGGTGAGAATAAGATGCAATCGTTGAAGAATATCTTGAAACCATCACATTAATTATAAATCCAAAGCTCTGCAAAATTGATTCTAACTGTTCAGGCTCGATCAGGCTGCATTAAACCATGAAACATCACTCTCTTTCCCTCTCTCTCTCTCATCTGCCAAATAAGGAAATGATGATTTTGATGCTCTATATCTACTTCTCTCCAACTTCATTGACTTGGTTAGCAAACAACCTTTCTGAAATTTCATTAGTCTATTCACCAATTAAAAGACAGTAGTAGTACAAAAAATTTGACAATTTAAGGGGCAAAAAGAGAAGAAAAAAAAACAAGAAAGAAAGAAAAGAGATGATTCAAGGGAATCAACCAAACCCCTGTAATTAATTAACCCAGCACTCAAAAGGATATTGAAAATCCTAATTAGACTAATAACATTTTTAGTAAAACAAAACATGAGAAATTAAGGAAATAAAATTATCAGTAGTAGAGGCCCTGTGGTTGTTGTCTACATTAGGGGACTGTTGAGAAGTCCATGCCATGATGAATTGATGCCATTCCAATTACTAGCTCTTCCTGAGTCAAGTTCACCCATGTTTGTGTCTCCATTGAGTTGCCATGGAAAACCCCACAACACCTTTTGTTCCCTTCCGTTGCAAATCTCTTGCTTCATGGTGGTGACTGTCACTGCCTGTGTGGATGCAATACTCATTTCTTGATCATTATTATAAGGCATCATCATCATCATCATCTCTCCACTACTACTAACCCCAACCCCACCACCATTGTCCACCTCCCCCATGTCCCCATTCCCATATCCATAGTACATATTCTGATGCATATTATTATTACTTTGTGTTCCAAGGAACCCACTTCTGAGGGCATCCAAGAACCCTGGGTTTGTGGATGAGGATGATGAGTGGTGATGCATGCCAAGGATATTATCACCACATGGGGTGCTTGTGTGGTGGTTCCCCAACATTGAAAGATCATGATCATCATACCCTAATTGCCCACATGACTGCTTTTGAAGCCTTGCCAATGCAAGAGTGAGGTCATTGGAGTCATAAGACATTAATGAAGGAAGGCCAGTGAGAGGGTTAACATTTGGTGTGAATGCTTGATCTTGAACTCTCTTTGATGTTGAAGATGATGATGATGACCTTTTGTTCTTCCTGCACCCTCCTCCCACAGGGACATTCCTAAGTGTACCTCCTTTGGTCCAATATCTCCTGCATGACTTGCAGAAGTACCTTGGCTGGGAAAGGCTGTAATTGTTGTAGTAGCAGAATTTGGTGTTGGTGGAGTCACATCTGGGGCACTTTAGAGCTTGTTCTGGCTGAGGCGTTGGTTTTCTCTCTTGGTGGGCTTTTGAACATGCCAACATGTTCTCCAATGACTGGCTAGACATTTGCTGCAACAAGCAAAACATACCCAAATTAACTAATTGATCACTTGTGAAATGAAAATCAAGCATTAACCAATTAATCCTCAACTCAATTTGAGTGTATTTTAAGAATTAAATTTTTTAAAAAAAAGTTACAATACATACATCAAGTGTATATACATATAGTTAGATTTCCAATTAAATCAAAGGGATTTGCCTTTACTTTCTAGCTCGAGAGACATATCAATTACTTACCCCAGCTATATATAAGTATCAGATTCATAGAAAACACCATGAATAGGATAGTATATGGTTTAGAATAACGAGGGATGGACAGAAGATCCTATATAAATTTTAAATAATATAAAATCAATAATTCTGTGTGAATTAAGACCATTTCCTTCTTCACTCATCCAAATTCATCTTAAGGAAGAATTAAAACCTAAAACCAAGCAATAAAAAACCATGAAAGACAAAATAAAAAGACATAATTAAGACACGTTGATACAAAATACACCACCACCACGCATGCATGATACAATATATGCAATAATATTTACCTGGTGTTGTCCACTAGAAGGATCCATCCATACAACGAAAATATGCACACTCCTGAGTTAAGTAGTGATGAGTTTAAGAACTTGAAAAAGGGAAGTAAGAGTTTTTGCTTATGTGTGTGTATGTGGGTATGTGAAGTACCTTGTGTTTGTGTATGATAGTACTTGAGGGAAGGGAAAAAGAAAGAGAAAGAAAGAGGGTAGAGAGCAAAGTGTAGAAGAGAAGAGTTTAGGAAGTAGTCATGCAAAGAAGTGAGGTAATAGAAAACCACAGGCGTAGGAGTAGTTATATATAAAGCAATCCCAAGAGAGAGAGAGAGAGAGAAGGGTAATGTAGTAATGATGGGTTTTGCCGTACAAGATGATGGATGAGGTTGGCTTGCACGCAGAGAAAGCATTAAGAAAATTCGAGTGCCTTCATTCACTTCCCTACTAACCCAATTCTGTTCTGCAACGGTTTCATACGAACCCAAAGAAAAATAAAAACACAAAAACAAAAAGAAACATAAACACACAATTCTCTCCAGTGGGTCCCCCTCTCGCGTGGATGCAACTATTAGTGGACCCCACCTCACCAAGGGTCCCCACACTTCCACCACTCCCTCTCCATAATCCACTGCACCCCCCAACAAAAAAAACCAATTCATCGCCCGAACACAAAAAAAAAAAAACCAAAACCTCGTCCACTCGCGTCCTCCCATGTTGTTTTTTCTTAAAAAAAATAATCATTCTATTTTCCATCTACAACCCCATTTTTGTTTTTTAATTTTAGTAAAAAAAGAAATAAAAAATAAAATGTTGGAATGAAGAACAAGGATTTGGTATGTGTGTATGTATGATGAGGTGGGACCGAGAGGGAAGGAGATATTATAAATTGAAATTGATGGAAGGGAAGGATTGTCGTCGTTTGTTGAATGTCCGGGTGATGTGGACTTGTAATGATGTTGGGGACAGGCAAGGGGACACTAATGACAGTGACAGAGGATCTCCATTTTCATCTTCATCCTTCCTTCGTCTTTTTGGTGCATTCATTCTCTTGTGCACACTCACTCACTGTTTCCCCATTTCCCTTATTTACATTCTTTTTTTTTCTTCATATATACAATTATACATAATGATCATACTAACATGTACACATATACTAAAGTAACATCATCATCCGTCGTGTGAATCAATTAATTTATTAGAGGTTTTAGATTTAAGTTTTAAATATATAATTACTTAACTATTTAAATATTCGTAATAAGAGTTTTATTATTTTCAGCGAATAAAATTATCTTTGTATGTAATTTAGATTTAAACAACTCCCATGAATCAATTTAGGTGGAGTTGTTTTAGTTGAATTAAAATTTTTATTGAGTTCTAACTATGTAATTATACTAGATATTTATAGAAAGAGTTTTAATATCATTAGTAATTTTATTTAATTCAAATGGTATAGTCTATGTATGTAATTTAAACAAAAAAAATAAAATAAAAAACATCATATAATCAAAGTTTATAAATAAAAAAATATAATTAAAAAGAAATTTTTTATTAAAATGATAAACTAATTTTTTTGACAAAATTAAATCATTAACGAAATACATATTTCATACATTCACACCTAACAAAGTACTACTGTCACCACTCACTAGCTCACTCTATATTCATCAGTCAATTTTTGCTTTACCTGTTTTGGGGTCTCGTTTGGCCCTTCAATTTTGGTGCTGGTGGTCCCTATTCCTGATCATGATCAATAATACTAATCTGAAACACAGTCACTGACTTGTCTTACTCAACTCCCACTTATTTTCCTGCATGCCCTTTGTTTTCCTTTCTGCTGTCACTCTACACGCATTAGCATTATAATCACTGCAATCCACAACCAATGCCAAAAATATAATTAATATAACCATGCATAATCATCTCTCCCCCCCCCCCCCCCCCCCCCCCCAAATATCTTTAAGCATAACTAACTAATGCTAATGCTATGATGTCTTATCCCGCTTGTGCGTTAGTTAGAATATCTATCTAATTTGATTCTTAGACCATATTCATTATTGGATACATTTTAATGGGATCATGACATGAAGTATAGAATTATGGACATAATCACTGTGATGACCCGACTATTTCTCAATTTGAATAAACCACCTCATGAAGTTAAAGCAAATAATTTCTATGATTATCAGTATTAAAAAATTCATTGTTAATGTGACTTCTTTTAAAATAGTTATATATACATTTTTGTACTTTATTTATACACACACTGGCTAGAGCATATCCTTGCAAATACAGCACGATTGGTCAATTTCATTTCCAACCGTATGTAATATAATTTAGCAAAACAACATACTCGAAGATTCATCTGAACCGCCAAATATATAGGGAATGATTGTATGATAGTTACCATTATCTGCCAATGCAGAACCGAATGATTAATTTCGTCTTCTTGTTTTCTTTAATCAATCTGCAGATTAATCAGATGTATTTCCTCACACATGGCGTTTTGTCGCTTAGCTGGTAGAAATTAAAAAGAACTACTTTCCTTTTTTTTCCACAACCAATCTGTATCTTTGGGCTCTTTCTTTACTCAAAAAATAATTAGAGAAAAGTTAAGAGTCATCATTGCGTTTAATTATAAAATTGTAATCCCTAGTTTACATAAATCGTGGGATAGACTATTTCTTTCTCTTTAGTTTGCAATTAAGATGAACATGCAAACCATCCAATTACTGATTGCTAACCTAACAAATCATAGCTATTATGTCCTTATACCGGGAAAATAGTTAAAAGGATAAACAAATATTGCATGTGATAGATAGCTATATATATGAGCGGAAATCCAACTAAACTATATACATATAAATGTTTTAAATTGTGATCATAATTTCATTGAGTTTCTTGATATTGAGAAAAATTACAGAAAAATATAGATAATACAATCATAATTGTGATCGTATTGTAATTACATACACCCAAAAACTTTAATGTTGCAGTTAAAATTATAGTCGTAGATCATTTTTTAAAATCTTACTGTATATCATAGGGCATTTAAGTATTCGTGCATTGTTCTCCCCACTCAAAAGGAAAAAAAAGTAGAACAATGGGCCAACTATGTCATGCTAGTGCATTCTATACCGTATGATCTGTTTCTAAATTGGGTGTTATGCCTTAATAGCCATTCGTATCAGATTCTTCAGAGTGGCTGGAGGGAAATATATAGTATAATACTTATAACTTTAATTCATAGTGTCATTATCGTTTTGGAGTACTTGTGGAAAAAAAATTTAGCAAACAATGATTGATCCCACTTTGACATCCTTTGGATCCCATAGAAATTTTAGCTTTGAGTGCAACCTATGTAACCTTAAGTCCCTGGCTAGCTAGCATTCAAAGTAACCAAAGATTGGAAGGGAAAAAAAGAAAAAGAAAATAGTATATGTTATGATGTAGTGATTGAAATGAACATGTGTGTGAGGATTAATGGATGATGTTGAGGATATTTATTATTTAAATAAAATAATAATCGTTCAAAGATTGGAGGATGCAAAAATATGTGGTGGGCCATGGATTGTAGGTGGGGTCATGAGGCATGAACATCATAGGGATCAGTCATGTTGGTTGACTGGTCAAATTTATATCAGTCAAAGGAAACACTGAGGGCAAAAAATAAAAAATAAAGTAAAAGTAAGTGATGGTAAAATGTGCCCAACACCCCTAGGCACACAACACATACGGTAATGTTGTTTGTATTAGCATTTCTGTGAAGAAAAGAATCTGATGTTCCCACTTCTTTCTTCCGCGCAGAATCTTTGTCTCTATGGTTGAGGTTGATATGTCATCTGATTTTGTGTGCTGGTTGGAGTTTAATAATCATAAACCATTCTAATAATTAACATGTAGGATGTGATAGGTTTGGATGGAGGAAAAAATAATATATATATATATATATATATAACATAATTAAATAAAGGAAAAGGGTGACTCGAAAGAATGGAAACTGTGGATCGATTGTAGAGCTAGCTAAAGGCGTGTGGAAATAATAATATTGTAGCATACAATTTAATTTCATTGGATTAGCCAATGAACATAAAAAGGCAATAATGTTATGTTAACCACAAATCACAACGCGTTCTTGGTTTGGAACGACTTGAAGATGATAATATTCTTCATAGACTATTAGTCATCGATGTAAAAAGTCGTTAATTTGCATCGCTATCACTTTTTAATTCGCATTCCGGGCATCCCTTGTTGCTGATAATTTTACACACTGAGGTTCTGTTTTGTTTGTTGGGGGAAAATTAACAGTACTAGTGTCTAGTGTTAGGTTTGTTGATGTTTAGGTAGTCTCAATTGAATCATCTTAAAATATCATAAATTGACACAGGTGTTCAAAGATTTATAATTAAATTTCATATATCCTCTATATGCATGCAAGCGTGGTTTCTTCTAATGCCACAAATTAACATTTTGATTAATCATGAACAATTGTTTTTATAAATATTGCTTAACATCTAGGACAAGTTAACTAGTTATAACTGAACAAAATTACTTCCGATTTAAGTACTACTGCATAATAGTAATCTTTTAAGTAGGTCTTTATCGACACTTAAGTGTGTCATTAGTGCTTTTTTGGATAATATTATCTTCCTAACATAATTAATTATTGATACTTTTACCTTCTTTTCTATTTTAAATTAATTGATGTTTTAGAAATTTAAAAGTTTAATTAATGCTTTTTCTCAATTGTATTTTTATTTAATATCTCATCTCTGGTGCTGCTGTAACATCAAAAATTAAGATATCAAATAACAATATTTTATTTATTACATCAATTAAATATGCTTTAATCCATGTGCATTTATTAACCTTAATGGGAATGAAGTAGTATTGAGCATGTTTCCCCTGTTCCGTCACTTTATTACATAAAAAAAAGGAAAAATCTTAACTCTTTAAGAATTGATAACGGAAAAACTGAGTTCCTTCCAAAGCTTTGTTAAAGAGGGAAGAATATTTGAAATTTACTTTAAGCCATTGCAACTCATTTTTTGAAAGACCGCGCATGTTGGAGATCGTACATAATATGATAAGGAAGCGCATATTTTAATAAAATTAAAAACTATTTGTACAAAATGATAACCATTGTTGGAGCTGCTAGAATAAAAGATTGCATTGTTATTAATCTATAACATTAAAAAATAGAGTGAATAGGCATTTTTAAAGAAGTTAGATCAAGGAGTATCTATAAAAGTTAATTAAGTGTATAAATTTATTTTAGCTTATAAGAGAATCTCACTTATTTTTCCTTTTTGTTTTGTTCACTTATAAGTGTTTACATATGTTTATCAAATAGATTTTTACTCTATATGTTTCATGCAAGTGGATGAAATGATAGAATTTGCATTCTGCATGTGCATATACTGATTGTCGAAAGAAAAGTATTAATTAAGCTAAAGTTGAGTAGTCTTTAAGGCACTTGTACTACTTGGGTTAAACCTCTTGTGTGGAAAGTGTACTCGTCGCAGTCTCACACTCTACGTGTACGGGATAAAATTATCTAACTTTAATAGAAAAAAAATGAGAATTTATCGTTGTCAATGAATGAAAAACTTATTTTTTACATAATTTTTAAAGAAAATTATTTACCAAAAATATTCGCTTTCTTGCATACTACATTTTTTTCTACGGCACGCGACGGCTGGCGAGTAGCGAGTCACTGTAGAGGCGACTATATTATTGATATTGATGTTGTTGTGTCTTGACTAAGAATAAGAATACTACTGTGTTGTTTTTGTTACTTTATCACCGTATCCCTCAGTTGACAGATTTGAATCTTGATCTCACATGTGTTTGGTGTTAGTCTAAATTTGTTTACACATAATAATAAGAATTAAATAAATTATTATATTACACGTATAACTACAGCAAAACCTTACAAACAAACCCTGAGTTGAATGATGTGTTGTTTGAAACCAAACCAAATACGAGGGAGTAGTAAAGAGTGCGGCGAGGTGCAAGCTAAAAACAAAAGAAAGATCGGCGAGGAAAGTGGATTATGGTTATGGTCGGTGTAAGGTGGGATCTGACGAGGATGCCAGGTGTTCTCTGGTTTGAACACGTGGCATTAGAAATGCGGCTCGTGAGACGAATATTGCAGTTTACGAGGAAGGAAAGAAACAAAGAACAGTGGAGTGGTGTGCTGAGTGAGTAGATAGATTATATGCATTATATAAATTAAAAATAGAAGAGAGAGAGAGTCACACACACTAAACACGAAAGATAGCACACTGTCAAGTCTTGGACCCTTCGACTTAGTGCCCTGTTCGTGGGTCCCCACTAACTTCTCCTCCCTTATGAAGCAAAGAATCCCAATTTCGCAATCCAATCCCAACAACCGTATACATATTCCAGCTACTTAGAGTGACATCCTTCTCATCCAAACTCGATAAACTTTAATATTATTTTTTTTTTCTTTTTTCAGTTTTACCTCATCTATTTCAATCTGGGTCAGATAGAACAAATATTATTGATAAAATCACACAGTGGCTAAATCAACTTGATTTTTTTTCCAATTTAATCAAATAGTATCTGATTTGAGTCTAAATGTATGAGCTCATTACATAATTGAAAAAATGGAAAGAACTGTGTCATACATAGTATTCTTATCTTATTAGAGAGGCAGAGAATTCCTATAATTTTTTATGTATAAAAATTAAAGATAATGTCAAAAAAATTATAATAATTTATACATTTTATTCAATCAACCAAATTAAATTTCTGTAATGAAGTCGTATAATTTTATATAATGAAATTTGTTAATATATATTTACTTATTTTTCTGTATATTAACAAGTTAAAATAAATGTTGGGTATAGTTTACTCACATACTCCAATTAAAACAAGAAAAAAATAAGTGTATGTTAGCAAATGCTTCTAAGATTTAGAAGCATATAATCACTTTTTTTTGTTAGATACTAAACAAAATATAGTTAGGAATTATCTTAAAACACAAACATCCTTATAGTGTTGTTTAATAACATATTCTAACAACAAAAATTAAATAGGTGTGTACTAACAAATATCATATACTCTATAATTTAAATACATAAAAATATTTTATATGATCATTTGATTATAAATATTTATATATGATAAGATTATTTAGTTGTGTAATAATCACTTTAAAACTATTATTTAGTATCATTTTTAATTGAATAGCCGTGTAAATTTTTTATCTTCATAAGAAAATTAAATTCTCTTTTATTTTTTAGAAAAAACTTTTTAATGAATAACTCCACTAGAAATATTTTTAAAAATAGTTATAATTATTCAACGTATTTTTTTTCGAGAAACAAGTAAAATGTATTGATAAGCCTATCACATAGGCATATACAATGAATAAATACACAAAAATGTGGTGCAATTATTTTTTAAGAAAGGAATATATTATCCGGTTACATAGAAAATGAGTGAAGGAAGGTGGTTGGTGACAGGGTATGAAATGTCACGTGGATAGAATGATGGAGGACACGCGAGGCACGAAGGAAGGAATTAGAGGGTTCAGTTTCAGTGGCAGTGTTTGGTAACGGATTGGGTTTGTCGGATCCCAATCCTTGAAGTGGGAACTGAAATGATGAAGCTTATTGAAGGGGGGAATGAATGAATAAACAGGTGTGTGTTTTGCTAGAAGATTGTAAAAATATCATTTTCTTATTTTTACTTTCAATTTATTTTTATTTGTTAAATTTGCATATAATTATGTGCATCTTATTTTCAACTTAAATTCAAATACACAGCAGAGTTAAAAAAGAATAACGTTGTGGAAACATAACGCCGCCTTGCCCTTTGTTAACGCAGCCTTGATTCCCAACGTGATAAATGGCTCCAATGTTGATGTTGCAAATTCAATGGATTTCACCTCTTTAGTTTCAATCTTTTGCTTGTTCATTTCTTATTTCTTAGGCTATGTTTTTCCATTGAAAATGAGGGCGAACAAAGTCTCTCATCAAAAAAAAGAAAGAAAAAAAAATTTCACTTGTTTGTTTTCTTTGTAGATTAATGTGAGATCCATGACTTTACATTTCTCTACAAAATAGATTTGATTTGCCAAAACAAATGAAGACTCAATGCAATTTTTCCAATTTAGCCTCATGTGGTGAGAGAAAGAAGCATGGAAACATATTTTAATATGCTTATCTTATTAGAATAAATATATTTAAATAAGTGTTATCCAAATTCAAATATGACTTATGAAAATACAATATTGGTTTGACTTATATTTGAATATGAAATGACTTATTCAAATACATTGTCCAAAAATTAGGTATATACAAATTACCATGGTATAATTGTAATTTCACAAACATTTTATTTTATTATCTATTAATCACTTTTTCATCTCATCTCATTTCATTTCTTTTTTATTTCTATCAAACAATCTAACTTTCCATTCCCTTTTCATCTCTTTTTTTTTCTTTTCCTTTCATCACAACGGAACCCAATGTTAGAGTGTGTTTAGTTCTAATTAAAGTGGGAAGTGTGAAAGTGATAACAATAGAATGCAATGAAACTAGAAGGGTGGGGTGTTTGTTATGCATGAAAGAGGGATGAGAGTGGTAAAAAAATGTGAGTCTGATGGTGGAGAACTTTCATCTCAAATTGAGATGAAATGCGCTGAAAGAGAAGACCAACTTGTTTGTTGCAGTACGTGTTCCAAGAGAAATCCAGCATATGAAAGCCAAAGTAAGAAAGGAGATGTTTTGGTCAAACTCTGTTGTCAAAATGCAATTAATAAGCATGAGAAGTTTCAAGGGAGGGAGCTAAGGCCTTTGCTTGCCTCCCTCTAAATTCATTATCCGTCCATGTATATTTGCATTTGATAGGGTGGAGAGTACATACTTTACGTTAACTAAAAAAAATGTCATATATTCAAAACTATCAAGAGAATGTAGTGTTATTTTTAACGTAAGAGGAGAGTACAATGTAATATTCACATCTTTTAGGGAAGGAGAGTAATTTATTATTTTTTATAAATCAACACGTGAGATATTCTTAGATGGTAAAGCTTTAATATAACTTATATATATATATATATATAGAATCTTATTAACAATAATAATCTTGATCTTAATCTTGGTACCAATAATATAACTAAACTTTAAACTTTAAATTTCAATGAAAGTCAAGTTAAAAAAATATTTTTTAATTAAAATTGATCCAATTAAATATGTTTAATTAACTTTCTTAACTTTTTAAAAAAATAAAACTAATGTTCAGAGTTAGTGGGCCATATTTTTTTTAGAGGGAATAAGTCATAAGATTGATTTTAAACATTTAAAAGTGATAATTGTTTAAAATTATATCAATATAATAAATATATTTATCCTTTAAAAAATATTTATTTTCAACAAAACCTTAATAAATTTAGCTACATAAAATTAACCTAAACCTTAAAAAAAGGCTTATGTTAATAGTATTATTACTTGGATATTTATGGCCTCTCGATCACAGAGCACCAAATTTGCTTATGCATAGTGGAAGTGGAGAGGGTTAAGGAAAGAAGCCAAAAAGAACAACTCTTCATCATTAAGTATTCGTTTCCCAATCCATTTGGTCGTGTGATTAAAGCCGCAAATCCAACAATTACATGCACCAATAGTTTCCTCATGGCATAATATAGAATTAATTGGATTATTGATACCAACAAATTATATATAGGTGAAGGGTCTTTATAAAAATGAAAATTGCATATATATGTGGGTCCAAGGTGTTGTCTAGTATTTTTGTTTCTAATGGGTTGGTTTGTTTTGTTTTCGCCACAGTTCAAATATTGTGAGCTAGGCATGCGTGTGTTGTCCATTTGGTAATAGTTTATAGGAGGATATTTTGAAAAGGGTTTAGGGGAATGTCTATCAAAAATACATACAAAAAATACACGTATCTTTATCAACTCATTTGCAAAATCTTGATTCGGGTTTTTCTGAATGCTCCACTTTGTTTGTTCTGTATTTTTTAAAACATAAACTATGGACGTATATTCTAATTAAGATCACGTTTGAGCTGTTGTTGCTCATTGACGCGGGTGGTGATTATTTTTGGACACCGCAGTCAAGTCGTATTCTGATTTGAAGTTTTGAACTTTAATTTTGTAATAATGTAATTAAAGGCATGCACAAATATTTCATTTTAAAAAAAGATAAAAATGGTTATGCACAGTTATGTTATCTGATCCCAAACTATTATTTATGATAAATTTATTATTTTTTAAAATAATTATTTTAATATAATTCAAAATTTGAAACAATGATTTGTAATTAAATAATAATATAGATAAATATTAAACTCTTTGATAAAAGACTGACGAACATTTATTAATTACTTGATTTATTTATTTTAAAGTTAATTTGTTTGCATTGCAAGTGACGCAGGGAAAGATAAAAATCAAACTGAATTTTTTTAAAAAAAGCTTAATTAATGAAAAATAAAAGATTAAAATCTTTACAAAATTGACTTCTATATTATAGTAAGGATTTAGGACGTATGTTTCTGTTTCGTCGGCTTCTGGAGTCCATTGTGACAACTGACAAACAATTCCATATTTTTCTGTGGAAACAAACAGGCCCATACTAACGTTATATTATTGGGATGCTTCATGAATGACTTTTTCTTCCTGATTTCTTTTACACTGAATACCTTTTTGAATTTTTCTAAATTATTTTTGTTAATAAACATACAGATTGTAAATTAAATTTTTTTAAAAAAATTAAAAAATTATATTTTTAATGTTTTTTTATATAAATTTAATTATATTTTTTTTATAATTATTACATTAACTAGATTTCTTTTTTTGTCTTTATTATAATTAATTTTGATCTAATAATGTATTTTTTACATATATAAATTTTAAATAAAAATCATAGGTTTAATAAAAATTTATATATGCAAAAAAAGTTAATTATTTGATCAAAATTAATTGTTACAAAATTTATTATGTAAAATTATATGTGCATTAAATATACATTAGAAATTTTAGTGTTATATATAATGATATTACTTATTTTATAACATAATTAACCTATTAGTTCAGTTGCTTAGAGTGTTGTGCAAATAATGCTAAGTTATACAGGTTTGAGTCCTACATGGATCATTAATTTGTAAAACATATTTAAAAAAAATACACAATCCTTAAGAGGTAATTTTGGAAAATTTGAAAAAATGTTGGATGTAGAAGAAATCTACACGGTGTAAGAAGAAAAGGCCTTCATGAATAATGCCTTCATTGGGCTTGTTGCTAGACTGAAAAGTAATGGGCCCGATTTCCAACATATGCACCTTAAGGGCTTTGTTAATAGTATTCCCTTAATTACTAAGTAAACCCCAAGTTTTTTCTTTTTTTACGTAAATGCCCTCCTGAAAACATGTTTTCATTTATGACAATACAAAAAGAAAATATGTTTCCATTTGAAAATGGGGTGTGGGTTCATTTTGGTTGTGTGTCTAAATCATATACATAGTGAAAACATGTTTCTATTGTGTGTATCACAGTACATGTTTCAGTAGCATCTACAAATGGGACAAAAAAGGAATTTTGGAGCTTACTTGTGACAATGTCGGTGACAAGCCAAGATGATATGTGTGATAGTGTAGAGATAAATGAATAAAGGGAAATAAAGGAGGGTGTGAGAAAGAAAGAAAGAAACAAGGTGTGTGAAAACTGAAGGCAGTGGGAGGAAGGAAGAAAGTTAAGCAAGAAAATTTTGGAGGTTCTAACTAAATTATTTTGACCTGATTCAAAATCAACTTGACTTCTGTTCTTTTCCAAGATGTTAAAACAATATTATTTTCATGATTTTTGAAATTAAATCGTAATTGAGGTCGTTTTGAATAGACAAGATGGACAGTTTCAAAAGGGACAAAAGAGTCAGCCAGATCCATTCAGAATGCTGCCTATTTTTGTTTACTACGCCCTACTTAGTTTTTTTTTCCACCATGCGCATTACGCACACGTTAAACTATCAGTTTGACCTCAACATTAATTGGCAAAATAAATTTTGGCAAATTCTCGGCAACAACTTCCAACCGATCACACAACTTAAAGTTGATTTTTGCCGTGATATTAATAATAGCATTGAAAGCGAAAATGTCTCCCTTATTATTTCTGGGTGTCAACTTCGATTCAAATGATATTTCCTTAACATGTGAATTCTCCTTGCTAACAAGGCCACTTTGATGACAAAATTATAATGTTTGCGCATATTAAACACAAATTTGTTAAGTTTTTAGATATGGAATCTAAATCATATTTAACCTTTTTTAAATTCTGTAATACTACCTTGCAGTTAAAAAAATGTTTTGTAATACCTTCATCTTTTATCAACGGTGAATTGTTTAGTTGATTAAGGATTTAAATATCTTTTTAGTTTGCATTTGTCTACATTTTTTTTTCTTATAAATTATGTTTGTTTTATTATTTATTTTTATAGTAATTTAAATAATTTTTTTATTATTCAAAACGTTATTCAGAATATTTTAAAAATAAAAAAACAAATATAACTTATATAAGAATTAAAAAATATTATAAGAAGTAAAAAAAACAATAAATTGCAATGGCTAATTTAAACCATTAATTAATTAATTAATTAATTAATTAATTAATTCTCGAATGCTTTAGAGATGAGGTTTATGGTCACAGGTACTAGTCATAGTGTGTGGGGAAAGAAAGTCTCCGAATTGGGTTAATAAAAGGTAAAAACAAACTACAAACTAAACGTACTTCGCACTCTGCAAAACCCAAACACTGTCTCCGTCTGGATGGCGGCATCGCGAATCGTGGCCCATCCTCCGCCCTATCCCCACCGTCAATCTCCGCCGTCAGATGCCCCGCCGTCCCTCAACCTCACACTTAATCCAAAACGGTACCGTAACCTCGGCATTCGCGCCTCCCTTCGCGGCCACGAGGAGAAGAACAAGAACGATCTCGCCGATAAACCCCACTCCGTCGAGTTGCGAGCCACCAGCACCCCCGACGACGTCGTTTCCCGAGATCTGCTCTCTCTTCCGCGTACTTATATACGCACACACTATTCCGCGCTTTTCCCCTTTTTCTTAGGCATTGCTATTATTGTTGATTGTTTTTGCGATTTCAATTTTCAGGGCCTTTGTCTTCGACTCAGTTATCTGCTTCGGTGTCCGATAGCTCTCGCCTTCGTGTTGCATATCAGGTCTTTTGCTTGCTGCATTGCATGCGCATTTGAAATCCACTGGAATGGAATTCCTTTTATTTTATTGTGTTTGTATATATACAAACAAGCAATTCTTACATAAATCACTTTTTATATAAGCACAATTATTGAAATGATAATAATGATAAAATAGATAACTGATCTTGTTTAAGAAAGTTGTTGGGATATACTATCTTGAGCTTTTTTTTGTTTTTTATTAGCTGTGCCGGTGCTCATGCAAGAATATATAATCATTTGTTTTTTCCTCTTATCAGTGTAAATTTTTACACAGTTAATCAATTAGAAATCACTTCAGATATGGTTTTTTAAAGTGATTATTACAAAAAAGTGGGCAGTCTTAACATATATGGTCTTATATATATTGTTTGTGATTTCATATAGCTAAATATTGCATTTTTCAGGGGGTTCGTGGTGCTTATAGTGAATCAGCAGCACAGAAGGCCTACCCAAATTGTGAAGCTGTGCCTTGTGAGCAATTCGACACCGCATTTGATGTGAAGTTTTGTTACCCTTTCCCTCTTTACTGCTATTAGCAATATGTTACTTCCTCTAGTCCTTTTTATAAGAATCAAATTAGAAGTTTGGCTTGGTCCTTTTTATAAGAATCAATCTAGAATGTCTCTTGCATTAAGTGGAATACATAAATGTCTTAAGTTCTTTGAGAGTCTAACTTTGTTTTGTATAGAAAGCATTTTAGGAAACTTATTTTGATTATTCACATGTCAATAAAAATTAAAGCAATATATATTTGACAAACTCACAAAAGAATTAAAGTATGTCTCATGAACTGTTATGGCGCCATAATGCTATAACATGGCATTTTTGGACCCTTTTGCCATTCACCACTCATTATGTGTCGTTATATGGTGCTGTCAGCCATAACCGCAATGGTGCCTGCCATGCCACATTGCCGGGGCGCTGATGGTGGAACTCCCCCCTTTTTCGTTTTGTTTTTAAAATCTCTTTTAAGGGTTAACTTCATACTTAAAACATATCAGGCCCCCATTTCAATACGCGCATTTGCTCTTTTTCTCTTGTCAGTCTCGTGAAAGCATGAAACCTAGGGTTTCACATGTCTCCTCTCTGTGAACCTCTTGAGCTTCGGCAAACTTTTCAAATGAACAAATCTGGCAACCTATAACTTCTTCCTTCCATTTCTTTCTTTTCCCCTGTTTATTCTTCACCTGTTCTTCATTTCTTCAGATGTTCCTAATCTCTTTTTCTCTCTTCTTTGTTTTCTCTCTTTTTTTCTTAGTGTGGCTGTTCTTTTTCTTCATCTGTTTGATGTTTTTGTGCTCTGTTTTTAAGAATTTCAGAATCATGTTGTTCTATGCTTTTTTCTAAAAAACCTATAATGTTCCCAATTCTTTTTTCACTTAAAAGGACAATTTGAAGCGCCCAAAATCAAATTCTTTCAAGACTTGTGATTTTTTATTGGATTTTAGTCTATTATTCTGTTGTTTAAAATTTATTTATGCTGTTTTTTTTTTTTATAGTTTTTATACATATATGTATTATTATTTTTTTGTCTGCCGTATGTATATGGCAGTGTTTTGGCTCACCGCTATAGGCCACCACCCACTATTTAGCCTTGATAAATTTAAGATAAATTTAATGCTACTAACTAAATTTAACTAATTTCCTTCACCCTATTGAATTAGTTAATTGGGTCTTATAAAACTGGAGGGAGTATCTCTTCTAAGTTTCTTTATTGGTTTCCCATGTTTCTTTATGGACTTTCATGCTAATCTTGATTAATTTATGTTGTACTCATTCATGTCTTGACAAATTTAACTCTTTTTTTGCATTACTACCATAACTACTTAAAATTATGTTTACTTCTTAGCTTTTAGGCTTGTTTCCTTTTTTTTTTTCTTATCACAGTTACCTTGTTGCTTAGATGTTTTCCATGAGGGTTGATTCTAACTGTCTCTAATCTCTTTATTTTTGTCATTTTTGGTTTTCCGTGCTAGGCTGTTGAAAGGTGGCTTGTGGACAGAGCAGTTTTGCCTATTGAGAATTCTTTAGGAGGGAGCATCCACAGAAATTATGACCTTTTACTCCGGCACAGTTTACATATAGTAGGAGAAGTAAATTTTGCAGTTCGACACTGTTTGATGGCCAACCATGGTGTTAAACGTGAGGATTTAAAACGGGTTCTAAGTCATCCACAGGTGTGATTCTAACATTTTAAGCCTTACCTTCTCCCAATCACAAACATATCCCTGACTAACACTTTTTCAGGCTCTTGCTCAATGTGAGAACACACTGACAAAATTTGGATTGGTGCGAGAAGCAGTTGATGATACGGCTGGTGCTGCTAAGGTAAGTGTAGAATATAGAAAGCTATTTAGGTGGTATTAGGTGTTTCTGTTGATTAATGGTCATGCTTAAATTTTTGTGATACAATATTTACTTTTGGTCATGATCATTGGAACCATACCCACTTTTTTGGGGTTGTTTCTTCCCTTTACATTTCAGATTTTATATATTTAGTTTATGTAAGTAGGTCATCCTTGGTCAGATTCTGATTTGCTTGGTAAATTAGCATATTCTTATCATCTTCTGAAAGACATGATTAAATATTGCTCCTCGGGGTATAGGGTTGAAATTCAATTTTTACTGCTACTGTTGACTTGTTTATCAGTATCACTCATCCTCGCATAGTTACAAATTATAGCATGTTGCCTACCACAAACTACAAGATGCAGGAGCAGTTGCTAGTTCTGCTGCCGCAAAGATCTATGGCTTGAATATACTTGATCAAGACATTCAGGTCTGGGTCCATGGTGTCAGTGTATGGTTGACAGTTCTGGTTCATGGTAGATTTGATCACTAATGAATTTACATTTGCAGGATGATAGTGATAATGTCACCCGATTTTTAATGTTAGCACGAGAACCTATGATTCCTGGCACTGATAGGCGATTTAAGGTACTCGGCTAATATAGAATAATTAGCTGGAATTATTGGATAGAACACATCACATGTCTCCCGACTCCCCTATTGATTGGATTTATGCTTATCAATATTAATATTGCCATTGATTGTGGTGTTGATTTCTCAGACTAGCATAGTATTTTCTTTAGAAGAGGGTCCTGGGATACTTTTCAAAGCCCTTGCTGTTTTTGCTTTGCGTCAGATTAACCTTACAAAGGTTTGTTGTCTTTCTTGGCATCACCTGTTGTATCTTTTGAGGAAGTTACTTTGCAAGCATGCTTTTTAGGCATTCCTGGTTTTACATAATTTATTTGTTTCTCCAACAGATTGAAAGTCGTCCTTTGCGCAACCAACCTCTACGAGCAGATGATAGCAACAATTCCAAGTATAATTACTGAAAGTCATAGCTACTGATCTTTTTCTGAACTCTGACACAGTCATCATTGTTGATCATTTATTTAGCAGTTAAAACTTAAAATCATTATTAGTATTGTGTCTACAAAAAGGTTATATTGTTAATGATTATGGTGCTGATCTGATCATGGGTCTTATCTTATACAGGTACTTTGATTATCTTTTCTATGTTGATTTTGAAGCATCAATGGCTGAGCAGAGTGCACAAAATGCCCTGAGGCATCTAAAGGTGTGCTTTAATTTAATCCTTCAAAGCATATTGAGAGTATTACTTGTGAGTAGGCATTCTTAAAACCAATACACTTTACAGGAGTTTGCTACATTCTTGCGAGTGCTAGGGAGCTATCCTGTGGACACTAGCTTGACGTAAATAATCTTCAAAAGTGGTTAGTGTCATTTATCTGAATAATTTCCTTGGAGATTTAGCTTTAGCAAGTTTACTGAATGTAAATGACCTCCAGTTTTGAATGCAAACTGTTTGGAGCTTTATCCACCATTGCTCTTATGAATACGAGATAGCCTAGTCTTTTCTTGATGCCATGTCAAATCATCTGAATTTGGTGAGAAGTAGGAACAGCTAATTTTGCAGTTTGAAGTGTTGTGCATGAACTTCATCAATTCTCTCGTATTGATTTTCTTGTGTACCAGTTTACCAAAATCATACTACTTGTACATGGTGATCGTTTAAAAATGGTTCAGTGTCTGCATTGCTTGTCCCAGGAATCCCCGTTCCTTGTTGCTTTAGCTTGTATGCCTTTAGTCTCTGTTTTCTTGGTTCGGTGACAACCCTGCATCCTCCTCCCCATCCTCCCCCTCATAGAAAATGAAAAGAAAAAAGAGAAGGTATCCAATGCAAATGATAACAACTTTGCTTTCCTGATAGATGTTTGTGTCATTGCTAAAATTGATTAAGTGATGTGATGTTGCTATTGGATTATTGCTTTTGTTGGGAATAAAATTGTATCGTTTATTTTGTAGTCATTTACTTTTTTATTTCGCTTCTTCTGTATGCTTTTTGTTGTTGCAGGACTCCCGAATATAATTACTGTTGTGCGCAGCATAGCCCTTCTGGTTGTCAAATCGTGTTAATGGAAATAGAGTTTACATTGCTTCAATACAAGAAATATACAGAAAATCGTATCAAATGTAAAAGCTTCTTAAAATTTTGATGGGCCTCCCCGGCCCTTAAATTTATGTTCTCTCAAGCAGCATACAATGAATTAGGCTTAAATATGTTTTTCATACTTGAAAAATAAATCGTTTTTAGATTATTACCTGAAAGTCACTTTTGGTTGATTACGTATCCAAAAAAAAATTATATGTTTTAACGTAGTATTTGTCACTAGTCTTATCTTGATAAGAGATAACCTGAAAGATAGAGTGTCATATTGTTAAAGTCTAATTACTAACATATAACTAAATTAAAGTCATATCATTATTTATTATTTATTTATTTTTAAATCAAATTATTATATTTCATTAACTAATAATTCTTTTTTGAAAAAAAACCTTCCTCTTCTCTTTCTCCCTCACCTTTTTCTCCCTCTTCTCACCCTCCAAGTCTACCAAGTTTGTGGTCGAGGGTCTGTCGGTGTCACGGACCACAATTCCTCCACGCCCCCCTCCCCTAACGCACAAGCACCTAGCCACTCTCCTCTTCTAAATTAATGGAGTGTTGTTGAATGTGGTGGTGTGCAACGGCATAGAGAGGCTATGAGGGCGGGAAAAGAAGTGCATGACAGTGATGAGGAGCTTTGAGGGGTTGCCTATGAAGATGGGGCCAAAACTGTCGTGGTCGAGGCTTGTGGGGAAGAAATTGGTGGTGTGGTGGAGGACGGAGAAGGAGAGGCAATGCGGCAGGGAGGTGGTGGCCAGAGAAGGGGGGTAGTTTGGGTTTATGGTGAAGGAAAGGGTCTTTGGAAGAGGGTGAGGGAGAAGGAATAGAGGGAGTGATTAGGCATTGATGACATGAGAAATTTGGATACATATCATTGATTAGGCTTAATGATGTGGTAAATGAAACTAATGACAAGTGCTACATTTAAAACAATTTTTTTTAGGTGCGTAGTTGATAAAAAGTGAATTTGAGGTAGTAATATAAAAATGAATTATTTTTCAAGTATAATCCTTATTATTATTATTATTATTTGCATGTTAGTTCAAATATTTATTTTCATTGCCCTTGCTACCAATTCTCCCTATGATGTTTTATTGTTTCCACACGTTCAACCTCCATGAGGACACAGTATTCGGATTGTCCTTAAAACAAAACGAAATACAATTTTTATCTAAAAGATCGTGATGGACTATTGTTATTTGGATGTTGTTTCCTGCACCATTTTCGGATTTGTTTTTCTTTCAATTTGATCATTCCTGAAGCCAAAAATGAGATATATTTTGGAATGTAACTTTACATTCCGGAAGCCAAAAAGGAGGTGCAGAACGCAACAGCCATAGCCTTGTTATAGGATGGGATTCAAGTCCAAGCGCAAAATCTTGCATGGTTGTGGCATGCATGATAACCGGATTGAATTTTAGTTAAAAATTATCACTGATGGAAAAATGCTTTCCATTGATTAAAATTAACACAACGAGCAGTTATTTTCGTTTCTTTTTTAAATTAACACAATAGGAACTTGTTTGTTATTTTTTATTTTGAAAAAAATATTAATAGTTTTTTTTCGTTATGTATTTTGAATTTACACTCTACTAACACAACGGATAAGTTTCTATTAAGTTAATTTTTCTAACACAACTAAAACAAGTTAACAATCTGGAAGCTTGACAAGTTTCCGTTGTGATACGAAAAAAATAATAACAACAACTTGTTTTTGCTGTATTTCTATCAGGAATATTTTCGTCAAAAAGAAAAAGCAAAAAGTTGGTAGATTTAAATAGCAATAAGGTGGGCGCCAATAGCAATTCTCTAACCCTAGAGAGACTGAAAATATAAATGATCTTTGGAATGGGTTAATATCAGCATAACATACTTCCAAATTTAAGGTATACATTTTTAATTCAAGTTAATATCAAAATATGGAACTAATCAAAAGAAGAAAAAAAATATCAAACTAGCATAAGAGGCACACTTCAGTTACATTGTAAGTTGTAACTACGTTGTAAGTTGTAACTACGGATGAAAAAAAAGTAGTTGTTCTTCATGTGCAGCAGGGGTCTCACACTTCAGTTACATTGTAAGTTGTAACAAAAAAAAAAAACTGTAACTACGTTGAAGATGTAATGGCAATGAGCCAATAACAATGTAAACAGGGTTCCTTTACTTAGTATTTACTGCCCAACT
Source organism: Glycine soja (assembly GCF_004193775.1). NCBI lineage: Eukaryota > Viridiplantae > Streptophyta > Magnoliopsida > Fabales > Fabaceae > Glycine > Glycine soja. Next base: position 11,480,251 of record NC_041012.1, on the reverse strand, counting down.
AATGCTAAAAGATCAAATTTGCTTGGGCAGTTACTGGGTAATCAAAGGCTCAATATTAGCAGCATCTTGTCAGGCAAATGAAGGGGTTCTATGAAATCACCGAGAGCCTCAGCAACAGAGGGCATTGTATTATCCAAAATGCAATGGATGGTGGAACCAGCAGGATATCCTGAAAGGGATGACATGAAGAAAGATGACTGAAATAAAACTCAATAATCCCATCATTCAAAAAATATGTACCACTAAGGATGTCTAAATCGAATCGCCTAAGCACCACATCGTTGTAGCTGAGAATCTTCTCATCTGCTTTTGATTTCCTCATCCCAGTATATAGGCTAGCCTGATGAAAACAAATTAGGACAAGCTTAGCTAGATCATCATCACCTATGCAACTTTCAAAGGAGAAGAATAAAAGGGCATGCACACACACACAGCCTGTAACTTATGCTATTTAATGCTCTAGTTTAGAAACACAACATACAATACAATGCCTTCTCAAATGTTTATGAGTAAAAGGAATAAACAAACTGCTCAAAAGATCTGTGTGTGTCACTACTTGGGATTTACCCTACTATGCATAAAATGAATATATTATCCAGCATAAAACCCTAGTTGTCAAATTTTCAGTTCAAAGTTGATAAATGCTCTCTCAAGCTAGAGATCAAAATTTCTGATGGTATAACCAATTTACCTTGAATCTGCAACCGCAGCAAAAGAGAAAATAAAATAAATCCAAGAACAAATTTCGTGAGATCAAGTGCTTCATAAGAAGGAATTCACATCAGGTATTGTAAAGCAACTGGAAGCGTTTAATCAAGTAGAACAGGATTAGTGAGGAATGGTCCTAATAGTTTTTACCATTAAAATTTGATTGATTGAGTCCAAACGATGAGTAATCTCGTTCACTACTTATTAAAACTTGTCTTAATTTTGCAGAGATGTTGGGATTTAAGCTTGAATGCATTGGAATAAATATGAAATGAATAAAAAGAGAAAGAAAACGAATGAATCAACCATGGTCCATGGTTATAGGAGAGAATGAATGAGTGAAGTCGAACAAGCGCTACGGATTCAGAGAAAGCGAAAAGTATAATTTATATAGCGAAGCCGAACTGCGAAACAAAAAGCTTGAGGGTTCGTTTGGTGGTTAACAGAATATACAGAGCATGGTAATTTTAATTTTATCCAATATTTAATCATAACGAATTCATATAATATTATAAAAATTAAAGGTTAAAATATGATTTTCATGGTCATAAGAAAATGTTTGAAGTATTTTTTTGTTTTCATAAAATTAAAATGTGTCATTTTTATCACAAACATATATTGTGATGATTTTTTCATCAATTATGTATATAATTAATGTAAATAAAATATTTTTTATATCAATTATGCAGACAAGCGACGTAAAAAAATAATACCTAAAAATGACATACCTTAATTTTACGAGAACTAAGAGAGTATTATAGAGATAAATTCTGAACATTTTATATTTATGAGAACAAAATATATATTTTAGTAAAAAAATTGATTTATTTTTATAAATTATAAGAAAATATAAATTTTAACTAAATTATATAAAAAGTACTTTTCTTAATATATAAAAAAATATAAAAGTTTCTAAAATTATAATTATTATTCAAATCCTTATCTTTAAAAAATATTTGAATAATAAATATTTAATATTTAATTAATAATATAATTTAAATTTATGTGTCAAAATTATTCTCAATATATACATAACTATGCTGATTTAAAAATTTATAATATATAACAATTGATAAAATATATACTCATGTTGGTACATCACTTTTTTATCTCTTTTTTTTACAAGAGTATTATGCCCTTAATAAATAAAAAATAACTATACAAATCTAAAAATTTCTACTATTTTTTGGGAAATCTTTTCCCTTTCACTGACAAAATTACAAAGGTAATAATTAATTCTCTTTTTTTTTTTTCTAAGTCCTTCGGCCTGCCCACGAAAGCAATTGTCCACAATTCTGATTTGGTAATCTCCTCTCCTGTGACCTATCTGTTTTATTAACCACACAAATGAATCTCTCATCACCAATTTTTTATTACTGTTTCTTTCTCTCTCAATTATCTCTCAGTGCACAGTGCACATTTCATCTCTATATTGTTATATATCTTTCTCAATCTACAACACCTTTAAGCAGAATTTAACTCATTGAAGGAAAGCATTTTCAAATTGGTGAAAGACACATGCGCTTTTAACAATTATATGTGATTCCATATTATTGCACGTATCATTTTAATAATGTTTAGTGAATTTTTTTTATATTTTTTCTTACATTTTGAGTTTCAGAGTCATTGGTTAATGGTTACATAGCAAGTTGAAGGGTGGCTACTTGCTATTTCCTATCCTCTGGACCATCAAGTTAGTTTTTCTTATTTTAACCTCTTTCTCCTAAATTTTCTAAATTATTTTTTGTAATAATTTCTTAATATTTTATTAATTTTGGGGTGTTAAATTTGTAGAAGGTTTTGAAACTAACATGAAAGAGCAAGAGTGAGGTTGAAGTTGCCACAGTGACAGAAAAAACAATGATGATAATCAGGTGATAACTTTTTTTTTTATTGTTCCATTTTTATAAAACTTTTTTTCTTGAGAACTATGAATTATTATCAGCAATTTACTTTGTAAAATAAGTTAGTAAATGTTGACAGATTCCAAAAAAAAAAAGTATTTTATGCATAAACATAGTGTCTCATATCAATTTACCAGATTACAAATATTATTGCATCAGACAAGAGTGATAATATGATATAGAATAAAGAGAGGAAGAAGGACAAACGGAAGAAGAATTGGAAGTGCAATTCATCCGGAAAGAGGCAGACTCAATTATTTAAGCATTTTTATGTGTTTATATTTTTTTAGCAATTTATTTTGTTAATGATAGCATAATCCGGAGAGAAACAAATAAAAATTTTAAAAAAAGTTTTATACATAGAGATGAAGGGAGTATAAACATACACTTACTGCGTAAAGCACATTATTATGTAGAATTACATATAATTTGATAGTATTATGGCAGATAAAACATTTTCTTAAAATATATTATTAATATATAAAATCTTAAATATTATTTTAAACAAATTTAAATATACTAAATTTTAATATGTTCAATGTTTTTTTTTCAAAATTTATTTAATTTACAAGAAAGTTCAATAATAAAATAAAAAATATGATAAAAATAAATATGAATAAAATATACTGGTTAAATTGCGAAATGATTTATATTTTATAATAACTTCACGAGAAAGTAACTTATTTACCACTCAACAAGAGAATAACAGAGTATCAATCAACAAATTATTATTCTCTTTTTATATCGTAAAAAGTGGATTTTATAATATGATATTGTGTAACGTAACTTGAAAACTAAGAGTAATAATTAATTAAAAAGAAAATAAATGAAAAGGAAAAACCTACCTGGGTAAGCATTTTCTGTGGCAAGCTTTAGGGCAGCGTCTACATATTGCGAATTGCAAATCATGAAAATTTTTATTTTCACCTTTTTTACATAGTCTGACATCTTTACAAAAAAAATTAATATTTACCATGATAAATTATTTATTACTCCATGTAAATAAATTATTATGTTTTTTTATCACACTAATATTAGTTATTTGCATTGTATTTAATATGGAAAAAATAAATTTTGAATTAAAGTCAAACTCAAAGTAGTATGTTATTTGTAATTGATGTTGACAAACATAATTCATAAGCATATTTATTGATTTTGACCAACATAAAGCTCTTCAATTTTCCATTTCCATAAACACGTACATTAGTAATTACTAGTAATCAGTACTCCAAAAAATGGAGCATATGTAATGCAAGCGACACACAAAAAAAATATTTATAGCATTTCAAAATTTTGCGAGTAAAAAAAAAAAACAAGAGTTATTTTTTCGTGGTAAGAACGCAGTTAATTTTTATCTTTACTTAATTTTCTCCATTAAAAGATATTGTTTTTTTTTTGCATAAACACATAAAATAATGTTATGCATCTAACAATAATTTTTACTTTTCATTTTTTAAGTTTAATTTTTATATATTGTTAGCGTAAATATTTTTTCTCAGTTAACCAATTAGAAATCAACTTAAATATGACTTTTAAAATTATTATTACAAAAATAAACTATATATACAAATTATTATTAAATGCTAGTTAAAAAAATTACAATATTAATACATTTTAATCAAATTATCATTTTTATTATTATATTACACATCTTATTAGTATATGTTTTTGTTGGCATCTTTTGTGTAGTTGTGTTTATTATTTTATAAATATAAGATTAAACTTCTTTATAGTTTTACAATTTATACATTTTAGTACCTACAGTTTGAGTTTGAATGTGATTTTCTTAATCTTTATAATTTATATTTTAATTCTTTTTTAGTTCCTATAATTTAAAAGTGATATTTTTAATTTTTATAATTTATATTTTAATTACCTTTTAGTCTTTATTAAAAAAAACATATAAAAATAATTACTTATAAATTAGTTATAAATTATCAATTATTTTTTATTATAAATTATCTTGCGATAAATTAGTTACAAATTACTTGTTAATATTTTTGTAGTTAATTATAATTAATAATATTACTTATATTTTGATTATATGGACTAAAAGAAAATTAAAATATAAAACATATGAACCAAAAAGATCACTTTCACTCCTTAAATTATAAGAACTAGAAAAATTACTCCAAACTATAAAACTGAAAAAAAGACTTAAAAGATAAATTATAAAAATTATAAAAATTACCTTAAAATTATAAGGACTAAAAGATATAAGATGAAGTGATGAAAGTAAGTAATTAAACCTAAATATAATTTATCTTAAAATTTTAATTTATCCCACACATACTAAAACACATGTGATGAGGATAGAAAGATATTCAAGTATAGAAAGCACTTGCACTAGCAATGGGTCAATAACAGCGATGTGTTTTATTTCAGGAAATGAGATTCCGAGGGAATAATAATGGGAATTTTCCAATTTCTAATGCAATGGCAGTTGCGAAAGGGAAACTGAAGCAGAGTGATCTAGTTTAACAACCCCAAACACACCCTTCAAATTCAAACAAACAAACAAAGCCCCACACGCGCAGAGGAAAACAAAACAAAACGGTTTTTCTGAGATCTGGAGCCGAAGATCCGTTCCCAGGAAAATGGTTCGGTTCATAGAAAACTTGCCGCCAATGGATCTGATGCGCTCCGAGGCGATGACCTTCGTCCAGCTCATCATCCCCGCCGAGTCTGCGCACCGCGCCATCACCTATTTAGGCGAACTCGGCCTCCTTCAATTCCGCGACGTAACTTCTCTCTCTCTCTCAGATCCCAACCTTCGTTCCTTTCTTCGAATTGCGTTTTGTTTGCGGAAATGTGTTTGTCGACGTTAGTTTTGGTGTTTGTGGCGTTTGTTCGAATCGAGTGCGTGAAGGTTTTGCGTTTGCGGCATTGTTTGAACTCTCGTGTCGTCGAGTTTAGGATTTGTTCGAAGTTCGAACTCATATTTCTATTGTTGTTTGATGCGTCGTTGATTTGGATTTGGATGCTGGATACTTCACGTGAAGAGTTAATACAAAATATGATCCAACATTGAAGCGTAAATTTTGTAATATACTTGTGTTTAAATGTAGACAATTTGGAGTTGAGGGTAAACTGACTGATCTCAGTTATTAATGTTCAACTGTCAATATTACGTCCTCATGCATAATAAGTCATGGATGCGTTAGAATATCAATAATTAATTTTCTCAACAAAAATTATGACTACTCATTTTATCCTTACTCAGTAGTCAAATCTACACAACTAGACTAATATACTTTGTTGTTAAAATTAAGAATCGTCCTGTTTACCTTTTTCATTTTCAATCGGCTTGGGACTTAAATTTTTTCCAACACTTCATGCATTTGTGTGGAGATGATGGCTTCAGTTCCAGTTTCTACTTCCAAATAAGATTGCCGCTCTCTATTCACTTGTCTTGCATTAAATTTAGGTTCAGAAGGCTAATTTTAGAAACCTGATCATGTGGTTTCCTTTTTACTTTTTATATTGTGGGACTATGTGTATGCCCCGCTACTATTGATAATGGTGAATTTTACTGGCAATCAAGGACAAAATGATGTCACTAATGAATGGTTCACCATGCACATAGTTGTGTTTGAGAACTATAAAAGGGTGATCTAGCGCAGGAGGCTCTCACTTAATAGGGTTTGGAGAGGGTAGTTGTATGCAGTACTAACCACACTAGCTGAGAGGAATCTGACCCTGTGACCTTCAAGTCACAAGGCAACAACCTTACCATTGCACCAAGGCTTGCCCTTATGTTAGAGAACCATATTGTTTTAAAATTATTATTCATTATTCCTATAGTTTTTTCCCCTTTCATTAGCATCTTTTTCATATAAGATGACTCTCTTTAGAAGTTATTTCTTTATGTGTGATCATATAGTAAAAATTGATTCTCTAAAATTTGGTGGAGAACCATACACATAACATGGGACAATTTCTGTACATCTAGAGAATTGTAGCGCTTTTTGGTTCTAGAGTCCTGGTGGGTCTGAATATCCCCGGATATGCGAAAACTTTAATGTTAATGTTCAATTCTGGTCTATTTTCTCATACATTTTGCAAGGACAGACTGAAAGTGGTGGTGTTATTTAAATTTTGAAAAATATATCTTCTTTGCAATATCATATATAATGCTGTATCCTGTTATAAATGATATTTTTAGTGTCAACTTGCAGGTGTGTGTGTGTGTGTATGGATCTATTTAAAGTTTGTTTGAACCTTTTTCTATGCTGTCATATCCTTCGGAAATTTTTTGTTTAGATGTTGATGTTGTAAAATTCTTCTGTGATATTAATCACTGCATTTCTTATGAACTCTATTTTCTCATCTGTAGTTAAATGCTGAAAAAAGCCCCTTCCAGAGAACATTTGTTAACCAGGTAATCTACACTGTGCTAATTATTAGAAATCCTGTTGCATCTTGAATATCCTTAATTTGGTCACCTTTTGGAATGGTAACTCATTAGTAAAAATTTTTGATGTCAGGACTTAGTTTGCAGTTTGGATTTGAGGTTTTTCTATGGGGCCAGATGTTATGACACTGTTCTCAATTTACTAGTTAGAAAAGAAAAATGAAAAAGTCTTCTGTTAATTATATAGTTTATTTCATGTGAATCAGATTATTGTTTTCCAAATTCTCCGTATTTGATATTTAAATAAGGAAGAAATTGGTTCAGACTTCAGGGAAGAGTTATTTTTTCCTCTCTTTTTCTAGAACTAAACTGAATTTGGTTTATAAAATACTATCGTTGTTGAAATTATTGGAATTAAGGTAGAAGAAATGGAAAAGAGAGATAAAAGAGACTACGCAATATGTTCTCTAATGTATATTGAGATGATATGATATGTGACTCGAAAGACGAGGCATTAACCTTTGTTTATATATTTGATTCATAATCCTTATTAAGTAAGGAAACAAATCATGAAAATGGGAACACTCCTAAGAGATCATCAAAGATATTTTAAAATATTCGAAGATATTTAAAGTGATGCTACCTCTGTTCCTATTTATAAGAAACAAAAAACTAATTTGTCAAGACCAATAAAAATGGTTAAGTTAGTTATTTTTAATTAATGATATCATAACTTTAAATTTTATTTCAAAAATACGCATGGAATTAATTGGTTTAAGTGATAGTTGTATTTAATGACACTACTCATTTTTCATGGGGTAGCTTTTTCCACCAATGAGTATGACTTATCTCATTAATAGTCTTTATAATAAATAAGGTATAGAAGGAAATTAACAATTAATGCACTTAAAAGTGATCATATGTTTCTTACATTTAGGAACAAAAAAATATTCTCATTTGTTTCTCATATATAAGAACGGAGGTAGTATTATGAGATGTTTTGATATTCTAATAGACAGATTAGCTTTTCATAGTTTGCTTGCACTGGATATATTGTTATCTATCTTCAGAAGTCCTAATTGTGATAATATCCTCTCTCTATATTTTCAATTTACCAACATGAACTGCATTTTGCTTGACAGGTAAAACGATGTGCAGAAATGTCAAGAAAGCTACGATTCTTCAAGGATCAAATCAATAAAGCTGGTCTAATGTCTTCTCCTTCGGTCTTGCAATCAGATATTTATCTGGAGGATTTAGAGGTCCTTCTCTATTTCACTGTTTTTTCCCCATTAGATGTGATCATTGTCCTAGGTTGTTTTCAATATATATATGTTGCCTGGCTCCCAGCATTAACATGATGATGGAACTTAAGTTGGTTGTCTGCACTTCTGCTGTTTTACCAATTTATGTGGGTGGTTATCACTATTGAATCTGACATTGTAAGTTCTGTTGCTTTCTCTTAAAATAGATACAACTTGCTGAGCATGAACATGAGCTAATTGAAATGAACTCTAACAGTGAGAAACTTCAGCAATCATATAATGAACTCCTGGAGTTCAAGATTGTATTACAAAAGGTATTTTCCTTAGATATTTGTGGTGAGCATATTCTCTTTTAAAGTACTGGAAGTTTTGATATGCTCCTTGTTATTTTTGTTTATGCTAGTTTTTCCTGTTTGAATTCAATTAGCCAATATGGGTGTTTCTGATTGTAACTCAGCATTAGTTGTTGGAGATTTTTTTTTGTTGATTCGCTTTTCTACTATACTTCTGGTTTTAATGCATTCTGTCAAATATCAATGACATTTTATTTTTAGTTATAAATGTATTTCTGTTCTTTTTGATAAAAAATACTACCTACATACTTTCTCTCATGTACGTATGAGATATAATATTGAGGGCATGTTTCAGGCATGTCGTTTTCTTGTTTCAAGTCGTGGCAATGCTTGTTCAGAAGAGACAGAACTGGAGGAGAATGTTTTCTCAAATGGAGATTATATTGAGACACCATTTTTGTTTGAACAGGTTCCTTGTAACATCTCTTATTACTTTGATATTTTTCTACTATAAAAACTGTAAATTCTGATACTAGTTTTTTTTTTTTCAATTTTATCTTGTCATGTAAGTTAACTGTTATAAATGGTTTGTTTTACAGGAAATGAGGCCTGCACCATCAAATCAATCTGGTTTAAGATTTATCAGTGGGATGATTTGTAAATCCAAAGTTCTTAGGTTTGAAAGGATGTTGTTTCGTGCTACAAGAGGCAACATGCTTTTCAATCATGCACCTGCTGATGAACAAATCATGGATCCTATTTCAACTGAGATGGTTTTCTTCCTTCTTATCAATTTAAAGAATGCTGATAATTTGGCTGTAGCGTTGTTAATCTGTATTTAATTTGTTATTACTTTAACCAATCCCATGCCCAATTTGTATATTTTCCTAATAATTTATTCTCTGGTCTCCTGATGACAGATTCCTGATCTTTTCAGGTTGAGAAAATTGTGTTTGTTGTGTTTTTCTCTGGGGAGCAAGCAAGAACAAAGATCCTGAAAATTTGTGATGCATTTGGTGCAAATTGTTACCCTGTTCCTGAAGATACAAATAAACAGAGGCAAATAACTTCAGAGGTATGCATGCTCTGATTTAGAAGATATTTTTTCCTCCTCTATTATGCATTCTCTTCTACCATGACATAGGGGTCACAAGTACTCTAGTTTCTCTGGGTTTTTTTGCTGCTACAATTTCTGTGGGGGGGGGAATTGTCTGAACTTCAATATATTTGTATTGTTGAGATCTCACATCAACTAGAGATATATGACTAATGTGGTCCTTATAAGGTTTGGACATTCCTCACCTAATAAGCTGGTCTTGTGGGGTTAAGTCCTAATTCCAAAGTCTAAGATTGTATCAAAGCCTATCCAAGAACTATTTTTGGGTCACCCTTATTTGTCTATGCTATAGATGTTTATTCCTAGGCCTGGGGAAGTGTTGTTATTGGTCTACAAATAGTCAAGTACGCAAAGAGATAGAGAGAGGGTGCCAGAAGTAGAACATGGCAAGAGAGATGACTAATTGGAAAAAGAAAATAATCCTGAAAATAAAGTGGAGCTCCATATTTAAGAAAATACAGCAGCTGAATAATGGCAGGCCACTGAAACTGCTCCAGTATCATGTTCAGATTATAAGGTTTAGGTAGGGGGAAAAGTAAAAGAGAAAATGGAGATTGAATAATCTGAATTTGATTTGATGCGATACAAAAATACAAAGCAGTAGCCCCTATTGATAATTTAATATGAATGCTGGACTCCTAAACTTAATCGATTAAGGAAACAAATCATGACATATAATGAAATATGAAAACCATTTCTAGAGATATTCTAAACAATTCTAAGATACAATAGTGATATCATAGATTATTTTTCTAGATATTCTAATAGAGATTGTATGATTTCTAATAGAGAATATAGTTTATGATTACAGGTTTCATCCCGTCTTGCTGACTTAGAGGCAACTTTGGATGCTGGGATTAGGCTTCGGAATAAGGCTCTAGCTTCTGTAGGAGGCCATTTAACAAAATGGATGGACATGGTAAGAATTAGCTTCTGAATATATTCTTGTTCCTTGTGATGTAACTGCAAGGCATTCCTAATACTTGATCAGTGTTTGCAAGTGATGAATATTTTATTATGAACCAATAGCTCTCGTTCTTATCATCTTGTCCTAGGTAAGAAGAGAGAAGGCTGTGTACGATACACTGAACATGTTAAATTTTGATGTCACCAAAAAATGCCTTGTTGGAGAGGGCTGGTGCCCTATATTTGCAAAAACACAGGTATCTTTCCCCCTCACATTTGTTGGATCCTCACTAATTTCCCCCCCTTTTTTTCCCTTTAATTTTTGAGGAGTTCAAAACATCTTTGATGATTTCTATTGTCCATTAAAGAGATTGCATCTTTTGATTTTCCAGATTCAGGAGGCACTGGAACGTGCAACTTTTGACAGCAGTTCTCAAGTTGGCATAATCTTTCATTCAATGGATGCACTGGAATCACCACCTACATATTTTAGGACCAATAGTTTCACAAGTCCATATCAGGAAATTGTTGATGCATATGGGTGAGCCTATATACAATATATTTATTAGCGACAACACGAGTATGTTAATGTATTGAAATAAATTATTTTCTTTGAAGTTAGAAGTGCATGGTGATGTGCTATGTCCATGTCAATAGATCAATAGATGTCTTTTTAATGTACATAGAGTTGAATAATGCCAGTTTAGGATGGAACCATTATTTTGCAATTTTGCTATAAAAACTGAAAAGACTCCTAGTCCTAATGAGCCCTTGTACTTGGCAGTGTTGCAAGATATCAAGAAGCAAATCCTGCAGTTTATACAACTATTATATTCCCATTTCTTTTTGCGGTTATGTTTGGCGACTGGGGTCATGGAATTTGCCTGTTGCTGGGAGCATTGGTTCTTATAGCACGTCAAAGCAAGCTCAGCACTCAGGTAATGCTTTTCTAACTTTGACATAAATAAAGTAGCAATGGGAGTATTATACCAAAATATCATAATGGGTGTCATCATTATGGTTTGTTAATCTTTGCGAAAAAACTTATTTATGATATATCAAATTTGATCAAAATTCTTTTCCATTTGATTGTAGTAGGATCATTGTATTAATGTTCAGAGTTGAGTATCCTGTGTTTTCTATGATTTAGTTGATAAACACCACAATGATTAAGTGACATTTTTTTATAATTATTATGATTTTATGTCCTTAAATATCTTGAAATGTATTATGGTAATAAATCTATTGTACTGCATATAAGTGCAAATGAGTTGCACAGTATCCTTTATTTTTGTTCTGTTCCTGGCATTGGAATTAAGTACCTAACAACTATATTTGATTTCTGTCAGCGACTTGGAAGCTTTATGGAGATGCTCTTTGGTGGGCGTTATGTGCTACTTTTGATGTCACTATTTTCAATTTATTGTGGGTTAATCTACAATGAATTCTTCTCTGTTCCTTATCACATATTCGGTGCATCTGCTTATAAATGCCAAGATAGTTCATGCAGGTGTCTTTTATTTCTCTCTCTCTCTCTTGTGCCAGTTTTATTTCTTTTTTTTTTTTTTTGTACCATTATGTAGATACACAAGGCATTAGTTGTTGGTGTTTTAGGTTGCCCTTTCTATTTTATCTGTTTTTTAATTGAAACATAGGATCAACCATTCAACTCCTGGTAATGACTCCTTGATTACCGAATTCTATTTTTGCTAAAATACAAATGTTGATTCAAATCATTCTGCTATGCAGCAGTCATATCACCAATTCCATCCTCAGAAGAATCTTTTGGTTTGACACCATCAGATGTGTTTGGTCACAGTTCTAAGAGAGTTGCCTTAATGTCTGATTGTCTGTATATTATGACTGTTACCTTGGAAAACTGAAGTTCTTAAATTGATTCACATTTCACTTAAAATATTACCTTCAAATCTACATCATCAGAAATAATTTGATTTGCATCTCTTCCACAGTTTGCACTCTTCAGTTATGCCTTCCGTTTTTGCTCCTTTCCTCCTTCAAAATTGTGCTAATTTTTGGTGTTATATTGTCAGAGCTTGCATAAATTGGAAAGTTGTTTTTTAGCCAGGTTTTAACTTGGTGTGTGATTATTTTATCATTCTCCACCCCAGGGATGCGCATACTATTGGCTTAGTAAAATACAGAGAACCATATCCATTTGGTGTGGATCCCAGTTGGCGGGGAAGTCGTTCAGAGTTGCCTTTTCTAAACTCTCTCAAGATGAAGATGTCCATTCTGCTGGGTGTGGTCCACATGAACTTGGGAATTCTTTTAAGTTATTTCAATGCTCGTTTCTTTGGCAACTCTCTGGATATAAGGTGCTCACTTTTCTTCCAAATTCTCCCAGCAGTTTTTGTTTTGCTTTCCTTTGAGTAGAACGTTATAACTTAATCTTCATAATGCTTTTAGGTACCAGTTTGTGCCACAGATTATTTTCCTTAACTGTCTATTTGGGTATCTTTCCCTTCTCATTGTTGTCAAGTGGTGTACTGGCTCTCAGGCAGACCTTTATCATGTAATGATTTACATGTTTTTAAGCCCTTTTGACAATCTTGGTGAGAATCAATTGTTCTGGGGCCAAAGACCACTTCAAGTATGATTCACTTCTTTGCTTCTTTATTGCTTAATAATTCTTGTTCCATTTCATATTTTACATTATTCTGAATTACTGTTCATGATATGCAGGTTGTGTTATTGCTTTTGGCTGTAATTGCAGTTCCATGGATGCTCTTTCCAAAACCATTTATACTAAAGAAACTTTATAATGAGGTGCCACTTTTGCCTCCCATGTGTGATTTTATTGCTTGAAAATTGAGAACTTTGTTCACTAAAATTCTTGTTTACACGTTAATATGCCTACATTACATATATATCCTTGTTGGTTCAATTTTCCCCTTTCGGCAGGATTTTGCTTAAGATTGTCAAATTTAAATTCTCTTTTGAGGTCCATTATAAGATCATTTTTCTTTAGACTAAAATATGCTAGTTTCAAATCACTTACAACTTCTATTGGCTATACAGACATTGTTTTAGCTATATAGTTGCCCTTGTCCTATACTTTTGATGGCAGCTAGTTATTAAAGAAGCAATGCTGGGAGTTTGTGAAGATTATTAATCTTATATCTTTGATGATAATATAGAGATTTCAAGGACGCACTTATGGTGTGCTTAATACCTCTGAGGTTGATCTTGAGTTGGAACCAGATTCTGCTAGGCAATATCACGAGGAATTCAATTTCAGTGAGGTCTTTGTTCACCAAATGATTCACTCCATTGAGTTTGTTCTAGGTTCAGTTTCAAATACAGCCTCATATCTACGACTTTGGGCATTAAGGTTTGGTCAGCTATGATTGTCTCATTAATTACATTGGGTCCTTATTTTATCAATTTTTTTTATCCTTGGTTGATATTTTTTTACCACTATGCAGCTTAGCTCACTCAGAACTTTCTACCGTTTTTTATGAGAAAGTCCTGCTACTTGCTTGGGGGTGAGTTTGATTCATAAACTTTCATTAATACAATGTACTATTTTTTGAGCTCTTTATTGAGATTTTCTATTTCCTTTATTTTTTTTGGATCCCCCTCCCCATCCAATGTGCATTCTGTCATAGACAACAAAACTATAATTTATAATTAAACTTGTCTGAATGGTTATCATGAAATGCCAAATAAAGGAAGGTTTTAATAGCCAACAAAACTTCACCTGATCTTTGGGCAGAGAGGAATCTAAGTACAGCATCGGGAAAATGTTGTTATATTTTTATTGTGTGAAGTGCGAACATGAAGAGGAAGGGTGCTGACAATAAATGCCACCTTTTATATTTATCAAATTGCTTAACATTGTTATTTCAAAGTACCGTTTTATGTTTGGTCTTGGGTGGCAATAGCATACCTTAATTTTGAAATATTTTCTTGTTACCCTGAAAGTAACCTTTATAGATATTACTATTCCTAGTTTGAGATCTTTGTATGGAATGTGTATCATTGTTGCTGACAGTTAGAAACTTTTTAATAGGAGTAAGTCAGTAAGATATTTTTACGGTGCAGAGTAGTTTTTGAACAGATAAATGTATTTATGGCTTATTCTATAGGTGCTATTTTCATTAAAATTTATAGCGGACAAAAGTATCTTAATCAATATACTACTAGTGTAGCCATTAATGTATTTTGCACCAGCCACTTGCTAGTTTAGATTAGTGTGACTTCTGACGAGCCCCTGATTAGGAGTTGTGAAGATAAAACTATGCAACTAGTCTTCTCATATTGTAAATATAAATATTTTGTGTTTTTTGAGTTAAATTGAAGAAATTATAGTGAAACTTAACTCATCTGTTTGAAAAAACGCTGTCATGTCTGCATTCTTTTATTGGATATTATTAGGCTTTAGAATTATCCATGTATTATATTTGCATTCCATTTTAGCATTTATCTTTTTTAGTATCATTTTTCTATATTTAATTGTTAATGTCATTGCTGATTACAATGACAACAGGTATGACAATCTTGTCATTCGGTTAGTGGGGCTTGCTGTTTTTGCCTTTGCAACTGCCTTCATACTATTAATGATGGAGACTCTCAGTGCTTTTCTTCACGCCTTGCGTCTTCACTGGGTAGAATTTCAGAATAAATTCTACAGCGGTGATGGCTACAAGTTCAAACCTTTTTCCTTTGTCTCCTTAACAGAGGAAGAAAATTGATATCAATTTTTGTCTGTCTTGGTCTATTGGCAAATACGTGCAAAGAGTATATACGCAAGTAGAAGGAACACGGCAAGAATTTGTGGGATTCAATTTAGTGGCTATGGGTCAACAATATTCAAGCTCGTTTTCCCGTGGCTATGCTGGTGTGACATTTTTCGACCAACAATATTGGACTGCATCTGTAACAGGATATTTACTTTCCAATTTTTCTTTAGGTCTTGCTAATCAATGTTGTTAGAGTAATGATTAAGGAACTAAAAGGAGAAAGTATTTAATGTGAAAAACATATAAGAGCATAAAAAAAAAGTTATGGACAACATAATTTTATGCATTTCAATAAAATTTCTCCTTTTAGTTTTTTAACCAATGTCTTAAAGACAGTGATTACCATTTGCCTTTTTCTTTTCCTTTCTTAGAGTAGGAAAACGGGTAGAGATTAGGGAAGTAAAATTTAGACTAATTTTGTAAAAAAAGAAGTTGATCTTAGTTTAGCTATTGGTTATTTGGGGTTACAAATATACACATAATGTAACGCGGGCTTTCCTAGGATGTAGTCATGTAGGTGTTGACTCTGATTTTGTTTTTTTTTTGTAATGATTAATCACAAGTTATAATCCCATCTCTTTTGCAAGGTTTAATCAGAAAACAGGATGCCATCTTTATGAATTTGTGTCATGATAAGCCGGCCGGACCCTAGGAAAAAAGTTTGAATTAGTTTGCGAGCCTCTTCGGTAATGAATACACATGTCTTTTTTTATTACTTTTATTTCCAGTTCTGTCTGGTTTTGTTCTTTTTTTTGCTGCATACTGTCTGGTTTTGTATTATGAGTAATTCATTCATTCAATATTACATGCAATTACATTATATGTATAAAAAATCGTATTACTATGTCCCTCAATAACATAAAAGATTTCATGTAAACAGCATTTTAAATACTCATTTTATAAAGAAATAAAAATAATGATAATAGTAAATAGAATCTAATGTAGGATGAAATGGAGTTAGAATTCCAAACGAAAATAAAATGCATATGAATTGTGTATTATTTCTAATTATCTCTAGCAATTCCTAATATGAATGTTCTGAAATTATAATTAGAGTTAATTACATTAATCCTCTTGAGATTTGCATTAGTTGTACTTCTCTTTTTTTCTAACCTACATAAAACTCCCTAATTTTTTGGGTCTCGTAACGGTAACACCCCCTGTCCCCTTAACATCATTAAATTGTTAACGGACTTGTGCATATGAGTGGCACATAATTTTTTAATAATGTTTTCTTCCAAAAACACCCTCATCCCCTTCCTTGAGCACTTCCAATTTTTGTTACGAAATTTCAGCAACTATCTCTCTTCAATGAATTATATTTTCATTACGCAATGCACACTACACTCTTCAATAAAACACAACATCATAAAACACAAAATTGAACCTTTATTCTAAAATTCCAGCAACGTGAGATGAACTAAACGACACTAGCAAGACAAAAACTTAAACAGATGGAACCTTATTCAAAAAACCCAAAACTGAGATGAATAATATCACACCAGCAACTTCCAAAACCAACATTTATATTCATGAAATTGTATACTTAACCTACTTCACCAAACATAAAAGCAAGATTAAAAAATTCACTAATCATTCCACAAAATTATCCACCGAGGAAATTTTCTAAAATGGGTAATTAGTCGAATAAATGGAAACGTTGCATTCTTCGCCAACGACTTTGCCGTCTTCGTCCACCACTTCTTCGACGCGCTCGGCCTCTCCCCCTCAAGAACTATGCCGACACCAAAAAAACACAACCCGGAGCTCAAACCCCGATTCCCTCACGCAAGAAAAAGTCGTCGATCAGATCTCTGTTGTCCTCGAGCTCCTTTGCCTCCACCACCGCAACGTCTGGTTCAAGTGGCAGCAGCGCCTCCCATGCGTCATCACCAAACTGTGCGTCCTCTGTTAGAAAAATAAAATAAAATAAAAGGAATAAGTAAGAATAACATCAAAAGCCTTAAACTAAATAACAAACCAATAATAACAAAGGAAGAACTTCAGAACATGGATTGATGATACAACTAGGAAAATTTGATTTTACACCTCTCTCAATATAAAACAATCCGTTGAATTGATTCCCATCATCTACAAGATCCCGAAAGTTCTTGCTCTTAATAACTTTTTATAAAAAATAAGAGAAGAAATTTAGAAAAAAATAAGTTTTTTCTATTTGTGTCACTTGGATAGAGAGAGTGAAGTGATATATATATAGAGAGAAAGATAGATAGATAGAGCCCAAGTGTGATATCTTACAAAAAAAATGCAACATCTTTTGAATGTTAACAAACCAACTATAAAGCAAACAAAGATACTTCAACAAGTGCAACCTAAAGGATAAAAAAGAAACTTAAAAAAGCAAATATTTACTAACATTCTCCTATATAATTTAAAATTTTAAAATATTTTAAAAAACACAATTTGTGTAGAAACATAAAAGAAAAAAATGTAATATTGTATTTCAGTATAAGAAACCTTCCGGATTTGAGTCTTATACCTAGTGTTTATGAACTTTCACCCGAGAAAGATGTAGAGACTTACTTGTTTTGAACTACATCTTCTTTAATCAAATTTTAGTACATAACTTTTAAGTTCTAATCAATGGATGTGCGTTACATGACATTCCGCATGTATCTTATTTCGTAAGTGTCACTTAAAAATTAGTTCATATCTCATCGTGGCAGCCTCACCACCTCACTTACTAGATGAATCCTCAAAGAGGGGTTTGTGACTCCCAACCCTACAATAATTATCATCGGATCCATTAAGAAGTATTTTTTTTAGACAAAAAAAATAACATTTGTAAATACCTTAACCTTAATATTGTCACAATTTACAATACACCTCGTCATAGGAATAAGAAACGGAACAACTTCACAAAATTTTATTTTAGTGTACTTTAGTCAACAAACAATTTTGTTATTACCCGTTGAACTCTACTCATGAGATCACCAATCACACAGAGAGAAGTATCCATTGTTGTGACTAAATAATGAACTCTAGTCTCATTCCCTTCGATAACTCAAGTACTTGTTGGCGCATCAACCCTTTTGTACACGGATCTACAATATTATTTTCTGACCTGACAAAGTCAAAAGAAATAACATAATGAGAAATCAAATTTCTGATAGACTTATGTCTCACTCTTGAGTATCTCATTTTTTCATTAAAATTTGTGTTAGTAACTTTAGAATAAGACATTGACAACAAGGAAATTTTTTTAGGGTTAACACAGTTTCAGATAAAAAGAGTAGCAGTGACAATTGACCATAAATTTTACCGCTGTATGTTGAGGCTGCTCTGCATCAGCATGTGCATCTGCAAGTGCTTTGTCCATAGTCGTTGCTGCCACCGGCTGTTGGGGAACATATGCTTCAACAAATGTGTCATCGCGCACCGTAGGTGGATGTCTAGGAAGATCCCCAGTCTATGCGGTAGTCATGAAGGGATGAGATATCATGTAAAACCACTCCATATAGTCTGCAACACATTGTTCAGGCGCAAGACATATCTAACCCACCGGCGCAAGGTATTTAGAAAACTGAATCTATCTATCATCAATCTCTTATGCAGATAGACATAGAGCAGCAGGGTGTGGTGGAATGGTCTACACGTACCCAAACTATTGCACAACCCTCTATAGCCGGTGTATGACAATAGATGGACCCCAATGGATGTGTCCGAAAAATAAAGAGATCGGCTCAAACTCTCTGAATGCGTGGTGGTCACCATAGGAAATCCAACACACAACATTAGATGTCAATCTATCCAGACACTTACGATATGTCGACACTGGTAATGCCTGCCTAGACTTTCAACGACGAGCACGTGGTTTCCTCTCATCATAATCTTCAGCAGCAATAGCAGAAACAACTGAAGGAAAATGCTCGTAGATTCAATCCTACACGTATTTTAAAAACAACAAAACAATCAAAACAAATACTCAATATAAACTAAAGAACTAAAAATAAATTAAAAAAAAATAAAATTACTTGTAAAAATGTGATATATCCTACAAGTTGTCTGGCGTTGCTCTTTGACGCATCATTCAAATTGTGATACATATGGACCAGTGCAACAACTCCCCATGCGTAGCTTTCACTTTGCTTCAGGTCACGAAATGTGTCCACGAATACCACATGCACGTCTGTGACATTCTTGTTAGCAAAGAGTGTGTAACCTAACATATGCAACAAATATGCTCAAGTTGTCACAGTCCACTATGCTGCATCACATTTACTTTGATATATGTCTCGCAGCCAGGATAGACAAACATATGCCTCGTGGTATTGTACCGTCTCAGTTCCTGCCTCTTTAGAACTTACTCAAGCAATTCAACTAAGAGGAAGACGACATCATCCACATGAACATCCTCAAAGCTATGGAAGACGCTTGTATTGGACAGATGTAACAACAATGCCACATCATCCAGGGTGATAGTCACCTCTGCTACCGGTAGATGGAAACTACTAGTTTCCTTATGCCACCTCTCCGCAAAAGAAAGCATAAGTCCCCGATCACCAGTGTCCATCGAACATGCGATCAAATGACTTAATCTTGTGGCAGTCACTAAGCCTTCAATCTTAGGAGCAAGCCTGCCAAATTTCTCTACCTTCTTTCCATAGGAGGGCAACTTCAACTCAGGATGTTCTTGAAAATAAAAATATAAATCATTTGAACAATAATAATAAATACTTATGAAAATATTATTAATTTTGAAATATAACTATCTCTCCATTCCAAATTGTCACAACCACATGATGAACATAGTCCATCAAAACTGATGTGTCATGAGGCCCGCTTGGAAAATCCTTGGCATCACTAACTACATCATTAGTTGGTGCCTCTTAAGGTTGTTCATGACCTCTTTAGAAACATGATCCACATGTTCAACATCCTCAACAACATGTGCAGGAGCGGCTTTTCGTTGCCTATGTGCAGATGTTGTGGGCCTTCGCCGCTTGGGGCCTTCATCGGCATCACGACTTACTTTTCTACATAATGCTCTTCCGATAACTCTACTTAAAGTCCAACCCAAACCTCTGATTCTAACTATAATCTGCACATTAAAATAGCCATAAAAATTAATGTCATTCTTCAAATAATATTTCACTTTCATAAATATATTTTCACCAATTTATTATTTATTTTTGAAAAAACTTTTATATATTCTTAAATCAATATACATTTTTTAAAAACAAATATATTTATACACTAGACATCAGTAATTCTAGTAAACATAAATATATGATAAAAATGTTACAAATAACTATTTCAAATTTCAAATATAATTAATTTGCATAAACAAATAAGAAAAAAATTAATTTATTGAATTAAATAATTATTACAAATCAATTGAAAATAAAATTATAATTAATTAATTAATTACATTTTTAAAACATACAACAATACTTTTTTATTAAATAAATTTTAAAACAACTAAATAATTTAATTATTAATTAATTAATTAATTAAAATAGAGTAAATTAATATAAATTGTCAATCCGTATGACTTATACAGATCTCCTTCTACACCCAAGAACGACAATGGCAACGCAAAATAAACCAGAACACATGAGGAAATACTTACCACAACAAAGGAGAAATCGAGGACAAACCACGACTGAGTGACAATCGACACCAATGACTGCGAACGATGGCAGCAACGGCGAAAGAAACACGAAAGCAACAAAAATGGCATAGCGGAGCTATATGGAAACACAGAGAAGAAGGACTGCACAAGAGAAGGGAAGATTTTTTTAAATTCATGTGAAAGACATTTTTGTCATTTCATATTAATTGCTGGGTGTACCAGCAATTCTGCAAGGTGCCGAAAGTAACTCTCCTAACAACTAGATCCGGTGTAGCCCAATCACCCACCCTACCGTTGGGACATGCAAGGTGCACCCAGCAATTAGGTGAATGGGCAAAATTGCCCTTGCGTTAAAAAAAATAATTTCTTCTTCTGGAAGAACAATTTGTGTTCTGACGGAAGAACCTTCTTCCGAAAAGCTTACGGAAAAAGGTTCTTCCGGTAAAATAAATTGTTCATCCGGAAGAACCTTCTTCCGGAGAAGTTACCGGAAGAACTTCTTCCGATAATTTCTCCAAAAAAAGGTTCTTCTGGTAGAATAAATTGTTCTACTGAGAAAACCTTCTTCCTGAAGAAGGAATTATTTTTTTAACACAAGGACAATTTTACCCATTCACCTAATTGCTGGGTGCATCCAGCAATGCACCAGCAATGTTGCTGGTGCACCTAGCATGTCCCCCTACCGTTGGATGGTTTTTCGTAAATCCACAACACCCTCGTGCCTCATCTCGTAAAATCCGCGTCACTAACGTGCCAAAACGACAACGCTCGTTCCCGCTCGCCATCGTTTCAAATTGCGAACGAATTTGCAAAAGCACACACTGTAACCGATCCATTCCCACATCACACAAAATACAAAAACTACAACTAACATAGAAGAAGATGAAGAAGTGATATCACAATCACATTATCATGGATTCCATTTCTAACCTTCCGCTCCTAGAGATCGCAGGCGAAGACGATTCGTTGCTCTTCGATGTTTCCGCAGCGTCCACCACCGATGTTTTCTCTTGCTCCCCTCTCCTACCTCTCAGATCTAATCCTCCTCAACACGGTTAGGGTTTTTCTATTTCGTTTTCTCTTTCTCTTTTTTTTTTTGAATTTCTGGATTATTTATCATGTATAATTGTTGATTTGATACTGATTTGAGTAATGCGGCTGCAGAAGGAAGAGAAGGTGGTGGCGCTGTGGATTCCGAAAATCAAAGAAGTTCCTCGGTTAGTGACAGAGCGAACAAAGAGAACGCGGATTGGAACACACTGCAGAAGCTTAGCTTGGAGCCTCAGCAAATGAAGAGGAAGAAGAAAGGAGGCGGTTACAATTTGCGTAAGAGCTTGGCATGGAACCGAGCTTTCTTTACTGAAGAAGGCATTCTCTTCTCTCCATTGTCCATTAATTAACTGTGAAAGATTGATTAACACTAATTGTTATTAATTAATTAATTGATTGATTCTAAACCCTACTTTTCAGGTGTTTTGAACCCGGCAGAGCTTTCTATTATTAGTGGCACTGCCACTCCTAAGGCAGGGTTGAATTTGGAAGTAATCCTTGAAGAAGAGTCCGTTGGCACTTCGATAGAGTTGCAGGACATTGAAGAAAATTTGTTCATGCATTCATCCGATGCTGTTCCTGTTGAAGATAGGAAGATTGGCTTATCTCCAAAGCCTGCTGCATTAGCTAAAGCTTCTCCGGCCCCGGTTTCCAAAGTCTGTCTTTAATTATACTCTTTGCACAAATAATGATAGTTTATCGAAATTGAACTCTTTCTGATTTCTGTCACATATTACTTTTGGATACTTGTTTGTTAGGCAAAGAGGAAAGTGCTTACTGTCAATGACTCAGTTGGCAACAGATCCAAACGCAATGCTTGTCCTCCACGGGTGCCAGTAGCTTCATCCTCATATCCTTCCCATTGCTTGTTTAGGATAGATATTAAGTGAAGTGTCTTACATTGTGCCTGTGCTACTGGATTATGTTGTCTTGTGTTTCTTTATCTGTTGAATAGTGGAAGAGTTTACCTTAACCCCTTTGCAAACTAAAAAAAACTGACACAGTAAAAGCTCCAAGTAAAGAATTGAAAGTGACTAGGATACCTGGTCCGAAATCAGATGTTTCTGCAAGTGCAACAACTGCCAGGAGTGGAATGTTGACCACAGGTTCCTTGAAGAGAAATCAGAATGCTCGTCCTGGTTTGTTCTGCAACTTGTGTTTGTTTCTTTTTTTTATCCTTGGAAAGTTGTGCCTTGGTGACTTGTTGGTCATGGGTTCGAATCCGGAAACAGCCTCTTTGCATATGCAAGGGTAAGGCTGCGTACAATATCCCTCCCCCATACCTTCGCATAGCGAAGAGCCTCTGGGCAATGGGGTATGAAGTTTTTTTTTTACTTTGACAAGACTGAATAGGAGAGAATCAAGAGATATAATTTCAAGTACCTTTTATTGTACTCTTGCATAATACAATGTAAAAATGGATCATATAACAAATTTAATTTTGATTGAGGTTTGTAATCTCAATGAACTTCACAAATACAGGTTTCTCTTGAGTAACCAAACATCAACTTCTAACCTTAACAGGAGATGATTTTATTGGTTATATTTTGTTAATTTTGTTTCTCTTCTACAGCCACTAATCTTCAGAAGCATACTGGAGTAAAAGGCCCTTCCAAAAATCCTAAAACTGTCCCAAGTAACCCAAAAGTTGGTCTGGCTGGTAAATGTTCAGTTACTAGAACACTTACCCAGCAGGCTGGGAAACATTTGGTAAGGAACTCAAGAGTCTGTAATTTTTTAACATTCATCACTTGCTCCATCCAGTTTTTAATTCCTTTTATTTAACTATTAGGCATATGATTCATCTCTTGAAACTGCTTGACTGCACAGGATAACTCAGTTTCAGAAACACATCCACCATCTAGAATGCATCAATCAGGAACTGAAGCAAATAAGGTGTCAGAAGCTTGTCTTTCACAAGGTGTTTCTGACATCAGTGAGAAAAGGCAACAGACACAGCTTCAAACAACAAAATTTTCAGGCCTACGGATGCCATCTCCCTCATTGGGATTCTTTTCTCTGGTATGTTTGTTTTAGTTGGTCCATATTTCATATTTAGGTGCATGTATCAGTAAAATAATGCTCATATTCATGCTTATTACTGCTTTTTCAGGCAAAAACTTCCAGTTCACATAGCCAATTACAGAAAAGTTCTAAACCTTGCAAACCTGCTAGGAGTAACATTCCTCAATTACAGAATTTAGAAACAAATTCTGTTAATGAGGCAAGACTACCGCATGCACCTGGAATAAGGTCTCAAATTGTCAAAGGTGCAGCAAAGAATTGCACTGAGGAATTAACCCTTTTAGATGTAAAGTCAGAATCAAGGATGCAAGTGGATAATAAGCAGATGGCTGGTGTAGAGGTGGAACATAATTCTATGGGTTCTGAAAAAATAAGCAAGCAAGAAAAGGTTGAAAACAATCTTGAACATGTCAACATAAAACCTAAGGAACAAGGAGAACTACATAGAAGTGAGAATGCCTCTAGCATGGAGAATGTGATATTCCCTAGACATGAAAAGAAGCTTCTTTCAGTGAGTCAAACTCAAGAGCAGTCAGAGAAAGAGGCTGGTCACCCTGACGTTTTGTCAAACAAGTATCAATCTGTGTTTCAGGAACCACAGTCTATGGACCATCATGGCATGCTGAGAAATTCCATAATGACAGGTAGTATTTCAAATACTGTGCATAATGCCATGGGACAAGATGAAGATGAACAAATCAAACTGTTCGCTTGTGATGTTCTTACTTCCAATGAAAGTTTGGTGCTACAGGCAAAGCATGGTACTTCTTTTAAGGGTAGTAGACTCTCTGAAGAGTTCAAGGAATACAATAGTGTTAAGACTGCATTTTTAAATTCTAGTCTTGTTGATTTGAGTGAAACTGTTTTGGGAGGATCTATACAAGAAATCCCCTTTAAGAATACTGAACAGGTAAATGGTGATGCTGCTGATTTTGTTACAAGTGGAGGAGATGCACAAGTGCATTTATTGAATGCGAATCTCTCAGTTGATTGCAATGAAAGCACTGAAAGTAATTTAGAGGCAGTTAATCAGCAGCTACAAGGGGAACAACTCAAGACTACAAGTGCTGGTATTGTAGGAGAAATTAGTTCATCAAAAGAAGACGAATCTCATGTAAATAGTTGTCAACTAGTCCATATGACAACCTTATCTTCCAAGGGTTCTCCTCAGAAGTCTATACCAGAAATCAATGGTCCGGCTGAAACTGAACCAAAAATAGCTGAAATTGAAGACTGCCAGTTTCCAGTAGATGATCAATCAGGTTTCATTCAGACAAGACCAGAGTTGGAAGGATGTGAGAAGGTTATTGACTCAAAGGCAATGCATGATAGTTCTCAAGCATTTGAATTGGATAGTTTAAGTGAAGATTGTGTGGCTCTTTCTGCACCTGCTTGCAACACTGTGGTAAGCAATGTTTCTTGGGAAAGCAGACCTTTTCAAGAGAATAATGTAGAGATTCTCCATTTTACATCCCAACTATGTCCAGTGGTAAAAGTTGATTTTGATCCGAGTAAAAATGAAATGTCAACCAATAGCTGCCGTATGATTTCTGAGTTGCAGCTTGGAGATGAGGATTCTTCTAGGGATGTTTCAATGCACTATGATGTTCCGATTGATGTCCCTGGAAACTTTGAGCAACAAATTAATAAGAATATATATTCTAAAGCAAGCGAAATGCTTTGTGAAGGTGAGAGTTTAGTACTAAATCATGGTCACTTGCTTGATCAAAGTGAATTTTCTGAAGAATTATCTGCAGATTTCATTTCAAACACCAAAGATTCTATAAGTACTGTTGCTGGAAAATCCTCTGGCTGTTTACAACATACACTACCAGCTCAGTTATCAGTACTGTTGGATGGTGACTGGCTGCCCACAAATACTGCTTCTTCTGAAGAAATCAAGAAAACAAATTTATCTGAGAGTGCATTAGAAGGATGTGATATCCATACAAGTGAGCGCAATGCTTCTAATTATCATATTCAGGCTATGCCTGAAATTAAAGATGGAAATATTGATGTGGATGAAAGGGAAGAGCTTTTACGAATTGATGATTCAAAAGAAGGTTCTTCTGACATATTGCCATTAGTTGAAGCTCAACTCAATGACAACGTGATATCTTCTGAATGCAATTCTTCTATAGAAGTGAGCAAAGATTCTTTTACAGACATAGTTGCTTGGAAATCTGAGGAGGATTGTTCTTTGAGTCAAAGTTCAAACTTCCCGGCTTCAGATAATTTAACCTTCAACACAGGAATCCCACAGGTCTGTTAAGTTAGTCCATTGAAAACTAAAAAAAATTCAGATGAAGCTGAAAATTGAATTTAAAATTTTAATAATTAATTTTTTGGTATATTTTTGTTGAATGTTAGTCAAATTGTTTCTGTTGCATGTAGAAGTTGAATCAAAATTCCCCCCATGGAGATTGGCCGGATACTGTTTCTGCAACTGCTTGTGACACAAAGGTAAACAATGTTTCTCAAGAAAGCCAACCTTGTCATGAGAATGATGTAGGAGATCTCCAGTTTACAGCCCAACTATCTCCAATGGTGAAAGCAGATTTTGATTCCACAGAAAATGATATATCAACTAATAACTGCTGTACCATTTCTGAGTTGGAGCTTAGAGATGATGGTTCTTCTAGGGATGCTTCAATGCACTATGATGGTCAATGTGGTGTCACTGGAAACTTTGAGCAACAAACTAGCATGATTAAATATTCTGTAGCTAATGAAATGCTTTGTGAAGATGAGAGTTTAGTGCTAAGTCATGATCACTTGGTTGATCAGAGTGATTTTTCTGAAGTATCTGCAGATTTCGTTTCAAACGCCAAAGGTTCTATTGGTAGTGGAGCTGAAAATCCCTCTGGCCATTTACAACATACAATATTGACTCCATTAGTACAAGAATTTGATCACACCAACAGAGAGACTGAGGAATCACATCTGGAAAATGCACAAGTGCAGTCATTTACTGAAAATCCAGTGGCATACCACTGCAGCAGTAAACACAGTCTTGTTACTGATGATAAATTTCCATTGGCTGATAACAATGATATAAATGAAGATTCTCATCTTTCTGATTTTCAAAGGCTTGGTGCTGTTGTTGGTGTAGATTCCCAGAATGCTGATAACATACTTATTGCTTCTTCTCAAGAAATCAAGAAAACAAGTTTATCTGAGGGTGCATTAGAAGGATGTGATACCCATACAAGTGAGCACAATGCTTCCAATCATCATATTCAAGCTATGCCTAAAAACAAAGAAGGAAATCTTGATGTGGATGAAACAGCAGAGCTTTTGCAAATTTATGATGCAAAAAAAGGTTCTTCAGACATATTGCCAATAGTTGAAGTTCAACTCAAAGATTCCCAGAATGTTGATGACTTACTGCACTTAGATGGTGATTGGCCTCCCACAAATTTTGTCTCTTCTGAAGAATTCAAGAAAACAAATTTATCTGAGGGTGCATTAGAAGGATCTGATATCCATTCAAGTGAGCACAATGCTTCCAATCATCATATTCAGGCTATGCCTGAAAACAAAGATGGAAATCTTGACGTGGATGAAAGAGAAGAGTTTTTGCAAATGGATGACGTGAAAAAAGGTTCTTCAGACATATTGCCATTAGTTGAAGTTCAACTCATTGACAACGTTGTATCTTCTAAATGCAATTCTTCTATAGAAGTGAACAAAGACTCTGTTACGGACGTAGTAACTTGGAAATCAGAGGAGCATTGTTCTTTGAGTGAAAGTTCAAACTTACCAGCTTTAGATGATCTAACAACCTTCAACACAAGAACCCCACAGGTCTGTGAAGTTAGTTCATTGAACAGTACAATTTTTTTAGATGAAGCTGAAACTGATATCTTTGAGAAAGATGAGTTTCCACATACCGACATGCAGCACCAGTCAAATGGCAATATTAATTCTGCAGAAGACAGCAGCAAAATAATTCGTTTGTGAGTATCTTAGTTCTTGATGATATTTGATCAATTACGCCTTGGAATCCTTCCACTTGACAAATTGAGTGATATTTTATTAATTTTTTGAATGGCAGGGAGGATTCTGTAACTAAATGCAAGCAAGAAGTTCCTACAGTGAAGCCTCCACCAAATGCTGCTCCGTTTTCGGATGAATGGTTAGCTGCAATTGAAGCTGCGGGAGAGGTGACTAAGATTTCTTGACTGCACCTGCATATTTTATGACTGATTAATAAGTTTTTGCATGGCGTGGTGTTTCATGCCACTTAAGTGTTGTTTTCCTATTTTTAATTCTTACGTTGCTTTTTTTTGGGCTTTAAACATTAATCCTTTTTTTTCAATATTACCTTTTTAGTATCTTTTGTTTAATGTTAACTTAGTCAAATTTACATTAAAAAATAAAAACTTAGTCAAATTGTTTGTATTGCATATGGAAGTTGAATCAAATTTTTTTGTTAGATTTAGCTGCACAATATCATATATAGACCATTAGTTCTTTGACATGTGGTAGATTATTTTTCGATGTTTAGATTCATCTTACACCTCGTGTTTACAGGAGATTTTAACGATGAAAAGCGGTGCTGTACAAAATTCTCCTCCTGACAAGCCTCAGCAAGAACCAGGTCCTTGGTCCCCGGTAGGTTCATTCTTCAGTATCTAATTCTGATTCAAATTATAAGCACAAAGCTCTAGCGTGAACAGTTGACTTTTTTTTCTTCCTTAAATTGGATACTGAAGTATAAGATTTTTTATTATTATTTTATCAGCAAATGTTAGATGTTAATAATTTGGTAGTTTTTGTTAGCGAAAAGACTCGAAGTCAACCTATTTTTTCTTCCCTTCATCCTTTATCACCAGGTCAACTTTGTATCTCCACTAAAGTATAAGATGACACCATGCCTAGGGATTCTCTCATCTGAATTGTGTTTAGATCAGTATCTCTCTTTTCACGGTTTAAATATTGAAAACCCCGTCAATATTTGTAAACATTCATGGAAAGATGCGACGCAGAAGTTTTGACCTAACGAGGTCACACGAAAAATCTAACGTGAGCTTTATTTTCTACAAACAGCACAACCTAAAAGAACTTATAAAAAAAAAAACCAAGCATAAAGCAAGCCATCCACTTCCACTGCTACAGTGCCTGTGATTCTAAATGGTGCATCATGTCTTTTGTTGTTTCAGAAAATATGAAAAATAAACAGAGGGGACAAACATCGTTTATTGTAGATGTTCCCTGGACCAGAATGGGAATATTCTCTATACTGATTTTATCCTCTTCAATGGTGGCAGGGGACAGCCTCTGCCTGCTCTATTAAAATGGGATATTTTGCAATCTCTTTTTTCCCGTAATCATCTCTACAGAACTCAATGCTTCTTAACTTCAAAAGATGTAATTTGCATGAGAACAGCATTTGATATTGGTATTCCTGTGATCATTTAACCCATTAGAATTAGGATGACAAGAAAGTTCGTGGAGTTGTTCGCATCCTTATTCCTTTATAATGCCTTTTCCTTAGCTTTACACCAATGTAACATCAAAATCACCCCAATTTCTTGGTTGGCTTTAATGTCATGATAATCAACTCAGATTCGCTTCATTCTTTATTGCTAACTATAATCTTTTCTAGTTGAACATCTTAAGAAGTTGCATTGTTACTGTTACTTCCCCTATTTCGTTTGTTGTCTCTTTATCTCTATGCTTTGTATTTTGATGGTATATTATTGTGATTTGCGAGTATTTAATTTATATGTTTCATTTTGGTTTGCAGGTGAGACGTAAGAATCAATCGATTGGACCCTTTGATTGTACCAAACACAATATCCAGCATTCCAGTCCATAATGATATAAAACTGGGATTTAATCTTTATTAATCACTAACCATTTTTTCTTTGCTTGAAACAACCCTTCAGCTTCAGAAGTTTGAAGACGTTGTACGGAGCAAAGTGCTACGCATGTAGAATTGCCCATTGCCACATTTATGTCTTACTCTGAAGATACTTAATAAATAAATAAATCATAAACTGATTGTTGTCAAATTGTAAATTATATTTTTGTACTAGTTTTTACTTTATAGAACTCTAGTTTTTGAAGTTTCCCACTAGGTATAAGATGAGACTAATATACTTTGTTGCCCCCATAAAACTCTAGTTCTTTCATCACACTTTCCTTTCTCTATGTTTTTTTTCTTTGTCTTTTTAATGAATTTTTTTGGAAAAAGATTTAGATATCTTGTCCATTTTTACAAAAAAGAAAAAGAAAAAGAATTTTCACATGTTAAAGAATTTAGTTTCTACAGGCTCGTAAAACTCATTATTATTTAATGATATGTTACTACAATATTTAATAAACTTAAACATATTTTTATGTACTGTTAAACTTATTAAATAATGTAACGACATATTATTACATAATAATAACGCAAAATTCTTTTATATTGACATGCGTTTAAGTTAAACTATTGTGCTTCCTAAAAACTTCACCCTTTCAAACAACCCGAGATTGAGAATTATAAAAAGCTTTCATCCTGACCATGAGAGATAAAAGAAGAATTCTGAAAAGATATCAAGTAATGCATTCCCTCAAGCGTTAAGCCTTTCTGTTTGCACATCTCGTGTAGCCATTCCAAGTAGCATTTTTTTTGTTGACTTAAACTCTCTTCTAGACCCCTCTGGAAAACCATAATTGACCTCATTTCTTCACTAACCAGGTGTGAGAGTAAGTAATAATTTGGAAAAGGAGAAAGGAACACGGATATCTCTTCTATTTCTTCCCAACAAGAAATGGGTGCTTTTCTAAAAAGCTGACTTATCTGACTCGTATTATTACAGAAACATCGCAATATAAAATCCATAAATCACGCATTAAACTATGAAAAGTCATCATGCATTCAATTTTCTAACCATAAAGGAAGTACTTTTCTAAAAAAAAAAAGGCTCACTGAATTTAAATCCACTATACAGATAATATAGCAGAAAATAGCTAAAATCAAGGTAGCAATAAGTTACGATGCAAATAACTTAAGTAAAATACATGATGAACCCGAGAAAACAGTCACAAAAGAAAATAAAAATAATAATAACCCGTCAGGGTTAAAAAAAATTGGAGATTAATATCGTTACTTGGCACTTTACAGCAGAAGGACACTCATCAAGCCGTAATTGCACCTACCTAGTCACACAGATTGAATAAATTACCTAGGGAGTTTGATCGGCAACAAGGTTGAATTTTCATTCAACTTGATCCTTTCGTGATTGTAAGAACTGAACTTAAAGTGATTAAAAAAATTGAAAACGAATTATTATTTTTCCTTCTAAGCCTGCTTCAAGTCCTTGAGTTTTTCTGCTTTAAGCATACTCAGGATTGAGTGCTAATGCTTCCCTGTAGATCATCTCTTTTATTTGCTCTTCATCCAATTGTTGTTGCTCAAAATCAAATGAAAATGGCTCCATGCAGATTGGTTCATCAGCTACATCATGCAGTTTTTCAAGGTATGGATGGGCTAGTGCTTCTTCAACTGCCAATATTTAAACAAAATAGAAATGAAAATTTGCCAAAATTTATTCCATATGTAAGCTTCAGATATCATCACTGTTCAAAATGAAACTGCATGTTGCTTCATCAAGCTGCAGAAACATAAAAGAATGGGAAAAGTACCTGTAATTCTTTTGGTGGGATCAACTGTCAACATTTTATCAACAAGATCAATGGCTGCCGGATGAACATGGGGGAAGACTTGAGCTAAAGGTTGGCGAGGATATTGAGGAAGTTGTCTGATATATCTTCTTGCATCTTCATTTTTCACTAACCCAAGGTCAGCCTCAGTTGGGGTGCCAAGAAGCTGTGGATAAGAAAAGAAGACTAAGCATTGAACCAGAATTACCTTCTATAATTAAATTATTGATTATATTCATGGTATTAATTAACTTGAACTATATGATCATCAAGCATTTAATGCAATTTTTTACATCAATGTTTAATTTTATATTTTCAATCTCACCTCTGTCAATAAGCGCATCTGATGCACATGGTCTTTGCCCGGAAACAGAGGCTTTTTATTCATAAGCTCCATAAAGATGCAACCAACAGACCACACATCTATAGCAGAGGTGTAATCAGAGGAATTCAACAACAATTCGGGAGCTCTGTACCATCTTGTGACTACATATTCTGTCATGAAGTCACTTTCCAAAGTTGGTCTCGCAAGACCAAAATCAATAATCTTCAAGTCACAATTTGAGTTTAGCAGCAGGTTGCTTGGTTTTAAATCTCTATGGATTACGTTTGCAGAATGTATATACTTAAGCCCACGAAGAATCTGGTACAAGAAGTACTGCAAGTAAAAGAGCATACAATCATCAGCAAAACAAAAAAAATCCAAAATGTAAACATAATAATTATGATATATTTAAAAAAAAAATTGAAAGCACTCACTTGAGAGTGCTCCTCTGACAGATTTTGATTGGAGCGAATGATATGGTGAAGATCAGTATCCATGAGTTCAGTGGCTATGTAGACATCATTAAACTCTCTACGCAAGGGTGGAGGAATTACATCTCTCAAACCAATTACCTGTTATAAAAACACACATTTTAATCACAATGAAATAGACAACAGTGTGAACTCTTTTATTAATGTGGACTTGGCTAACTTTTAACTACAGTTTAAATTAAATTCAATGTTTGAATAGAAAAAGTTTATAACTAAATCCCAGTATCATGTCATCATGTGTTCCACAAATTAGGAAGTCATGGTCAATTGGGAGATGTGACTTGAGTCTATTAAATCCCTACAAACGTATCACCACTCACCACATGTATTTTACTGCCATAGTGGCATTTTATGTAGCTACAACCTTTTCTAAAAAGTTGAACGATTCACAACAATTTTGGTTTTAATTTTAGAGAGCACTGAAATTGTTAAAAAAATTTACATTATAATTCAATCATAAATCATAAAATGTCTGGAAAGTTATGTTTGCTGATTTTTATAAAAAATTATTTTAACAATCATATAAAAAAAATATTAGACTCTTAATTTT
Source organism: Glycine soja (assembly GCF_004193775.1). Taxonomy (NCBI): domain Eukaryota; kingdom Viridiplantae; phylum Streptophyta; class Magnoliopsida; order Fabales; family Fabaceae; genus Glycine; species Glycine soja. The sequence continues at coordinate 11,447,248 of NC_041012.1, read as the reverse complement.
AATTGACTAATTCATGAAAAAGTATGTTACACTACGTGGCATAATCAAAACAGTGTAATGAAAGAAATTTCCACCAACCAAAACAAAGCACGAATTGATCATTGGTACCATATGATACGATAATATCTTTAAGTCAAACTTAGCTAAAGGAGAGCACTCACATTTTCATGATCCAAATGCCTAAGAAGCTTAATCTCACGAAGCGTACGCTTAGCGTCCATGTGATTGTCGAAAGCGTTCGCTATCTTCTTAACCGCCACCAGCTCATTCGTCTCGGTATTCAACAGCGAGCTTCAAAAATTACATCAACATATTCAGATTTCTCAATTTTACAAATAAAAAAAAAAGTCAACGCTAAACAATAAACACTCAGCACTAGCTAACAGATTAACAGTTCACTCAAAATCAAATCCGATTCATCGAGAACGAAAATCGAGAATCAGAGAAACGCACAATTTCTTAATTATATCAATCACGTCTTCGAAAATCACATGGACGCTAAGCATACAGCTCCCAGCTCCGTGAGATTGTGGACAACTAACTAACAACTAACATTTCTCAATAAAATAAATAAACCGCGTTTTCAAAAAACAAAATAAATCGAAGAAAACGAACGAGCAGTACCAAACGATTCCATACGCGCCGCGTCCGACAGGCATGATCGGAGGACGGTACTTCGCCGTAACCTCGAAGAGGTTTCCGAATATGTTGTACTGAATGAACTGTCCGCCGTGCGTTGGAGTCGCCGGAAAATCGGCGACGCCGTTCGGATTAACTCCGGCCATCAGTTTCTCTCTCTAGAAACGGTACGGAGAAGAGCGCTTCTCTCTCTCTTCTCACTGTCGAAGCAGCAGCAGAAGAAGCAGCAGCGCGCTTTCTCTCTCTATAACAAACTTTCTCTCTCTAGAAACCGTCAAAGTAAAAACGAGAAGAAGAAAGATGAAGAGGATGGAGAGAGTGAAAGGAAGAGGTTTTTAATTTAAATAGTGTCCACGAGGAGCGAGCGAGTCAGTCACCGAGTCAGTGCGTGTGTACGTTCGTACGTGTGAGTGATTTTTATTTTGCTCGGTCAACTCGGCCGGGTAAGCACTAACACGTTGATGAGTCTTCACACTTTCGGAGCAGGTGCCACGAAGAAGGTGCGAAAACGCGCCAGGGGAAGAAAAATTAACGAAACGAACCACACGCTCACACGTGTGACGCGTTCCGAACTTAATCCAACGGCTCAGATCGTAGCCGCCTCTGATCTACGGACCTCGTTTGTTCAATTATTTCAACAGCCATCAACCTTTTCTTTCCTCTATTATTACGTAATTTGTATGCTCGTCAAAGCCACCTCGTGTATTTTTTAAACTAACGTGAGATATAATAATAAATATCATAATAGAATGATGTTATTGTCCTCAGCTAGCCAGAAGAAAACTGAATAATTGAGTCAGAAGCGTGTTAGCATATGTGCAAATTTTGACTCATGCCCATGTCTATGTATAATATAAGGCTATAAGACCCTTTCAGTCACCCAAAATAATAATTTTGCTAAAATTATTGTTTTCTTGAGGATAATAATTTCTGCAAATAATTAATTGATTAGGTTAATAAAGAATTTTATTTGTTAATCTCTAACTGACTACTACTTTTTTTATATAACTAACAACTACTTGTAATAATATCTCCGCTAAGAATTTTTTTAAGCAAATTACACTGATGCCTTTGAGATTTTTTCAAATTACACGTAAAAACACTTTTTTTATCCCTTTATACACTAATCTACTGTATGTTTAAAAATATTATATTGATACTCTTCCAGTATGTTACCTTAATATCTACTTAATGTTTAAAAATATTGTATTGACATTCTCTTATATATTATACCAACAACCTTTACAAAAATAAGTTACTGTAATGATTACAAAAGTTTAGAGGTATTTGTGAAATTTAATGAAACTTTAGAAGTGAATAATGTAATTTGCTATTTTTTTATGAAATTGCCATAAAATATGATTATGTAAAACTTAATCACTACAAGAAAAAAATGTTATTATCGACGAAATATTTCTCACTAAAAATAATCCATCAAAAATATTAAAACTCCCGACAGACTATATTTTATCTAAAAATATTAAATTTCCAACGGATATATATTTTGTCAGAAATATCCTTTGAAAAGTTGAAATTATCTTTTCTGTGGTTTTCCTGCTTCCATTTTTCAACTCTGGGTAGGTACTGATTCATGTCTTCTTTCTTGTGCTTACGTATGCCGTATCCATGTTAAGTTGCCCACCACATTGAAACTCAAATTCAGTCCAACACTAAAGGACTCTAAGCAATCTGAGATTGGTTCCAATCTAGTTCTGCTTGGTTGTTGCAGAAGAGAAGTGAGATTGCGTTTCACAGCTTATTTAACTTTGATTGTGTTATGCCAATTGTTGAGTATCTAACCTTTGAATTTTTGTATAAAGGAAAGCAAGTGCACGAGTCCCATAGCTATACTCCAGCTACCTAAGGGTCAAGTGAGTTTTATATTCCTATTTTCTGTTATGTGTTTTTGTTGGCTGATCACTTTCAGTGCTTGAATGACTGAATGAGCATGCCATGCCTGAAGTAATTGATTATGTGGCTGATGTTTGTTTGGTAAAGAATTGTTTCTAGCATCCCTTCGTCTACATTAGTACTTCTTTTGTCATTCTATGTATGTTGTGTATGATATCATTCTTATTTCTTATCATAGACATTGGCAAATGGCAATTTTAGTTTGTTGGACAATTTTGTAATTATTATTATTATTTTTCTAATTTTTGGTTTCTCGGATATTATTGGCTGGAACAACCTTTGTGGAACTAGTAGGTCCAATCCAAGATAAATATCTATTTATCTCCTTCTTTTTTTAATTTGAAGAAGCATATTAGTGTCTGTGTGTGTTTCAGTTAGGGTATTTTTTTTTGTCATATAAAATAGTACTAACGTGTATGTTGAAGAATAACATATAATGTCTTAAGATTGAATCAAGAAATAGCCTAGTAATAATTTTGATTAAACACTTTGAAAATGTTAGCTCTTTTGGTCCTCTGTTCCAGTTTGATATTTTTGTTATTATTTTTCAAATTACATTCCACTTACTTTATACATGATCGGAGACTTTGAAAGGCTTATTTGTCACCCGTAATTGAAGTTTGCTACACGGACAATAGTGTACCAAGTATCAACACTTACCTCGTTCTTCTGTGCCCATTAAATTTGTATGTGTATGCGGTTGAGTTCCTAGTTTGTTTAATTTCTTTATTAGTTTAATTATTATTTTGATCGTGATTATAGTGTAAACTTTATTGGTTTTACTCTATACATAAAGGTTATATTTAACAAACAAGTCATTTTTACTATTTTAATCGAGTCTGCCAGATTTTTAAACTGCTAGTATAAATTATCATTTTAGTGGTTTCAAGTTATCATAAACTAATCTTAAGGACATGTTTTTCTAGTTTAGGAATTAAATTAAAAAATATTAGTTTAACGAGATGCTTAAATTTTTTTAATATAATTTTAGGATGAACTAAGTAATTTAACTTATAATTATACATAATAAAATGAAAATTGTTTATCGTGGGCCGTAACCCTAACATACAAATTGCCTAGTTTGGTTGATTGCAATGATTTGATACAAACCAAGCCCGAATTATAAAGGACATGTCAGGATAGCAAATTCGTCGTATTAATTGTTTAAACATAGCCATAGACTATAAACATATTTAGTTCAGTTAATTATCTTATAAGTTTTACATGCAGTTTAAGTTTCAAGATATGCTGTAGAAATTTTTACTTTTCTAGTATGTTTTACATGCAGTTAATTATCTTATAAGTTTTACATGCAGTTAATTATCTTATTAATAAATATATGTTACAAATTTCATCACTTGGTAAAGGAATGAAAGTTAACGATCAATCTCTAAATACGATTTGAGATATCAATGTTAATATATGTCATCTTCAAGATATCAATAGTAACGTATGCCATCTCAATCTTCTTTTGACTTTTTTTTTTTACTTTTGATTTTCAATTCATTTACCACTTAATGTTTATTTTATAATGTTTGTTAATAGTCAGAAGAGTTTGGTCGATGTGCATGCAAATTCATTTACAAAAAGATACTGGTCAATTTATCGATGATAGATCTATGCAGATACATGTGAGACCATTATCTTGCATATTTTTTTATTCTTCAAAATGTTTATTATATTTATGAAATAATAATTGTTTATAAATGACAGAAAGAATTTGAGGTTAGACTATCTCAAGCTAGATCTCATGTTGCATAAGTGTTGGTGAATCACAATTCACTCCTTTAGACCCTGATGAAGAACAAAAATTTAGGAGTCAATGTTGGGTTGCAATTGCGAGACCAAAGCGTAAGGGACGCGTTTACGCTACTGGAGACCTTGCTCATACTTATAAATGTGAAGATGACAACTTCATACAACATATGCAAGGATCTTCCAGTCGCACCCAAGATGCCATAGAGATTAAGCGACTGAGGGAGGAGCTTCGTCAATCAAAGGACGAGATGCATGTATTTCAGTCAGTTACCTCTTGAAGTGCATAACATTATTCATCAACATCAACAACCTCACTAGCAACATCAAAACCAACAACAAGAAGACAATGAGCAGGCAGATGACCAACAACAAGATGATGACCAACAGAGACACGCTCCCAATGAATATTTTGATTACTGACTTAACATCATAAAATTGTTATTGACATATTACATTGTGTTTATCTTTTCCATTTATTTTCAATTTAACTTAATGATATATTTTACTATTTGTTTTGGATTTATAAATTTGAGTATTCCATTAATTACATGTATGCATTAATTAAAATTTTGGCGTTAAATAATATAAATACAAAAAATAATTGCAAAATTATCGATGTTAAATAATAAAAATGAAAAACAAATAAAATAAATGATTCTTTATAAAATGATATTTATGACGGAAAGAGTCCAACCGGATATTTCTGTCGGAAATTTCTAACGAACAACAAAAATTCGTCAGTTAAAATTTTCTACGACTATTTTTTCGATGGATTTTGGTCCGTATGAAATTTTAAATTACTGACGAATTTTGAGATTTTCGTCAGAAATTCGCTTTTTTTGGGAGTGATTGTATGTATCTTTTTGTATGAAAATTAACAAATAAAGAACAACAAGAACTTGCATATCATTCTGTTATTATCTGTGGTTCCTACTCCTTTATGTCCGTCCAACATTCTACTATGCTTTGGTATCAGAGCCTGATGGGGAAGTAGGAACGTTTTGCGTAGGGGAATCTGTATGCTGATTTCATGGATTTGGATGTTTGTACAATAATTTTATTTTGAATATCAAATATTTTATATAGCAACTTTAAACTGAACCGTATGTGTTTGAATCATATTCTTAGAAATACAACAATTAAAATTTTAGTTGAATGATACTGTAGCAGTAAATCTCGTAGATGAGAAAAGACAATAAAACTAAGATATATATATATATATAATATATATATATTATATATAAAGTATTTATTTAAATAATCTAGTATTTATTTCGTTAACCAACCTTAGGAGTGTTTAGTCTAATTTTCTTTTTTTTTTTTACGAAATTGTCATAAAATATGATCATGTAAAAGTTAATGTCTATATCTTTTTGTATAAAAATTAACAAATAAAGACCATCAAGATTTTTTGAATATTTATGAAAACCGTTCGTTAACTAACTCTAAAGCTATTATAAGGTAAACAAAATATTAAAAGAGAATGTATTTATTATATTAAAAATATGAAAATATTTATTTTTTAAGTAACAAAAAGTATTTATGTAAATAAAGTAGTATTTATATCATCAACCAACCTTAGTGTAATTTGTTCATTTAACTTGTCATAAAATATGATCATGTAAAAGTTAATGTCTATGTATTTTTGTGTGAAATTTACAAATAAAGACCAACATTGCTTAAAAAAACTAAAGTAAAGACCAACAAGATTTTGAGAATATTTATGAAACCCGTTTCGTTAACAAACTCTAAAGCTATTATAAATTGCATACAGATTAAATTGAAGGACTAAACTTTGTTAAAAAATATCTTTATTAGAATTATGAAGACCACAAGATTTAGTTGATTTTCAGAATTTAACACGTTTAAACTAATAGTCAATTTTATTGTATACATATTTCGAAATTATTTTGTATTAAACATTAGAAAATTTACGAAAATAAAAATGAAAAAAATGAATTAAATATTAGAAAAAGTATGAAAATAAAAATGATAAAAAAAAATGGAATCATAGCACCCAGAGATGGGTACTTTCGAAAAATATAACATTTGATTATCTACTGAATAAATTGTCCTTTTAGTTGTTGAAGTATCAACTGAATGTATTGTGTTTTCAAGTTTTTTAAGTATTTATCAAAGGATTTGTGAATATTTTTGCATGAAAATTAACACATGAAGACCAACAGAATTTGTGAATATTTATGAAAACCATTTCGTTAACCAACTCTAAAGCTATTATAAAGTAAAAATATATATTTAAAGGGGAATTATTTATTATATTAAAAATGTGTAAAATATTTATTTTTTAAGTAACAAGAAGTATATTTGTAAAATAATTTATTAACATTTGATATCTACTGAATGAATTGTCCTCTTAGTTTTGAGGTATCAACTGAATGTATGTTTTAAGTTCTGGAAGTTAATTATAGGCTAAATAGCCGTCGATCATTAGTGTATTCTTGAGCCATAAAATCAAACGATGTGAGCAATATTTCATAACACTAAATAATACCAGCCAAAATATATATTCATGAAACAAGACATGTAAATATTACAATGGAGTGTACAACTTTTGGTATTGGCACCTGTCACCTAATGAAAAGACCTTCTACCCTCTAGTTCAAAATTTCACCCTCCCTCTTCCTTCTCTCTACCCGAGCCCCCCACCTTCCTGGCACCCTCCACTTCTCCTCCCCTTCTTTGCACACAAACCCCAATCCTTCTCCCTTCCCGACTTCTGTCAGCTATTTCTTCAATGGAATAAGAATTTCATTTATTCTTTTGAAAAAAAAAATAACAAAATCTCGATTCCATTATATATTTTGACCTAATAAAATCATAATTTTACTATTTGCTTTTTTTATTTTAAAAACCGCTACAAAAATTTTGTTTCAATAATGATTTCATTATTTTTTTCTTTACCTCAATATAATCATGATTATATTATATTGAAAAAAAAAATTCAAAACAAAATCACAATTCAATTTTACCAAGGGATACAAAAATAAAAAATAACAAAATCATAATTTTATCATTATAAAAAAATATACAATAAATTCATAATTTTATTATTTTAAGAAGAATACAGAAATTATCACATAATAGATTCATAATTTCATTAATTATATAACAAAATCATAATTTCATTAATTTGTATAACAAAATCATATTTTGATCAAATAAATTTTTGAAATAAAAAAAATATATCAACCCATTGCGAGAAACTAATAACAAATGAGATGCGAACAATAACAATTTCCCGTATTACAAGCACAACAACTTGGTCATCATGTCATCATGTGTTCCACAAATTAGGAAGTCATGGTCAATTGGGAGATGTGACTTGAGTCTATTAAATCCTACAAACGTATCACCACTCACCACATGTATTTTACTGCCATAGTGGCATTTTAGTAGCTACAACCTTTTCTAAAAAGTTGAACGATTCACAACAATTTTGGTTTTAATTTTAGAGAGCACTGAAATTGTTAAAAAAATTTACATTATAATTCAATCATAAATCATAAAATGTCTGGAAAGTATGTTTGCTGATTTTTATAAAAATTATTTTAACAATCATAAAAAAAATATTAGACTCTTAATTTTAATTGACTAATTCATGAAAAAGTATGTTACACTACGTGGCATAATCAAAACAGTGTAATGAAAGAAATTTCCACCAACCAAAAACAAAGCACGAATTGATCATTGGTACCATATGATACGATAATATCTTTTAAGTCAAACTTAGCTAAAGGAGAGCACTCACATTTTCATGATCCAAATGCCTAAGAAGCTTAATCTCACGAAGCGTACGCTTAGCGTCCCATGTGATTGTCGAAAGCGTTCGCTATCTTCTTAACCGCCCCAGCTCATTCGTCTCGGTATTCAACAGCGAGCTTCAAAAATTACATCAACATATTCAGATTTCTCAATTTTACAAATAAAAAAAAAAGTCAACGCTAAACAATAAACACTCAGCACTAGCTAACAGATTAACAGTTCACTCAAAATCAAATCCGATTCATCGAGAACGAAAATCGAGAATCAGAGAAACGCACAATTTCTTAATTATATCAATCCGTCTTCGAAAATCACATGGACGCTAAGCATACAGCTCCCAGCTCCGTGAGATTGTGGACAACAACTAACAAACTAACATTTCTCAATAAAATAAATAAACGCGTTTTCAAAAAACAAAATAAATCGAAGAAAACGAACGAGCAGTACCAAACGATTCCATACGCGCCGCGTCCGACAGGCATGATCGGAGGACGGTACTTCGCCGTAACCTCGAAGAGGTTTCCGAATATGTTGTACCTGAATGAACTGTCCGCCGTGCGTTGGAGTCGCCGGAAAATCGGCGACGCCGTTCGGATAACTCCGGCCATCAGTTTCTCTCTCTAGAAACGGTACGGAGAAGAGCGCTTCTCTCTCTCTTCTCACTGTCGAAGCAGCAGCAGAAGAAGCAGCAGCGCGCTTTCTCTCTCTATAACAAACTTTCTCTCTCTAGAACCGTCACAGTAAAAACGAGAAGAAGAAAGATAGAGGATGGAGAGAGTGAAAGGAAGAGGTTTTAATTTAAATAGTGTCACGAGGAGCGAGCGAGTCAGTCACCGAGTCAGTGCGTGTGTACGTTCGTACGTGTGAGTGATTTTTTATTTTGCTCGGTCAACTCGGCCGGGTAAGCACTAACACGTTGATGAGTCTTCACACTTTCGGAGCAGGTGCCACGAAGAAGTGGCGAAAACGCGCCAGGGGAAGAAAAATTAACGAAACGAACACACGCTCACACGTGTGACGCGTTCCGAACTTAATCCAACGGCTCAGATCGTAGCCGCCTCTGATCTACGACCTCGTTTGTTCAATTATTTCAACAGCCATCAACCTTTTCTTTCCTCTATTATTACGTAATTTGTATGCTCGTCAAAGCCACCTCGTGTATTTTTTTAAACTAACGTGAGATATAATAATAAATATCATAATAGAATGATGTTATTGTCCTCAGCTAGCCAGAAGAAAACTGAATAATTGAGTCAGAAGCGTGTTAGCATATTGGCAAATTTTGACTCATGCCCATGTCTATGTATAATATAAGGCTATAAGACCCTTTCAGTCACCCAAAATAATAATTTTGCTAAAATTATTGTTTCTTGAGGATAATAATTTCTGCAAATAATTAATTGATTAGGTTAATAAAGAATTTTATTTGTTAATCTCTAACTGACTACTACTTTTTTTATATAACTAACAACTACTTGTAAAATATCTCCGCTAAGAATTTTTTAAGCAAATTACACTGATGCCTTTGAGATTTTTTCAAATTACACGTAAAACACACTTTTTTTATCCCTTTATACACTAATCTACTGTATGTTTAAAAATATTATATTGATACTCTTCCAGTATGTTACCTTAATATCTACTTAATGTTTAAAAATATTGTATTGACATTCTCTTATATATTATACCAACAACCTTTACAAAATAAGTTACTGTAATGATTACAAAAGTTTAGAGGTATTTGTGAAATTTAATGAAACTTTAGAAGTGAATAATGTAATTTGCTATTTTTTTATGAAATTGCCATAAAATATGATTATGTAAAACTTAATCACTACAAGAAAAAAATGTTATTATCGACGAAATATTTCTCACTAAAATAATCCATCAAAAATATTAAAACTCCCGACAGACTATATTTTATCTAAAATATTAAATTTCCAAACGGATATATATTTTGTCAGAAATATCCTTGAAAAGTTGAAATATTTCTTTTCTGTGGTTTTCCTGCTTCCATTTTTCAACTCTGGGTAGGTACTGATTCATGTCTTCTTTCTTGTGCTTACGTATGCCGTATCCATGTTAAGTTGCCCACCACATTGAAACTCAAATTCAGTCCAACACTAAAGGACTCTAAGCAATCTGAGATGGTTCAATCTAGTTCTGCTTGGTTGTTGCAGAAGAGAAGTGAGATTGCGTTTCACAGCTTATTTAACTTTGATTGTGTTATGCCAATTGTTGAGTATCTAACCTTTGAATTTTTGTATAAAGGAAAGCAAGTGCACGAGTCCCATAGCTATACTCCAGCTACCTAAGGGTCAAGTGAGTTTTATATTCCTATTTTCTGTTATGTGTTTTTGTTGGCTGATCACTTTCAGTGCTTGAATGACTGAATGAGCATGCCATGCCTGAAGTAATTGATTAGTGGCTGATGTTTGTTTGGTAAAGAATTGTTTCTAGCATCCCTTCGTCTACATTAGTACTTCTTTTGTCATTCTATGTATGTTGTGTATGATATCATTCTTATTTCTTATCATAGACATTGGCAAATGGCAATTTTAGTTTTGTTGGACAATTTTGTAATTATTATTATTATTTTTCTAATTTTTGGTTTCTCGGATATTATTGGCTGGAACAACCTTTGGAACTAGTAGGTCCAATCCAAGATAAATATTCTATTTATCTCCTTCTTTTTTTAATTTGAAGAAGCATATTAGTGTCTGTGTGTGTTTCAGTTAGGGTATTTTTTTTTGTCATATAAAATAGTACTAACGTGTATGTTGAAGAATAACAATAATGTCTTAAGATTGAATCAAGAAATAGCCTAGTAATAATTTTGATTAAACACTTTGAAAATGTTAGCTCTTTTGGTCCTCTGTTCCAGTTTGATATTTTTGTTATTTATTTTTCAAATTACATTCCACTTACTTTATACATGATCGGAGACTTTGAAAGGCTTATTTGTACCCGTAATTGAAGTTTGCTACACGGACAATAGTGTACCAAGTATCAACACTTACCTCGTTTTCTGTGCCCATTAAATTTGTATGTGTATGCGGTTGATTCCTAGTTTGTTTAATTTCTTTATTAGTTTAATTATTATTTTGATCGTGATTATAGTGTAAACTTTATTGGTTTTACTCTATACATAAAGGTTATATTTAACAAACAAGTCATTTTTACTATTTTAATCGAGTCTGCCAGATTTTAAACTGCTAGTATAAATTATCATTTTAGTGGTTTCAAGTTTCATAAACTAATCTTAAGGACATGTTTTTCTAGTTTAGGAATTAAATTAAAAAATATTAGTTTAACGAGATGCTTAAATTTTTTTAATATAATTTTAGAGATGAAAAATTAAGTTAAAAATTACTTTATAATTATACATAATAAATGAAAATTGTTTATCGTGGGCCGTAACCCTAACATACAAATTGCTAGTTTGGTTGATTGCAATGATTTGATACAAACCAAGCCCGAATTATAAAGGACATGTCAGGATAGCAAATTCGTCGTATTAATTGTTTAAACATAGCCATAGACTATAAACATATTTAGTTCAGTTAATTATCTTATAAGTTTTACATGCAGTTTAAGTTTCAAGATATGCTGTAGAAATTTTTTACTTTTCTAGTATGTTTTACATGCAGTTAATTATCTTATAAGTTTTACATGCAGTTAATTATCTTATTAATAAATATATGTTACAAATTTCATCACTTGGTAAGGAATGAAAGTTAACGATCAATCTCTAAATACGATTTGAATATCAATGTTAATATATGTCATCTTCAAGATATCAATAGTAACGTATGCCATCTCAATCTTCTTTTGACTTTTTTTTTTTACTTTTGATTTTCAATTCATTTACCACTTAATGTTTATTTTATATGTTTGTTAATAGTCAGAAGAGTTTGGTCGATGTGCATGCAAATTCATTTACAAAAAGATACTGGTCAATTTATCGATGATAGATCTATGCAGATACATGTGAGACCATTATCTTGCATATTTTTTTATTTTCAAAATGTTTATTATATTTATGAAATAATAATTGTTTATAAATGACAGAAGAAATTTGAGGTTAACTATCTCAAGCTAGATCTCATGTTGCATAAGTGTTGGTGAATCACAATTCACTCCTTTAGACCCTGATGAGAACAAAAATTTAGGAGTCAATGTTGGGTTGCAATTGCGAGACCAAAGCGTAAGGGACGCGTTTACGCTACTGGAGACCTTGCTCATACTTATAAATGTAAGATGACAACTTCATAACAACATATGCAAGGATCTTCCAGTCGCACCCAAGATGCCATAGAGATTAAGCGACTGAGGGAGGAGCTTCGTCAATCAAAGGACGAGATGCATGTATTTTCAGTCAGTTACCTCTTGAAGTGCATAACATTATTCATCAACATCAACAACCTCACTAGCAACATCAAAACCAACAAACAAGAAGACAATGAGCAGGCAGATGACCAACAACAAGATGATGACCAACAGAGACACGCTCCCAATGAATATTTTGATTACTGACTTAACATCATAAAATTGTTATTGACATATTACATTGTGTTTATCTTTTCCATTTATTTTCAATATTAACTTAATGATATATTTTACTATTTGTTTTGGATTTATAATTTGAGTATTCCATTAATTACATGTATGCATTAATTTAAATTTTTGGCGTTAAATAATATAAATACAAAAAATAATTGCAAAATTATCGATGTTAAATAATAAAAATGAAAAACAAATAAAATAAATGATTCTTTATAAAATTGATATTTATGACGGAAAGAGTCCAACCGGATATTTCTGTCGGAAATTTCTAACGAACAACAAAATTCGTCAGTTAAAATTTTCTACGACTATTTTTTCGATGGATTTTGGTCCGTATGAAATTTTAAATTACTGTTTTGGAAAAAGATTTAGATATCTTGTCCATTTTTACAAAAAGAAAAAGAAAAGAATTTTCACATGTTAAAGAATTTAGTTTCTACAGGCTCGTAAACTCATTATTATTTAATGATATGTTTACTACAATATTTAATAACTTAAACATATTTTTATGTACTGTTAAACTTATTAAATAATGTAACGACATATTATTACATAATAATAACGCAAAAATTCTTTTATATTGACATGCGTTTAAGTTAAACTATTGTGCTTCCTAAAAACTTCACCCTTTCAAACAACCCGAGATTGAGAATTATAAAAGCTTTCATCCTGACCATGAGAGATAAAAGAAGAATTCTGAAAAGATATCAAGTAATGCATTCCCTCAAGCGTTAAGCCTTTCTGTTTGCACATCTCGTGTAGCCATTCCAAGTAGCATTTTTTTTGTTGACTTAAACTCTCTTCTAGACCCCTCTGGAAAACCATAATTGACCTCATTTCTTCACTAACCAGGTGTGAGAGTAAGTAATAATTTGGAAAAGGAGAAAGAACACGGATATCTCTTCTATTTCTTCCCAACAAGAAATGGGTGCTTTTCTAAAAAGCTGACTTATCTGACTCGTATTATTACAGAAACATCGCAATATAAAATCCATAAATCACGCATTAAACTATGAAAAGTCATCATGCATTCAATTTTCTAACCATAAAGGAAGTACTTTTCTAAAAAAAAAAAGGCTCACTGAATTTAAATCCACTATACAGATAATATAGCAGAAAATAGCTAAAATTCAAGGTAGCAATAAGTTACGATGCAAATAACTTAAGTAAAATACATGATGAACCCGAGAAAACAGTCACAAAAGAAAATAAAAAATAATAATAACCCGTCAGGGTTAAAAAAATTGGAGATTAATATCGTTACTTGGCACTTTACAGCAGAAGGACACTCATCAAGCCGTAATTGCACCTACCTAGTCACACAGATTGAATAAATTACCTAGGGAGTTTGATCGGCAACAAGGTTGAATTTTCATTCAACTTGATCCTTTCGTGATTGTAAGAACTGAACTTAAAGTGATTAAAAAATTGAAAACGAATTATTATTTTTCCTTCTAAGCCTGCTTCAAGTCCTTGAGTTTTTCTGCTTTAAGCATACTCAGGATTGAGTGCTAATGCTTCCTGTAGATCATCTCTTTTATTTGCTCTTCATCCAATTGTTGTTGCTCAAATCAAATGAAAATGGCTCCATGCAGATTGGTTCATCAGCTACATCATGCAGTTTTTCAAGGTATGGATGGGCTAGTGCTTCTTCAACTGCCAATATTTAAACAAAATAGAAATGAAAATTTGCCAAAATTTATTCCATATGTAAGCTTCAGATATCATCACTGTTCAAAATGAAACTGCATGTTGCTTCATCAAGCTGCAGAAACATAAAAGAATGGGAAAAGTACCTGTAATTCTTTTGGTGGGATCAACTGTCAACATTTTATCAACAAGATCAATGGCTGCCGGATGAACATGGGGGAAGACTTGAGCTAAAGGTTGGCGAGGATATTGAGGAAGTTGTCTGATATATCTTCTTGCATCTTCATTTTTCACTAACCCAAGGTCAGCCTCAGTTGGGGTGCCAAGAAGCTGTGGATAAGAAAAGAAGACTAAGCATTGAACCAGAATTACCTTCTATAATTAAATTATTGATTATATTCATGGTATTAATTAACTTGAACTATATGATCATCAAGCATTTAATGCAATTTTTTACATCAATGTTTAATTTTATATTTTCAATCTCACCTCTGTCAATAAGCGCATCTGATGCACATGGTCTTTGCCCGGAAACAGAGGCTTTTTATTCATAAGCTCCATAAAGATGCAACCAACAGACCACACATCTATAGCAGAGGTGTAATCAGAGGAATTCAACAACAATTCGGGAGCTCTGTACCATCTTGTGACTACATATTCTGTCATGAAGTCACTTTCCAAAGTTGGTCTCGCAAGACCAAAATCAATAATCTTCAAGTCACAATTTGAGTTTAGCAGCAGGTTGCTTGGTTTTAAATCTCTATGGATTACGTTTGCAGAATGTATATACTTAAGCCCACGAAGAATCTGGTACAAGAAGTACTGCAAGTAAAAGAGCATACAATCATCAGCAAAACAAAAAAATCCAAAATGTAAACATAATAATTATGATATATTTAAAAAAAAATTGAAAGCACTCACTTGAGAGTGCTCCTCTGACAGATTTTGATTGGAGCGAATGATATGGTGAAGATCAGTATCCATGAGTTCAGTGGCTATGTAGACATCATTAAACTCTCTACGCAAGGGTGGAGGAATTACATCTCTCAAACCAATTACCTGTTATAAAAACACACATTTTAATCACAATGAAATAGACAACAGTGTGAACTCTTTTATTAATGTGGACTTGGCTAACTTTTAACTACAGTTTAAATTAAATTCAATGTTTGAATAGAAAAAGTTTATAACTAAATCCCAGTATCATGTCATCATGTGTTCCACAAATTAGGAAGTCATGGTCAATTGGGAGATGTGACTTGAGTCTATTAAATCCCTACAAACGTATCACCACTCACCACATGTATTTTACTGCCATAGTGGCATTTTATGTAGCTACAACCTTTTCTAAAAAGTTGAACGATTCACAACAATTTTGGTTTTAATTTTAGAGAGCACTGAAATTGTTAAAAAAATTTACATTATAATTCAATCATAAATCATAAAATGTCTGGAAAGTTATGTTTGCTGATTTTTATAAAAAATTATTTTAACAATCATATAAAAAAAATATTAGACTCTTAATTTTAATTGACTAATTCATGAAAAAGTATGTTACACTACGTGGCATAATCAAAACAGTGTAATGAAAGAAATTTCCACCAACCAAAACAAAGCACGAATTGATCATTGGTACCATATGATACGATAATATCTTTAAGTCAAACTTAGCTAAAGGAGAGCACTCACATTTTCATGATCCAAATGCCTAAGAAGCTTAATCTCACGAAGCGTACGCTTAGCGTCCATGTGATTGTCGAAAGCGTTCGCTATCTTCTTAACCGCCACCAGCTCATTCGTCTCGGTATTCAACAGCGAGCTTCAAAAATTACATCAACATATTCAGATTTCTCAATTTTACAAATAAAAAAAAAAGTCAACGCTAAACAATAAACACTCAGCACTAGCTAACAGATTAACAGTTCACTCAAAATCAAATCCGATTCATCGAGAACGAAAATCGAGAATCAGAGAAACGCACAATTTCTTAATTATATCAATCACGTCTTCGAAAATCACATGGACGCTAAGCATACAGCTCCCAGCTCCGTGAGATTGTGGACAACTAACTAACAACTAACATTTCTCAATAAAATAAATAAACCGCGTTTTCAAAAAACAAAATAAATCGAAGAAAACGAACGAGCAGTACCAAACGATTCCATACGCGCCGCGTCCGACAGGCATGATCGGAGGACGGTACTTCGCCGTAACCTCGAAGAGGTTTCCGAATATGTTGTACTGAATGAACTGTCCGCCGTGCGTTGGAGTCGCCGGAAAATCGGCGACGCCGTTCGGATTAACTCCGGCCATCAGTTTCTCTCTCTAGAAACGGTACGGAGAAGAGCGCTTCTCTCTCTCTTCTCACTGTCGAAGCAGCAGCAGAAGAAGCAGCAGCGCGCTTTCTCTCTCTATAACAAACTTTCTCTCTCTAGAAACCGTCAAAGTAAAAACGAGAAGAAGAAAGATGAAGAGGATGGAGAGAGTGAAAGGAAGAGGTTTTTAATTTAAATAGTGTCCACGAGGAGCGAGCGAGTCAGTCACCGAGTCAGTGCGTGTGTACGTTCGTACGTGTGAGTGATTTTTATTTTGCTCGGTCAACTCGGCCGGGTAAGCACTAACACGTTGATGAGTCTTCACACTTTCGGAGCAGGTGCCACGAAGAAGGTGCGAAAACGCGCCAGGGGAAGAAAAATTAACGAAACGAACCACACGCTCACACGTGTGACGCGTTCCGAACTTAATCCAACGGCTCAGATCGTAGCCGCCTCTGATCTACGGACCTCGTTTGTTCAATTATTTCAACAGCCATCAACCTTTTCTTTCCTCTATTATTACGTAATTTGTATGCTCGTCAAAGCCACCTCGTGTATTTTTTAAACTAACGTGAGATATAATAATAAATATCATAATAGAATGATGTTATTGTCCTCAGCTAGCCAGAAGAAAACTGAATAATTGAGTCAGAAGCGTGTTAGCATATGTGCAAATTTTGACTCATGCCCATGTCTATGTATAATATAAGGCTATAAGACCCTTTCAGTCACCCAAAATAATAATTTTGCTAAAATTATTGTTTTCTTGAGGATAATAATTTCTGCAAATAATTAATTGATTAGGTTAATAAAGAATTTTATTTGTTAATCTCTAACTGACTACTACTTTTTTTATATAACTAACAACTACTTGTAATAATATCTCCGCTAAGAATTTTTTTAAGCAAATTACACTGATGCCTTTGAGATTTTTTCAAATTACACGTAAAAACACTTTTTTTATCCCTTTATACACTAATCTACTGTATGTTTAAAAATATTATATTGATACTCTTCCAGTATGTTACCTTAATATCTACTTAATGTTTAAAAATATTGTATTGACATTCTCTTATATATTATACCAACAACCTTTACAAAAATAAGTTACTGTAATGATTACAAAAGTTTAGAGGTATTTGTGAAATTTAATGAAACTTTAGAAGTGAATAATGTAATTTGCTATTTTTTTATGAAATTGCCATAAAATATGATTATGTAAAACTTAATCACTACAAGAAAAAAATGTTATTATCGACGAAATATTTCTCACTAAAAATAATCCATCAAAAATATTAAAACTCCCGACAGACTATATTTTATCTAAAAATATTAAATTTCCAACGGATATATATTTTGTCAGAAATATCCTTTGAAAAGTTGAAATTATCTTTTCTGTGGTTTTCCTGCTTCCATTTTTCAACTCTGGGTAGGTACTGATTCATGTCTTCTTTCTTGTGCTTACGTATGCCGTATCCATGTTAAGTTGCCCACCACATTGAAACTCAAATTCAGTCCAACACTAAAGGACTCTAAGCAATCTGAGATTGGTTCCAATCTAGTTCTGCTTGGTTGTTGCAGAAGAGAAGTGAGATTGCGTTTCACAGCTTATTTAACTTTGATTGTGTTATGCCAATTGTTGAGTATCTAACCTTTGAATTTTTGTATAAAGGAAAGCAAGTGCACGAGTCCCATAGCTATACTCCAGCTACCTAAGGGTCAAGTGAGTTTTATATTCCTATTTTCTGTTATGTGTTTTTGTTGGCTGATCACTTTCAGTGCTTGAATGACTGAATGAGCATGCCATGCCTGAAGTAATTGATTATGTGGCTGATGTTTGTTTGGTAAAGAATTGTTTCTAGCATCCCTTCGTCTACATTAGTACTTCTTTTGTCATTCTATGTATGTTGTGTATGATATCATTCTTATTTCTTATCATAGACATTGGCAAATGGCAATTTTAGTTTGTTGGACAATTTTGTAATTATTATTATTATTTTTCTAATTTTTGGTTTCTCGGATATTATTGGCTGGAACAACCTTTGTGGAACTAGTAGGTCCAATCCAAGATAAATATCTATTTATCTCCTTCTTTTTTTAATTTGAAGAAGCATATTAGTGTCTGTGTGTGTTTCAGTTAGGGTATTTTTTTTTGTCATATAAAATAGTACTAACGTGTATGTTGAAGAATAACATATAATGTCTTAAGATTGAATCAAGAAATAGCCTAGTAATAATTTTGATTAAACACTTTGAAAATGTTAGCTCTTTTGGTCCTCTGTTCCAGTTTGATATTTTTGTTATTATTTTTCAAATTACATTCCACTTACTTTATACATGATCGGAGACTTTGAAAGGCTTATTTGTCACCCGTAATTGAAGTTTGCTACACGGACAATAGTGTACCAAGTATCAACACTTACCTCGTTCTTCTGTGCCCATTAAATTTGTATGTGTATGCGGTTGAGTTCCTAGTTTGTTTAATTTCTTTATTAGTTTAATTATTATTTTGATCGTGATTATAGTGTAAACTTTATTGGTTTTACTCTATACATAAAGGTTATATTTAACAAACAAGTCATTTTTACTATTTTAATCGAGTCTGCCAGATTTTTAAACTGCTAGTATAAATTATCATTTTAGTGGTTTCAAGTTATCATAAACTAATCTTAAGGACATGTTTTTCTAGTTTAGGAATTAAATTAAAAAATATTAGTTTAACGAGATGCTTAAATTTTTTTAATATAATTTTAGGATGAACTAAGTAATTTAACTTATAATTATACATAATAAAATGAAAATTGTTTATCGTGGGCCGTAACCCTAACATACAAATTGCCTAGTTTGGTTGATTGCAATGATTTGATACAAACCAAGCCCGAATTATAAAGGACATGTCAGGATAGCAAATTCGTCGTATTAATTGTTTAAACATAGCCATAGACTATAAACATATTTAGTTCAGTTAATTATCTTATAAGTTTTACATGCAGTTTAAGTTTCAAGATATGCTGTAGAAATTTTTACTTTTCTAGTATGTTTTACATGCAGTTAATTATCTTATAAGTTTTACATGCAGTTAATTATCTTATTAATAAATATATGTTACAAATTTCATCACTTGGTAAAGGAATGAAAGTTAACGATCAATCTCTAAATACGATTTGAGATATCAATGTTAATATATGTCATCTTCAAGATATCAATAGTAACGTATGCCATCTCAATCTTCTTTTGACTTTTTTTTTTTACTTTTGATTTTCAATTCATTTACCACTTAATGTTTATTTTATAATGTTTGTTAATAGTCAGAAGAGTTTGGTCGATGTGCATGCAAATTCATTTACAAAAAGATACTGGTCAATTTATCGATGATAGATCTATGCAGATACATGTGAGACCATTATCTTGCATATTTTTTTATTCTTCAAAATGTTTATTATATTTATGAAATAATAATTGTTTATAAATGACAGAAAGAATTTGAGGTTAGACTATCTCAAGCTAGATCTCATGTTGCATAAGTGTTGGTGAATCACAATTCACTCCTTTAGACCCTGATGAAGAACAAAAATTTAGGAGTCAATGTTGGGTTGCAATTGCGAGACCAAAGCGTAAGGGACGCGTTTACGCT
The DNA here is from genome assembly GCF_004193775.1 of Glycine soja. Classification (NCBI taxonomy): domain Eukaryota; kingdom Viridiplantae; phylum Streptophyta; class Magnoliopsida; order Fabales; family Fabaceae; genus Glycine; species Glycine soja. Next base: position 11,426,992 of record NC_041012.1, on the reverse strand, counting down.
ACTGGAGACCTTGCTCATACTTATAAATGTGAAGATGACAACTTCATACAACATATGCAAGGATCTTCCAGTCGCACCCAAGATGCCATAGAGATTAAGCGACTGAGGGAGGAGCTTCGTCAATCAAAGGACGAGATGCATGTATTTCAGTCAGTTACCTCTTGAAGTGCATAACATTATTCATCAACATCAACAACCTCACTAGCAACATCAAAACCAACAACAAGAAGACAATGAGCAGGCAGATGACCAACAACAAGATGATGACCAACAGAGACACGCTCCCAATGAATATTTTGATTACTGACTTAACATCATAAAATTGTTATTGACATATTACATTGTGTTTATCTTTTCCATTTATTTTCAATTTAACTTAATGATATATTTTACTATTTGTTTTGGATTTATAAATTTGAGTATTCCATTAATTACATGTATGCATTAATTAAAATTTTGGCGTTAAATAATATAAATACAAAAAATAATTGCAAAATTATCGATGTTAAATAATAAAAATGAAAAACAAATAAAATAAATGATTCTTTATAAAATGATATTTATGACGGAAAGAGTCCAACCGGATATTTCTGTCGGAAATTTCTAACGAACAACAAAAATTCGTCAGTTAAAATTTTCTACGACTATTTTTTCGATGGATTTTGGTCCGTATGAAATTTTAAATTACTGACGAATTTTTGAGATTTTCGTCAGAAATTCGCTTTTTTTGGGAGTGATTGTATGTATCTTTTTGTATGAAAATTAACAAATAAAGAACAACAAGAACTTGCATATCATTCTGTTATTATCTGTGGTTCCTACTCCTTTATGTCCGTCCAACATTCTACTATGCTTTGGTATCAGAGCCTGATGGGGAAGTAGGAACGTTTTGCGTAGGGGAATCTGTATGCTGATTTCATGGATTTGGATGTTTGTACAATAATTTTATTTTGAATATCAAATATTTTATATAGCAACTTTAAACTGAACCGTATGTGTTTGAATCATATTCTTAGAAATACAACAATTAAAATTTTAGTTGAATGATACTGTAGCAGTAAATCTCGTAGATGAGAAAAGACAATAAAACTAAGATATATATATATATATATATATATATATATATATAAAGTATTTATTTAAATAATCTAGTATTTATTTCGTTAACCAACCTTAGGAGTGTTTAGTCTAATTTTCTTTTTTTTTTTTACGAAATTGTCATAAAATATGATCATGTAAAAGTTAATGTCTATATCTTTTTGTATAAAAATTAACAAATAAAGACCATCAAGATTTTTTGAATATTTATGAAAACCGTTCGTTAACTAACTCTAAAGCTATTATAAGGTAAACAAAATATTAAAAGAGAATGTATTTATTATATTAAAAATATGAAAATATTTATTTTTTTAAGTAACAAAAAGTATTTATGTAAATAAAGTAGTATTTATATCATCAACCAACCTTAGTGTAATTTGTTCATTTAACTTGTCATAAAATATGATCATGTAAAAGTTAATGTCTATGTATTTTTGTGTGAAATTTACAAATAAAGACCAACATTGCTTAAAAAACTAAAGTAAAGACCAACAAGATTTTGAGAATATTTATGAAACCCGTTTCGTTAACAAACTCTAAAGCTATTATAAATTGCATACAGATTAAATTGAAGGACTAAACTTTAGTTAAAAAATATCTTTATTAGAATTATGAAGACCACAAGATTTAGTTGATTTTCAGAATTTAACACGTTTAAACTAATAGTCAATTTTATTGTATACATATTTCGAAATTATTTTGTATTAAACATTAGAAAATTTACGAAAATAAAAATGAAAAAAATGAATTAAATATTAGAAAAAGTATGAAAATAAAAATGATAAAAAAAATGGAATCATAGCACCCAGAGATGGGTACTTTCGAAAAATATAACATTTGATTATCTACTGAATAAATTGTCCTTTTAGTTGTTGAAGTATCAACTGAATGTATTGTGTTTTCAAGTTTTTTAAGTATTTATCAAAGGATTTGTGAATATTTTTGCATGAAAATTAACACATGAAAGACCAACAAGAATTTGTGAATATTTATGAAAACCATTTCGTTAACCAACTCTAAAGCTATTATAAAGTAAAAAATATATATTTAAAGGGGAATTATTTATTATATTAAAAATGTGTAAAATATTTATTTTTTAAGTAACAAGAAGTATATTTGTAAAATAATTTATTAACATTTGATTATCTACTGAATGAATTGTCCTCTTAGTTGTTGAGGTATCAACTGAATGTATTGTTTTAAGTTCTGGAAGTAATTATAGGCTAAATAGCCGTCGATCATTAGTGTATTCTTTGAGCCATAAAATCAAACGATGTGAGCAATATTTCATAACACTAAATTAATACCAGCCAAAATATATATTCATGAAACAAGACATGTAAATATTACAATGGAGTGTACAACTTTTGGTATTGGCACCTGTCACCTAATGAAAAGACTCTTCTACCCTCTAGTTCAAAATTTTCACCCCTCCCTCTTCCTTCTCTCTACCCGAGCCCCCCACCTTTCCTGGCACCCTCCACTTCTCCTCCCCTTCTTTGCACACAAACCCCAATCCTTCTCCCTTCCCGACTTCTGTCAGCTATTTCTTCAATGGAATAAGAATTTCATTTATTCTTTTGAAAAAAAAAATAACAAAATCTCGATTCCATTATATATTTTGACCTAATAAAATCATAATTTTACTATTTGCTTTTTTTATTTTAAAAACCGCTACAAAAATTTTGTTTTCAATAATGATTTCATTATTTTTTTTCTTTACCTCAATATAATCATGATTATATTATATTGAAAAAAAAAATTCAAAACAAAATCACAATTCAATTTTACCAAGGGATACAAAAATAAAAAATAACAAAATCATAATTTTATCATTATAAAAAAATATACAATAAATTCATAATTTTATTATTTTAAGAAGAATACAGAAATTATCACATAATAGATTCATAATTTCATTAATTTATATAACAAAATCATAATTTCATTAATTTGTATAACAAAATCATATTTTGATCAAATAAATTTTTGAAATAAAAAAAATATATCAACCCATTGCGAGAAACTAATAACAAATGAGATGCGAACAATAACAATTCCCGTATTACAAGCACAACAACTTGGTCTCAGACATCAGAATCAACTTGCTCCGTACGACGTCTCACTTAAAATCCAAATCCACACAAGATTTGAATTAAATCCTCTTTACAACTCGGCATCCTTAATCGGCAATAGAACTTAATAAGACCATACATACCACGTTTTATGCATTACTTACAAATGCAAAACTGATAGCTCGATTGTAATTGTTTAGTAATTAGTTACTACGGGAAATTGTCACATGTTACCCAAGCAATTGAACGGCATGCAGATAACATGAACAACACGAACAAAATACAATAATTAATCAGGAAATCGCAATAGCTATAGACGGTAAGAACGAAGTTAGGTCCGAAAGATCACTATCATTATCGCTGAACAATGTTATTTAACAAAAGTATCAACCACAAATAAAAACAACAACCCAACTTCCCAATCATCGTCACGTCCAGCAAAATACATTCAAAAGCTATCTAAAATCTGGGGAACCCACATTGGCATTAAAAACCATGACCATACAATTTTTTAGAGAAATATTATGGGCACCATGCCTCTTCAACAATCCCCTAAACGTTGCTTAGGCATCAGCAAACCTGAGGTAACATATTCATGACACGAATCAGAACCCAATTAACGACGTAAAACGTGTCAAGTAAAACTAAGAGAAAAGCTTCATAAAATCATAGTTATAAATTAAAATGTATGAAATATCAATACTTACCCAAGCTCGGAAAGCTTTTGGTGAGCCTCAGCGTAATCAGCAAAGAAGGCATCTTCGTCCTGAAATCATTAGCAAATCAAACATCACTAAATGTTCAACATTCAAAAAATCAATGTTATGCGAAAAATTAAGAGAATACACATACCGCTGCATATTTATCAACGAGAGGGCGGAATACAGGGTCAGACAAAAGAGCCTTGTCAGAAGGTAGCTGAAGGAGACCTTCCTTCTCACCACTCAACAACTCCCTAAAAAAATTTAGGACATAGATAAAAAATTAGAACGGAAATTTCAAATAGTAAAGAAGAAGAAGAAGAGTGTTCAAAAGGCCGTGCTGGATACGTGAAAATACCCACGTGAAGTATGAGTTGTCGAAAATAAGAGGATTAGAGGTCCAGGGACCCTCAAATCCAGAACGCTCCTTGTGTGCAGCTCCCTACAAAATACATTTGGCAAAATTACACCAGTAGTGGTACAAAAGTTTAGATGTGACATTTTTTCTCAATATAATAGCAGCATAATTTTGCAATGTGGCTAAAACAACAAATTCAAAATCATAACATACAATAGTGTGACCCCCAGATAGAGCAACGATATCTTGGTCAGTAAGCCCCATAGCTTTGCCAAACACATCTCTCAAATGGTCAGAACCTGCAACAATCAGGAACGAAACCCTAAGCAAAACAAACACTATCAATCACAAACATTTCTTGACAATACAAATTTAGACTACTGACCCTTAGTGGCATCGGGCAAGCGACCCTCTGGTGGTGGCTCAGGCTTGTCCTAATCAGAAGGAAAACACCACATTAGCCTCCAAAAAAACAATAACATTACCCGCACAAAAATAGTATACGACCCCAAAAATAGATCACTGTAATTTACTAAAAATTCTGGGTACAAAATAACAATACAAACAACAAAATATGATGCAAAGCATCCAAATTAACTAAAGATGCAGTAAAAAATTATAATAATTAAATTGCGAGTTTTTGCCATAAAAGGAATTTTGTGGAAAACATTCTACCAAATGTGCTACGGTAAGAAGAGTTGATTTAAACGACTAGAATGTAATCCTAGTAATTCAAGGAGACGTGAATAAAATTGAATGCAGGGAATCCGAATCCAAATTCGTAATTCAATAGGTCTACGACAACTACCGTTTACACTACGAGCAAATCAAAATTCAGCAAAAATAAAATACAAACAAATCGGTTTACAAAAAAATAGATAATCAGGTCTTATTATTATTATTATTATTATTATTATTATTATTATTATTATTATTATTATATACATTAATGCATAATCAAATCAAATAACAGAGAACAACAGTTGGAACTAAAAACTTGCGATATTATACCTCTCTTCCAGGGTGGAATGGAACTTCAGGTCCACCCGTGACCTCAACGGCAACAACGCCAGCCAACTGCGTCAACACAAACACAGCATTAAGCGTACAAACACCAAAGACAAGAAACAACAATTTCTCAGATCTAACAAAAAAAAAATCATCACCTGGTAGAAATCGGCGTAGCTCAAAATAGGGAACTCCGCCTTGAGTGGCTCCAAAAGCCTAACAGCGATGTCAAGACCGTTGTTAGCGCTGTGAGCCAGTTCGGCAGGGTGCTTGATGGTTCCGAAGGGTCCACCGGTCTTCGTGCCCTTGTCAAAGGTTCCAGCAGAGTGCCATCTGCACACGAAACGCACCAAAACGCGTCAAAACGACAATCCATAAACTCAATCGTAAATAACAGTGATCTAATGTTAAATAGAAAGAAAAAAAAAAGAACGTACGCCAAACGGAGCATTAGAGGAGCGCATCTCTTCTCAGCGATGATGCCTCTGAGCTTCTTCTTCGCCTTCTCAACGGCCTTCTGGTAATCAGCACTCACAGTTGGGTAAGACTTTCCCATAGCTTACGATTCTAAACAAAAAAAGAAAAAAACGGTCAACATCGAGTGTGTCAAAATGCAGATCGTGAAGTGAATCGGCGAATAGAGTGATACGAAACGAACCTTGAAAAGTGAGAGAGGAAATGGAAATGGAGAAATGATAACCCTAGAGGCACGAGCAGAGCACAAGCCAGCAATGGGAGGGGGGAAGGTAGATATAATAGGGAGAAGCGGAGAAAGTTCTAGTAGGTGATCATGGGCCGTTGGATTTTTTTGATCATGCGGTTGTTGTCGATTTGGGAAATTGACGGTTGGGATGGGTGTGCACGTGTAAATTGCACGGTGGGGTAGGTGAGGAAAGGCTTTATGACTGACCAGTGAGGAGAAAGAGGATGGGATTGTAAAAGGCGAGGGATCATTGTTATCGAAGACAGTGAGAACGGATTTCGTGGCGTTATGCCATAAGTCCATTTGACTATTATAATTTGGGAATGAAATGACGAAGGTACCCTCGTTACGGGATTAGTACATTCGCTGTGTTGGGGGGAGGGGTGTTCGCGCTTTCGCACCATACTGACAGGCATGTTTTGGAGCGGCTTAAGATAATAATGTTTAATATCAGGAATGTTTTAACATTTTTAGAAAGGTAGCAAGTAGATTAAAAGTTTTTTATGTTTAATTAAAAGAATAAAATATTCATTCATAAATAGTATAAATAAATATTTCCTTAATTAACTGTAAAATTATTATTTTTGTGTTATAAGTAACTGTAAACATATTTGTAATATTTTTTTTCAGAAATATAAGATTGCTCAAGTGATTGAAAAAGAATAAAAAAAAGAGAAAAAAAAATCGTTAATTCAAATTCATCAACTTAATTTTAATAAAATTAATAAAATAATATTTGCTCGATAAAAAAAAGTATTCATAATATTTTTATGAATCTCATTATTAATGTCACTTATTGATGGGTTTATAACTTTTTATCTAATTATATCCAAAATTACACGTATAAATGGAAAGTGTATGTTTGATTTTGCAATAAATCTTGAATAAGCGCATAAATTATGGGAAATTTTCAACAAAAAAAATTGAATTCTCTCAAAATAAGGATATTGCACTCTAGACAATAAAGTATAATAAAATTACTAATTAATAAGTTATTAGATGAGATTGTAACTAATTTATTATAAAATTATTAGTTGATTTCTCTCACAATCAAACCCACTGCAAGTTGCATATTTTTAATTAAAATATAATAATCAAATATAGTATGATTGGTTATAGTATATTAATTAACGTAGGTAACCATTAAGGAAGGGATTTCGAACCTTCCAAAAAAAACTGAAATTTTGGTTTTTTTTTATTTTCTTTCATATTTTTTATTTAGATATTTTGTTTTTATTTTTAAAAAATTCATAATTTTAGTTTCTCTATTTATAATCAAACATTTCGTCATTCACTTTTAAATATTAACAATTTTAATTTCTTTGATTAATTTCACATTTATTGACGGTATACTTTTTATTTTTTTTAATAATTTAAACTTGTTAATAATTAAATAATTTTTAAAAAAAATTATATGTTCAATAAACAAATATTTGTCAATCAATTTTTACAAAATACATATATCAAGGTTTAAAATTAATTACAAGGATTAAAATTATGAATTTTTAAAAAATAAAAGATAAAATATCTCAATTAAAAAATAAAAAATTAAAATCTTAAACTTTTTAAAAGTAAAAGATGAAATATCTCCATTAAAAAAATAGAAAGACTAAAAACATATATTTAAAAAAATAAAAAGAAAAAAATTACATTTTAGCGGGAAAAAAAGAAGAAATTTCAACAAATTATCAAAAATACTTTCTTTCTACAATAATTATATATTTAAATGTGAAATTATGACTGATATTGACTTAAATATATTTAATGATTAATGATTTTAAATTAAATAAATAAATAATAATACTTCATTTTTTTATTTTAACCTTTCAATTTATTAGAAGAAAAAATGTGTAACCAATCTAAAGAGTACCTCAATCGAAAATAAGTAAAATCAATTATATTCAAACGATTCAATTTTAATTTGATCACATTAATCAATTAGGCTTTTAATTTGATCTCATTTGGAATATATATATATATATATATATAAACGGAGCCCTATAAGGCTTGTTACGTAAATTCCGCTTGAAAATTATAAACGGAGCCGGTAACCTTCCGTGGCAGAAATAATAATAAAAATATATTTAAAACTAAAGAGTGTGAACGCGTTCCACTTCAGAAGATTCCATATTGGGCAATATTAATGTCACCGCTGAGGCATACCCTCTTTCACACCTCCGCCTCCTTTCCTGCTGACACAATCTGATTGCTCCCCGACGTGGATATCCCTGACTTTGTGCTGTCCACGCTACTTGTATGTATTTTAAAACTCAAAAAGGTTAGTTATCATTGAGGAAATCATGAAACCATCTTCTTCTTCTATTTTGTATAAATTCAGCGTTTCAAAATAGTCTTTACATTCTCTAGTCAAGTTTTGTCTTTCTCTTGTTTTGTTTATTCTTTTATCCACCTACCAAAAAAAAAATGAAGTAGAAATATGAGATGAAATCCCACATTAAGTAAGTAAAAAAATTAAGTATTATAAAAAATTGAGTATCGTATGAAGTTAGGACGTTAGAAGGTTGTGAAACAAAATGAGGGAGTTTGCATATTTTTAAAAAAATACTACTTTAGTGTAAAAAATACTAAAAATTACTAAAAAAATTTATTTAACTAATAGTCAAGTAAATTTTTCAACTAATAAAAAAAGTTAAAAATTAACTGAATTGTCTTATCGAATATAATCATGGTTAGAATCATTATAAAAACTAAATTATTTACATAATTCAATTATAATTTAATGAACCAAAATTTATTTATGGGAATAACTTCTCATCACATTTATTTTGGTCTATAAAAGTGCAATTAAAATATTGTCCTTAATAAAAAATCATTTTAGCATAAATTTTTGTGTTAAATAAATTATTTATGAAAATTAAATAATATGAATTTTATTTTTAGAAAAGTAATATTTAAATGCTAAGTAGTCATAATTAGAATAAATATGGAATTTGTTTATTAATATAAAATAATAATATTTGATGGACAATATAAATAATGACATTTATAAAAAAAATGTGGTATTATTTAGGTACATTGTTGCTTGATTTCAATAAATAAAAAAAGCAAGAGAAAGAAGATAAATTCTTTATAAATAATAAAATAGAGTATGATATGTACTTTTGTGCTTATTAATTATGAATAACTTTACCTAATCTAAATAACTCACACTCAAGTCAATTATGAATTAACATAAGTAAACAACATTGCTAACAACAATAATAAATAGTTTAAAGAAAAAAAAATGTTAATCTTCTAAGTTCAAAGTTTGGTTGGGCACGTGAAGACTCTACTTGAGGGAATAAAAAGAAATCGGGAGAAAAAGAATTCAAGGGAAATGTGAAAAGAGGAAGAAGGAATGTGAATTAGAGAGGGGTTGGAGTGAGATATTAAGATAAATAAATATATATATATAGAGCGAGAGAGAGAAAATTATAAATGTAGCACATTGAGTTAGACAAATAGGACAGCAATTTAAATGAACATAACACTTACATGCAAGAGTGATAAAAGTTTTTAGATCATGTTAAATGTTGTTTTTTACCTTTCTCATGTCCCTTCCTCAAATAATGATGAGTGGACATAAATGATAGTAAAAAATGAGTCAACTTATCAAAATAAACAATTCTTTATAAGTGTTACCAGAAGTTATACTTTATAATATTAAATATATGTATACAAAAAAATATATGCATACATATATAAATGTAATCAAACGTATGTATACATATACACACATGCGAACATATACACATTTATATATTAATGTGGGTATAGAGTGTGATGGGTTAAGGTACTATAGGTATTTTTTAAGTACCTATAGGATTCATTACCAATTAATGTATATATTGATCAATTAATTGTTTCTAATTATTAATATGTTTATAGTCTATCTCGACAATTTATATATTTATAAGTATCTTTTTATCATTATAAATGTAATTCTATCTTACATTTTACACAAAAACTAAAATAATATACTTACTATTAAATTCAACAAAAGTTATTGAATTTAATTTTACTTTACATTAGGATTGATATACTAGTTAACTTAAACGAGAAAATGATAACTGTGAAATATAAGCTAATTTAATAGTCAATTTGGATTAATAAATGGGTGTAATTTCTTTACTTTATTATTGTTTTTAATGAAATAATGAAGAAATTAACATCTTTGTTATTTTTTATTAGCAAAAATCAAAAGAAGAATATTTCAAGTGCTTTAAAGGAAAAATTGATGCAAAATCCGGAAGAAAAAGTCTTGAAAAAAAATTGGAAGAATTGAAAAGTCCGCTTAGTGTACACTCTCGCTCAGCGTGCAACACACGCTTAGCGCGAAAGCCCGTGCTAAGCGCAAAGTCAGCGTGAAAAATAAGCTACCTGATGCGGATTTGGCTTCTTTGTTGTCCTTGTGCTGCCCCTTTAAAACTATATAGCTTTCATGATTTTTAAAACTAAATGTCATCATTAAATATTAACACAGTTGCCATGCAGCGTTATTTTGATGGGGCAGTACAGGAACAACATGGAAAGGAACAGCAGAGAAGTCAAATCCTCCTGGTGCCTATATAAGGAGGAGGAAGTAGAAAGAAAAGATACATAGAGTCTCAAAGCTATCAAAAGCCTGAGGTTTATCCCTTAGGGGAAAACCTCTTTCCTTGGCCATTCCCTTTTCCTAGTCATCTATCACCTTCTTTCATCTACATCAACCCCCTAAAGTGTAAAAGTTTCTCATGACTATGAGAGGCTAAATCCCCTCAGTTGGAGCCTAACAGTCAAAACCCCTTGTAATGTAACTGTTCTTCTTATCTATTAATGCAGTTTCAATGTCTATTGTTTTTCCTGCTTTTCATTGTTATTGTGTGGTTTGGCCATCCATACATTTGTTTTTAGGGGTTATTCATTGGGTAATGGTAATGTCTAAAGAAATGGGAAATGACATCTCAACATTGCATTTCTAGGAATAGAGTTACTCTGTTGTGCCTTTGCATACATCTTTATACTTAAATGTTGCTTATTATTTCATCTTTGCAAAGGGATTTGGGATAAAGAATACATAAATTAGGCTCTACATTTCAATCTTTACTACTTGTGATAAAATTGATACACTTGTCAATCGATTAACAAAAAACATCTTACATCGTGCATAACCCAATGTGAATTCACATCTCTACCAACAATAAGACACTACATAATTGAGATAAACAAATTTATTTTTTTGCATAAGATGCAATACATCTTGTGTGACTACTACAAGGCTATTGAAACTACGTATAGGTGAAAAAAAATCCAAATATCACTCCAAATGCATTATAGGACCTTTATTTTATATTGGGACAAACCCACATGAGAAACAAACACACACTTGCTCTGAAAACTTATGTGTAAACGTCCTCATAAAATCCATCCACATTGGTGTTAAGTAACCACAAATCACATTAGATAAATTGTTTTGTTGTGAAATTGATAGCTTCCTTAGTTGTGATAATATGTAACCAAATTGAACCATTGCAGTCAACCTAGTGATAGGGGGTGAGATAGATGCATAAGGCTTAAGTTTGATCTTCATTGTCGCCATTGTACATAAAAAATATGTAACCAATTCAATTCACTTTTTTACTGCCAACATTTATTTTGTTATTCATATACTTTGTATAATACAACATTTGTGGCTAGTCCTTATGTTGAACATCCCTTTATACCTATCATTTTGTGTTATATGATGTTACAAAAAAAGATTACGTCATAACAAATCTTGAATTTTTTGCTAAAGGCCGTCTAAATTTATTTTAGTAAAGTTTGTGATGAGCTTAAGATGTGTGCTTGCTATTACATCACATTATTGAATAAAAGTTTCTTAGTTTTGAGTTGGATCAAATCGTTTATGGATCTTAACAAAGTGTTATCAGTATCACTGGTAAGTCATAAAATTTATCTCCCAACCTTGTTTTAAAATATATGTTAATGTTGCTTGACTAAGGCATGATTAGTATAAAGGTATATTTTTACAAGATGATTGTATTTACAATCTATTATAATTATATATTTTATGATATTGCAATCAACTTATTATCATAAGCAAGATCTTGACATTGACGACATTGGATGTAACAATGTTGTTTTGTTTACTTATGGGCTTTCCAGACACCATCTTACACTTTTGGAATACAATTGTTGTGTTTTTTAATGTGAAGTTAACGGTGCAAATAATGAAAGGATCATAGTTCAATTGCATGTTTTAACAACCAATATGCACAAAAAGTATCTTGATGATAGTTAATGTGATTATGATTTATGGTAGACCAATAGTGGTTATTATGGTGAGTCATTGTATGGTACTTTTGTGTGCTCGTTATTTTTTGAACTAAATGTATTGGGTTGTAAACCAATCATCCTTATTTGTGGTTGTAAACTAAATTATTATCAAGAGAATGTACAATTGTGTAAAAAACTCAAAACTCATTACATAGTCTTATAAATTACTTTAAAAAAAGTTTTTAAAACTTGATTTTTGGGTACTTATTTTAGTTTTAAGTACAAAGAGAAAACATTAACAACATGAAACTTAGATTATTAATCACAAAAAGAAAATCAAGCCTTTGTTTTATAGGGAAATATGAGGGAGGGGAATGGTGTGAATCCATTGTGGATATCACACATGTTACATTACATTTTAATTCAAATATTTATCTTCTATTTTATCTTCTTTATTTCATCTTTTTCTACCAAACAAAGCATGAACATGTTATTTTAATACATTGTTTATCACTTCTCTAGTTTAAAAAAAGGCTTAAATTATTAGTATTTGCTTTATCTTCTTAGAAGCACATCAAGATTTTTAAAAAAATACTAAATATTAATGTTGGACCACTAAGGTCACACTAATAAAATAAAATAAAAACATATGAGTTGTAAAATGTAATTTGAACGATTGAGGTAAAATGAAATATAATATGTCTCAAAAATATTATTGTTTGAGAAAAAACATATAGTATTTTATTTTTAATCACTTTGACAAATTTGGGTGTTTATAATGTAACGCATGGTTTTACAGATCTTAAAAAATTTTAGACCCATACTTCTTTGGTAGGTATTTTTTCCTTTGGAAACTGTTTATTTTTGTTGATTTTATGACTTTTGTACATAATGAACCACCAGCTTCAACATTAAGCTGTTGTTAGTGTGTACCATGAAAACTTCGATACAAGCGCGTACTCTAAAACTGAAAATCGGTGGACAAGTTTGCATCAGCATAATATACAAATTCTAGTTTTTATTTAAAGTGTGCTTTTTAACTCAAATCAATTCAATTTTTTTGTTGGTTTTAACCCTCTTGTTCACCACGAAAAAAAGACTTTTACTAACTCAGAGTTTGGTCGGGAGGCAAGTAAACATAAACCAATTCGTTTGATATACTATAAGAATGACGTTCGCAATTGGTGTTTTGACTCATTCAAGGTCCAATGTCTTTAGAACACTATGGAGTAGACATTTAATTTTTTTTTACAAACATATTAGATCTTGGATATTTTGGTCTTGTTATTGGTCATGTTTGTTACAAGAATCCGAATTCATCCATATTTATTCATTATAGTGTTGTATTTTTTATTATTTTAACTATTATTTTTTACCACGGGCCTTCAAAAGGCTATATGGTGTATAAGTTGACAATTGAAATATAATAGTTTGTCTCATTTATTTTAGTGAAATTGTATATCTCAAGAAACATTGAGTTGTTAATTGAATCTTACGTCTTTTGTTGTTTATTAGATTCATTGTGACTCAACTAATAAAAAAATTAAAAATGATATGGTAGTCATTGCATACACTTTGGTGTGTGGAGTTGCTCTCACCTATTTTAAATATTACATGCACTGGTGGATAAAAAAATTATTTATGGGACAAAAATAATTTATAATATTTTCATAAAGAAAGTAACATATATTTTTATAAAATACATAATGTGATGGCAAAAAAAAATATTTGTTTATGTGTAGATATTTATCAAAGGAGTTGGACTATTAAAAGTTAAAAGGATAATAAAGTAGTTAAATTAGTATCATTTTTTTCTTTCTTATATTTTTTACATTTATTTTAACAAAAAATGATCTTATAAGGGCAACATCTATTTTTTGGTGGGGGAGTTTTTTTATTACACACATACAAATAAAAAAAAACTTGCAAGGGAAATTGCCCTCTCAACCTATTGAATGAATCTCTTAGTGATTACATGATTAAGTTAAGAGAGGTGGAGAGGATGACAGAAGGGACAATCATAGATGAAGCAACACAAACAAGAAAGTTGGACTCTAGGCAACTATTCGAAACAAAGTTTATAGAAGTGGTCTCAAAACTATTGACAAATGTTGTAGCAAGATGGATGGGAAGATTGATGGACAAAGAAGATACTTAAGTGGTGGTTGGCAAAGTGGTTACCGAGGTTTCAAGAAGAGTTGTCAAAGAGGTAGAAAGAAAAACATATAAATTTTTTTATGTAAGAATACGCGGTTGTTGAGGTGTTAAGAAGAATGGTGAAAGATGTAACAAGAAAAAATTATTAAAGATTATGTAACAAGCATGTATCATTGATTTAGTTTCAATCTTGTTTAAGGTTTAGAACAATACATATAGCTTTTTTTAGTATCTTAGCCATTCTTTTTTATGTGGAAGACTCCAACATGTTATCATTTCAATATATTTGGCATTGACACTTTTTAAAAAAGGACTATGGATCATACTAAAAATGACATAAGCATGGTCCATCCTTTTTTTTTTTTATTTTGCTATTTTTCTTTTTCTTATTTACATTTAAACCTCTCATGTCCATTAGAAATACTTTGAATTTGTTCCATTCATCTCTTTTTTACCATGTTTGCATTTTATATTGTTTTTTGCATTTCATTTTTAATATGCTTTTGTATTTTCTTCACTTTATATTTAAAATTTTGTAACTTTTTTTACACATTTTTAGTTCTCTCCTCAATTTCTTGTTGCCTCTATTTATTTATTATTATGTTATTCCTTATCTGACCAATCTAACTGGAACAAAGTTTGTCTCATGTTAAATATCATCTACTAAAAACTAAGTGAATATAAATGTGTATATATATATATATATAATCATGAAGAACTTAATAAATAATTGTTTATCACAATTTATGTAAAAGAAAAATAAAATATCAATTAAAGAGTAAATTATTATAACCAATCATATAAAGAAAATGTGTAAACTTGGACCTTATTTGAAGCGGTTGTAAGTTTTAACATTTATGGTTTTAAAACTTAATTTTATGAGTAAGATTGGTTTAGGTGTTAAAATGGTTTTTAGATGAATTTTAAAATAATTTTAATCTAATTATATTTTTAAGTGTTTACAATTTATTTTGTCTATTTTGATATTTTGTTTGTCATTCTCCAACTCTTGTCAAGATTTTCTTGCTTCTTGTTTTGTTTTCACCAAAGATGACAAAAATGGACTAGGCTTATCAACCTAATCTAAATTACTCAATGAAATATAGGACTTGATTTTTTGAATTTTAAACACAAATTAAACTTATGCATTTTTAGTGCAATTGGAACATGTATGGATCTAAGCTTAGCCAACAAAAGTAAATTTTTAGTGAGTTTGGGCTTAAATTTTACTATAGTTTATTACCTACATTGAGTTTGTAATTAGCTCAACTCAAACCCAATTAATGAAACATAAGGGATTGGACTTTAAATTAAACCAAAGGTTTCTTAACTCAATTTGATCATGCCCCAATTTGGGCTTAACCAATATGATAGTACAAATAAGGTTTTCATTGGACATAAGCCTCATTTTAGAATACTGAATTGAACTTGTTTTGTGTTTTTGCTTGAACCAACACTTGCAACTTACATCAAGCTTAAGACCACCTAACTTGAAATTGTTTAATGAAATGTTGGCTTTGAACTTAAATTTTTAGCACAACTTAAATATGTGACTTTTAACTCGATCAAAACTCCCAAAGAGCTCGAACAAATTGGGCTCTCATCAAATGCGAGTCTCATTTTATAAGCTTAAGTTTAATTTTTTGTGTGACTATATTTGATATTGCCCATAACCTACATCAAGTCCACAATCGGACTAACCTAGACCCACTCAATCGCATATAGGGTTTGTGCTTTAAATTATGATAAAAAAAATTAAATCTGAATCTTTTTTTGTTGACGTAATCATGTGCTAATTATTAATTAGTCAACAAAAGACGCATTGACACAAAACGTGTCTCATTTTAGAAATTCAAATTGAATGTGTAGTTTGATTTGACTCACATGAAGCCCACGATTGACCTAACTTGAGCCCATCTGTTGAGATATATAATTTAGGCACAAATTAAATTTGGACATTTTTTTTGTTTGATGTAGCTCTTAGAAGCATTTAAAAATTTAGATATTTTTTTTTTTTGTTTTGTTCTACTCTCACTCCATGTGTTTTAATCATAATTTCATGTAAAAAGCTACAGAATATTCCAGTAAACTTTTTAAAAGAAGATTATAAGATTAACAATAAAAATTAAAATAGAAGAAAACTAAATTTACAATCTGATATATATATTAATTTTAAAATCTTAAAACTAAATTTCACATATAAAGAAACTTAAATTATTGAACAAAGGATAAGATGAAGATCACCACACAGAACCAAATCCCAAATATTTGGGCTTAAATGAGGAAAATGCTCAGGGAGTTGCTACGTGCACCCAGCATTATTGCTGGGGCACCCAGCAAACAGTGAAGTGGCGAAACTGCCCTTCAGCAATTATTCTTCCGGAAGAAGGTTCTTCCGGAAAAGTTCCGGAAAGTTTCCGGAAGAATCTTCTTCCGGAAGATTAATTTGTGTCTTCCGGAAATACTCACAGACAATTTCCGGAAGAACGTCATCCGGAATGTTTCCGGAAGAAGCTTCTTCCGGAAGAATTCCATTGTCTTCCGGAAGAAGCTTCTTCCGGAAGACTTCCGGAAGAAGCTTCTTCCGGAAGTTAGTTTTTTTTTTAATGCGTATGTAATGACGATTTTGCCCTTGTGTAAATTTCTTTAAATTAACGTCTTCAGGCTGTGTTTTACTGCGCTTTCTTTGTTTCTTCTTCCGTTTGCTTTGTTTCTTCTTCCGTTTGCTTTGTTTCTTCTTCCGTTTGCTTTGTTTGTTTCTTCCGTTTGCTGTTGTTTCGGTGGTGGTCCCTTCAGCAGTCTGTTGGTGGTCCCGTGAAGTGAAGTATTTGAAGATTTGGTGGTCCCGTGTTCCGTATTTGAAGTTTTATTAGTGGCTGTTGTTCCTATTTTGTCGGAGGTACGCGTTTATTTCGTTTTCCGGTTAGCTTTTAGAGAAGAAAAACAGTAAAAAATGTATCCGGAAGAAATTTTAGGCACAGAAGGAGGAAGGTCCGGAATGACCACTTCCGGATGAAGGTCTTCCGGAAGTTACGAAGGCCAATTCCGGAAGAAGTGCTTCCGGAAACTACTTCCGGAATTGGGCTTCTTAACTTCCGGAAGAAGGTCTTCCGGAAGTAGTTTCCGGAAGCACTTCTTCCGGAATTGGCCTTCGTAACTTCCGGAAGACCTTCATCCGGAAGTGGTGAAGGCCAATTGCGGAAGAAGTTCTTCCGGAAACTACTTCCGGAAGCACTTCTTCCGGAATTGGCCTTCGTAACTTCCGGAAAACCTTCTTCCGGAATGTTAAATTATTACTAATTTATTTTAATTTCTGTTTTATAATTTTTTTAATTTCTGTTTTATATATATTTCTGTTAGTTAATAATGAATTATTGGTTTAATTAGGTATAATGATATATATTGTGGATTATAATTTTTTTTGTTTTATAATGGTATATATATATATATATATATATATATATATATATATATTTCTGTTTTATAATTTTTTTTATTTCTGGTTTATATATGTTGTGGATTATTGATTTAATTAGGTATAATGGTATAATATTAAATGATTTAGGTAACTTAAATGTATAATGGTACAAAAATGTTTTATTAGTTGTTTATTATAGTGATAAGTTTAGTTTAAGTAAATAATGTAGTTATAAATTTAGAATATAGTGATAATTTTAATATAGTCGTGTATGATGCATATGTCCTATTAATATGTTTGTTATTTAAGGTGTAGTAAATTTTTGGATGTGGTTATATGATAATTTGAATGTACTTGTGTATGATGCATATGTCCTTAAGATGGACGAAGATCAATGGAGGTATGACTTTGCGATGTCACAAGAAGTTCATATGGATTATGATTATGATAATCAAGAAGAATGTGGAGTGAATGAACGACATGTCGATTGTTCAAATGCTTTTAATACATCTCAGGTAATCATAGATAATTTGAGTCATTGGTTGAATTGATGGTTTGTACGAAAATTAATGTGTTAGGGTTGCGTTGTAGGTATTCGCTACTCGAGATGATGTTTTGCAATGGGCTCGAACAGTTGCCCATGAAAATGGATTTGTTACAGTGATTATGAGATCTGACACAGAGACCGGTAGCAGAGGAAGAAGTTCATTTGTGTTAATTGGGTGTGAAAGGAGTGGTACGTACAAGTGTAGAAATAAAGAATTCGTTAGAAAAGACACCGGGAGTAGGAAATGTGGTTGTCCCTTCAGGCTTCGTGGGAAACCAGTGCGTGGAGGGGAAGGTTGGATGGTGAAGTTGATCTGTGGGATTCATAATCATGAATTGGCGAAGTCCTTAGTTGGACATCCATACGCCGGGCGATTGACTAAGGAAGAAAAGAAAATTATTGCTGATATGACAAAGTCGATGGTGAAACCGAAAAACATCTTGCTAACGTTGAAGGAACACAATGCCGACAGTTACACCACGATAAAGCAAATTTACAATGCAAGAAGTGCATATCGTTCTTCAATAAGAGGAGCTGATACCGAAATGCAGCATCTGATGAAGCTTCTCGAACGTGATCAATACATTCATTGGCATAGATTGAAGGATGAAGTTGTGGTGCGTGATCTGTTTTGGTGTCACCCAGATGCAGTAAAGTTATGCAATGCATGTCATCTAGTGTTTTTTATAGACAGTACCTACAAAACAAACAGGTACAGACTCCCACTACTTGACTTTGTTGGAGTGACACCAACGGCGATGACATTCTCTGCTGGGTTTGCATATCTGGAGGCTGAGCGTGTTAATAATATTGTATGGGCTTTGGAACGATTTCGAGGCCTATTTTTAAGACACGATCGCCTCCCTCTTGTTATTGTCACTGACAGAGACCTAGCACTGATGAATGCAGTGAAAACTGTGTTTCCCGAGTCTACTAATTTGTTGTGCAGGTTTCATATCGATAAGAATGTGAAGGCGAAGTGCAAATCTTTAATCGGGGAAAAAAATGCGTGGGACTATGTAATGGATAACTGGGGTACTTTGGTTGATTGTCCGTCCGAATACGAGTTCCATGAGTCATATCAGAAGTTTCAAGTTGCTTGTTCGCCTTGGCCGATGTTCGTTGACTATGTTAACGACATATGGATTATCCCCCACAAGGAAAAATTTATTACAGCATGGACGAATAAGGTCATGCACCTAGGCAACACAACAACAAACAGGTATTAACAACTGATTTTATTTGTTAGTAACGATTAATATTAAATGGTATTTAATTGTTGTATATTTTCATGTTTGTTGTGTATTTTAAATGTAGGGTTGAATCAGCTCATTGGGCTCTCAAAAGAGTACTACAAAATAGCGTTGGAGACCTATGTAGTGTTTGGGATGCCATGAACAACATGATCACGCTGCAACACGTCGAAATTAAAGCATCCTTTGAAACCAGTACGCATGTGGTTGGCCATGTATATAAAAAAACCTTATACAAGAGGCTTCTTGGGATGGTTTCGAGGGATGCTTTAAATCAGATTGCTTCTGAGATTGACCGTCTACGTTATCTCGGCAACAATCTCTCTTCTTGTGGTTGTGTGATGAGAAGCACGCACGGGCTTCCTTGTGCATGTGAGCTTTCTAGGTATACTGCTAGCAGCATCCCATTGGAGTCAGTCCATCTTTTTTGGAGGAGACTTTGCTTTTCAGACCAAGGGTTATGTGAGACGGAAGTCACCATCAAGGAAGAAATAGAGGTCATATCTAAAAGGTTTGATGAACTTGATGTGGCTGGCAAAGTAAATCTGAAGAGTAAACTTCGAGAAATCGCATACCCTGATCATAACTCTATGTGCCCTCCTCCATCAAAGGTGAACACTAAAGGTGCACCGAAGAAACCGATGAAAAGAAGTCAAACATCCACAAAGCGTGATCCGTCTTACTGAGAGTATGTTGATGCTTTTCATTCTGTTCAAAGCAGCAACTCTCCAGTGAAACGAAGTGCATCATGTTCTCAACCGCGTCAACCAACAAGGATCATCCCGATGTTGGATCAATTTGCGTCATTCTTTCAAGGTTTCATTCGTGACGTTGTGGATGTGAAAGCGGACGGTAACTGTGGATATCGGTCCATTGGCGCTTTATTAGGTATGGGGGAAGATTCGTGGCCGTTAGTGCGTAATGAATTGCTTAAAGAACTTGGCAGGTGGTCGCATGAGTACATGAACCTCTTCGGTGGCACAGAGAGATTTGAACAATTAAAGTTGTCCCTACTTGTTGATGGATTTTCAAAGGTATGTTTTTAGGTTAATTTTTTTTAATAACAATGTTTAAATTACTTACATGTGTATGTTTGGTTCATTCAGGTTAGTGTGGACAAGTGGATGGATATAACAGACATGGGATATGTGATTGCTTCACGGTATAACGTAATCCTTGTATCGTTGTCCCAACAACAAAGCATGACATTTTTCCCTCTTAGAAGTCAACCACCACCTGACTCTTCTGACCACCGCATCATATGTGTCGGTCACGTGTTTGGAAATCATTTTGTTCAGGTACATTGAATATAGTTAGTGTAACAATTATGCAATGACTTCGCTTGTTCGTTTGGCACGGTCAGCGCATGATATAATGTTTGTTCATGTACAACAGGTTTATTTGAAAGACCATTGTCCGTTGCCGCCCCCAGCGCTGTTGTGGTCAACCAATTGTTATTCTCAGGCAAAGCAATGGGCAATTCCATATATTAGTAGAATGCAGGAATACACAAGCTTGATGTCATTCAAAACACACTATGTAGACCTAAATGAAGACTAAACATTCATTGTTTATTTATTTGTATTCATTATGCGATATATTTATTTGTATTCATTGTTTATTTATTTGTATTCATTATGTTGAAGACGAGGTCAGTGGGACGTCGCTAAACAACTGAATGTCATGTTTAATTTTTTGTTTTTTTGTTGATGTAACCTTTATATGTTTACGGCGTGTTTAATTCCCATAATAAAGTTGAATGCGTTGTTTCAGTGGTCCAAAAATTTAATTGTTAAAAGGGTTCATTTCGTAGTTTTTTGGATTTTGAGACTTTGTTTTGACGTGTTAGTTGACGGAACTGGGGAACGGGACTATTTTTTTTGGATTCTTTGACGTCCAAACATGAGAAATGGCCGCCCTCCATTGTCTCAGGGCACAGGCACACCCACGCAAAAAAATCCCAAACATGGGTACTTGAACATGGAAAAAGGGTTCATTTCCTATTTTTTTCGATTTTGAGGCTTTGTTTTGACGTGTTAGTTGACGGAACTGGGGAACGAGACTATTTTTTTTGGATTCTTTGACGTCCAAACATGAGAAATGGCCGCCCTCCATTGTCTCAGGGCACAGGCACACCCACGCAAAAAAATCCCAAACATGGGTACTTGAACATGGAAAAAGGGTTCATTTCCTATTTTTTTGGATTTTGAGGCTTTGTTTTGACGTGTTAGTTGACGGAACTGGGGAACGGGACTATTTTTTTTGGATTCTTTGACGTCCAAACATGAGAAATGGCCGCCCTCCATTGTCTCAGGGCACAGACACACCCACGCAAAAAAATCCCAAACATGGGTACTTGAACATGGAAAAAAGATTCATTTATGTAATTCTTACAAACAAAACTCATGATTCTAAAAACTTATGTTTTTTATGTAATTCTTACAAACATGGAAAAATGGTTCATTTATGTAATTCTTACAAACATGGGTACTTGAACATGGAAAAAGGGTTCACTTATGAATTATTAATCATTTTAAAAACTTTTATTTTTTATGTAATTCTTACAAACAAAACTCATGATTCTAGGTTCCCTTTTTTTAAAAATAAATTTAAAACAACCGTAAACTTCGCTTAAGGACCACAAACAATCGGAATAACAAACTATATTATAAAATAATAAACTGTGCAAAACACGCCAACTATATTAAACAAAAACTGTAATAATTACAAATATTCATGTCAACTACAACACAACAAAATAAATACAATGATCAATGGTCCGTGCGGCGTCTCTGACGAGCCCTGACCGTCCCATCAGCACTGGGTCCCCATCTCGCGATCGTCAGGCAGTCCTGCATAATGTCATATAACTCTGTGCCTGCAGTGACTATCCTAAGGTTGAGCACACGCTCCAACCTCTGTGCAATCGCCTCATATCCCTCGTAATCATCCTGTCAAAGTCAGTAAAAACATTTATTATGAAATTCAAAATAAACAACAACTCATAAAACATTAAACGCGCAAATAATCTTACCACATATGGAGGGGGGTCAAATGCCACTGGAACCTGGGGGCTGGGCGGCTGTATGTAGTCCTCAGGGTCTGCAGCTGGTGCATCCCTCTGCTGGTCAGCTGCCTGGGTCGGTGTCATGAAAGGGTGAGATATGCGGAAAAATCACTCAATGTAATCCGCAGATACCTGCCCAGGCACTAAACAAGGCTGACCCGCAGGTAGTAAGTGATCCGCAAACTCCATCCACCTGTCATCTATCTGATCCTGTGACAATCGTGCACTAACAGGCGGCGGAGGGATGCTCTGGATGTAACCAAACTGGCGTACCACCCTCTCCGGTCGAACTGCGACGATCATAGGACCCCATCTGAGCTGACCCTGGAACGATGAAATCTCCTGAAACGCCCTAACACCCCGATGCTCCGTGTACGGCAACCAGGACACATCTGTGACGGTCAAACCATCACAACGTGCCCTGTAGGGTGCTCCTGTGATGCCCTTCATGTGCGCCTTCGACGTCAACCACCGGGAAGCACGTGGGGACGTCTCCTGGTATGTGTCGTCAGTCACGCACTGATGCACACTAGGGAAGTGCTCATAGATCCAGCACTACACAATAATTGAGGTTAACATAACATAAAAACATGTTTAAATCATAATCGAACCTAACATATTAATAAACACAAAATTTACCTGAAATAACGTCAAGTACCCCGCAAGCTGTCGGGTGGTGGTCCTACAAGCCTCATCTAACTGGTCGTACATATGAACCAGCGCGGCAACCCCCCAAGCGTAACCACCACTATGAGCGAGGTCCCGGAAAGCGTCAAGGTGGACCACATGCACGTATGTTGCACTCTTATTAGCAAAAAGAGTGCAACCGACAAGGTGCAGCAAATAAGCGCGAGCTGCGACAATCCACCGCCGGGCCTGACATCTGGTCTCATAAATGTCACGAACCCATCCTAATCGTACATATGCTCCACGTGTGAGTGCTGTCTCGGCTCTGGCCTCCTCCGCAGACACTTCCAGCAA
The DNA here is from genome assembly GCF_004193775.1 of Glycine soja. NCBI lineage: Eukaryota > Viridiplantae > Streptophyta > Magnoliopsida > Fabales > Fabaceae > Glycine > Glycine soja. The sequence goes on along the minus strand of NC_041012.1, from coordinate 11,403,371 downwards.
CTCCGTGAGCAAGAATCTGGCCTCCTCCGTAGAAAGAGCGTGGAAACTGTGCAAGGCGCCAGTGATGGGCAAATGTAGAATGGACGACACATCATCCAATGTGATCGTCAGCTCTCCTACTGGAAGGTGGAAGGTGCTAGTCTCACTGTGCCACCTCTCCACAAATGCGGATATAAGTCCAGGATCGCCAGTAATAACTGAACAATCTATCAGTGGACTTAATCCTGTGGCAGCCACCAGGCCTTCAATCTCAGGCACTGGCCTCCCAATCAGTGTCAGCTTCCTCCCATGTGACACTAACTTCAAATCAGGACGTTCCTGATTTGAAGTACAAATTATACAATTATTAAAAAAAATTAATCATAAACAAATAAATAAACAATGACAAATAATTAACAAATTAAAATACCTGTCCACTCCACACGGCATGTGCAACATGCTCGGCAAATGATGTGAGCACTGACGGGTCACGTGGACCACCAGGGAATCCCTCTGCAGCATCATCACCATCTGACCCCTCACCACTATCAGCACCCTGTGCGTCCGCACGCATCTCAAGTGCCTCCGTAGGCTGCTCAGGGACATCATCAGTCATGTCAGCGACGTCCTCAGCCATATCACGTCCCTCCGTAGTCATCTGATGAACGCGTAGCCTACGGGCTGAGGCAGTAGGCCTACGCCTCTCGGGAACATCGCCAGCATCCTCGTCAGCAGCTCTATCTCTGCCTACAACTCTACCTATGGCACGACCTAAACCTCGTGTTCTGGCCATGATCTGTAAATCATGTCGAACACGTATTTTTTTCGGTCAAAATATACACAATTTTCTTTATAAAAAATCAACTTTATTTATAAACAAATAAGACTAACTTAAATCAAATTATTTTCACACATACACGACCTAATTTTAAAAAAAAAATTAAACAACTTCATTTATATAAAAAAAAACAACTAATGTAAAATAAAATTATTAATAAACATGCACAACTTAATTTTTTTAAAAAAAAATTAAACAACTTCATTTATAAAAAAAAAAAACACAACTAATATAAAAATAATTCATTACTAAACATCCACAACTTAATTTTTTTAAAAAAATAAACAACTTCATTTATAAAAAAAAACACAACTAATGTAAAAAAAATTAATTAGTAAACATCCACAAGTTAATTTTTTTAAAAAAAATTAAACAACTAATGTAAAAAAAAAATTATTTAGTAAACATCCACAATTTTTTTAGTAAATAAAATACTTCATTTATAATAAAATAAACTAATTAATTATAAAAAATTAGTATTTTTATAAAACTTCCAAAACACACAACTTTAATTATAAAAATAGACAACTTCATTTTTAAAAAAAAAACACTAATTTAAAAAAAAACAATAAACAAAAACAAACACAACTACTTTTATAAAAAAAAATTAATTTACAAATTAATATTTAGTAAAAATACACAATTTAAATTATAAAAAAAATATGACATCAAAAACCCAAACTTCATTTTTCATAAAATCTAAAAAACAAAATAACCAAAATAAATAAAATAATTCATTTAAAAAAAAACAAAACAATTTCTGTTTAAAAAAAATTTTAAAAAAAAAAACACAAAAAAAAAAACAAAAAAACCACTTCCGGAAGAAGTGGTTCTTCCGGAAACATTCCGGAAGAAGGGGTTCTTCCGGAAAGGTCTTCCGGAACTTTGGAAGTTCTTCCGGAAGTGCGCGTCTTCCGGAATTCTTCCGGATGAACCACTTCTTCCGGAAAGTTCCCGGAAGACGTTTTCCGGAAGTCTTCCGGAAGACGTTTGGTTACTTCCGGAAGAACACTTCTTCCGGAAACTTTCCGGAAAAGGTTCTTCCGGAACTTCCGGAAGAACCCCTAACGGGTCTTCCAGAAGACTCCGTCGTCAGCCATTTCCCCATTTTTTCCGGCATACTCTAATCTTCTCCCCTCTCGTCTTCTACCCTAAGGTTACTATCCTAAGGTTCCACTGCTGAATCAATACTGGATAGTAAAAGCAATGGAGAGTTAGGGAGACTAACCTCGAAGGCTGTTCGCGGAGAAGACGGAGAAGAAGAAGAAGCTTGGCTCGTGGTGTCCGGAAGAAGACGAAAGCTTGGCTCGCGGTGTCCGGAAGAAGACGAAAGCTTGGAGGATCAACAAGAATGGAAGAAGAAAAGAAGTAGCAGTGGTCTTCCGAGAAGAGGAGCGCGTTTTTAAATTTTTAACTTAAAGGGCAAAATGGCCATTCACTAAAATTGCTGGGTGCACCAGCAATATTGCTGGGTGCACCTAGCAACTCCCAAATGCTCACTTCTTTAAATACTGGGGACTTGGGTCATTTGGGGATAGGGGTCCAAAATATGTAAAACCCATTCTAGTACGTTACCCAACTACCCAAGTGATACCTAAGTATTTATCATCATGTAATATAGTTTTGTTAAATAGATAATTCACAATAAACTTTAAGAAAAACAAGCAAAGAAGGTAGGGAGATATTGCACTTTACCATTTACAAATAAATTATTTTCCCCTTCTTATTTTCTTAACGCGGCAAATTTTATTGAGTACAACTTAAATATTTATTAACAATTATCTAACAAAACAGCACATACGACAAAACTATTTTATAATAAGTTAAAATATATTTTAACCTAAATCTATTAGGAAGTTTTAATTTATACATAATTATGTAAAATTTAATCATCAATTGATATAATGTCCAACCTTTTTCTTTTGAGAGAAATATAATCTCCAACTGTAATATTCTTAGATATTATTTCTCACCATACTTTAAGAAACAAGTAAAAATACGAAGATATGGTCATAATCCATTTATTAATAAATTAAATAATTTCCTTCTTCTCTTTAAAAAAATTAAGTTCCATCTAATTTTATTAACGTGGAAATTTCGTATAAAATTAAATATTTGCAAATACATCACACATTACGAAACATTATGATACTATTCTATATGAAGTTGAAAAAATATAGTAACTTCTACCCAATATAGTAATATATTTAAAATAATTTTGGTTAGATTATATTTACTATGATCGTCCTGGGTTTGTTTAGGACTTTTTGTAATTTACTTATTATATTATTTTTTTACTAATTAGAATTAATATTGATTATTTTTGTCAATAATATCTGAGTTTTGTTGTAGTGTTAGACAATGTTGTTCAAAATGACATTTTGGTAGCATTTTATTTTATTGATTAAAATACAATCTTTCGTGCTAAATATTATAGTTTATACTTTATGATACCAGCTATTTTTTCTAATGAATTTATTGAAGATATATTTTCCTTACTTCCTCATCTGAATTATTATATTACATCAGTTTCGCACTAATTAGTACCACTTTTATTTCATTGATTGATTACTGTTGATTTAGTAATGTGCGACTAAACAATAAATTATAAATTTAAGTTTTTATTATTGGTAAAAATACGCTTTTTATTTTGGATTTCACTATTCTAGAAAGGCAAGTAATTATAGTTATTATTAATTAACAATAGTAATTAATATCTTAATATATTTATGATTTATTATATAGATGATAGTTTGAACTATTGAATTTTTTATTAGAAAAATATTTGTTATTCCTATTATCTTAGTCTAACAAAGTGACGTACTATCAATTAAAGGAGGGAGTTAAATTCATTTGATTTTTGCTCTCATATCCCGCACCAAAAACTTGTCCGCAAGCACATTTGTAGGATCGAATGAGTAGCCACGTGTCGCACATCCAAAACCCTACACACGTAGGAGCAAGGAGTACGTGTACCGCAGGAACCCCAAACAAAACAAAACACTGGAACCAGTTGGGGGTGCTGGACAAAACAAGTAATTAACTTCAAATCCGAGGCTATTTATCTGCGCAAATGACAGCGACGCGCAAGAGATAGAGATAGAGAGCCAAAAACCGAAAACGCCATCATCCAAACAGCGCCTTCTCTCTCATTTTAAAAGACACCTCTTATTAACATTTCGCCCTCTCTCTCTTCTCCGTCTTCTCAAACACAATCTCATCCTCACAGTTTCGTCTTCTCGATCTCACCACTGTGAGTCATCAACTCTCAATTCCTGACCCTAATTTCCCAATCCAATACCATTTCTCCTTAGATCCCTAATCTCTTCTGAAATTTCGTTTAATTATTTAATATTCTCACCGTCCAATATTATTTTTCCCCTTTTTCTTTTTTTATAATCTTTGAAGCTCTCTTTTCGGTTCTCGCTGCATATTCGATTTCGATTGTCAATTTTATGGATGCTTTATTGTATATCTATACGATTCTCTCTGTTCTGATTGATGATTTAGTTGATCTGTGGTGTCTCAGGTTCGCCGTACTTCAATGCATCTATGATTTTTTATTTTTAAATTTTTGTGAAGTGATTTGGTGTTATTATTGATTAATCAAATGTTGCTAGAGTCGAAAGACTGAGGGGAGTTTTATTTGGATTTGTATCTAGATTCTCTGATGCTATTATTATTATTATTATTATTATTATTTTAATGATTATGATTATTATTCTTGTTTTTAATGTTGAAATTCACATATCCTCCCCTGCACTTTTTTTCTCCTGTCACAATATTCCTTAAGTGAATGTTTTACAATCTTAATCTTAAGAAACTGTGAACTTGTTGCATCGAGGGGGGTGCATGATAACTAGCTGTGTAGAGGGGTAGATAATAATTTTCACTCTTGCAGCTGTGGTTTTGTTCATTTTTCTTGAGTATGCTGGATAAGTGCTTTCCTCTTCTTCAGGCCAATCATGAGTGACGAAGGAGAAAGAACTTGTCCTCTCTGTGCTGAAGAGATGGATTTGACAGATCAGCAATTGAAGCCTTGCAAATGCGGTTATGAGGTTTGATTCTATGTATATGTTGTTTTTTAACATTTTAATTAATTTTCTTGGAAGTTCTGTCACTACTTGATCTTTGGTCTGTATAAAATTTCCCTTTTCTTGATCCTTTGAATGTTTATTCAGCTGGTAACTCTGCCAAGTAGCATTTGTCTTTTGGATTGAGCAGAACTATTATGTTCCTATTATGTCCCCTTTACCCCTAATAAAACCTTAGTTCTTCATCTGTTGGGAATTGACTTGTTCATGTGATTTAGGTACTGTTGTCTGTGTTTTGTTTGTGGATGATATGTCTTTATCACAAAGACATCATTATGATAGATGTCAGTTTCATCTCTCCTTGATTGCAGATCTGTGTCTGGTGCTGGCACCACATAATGGACATGGCTGAGAAGGATGACACTGAGGGGCGATGCCCCGCATGTCGATCTCCTTATGATAAGGAAAAGATTGTTGGGACAGCTGCAAACTGTGACAGGTTATTCTGTTAACCCTATATTATTTCTGTAAGATTGTGTATGTTGTATTGCTTCTGTAGGGCTTTTCTTCACTCTCTTATTCAATATACATCAATGTATTTGTATAACCATTTATCAAAATGAGAAATGCTAACAACATTCTCTTTATTGTTGGCTGAAATTTACCCGAACTCATGAAATGATGTGAGTCCTACTCATTATTTTGTGATTCTTAACAAATTTCAATAATATATATATATATATAAACTCTATAAAGTTTTTTGTGTGAGATGAAACAAAGGAAAATATCAGTTACTGAACTTTTTGTTCCTGTAGATTGGTGAATGGAGTTAATATTGAGAAAAGGATGAAGACTCAGAAAACGAAGTCTAAATCAACTGATGGGCGTAAGCAGCTCAGCAGTGTGCGAGTGATTCAGAGGAACCTTGTTTACATAGTTGGGTTGCCTCTCAATCTTGCAGATGAAGATGTAAAATTTTTTCCTCCTCCACTCTCTTGAGCACCTGAATATTGCCATTCCACATGTTTATTCTCTTTTTGTTGGAATTTTTTGGGTTATTTTCTTTAGAGCAAATTTTTATTTTTAATCACCATTTATATATAGCTTCTTCAGCGAAGAGAGTATTTTAGTCAGTATGGGAAGGTCTTAAAAGTGTCAATGTCTCGAACAGCAGCTGGTGTCATTCAACAGTTTCCGAATGATACCTGCAGTGTGTAAGTATATTCTCTTCAAGTTTGTGCTTTCCTTCATTGTAAATAGAACCTACACGGTTTAATCTTGTTGTCATTGATTTGAATTGGATAGCTTTGGATTTTGGGACATTTATTTTCACTCTAGAAGGAAGGAAGCAAATAACTAGCAAAAAATAATTTAATGCAATCTTTTCCTTTGATAGGAAAGAAGGAAAACATGAAAAAGCCATTTCTGTACATAGTTAAAAAATCTGAGAATGGGTGTATCTTCCCCCTTTCTCCATTTATTTTGTGCTGCTATATTAGCACATATCATTATCTTTATATGATACATTAATATTAATACTACAGTTCCTAATCAAAGGTTTTTGTTTCAGATATATAACTTATTCAAAGGAAGAGGAAGCAATTCGTTGTATTCAAAATGTACATGGTTTTGTTTTGGAGGGTAGACCTTTAAGGTACAAATATTTATTGAAACTTGTCATACATGGGATGTTTAGCATTGACTTTTGGTCATCAATTGTATGTTTTTGGATTTAACATTTCAGGGCTTGTTTTGGAACCACAAAATATTGTCATGCATGGCTCCGGAATGTGGTATGAGAATTACTGGTCTAGATAGAATTTTCAAATTATGCTTAATTACCTGTGCTTGTAATTGAGGAAAGATCTCTATGACCAGCCTTGCAGCAATCCGGATTGTCTGTATTTGCATGAGATTGGCTCTCAAGAAGATAGTTTTACCAAGGATGAAATAATTTCAGCATACACTAGGTACTTTTCTGATAATTTGACGATACTTACTGTGATTCAGATAAATAAAACCTTTTCTTGCTGAAATTGAGGAATTGTGATCTTTGCATTCAAACTACTTAATTGGTTGAAGCGAAGGAGATTGCTTTAATTATATTGTGCTGGATAAGGATGTGTTTACAAATTTTGCTTTCCTGTACTTGTAGTTGCTTGAACTGAGTATAGTGCCTTTCCAAATAAATATATCTTAGCTCACTTTGTTATTTTGAAGAAGTCGAGTTCAACAAATCACTGGTGCCACAAACAATATGCAACGGCGGTCAGGGAATGTATTACCTCCTCCACTGGATGACAATATGAATAGTTCATCTGCAAAGCCTATTGTTAAAAATTCTTCAAGTGTAAGACCTTTTTTTCAATCTTTCCTATAACCCCATTTTGTTTGTGTATCAGCTTTCACCATATTGATGTAAAAAGCTCATTTGAATTTTGATCTTTAATTGCTAAACTGAGTGAAGTGTATTTACACACTCAGGAACAATGCAAAGAAACTGACATTTGATGTTATTTATGAAGCAGAACTCTGTTAGCACTGTAAGAGGTTCACCTCCAAATGGAATATATGGGAAAAATATGGCCCTTCCTACTAGTGCTGCATGGTATGCACCGTGTATAATTTTGTATTTGGCTTTGAAGATTGATCTTATCTAAAGATAATTATGATTCCTGGCTATGTTTATGTTTGGCAGGGGTACTCAGGTCACAAATTGTCAGCCCCCTGCTGGAGGTCTATCATATCCAAATGGGCCATCCAAGCCAAAACCTGATACAGGCAGCAGCACACTGGTATTTTCTGCAGCTGTTACAGGCTCAATTCAGGCTTCTGATGTTACAAAGAGGCCACCATCGAGTAATGGGAGTCATAGTATGACACCTAGAGTGAAAAGTGAATTGTTGAAACCTGTCAAACAATATAACAATAGTGTGGACAGTCTGGTTAGTGAAGGAGAAAAAACTTTAGCTTCTGATGTTTCTCCTATGCTTGTGAATTTGAACAGGCAGTTGTCTCCTCTACCGTTGTCCCGAGATAGTGATGGAAATTGTACTACAGCAAACACAATAAATTCTACTAACATGATTGGACAGTCTTGTAACTTTGGTCTTGAGGAAGCAATGACTGCTACCAATGAAGAGATTCAGAATTTGTCCAACGAGTTGTCCTCAATTAACATTGATAGAAATGCCGAACATTGCGGTATAACCAAACCTAATAATAGCCCACCTACTGATCATGCATTGATTAAATCTCCTCAAATTCAAGGATCACAGTATAATGTTGACAGATTTAGAGATGAAATAACTACAGATGTGGCTGGTAAAGCTACCTCAGATTTTTTGGTTTGTAATTCTACTGAACAGTGTGATTGGAAATTGGATTCTCAATCTCTAGTAGTATCAGATACTGCTGAAATTGATGATGATGTGACATCTTTTGATAATCAAAGACTCAAGGATCCAGAAGTTGTTTGTCGTTCTTATTTTCCAAAGTCAACCAGATTCCTGCAAGCATCAAACCATTCTAGCCCTTGTCTTCTGCAGCATGGTGAACCTTGTACTGCCATAAATGCAGGTTCTGTATCTGCTGATGATAGAGTTCGAGATGAATCTATGTTACATGCATCCAATATATTATGTAATGGTCACCCTGAAAAATTGGTCAGCAGCAGCTCCTATGGTCTGCTTCATGATGAAAGAAATGGGCATATCATTCAAAGATTAGTTGGTGAAGCAGTTAATTCTGGACATGATATTGCTAGGGATAAAGGTGAAAGTAGTATAATTTCTAATATATTGTCCATGGACTTTGATACCTGGGATGACTCACTAACATCACCTCATAATTTAGCGAAGTTGTTGGGTGACAATACTGATAACCAGCCTGGTCCTTTAAACAAATCTAGTTCTTGGAAAGGTCACAGTAACAATCAATCAAGGTTTTCTTTTGCAAGGCAGGAGGAATCCAAAATCCAAATGTTTGATCCACATGCATCTTATGGTGTCAGCCATCAACGGCCAAACCGTACAGTCTTCCTGAATTGTGCAGAAAGAGACTTGTATATGGATAAGTTGGGCATTGCAAATGGATTTTCTACCAGTAACTTTGAGGAAGCTGAAAATATGGTCAGTGGTCATTCCATTGCATCTTCTAATAAGTTTTCTGGTGAGTAAAAATAACTTTCTTGAGCTGCCTACATTTATAATGGCATGTCCTATTATTGGTTTCTCTGCTACTATTTTCAATTTTACATTTGCATGATTGCTTTTGTGTGCCATTCTTGTTTGCTGATTAACATGTATTTAAAACTTCTGATATCATTATAATTTAAGTACATTTTGGTTTTGCTTTCTTTTCCTTCACATTTTTTCCTTTGCGGCTTTGAAAATTGAAATTTTGGTTTTCTTGATTTTCTGAATTCCTGTTGCTGTATGTATAATAGTTTTTTGCTACCTGATTGTGCTGTTTGTGGTATTTGATTATACAAGTGCTTTGAATTTGTATATGGGGAAATAAGAGAAATTGTACCTTTGTCATGACTTTTCAACAAGGTTGGAGGATTTGAGTCATTTTTTCCTGGCTTGTGTTAATATACTACTTGTCTTCGACTCACATGCTGCTCAAGCTAGCAGGCCAATATTGAGTTTGTATTCAGACAGTTTGAAAAGCTCGATGAGTTCTGCCTGAAAATTTAATCAGACTGAAGGCGTCTTCAGGTTGAGCTGTGAACCTTGCTTTTTATAATTAAAAAGCCATTCTTTCACTTTATAAGGGCTAAGTAACTAAATATAATGAAGGCCTATAGCTGGAAGGAAGCTTTGAAACCAAATGTGCTTCTGTAAAAAATCTCAATATTGTATTGTGTAGAATAGTCTTGACTGAAAATAATTTGTTAAGAATGTAGTGTATGAAAAGTATCTGGACAACATACATTTTCAATTATGATGATTTATTGATTACTGGATATGAAAGAAAATTATGTCCACTTTATCAAAGTGGCATAACGACTGCTGGTTCTGTTGCTTGATTGTCTCTTTTCTAGTTAGAAAGTAAAAAAGTTTTAGCTGTATGTAAGTCTGCTTTCTCTGGGCAACCTGTTTGCCTTCCTCTGAATTTATGCACGGCTGTTGTGTTATATCAATTGCTGGTGTTTCAGATTTTTATATTCATCTAATCTAATGACCTTACTTTTATTTTATGGTTGACAGCCATCTCAAGAGCACAAGTTTCAGCCCCGCCAGGATTTTCCATTCCAAGCAGGTTGCCACCACCTGGTTTTTCTTCCCATGAGAGAGTGGAGCAGGCTTTTGATTCCATTTCTGGTTAGTTATGGTTTCTTTTATATTCCCACGCATACCCTTTTTAATATATTGTTGAATATGTTAGTCCTTTTGACAGGGAATTCTTTGCTTGACCATTCTTCCCTCTTGAGAAATTCATATCAGACACCTTCAGCTGGAAACCTTGGTAGTGCAGGGGACATTGAATTTATGGACCCTGCTATTATGGCAGTTGGCAAAGGGAGACTTCAAGGTGCACTGAACAGTCCGGCACTGGACATTCGATCTAATTTCATGCCACAATTAAATTACTTTGAAAATGATGCTAGACTACAATTATTGATGCAAAGATCTCTTGTACCACAGCAAAACCTTAGATTTTCTGAAATTGGGAATACTTTTTCTCAACTTGGTGATTCCTATGCTGTTTCTTCGAGGTTAGACCAATCACAAGTCAGTAATCTAGGCCCATTCCAACAGCTGTCTCTGCAGCAGTCTACAAATGCCGTCTTGTCTAATGGGCAATGGGATGGGTGGAATGAGGTGCAGAGTGGAAATGGTTTGGGTGTGGCTGAGCTTTTGAGAAATGAAAGACTTGGATTCAATAAATTTTACTCAGGATATGATGATTCAAAATTTCGGATGCCAAATTCTGGGGATCTTTACAACAGAACATTTGGGATGTGACCTTTTGCTAGTTATGTTGTCATTGTATGGTTGGAAATGGTAAAACCTAGCTGAAATGGACAAACAATTTTTTGTGTTGCTGAGGATGATGGAACTGATTCTTGCTGGCGTGTATTGGGCTACCTAATGATGAAGCTCCCAAGAAGTGTAATTTATGGCTACAGTTGGTAATTACTAATTAGTAAACTTCCTCTGTTTTCATGATTTAATTGGCTTATATGTCATTGCCCATCTTGCATACACATGAAAGTGTGTCTTTACCTACCTGTGCCAAAACAAATTTTATATAAAAAAAAGTTTTCTTTATTCATTTTGTACTGGATTTCGTATTTTCCATGTCAAGAATGACATTGGTGTTTTGTTTTTTTGGTAATTGTGCACTCATTTCCCTCTCTTTTCTTTGTAGTTCTGGATTAGCAGAAGTGAGCTGTTCTGGGATTATAAGATATCAACTGTCAGTGCTGACGTGATCAAACTGGCAGGTGGATCTTAGTGTTTCCCTCATAGTACAGAGCATGGAAACAACAAGATCGGTGTTATTTATTGTTTGTAACTTACCTTTTAGATTAACTACCCTTGTGGGTAGAAGTAGAGGTTTGATTCGACTGGTAAAGGGAAATTGTTTTGAAATGGATTTAGATGCTACAGTTTGATACTCTGATAATGGGGGTATGAAATAGATCGCTTTATAACTTGAAAGGTCCATCATCCTTGTGATATGAATGAAATACCGTTGCGCTGTTATAGCTTCTGGCCAATTTTTTTTCACTTTAAATCAATGATTTTATAGTTATATTAAATTTTTCTTTTCTTTCTGTGGAAGTTTTTCTTTTAATATATTCCACCGCGACACGAGTTCTGCTGCTTCTAAGTGCACTGTATTTTACCTTGACTTTGTTCCCCAATGTTTGGTTCTTGTTTAGCTGTTTTCTGGTTTTTCTCAGTGTTTCTCAAACCAGAATAACCAGCAGGGACGGCGTGACCCATGCCTTGTTATGATTAACGTTGGGCATGCCCATATTAAGCCTGTCAATTTTCAGCATTTTCTGGTGCAGCTGAAAATCTAAAGGTGTGTATGAAATAATGTTTGAGGACATTATTGTTCTAGAGCTGATTTCGGATTTGTTGAATGAGACCAATTATGTAATCTTCTATTAAAAAGGTTTCTTTATTTTTGGGATACACAATTCATTTTAGTGTGCCGTTCTGCATATAATTTTGTGGTAATTATTTTGTTGAGTCTGTCACTTATGGCGGTCTGAGTGAGTGTGTTGATTCCCCTCCCTTTTACCCTCCAAAAAGAAGAGTGCAAAATTTGTTTTTAATAACAAGAATTCTTTAATTTGATATTTTTAGTATAAAATATAACATTCCGTTAATATAAAACATGAATTATGGTTAAAAAAATTGTTGTTTGCTTTTGTTTTAAAATTGACTGATTCTAAGGTGGACGACTATATTTGTAGTGGGTTCACCATCCACCACCATTTACAGCCTTTGAATTAGTCTGTTTTATAATATAGTAGATCAGATTAATGTAATTCCTGTTATAAAAAGATTTCGTAATATCCACTTGAAAGATGAACGATCTTATCCGCTAATCATAACTTAATGAGAAATAAATTTATGGGAAATTTTGAATATTCTAAAATTTTTCCAAGGTCCAGTTTCTATTCTTTTGTAAGCTATTATTTTATTGCAGCTTAAATATCTTTTATGTTTTTATAATTTTCATCGTTTTACTCTTTTTAAAATGTGTTTGTTTTATTTTTTGTTTTTAAAATATTTTAGATAACATTTTTTTATTGTTCAAATATTTTTATTGTTTTAAAAGTTATCTAAAGTTTTTTAAGAATGAAAAATAAAATAAATATATTTTGTAAAGAATAAAGAGAGAAAAAAATTACACGAAAAAAATATTTAAACTTTGATTTTTAACTAATTAACCTATGTGTCTTTTGAGAAGTCGACCGTTTTGAAACAAAATTTGTCTAAAATATAGTTAGTCCATCCTCCTTGATTGATGGCTTGTAAAGTAGTGAAATTATCTGATGCTAAATTATCTGACCAGACGCATCCTTGGGGTGTTTTGTGATCCACTCCGGAGGAATCATATATTAGAGAAATTATTATATGATTTAAAATTATATAGTCACGCCATATCATATTTTTTTTATATAAAAAAATTATATATTCTCGAGTCCTGATCAATCTTTATATGCTATCTATGTTTTTTTATTTTATTTTAAAACCTATGGTATGAAAGTTGTTCTAGACCACATATTGTATTGTGTAATAGTTTCATATATTATTGATTCTGTCAAGTGGCGTATATAATTGTAAGTGAGGAGACTTCGAGTTCGAGAAGACAAGACGACTTTGCAGTTTTGAAGTCTTTGCGAGACCTTTTAAAAAATAGTTACAACACAATCATAGCCCTGGGCATATTTTGGTCAGTTGAGCTTTATCTTAAGACTATAACATTTTAATAAACTTACTCATGCTAAATGTTGAGAATGTTTGAAGTATTAGGTTGAGGGAAAAAGACAGGTATGATTGATTGACCTGAATATGATGGAATTACTTCCATAATTTTAGATTTTATAATTTTAATGACATGATTAATAGCTTAAATATAATTGTACGCATGTGTAAAGCGAATTTACAGTGAGAGTTTATACTAATTAATCACAAAACTAAAAGGGGTTATAAACTGATTTGTCCAAACTAAAAGAGCATGGATAGTGATAAATAAATAGAGAAAAAAATAATAGACTGCAAGTTATAATAAACTTTTAATTATCCTTAAATAACAACTAAAAACATAATTTTGAAAATAGTCTTTATATATGTAAAGTGATTATATATAGGGATACATGTTTTTTATTTTAACACACCATAAATTTATTTGACTACGTTATATTTTTATTTTATTAGTTTCTACTTATTCTATTTAATAAATATATAAAGAAACATAGTCATATTTAATTCCATTAAAAATTAATTATGAATGATGTAATGTAATAAATTTTCAATTTGAATTTATTCAAATCTCAAGCGTTAAGTTAAATATTAATTTTAATGATTTTAGTATTAAGTAGTATCATTTTATTTATTATATAATTTTGTTTTACATTAATATTTTAGAATATAAATTAAATAATAAATTATTATGCATGTCTATATATTTTTGTATGATCCATATTTAACATTAATTATATTCATATCTTAATTAATAATATGTTATAAATTATTATTATTATTAGTTAAAAAGTATAACATGAAATCAACGGGAGTTGTAAGATTATAAAAAAAAATGTAATTGTTCTAAAATATTTAAGCATTTTTTACAAAAAAATTACATTGAATCAAATCAATGGTTGTTGTCAGGTTAATAAAAAATTTAATGATTCTAATTTTTTTTTAGCTTTTAAAACAATGACTATTGAAAAATTAATAAATTAAATCTAATGGTTTTAAAATGTTTAAATATTTTTTATTTTTAAATTGATACTATATTATTTATTATTTTATTTGCTTTCTCTATTTCTATTTAATATATATATATATATATTGAAAATTAACCTAATTTGAAAATTTGTCAATTTTATTAATTTTTCGCATTGCCTTATTTATTGTTTTCGCCGTTCTGTTAAAATAATGATATTTTTATGCATCTTAAAATAGTGGTATTAGTAGACACTGTTACTGAAGGGTAGAAAAAAAAAGTTTTGAGCAGTAAAACGTAGTTATTAGTCAAGTTTTAATAATCACTAACCAGTAAAAAATTACTACTTAATTTTCTTTAGAAGTTATACATTCCACTCTTTTAAACTTCAAGAAGTTGATGTACACAAAACAAAGTATGTACCAAAAAAGCCTTCAAGAAGTCCTCAAGTAATTAATAAATTTTTGAAAGAGTGAAGTAATTATTCATGTTACTTAAGCGATAGGTTTAAAGTATTTATTAATTTTATTAATGATTAATTTTTATTAAAAAGTTTGAATAATCACTTTGAGTAAGATTTTTTTTATTGATTAATTTTTTTTTATTCACAAGACTCAAATTCAAAATATTTTTTAAAGGATGAAATCGAATAACATTTAAACCATTATAAATTTTCTTTAGTAAGAATCATTTATATTTTTCATTAAATCTAATCTTACTTGTTTGAGTCAGGTAAGATTATTAAAAATAACAAAAATCTCACGTGAGTATTTAATGTAATTAGATATTTGACTTGAGATCATTAGTTAAAATATAACAATTATGTATCAATTGATTCCCGTGCATGATTTTATTTTTTCTTCATTTTTATAAGTAACACAATTTTATTCAGAGATGTCCGCGTCAAATATTTAAAACACTAAACAATAATCAATGAAACAGAACACACTGTTCTTACTTAGTCCTGCTTATTTTCATGTCTTGAGATTTTGTATGTCCTTTTGCTAGCCAGATTCGACTCCTGCAACTATCCACAATGATGGCAATGGGCTGAACTATCAAGCTTCCTCAAGGAGATTAAATACGATATGCTTCGCGGTTTTGCAAATATTAAATTTCACTAAAAACACATTTTTTTTTCTTTTTAAATGCATCATCCTATATTTGATTATTAGAGAATCTAACAGCAACTTTAGTGCCATAATTTTATTATGGAATTGCTTGCCTCAGTTTTGTAAGAAAGTGATTCCATCGGCTGCTTGTAAAAGCAACAGTGCTTTTAAGAAAGATGTGAGTACAAGTATGGGGTGAAGTCCCACATCAGGTAGAAGTGGAAAGATTGAACGCCATACAAGTGAGGAGAAAACTCATAAACCTGAGTCTTAAGATTTTGAGTTAGAGTGTGATGTCAAATCTCCTTATGTGGTGGCTTCTAATCTCTCGAATCTCCCCAAACATAAGATTCATTAGTCTTTTTTCCATAAAATCAATATGTATTACTTATTGAATTATACTCGTCGAGTTAAATTAATTAATCCTTTGTACCTATTACATAATAACAAATAAAATAAAAGACTATTTTTCATACTTTTTGATGAATTCCATATTTATTTATTAGAGGTGGCTGAAACACTGTCTCCCCTCTTCACAGCATTGGATTGGGTATTTTTGGGGGTCCCTCCCGCTTGGCGTTGCTAAATGGTAAATGCCAATGGTAGTACTACTAAATAAAAAGTAACTGTGTACCCATCAATAGGAACAATTATAGGACTGAGTTGCAGACAAACAAATATGGGGAAACAAACACCCGCCACACATATGTGGTCCTTGTATTCCTAACCCAATTGGGGTGTCTTCCTCGGAGCCACTCATTTTAGATGTTTTTAATGAAGTATGCACAGGACATGTATGCACCTTGCAATAATAGTCTATAACCTCTTTAATAACCGAAATTGTGCAAGTATCGTGTTAAAATACATGTTAGAGGCTTGCTCAGAAATACTCAACGATTTTAATGTAATTAACAATCGGATCAACTATAAACCTAACAAATAAAGCAGTGCAGTTTTCTTTGCTCAGTAAATAATACGGACCAAAGAGCTATGAAAGTCCAAGTTAGGATGGCAAATTGGTTCGGACACACAAAAAAAATTATAGTGAGGAGAAGAATATCTGATACATAGGACACAAATCTAGATGCTTATATTTACTAATCTAGTGATGGAAAAAAATTGTTTATTTAAATTCTCTCACTAATAAAAACTAACAATATTAATAATTAATATTTACGGATAAAAAATATTTATATTTATTTAAGAATAATAGTATGAGCATTTTAGAACTTGACTCCTTTCATATCCATACATTAAGATGAGTTTAATAGTTTGTATAAAACATTAGCCGGTTGACTTCCTAATCAAAAGATTCATAATCCTTCAAGTACTAAGTTTGAAAAGCATATATACCTAAGATAGTTATTCTTATCTATGTGTATCAGTTAGTCACCTCACTAGATAGTTCATAGTCTTCCAAGCACTGCTAAACTTGAAGAACTTAGAGCGGTTATCCTTATTTGTGCATGTGTCGATTAGTTTCCTTGACTATACCGTCCAATAATCTATAACTTTAATTACATTTATAAATAACATATGTGATCTTAAAGACTTGACTTATTTTAAAATCAAAAGTGATATGATAATCCAATTTCCTTATTTTTGCCATTTAACATTTTTGCTTTTGCAATTGTGTCGCACAGCTACTATGAAGTCGTTTTCAAGTTCAATCGTCATGAAGTATTATCAATCGACTGTATAACAACTTTATTGTTATAACTCATAATTAGGATGTGAAACAACCCTTTTACTTAACTAAAGTATGATTAATGGATTATCACCACAAAAAAAAAGTATGACTAAAGGATCCCTATATGAATATCTAAGAACTTGTCAAATAAGGATGAGTTCTAAAATTAATATTTATGTGAGTGTGGAATCAAAACCATATTAAATTATGTTTTCAAAAATTAAAAACATATTTTGCTCTCCATTTTATTACATTTACATTTCTATTTTTCTATCGAATTGTTATTCTTGCATGGTTTTTCATCACATTATTTATTTCTTAATTAGCTCCTTGTACAGAGGCTTAAAGGCCCATAAGTGAAGAGCTTGGACTGGAGTAAATATTACATAGTTTTATGGTATGCAAGTATTATTAAGAATTGATTAAATTTTAATTTGGGTGAGTGTTTGTAAAATTGGTTTTGAATGAAATTGATTTTACAAAAATAATTTTGATTTAAATTAATTTTAAAATGATATGATTTATATTTGAAAAACGATTTTTTTAAGGATTTTAAAAGCAAGTTAGTAATAAAATTGGGCACAATTTTTTTTAATCTAATTTGAAAACTATTTAAAGTTGTATCAATTTAAAATAAAATCATATTAGTATTTCAACATAAATCTAAACCATTTAATGTGAATCCAAGCACACTATAAGACTTAGGCCTCATTTAGATAAATTTCTTAATAAATAGTTATTGAAAAATAAAATAAGAAGATAAAAAGAATTAAACTTATCACAATTTAAAATTAGTTTATACATATATTAAAATTAACTTTTTTTTTACCAAAAAAAACATCAGTATCATTCCATTCATAATAATAAAATCAATAATGAAGATGAAGGTAAGCAATCCAAAACTTAATGACTGGTATGGAACCTAGACACCCTAGTAAGATTGTGAGTGATTTGGTGGATTGCCTCCGGATAAAAACAATTTTTTGAGAAGTTAAATAAAAGAAATTCAATTTATTGAAAATTCTATCTAAACAATTCCTTGCGACTCACCGAATGAAGACATGTTGAAAGACCCTACTCAAAACCAGTACAGGAAACCAAAAAAAAAAAAAAACAAGAGGAAGAAAGACGATGATAAGAATCTCATATAAATTTTACGGTTTACTCACAGCTAGTATCAAATACAGTATTTTAAATGAATAAAGAAAAGATAAACTTGTGGTGCAAATTGAATTTATCATTCATGAAAATGACATGATTTGTTAGCTTAGGTTATCAGCAGCCAGAACTGGCAGCATAGAGATTGAAGAAGTGGGAGAATAGTAGAATATTGTCACCATTTGGATAAATTGCCCATTCCGAGAACATATCCAATTATCCATTCGCATATGAATGACCATAAATCATATTTTATTTGTTAACTTTTTTATATTCCTCCTAAAAGAAATTACGCGTCCTTAAAAAGAACTCAGGAAATTCATTCTGCATTGCGTATATAAATAGTTTGTTTTCAACTTTGCATTAAATTTTTGTAGGCGCAAAGCTTTTTGGCGTTGAGAATAATTCAAAACAAATAGAGCCGCAATTGTTTACCCGAAGAAAACAGAGCCTAAATTTATTACAAGTTTACAACCACGATACTTATGGAAATAAATTTGAGAAAAATTATAACGATGATTGTTTTTAAACTATAATAGGAAAAAGTGAAAGTTTAGATTGAACGAATAAATTAGATTCCTATAATACTAATTTACACCACTATTTTTTGTTTTTATCTTTTTCCATCATATCAATCTACTCATATTTTTATTTTCTTTTTTTTTAATTTCTCTCTTAATTATACAAAATATAATTTATGTCCTAATAATTTGAGTATAAAATAAATCATGCTCAAAAAGAAATATTCATTTTATATACAATTTCTTTAACAAAGATTTATTATTATTACTTTTAATGAAGATAATTTCATACCAATATTATTGGAGAGGAAAAAAAATTATATATTGATAAGATTTAGCGTACTAGTGTAGTCTCTCTCTTCTCAATCTCATCTCTCTTAGTTGACAAAAAACTATCATATGCAAAATGGTTGACCGGGTGGACAGTAATGAACAATGATGCTTTCTAATAAGGGTTTTTTTTCTCTCCCCTTTTTGGTTTAAAGTTTAAACTCTCTAGCTAGCACCGTAACTTGAAGCTGAAATACATAGCAAGATATTTATGGTTATTTGTGAAAATTGTTCAAGGGACCTCTATTCTCTGGCGTGTGAATGGAGTTAGCTAGAGGAAGAAGGGCTGGTCCCCCACCTCATAAACACATAAAACAAAAACTCTGTTCTGACAAGTGCCATAATGGACCTGCCTCACACGGCTCATGCCTCAGGTTTGCGCGGTCGTGACCTAACATTCCCGTCTCCTCAAAGGCTCAAACTCCTTAACACCTGTACCCGTAGGCCCCCGAAAACAGAGAGAGAGATGGCATATGAATGTGAATAGTAACATCCATTATCCAATTCCATAGGTTTGCTCTGCTCCACTCATGTAATTGCTATCAATTTTGAATGAAACTTCTCTACAAATTTAGTAGCATGACAACTAGACAAGTGTAATGTGACTTTTGCCACCCATTGGCATTGTTATTGGACGAGGCCGATCCTCGTTGCTACAAAGTTGCAGGGTGGCTCCCTAATCATAGAGTTAAATTTTTCTTCCCCTCCTTTTTATTTTGATATGATGGGTCGGCATGTATCACCATCAACCAACAACGAAACTAATTGCCATTACGAAGGTAAAGAAAAAGAAAACGTGTAGTTTCCTGCTTTAAGTATAGAGTTTTATCCATTCTAAAAATTTATTTTCCTTTGGTCTGTTTCGTTTTCCCTGAAAAAAAAAAAAAAAAAAAAACAGTAACGTTAGTGTTAGCTGCCATTCTGGAAACGGCTGCAAGTGGTACTGTTGTAACCCTATCTACCGTCTTTGCCTTATTAATCTGTTTATATACTAGGTGAAGAGATCCCAAATCTCATGGGAATTGACCGTTGTTTTATACAATTGAAGGAAGAAATAAGCCAATGTATTCGTCAAATCGGGTTTAGTCCTAAAACAGAAAATAAAAATACTCTTTCGTTTCTCCCATTTACTGGGATGCACAATCAGGGCCTATAATCTCAAGATTGGCATGCAAACCATGAATCTTGACTGCCAACAAATTTGAGGAAAACAGAAACATCGCTGTGCTAGTGCACTAAAAATAGCATTTGCTTCAAAGATGATGTATCCAAACATGGGGCATTATAGTTTAAGCAAGAGACAGCAATAAGGTGTCGAATCTCAGTATACACCAATCAGTGGCTGAATTATAAAAAGAATTTGGACCGAAAACACTTTTGTTTTAGTTTGTCTTTAATCTGTACTGCAAAATCAGCTATGGTGGTGCCTGTGGGGGCTTAACCTAGTAATAATATTCAGATGCATTGCGGGTAGGCATGCTGGATGAAGTAAAACAGAGACTCTGGGGAATTGAGTTCATAGAACTTGTTGGAAAGATGGCAGCCGATGGAAAGGTAGCTGAAATTGAGAATCCTGATGATGCTGCAGCAGAGAACGTTGGTACTGGGGTAGCATTGACCTGGCCATGTGTTTGCCACGCCCAGTTGGGGAGTCCGTTTGAAGGATCAACGCCGATTCTCTCTGCTCTTTCCTGCTAAATAACTAACAATCTTTAGAATTGTGTTTACACTTCCAAGTTCTATGTTACATAACCAGGAACCTCTAGATAGACTACAAAAATAAAATGAATGTGGTGGAATATTCAGTGAAAATATTATCACAATCCTGTGATGGGCTTTCTTTTCAAACTTGAGTCATACTACATAATTGTCTTATTTTATTGATAATAATGGCCATGCTTTACCGACCGGGAAAATAAGAGAGACCATGCATTATCAAAAAGATTGACCGTTCCGAGCAATGCTTTTGAGGCACATATCGCACCAATTCATTTTGTTAAAAAATTGAATAACATGGAACAAATATTAAGTGTGTAACAAAATACTGACAATTCCCTTGACTGTCCAATGACAAAAATTACAGCAAAAGCTCGTAGAAGTTAATCAGTAAATTCCTGAACATAAAAAAAAAAAAAAAAAAAATCAACTTTTGCTGTAAAGTATGCACCCCATTTAAAAGTCAAGCATTCTTCAGTATTCTAATGGAATTGAAGACACTAGCAAGGAAATAACTGAAGGTTTTAAATAAAGTACTCAATAAAGAAACAAGCAATCAAGGTCAAATGGATTACCCCATTGGGAAAGAAATTAGGAGACATGCCATTCCATAATGAAGGACGATCTTCAGTTGCAACCATCCTTTTCAAAGATGGATTACCAATTCCAGAACTAACATTGGTTTCCATCTGCAGATAAAGAGAACCATGTTAATATATGACATCTAGAGTTGATAAAACAATACCAAAAACCAAAAGTTCCACAAAAAATCAAGGAAATCAAAGGAATACAGGTTGTAATTAGCTACAAGGAAAACCCACGAAAGCTACAAAAATGTTACAGCCAGACAAGCATTCTCAACAGTTATCATGATATGAAGAGTTATGTTATAAATTAAGTGTCATTGTTTTATTCGTCTCCCACTTTCTAATGCACTTCTAACGTCAATCCATATCTCTATGGTCATTGCTGTTAAATAGAACTGAACGATTAACGATCAATCAAGCGCACCCTAACATGAGAGCATAAAAAGTGCTATCCACCTCATTCAGCTTAATTTACAAGAAACTTAAAATAAATGAAGATGAGTTTCAATTATACCATTGAACTTCTTCCACCATGTGTATTGTAAGGGAAGGAGGGGAACTGAAGTTGCCCCCAATTTTCTTTGGGAGGTCCTGGGGTTGCTATGCCCAAATTGAGATCAAGATTCTGACTGCCTCCTGTGTTGAAAAAAATATAAACCGGATTTCACAAAATGAACGCTTTTCATTCAGAAAATCACTTAGAAATTAAGAGTAGAAGAACATATTTGCTATTAAGTATTACCTTCATTAATGGCTGCAGATTTCAGCTCTCCTTCATAAGTACTTGGCTCAAAGTTGGTCACTGCTTCCCTTCCGTTGCATTTGATAGCTGCCTTGTCATAAGCCCTGATTTCCAGAAAATCAAAAGGGAGATACGTGTTGGATGGAGCCTAATGAGCTTTGATAATTCATGTAAATAAATTCAGTGCGGGTAGAATGTAATTCATGTATCACTAGGACCTTGCAGCTTCTACTTCGCTGTCGAATAGTCCAAGATATATATACCTGCATGAAAGCATTGCAATCTCTATAACCAAAACGCATCTCTATATTACTATCTTAGACATGTTTCTCCAAACATGGAAAAAAGCATAAAGATGCATTGAGAATTAAGCTGAAACCAATTTCACTTTGCAGCCCAATAGGTGCTTAAATTCATAATATTTCATAACCACAGTAGATCACTACGTAAGTTGATATATAAAAATATGTCCTCACTTTTTGCCAAGAAATTGTCCCATTCGAGCTTCCCACCGGCCACACTTGTGGAGTGTTACTCCTCGGTATTTAGAGCTTCCTCTTGAGAAACCAGTACTTTGGCGACGCAGTATATGTACGAATTCCTCCTTGGACAAATTCTGCATCTGTCCAACAGTAAGAAACTGGTGAAAAAATAAATCATACGCACCATCTAGTTTCATATCCAACAAAGTGCTTCTGATTCTCCTAACCTGTTTAAGGTCATCCTCATAATCACTCAGATTGAAATTGATATCAGCATCAACTCCCCTGAACTTAATAGCGGCTCGATCATAGGCTCTAATTAAGAAAACTTAAGTCAGTTGAGGAACACAAGAATCAAATCCTCAAAAATAAAAAATAAAAAAAAACATAGGGACTGTTTCTTAAACCCAAAATTACGACCAAGAAAAACCAAAATAAGCACAAAGCTCTACCTGGCAGCAGCATGAGCCGTGTCAAATCCACCTACAAGCTCAAATACCAATTTTGTCAAAAGATGCTTAAAATAGTAAACCATAGAATACGATTTCAGATAGTACAAAAACTATGTACCCTAAAATAAACACTGAAATTCATAAATTCATAAATTAAAAATCCATACCCAAATAGACTTGTTTCCCGCAATCCCTACACCAAATAATTACAAAAATAGACCAAAAAACAAAAAGTCAGATGCAATTCAACCATGTATCACCAAAATCAAACTTAATATTCCCTTCCCCGTAAGACCTAAAAGGAAAGAAAACGCAACTATAAAAAAAAAAAAAAAAGATAACTTCATATATCACTACAAAAATTCACGAACCAGATATGCGATTCCCATCTTCCCGTCCTTCTGTAAAAAGTAACCCCTCTGTATTGCGAGCTTCGAGACCTCGGTCCTCTCCTACTCTTTTTCGCTGGTTGCTGTGTCTGAGTTCGCGTTTGAGTCTGATTCTGATTCTGAGGCTGAAGCATCTTCATCTCACTAGTGTTCCCTCCATCGCCATCGAACGAGAGATCCACGAAACCATTCGTCCCTGAAAACGACGACGTAGCGTGTCCTTTAGCTCCTTCACTCATCACCGGAAAGAGCTCCTTCGTTACGAAGCCGTTCGCGCCTTCGACTTTAAGGATATCGAAATTGAAAGTGGTGTACACGTCATCAGCAGCTCGTGTGGAGTCCGAGTCCTCGTCGCCGCCGCCGTTACTGGACCCGTCCGCATTCACCACGGAGGAATTCGAAGTCCCTGACTCGGCCATTTGGTTCCTCAAACCGTCTGGAAACTTCTCTAACGGTAACGGCGACTCACCGTTACTAAACGAATCGGTCCACTCCGCATTGAGATTAAGATCTAACATCGTCGCGCTTCTTTTTATTTATTTATTTATATCGTTAAGCGGTTAAGTAACTAAAAACCGAACTAACTACTAAATTCCGATTATCTATTTTTATAATTTCTGAGGTTTACAACTTAGCTAAAGCCTGTTCCAACTAACTTCGCCGGCGACGGCGAAATGGATCCGATCGGAAACAACCGAATGAGAGAGGTAATGTAAGTGAAAGATAAAGAGAAGTAGAAAACGAAGCGAAGAAGAAAACGGAATCGCGATGAGTTTTCCGTATCGCTAACACCGGATAAATTTTCCGGCGACCGGAGAACGGAGAAGGAGTGAGAGGAAGGAACTCACGGAACGAGGAGAGAGAAGAAACCGGCGCAAACTCATTTCGTCGGCGATGAGTTCATCGTCGCCGGAGAGAGTGAAAGCGTCGCCGACTATTGGATTCCATGGAAGAGAGAGAGAGAGAGAGAGAGAGAAGAGAAGAAACACTTTGTTTTTTACTGAGACTCGTTTTAAGAGGGAAGGAATATATAAACATTTTCTCTCTCATGAGTGAAGACTGGTGGGTTCGGTGACCGGTCACCGATATTGCAAAAGGGAACAGATATTTTTCGTTGCTGGTTCTCTCTCTATGCGAAGGTCACCGTCTCGTTGAAGGAAACTATCGGCTTCGTTGAGTTTTTTCTTGATTTGGATTTGAGGATGTGTTACGGTCAAGTGGCTATGGTGAGGGAATTTAAAAAGGAAAAATAACGCAATTAATATGCTAAATAAGTAGGAGTATATTAATATGAACGTATTTATTTTGCTTTGTTGTGGATGCAAATGCAAATTTATCGGGTGAGAAATTCTAAAGAATTGTGAGCTTGTTCAGACTCGTCACTCCTCAGTTTATTTATGAGTTTCTACAAGTATCCCTCCCAGTAACTATAAAGTGAAGGCTCACCTTAGTACATTCATTAATCAGGCCAGTTTTTTTTTTAATTTAATAATATAGTTGGAAAAACCTCACTAAAATTGATAAGCTGAAATTTCCAATAGAGATTAATTAATTATCAATAAATTTAATAAATATTTCACTCTTTATGATAATCCAAAAAATTTAAAAATATAAGTGTGTATTAATAAGGACTAATAGTCAGTGATTAATATCTTTTAAAGCGCACATAGATGTTGAAGTATAATCTCTTCTAACATTTTTGTTTCCATACACATCACTATTATTATAGACCTGAATCCTTTAGTGGTGTTCTCATTAATTTCTATTAAGCCTTACTATTTCTATCTAATTTGTCTTTCTCTCTCCATCATTTGGCTTTTCCTTTATTACGTGTATCATTCTTCTTCTTCTTCTTTCTCAAGAAGGAGGCCTGAAAGGGATCTAATTTTGTCATTATGTTACATAAGAAGTGTAATATTTAATTTCTCTTCTAAGAGACATGTGAATTATCAGAAAATAATAAAATAATAATTATTAATTAAGGATTAAATTATAAATGAATTAATTAAGTGGAGAATGCGTTATATAATTATTATTTTTGAGTCATGATTTAAGGGTTAATATCTACTTATGTAAAATAAAATTTTCATTCTCATATTAATGTATTCTATCTTTCAATTCTCACTGTCATGAAAGAGAGAGTAAAAGAAAGTGACAAATAAAGGAAATATTATCTTTTTCATCTCAAGCAAATCAAAACATGCGTGAGATTTTGTAGAACCTTCGCCATGGAAAAATGACATGTTATTCCTTAACAATTATGAAAAGCATTAATTAATTTCTAAAGTCATGTTAGTTTACTACTACGGAGTATAATTGAAAGTTCTAGAAAATTCTGAATTACAACATATAAGAGGTACTAGTAACTTATTATTTTTTTTGACAGAAAGTAACTTATTTTCTAATACATTAATTCTAACACATTTTTAATATAGGTTAAAGTTATTAAAAACTAAAAAAAACATATATATGAGATATTAAATAAGAGGTGGGACTTGCAAAATTTTGTAATGTTAGAAATTATGTTGGTTAATTTGTTAATATGCGTGTTTAACATTACATAATACAAATTATCATCTTGTGGTATGTTAAATTCAATTAATAATTTTTATTTTTTTAAATTGAGATTGAGATGTGCTTACAAATAATAAACTGGCATGGAACTGAAACTTACACACACCGTTTTTGTTTTTGTTTTATTTAAAAAAAGTCAACTACAAATGTAATCCATTACGTTATTACGTTTTAGGAAAAATTGAATATTATTATCAATGGCCGCTAGTATCAAAATAAAAATGAATAGTTTGCCATAAACAAGTTTTGCATACTGACATGGAACTGAACATTTTCTTTATATAGCATCGAACATTTAATTTGTTCGAGTCAAATAAACTATTGTAAATAATTAAATTCCATATCTAAGTTTTTATTTTTAATGCACAACTGAATTCTCGAAAACTAAACGTGAAATCTTTGATCAGTTTGATGTATTCAAAAGCTTTTTAATTTATGGCAAAATATTTATTTGTTTTGTGCATATGGCCCATGGGAAGCTTTTCATGGCGTGTGAATGGGCATACGTCCTAATGAGAGCCAATTAACAATTTGATACATTATTGCTTTCAATAATTTAACGGATCCAAATCCTTGTCTTTTCATTTATTGTAATTTTAAAGACATTTTAATAGAAAAATTAACGATTAATCGCGCAAAAGATGGATGATAACTTCAAATGTATCACAAATGTAAATTTAATATAGATATTTCTTTTTAGTGAGAATTTAAATCTTAATTTGTCTAATCTCTTCTTCTGATAAATTTAATTATTGATGATTTACTTTTCCATAAATTTTTGTCTTTATTTTTTCAGATCTATTATATTGTTTAATAAATCACATGTATCTTTAATGAATTTTTTAATTCTTAACTAAAGATCGTGGGTATTTAACACTCCATTAAGTTAATTAAAGACTAATTTTACTTATGATTAATGTTGATTTAAAAGAATATTATATACTGAAATAATTAAATAAAAATTCTTTTATTAAATAAATCATTCTTTCACAAATAAACATAATAATATTTTACACTATTAAGTCAATCTTATGTATTTATTAATGACGTTAAAAGAAACTTTGAATTTATTAATTCACATAATAGATAATCAATAATAACTCCCACTAAATATAAATTAAATTATGAATGCGTTAAAATATAAATGGTTAGTTTTTTAAATAATCATTAAATCTAATTAGTTGACTTGATAAGAAAATTTAAGTTTAATTGATTAAATAGGATGTATGAGTATTATAAACTTGTATAAATTCTTATTTATAAAAAATCTAGCCCTATGGTGAATTCCTACATATAAAAAATCTAGCCCTATGATAAATTCCTAGAGATAAAAAATCTAGTTACTTGACCCTTAATTACCAGCGTTTGAGGCATGGCATGAAGATGGAGTAATGAATATAGACCAATGGTCGTGAAAGTTTTGGCCATCCGCTACGGACATGCGTATCTTCTCGGGGCGATATCTCATTCAAATCACGTTTCACCCGTTTG
Organism: Glycine soja; assembly: GCF_004193775.1. Classification (NCBI taxonomy): domain Eukaryota; kingdom Viridiplantae; phylum Streptophyta; class Magnoliopsida; order Fabales; family Fabaceae; genus Glycine; species Glycine soja. Next base: position 11,375,856 of record NC_041012.1, on the reverse strand, counting down.
TGTTGACTAAACGCACTCTTTTCGCGTTCAGATTCACCAATCGCGAACCGTCTTAACTTGTACTATTACTACCTCACACGTGGTGGTCCCTAAATAAAGATGGTAGATCTCACGGTTGGGCATTCTTCAATGGCATCCAGCCAAAGACCTTTTGTGTGGCTGATTTTGTATACAGTGTAACATATTTTTTTATTTCTATAATAGGAAATTATTCACTTCTTTATGAAAAGACATCTCTTAGAAAACCTAATTAATAAATGTAGTCAAGTCTATTTTTTGTATTTACATTTAATTATAAATTGTTATTTTTGAAATTTGTTGAATTTTATGATAATTTTTTAAAAATTTATACAAAATTGGTAGTGCTTTTTTTTTTTACAAACAATAAATATTTATTAAACATTTTTAAAAAAATAAATAAGGATATAATTATTTTCAAATCTGTCCGTGTTGAAATTAAGATGTTCTTTAAATAAATTATAAAATAATTATATCTTTACTTGTTAATTAGCTGTATAGATAAGTTCACCTTAAATAACTTTTATCTACTATTTTTTAGATATTAATAGCTTGTATATGTTAGTAATCGCACACACTGAATAGATTTTATGGTGAATATTTTAAAATAGTGATTAATAATATTTAATTACTTACTCTATGTACAGTATTTGTGAAGGTATCAAGACAACTCCCTTTTAATAGCCAACAAATGTCAAATGGCACGATTATAGGATTCCCCCCAACCGGAGATTTATCCTTGTCAAATTTTTCCTCAGGTAAATAATGTCAAACATCAACTATTTTTGTTTACTCTTAAATACCAATTAGGATATATATTTTAGTTTACTCTCTCAATTCAACATAATTTTTATATATATTTTCTCTATTTTTTTCTTCTTTGAGAGTATGTTTCTTATTCTTGCAACTAGCTAAAAAAAATCATTCCCATTTAAAACTATGCTTGTTTTATTTTTATATGTATACATCTTCTTAAATATATTTTTTTTCTCTATCAATTTATCATTTTTATATCTATTTCTTTCAATAAGTAATTGGTTTAAATGATATTAAACTAAATTATCTTAAATAAAATCTCAAGTTCAAATCTCATAAATGAAAAAAAATATGATTAAATTTTTTTTTACTGAAGATGATCAATCAAATTCTCCGGTAGAAATTAATTATTAACAAAATTAATGAATATTTTACACCAATTTCATGAATAACACACACACACACACACATATATATATAAATTGAATTGTAATAACTCTTTTATAAAATATTATCAATAATTTGTGAATGTATCTATACATGATTTTGATGATGTCAAAGAAGAATCAAACAAGGCTGCTTCAAATGATAAGCATTTGCTTCAAGAATAATTCAAGAGTGCTTCAACAAACAAAGCCTTGTTTCAAGATTCACTAAAGACCAAGCCTTGCCTTAAAACAAAGTGCTTTCAAGACATGCAAGGCTCTGGTAATCGATTAACAGGAAGTGTAATCGATTACCAGAAGACAGGGTTGAGAAATAGCTGTTGAAAAAGGTTTTGAATTTGAATTTTCAACATGTAATCGATTACCATATGTCTGTAATCGATTACCAGCAACAAAACTTTGGAAATTCAAATTCAAAAGTTATAACCCTTCAAATTATAACTGTGTAATCGATTACACAAACATTGTAATCGATTACCAGTGGAAAGTTTTCATAAAATCTGCCAACAGTCACATCTTTTCATTAGATTTGTGAATGGTCATCAAAGGCCTATAAATAGGTGACTTGGGCACGAATTTGAAGTGAGAGTTTTGCTGGTCCAAAATGTCTTATCCTCTCAAAAGACAATGAGAGAGATTCCAAAAGAATTTCATTGTCAAATGCTCTCTCAAAAGAAATCCTTGACCAAACACTTGCAAAATTGATAAGAATTCTTCTTCCATTCTTCTTATTCAATGAGATTCGTTAAGAGACTGTGAGTCTCTTGTTGTAAAGCATCTGAACACAAGGGATGGGTTGTCCCTGTGTGATTCAGACTTGACTTTGTAATGGATTTTACAAAGATAGTGGAAAACTCAAGTGGGTTACTTGAGTATTGGATGTAGGCACAAGGGTGTGGCCGAACCAGTATAAAATTATGTTTGCATTCTCTCTTCCCTTGTCTTATTTATTTTGTTGCAATCAATTGTGTCTTGCATGTTTAAAGAACATTGTTAAATTGATTGTTGTTGCTTCTTCTGCATTCTAAGCCTATCCCTCTTAAGATTATTGAGGCCACAAGGTCCAACATAATTTAAAATAATCTTATATATTCAAAATAATTATTAATTATGAATTTTAAATGTGATATAATTTATATATTTAAAGTATTTATTTATTATAAATTTTAATTATATTGAAATAAACATTTATACCATATAATAAACTAGTTAAAATACTTTTTATAATAAATTATCAATAATTACAAATTTTATTGAATATTAGAAACTTATAAATGAATAGCTTTAACTTTAAATACTTAGAAATAATTATTAAATGTGCTAAATTATAACTTAACTTATTTCTTGGAAATTATGTCTTATTTTCTTCAATAAAATCATTTTCTTTTAAAGAGGGGAGGTCCAGTTCACTGTGGTTAGTTGCCGTTTATAAAACTTGCGACGGGAAAGAATTCATTGCTCATTTCATGTCCATATTTATATACCCAAACATGATTGACACATGCTTTACTTGCCATTGCCTTAGTATATCTGATTTTTTATTTTTTTATTTTTTTTTCAAAAGCGACAGTTTTTTTTTAAATTTCATCTTAATTTTATGACATTTTCATTATGTAAAATAAACGAATATTTAGCCATATATTGATCTGGTCCAGATCATCTCTGGACATAACGAAATCAACTAATCAAGTCTAAATTTGTTAGTTTAGATTAAGATACTAATATCTCACTTAAAATGCTGTGAAAAAATATCTCACTTAAAAATAAAATGTATTTTACTGATAAAAAATATATAGTCTAGGAAACTAAAAAAATTGGATTAATTATCATTTTTGTTCCTAAACATTTTTATATTTTTTGTTTTTAGTTTCTAAATTTTTTATTGTTATTTTTTTCTCTTTTAATATTTTTTATCCTCACTTTTATTTTTTTTAAAGGGCAAGAAGTAACAATAAAAAAGTTAAAAAAAAAACTAAAAACAAATAAAAAAAATCTTAAAAAATTTAAGGACTAAAAAAATAAACCAAAAAAACAAAATTTGTATGAAAGTGATTTTAATTAAGTGGAAGTATATTTTTAAAAATAAAAATACTAAATAAATTATGAATTTTCATAGATAATCTTAAATTAATAATATTTTAAAATGAAACTACCGAACACTTTAAAAATCACGAGAAATTCGTGACTTCCAGCATTAGTGCATTGCACTAGAAGAAGGGAGAAAAAAGTGCAGTTGTACCATTCAAATAAAGATTGGAATCCTAAGATCCGTCAAATGTCTAATTTGTTACAGTTTTGTCTGTCGGCAACTTTATTATATACCATGTCTTATAATGCCAAGTAAGTGATAACGGTATAAAATTTGATAAAAAAAAGGTTGAGTATAATTTTTTATATATTATAATAAAATAATTTAACGAACTATATATATAACAATTTTTTATCAGACATAATGTAATTTTTTTCTATTAATACATATTAATATTATTTACTCATTGGTTTTTCCGGTACAATAACCGTATAAGTTAAAATTATGTTTATATCATTAAATATTTTAAATAAATTGATTAAAAATAATTATTAAATCATTTTTTACCATGCACCTTATTCTATAAATTTTTTTAATACTTTCTATGTATATGTATATAATTTATCACAATATATATTATACTTGATTTATTACAAAATAAATTAAGTGTGTAATCATATTTTTAAAATGTACAAAATAAAAACTATTTAGTTTTTTATACTTATTTTATTGCAAAGTTTGAGATAGAATTAAATAATAATAATATAATATTTGAATTGCTAGATAAAAAAACACAATTAAATAAAACAAAAAATGATAAAAGAATATTAAATTAATCTCTCGTTTACAAGTCTGCTTTGTAATCATTTCAAATGTTCTGAAATTGGTTTTATCCATTGAATATCCAACTTGGGAGAGAGAAAAATGGGAAAAAACAATGATATATACTTACACAATGCATAACATATATGTGAGTACAACCAAAAAAGGATGGCATTCATATGGTGCTTTCTGGTGTTAGAAGAACCTTTTACTTTTGTTTTTGGCGAACTTTAGGTGTTAGTACATTATGCAGTACAACTTTCCATTTTTAACATACTTCAACTTATCAGGCAAATGTTTTCATACTTGAAATTTAAGTCCTAAGCCATTGAACGGGTATAAAAGTAGGGATGACTTGCGGTCTCACCAAAGAATTGAAATTTTCAAAAGTTGTGTTAGAGTTGCTTTTTACCTAGGAAGGAAGGGAATCCAGCAATGGAAAAAAGAGATAAATCATAAATGGAGTTACCCATGATAAAATGGATCTCAATTTTACGATTATTTTAAAAAATATATGCAAACAAAAAGATAACTACTCGTTTATTTAGATTGAAGATGAGGATGGATATTTATCTATAATTTTTTTTTTTTTGCAGGGATGGGTATGTTTAGTTTAGTACCCATCCTATCCGTACATATATATCATATATATTAAATATTAATATATTAAAATATGTTATTTAAATAAATATTTTATATTATATATATTAATTTTATGACTAATAATAGTAGTCTAACATAAAATTGTAAATTCTCATTCAACATACCTTATATTAAATTTATTTTATGTTTTATTGAAGAATATTGATCTGTTATTTATTTTTTAGGTATAAATTTATGAATTTATTATCAAGTTGTTTTAAGATGGACTTTAAATTATGAATGACATTTTGTGTTATTTGGTGTTTTAATTAGTAGTGTAGATTTACACTTATTTAATGACTTATCTTTGTAATATTTATTTATGACTTAAATTTTGATAAATCAATGTTTTATATTTGCTTGTATTTAATACTATCTTTGGTCCTATATAAAAAATAAAATATAATATTTTCTTGATCCAAATTATAAGAAACATAATATTATTTTATTGTTGTTTTTTTTATCCCTGGTTAATTTTGAGGTCTATCACTGATATGCATTTATTTCTCCATGAAAATGAGTGCACTTATTTAACTATTAACAAAATAATGTATAGTCACTCATTAAAAAAATTATCTTAAAAAATAATCACCTCTTAAAACCATTTATGTCATGGGTAATCTTGAAATAAAATTAAAATTTATGATAAACTAACTAATTTAACTACTTATATTAGTTTTGATAAATTAAATAATTGTTATATATATATATATATATATATATATATATATATATATATATATATATATATATAAAAAGGATCAGAGGTAATATTATTCATAAATGTTTTTAATTCAAGTAAATTTTCACTTTAGAGTAATTTTCCTATTAATATATTTTTCATTGATTTATTAACTTTATACATAAGTAAAGTAGGAGTCACTTTTTGTATTTCCTAATCATAAAAAAAGTGTGGATCCTAGGAGCAGATACGTGTATATAAGTATTCAACAGTTATGAGGATTAAAGTTATGTTACTTAAGCAGGGGCAGGTCCAAGTATAGTTATTTTTTAAAATGCGGATATGAGGACTAATATTATAGGATCCTATTTAGATTTTACTCATTTTCATCCTTAAATGAAGTAAATAAAAAGATATAGAAAATAAATTATAATTTTTTAATGGTTGCGTTAAAATTTAAATTTATCATCTGATACATATTATTCAAACTTTCTGACCACTAGGGTGATCCTAGTTGTTTAATAAAGGTATTTTGTTTAAGAGAAAAAAATTGAATGAGAAGGAGAAAAAATTCAAATTGTACTAAGCCAACGTATTTCCTTATCATTTCTTACCAATCGAAAGTTGAAATGTTTTTAAGTGGGACTCTTCACTTTTTAATTTGTCACTCATTTAATTATTATCCACTAAACAATTTTAATTTTTAACTGACATCCTTTTATACGTTACATTAACATCTCCTAAATCTTCTTCTTCTTTTTTTTTTTACAAGATCCCATAAATATTCTAAAAAAAATCCCCTAGAAGGAAAATGACTATAATGATTAAAAAGTAAGAGATATTTGTCTAATTATAATTTTTTTAAAAAAATTGTTAATGTAATTTATTCGACCAATTTTTATTTATAAGACTCACTTAGTTAATTTATCGAGATTAAGAAAAGTGGTTAGTTTGATTAATAGAATAAATTTTTCTTAAATTTATAACTTTTTTTTAAGTTATCTTTGTCATTATTAATGTTTATCTCTTCTAATGTTCGGTCAATATATATTTTTTTCTTTTAATGAGAGATACTTGAGTCTAAAAATAATCAATGTAAGAAATATTATAGATTGAGTTTCATAAAAAAATAATAAAATTCATTTTAAACTTGAATTTTATAAATAAAAATCGTGAAAGTACTAAAAGAAACTATAAAAATTAAACCTTTAGCATTTAAAATAGCATAAGTCATTGCAACACCAACAAAAAATTAATGTGATTTTTCTTCTCAAATACAAACTCCTATTTAATATCACACTACTAGTGGTGACATAAAGAATAAAGTATTAAATCAGGTTATTTTAGTTCAAATAACACTCATATATTGTTTTATATACTCAAGATGTGGTTCCTAGAATTTTTTTATTAGATTCAACACTTAAAACCTAATGACAGGACCACGATGAAACAAAATAGAATAAGAACAAACACGAAAGAAAAGGACAAAAAGCAAAACACCTGTATATTGCAAAAACTAAAAAGTTATTTAAATTTAGCTATTATCATTTACAACATTTTAAAAAATTCAAAACAATATTTAATTTTTTCATATTCTATAATCCGTGTATCAACTCACCTTGTTAAGAATCGGGTTGATTTAGTTTAACTTTAACAACCAAAAAACATAATCTAATCCAATTCAAATCAAATTTATTAAGAAATTTAATTAGCCAAACTCAACTTATGTACACCCACCAAAGTTTTTAAAATTGGACCGGAGATTGAATTGGGGAACACACTAATTCAAGGTTAAGTTGTTAGAGAAGTAGTTGAATCATGGTTGAATTGGTTTTATATTTTAAAATATTATGTAACATCTTAAATAATAAACCAATAAACATATATATATATATATATATATATATATAATTATAAAAAATAGGATATAAAAATTATAATTTAATATAAATGACTAAATTATATGTTTCATAAGATAAAAATTGATAATAGTTGAAAAAATAATTAATACTTATATTAAATATATAAGTTGGCTAAATATTTTGTATATATATATATATATATATATATATATATATATATATAATTTGTGATTGAATAGCATTATATAAAAAATTTATATTGTTAATGAGTATCTTTTTTTCCCTTTTACCTTAGAGTTTAATGAAGATACATTATCAGTATTTATAAAGTTTGTACATTATCAGCCAGTTAAAAATATATTTTTTAAATCATATTTTGTTTCATATCATTTGATTAATTTTTTATATTTATATAATAAAATTTAATTTTTTGAAATTTATGATTCTTAAATTTTCATAAATAATTATAATTATATTTTATTCTTTAAAGTATGTTTCATTATTTTAAAAAGTTAACTCTTTTTTTTAATATATAACTGCAACATTGAAGTTAAAATTTATAGTCTCCTATAAATTATCCAAATCTCCTATAATTTGGTTTTTCCTTTTTTCTTTTTTGAAAAACCAAATTTACTGCTAATTCATAGAATGCATTGCTGACATTTTCAAACATTTTAAACATGTGCATATCTATCATCACCTTTCTTTACGAAAAGAAGAGATGGAAAGATCTTATTGGATCTTTTTGCTGGCTGATTCCGTAACTATCATGTCATGAACGAAAATTAGAGCAATCAATTCTAGTTTTACCAAGCTTGCTAGGTCCATGGCATCTTTGTGCAGAACTGCACAAATTCTACAAGCTTTGCTTTCTATTTACACTACACTTGTCATTGGTGCAAAGTGCAAATTGACTAATGATGAAGTTTATTGGGTGGCCAGCCATAATAATCCCACTTAATTAGCTCAGTTGCACACTCTTGCTTGAAGTGCAGAATAAAGTTCATCACAAGTAAAAAGCTAATTCTTCGGAATTTGGGTTTGAGTTTAATAAATCAATTATAAAAACTGATTTATAAAGTGTAAATACTCTCTTATTTTTATATAATATTTTGGTCATATTATTAATTAATGTGTGATTTCTAATATATTTTTCTTACGTTGAACATGAGATATTTTAAGCGTGAGGTTTATAATATTTTGATCGATTGGCATAGTAATTGATGTAAAATCTCTTACGGTAATAAAACAGACTCAAAAAATAAACATGTCAACATGTTTTGAAGATATAAGATTAGTCTAATTGATCGGAAAATGATGAAATGATTAGAGAAGGATATAAAAAAAACCAAATCATCGATTTAGATCTTTCAATAATAAATACTCTATTAAGGTTTGGCTTAAAATACAATATTGTACGTAGTTGGTGGACGCCTTTGTTGTTGCTAAATACTATAATTTTTCACCCAAATGATATAAAAAATAAATATTTATTCAAATAATATAATCCAAAAAATATTTACTTAAATAATATTTATATTATTCACGTCAAGAAATCAATTTTTCACAAATGGATTACTAGACTAAGTTTTTTTAGTTTATAAATTGATTCCTGAGACCGAGAACCAATTTCTAAACTATATTTTTGTTTTTTTTTTTAACTCAGTTTAAAATGAGAATCAAGTTTTTTTTGTTATTTCTTTTTTTTTTTTTAATTATTTTTTTCCTTTTTAATTATCTATGTGCTAGTATAGAAAAAAAATCTCATAAGTTGTTCAATGGAATTTTATATAATTTTCACATTTTTTTTCTTAATACTACATTATTTTGTATTACCTTGGATAATTCAAATCACTTTTTTATTTTCACTAAATCACTTTTTTATTTTACTACATTATAATTATTCTTTATATATGAAATTTAATTAATTATCTTTTTGTTTATTTTATCTTGGTCTTTTGATTGCTTTTTATGTTCACTTAATTTTAATATCACAAATATATTTAGACATAAAAGATCAATAAAAATAGAAGCAAAATTTAAAACAACATCATTAACCAAGTTTGGTTAAGGAAAAAAATTATAAGATTTATGAATCAAAAATGTTAATTTCATTGTTATATTCATTCTATATTAAAATTGAACATTTTTTTTTTTTAGGTAAGAGAATTAGATCACTTAAAAATATGTATTTTTCTTGAATACTATTTTAGATAAATTATATTTTTTATATAAATATTCAACTAAATTATATTTATATTGAGTATTTAAATATATGCATTCTTCTTAAATGCTATTCTAGATAAAATATTTTTTTTATAAATATTTAACTAAATTATATTCATATTGAGAATTTAAATATATGTATTTTTATTAAATTTTATTATAGATAAATTATATATTTTTTAAAATTAATATATATAAATTAGTAAAATAAAAAATTAAAACTAAAAAAACAGTTAATTATTTTAAAAAAAAACTATAAGAAAAAAATAGAAAAAAAATTTAAAAAAACTAAAAAAAACAAAAAAGAATAAAAAAAACTAAATTCTCATTCTGAATTAAAAAAAAAACACAAAATTCTAGTTTAGAAATCGATTTCTCATGAATCAATTTTTAAAATAGGAAAAAAAATTTAAAAAATAATTTCTGAATAATTAATTTTTTAACGTGTTACTAAAATAAATATTTTTTGGATTGTATTATTTAGGAAAATATTTTTTTATTATTGGAATGAAAAAATCACCAATACTAGTATTGGTTAGCATGCGACTCGTGGGAGTTGGCTGACTAAAGGGGAAGTGTTTTAAGTTCGTGTCGTTGCCAATGTCCATTGAATTCTTCCCATTTTAATTACTCCAAGCCTATGTTTCTTCTCGAAAATAGGAAACTAGGAGTAGCATAGCATCACACGCCGACTCGAATAATTTGACTTTTTTGTTAAAAAAAAAAGTTAACAAAATGTAAATATGTAATTAGTTATAAAAATAAAAAGGAATGGAAAGCATATTTTGCTTAATAGACGTACATACTAGTAGTAATTGTTAATTGAAATAATTATTTAAAAAAAATTATCTACATGTTATTTTAAAATATATATTCTCGTGTTTTTAAATGATATTCAGATTTACATATTTTGACATAGGATAATTTGTTTGTATACAAATTATTTAAAAATACTTTTAGATTCAATGTTTAAAATAAATTTAAAAATGCAAATCAACTTGCTACTATTTTATATGCACCATGATCCACGTGCAAAGGGTGGAATTGAACCAATAATTTAATAATTTCAATTATAATTGATTCAAGACGGGACAATCCATTCGGGGCGGGCAAGGGAAGCTTACACTGGACCTAAATATTCATTCTTATTCAGGACAGATTTGGTTAAAAAATTAATTATGGATTGAAACGTACAGTAAGTTTATTGAATTTTGTAATAAATATATTTCATAGGAATTTTAATTCACAGTGTAAAAAAATATTAATAATCTATCAAAATTAAAGTATTTAATTAATCATGCAAATATTTTTGTGCAAAATTCACTTTTTATAATAGTAAATTAATTATATTTTGTAAAAAAAAATATTACAAATTTTTTCACACACTTCCCTATTATTCATCAATGTATGCCTTTTATGTTCTTCCTGGTGATTGCTCCCAAGAACCATGCAATTAGGTCATTGTTATGGTACGCAGTGATGGTAATTAATTAAAAGTAGATTCCCCAATGGAGTAGAACGTTGAAACTTCTCAAACCCAACTCGTGGATTACCGCCATCTCTATGGGGTGTATTTAGTTAAGGAAAAGAATAAAAACATAGAGAAGAAATTATATGGATTTTGTGAGTTTCACACCTATATTTTACTTTAATTTTTTTAAAAAAAAATATTTTATTTTTATTCTTTAAACTAAACACACAATAGAGAAATATTTGATGAGAAAGCAGTGGGGCTTGATTTGAAAGCATATATTCTAAAATTCTCCCAATAAAAATAGGAGGGATTGAGGTTTTTCAATCGTTCAGGAATTGGAGGCCAGGATCAAAGTCAATATTGTAGTTTTTTAGTGATGGACTGTTGGTAAATTTATATTTTTTGGTGAGTGGAAATGTTGACCTACATTTTAGAGGAAAAAGAGGAGGAATGTAAATACTTGATCAAACTTGCCTTGTCTTGCGCCAATTTAATTCATGGTTTATTATCTTTCTATTTGTTCCTTTGATTTTAATCTTCAAATTTAACAAAAATTGAAAATTTTGTCCAATTCTTAATTTTACATACATTGACCATTTAATTTAATTGTTGACTAATGATGTGTTAGTATTATGATGAGATGAGATTTAATAGTTAACAATTAAAATGTAAAAAAATAAATATATGCAAAATTAACTATGGACTAAAAATACATGAACAAATGTGATGACCAAAATCTCTAACCAAAATTACAATTTAAAAAATTATTTTTACTTTTTAAAATACAACTAAACAAGGCTTTTCGATAATTGGCAGAGGGTGGTGCAAGATACATAACAAAAAGTGTAATGAGAAGCACATGGCTAGTATGCTAGAAAGATGAATCAAGAGAAACAAACTAGAAAATAAAAAATAAAAACAAATCTGTTTTGTACTTTGTGAGCGTGAGAAATGAAAGAAATGTAAAAAGGTAGATAGCCCACAACTGTTTGAATCTACCCATTTTGGAGAGAATTAAAGGGATAAAAACCTGCCTTTTGATTAAAATATTTATAAACTACAGTTAATTTTACGCATTTCTTATTTTTTTATTTGGAGTATTTATGTTATTATATTTTTAATCCATTTACTTAATATATAATCAAACAAAAGAAAACAGAAGTTTTATTTTTCTTTCCTTTTATTTTCTCGCTTACCAGAATCCTTATAAATTATCTTATTTTCCCTTTTATTTTTATTTTTTTTCTTTCACTTTTGTTTCTAAACCAAACAAAATGTAAGATAGAGGTCGAGTAAGATGGAAACTAAAAAAGAACATTAGGAAAATATCTTTAAGTTGTTTCCGTTTTTTTTTTCTTTCAAAACACTTGTTTTAGAAAAAAAAATCGAAACTTGATAAATTTTAGATAAAAAATGATTTTTTAGTAGCGTAAAGCAATTATAGAAAACAGTATTTGAAACCAAAAGTGAGAAGAGAATCGAACAATTCCTAGGTGTGTGAATCAAGGATAGTGAAAAAATCCGTGCCTGATAATATTCACAGATAATTTTATCATATGAGTAAAGGATGGATAATTTTATCCGTTCATTAACAGATAGGATACGGACCACTACTTGTTAAATTTCAAAATTTTCTCTTTATTATTTTTTATCTATATATATCATAGTATCCTCAATATAATTTTCATGTTGCTTTAGCCATCAGCCTCTTCTTTCTTTTCTTCTTCGACCAAATCGTCACACACGTTTGCATGGTATAATTTTATTTTCAATTTTTTTAACAAATAAAGAGTATGTTTTTAAAAAAATGTTTTTTATTTAAAGTATCAATGGATACCTTTTGGTATAAAAAAAATTTACGCATGATTTTCAAACAGATGGTGAACATGTAACAAGTAAAATAAAATAAAAAAAAATCCAATTGAACAGATAACGAGAAGTTACTATTATGTCCGCCCGATTGTCATGTTGTCATTCCTAGTGCTAATTATTCATGAACCCAGAAGTTGTGGGGGATATGAGATATGAAATTGCTAGAATTGCAAGAGAAAAGATCCATTTAATAAAAAAAACATTTAACATGAGAAAAAATTGTACCCAATTGACATGAAAACGAGAGAAAAATTCATCATATAATTAAACTAACATATCAAAATTAAAATTGTAACAAAAGAGCAAATATATAGTTTATACACACGAGTAATATAAAAAAAATATTAATTTATATTATTATTTAATAACAAATTTCGTATACAGTAGTAAGTTTATTTATTTTTAATGACTATCTTATAACATTAAAAATAAAATTTTATTAATAAGTATTTTTAGGATATTAATTAAAAAATAAAAAAAAAAATATTTATTATAAAAATTATAAAAAAGCATAAAAAAATTTAGACAACACAATTTTACAAGTTCTAATAAAAAAATATTTTTTAATTTTTTAACTACCTAAGAATATTTATTAATATATGCCTTCAAAATAAAGTTAAAAATACTATAGTGCAAGGGTCAAACATGACCTTTCACATGATAAATTAAAGTAAAGAAGTGTCTTGTCCAAGTCCAATCATGGGACAAAATGATAATGGCTGAAAGGTGCGTGTTGGTCCCCACCTTTTGTTCGTGAATTTTCCTCCAGCAATATTACAATATTGGCCAAAGACCAAAAAGTGAGACCTACACGTGGCAGCGGAAACACATAAAAAAGGGAAAAGCAACTTGGCAATTGGCTATAAATATTAGGGCAGAATACGAGGTTTACGACGCAATAATGCATTTGTTATTCGCACAATTAGTACTTCCTCTTAGGGTAATCCTCCTACCTTAAAACCTTTTGGTAAACTTCGTTTTCCAATTCGGGTAACTTCCTATTACGGTCAACCCACCACTTCGAGTTGACATCCAAGCGGGTTATAGCCGGTCATACTAGTATAACCCCCTCCTATTATTGGAAGACAAAAAAAAAATGTATTTCCAAATACTTTAATTATATTTTATCCGTATATTAACACATTTATATTATTTTATACGTTTATAGAAAAAATAAAAAATATTAATGCACTGTTTTTTTCTACTTTAAAAATATAAATTGTAATGTATTTTTTTTATATAAAATAAAGATATATTTGATTACACTAAAATTTACTAACTTATCAAAAGAGAATTTTTTTTTTCTTTATATACATGAGAGTATATAAAAGTTATGTGATTAAAGAAGAGACAGTTGAATCACCTCGACGGAAAGACTAGAGAATCAAATAAACATTTATGAAAGCTTGAATAAAAATGTAATGCATGTATGATATTAATATGCGAAATAATTTTATGCCAAAATTTTCCACCTTACAATCCAAAATTAAAATTTTATTACACTAGTTAAACTTTTACAGGTGTAGTTTGTGAAAAAAAAAATAAGGAAAGGAGGGGAAAAGAAGAGAAAAAAAAAACCCATTAATTAAGATGGTTGTTTACTGATCTAGTAGAGAAGAAAGAAAAAAATGGCTGGAAATTAACAAATGAGTATATTTATACTTTATAGCATGACATAAATATTACTAAATAAAAAGAAATATAATAATTTTGTTTCATGTATTATAATTATAAAGATAATGGTGATATTTTTCATTGTTTTTCTTTCTTTTACTTAATCTTTATTCTCAATTTGGGAGAAATATTTAGATTTTGATTAAGGTGTAATAATAGTCACACCTTCAATATTGAAATATCATTTTTAAATGTCAAGCTATTGATTCAGGAACAACAAGATGGACTAAAAAATGTTTTTTATTATTAATATCTCTTATTGTATATATTTAAATAAATACTAAAAAATATGCTTATAAAGATAATAGTTTTTAAAACAAAAATTTATATAAATCAAAATAATACTAGACATGTCGGATAGAAAATTATTTTAACATGCATCAATGTTGGTAATTATTTGTACATTTTTTAAAGTATTTTTATACATATTTTCTAAAGCCAAAAAAGAAGAAACAATTAATTATTTAAAATATGCAATGTGAATAATTTCAAAACTGAAAAATGAAACCCATTTTATCAAATAATTTTTATTCTTTAATTTGTTTTTGAAAATAAAAACAATTGTTTTTTTTAAACAGATGTAAAACTATTTACCTTGATTTCAAGACATTATTGTATGATTCGGGACCACTATGTATCTATGATATCCATTAATGCTCACGTGATTCTTAATTAAACTAACTCTTTTTCTTTAATTAAAAAATTCACCAACATACCACATATAAACTGACCAAAACCAGATTCATAATAAACTACTGTATAAAATAATTTTTCATATATGTGTTCCGTTTTCTCTCTTACACATGTATTTATTTATTTATTTGGCAAATCTCTCACACATGTATAGACGCTCTAGTGGCTTATGGACGACTGTGCGAACATTTTGTGAAATATTTTGTGGTTTAGAATGCAAAAATAAAAGAGAAATTAGGTTATACGTTAATAATGTAAAACAATTTTACATGGTTGGTTATAATTATAAATCCTAATTTCAAACTCCCAATCCTAAATCCTAAGTTATTATATATAATAAATTTGTTATTTTTATAATAATTATCTTATTATTTGTTTTGATTTTTAATCCACATTATTAGGATCTTTATATTTTGATAATTACAAAATTTCATATCGCTTAAGGGTTGAGATTATAGACTGATTATAAACATCATCTCTTCTCAATCCATCGAAATGCCTTCTTCAAAAACAAAATAAGAACAAATAATTATCTGATAGCGGAAAACATTTTATATTGTGACCATATAACCATTTTTTCTCAAACTTTTTTTATAACATATTACAATTAATCTCAAAACAAGTGAAGAAATAGAGGCATGTTTATATAGGACATGTTTGTGAATCTAATACGTTCATGTTACCCGAATTTCATGGTATCATTTCGTGTGAAGTAATAATTTGTTAGTTTTGCTTGAATGACCGTTTTGAGGAGTCTAAGATGGAAATCAATATTAAGTTGGATAAAATATTTTAATTAATTTTTAATTTTTGTTTATTAATTGAAAAATTTATTTGATAATTATTTTAGTAGTTTTTCAGTCGTTTTTTATTTTTATTGAATTGAAATGCTACTTGAAATAATATTTTTAAAAATATTATATTTTAACTTCTAATTTTTTATATTTTTTAATTTTATTTTTTATATATTTAAACAGTTTTCTTGTTATTTTTTAAATAAATTATGATTTTATTATTTTTTGTCATTTTACACTTTTTAATTATTAATTTTATTAAACACTTTTAATTTAATAAATTAATTTTTTAACTTCCAACTAACTATTAACTAATTTTTTAACTAATTTTTCTAAATATAGCTCAAGTAGAAGATGACTTTTGAGGCTAAAAATACTTTTATAAAAGGAACAAAATCATTACTTTAGCTTTCAATTTACTTTTATCAGTTGCATGTAACATTAATTTTAATTATAAACCAAGCATGAACTCATACATTAAAACAAACACACATAATTAATGACAAGTTGTCATTTTCTAGTTGTGGATACAAAGATTACACTATTATTTATACGTACACTTAAGGACATCGATTAAGAAATTAATTTTTTTATTAAAATATATAAAATTATATTATTTATAATTTTTTTACACTTTCTTATAATTTTATAATAAATATTTTTTATTTTAATTTCTTAACTAATATTTTAATTACACTAGTTAGCAATACCCTTATTTATAATTTCCATTTAGGAATAAACAATGTAAATGGGAAGAAAGTTGAGTTGAGTTTAAAGCTAAATAAGAGGTATTGGCGTATTGCTTTTTTAATGGGTACATTGTCGGCAAGATGTACTAGGTTTAAGGCCGGGCAGACGTGGATGCTTCTCTTCCATTCATTGAAAGTATATTCCATTAACATCTTATCATGTAGTTAATTTTGTCAAACTTTTAATTTTATAATTTATTATATTACTGTAATTTTCTCCCACTTCCGTCTTATTTTAATTCCTTAACGTTTTTATTTTTATTTTTTTAAAATCGACCATCCTTGTAGACGACGGAAACTTTTTATGGTAATAAAAAATTCAAGGAAGAAGAATATGGTACTCTACTCTAACGGACAAGAAAGGAAACAGCAAAGAAGTGAAGGAATGATGGAAATTGCGCCTGGTAGTGAAGAATGGAAGAAATAAAAAGTTTAAAACCCACAGTTTTTGTTATAATTTTTTCGAAAAAATGAAAAAAAAATAGATGAAAGAAGACGTTGATGACAAAACATAATTGATTATGTTGTCAAAATATAATCGATGATCTTCTTCTCCTGGAACCGATTATGCTCCCTCCCTCACCTAATCGATTATGATGACCTTTATTGATTATGTATATTAAGTATTACCATATATTAAGTAAAAAATAATTAAATAATATTAATTTATTATGTTATTTATTTACTTTTTATTTTATTTTTTTGGCATATATAACTGCATACATTTTTTTTTAAAAATTATTGGTGTTTTTTTCTGCACGTGACAAGTAAGCGGCTGAGTTTCATAAATATCATTATTTGCAGGAACCTAACAAGATATGCAAGTTGCAGTAAGAAAAAAAAAATGCAAGTTGCCAATTCTTTATAATATTTGGTTTTAAATATGTCAAAATATACACAGTTACGCAGGTGTAGTTAAAATTAACGAGAAAAAAATCATTGTATGTGGCTATTTAAACTTAAAGCATGAAAATATTTAAAATTTCATTTTTTTAACCTTATAAATTTTAATAGATTATTCAACTGCCGTATGAAATCAGATTACAATATTTTAAAACTTCAACATAAATCAAGTTTCGAGAACAATCTGTTACCTTTTTTTTTTTTTTCTGTTTCAGACATGAATTATACATACATGTGCCGATTAGCATTAATGTAAAAAAAGTGGAAAGGTGATGGAAGAAAACAGGACAAAAAGTAAAGGGTTAATTTTTTAAATGAGGGGGTAGCTAGGGGGGAGGTGGGGGGTAATACAATTCTTGTTATTTTTAGATTCAAAATTATAATATTGAGTTTGTTATTATTTTATTGGAGAAGCCAACCACACTACACTGATATTTAAAGAGCAGGACTGATAAAAAAAATAGATATTTAAAGAGCAGGAAAAAGAAAAAAAAAAAAGGTGTCTCCAATGAATGTTATTTATCTACCTTTGTTAGTTTTTGTGACTCTCTCTCTCAGTCTCCCTGTCTTTAAATTTCCTTCACAAAGGAAAGGAAAAAAAAATTCCATGTTAAGAAATTCCATGAAGTCTCACCTTAGATGCTTAATATAGGTGATTTGCGTAAGGGGAATAAATTAGATAAAGGGTAGCTCAATAGTTAGAACTAGAAAACGATCGAAAAAGATTGCCACAGAAACAATTATATAAGAAGGAGTGATAAGTTAATAATTTATTTATAAAAATAATTTAAGATAAAAACTTTCTAGCATTATTTAAGATTAAAAAAATTATAGGGTTAGTTGCTGTTAACGTTTCAATTTCTCTTCGAAAAAAGTTTAAGTAGGTAAATTGAAAGAATTAATAAGGTCAAACAATTTTTTTAGTTAAATAAAAAAGTTACAAATTAAGTGAAATGGTATGTCAAAGTCGATTTATATAAATTTAGAAAAGTAGTATATTTTTCTTGTTTTAATTCATGATTTTTACTTTTTAATATATAGTTTTCAAACATATCAGTATACAGAGATAAACCCTAAGAATATTTTGACCGAAGTTTGCACTCTGCAAAAAATGTCCAACGAAGCTGAAACGGATACCTTGTTAGTCAATTATTATTATTATTATTATTATTATTATTATTATTATTATTATTATTATTATTATTATTCATTTGCAGTCATCTCAAAAATTTCAACTTCACGTGAACCACGCCGTACAAATAACTAAAGTCTATATGGCTGAAAGGTGCGTGTTGGTCCCCACCTCATTGAACACGTACACTTGAAATTAAGTATATTTATTATCCTTGATTTTTATTTTCTTGTCCTCATTTTTTATTTTTTACAAGTTTTTTTTATCCTGATAGAAATCACGAGTTTCTCTAATTTACTGGGTAAAAAATTAATTATATTTGCGATGCATGACAATAATTATTGATTTAAAAAAAATTTACACAAATGAAATGAAATGAAATTGAACACTAATTTTCATGTTCCTACAAGTTTATGTGTGATATTAAAATAATATTAATTAAAAGTCTTGAAAGAAATAGAAGGAACGTTAAGAAAAAATTATGGCAATACTAACGTAATATTTTGGATCTACTGTATTAGATGACGACTCCCACCCCCTAAAAAGAGAGAAAAATAATAGTTTAAAACATAGTAATTCGTTGATGGCAAATGTTTAACTCGAGTAGAGAACTTGCGACAATCATAATCATAAATGTGGTAGTAGAAAAATTATTAGATAATTTAAAATTATAATCATTATGAATTTGACCAATTTTATACATTAATATATTATTTTATTAAAATTAAAAAATATAATAATGTATTCCTTAAAAATTAGCCAGGACTACATAGTATCTAACCATATACTAGTATAATTTCTTGAAGCAGAGAGAAGATATACAATGAAGCTTGACTGTCAATATATATATATATATATATATATATATATATATATATATATAGAAAGCAAGTGGAGTCCACAAAATGAGTGAAGTTAAACTGTTAAAGGTCAAAGAATGCGAGGGGAGACTTGCGGCGGCAATTGCACTGTAAGTGGTTGGGGTTCGCCACTTTGTTGTTTTCCAAAGCAGATTAGGACAACGAAAAGAGTAAAATTCAAAAGTGAAATTGTTGAAAGTCAAAAGGGGTGGATTGGGACAGGGACAAAACTTAGATATGGAGAAAATTTACATGCAATTACTTATGTTTTGTTTGTGTTATTTTTTTTTAATTAGAATTTAAGTTTTATTTCGATAATTTGCATAAATTTTTAATGTGATTTTTCTATTACATGTTTTACTAAAATAAAGTTCTAATTTTACTTGGAGAATAATATAAACAACACTTCTATAAAAAAAATACAAATAATAGATAAAAAATTGTGTACTTTTCAGGATTCATAAAATACACGTGACATGCTACCTGCCACTCAAATGTATGTGTCAATCTTACATGTCAGTCGTGACACAAGAGTATGAACGATGTGCCTTTAGCAGAGTTACCTAACTAATAGGTTATCTCTAACTTTCTTATTATTTGAATATATAGTTATCTCTTTATCTCTTGACAAGTATTCAAAACTACATATTACCCGTAAGTAATAATTATCTGCTAGTTTTTATTTCTAAGTGATACATTATCTCTAACATTATCTATAAGTCACAATTATCTACTGACTATTATTTATAAGTCAATACTTATCTACAAGGGTTGTTACGTCATCGTAACAACCTCTATCAACAAGGGCCTATAACTTTCTCTCCACACTATAAGTACCAGGTTTTCTCGTACTCTTTACACACCTACTACATATTTGCTCACATACGCATATATTCATTCGTACTCTTCTAACTCACGTACTTACTTAAACGTTAGAGTCATTTATTTTGCAAGTCTTCCCTTCTTATCCTCCTAACAAAGGTCACTTCGACGTGTGAAGTCCAGAAGTCCACCTTGGTCAAGTCAACCCTGACGTGTGACAACTCCAAATTTTGGTAAGTACATTTGGTGTCCACCATGGGGCCGTGGTAAAACATATCCCGCAACCTCTCCTTTTCAATCCATGGTTAGCATGTGGCTTGGCCTCAAATGCGAAACCCCTTTCGAAGGCTCCAATCCTCCTCCAACAACCATGCCAGATACTGATACCCTTATACAACTTTAGAACCACATTGCGAAGATAAAGTGACACCATGAGGAGGAGCTAAGAAAGCTAAAAGCTGACCATGAACAATTGGAGGCTCATTTCAGACTCTCACAGGGCAAAGAGCACTCTGCTCATACATTGCCTAAGCGCACTCAAGGGGAATCACACCCCCGACGCACAATCAACACTCAAGATTATCCAAGTCTTTCCCACATACACTGTCCAACCGAGCATACTTCTCGTCAACACCCTTTTGTCGATCGTATCATGGAAGCTGCCATACCCCTAGGCTAGAAACCACTTAACCTAGAGTGGTATAACAGAACCACTAATCCAGATGAACATTTAGATGCTTTTCTCACTCAGGAAAATCTGTACACCAATGACAATGCAATCCTGTGTCGTGTCTTCCCAATGTCCCTCAAAGGGATGACATTGACTTGGTATGGTGGATGTCCTCAGGCCAAACCGATATCACAGAAGAAGAGGAAGATGGGAGAAGAACGACGCAAAGTAGTCAGAGAAGAAGTAGACAAGCTCCTTAAAGCCAACTTCATCTGTGAAGTCAAGTATTCCACTTAGCTCACCAATGTCATCATGGTCAAGAAGGCCAACGAAAAATGACGAATGTGCACCCACTACATTGGTATGAACAGGACGTGTCCTAAGGATACATACCCTCTGCCCAGCATCGACATGCTAGTCGATGAAGCGTCCGGATTCAAGAACTAAGCTTCCTAGACGCCTACTCTGGATACAGCCAGATTAGGATGCATACTCCGCACGAGGAAAAAACGACATTCATCACTAAAGATGCCAACTTTTGCTACAGGGTATGCCTTTTGGCCTAAAAAATGCATGCACTACATACTAGAGATTGATGAATCAAATTTTCAAACAGTAGATATGACAAAATGTCGAGGTCTACGTCGGCGACATGGTTAAGTCTTAGAGCATAGCCCAACACGTGGCAGACCTGGAAGAAGTTTTTGGAGAACTCTGCAAATACGACATATGTCTTAACCCAGAAAAAATACACTTTCGGGGTCAGCGGAGGCAAGTTCCTAGGCTTTATGATCACACATCAAGGAATAAAAGCCAACCCCAACAAATGCACAGTCCTACCAACATCCAGAAATTCCAAAAACTGAATGGTAGGTTAGCATCACTGTCTAAGTTCCTCCCCAAGCTTGCTAAAAAGGCGAAGCCGCTTTACAAATTGCTCAAGAAAACTTAGTCATTCCTGTGGGACGAGACATGCAAACAAGCTTGTTAACTAATTGACAAGTGCATCAATTCATCCAAGAAGTACTTTAAAACGGTAAAACTGAGTATCGTTTCCACAGGGATTTTGTTTGTACTCAACTAGTGCATATTCAATTTGTGTGCAATTAATGAACGAATTGGGTAAATGCTAAGTAAATCATTTTGGTTGTAAATTAAACGATGGTGCAATTCTAGACTGGAACTGAGTAAAGGGAACAAACACTGAGCTTGATGATGAAAAACAAATGCAGGATTTGATTATGTCGAGGGCTCCCTACCAAAACCTCTCTTGATGTAACTAGGATAATTTTTCTCTATTTAATATTATTCTAATTATCACCTACATATGTGAAATTACTCTAACCGTGATTCCTCACACGAGAGAGCCTAATTCTCCTAGTTTCTTTCTTAATCCCTCAAGAACTCAACTAAGCAAAATGCATGACTAATAGAGATGTACACCTTGGCTAAACTACTTCACACTATCCCTAGCAATGAAGCATTTTAGATGCTCTTCCTAGTTCTAAGGATTAACCACATTTCCCAATGCTTAAACCCTAACATAACATATAAATGGATGATCAAACCAAGTACATGGAAATCAACACAGGAAGAACAATGAAACTAGTAGTAATATTAACTAGATGGTAAGAGTTTTTACATCAAGAGAGTTTGGTGAGAAGCTCCCCAACAGTGGATTGTTTAGCCCTCCATAATCATGAAGGGCTCAAATATACAAAAGGGTGTAAAAGGTGAAAGCATAGGGAATAAAGGTGAAGTGGGTAAAAAGAGTGGGCTCTCGATGATTATCTTCTTCCTTCCTCTCAAGCTTTAGGGCTTCTTCTTATCTCTGCACCAACAACCTTATCTTCCCCCATTTTTCTGCTTAAAACCTTATTGAGTTTGAAATTCTGCGACTACGCGTTGAGCGCGTAAACGTTCTTAGCACGAGTAAGTGGTTGGGCGCTAAGCGAACCATGCGTGCTAAGCGCCCTTTTGCCTAACTGCAGGCTCTCTAAGTTGCTTCTTCATGTTGAGCGGCCATTTTCCCACTAAGCGACACAACTCACTAAGCGAGCTTGAGGCGCTGAGCACGAACCATCAGGCTTCAACTTCTTTCTCTATCCCTTACTTGTATATCTGCAAAATAAAATCATCAAAATAATATGAATTAGCAGTTTAAGACCCCTACTGCATAAAAATTCGGAGGACGCCGAAATTCTAATGATTCACACAAAAAGAAGTAATAAAATGGAAAGATATTGCTAATTCTTATTGTTTCAATTACATAATCTACTTATGCACATCAGTTATCCAAGCATTCTTAACTTTCAAGAAGACCATTATCACACCGCCCGTCCTAAGTTGACCCAGACTTAGAGGACCCCTACTCTTATATCTCTTAGTAGCTGGTGAAATCGTTAGCTCAACCCTCGTACAAGAGGAAAGGAAACACTAACTTCCCATCTACTTCCAGTTGCATATTCCATGACATCGAGAAGCACTACCAAATGATAGAGAAGGTGGCGCAATCACTCAATATCTTGGTTCGGCATCTTAGGCCATACTTTCATGCTGCTCCACGACTTTTTTCTTGTACATTATTAGCTCCTTTTCAAGCTCCTTGCTGACCTCCCTCTCCTTAGCTACCTGTAGCTTGGACTCTTATAGCCTGCACTCCGACTCCTTGACCCTGGCCACTAAGTCAACAACCACTTTAGCAAGCACACTGCTAACCTTACTGAATAGTTGGTGGTTCAACTTCACAACTTCACGGAAGGCGACAATGGCACTAACTACCTTAGGGCGCTCCACTCTCCAAACAATGTGAGCACTAGCCCTCCATTTGGTGACCTCTGCCTCCAAGGATGCCATTGTGCTTAGCATTTCTTGGTGTCTTTGCTACCAAATGAGATTTTTGTCAAAGGCTGACACAGTCAACCAGAGTCTTCTGCTCAAGCTTGTAACTTACACCCCACAATGAATCAGCATTGTTGGAGGTGTAGATGTGATCCAAAGAGACATGAGGGTGAGAAGAGGTGGAAGGCGACGCCGATGTCAACACGATCGAGGGAGGAACTCAGGGAGTTGAAGAAAGAGGAGGCGGCATCTCAGGAGCACTCATGGTTTTCACATTGGCACTAAACAAGGGTGTAGTGACAGTGGACGGAGGAACCACGACATGATTAGCCGAAACGGGCAGCGTAACAACTTCAGCAACAAGAGCAACCTTCTGAACAGACACACAAAGAAGAGATGGAGGAGAAGGAACAACAAAAGATGCTTGGACAAAAAAACAGAGCTAGAGGCGGATCCTGCAAACTTGAGGGGTGACCCAAACTGAGCATCAACCTTGCATGCCTACCTCATCACGTGAAGGCTAAGAGGGGCCCTTAACTTTTTGTGACCCGACGTCCCAACACTGTCTTCCCACTTCTTCTTAACCAAAACAGAGGAAAAAACATTAGGGGAGACCTCAACAACACCCATAATAAGGCCAACCTCAATAGTAAGTTGACCCCTTTCTCCAACAATAAGGGCAACAAGAGACAGTGGCATAGTCCCACTAGCAGGTTTGGGCTACTTCACAAGGGACCTCCAAGAAAAATCACCCTTAATGTCTGTAAGACAAGTAACAACATCATAAGCAAGTGTTGGTTCAGGCTAACACATACCTTAGACATAAAAGAGGACAAGGTAAGGCACTTTACTGTCCAAGGCAGTGAGGGGATCGCTTGCCAAGGGAAGAGACAAAATGGATTGTGCGTATAGTGAGGCCGACAGCTGCTCCAAGATAGCCTTGTCGGCCCTTTACACAAGGGTCAACAAATCCTCGTCTAAAGACTTGAACCTGGTAGGGTCAAATTGCTAGTAGAACAGGAAGCAGAGCTTTTTGTCGTTGTTGAACATTAGTGGCAAACCAACAACCACAACGTCAATAGCTAGGACCTTGAAGAAATGATCCTTGAAATGGCGAAAGACGTTTGAGTCAAACTCAAACAACTTCTTAGACATGTTGTTCAAGGAGACCCAACCAATCTTTCCCTTCAACTTCATCTAGAAAAAATACAAGAACATTGACACACTAGGTCAGATGTCGAAGAAGGGGCACAAAATCTCAAAGGTCTTCACCATGGCCCCGCTATTACGATGGAGTTGAGAAGGAGCGATATTCAAGTGCTCAAGCAGAGCACACTGGAATGCAGTCAAGGGGAAAACAAGATCCAAGACCTCAAACAGACATCTGCACATGAAAAAGAAAGGCAAAATTCCTGACGTGGACCTCAAGAAAGGAAAGTCATCACTCCCACAAGCTTGAACAACTATCTTGTATGAGTCCTCAGGGCTTGCTAATTTTACTTGGCGTTGCAGTGCAACGATGCTGGCCGTAGAGGTGGTGAAGGACCTGTACTTCAGAACATCGTCCCTTACCTATTCAAAGCCAACAATGACAGGGGGGACGATGGCGACCCAACATTATGGCTACGACACACGTGTAGGGACACCATAACATCCCTACCACTTCTCCTTGCTCCCCCAGAAATAGAAGGAGGGTGAATCACAGTGACCGAGATAGGTTCCTCGGCTAGGGAAGCAGCAAGAGGCTGCGCCCTTCTGCGAAGGCGAGAAATGCGTTCACCAGTACGACATGAAATCCTCAACCTCTCATAGGAAGAAGATTCATTTTCAGAAGCACCGTGGCGAGTGTCTTCTGAGGAGGAACCGCCAATATAAATGACATCCTAGTCCACTAGGGGTTGCTAAATTGAACCCTTGGAGTCGTTACCGCCCATGCCAATGGCGGAGTCAAAAAGAAATGAAGACATTGTCAAAAGAAGAATACCTTGATGATTAAAAATGATGAATGAAAAAGAAAGAGAATCACAAATTGCGAGTGCAAGAGCAAAGAAGATTCAGGAAGAGAAGGTAGAAATTTGAAGTCACAGTGCTCACGAATCAAATGCCCACTCCACTTAAAATGGATGCTGACTCTTTAGTAACTGGCGGGAGTTGAAATGGTGCCCTAATCTTTTGCACCATGATGCAGCCCCACTCACCCATGCACCACGTCTTCAGTACGTGCTCACTCCACGAGTGACACGTATGCAATAGTACTGCACACGCGCTGCACCCGCCTGCAGCAACAGACGAAATGTAACGTTTATCTTCAATGCACTCTCCAAAGATGAGAAAATAGCATAGTTGTCAAATATAGACACTTCCCTCACCTGACACGTCAGACCTCGCTTGCAAAACCAAGAGCATGTCTACCCCGAACAACTCGACAAAAGTAGGCCAAACGAAACTTGTCCAAGCTCGGGGGCTTGACAAGCTTGAAAAAGCTGCATTTTCACACCTTTCGAGGATACCACTCTCGACATCGGACAACACTTGTCCATGCTTGGGGGCTCGAACAACTCGCCATCTTCCTACTTGTCAAAGTTACTACCCCCGACATCAGACAATCTCCCTTGACGCAGGACAATCTCCTTCGACACTAGATAATCTCTTTCGCCCGCAAGTTGGTTTAGACCCTGGGGGGCTTATGTATTGTTCATGGTTCACAAAATACACGCGGCACACTACTTAGCACTCAGATGTACACGTCAACCCTCCACGTCAGCCCTCGCACAGGTGCACAGACGATGTGCCCTTGTAACTGGGCTCCCCAACTAACAGATTATCCCTAACCTCTTATTATTTGAATATATAGTCATCTGGTTATCTCTTGACAGGTATCCAAAGCTATACAATATTTTTAAGTAACAATTATTTACTAGCTTTTATCTCTAAGATATACATTATCTCTAACTTTATCTATAAGCCACCATTATCTGTAAGTCGGTAATTATCTGCAAAGGTTGTTACCTCATGGTAACAACCTCTATCAACAAGGACCCACAACTCCCTCTCCACACTATAAGTATGAGGTTCCCCATACTCTTTACATACTACACATCTTCTTACATACACGTATACTCATTCTTACTCTCCTAACTCACGTACTTACTTGAGTGTCGGAGTCATTTGTGTTGCAGGTCTCTGCTCTTATCCTTCTAATAAAGTCCACCCCCAGTCCAACATGTGAAATCCTATAACTCACCTTAGTCACGTTCACCCTAATGTGTGTTAGCTCTGAATTTTGGTAAGTACAAATTATTTGAAATTTTTCTCTTATTAAGAAAACAACACTTGTCAACATTTATTTTAAATTTAATATGTAAATAATATTTTAGTACGGGAATGGCATAAGTCACGTTAATTGTATATATGGCTTTTGATAAATATGTTTATTATTAGAAGTTATAATAAATTTGAATATACAAATTATATTTTTAATTTATAGTGAAGAATTTAAATTGTGGCATAGAATATTTTTTAATTATTATTGGTATGTCCCTTATTAATCATAGTTGGAAAAGGAAAACTTAAAAATATAAGATGCCACTTTTCTTATTTTTTAAATTTTTTTATGAAAGATTGTGATAAAAATAAAGATATTTCAAAATGTCCACAAATTAGAGTTACTATCAATCCTCTAATAAATAAGAAGAATCTTTTAATATATGTACTTAATGTTTACACTTACAAAGTTTAACAAGTGTTCAAGTCTTAAAGTTTTTAAATCAACAAGATATACCATGCGACATTAACATTAAAACATACATGCCATAAACTAAATATGCATCAGGAACATTTCAAAACAATGTCATATCTATGATGGGAAAGTTAGTTTTCTTTATGGAGCACAATTTTTTTTAATCCTTAGATTAATTTAAGGTTCATAGTGATACCATAGACCCTGCACACCAGACAATACCCTCTACAACTCCCATGTTTGTTTGCTTCTTTCTACCCACAATGAATGCAAGTCAGCGCTTCCTCTCCCATCGACTTTACCCAGATCCATCAGGATCGTCAATAAAAGAAAATAAATTGAAAATAAGAGATTAGAAACAACAACATGAGAGAGAAAAGTCGACCTCTCGTGTGAAGGCCACAGCAACATCACGATTTTAGGCTTTGTAGCAATGGATGGAAAGCGGCGATGACAGTTCATGCAACTCTGGAGGGCGAGGGAATGGTTCGAAGGTTGCTGTTGTGGTGGTGGTTGTTGGTTTTGGTGTTGTTGTTCTGCAGTATTGGTGGTGTGAGAGTTTCGAATGCTGAAGGCCATGGCTAGATCAGGAGTAATTAGGGTTTGCAATAAAGGCATGAGTTCTTTCGGAGATGGAAGTTCCTCTTCCCTTCGCGAAAACCAATTCAAACCCTCTTCCCTCGTTTTGTTCAATTGGAGGAATTGGTGTAACAATGCATTGTGGTGGAGGAGACAAGGATTTTATTTGATTTGTTTTGGGAGGGGAATTTTGATTGAGAGTGATGGTGGTGCTAGAGAGAGCTATATGATATGTAGGGTGCATGATATTATTATGAACCTTAAATTAATTAAGGGTTAAAAAAATTATACACCATACACAAAATTACGCTTATATATCGATGTTGAATCTAGTGAAAGACACTAATATTTTATAATATGATGAATCAAGATTTTAGTCCCATATCCACATATATATCTCGAACAGGATTATCAGAAAAAACATGCGGGGAAAAAAATCAATAGACAAACTTCTACTATGCAGTTATCAGCCTTCTCACGGGTAAACGATACTGATAAGGTTTATCCTAGATTATTATCAACTTTTGCACTCACTAAATAAACAATATATAGAAAGCAGTTTCATCGTATCCAAAGTTAAAATCTCGATGTATGTTTTTAGGTCTATTTTAGACTTTTAGCAGGGCAAACTGAAGTTTACCTTAGAACACACCATCTTGCAATCTTGCGTAACCCAGTGTGCTTAACGCACTATTGAAAAGTTAAAACTGGATCGGACATGCAAATTGGGGAAAGTTGGATCCATTGGATTGGTTTTGTAAATATATGACTAAAAAAAATAAGAATATAAATATTTGCGACTTTCTTTCATTATCTATTACTAATTCTTGCACGCACAATTGATATCAAAATTTTAGAACCAATTACACTGGTCATTTGATTAATCAAGTTTGAGTCTCTAATTTTTTTTTTGTTTTTATCCTTTTTCAGTACCAATTAACCTATTTTCTTTTAATTCATAAGCAAGTCAAACTCGTGAACCCACTCTAAAACAGGATGAGTTGATAATCCAAGTTATTTTCAACAGGTCATTGATGGACAAAACAATTGACCCACTTTGCAATTCCTATTTTTCATAATAGATAACCCCACATCCACATGCCATAAAAAGAATATTAATGATAACCAACCATAGGCTAAAAGAGCAATTTTGGCAAGGGTAGAAATTTATCATGCGCGCACAATTTATAGTAATGAATAACAGCTGCATATTTCATTAAGTTTTTCTATGAAATTAACTTGATATAATTTATAAGATTAATTGTTAAACTTATTAAAGCAAATTAAAGTAATTTGTTTTAAGTTTTTCAATGAAACTTAAAAATATTAGTTAAAAGGAGCTTATAAAAAAGTCACAAATATATATATATATATATATATATATATATATATATATATATATATATATATATATCACTTACATTAATGGAAATAGGTTCTTCCCAATAGCTCCTAAATCTGGTAACTATTTAGGCATTATGAATTGCCTTTACGTGTTGTCCACCACATTGAAAAAATATATATTCTAACCTAACAGCCAAGTTATGATAAATCTAGAAGACCGGAATAATATTTGAGTGGTAATGTGAGGTTGACATCTCCTAACAATCTACATTAGCAACCAATCTAGAAATAAACAAGGTTCACAATTGGAAATAGTATAGCCTATCCATTCTAACAATCTTTAAATAATAAAAAATAAAGTCATTTTCACACAATTGTATATATAGAGATGGTGTGTATTATTATTTAAAGGTAGATGCTAACCATTAGCCCGCATGCTTCTATCTAGTGACTTCCAATTCCAATAGTTGGATATCTTTAGATTTTAATTAATTTAAAATAAATTATGGTTAAGATGTTTCTCGATGAACTAAACTGGTTCCATTTTTTAAGTTCTATTGAACATTTGTCAATGTAAGGAATAGATATCCTCCATTATCCATTGAGTTTTCTAGGTAAAATAATATCGGGAAAATAAGAGAGGAAAAGAGAAGTATAGGAAATCTCAAAAATTTCACATGATTAACATCAATTAAGTAGGTTTTTTTGTTGATCATGGTAATCATAATCTTGTTGATAAGATCGATTAATCATTTCGACATTGTCGCTGAAAAGATACAACATAGACATCGTGGGTTTTTATGGAGTAGTTTTTTCAGAATGGACATCATACTTTTTTTATTAGTTGACACGGTTTTTGTGCATCCATCAAAATTGTTGGTGCAGCCAGTAAAATTGTTGGTGCACCCAACATTTTAAGTAAAGTGACAAAAATGTTTTTCATTTGAAATTTTAAAAAGTGTCTCTCTCCCTCTCCCTCTTGCTAACGCGTTCTACTATTGTTCCTCTTCTTCTTCTTCACTTCTGCATTTTGCTTTGTCGCGTTGTCAAGAGGCTATCGTTTGTCCCTTCGTTTGCGTCGCCAGTGAATGCCTTGTCGTCGATGTCGACTTCACCATCGTCTCCGTCATAAGTCATTCGTCTCCGCCCCTCTTCTTCTTTATCATTTTGCACTGGTTTATAAGGATTGAAAATTCGTATAATTCATACGAATTGTTAATCTGTATGAATTATACGGATTAGCAATCTGTATAATCCATGGGTCATTATACGAATATGAATTATACGGATTGGTAATCTGTAAGAACCTTATGAATTGCCAATTCATATGGTTCTTACGGATTGTCAATCCATAAGTTTCTTACGGAATGATAATC
This sequence comes from Glycine soja, assembly GCF_004193775.1. Classification (NCBI taxonomy): domain Eukaryota; kingdom Viridiplantae; phylum Streptophyta; class Magnoliopsida; order Fabales; family Fabaceae; genus Glycine; species Glycine soja. The sequence goes on along the minus strand of NC_041012.1, from coordinate 11,344,851 downwards.
CATAAGTTATATAAAAGTTACGGATTATCAATTCGGAAATTTTATATAACTTACAGATTATTAATATGTACGTTTTATACGGATCAAAACTAGATCGAAGTTCCAATACCTTACCACCGTCGTTAATAGCCACACCTACCACCACCACAACCATCACTTGTCGATAAACCATCGTAACCAATGCACCTCGACCAAAGCGGATACAACAATGAACGAGTACCTCTCACAAGAATGAAGGCAAAGAAGAATGAATGGTGCGTGAAGAAGGAAAACGAAGGAGAAAAACTTATAAAGGAGGGATAGTTTCAGAATTTTGAAATATTGCTGGGTGCACAAGAAATATTTTGGGTGCACAAAGCAATTCCCTAGTTAACATGAGGAAAATGAGACTCTTTAGATGGGCTGCTATTTGCACTTCTCTTTTTATATTTGCACTCCGAGTTTATTTGGTAATATATGCTCTTTTTTATAAAAATAGTCTTAACAAATTTTATTTTTTTGTATATCATAATATAATTAGACAACAGAAGTTTCGTGTAGTCGTACACAACGGAAATCAATTACCATCAAATTGGCACATCCCTCACCCATTAAATTTGTTAAGGAAATTAGCTTTTTTTGGTGCATACAAAAAAAAATTATACTACATAAACTAGCTTTCATAATATAATTTTTTACATTGCATAAATTGGATTCTTTGTAAAAAAAATTACATTATATTCTATGAAAGGTATTTTCATAAAAAAATATAAAAAAGGGATAATAAGATTTTGATTGTGCCTCTTTTGTTTTATTGGTTTATAGCATCTGGGCTTGTAGATATAAAACATAGAAGTGCAGTGTCTTTATAATGGGTTGTTGCTTTCTGCACTTTTTCGGAGTATTTTTTTAACTTTTGGATTGGTCATTCTGGAGGCAAAAACAAGGAGTGCATTCCTAAAGGAAAATGGAAGTGCAGGAAACAATATCCCTTACAATGATGTAATGTTCCAACATGCAAGCCCAAAAAGCTACCTGTTGGATCACATTCAAGTTCCTTGTTTTTTTTTTTTACTTACCGATTAATAAGAATAGAAAAAGAGAAAATTGAAATATGGACTAAGAGCATCTTTAATGCAAGATCTTGAGTAAGGATCTTGTGCTTAAGATTTGGTCTTGCAAAGATCTTGTAATAAAGATAGTGCAAAGATCTCGATCTCCAGGATGGAGAATGAGTTCTTGTAAAAAAATCTTGAAGATCTCTGCATAATATTTAAAAAAAATATTACAAACAGAACCACAGAAGCAACAACCAACCCACAGGAACAACAAAAAAACAATGAAAGAAGGAAAAAAAATGGAAAAACAAAAGACAAAGGAAAAAAAATACCTTTGTTGACTGGACATTGGGCGTTGTGAGAGGGGGAGGGGAGGGAAGGTCATGGGAAGTGGAGGGGAAAGGTCACGCGAGGGGGAGAGGGAGGGGAAGGGGGAAGGAGGCTACGACCACGGCCCAGGGGAAAGAAGAAGAAGAAGGTTGTGGTGGAGGAAGAAGAAAGAAAGAAAGAAACAAATAGTGTATGGGGAGAGAGGGAGGGGGAGGGGGAGGTAGTGTCAAGTGGAGCGGAGGGGGAGGGAGGAAGGAGAAGGAAGAAGAAGGTGGAGGGGAGGAGAAGAAGAAAGGTTAGTAGGGGAGGAGGAGAAGGAAAAGAAAGAAAAAGGAAGTGCATGTTGGGAGAAGAGAAAGAAAAAAAAATGTATTGGGAAAAGGAAGTGTCCTTTGAGGTAGAGGAGGAAAAAAATAATTAAGAGTGAGTTCATGTGAGACTTACAAAAAATTGTTTAAAATCTCAAAATGAGATTCATCACTAAAGGAAAAAATGAAACAAATCTGAAAGGATCTCAATTCTACGTGACACAATGAAGTCTACCAAAAAGTGATTTAAGATCTCAATTTGGGATCTACCACTAAAGATGTTCTATTTGAGTTTTGTTTTTTGGAGAAAGATATGGACTAACTTAGTGGCGGACCTACAGCCACTTGAGGGTGTGCACTTGCACCCCCTCATTTTTTAAAATTCATTAAATTTGTAAATAAAATTTTATATTTTTATATTTTATTTATCTATATTTATATAATTGAACCCACTGATTTTATTTTTTATAATTTGCACCCACTGACTTGGGGTATTGGATCCGCCACTAGACTAACTAAGATAAAACAATACGAGACTATTAACATATTTTAGTAATTGCACGGTGATATATTGGGTATGTTCAGAAAAACTAATTAAAAAAATAACATAAAAGTCGAAAAGCTAGTTAAAATTTGAAAAACTAATTGATAGTTGAAAATTTAAAAATTAGCTTATTAAATTAAAAGTATTCAGTAAAATTATCTGTTAAAGTAATTGAAAAGTATAAAATAACATAAATAAATATATTTATATTCTATTATTTCATATTAATTATTCTACTATTAATCTTATACTATTTTTTAAAATATTTCTATTCAAATTTAAAATAATATAAGAAAATACACGTAGACATTATACTTTTATTATGTTAATTAGTGTAATAGTTAAAATAAATAACCTAATGTGAAACTATTGAAATAATAATAGATAAAATATAATGTTATAACAATAAATTAAATATTATAAGTGGTACAATGATTAAAATAAATATTGTAACATAAAAAAATATAAAATATAATAAAAAATGAACCTAACATCTATCATTATCAATGTCTTGATTTATAATGCTAAATTAATAAAATAAATAGTATAATCATTAAATTAAGAATGTAATATAAAATATCCAAAATATAATATAAAAATAACATAATCAACCCCTATATTTTTTTTTATTTTTTTTACTCATTCATATAAGAAAATTTTACAATTAAAATATTGTAAAGAGAATCTATCAAAACATTATATGGGAAGTGGAATTTTTTTTTAAAAGTACCATTACATGGAGAAAAAAAGGTCAATGTGCACGTTGTTAAACAAAATGAGGAGGTATATATGTTGGAGAAAAAAAGATGACAAATATATGAGTGAATAAAAAAAGAAAAACAATAAAATCCTTATTTATTTTTTAAAAATAAATAAAAAATTTGATAAATATATTAAGGATACATAATAAAGAAAATATCAAAAATTATAAGTTAAAAGTTAGCGTTTTAAAAAATACCAAAAGCAATTAAAAAAAATTATTTATTGAACAATTAAATGATTTTTTTCAGCTATTAAAAGAAATTAAAAACTAGTTATATACAACTAAAAAAATCATACAAAGCAATTGTCGTGGAACTGTTTCTGTTGAAATATACTTAAATATATCTTTAACCTCTATAAAATATTATGTCCTTATTTTGGTTTCTATAATTTTTTTATTTGTATTCTTATAAAATTTAAAATTATTAATTTAAGTTCCTATAAAAAGAACGAATTTTAGTTTTGATCCGTGTAAAATATTATTTTTTTTATTTTAGTTCCTCCAAAATTTAAGATCACTATTTTTGGTCTTTAAAATTCTTTTTTTACTCACCTAAAAGTAATTTAAGCTAGATAAGTAATATTTATTTTAGAGGTTTAGAAATTTTTTGACAATATCATATGTTGATATTACATCACAGACCCTAACTGATATTATTTGAGATTATTGTTTGACCTTCGGCGAAACACATAAAATATTAATGTGTTACATAATAGTAGAAATTAAAAACAAATTAAAATTTTTTAGGGATGAAAACTAAAAAAAAGAAATTATAAAGACTAAAATAAAAACTCGTTACTTTTACAAGGTTCTTATTAAATCAATAATCAACCATTCAAAAAAGTGTTGAATCAAATAATTATTTTACACTTTTATTTCACATTTGAGTAAGTTGATATAAAGTATTTATCGATTTTGTTAATAATTAATTTCTATGGAAAAATTTCATTAACTATTTTTGATGGAATCTTCATTTTTAATCACTTTTTAGTACCACTAAAATTAATGACTTGTTATTTAATAACATTTTAATTTAATAATTATATACATATTAATTTTTATTTTACTAAATTGTAAACATATGTAAAAAGCATTTTATGGAGCTACATAAATATGTGATTAATACAGTATCGAATATTAATTTATTAAAATTGAATAACTTATAAGTTTAAGGTGAAGCGAGTGAGGAAACAAAGCAACCGGCTTCTTTATTAATGAGCTAAATCTAAATTAACTCAGACTCAAATAAATCTGCTATACTTCCAAACTTACTCGTCATGAAAAATTTGCACCATAAGTCAAATAAAACCAATTAAGTCTGTTTCCACGCGTATCTGAGTCTTTCGCTAGATCCATCCATTTACGCGAATTCTCTAAAACCAAATAAAAAATTGTTTCAACTATCGATAGAAAAATTTATTACATAAAAAAAAACAAGAGAAAGACGTGTCCTTTTGTTTCAATTATTATTTAATTGACCTGTATGTTTCATAAAGAATAGCCTTGTTTCCATGTTCGCTAAATTCCTAGCACACATATCAGTGCTCACGCCATCAAATTGTTCTGGTTTCCTTCCTAGTTTGTACACGAAGAGCACGTAACTGAATTTTTTTTTAAAAAAGTATTCTATTCCATACCCAAAAACAAATATGAAGAGAAGCCAATATTTTAGCGTTCTGTTTGGATAGGGTGATTTTGGAGATAAAAATTAATAAGGGAGCATGTTATACGAATCTTCCTGCATAAAACGCTTGCTAAATTAAAATGTTGTAACAAGTTTTTGTTATTACAAGGAGTAGCAACATAAATTACTACTTGCAAGCTATCTCTCCTTATCTGAGATGTACTTTAAACTCTACCACCTCAAAGACTCTCCAATTTAGGGTAATGATAACTATTTAATGTAAAAAATAAAAATAAAACAGAAGTCGCAAAATAAAATGACTAGCAATAATAAAAGAATGGAAAAAAATAGTGGAGAGGAGAAGAAGGAAGGAAAAAAAAAGGAGAGGGTTTTTTTTTTTTACCAAAACAAAAAAAGAGAGATCAAAACAAGTAGTTTTGTGATGCAACAAACTTTAATATCACCTTAGGGCTGCATCATCCACTATTAACGATGTTAAGTTTTTTAACAATATAAACCAAAATGAAACTAAAAAGTACTTGTATAGAGACTAAAACATGGTTTTAAAGTCTAGAGACCAAAAAATAAAGTTTTTAAAATTAGAGACAAAAGTATAAAAACAATGCAAGTATGTAGACTAAAATGTAAAGCTCAATACGTATTTAATTTGTGCCATGACAACGATTGTTAATGATATTAATTTTTTTAGACAAGGAAAAAAATGGTATCAAGAGTGCTCGTATTAGAAGTTAAGAACTAAATAAGATATTTTTAAGCATATGAACTATAAGATTTCTATATCTGCAGGAACAAATGAATCATTAAACTTAAAAAATATCATCTTAATTAATTATATAGTAGTGTTTCGGAAAGTCGACTATTATAACTCAAAAGAGAAATGTTAGTGACATATTTTTTAAATAATTTTTTATTAGATCATAATTTACTAGAAACTAGTAAGTGTGATTTATTAAATATAAAATGAGATCCATAAAATTATATAATTTTTAAATAAATTTTAATAGTACGTAAATAGTAAAAAGTGTCTAACTGATATTTTACTTGTTTTTTCAAACATGAGAGGGAGTTGTTAAAAGTTAGGAAGAGAAGAATATTATGACTTATACGAGAGAGATATTGTTTATTGGGTGGAGAATGGATAATGTTAAATAAAGGGTGAAGAATTTATTTTGGGTAAGTGGGGGACAGCCTGCGTTGCCGCCTTATAACTTCACTTCACCTGTTTTGTTTTGTTTTTTTATGAAGCCAAAGGTAAGTGACAGATTTTTTAGTTTTTAATACAATTCTTAGAATGTATTTGTTTAAAAGTGGAGATTAAGTTATTTTAAAAATAATTTTTTTATTAATTAAGTTAGTTCGAAAATGAAATTTTAAAATTTTCTGGAGTAATGTATGTGAGTTTTTAATTTTTAAATGACTAAAAAATGTAATTTTAAAAGTTTCTGGAGTATATGTAATTTTTTAAATGTTTCTGGAGTATATGTATTTTTTTCCGTCAATAATTTAATTTTTTACTTAGTTTTTTAATTTTTTTTTCACATACATACCTAACCAAATCCCAAGAATTCATAGGACAAAAATTCTCACTTTTTTTGTACGAAAAACATTTTTCTCAGTATAAAAGTGGAATTAAAATGGTGTGTTGATTAAAATTGACATTTAGGGTGTGTTTAGTTTTTTTAAAAGAAAATGGTGTGTTTTATTTAGAGAATAAAAATAAAATATAATTTTTTTAATTAAAGTAAAATATAAAAAATGTAAATCTCACAAAAAAATGTAAAATTTCTCTCAAATATTAATTTTCTCCTCTCTATCAAACATATCATTAGTGACATAGACGAATAAATCGCCTCACGTTATTTTTTTTTACATAATTTTGTTTTATTTTTATAAATTATGATATAATTATTTGTATTCAATATTTATAAAGAGAAAAAATATAATCTATTTTATATATATATATATCCATCACATAAAAATTTTACTCAATAAGATTGTAAAGCTTCTTATGATATAGTTGATACTTGATACTTATCTAAAGAAAGTCAATGGTGTTTGTTAAGAAAATCTGGGGAAGCTGCATTATGTATCTGGCAGCGTTTCAGTCGCTTCTCCAAATCATCAATCATATTGAGCCGCCATAACTTGTGTGCCGAAAGAGAATATTCTACTACAGGATAATTTTATTTAATCTATTAATCCCATGAATATGGATCCATCGATCTGATATAGGATTTTGCTAATAATTGTCCCAAATTCCTGATTTTTAATTTTTGCGGTCGAATTACAAACACCAAAATACTTAATATCAACATTAATAATGCTTTTTTCATTTGAATTTTAAAATATTAAAGTATTTTTGTCAAGAATTTTATCTTACTTTTCATTTGTCCTCCTTTTTAATTTCGATTTGTCTCCAAAAAATATAATTTTTGAAAATTAATAAGTACTTTTAGTCTTTGGTGAATGACTAAAAAAATATACTTATCAAAAATAAAAACTCTCTTTTAACAGATTATAAATTCGGTCTTACAAGCAACCACCAACAATATGGAGTAAAGTAATCGCCTATGTATGCGAAGAGCAACACCACGAAAGCCACATAGGTCTATTATTACTGAATTAATAATGTTATTTCTATGCCCCATGTTGATATATTTTTTTATACTGTTATGAAAAAAATGAAAAAAGAAAGGGGTAAAAAGGTTATTAATTTTTCCTTTTTATTAAAGTTAATTTCAAAGAAAAAAAACAAATTAATTTCAATTTTATATTACTTTTTTTAATCTTTCCGCAATAAGTTAAAAAAATAATTTTCTTTAAAATAAGTTAAATTATACTGAAGATTAAATTCATAATACAAGGACCTTATGCTCTAATCTATCTAGAAGTGCATAAATGGCGTAAATGCCAGTGGGAAAAGCTCATACTTTTGACGGCTACGTGGTAGTATGAAGAAAACCAAATTACACGAAATAAAATCATAAACAAAGAACGAAATTTCCTAGTCATAACTTGCAATATTCCGCGAGGGAGAGCACTTCCCTAACACCACCTTCCACGTAATTTTGCATATACCCACGTATCTTTTCTTTTTTTGAATAATGTATTTCTTATAGTACTTTTTGAAAAAAAATGTAAATTATATTAAACCCAAAATGATACAATAATAAATTGGGCATACCCCGTAATTAAAGAAAATCAAAAATCTTCCTAATAGAAAAAGATTTATATCAAGATATTAAAACAAATGCAACATGTGCGCTCGTCTATACATAAGAAACTTAATCTTGCTAATAACCTCTAGTATAGACATAATTTTTATTGAACACCTAATGTGAATTTGCCCCTAATTAAAGAGTCAACGTTATAAAGAAGTGAAACGCGTTTTAAATAAAGTTTGGTACACTTTTTTTACCATAAATAACAACTGAACAAATTAAGGCTCAAAAATCCTAAAACTACTCTAAAAAATCTTCCCCCTCCTCCCTCTTTCGCTTCTTCCCCTTTCCCCTCTTTCTAATCTTTCTTACGCACAGAGGCTTCTTAATTTTGGCATATTTTTATATTCTTAACTACTCTTTGTTTATTTCTTCATGTTCTTTTCGCAGATACCAAAACAAAACGCATAGAATATATGGCAACAAATAATTACACTGTTCACAACGAGAAAACAAGCTTTCCACAAAGAAGAAGAGGCCAAATTAAAGCTCAGATATTTAGCAGCATGGTCGAATTTGTTGCCTCTATATTCTCAAAGGATGAAAAAGACAAGGATGACAACAATAATGATGGCGGTTCTGCTATATCGACCCCACCATCAACTGCTTACAACTCCGATGGATTCTAGTCTCAGTTCTTTCGGGTAAACTCTCAAATTAATCATTGAAATTGGATGAGTAAGATGTTTTTTACCCTAAAACTTTAAAGTTCTTTTGTTAGTTTCAACTTTACTTAAAACTTCCATTTTATTTTTATCATTTTTTTAAAAATAGAATGGATGGTTTTTGGAAAGTCAAACCTAAATGAAGAACTTTAAAATTCTAGAGACTAAAATATTCGCCTCGATCATACAAGGTTACTTTGAAGGTTTATCCCTGGAATATGAGACTTGTTTCTACCACGTCCCCTTCTCAACTCGTGCTCTCTATCGTGGTGGTTCTCTTACAATGTTTTCGGTAAGAGGAATCATCATCAACTTAAAAAAGCATTCGCGTCTGTTCCTTTTTATTTGCAGACAGAAGCTGCTACTATAGCCTCTGATTAAGTAACGTTGTCTACGTCTTCTCGTACAAATAGAAGATGCAGTGTGATGTGAATTTTAGTGTGCATAATAAAATCCTGAAAAACCAGTTGTTTTTTATATGGTTGATCAGGATTGTAATTTACAGGGCTGTTGTTGTAGTTGTTAATTAATGTTGTGATGGTTTGCTATGTAGTTGGGCTTGTTTGGAATTGTCCTTAACCTCTCGCTAGTGTTTTTAGAGTCATGACCGGAGGGAGGGAGTTTGTAATCTTTGTACTTTTACTTTCAGTTTGGAGTGTAATTTTCTTTCAAGTACTACATATGAGAACTCAATATTGCTTCTGTCATTTTCTATCTATAAATTGGGTTGTTAACTTTTTTGTATAGGGTATAGACCACACATATTAGTTACCAGATACAATTATTTAGGAGAGACACAGTCATGTTTGAATTTTCTGAAATTATTTTGGGAGATAAATTTGTTTTTTCCCAATATTTAACGTATTTTCAAAACTTTAGCTTGAAATCTCTAGTTAAATTAGAAAAATTTCATGTCGATTATAGAAAAATCCCATGTCGATTAATCTACGTGCTTGGTGGTTAGTTGTAAACTTAATAAGATATGTTTCAAATTGAGATCTTAAAAAAAAAAACAAAAGAAAATTGAACTTTTTTTAATTTTAAAAAAATAATTTTAATGTAATAATTTGTAAAATAAAAAAGTAAAGATTTATGTTCTCTTAGATTTTTTAATTGTGGATTTTGTTCTCACAAGTTTCAGTTGTGCTCGGTATTAATTCAATATGGATTTTGCTAATGTGACAACTGAAAGTTACATATTGCACAAGCTGGCATGCGTTAATTTCATTTTTTATCACTCAATTTTTATATTTAAGGGATTAAAAGTGTAAGTATTGGGGTCTAACTTAGTTAATTGAATATGATATATGATATGTGAATTATTATAAATTTTTTTACTCTGTCTTTGATTTCTACCAATAAAAAACACATGAATTGTCATATTATCATCTAGTATTACAAAGTAAAATTTATTAAATATTTAATGGAAGATCAATAGAATTACAATATCTAGAGAACCAAAAATATAGTTAAGCCAAAAATAAACTAATACATTGACATAAATTAAATATCTTTATTTTATTTTATTCTTATAAATATCATTTAACTTTTTTAATTTGAAAATTAGAAAATAATTAAAAGTCATTTAGTTTATCTTTTATTTTGAATCAAGGAAAAATTGCTAACTTTTTTCATTAAAATTGTGTCATGTCACATCTACTTTAACCCAAGTAAAACCATTAACTTTTCCATCAAAGTTAAATCTGTTGTGTGAAATCTTGACTTTTATAGTTTTATTTGAAAACAACCTTTTTGGCACCAATTACTTCCTCCTTTTCAAAATTATTAATGTTTAAGGTTACACTCCTTTTTAAAAAATATATTAAGTGTAAAAGATAAATGCATGAAGTATATGTAAGATATAAATTAAATGTGGTTTGTTTTTATTGAAGTAGTTTTTTTTTTAATAGGTTGCAAGTATAGCGTGTTTATAAAGATCAATATAGTTATTTTAAATTGATATATATATATATATATATATATATATATATATATATATATATATATATATATAATGAGACTTGAAATTAGTTAAGCAACCTAATTTATGGCAATTAATTTTTTTTCTCTCTAATGTGAGGAAGAGCACCAAAATAGTTTATTTTAACAAGTTTTTTAACTCACAAATATTAAATTTCTGAATTTTAAACAACTCAATTAATTTTTTCAACTCACTGTGGAAAAGTGGTTCACGCTTTTGATGGCGCGTAAGTGGCTCTTCCAGGCTGACTTGGTGCTACCTCCCCCAGCGAAACCGCCTACGTTGTTGCCGTGGGATTGGTTTCCTTGGCCTCGATAGCCGCCTCTGTTGTTGTTGGCAAGGACACCTTCCTCTATCTTGTCCTACAGGGCCACCCATTTCTCTTTGGTATGGGCCAAGTTTTAATGATATTGGCACATTTTTGTTTTGTCGGCTGAGGGTAAGGATAGAATTTCCACATTAAATGCTTCCTCAAGTAAACATGCTCGGCTAATGTTTAACGGCGTGTAGTGTTGGTACTTCGGCTGCCAGCTTGACTTTTTGAAGGATTTGTCTGGGATGAGTTTCGTTCTGTCCTTGTTGTGCTAGTCTTTTTTCTGCTGATTGTGGAAGGTGGATAGCTTCTCCATTTCGATGTATCCTGCGTTAGGGATATTTGTAGGTTGATTTGGTTCCAATTGAAGATCAAATTAACTCTGAAAATCATATTTAACTATATTGGTTTAATTCAGATTTGGAAAATTTGCCAGTTAATCCAAACTAAATTAATCTGATGAAAATCAAATTAGTTTAGTTTTAGTCACCAAGTTAGTAATAAAAAAATTATTATATTCTTGATAAAATATGTTTGGAGTTTCTATAAAATTTGAAAAGTATTAATTTTATCCTCATAATTTTTTTATTAATTTGGTTCCTGTAAAAATAAAAACAGATTTTTATTGGTCATCGGTGCTAACTTTATTAAATGATAATCTGACTTAACTAACATATTGATATATGTAATTTAATTATAAATGAATTAAATAATTTATGATGGCTAAAATTCTCCCAAAAATTATAATTTTTTTGGGTGATTTTCTCGCACCTTCTAATAAGATTAAGATAAAAAAATATAAAACAATAGTGAATTTTGGTGTCTTTTTAGTGTACTTGAAAAAATAGAAAGATAAAGTAATTAACCACCCAAAACAACAAAAATATGTTATATTTTTATAGGAATCAAATTAATATAAATTTTTTTATGAGAACAAAATTAATATTTTTCAAACTATAGACCCCAAACATATTTTACTCTCATATTTTTTTGTTTTTAGTTTTATTTATTTTATATTTAATAGTATAAGTTTTTATTTTGTAAATTTAAGTTAAAAATATACTTTATTCTTTAATGAACAGTTTTTTATTTTAATTAATATTTAGTTTTTCTTTTGTCGTTTTACGTTTTATACATTTCATCTGTTTGGTACCAATTAATCGCATGTATAATGTATGCTACATGAGCAACATTTATATACCTCATGTACAAATTACAAATATTTTTTATTAAAAAATAATCTTATTTAAGTTGAACAATATTATTATAAACGGACAAAATTTTCTATTTAAATATTAACACAATTTCATATAAAAACTTGAATTAAGATTATTGATTAAGCTTATTCGCTGAAATAACTTTATTTTAGTAAATTCTTGTAGAGCCTATTATGTAATAACAAAAAATCACATCACAAATACAAGAAAACTGTAACAACACAAAGTCAAACACTTCTTTTAACATATACTCAATATTTATTTTGTGCAATGCAGAAACTAAAATACTATTTGGACGTATCCAATCCAAACTAGAGTAATGTGTTTGAGTCTGCGATTCCTTTGCAAGAACACATGAGGAGAGGGGCAGCATCGTCTATAACCATCCGTTCTCAAATGAATCTTCTAGGGCAAGTTATTGGGACTCCTGTAGCGTGCTGTCTCCTCTTAAATTCACACCCTCCCTCTCTCTCAAGCAAAAAAGTTGAGATGCCTCATTTAGAGCGCACCGTTACCAGAACCAACAGCAGAGCTAAAACGCCCCCACGAACGCTCCCACCCCCGAGGGGGCTGGTCAAGATTAGGGTTTTCAAAACTCTCTTCAAGTCTGCAAGGGCATTTGCGTCTTTGACCACCTCTACTAGTACTGGAGATGCTACTTCTCACACTACTACTCGTACCTCCCCTTCTTCTACCTCACCCATTCCAAGTGGCTACAACTCCGACGACTGATCCTACCATACAGAAAAATAAATTAATCATGTGCTAGTCTCTGCGGGGCGTTTTAACTTAGGAATTAGGATGTTTCTCTTGCGTTTTTTTGTTTTTGTTGTTGAATTCTTTGATACCGTACAGAAAAAGAAAAAAGGATGGCCACATGCATATAGCAGTTTCTTCTCTTGAAGATGTATTGGAATATTTGCGGAGACTTTGATGTCTTTATGTATGATAGTTGGTGTATAAAATTTTCATATTTATTTCTCTTCGCTCGCATCTTCTTCTAATTAATTGCCCAAAAATTTCTGAGATTTTCATGGATTTGTAAGTTTGGCGAGCAATCGTCCTCAATTGCGACGATGTGGACACACATTCAACTGACACAGATTTACTCTACGTCTCTTTCGGCAAATGAATGGGACCCACTTGTGGGTTTCTATTTAGTACTACTATTTACTGTTCCTCACTTCCTGGGAGATAATAATAATAATTCTCTTAAGAGTCTAAGTTATGTTGAGCCTGTGCTTGTCTCTTGTTCTTATTATTAATTTTTATTTGAGGAGTTGTTTCTTATTGAGTTAATTTTCATGCTTGATGCACGTTTTTTCCAATCGCTATCTGTTTTGAATGACCAGTGACTAGACATTTATCCATTTATGAAATGGAAAATGGACAAGGAAATGGCTGCCAGAGGGTAATGAATCACTAATAGTCAATTTCTGTTATGGTATTTATTCGGTAAAAAAATAATAATAAATGTTATTTCAAGCATAAAGGGAAAATTTGCCCAATATTCGATTTCTTCTTCTTCTCCGGGAAGAATTCAACTTTTGTTTAGGTTCTGATCTTGTTGTTGATTAAGTACCTTTTTTAAACCTTCAATGAGAGCAAAGGCACATATTTGAACTACCTATAATAAGATTGTTGTAGAGTACGACGACATATATTTGAGCTATCTTTGGGGACCATAAAAAAATCCATATACGATTTGCTTCCCGAAATTAGTAGTCTCGTGCCACATGATATCTCTATGGCTTTCTCAATTTTTGCTAATACATTATACACCAAGCATTGAATCGGTTAAAAGGTGCCAAAAAACATCTTTCTTCAAATGATAAAAAAAAATGATTAGATTCGGGAATATAAAATGTGGCCGACAAAGAACGGATTTAAGAACGAAAAAGAAGCTTTGATTAATCGAGCATTGAAAAGAATCCACTATGATTGTTTGGATTAGGAAAATTATTATAGATGAAAAGACTAGCACTTCGCAAGTGGATTCTTTGTTCAAAGAATGGCAGCACTTTTTTGACAATGAGTGAGTAGCTTGAAAATTTTGTATTGTGCATTTTGAGAAAAAAAAATTATTAATTTCTTTCATGCACATGTTTGTCAACGTTTTTTTATCATGATATTTTTGTTAGCGGAAATCAGAGACATATAAAAAAATTATAAAAATTTGCGTATTTTATTCGATTAATTAAGTTATATTTCATTAGTATATCAACCTATTTGTATCGAATATCATGATTAATAACATCTCTTTAAAATTAAGTGAGATTCTTGGATTTATGTTTGTTTTAAAAAAATGAGAAAACATTGGGAAAAAAATTAAAAAAATATGAGGGTGATTGTGAGCAAAGAATAAATGGATAAGAAATAAATCACGATTGAACAATGAGGTGGCCATTTAAGCATTATCTATTCAGCAGGAAAAAAAAACATTATCTTTTCTGACAACAAGAATCTCATAATTGTCCAATAAAAAAATCTCATAATGAAAAAAAAATGGTTTAGGATGCATTTTTTCCATTCCAAATCAGAATAGAGATTTCAAGAAATAAAATATATTTTAGGCCTTTCATTTTTTTATTATCAATATTAGTTTTGGTTCTTATACTTTAAAAATGATAATTTTGGTTCTGACGAAGTTAACCGACTGTAAAAAAAAAAATACAAGATCATAATTGTTATTTTTAAAATATATGAATTAAAATCGATTTAATCGAAAATTAAACAACATACGATATGTTTTATCCGTGAAATAAAACCATGACCCAAAAAGAAACACAACTATACAAACATCCGTGAAATAAAATCTTTTAAAAATTTCAAATTTTAATAGTTTTTATTTTTCATTTAATGAATCACTCCCATTATATATATGTGAGATTTACTAAAACCTGCGTTTTCTAATAAATTTTATCTAATAATAATGAAAGTTGAAAAAAGAATATTAGAGAGTGTTACTGATTTTATGGTGTGTTTATAATCTGACTTCTACATTCAGAACAATTCAAAGTGATATTTTCAGGTGTTGGACAGTATTGTTGTGGGACCCACACAACTTGAAAGTTTTAGCTACAGCACCCGGTGTTGTTACTGCAACGGGGCTAGCGAATAACAAAATAATAAAAATGAGATATATTATGGGGTTTATTAGACAAATTTTAGTGAGTTTCGAATAAAAAGTTGATTTGATGATTTAAAGTAAGAAATGTCATGTAATATTACAGGGATGTGTGAAATATAATTATAATTTTTTTAATTTATGTAACAAATATTAATTGAGGCTTCTTATGCAACGGTTGTTGCACTTCAGTTGAGGTAAAAAAAATACAGTATTATATATAAATTTTATCTATAATTTGCTTTCTGCATTTTATGTAATAAATATTAATGACGATTTATCATACAAAAAATGATTATTTTATTTATTTATTTTATAATTTACTTAAAAACTGTTAGTGATTATTATTAGTTAAATGGGAAGAGATAAATTATATTGAAGTGGGTCTATAATATAAATACAAGAGAGATAATTACTCTTTTCAATTAATTAGCTAATTAAAGTTGGTTGAAAGTGAATCATTGATGAAGCTGTGCAACTTTGCACAGGTTGAAAAATCGATATAATTAAAAATGTAAAAGAGAAACATGAGTTTTTGGTTGGAGATGAAGACATTTGTTTCCTTGAGTCATTGGCATAACATCAAGGTGGCCATATCCAAAGACAAATGTCTTCATGGAGTTGCTTCAATTGTTTTTACTACCATGTGATCTATTATTGTCATTATCCAATTTGCTATTTAGACTACCAAGTTGTGTGAAATTTCTCTTTTGCCCACTCATCAAATTCCTACATCCCATCCTTTCCCATTCCACCGGGAATTCCCCTTCCCTTTGTGTTGCGTCGTGCCACCCTATCCCATCCAAGTCATGTCACCCCAATCTCGTCTTGTTGTCGAATCCCAAGCAGCGCTGTCGCTGTCGCACCTCCACTAGCACCACTATAGCCTAAATGACCCAAACACCATCACTTAAATTTGTGTGCAACCCAAACACCATCATTCGAATCCTCACACGACATTAATCTTCGAGGCCCTCTGCATGCGTGTGTCGTTGAGGAAGGTTGTGGACAAAGCCAGATGCTCGAGGAAGGTCACAACCAAATCCTTGAGGCCCTTAATTATAGCTTGTGGTGTTGGTTGAATTTTTGTGTGTTTGTGATGTTGAGGAAGGTAGTTTTCAATGAGATTTTGATGTTGTTGACACAAGTGAAGACCGACGTGGGAGTGGAGGGTGGATCATCCAACGAAGATATGCATGGCTGAACAAAAGTCTTAACGAAAACATGATTCCATCTATATGCAATAAAACAATTGTTTTTCCATTACATTTTTTACAACCTCTTTATTTCAATAACATGAATGTGATTCCATAGTAGATTTTTTTTGCATCCACTTGACATTTTTGGAATAACAATTTTTTTACCCACATGAATTGTGTCAATAGCAATAATGGTAGCGACAATAGTAGTTCTCTCATGATTGGCAGGGAGTTAGGCATTGTTGGATCCACCCTAGGTTATGAGGAGAGATCAAATTACATGTGTAACTTCAACAACTATTATATAGAATATGATTTTTATTGATTCAATCGTTAAATTATATTTATATATCATCAAAACCGTTTATCT
This sequence comes from Glycine soja, assembly GCF_004193775.1. Lineage (NCBI taxonomy): Eukaryota > Viridiplantae > Streptophyta > Magnoliopsida > Fabales > Fabaceae > Glycine > Glycine soja. The sequence continues at coordinate 11,328,131 of NC_041012.1, read as the reverse complement.
TAAGTTTTATCAAAATTGAGCAACAACAAAAAGATAATTAAATGACTCTTATTTTAATATATTTTAAAATATTTATATATATCACATCACAAATAAATTTATTATAAATAATTGAATTAATATATAGTATATAGCAGTTGTTACAAAAATAAATTATTATATAGTTATTTATAATTTGATATTAAAATCGATAAAAATAAATAAATTATATATATAAATTTTCATGTATATATCGATTAAACTAATAAAAAACATATTTTCATATAAAACGTGTAATGTGTAAAGCAAAAGTGTGAGTGTGTCTTCCTAAAAAAAAAAAAAGTGAGTGTGGCTGGAGGCAAGACGTGTCTGTGTGAAGCGTGACAAGATGTTGGTTTGGGTGTGGGGGCGTGTGGGATTATGTTGGTTTTCATATACGATAAAAAAATGTTTATGTTATATTTGTTGAATTTGTGATTTTTTATTATATATAAATTTTAGGGTAAGAAATTTAAGTCTAGTTTAAAATCAGGAAAACTTTTAAATTCAAGAAATACTTACAAGTTAAAAAAACGTATAAATTAACTTTTTTTTTTCATTCTAAAAATCGAAAAGAGGCTAAATTGTTGAATTAATCATTCTGAAGTTTTTGGATCTTCGTTTTTTTCTAACATGATAATTTTATTTCGTACCCTGAAATTACTCATTTGATTTCAGGTCAAGTGAAGTGGATAAACTTGTCCAACTGTCATCCATAACAGGCAGCTAACTGGAAAAGAAAAGAAATTTAAGAAAGACAAAATAATTAAAATTGACCTCACATTTTTTTTTGATAAATAAATTGACCTCACATTAAATATTAGGATGCATCCATATTTGTCATATCATGTATATATTAGTTTTGCCCTAGCATTTATCATTACCTTACGCGTTTATTTATTTATTTAAAAGATACTTATATCATTTCATTCATAATCAATTGTTCATACACATAGTAACTTAATAATATCATAATAACATAAAGATTAGGGGAAAATGGAGTAAATCTATCAAATTCATGACGAACCTCATTGACTTGTCTCTTTAAGAGGCCAAACCTACAAGTGTTCTAGTTATTACATTCTTGATTTGAACTCTCTAATAAGACTAATCTCATGGACAAAAAGTGACGCTAGCCTCTTCCTCACATCATGCTCAAATTCGTCTCATCATCAAATGAAATATATATCATATCTATCATTGATTGAGCGAATTGACTTACCTGAAATTGTTTAAATTTAATAAGTGACTTCAAACTTGAATCTTAAATAAACAACTTGTTAAATATTCAAATTTTGTTTTAATTAGTGTAATTAGCTTGGTGGCTAATAAAACCTAGACAAAAAATGGGAGACGGGCACGCTTGCATTTTCTAGAAGATTTTACTAACCCATGAAACACGGCAAAAAATCAATATTGTGGTCCAAATAGAGAGAGAGATTACGTACGCTTTGGCAATAAAATTATTATTTTTTAGTAAATATATATATATATATATATATTTAATTATTCATTTAGTCTCTATAATTTTTAAACTTAAATAAATTTTTAATTCTTAAAATTTAATAAATGAATTTTTTAATCTATAAAATTTATATTTTAATTCTTAAAAAATTTTGTTGTTAATTTTTTTTTATTCCGTTAGTTAAAGAATTTAAATAAAAGAGATCTTTTGAAAATTAAAAAGTAAAATTAAGAGACTAAAAAACAATAAAAATTAAAAAGATAAATTTAAAAATTATAAAAATTATGAGGAATTAAACTTTTTTTTTCTTATAATTATGGAAATGTTTTGCACGTGTTAAGTTTTGTTTGACTATAATGGAGGTGCACAGTAAAAACATAATAGGTTCAGGACTCTCCATCACTTGGTTCACTCTGTTTCGTTCCCTCGTCGTGACCACTCAGCACAGGACTTCCTCTTCCTCACCTTTACCCATCCCGTGTGTAAAAACTAATTTCAGAAAAAAAAATCAAATCCAATTAATTTTAAATTACTTTAATCAATTCAATTTTATATCAAAATAGTGAAATTAATTTAAAAATTGATTAAAAAAATTAATTCTGAAGTGAACTAATTGTTAACAAGTTTTAAGTTAATTCTAAGAGTTAGAACTAATTTTTGAAGTATTTTTTTAAAATAATCAAATTGATTTTATAAAAATAATTCATTTTCTTGGATTAATTAAAAAAAAAATTCAATTCGATTTAGTTTTGAAGTTGAATCCAAACTTTTTTTTGACACTCCTATCCCCTATCCTATCCCGCTCAAACCAAAAGCCTTTGAATACCCAAATCGCAGGGCCATAGACGCAATAATCAACGCACTTCACTTATATCCAATCGGAACCACCGCAAGCCAAAAACACCCCGTCACATGAAACCCTTCCCTGAACCTGTTCGCTAAATCGCCCTCACCACTGTGATCCTTATCCTCTATCGTGTGAATGACCACGACGCCATCATCCGCGATCGCCACAGGGTCAGAATCTTGTGCGGTGGGTTCACCGTGGGTCTCGAACCCTCTTTTCTCTTTTTGTGTGGTGTTGTTTGCAGATTTTGATGTGTGTGGGTGTGTGTGTGAGAGAGAGAGAGAGTGATCATCACGTTGGAGGTGCGGTGGCTGTTTGATTTGAGATACTGGTTGCTTGGTTGGAGTGTGGAGGTTATGGTGTTTGATGGTGGTGGGTGGGGGCGATGCTGATTCTTGCAATTTTTTATTTTTTTTTTGCGATTTGCAGACAAATCATAATTTTTAATTTTTAATCAAAAGAATGACACATTAGTTTGAATAGATCCACGTTTGAGTAAAACAATAACATTTTTATAAAAATAGATTAAAAATATTTCGATATTTATTTTAAAAAAATATTTTAACTTTTTTCTATTTATGTACTAGATATTAGTAAAAGGATTTTGAATCAAGTAAACTCACCAAAAGAAACGAAAGGGTATTAGTAGAAATGAGAGAAGATTAAATTTGTCTATTCGTCGTGAATATTTCTGAACAGTTAGCTTCCAACAAAGCCTAATGTGATATGAATGAAATGATTACGAGAAAATTTAGGGCGTCGTCAAAATGGGTCTAGCTCCATAGACAGATTCATTTAACCCGATTGATGGATTGAATTGAATCATGAAATTTTTTATCCAAACTTATTTTATTTCCATCCAACCTGAATGAAATTGATAAAATTAAATATGGAGTATCATTTTCTATTACAAGTTGACATTCACTTTTTTTTCTTTAATCTGAATTGTCATAACAATGTAACAATGTCATACTTATGTAACACGAGGAAAATAATTTTGTTTCCCAATCTAGTTATAATTTCGGAGAGATGGAGAAATTTCCCCGTGACCATTTTGCACCATATATTGATTTTAACGGAAAATTAGAAAGGTTGATCCGACCAGGGTTATTAAAAAAAAATTAATAACTAATAATAAGGTCATTAAAAAAAACTTTTAGTAAAAAATTTCAGTATTTATACTTATAAGATAAAATTCTAATTCTAACTTCCTAGAGTTTAAATTTCTTATGGATAGAAAATTTTATTAATGAACAATCGATATCAATAAATATTTATGTAAGAATTCAATAAATTTAAGACATATTCTAATTCTAAAAAATCTCAATATTCAACTCACATGCAATTTTGTTTTATCATCAAGATGATGATAAAATACATAAAAATAAAAAAAAAAGATGATAAAATTTGTAAAAATTTAAAAATTAAATGATAAAATTGATGAAAGAAACATGAATGATAAACTTCATTAAAATTATGAAAAAAAAAGTTAACTAATAAAATATAAAAGTTTGATGATAAAATTTATAATTAAGTGAGGAATTTGATGAAGCTTCGAGTTAAGTCACTGAAACTCCAATGCCTTTTCTTAGTATATATGACACCCTCTCTATCTCTCCATTCCACGAAGCTCAAACTTCACATTCCAACCACTCTCCCCTCTCCTTTCTCACTTTCTTTCCTCTCCCTTCCCAAAATAACCACCGAAAGCAATAAAAAGTGGGGTCCCTTTTGGCTCTCTATTCCTTTGAGTTCTCACCTCGTTTTTTGCGATTCCTCGTACCCCATCTGTCTCAAGTATGGATCTCACAGCAACCCGATCCAACAACAAACAAACGCTTCCTCCGAAGAGGGGCCTCGTCACGATCTTGGTTGTCAAAAGTGTCGTCAAGTCCGTCACGGAGTTTGTGTCTTTCGTTGCGGGAAACGGTAACGGAGAAGAAGAAAACGGAACTTCTCTCACTACCCCACCACTCCAAGTGGCTACAACTCCGATGCCTGACCCTAACCGGGTCGGCCCGACCCGGTTACTGCATTAGGATCCAAATGTTAAATAAAAAAAGTCAGCATCTGCTAGTCGTGTTAACTTAGAAAAAGGGTTATAGTATTAGTATCTTATGCATACGTTGTATTCGTTGATTCTGTATGGGAATATTTGCAGAACGCTGATGCGTGTATTTGTGATTATTATTATTGTATTGTATAAAATGTTCATATTTATTTCGCTTCTGATTATCTCATTTTCTTTTTCTTCTTCTTCTGATTATCTCACCACGGTTTTATGAGTTTTTTTTATTTATAAAATTGTAGTTTTGGTGGGTAGAAATTGTTCTCAATTGCAATTATTAGGACAGAGATTTTTCCCTCCACGGCTGAATTGTAGAAAAATCAGGGGGGGGCCCTCCTCGTTACGTGGGTCCTCCCCTGCCTATGTCTAAGGTCTTCTCGCCATGCATCAGAGGAAGACTTACGAGTAAATATACACTCACATTTACAGCAGTTAAATGGTAAAATAAATAAAACAAATGTGTGAATTATATTTTTACTGTACGTGTATGACGCATGCATGTGCTTAAATGAACTTTATGCGGAAAATTCCTAGCTTTTAATTAGTCGATCTGAACAGAAATTCATATAAATTAATAATTCCTAGCTATGCGTCATATATGTTAGATCACTCAATGATGGACATAGTGAGGAAAGGCTTACAAGTGTGATTTTTAATAAAAAAAGTCAATACAAAATAGAGATTACGTGCGGTATGGCAATATATAATTTGAAATTTCTATAAAGCAGCAGACCTATGCAATAAAGTTTATATAATATTGATATTGTTCCAGAATAAAAAATTGGTGTTTTCAACTTAACATTAATTATTATAATATAATAAAATAATAGTATTGTTTATGTAATTATTGTGGTATTTCACTGCAATTGATGTAAGCATTTGAAAAGATATAAGTAAAATATTATAAGGTATATGAGCCATAAGTATTTAAACTAACATATAATCACAAATGTAAAATACAACCAGAAATGGATTTTAGTTGTGTTGCCGAGAGTTTGAATTTTATAACATAATTTTACGTAGTATTTCACCAAAATTATTATTGTCAATCTAAGAGTAGGTATTTTCGAACAATCAACTTAATTTAATGGTTATTTAATATATATTTGTATCGTACGAGAATTTATATCATAAGTTTTATTGCAAAATTTATTTTAATAAGCTAAAAAAGTTATTCCAATAAGTTGAAAAGTTATTGTAATAAATTAAAATTAATATGAGAGTTAGAGGACATTTTTCAAAAGTAATAAATTATTTTTATAAAAAAATTAAATGTTTAACTTAATTTATTTGTAAAAAATAATATTTTTCCAGCTGTGTAAAAGATTTTTTTTAATGAATATTTCTCGAATTTTGATCAATTTTAAATGAATTACTAAATCTCAAAGTTATATCTAGGAATATATCTAGTTAAGGATAAAAAAATATAAATATTTAAAAGTGTCTTTTTTACTGAAATATTTAAAATTACTTAATATCCAATATAGAAACTATTTAATATATCAGTGTACTACTGTAATTTCAATGATTTTTTAAAAAGTAGGCGATGGGAAAAGAAAAAAGTGGTAAGAATAGCATTTCCAAAGTAGGACACGCTGTCCTGATCTGTAACGCATTTATCCATTATCTATCTGGGCCTTTCCTTGGGCTCTCTTGGTTTTCACTTATGATTTGGTGATGCTAGGTGCAACCATCATTATTGCTGGTGCACCCAACATTTTAAGTGAATGGACGAAAATGCTCTTCACTTAAGTTGATCCGTATGAGTATGACTCATACGGATCAAGTTCGTCCTTATGAATCATACGGATCAAGTTGATTAAGTTTATCCATATAAATTATATGGATCAATCACAAACTCGCATACCTAGCGTAAGATAATTTTAGAATTAACAAAAAAATGTTGGATGTAAGTAATAGAGCTGGTGCCCCTCCTAGCATCATCCCCTTATGATTTGTTTTACGTGAGCCCAAAAATAGCATCAAGAAAAAGGCAGGATTTCCCTAAAGCCAACTCAATTTCGAAAGAAAATCCCCATACTTTGGTATTTTGTTATTTTGCAGTCCACTACTAATCACTAATCAGTAATGACAAATGGGATCGAACCAAATTGATGAGGCACAAGTGGTTATATTAAAGTTAAGATGATTGACAAAAACAATTCTTAATCAGATTTCAGATCTAATTTTAGATTAATCAGAATTTTTTTTATCAGAATCGGAGTTAAAAAAAAAAAAAGGCAAGCGCAACAAACAATACATGATGAAGATTACATCGCTGATTCACACATCCAACATTTGAAATTCAATTTGAAAAGTTTAACGGCAAAAAAAAGAAAAAGTCTTAATCATATTCTGGGTTCCAAATTCTCAACAACTAACCCTTTTCAGTTTTCACACTCACTTTGCTTGCTTTGGTGTGTCGGAGAGAAATGGAAAACAATGGTGCTGAATCTGAGAATCCGAAAGGGATTCCAATTCACGGAGGGAAGTACGTTCGCTACAACATCTTAGGCAGCCATTTCCAAGTCTATTCCAAGTACGCTCCCCCTCTCCAACCCGTTGGTCGCGGCGCATACGGCATCGTTTGGTTCGCTCACTCTCTCAACCCTCAACTTCCATCATTTTTTATTTTATCGGCATATTTGTTAATTTTATTAGAAATGTAACTTTGGGAAATGTTCGATCCGTCAAAACCCAGGAAAAAATATAATACATCGAAAATTGTAATATTTCGATATTTATTAGAGGGAAAATATATTTAAATTTTTTTTTGTATTGGTAAATATTAATTTATTAATTTTATTAGAAATATCGATTTGAACAATTCGAATCTTCCATCATTACTACTCCATTTTTTCATTTAATTAATTTATTTGTTTAGCTGTGCGACGAATTCGGAGACGAAAGAAGGAGTGGCGATAAAGAAGATTGGGAATGCGTTTGACAACAGGATCGATGCCAAGAGAACGCTCAGGGAAATCAAGCTTCTCTGTCACATGGAACATGATAACGTGCGCCTTGTTTTTTCTGATTCTTTTATTTGTAGAATTAACAATTAGTGATTTGTGCATTTTTTTTTTGGTTTGATTTGGTCCATTTTTATGCAGATAATTAAAATAAAGGACATAATTCGGCCAGCGGAGAGGGAGAATTTCAACGATGTTTATATTGTGTACGAATTGATGGACACCGATCTGCATCAGATTATACAGTCTAATCAGTCTCTCACCGATGAGCATTGCCAGGTAAGGACTTGTGTGTGTTTTTGCATTATTGCTAAGTGGTGCTAATTGTTTGAATTTTGGAATGCCTGGCTTACGTGTCAGAGAAGTGATTGAGTTCGTGATAGTTAGTGTGGGTGTTAGTGCAAAAGAAAAGAATGTGATTGAGTGGATGGTGTTTGTAAATTGAAAAAAGTGTGTATTGGTTTGGTATGAGAAGAGAGAGGAGTGGCATGAGATTGCTGTGACTTGTGAGAGGGGTTTTGAAGGGTGTAAAGCCTGGATGCAGGGGTGATGGTGAGATATGTATAGTAGAGGAGTGTTAGTACCATATTTTCTAACATATACTCTGTCATGAGTGAAACTCATTAAATAAGGGATGAGATGAGACTTGTAAAATTTTGTGATTTTCAACAAATTTTAGTCAGTAATAAAGAATTTGTTTAAAAGAGAGTGTGTGACTAACTAATATTTCTCTTTATGGTAATAGGACATAGAGAGTTTACATTTATAGTGGATTTGATTTCTTCTTTTTTTGTGGATGTTGTGGACATATTTGTTGAATTATTGCTATTTTGTTTGTGTTGTTAATTGTTATGCTTCCCATACAATACGCATCTGTCCTGCCTACTAGAGTTTGTGAGGTGGGAAAAGGGTAAAATGTGTAGGACACACTGAATTACTGAAACTTACTATATAAAGCAATATACGTGATGAAGCACTTTGGAGTGATGAAGTTGAGTTTTAAACTGTTTGTTTGGTGGTTGTTAGGTAACCCTTTTTGATGGTATAGGAGATGAACAAAATTTTGCAGAATGTTTCTTCTCATTTGTAAATGTAACCTAAGTACTGAACTAGTAACTACCAAGTACCACCAACGATTTAGTTCAAATGGTAGGAAGTTTGGTTTTGCTAAAACGAAGTTCCGGGTTCAAGTTAATTCTTTGTGAACAGAGAAAATAGGTGTTAGGATAACTTTACCCCGTAAGTTATTCCATTAGCTCAACCCAGATTAGTTGGAATCTAAAGTGATTTCTTGATATGGAGGATTCAAGACAAATGGAAAAGTAACCTAACTAGTTGAGTGATCTTAGAAACTTGTTGCTACTACATAACTTATTAAGATTGCTACTGTGAAAGTGGAACTGTTTATTTGGTCAAGCAATGTTGGATCAGTTTATAATACCATCTATTGTCGTCTGAGTACCTTCTTCTATAAGTATTCAGTAACCAGTATCAGATGTTCTGATGTTTTTACTTGAAACTGATAGTGAATCATTATCTTACAAATTTAAATTTATTCATTATATTTTGGACGTATAGATTTGTATTTTAACAAGGAAGTTGTAGTTCGTAAAGCTTAAGTAGTGTTTTAAATCATTGCAGTACTTCTTATATCAACTCTTGCGAGGATTGAAGTACATCCACTCTGCAAATGTTTTGCACCGAGATCTAAAACCAAGCAATTTACTTCTCAACGCAAACTGTGATCTCAAGATATGTGACTTTGGGCTTGCCAGAACAACCTCTGAGACCGACTTTATGACAGAATATGTTGTCACTCGTTGGTACAGAGCCCCTGAATTGCTACTAAACTGTTCAGAATATACTGCAGCTATTGATATTTGGTCGGTTGGTTGCATTTTGATGGAGATAGTTAGAAGGGAGCCTTTATTTCCTGGTAAAGATTATGTCCAACAGTTGGCCCTTATAACTGAGGTATTTGTTCTTTCTCTTAATCGCTTCAATACTGGCCTTGGGTCGAATTGGCAGATAAATTTAATATGCTAGGATCTTTGTCTTCTGAAATCTGTTTTAATTTGTATTAGTAGTTAAAACAAGCTTCCAAAGAACAAATTCCTCATAATCATCTCTCAAAACAGTTACTAGGTTCACCAAATGACTCGGATCTTGGATTCCTCAGAAGTGATAATGCAAAGAAATATGTTAAGCAGCTCCCACATGTAGAAAAGCAATCCTTCGCAGAGCGGTTTCCTGAAATGTCCCCCTTAGCAATTGATCTTGCTGAGAAAATGCTGGTTTTTGATCCCTCCAAGCGCATAACTGGTATGTCTCTCTTTATGGATAACAATCCTTTATAAGAAAAAATAGTTATACACTGACGGTGTAAAAAGTTTTATACAGTTGTACAATCACAGTCCACCATGTATGGTAAGTTTGTTGACTTTTAAAATAATTATCTTAAAATAATTCAAATGATGATTTGTGATTGGATGATCGTGTAAAATTATTTTATAATGTCAATACATAGACATTAAACTCATCCTTTATTTCGTATTGTTCTCCTTAATTTCTTTGTAAGTTTTACTTCTTTTCTATGGTTGCATAGTCGAGGAAGCCCTGAATCACCCCTATATGGCAAGTCTTCATGAGATCAACGAGGAGCCCACTTGCCCAACTCCTTTCATATTTTCTTTCGAACAGACAATTCTCAAAGAAGAAGATATAAAGGAGCTCATATGGAAGGAGTCTCTAAACTTCAGCCAGGATCATCAGATGTTGGAATAGCCTTTGGCAAAATGGTTTTTTTTTTTTTGGAAAAAAATGTAAATTATATTAAACTCAAAATGATACAATAATAAACGGAGCATACCCCGCAGTTAAAGAAAATCAAAAGTCTCCCTAATACAAGAAGACCTATATCAAGATGCTAAAACAAATGCAACATGTGCGCTTGTTTATACATAAGAAACTTAATGCTTGTCTATACAAATGCAACGGGGCAAAATGGTTTTTTATCATTAGATTCTATGGAGTTTCATAATACAGGTTTGGCTGGAGTTGGGTGGGAAAGTGGTTTTAGTTTTATAAAACATGTCATAAATTGTTGTTTTTAGAGGTCTGGAGTTGCAAGTGCTGCATGTGATTCTGTAATCTGTAATCAGAGTGATTAGGGAGGTTCTCCCAATTCCTTTGTCCTGAGAGGGCAATGTGTTTTACTTTTTCTTTTATTTCTTGGGGAGGATTATGGTACCCACAAAGCGTTGGTGCTTCTTATACATAAGAGAGGGGCATAATCAAATGCCTCCAAGTCCCAAGACGTTGTCTTCTTCGGCTTCGAATTGTATAAATATCCAAATATAGTAGTTATACTGAAGTTATTGAAGATAAGCCACAATAAAGTGGTTCTTAATTTTGGGTGCTTATAATTGTGGTTTTGTTTTCGTTATTTGTTTTTCACTTTGAAATTTAGTGATACTTCTTTTATGTTTTCTAAAGACATTTTAGGTGCTTGTAAGTTATCTTTTCCTTCAGATTATACAGTATTCTAGCAGTCCTACTGGCTTGCAAGTTCCACGTGGAATTTGGCTCCTCTAAATTGTGAAATTCACTTTGGAAGATAAAGTGGAGAGGGATAATTGTTATTTGGATTTTTTTAATAATTTCATAATTTTTTTTCATGTGCAAATATTTTATTATAATATTAATAACTTATATTTTAATTAATGATTACCGCTTTATCCTTTATTTTTTAAAAGTTAAACTTTAGAAGAAATGAATTCACGAATGTGTTGCACTTTTCCGTTACCTTATCTCAGTTTTTTCTCTTATTGTGTAAACCATGGGTACGTTTCTAGTTTATTTTATGGGCATACTAAATCTGACTCGTTTAATGGCGGTTTATTGTGAAATAAGTTTATAGAAGTAGCAGAAAATATACTAACGACAATGATGATCGTAATTGATATGGTATTTTAAATCCAGTAATATTAACTGTGACAATTGTTGACTAATGATGATCATGACAATTTGACAATAGTACTAATAGGTGGCTATGGAGACAACTTGACGATGGTAGTAATAACATTCACCATTAGTTGTATTCAGGGACGGATCAAGCCAAAAAAGTTAGGGTCAAATATAATATAAATAATTTTATAATAAAAATTTATATTAACTATTTATTTTGTAAGAAAAAAATCTAGAATATATTAAAATATTCTCGACTAATGTTTTATATAACTTAATAAAGTCATTTGGTTACAAATATAAATATTTATAATCTTTAAAATAATAATAATATATTCTAAAAGAAAAAATATTAACAAAGGGAATAAGTAACGTCAAATATTTTGTTTTAAAAAAGAAATAAATAAAATTATTTCAATTTAAAGACTATAAAAAATAGTATTTATAAAAAAAAATATTTGTTTGAAAAAAGAGAAAAATGTCATTATTTTGGTGATCGATACTATAAAAAAGAATAAAATATTTTAGCAAAATAAAATTAATACTTAAATACTATTATTTATTTATATAATAAAAGTCTTCAAATAAAATAATTAATTTAACATTAAAATCTTATATTATATACATTACAAATGAGGGGGCTAAGGCCCCCTTCATGTGTACCTACGTCCGCTCTGGTTGTGTTAGTGGAGATTACCTGAATTTTGGCAATTTAGAATTTGCAACAAATACCAGTCTCAAAATCTAAAGTAAGTAGTAACATATGATTATGCTAAACTGAGACAATTACATTCACTTCGTTTCAGTAAGTTGAACTCATCGTGATTTTTTGGAGCAATAAATTTTGAACTTATCTTAATTTTATACTCATTATGGTTTTCTATCACCAAATCAAATAAACTACGAGAATTGAGACCGACAAAATTTGTGGAGTGTGGACTACATAACTTGGCCAAGGATAGTAGTACCTGGTAGGTTCCTGCTGCTTTCCATGGCCCCAGGCTTTGATTCTTTTAAGAAAAAAGGTCTTAAAATGGAATTGGTAAGCTAAAAGTGATTGTGATTAGGAAGATGTATTTTCTCTCTGTTTACTTCCTAGAATAAATCTTGTCACTCGTTTTGAATGAAATGTCAATTAATGTCGGGTCCACTAGCAAGTTACTAGCCTTTAGTTGATTAGTCACTAATGAGTTGTACTTAAGTTCTCAGTGAAACTTGAGAGAAGTTTAAAATAAAAATCAAAATAATATCTTGAGTGAAATTGATGTTTATGATATTGCTCATGTCTTGAAAAAAGTAATTAAAAGAAAACCACACTTTGGCATTTTAAGCACACTGTATCGAGCTCATCATTTCATTTGATGGATGCTCACTAAACACAGGCAGAGCTAATTGATTTTGTGTCCACTTTTTATTCTTATTAGTATATTCTTTATTTTAATGCAATCTTTCAAAATGTTAAATGATTTCTTAAGGATGTATTAATTTTTTAAATATATGTTTATTTCTAAAAAGATAAGTTGAAGTTGAAACTACTTGAACAAAGAATCAATTTAATTTTTTTTTATGAAAATCTAAGAATGATAAAAAATTATAAATAATATAATTTAAAAAATAATACATATTTAAGAGACAAAATATGCTATACATTAATAATTTTATATTATTATTTCATCACAAATATCATATATAATAAATTTATTAATTTTTATAATAATTATATTAAAAGTCATAATAATAATAATTTCTTAAAAGTCATGAACTCTTTTAAGAAATCATTTAACATTATGAAAAAACTACATTAAAAGACTTTAATTGTTGTGCATTCTGTAAAAACTTTTATATAATCGATAATTAAAATTGATCATTCTTATTATACAATCAACAAATTTATTATAGTATATATTATAATTTGTGATTGGATGATAATAAAAATATATTTTTATTCTTAGTGTATAGACTATTTGTTTGTTTTTTTAAAATAGGTGATCACTTTTCTAAATTTTAATTCAACGGAATTGTTATTACTCATTTTTAATAACTTATACTTTCATGTCATTGGATAAATTTATTTAAAATTCGGATAAAATAGATAAACTTTTTTTTTGGATAAAATAAATACTTATTTAGTTATGCCATTGTTAAATTTGGGATGTTGGAAACTTTGACTTGGAGTTCCTGATAGGTTCTTCTTATTGCTAGTTAAGTTGATAGGTGAACCAGCACAATTTCTAAACGAGGGAAACAATGCATACTTGGTAGAGAGTAAAGAATTTTCTTACATAATGCATCCTACTCCGTTTCTTTTTTCAGTTGCCATGACATTTTCGTTATTAATGTATAAAAAAATGGTAATTTTCAATGTATGCTAAATTTTCTGTGTTGAGCAAGAGAGTTTTTTTCCCCTAGATAACATGTATTTTTGTCATTAAAAGTAATCCTATTCAAATTGAATAGGAGTAAGATCATTATGAACACAAAACTCCTATAATGATCTTACTCAGTTCAACCATTATTGTTTTCATTGAAACATGTGATTAAAAAAATAATTCTAAATTCCTCAAAAAATCAATGTTTTGAATGTACATGAAAAAACCAATATAAATTAAAAAAAGAAATATTAAAGGTATGGGCATTGAGATTGACATTTCTTGCAAATGGTCATTGACTGATTAATTTTGCTCATGAAATGATTTTGTACTCAACAAGTCTCTTAACTTCTGTTTTGCATTAAGACATTCTAAGTTGATGAAATTAATGTTTTCAGCTTCAAAATAGTATCACTTTAGAGATTATAGTTTATTTGAAATTATATATTGTTTTTAGAAAACTATCAGTATTAATTATTATTTTTACTTCATTCTTGCCTTTTGCTATCCCTACTAGGATTATATTTAGTTATCCAATAGTGAAAAAGTACAGTTGCCATCCATGAAATTAGTTTTATTTCATACTCATAAATTAGAGAAGAAGAAAAATAGATGAATATTGGATGCAATAAAATGAAACACGGTCCATTAAATTTCATTTTATTTCATCATCATATCGTATTTTAAACAATTCAAAACCATTAAACATACATATTAATTAAATTAAAGTTATTTCCGTTTAATTAAAAATCTCGAATTTAAGTCTTAGATATGTAATTGTATTTATTTGGAAAAAAAAACTTAATCGTTTATAATAATTGTACTTAATTCAAATATGATTGTCTCATGTGAATGTTAATGTGTGGTTTAGGAAAAAAAATTCAAAATTTAGAATTTGGTACCATTTTCATTCCTTCCTATCTCACCTCATCTTATCCTTTTTATATCAATTCAAAACCTCATCTTATCCTTTTTATATCAATCCAAATATACTGTAAGTGAAATGAGAGAATCTTAACGCAGTGAGAGGGTAATATAGTGAAATCAACTTATACTTGAATTTCTCTAATCTTTGCAAAAAAAAAAAACATTTCAACCTTAAAGCCACGATTATTTCAAAACTGAAGGTGAATATATAAGAACTGAACTACAATTCTTCCTAAAGAAAAGTAAAGACTCACATAATGCTTTCATAAGCACTGTATTTTCTTTCCCCCTCCTATCCTACAAGAAAACCTTAGCGCATGTTAACAACCCTTACTTACACAACTAGTAGAAGCTCAGCTCATTCAGTATTTGCCTCAATTTATTTTCTCGTCGGGATAGTGTGGCAATGTAAAATTGTGTTGGTTGTTCTTTCATCACATCAACCTTCAAAAGCTTCAAACAATTTGCTCTAATTTGATCAAACTAGTTTATCGTTGAAGATAACTTACACATTTGTAAATTATATTTTCAAATTTATGATGACTATTATGATTAAATTGAATTTGATAACTAACGCATCTGTGTAAATAAAAGAAAACAATAAACATGTACACCTGTTTTAGGAGCTCCGAGAAGCACTAAGGCATGCAGCAGCATCAATCAAAGTGAAAATACGTATGTTGTTATCGTTTCTCTCAATTATGGATGATTGATTTAGGTAAACGATTTCTAAGTATTTTTGGAAATTGATCTAACGATATGGTTAACCATAATTTCCAATATTTGCGGTTAAATTCATTGTTTTGTATTTTAAATTTCAGAATATCATATTTATAAAAACAATTAACTTTTAAGTTAGTAGTATATCTCTTAGATCATATATTACATAACTATTAATTGAAATATCAAATGTGATGGTTTTGGACTAAGTAATAATTTTTTCATGCATAAAGAGTCACATTTTTTTTATTGTTAAATTAGATATTTTTGAGTGAAAGTTAATGACTAATTTCTTGAAATATTGAGATTTATTTAAAGAGTTGATTTTTTCCAATAAATATTTTTTCATAACACAAATCAATGATTAAATCTATAATCACATGTTTAAGAGATAAAATTATCTATCAACTATATCATATGATGTTAATAAGAGAATCACTATTTTATTCAAAGTTTAAACTGAATCGGATAGTTTATACCATGATATCTTTAAAATCAAAATTCCATAAGCACTACTAGTCCTCGTCCTCGTGGGAGATCTAAAGGTTGTCTATCATTTGTTTTCGTTCCAACTTTATCTATGATGTGGTCATCCACCTGTACAATTAGAATCCCCTCAAGGAAAGTTGTTTAAAATATGTGGTTCTGGAGTTTGGTTACATCTTATATAAACCATAGTATATTCTATTCTAGTAAAGTTGATAGGCACATGATATTGAAAAGATAGCAGCAAAAAGAAGTTAAGACAGAAAAGAATCCCAATTCTCAAGGCTAACGGTCCTACTCAATTTGTTAGTCTTGTTGTTTTTCCACTCATTTTTTTTTTCATACATTCAACCTTAACTTTTGTAGATTCCAAAATTAGTAACCAAACTAGATTACAGTTTTTAAAATATACATTTTCCTTTTTCATTTGTTTTAATTAAAAAAAAAAAAAGAAAAGGGTAATTATTCATTGGGTAAATCAAATCTCATCTTTACCATCATGCTAATTAATCATTTCCAGAACTTCAAATGCATTTGGAAATTACCATAAAGACCGTTAAATTGACTTGGACCACTTCATTAGTGAGATGCAAGTTCTGTACATTCCGACAGCGCATAACAATTATTTAGCACGATATGCCTTTTTCTTCCTTAATTTCAACCATTTTCAACTAGTTCCTCTTCATGTCTGTTTGTGAAAAAAGATTCTCACTTTCTCAGCCATTGGCACTTCCACACTAGAAATATCGATTAGATTTGTCTGACTTCACGCATAACCACGATGACTGATTTATCTTTTAATTATGATTCACTTCCTCTTACCTTAACCAAGATTTTAAAGTGAAAAAACTATTACAATTAGTTAGCAACTCAACAATTATGAATTAACACTGCTAACACAATATGATATTTTTCAGAAAGAAAGAGAAAAATCTCCGCAAATTCGCTAAACTATTAATAGACATATTATCTAGCATAAATTGTCCAAAATAAATAGAAGGTTTTACTTACATCTAAAAAAAAATCAGCCATACATTCTTCCTGACCTCAAGTCCAATATATATATTTCATATCAACCTAAAATCCAATGTAAATTAAACGAAAATAAAGATAAACACATAAAGTAGCAATTGACACATAAAACAGTAATAGACACTCCCTCAAAGAAGAATTTCATCTAAGCAACATCCTTTCAAACCTAGCTAGGATAAATTCCACAGGACCATCTGAATAAATAAAGATATATGTACTTCTCATTCTCCTCCTCTAATGTAAAAGTATTGTAAGTTGTAACATCACCCCTCTGTCATTTTTCTCATCTCTTACAATCACTCACTAACGCTTAATAATATTAATAACACATGAAAACTTGCTCAAGTTCACGCGCACAAATAAAATAACCTACATTACAAGCAGCACTATAGTTTCAGATCTTCATCACCAACACAACAAGGACCAAAGTTTCCTAATGTAAGTATGGAAGAAAATATTTTCTATTATCATTAACTTTATCATGAACGTTTAAAGAATTGAAACCTAATTGATAAGAATGATACAATAGTGTAAGATTGTATTAATATTTATATGTGAAAGAATAAAATAATTTATTTATTTTTTTGTGTAAATTTTTTCTTGAATCAATATTAAATAAATACAACTAATAAAATCATCTTTAACTTAGTGAGTTAGTAGACACGGTCATCTCAAACCTATAATAGAAAGAAAAAAAATTGAAACCTAATCATATACTGAATGGATAATTGGATATATATAAAAAAAAAAGATTTGGAAAAGAAGAAGAAAAAAGTAGAGGCAAGTGAGTGTGTCAACTGTCAAGGCACTTGCTTAGGGTGGTGCATGAATGCACCAAAACGACGGCGTTTTGGGGGCTTGTGGGTTTGAAGGGAGAACCTTTATACGAGAGATGAGTGAGCCACGTGGTGGGATCCAGATCTGGAAGATCGTATTGGATTCGAAAGGGTGTACATAACCTCGCAGCATTTGATTTTGTCCACGTCTGCAAATCAACGCGTCTCGAACGCGCCACATCACGTGGGCCCAGCGTTCCACGTGGAGCACCGAGCCATTCACGCCTTCGTTTTATACACGTCAGCATCTCCACAATAATATCTTCTCTCCCACTCTCTCCTTTCGCTTCGCTATTTCTGCCAGTCAAGTGTTTTTTTCATTAGAAAAAAATTGTTTTCGGCGGAATAACAAAAGAAAAGAAAAGAAAAACGGATTAGGAGAGGAAAAAAAAAAAAGCTTGTGCGAGAGAAATGTTAGAACCTTGTTTCTGATTTTTTTTTCCTCTTCGATTTTGATTTTTTTTTCTGTTGTAGTTTTTGTTGTTGTTGCTCTCTCTATTTTCGAAACGAGATTGGAGCTCTGACTTTGTGGTTTTTGAATTTTATTTTTTGGATTGTTTTTTCCAAATTGCTGCATCGAGCTTGCAAATGGAGGTTTGGTTCCTGTCAGTGAAGCTCTGAAGGTTTGTTTCATAGTTCTATGATTCTGTTTTTTTCTTTTTTCTTTTTTTTTTTTAATTTTCTAATTGGCTCTTGCTGTGGTTTTATTTAACTGAAAAATAAAATAAAATAAACAGTTGAAAACGCGATTTTAGATTGTGTTTTCTGCAATTATTTTTGTTCAGTTTGGTTTAGACAAGTAGAAGATTCGTTGCTATATTTGTACGAGACATCAACCGTTTTACGTTTGAATTTGGTTCCATTCCCTAATTTCTGAAGTCTGTGCTAATATCTTCATGTATAATTACTGTCCTTCAGTGCATCTGGTGTTATATAAGGTGGATAAAAATTACTGAAAAAAGAAAGAAAGACAAAGAAGATGATATTTTCAATTATAGTTTCGGAGTTTGTGTTTTATCTTGCCTTATGATATAAGCCTCTAACTGTTCGAATTTCTGAGGTCTGATGATATCTCCATGTAAAATAATCTTGTGAAGAGTTTCTCATGTATGCATGTCTAATCAGATTCCGTCCGCAGTTTTTGTAAGGATGGTAAGTGAGCTTAGTTATTATATTCATTTCTCAGGATATTGGTATGTATGGAAAGTTATACCTAGTGCTGAGACAGAGGCTTTGAGGGTTCTTTGATGCAGGAACAGGTTGTCGTTCCATTTCTTTAAATTTGCTATGAAATTTTTGATTTTGAGCTTTTCATTTCTGTCGGGGGGCTGGAGTTTGGAGGTATGGATCTATATTTTCTATCTTAACTTTTTCAAATTACTACTATGTAAATATTATCAAGTCTATTTTTGTTTTGTTTAGTCTGTTAACAATTACCATAAGCAATTACTGATTTTACTCCCTATGATATGTGTGTGTTATGTAAATTTGTTTCGGCCCCTTGGGTGGAGTACCCTCAGGTATAGGGTGTTTGGTTTTTCTGAATCATGATGGAAAAAGTGCTGACTTGACGATAGGTTTGTGTTTGCAGAAATTGATAGTTCAAGTGCTTGGGATGTGGAGAATCCATGATTCACCTGGGGAGGATATCACGTTTGTGTGTTAATTCCTCACAATGTTTTTTCAGTGCGGTTGATATAGGCTGATCCGATGAACAATAATGTTGGGAAAGGGGAAAAAGGTTTGGCAGAACAAAATCATATGTTTTTTAACAAAAAGAGTCTCAATAATGGAGTAGTTAATGAAGGGGTAGGCTCTGGATCATCAACTGAAGATGACACAAGATTTAATAAGGTGGCTGAAGATGGAAACAATGGGTTGAGGGGCCTGATTCAAATCCATGGGAGCTTGCAAATTTCACAACAGCCTCCTCAAGGGCCAGTCGTATGCTGGGAGAGATTTCTCCCTGTAAGATCAATAAAAGTTTTGCTGGTGGAAGATGATGATTCGACACGCCATGTTGTGCGTGCTCTGTTACGGAATTGTAGTTATGAAGGTATTAATGTTGTCTTTGTGGTAAATCATGCCTTAGCACCAAGGTTAACAAATTGAGATTCAAGCTGTGAATTGCTAAGCTAATTTTTTATTCATTAATTATAATTTGTATCGAATTGTAAGATTAAGAAGCAAGGAAAAATAACTCCAAACGTATCATACAAATGATGTGTTCCATGTAATAATTTTAAACTAGAAATAGATAAAACATCTTAACTATAAGTCTCATAAAATAAAATTATTAGTTATATTAGAGTTTGTGAAGCCTCTATTTTGGAAGAATGGAAACGAAGCAATGAAACAACCAAATAGAGTCAATGCATTTAATGAGTGAGTGACAAATAAAGTAGTAGAATAATCAAATAGCATAAGTTTGGGTGTGCTCCTTTAATTCCTTTTCATTTAACAATTTAAGCTTATATAACTCTTCAATTACTTTCATGAGAATTAGGAAAGAAAAGTAAAAAGAAGAAAAAGTAATGAAGTTGAATCATGCGATTCATATCAATGATATGAAATTGCACTATTTCATTCATGCATAACAAGATTCAAAGTCATTTGAGATTAATCTTATGCTATGAATTTATTGCAATGGCTACCCAAGCCCTTATCACCCCTAAGAGTCGATGTCTCTGGCTCCCACTCTGGGATGCTTCATTCAACCTTTCTAGTTAGTCCCTCCGTAGGTAGTCTTTTTTGAGACACCGACAACTAGCTCTGATACCAATTAATAAGCACCCAAGCTTGGGGAATCCTCCCTTAAAAGCTAGCTGTTTAGGGGGGAGAACCAAACACTTAAATACTCCACCAAACATCCCATACTACTCGATGTGGGAGTTAGGCACTTGATAATACCTAAGCCCCTTATCATCCATTAAACCCTTTCCCCCCAACTCCTTTTAAGGCTTACTATGTGTCTCCCCCTGAAAAACAAAAGTAATACAAACAAGATTTTGTTTTTTGTACCAATTTGGTATATTTTTCTTAGTAGAAAAAATCTTACCATGCAGCTTTCTTTTACAGATTTGAGGCTGGACTTTCAACCAGTAAGTATTAATTAGTTTTTGAATTGATTTTAGATTGAGTTTGCCTAGATAAAAAAGAAATCAACTTTTTGATATGAAGTAAGTTTCAACTTTTTGATGGGCTCTATGTTTTATGCATTATTATACAGTCTTGCTTTATTTTTACTGTTGAATGATTCTTAGCTTTGTATCCTCTAGGGAGGTCCCCGTATATACAACCTTTCAGTTCATGTATTTTACTCTGTTCTGAAGTTATTTGAGAGAGATATTCTTGTGTGTTTTATATTGAAACATGAAAGATAACTTGTACATAGAGGGAATAATCTTGTGTTAATGGCAAATGTTAAGCTGAAATGCGTGGATAATACTTCCTAATTTCCAGTACAGATGTTAATTACAATCTTTTTGCATACAAATCTGTGAATAAATAGTCAAACTTGGGCCTGAGGGTGAATTTAATTGCATCTTTATATTATTTTACTTTGATGTAAACTGAATTTCCTCTCTAGCAAATAGCTGCTTAAACAATGAATGCCATAATTCTTAAAATCTATTTTCTTTATCTATGGTTTTACAGTCACTGCTGTTTCCAATGGTCTTCAAGCGTGGAAAGTCCTGGAAGATCCAGAAAATGGCATTGATCTTGTCCTAACAGAGGTAGCTATGCCTATTTTGTCTGGAATAGGTCTTTTGTGCAAGATCATGAGCCACAAAACTCTGAAGAATATTCCTGTGATTAGTAAGTGGCGTACCAAAGTTATACTTTTTACTAAATTTAAGTATATATTTTCAATGACTATTGCTCATGTGGTGTTTTGTTTATTGCACATGTTCAAATGCATGCAGTGATGTCATCTCATGATTCTATGGGTATAGTCTTTAAGTGTTTGTCAAAAGGCGCAGTTGATTTTTTAGTGAAACCAATTCGGAGGAATGAACTTAAAAACCTCTGGCAGCACGTTTGGAGAAGATGCCACAGTGTGAGTTGATTTACATTTTGTCTCAGGCATGTACTGAAACAAGTTACAGTGTTGTTTTTATCAAACTGAATTACTTCATTTCTTCCACTTGAAAAGTAAAAGAATGTTATATTTCTGTGTGTTTTGAATACAAACACTAATCATTGGGATAAAGATACCTTGTTTGGAATAGGCAACAATCCTAAGAAAATACTTAAGCTTTCTCAATTCCTTCATTTCAAACTAGGTTCCCAACTTCTCCCTTGTAACCTTCTTTTTAGTCTAATCATTACTTGCAATGATCATATCATCCACATAGAGCAGGAGTGTAAATTTCTCATCATGTGAATGTTTTATGAAAAGGGTTATGACCATTGTAAGATGTGTGTAATTCCACATGTCAGGATGCTTTATTTTTAATAAGGATGTCATATAATTAAGGATACAATGAAAGAATAAAAATCCCTATTTACTAGCTACACATCTTTCCATGTTCCCCTATTTACGTACACTCAAATCATATCTTTACAATATCCCTCAAGTTAGAGCATATATGTCATATTAACCCAGCTTGTTACAAATGTAGTCAACATGAGAGACCTTGAAGGATTTAGTAAACATGTCTGCCAGTTGGTCTTTGGAGCTAACAAAGTCAGTGGTGATTTCCCCTGAGTGCACCTTCTCCCTTGCATAATCGCAGTCTATCTCAATGTGGTTGGTTTGTTCCTGGAAGACTGAATTGGATGCGATGTGGAGAACAACTTGATTGCCACATATGAGCTTGGTGTCTGGAGTGTCTCCAAATTTTAATTGTTGGAGAAGTTACCTAAGCCATGTAATATCACATGCAGTTGTTGCCATAGTGCAGTATTCAGCTTTGGCACTAGATGTAGCCACTATTGGCCAGCAGTGTTGTTAATGGCGTATGGCAGAGAGCCCAAAATCCGCCATAAAACATATGGCGGATGGCATGGCTGTCATAAAAAAATATATATATACACACACACACACACATATAAATACCAAAAAACAGTAGATGACAGTAAATACAAAAAGAATCAGTAGATATCAGTAAATATAAATAAAAAACATTAAAGGCTGCAAATATAACAGCATATAAATACTAAAAACAGTAGATAATATAACAGCAAATAAAATGATCAAACTGCCCTACTTCATATAATAACAACCTAGTTCAGAACATCATAGTAAAAAACAGCAAGATTCTAATAAAACACCTAATTCAATATTTCTGAATTCTGATATAATAGCAAAATGATAAACAGAAAACATAATTCAACGTAAACCAAAATATAGATGTCCTAAATTTCTAATCCTCTGGTTCTTACTCAGTTCCATCATAATCAATTTCATTCATATCCAATGGAGCATATCCCTCCTCCTCTTCTC
Source organism: Glycine soja (assembly GCF_004193775.1). Taxonomy (NCBI): domain Eukaryota; kingdom Viridiplantae; phylum Streptophyta; class Magnoliopsida; order Fabales; family Fabaceae; genus Glycine; species Glycine soja. The sequence continues at coordinate 11,304,979 of NC_041012.1, read as the reverse complement.
CAGATTCTTCAATTGCCTCTGACTTGGCTCTCAAATTCTGTTTGTTCATTGAACCTCATGGGCTTTCCCTTTTCCTCTTGAGGCTGAAGTTGCAGCTGGACCTTTCTTGGAAGCTTGGGCAGCTCCACTAATAATACCACCACTTGATGGCTGCTTTCTTTTTTTGCTGCTAGTTTTCCTCCTTGTATACATTTCAATTAAGTGTGGGTCATCAGCATGAACCAAGTCATTATCATCATCCACTTGTCCCACTAACCACTCATTGCACTCATCATTGTCATTGAGTGTAATAGGGTCAATTTCATCCCTAATATTATATCTGTGAGCAAGCTGTTGGTTATACTTCAATGTAAACTAAATCATGCATTTTTTATGGTCCAGCCTATTTCTCTTTTTTGTATGAATCTGCGTTATCAACAAGCAAAGGGTTGCTTAGCTTCTTCGTACAGCAAAAATTGTTATTAAATAAGTCCTGAATTATAATCCTTACTTGCTCAAAAACAATCCAGTTGTGTTAACATCCCGATGCACTACATGTCTAGCTCAAAATCGTGACAGCTAGCTTCTGTAAGTTTGGAGTTGCATGGCCATACATTTTCCACCATTGAGCTACAAAACCAAAGGATTGACATAAAATTTAAACATTAAAACTCTGAACACATAAATTAGGAGTTGTTTTCATAGTTTCTCACCAGGAGCTGTAGTATTCCTATTTGCTCTTGCCTATTCATCACCAAACATATTACCAGCTCTCTTATAAATTGGCAACTCAATCAGAATTTTTTGTTGCACTTCTTTACTTGGCAGTTGGCACCAACCTCTTGATGCAAGCATACAGCTAATTATTAACCTCCAAAATCTTGTAATCGTATGTCTTACCAATTCCCTCTTGTTTGTGAAATGTCTCAATAAACTCAAGGTACTAGAGTGACTATAGATAAACTCAACAAGACTGACTCCCCTATGAATTGTCTTTATTGGTCTTTTCTCTTCCAACATCCTACCAGCTTAAACAATTGCTTCCATTATCCGTGATAACCTGAACAACATCGTGTTCTCCAATCTCCTCTACAAGGGAATAAAGCAACTCAAACAGCTTTTCACCTGTCTTCACAAATTTAGAGCCATCAATGGACTTCACAAACATTGTCCCTGCAGGAGAATTCACCAGAATATTAATAATGCTTCGTTGCTTCCAGTCAGTCCATGCATCTGACAATAGAACAGCCGTGTCTGCCCCACTGCGACTTATGATCCTTCAACAAATTTTCAGTGAGTTCCATCTCCTTGTTGAGCAGTGGAAATCTACTATCATGATAACTAGGAGCTGGCAGATTTGGGCCGTAGGCAGCAATGGCATCAATCATATCCTGAAAGCTATTCAGTTTAACAAGGTTGAACGATAAGCCAGCTTGATACCAAAAACGAGCAATGTACTGATGAACATCTGCCTTCAAAGTTTTGTCACATAACTCTTTAATGTTAGCTTGCCTTAGTTTGTCCTTCTGTCTCTTCGATATTTCAGATGGTGGATTTCTACAAAACATATCCATGGGCCCTTTTTTAGCAACATTCTTTTTGCCTTTAACATTGCTAGCTGCTGCAGGAATTTGAATTTCATCATCAGATGAGAGATCATAGGCCACATTTGGCATCTCAGAATTTTCTCTCTTTTCTTTCTCTAAAGCAAGATTCAGAAGCTCTTCTTTGACTTCCGTTGTACACTTAAAGCAACTTTTAACGTTTCCACACTTGTGTCTTCTAGTGGCCTCCTTGACCCAGAAGAAGCTTGGCAGTAGAATCCATTGGAGTGTTGTTAGGGCGACAATCAAGCATACTTGTCTCAGTTAGGATGTTCAAAGCATACTTTCATTGGGAAACAACAATGTCAGATAAGGATTGGACAATCTCAATGCCTAAGGGATATTTTAGCGAACCTAGGTCTTTCGTCTGAAACTGATTGTGGATCTTAGCTGAATCGTCGCTAGTGATGACAATATCATCAATGTAGACAATGAGGTAAATGCATAGGCTAGACAGAGTGACGATAAAACATTGAGTGATCATCTTCATAGCAAGTCATGTCAAACTGGAGCAAGGCAGAGTTGATTGCTTCAAGCCATAGAGGGATCGACAAAGCCGACATACAAGGCGAGAATCTCCGGAAACTGTAAAGCTTGGTGGTTGCTTTATATAAACCTCTTCTTGTTGCTCACCAAGTAATAAGGCATTTTTAATGTCCAATTGGTGAATAGGCCAATGATAGATGACAAGCATGGTAAGGAAAAAATGAACAAAGAAGATTTTTGCCTATAGTCAACGCTAGAAGTATGAGTGTAGCCATTAGCGACAAGGCGAGCCTTATAATGATCAGGGTTTCCATTTGGGCCAATTTTCACTATATAAACCCACCAACAACTAATTGGAGTCTTACCAGGGGTAAGGAAACAAGCTTTCAAGTATCTTCGACATCGTTTGTTTCCAGTTGGAATCAGTCATGATGTCACCAGTAGACTTAAGATAGACATAGAATCCAAAGAAGAGATAAGAGGGAGATAATCGATCATAATTTAGAACATAAGCATAAAAAAGGATTAGGTTTGCAAGAGGACTAAATACCTTTGCGAAGGGCAATGGGAAGTTCTGGTGCAAGCGACATTGGCGGGAGAGTGTTTGGAGTAAGAGATGATGTTGGAGGATCATGAGATGATATCACTGGTGGAGGTGCTTGTGAGCAAGAGTTGGGGAGGAAGTTGAGACACGGGTCACTAACAACAATAGTTGATATGATCCTTGAGACTCATGTCCTGTTCCAAGCGTTCATCTCGTACGTTGATCCTGAACGAGAACAAAATTATTAGCAAACATGACTAAATAATCAAGTGTATGGGTAAGTTTGCTAATGAAAATTAATCAAAGGGATAACTAGGAACATATAAAACATAATTGAGGAAAAGGTTGGGAAGGGGTTGAGCTTGTTTGATGCCTCTAACTTGTACCCGAGTGCCGTATGCAAGACTGAAAGATGAAAGCGAATCCAAAAAAGACAAACAAGGGAGACAAGAAATTGATCACTAGTCACATGATCGGAGACACTAGAGTCAAGGATCTAGGGTCCAAGAGAGGATTGAGACACAAAGGCTACAAGATTACCAGAATAATCTGCAGTAGGGAAGATGATGCAGAAAATAAGTGGTCTAGAGTTGAAGAACATCATGATATTTAGCAACAAAAATAGTGGTCTATGCGCTTTTAATCTTTGTCCACACTCTTATAAGCATCAATGCTCCAAACTTATAAAAACAACTCCAATCCTCAAGTAAAATATTCTCTCCACCACTTAAGGGATTAAATAATTCATAAACTTGGAAATAAATGCAATATTAAATAAGACTAAATAAAAAATGGAAGAGAATCTTGATCACTAACTTAGTCTTATTTACTTAGGAACTTCACAGTTAAGCGTGTTTGACTTGGAGCAATTATGGGATAGGTGACCTTCTGGGAAGTTTTTCAGAAAGCGTGTGAGTGAGGCCAAAGCATGCTAAAAAGTCTCATGTTGTTTATGGGGACAGTTATTAATCTTGGAAGCAGTTGAAGTAGATTGTCGAGGTCTTGGAAAGGACTACCTATTGAAGGTTATGACCAAAGAGGAGTTGAGTGAAGTGTCATTGTGTGAAATGTTGTAGAGTGAGCCGTCGAGACATCAACAACCAAGGGTGTTACACACAAAACCCAAGGAAGAAATAAAAGAGACCACTAGAGGTCGTTGTGGTTGTTAATGAGAGGTGAATAGTGGGGGTGGTGTAGCAGGTACCAGTGGGGTTTGAACAATGGGTGGGATAGTCAAAGTAGCTTCTTCAATTGTGGAAGTAGTAAAGAAGGTATAAGATGCAAAGAAAGTCACATCAGTAAAGACCAAATACTGTTGAAGTTGTGGACAAAAACAACGATTTCCTTTATGGAGGCGGGAATAATTGTGAAAAAGAAAAAGGTACGAGAAGTGCATCTCTCCAAAAACGGAGAGGGGCTTTATAGTGCAATAATAAGGTATGAGTTGTTTCAACTAGGTGACAATTTTTCCGTTCGGCAACACCATTCTGTTTTGTGTGGGCACATGACATCGCCTGCTGTTAGAAATGACTGAAACTGAGAAGACAAATATTTGCGAGCATTATCAATTTGTTAAATGTTAGACCCAAGCTGATTTTGAATTTCACGCAAGAAACCTTGAAAGATAGAGAAGACATCAAAATGTTCTTTCATTAAGAAAACCCAAATACAACAGGAAAAATCATCAATAAATGTGATTATAGAATTTCCGAATCGTGTGTCTTAACAAGATCACACACATCTTTGTATATATAATATATTTACAATAAATAACAAAAAAATGTGAATGCTGATTCTAAGGCTAATAAGGTATTAATTAGGGATTCTACCACTAATTCTAACACTCCTTCAAGCTAGAGCATGTATATTGTATGCACCAAGCTTGTTACATATAGTTTCAATCCGAGGTCCTTCAAGAGACCTAGTAAAAGTATCAGCCTATTGTTCATTGGAACCAACAAAGTCAGTCATGATTTCCCCTGACAACACCTTTACTCTTGCAAAGTGACAATCTATCTATGTGTGTTTAGTTTGTTCATGGAAGACCATATTAGATGCAATGTGAAGAGCGGTTTGATTGTCACAAATAAGCTTAGTGTCCTGAGTGCCTAAGTCTTGTAATTTCGCATGTAGCTGCTACCATGGCACAATGTTAAGCTTTGATGCTGAATCTAGCAACTATATTTTGCTTCTTGTTTCTCCATGAGATCAAATTCCCTCAAAGCAAAACACAATAACCAGAGGTAGATCTCCCGTCCATGGTTATCGAATTGAAAGATTCGAATTGTGAATCAGAAAAGCTATATTACGAATCGTGAATCGAATCATATTATGAATCGTAAGATACATGATCAATAAAATATATGACATTTTTAGGTAAAAATGAGTGACTCGGAAAAAAAATAAAACCTAATATATCATATATTCAAGTCATAAATCAAAAGAACAAGCCCAAAGTGTTCAACCCCTTCTAAAGTAAAACCAATAAGAAGAAATGTCTTGTACCTCAAAAAACTGAGAATGAAAGTAACAAATGAGAGATGAGAAATTAAAAGAGTAGAAGCCATAAAGCTGACAAAAAGAGACAAAGAGAGAGGAAATTATAAGTTACAAGAAATAGACTCATGGGACGTCCACAAGAAAAAGTAACCACCACAAGAAGACAAAAGGAAATTAAAAATTATAAAAAGCATAAGCATTCAAGCAGCAAGTGACTTGCACAGCTGCACTTCTCTTCACGATGAAATTGGTTGAAAGCTTAATAAGTTAATAACAGAGCCTCTCCTTCAAATAAAAAAATAGGCAATTGAAAATTGAAAACTTAAATTCAGTATTGAAAATTTAGTTTGGGCACATGCGAAACTGAAAGCGGCCGATTTCCTCTTTTTCCTGAAAATTATTTTGCAGAAAAAGTGATCTGAAATGCTTTCTCCAAAGTCAGATCCCGCAAACCCAAATTGTTATTGCAACCCTCTTTTTGGATCGTGAGACAGCTCCGGAATCACGAATCATCCGATACAGAAGCGAATCATGCGATACGGAGAATGATTCAAGCTTAAAAATGAGTCAAGCTACGATTTGTATCGCTGGACATGATTTTTGTTTTGAATCGGGATACAAATCGTACGATTCATACGATACTAATAACTATGCCCCCGTCTGATGGTGATCTTAACAACCAATTTTGGCACTGCCTTTGTCTTCATATCGGAGTCCTCGACCTGGTGCATTCTTGATATATCTGATGATGCCATGCAGCATCCCAATGGCTATTACAAGAGGCATTGAGGAATTGACTTACCTGCAAAGGGGATGTCTGGTCTGGTGAAATCGAGGTAATTGAGTCTGCCAACAAGTGTGTCATATCTTCCCGGGTCTTTTAGTGGCGCTGATAGGAAAAACTACCGAAAAATGTGCTGGAAAAGGAAGAGCGGTGGTGGGGTCATCAGAGAGAGGCAAAGCCAGTGGTGTGGGCGCACCAGAGATCAGAGATCACAGCGGTGGCTGGCAGCGGCAGCGGGTATTGTGCACCAATGAAGAATAACACTCCCAAAGGTTGAAAAGAAAAGAGAAAAAGGAGTACCAACAAGTGTGTGATATCTTCCCGGGTCTTTTAGTGGCGCTGATAGGAAAAACTACCGAAAAATGTGCTGGAAAAGGAAGAGCGGTGGTGGGATCATCAGAGAGAGGCAAAGCCAGTGGTGTGGTCGCACCAGAGATCAGAGATCACAGCGGTGGCTGGCAGCGGCAGCGGGTATTGTGCACCCATGAAGAATAACACTCCCAAAGGCTGAAAAGAAAAGAGAAAAAGAGGAGTAGAAACCTTAAATCATTGATACCATATAGAATTTCTGCATTGTGTGTCTTAACAAGATCACACACTGCTCTGGATGTATAATATATATTTACAATGAATACAAATAAATGTGAATGCTATTATGATTTGGTTGCTTGAGAAACTAGGCTTTATACGTGTTGAACAGAAAAAGTTCCCAGTTATGAAGACTGGGCACACAAGGGACAATCACCTACTGTGAAGATTGGATACATGAGATTGGTTACAGATGATGGCTGATGTCAGAGGAAAAGAGACTCCCATAGGAGCTAATACCCACTTGAAAGAATAATTTCTGAATATTAATTCATGAATTACAGTTGTACTAACATAAAGAAATAACTTGAAATACGAGGAAAATCACTGAAATATCATTTCTTGATTTTCAGTGTACATTAAGGGCCTATTCCTATTCATAAAATCCTACGCCAGAATTATTGGCATCAAATCAAGCTCAATTTAACAATCCTAATAAGGAATAAATCAAATTAAATCTGTATAAAAAAAGGAAAGAAGAAATAAACACATTAAGAGCATCTCCAATGCGAGTGCTTCATGAGTTGCTTAAAATTAAAAAATGTTGCTTAACAAATTTTTATCATTGGAGCAGATGACTTGGCAGTGTGTTGCTTGAGTGTGTCGCTTACGTAAGCAACCATTGCCTAATTCATTCTTACCAATTAAAAAATCATTTTTCAATTGTAAAATTTAATGTAGTTCAAGTTAAGCACTCACTCTAACAAGTTTAGCATTGAAATAAATTTGTGTAAAGTTTTTAAATCTGTGGTATTGTAAGAATTATGCATTGTAGATGTTCTAAGCACATGTTGCTCGTGTTACAACAGAATAACTTCTGAATACTATCACTTTGATGCTTTGAAACCATACGAGGTATTACATTAGACCAAACAGCATAATTACTTTCCTAAAATAAGACTGAAAATATGGTAAATATCTATAATAAGTACAGCTAGTGAGGGACTGCCAGAACATTATATAAACTTGTATTGATAATTACTCGCTAGAATATAGCTATATTACGGTAAGAAAATCTGTCCTAATAAAAGGAAATTAAGCAATAAATCTGTCCTGAGGAAAACGGAAACAACTTATACCTAGACAGTATTCTTTACTACAATACTTAGCAGCAGCAACCCATCTAGTTTCTACAACATCACAGATTATCTTGTGGATCTTATATTTGATCAACTTAAATATCCAATCCACTTCATTCTTCAACATTCAATATCATTGCTTAACTGATATAAGGATCAATGAAGGAATTTGCAAAAGATAATTACTGCATTACCTCATTACAATCAAATTTGACGTTTCTTTTACGTAGAGATCTATGCCTTAAAGATGCAATAGTGGATTGAAGTAGTTTATATAGTTTTTGTAGCATGATATTCTATCCTATGGATCTTGTCATTCTTCAACTTAAACATTAAATCCATTCTTCAATAATCAATTATTCAATGTCATTCCTGAACTTGGATTAACACACTTCCTCAGTCTAGTGGTAGTGGGAGTGAAAGTGCGACCCACACCAGAAAATTTGCAAAGTCAAGAAGTAATGATGCATGTGAAAACAATAGTGACAGCAGTGATGAGAATGACTATGGAAGCAGAGACTTGAGCGTTCGAGATGGAAGTGGCACTCAGGTATTGAACGATTCTCATAAAATATATATGTTCTCTTAATTGAATCACCCTTAAGTAATATTACCTCATCTTAGGGAAAGGTTACCACAATATGCTGTGTCGCTATCATTTTTTTCTCATGAAAATTAGTTTCTAAATCCATGTGTTGTCACTGTTTGCTGTTTTTAAATTTCCTTATAATATGGAATTACTACTATTTAAAACTCAACACATGCAGGAGTTCAGCTCTGGAGAACACAAATTCATCATTTTTTTTTATTGATGGATCAATTATTTTCTAATGGCTCAGTAATAACATGTAATCTTCGATACTGACTAGCTTCACTTGAGCAATTTGATATGGTAATTTTAAGCGGCCAGAATATAGGGGTTTTAAATTTCTAGACAAGTCACATGGGTCTTGAAAACGGGGCTAGGTACTGGGATAGACCAATAAACATTATGCAGGAAAAGGAAGACTTTGAGGACTGGGGTAGCTGACAATAAGAAATGGATTTTTAGAGTCTGAGTTGTCATTTAGGGTAGTTATTAGTGATCAATAAAGAAGAGAAGAATAGTGGATGTCTTTTATTGATCAGGTTAACCTACATAGGTTTCACTTGGCAAAGGGTTGCATGTGCCAATTACTTACTGCAACAAGCCAACAAGTGTCACTGAACTATCTTGTCATCCATAGTTTAATCATCATTCCATTGCCCTGTATACAATCATTGATGGTCTTGTTGTTAGTGTAATTGAGGATAGTATGATGCATGCTATTATTTATTTTGTAATTCATACTACACAAATTTTTTTAATCATATATTCTAGAAATTAGAATATTAAGGTAGGAAGAATCACAATTTAGGAATTCTTGGCAGTTATTTTCAGTTTAGGAACAATTTACTGCTGAATGGTTAATAACATTGTTTGGAGGGTGGTTAATGGGTTAATTCCCCCATTAAAAAAAAATCTTTACATGGTTCTCACTTAAATTGGGAGTTTCACTTGAAAAACTTGAGAAATAAAGAATCTAGTGATTTATAAATTTTTTTTTTATCAACTGTACCCTTTGGTCTTGATCTAGTGAATTACTTCATTTCTTCCACTTTAAAAGTAAAAGAATGTTATATTTCTGTGTGTTTTGAATACAAACACTAATCATTGGGATAAAGATACCTTGTTTGGAATAGGCAACAATCCTAAGAAAATACTTAAGCTTTCCCAATTCCTTCATTTCAAACTAGGTTCCCAACTTCTCCCTCGTAACCTTCTTTTCAGTCTAATCATTATTTGCAATGATCATATCATCCACATAGAGCAAGAGTGTAAATTTCTCATCATGTGAATGTTTTATGAAAAGGGTTATGACCATTGTAAGATGTGTGTAATTCCACATGTCAGGATGCTTTATTTTTAATAAGGATGCCATATAATTAAGGATACAATGAAAGAATAAAAATCCCTAATTACTAGCTATACATCTTTCCATATTCCCCTATTTACATACACTCAAATCATATCTTTACAATATCCCTCAAGTTGGAGCATATATGTCATATTAACCCAGCTTGTTACAAATGTAGTCAACATGAGAGACCTTGAAGGATTTAGTGAACATGTCTGCCAGTTGGTCTTTGGAGCTAACAAAGTCAGTGGTGATTTCCCCTGAGTGCACCTTCTCCCTTGCATAATCACAGTCTATCTCAATGTGGTTGGTTTGTTCCTGGAAGACTGAATTGGATGTGATGTGGAGAACAACTTGATTGCCACATATGAGCCTGGTGTCTGGAGTGTCTCCAAATTTTAATTGTTGGAGAAGTTACCTAAGCCATGTAATATCACATGCAGTTGTTGCCATTGTGCAGTATTCTGCTTTGGCACTGGATGTAGCCACTATTGGCCAGCAGTGTTGTTAATGGCGTATGGCAGAGAGCCCAAAATCCGCCATACAACATATGGCGGATGGCATGGCTGTCATATAAAAAAAAAATACACACACACACATATAAATACCAAAAAACAGTAGATGACAGTAAATACAAAAAGAATCAGTAGATATCAGTAAATATAAATAAAAAACATTTAAAGGCAGCAAATATAACAGCATATAAATACTAAAAACAGTAGATAATATAACAGCAAATAAAATTATCAAACTTCATAGTCAAAAACAGCAAGATTCTAATAAAACACCTAGTTCAATATTTCTGAATTCTGATATAATAACAAAATGATAAACAGAAAACATAATTCAACGTAAACCAAAATATAAATGTCCTAAATTTCTAATCCTCTGGCTCTTCCTCAATTCCATCATAATCAATTTCATTCATATCCAATGGAGCATATCCCTCCTCCTCTTCTCCAGATTCTTCAATTGCCTCAGACTCGGCTCTCAAATTCTGTTTGTTCATTGAACCTCATGGGCTTTCCCTTTTCCTCTTGAGATTGAACTTGCAGCTGGACCTTTATTGGAAGCTTGGGCAGCTCCAATAATAATACCACCACTTGATGGCTGCTTTCTTTTTTTGCTGCTAGTTTTCCTCCCTGTATACATTTCAATTAAGTGTGGGTCATCAGCATGAACCAAGTCATTATCATCATCCACTTGTCCCACTAACCACTCATTGCACTCATCAATCTCATTGAGTGTAATAAGGTCAATTTCATCCCTAATATTATATCTTTGAGCAAGCTGTTGGTTACACTTAATGTAAAACTAAATCATGCATTTTTTTATGGTCCAGCCTATTTCTCTTTTTTGTATGAATATGTGTTATCAAAAAGCAAAGGGTTGATTAGCTTCTTCATACAGCAAAAATAGTTATTAAATAAGTCCTGAATTATAATCTTTACTTGCTCAAAAACATTCCAATTGTGTTCACATCCCGATGTGCTACATGTCAAGCTCAAAATCTTGACAGCTAGCTTCTGCAAGTTTAGAGTTTCTTGGCCATACATTTTCCACCATTGAGCTACAAAACCAAAGGATTTACTTAAAATTTAAACATTAAAACTCTAAACACATAAATTATGAGTCATTTTCATAGTTTCTCACCAGGAGCTGTAGTATTCCTATTTGCTCTTGCCTATTCATCAACTAACATATTACCAGCACTCTGATAAATTGGCAACTCAATCAGAATTTTTTGTTGCACTTCTTTACTTGGCAGTTGGCACCAACCTCTTGATGCAAGCATACAGCCCTTTATTAACCTCCAAAATCTTGTAATCGTATGTCTTACCAATTCTCTCTTGTTTGTGAAATGTCTCAATAAACTCAAGGTACTAGAGTGACTATAGATAAACCCAACAAGACTAACTCTCCTATGAATTGTCTTTGTTGGTCTTTTCTCTTCCAACATCCTACCAGCTTAAACATAATTGCTTCCATTATCTGTGATAACCTGAACAACATCGTGTTCTCCAATCTCCTCTACAAGGGAATAAAGCAACTCAAACAGCTTTTCACCTATCTTCACAAATTTAGAGCCATCAACTCAAGCAGCAGCAACTCATCTAGTTTCTACAACGTCACAGTTTATCTTGTGGATCTTATATTTGATCAACTTAAATATCCAACTATCCAGTTCATTCTTCAATATTCAATATCACTGCTTAACTGATATAAGGATCAGTGAAGGAGTTTGCAAAAGATAATTAATGCATTACCTCATTACAATCAAATTTGAAGTTTCTTTTACTTAGAGATCTGTGTCTTAAAGATGCTATAATGGATTGAAGTAGTTTATATAGTTTCTGTAGCATGATATTCTATCCTATGGATCTTGTCATTCTTCAACTTAAACATTAAATCCATTCTTCAATAATCAATTATTCAATGTCATTCCTGAACTTGGATTAACACACTTCCTCAGTCTAGTGGTAGTGGGAGTGAAAGTGCGACCCACACCAGAAAATTTGCAAAGTCAAGAAGTAATGATGCATGTGAAAACATTAGTGACAGCAGTGATGAGAATGACTATGGAAGCAGAGACTTGAGCGTTCGAGATGGAAGTGGCACTCAGGTATTGAACGATTCTCATAAAATATATATGTTCTCTTAATTGAATCACCCTTAAGTAATATTACCTCATCTGAGGGAAAGGTTACCACAATATGCTGTGTCGCTATCATTTTTTTCTCATTAAAATTAGTTTCTAAATCCATGTGTTGTCACTGTTTTCTGTTTTTAAATTTCCTTATAATATGGAATTACTACTATTTAAAACTCAACACATGCAGGAGTTCAGCTCTGGAGAACACAAATTCATCATTTTTTTTTTGTTGATTGATCAATTATTTTCTAATGGCTCAGTAATAACATGTAATCTTCGATACTGACTAGCTTCACTTGAGCAATTTGATATGGTAATTTTAAGCGGCCAGAAAATAGGGGTTTTAAATTTCTAGACAAGTCACATGGGTCTTGAAAACGGGGCTAGGTACTGGGATAGACCAATAAACATTATGCAGGAAAAGGAAGGAGGACTGGGGTAGCTGACAATAAGAAATGGATTTTTAGAGTCTGAGTTGTCATTTAGGGTAGTTATTAGTGATCAATAAAGAAGAGAAGAATAGTGGATGTCTTTTATTGATCAGGTTAACCTACATAGGTTTCACTTGGCAAAGGGTTGCATGTGCCAATTACTTACTGCAACAAGCCAACAAGTGTCACTGAACTATCTTGTCATCCATAGTTTAATCATCATTCCATTGTCCTGTATCCAATTACTGATGCTCTTGTTTTTAGTGGAACTGAGGATAGTATGATGCATTTATTTTGTAATTCATACTACACAATTTTTTTAATCATATATATTGTAGAAATTAGAATATGTAGGTAGGAAGAATCATAATTTAGGAATTGTTGGCAGTTATTTTCAGTTTAGGAACAATTTACTGCTGAATGGTTAATAACATTGTTCGGAGGGTGGTTAATGGGTTAATTCCCCCATTAAAAAAAATCTTTACATGGTTCTCACTTAAATTGGGAGTTTCACTTGAAAAAACTTGAGAAATAAAGAATCTAGTGAATTAAAATGCCTTTTGTTTTTTTTATCAATTGTACCCTTTGGTCTTCATCTAGTGAATTATAATGCCTTTTGTTTTTTTATCAACTGTACCCTTTGGTCTTCTGTTTCAGATGGAGACAGGAGAGGTTCTTTGGTTTTGTTCTGTGTGTTTTCTAGGAATTATTTGTTAAAGCTTCTCTGTCGCCCCTAATCATCTAGATTCTAGAGTTTTTGCATGACAAATTAAAATGAAAATTCAATATTCCTTGTAAATCGAGTCTCTTTTTTTTTGGAAGTTTGTTTTTATTATGATTTATTGCTGATTTGTAAGCCCTGCCCCACTTTTTCTCCCCAGTATGTATTATTTGTAGGTCAGGTTCAAAAATGGTAGGACACTCTTTTTGCACTATAACTTGGCAAAGTATCTACTTTCCTACAAAACAACCATTTTGGGACTCTTGAGCATTTGATATGTCCTACTTGCTTTGAAGCAAATTTTGATGGTTTGAGATATAGGTTTTGGTTAAAACAAGGAAGCCCAAATTTTATGGCAGTAGGCAGTTTATGAAAAATCTTTGGTGTCCTTGGTTGGAGTGGAGCACATGCATCACTAAGGATATTTGATTACCATTACATTTTTTGTGTAATATGATAATGTTAGGCTAAAATATGTCTGTGATCCCTAATAAATATCCGAATTTTGTGTTTGTTCTCTAAATTTTTTTGTCTTTGTTCCTTGATAAAACAAAACTTTTGTTTTTAGTCTTTGGTAAATTAGGGAATTTTGTGTTTGCTCCCTGATAAATAGAAATCATTTGTTACTAGTGCCTTTGAAAGGGACTAATAACAAATGATTTTTTTTTTGTCAAGGCAAAGAGACTAACACAAAATTCGTTAATTTATTAGGGATTAACAAAAAGTGCAAGGACCAAAAATAAAATTATTATTATATTAGGGACTCAATCCAAAGAAAAAATTTAACAACGAACAAACACAAAATTTGGGTATTTATTAGAGATCGAAAACATATTTTAGTCTAATGTTTATTGCTTCATTTTTTTGTTATGCCGTAACTATTGCTAGGGACAAAGAGTGGGTAGCTTGCTGCATTCTTTTCTTTTTTGTGTTTTCTGGTCTGGTTGATGTCTTGTTGCTTCATTTCTGTACTTTCTCTCGTCTCTCAGAAAATTATTTTTCTATTAAAAAATAGTTAACCATATGTTTACTTAATTGTTCACTTTTTTGTGTGATTGTTCCTACACAAACGAACAATAAATATTTTTGCTTGCAGTTCGTTAATTGTATTTACCCCTTATTTATTTATCTAAATACCCCATAGTCATAGTTAAGCTCCTATTTTATGTAGAGTTCATGGACTAAATGTCTAGCTCAAGTTGGCAGTCCTCATCCGGTTTCACCTCATAAACAATTGGTTGATGCCCCTGATAGCACTTGTGCCCAAGTGATGCAAACAAAGACTGAAAAAGTTAGTAGTAGATGGGTGCATGCGACAGAAAAAGAGTGCCATGAACTTATTGATCCTCTTGGTATGGCTTGATAGTATGTATTTTTTAGACTTGTCTATCTTTGATTTGGATATTTCCCCTAATAAACCACTAAGTAACTTTCTTTCCAGATGATGTTGCAATGGGTAAGGACTTGGCCATGGGAATATCTTTGAATATGCGACTAGAGCATCCACTCAAGGAACTGTCCTGCAATCCAATGATGGGTAAAGGGGCAAATAAGATGTCTGATGTAGATGATATGCAGATCATTAAAAGACAGAGCAATGCCTGTGAAAAAGGACAACTGGAATACAATGGTGATAAAACCAGGACACGGGAAAATCAGGCTATGAATGTTATTGATGTTACTGATAGCAACAGTCCACTCGCTGAAAGCAGAGACTTGAACACTCCAAATGGGTTTTCTGGTTTTTCACAATCAAAAGCAAACTGTTGCCCCAAAGAGCATCCATCCCTTGAACTAACTTTGGAAAGGCTGGGAGAAGTAAGAGATGCTAAAAATTTCACAGGTGAAGAATGCAATGTCTTGAGACATTCAGATCAGTCAGCATTCTCAAAGTAAGAGGAAATTTGCCAGCATAAATACCTTATATTGGAAGCAAATATCGTTGAACTACATGGATAACATTTAAATTTTTTTCTTCATTCTGCAGATATAATACAGCTTCTGCTAACCAGGTGATGTTCTGCTAACCTTATATTGATGTGTGTCATAGTTATTTCTCTGCACCTGCCAAGCAAATTCTGGGTACCATTAGCTGGAGAATAGTGTTAATCACCAAATCTTAATCTTTGGCCAATCCTTATGTTATGTTTTCTTTACTTTTTATCAGGCTCAAACTGGAAATGTAGGAAGCTGTTCCCCACTAGACAATAGCTCAGCTGCACCAAATACAGAGACAATGCACAACTTTGCATCTCATTCAAATGGCACTCCTCCAAATCAACAATCTAATGGGAGCAACAACATCAATGACATGGCCTCCATTAATACATATCTTGGCACCAAACTTGATACTTTTGACAAGAAGCCAGAGTCTGGAAGAGGGATTGGCTCGTTTAATTCTCGTGAACTCCAAACTCTGCAGAAGAATAACATCTGTTCATCTCAGAAGAAAACTACTGCCCGGGAAGAATATACAGAAATCATTAAAGAATCAGTAGGAGGCTCTGAACATGGATTCCAAGTCGAGCACACTTACTATCAGCTTCACCATTATAATCACATTGCCCATAAAGCTGCAGTAGATCTCCAATCAGATCATGATCTCTTACTGAAAAGCTCAACTCAGCAATGTGTATCATCAAATGCATTTGGAGGGCCAGCAGAAAGTAATGCTGCAAACTATGGTGTGGATGGAAATGCAGCGGAGAGTGATCATGGGAGCAATAATGGACAGGATGGAAGCAACACCTTGACAATCAGAATGATAAATATGGAAAATGGCAATGTGGCTGCTGGGAGCATTGGAATTGGTGGCATTGATAGGAAAAGCTTTGGGAATGGGGCAGATGAAGGACGGCTTGCATTGAGAGAGGCTGCCTTGACCAAATTTCGTCTAAAGAGAAAAGAAAGATGCTTTGAGAAGAAGGTAATCTATTTTTAATTACATTGTCATAATATGTTCGCTGTTGATCTTTGTTGCATGTGGATTTTGTCAATTTGAGTATTAAGGTGTAGTTATGTCACTCATTGTGTTCCCCTAATTTCTATAAGTGAACTGATGGTTTATTGAGATCCCAACAAGTTGGATGATGCTGTTAATAAAATCTACTTATTTGAAACCTTCCTCTGCAAAAAATATGTTGCCGTTGGCATTATCTATTTGCATAGTTATCTACTCTCCATCCTGGGTATTTTATTTTCTGCCATTTTATCAAATTATATTCACTTTATATAAAATTAACATATTTTCTTCCAATGTTACTTTCCTTGTATGACTTGTATGTTCATGTTTGAGTCAGTGATTTGATCCTCATCATTAATAAGCACCTAATGTTATATATTGCAAACTTGAATGTTGCTTGTTTCCATATTCTGGAATTTTCATTTATTTTTCAGGTTCGATATCACAGCAGGAAAAAACTAGCAGAACAGCGGCCACGTATTAGGGGACAATTTGTCAGACGAATAGTGTATGCTGCTGCATAGCTGGGTTCCTTTAATATTTTTATGTTGTGTTATGTAAGTGCTGGGTTAACTTATGCCCAATTTTCTTCTCAGGTCTGAAGGCAAAGAAGAAAAAGATAAACAAAGTGACAACCTGGTTCCTGGGGATAATTCTATCGACATTCCTCAATAGCACCAGACAAAGTGGTGATCATTATTTGACTGATTCCGTTCCATTAACTGCCTCTAGCTTCTTGCTAGCAGACCAGCTTTTCACACGTTCACCTAGGAAGGAGCTTGGAGGTTTGTGTTAGAGGAATCTGTGATTAGGTAGTTTAATTTTATCTCTATTGTGTGAAAATCAGACATTTAATTTGAATCTTCCAAGACAATGTTCTAGATTCTGTTTATGGTTGTCTGAACTTTAAAACTCCAAATGGACCCATGGAAGTGGTTACCTTTGGATAGGTTAACCTCTGATGAAATAAAATTTATCATGTTAGCTTGCATTTTGGTTACACCTGCTTAACAGCTAATGCTGTTTCTTTCTGATAATTATAACATGCTTGCTGGATCTAGATCCAATACTGGAATAGATTTCTTGAATTGATTGTCGTGGGTGAAAAGAAAGGGAGAATGGAGTTTCTCTGCCTCGCATGTTTCATAAGTCATAACTATGAAGCATGAACAGTTCAAGGAATGAACCATGTCTGTGTTGTGCGAGTATGGAATGTGTCAGCTGTCAACCATGTTCATGTCTTTGTTCGACACGCAAGGATTGTGTCAAAAACAAGTCCATGTCATGTCATTATTTTTTCATCAATTCCTTCGCCCCCAAAAAGTAAGGTTGTGTTTGGTTTAGGGTGAGAGAAGTATGAGAGAAATTTTGTAATTTTTATGTGAAATTCATATATTTTACACTCTATTTTAATTCAAAAATTTATTTTTTATTTTCATCATCTCTATTTCCATCCTCTAAACTATATACATCCTAAAATATTTTCATCTATCTAAAATGATTGCCTTGAAATGGGACCGTCACCTCTCCATGTGCTGTGACGCGAAGCGTTTAAAATAGTTGGATTTCCTCAAGTAGCGTCAATCATAAATCAATCATTGTGATGATAGTTAATTTTATTAGCAAGAATTGTTTCAGCTGTCGACTTCAACCCATGGCCCCCCTCTTTTCTAGTTTCTAGTAAAATTATTATAAATCAGCAAAATCCTAACAAATGTCTTCAAATATTTGATAGAGATTTAAAAATACAAAATATTCAAAAAAAATATCTTGAGTTTGTAATTATTAAATATTATAATATTCATGGAAAATAACTTTTAAAGCTTTTAATACATTAAAAAATGGTTTTTTTACTACCTAGGTAGTGTCTTTTGAATACTGGATTTGATAAATAAATTTCGTATTTGTATACCTAAAATGTCAGTAGTTGAACTTTGTTGGTACGGAGGCAAACATGCAGGGGTTCTTTTACTTGTTTTTCTCTCACGATTCAAAAGTAAAGGTAGTTGAAGTCACCAATTGGTTTTCCTAGAAGCATGGAAGGGGAGTACGACCAAGTTGAATTGCCTACGCAAAAGCAGAACAGGCTCCATTTGGGTTCATCAAGCGACCTAATATTGAATTGCTAATCATACAGTCTATAGCACATTTTGTAGGTACGAATTTCCCTATTGGCTAGTAGGGGCTTGACCACGTCCCAAGGTTTTTTTTATCCATTTACCGCTTCTCTCTCCATAATATTTTCAAATTACACTACTTTACATTTTATTTCTCAAAATATGAGTTTTGAGCTTTGAAAAGCCAGAATTTGTCATCCCGACTTAAAGTTGGTTTTTTTTTTTAATTTAAATTTAAATTTTATTTTATTTTAAAATTTATGTTTTAATTTAAATTATTAAAATAATTTAAATTTGTTTAAGAAATTAATGTTATTAAGTATAATTATTTTTCTTATATTATTTAATTTATACAAGACTCAGTTAATAATAGACTTTGTTTCATAATATTTAATTTATAAAATATATTTTTAAGTTAACATTTTAATTTTTTTTTTAAATCTGAATTTTTTTTAGTATTATTTTTGCTTTAATAAAAAAATTAAAAATTTTAGTATTATTATTGTACTAAATATAATTTATTTGTTTATGTTATTAATTTTTTTAAAAATGATAATATTTTTTGTTTAACAATTTATTTATAGAAAAACATTACATTGTAAATAAAATACTTAAACAATAACATTTGTCTAAGAAAAAACTAAAGGTGAAGACATATAATGTAATGCTCTTCTATAAATAAATTGTTAAACAAAAAGTATTATCATTTCAAAAAAAAATTAATGATATAAACAAACAAATTATATTTAGTACAATAATAATATTAAAAGTTTTAATTTTTTATTAAAGCAAAAATAATATTAAAGAAATCCAGACTTTTTAAAAAAAAATTAAAATGTTAACTTAAAAAAATCTTGTATAAATTAAATATTATCAAACAAAGTCTATTATCAACTAAATCTTGTATAAATTAAATAGACAAAATTGCATTTTTGGTCCCCCAGTTTATCTCTAGTTTCGAATTTGGTCTCCAAATAATTTAATTCACAAATTTGGTCTCCCTATCTTGTAAAATTATGCAACGTTGGTCCTCCAGGTCACAATTGGATGTTGACTGTCACGTGTCACGTTCTTATTGGATGATGACTATCACATGTTATGTTTTGATTGGATGTCAATTCCATGAAAGATCAAATGAATTGTTGTTTTTATTGACTAATCAGAACATGACACGTGGTTAACGGTCAACGTCCCAATTGTGGTGTAGCTTGGGGAATCAACATTGCATGATTTTACAAAATAGGGAACCAAATTTGTGAATTAAATTACTAGAAAATCAAATTCAAGACCAGAGAGATAAAATGAGAGATCAAATTTACAATTTTATCAATTAAATAATATAAGAAAAATAATTATACTTAATAACATCAATTTCTTAAACAAATTTAAATTATTTTAATAATTTAAATTAAAACATAAATTAAAAAAAATTAAAACCAACGTTAGAAGTCGGGGTAGCAAATCCCGACTTCTCAAAGAAGCTTAAAACTCATATTTTGGGAAATAAAATACAAAGTAACTCACTTTGGTAATACTATGGAAAGAGAGGGTGTAAATGGGTTAAAAAAAACCACGTCCCAAATATCTTCAATAAAAAGAGAAAAATTTGGTAGACATCAAACTCTTTTCAACTCAGTAAGGAGAGAAAAAGAAAAAAAAAATTGTAAAAATGATTGATAATACGATATAATAAAAAGAGATTAAGAAAAAACAGTAAGTATTGATGGAGTTCATTTTATATAAATTATAACCTTAGATAATTCTATTTAAATTAGATAAGATTAATATAAGCAACAAAATTATTTCTTCGAGTATTTAACTATGATGGAGTTTGTGATATATAATAGTTTTTTAAACTTATTTGTTGAAATAAGTGTTTATTTTAATAAAATAAGTATTTTTTTTGTTTTTTTAATATGTGTTTAAACTGTTTCTAGTTAGAAAAAATATTTTGTATTTATTTTAAGAAGTAAATTGTGTTTATTTCTTAAAAAAAATATTTTTTTTAAGTTTAAACAAAGTCACCCATTAGTACATTGAAAAAGGGGTATAAATTGTTGGAAATTCAGAATGGCCTAGCACTAGGAGTTTCTTTCTCTCACTCCTATCATTGTGGCCCTCATGCACTTTTTCATTACTCCCAAACATAATTAGAGTGCTTTTAGTTTATGTCAAATCATTTTGCAAGGTATGTAACTCAATGATGCTACGCCTCATCCATCAATTCACCATTTCATGTACAACAATAACATACCAGGTTGGCTTTTAAAGAAAGCTTTTGTGATAAATTTTATTGAGTTTTGGGTAGATGTATCCGTACTTCATTCCAAGTAATCATGCTACTAAATAAGCGCTGTAACAAATTTTATTGAGTCTTGGTTTTGGATATCGAAGGCCATTTTTTGAATTAATGTAGTGTAATAAAGAAGCGGTTTGAAAAAATTTCTTCATTTCTTTCTTATTTCTTCACAATTAAACCCTCCCTAAAAGAAATTCCAATCTCAAGCTACAAATATCTATTCTTTATGTTGCTACACATAAAGACTTAATTATCTAATTCATCTAGATTAAGAAAAATAATTTAATTGATAACAATAAATTTTTTAAATTTATAATTTTTTTCAAAATTATCTTTGTCATTAATATTTTTTTCTCTTCTAATTGTTTGTTAATATATAATCTTTCATCTGTTGGTTAGGGATAATTTTAGTCTCAAAATAATTAATACAAAAAATATTATAAATAGAGTCTTATAAAAAAAATAAATATCAATTTAAACTTGAGTTTTTATAGATAAGAGTTGAGATATGATAATAAACAAATTATGGTTGTTGAGGAAAATGAAGAAACACTTCAATGAATGGAGCATGTACTAAGTTGCCCAAAATGTTGGAATTTGAATAATCTGAGCATACATTATAATAACACATCTTATATCTGGATTCTGTCAATGCATAAAGTTCAATTTAATGTTGTTACCTATGCTCTGACATCTAACTTAATGGATGCAAATATTTTCCCCTTTCCTACATGTGATGCTAGCCCATTTGAAATGATCACAGAGCCGTGCAGGTGCTATCTTTGGGGAAGAAATTAGGGTTTATAAAATAAAATAATAATAGCAGTGGATATGAATACATGATTTCCCTTCATCAATTAGGCACTTATGGCTTAGTGAATAAAAGATTTGATCGCCTATTAGCGCAAGCCAGAAGGCAACTCTTGGTGGGCAGAAGTCTAAGAAAGCATGTTTTGAAAAGAAAAAAAAAATCTCTTTTCAAAAGTGAAAATCCACTTAAAGATGTGCTCTGAGATATATTTTGCAAATGAAAATTTACCTTATAGATTTGCCCTCAGATACAAACTGGATAATTTTTTAAGCTAGGAATAATCATTTATCATTAGGGATCTCTAAACTTAATGTTTGTTTTCTTGAATTTTACTTAAAGAATTATGATTGTTAATTTATAAAGTTTAATTACCTAAAAAATTAGAATTAAAATAATTTAGAAAATCTGGTAGACAGGGTAAGAAAATCCATATTAGAAATTTTAGGAGAAAGAGAATCAAAATTAATCTCAGTGATTTTGAACTTAATTCATCTCAAATTTTATCCCCTACTTATTTTTTTGCTTTCTAAAAAAACAAAACAAAACCTTCATTTTTTAAATAATTTTAACTACTCTTTTCTTCAATCAAACAAAATACATAACTAATGAGATTGAGTCTACTTTTTTAAATTTTTAATTTGATTCATCTCACAATATAACAAACCAAGATATAAATCTGCATTGAGAAAAATGCTCACATATTTAGTGTGCATTAGTGCTTTAAATAAGATTGTCTCTCAAAAAATATACCTATAGTAAAAAAAAAAAAAACAAATGCATATAATTCTTTATAATTCATATTAGAATAGCGACTGAAAATTGTAAATTGCCAGTTGATTCCAGAGAATGGTTTTAAGTTCTCACCATTAATTACTTTAAGAAGTATTACCTACAATATGTAGTACACTTGTTAAGTTCTCATCATCCAATATGAATCAGTTATACTTTTATCCGAATATTAATTATTGGTTTACTTTTAAAAGCATTGGTACAAACTAATAAATACAATTATTTTCTACATTGAAACATATCATATAGCTCGTATTGTTGATGGATAAAATCCTTCATAAAGTACGTTTTAAAACTTTAATTTAATGATTTAGTAATTGCTTATAATAAAATATATTAAAGATTCCGTTTAGTCATATAACATTTTAAACATAATATGTTAATATAGAATGGTTTATAACTTCCATCCATTCTTATATGATTTGTAATTATTTTTTAAGAAAATAGTCAGATTTTTATAAGTGGAAGTCTTTTTATTCGAGTTTTCTGGAAGCAGCTATGTGTGTGTTCTTCGTAAGGCCGTCCATATCCTATATATATATATATATATATATATATATATATATATATATATATATTCAAAAGAAAAGTTGTTATGCTCTCTTCAAAGTGATGACATTAACTTTTCATTTTATCACTGATATATCCCATCATCATTAATCTAAACTCAAGAGGCTTTACCTTCAATTTATGGACACGTGTTTTGTAACTTGCCATATTGTATGTCTTTTAGCATCCATCATACACAAAAAAAATCTTGCAATCTTCGAAAACGGTTGAATGCATACCTAATCAACTATCTATTACGGGTGTCGCTTTCAAAAAGCCCTACTTTACCTTTAAAGTTCTTTATCATCAAAATTAATATTTTAAAAAAAAATTATAGTAGTAATATTACTTAAGAAAAAAAATATTATCAACACACTTTAAGTTTTAACACATTCTCTTCAAATATATTTACTATTATTAATTAAAATTTATTAGAAATTATAACTGTATAAAGTATAAAGATTATTAAAATAAATTTGTCAAATTTTTCCGTACATGAAAAAAATCAAACCCTATCAACATACTTGTTATTATTCGTGTCCTTGAACCTTCCCTTATTTATTTCATTCTATCGTTTTCCATTATTTTGTAATCTATTTTAACCAAAACATATTGATATATTTATGACAAATGTTTGAATAGTGGAAGTTTCTAGATCAATGTTGTTTTGGCGCGCCGACCACGTACCTATTAAACGTTACAGAATTTGACACTTTGCACACTTCAGATATCAAAGACGAATGTTACTCAACCACAAGTGAGTAGTGACCAACACTCAGTATTATTATATGAAACAGCGATTTATAGTCTTTATTTTTTTTTCTTCCCTTCCATATTCAGCATGCATGATTACATTTCTTGCCTTCCATATTCGGCATCTGGTTTCACTGTCTTTTTTTTTTTATTCATGCTTTATTTTAGTATGTACTTAGTTTATAAATGTATCATGTCATAGCTTTAGGAAGAAAAAAAACACTTGATGTTAACAACTAAAATGTGTTTTTCCTTCTACTTTCCACACTCATCACCAAAATTTATTTATTTTGTGAGTACATTTTAAAGTGTTTTATCAAACACCAGTTAGGAATAGGGGGTGCATGGTTTCAATTTATAAAAAGTTAAACCAAATTAATTTTTAAAATTGAACCATTTCATTTATAAAAAATAGTTTGTCTAAGCCATTTAAAAAAAGTTTTAAAATCGATTTTGAAAGCAATTTTTGAAAGAAAATAAAACTTTTTTTAGTTATAAAAATAACAAATTTAAGCAAGTTTTAAATCCTTGAGTTTTACAAAATTTAAATTTAAGAGCACTTGTTAACTGATTTTGGCTGGTTTCAACTGAAACTAATGCATTACTACCTAGAAAAATAGAATGTTCCATTTCCACAATCTATATATCTATCTGAAACTAGTATTTTTATTTATTTTTTTACAGAATCTGAAACTAGTATTTTAGTTCCTATATTATACATAAGAAAGATAGTTAAAATAATTTAATTTTTATTAATCTCAAATAAAAATAAAATTATTCCTAAAATGTCCTTCATTAAAATTTGATATCATAAATAAAATAAAGTTACAATTAAATGAATGACATTTTAGGAATGATATCATTAAATATGAGTTAAATTAATTAAATCAATTTATATTTGAATCTAAGATATAAATATTTTTTTCCAATATACGAGTATAACTGTAAAAAAAAGGGAGTACTAGTTTAAGCTAAAGAAAAATTATTGAGTATTATAATTTAATTTATTTATTTATCCGTAATTGGGATTATTTAATGACTTTCATAAGTTTTTTATTTGTTGAAACTTGATATTAAATGGGATTCAAATGTCGATAGTTCCAACTTCCAAACCAAAATACAGACTAGAGGTAAAATTGAGATAGATACATAAAATTTTAGGTTTGTTTCATTTTATTATCATTGCAAATGAAAAAACCAAAATGGCATCCTAAAAACTACTTCCTTCCATTATAATTGATGTGTAAAAACAAAAATTATCTTAAAACAATTATTATTTTAGTTTTTAATGTAACATTAATTATATGTATTAATTTATATTTCTTATAATATTAATGATGAAAAATAATTATAAATAAATCAATGATGATATAAAATTAATTTAATAAAAATATCATTCTCATTTATCTATTTTTACTTTTTTTTATTTATGTAAAAAATCTAAGACGATTATTGTTTTATAAAAGAGAGATTAATATTTAAATTTTTATTAAAAAATATGTTTATATTTAATGTTGGATCATGTTTCAAACTAAATTATTTTAAAAGAAAAAAAAACAAGTGGAATGGAAAAAGCCAGCAAGGACAAATTCAAAATGCTGATATATCTACCGTCCCAGAGAGTTCACCGGCAAATTTCTCAAACTAGGTTACTTTTAGAAACTAATTCCCAAAAGGGGGCTGTTTTGAAACTTTTTTCAGGGGGGGGTCTGTTTTTGAAGGGGACTCGCCAGTGGAGTTGGCGAGTTGGACACGTGGCAGCGCCTGGTGGACTCGCCAGTGGAGTTGGCGAGTTGCTGTCCACGTGGCGGCCATGTGGCGGGTCCCGCCACTCGTACTGACGAAATGTTTTTTACGGAAAATTTTTTTTTTAACTTCAAATGCGTATAACTTTTGATAGGAATGTCCGTTTGAGGCCCATAATATGTCAAAATGCTCGAAATTGAATGAAGAATCTCTTGGCAAATCTCTTGGCAAATTCCCGAAGGGGATTTGGTCAACTCATTTTCCCAAAAAATGCCTCTAAGTAGCTCAAAAATAGGATTTAAGATTAAAAAAATGGGTGGTTGAATCTTAAATCCATTTTTTGGGAAAATGAGTTGACCAAATCCCCTTCGGGAATTTGCCAAGAGATTCTTCATTCAATTTCGAGCATTTTGACATATTATGGGCCTCAAACGGATATTCCTATCAAAAGTTATACGCGTTTGAAGTTAAAATTTTTTTTTTCCGTAAAAAGCATTTCATCAGTACGAGTGGCGGGACCCGCCACGTGGACAGCAACTCGCCAACTCCACTGGCGAGTCCACCCGGCACTGCCACGTGTCCAACTCGCCAACCCCACTGGCGAGTCCCCTTAAAAAATAGACCCCCTAAAAAAAGTTTCAAAACAACCCCCTTTTAAGAATTAGTTTCTAAAAGTAACCTAGTTTGATAAATTTGCCGAGTTCACCTTACTATATGTGAACACAACAAAATGAGTAAACAATCATGCAAGAGCAATGATCCAGTGCTGCTAGCCCCACATGCAACCCCTCCCTGATTCGTTGACTCGCCGCCGTAGCCACCAGTTACGGCTCCGTTACGGCGGCGGATACGGAACGCGTGGATCGCCGTCGTAATTAGTAACAACGATTTTTCGTTCTTTTTTTCAGGACACTGTTCGAACTTAATAATAATATTAGTGCGATAAGCTTAGGCAAGTGGGTCCCACTTGATGACGTCATCCTGTGGACCCCGACCCGAATTGCATTGTTCGAGAGGTTGACCTTTTTTGAATTAAATAAATATATTTTTGGAGAGAACAAGACATGTTTTTCGTCAAAGCGTTGTTGAAACAACGTGATTTATGTGCCACCGGCGGGATTCAGCAAACGACAAAGATATGTAATGTTGCGAACCAGCTCGCATCATAGAAGCCATTGCCACCTAATATTCAAATTTTATTTTAAAAACAATTTTAATATTAAAGCATTTTAAATAAGTTAAAGAAACTATTCTTTTAATATATGATAAGAAATTCAAAGTTATATACTATAATCAAACAAATTTAAGTGTCCAGTATATCCATGTACCAAAAAAAAAATAAGTCTTTAAGTAAATTAATGGATCTAAATAACTGCTATATTGTCATTATAAGTTAATTTATATATAATTGTTATTTACTTAAATAAACTGTTTCATTTTAAATTTAAAAGATTCTCAATAAACTGAAACTTGACTTTTTCAACAAATTAAAACAATTTTGACTTAACTTTTCTAGTAAATAAATTTCATCTGATTTGAGTTGAATGTGAAGTTGTAGACTCTTAATGAATAATTCAACTTATTTCACTCTTACATCGGTTATATATATATATATATATATATATATATATATATATATATATATATATATATATATATATATATATATATATATATATATATATATATATATATTGTAAAAAAACGTGCCATTATAAAATGATATTTATTAATTTTAAATTATGGATTAATATTTTATTTTCAGAAATATTTTATTTTAAATGAATTTGATTTAATTTATTCAATGTATTCATTAATAAAAAATTCAAATAATAATTTTTAATTTTTAAATGTTTTTTTACGTCAAAATTTAATATTTATGTTTAACACATGAAAATCATGAGTTTTTTTTTAAGGAAAAAACATTTATTATATTACAAATAGAAAAGTATAATATTTTTTTCAAAAAAAAATTATTATTTCTAAATGCTTTAAAGTTTAAAATTAACATGCAAGAGCATCCACGATGCATGTTTGCTTGAATAATTTTTTTATCTGATTGTTGTGACCCTTACAATATTACATAAATTTAAGTACTTTATATAAATATCTACTTCATGACTTTAATATTAAAGTTGTTAAAATGGATGTTTAACCCAATTTTATAGGCCTTATGTTAATTTTTCCTATTTATATCTTGAGAAATCATTTTTTTTATTCTTAACCAAATTTTAAATAACAGTACTTATATAAACAATGCTAAGTCATATGCTCCAATAATAAATTTTGTTATACAATATTAGTCAACTTTAAAGCAACCTTAGTAAACAATTAGAAATAACTTAGCATTTAGCCTAAAAAAGGGGTTAGACTTAATATCAATAAATTTAAGGTCTATTAACAATAACATTAGTTAAAGAATCAATAAATAGAAAGTTTTTATTGAAAGATTATATTTTTTTAAAGAAATTGAATGATTATATTAAAAATCACAGAAAAGGGTATTGTTACACTTTCTAATTAAAAAAAATTATATTTTTAATTTTTAAATAGCATCTTAAGTATATTGGTTAACATTTTTCATAAGTTTACAAGTATCTTTTTCTTCTTTTTTTTTTTGAACTTTTGAAGGTATATAGTTGACGATTCTTTGGTTAACAGACTAATCTGATTAAAGTTCATGCTGTAATGTAAAATTATCTCTACACGGTTTGTGTGGGTGTGGCGTTTGTTTTAGATTTATAGTGAAAAAAATTTCTGTATTGACCAAAAGTAATTATATGGTGAATATATATAACGAATTAGTTATTAACATGACTATATGAGACTTATAAGTTATACTTTTATTAATATTTTAAACGTTATCTTAACTTCTTTTTTTTTGAAAGAAAAACGTTACCTTAACTTATTGATTAAATAAAACAATTTTTTTCAGTCAACTCTTAAAACACACTTAAATACAAATCAATGTTCTCAAAATCAATCTAATATAAATCCAAAACAAAATCGAGTAAGCATTGTGAAATACCAAAACAGACCCTGGGAGGGGCCAATTAGGCTTTAGGGTGAGTACAACGCAGCTGATTACATTCCCGTCCTCCTGCATGCCAAAATGACAAAAATATCCCTTCGTTCCTTTGTCCTTATTGTGGCTTGTTGGTGACTATGGAACATTTGTATCACAATTAATTTCCACCTCATATTGACCAAGAATATATTAAAGCACCGAGAATACCCAAAAACATCAGAAAAAAGGCCTCTCTCCTCTCTCTTCTCTCTCAGACACAGTTTGTCACTCTTTTATTTTTATTTTATTTTATTTTTCTTCATTTTTTCTTGTGTTCTTCACCTAGAGCCAGGGTCCTCTGTTCTGGACTCTGCTTTCTAATTGGAGCTTGGGCACAGAAACAACATGGGTTGGTTTTGTTGCCAAGGGAAATCAAGCAAAAAATCGGTTGCCGAAGAAGACTACCGCGACAGCCTCGACCAGAAACCCACCAATTTCACCGCGACAGGTAAAAAAAAAGTCTTTTTTTTTTTTTTTACTTTAATAATGCATTTCACTATCACACACAAACACACTCGTATTGTTTTGTGACCCATTTTGTGTGATCGTCCTGAATGCTGTGTTTTCTTAGTGGTTTTCGTTTTAATGTAAAGATTCCTTGGTGGGTGTGTCGTAAACTGATCAAAGTTCGTGTTTTTTTTTTGGGGGGGTGGGGGGTCATTGAATGCTTCTTTTCCAGTTTGAAAGAGGGTTTTTCAAGGAAAGAATAAAAAAATGTTTTGTTTTGTATTCAATATTGTAATTAAAAATTTTGGTATTCGGCTTGGAACGTGTCTTCTGGCAATTTTGATGTTGTAAGCCTTTGAATATCCATACTCGATTTCGTGTTTGTTTTGCTTGGCTGCGAGGTTGGAATGATTAGATCCATAATCCAAAGTTGTGTTTATCATTTTGCACGGTTGTTTTGGTTCTATAGTCTCCACAGATTAAAGTAATTTTCTTCTGTGTTATTTTGTTTGATATCTTTCCCTTTTGGCTTATGTGTGTTTGTATTTGTTATAGATAGCGTAAAAGTTGATTTCAAAGTGAATGGGAATAAGGAAGATGGTTCTAAAGGTGATCAACTTGCTCTGGACGTGAAGAGTTTAAATTTGAAAGAGGAGGTTTCTCAGGATAGAAAAGATAATGGCAATCGGGCACAGACATTCAGTTTTAATGAACTTGAAGCTGCGACCGGAAATTTTAGGGTGGATTGCTTTTTGGGTGAAGGAGGCTTTGGCAAGGTTTACAAGGGACACTTGGAGAGAATTAACCAGGTTTGTTAGAAAAATGAATGAAATTTTCAAAGTTATTGACACGTTGAACCCGATCCTGTGCTGGCCAATGTGTTGTGCATTTATGAGCTAATGAATTTGTATGACGTCATATTAGGTTTGTTAAAAAAAAGGAAAATTTGAAATTATTGATGCATTGAATCTGATTCTGCTCTAGTCAAACGTGTCGCGCTTTTATTTGCTAATGAATTTGTATGGCGCCATGTTAGTTTGCATGTTTATTGTTTCTTTTGATTTTTCGTGAGACTAAGATTTGATAGTGGTTGTGTAGGTTGTAGCTATAAAGCAAAATTTGAAATATTGATGCACTGAACCTGATCCTGCTCTAGTCAATGTGTACTCATTTATTTGCTAATGAATTTGTATGGCGTCACGTTAGTTTGCATGTTTATTGTTACTTTTGATTTTATGCTGAGACTAAGATTTGATAGTGGTTGCGTAGGTTGTAGCTATAAAGCAACTTGACCCTAACGGACTTCAAGGGATTCGTGAATTTGTTGTTGAAGTGTTGACATTGAGTTTGGCAGACCACACTAATCTTGTGAAGTTGATTGGATTTTGTGCTGAGGGAGAGCAGAGGCTATTAGTTTATGAGTACATGCCATTAGGATCTTTGGAGGACCATTTGCTTGGTAAATTCTATCACCTCAAATTTTCATATATTGTCAGCAGCATTCTTTATCAATGGCTCGTCTCATTTCCTCTTCCCATTGTCCTAGATATTCGACCAGGTAGAAAACCACTTGATTGGAACACAAGAATGAAAATAGCAGCTGGCGCAGCTAGGGGTTTGGAGTATCTGCATGATAAAATGAAGCCTCCTGTAATATATCGTGACTTGAAATGTTCTAACATTTTGTTAGGAGAGGGATATCATCCTAAATTGTCCGATTTTGGCTTGGCAAAAGTAGGCCCAAGTGGTGATAAGACCCATGTTTCAACTAGGGTTATGGGCACATATGGGTATTGTGCCCCAGATTATGCAATGACAGGTCAGTTGACATTCAAGTCAGATATTTACAGCTTCGGGGTTGTTCTTTTGGAGCTTATTACAGGCCGGAAAGCCATTGACCATACAAAACCTGCCAAAGAACAAAATCTAATTGCATGGGTATGCCCCGACCCTTTAGCTGTCTGTTTTATTTACTGTGGAATCCATGACTGTTTGTTGATTACTTGATTTACTTTTGTAGAAACTGTTCTTGTCAAATTGTTGTAGCTGAGAATTTGAGTGACTAGTGTAATTAGTTAAAAGCAAGTGGTGTTACTTTTTAACCCTGAATTAGTTTGTATTACCCTCTTTCATATTTCTATGGCACATTATTTACTTATTATCTTTGGAAGAGCTGTGAATTTGCATCCAGGTTGGCACCTAGTTAAATAGTCGAGAGTGGGATTTATAGGAAGTGTAGTGATCTATGATGCACAGATATGATAGTATCTGATATAACGATACATTATTTTAAAAATATATGATTCATGTAAGATACGTATTCAGAAATGTATAAAAATTCGTAAAACATAATAAATATATAAGTGCAATTTTGCAAATTCAAATTAAAAACATACTTCTTGGACATTACTGAAAATTAAAAATTTTATAAATTACTGTTATCATAAATTACTTTCTATTATTTACATGTAGGAATATTACTATCAAACCCATTTCTTTCTTGTAATCATTCATAAAGAGAACAATTTCCATTTTTGGTTCATCAAGGGACAATGTTTCTCTGTTTTTACATTATAGGTACTTATGTGTTTCATGTAGTTATATTGGATTTTCAAAAAATGCTTTAAACATATTGGTGAAGTATCCAAGAGTGTTAGTATTGATACGGATATGTCATACGTGAAGGAAATTGAAGTATAGGTGGTAGTGACACTTCTCAACCATTGCAGACAGACCAGCATCTTTTATTTTGATTTTCCTCTGGGACACTTTAAAGATCAATAGCTAGACATTTTTCTGAAGCTAGCTGATTAATTTGTCTGCTGATAACCTTTTTCCCTTTCAATACTTCTAGAGACCCACATTCGAGATAAGTCAAAAGTCTCATCATACTGAATTATTTTTTAAAGATCTTAGAAAATTGGAAGTTTTAATCATGTGTAATGATACATTTAAAGTGCTTATTGAATCTCTAGAATAAACAGTTATGAAAAAGTTATTACTACTATTATGCATATAATTGCATGCCTTTACCTTTTTCTTTTAGACTTTTGGTAAAAAAAATTGGTAAGCTGGAATTGTACCTTCCAGACCTGTCCCCAATACTCAGCATGGTGACTATACCGGTTAATGCTAGTCACATTGGGAAAGCATACTACATGGGCCCAACAAAGGAATAGCTAGAGCTGTACCATATTGTGCAAAGCAGTGCCTTTGTCTAGAATAGCCCGTCAAGCATCTTGGTCAGGATACAATTCTGAGCTTTCAAGGGAAATGAATGATATTGTACCACATTGAGTGCAATGCTAGGTGGTATGCCTTTGCTTGTCACTGGAAATAATTCACATACTGATTTTCATGCCCTCATTTACCTTAAGTGGGGTACTTCTATTTCATACACAAAAATGAATCGCTATTCCTTATTTTGTGTTCTTACTGAACTGGAACTATAGGTAACTACTAACTGGAAAGCTCAAATTTGGTCAGATTAGAATGATTGTAGTGCATTACTCCACTTTTTCATTTGTGTTCTTCCTTAAATTCTTCATATTATGAATAGCTATTGGCTTTTACTGTTTGGTAATGTGTCTCATACATAAGAATCTCGGTTAATCTCCTCAGTCTCTGCATCTTTTCATTAAGGTGAATAGATCACATTCATATTATTGAGTATATTAAGAATAAACAAATGGTCACATTCATATTATTGTATACTTGACAATTTACCTGAATTGATCAAATTCATATTATCACTTCCAAAAATATTGACTATGGTACATGTGAACTGTTTGCAGGCAAGACCCTTGTTCAGAGACAGGAGGAAATTTTCACGAATGGTTGACCCATTACTTGAAGGTCAATATCCCGTGAGAGGCCTATACCAAGCTCTTGCCATTGCTGCTATGTGTGTTCAAGAGCAGCCTAATATGCGGCCTGTAATAGTTGATGTGGTTACAGCTCTAAATTACCTAGCTTCTCAGAAGTATGATCCACAACTTCATCCTGCACAAACCTCTAGAAGAAGTCCACCTTCTCAGATAATGAAAAGGGATGATGATGCTCATAGACATATTTTAAGCATGGAGCATGAGACAGACAGATCTTAAAACTAGGAAAGTAGAATTTTTTTTGGTCTATTCATATGCAATGTGCCTAGTTTTCAAATTTTGTTTCATAGGGGAGATAACAGGTGCCTTATCAAGTGTAAGTCTCATTGAATTTTTCTTACTTAGTGCCCCCCCCCCCAATGTAAATGTCAGCTGCTGCCTTTAATGTGTATTTAAATGCCTTGTTGTAGGAAGTGTATTAATTTTTTTTTTGTGTTTTGCCCCTTCGTTAGAATTTAGCCTCAGATATATCACAAATGACTTATTTCATCTTGATCTATATAGTCTAGTTCATTGTCCACCATGTAGGAGTACATCCTAAATGTTTGTACAGAATGATTTGTATGAGTGGACCTCATCAGTTCTTTATGAGGAAGCTCTGATGTTGATAGATTGCCATGATTGAAAGGAACATGGGCTTGGATTTTGGAAGTGAAGGCAAAGAAAGATAGATAAGAGAGCTCGAGAGTGTGGTTAAGAATGACTTGTTGATTTGACTTGGACAAGAAAATGAAACTATCTTGGAATTTTACTTATTAGCCATGAATTTTAACTTCTAACATAGAATAACAGAAATAACCACTGTTTTGCAATCCTATGGATTTTTTTTCAAAGCTATGCCTGATAATTGAGTCTGTTAGGACCTACACAAATTAATTTGGCAATTGACTTTAACATTGTCACCTCACATGGTGGTTGTCCAGTGTTAAACACAAACTTTGGTTTCAAGAGTTGGATATGCAACCCAACTATTTTCCTCGCTAGCATTTTTACGAACACATTATAGGGTTAATTTAATTATACTTGGTAAGTTCTTCCAAACCTTTGCATTGTGCTTTTGGAATTTTTTTTTATTTTAGTTTACAATACTCTCTAACTAAGAAAACAACTAGAAAAAAATCAGCTAGGGTTCACAAAATCTAGGAAGTACATTAAATTAAGAATAAACATAAAATGTACAAGACAAAATAATTAGGGAAGAAAAATAAAACTTGAAATTCGACTAGAAAATGACATGTCACTGAGAAATAATAGTGTCTTACCAAACACACTCTAAATCCAATTGCAGTTCTTAATGTTATTTCATACTCTGCAGTGCTATAGTTTGTACTCTGCAATGTTGTCGATTGATCTTTGAAAGTTTGTACTTCGCAATCGCAACCTCATTCTTTTTACATGATGAACCCTATTTTTTCTTTTCAAAATTACAAATATGCCATTAATAAAATTGACTCTTCTTTGTGTTTTCATTTTTTAGAAGAAAAATAAAAAATGAAAAACCAAAACATATAAAAGCCGTTGTGGTTTTTAGTTTTAAAAACTAAAAAAAAAAAATAAAAACGATTTTTATAAAGCTGGTTATCCAATTCCAAGTAAGTTTTTTAGTTTTTAAAATTTTGAAAACTCAATTTTTTTATAAATGGAAAACAAACATACCTTAATGGTTGAATCCCCCAATTTGAGTTCCAACAAAATTGATAAAATTATAACTTTATAAACCTAAAACAATATCACCAAGTGTGAATCAACTAATCCAAGATTGTTCTAATTTAATCGATAATCTCAAGTTCAAGTCATGAGTATTTAATTACATTAGATGCTCTAAGTGAGAATTTTATCGTCTATAATAGTTTATAATGGTCTTACCTAGTTTGAATAAAATTTCCTCAAATGATACTTGTAGTTTAGAAAAAAGAAAAAAGAAAAAAAAACACTGCATGATCAGTGAAGCCATACATGAATATGAAATTTTAGAAGCATTTGAATATACAACTTAAGCATTTATTTAATAAAATTTTATTATATGAAATTTATATTATAATTTTGGCTATAAATTTTAATAAAAAAGTTGAAGACACAAGAAGTCATAAATTTTGTTTGTAAATTCAAATAAGCTCTATAAAAACTCTTCTAAATGTTTCCATTATGATTTTTTTTTTCACAAAAGAAAAATCAAAACGCATTAAAGTTGGCCTATCTCAAAGTTATTAATTGCATTTAAGTTTATTTTTAAACTTGACAAATTGATTTTATTATATAGATTATTTATAATGTTTCAGCAAATACTATTTTTAAATTTTAACTTATGAGAAGCATTACAAAATTAGATTTTTGAATTTTTTTCCTCTCTTTCAAAAAATACATAATTATTATAATTTTTAAATACGTCTTAATTAAAAAAAAAAGTAGAAGGCTCATTAATCATTTTAATATATATGCTATAAATATTGAGTTGTATTTAAGTATGTTTTAACGATTTGAAAAACTATCCGCATTGCTATCAATAGAGAAAAGAAACTAACTATTAAAATTAAAGGACAAACCCAACTTGTCTAATGATATCGTGTAAGAATCATATAACAATATCCCACCTCATGAGTCAATACATCTTCTGGAAGAGTGGTTATTAGAGGACTTCAAGTCCAAGCACAAAGCACGTGCGTGGCACGTGCAAACATTTTCCCGCCCAAAATTTGTTACGAGCCTAACGAACCAAACCAGGACAAGTTCGCAAGCTTCCACCTCCTAACTAGTTTCGCATAGTCTCCTCTGAAAATCGCACCCTAACTTCCATTTCTTCTTCTTCTCTCTGAATCGGAATGCAGCAGAGATCTTCGAGCTCAAGCTTGCGCTGTTCCGGCGACGAGCACCGAGCCATCAACGTCGGTGCAGAGATGCAGCAGCAGCAACACACAAAGCGTAGAAGGAACCTCGACGAAGATTCGCTTCCAATTTACCACCGGAGCCTCACCGGAAGGAGGGACACTTTCCGGTCACGCTCGCCGGCGACGGAGAAAGGCATCCACGCGATCCCTGCGCTTGTTCTGCTGTGCCTCTTTACTCTCTGGTGGTTCTCTTTTCCAGGTACGTACGTAACTTTTAGTTTTCCGTAAATCACTTAATCTTATGTTATGCTTAGCGATATAGATTCAGATATGCGAATTAATTCCTAGTTAAGTAAGCGTTCATTCAATTCATGACGCATTGTATTGTTTTCGATCAATTTGTCGATGCGAAATCTTTTGAAAACAGTGGATGTGGAGATTAAAGACGGTAGGATTACGGCGATACGACAGATTCACACACCAGTGCCTCACAATACTCGAATTGATCTTACCATACTCGCAGTTGCTGCGTCATCACCGATTCCTGCAAATAATCCTCAAAACCTGTCAGGCGAGGACGGAACTTACTTGCAACCTGTGAGTTCGCCTAATTGAAGAAACTTCTTTTTCCGTAAGAATAAAGTGGAAGAGCCTGAAGGATTGAAGATTATTATTATTTTTTTTTGTCAATACTCGTTAGATGATATAGGATAGAAACATAATCTGAATCTGTGCTAATTCGTTGATAGTATATGGCCATTTATTAGTCTCCTTCGTTACATTGGGGAAGAATATAATAATCAACTTTGAAATGTTAGTAACACTGTTATACTTTTTCTAACATAGAAATTCACGCAGGATCCGTTAAATGTGTGATTCAGTAGGTTTCAAATGTCTCGTGAATTTAATTCTGTTGTAAGATTGTGTTGTCAACATTCTGTGGTGAACTTCATACATACAATGCATTCTAGACGGATAAGAACTGCTTATATGCTTAAGTTGGATTTACCTAAATAAAGGAAGGGGTGAGGGTAGTAGAAGATAACAACTGTAGCTTCTGATATTATGATCAACAATAGTAGTTCAATTTTTGTTTTGTGAATTTTCCGTCTTAAAGACTCAATTTAAAAAATTGTCTGCACATATATATATAGTTGAGCAATTATGTGATGGGAGAACTCAATAATAATCCCTCTTTGGTGATTGTTAAAACAAGTTTATGGTTTGGTCAGTAGAAGGATACATTTGATTCAATGTTGATAATCAATGAATTTCGTAGTGAAGAGGATTTGGTCTTTTTCAAACTTCAATGGAATCAATTTCCTTTGGTGGATCCATTATTTTCCACTTGCAATAAGGAGGTTTAGATTTGTGAGAAGAATAAATACTAATAATTTAGTAATTTACTTCCTTCTTTGATCATGTTGAGTTTTGTGCATATTGCTAGAAATGCTTAGCTTTTTGACAGGGTTTTCAGTCACTGGACTTGTGTTTATGCAGTACAATTAGTTCTTTACTAATTGAAAAAGGTCCCCATCGACATCTCCAACTATCTATGGGACAATACTCCCCTCATCACTTGAAACACATAACCCTACCATGAGAGAGAGATGGATCAATATCTCTTTTTGTCATAGCAAATCGAGTATTGCATTATGCTCTACCTGAGTCTTGCTTGATGGATTTCATTAGGTAAACTCAGGGATTATACTCAGGTCATATTTGGGAATATTGGTTGCACTACATTGAGGCGGCGCCATGTCACTTATCACTATTGGGTCCATAGGATGTGTCTCCAGAAGGCATAAGATTTTTTTTTTTTAACAGGCATGAGATGTTTTCATACACATCATACATTCATACCGCATATACAAGAAACATATACGCTAATCATATTAACGATGATCATACATTTAATGATTTCCAACACATCTCATTTTATATTTGATTTTTTTGTTAGTAAGAATCAAACTTAGATATAAAAAATTATTCTGATAAAAAAATACATTATAATAATTTGCACACACCACTTAACCAAATTAGCTAAAGTGTTTGGTATTATACAACCTTATAAATTAACAAGAATGACACGCATTCTCCAAATAGAGTATTACTTAACTAACTCATTATTTGCTTTGGTGTTCCCCAAATGTATTATGGATTTGGACAATCTATAATACAAGTTACAAGTTGTATTTCAGATTGGAAATGCACTTGGGATACACCAAACTAAATATTAAGGTGCCTTAAATAATTATCCTCCAAATATTGCTCTTCATTTACATTTTCTAAACCGTTTTAAATATGTACAGCCCGCAGCCCACATTTTCCTTGTATTTTGTTTTTGAACTGTTCTACATTTGGGCCATTTTTTGTTGAAAAAAAATGACTTTTTGAACCGTTAACTTTAAATATGGGCTGCCCACATTCAGGAAATCCAAGTTGACGTCTTTCTTTCTTTCTTTCTTTTTTTTCCTTTTATTGCTCTTTTATTTTTGGAGTTTAATTTATATAAAGAGGAACTAATATCACCTTTTAACATATTCTTTCTAATATTGATTAGAATTTATTTAAAATTATAAATTATAGATGAAATGTATTAAATAACACAATTTTATAATTTTTAACAATTTTTTTTATCAATTATAAAGTGTATTAGAAAAGAGCATATTATTAACATTTCTCATTTATATATAATCTCCCCCCTGCCCCCTCTCTCACACACAATTTTACTTAGCGATAATTTTTGTACAATTGATGTTCACACTTTTTAGAATTTTTTTATTTATCGAATGCAAACGTACTCTTTGAACTATTTTACTTCTTAATTTTTGGAACGTATTTTTCACTTAAATATGTACTAAATAAAATTTGCATAAGATTAATAAAGTTAAATAGGAAGGAACTATACTAGCTTGTGGACAACTGTCCCATACCTGATCCAATCTAGATTTAGCTAAACTCAATAAGCTAAATCACTCTAGAAGTGGCTAGAATAAAACTAGACACACTAAAAATCAATTGGACCCTTTTGGGACCTCAAGAGATCTTTAAAATTCAAATCTCTCTTACGGTAACGCTTAATAATAATCACCCCTCATTGATAACTAATAACATTCATCTCTTTCTATATCATATCATAAAAAATAATTTTCACAAAAAAAAAATAAAGAACTATTAAATCTCCTTTACACCTTGATATAAGTAAATGAAGAGTAAGGTGTAGTGTATGTTGCTTGGTAGCCTCCACCAGCAAGCTATAACAAGGGCAATATTGAAGTTACATTTTTCACCTCCCATCATAAGACAAAATTTGGTATGTGTATAAGTGCGTGTTTTGGCTGGCGTTGTAGATCCATATTTAGTCACTTTTCCGCTTCAAAAAAGAGTAAAAGATAGCTTCTGCTTGATCCACGTTCGTGAGCTGCAAACGTGTTACCAAACACACTATAAGGTATTAGAAGGGGAAACTCTTGTTTACTAAATCTACTTGAACGGTTCCAATTTTGCAGGTCCACAAGGAGGAAGCAGTTGCTTTGCTTCAGCTAGTTCACTATATTATTGGTTTTTGGACTAGATAAAGTGATATTTGAGACAAACTATAAAGTTGTGACTTGTGATTACAGAATTCACCAACTAATTTTAGAAGTTTCTAAGTTTAGAGTAATTCTTAATGAATGTAAGAAATTGCTTCTTTTTTTTTAAATGCAAACTATAAATTTGAATTTATTAACAGCAAAGCTCCAACATCCCATTTTCGTAAAATAAATTTTAAAAAATTATTTATAAATAAATAAAATTTTAGGAAAATAATGAGATTTTTTGTAATTAAATAAATAAAGAGAAATAATTTTATTAATTAAAATAGTTTTTTAAGGTAAATAAAATAAATATGTGTTTTTTAGGAAATAAAAAATATTTTATTTATTCATTTGATAAAGAGTAAAATAAAATTCTTTTTTACAAAATAAAAAAAATAAAGTAAATAAAGGTTGCGAGTATCTTACCTATATAAATAAAAATATATTAGATCAGTTTTTACATTTAGAATACGTCTACACGCTCTTCTTTCCTCTTAGATTCATTTTCTCTTTTCCCTCTTTCAAAACTCTCTCTTTTTCCTGTAAGCAATCAAACATGCCTCAATAAAACTACGATCCCAGACTTGTTAACCGTTAGATCATAATGAAATTTGAACATAAGGTCGAAACTCATTTTTGCACATTCCCTAATTTGCGAAATAATGTCTATGGTGAGAGAAATGTCTCTCACACAGAGACAATGAAATAGAGACTTTAATCCCTTCTCCTTCTTTTTAACGCCTGGAAACCCTAGCAGGGCAACCAGAGGAAAAACTTGAAAATATTAAGGAATCGTTAGAGTCATTTACCGGACTACACATGTGAGCCCGCTTAGAGGTAAGGGATGAGTTTATCGCAATTAGAGTTAGAATGAACATATGTAGGGATCCTTAGAAGATCAAATTGGGATCTTTACTGTATTGTGATTCTTCCTTTATGATTATAATTACGAGATTGTTGTGTTTGACGGACCAAT
This sequence comes from Glycine soja, assembly GCF_004193775.1. NCBI lineage: Eukaryota > Viridiplantae > Streptophyta > Magnoliopsida > Fabales > Fabaceae > Glycine > Glycine soja. Next base: position 11,264,865 of record NC_041012.1, on the reverse strand, counting down.
TGATACCATAATGCAAATTGGTTGATAAAATTGAGTGCTCTTGGTGTTTTCATGTTTTTGACCTATGATTTTAATTCCTTTGATTTATGTGAAATTGTTTGATGGGTTTAATCATATGAACATAACATATTAATATTATTATTGTGTGACATATATATAATGCACGAGGCGTGATAACATGTTTTCTTGAGATTATGAAAGTGTGATGAACTATGTGTAAGGGACAAGTTCAGTATGTGTTAAATTGTGAGATCACACATGTGTATTGAGATGTTGTGTGCATTGAGTTGTGAGCTATGAACTATACGACTCTTTAAGGACAATGAGTTAATGCACGACAAGTATTGTGATGTGATCCACTGTGGGACCCCGACGAGTTTAATCACTTTGGGGCGCGACGAGTTAAAATTATTTTGAGAACAATTGATGGGTCATGTGTTTTGTACAGTTCATAAATATAGTCTGCATGCTAAAATCTTTTCTGGGTTGGACATGAATAAGGAAGGAGAGGCCCTGACGAGCTCTTCGGAGTGTAAACTTTGGGGGTAAATACACTCGATTTGAATGTTCCTTGAAACTTATGTCGATCCCATATGGTTGGAACATTCTCGTAAAATAGAGTGACCTTAATTGGTCTCCCTATGATTTTACCTAGTGAAGGTGACCTGACTTACTAGTGTGTGGTCTATCTTATCTTGTACTCCTGAGCGTCCGACGAGATTTTTCATTGACATGGTATCACTCTTGTCTTGTACTCCTGAGCGTCCGACAAGATTTTTCATTGACATGGTATCACATTGCATATAAGATTGTGTGTGTGTGAGATTTTTCATTGACATGGTATCACATTGCATATAAGATTGTTATCACATTGCATATAAGATTGTGTGTGTGAGATTTTTCATTGACATGGTATCACATTGCATATAAGATTGTGTGTGTATGAGAATAAGTTTTATTTGATAATAGTGAAGTTAATGTGACCCTTTTATCCATGTAAATTTGTTTAAATGATTTGAATAAAATTAATTTAATTAAAATTTTAATTTTTATATATTTTTCTTAAGTATATGTATGTCGGAATAAAAGATATCACACAACCCAATAACATTACTCACTTTTTATGTAAAAGTAAAGGACTATTTATACTCAAATTAAACATTATATTAGATATTCGACAAATTTAAATTAAGATTTAAACTTATATGCATCATCAAAGTAAAAGTTATTATACAAAAAATTTAGAAAGATCTCATTTTATCATATTGCATCATATTAATAATTAATAAATAAGATAATATGGGGATATGACGAATACTAATTAGATGCAAGTTCTATACAACATATAAATTAAATTCATCAAATAATATTATGTCCGATTACATTATGAAAAAGAATTGAACATGCAAGTTTGACAGCACCCTTAATATGAAGGATTTTGTAATTTGCAAAATGAGAATAGTCTTAGGTCAGCGAAGTAGAAAGGTTGGGCAGGTATGTGCACATGGCAGTAATAATGTCCCTCACACAAACAAACAGTTGTATTTTAGTATTATTGTTGAGAGCAGTTCTTGGATTCTCTTTCTCTCTCTACTTCTGTAAGTAACTCATTCCCAATTTTCCAATTCTGATTTCTTCATCTAACAAACAATTCAATGGGTGGAGACAGTGCTCTGAAATCCGGACAAGTATCAGCGATGATAAAGCAGGGTTTCATACCCGCCCCTAACCTCTCTTTCTCACCTTCCAGAACCTTCTCTCCTCCTCCTTCCTCAACTCGCCCGAGTCAGACTCAGTCCCACCCTCACACTCAGACTCTTTTCAACATGATGTCGGAGGAGCACAAATTCTCCGACGAGAAGCGCCGAAATACGCATGATCGGGTCTCCAGGCTCCTCGACGAGCCCGCCCTGCGCTCCGCCAGCGGCGACGTCAGGCTCACGGTGGTCGGCAGGGACGGCTTCAGGGTCTCCATGGAGGTCCGCAAGACAGTCCTCGCCGACAAGAGCCGCTTCTTCGCCGACAAGCTTCGCTGCTGCGGCGGCGGCCTCTCCCACTCCGTCGAGATCAGCGACTGCGACGACGTCGAAGTCTACGTCGAGGCGGTCGTTTTGATGCACTGCGACGATCTCAAGCCGAGGCTGCGCTCCATGGCTGAAGGAGTTCCCAAGATTTTGAGCTTGCTCAAGGTATGTTGCCAAACTCACTTACCATACTTAACCAACTGAGCTAGAACCCTCTTATACCCCACACAATTTAGTTGAATGAAGTTGAGTTAGGTGAGGTAAGTAATATAATTAAGTTCAAGTTTGAATAAACTGTTTCCATGAGGAAAAATAAAATAAGAAGTTAAAATGAATTAAGTTCTCTGTTATGGATGATTAAAATTAGCTTGAGTAGATAAGTTTAATTAAATAATTGAAAACTTTGTGCATTTGCATAATAGGATTGTTATTTTTTACAAGTTTATTAGATAAATTAGCCTGATTAATTAGCATAAGTAGATAAATTAGCCTGATTAATTAGAATTTATCACTTGCAGAAGCTTAATTCAATAGGCTTGGGTAGATAAGTTTAATGAAATAAATTGAAAAGACATTCATAGATTAGGTGCTTTTATGATGAGATAAAATCAAGTAAATTTTGTTGCCATATAAGCTCTTCAGAATGCATCCACTTGTTTTGTACACAGTTTGGGTTGTGGCTAATTATGTTAGAGACTGAAAATTATACTCTATTGAATCTTATCTTAACTATAACCACGTTAGGGTTAGGGCTTGATTCTTATTGCTTTGTCCTTTCTCTTTGTTTTTGTTTTTGTTTTCTTTACTGAGATTGGTTACTTATGTTCATGTATTTTAACTTCTTTTGTAGGTTTCATCAGCTATCATGTTTGACCTAGGGGTTGTCTCATGCCTGGAATATTTGGAATCTATTCCGTGGACCGAGGATGAACAGGAGGAAGTCATATCTCAGCTAGAACATCTGCAGATTGATGACTCTGCAACTGAAGTTCTTCTTAGAGTATCATCTGATCCATCTACTGCTGATAGAGCTGACGACATCTTCTTGAACCTGCTAAGTGGCGTTCTACAAGCAAAAGATGACAAAGCTCGCAGGGAAATGAAAGCTCTGTTATCTAGATTGCTTAAAGAGAATGTGTCTAACGATAGCAGCAGACTTGATGTTTCCAAAGACACACTTTATCATCTTTGCCACAAGTGCATCAGTTCTCTTCTCCTATGCCTGTCCGAAGCAACCAGCAGCGATGAGAAGCTGGATCGGGGGGCTATAATAAGCGACATAACTCGTGAAGCTGACAATATTCAGTGGATTGTTGACATTTTGATTGGCAAAAAGATGAGTGATGAATTTGTGAAAATATGGGCAGAGCAGAAAGAACTTGCTACACTTCACTCAAAGATTTCAACAGTTTACCGCCATGAGATCAGTAGAATCACAGCACAACTGTGCATTGGCATTGGAAGGGGACACATACTGGTGCCAAAAGAAATTCGATTTTCCTTGTTGTCAACATGGCTAGAAGCTCTATATGAAGATTTTGGATGGATGAGGAGAGCTTCTAGAGCTGTTGACAGGAAATTGATTGAGGATGGACTAAGCCAAACTATATTGACACTTCCTTTACTCCAACAACAATCCGTGTTGCTGAATTGGTTTGATAGATTTCTTAATAAAGGAGATGACTGTCCTAATATTCAGAAGGCATTTGAGATTTGGTGGAGAAGGGCTTTCATCAAACAGTATTCAGCTGAACCTGAAAATTCCCAGTTGCAAATAACTCTCTCTGATTACCCCAGCTGAAAGGTAGTTATACAAGGAACTTTAAAGAAAGAGATTGATTGGCAATTGTAAATAAGAAGTGTCATTTTGCATTTTTCTCTTCTGCTTTGGCCTGATACGAGCAATTTGGATTTTCATTTTTGCCCATTTCTATATTTTGAACCGTAAATAGATGAAAGCTATGTTACCTGGACTCAGGTAAAGCTTTGCGTTGAAGATAACCACATTGAAGGGTAGGAGAGTTTGGGGTGGGGGAAGTATTTGTTGTTCTTACTATAAAGGATTGAATTGAAATGGTGAAAACTTTGCCGTTGTATCCGAGGAATTAATAAAATGATTTGATAATGTGCTATTCAACACAAGAAATGTAAATGAGAAAAGTATGTTATATCTTCAGTGCTGAATAGTTTCAGTAGAAAAGTGATACACATGTAGATGAGTGTGTTAATTTTTTATTTTATTTTTTATCATTAACTCTTGGTTGTATCTGTCTAACATTGTGCAGTACTGGAAAGGATACACAGTCTAATATAAATGTTAACTCATTTATATACAAGAAAAAGAAAAACCTGCATTTTACACAATTTTTTGTGTAATTTTTAGAAAATCAGAGGAAATATAGGCATCAAATATATTAAGTTTTATTATTACAAATGGATTACTTAGGACAATGGTAAAAAAAAAACGCTGGATATGCTCTTATAAATGTCATAATATTTTTGTCAGGCAATAAAATTAATGATCAAGAACATTTTGTTGGTCTAAATACCCTCAAAGTGATCTACTCTTTTTAATCAGAACACGTTCTATCAGAACACGTTCCTCTACAATTGTGATATAACTGTTCGCTCATGTAGTTCCATCTTTTACCATTCAAATTTATAAACTTTCATTTGAATTTATAATTTAATGTATAAAAAAAACATTTTTGATGGTAAAGATTTGCGCAATTGAAATTTCTAACTGCAGAAGATTCAATTTCGAGCTTTTATCACTTCATCACCTTTAAGAGTAATGATTTCAAGATTAAGATAGGTTCAGTTTCATGCACCAACTGTCATGGAGGTGTTCAAAACTTCCCACAAGCCACAAAAAGTAGAGATCGGGTTGCATGAGCAAAGAAACTTTTAGAAATTTAGTCAGAAGCGTAAGCTACAAAATATTACATTGGTCCTTTTTATAAGAAACAAATTTTAGTGTAAAATATATTATAACTTAAAAATTCAAGTGTTATCTTAGAAATTCACCCTATTAACTTATCAATTTAAAACCAGATTAAACACAAAAACTAATTAGAAAACCAAATCGAATAAAAATAATAAATTAGAGGATATAAAATTAATTTAGCCTACACTTCAAGTAACAAACCAACACAATACTTTCAAAAAAGGCAAATTGTGTATTAATTCATTTTTGCAGTTATAAGAAAATCAGCACAAAATTCAAAAGAGAATAACATGCTACCATTATGAAATTTATAGTCAAGGGACGAATGGAGAGAGGGGCAGGCACGGCTCCTGAGCCCCCACCAAGAGTTAGTTAATGTAAAATTGTATAAAATTAAATATCTGTTATTGTTATTATTACAAACTAAGGTTAGCTAATTTAAAATTAGTTATTTGATATTGTTATTATAATGGTTAAGGTGATGCAACAAATAGTTATCCTACTATGAGATAAACTACATGGATCGATGTCAATAAGAGATTTGTAAAATGCAAAATTTCACAATGATTACTAATCATTAAAATCATATTTTGGCTAAAAGATACAAGCAATGCTCGGTTGAAAATAATGTCTCCTTTTCTTTCCTATCCCCTTCTCATGTGCTTGAACTCTGGTGATAGCTAAAGACCATTTGGAAGCCAGGAAATCTCATTCCATGCATGCATCTCTAAGCAGAGAAATGTTCTGCAATAGTTTTTGGCAAAATATACGCACATACATTTCAAATTTCCCAACTTAAGCTGACAGCATTCAATGCACTCCGACCTGGATGATCCACATTCTTGCTGGAAATATATATTTCAAATTCAAGATAGAATAGGACTGGTACCATGAGGCAACTCCGGAGGATCCAACCTAAGAAAGTGCCAAGAGGGATTAGCCAAAGTCTGTCTGTTATAAGGACCATGATGAAAAGCAAATATGATCCAAAATTCTAAATTGAATATAAAGCGTATATATTGGTGACCTATGAAAGGAGTTCAGAAAAGGAAGAAACAAGCAACTATTGCTGAATGGAAGCGCACATTTGAGTTATATATATGGCTACTCAATCTATTTCACCAATCACTACTTTTTATAAAATACAAGTTTAATAAATTTAACAATATCGTAATGAAAATGGATATTTAGGATTAAATAAAAAAGGTTTAAATATGTTTTTGGTCCCTATGAGTTAGTATTGTTCAAATCATTTTTAGTCCTTATAAGTTTGCGCCTTTTTAATTTTAGTCCCTCTAACTTTGTGTTTTTCAAATGTTAGTCCTTGTAAGCATGAACTTACAAGGACTAAAAATGAAAATTTTGAATCTTAGAGGGACTAAAATTAAAAAATGCAAACTTACAAGGACCAAAATTAAAAAAGTGTCAACTTACCGGGACCAAAAACATATTTAAACCAATAAAAATCTTGTATCAAGTCATGGAAATATAAAATCTTATAGCAACCCTTTACTTATATTTTAGGCCTAGTCTATTTCTAAAATGATATCAAAGCTACCTGAAAATGTCTAGTAAACTTTACATTCTAGAAATCTAGACTTGATGGGAAAGGGAGGTGTGCTCAGATGTAAATATGGCCATAATAAAATTCAACCCCCAAAAAATGTGGATAGCATCTAACCCAAAAGAGTTATTGTATGCAACTATGCATGTTCAACAAATAGGACTAACATTAAAAGCACTATTATGTAACGACATTAACAAACATATCATTCATGCCTCACCTTTGTTTGACCTTGATCATTCCAGTACCTATTTGAATTGGTATACCCATGATTATGGATTCACTTACTCCACCAATCGAGTCATCCCTCCCACGTACAGATGCCTGGAAAAGAATATCTGCTGTCCTCTCGAATGATGCAAGCATTAATACACTTTTGCCCATCTTTGAAATTCCAAATCTATTTATTCCAAGGATATGACCCTAGTTTGAAAAAATAGCAACATTAGTGGAAACCAGCATATTCAACACAAATGCAGATATGGTTATATTTGTTTAATTTTTTCGCTGAATAATTTCCAAAGAACTAACCGTGGCAGTCATCATATCTGCTAGAAGCATCATATGGCGTATGTCTATATTCATTCCATGTGTATCCACCATTGTATACTTTATCTCCTTAACAATACTCTCTCTAGCAGCTTCAATTCCCAGTGTGTCCCTCACTTCGTGGATATGATTACTAACAGTTTTACGTCCATCAATCCCTTCAACTCCCATAACCTCTCGAAAACCCGTGCTGATGGGGCAAAAAAGAATACATGCAGGTCAGGAAATAAAGTTAGCAATTAAAAAACTGCAATACAATGGAATGCTATGACAACAAAATTATTGCTTCTGAGTGACGATAGTTCTCTTTATCTTTTTATCACTAGTCCTTAACTGTGTATAGAAAAATATAAAATCAAAATCCTCCTACTTTAAACTAGCCCAAGCTCACTTTATACTTGCAACAATAGAACTCTCCTCTGTCAAAGCTCTTTTCAGTCTCGCAGGATACTCCACCCTATGATCATATTTAAGATTTTCATTACATGTTTTCTTAAACATGTGAGCCTATGAGTCTGAAGCCTGTCTGCAGAGGCATCCAACTCTACTGGAGTCTTCTAGAGAATTCTGATACAATTTAGCAGCTTTCCAACAGGCAGATCTGTCCCAGTTGTGAGACAGCTGTCTGTAAGTCAGTTAGAACTGTTACAGTTACACAACTGTTTTTGTGGATAGTTAGTAAGACTCCTAACTTGTAGCACAAGCTTATGGTGCAATATAAATATTGTATCAACTCTCAGAAACAAACAGATTGAAAATTTCACTTGTTTTTCGATTTCCCTCGATTTGGAAGCAGCAATTTGGAAGCATCCAATTTGGAAGCAGAAAATCAAAGGGCTTGCCTGTTCACATTTAGTTAAAGCTCACACAACGGCGATTAAGCAGCCATATTTCTGGTCAACACCAAGCTGTCTTAAGTTCCCTTCAGCTACTCTTTGGTCTAATTTTGATAGGAACCTGTCTCAGACCAAGCCTAAGGTTTAATTCCATAGGCCCAAAAGGGCAAATGCGTCCTAGGTGAAAAGAAGTTAGTTAGAGATGAGACAGTGTGAGTGAGGGGTCTGTTATATGGGAGGGGGTGAGGCTTGTAAGGGGTATGGATGAATTTGGAATGTGAATTGGAGTCTAGAGATTCTTCTCCGACTTTGGGGAGCACTTGCTCTCACTTCTTTCTGTGTGTTTTCTGTTTTCAGCTTGTTTTTCTAATTCTGCAGCTTCCCTCTGATACAATATGTATCATTGGTGCTTTCATTGAGAGATTTGTTCCAATCAGCATATGCAAACGAGGATGACGTCCTGCCTTGATGCTGTTGAATAAAAAATCTCTACCATCGACTTCATCCTTAAATCTCATCATCAATCACTTCAGCAACATTCCACCCAACTTGGTTCTCTGCTCACCAGCATTGATGAGCTCACCAAATCTGTTGCGACCATATGTTCTGAAATGCACGATGGATTTCGTTGTTCCTTTCCTTCAACGGCTCCTATCCGTTTTTGGGAGCCACTCCAATCAACTCATTGCCAAGGTCGAGATGTGTTTTACCGTTCAAGGCACACCTCCAGCGATGTGTCTTGAGCCTGCTCAGATCTCCATGGAGGGTATGACCTGACACTAGTTTAGGGTCCTCTACAACTCCAGTCCTGTCAAACGCTACTTGAAGCATGGTTTTGTGCCATCTGGGCTACTTGAGAGAACAAGTGCCATGGAGGAGGCCACATGGGAATTAGCTCATTCAATCAAAACAAGGTTTCCTTCTTTCTGCCTTGAGGACAAGGCAGATTTTAGAGAGGGTGATATTGATAGGAACCTGTCTCAGACCTTTAAGGTTTATTTTCATAGGCCCAAAAGGGCAAATGCATCCTAGGTGAAAAGAAGTTAGTTAGAGGCGAGACTGTGAGTGAGGGGTCTGTTATATGGGGGGGTTGAGGATTGTAAGGACTATGGATGAATTTGGAATGAGAATTCGAGTCTAGAGAATGTTCTCTGACTTGGGGGAGCACTTGCTCTCATTTTTTTGTGTGTGTTTTCTGTTTTCTGCTTGTTTTCTAATTCCGCAGCTTCCCTCTGATACAATACGTATCAAAATCCCCAACCTCAAAAAGCCATATAATATGCATCCAAGCAAGCAGGTATTGAACTGGATTGAAGGAACACAAGTCATAATGAAAAATAGGATGAACTAACCCTTCCACCAGTAATCTGAACTTTTCAGCCTTGGTGTCTTTACTGATAACAACTCGATCCACAGTTTTAATGCCCTGCAATTAAGAAATAAAAGGTATAAGTGTTTTCCCATCTGATTATCTGGAGATAATTACAAACCTATAAAATCACACAAAGCAAACAGAATATTGCCTTCATCAGGTATCAATCATAAAGAAAGTCAAGAAAATACCTTCACTACAACTGTCGGAAGCAAATTTTTCAGATAGTGAAGCTGAAAATGGATTTTACTTCTATCCACATCTTGGGGAACCACTTCAAGCTTTTTAATATCTAAAATCTTGATATGCTGCATATCAACAAAAATATTGAATATAGGAGGCATAAAAGAAAAAGAAAATCATAATAAACAAGATTTAATCTTTACCTCTGGTTTCAGTTTTGTCTTTTTAGTTCGTAAAATTGATTCTTTTACAATATTAGCATCTATATTTAGATGTGCATCCTGGATTCTTTTCATGTCAAGGGTGATAACAACTGATGCTGATCTTGAAGTCATAACAACTTTTATACTCTTTGCAACCTGTATCAATTGGCATCAAATGATAGTGTTTGAGATCAGACATTAAAGAATAAACAGAAAATAGCTGCCCCAGGACAGGGCTTAACAAAAGAATGAAAACATGATAGTAGCTTAAGCAGAATAATGATACATAAACAAGATTGATACTTATAGTTAAGTAAAGATAAAATTAAATGTTGGTCCCCGATGCTTTAACTAAATACTAGCATAACTGTTAGGAAGTCCCGCATCGCCCACCTTAATTTTTGAGGTGCAGCTTATATATCTGTTAGGCAACTTTACTTAGTGCCAATTGGTTTTAAGCTGAAATCTAACATGGTAAATTACTAGAAATGCTCTAGTAAACTTAAAAAAACACATTCTCAAGTATTTTTCTGGGAGGAAAGATGGTCAGGGAAAGTTCCTTTTTCAGACTCTTACTTTTGCTTGTTTTCTCTTCCAACTTAGCAAAATATGTACATGCCATTCATATTCTATTGGAGATTCATTCTTTGAATTTAAATTGACTCTTTCATTTCTATAGACATTTCAATGATAGATAAACTAGTGTACAGATCCTTTTCATTTACTTGAGTTTACTTTACTAAACACCAATTTAGACAGAAGATTTTGAACCATAGATTCTTTAAGAAATTTATTTTAGTTTCTCATTCGAACACCATGGACACACTTGGAAGCCAAAATACTCCAACCTCCAATCATTTGTTTGGACATTTATACTTAGCGGGATTAATACAAAAAGCTTACTATAAAATTGAAAATCTATAGACCTTGTCACCAAAAATGTTCTCTTGAGAATATAGGAAAAGCATCTCATAGAATCAAATTATCAATTTCCTTAGAATATTTCACAATGTCTTAGGTGATCTCTTAGGATTAGTTTCCCAATTTCCTTATCTCAAGTTTAGCATAAATAATGGTTTAGTTAAAGTTAAAAACTTCGGTATATCTATAATGTATAATATTGTATAAGCTACAACTTGGTTTCTGTTTTGTCTTAAGCTTGTAGTATTTGCCTAGTTGGCTAGCTCTGTTCACACTGAATTCTTCATGTAAGGCAGCTATAAAACAGGGGTTCAACCCAATGCACTGGGATCGCACTCCCACACAGTTTACACCCAACCATTGCAATCTTTCCCTCTATTCTCTCTGTTGAGAATCAGGAATTTAATGTATAATCATGTGATGATAGGATATGATATCTGATTTAGAGGAAACTCAATATCCTCTAATTATGTGTAATCAATACTATATATCCATATAAACAAGCATCAGCTGTGCAATCTGGCACACGATTTCAGTATACTGTCCCTTTACATTTTTCTCTCATTTTACATGGTACCAGCTCTAGGTTGAGGGAATAACAAAAAGCATCCCCCACCGGGAACAGCGTCACACTTATTCTGGTGGCATGCTTCTGCTTTTCGATGACCCTTTCTTCTTTCCCAACTTTTCCGAACATTGCCTGTCACCATCACTTTTCTGGCGCCCACTGTCCCCAGGTGAGCCCTTTCCCTCATTGCCCTTCTACTTGCCTCACTTTTCCGGCAAACTTTGCTTCATTTTCCGGCCAGCCACCGCTACTGTTCCAGCGGCCGCCATCTCTCCCTGATCTGCCCAACCCTGTCGACAGCATCCCCATTTGACATCAGATGCGCTCTCACGTGCGTTTCCTAGGCGAGCCAAACAGCATTGGCAGTGCCAGAAGCTCTTCCGATGTGTTGCGACACATTGGTCACCTTTTTCAGTCGCAATTTCCGGCAACTGCATCATCTACCTTATGTGCCTCTGCCTCTGGAGTTTCAACTCCATCGGACTTATTTTGGGAAAAACCCTTGTTTTACACCGTTTGGTTCCTTTGTGCTTTTTTAAACATTGTTTGGTTCACATCTTGCAGTTACTTTTTTATTTTGCTCAGCAAAAGATATATTATAGAATAGTACCAGTGGTACTAAATTTACATAGGAATAGAAGTGAATCCAGCTTTTCCAGTGTTTTGACTGAGATAAGCTAGAGACACTCTAATGTGTTACATAAATTCAGCATCACCTAGCCCCACCTAATTACAGAATCCATCCTTCAGATTAGAAGACCATTGGTTAAAATGTAGTGTAAAATCCTTGTCCATGGCTTTGATCCACGACCATAGTAAGAGTAAGGCATCGTCCAGCAGTTTGGTTCCATGAAAAGTTGCATTTTGGAACACCACCTTATTTCTATGTTGCCAAATGGTCCATGTTAAAGCAATCCAGCAGCATTTCCATCTTTTGGACTTCACTCCATCTGCTAGCTCAGTTCCATGTTGCAGAAAATAATCCCTAGGATTTTGTGGCATTGTTGTCGAAAGGTTAACCCAAGACATTGACTCCCACCATAAAGGGAGGGTTTTGCTACAATTAAAGAACAGGTGAGCAGCCACCTCCTCCTTATTTCTGCAGAATGGACAGAACATATCATCCACCCGTATTTGTCTCCTTCTAAGGTTTGTATTTGTTGACATCTTGCAGTTACTCTTTTTACTCATCATGGCATCTGCTGGTTCTTATGAGGATTTCTGGATTTAAGCCAGTAGATTCTTTTCCTTGCCATTCATTTCACAACGAAGAACTGTGGCCGCCTATTCTGCCGCCATCTTTTTCCACATCTTTTCGGCCACCACCTTCAGCTTGCCGCTTATTTTCCGGCAAAGAACTTTCCGGTTTCCTATTTTGTCACTGTCCTTTTCCGACGTGTTTCTCAGTGACTTCTCTCGCTTTGCTGTCACTTTATGATGATTTCGTCTCTTTAGTTTGAATAATTGGGTCTTCACACTTCGTTTGAAGCTTCCAAATCTTGGTTTAAAGAAGATCGAAATTTGTTTTTACTTAAGCTGATGGGTGTTCCAGATCTCTCTTCCTAGCAATATTCCTCGATTTCACCAAGATCCCTGAGTTGTCTTCAAAATATCGATTTGAAGCTTCCAAATCTTCAGAATGTCAGAACTTACTTGCTTTGCTTGCCATTAATTTCTTAGAATGTCAGAACTGTTACTGTTGCACCTATGCACATTGTTGGAAAAACAACCTAAATTGTGCTCACCCCTAAATAGAAGGGAGTGTTGAAAGCCCCACATGACGGGTTGCCATGGGCAAAAAGGGACATGTTGAAGTCCCATATCGACTAAAGATAATGCTGAAATAAACTATATAAGTGGAAAACAATCCTCACCTTACAAGCCGGTTTTGTGGGATTGAGTTAGGCTCAAAACCCACGTTCTGACATAGTATCAGAGCCTATCCTAGATGGGTCCGTGTGTCTGTCACGCTCTAGGAAGGTAGCCTTGAGCGTGAGGGAGGATGTTGGAAAAGCCATCTAAATTCTGGTCGCCCCTAAATAGAAGGGTGTGTTTAAAGTTTCACATGGCAGGTAGCCGTGGACAAAAGGGAACATGTGAAAGTCCCACATCAACTAAGGACAGTGTCGAAAAAAACTATATAATTTGGGAGCAATCCTTACCTTATAAGCCGGTTTTATAAGGTTGAGTTAGGTTCAAAACCCACATTCGGACACACATGATGATAACAGTAATCAGTATTAAAATTATACTGCTTTGACAGGCACCCAAACAAGAGCACTACACAATGTACATACTACATACAATAAAGACAAACTTGGAAGAATACTAACATCTGAAAAAAAAATTCATCAATTGCATAAATTTTTTTTATGAATATAAATAACCATATAACTGGATAATCAAGGTATAAGCATATCAAGACTTTTTTTCCGCAACTGCATACCTGGCCTAAATTTGTTTTTTCTATTCGACCTTTTACAATTCTTGCAGTATTTGCATTGTCATCCCTCTCAAGTATAGCAGTGATAATTGGTGTACTGATTTTTTTGTTTCCATTCATTATTTCTTTGACACGAGGAACTCCAAGAGTAACATCTAACGACAGATTAAGGGACAACATTCCACACCAAACAACATACAGCAGTATTCAATAAAGTATTTAAAAAGAACATAACTATTAGGGGGCGTTTGGTAGGGGGGGAGTTTTTTCAAGCCCAGGACCAGGAATCAAACATCCAGGCAATCATAATTCCTGGGATTGAATAAAATCTATTTAGATGGTCATAAATATTTTAGGGAATACTTAGATAAGTTTTCTAAGAATTAAAGAGTTATGTGATATTTTTAACAGTTACTTTAATTATTTACAACAATAATTAATCTAATAAAAGTAACATGATATTTTTACTTTAATAAAAGAAAATTTTAACTCGGGAAAATAAGATTCTCACCTCCCCCAAGGGAAAAGTTTCACGGGAAACCTGGCTGAAAAACATTCTCAGGAAACCTTCTTTCCCAAGAATGTAATTTTTAAAAATTGGTACTAAACATGGGAAACGAAGATTTCCAATCTAACATTCCCAGGAAACTAAAAATTTATCCCCCACCAAATGCCCCCTTAGTGATTATCAAAGTAGACAACATGGTCAAATAAAGGATACTCATGCTTGCAACTCCAGCAAAGTGGAAAGTTTTCAAAGTCATCTGGGTCCCAGGCTCTCCAATACTATGAGCTCCAGTTGCACCAACAGGAGCTCCAGCCTCCATTTTTTTGGAATGATAACGAGATAGACAAATATTCAAAAAAACCTGAAAAATAGGGTACTATGTAAATACAAGCACAAACTAGTAGGAATAATGCATAAATTAAAGGAAGCATAATCAGACAAGTATGAAACTATTGGAGTATGTAAATACGTAACTGTGTAAACAGTTTTGTTTCATATTAGACAGCAGTGTATATGTTGTAAGGGTTGTCAGTTTTCATTAAACTGCACCCAAGTAGTTACATTCTGTTAGAGTTAGTTGTGATTAGTTTCTCAAGTCAGAACTCTTTAAATACCTCTGTTGTATCTAACTCACTGAGTTTTTCTTTCTGAGCAATTATATCAGTTTAATCTTTTCCATTTTCTCTCTCACTCACTCAGTTTATCGAAAAGAAACAAATATATATTCTTAGAAACAAATGTCTAGAAAGATCAGAAGAGAACATTATGAAAAATACTGAAGATATACATCGAAAAAACACACCATTAATTAAATTTGAAGCACATCAAATGCATAAAGTAACTCTGAATGACCTTGCCCGAAGTTCAGTTATTCACTTCTTACTTTAAAATTTTCTTTTACAAACAAGGAAAAAACACTAGTTTTGGGTAGTTAACAATGATAAATTAGAGATTGATAGCATCAATCTGTAAGTGTAAATTAGAACAACTTGTAGCATAACGCTAACAAAAACAATAATAGCAGCCTTATCAGTTATTTGAAGATAAAAATTTATCCTATGAGCATTTGTGTACACCTGCATGGAAGGTGACAGTGTATGTCTGTACCAATATAATATGTTGAGCTATACTAATTGTATTATTTAGTCTTAAAGTTTCCATTTATTTAACAGATTTGATATATTCATTTCCCAAACATAGTTGTATAACCTTCATTAGGATATATTAGTTCATATAATTTGGCTTTATTCTATGAGCCTTTAGTTAGTCTATAAAATGTAAACAGCATTCTGTCCAGAAATTTATTCAGAAATAATATTTTCAGATACTTTTCAACTGATCTGTTTTTGAATGCCTTGTCATCATACTGGACCAATCTATGGTTCATTGCACGGTATTTGCACACCTTCATTGTTATCCTCGATATCCACAACCATTACAACTCCATAATAAGGCCTCATCACCTAGCATCTCTAGTTTAGTTGGACAATGAAATGCCACCACCGAAAACTGCTCAAGGGCCTCCATGTGCCAATCATCAGTTCTACATTCCCCACCATTTTTGTGTTTATCCCACTACTTTTCAACTCATTAATACCTCCTCTTTTCTAGTGATCCATAGATCGTGACCCACTTTAAGTGATTGCGCACATGCAAACTCTAAGTCTAAGGCATTCTATCTCAAACCCTAATATCAAGTTATCAATATCTCAAACTCTTGAAAAACAGCCCCTACTCCACCTATAGCATCATTGGACTCAGTGTTGCACACCACATGCCACCTCAATGGTAAGTTTATAAGTGGGTGTCAACCCTCACCCTATGACTCATGCGTAAGCTTTTGGGGTTGAGTTAGTCCAAACCCATATTCTAAGATGGTATCCCAGATCCATTAAATGGACCACCCACCATTTCAGCCACGCACCAAGCCCAAAAGTGCTGGGCATGAAGAGGAGTAAAGGAAAAAATCCATGTCTCACATTGGCTAGAAATAGTATCAAGATAGAGTATATAAGTGGGGGACAATCCTGTCAGTATGAGCTAGCTTATGGGGTTAAGTTAGGCCCAAGCCCACATTCTAAAGAACATATAATGGGCAATGTGATCTGCACAACCCTCAAGGGTAAACAAAAACCTAACCCACATTAAGGGAAAAGCTCCTGCAATGAGTGAAATATAGTTCAAACCTTGGAAATGATTTTCTCTTAATGATATGGTTGTAGATGTCTACGACTCTGGAGACTAGTTGGAATAATTTGTGGCATACCTGCCCCAGCTGAAATTTACATTTTTTCCATAATCTATTACGAATTTCTACAACAGTTGGTGAACCCTTAGCCCCCGTATAAGCCTTTCAATTAGTAGGGCTTGGCTATTTTCTATTTTCAATTAGTCAGCCTTGACACCTTTTCGTAGACACGTGGCCAAACTGTATTCACAAACAGGCTATGCTCTCCCAAGAGCTGCAAAATGATCTTCATGAATACCAAATAAACCTACCAAATCCTTACTGTAAATCAAATGTAAACAAAGAAAATCAAGGCAATTTTCCTCAAGAAAGACTTAAGTTTCTCATTCAACAAGGACAGTGTTGAGATTATGATAAGATTATATTGAGATTTTGAGATATAGGCTGAAATTTCAATAGAATATTGATTTGATTTTGTTGTAATTATTTGTTTCTATTAGCTGTACATAATTAGGGTAATTAAGCTGAATATCATGTAGGTCAGGTAATATACTTTGCCTAATTATCAGATATCTCTTGCACAAAATTTCTATATATACAGGGTTGGGAGACTCTCACCAAAGAAGTTTCCAGTAAAAGAATGTGTTCTTTGTATATGTTTCAATTTGGTATTAGAGGTCATGTCAAGTGAAGGATCTCCATGATAACTTTGGGTTGTAGCTCTAGAAACCAGAGTTGAAAATCAGAATTAATATTATGATTATATTAATAATAGCGATTAATAGGCACCTTATCATTCAATTAGAGGAAAATACCTCTGATTCAATCTGGTAGCAGGATTTAAGACATGTTTGTAATGCATCTAGGGAGGGGGGTTGGTTCAGGACTTCAGGGGCAGTATAGAATTGAAAATTGGATGTGGAGCAAAGGTTAAATTGTGGGAAGATGGTTGGCTGACTGATGGGAAGTCACTGGCAGAAAAATACCCTCGTATATACAATATATCTCAGCAGCAACAGAATTCAATTCAGCACATGGGGATTGCAACAGCAGGAGGATGGGAATGGTGCCTACAGTGGAGAAGGCTTTTTAGGGAAGTGGAAGTGGATACAGTTGCAAAATTCATGGAGGATATTCAAGCTGTGACAGTGCAAGTTAATCAGCAGGATAGTTGGGGATGGAGGCTAGAACCTTGTGGGGTTTATACAGTGACACTGGGAAGTGCTTACAAAGTGTTAGCATCCCAATTATCAGAAGACAAATTTGATGAGGTATTTAAGCAGGTTTGGAAGCTCAAAATTCCAAGTAAGGTATCTCATTTCATTTGGAGATTGATCTGGGAGAGAGACTACCAACAAAGGTTAATCTGAGAAGGAGGACTGTGGAGCTGAATGATCCTGAGCCCTTTCTGCAGATCGAATGAGGAGGTATCCCACTTATTCTTTAATTGTGACGGAATATTGCCTCTATGGTGGGAATCATTGACTTGGATGAATATAGAGGCTGTTTTCCCAAAATCACCTAGAGACCATTTCGTTCAACATTGCCATGGATATTTCAAGGGTATTATCTCTCAACAATGGCAAATATGGTGGACTGCTTTAACTTGGTGCATTTGGCAGAATTGTATTTGCAAATGAATGGTTTAATGGTCAAAAGCTGATGGAGGATGCAATTTTCTACAGCTGGAGTTGGCTCAAACATTTGGAAAAAGGATTTGATATTCCATTTCACACATGGGCAATCAGGGGGGATTGTCCTATTGGTTTTTGATGGAAGGATGTGTCTTTACTAATTCACACCTATGGAGTGTCAATTCTTGCAATATAGCTTGAATTAGGTTTCCATAGGTCTTCAAATAGTATAGACCCAATGTACACATATCAATACCACTAGTACTAATCCCTTTATAATATTATAAATTAGTTTTGCTTACCAAAAAAAATCATTCATGTAGAGGAAACATGATATCCTCTATCTGTGTAATTAATGTTCTTAACCTATATAAACACGCATCTGTTGTGTACTCTAACAAGTGGTTTTCATTCAATTTCCCTCTGTTTCTCCTATTTTTAACACAGTTATTAATCTCAGACAGCAGTACAAAGTAATCAACTCTAAAGATGCTATAACAGGAAGCGAGATGACCACTATTTTAAATATTATAATACAAACTAAATAATTTATACTATACATAAATACTAAAAAAAAAAAAATTCATGATGAATAATAACTAATAAGTCACAGTTTAGGGTCTTTAAACACAAACACCATTAATGTAGGAGCAATAAGAACATAGTAAAGAAATAAAAAAAAATGAAAGATGATGCTGAAATTAATAGCAAAAGATCATGACAAATTAGATTTAAAAAATTGCAGAATGTGAACTGGGAAGCCTAAAGGAAGAAGAAAGAACGGAACACAGGATAAAAATAGTGCTATAAAGTGTGAAGGAATGAATAGAGCTAAAACAAGAGGTAACTTTTTGAGAAATATTTTGCCCAAACAATGATGTTCCAGGGTAAAAGTGGGATTTTGAAGTCTATACTGTATAAATAGAGTTCTCTGTATTCAGAAAACAGTTACAAGTCACTAAAAACTTAATCCCGTTTTCTCTCTCAAATCTCTCTGTATTGACTCTCAACACTAGCCAAGCAAATCAGACAAGCACCCGTAATAATGAGTGCAATGACCAAATGAAAGCAAAAAACAATGAAGGGGAAAAAAACATACATCTAGCTGTTTACGAGTGATCCCAGATATCCTCTGCCCAAATTTTTTCAGGTTTTGAGAATGCTCATCAGTGAAACCTTCTTCCGTTAATTTTGCATTATCTTTGATAAAGGATTGTAGAGATTCAACGAAGTCAGCAGAGAAGCCCACCTCAAAAACCCCTTTCTCTGCTAACCTAGACAAATCAAATTCTGAGAGCTTCTCATGAACTACTTTACTCACATCTGAGGAAGATAAAATTTCATCATCTTCATCATTGGGACATATGGCCTACAAATCAAAACACAAGAAAAACCAACTTTTTTCATTAAGTCACGAGATTCCAAACTATAATGACGAAACTACATAAAACAACAAACAGCTTTTAAACCTTGCTTTTAAGAAACAACCGCTCAAAATTCAATGGTTTTCCATTTTTTCCTTCCATGCCTGCTGGATCCATACCATCATCTCCATAGCAAAATTGAACAATAGAGCCACCAGCATTTCTTACAGTATAATCATAATGTAAAAACAAATCCTCTAGGGATTTCATTAATTGACGAGACATATATCCCGTGTCTGCAGTTTTAACCTGCAAAGACACAAGCAGAGAAAAAATCATAAAATTCTTCAAAGTAAATAATTATAAAATTAATTATTGGCCAACATCCCAAAATGAATGTTCTGTGTTTTACAACTACTAGTAGCTCCTACATACAAAAATAGTTAACTTTATTTTTTGTTTATAAGAAAAAAAGGGTTACATGAGAGAACTATGGATCCTATATTTTAATTATAACCCTCAATGATAACCAAGGGACATGAATAGAGCTACATTCCCACAATGACACCGAATATAAGTGAAACGAAATCCAAATCAACCGCCAAGTACTATAAATATGTAAAGTGGTCATGTAACAAGAGCACATTATTCCAAATGGAGAAAGTCAAGACTCGCTCAAATGACTTCCATTTTCATAGTTATATGTAGCCAGTAGCCTTGATTCAAATGCCATCAATTATTCCAGATATATTATTCTAGATATGTTACTTGGTTTTAATAGTTCATATAATTGAATCAAGTTTTTACTTAAGAATATATTATGCATAATTTATTCAAATTCAAAATAAGAACCCTACCGCTGTATCAACAAGCCCTTCTCGCCCTCCCATTGTATGGAAGAAAAACTCAGTAGCTGACAATCCACTGTAAAAGGAATTAGCAACAAAACCTTTTGCCTGCATCAAGGACAGCATATCAGTATTCAATCTAAGAAACAACTGTCAGTTGTTTCACATAACCAGGGTAGTATTCAACAATAGATATTTAAAACTGAGCACAGTCAATAGAAGTGACAGAAATTGGTGCAATATGTAATAAGGATTCAAAGATATGGGACTATATTTATTTCAGTGTCAGTTACACACAAATAAATGTAGAATGTGAAATGAAGACAATAACCCACAGAGGAAATTTACTATATTGTGCTAACAATTCAAGTGAAAGCAATCAGTGTTGAAGGCAACATCATGATGAACATAAAAAATTTAAGTTAGTTTCTCAAACCTGAAGCTATAGTGTTAATTACTTAAAATAACTGTCACATTTCAGGTGCGTGAAGCAGTGTGATCAACAGGGCTCCTTATTACATGCCCGTTTTCCTTTGGCTAAGCTGTTTCACAGACATACAATCACCATCCATCTACTAATTTTCATTTAAATGCTTACATTTTGTCAGTTATTATTATCAGGCCATAACTTTAGCATTTGTGCTCTTTCTGAGCATCTGGTTTAAATTGCATGGACATAAACCAAGTTCAATTGACACAATTTTGCATCATTCATCAAAACCAGAATTGATCCCTTACACATTTCTTACATCAGCCATGCTCATTGTTAAAATTCGGGTTTTAGTTGAAAAGGGGAAAATGGATATGATCTGTGAACAATGACATGATATTGATATTATGATGTGATAACCTAATACTTCAACATCATGATCTTTATTCCAGGTAATTTTTGTTCCCAAAAACATATGATTTTCTGCATCAAATGGTTGAAAAACTACTTTGTTAAAATTATAGGGTTTTAAGTATAGAGGGAGTAAAAGGAGAGGAGTGGCTTCAAATGATACTCTTAACTCTCGTATTGTGGTGTATTGCAAAGTAATACAAAAAATATAGCACTAATCCTTATTTATACTAATACTGATCAAATCCTAACTAAATAAGGAAATGAATCATGAGATCATAAGGAAACTAATCCTAAAGATAATCTACATTATTAGAAACAGAGAGAGAGAGACTAAAAACTAGCTTTTATACTAGATTTAGCGAAAGCAGAAGGAGAAAAGGAAGGAGGAGCCAGAGGTGGTGGATTAGAATCGGCCATTGCAGGACCTTCAAGCTCTGTATACAATATTAGAAACACAGCAAGAGAGAGAGAAACTTAAAACTTGTGGATCTGAAAATTCTAATTTCATTTCCAAAAAGATTCTATTACAATCTAGCTTTTATACTAGATTTAGGAGACTTACAGAGCAAGCTTCTAACAGTTAGCTGCCAGCTGTCACTTGACAGCTGGATTACTAACTTAGTACAATACTCACATACATTACTCTAAAATATAATATTGATACTACAAGATATTTTTTAAATATTTTAAAAAGGACGATTTAAGGTGATGAGATATTCAGATTGCAACCTCAGAGCAAGTTTATGTATTAATCCAACTAAGTACAGAAGAAAATAAGGAATTAAGGATAAGTGGGGATTGAAATGTTTATGATGAAAGAGTTCCAAAATAATGAGAACAAACATACAGCAGGGGTTTTTGATTTTCTGGGGAAATGAGGAAGGCTCCGATCTATGAACCCATTAGGAGTACGACGACCACCGACTGATTGTTGACCAACACAGGCAACCATTTGACTGATATTAATAGAAGATCCTTTGGAGCCACATTGTGACATGATCAATGGACTATTTCTCCAGTGTAGGGTTTGCATGCAGACCTGAGAAAAATACAAAGTCATTGATAGGCAGACATTTGTCTGAAACACACACAGACAGATTACTTTAGGAAAAAGAAATGGATACCTTCCCTGCCGTATCACGAAGTCCATTTAATACCCCAGTAATCCGAGTCTCTAATGTCTGCGCAGCATCACAACCAGCTAAGAGTTCTAGTTTTCCCTTATTGAAAGCTTCTATGTGTTTATCACATTCCCTATAACCTTCTGAAATTGTTTCATCTTTCTTGTTAATCAGAATCTCTTTTGGTTGGACATCATCAATGCCTATTGAGAACCCATGATTGCCAATCCATCGTGCACTGCATCCAAGTAAAATGATCATGTTCTGTGAAGCTCCTAAATCCACCCATGCAAACGCAAATACAATATCAAAATGCAAAAGGTGACAGCTTTTAACAGAAATTCTACTTTAGCATTTTTGCTCTTACAACATTTCACTTTCCCTTGCAGCATCAGTTTGATTTTGCAAAGGCACACAGACAGCAGAGCTCGGGCTTGCATTGATCCATCCCTCCAAGGTTACTTTAAAAGCATATTTTTAAATTCCAGTATTTCTTTTAATCTAATTCAAAACATTTTGCACTCAACTGATATAAAGCAGACATCACTATTACCACCCATAGAGCAGACATATTTACCTCAATTTAGCTAAACGATTCATGCAAGATGCAGCAGCATGTGCTCTATAGTCTCTCAGTAGCACAGAGAACAGTCCATCTTTGTTGCCATTTCCTGAACTCATGCAAAACAAAGCAGGACATCAACATATTTGCAAAAACATGAAGCCATTAAGGGTAAGACTACATTCTTATAACAAACTAGGCGTGCGAAGGTGTTAAAAGTAAACTACATCACTATTCCAGTCTTTTCTAAAGAATCACTGCAGTAATATTAATGGTTAGTTGACATAAATTATCATAACTAAGAAAAAGAGATAATTGGAAGTATAGAACTGAATACTTTCCAGCTGTAAGTTCTAACTGATTTCTCACTTCTACATAAAATTCTTTCCTTATAAATCTGGCAGAGAGTGACATGGCAAATGGGATACAGTTTGTCTTTTGTTTCATTTCTATCCAAATGACTACTAAATAAAATACATTGAAAATGTCCTAACATTTACTACTTTCCCAAATTGTTGTAACTTTCATCACACCACTCAACTGCATTTACGCAACTTCAAAGTTCAAACAACTTGAGAAAAGCTTACGCACAGTAGAGTTATGTCTTCACAGATATGCATGTAATATAAATTACAACATGTTTGTTTCCAGCTTTCTTTTTTGGGAAATAATTCTTTTTTATTTCAAAAGCACTCTCATGAAGATGCCAAAACAAAGCTTTTTCAACCTCAAAATAAGCTAATCCATAGTTCCATACTGATGCAGAACCAGAAAACAAAATATAGTAGATATTGTGAATGAAACAGGGAGACCTTGATTGAATTAAAAAGATAACAAGAACAAAGAAAAACAGACAGGAATGGGTACCCAGTCTGTCCCAGAGCCAAGCTCCTCTATCCAAAACGATAATAATCCCCAAAAACAGAATGATCCCCCTTCTCTCTCCAAATCTGTTACTAATAACCGTTAAGATAACAAAAGGCAAAATATCTAACTCCACACCCCAAAATACCCCTTAACTAACAATTATGACCAAATCACCCTTCTAATGCCTTTCCTCCTGCCCTTTCCTCATGTAAACACGCCCCCACCTTCCTTGGTTGCCTTCGTGTACTAAAGGCTCACGTAATTCTTCACCAATGGTGGTATCACATACATACACAGTAGTCATGAAAATTTAAGTTTACCTACAGTTAAACAATCCTCTTGAGCATAGAAATATGAAATGAAATAAACAAGGTAAATTTAGAGTAACTAACCTAAAGTAACCTTTCCAACTTGTCCAGAGATCAACTCGCTATTACGAAAATAAACAAACCCATCATTTGGGCACAATGTTTTCCATTCTATTTTCTTGTCTTTTATTTTCTTGTCTTCAGTGTAGTTTCTCTCCTTAACAGTAAGATTCACATAGACTCTCATATTAGCATGTGGGCGCAGTATAATGCTAAATAACTGCTTACCACTCCAAAGTTCAACTGGCTGCAAAGAATAATGGCAGTAAGAAAACATGCATTGACTGTATATAAATTAGTAAAATGAATGACTCATTGCGACAAATTTTGATTCATCAAGCTTATTATATAAAAGAAGAGGACTCAACCCAGCCACCAATTTAACCACAGCACAAAACAATAATGTCCATATTAAAGCATATGAATATACCTCTCCTATAGTTAGTTCTTTCTTCATAACACATCTCTCCCAGAATTTTCTTAAAAAATAAAAAATTGATAATAATAATAATAAGTAAATTATTAGAAGGAAGAAATAAAAGATAATATTTTTTCTTTGTAGAACTATTGCAACTTAATTAGCTTCGGGATAGGGTTGTCTTATTGCTGCTCTAGTTCTCATCCAATGGTTATTTCAAGGACGGTGTGTCATGATCCATTTTGCACATGGAATGCAGTGCCATAACATCATCCCTCATTCACTCATTCTCTTTATTTTAATAAAATAAAATAAAAATTATCCCCCCAAAAAAGGACAACAGACTTATACTAGAATAGAGACAGCATAGAAAAGGAAAACCCCCTAAAAAGAAAAAATCATCTCACTCCAATTCCAAAGACATCCCAAAATCTGATACAGAAGACACTGTCACTACCTACCCCTCAGAGTCAGTGGTCTGCAATAATGTCCTGATAAATCTATAATTAGCTGTAGTAAATCTAGAGCATGTTTTGAAAATCAGCTTGATGGCAAACATATAACGGTGTAGTTGGGTCTGGTCGGATTTGTGTGTTCTGAAGTCCAAACCAATTACATAGTGGCAGGTTGAGTTGGTTCGGTTTCTTTGTCTTTGGAAAGGCAACCCGATCAGAATTGAACCAACCAGAAAGAGATTGGGTTGTTCAGGTAGGGTGACAAGGCCTTATAATAAAATATTAAAAAAATGTAAACTTTGTGGTTCCCTTGCTAAGAAAACGTGTCAATGTGAACCATCCATGGACATCCATCAAGGTCCATTGCAAGGCCTCTCTTCAGAGACTACAAGCGTGACTACACCTCAACATTCCTTCACCCCTTTTTTAATGAAGATTTTACACAAATAAGGTTCCCCCCTAAGAACACCCTTTTCTATGTTTCTTAAGATGATCCTGGCACTGTCAATCCATTTTATGTTATATTTCTATGTTTGTTTTGCCTATACATAGAGGGGATAAGGAGGTTCTATTTGTGGATATAGTTTTGAAGTTCAGTAGTGCGGGAAAGATGAAACACTGCATTTTGTTGATTACTGATTTCGCAATTTACATTGTTGACCAAGGTCGAAGCACTTAAATGAAGGATAGCGCTTCCTGCAGTAGAGAAAATTCATCTTGAGAACTGAGTGATAACCTTTTTTGTAGTGATAATTCCTTCAGAATATGATTTGTTCATGGCTAGTACTCAGAAGACTGAGATTGTTACAGTGTGGATGATGTTACCAAGCCAAAAAGTGTGGCTGGTTTTAAACCATTGGTGAAATCACCATCACCACCCCAAAAGGTGTTTTTGGTTCATGTCAAGTTCATTGGGTTTGAAACCTGGGGCCCGAAGACCTAACCAAACAGTGTCAGATTATAGAATTCTCAGAGAGAGATAGAGAGAAAATATCACAGACAGAATTGAGGAGAAGTGAGATATTATTCAACCCAACAAGAAATCAGTTACAGCTCAGTATATATAGACAGTTACACAACTGTAACTGTCAACTAAGCTGAGTTAGTTAGTGACAGCTGTCACACAGCTGTCCTAACAGATTAACCAACTAACTATAGACTAACTACTAACTGTAGTTTAGCCTTTATAGATCAGTTAAAAACAAAAAGACAAGTAGCACGAGTAAGTATACTCCTATACAGATTATGTGAAAATAAACCAAACCAATCAAGTTTTCCGGGCCAAACCATTAATTCTTCTTAAACTTAAACTTTGAATGAGGTAATCAAGACAATTGAATTTCATACAACTTATAATATCAATATTTCCTTTCACCTCTATAGTATTGTTTTTAAAATACAAGTATTTGTTGATTATCACATTAAATACATGGCTATGAATGTTAGAGACTGAGTCGTGTGAATTGTTTAAAAGTTGATATGCTAAGTAATCAAGATTATATCATATTATTCATTCAACAGTTGTATTGGTTAAACTTGCAAATTACAGAAAGTTACTCAAAGGCGTAGTAATCAAAACTTACTCCTAGAGTAAGTGGATACCTTAGCTTCCTTTCAGACCCAACAAAGACACAATGGATAAACACTCGATAAAATGGCTAAATAAGTGAGTGAATCTAGTGAATGTCACATTTATAAGCTCCAACTCTCACCTTAACAATTGCGGGAGTTGGCAGATCAATAGGATCCATGCCATCACCTATGTACGAGCAAATAAGTGAAAAGGTAGAACGGTCGTAAAAAGTATCTTTCCTGGTTATGAGAAAGGAAGAGGTTAAAAAGTCTTGAGTAGAAGCAACCAGAATCTCGCCATTTTTTGGAGTGCACAAATTGTTTTCCACCTGACAATAAACAAAATTCCAGTAAGAAAATAATGTTAAGTTCTTCAAATGCTTAAACCATACACTCAATTGAACAAATCACACAATATTAAAATATGTAAATAATAATACTTAAACCATGTTTAACCAAAATCTTCTAATCATGGTGCATGTTGGTATTCTTTGAAATATTGTAAATAGGAAATAGGAAATGTTATGCATGTATAGTGTATAATTACAGTAATTAGGGTAACAGTTGTTCTTTGTATTTATGACTCTAATCATAAATAATAGCCTCTTCTGTGTAATTCACACTCATGGAATTCAACGTCAATCACTCTTGTTTTCTCTCTATGCCGACATAATATTCCATTTCATTAAAGCATGCCTTGTCGAAAAGCGGTACACAGAAAATATAGCAGAAATAATGAAAAAGTGAAAGAAAAAACAGATACATTGACAAAACAAAGGAAACAGACAAATGAAAGACCTATAAAAGGAATTGCCCGGCAGAGCACTTAGAAGATCATAGCAGAAGGAATCATAATGATTTTTTTTACAAAAAGTGCACAATAAAAATTGCACCGAAAAGCACTATAGATAGTCAACAAGCAATCCTAAACGACAATGAGATCCAGTAATTTTTACCCCCATCAACAAAATAGCCTCTGTCCTAGCCTCCTCAGTCTGTGGGACATGTAAGTTCATCTCATCACCATCAAAGTCAGCATTATATGGGTTACATACAGATTCATTGAATCTTAAAGTTCTCCAAGGCATAATCCTTGCCTGTATGTGAAAAATTAAATATTAATGCAATTGGATCAAAATCTCTCACAATTCTACATTTCACTTTTTAAGAAATTACCCTGTGACACATTATAGACATCCGATGCAAGCTTGGCTGTCTATTGAAAAGAACAATGTCTCCATCTTCCAAATGGCGATCAACAATATCACCAATCCTCAATTCATCTGCAGCACGCTTCCTACAAAGAACTTTTAAGGACCTACAAAATAACAATAGGCTCTATATTATTGTCAAATAAATAAAATTGGCTCAAGAACTCCACAAAGCAAAAAAATGAAATAGTACAAACTACAAACCATGAGTGACCTCCATCACGTCTAAGCATTCTCGCACCAGGATACTTATCGGGACCATTTCTCACACATTGTCTCAACTTTTCTATGTTGTGGTGAGTAACACGCTCAGGATAAGTCAATATACGAGCCATATGGATGGGTATTGCAACCTAGAGTAAATGAGAAAGTTAAGAGGCATAAACATGAACCTTAAAAAAGGAGGGAAATTCTTTGCATTGGTTGTTTTCATGAGAATTATAGTGACAATAACTAATCTCTTCAAAAACGTGTTATAAATATTAACATTCTTCTAGTTTATTGCCTTATGCATTATCTAATTCTAAAGGATAGAAAGTACTTATAGATGATAACTGGCAAGGCTTCCTAACCTCTGAAATCTTCAGATTAGGATCGGGTGAAATAACTGTCCTGCCAGTATATTCAACACGTTTACCAGATAAGTTGCCGCGGAAACGTCCATGCTTCCCTTTCAAGCGCTGAACAAAACCAGCCAATTGCTTGGTCGGTTGCATATAGAATGGTATACCACGGACATCACTATTTATAAACTGAGCAACTTCATTTTGAAGGATATCCCAACCATCCTAAACCAAAATCATCAACACAATCACACCACCATTACATCATGGAACAAAAATAAATAATAATCTCATGACAAAAGAAAAACATAGAAGAGAGCAAATAAATGTACACAATCCCAAGCAAACAGAAAAACCAGACTCTAGAATGTATACAATTCAAATAAATATTATATTAGGAATAAATTCTATAGCATAATATTCCACAAGAGCTAGCCTTGACATTATACAAGTTCAAACAAATTTTATAAAAATAGAAACAATAATGAATCAACCACGACATGAAGTACAAGGATTCAAATTCCACTAGAAGTACCTCATGACCAAGGCAAATGCCTGTGACTGAAAAGCAATTCATCCCACACACACGGCATGTAGACACCATGTAGATATTATACCAGAACAAGGAGAATCACAAAAGACTAAAATACATACATGCCATGATGATGTTTAAAAAACAAATGAAAGAACTTAAAAAACTCTTCTGAGCATATAATCTATGGGAAAACATGTCTTTCTGTATAAGCAACTTAATATTAACAGAACAACAACAACAAAGCCTCATTCCACTAGGTGAGGTCGGCTACATAGATCACACAACACCATTCGGCACGGTTAAAAACCAGAGTTTTCAAAAATATTATGAAATCTAAGATCTCCCTTAAAGAACACATTTAACAGTAACTGAAGCTTGACAAAGAAAATCTAATCACTCAAGATGCCCTGCTATACCAGAAATTTGGACGAAAAAGTTGATTCTTGTAATTCCTGGCGCAAAACAGCATTTGCTTGGATTATGTTCTTTAGCCTCTCTGTTATGTCATTTTCGTTGCTGCAAAAAATGAAGACAAAAACCCTAAGCATCAGTTATTACCATTTACTGTAAAAGAATTATTGGAGTTGGGCAAAAAAGAACAGGGGATCAGGAATCCTCCTAAAACAAAAGAAAAGCCTCTAATCCCTCAAAATATGCACCAAAGAAATGACTTTTGGAACACCATGTGCATAATCCCACATGGAAGCACAAAAAAATAATCCTATCCCAAATAATATTCACATGAAAAGACTAGTGGCAGAAAATTCTGGCATTTCATACTAGTTAAATACACTACACACATGCTGTCAAAAAGAACAACTCCCCTATGGTGGAAGCTGAACAATGGTATTTTATATTTACAACCCCCTAACACAAAATCCTATGGGCTTGAAACAGAAAAAAAAATGCACAGATGCAAAAAATAATGGTAATTTAATCATGAAAAATGAATGCAGCAAAAAACAAACACCAGATCACTTGATCACAGAGACTTTAATACCTTGCCAACAACCAACTAATTAGGGCATTTATAAATAGCGGAACCCATTCACTCATAATAATTTAATTCACCTTAACGAAAATCAGTTTCTCGATTGCAAATTCTGTTGCTCTCTTTCTCTCAGAAATCAATTAATAATTAATTAAAATATGCTTTTCGAAATTATTACACTTTACAATTACAAGGAAGAATTGATAAGAGTGCTGCTTCCCATGCTCATGAATGAATAATGGTATTTTCAAAGTACAAGAGCCTATACATTCACAAATCTGAAATAATTCATATCCCTATTTCCCACAACTCCAATACCTTGCTGCCGGTTAGAAGAATAGCTGAAGATAAGAGCAAATTCAGAAACAGAGAGAGAGAGAGATTTGAGAGTGATGATTGGGAATCAAAACTGAATGCTGAAACAGTGTTACATGGGCCTTATATAAGCCTCTTATAGTAACCAACTGCTGAGATGACAGATAGTTTGTTACAACTGAATTATAACAGAAACCAACTGTCAGATCCTAAACCCTAAACACATAAATTCCCTGGGCCCAATACTTTAGCTCACTCTATTTTTCCTTAGCTTATACACAGTTTCAAAGATCACATCATGTTAATCATGGGGGACAAATACATAAATACTACCAAACTGGCATTACCTCAGTGATTCATCCATAACAACTGAAGGTCGAATAGCTATAGGTGGCACAACAACGTTTGTCATTATGAGTTTCTCTGGTCTTTCAGCAACATAAAGTAATTCACAGTCCTACAACCAAATGTAACAAAAATGTTCACCTGGAGACAAAAAATATTTATCTCTGCATAGCATTCATGATGCCCACAGAATTGCAGGTAATATGATCCCTTAAAAAGTAAAGTTGGAAAATCAAACCCAAAAAACATACATATAAAAATAAATGTCCACCTCATCAAGCATTCTTTTAAACAGGGAAAGAACTTGGAAAGGATTAAGAATTCGATTAGACACATTGGTGGTCGCCCTAGAGTCTTTCATACGAGAAAGTGCGGAATCAAGCTCTTCAACAATATAATTTCTACATTTTGAGCAATCATGTATGATTGTCAGCGAAGCCGGAAGCTTCTTTACTGAACCTGTATCACAATAGTCATCACAAATATCATCTCAGATATGTAAAAGTGCATATCTTAATATGCATTATGCAATGCAACCATATATAATCCTAAATCATAAAATGGTTAGCAATTAGTGTAAATATTTCCCCTCTTAGAACAACAGGTTAGTCTTCTATTGAATTGGGAGAGCAAAAAATGGTGTTATTTATGCCATGTGTGATTACAATCAGTTCAACAAAATGGAGGTCTTCAAGCAACATTCTCCTGCAATAGAAGCTTACCAAATCTTGAGCCTGTGTTAGCACATAGCTCATACAAAGTAAACACCAGAACAATGGTAATCCATATTTTCCACATAATAAAGAATCAGCAAAGCACCAAAAAGAAAGTGCATTCTAAAATATCTAAAAAGATAGTGATTAAAGAAAAAGGTTTACCACAGGATGTTGAACCTTATGCTTTATTCTAATTGCCAATAATGTATTCAAGGGATTCATGACAGAATAAAAAATATATGAGCTTATTCATTGCTGAGAACAAATCAGCAAGAGCAAAAAAAAATTTACTAAGATTCAATCCATGATATCCCTAAAAACAGAATCAAAACAAAAAATGTGGAAGCCTAAAACACATTATAATTCTACCAAATACAGAAATCAAGTCACCAAAACACAGCCTTTAAGAAATTCAGATAATAAAGTTGTTTGAATAAAGCAATGAAACAAACCATTGATATATCCGCATCTTGGGCAATTCACAACTTTGCTACAATCTTTAATTACACGAACTTTCACAAAATCAATCTTATCCAGCTCACTCTTTTTGGAACTTCTCATTTTCTTCAGATGTTTTTTACGGGTATCTTCATCAAGGAGAATACGAGCACAGCCCTGGTAAAGTATAATGCCAATCAGTATGACATACAAACTTGTAAATAGATTTTTATGCACTATAACATGAATTTTGAATGTATAATAAGCTAATAGCCCCTTCATTGTTTTGCTTTTTGCCAAAGTCCTGTATATCTGTAGAAACAATACGTTTTTTAGACAAAAAAATTGTGATCAATCAATTTTTTTTATAAGTTGATGAAAGTGACAGACCACAAAAGCCTGAACTAAACAAAAAACTTGAATTGGAATTAACAGAGCAAAAGTTGCATTTTCAAAGAGAATGGATAAATTAAGTTTGAGTTCTTTTCTTGTTGCAAAAGGAGGCTCAAATCTCAACCCAAGGGAAGAGAAAAATTCACTTAACACCAAGTGAATGGCCATCAAACAAAAGGGCTGACAGTGCTTATAGTGTGAGTTAGGAAACTTAACATTGCTTGAAAAAAGTCATTTTCTAAAGCTAAACATTCTGAAATTGTCACATTCATATATGCATTTTATATAAGTAGTAGTTATAAGGCAATTTAAAACTTGAATGAGATAAAACAAGAGAACATTGTGTTAACAATAAACAAAAAATAAAGGAAGAACCAAAATCCAGAGAGAGGGAGAGAGAGAGCATATAAGAAACACGTGAAAGATTTTTATACCTTACAAATGCACTTCAGTATTTCCACAATGGTACTTAAATATCCAACATTGAAAACAGGAAGGGCAAGGTTTAAGTATCCATAGTGCCCTGGACAATCATGAAAGTTCCCATCGCATGTTGCACAGACAAGACTCTTATTAGCAGGGCCCTGAATTGCACAAAAAAAAATGCTATTTTAGCATTATGTGCAGGTAAAGAGTAAACATGAGCATTGGGAATATATATATATATATATATATATATATATATATATATATGATCAAACAGATTGAAAGCCAGAACAACCAAGTCCAGCCAAGTATTACATCAACCTGACTTCTTCAACATACTTTACAAAAAAGGGGTCTGACGATACCTCTACTTATAGAGCCTTAAAGGCAAGACTTAACAAGCAAAAACTATTAAATAGATTTTTGTTGATCACTAGTCCTCTATCACATAGACTCTTGGATAAGTGACCTAATTTATTTCATCCCTGTTTCTAATTGACTACACTATCTGGTAAAAGAGAGAAAGGCCTGGAATATTAAATGAGAACCGTGTTGTTCTAATCCCTAGCTCAAATCAATGCATTTTAATCAAAATTTAAGAAAATGTGGAAATCAAGATTAGAGAAGAGGCGGGGCAAAAAGAAACTACAGATGTGCATCAAAGCCAGAACTGATTATCTACAAAACACTATTTCAAAATCCAAACAACATATCAACATTTAAGACCTGATGCATAGGACTCTTGCAATTTCCATAAATTTCAGGGGCAAAATGCTAAAACATGTAAGCAAAATGTAAACTCCCAGTGAAAAAGCATTTTTCACAGTGTAAGGAGACGTTCATAATATATGCATCACGTCTGTCTCTCTTGTGAAACAAGGTAGAATGAGGGGGAAACACACTAACTGTCAAAGAAAAGTTGAGGCGGAATAAGAACAGCATCATCAAAGGTGCCAGGATAATCCAAACATACACATTAAAAATGAAAAATATTAACAATCTAAAATCTAAGAAACGAAAAAACAAAAATGTTTATATATATATATATATGAGGAGTAACTTTAAAAGAGTTACTCCCCATCCACACCATTTATTTCCTAGAAATCTAATGGTTGTAATAAGGAACTCATCTTAACCATTATATTTTAAGAAAATGAATGGAGAGGATGCAAAGTAACCCTAAAAATTACTCTTGGAGTAACTTGATCCCTCCTATATATGTGCGTGTGTCATGCTTTTTATGGTGCTTCTTACTTTCTCTTTTACAAATAAAGTTGACTCAAGGTCCAAACAACAACCCTGGTAATTCCACTCAATAAGAATTGCTACATAAATAAACAATTTCTATCAATCATAAATTACATACAAGTCCTGGTCCCATTACTCATAATCTATAAAAACCCACTACCAAATTGAATTGGCAATTTCTTCATCCATATAGTATACCCAGTAACTAAAATTATAACACCACAAGCCACCTTCCAAAACCTAATATTGAAATACTGCATCTGCCATCTCACCATAACAACCGAGAAAAAAAAAAAAGACCAATTTCGTCATAGTTCAACATTCTAAACAACTCCAAATTCATGCCAGACTAAATACACAAGGCTAATTTTGCATCCTATATATATTACAACAAATGTAGCATGATGATCATATAAAAATCTCAAATGAAAAAAAAAATATATAAGCAAAGTATCAACATTAAACACAAACATAAGCAGGATTCAGAAAAGTGTGGAAAAAGGATTGAAGAGTACCATGCGAGGATCCAACAAGCCACCGTGGATAGGCTTCTTAAAGGAGTCATAGTAGGAACCTTTCCACACTTGAACTTCAGCGATTTTGCTTATTTCCGATTCTGATAACGTGGAGAACTTCATGTTCTTTCTGCAATAAACAAACAACAAAGTAGCAATCCCTTCAATTGTAGGTCAATCAAAGTTATTCAGTAATGGTAAATGAACAGGCACAAATAAACGCTCACATCTTGCGAGGCCCTGTATCCTCCATGAACGGCTCCTTCGTGAAAGTTATGCCTTCAGTTCTCGCCCTATTCATCTCTTCTTCTTTTTCTTCCTGGGAAGAGCGTAGGAAAGGGTTTAGGGTTTTTTTCACGAACCAAAACGATTATCCTGGTCCTCGAAAACCCAACCTTATCGTGCTTCCTGTTGACCAGAGCAGAGCCAAGTGCAAAGTGCGGCGGCGCCCCGTGTGCGGCGGCGCCCCGTGTGCGGCGGTGCGTAGGGTTTTGAGTGTAAAAAAAACGAGTATCTCTGTTTAATAAAATATTAGTAATTGATTAATTTAAATGTTTGGAGTGAATAATATGAAATGATTGTTTCACATATTTGTTTCGTGGCATTATGATTACGAACTAGTGAACAAAGCTCATGTTTCGCGAGAAACGCAAGGGTCAGGTTGGAACTCGCCACTGGATTTTACTCAGAAATTTATGGCAATTATATGCCTTCTTTTCTTTTTAAACAAATTTCTATTGTTTTCGTTTGTATAATTTTTTCGCATCCCTTCTTATATTTAGTTGGATATTTTTTTCACGATAAAAGTAATTGCATAGTTATTTTTTTTACTTGATACAAATTATATTAACAACAACCCACATTACATTTTAAACGATAACTAAATTAATTATTACATAAATGATCTTTTTATTTAAATTTAAACTAATGACAAATTATTTTTTTAATTATAATCAAATTAATATCATCAATTTATTTGATTATATTAATAAAGATGATTATTATAATAATTAATTTGATTATCTCTATAAATAATATTGGTAATTTGTATTCAATTAATTTAATTTTAATTTAAAAGATATTAAGTACTATTAAAAATGATAAATTATATCACAATTAATTTAATTATTTTAAAATATGTAACTTGTATTTATAATTAATAAAAAAACATAATAGAAATATAGTTTTATTTCTTTCTTTCTCAAATACACAACATCATGTTGTGTATTTATTTTTTGTTCTAAAAAATAAAAACCTCATTTCATTGTGTATTTCAAAAAATAACATTACAAACTTATTTAACTTATTTATGTGTACTTAATAGGAGGTGAGAAGGGGGATGGGTAAAAGAAAGGAAGAAGAAGAAGTATACATGGTAAGAAAAACCATACCGGTGAGTATTCGTTTGAATTCGTCCTGACTTTGTCCGAGTTGACTGGGTATGGGTTCGGGTTTTCTTGATAATCAAGAAGTCGGGTACGGGTATGGATTACCAGATCCGTCCCGACCCCAAACTCATTCCGTTACATAAAATCTTTAAAATTTTTGCATAATTTAATTAAAAGGTATAGAATTTTTATTACTAGTTAATTTTATTTTAAAATTTTTACATAATTTAATATTATTTTTTAACGATTTTTGTAGACACATGCACTATAATAAATTTATATATATAAGCAGTTAAAAATAAATGTTTAACAATCAATTTATTTTTTCCAAAATCAAATTTTTAATATTTTTTACAATTTTTTTTTCCTAATTTGAATTGGGTATGAGTATCGGATACGAGAATATATTGGGGACTCGGAATAAGGGATTGGGAAGACAATACTGGTACCCGCCCTACCCCATTACTATGTCTAAGAAGAAGGGATTGAGTGTTTGAACAAAGGAGTAAAATGTTATTTTCTTGAAATTTTAAAGTTCATGAAATGAGTTAAATTTTACATACGATAAAAATCATATAATAATAAAGTGAAATAATTAAATCTAGATCATATAACAATATAGGATTAAGATTTAATTTCAAAAAATTATCTCTAACTTTTTAAAAAAGCTCAAATAATTTTTTAAATAATTAGATGACATTAAATCTTATCCATAAATTAATATCACCAACCAAACTTTAAATGCTAAATATTAGAAAATATTTTAAAAAAATGATAGAAGATTATTTCAGAGACATAAGATAAGATGAAAAGATAAAATATAAATATATTAAAAGGAAAGAAAATAGTAAAAGAGATTAATTATATATATATACGTATAAAATAATTCTAAAGGAAAAAAATCAAACTTATTTTTGTAAACCTCTCTTTTGAATCTTTTGTCATCTTCGTAGTTGAAATAATAAGAAACAAGAAAACAATATCATGCTAATGTCAAATTTTCAAATATAAAAAAAATTAAAAGATATAAAAAAGTTTTAAGAAATTACCTTACACAAGGAAGAAGATAAAAATAAACAAATTAAATAATAACGAAAGAAATATAACATATTTGGCAATGCAATTTAAAATTAAATAGACGATCTACTCAATAAGATATATAATTTTTATAATGATTTGAACTTAAAGATTTAGACATTATTAATATTTTTTTATAATAAAATAGTTCTGTTGTTCTTTCACTCACTCTCGTTTGCCACGACAATGATTTTTTTAAGGTTTGATATTCAATATAAACATGTCAAAAAAATCACGTAAGATCCAATTTCAGTTGACATCAACAATAGATGTACACCATTGTGGAAGCAAAAGTATAAAAAAGGGTAATCTTTTACATGTTTCTGCCTCCACATAGATAATTTGTTTTTTCTTCTTTTTTTTTTTCCAAAATAAACAATAAATGAATATGTAATTTGTATGGAATTACATTTGAACAATATGCTATTTACAGAGTTTTTGACTGCTCTAGTTAATTAATTGCTATAAGAGGAACTCTGGAATCTCTTACGGATTGAGCAGCTTCATATGCCCCAATATATCTAACATCACCATTTGCATGTTTTGGAGATTTTGCATCCCAGAAGGATTTCAGTAGTTCCTCAAATGACGGGGTTCTTAGTTCTTCTATGGATGAAACACTGGGTAAATTGAAGGATCTCTTTCTTGGTGTTGAACAAGATGGTTCATCTACCTGTATTTTACATGGCAGTTTCAACACACAAAAATTAGAATCCAGCAGCCAGAGATAACACTTTTTTCCTTGAGAAAAACGAAAAATAGGTATTTTATGTACATGCGCTTTTCCAAACAGCTTCGGCTGGATGCCGATTTCTTGTTACCCAAATCTATACTACATATGTGCATACTAAGGAATTGGAACTTGAAGTCCCTTACCGTGTATTCACTGAGAAGACATTTCCCTGCATTTTCAGTTATCTCTACAATTCTGTGGTAATGACCCCCCTTCAATTCTCTCAAGTCACCACAGCATGGGATAATCATAGAGTTTAGATTCCCACAAGCGTCATGATCAAGTTGCAATGAATCTGCATGCGTAAATATTTCGTCAATTGATATCTGTGGCATGATTTACCAAGGCATTTATGATTTCATATGTATGAGACCAAGTACTGACGTTCAATGGAAGAATTAATATCCTTGTTTGCGATTTCTGCATCTTCAAGTGTAGTTGACACAGCACTTGAGAATCGGTCTCGTAGGAGATGATTAGCTTCCATTCCTCCCCTAATCAAAAGCAATTGAGAGAAAATGAACAAAATATATTGACTGTTTTGATCTCGACTGGGAATGAAAGACCTACCGAATAATAGCATTCACAGAAGCAGCATTTATCTTCTCCAGGCTAAGTATGGATTCTTGAGCATTTCTCCATTGTTGTGCACCTACTTCTGCCTTTTTGCGGCTGTGCAATTGTTTGGTCAAGGTAGGGCTTAGTGAACAGAAGAGAATATAATAGAGACAAAGTACACACAGTACACTCCTATTCCATACCAGTGCCGAATAACCTCCACAAGGTCATTCTTTCCAGATTCTACTGCAGAAGTATCCTCATGATAGTTGGACTCTGTTTTTTCCATGTGAAGTTTCCATTCAGATTTAACAGAAGAAGTGGAATCTTGCATGGTTAATGTTTCTTGCCTCAGCCTACTGATTTTAGTGTTTGCACTTTCCCGAAGATCATTAACTGCCATTTGGACCTAACAAGCAAATAAAAAATGGTAAGAACTTACACTCAGGTAGTAACGGAAGCTACTGTAGGTTAGTTTAGCATGTCTAAAAGAAACAGCTACCAGTTTTTTCTTTCTAGAACTAGAGCTAGCAAGCATTTCTGCCACTTTCTCCAGTAGTTGTTTTTCTTCATGCGCAGTACACTCCTACACCCATAAAGAATAAGATGCATCAAAGTTAAAAAAGAAGGGAGTATTAATTAAAAATTTTCCGATCATGATTTATGCAAATTCTGCAAAAAGGCACACTTCGATCACCTCAAACTTCTTTTGAAGTTCATACAATTTTTTATCATTGGTAAATTGCGATTCTTCTACAATTTGGATCATATTGGATGCATGCATGTGTAATGTCTCAAAGAAGTTCACAGTTATTTTAGATACTGCACGTGTATTCTCCTCTGCTCTGGCATGTGCCTACAGCAATAGCATAGAAGTTAGTATCTCTAACTCTGAAGTTCACCCAACAAACCAGAAATCACGGACCTCTTCCTGTTGTCGAGCATAAGCAGTTAACTTGGCCTCTTGCTTTTTGAGACTACTTTGAAGATCATTTAGTAATGAATCAGCTTCTAATGCAATTCCTTGAAAAAGCTGAAGCACAAAAGTTAAATTAAACACACCAAGAAACCTCACGTAGAATCAATTTATAAAGTGTAAGAAACACACTTACATTCTCCAAGGCAGATGAATGCTTGGCTACTTCAGAATTCAACTCTTCAAAAGTTAACTCACTATTTCCTTTAAACTCCTCAGCTAAATTGCCCAAAGCTTTAATGCCAGAACCATACATGTTTTTAAATTTTCCTACCCGCGCTCTTAGATTTTCAATAGCCTAAAAGAGGCATACCAAAACAAATTTATTAATCAGATAATATAAATAATAAGGCATGATTTCATCCTATGGAAACCCACCTCTGCCTTTGTTGATACAAAAGAATCCATATCATTTTCCATTTCCTTTAGTTGCTGCTCTTGTTGAATTACCGATGCTGCAACCGTCTTGTGCAAATCTTCTAGCTGTTGAGCTAACTGAGACTGGAATTTCTGGACAAGTATTCTATTTCCTTCTTCAATTTTATCCTTCCGCTCTAAGGTTTACAAAAACAATTTTTGTGATGTCAATTTATTCCTTCTAATTGACACCCACAAGAAAAACCAGTTGAAAGAAAATGCTAACCAATTTTAGAAAACAGCTTTGACACATCCGATGCAGCATTCTCTAGATCAGCTCGTAGCTCAATTGCATGCTCCACAAGTGCTTTTTCTGGAAGAAGCAAGAACAGGGAAAAATCACACAACTATTGCATATTACATTGGATGATGAGAGAAATGATTTTCAACAACCAACCCAAAAAGGGTATGCTAAAGGGTACACCCAAACAGAAAGCCGGTTGATACAGAATAAGAGGTATAATTACACTTCACTAACCAGATTTCAGTAGATTCGATATTAGAAATTCCTTTTCCTTAATTGTTGCATTTGCTTGTGTGTGCTTTTCCTCAAGATCAAATAATGACTGCTCAGTTTCTTCAAGACTTTTCTGAGATAGCATATGCCGTAAATAAATTTAACTCTTGAACCAGGTCAGATGTTCAAAATAAATAAAAACAATTAGGTACAGCCACCTATTAAGAACTTTTTTTACCTCGGTTTTTTCAAGTTTATCACTTAACTCGACAATCAAAAGTTGCTGACATTTGTAGAGTTCTTGAAGTTCCATCAATTGCTGCTCAAAGTTATGGGATGCATTTCAATATACAAGTGATTATAACTATATTGGAATTATTTATGATGGAAAATACCTTATCCTTAGACTCTGCTTCTAGTTCCATGCGTTCTATCTTTTCAACCATGGCCTATAGAACATACAGATTTAGCAATAGTAATGTCTCAAAAGAATAACTGTATTCCCAATTCATATAAAGATACAGTTAGAGAAACCTTTTTCTCTGCTTCTTCATGAAGATAACGATCCCGCGGTATATAAATTCCATTTTTCTCTCTTGCAGCATACACCTCTGCAAAACCACATACGTAAAAAAATTCAACATTCCAGCACTGAACTGTAAAAGGAAAAATAGTTTATTAACATGGTGCTATTTTCTTTTAGAATACAAAAGCATTAAACAACCTTGCTTCAGTCTGTCAATTTCAGAATACAGATCCTTTATGAGTGCAGATTTCACCATCTTCTGATTGATCTAACAAAGTATTGAACTCCAAACTATTAGATATGTTGCACTGCAAATCTGTGATAAGAAAAAAAAAGCATGGTAAGGTTGACAAAAAAAGTAGGAACTATGAAAGTCACCTCTGGTTTGTTCTTGATATTTTTGGCACGGTGTGCATAATCCAAGGTACTAAGAGTTTCTTCCAGACAGTGAATAGAAGGTGATATCGTAGCAACTATGCATGTCTTGGTTTTACCGCCCAAGGAATCCCTCAACAGTCTTGTTAATTTGCTATCCCTGATATAATAAAAGCATTTTTCTCTAGGTTTGAAAATAGAATCAAAAGTTACCATAACCAGAAGAACGGTAGCCATTCATACCTATAAGGCACATGACCTGAATGATCAACTAGAGCATTAATCACTCGACCAAGTGTAAGCAAGCTTTTATTTATCTCCCCAGCTTCCCTTGCTCTACCCTGCGAGCATTTTCTTACAAATGAATCTCAAAAAAGCTATAACATTTTAGTCTTTTCAGACAAATACTGAAGAATAATCAGAGTGAGATAAAGATAATGCCAGAACTGAAGATGACTAAATAGACAAGGGGTAATTTGAATTTTATAATGTTGTCCAGGGGCCTATTTTTTTCAATATCAATCAATAATCTCATAAAGAAAAAAGAGGCTGTCATACTGTTCCAAATAATATAATTTGAATGTACACTACCCAAAATAAACACCAAAATCATTTGATACCTCTCTTGCACCGGAACGTGAAATATTCTCAGAACCTGCAAGGTCCACAAGATTTAGCTTCCCACATTTAATCATTTCTTCACCCTCTGGAGTACACTCTTTAATGTGAATAGTGATAGAAAATATGGAATGGGAACGACTGCTTTGTTTGTTAAGAAGAGTCTCAGCCGTTCGCCTTTTCGCTGAACCCTTTTCCAATATCTTATAAATTTCATTTGCAGTGCAAACAACCTCTTCCTCTAAACCTCTGACAAAAACACCCCCCTTTCCATCCTCCATAAGAGCTATAGGTTTCTTAGATTTGTCATCCACAAATTTTAAAGTCTCCTCAGGGGCCAAAAGATCTGTTATCTCCTCATTGTAAAGCTCTAGAAACGTCACTTTCATGCTATACTCGGCATTCTGAGCTTCTAATATATCAAAAATCTGTTTCACAGCTCTTGGGATGACACCAGCATCACTCGGAAACTCTCCATTCTAAACATAACCAAAAAACACCAATCAAAGAATTGATTCAGCACAAAGCAACAAGAAATACTATAAATACCAATGCTGGCCAAAAGTAATAACCTTCTTCCTTGCACCTCCTTCCATTGTGTAAGTTTTTCCTGTCCCTGTTTGACCATACGCGAAAATGGTGCAGTTATATCCTTCAAGCACTTCATTCACAATAGGAGACATTGCCTGCTCAAAAAGTTCTTTCTGCTTGGAATTAGGACCAAAAACCTATTCAATAACAAACACAAATCCGATTAATGCACCATTACAAGCGCAGAATTCACAGAAAAAAATTATAAGAAAAAAACAGAAAAACGAGTAATAGTTCGCTCTTATGGTCATTTTCTATAAAGATTACAGAATGAGGCAAGTGAGTTACTCGATCACTTCGTATTCAGTTCAACAATAATGATATTTTGATTATTTTCATTTGAATGCAGAATACATATATTCCGCAAAGTAATTCACGCTTGAAGTAATAAAAATAATAACAACTCCTCAAATTTTACATTACCAAAAAGGATCATCATATAAGAAAACAAAACGCGAAAAAAAAAAAAACCTTGTCGAATGCGAAGGTTCGATCGATCTGTTTGTTGGCTATATTCTGCACAGCCGAAACCTCTCTTCTACCTTCGTTACACGAAATCACGATCGGCGTGTTCAACCTCGCTTCGTCTTCACTCAACGGCCTAAACAAAAACAAAAAACGAAAAAAACGCGATCAGCGAATTTCACCGAGTCGCGAACAAACCGAACTCAGTGAAGTGAAACTCGGAGTTAGTTAGTTCGACTCAGTGACCTGCAACGAACAAGAACTTGCACATTGACGCCTTTGTCCTTATCGAATTTGCTGTGACCGCTCGAATTGGAATCCGCAGATCGCAGATCTCGCGCCAGCTTGTCGCCGGAGCGCGGCGTCTGCGACGGCGACAGCGGCACTAATCCTCCTCTTCTCTGCTGAGCCTCCATCGCACTTCGAAATTGAAATCGGAACCGATGATAGTGAAATGTGTGGTTGGAGAGAATGAAGAAGAAGAACTATGAAATTAAAATTATAAACCAGAATTGTTATCTCAGAGTGTGGTTAGTTATAGTAGTTTATTCATATGGAATTTTGCGGTGTCAGAAACTTC
The DNA here is from genome assembly GCF_004193775.1 of Glycine soja. Classification (NCBI taxonomy): domain Eukaryota; kingdom Viridiplantae; phylum Streptophyta; class Magnoliopsida; order Fabales; family Fabaceae; genus Glycine; species Glycine soja. Next base: position 11,222,049 of record NC_041012.1, on the reverse strand, counting down.
ACTTCACAGAGATAATTTATTTATTTATTTATTTAATGGTTAATTAATAATATAATATATAATGTGAGTGATAGAAGGAGAGAAAGGAGAGGGAGTAGTGTCTCTGTTATGGAAGCTGAAAGAAAAAGGTAAGACAAGGAGAGCGAGAGAGGAAAAAAAATGGAAATAGAGAAGAAAAGGAAATTGAAGAAGCGCGTTACCGTTATAGTTTACGGGTTGAGAGACGTTTCAAAATAGTGGGACGGCGATTGAAAAGTAACGGGGCGAGGATAACGGCGTCAAACTTGGGACGTTTCTGGGATCACGCCACCGTTAAAACAGAATAACCCAAATTATAAATTATCACGATAGGCGTTCTGATCTAACCAATACAAATATAATATTTAAGATTATTCATTTAGTTTTTATAGTTTTTAAATTTATTTTATTTAATTTTTATAGTTAATAAATAAATTTTTTAATCTTTAAAATTTAATAAATAATTTTTTTAATTTTCAACATTTATATTTTAATTTTTAAAAGATATCTTCTGTTATTATATTTTTGTTAATTCCATTAGTTAAACAATCTTAACTACAGGTTTGGGATTTAAAATGTAAATATCAAATATTAAAAAATCTACTTATTAATTATAAGATCTAAAATAATGAATTAAAAAATTATAACAATTAAATAAATGATTAAATATAAAAAAGTAAGATCATCATTTTTTTTAAAGTACTGTTATTTCAAACATATTTTTACATCTGATTTCGTACATGCACTAACACAAGTACAGAATTAAAAGTTTTTATTTAAAAAAGAAAACTGAAACTGGAATAGAACACTCAGGCCTCAGCAGCTCGGTAACACTAGCCTGCTCTCTCTGTCTCCTCGTTACAGTTTACTGTTAGTTGAACAACAGGACTTCTTTATTTATGGATAAAAAAATTTATCTGTGTATTTTTTATAAAATTTGATTTTAATTTCTGTACTTCTAAATAGATCATTTTGATAAATTATCTAGTCTGCTGGCGGATGCCATGCACGCGCCTCATTTGAGAATCTAGTTTGTGTTTCTTCTGTTTGTTTGCATCTGATATAAAAAATATCTTTTTGATTTCTAAACTTTTAAAAACATATAAATTCAGTCCCTAAAATTGATCATTTATATTATAGGAAAGAGACTAAATTTACATATTTTTTAAAATTTGAATATATGATCAATTTAAAATATAGAAATTAAAATCAATCTTTACTAAAAAATAGAATGATTAAAAATATATTTTATCATTTATTTATTGTTACTTATTTATATGTATTTAGGTAAAAATACTATGAAGAGGGAAAGGTTTATTAGGTATGGCAATGGGGCAAGGTTGGGGTGGGTTTAGTTTCTCTCCTATTTGTCCTTGACTCCTGAAGTCCTCCCCACCCCGTTTTCAATCTCTTTTGGGACCAAAAATTAGATTTATCCTTATTTTTATATGGGGTTGGACTTTCCCGTTTTATTTGTGATTCTATTTTCTTTTTTTATTTATAAAAAATGGAGAAAATATGACAAATTTTTTTATAATTGGATTGATTACAACATGCTAAATTGACATTTTAAATAAAATTTGTTTGATTTCATTTATTTTTGGATAACTTAAAGAAATAATGATCATGACACCTTATTTATCAAGGTTAAAATTTCAAGTGTTTAGCAACACATTAAGTAAAAAAATTTTGCTCTCATTTATTTTTGAGCTTGACATGAAATTAAGTAAAAATTGTACACAATTATAAGGAAAATAATTATTTCATGCATAAAACAAACATTAATCTATTAAAATTGTAAGATTATAATAATAATTTAAAATATTTATTATATCAGAATTGTAGCAGGACGAGGCGGTATTGGAATACAAATGTAAGGTGAAGTCCCACAAGTAGAAAAGTTAAGCATCAATAAGTGAGGAAATGACTCATACATTTAAGTCTTAATGTTTTTGATTAAAATGTGATGTGAAATTTTGTTATATCAATTCCCCAACAATTCTTATTCCAAATAACGTGTGACTTTGAATTATAGCTTTGATGCATCCCAATTTTTTGTTTTCTGAGGTATAACTACTCAATTAATTTTTAGTGGATAATTAAATAAAAAATAAAAAACTAACCTTTAGGTGGACTACAACCTTCAATTTACCTTGTTTTCTCTTGCCATTTTATTCTCTTATTAATTCTAATACTATTTTAATACAGGTATCTGAATTGTTTATAACAAATAAAGAAAAAACGAAAGATATCTGAACTGTATTATTTGTTTAAACTCAAACAATAAGTGACATTTCCCTAAAGACACACAACAAAATTGGAAATTCAATTAAAGAGTAAGAAATGTTCTTTAAGTTATACAAACTACAGGTTGTACAAAAAAGCTATACAAACTACAAACTCCAAAGCATGTTTTAGCTTGTTAAGATCAAGCACCTTTTTTTGTCCCAAATGCTGCCAAGGATGGTAACTCTTCCGCTTCAAGTACACTTTAACAAGGAAATGACAATATATTGCTATTTTAAAAAAAATGGTCGTGCTTTTCAAGAATATCCCTGTATGTTTGGTTGAAAAAATAATCAAATAAATTTTAATAAATATTTACGTTCCTAATTTTGAGTTATCTGTAACAAATAAAGAAAAAAAATGAAAGATGCCTGAACTGTATTATTTATTTGAAGTCGAATGATAAGTGACACATTTTGCCAGAGACACACAACAAAATTGGGAATTCAATTAAAGAGTATGAAATGTTAAAAAAAGTTATACAAACTATAAAGCATGATTGAACTTGTTAAGATCAAGCACCTGTTTCTTGTCCAAGATGCTGTCAAAGATATATGGTAATTATCCCACTTCAAGTACACTTTAACAAGGAAATGATAATATATTGCTATTTAAAAAAAAATGGTTGTGATTTTCAAGCATATCCCTATATGTTTGGTTGAAAAATTAATCAGATAAATTTTAATAAATATTTATGTTCCTAATATTTGAGTTGTCTATAACAAATAAAGAAAATAAGCAAAAAAAATATTTGAACTGTATTGTTTCTTTGAACTCAAACGATAAGTAACATTTCCTGGGAAACACACAACAAAATTGGGAATTCAATTAAAGAGCAAGAAATGTTCTTTAAGTTATACAAACTACAAACTATATATATATATAAAAAAAAGTTATACAAACTACAAAACATGTTTTAATTTGTTAAGATCAAGCAACCGTGTCTTGTCCCAAATGCTATAAAAAATGGTCACTTTCAGCTTCAAGTACACTTTAACAAGGAAGTGACAATATTCTAATATTCTTTTCCAAATAAAAAGGGTCGTGCGTTTAAAGCATATGTCTGTATGTTTGATTGAAAAATTAATCAAATAAATTTTAATAAATATTTATGTTCCTAATATTTGTACGTGATAATGAATCAAAATTGAGTTCAATAAACTTGTAATTTTATTTTTTAATTTAATTATAAATTTCTCTTTAGTTTCTTTTATTTTTGCTAGTAAAATAAAAGTTATACGTAAGGTTAGTAATTTGGAAAAGCAAGTAAAATAAGAGGAACCTTTGTTGAAATTTTAATAGAGCACGTGTTTAATTACATACATAAGTTTTTTTGTATTTAGTCTGTTTGAAAGAGATTATCAATAATTTATTTTGACTTGTTTTATGTTATGACTATTTAAGTAAGTGTTTGGGAGAACTTTTGATAATATCTTATGGTTGGTTCATAAGATGTGTTTAACTTATTTTAATAAACTCTTCGAAATAACTTATAAGAATAGTTTATGTAAAATTTATGGAAATACTTGTTATAAAATGCAAGTTTTTTTTTCTTCCTCTTTCAAATTAAATATTTTATTTTGTTCGTTTCCTTCACCTTTGTTGAATTTTTTGCTTTTTATACTAATTGAGGTGAACTTGTCACTTTTCAGTAACCCAAAGCTGAACTTCAACTTCCTTGGTCAAGGGTGAAGTTCTCCTTAAGATTAGGCAGCATCATTCCTTCTTCTTGTTTTTTTATCCCATGGGCAGCATCATTCTTAACTCTTGTTTTTTGTTTTTGTTGGTCTACAATTCCTAACTCTTACGTTTGCTGAATAACGAGAGTGAGAGACTGTTGGGCTGGAAAAGGAGAACACAGCTATTGGATTGGGTTGTGTTTTAACTTTTAAGACACAAAGGTGGCCCCATTTTTCTTCATTTTATATTTGATATTCGGATGACACTGCTTCACCACTATCAGACTTTAATTTTGGTACATTCTCAATCTCAAGTAACTTCATTACCCAGAAAGAAAAAAAAAAAAAAAAGATTTCTTGTTGAATGAAAGAGGGATCAACTCAGGATTGAGACACTTTGCCTTCCAAGATAATTTTAGCTTAAGGATTGCCGTGTACTCCCCACCAAACCAAAATTAACAGGTCCTCTATTTTTGCAACTTTGGTCTTTGGCCATTGTATTGTTTTTATCCTATATACTTTCTTTTGCCTTCGGTGGATAGTATATCTTTATCTGCCAACACCTACCTACTTCTCTTAATAATTACCTTTTTTATAAAAAAAATCTTCGCTTAATTCCCTCAAATTTAGTGTTTTTTTCTAGGGATATGATAGGTATAATTTTTGGATTAAAAAAAGGCATTCTGACAACCCACCAATTGAAGGGGTTGGATACTTGGAAAATGGAAATATTACATACTTACAATTATTTTTAACAATTTTCTTCTTATCATTTACTTCTAACTTTACGCCTCTCTAACCTTACATCTACACCTAGAAAATTCAAATTTTAACTTTTAGCGTTTCAAATTTAATGTTACGACTCCCTTCTTCACGCCTCTTTTACTATGTGTTGAATTTTTGTCCCCCTAACAAATTTTCCTTATTCCCTCCATAGTTAAATCAAGACTATATATAAAGTTTCATTTAACTAAAAAAATATTGATACCGAATTTCCTCACTTTATTTTAATCTTCAATATACTATCTAAATATAAAAAATTCTATATTTTTTTTTGCAGAGTATATAAATAAATTCTTATTACTGTTACTTATTAGATTACATATCTACGTACAAACAATTAAGTCATTTAAATTTCATATAAATGATTATTACGATAATATCACTTTATTAAATTGATGATACTTGTCATTCATAAAAAATTGCTAAAGGCGTAGATTCACTAAAACTTACGTGTATCAAATAATCATGTCTCATTTTATAGATATAAATCCACAAAATGATATGAGAAAGTAGGATACTATGAACTATGGGCACTCTTTAGAATGTAGAATAATCATTGATCGCAACTGAAAATAAAGATGGTAGGAAAAATAAAATATTGGGAGGCGATTGGCCGTGAATGGCGCGGTCTTCCACTGGCAAAAGCAACAAAGCAAGCTTCCGAGTTCCAACCAACAAAGCTAGTTAAAATATATAATTCAATTCAACATTTACGAAATCAGTTTTACAATAAATGAATGATGACCTTATGGGCACGACATGCATCCAATTTTATATTATGTGGCCATTACTATATAAAGCCTACAAAAGCATAGTGCATATCATCGATCATCACCAAGCACAACACAACATAACAACCACTGAACTCAAGTTTTTCTTGATTAGTGGCAAATGAGAATGGAATTTCCCACTCTTAAACTTTTCTTCTTCATCTTCTTACTCCTCACATCAACCCATGCAAGATCCGCACCCCCAACCACAAACCTATTCCGAGAATACATTGGAGCTGAGTTCAACAACGTTAAATTCTCCGATGTCCCTATCAACCCAAGTGTTCAATTCCACTTCATTCTCTCCTTCGCTATCGACTACGACACGTCATCATCCTCCTCTCCCACCAACGGAAACTTCAATATCTTTTGGGACACCGGCAACCTAAGCCCCACCCAAGTTTCCGCCATCAAAACCAAACACCCAAACGTCAAAGTTGCCCTAAGTCTCGGAGGAGATAGCGTTGCAAATGGCTACGCTTACTTCAACCCCTCTTCAATCGATTCATGGGTTTCCAACGCGGTTTCTTCACTCACAAGCATCATCAAACAGTACAACCTAGACGGAATCGACATCGACTACGAGCATTTCAAGACGGACCCCGAAACCTTTTCTGAGTGCGTGGGGAGGCTAATCAAAACCCTAAAATCCAATGGGGTCATCAAATTTGCCTCCATTGCTCCATTTGACGATGAACAAGTTCAGAGCCACTACTTGGCTTTGTGGAAGAGTTATGGGAACCTTATAGATTATGTTAACTTCCAGTTTTATGCATATGACAAGGGCACAAGCGTGGCACAATTTATCGATTATTTCAACACACAGAGTTCGAAGTATAACGGTGGGAAGGTGTTGGTGAGTTTCATCAGTGATGGGAGTGGTGGGCTGGCACCAAATGATGGGTTCTTCACGGCATGTCATACCCTAAAGAGTGAGCAAAAACTTCATGGCATATTTGTGTGGAGTGCTGATGATTCCATGAAAAGCGGTTTCCCATATGAGAAGCAATCACAAGCCCTTTTAGCTATACCCTAGTAAATTAAATTAAAATGATATACTGAAGAAATTTTATTATATGAACTTGGTACTCTTGAGATCGACTCGATATGTACGTGGATATATGCATGTATGATATATATATCTTAAACTTATTCAATTATTATGCGTACTTCTTTTTACTCGTGAATTTTGTTTTACGATTTAGCACGTGTTGTAAAAACTAAGCAGGTTTAATAATTATGTATTGTCTAAAAATTTAGAGAAAAAAGGTATGTACTAATTCCACTTGGTGAGAGATCATGAGTGTTCTTTAATTTATTGGGTCAAAGAATATTCTCACTCATATAAACCTACTAGAATTTTATGACGACGTAAAATTATTTTATACCATGATTGTATAATTGTTAAACTTAAAAATTTTATATTTTTTATTTATTAGGAATTATTGTTGGTAGGTTTTTCAAAGTGGTTATTAAAGAAATAAACAAATTTATTATATATGATATTTTCTATTTTTTTTTGAATTATATATGATATTTTTTATTAAGTATTAGTATAAAAATATTTTTTACTAATAATTCATAATCTACTTTATCGTACTATAAATGAGTGAATTCATCAAATGTTATCATCAAATATTACTGACTTATCCAGTTATATTTAGTTTTTGGGTGGAATGGACCCCAATCACTTAGATAAACACATACTAGATATTAAGAAAATTTAATTCAGTTGATTGAATAAGATGTATATATATTATAAATTTCTTAATGTTTTATTTAATTATCTTTGTTCAATTCTTAGGAATGAAAAATACACATAAGGTTAATGATTTGGAAAGGAAGTTATTAAACTATTTTTTTTTTGTCATTTAGCAATTCCAACAATTGAGAAGTTCAAACTACGATCTTCAAGCCCATCCCTGTGTTTTTTTGTCAATAATAAATATTTGGGAGCAACTATTGACACTACCATTAATGCTATTGGCACTACCCATGTGTGCTTTAAATATTTTTTTCTTCCAAAAATGTCCTTTTCATGGAAACATTCGTTCATTTGTAAAATATACAATGAAATCATATTTCCGTTAATAAAAAAGAATGCAAAAAAATTACATAGCAAAAACATGATTTTGATTTGTATTTTTCCATCAAAATTGTATTTCTGTTGTGTATTTTATTACACCCTCTTTTACTCAAGTGAATCATATTTTTGTTATTTTGTTTTTACCCCTTCTGTAAAGAATGAAAGTATGATTTTTTTTTTGAATTATTAAACAATAGAATCGTATTTTTGTTGTTTTTTTTTATCATTTTTTATTAAACGGAAATGCAATCTGTTACCCTTCAAGCGAATTTGCACTCCTTTTTCCTCTAATGAAACTTCTTTCATTTCCATTTCTAGTTGCGTTGTCCCTCCCCACAACAGTGTCACTCACTCACACCCAAAATACCCAAGAATGAAAAACTCAACTTCACCTTCCTCAACCCAATCGCGCCCATGTGGTCACGAGTGGCTCAAGAATCTCACCCTTGATCTTGAACTTCTTTGATGGCTCCATAGTGAGAGTTTCTGGAAATGGGCAGTAGTGGTAGTGAAGGAATGGTAGAGGAAGCGACAAAAGACGATGGTGGAGATGCGAATTGGAAGGGTTTAGGGAAAGTCGTAGGAAAATAAGAGGAGGGACGCTCCACAATGGTGGAGGAGGAGGCACTACCTGTTACTAAGGTTAAGGGATGAGAAATCCTAAGGGGAAAGGGAGGGGTCATAGGGTGTAGGGATTTGCTATTTGGACAAAAGAGGCATTTCATTCCATTTGATAGTATGAATAGCAACACTAGTAATGTTAATAGTAGTCCCCTAAACATTTTGGCTGGATTCAGCCCTTCCTAATCATTACGAAATAATAGAGGCCTACTTTTAATCTTTCAGCAACTTTTTAGTTGAATTTAACCTTTTAATTTCTAATCATTACAAGTTATTTGTTTTTTTTTTTTCAATTGTCATTCTTTTTAATCAAATACTTTCTATCTCAAATTCTTATTCTCTCTCTCAAAGTCATAAATTAAACCCGTTAAAAGAATTAAACTCCTGCTATTATAATAATTTAAAAGAGAAAGTGATAAAAGTATTTATTATAATAATTCAAAATTGAAGGATTGATTTGAATAAGAATTATTAAGAATAAGGTAAAAATATGTTTTCCCCCTCAAAATATTTTTAAAAATGTCAGTTTTAATTTACATAAAATCATCAAATATTTTCCCTACAACTTTAGTTCTAATGAGACACTCAATAAACATAGGAATAAAAAAATATATTAAAATTATATAAGGAGTAAACTATATACTCAATATAAGGAGTATTAAAATCTTGAGATTGAAAAATATTTAACCCGAAAATAGAAATCGATCACATATTCAATATATTAGATAGACAAAAATGTCAGTTTGTTTACTTTTTGAGAAAACATTTTATTTTTATTTTATTACCTGCTTTTACTTTTAATTATAAAATTAATATCTTATTTTCAGATATTTGTATAGTAAAAAGAGAAAACAATTTTTTTCATTTTCAATTTTTATTTTGTAAATTTTTAAAAATTAAGAAACAACTTTGTAATTAAAATTGAATATAAAAATAACATTTTTTTCAAAACGCGTAAGTGGTGACAATTGAATTACATTTGATCGTTTCTATGGGTTTCACTTGACGTGTTTCCGCTTCAAAAAAAAATTGATGTTTTTCCATCTAACTTATGTTAGTAGTAAATGATCATTAACACAACTAATCAACGATATGTATACTTGTAATCTCTTGTAACAAAAACAACTTAATGTATAGGTTCTAGAACATTAATATAAACTGGAAATTGGATAATAAATTTCTAGAACGAAATAATGGTAAATTTTTAATTAGAGATTTAAAGGCTATATAGGTATATGATTGTATAATTGAAGATGACTTAAAAGAATTAATTAATACTATTTATATCATTAAAGTACATCTACTTACTTAGGTCTAAAAAATGATTATTTATAAAGGATTCTAACCAATAAAAAAAATACTATGGTGTCAAGTATGATAGTGTGTAAATCGCTAAGAAGTTACAAATTAAGAATGTTAGAGTAAAAAAAAAATAACATCATCCACTTAGCAATTGCCATTATGCTATTATTTTTAATGATGGATTCAGTGTACCAATCCCACATTGTCTCTATTAAACACTCAGAAGCAGAAAAACATCTTACTTAGATGTTTAGGCCAAAAGAGTTACTTTGTAGAACAAATTATTCCTCCTCTAAATGTAACAGAGATACCTTTGCCTCCTCGAGATCAAAATATTTGGCCACCAATTATTTGCCATGGACATGTCAACGTGCCCTACTACAAGGAACACATCCTGTATTTGTCTTCAACAAGGGCAAAACAAAGAGATACGAGGAATCTTGCTTCTTCATAGTATCTAACGATCCTTCATTCTATCGTTGGGATCAAGAAAATAGAATATGGGATTTTGTCCCACCTCAAATATGGTTTAACTAATAATTTTACTTTGAAACTTAATTTTGTAATTAAGAAAAATGGAACCCACGATGCCTCAAAAGCAAATATGCATTCTTATCACTAAACCAACGTATTTATGTGTTAAATCAATGCTAAATTTTATTTATATACAATATACTATATAAAATTACAAGATCAAATTATGCCAAGAGTTACTTTAAAATAATTATTCTTCATTCTCATTATTTATTTTCTTAAAATCTAATGATTAAGATTGATTACTCAATACAACAATTAAATTCAAGAAAATAAATAATAGAGATGATGAATAGCTTTTTTAAAATTACTCTTAGTGTAACTTTATCCTTCCTTTTATATATATATATATGGTGATGCATCCAATTCACCTATTATCACATTAGTTCAATTGGTGACCAATTGACTCAGTAACTTGACTGGATCAATGTCTGGTTCAAGTTTTAAAATAATGCTTTGATGGAAAATGAGTGGATATCTAATTAATATACTTCACAATAAAATATAAATAAAAAAGAAAATTAGCAATTAATAAATTTGAAAGTGATCATTTATTTCTTATCACTAATTTTTTTTATCTCATTTGTTTCTTATATAAATTACTTAAGATACAATTCTTTAAGTCTTTTTAGTACATTTTATTAATTTAAATTTGTTTAGGAAGAGAATATACTCATGAGTAGTCCTAAAGTCAGTAAAGAATGTAAGAAACCTCATCAAACCATGATATAATGTGACCTAGTGTGATCGATGAGGGATAACACTTATTAATAGAATGTGTCTTCTAATGTCCTTGTAACAATTATCTCATTTTCCAAGTGATGCCATGTATGGTACTTTCTCACTTGCTAGAGGGTGGTGCTTAATGTTCCTTATTCATGTGTGAAAAAGGTTTAAAACATCTTTGATTTGATTCATGGATCAAAAGCCCATAAGCTTTTGACAAATTATTTGGTGTTTTGAGTCAACTCATGTGTATACTGATTAATTTTTATGTGATACATAATCAATTTTTTCTTCTTCTAATTTATGAGAAAAAATTAATAACACTTAATTATGGGTTAGGTAGAGATTAATGAGGGACCAAGATGATTCTTAACCACCTAATTATTTATCTTCTTCGATCCATGCATATAATAGTTGTGTAATGCAATAGACTAATTGTAATGGTCGACTTATATGGTTGGTTGAACACCAGGCATGCCTTAATTAGTTTGAGTATGGCATTTGTTGAATACTCACTCTGCATCCTTCAAATTAGGTGCACTAAAAGACCTACTTTATCAGTAATGCCTCCCCTTTATCTCAATCATTTAAACTGAACTGTCCATAGCTTCTCAAAGCACTAAACATAAAACGCATTGTAGCTTGTTATTCTAGTCCGGAGAGTCAAAAACTAGAAATTTATCTCGATAATTTACATAATAAAAATGTACATTAATTAAACTTCACTTCTAATTGTCTTAAGTTTTGTCCTTATTATAAACGGTACTTGTAAATCGTGAGACATGAACAGGGTGGTTGTTTGTCACAATGACAGCACTACAAACCTTACTAAGCACATAGACGTTGCACGCAGCGATCCGTAGCAGCAGCAGCAGCAACAACAAACAAAGTGTGCTTGTGAATCGTGATTTTAGCAAATCCGTGTCAGCCAAGGTCCTTTTTGACTCAACATTCCACAATGGTGTCGCATGAGTGGCTTACTAGTGCCTAACTGTCTTGTTGAGAAGATTGAGTTGATACAATGCCACACTTATAACCCCCATTAATTAATTTCCCGATTTCATTAGCCAAAAAGCCTATTAATTTGGGGAGGTTCAGGTTTGTTTCGATGCACTTACACTTGAATACGACGTAATGCTTGTCAATCCGTTGCTATCATTTATCGCACTTGCGCACACACTTCCTTTCTTCATTTTGTAATCATTTGTCTACCGTCCACCCAATATTAAAGACTATGGGGTGTAGCAATTCCCACTTTATCATTGCTCCCTATGAAAAATGATCATTAATGTCGTGGCATATTTTTGGGGTCCAGTTTGATATAACATATATATCAACACAGTATATCAACTATTAGTTAATGTAAGTAATAATAATTTGTGTATTTTAATTTAGTATAATAATGTTAGAATTTGATTTTGAAAATAAAATAAATTATGTTAGAAAAAAAAAATATTTATCTTGTCATTTTTGTATATACTTATAGTTTTTAACGGAAATTAATTAGTTGTTTCTAATGATGATTCAATATCATAGACCCAATATATATATATATATATATATATATATATAAAAGAAATCAATTTAAATTATAGAGTTACTTTTTATCTTTACTATTTATTCTTTTAGAATCTAACGAATAAAATAATAAAAAAGAAAAATAACTCTAAATTGATCTGTGCTCTCTTTTTATATTTTTTTTCAACTTGTAACAAATATTAAGACACAATACTCTGTGCTCTATTATATATTATTAATTTCAGCTGATTAAAAAAAAATTAATGCTGCCAAGATAACTCATCGAGGTTACTGATATGTGGCAAGAGATGAAGTGATAGCTGCAAATCCGTTTCTACTTTTTCTTCTTTTCATCACTTCCTATCTCACCTTGCCCTCTCTTTTCTTATCATAATAATAGCTAGTCTATATCATTAGTTGGAATTTAATTAAAATTTAAAATTTTTGTTGTTCTCACTAATAAACATTACTCTTAATTTTGTAATTTTTAATGAATTTTAACCGAATAATAAAGAATTTTTATGAGATTTATACAGGGACAGATTCACCTTAAGCACAATGGGGATAATTGCCCATTAAGATATTTTTTTTATTTAAATATATTTGATAAAAAAAATTATCCCCATAAAAATAGATATTTTTCTCATAATGTGAAACTGTTTTATAAATAAATATAAAAAATTTAAGAGATAAAATATACAATAAATTGATACTAATTTTATCACTTTATCTTTTAAACAAACAAGTCACACAAATCCACTAATTGTCTCAATTATAATTTATAGAAGCTTACATATTTTTCAATTTTTCCCATAAGATGATGTATTTTGTAAAGGCTTAAAATTAATATTTTTTTAAAATATTATAAACTAGTATTTTTTTTTGCCTCCATTATAAAAAAATTTCTGGATATGTCCCTGGATGTATATAAAAAAAGTGTATTGTACATATTTTCTTAAATAATTTTATCCTATAATTAATTCTAAAAAATACCTTTGAATCAAACAGTTATTAGAAAAAAATAACTCATCAAATATGACAGTTATTTACATCTTTTAATTATTTTTATTTTAATTTAAAATTAAAAAATAAAAGAAATTGATAATTGAAACACGTAGTACCTGTTTCTAACTAGTCATAAAAATTGGAATAGACATTGAAGTGAACCTCCTAATAGTGACTAAGGTATCTTTCTGTCTACTATGTTACGTGATAGCGCATTATCCTATATTCCTATTACAAGGACTAATTGGCATAGAGCCCCCAGTTTTACATACGCAAATCATTCTCTAAAGAATTTGGCATGCTGAAATGATGTTACTCTTTGATGGGTATCTAACTGATGTTACTGTTTTTCGTTCAATTACAACGTGTGTTCATGTATGCATAATGCATTTGTTTTAAAATTTCTATAGCTACTTGAAAGTTGAAACAACAAGGGTGTATTTTTTACCTCAATCAGTGTGTGTGTGAACTGTGTGCCGCATTAGTTAATAGAGAGAGAGCAACAAAAGAAATTGGGATCCATCACTAACCTAATTTATCCCCCACTTTTTTCTCCAAAGCACATACTTTTTTATACAACTCCACGACATGTTTCAAAACCTAAGAACCCAGAGATTGAGAATAATGAAGAAGTTTTATTAACAATGATGCACCATGCATGCGCACAGTACACGCCATTATAGTACAATGTTAAATTTGCCATTTTATCGCACTTTTTAAGATTATTTCAATTCTTCAAGCAAAGATTTCACAATACTATTAATTAGCTAGCTAGAGGTATTTCTATTAAACAATAGTTAATGTACATTCAAATGCCAAATACGTGTCAACCATAAAGAGCATCACTAATGCCACTTTCATAAAATTCTTGGATATCATCATGATTAGAAAATCATAACAACGCTGCCTACCTTCACCTCCTTTTCTTTCTCTCTATGGAAAAGTGATGGTATTTTTCCTTCATGATTTTGTTAGGAAAGGAATTGGGCTGAAATTGAAATTGTCAACGAGACATATAGACTATAGAGGAGGCATGTGAGATTTTCCCTTCATGCCGGTTGCAACTTAAAATCTTAAGTTGTCTTGGGCAAAAATAAATGATTTGTAGAAAATTTTTTATATAATTTTTCTAAAAGATGAAAAATTAACTAACGAAGAACTTATTTTGGCTTGAGAAGAAATTCATTTCTTATTTTTTTTCTCCTAAAAATATTTTTAGAAAAATTTATCCAAATAAATCCTTAATATTCTGATTTTTTACTTAACTCAGCTGAGATGATATCTGTCATAATATTAAGCAAAATGGACAAAAAAATATTAAAAAAATTATACTCAGAGGTAAAATTTTTTATGATAACCACAATAACATTTTAATTTAAAATCTCATACAAATTATCCGAACCTCATCATTATGAGGCCAACTTTAATAGATTTATCAAAGTAATGGTATCAAGCACAATAACTACTAGTACATATTGGACAACATGTACAGTATAACACCATGTCCATTTTAAAATTCATGTTTATTTTTGTTTCATATGGACGTGAAGAGAGAGTAGTAATTCACGTTCCAAAATGCATTCCAAACATGTACTACATTTATTTCTTTCTAATTTTTTGATATATCTCGTCGTCCATCTACATCAGAGGTTAGTGAATTAGAACTTAGGAGAAAATATACTGCATATTGAAAACAATGTCAGAGAATGAATATTATAGTAGTGGAGAAACTGTGTCTTGTTGAAAAGAGGTTGAGCCATAACCAGTTTCGTTGTCTTCTCCATATTGGCAAGATTTCAACTTTCCACGTAATAGTAAGGACCCCACTCCATTTCTTGGTTGCATAAGTTCAACTTTCCATATAAGTATGAGCCTACTCCATTTCTCAACTGAAACATAGCACATGATTGGAGGGTAGGATTTTGGCTTGCATTATTAATTTTACCTAGATAGCTACCACATGCTCGAAGATGCTTTTCTTCAATATTTACCAATGACTTTCAACAGAATATCAAATATGCACAAGTTAGAACAGAAGACACAGTTTATTTGTGGAGAGAATCATGAATTAATTTTGCCAATAAAGCTGAATTTCGTTCTTTGTTGGAGGAAGTGGCATGGAAAATATTAGAATAATTTATATAATAAAAATTATTTATTTAATAGGCTTATTTTTAGTCTCCTATTTAATTTTGGTCTCCTTTTTTTTTTCATGAATTGGGTCCTCTACTATTTAAATTGTGCAATTTTTATCAACTTGTTTACTTGACATCCAATGTTTAATGAAATGCTAACTTGACACTATACGATTACATCATCATTTTTGTTAATTTAATACTAAACATCACATTAAACTTAATAGATGAACTAAAATTATACAATTAAAATAGTAAAGAGACTAAATTTGCACAAAAAAATCAAAGAGATCAAAATCAAATTTTAACAATAACAGAGAGAACAAAAGTGCAATTGATTCTATTTAAAAAATATGTGTGTGGAGGTGTGTTAAGGGTGAAAATAGATCGGCCTTCCATCCAGAGTCTATGACGACCCATTTAAGGTCTATTCTGATTCAACTTATTTAAAAGTGAAACTCAAGCTTTTTTAAAAAGCCTATTTAGTTAAATAGGCTAGATCATATGTTAAAAGAAAAATCTATTAAATTTGCTGGCTCAACCCATTTAGCAATAATATCATATAATAAAAAATATTATTATTAATATGATATATAATATTATAATTATTTTATTTAAATTATAAAATTATTTTAGTATTTTGACAATTTGAATAATTTTAACTAATGTTTAAAATATGTTAATTCATATAAGCATATATAAGTAGCATAAATATGAACTCTTTTATTTTGATGAGACTTAAAAGACTTGTTACATGTATTGTTTGTAGACAAATTTTGTCAATATCTTATGGTTTAAAATTAGCTTATTATTTTTAATGAAAATCTTTAATTTTATTTAAAAATAATTTTTTTACACTACATAATATTAAACAAACATTTAAATGAGCTGACGTACTTATACAAAGGTCGAATTTAAATTTAAAAATAAACTCGTGAAAAATAACAAATTTAAATTTAAACTATAAAAACATAAAAGGTCAATCGAGCTCATTTTTATCCCTAACGTATATACATGTGTGTGTTATATTAACCACCACAACATCAAATTTACATTTCTGTCACTAGTCACGTTGTTCAAACTTTTCATGTTTGGTTTTCAAATACCTCTTTCTAATTGATTGTTTTTGTGAATTTAGAGGTTAGAGACATAGCTCTACTATATGACATGCACAAGTCAAGTTGGACGGAGTGTTTGTCATAAAGTCAACTTCCTTTCTTTTTACTCATGAAAGTATTGGAGCAAAAATCTAAGGTCTTAATGAGTCTCCACTGATCTACAATATTTTCATTACACGTTTACTATCATTTTTGCCGTTGTATTTATTTCTAATTTATGATTTGTTTTTTCATTAATAAAAATTGCTCAGAGTAACATTGAAAGAAATCCTAGTAGTTGTCCAGTTTTGTCCGACAATCTATTTTGGGTTTTCCTCTCTTCCCAATAATTTTGTGTCCCAAATACGAAGTTGTGTTAAATTAATTTGGACATAAAATTAGATCATCAAGTCGGTAGCATAGATTTGCGAGAATTTTGCTTTCAAGGCCATAAATCTTGCATGACGCAGCTTATTTCTTAGAACACCACTCACTTTTTAATTACAAGAGATCCAATTTATTTGTTAGAATGTCATCTTCACATGCAAAACCAAGTCAGTGTGAGTTCCAGGTGTTGCATGTGCTTTGCGAAAGTAGCTTAGAAAAAAAAAATGATTATGTTGGTACAATGTGGTAGGGACAACAAAGTGGTGACAAAGAATCAAAGATGTATCCAAGTTGGTGCAACATGGAACCTATGAAATGTAATTATCAATTGAGCTTACAACACCATATAGAGGGAAAGAGAGATTTTACATTGTCTTAGGTTTTGGCAATTGGTTCGGGTTGGTAAATGCCCAACAACCGATTTAGGAAAGTTCATGACGAGCTAGTTACTTTTGGAACTTTATGATGTATTTGCATTCAGCTTATCAGCTATTTCTTCAATTTCCATGTCCTGGTGCCAAATGATTTCGTCACTTTTTTTCTTTTTCTTTCAATGAAATGCATGCTAAATTTTGAGTTGACATAGACGGTTCTATATTTCTACTGGACCTACCTTGATCGAAGATGCTACTTTGAGGTCCCCACCCGCTCTTGTTTCATTGTATATTCTTATTTCTTAATGAAGTTGAGGGGAAAAAAATCAATTTCAATAAATCATAATCTAATCAGTAGTAATAAATTAATAATAAGATAAGAAACCTCAAATTGAACAAGCATTTTCTCATTCAGGACTAGCTTCTGTTGTTTCACACCAAAGAGGATAGGGGTACTTCCTCCTGAAAGCTCTATACCCAAAAATAAAATCAATTCAGTATCATATGTAACAGCCCAAGGTACTAAACTTTCGCAATCACATATTGCGCTTCAATTTCAGCCCAATACTCTTTGGGTTACAGCCTTAAAATAAGGAGTTGGAATTCTCACAATTTCTTCAAGGCATATTTGCCAGGTACACTATTTTTCTTTTCTTCCCAAGTACAAATTATTAAATGTTAGTTATTAAACAGAAAACTACTTTGGGACATAACTAATATTATTATTATATTTTAACTTTTATTATCAACTATCAAATATATATTATATACAATATATTATTAGGATGACTTAATTATCAAAATGGTCACCAAATTATTTTAAATTGTTTAATTTTGTCCCAAAATTTTTAGAATGTTCAATTTGGTCCCAAAATTATTAAAAGGTTCAATTGAATATTCAAGTCCTTAAAAATAAATTAATTTGGTCCCTAAATAATTTTAAATGGTTCAATTTGATCCTCAAGTTCATAAAAATTTGAGAATCAAAATAATTTATTTTTTAGTACTTGATGATCAAATTGAATCTTTTAAAATTTTGGAACCAAACTGAACCATTCAAAATAATTTAGGGACTAAATTCATAATTAAACATATTGAGATCAAAATAAAGAAGTATTTGTAAAATTAAACATTAAAGATAAAATAAAAAAATCATTTAAATTGTTTATCCATTAAATAATGAGAAAAAATAATCTAAATCATAGAGATAAATCTTTGAATTTAACTAAACTATCGTCAATGCAGTAAAGTAATTCAAATATTCACTTTCTAGATATTCGAATTCAAGCAACCCATATACACATGCATAAAACAAAATTAAAAATGTATTTTTCTCTTAATGCATATTAAATAGTCTGGAGATATTTGTGTTGTACAAAAAAAAAATACTATTTCATATTGTTGTTATTTGAATTTACTAATTGCCTATTTTTTAAACTTTTATTTTTGGAATAAGAACAACTCCAATCCAATTGCTTTATATTGATTCTTTAGTAAAAAAAAATTGGAGCAAATAAGTTCTTCAAGTTTTTTTTTAGAAGTCGTTTATACAAGCAATTACTAGCAAGATGGATTAATCATTAAGAAAACACTTTTTTCTAAGTTAAAAAAGGGATTCTTGTATGATTGAGGAGATAAAATGAAATCGACTTAAAATAAGTTGAATGGGAGTAAAATTAATGAATATTCTTAAATTCTATGTGAAACAAGATGAACTCCACCAAAAATGATTTAATTATATTTTTTATTCCTCAAGTATTGTAATTATGTGATTTTAGTCTCCTAAATTCTAATTGAATTCCTTGTTCACCATCAAAGGTCACTAAAGCAACTTTTGATATGTATTGTTTTAAATTGAGTTCTTCATGTATTATAATTGTGTGATTTTGATTCCGTTGTCAATTTTTTATTAAATAATTTTATAAAAATTATTCACATGATATTACTTAATGACATATGAAAGATATGACAAGTAACATGTTGCCTAATGCATGATGTCTTAATTACACTCTTTTGTCCGTGTGATATTGCAATCGTGAGAAACCAATGATAAAAAAAATTATTCCTCTTAATCTCTTATGATGTGAGATATATTCATATGTGTATGACTTGAGCTAATCGAGCATGATTTGTGCACAATTCAAGTATCCTCTATATTAATTCAATCTTGGATTATAAAAAGATTATAAAAAATTATGAGAAATCAAAAGTCTAATATAATAAAGTTAATTACATAAGCACACATATGTCAAACAATATATCAACTTTGGTATTAGTAAAATTTGTTAAACATTTAATTAATAAAAAGACACGAGTTATAAACTTATTATTATTATTATTATTAAAAAGTAAGGAAGAGAAGAGAGGTTACCTATTTTAATTTTAATTAGTATAAACCTTTTCTTATTGGCGTGTCATAAACCTGAGTAAGCACTTATAGTAGTAATATTTTAATTTTATAAAACTAAACGAAAGCTACACTTGTAAAGCGGAGTACTTTAATTCATACAAGCTTCATCAAGATATGTTTGAGCTTTTGATTCAGTGCGTGTGGTTAATTTTTGAAGAAAACAATAATTTTAGAATTCTTTCAATAAATTAACAAAGAATATTATATTTGTTCATAATTAATTTACTTAATCGATTGGTTATCTGAAATGCAACCTAAACACTGCTATTTTCAATGAGCATCAAAACTAGGATATCGCAGCTTTTATCCGAAATTATTTTGATCTATATCTATTATTCCGCTTAGATCCCCTGAAATGTCAGAAGCAGTCCTACTTAGGGACAAATGATAACCACTAATATCTTAGAAACCACACCCATTGCTTAAATACAAACAATGACCAAACTGATACAAAACACTTGGCCTAATGGGAGATTAAATCTATGTTTCCCATGATCCACACTATCTTGATTTTCCCTCCATGCATGTCCTGCTCCATTATTAATTAAACCATTTCAGGCACAAAATAAACTGTACCCATTAGTTAAATAGTCGGTTATTGCTATATATAGTTAAACTGTACCCTTTAGTTGAAGGGCGAAGACACTAAAAAGGTGTCTGCATATAATTGGTTGAATAATAAATTAAAGAATTAAAAAAAAAGAGTGGAAAGATTGACAAGAATCATGCCAAAAAGAAATTGATATTATGTTTCATGCAATTCCTTTAGTAACATTTATTATTTCAATCACTTAACCAAATGATATCTTGACAACTCCAATTTAAATTTTAAGGGTGTGTTTGATTTGTATTTTTATTTTTTGTTTTCATTTTTAAAATATTATAATTCTAAAAATATGTTTGGTTTTACTTTTTGTTTTCTGTTTTCAAGAAATAAAAATACTGAAAATGTGTTTTCCAAGGAAAATATACTTTTAGATTTGCTTAAAATTAATCGTGTTTTTATTTTACCAAAAATGAAGTTTCTGGTTTCAATTGAAAACACGATTTTATTGTTTTCAATTTTTGGTTCGTTTGGAAAAATATTTTCACTGAAAATGAAAACAGAAATTTAACCAAACACATCTTCATTACCATTTTCTATCTCGAGTGAAAATATAAACAGAAAACAACCAAACCAAACACCCCCTAATCTTTTGTAAATAAATACTTTTTGAAATTAGTTTTGTTAACATTAGGCGTTGAGTAATAAATAGTGAAAAAATATTTTTTAAAAATATATTAAATATTAATTATATTTTCATATTTTGAATTCAATAACTATTTTTTAACTTGTAAAAAAAACTATTTGCTAATGAGAATGTCAAAAAAGCTTTTTTTTAATCAAAAAATTATTTTTCATTTTTTAGAAGTTATAAAATTGACTTAATGGTTGAAGGAAAGAGAGACAATTCATGGATTCAAATTATTCTCACCAACAAAAATTAATATTTACTAATAAAATAAATAAATAAATAAATAAATATGACGTATTTAACAACTTTGTTTGTCTAACTAAGGGTGCAAGCATGTTTTAGTTAACTCACAAACTAGTTCAATTCAATTATATTTTTGTGTGTTGGGTTAGATCATGGGGTCAATTAGTTTTTTTTAGTACACTTAATTTGAATTGAGTTGGGTAATGGATTTGTGCAATGACACATCTACGATATGGAGTCAGAGAAACAATAATCCATTTAAAAAATAATTAATAATTATTATCATGAAAGAAGTAGAAAAATAAGAATAATAATTCAAATATATAAAATTAGGGGAGTAAAATATAGACATTTAAGATATTTATATGTTTTTTTAAAAAAAAAATAAGGGAATACAAATGCATCCCTCATTCATATGTGGATCCATTATTGGGTTTGTGAATTTCAAACTCGACCTAATTTGACTACATAATAAATAATAATGAAAAAATAATGATTGTTTATTTTTTTGTATTGTATCTAAGAAATTGTGAGTAATAAAAAAATAAAAAATTAAACTCTCATTCACTTGCAAGTCAATTTATTTTGGTTTTCAAAATTGACTTAATCTAATTGTGAGTTATAAAACAGTTTTAATAATTTTATTAAATACTAACTATAAATAATGAAGTAATGAATACTAACTATTGACTTATAAGAACTAAGAAACAATAAAGCTATACTAAATTACTAATTTTGAGGTGATAAATATATTTTTTTTAATTATTTAGTGCATACCAATCCAAACCACTTAAAGTCAGGTTGGGTAATGTGGCTAAAAAGAAGTCAATCCAACCTAACCCAAATAAGCTTAATTAGATTTAGTTAAAAATTAGACTAAATTATTTTAATTATCGAAAAAAAAACTATTACCCATTTTAGTCTGTCTAAACCATGATTAAAGTAATTAATATATTCAATTTTATAAACATGGGACCCACTGGAACTGAGTTAAGGAGACACTTTTTACCTTTAGGACTCTAATTAGATTGATACAACTTTCTTAATCACTAATTATCCGTAATAGCTGGACTTGGACCACCGAGTTTTACGTATTAAGAAACTGATATAATTATAGCTAGTACAATAGCCAAATTTAGTTCTAATGATGTTTTTTTTTGGGTTAGGTAATCATGATCTTATTTGACTTCTGTCACCCATAAATTTGGTGGTTGCTTTCCAATATCTAAGGTTCGACCAAATAGGGTGGTCAGCCAACCCAAAAATGCAAAATATATTTTTCATATTTTAAAAAATAACAGTGATTAATCCTGCAGAGGGCATAACCATGTCACTACTTGTCATTAGATCCACTGCATTTCTTCGTTCTTTTTATTGAATCACATGCTAGGAAAATTTCAAAAGGATGAAATCTTCATAGAATTCTTGGAAGTTGGAAGTCTAATATTGTCAAAAAATATGAAGCATTAGCACATACAATACCATGCAAATACCATGTTTCGTAATTGAATGTAACTATAAAATACATAGGTTATATTTTTTAATAAAACTAACCCAAAAGTTAGAAAGCTACTTGAAATATAAATTTTTTCAGTTAATAAAAAAATTAACTGAAATATTTTATAAAATACTGTATATTCATTTTCAATTAGTTATACATGCTGATAATTTTGAATTTGATCCTAGTGGTCAAAAAGTTTCAATTGTCCCTATAAGAAAAAGTTGATGTGTGGCTTATAAGATGTAAGAGGAGGCTAGGCTAGTTTTGGATCAGGAAACCTGACACCTATTATGCATGTCTACCATGCATGTCCTTTTATGAAAAAGGTGGTGGATGATGAAGATATCACAACTCACAAGTGTTGCCACAGATTATCTAGATGGTAAAGGAATGAGACCTAACTTGCACACATAATCGTCTTATCCTTTGAATTTGAGAGGATTTTAAGCATTCTCATGTACTGGCGGATTATAAGGGAGGGAGGGGGGGATTTCACACTCTCTTCATTCAAATTAAAGTTGTGTTATAAGATACAAAAACCTAAATCTTAAAAATGTTAAGACTTAAAAAGGTGTTGAAGTAAGTTGATTCACTCAGATTACTCAACAAGAGAGTTAATCAATTAAACTTACTTTTTTCCTAGTAAAAAAAGAAGAAGCTAAACTCACTTTTTTAGTGCATAAAGAATATAAAATTATTTAACATCATAATTTTTTTAGTGAGTTAAGTAAAATAACATAAAATTCGGCTCAATTCATCATAGATGATGCAATAACATAAGTTGACATAAATGATTTAAAAAATATAAAAATACAAAAAAAACCCAAAAGTACAAGAAAAATACTCAGAATTAGAAAATCATAAATATAAAAGATCGAACCAAACATTAGTTCATAATTATTAGAAGTAAACTTAAAGATAACTAAATGAAATAAAAATAAAAATTTCAAGGACATTCATAACCTAAAAACAAATAGATTTAATAAAATTGGATAAATTGATTCATCAAACACGTAGATTATATAAGTGAGTTGAGTATGAATAACTTGTTAAAAGTGAGTCATTATTTTGATAACTCGTCCAACCGATCCGTTGAGTAAGATTGAGTCAGCTCACATGTTATAAAACTCACTTTGACATCTCTATTAAAACAAGTAGTATAGAAGTAAGATTGGTGTTCGTTGAGTAATGTTAAACCCAAGTTAGTTCACATTTAACCTTACTTCCTATATCTTTGGTTGCACGTCGCAACCTTTTTTGTATATAAATTAAATTAGAAATTAGCATTGTCTAGAAAAATAAATAATAGGGGGGTGGAACTTATAAAGATTAAAAATGTAATTTAACTATTTAAATTACTATCTCAATATTTTTTTGCTATAGATAAATAATAAAATATTTTTTTTACTATTTTCAAGTTAAAATTAGAGTTTCACATAGTTTGCGCAATAAAGATTAATATTTGAAGTGAATGCTATTAATTTTTTAAGAAGGAATCTTATTTTTAATTAGAGAATAATACTAAAATTATCTAATAATCCTATTTTTTCATATATATATATATATAAGAATATCAAGTGGTTATGGTTAGAGATTTTATATAAAGTAGTGATATGAAAAAAATAATATATCTAAATGGGGATAACCTACTTCTTGAGTTAATTTTTTAAGTTAGATTCAGATTCAAATTCAAAAATAATATTAAAATATTTTTTTAATTAATTAGATTAGAATTTATTTTAATAATTAATGTTGAACATATCATTGGGTTATTATTAAATCACATGCAAATATTCAATCTTATAAATTTTATACTTGGAATATTTGGTCTTTAACACGACGTATGTATTAGAAATCTTAGATTCACTTGAAATAGACCAAAAGTCAAATTCTAAGAGTTAGCATATCTATAAAATAATAAGTCATCAAAATTTATGTCCATATAATTTTTTATTTTTTTGGTAAAATTAATTACATAAAATTAAATCTAATGAAAGATATAAAGGTGATGTATAAATTGGTGAAGATCTTAATTTAAGTTGGACATAATTTGTATGATATAGTAAACTCTCCTTAGTTTAATCTAAGTGTGTTTTTAAGAGTCAACCTAAATATTAGGTGTTTAATCAGTTAAAACAACTCTTATACTATACTTAAGACAAGCTTAATTAAAACTCTCAAATTGTTATGATTTTGAAGAATACAGGAAAGGAACAAGTCAACTCTTTGCTCAAACTGGTGACATCATCTCCACGTCTCACTCTTTACACTCTCTCAAGAGAGGGGGAAAAAAAAAAGAAGAAAAGAAAAGAGTTTCTTTCGAATCCATTGGCTTTTTGGGTTTTGTTTTGTTCCGCATCTCCCCCACACTGAAAAATATTAAATACTAACCCCCTCCCTCTCTTCACATGCATAATGCATTCATTCTTTTTATTCCTCAACCTCTCTACTAAGCTTACTTCTTCCCGATCCACCTTCCCACGCGCCATGTACACACACCGCAACGCCTCGCTCTCACGCGCCGCCGCCGACTCCCTCGGCCATTTCCTCTCTCCACCGGACGCATCCACGGCGTCGCCAATGCAGTACTCCGCCGCCGCTCACCACCAACTCGGGCTGGGCGAGTTTGACAACTCGGTTCACGAACTCAATTACTCGGAGATGAGTTCGAGTAACACGTACAACAGCTGCAGCAGCGGGTGCACGAGCTACATGGGGTCGCCGAGTTCGCTGGCGAGTAATTACGAGAGTCGGCGAGTAGTGCAGAGGAGCGTTAGCAGCCACTCGCTGCAGAAGAATGGTAGGGCCCACCACCAACCCTTTTCTGAGTTCTCTCCTCTTTTCGTTGAGTTCATTGACTCGGAAAACGGTCCCGTACGGAGAGCTTGCAGTACCGGTGACCTTCAGGTTCCTTCCTATTCTATCATCACTAATCCTATAATCAATCAGATTAGTTATATAATCATATTTACAAAACATTTCAACCACATTTTTTGTTGCCAAATACTTATCTCTCCTCTATACACCTTTTCAGTGCCTAAGAAATATTTTCCAATCATAAATACACTCTCTAATACGTAGGTCTCACCGTAAAATCTATACACCCTGATATTACTATTATTACTGTCACGTCACATCATATGTTATTTGATATTTTTTTATTATTTATATTCAATTTTTACCGATAAAAAATATTATTAATTTTTTTTTAAGTTGGTGATTTCAATCCGAAACTTGTGCATACCAAAAAAGAATATCTGTCAAGAAAAAAGTCGAGTCCTTATAAGAATTTTTAATATTTCGAGTGACTAATCCATGACTCATTGAATTAACAAACAAAAAAATGTATGAAATTCACACGTTTTTTCTTATGATTTGTGAGACCTAAATAACCATGATCACCTGTTTTGCACCCCATGGTGTTCTTCACGTACCTGTTCCCTGTTTGGTTCATTTTCTTTTTTTTTTTTGTTGAGACCTAAATAACCATGATCACCTGTTTGGCACCCCATGGGCCATGGTGTTCTTTATGTTCTTTCACGAACCTTTTTAACCGGTTCCTGTTTGGTTCACTATTTTTATTTAAAGTATTCTAATTCTAATTAAGTAATAAGCACAAACATAAATTAAAAATCAAACTCTATTTTTGTTGGAGATAATGGAATTATATTAGAGAAAAGTGAAACTAGACATGGATGATAAATCGTGTAATGAATGGACACAATAATTACGCACACATTAAAAAATGACATGTGTAACATAGTATATTATTGTTTTATACTTCATGCAATTTCATGTAAATTGATTCTTGAATCATATATTTTTTTTTTTTTGTACAGAGATTCAATGGAATGCAACATTTTCAGCATTCTGATAGCTCATTGTCAAGTGAAAGTAGTTTGATCATTGAAGAAATGAGCAGAACCAGTCCTTATAGCCCAGAGGAGAAGAAGGTGAGGATTGAGAGATATAGGAACAAGAGAAACCAGAGGAACTTCGGCAAGAAAATTAAGGTTTAATCTCTTTTTTTAAGATATAGTTTTGTATTAAATTACAAAGCTTTCTATATATTATCTGTTTTTAAATAAAACATGCATTGGGCCAATTAAACTTTTATAGATTTAAAATTTGGAATATATAATTTTTAGTCTAAATTGAGGTTGCAGTTTTATCCAAATATTTATTGCAGAAAAGTGTGCGTAAATGCGACCAGCGTGGCCACAAGTAGGGTTATGACGAGTTAAAAAGAAAATTGATGTTGCAGTCAAAAGGGTTATGAACTGTTTTTTGAAACCTTGTACATATTCCATCAAAATATGCTAATAATTTTTGTTGACATTAAAAAAAGAGTGAAAGTAAGACGTGGATCAATTTGAAACAAACAGCGTCACAGCGATATAATGCACAAATGAAGACGAAAATCACTGCTGAAAAACCATTCTGCCCTTTAGAAGGATGCATCATATCATGCTAAAATCATATCGAGGGTTGAAAGTTAAGGGAAATAGTAAGAAGTTAGACAAAAATCCTGATATGTAGAAGTAGTGATTCTTTCAACACAAGGATTCGTTCATGATCTTTGCACGATAGAGACTTGTTGGCCGCACCAGAGATATTAATTGAAGACTACATACATAATTGTGATATCATGTGTATGTTAGTGTATTGCAAGTTGCAACCGGTCCAAAAATGTGTGATTTGTGAAGCAAGAAAAATCTTCTCACATATTTGTCTCATTCTATAGGTTAACTAGCTAGCTAGTACCCTCATTACTGTAACGTCTAGGAGAGGAAAGAAACAAGTAAGACATGTTATACTTCTCTCCAACACAGTGTACTGTATATAGCTCTATTGGTCCACCACAGCACTGTTTACTGTTTAGTATTTAGACATGATGCAATCACAACAAAAATATTAACTTGTTTTTTCTTCTGGGAATCAGTATGCTTGCAGAAAGACTTTGGCAGATAGCAGGCCACGTATCAGAGGGCGATTTGCAAGGAATGATGAAACTGCTAAGAACCCTCCAGCTCAGTGGAGTCACATGGGAAATGGAGAGGAAGAGGATGAAGAGGAAGAGAATTGGGCTGATTTCTTTGATTCCTTAGTTCCTGCAAATATTGCTCAGGAGCCTCAAGGCAGTAGTTCCTCCTTTGGTGTGTTCTATTAAAATAATTGCATCCTTAAATCAGCATGGCTAGATAATTAAGTTGTTTGTTTTTCCATGTTTTTTTTTTTTAAGTTTTGAAGTTGGTAATGTAAATATATATCTATATATATATATAGGTACTTACTTGAATCATGGATGTGACCATGTGCAGTTTTAGACTTCAATCTGGGGTGAAGTTTTTAGTGCCCTTTTATGGTTTTATAGACTAGGCCTCAGTAGCAGCAGCAGCATTGTATTGTTTGGACAAAAAAGCTTTTGCAAGTTGTACTTGGGGTTTATTTCCTATATGATGTATTTATATATTTTATACCATAGTCTTCTTTTATTGATACGATTGTGTGAGGGAAAAAAGGTAAATTAAAAGTGGATACCCTGAAAAAAGATAAGAAAGGTAAGGTGGTAAAAAATTGATGGTGAGTGGTGACCATCACTTTCGCTACGGGGGTGATGTACCTATCACTTCTTTACAGTGAAATTTGGGACAAAAATGGAGTGCTCTGAATTTGTCTTCAAGCTCAACCTAAAAGCCATTTTGTTTTTCACTTTACAAAAACACATCACTCTTGGATTTCAGCAGGGTGAAAAGCAGAGCAAAAGGGTGATCAATTTACTTCTTTGACCATTGTTACATTTGCATATATTGCCATATTGGTATTGAAGAGTGGAGAGTGAAGATCAAAAGGGTCTCTATGCTTCATCTTGAACCTTTTGTTTCTTTTTGCGGGGAGCTTGTGATGCTCTCAAAAGTGACAAAAAAAATGTGAAAAAGCACGAAAGTAGCTAGTGGGCACAAGCCATATCCTTAGCAGTTTTGAGCTTATATTACAATGCACTTTCACTGAAGCAATGAAAGCCTAGAGTCAAATCAAGTCTTGTCCGGATAATGCTTGGTTTTGTTTGCGGTCAATGACGGCAGATACCGATCACAAATACAAGAACTTTAGTGGGATTATACTAAAACGGCAAGCAGCAATCATCACAAGAAGATAAACATTATGTGAAGCTATATATCTCAGCTACGTATCGAAAGTCTAAGGCCATTATTAGCCTATCAAGCTGAACTTCAAGGTTCAATCATGTCTTTGGACCGCAAAGCAGATTCTCAAAAACATTTGCAAAAAAAATTAATAAATTCCACCCAGCCGTTATATTACAATCAACCGGAATTGGATATTTTACGGAACTACTTGACATGAAGCATCAATATTTAACTCATACTTATGTCAAAAATTATGGATTCAACTTTAGAAGTAATAAAATTCATTTAAGATATTGATTTCTATCGTATTTTTTATATTTTATATTGACATTTTGATACTAAAATAATCATAAAAAAAAAAGAAACAATCAAATTGACTTTTGAGTTAAAAAAACTATATTATTTTTCTGTTCTTATTTTTACTATGTGCGAATATTGTTTTGTTAATGAACTAGTATTAATGAATGATGGATTTAACATTAATAATATTACACAGATAAATACTTCAAAACTTATAATGTGTGACACAGGTGACTTATAAGAAAAATATATTTTTAAGTTAACATTTATTTAAATTTTTTTAGTAATAGATTATATCTCTAATTTTATTCATAAAATCAATAATAAATATTTTTTAAATTTATTATTTATGAAATAATTATTTATTAAAACTTAAATATTTAAATAATTACGTAAAAAAAATGACCATTTTTTTATACATTCCTGGATCCATCTTAGGTTGCATGTATCCCAATACAAATCGATGTTCACTTAGATATTTTTAGCTTTGTTTTTATTAAATTAAAATTTTATTGTAACATGTAATACAATTTGACATGTAAGTAATTAAAAAATAACATCAAAAGTATTTTAAATTAGGGGTATTCATTAGGTTAATCCAATAAACTCGACAATTCAAATCAAATTAATTAAATTGGTTCAATTTTTTCCTAGTTTGGATCCAACCCGAATCAAATCAATGACAATTGATTCTAATTATTATTTCAAACAAAATATATAATATTATTATTATTATATTTTAAATGTTGAAGTTACTTATATTTTTATGTTATTTTGTACATCTCTTTTGAGTTTTATGTCCATTGCATACATATAAAAATTCACTTTGACATTTTCGTTTTTCTTTCTTACATAATCCTACTACAAGAACGTCACACATGCATACTCTCATAGCCTCCTCCTCTCAGTTGTTCTACCTTCTCACAACGGTTGTTGACTCTCTTGAGCCTCCTTTGAACCTCTACTGAGTTGGCGTTGAAAGTATAATTTTTATCTCTGGATCTCCCCATGATGGATTTAGCTCATTTGATGTATGTCACCGATTATATGTTAATTTTTGAATAAAAATTGTTATTTTATATATTGTTTTAAACATTTTTTTAATTATGTATTTAATGATCTGAATCAAACCAATTCATTCAACATTAATTTGATTTGATTCAAATTAGGGAAAAAAAAAACTAAAATCCTAACAAAAGCAAACCAATTAAAACTAATCGGTTCACATTTCATTTTTTTTTTCAAATCCAAAAACCAACATAGGCTCCTACTTAACGTTGCATTTCACTTTTGTCTACATTTTTTTTTACGTAAAACCAGTACCCAAATATGTTAACAATCTCAAGCCTCCCAAAATATTTGAAATCGGTTACTTTACCTGCTCTAAAGTGATTAATTTAAGAATGCAGAGTCAGCCATACTTTATACTTTTAGCCTATCATTAATTAAGGCCTCGTACACATTAGCATAACAAGTTGTGAATTGATGTTTAATACGAGATTATATTATATAAGTTATACAAAATTAACTGAAAAATTAGAAAAATTAGTTAAGTTGAAAACTTATTAAATTAGAGATGTTTAGTAGAAATATATGTTAAAATAATTAAAAAGTATGAAATGATAAAAAAATAAAAATTATGATTTATTTTAAAAATAGTAATAAAAAAGAATAAATATATTACAGATAAAAAATATAAAAAATTAGAAATTAAAAGTTAGTATGTTAAAAAATATTATTTCTAGTAGTGTTTCATAAAATACTAAAACTTATGAAAAATTATTAAAAAATTTATTTATTGAATAATTAAATAATTTTTTAACTAATAAAAAATTATAAATTCATTGAAACTTATTGTCTAGTCATAATAATCTAAAATTTAGTTGAATCCATGCAACCATGTTCTTCTCAAGTTAAGCTTTAAGGCTATAGTTTCTAGGGTAACTTCCAAAGGCGGGAAAGAAGACAGCCCCATCATCATCGTCTTTGTTAGCCACTAGCTAGGTTTACGGTCGGCGTTTTAATATCCAAAAATGCAAAACATTGATAAAAGTGAAATCCAATAGCCTTTTGTTTGACTAGTGATTAGTTTGTGTGGGAGATAGTTGAAAAGAAAATTTTACATATGCTTGATAAGGTGTAAAGAAAACGAAAAAGAATAATTTTTAAAATTTAAAATTATTTTAACTTAATAATTTTTTATATTGATTCTCACCGAGACACGAATTCAAGGGGCCAAAACTGGGTTTTGGTTTCCTATAGAATCCTTTATGTATATAGAGGGGGGAAAAATATCACACTGCATAAAGGTTGAGATTATGTTTCCAAAAGTACTTTCCTTGCCCTTGTGTGATTGGTGCTCAGTGATGGGGATTATGGAAACCACCTCACAACTAAAAGGAATAAATAAATACATAGTATATGAATATTGGTGGCTATAATACTGAGCTACACGAGCTATGAATGCAACACCTACGATGGTGGAACTTGGAAAAAGCATTTCTTAATCATGCTGATTCAAGTTGTTAACGCCAAAAAAGACCATGGAACCAAAAGCACTACTTTTATATAGCACATGTTAAGCACATGTTGCCTAAGAAAGAAGCATGAAATATATAGAAATAAATACTGAAATAGGCTAATAGCTATAAAAAAATAAATAAATTAAAAGCTCGTGACAAGTATCACCACACGGTCACACTGGAAATAGACCTTGGTAGTCGCCACCTTTTTTTTTTTTTTTTTTATCTCTCAAGAGATATTTTTATTTGGGTGCCAAAGTAGCACAATCCGGCCTAACACAAAAATTGTTTTCGTGACTATTGTTTCCTTCTCCTCCCAAGTTGCTTCCTGCACTTATTTCATGGCTTCTTTATGTTCTGGAATGCACTTTTTTTTTTGTTTCCAGAATGATCAATCTGAAAGGTACAAAAAACATTCCAGAAATGATACAGGAAATAACATGGAGGTGCAGGAAGTAACAGTCTGCGTTTAATGTTTGAAGGCCACTATTGCCCGTAACAGCAGGCCACTACAGGATTGATCCCAAAAGTAGCAAGCAATAAAATTGCTATTCTCACCCAGTAAGTATATATTGGGTTTGCTAACATAAACCCACTAAAAAATTAGAAGTTCTTTGACTTAAAAACCATTGTCCGTTAGTTTATAGCAACATAGATTAAAGGGCTGCCAAGTAATTTTCTTTTATTTTTTTAAAATGCAGTTAATAAAAAGCCTTAATTTCTCTTTCCCATGTTCTATTTCCGGCTTTCCATTAACGCTTATGTTCAACGCTATTAGGAATGAGAAAACAAATCAGAAAGAATAGCTTTGATGCGAAAATCCCTATCAAGTGCTTATTGTATTCAGTGTCAGGAATCGGAGCCCCGACTCGATTCTTCTCTTTGCCAAATCGGAAAAGCACGGCAAAAGGAGTCTTGTAACTTAGTCAACTAGGTGTGCGGTCCTCTCCGCCGTCGTGATTGGTGGGTGGAGCTCATGGAAACAATGGGGTAGACGATGAAGGCAGAGGTGAGCAGAGATAGAGGGAAAGCAACATGAAACGAGTAGACGTGGGGGAGAGAAAAAAAGGGATTAATAAAATAAATTTACATAAATATCCTTCAACTTATAGCAATCTAAAATATAAGAAAAATGGTTATTTTGTTCAAATATGAAAGTAGACTATTAACTTATACCTTCTATTTTTTTTATGTGAACCTATGTTAGCATCTCCTATATATATTAATTACAATTATAATTTGTACATGTATTTTAATTATTTATATTTATTTCACCTTAATGTTTAATTAATGCTTTGTGAATTTAAATGGAAGATTTTTTTATTTATTGCAATGCCTAAGGAAAGAAAAGGACCAAATAAAGCCACAGACAATGTATCACGTGCATTATATCAATTATTTGATAGCAAATGGTCTATGGTGGTGGTTTAGTCATTTATTAGAATTCAAAGGCTATGGGTTCGAAGTTTGATGTCTTTATTGCAAGTAGGGATGATAATAGGTGAAGTTGTAGATAAAGACTTATGATTTGATGTATTTAAAGTCTGGTTTGATAGGCTTAAACTTTTAAAAAATTTATTTAATTAAAATAAAAAATAAATTAACCTAAATCATAACTTTAACTTCGTGGATCATAAATATGTAATATACCAGGTTGATAATGTCTCACATGCTAATTTTTCTATTCATGTTGGTTAAGCTTTTGGTAAGAATGTACATTTTTTTTTTTTGACAAGTTGACATCAACATATATTAAATAGATAAAAAATAAAAATACTAAAAAAATAGCATTTACATACTATCCAATTGATTTGGTTTTATTGACCACCATTTTTTGTTTGTTTTTATTGTGTGTAGACATTAACACTTATGTTGTTGAAAACCTAACAATGAATTGTAAGTTTTACTTTTGAAAAAAAAATATAAAATAGACTAATAGATCAAGATAAATCAAACTCAAAAGGATGTGTTTGATAGATAATATGTGAGACTTAGGCTTTAGTTTTATAAAACATGTTATGTTTGTTTACTAAAGTCTGATTTGACCTATTTTCATTCTTATAAATTTTAAAATTTGATTTGTTTTATATTTATAACGTGTAATCACATTGAGCATGTGAAAAAGTTAAAACTTGCATATAACATATGAGATATTTCTAATAAGATTGAGTCGCATATTTAAGTTGTTGATTTATACTAAGTTAGGTCATACTCATGACCGATTCAATAATAGACTCAAATCAATTAGGTCATCCATATGATAAATCAGGTCAATTTTAAAAACATTAGATAATAGTGAGTTTTTGTTATTTTTATTATTTTAAATAAAATTTATTTTATATTTTCAAAAAATATTTTGCAAAATAATAGTCTCAATAAATATCTTAATTTTTAAAATTTAATTATTTCATAAATAAAATAATTATAAATATAAGGATGCGAACACTTTTGATTATTTAAGCACTCAAAGAATTGGAGTGGGTCATAGAGATTAAACGCTTATACTAAAAAAAAGTAAAAATAAGTAATGGATATTATCAGGATCGCTTAAACAATAAAAAAAAAGTTGATACATTTAAAGATGTTTTCAGCTGTATCACACTTTCCAAAGCAATTATTATAACTTTCATTTTTGTTGGATTTAACTCTAAACACACACTCCGTGGCATTGAGAATAGAATTCAGCGGGCTCGAAAGTTCAAACTGGCATAGGCGCCAAAGACAGAAGCCACTAGGTTTTTTTCTTTTCTCATCCACGTCATCGATCCGCACGCAACTTTATCTCACATCTGAACCGTTCATTCACAGTCCATCAACGCTCCAAAACGCTTCACCGAAATCCCTCTCACGGATCCGCGCACTAGTCCCCCAACCCCAACACCACGTATATATAAATACAAACAAAATCTCCCTCGCATTCCACCAGTACAGAAAACGCAGTTCTCACCATTTCCCTCTCGGTAATTTCCAATTACTACTAATTTTGCCATGCTTTCTTCATCTTACTCTTAATCCTCTTTGGTTTAGTTTAATTGTTGTGTGTTTGAATTTACGGTGCAGATTGTGAGACTTGTAGTTGTTAACTGAACTTTTCTGAGCAAGAATGTCTGGGCGTGGAAAGGGAGGCAAGGGTTTGGGAAAGGGAGGAGCGAAACGACACCGTAAGGTGTTGCGCGATAACATTCAGGGAATCACTAAGCCCGCGATTCGGCGTTTGGCTCGTAGGGGTGGCGTGAAGCGTATCAGTGGTCTCATCTACGAAGAGACACGTGGCGTGCTCAAGATCTTTTTGGAGAACGTGATTCGTGACGCCGTTACCTACACTGAGCATGCTAGGAGAAAGACCGTTACGGCAATGGACGTGGTTTATGCTCTCAAGAGACAGGGAAGGACCCTCTACGGATTTGGGGGCTAGGTTTTTTATTTTATTGTTAGGTTCTTTTGTTTTGGAGGCTAATGTGGATTTGAGAAACCCTTGCTGTTAGGGATATAGTAAAAAGAAATGGCAAGGATTGGGTGTGGGAAGTTGCCGGTGGTGTTGCAGTAACTTGTAATGCAGTCTTTAGCTGTTATTGCTGGCAAGTTTGTAATTGAATCACTATATGTTGCTAATGTTAGAATCTTGGTATTAGTATTATTTTCGCGTTTGGTTATTCGTTACCTGAAATTGTGTTCTGGACTTGTGGGTAATGAGCTAGTGGATTGTTGTTTAGTGATTTAGCGTTTTCGAAATGGATTTAGTTGAATGTGCTAGCAATGCAGTTTTGCTTGGTCCTCTATAGGACCACTTTATCAGGTTGGTTCCCGTCGTTATTCCCTATTAGTGAAATATTACTTTTGTAATAATGGTCAGGGTATGGTTCTGATTTTCAAAGCATATTGTTGTCGTTTAGTCCTTCAGCGCATGCTTAGTTTGGTAGATGGTGGTCCTTTTAAGCCATTGGGGAGTGTTTTCAACATTGTCTGCATCAACTTGCGTGTGAGGGTGTAGTCTCGAAGCTTGGACTTTATTTTTATTTTGTCTTCAATACGTTATTCGGAGGATTCAAATCCACGATCTAGAAAACTTTATTAGTGTTGCACTATAAAAAAAACGTAGCGTGACCTTTTAAAGTTCCATTACCGTCGTACCGAGTACAAAGTTAGTTAGAAAATAGATAATGGAGTTGCTGGTAAAAGTTTGTGTACAAAATAAGGTAGGTAACAAGGGTTCTCAAGCAATAAGAGTACAAGAGTGTTTCCTGAATCAAGATCCATTGCTAATGATATGGCTAAAGTAATTGAGAAAAATGAAAATTGTGCAAACACTATCTACATGTACAATGTTTTGTATGCAACCCAAAAGTATTTTACTTTCTTATAGTAAAATTAGGCCTGATATAGTTCTACGATTGAGAGTTATATTTTGATTGTGCAGTTTCAAAAATCTGTTACATGCTCTACATAGCAAGTCTTGAGTGTTTTGCAGGAATCTGAACCTCAGACTCCCTTATAATAAGACTTGGATTACAGAGGAATTAAGAACCAGTGGTGGTCAAGGCTGACATATACCGTGCTTAATCAAACGATTTAAATTACTTGTTCCTTCTGACCAATGTCACCATGATATTTGTCTCCAATCTTGACACGGTACATGAGCATGATGCTCACATAAATTTTTGCAAGTATTTAAGTTCAGGTTAGAAAATTTGGAAGCGTGTGAACCAAACCTTGCAAAGAATAACACAGCATGCCAAACATTGAACAAGCATTTCAGAGAAACTACATGCTAGACAATTGGACAAAAACAACTTGGTATCAGCACTTGTAAAAAAAGGAAACCCATCTCTGTTTGGCAGCTTGACATAAGAATTTGGCGATTCAGATAAACATCTGGCTGATGAGTGGTAAGGTACTTACAGATCATATTTACACAATGCACATTCATTTTTCAAGATAATCCTACTCAAACATCACAAATCAGATATTTAACCGTGAGCTGTATAGTCGTGTCACAATTATGCAAACTTGTTTCATTAACTTTACCTTTCTTTACAAGTCTATAAAGTGCCTCAATCCTCTGTAAGGAGGCTGAGAACTACCGTTCAGAAGATAAACCACTAGAATAATAAAAGAAGAGTAATGTGATGCAAATTTAGAAGATATAATATTCAAAATCACCTCCCTTCAGACTTCACCAGCTGTGAGAATACTCTACTCATAGAAACACCAGACAGATCATCGAGACTTGTTGCTTCAAATTGTGCCGCAGAAACACTTACTTCACGGTCGAAATTGTTGACCTGTGGAGAGAGTTCACCAATCATGTTTGTACTATTTTCTTCAGGATCACCTTGAACAACAGCCTCTTGAAGTTGGAGAGCATACTCCAAGTTCCACAAGACATCTCCCATAGAAGGCCTGTCAACGCCAAAGTCAGCCAAACATTTTTCAGCGGTTTCTCCGAACTTCCTAAGAGAATCTGGTCTGATTTTCCCAGCAAGAGTTGGATCTATTATTTGCTCCAATTGCCCTCTTTTCTGCCATTTCATACTCCATTCAGCCAAGTTCACCATTTCTCTAGGAAGGGTTGGATCAATAACAGGTCTAGCGCAAAGAGCCTCAAACAGAACCACCCCAAATGAATACACATCTGACTTTTCTGTAAGCTGTTGCCTCCTGAAATACTCGGGATCAAGGTACCCAAAACTCCCTTTGACAGCTGTGCTCACATGTGTCTGATCAATTTCAGGCCCAGTCTTCGATAGCCCAAAATCAGCAACTTTGGCCATGAGGTTCTCATCAAGCAGGATATTTGCAGATTTCACATCACGGTGAATAACGGCCTTAGCATACCCGGTGTGAAGGTAATGCAGTCCTCTAGCTGCTCCAATGCATATCTCAAGTCTCTCCTTCCAACTTAAGCTTGGGAAACCTGAACCATAAAGATGGCTTTTGAGAGTTCCTTTCTCCATATATTCATATATCAATATCATTTCATTCTTTTCATCACAATATCCAATCAATGATACTAGATGGCGGTGGCGGAACTGAGACAGCATCTCAATTTCAGTTCGGAACTCTGCAAGCCCCTGCTGGGACCGAGGATTACCCCTCTTAACTGCAACTTTAGTACCATCATTTAACTCTCCCTTGTATACTTTACCAAAACCACCAATGCCAATAACCCAACTCTCATCGAAATTATTTGTAGCCTCCTGAACTGTCACAAAAGGGAAGCGATACCCCAAGTTTGAAGCAGCACTTCCTGTTGTGGCATTAGAATATTTACTTCCCATGGTGTGAGAAGTTCCATCATTGATTGATAAGGGAATCCATGTCTTCGAATGCCCTTCTTTTCCAGAACGTTTTCTTTTCCTGCATAGTAGAAAAAAGAAAACTCCAACAATGAACACTGCAAGAAATGCCCCAACACTCACGCCCACTATCAAGCCAACATTCTTAGAACCTGAACCAGAAGTACTAGACAAAGGCACAGCCGTTGATGAGCTGAGACTACTCACAGAGTTGTTCATTTTCATTATTTCCAGCCCATTCAAAATAGCATTAGGATAATCGTTACTCACGGTAGAAGGGCCTATGCTTACGAGAATTTTGGTGCTGGCAGATGGGGCTGTAATCATATCTTTGAAAAATGGAGCACCCAAAATATTATTTCTCGTACTAAGATCAAGATCCTTGGCAACAAACCAGGAGTTAATGTAAACATTGAAGTACAGCTCGTTGAGACTTTTGCTGATTATATCACAGAAGTGAAGTCGAACAAGGTACTGAAACTGAGGCTCAACATCAAATTGCCAAGTCACATTGAAATTACTTCGGGGATCATCGGCTGAATTCATCTGTGTTAGAGTACCATAAACAATAGGTGGGGCAGTATTTGCTGTTGGCCCGCCATCTACATATTTCACAGCACCTATATTTGTAAAATTACGGGCCAAATTAGGTTGTATAAGGAATTTTTTATCAGGAACCCAAGTTCGTTGAAGCGTGTCACTGCCAGAGGAGACGGTTGGACCACCCATGTTAACCCTGAAAACTGTCTCCAGTGCCTGTGCAAACAAGCCAGAGTAGCTTCCTGCTGGATTTAGGGTGAAAGCATCATCAATAATGAGGTCATCAGGGACCGAAACAACTTCAATGGCACTCACGAAAGCAATGGAATTGTCGGAAGGCACAAAGGTGATCACAAGGGTGTCTGAGTTCACACTTAGAGAGTACTCCTTCATAACAGGATTTTTCAGCACACTAAAGTCACTGAGAAGATTATAGTTCTGGGTGGAAACAGCGAATTTCGCAGCACTCAAATCGTACTTCTCATATGCAAATGGAAAGAAGTAAAGACGGATCCAATGTCTCCCCTTTTTGTTAATAGGAAAAGTGTACTTTGAGGGTGCGGTGAAAATTCTAGCGGTTGAATAGAGAGGCGAATCACGGGTGGAAGTGATCGATTTCAAGGAGGTACTAGCAAGAATATCTTGTTGTGTGGAAAGGAAATTCTTATAGAAACTATCCGCTGAGAAATTGCGGCTATCTATTGAAGTATTGGTTGGTGATCCACAGTCTATAAGGTAATTATCTATAGGAACAAAGTTGGCAGAAAAACATACCAAGGGTAAGATTGATAAGGCACAAATAAATGAGCAAATTTCTCTGCAATCCTTCATCTCTATAACAGTTTATTCTCCTTTTCTCTCAAATTTCCTCCTTTCTGCTATCAAAGGAAGAGTACTGGTACATGCAAGAAAAGAAAAACAAAGCTATGAATTTCTACTTGTCAATCATAAAACTAAAAGGGTCGAAAACACAGAGCATAACAAAAATGGAAACCGATTATAAAAAATGCACCTTTAAACACAATGCAATACCTTGAGAGCTCCACCAGAACCAAAGAGCAGAAGTGCAGAACGCAAATCTGAATACCCTTTTGTTGAATAGAAAGGAATTCAAAACAAGTGATGAAAGCAGAAGATGAAACGCATGCTCAACACGCATCTAGCTCAGGACAAGCTGGTATAAACTGATGACAACGTTAGTAATTAATATATAGTCCTTTTTTTTAAGGAAATTAATATATATAGTCCTAGATTCTTTTATTCTCTACTTTATTTATTTAAATAAAAAAGATTAAAAAAAGAGAGTGAAAGAGAAAAGACTGAAAGGGTGTGCACAAGATTGGAAAACCGCCTGAGATTCAGATAGATGACCTTGTGGTTTTTGAGGTGGAACCATGATTATGTCTATCTGGAAATAAATAAATTAAGATAGGTGAGTTGGTTATACAATAATAATAAATCACCAATACTTGAAGCAAAGCAAATGGTAACAGATAATAACATTTATTTTTTAATTAAGTGATTCAGAATTAAAGATAAAATATATTGTTTTAGAAGAAAAATATTTATTATTTTCTTAAAGATTAAACAGGAATCGAACGGGGAATTACTTCTTACAAAAAAATCAATGGTTAGGAAAAAAAAACATAAACAATAATAAAAAGAAGAGTTAATGATACTGTAATGCAATGATATTGGCAACAGAGGAGATGAGACGAATGTTTATTATGCCATTACCATATGCTTGTGGGCTCGCTTTTGCTGGCAGTAACCATCAATGAACTGAAAAAGTTGGTAAAGTAGTGATCGAATATAATACGATATCAACAATCTTATGTCTCTCTCATTTAATATATTGACCTAGTCGAATTTCAGACTCAACTACCATAAAGGCATAAACTACCAACAACTATCAAAATAAGTATTTTTAATTCATCGAAAAATTTATGAAAACGACATAATTTTATTTTATTGAGTTACACGACGTTCTTATTATGTTTAATACAAAAAAAAAAATCCTTAAAAGTGCTCTATCCGATTCTTTTTATAATAACTAAATAAATAATTTATCGAAATCAATAAAAATAGGTATCTTAATTAATTTTAATTAGTAATATCATGATTTTAAATTTTATTCTAAAGTACTCATGATTTAAGTAGTGATAATATTTTTATGAATGTATACATACATCTAAAAATGAGTGAACATCTCATTATTAGAGTTCAATGTAAATTAAGGTATATTAGTAAAAAAATGTAAACTAAGGTATGACAAAGAATTAACAATCAATACATCTTAAAGTGAATTTATATTTCTTGTATTTATGAAAAAATAGATTTATTTGTCTTTTATATAAAGGTCAGAATAAATATTATTTAAAATAAGGTATTTATTTGATAATTTTCTCAAATAACCATTTTTATAATTGGTTTCAAACCAACATAGAAGAGAAGAATTGTATTTGAACCCTCGACATTGACATAAAATTTGTCAAAGCTACAAATCTCACGACACGACAAATAGATAAGGAGTTAATAATTTGATAATTAATGTAATAGCCAGAAAATGAAAACGTTGAGCAAGATAATAATATCTACTACGTGCAGATGGTAACCGTAAGAAACGGGCAGTGAAATAAATTAAAGTGTAATCAAAATATCGTAAAATTGAAGTTTTCTCAATGACCATTAAGAAATGAAATTCCTTGAAAAATAGAATTAAAGAAATATTATGGAGAAAATGGCATCGGTTAAAAAAATGGATTATTTTATGAGTTTATTTTAAGATAATTATTTTAAAAATCAATATACTTATGATTGGATGAATGTGTACAAAATTTTATACTACCAGTGTATAATATTTTTTCTCTTTGTTAAATATTTTTCATAAAATTATAATATACTAACTTGTTAATATATCATCTAATCTTATTTTATTTTTAAATATCAAATATGTCACGTTCTTTTTATGATTTTTACGCAGTTATTGTATGTTATGTTACGTGTTAATAATTTTGATTTTTTTAGGTAAATGAACTTAAGACATTTCATTCAAAACAACATCTACAATGAGGAATATAATGAAAGATAAGAGAGCTAGCATATAAGATTGACGTTGTTGCTAAAGAATGAACAATAAAATTTGGTTAACTCTTAATTAAACTCACCATTAAATTTGAAAACAAAAAGAAAACAAATGTTTACATTTGTGTGTGAGAATATAAAGATTTGAATGCCCAAGAGTTGAGTTCAGAAGACCATCCAAAACTGACTCACAATCTATACAATGTTTTGATAATTAAAAAATTTCAGCCATGTCAAAGCTTGAAACAGTTAATTTTGATTTTTTTTATATACTAAAATTATATGTTAAGGAAAACGTACTGTTTTGTTAACACTGTATTAATCATATGAATTTAATTGTATAGTTTACTATTTTCACCTCACGGGACAGTTTACATAAAATATTTAGGTATTAATTAAAGAATGTAGTTAAGTTGACAATTTATGAAGAAAAAAAACATGAATTTGATCGGACATAATACAATTTTGGAAAGGGATAATAAATTTTTTAAGTGTAAATAAATCCAGATGGAAGAATAATCTCATGGTCATCCAAAGAAACAAAATTTATAAGAATATTTGGGATATCATTTAAAAGGTTAAGATCCTAATTATATGATACTGTACCAAATAAAAAAATTAGGTATTGTTTTTTTGTTACAACGTAAAAACACGTTTTCAGACACAATTTTGGTCAAAGTAAAAATAGCATTAATCGAGAGAACGGAACATTTAATTTAATGTCAAAACAAACGGCCAAACGGGCATTAAGTATTAAAATATCGTACGTTATAAAAAAATATCAGTATATACCTTTGACCAAAATAATACATCAGTATATACCATTATCCTAGAGAAAAATGTTTGTTCTACATAAATATAAAAGAAATTTAGTATAATAATAAAGAGTTGAATAATTTACATAGGATCATAGATTTTAATCTCAATATAGATTTTAAACCTTATATATTTTTCATATTTATATGTATTCTCTTTGCAAAAATGATAAAATTTAGTTTTCAATATTCAGCAGTATGTTAAATATAATTACATCAAAAATAAAAAAGGTGATTATTTATATTTTTAATTGAGCCGGTGTTACATACACAAATTAACTAATGATTTTGAGGCAAATGTATTTTATATTTTAAGTAGTTATATTTTTACATTAAAAATATTAAATATATACACAAAATGGACACACACATATTAGTCCTAATATTTTCTGTGCTAATTTGTGTAGATTTATTCTTTTAAAAAGAGTATATTATTGTTACATGTGAAAGTATTATTTGAACATCTTTATTTAAATCAATAAAAAAGAAAAATGACAAATTTTAAATTTATTACAAGAAAGATTATATTTCAATTGTGTGAGTATAAATATTTTTGGCTTACCTATGTGTCAGTATAAATAGACTAATAAAAAAATGACAAAATTTAAACTTGCTATTATAAATATAATAAATATAAATATTTTTGGGTTACCTATGTGTTAGTATACATAATTTCAAATGTATGAAATAATTCTTGTTATTCGACATTTATTTAATTAATATTGAAAAAAGTTAGAGTGCGTGGGATTTGCTTG
The DNA here is from genome assembly GCF_004193775.1 of Glycine soja. Lineage (NCBI taxonomy): Eukaryota > Viridiplantae > Streptophyta > Magnoliopsida > Fabales > Fabaceae > Glycine > Glycine soja. The sequence goes on along the minus strand of NC_041012.1, from coordinate 11,178,878 downwards.
TAGATATTAAGGGGAAAAGTTTATTCTATATTAATATTCGAATTTGCAGAAGTTTTTTTGCGTATGATATATGAAAATGTTAATTTGATATTGAAAATTAATTAATAAATAAACAACACTTTTAATTTTGAAAAATTATTATTTTAAAGTAATTTAAAAAATAATGCAGGGCATGCTTTTCATTAGAGTAAATTAAGGGATTTAAAAGTGAAAATTTAATATGTTGCTTACAAATTACGTAGCTAGGCAATTTTTTTGTATCTAATGTGGATCAAGGAATGTTATTAATAAGTAAACAATATAAAATGAACTAATAATAATAAAAAATTTCGAAATAAATTACAAAAAATAGCATATCAAGAAATAAGTTGGAGAGATAAAATTGTATTTTTGTGTTTCAATTTTTTTTAATCTTTAACAAAAGATATGTTAAACTTCATACTCTCATAACATTTTTGGTCCAATTTGATTTAAATGCTTCATGTGGAAGCTAACACTATACAAAGAACAGTGGACTACAAAAATAAAAGCTAACCACATGCTTTGAATTCTAAAATTTCCAAACATATTTATTATCTGAAATGATCAAAACAATAAATCAAATAACTCTGAAACAAAATGCATAAATGAATAGAAATTGAACATATAAAGACAAAAAAATAAACTGATATTAAAAAAATTAATTAAACTAAGTCAAAGTGGTTGTAGATTTACGAATTTGAGAAGAAACCTATGAAAATCAATAATACATAAAATGGGAGGTGTGCAATGTGTTGATCGTATACAAAACAATCACTTTGATTAATCAATATCTATACAGATATACCTGTTTTTACTTCATGCTATACATCATGTGAAGCGCATGTTTGTTGACGTATACGTTGTTGTGGGTTGATTTGAGCAGTGCGTGAGTTGTCTGAAGAAAAAGAAAGGCAAGAAATAAATGTAGAAAAGGAACACTATGAGATGAGGTTAATCATAGTGGTGATTAAAAAGTGTAGCAATTGCTAATAAGAAATTAATACGAAGATAGAAAGAAATGGTTACTCCGTTGATATAAAACAAAACTGAATTTAGTTTTTCAAACACTTATGATTAAATATTTCATCATAATAATCATTTTTGAAATTATTATTAATAACCAAAAACATTAGGCAGGATAGAGAGTAAAATAGCAACGTTTATAAAACTATTACCTATCAAATTGATTTGATTTAAATTAATATTTTATTAAACAAATTAAATTAAAAATGGAAATTTTGCCGACTCTCGTATTTTTTAAAAGGATTTGCGCATAAATTGTTGATAAATAATATATATTACGTTCAAATGTTCAATGTAGTATCAAATTGTATGGGTTATAAAATATCATGTTGTTGTTTAAAAAAAATATATCAAGGATGTCAAATTGTATCTAAAACAGACTTATAACTACCAGTCCTCTTTGCTGAGCATTGATGACCGCAATTCATGACTCATATAATACTAACTAATTAAATAAATTATTTTATTGGTGAACGGAAAACAACAAAGAAAAGAATAAACACACACAAAAAAAACTCATTCCCTTTAATTCTCGCCATTTTTCTTTCTTTCTTTTGTATACATGAAATGATTTAATAATTTATCTCTAATTATTTATAATCACACGTTTTTCCACTAGTTATTTGTGACACGTTTTTCCTCCTCCTTTTCATAAAAATAATTAGATAATTAATTATTTAATAGTGTTTAAGAATTCTATAATTTTCTCAATTGTTCTATAACATATTGAAAAAAAAATTAATACTACACTATCTCTTACTCCTTTATTAATATATTTTTATTTAATAAATATGAAAAGGATAGTAATTATAATACTAATACATCATTGTTAAATATTTTCATAAATTATGAATAGAGATATATTGAATTTAGTATAATTATTAATTTATAAAAGTAAATAATTATTTTTAAAATATTTTATATTTTTTTCTAATTTTATTTAATAAATATATAAAAGATAATAATTATAATAATATTAGAACATTGTTTCTTTAAAAATTAATATTCTTTCATTAATTTTATATTACATTAAACCATGTCAATGATTTTTGTCAAAATAAATTTTAACCTGACGGTTCAAAAATATTGAAGCAAAGGTTATTTAATTGAATAAAACATACTTTATTATGAATTATTATTTATATACATAATAATTTATTTGTTGGAGCAAAATAAATAATTTATTTCTTAATTTATATCCTTAATAATTGATTTAAATAATTTATCATTCAATAAAAATTAAATCAAATCAATAATTATTGTAGAATTTAAGTTTTGATCTAATGGTTGTAAAAGATTTGAGTGAAGTTTAATAATATTCCATAAATATAGGTCACATTAAATCATATCAATAATTGTTATAAAACTAAAATTTTAATTTGACAACTTAAAATTATTGAAGTGAATGTTACATAATTGAATAAGCTTAACGATTGTTGTCGAGTTAAAGTTTAGGTTCGATGACTCTAAAAACCTCAAAGTGAAGCTTACATATATATACTAGATTTTAAACCCGACTTGCCCCAAAAAAGTTCTTTGAATAGCCACAACTTTCCCCAAAACACTATTAGGCATTTTGAAAAAAAAATGTAAAAGAGAGGTATAGAAGACAATACCAAATTGATGAGACAAATTCTCCCCACACAATGATGACTTTTTGTGATTTCAAGTAGATACCTTCTCTTTTGAGTTTGTCAATGATCGGTCTCCAAGTAGTTTCCACTCTAGGATTTACATTGATAGGGAGACCAAGACAACTAAACGGGATCTCCATTGTCCTACAGTTTAGAAGATTCACCCACCTTTTCACAAACACTCCTATTCATCCCGATCGCTCCCAAACTACTCTTTAAAAAATTGACTTTTAGGTTGGATACCAATTCAAAGCAATGAAGTATACTCTTGATAACAAACACATTGCTTAAAGATGTTTCACCGATAATGATTGTGTCGTTGGCATATTGGAGCAAATTCACCTCTACCATTTTCTCTCCACTACACAGCCTTTAAAGAGGTCCATCACCTTTGTTTGTCTCATCAATCCGCTAAGACCCTATACCACAATGGTGAAAAGAAACAGAGCTAATGGTTCCCTTGTTGAAGGCCTATTTCCATGATAAATTCATTTGTAGGGCTCCTATTTACTAGCATCAACATAGAGCTAGATTTCAAATAAGCCATCATCCACCTAATCCACTTTCCATCAAAACCAAGTCTTTGAAGCATATACCAAAGGAATTCCCAATTAACGAAATCGTACGCCTTTTCAAAGTCCACTTTAAGGAGTAAACCCTTTTTTTTTCTTTCTTCTTGCCTTATACATTACTTAATTTGCAACTAACACACTTTGAAGAATATTCCTTGATGCCAAGAAAGCACATTGCCTTTTTGTCAGTCACATGTGGCAAAGTCGCCTTAATCTATTAACTAACACTCTGACAACTATTTTATATAGACACCCAACAAGAGAGATTGGCCGATACTCCTCAAACTCATAGGATCATTCATCTTTGGTATGAGAACAATAAAAGATGGGTTATCTCCCCTCGGGAATACCCCTCTCATAGAATTCTTCCATGAAACACATGATATCCTCTCTCAAAGTTTCCCAAAAAGACTTCATAAATTTAAAATTGAAACCATCAAGCCCAGACTTTTATGACTTCCACATTCCCATACCACTTCCTTAACTTCCTCCTCTTTGAAATTTGAGCTCAAGAAACTCTCATCCTTATGAGGAATTTGCTTGAAAAGCACACCATCAAGCTTTGACCTATCCCAATGTTCCTTGCTATATCTCCTTTTGAAATAATTCCAATCATCCATAAAGGAAAATTTTCTAATCCACCAACATTACAATAAATATCAATTGTAAACCTTTCTTTGTTGTATTTTCTTCCTTTAAGTTGTTTTGTTGCAAGAGAATAATCAGCTTGTAACTTTGTAAAAATTTTTTTTTATCCATATCAAAAACAATTTTGAAGGAAACTAGTCTGTTTTTTTTTTCTTTGCGGATTTCAATTTCATCTCCATTACTTGTATCAACTGAATAACTTCAAAACGACAAAATAACTTGATTCGTATCTTAGCTTGAACTTCTCAAGCCAACCGTGGGAATGGTACTCAAAAGTTGTTGCAGGTATGAGTGTCTATCCTGCTATTAGTTTTCTGGTTATATATATATATAGTCACACTATTATGATATTTCGGAAAATTAAGAAACTGTATATTTGGAAATCAACGATTTTGATATTAGAGAAACACTCATAATTAATAACTTACTTCATGATTTGAAATTTTGCTGGTTTGTGACTTTGTGTCGCTTAATGTCTCCCACTTTTTTCGAAGTTAACTTAAACGTACTCAAATGATGATCTCTTTATATGTTAGATATTACTAACTTCCAAATAGCATTTTTTTTATCAAGCCACTATGGTAAAAAAATTAGAAATGCATGCGTGGGTGATCTCTCTTATACTTTTTTTTTTATTTATAAAAAAAGCAGTGATATTTCGTATACGCACTCAACATTTTATGTATTTTATCGATATAGTTGATTTCTGGACAAACAAAAAACCTGTATTGGGTATGATACTTCTATGTTGTTTATATAGTAGTTCCCTTCTTTGTCATATGTTGAATCTATTTAGTGTAGACTTCCATGTAGAACAATAATTTTTTTTTTTATGATGGGTCAGAAATAACAATGTCATCCAATCCATCAGATCGAGACAATCTTACTCGTATTTTGTAATTGTTGCTGACTCAAAAGAAATTTGTACAAAATAAAAAACACAAAATTCTTGCCAAATAAATAATTCCTACTTATGTGAATGCACTTAAATTTTACATTGTTACAGTAATACTTTGGGTTAGAGCAATAATTCTATGGGCGCAAGTAACTTATATTGGACTTTATTTAATTAGTCAAATACAGTGAATATTAATTAAGTATTAATAAATGAATTTTATTCACTTAATTTCACAAGGAAAATGATATTTTTTACAAACATTTTTTTCGTCAAAATGACACGAATGATGATTTTGATCAAATTGAATTCTTCACAATTTCAACAGGAAAATGTTTTGTAGTACAATATTTCGTACGAATGACACGAATGATGGTGGCAACTACATACAATAGTTTTTTGTATGCAGTTTCAATTTTAATTCCTATCAAAGGAAGTATGGCAATTTCGATTCCCTCGAATAACTTAGCTTGATCTCAACTCTTTCGATGCCACACTGATATGTGTGCACCCCACGTACCTAATCGTCACACTAGTCTTGGGTTGAATGCCTCAATAAGAACTCCACCCTATTCTCTCCCCAATGCTATCAAACAAGTTTGATTTTTATTTTCAATTCGTTTCCAGTGTTATTGGATAAAATTTCCCCCTACTGCAATTGGGTTGGTTGTTGTATTCTTTATTTATTAACAAACAAGGTTATAAAGAATGTTGTGCCATTCGATCATTCATCTCCTTTAAATAGGATGTGGCTTTTGTAGATAGTGGGAGAACTCCCACAATTAACGACAAATACTATGATAATATTCTGATTAGTGGGATACTGCTGTTTGACCTTAAAATTTTGATTTTAATATCTCTCAACATTTTTACTTATAAAAAATTAAAATTAATTACACATTAACATTTCGTAAGTTTCGTTCTTAACACTAACAATAACATAGTTACTTGCTAATTGACAACGGAAACTATAACACAAAAAAAGAGAGAAAGAAAATGCTTGTCTAAAGAGTAAAGACTGTCATATATAACGTTTGGTATAAGAAAAGTTTGTTTATGCTTAGAAATTATGATTCTTAAGAATAACAGAACATTCTTATAAACTTTAATTATTTATCGTATCAAATCAAATGATCAAATAAGAGTAATATTGCACTCTTACCACACAAAATCTTTTTTCTCAATCTAAAAAAGTTATATTTCCCAACTCTCCCACCAGAATATTTTAGTGAGAATTACATAGGTAAAAAAAAATTCCCAAAAAATAATATTTCTTAGGAATGTTATTGTTTTAGATAATAAAGCAAACATAATATTTACAACCTCAAAGTCCTTTTATATGTGGAAAATGAGGGTTATTATTTTTTACATAATTGAAAAATAAGGCTCGTTAGGTTGCTTTGTCTTGCCACATGCCCATCTTTTGGTAGGAAAAAGGTGGGATTGGTTCAAACAGACAAAAAAAAAAATATAAGTGTCCCAAATCACTTAAACAAATAGGTTAACCAAGTCATCTTGACAATCCAAGCTTGTTTTGTTACCCATACATGTAGGGGCATCAATAGATGGAGAAGGCCAATACCGAAAAATAGATGTGTGGAAAAAGGTAGTGTGTATTAGTGAAAAAAAATAATAATATATTTGTGACAGATGATGTGAAAACAACAATATGTGATAAAGATGATATTAGCAAATTTTATTCTTTTAATTTAATTAACTATTACCTTCTTTAGTCTATAGTTAACATATAGTGCATTGTTGGTGGACCACTCATTTAAGACGTTGCCCTAGCCAAATGCCCTTTTCTAGTACCTTCTCTCTCATATAGTGCAAGTTGTTATTTTGTAAAAACTTATACAAACAATTTTAAAATTAAATTTAGAAGAGTGATATTTTTTTTTTAATTTTGTGAAAACTTCCCCCATTTAGATTTACTATCGTGTTGTTGTGCTAGAGGTAGCAACCATCAAATACAAATACAAATGTCACGACAATCTAAATCTTCAACCTCTGTATTAATTATATCACAAAGTTATTTCTGAATTAAGAAGCAAACAAAATTAATTATTTAGAAGTTACAAATCAGTTAAGGATTCAAGGAAATGGATAAAAAGTTTCAAACCTATATAAGGAAAATAAAAAATCCAATGAAGATGAAAGGAAGTTAGAGTAATAGCAAGATCTTCTTCATCCACAAATCTTGATTCTGGTGTCGTCGTATTTGTAAGGAACTTCCAATTGTTGCGCTCATGCTTGCCGATAACACCACTGCTCTAAACTCTAAACTTTGTCGTTGATAACCATTGTTTTTGTTTAACACAAATCTTTAAACTTCGTATTGCATGCAACATCGTGTGCATGATCATCGTGACACAACACATGATCGTCTCTAACTTTGTCCTACTGTTGCACCTGTTTTGTGGTGGTTTCAATGGCTCCTTGTGGCAATTGTACTTGAAGCAATGCGCAAGCCTCCCCTTGACAAACATCAAATAAGAGAGAAGACGTAAAAGAAAAAAAAAGGGCAAAACATAAGAGAAAAACAAAGAAAGAGAAACACATGTCAACCACTGATTTAAAATGAACTAATCAAAGGGTCTGAAATAAGTTTACCACAATAAGAGACAAGTTAAAATTGTTTAATTAATAGCGTTGTCTTCCAAAATATCATATCCGTCCTTAGAAAAGAATGATCATTGTTAATCCTCAAAGTTTGATTTTCAATATCTAAATAGATAGAATAATTATTCCTCTTATTATCCCTAACTAAAAAAGTTTTATCAAATAAGAAATTTTGGATGTTATGGGCACCTACTAAATATATAATCAAAATAACTGTAATTAGAATTGTCACTATCATTTCAATTATGATTTTTTTTTATATGCTTAAAATTTTTAGAGTCTTCACTTAGACTTAGACTGGTATTTTCAATGGAACTAAGACTATCCATTGATTTACTTAATTCACATTGAATAAAATTTTCTTTAGAATACTGTGTTCTAAAAAAAATCTTTGTTTATTTAATTACTTCACCAAAATTTCCAAATTTTGTAATCATAACTGGCTATCCACACAAACTTATTAGCAAGGACGACTCGATTTGTATCCATCAGTAGCTATTATATTTGTTATGAATATTATTCAAAATGAAAGGTGGAACACTTGCTACTTACTAGTTTACAATTTAGACAGGCCCAAGTGGTGCGAAGGAACCTGTATTGGCAGCCGCATGCACATTTTTTCATTTTTACACCAGAAATTTATCATAAACCTTTTCTTTTGTCGTCTCGGACCCAACCCAACCCGTAACATTATCTCTCTCTTCTCTTCCTTTGTAGCTTTCACTTTCATTTTTCTGGTTCCGATTTAGGGCATCCGAACTCGGTCTTTGACTCAGAACTAGCTCTGATCTGCTCCTCAGGTACTCTCTCTTCCTCTCCGAGTTGATTCCACCTTCGATCTACTCTGCTTTTCACTTCATCATTTTATTCCTTTAGATCCTCGTTACACTTCCCTCACTCCTTCGCAACTCTGCACGCTTTTGTTCTTCCGCTTCTCCAGCTTCGAATTTCGGTGTAGGTTTTTATTCCTAACAGTTAATTCGATTCCGTGAACTGAAACCTATAGGTTGCCAATGGTTTGTAGTATAGCGTGTTTATCTGTGTAATGATTTGCATGCTTTTTTTTGGTTTACGATGTGAAAGGATTGAGGAATACGCAATTGAAAATTTGACGCGGCTTTGTTTTTGTAACTTGTTGCTGCTCTTGATTTATCAGTGTGTCGGCAATAATTTTTTGGCTATGGTTTCTGCTTTGAATTTGTTTTTTTCCCGCCTAGGTATCCTTGCGAAGAAATGAGATGTACTTTGAAGCTAATTTAGGGTTTGCACATCGTTACTAGAGGTTTAAGCTTAGCTTAATACATATCTTTTTAATCTGTAAATAGGGAGTTGAAACATGCTTCGGTTGTTTCTGCCATGGTTTTTAAATTTTAGTACGAACAGAATATTGCGGTGCGCTGTGGTTAATGTGATTGCCGGAGTTGAGACTACTGTGAGATGAGTTGTGGTGAATGCATCTGTTTTTTAAAACAAAATCTGGATTGTTTAGATCGTTGTGGTTGCGTTGCAGCCGTTGGGATTATGCTGTGGCTTTTTTCTCTATTAATCGAAACTACTCCGCAATTGTGGATTGATGCGGTTGTGGACAATACTGCAACTGCAGTATTGGTCTATTCTAAGTGGAACTACAAATTTTATTTTGATGTCAGAAAATAAATAAGGTGTAGAATAAATAATATATGTACCGATGATGTCGATCAACAAACTGTCATGTATGGTAATTTTGTTAGCTTTTATTATAATAACCTTAAAAGCTGTTCCAAATATGGGTTCTGAATTGAGGATAGTATGAACTTTTTTACATCGATTGTGCATGCCTATTAAATTCAAAAGTGCGTAGTATGTTTTACAGCTTGTATCTATTTTGTTTGTTTGTCTTGTAGTCACGGATGTTTCCATGTTAGTTATATGGAGAAGTAACCTGGATTTATAGAGAAGCATGTTTAGTTACAAGGGATTAAATGGTAGAATCTGGATGACTTTCATGCTAGTTTGGAGAAGGGAACGGGATTCTAATGGGAGAACTTGTCAAATGTGACTTTCTTTTTCATTTTAATTAGTTTGGTTTACTTTGTTATATTATTAAATGCTTAAAAGTTACTGTATTGCATCATGTCTAATATTTTCTTTTACGTCATGTTATTTTAGGTTGTTATTTGGTAACAAGGAAACACTTCTCAGATTGTTCTGAGGACTTTGAGTACAAAGGCGGACCATTTTCAGCAAGGGATGATTTTTGGGTTGACCTTTTGAAATTCATGCCATGTCGGGGTTACTTAATGTATTCCCTTATGTCCCAAAAAGCTTCTCCCCTTTCTATTCTTGTTTTATTTTTTGTCTTTTGGCGATTATTTTCAGTATTTTATATTTCTGTGCACTCTCCTGCGTGGTCACTGTAATGTTGTATTTTGATTTATTTTCATGAAAAACTGACTTTTCTCTTGCTAAATTGAAGTAGACGGCTTATATTAGGATTTTATATGATTTCTGTTCTCAGTTATGAGTTGCAAATTCCAGCTTGATATATTTTCATTTCTTTGGCATATGATGCATTGCATACATGCATGGTAGTATGATGCGTTGAGTTTTTTTAGAGGATTACATGGTTAAAATATATCCCCACACATCTATATATATTATGATTATTACTATTTTAAATCATAAGATGTTGATTGCCACTTTCAGACTTTTTTCTTTTTAGCATGCCTATCTTAATTTTTAATCCTAGCAGAGTTTTCCTTGCAGTCTTCTCTGAATGGATCTGCTTCAAATCTTCCAGATGGTGCTGGACGGTCTTTTGCTTCATCATTTTCTGGTCAGTCTGGTGCAGCCTCCCCAATTTTTCATCACACTGGTGGGGAGCTTTTACTGGATTTTCTTCATTTCATATGTCCATGTAGTTGTGTAATTGCTAGGTTCTTGCTGCAGGAGGTATTCAAGGATTGCACAATATTCATGGGAGCTTTAATGTTCCCAACATGCCCGGTACACTCACATCAAGAAACTCAACTATAAATAATGTACCATCGGGGGGTGTTCAACAACCCACTGGAAGCCTTTCTAGTGGAAGATTTACATCCAACAATCTCCCAGTTGCATTGTCTCAGGTATGAGAGTAATAACTGAAATTTTTAGCTTATTCTCACCTCTTTATTCTGTCATTGTATTTTTTGTTATTTACTGGTTTTTTGCCTGTCTCAATTATATTTGCAGCTATCTCATGGAAGTTCCCTTGGACATTCAGGAGTCACCAATAGAGGAGGTATAAGTGTTGTAGGAAACCCTGGATTTAGTAGTAGCACAAATGGAGTTGGTGGTTCTATTCCTGGGATTCTTCCTACATCTGCTGCAGTTGGTAACCGAAATGCTGTTCCAGGATTGGGAGTAAACCCAATTTTGGGAAATGCAGGTCCTCGAATCACAAGTTCTGTGGGAAACATGGTTGGAGGAGGGAATATTGGAAGGACTGGTGGAGGATTGTCTGTGCCTGGTCTCTCGTCTCGTCTAAATTTGGGTGCAAACAGTGGATCCGGTGGTTTAGGTATGCAAGGACAGAATCGATTGATGAGTGGTGTGCTTCCACAAGGTATGCACTTTTACCATTATAAGTTCTTCTTTTATGGAATATTTGTATATGAAAGAAATTTACCTTAATGTAAGCATTTTCTATTTCCCCTTGCCATATTAATTGAAAATCTTTTCTTTTTTTGTATTGTCAAAAGAAGTGGGCAAATATTGTCATGGGTGAGTGAAGTGGGGTACATGTGGTCACTTGATGAGTGGCTGCAAGCATGGTAGTTGAATCGGGATACGTGAATCAGAAAGCCTATGTTTTGAATTGTGAATCGTAAGATTCATGTTAAATATAAAACACACACACACACACACACACACACACACACACACACACACACACACACACACACACATATATATATGCACAAATTACACACACACACACGTGTGCGTGTGTGTTATATATATATATGCACAAATTCATGACCAATAACTGAAAAACGTTACTAGGATCATTTTATCATAAAGAAACATATGAGAGAGAAATGAAAACACACACCAAGTGTCATATAAGCTTCAAAACAAACACTGTTTACAGGGGACCACCACTCAGCTTGCAGGCACGTGTGGTTGCATTAATACTCAATCAACACATTAACATACAAAAAGAGAGGGCACAAAGGGTGGGTCACTCTCTTTTTGCATCGCATGAATAAAGAGGAGAATAGCAAAAACAAGGTAAGGAGACATGCTTTTGTATCACATGAACAAATATATGTCTTTCACACAATGGGGACAGGTTGGGTCTCTTTGGGAAGAAAAAATCAGCTTGTTCCCCCCTTTTACACAAGTTTTTGGAAAAAGTTTTTTTTTTAGGGTTTCATAATTGGGCCGCGCATGACCCGACATGCTTTGTGTGCGACCCATTTTGAATCAGAATCGAGTGATTCACAAGGAGAATGTGATTCATGCGATTCTCACACAATTCATGCGATTCAGGTGCAAAAATGATATGCCTCACATAGAAATTCTTTATTTATTTGAGTAGAATCCTCAATTATTTTTCATGTTGATATTCTGACTGGCTAGATTTTGAGCATTTTGGGCTGTTCTTTCAATTGAGATGTTTATTGTTCAAAGAGAGAGAATGTGATACATATAGTGCATGCTTGGAAATGTGGTGGACCATGTTGAAAAAATCATGGTAGCTTTAAAACTACTGTTTGGTGTGGTGGAAAATCATGGCAGGACACTCTGTTTTCGGGTCTTCACTGCCAATCCAAACACACTGATAATAATTCTGTGTCTGAATTACACCGCGGAGCATATATTTATATTAAGAGTCATAAATACAAGAATATACAGTTACCCTAATCAACACAATTACCAGAATATAACTTGCCACATTAAAAATATTACTATAATTAAATATATATTTTTTTCAACATTTATATCCATGCATAACACAACTAAATTCTTAAAGTAAGAAGCCAAAGGCTGGAACAGGGGAAATGAGAGTTTTGAAGATAATTCCCATCTGTCAGCCATATTCACTCTGGCCACTATTTTCATGTGCTTTGCAATAGTGCAGCCATGTCAAAGACACAATAGGCTGTTTAAAACTGGGACCCCTCTGAACCACATTATTCTGCTATGTGGACTGGTGGACTGTTGTCCTCAACCAGAGTAAGCTAGTCTGCAATTTTCACTTTCTAAAACTTGATAATGTGGGTTGATATTGTGGATAAGCTTTTTGTTGCATTTATTGCTGCTTGTTCGCCTGCATCAAATTTGTTGGCTCTTGTGGTGTCACCATGCTATTTCTTTCATCAATTGATATAAAAAGGGGTTCTTGATATGATATGTGAATGTTATTTGTTACTACGGCAGCAAAATTTGATTGAAAACAACTTAAAGAACTGCTGCCTGTTTGAGATTTATATGAATTGCATATTTGCATGATCAAATTGTTTGTACGTTTCATGCATGTTGAATATATAAAATTTCCCCCTTTAATAGAGTTGACTGTGGTAACCAACATTTTCTTGATCCAGGGTCTCCGCAGGTAATTTCAATGCTAGGAAATTCTTATCCTAGTGGGGGTCCACTTTCCCAAAGCCATGTTCAAGCAGTGAGTAACTTGAACTCTATGGGTATGTTGAATGATATGAATTCTAATGACAGTTCACCTTTTGACATCAATGACTTCCCTCAACTGACAACTCGTCCTAGTTCTGCTGGAGGGCCTCAAGGACAGTTGGGTAAGTGATGATAAATGTTTTTTTATGTTTGATATATTTATGCATCTTGTACAATAAAGAATAATATGATATAAACAAAAAATATTTCAGGTTCTTTACGAAAACAGGGTCTTGGTGTTAGTCCCATTGTTCAACAAAACCAAGAGTTTAGCATTCAAAATGAAGATTTCCCAGCTTTACCAGGATTCAAAGGTGTAGTATGCCTTATATTTTGGAGTTTAAAGAGTATCCTTAGCGAGATGGGTTTTCTGGATCTGTATGCATGTTTACTTTCAGTGCTTTGCTTTATTACTCTCTTTATTTTACTATTCTCTGTATTATTTCAGTGTTTTGGCTTTTGATTGGTTGTGACAGGAGTATGTGCCCCTGCTTTCTGTTTTAAGTTAACCATCTGTATTATCTGTTATACATTTAGTGAGGATGCAATATTGTTCTAAATTTTGCAAGCAAATTAATTACCAAGGGTTGCGCTGATGAATCTTAGATTGCTTTGCTGGAAATGACAACTGTGTTTTTCTAATTATTTTTGGTTACCTCTGTTTATTTGCAGAATTCTACTTAGTTAAAGTTGTTCAATTGACTTCAATATTTATTTCTTACCATATTGTTTGTGCAGGTGGTAATGCAGATTATGCTATGGATATGCACCAGAAAGAACAACTTCATGACAATACTGTGCCAATGATGCAATCTCAGCATTTCTCTGTGGGTTACATTTTATAAAAGACAAAAAAATCTTATCTATATACATATCCTTTTGTACAATATTTGATGGATCAAAACACTGTTCTTCTGAACTTTCCATGCTTTCTATCTGCAGATGGGAAGGTCAGCTGGTTTCAGCTTAGGGGGTACATATTCATCACATCGAGCACAACAGCAACAGCATGCTCCTTCAGTCAGTAGTGGCAATGTCTCTTTTTCATCTGTTAACAACCAGGATATTCTCCATCTACATGGATCAGATATTTTCCCATCTTCACATTCGACCTATCATTCACAGGTGTGCAAGCTTTGTACTCGTCGATGGAACATGTTTTTGTAATGAATAAGCCCCCCCTCCTTTCCCTTCAGCTTGTCTTTCAAGATGAGGTGCCTGATGAAAATAAAATTACACGTTTCCTACTGAAACAAGTATTTCTGACATCCTAATCACTTTTGTATTTTGGTTTAGACCAGTGGACCTCCTGGCATTGGATTAAGGCCGCTAAATTCTCCAAATACAGTTTCTGGTATGGGTTCATATGACCAGCTCATCCAGCAATATCAACAGCACCAAAATCAGTCCCAGTTCCGCCTTCAAATGTCAGCTGTAAATCAGTCTTTTAGGGATCAGGGCATGAAGTCTATTCAAACTGCACAACCAGCACCAGATCCATTTGGTTTGCTTGGCCTGTTAAGTGTGATCAGGATGAGTGATCCTGACCTGACATCTCTTGCTCTTGGAATTGATCTTACTACACTGGGGTTAAATTTGAATTCATCAGAAAATCTTCACAAGACCTTTGGGTCTCCATGGACTGATGAATCAGCTAAGGGAGATCCAGAGTTTACAGTGCCACAATGTTATTTTGCCAAACAGCCACCTGCTCTACATGTGAGATTTTTACATTATGTTTTATAATTTAATTTCCCTATTTTCAAACCTTTTCTTTGGGCTAACTTTTTATTATTGCATGTTGCAGCAAGGTTATTTTTCCAAGTTTTCGGTGGAAACATTGTTTTACATATTTTATAGGTGGCTTAAAAATCTGAATATCACTTACTTTTTCATTGAATTGCTTGTTATTTTATAATTAAATATAAAAATAATCTTTTTTGCAGCATGCCCAAAGATGAAGCCCAATTATATGCCGCCAGTGAGCTGTATGCACATTTCCTCCAATCTGTCATTTTTGTTTCTTTTTATTTTTGGATAATTTGAGCTTGTTTCTAATTTTTATAATTTGGGTACAATTAACTCGGATGCGTGGTTAATTAAATAATGCATGGTTAGCACATTAACCACTTATATCTAGTTTTAGTATTCCTAAATTAAAAATATGTTGAAAAATTCCTAAATTTTAATTCTCTGAAATTATTTTCCCAATTCAATAATTTCTAACGGGATAGGGGTTGTTGCTCGCAGTTACAACAGAGGTTGGTTTTATCACAAAGAACATCGTTTATGGTTAATAAGAGTTCCCAACATGGAGCCGCTGGTTAAAACAAACACATATGAGAGAGGATCTTATCACTGTTTCGATCCAAGCATATTTGAAACCGTCCGCAAGGTTAGTTTTTGTGAATATACTCTGTCGATGGTGTTCGTGAACTCTGCCTCCTATTCCCCAATTAATATTCTTTTTTTAGCCTCTAATGTAGAACCTCCTTGCAGGATAATTTTGTTCTACATTATGAAATGTTGGAAAAGAGACCACATCTGCCTCAACTTTGAGGAGGAAACAAAAACCTTTTTACTGTAAAGTTTCGATTAGGGATTTAATGCCTTGGAGTCATTTTGCAGTATTAGTATTCTTCAATTTGGCGTTTCTTCCTATCTGGTCGCTTTAGTGATCCAAGCTAGTATTTTATTTTTCCTTGCCTTAATATATACAATAATTAGGATACATAGGATAACCTAGCTGTCTGACAAACATGGTTTTCTGCCCATTAGCTAATGCACAGGAAAAACACCTGGATCGAAAATGGATGTACTTTCCGAAATAATTTTATCTTAATCTGAATGTTAGGATCAGAGATCTAAAATTGAATTGGTCAGGTGACTACTTCAGGTAGCTCAAAACTGGTGCAAGTAAAAATTGGTCAAGTATTAGTCTAATTGATTAAAGCTGATAAAATCAATAGCTGAATATAGTTTTGAACTCTTTAACAGATATTTTGATTTATTCAATTTTTTTTATTAAAACAAATATTTATGCTTGAAATTCAAGTATGATTTTTTATTATTTGACTATTATGAAATTTTCATTTTGTTAGACGTGTAATTTTTTTAATAATTTCATGTAAGGTTTGTTACTAACCATATCATTTAATATTTAAAATATGTAATTATTTCCGATTTAAACGTGGTTGAATTGATGAATCATGTAGTATATTTACTATGAAAGGTTTAATTTTAAAAAAATGGTTGGCACTACGTACGTGATAGGGATTTTGAAATAGTTTGTTTGTAAAATATAGTTGTCTCCCTTTACGCAAAGTCCATTTGCCATGGCTTTGATTGCCGTAAAATTATGTTGCAGAGGGGTGGAGAACGATGTATATAGGACGACACTACTTTTAAATTGCTAGACTAGACGTCGTCAGCCCCCATTTTTCCTTCCCTTTCTGTCATCAACATAATGACATTTGAATGTTCTTCAATTGTTGGCTACTTGTTCTAATGGGTCTGCTTGCTTTTAAGTTGATATAATTGATTTAATAGAATTTCAAATTGTTGAACCAAACTGAAATAAATGTTTAAATTTAGTCACAGATTTTACATTAAAACATGTGGATTATTAGGGAATTATATAGGCCTTGCTTGGTGAGAAAAGTTTGAAATTTGTTCCACTGAGCAAATGGTAGAGCTTGTTGGCATGAAGATTGTCATTGCATTTGAGGTTCTGTAACAACAAAGATGAGCAGCAAGATATCAGATGATGAATGATCCAGCTAGTATTTTTGTGATTCTAATCCATGATTCAATACTGAAAAAAAAAATCACGGTTCAATTAGCATTCTATATTCCACCTGAATAGTGGATTAAGTGTTGGTAATTGTGACTCAGCTTCCGTCATGGCCGTTCCAAGTGTGACGTGTTAAAGATTGGACTCGAGCATTAGCTATCAGAAAAATTGTCATAAGCTAATGAACGTTGATGATTTTAAGGAAAAATAACACCAACCTTCCTTAATATTTTACTTAATTATATTTAACATTTCTTTTTTATTTGAAAGTTATCAGATTTATCTGTTAATTTCCCAAGGAATTTGAAATCCACCACCCGAAAAAAAGAAGAGAAAAAACGCTTAGCCAAATTAATTGGTTTTAAAACGACTGAAGGTGGGAAAGTTCAGAAAACTTTTGTAGAACGTTGATAACGAGAAACTTGTATAGACCTAGTTTTTACAAGTTGTGTAGACTAAAAAGTAACAAAGTTATGTAAAATGGCTTTAAATTTCAAATAATTATGAGACGAATTTATTATAAAATGATGAAGTGTCTATTTGGCAAATTGGTTTACTCTACACAACTTATGTAAACTATGTCTTCTCAAGAAATTTTCATTCAGAAGAGTTTATAAACCAGTATACCTTCAATTATCAAACAAGTATAAATCTTTGGTTAAGACTTAAGAGGTTTTCCTGCGACGCGAAGATTTATAGTGCGAATTAGAATAAAATGAATAGCCACAAAATCTAATCTAATTTCCCAAGATTGTCTACTTTAGCAAAATGCAACGTATCACAGGCTTTTTGCACCTAACAAAATAGACAACACAAAATTAGTGCATCCTTACGATGAAGCTTGATTCAGCAGCCAAACTTGGCTTACAAATTTTTATGAAGATTGGGAGGTGCTCAAAACCAAGCTTTTGAGGTCCAGCATTTGGCTCTCAAGAAGCTCCTTTTTACTCAAAATCCTATCAGATGCACAATCCTCTTCCTGTAGAAAATGGGAAGAAAAAGTAGTACACAATCTATACATTATTTCAATTATTCAAAATAATCTAAATTTTGTGTGCATGTTTGGAAACAAGGAGCTCATACAGAAGTGAGGGGGGAAAAATTCTAGCTATTTAAAAAAATCGTTGGAAAAACTGCACCAGAAAATTTAGCTATAAAAGAATAGTTCTACTTTAATGATTAACTTAGAAGAGACATATATCAAATTTGAATGACATGTACGTGAGAAGGATGCACGATTGATTAGTAGCTACTCACATCACCAGGTGAAGCTGCTAATAGTGTCAAAAGAGTCACTGTGGCAGTTTGATAATCAGTTAAAATCTTGCATGCTGACTCGCCTAGCTTATCCTGATAATTAATACACATTAAACAAAATCAGGGAGTTCTGTAAAATTCTTATTGTAAACCATTACATGGACTGCATTACAAACACTGACAAACTTCTAGCTGTATGCGAAATGGAAAAAACTGGGGTTTAGACTACTTCACCTCATCACTTTTATCGTGATTAAATTAAAAAATATTATCGGGTGTTTTTCAATTTGAAGTATTCATTGTTCTTATTGGAAACCTGAGGATTCCTTTTTCCTTTTTTTGGCTGTCTCATTCTACATTATTGTCAAAGCTAGAGCAAAAATGTGGCTAAAACATTCAGTGTATCATGTATGTGATGTGAAGCAACACAGGTGTTGCAAATTATTTTCAACAGAATATAAGTGTAAAAAACATAATAGCATTTACTACTTTATGTTAATAGTGTATCAAATTTGAACCTATTCCTATTGCTTGACTGATTCCGGTGAGATCCCAGAAGAAACATGAACTAGGATGTCACACTGCAGCAGCTGGTAGACCAAATCAGGTTGCAGTGATCATAAAATATTAAAGCAAGCACCCCAGAAAAAAAAAAAAAAGAATAAACCCAACTTAGTCCCTAAAGAGAAAAAGCCACCAATCAATCCCTAAAGATTACATATAAGGAACACTTAGGACTAAAGTGCTTTTTTGGGTACCCCCACCTCACTCAACAAAAAAGAAGAAAAAAAATACACTGAGTGAACAATTCTATAAAGGTTAAAATTGTAAAAATCCTAGATGTTTAAATGAAGCATACAAGGATCATGTATAATAGCATTGCATTATACAACCATTCAATTGTAGCATGAGAAAGACTGCTTGGATTTAGGTTCTATCCATAAGATAATCATAATGGATAATAAGTCTGGAGGGAAACACCAGCAGGCTTCATTCCAATTACAATTACAACATATTTGATGCCACTGTCTATCTTAGGTGTTCAACTCAACTAAACTTATTATTTACTGGAAATAGAAAAAAAATGCAATTCCTAGGTTGGTGACCATATCATTATTATTTGCTATTTCTATTACTAAGTATTTCTGGTTATGATTTGATGCATAACTTAATCAATTGACAGAAAGAACATACCTTTAAATGGGAAATAGCAACAGAAATGGCCCTTCCAGGAGCTTGAAGAGCTTTGTGGTAAACCTATTCATACAAATATCCATGTTTATAATGGATAAAGGGAGGTGGGAGCAAAAATAATAAATACTGTAGTTACCTGGATATAAAGTAAAGACACAACTTTTGGCAGAAGCGATACAGGGTCAGTCTCAGCAGAAACTTGAGATGTCAACTCCTGTTTAATAACAATGATAGAAGGCACACAGTTTAAGAACAATTAAATTGTAGAGTATCATTATAAAACTGATTGAGTTTTACATGGAAATGGAATTGCTTCACTAACTAATATTAGGGAGAATTACAAGTCATTGTTGAAATAACAATTAATGATAAAGATAAACTAAACACTAAGTAAAATTAACCATAAATTGCAACTAACTTCCAGTTAGAGTATCTTATAAATTATTAAATTTAAGTAAGTAAAACTTATGAATAAAAATAAATTAAAGATGACAGTAGATGTTTTCATTATTAACAAAGAATATTCTTGTGTGAAAATTGAGCAGTAGAATCAAGCCTCCAGTAAATTATAGCAAGTTTTTACATAAATGTAAACATAAATACCTTGCGATATGAATGTAAAAGTGTTCTTTCTAGTTTCTTGTCAAGCTTTTTCAAAGGCAACCCACTGTAAAAATTAATGAACAAACTATGTATTAGGGTTCACATCAGGACAGAAGAACTGGAGGTCAAATCAATGATAAAGTCCTACAAACAAAAATAGACACATTACCTCTCTTCTGTTACCATTCTAAAAGCAGCCATGAATATCTCCACACTCTGTTGTATTGAATATTCAAATATTAGTTAAACCACTAGGAAATAATACAGAATAATAAGTTTCAAATTCTAAAAAGATATTTCCAGGCAAACCAGCTGTAATTGTGAATTGAAAAGTGAAGTAAACTTATATAATGAACCTTAACAATGAGAATTGCTTCTGAATTAAAAATGCTAACCTTTCCTTCCAATGCTTCTACAACAGCAAGAGCCTTATTTGCAAGAGCTCCTGGAAAACTCTTACACTGCAAAAGAACATAATAAATAAGAGATTTGATGTCATTCTGTGTGCTCATTCCAAATGATGATCTTCAGCAAAAATATGAGACTAATACAAAATTTGCTACACTAAAAAACAGAAAAATGATGCATGAAATTATGCCAAATACTGAATAGTGCCTTATTCTTACAATGGCAGTTCTGTCTCCAGGACTAAGTGAAACAGATTCAGAATTTGGAGCTTCCTGCACCTCATGTCCATTCTTTAATTTGTTGTGCTCATCCTGCAGATGATGAATCCAGCATTAGATTTAGATCTTATTAACTCTCATGAAACATTAACAAATAACTTGTTTAGATATAATACCAGGTTTTGAAGAAGCATATCCACCATAGGAGCTGCTACTGTCCTTAGTAAATGCCTATGCAAAACAACCTGGGCATCATATATGCATTAACTTATTTTGTTTCATCCATGAAAACAACCCAAAATTTCGAATAACTAAATCAAACTTACAGAAGTTGATTGATCATCTTCAAACAGTTCTAAGGCTTTTTCATACAGCTGCATGTTTAAGAAAGACTGCCAAAAAAGATGAACATCAGAAACTGTACATATAAAAGGGCACTAATTTTACATGTCTTGATAAATACCCTTGAATGAAAGAAGAAAAGAAAGCTACATAAAGACAACAATAATGGATGCAGAAAAAAACAAAAAATGCAATTAGCAGTCAAACCTCATCAAGTTTCTTCTGCAAATTATCAAGCAAACGTTTCATTCTTTCTGCATTGTTTGTAAGCAATGCCTTCTTTTTCTCCATCCAAGAACTGATTATTGTAGGCCTTAATTGGTTAGCCAAAGGCCTAAGAATTGTTTCAGGATCATCTATACCTATCAATTTATAGCACTGCATTTGAGAACATTGGGTAACATGTAAAGGAAAAAGAACAAATTTGATATCTAAATCAACAGACCTTGTTCTTCAAAATCGGAAACCAATGCTGTAATTTTCTGCATGATCCAATCTTCTGAGGGACTGGGATTATCCTCTTTCACTTTAAGCGATTCTTTCTTAGAACCTGTCTTTGAATCTGACGTTTGTGAAGATGCATCCTTACCTCTTTTCTGGCCTCTCTTAGATTTTGTCAAAGTCTGTTCCTGGTTATCTGCACCGCTTTCAGATAGATTTGCTACTGCATTCCCAGTGGCTTTTCCCTTTTTTTTCTTTGATCCTTTATCAGCATGCCTGTTGGCACCACCATCACTCACCATCTCATTCAACCTGCCTGACTCATGCCCTACTTTTGCTTCATTGGGTACTTGAACATCAGCATGCATTGTACTGTCAGCACACCCTGAAACACCTAATGTCTCCAATTCTTTCACAACCCGATCACAGATGTCCTAGTAGATGAGGGAGAGAAACATGGCATCAGGAAACCAACAATAAAATAGTTGCATATAGATATTTTTTTATTCAACAGTAACTTCTACACTTGATTCTTGATTCTTAAGCAAAAAATGAAAGATATGAAACCAAAATCTGCATATAGTAAAGGAAATTAATCACAGAAAGAAATATATAGCCCAAAAGGGTCATACATGTGTTCACCAAAAAATAAAAGGGTCATACATATTAGCCTAACATCTAACTCCATTCTGTACAGTAGATGACACTGCAAGCATTTTATATCACCACTTTTTTTAGGGTTCCCATTGATAGCCATGTTGTGATGGTGAACTGAGCATTAATTTTCTGAACTGTGTATTCACTAAACTGCTGAACCTCTTCTAAGCAAATTTCATAACATGTCTAGCATCTTAATTTTTGTTCTCATTGGCAATACTAACCTAATCTATTAAACCAATATTCAAACTGGACATAGTAGTAGCATTTGCACTATATAATAGGCAATGTGGTTGTAAAATTAAATAATTAAGTTGACTTCTACATGACTACATCAAATGCCACAACTATTTACCAAAAAAAAATATCAAATGCCACAACAAACCTTTATAAAGCTGCTGCTCAACACATAAAAATCCCCAAAAATATGTGCTTTGTTAGACTGCAAAGAAAATAAAGTTTATCAACACATGAATCAAAAACACTGAGCATAAATCTACAACATGGTTAAGTATCACCTTAAGAGCATTTTGAACAGATTGACATAGGGACAACATTTTAGATGCATCTTGGGGTGTAAATGATGAAGGCAATAAGGAAAGAGAATCACTCCTGCAGCATTGTTATATCAGAATACAATGCTTAGAAAAAATTGTCTTCCAAAGAGTAAACAGTAAATATAACTTGCAATGATTTTGGGAAACAATGTCAAGGGAATTCTTGCACTACATCCCACATAGCATAAAGATTCTCACAGAAATTAACCAAACTTTCATCACGAGTTTTCAAATTCAAGAACACAATATATGGATTTATCTAGTTCTGGCTAGGACGAGAGAGAGAGAGACAAACTGATAAAATTGGATCAGTCATTATCATCCAGTGGAAACAATCATTATCAAGACAAAGAAACAAATTTTAACATAACAAGGCAACCAGAGAAGTTGGGTTTTAGGGTGCGCCTACTCCTCTTCACCAACTCATCCAGACCCATTTAATAAAGTCATGCATATTATTGATACTGGGAACGATAAGTAAATTAGAGTTTACAAAAGAACATGTTATACTCTAATTTGGATATCTATTTTTGCTAAGCCAATAACTAGGTAATGTGAAAGTTAGTTTAAATCAGAGGGATAGATGAGTAAAAATATCACAAGTTCACAACAGTCATCCATCAGATAAGAAAGTCACCACTATACACATGGCAATAATTAAAAAAAATAGTTTATACTGTACAACTGTAATTTGTATATCAATTGATAGTATTAAGCCTGGCTGAATTTAGTAATGAAGAAAGGAATGAAAACAAAAACTGGGGATAATGCAAAAAAAAATGTTACGGTGCTTACCAGCTACCACGGTCAAGAGCATCCTCAGTAGAAGCGTCTAGCATCTCAATCATAGATGGATGAACAAATGTTGAAACTAGAGGTTTGCCTTCAGGATATCTGGACTAAATTGGATTGCGCAAACTTAGGCTTCATTAACTAAGCTAGGGAAACAAGTAGTACAAAGTATTTATTTCACATATATCTATGATCCTAATAGTTATTATTTAGAAAAAGAATCAGCATAGGAGTAATTTAGCTACCTGCAAGAATTGAATGGGCTGGGGAATTCCAAGTTTGTGCAGCGCCTCATATGTGATAAAAGAATTCTATAGCATACAAAAAAGAAGGCAGAATGAATGCAGTGGTTCAGAATTTTGCTTTTCCAAAAGATAATGAGAAGGTAAAAGATGCAATTTACAAAGAATATACAGGTAAAATATACAATTTACAACGAATAAACAGGTAAAAGTCAGTATACATGTCCAATCTGTCAAACTTGTAAAGACAGTTATACAGCTCCGATGAATAGATCATATACTAGAAGTAGGCAAAAGTTGTGGTATTTTCAACGGAAGAGAAACATGAGGGAAGTGAGAGTTCCTACCTGAGAAAAGAATGAATCCACAAACTCCCTTTGAGCAACAGCAAACACCTGTTGTGTGACATAAGAAATAGAAGTCACAACAAATACTTTCTAAAGATATAGGAACTAAGTTCAATAGCCCAAGGCATATATGCCATAGCAGTTGACTACTTCTACCCATAGGCCATAGGCTCTACTGGTCAGACCCTGTCAGAGGATTATTGATGTGAACTGAGATCCTAGACTCCTAGTAAGTTAGGGAAGGATCCACTTACAGCTGGTGTCCAGTGTACTCCTGCGCGGAGCAACCCAAGAATCTTGCCTTCCTTCACAAGTCCATTAAACAAAGACTGGAAGAAAGATCCTTCAACAGCCAAACCACTGGTTCCATCAATTTCTTGCAGCAACTGCTGCAATGAGCTCCATACCACAGTCAAATTTGTGGGAACGGTGATGCCTCGCACAGCACCACGAACCATGGCACCAACACGAGCCACATAGGCAGGAGTATACAACTGCCCGCCTTCAAGCCTTCCTTTCACCTATTTTCAAAAACGGATTGTGCCGTCATTCCAAATTCTCACTGATTACTCATCAAAACACAATTATCACTCTAATTCCAAATTTAACACAACACAGTTCAATTCAAACCAACACACACACACACACACACAAACTCACAATTGTTCCAAGGCGCGGCTCCAACATGGTGGAAACCAAGTCCAAACCTACGTTCAATTGCGCCGCGAGTTCCGTCAGCGCAATTTGACTACATTCCTGAAGCCTCTCGTTAATCTCTTCTGCAATTGAGTCCCAATAAGACTCCGACATAATTTCTCCCTGAGTCAACATCAGTTCTCGGTGTTCCGTTACAACGCTCTGAGCCTGCTTCTCCACGTAGTACAAGTCAACTCCAGTAGCGTCAGCGAGATCGATCAAAGAAACGCGCCCTATTTTCTTCACCTCCGACACCATCTCGTTCCTCAGTTGATCCTGACAGCATGCACGATCGCATTAATAAACGTTCGATTAAGAATCAGCACAACACAGTGAAGGAAGCACGGAAGCACAATCGATTATCGAATTGAATCAAATTCATTGAATATGAAAATTACGAACGCGGAAACCTAATCAGAAAAAGAAGCGAAGCAGAGAGAGAGCGTACGAGAGTGATGTATTCTTTGCCGGAGACAGTGTGCAGAAGCTCGAAATCGATGATTTGGAGTTGCTGCAGTTTTTGGACCAATTCGACGACGTTTCGCTCCGATAAGCGAATGCTGGACTTGGCTTGCTGCGCGAACTCGAATTGTCGCTGCAGCTCGAGCAATTCGTCATCCATGGTTCGATCTTCACGCACGCACCGAAGAAGATTGCAATGCGTTTCTCTTTCAACCTTCCGAGCTTGCGAATTCGATTGGGCGTTTGGATCCCTGAAATGTTCTTCGGTTTTGTATTTGTAGTGACGACGGCATTTATGTTCGGTCACACGATTTTGTTGAAGGGAAATTTGGATTAAGGACGAGATGTCTTTAATCCAAATTTTAATCCTTCCTAATGCTATTGGTGATTAACTTCTTTTTTTATAATTTTAGATATACTTTTAGAGAAAATTGATTAAACCATAAAATTGTTTTAACCGTGAATATTAAACTCATACTTTGAATCCTTCGACAAAATTCCTTTAAAAAAATCCTTCTACAAAATAGTAGTAAAGTATACTAGTGTTTAATTTTTATTTATATTAAATATACAAAAAAATTCAGTCAAGAAAAAAGTATATAATTGTAATTTACAATTAGAAAGGATATTAATATGAATTTGAAGACAACAAGCATAAAAATCAACAATTTATCGTGCATGATTATTTCTTATTGAATTATAATTATCATTAAAAAAGTTTTCTATGTTATCAACATAGATTATTTACTTTTTTTTTTTTGAGAGAGAGAATAGACTACTTACTTAAAAATATGAGCTTAATTTCTATAGTTTTATGAATTTGTAGTTGGTTTGAGTTAAACAAAAGTCAAGTATTTTAAGTAAGATTTCATATTTGAACTTATAGATAAAAAAATATGATTAAAAGAAAAAATTCTATTATATTTAACCAATAATTTTTTTAGCAAAAATTAGAAATTAATAAAAATTAGTGATATGTTGTCATTAAATCACAAACTTTGGTGAGGCAGAGGTGCAAGGGAAAGGATTATTGGCTGTGGCAAGAAGATTCGATAAGATGGAGACTTTACAAAATTTGGGGTGCATCAAGCAAAAATGATTGCATAAAGGAATTGCAAGTTCTAAGTTGATGGATAGGCTAGGTCCATAAAAGCTGAAAATTGGGCCTACATTTGCCAATTTCGAGGCCTTATTTTTCTAAAATGAGTTGTGAAATTGGATTGTTGATTTAATGAAAAAATCTTATTAATTATTAATTAACTTCTGAAAAATAAGCAATTAAACAGAATAAGCTTGTTTCTGTAAGAACTTTTTTCAATGTTTGTACTGACAAAGAAAGTCAAAAACAAAAAGTAAATTACTGTATTTTTGTGTCATGCATCGGATAGAAGAGGAAACTGCAAAACAAGAGAAACAGAAATACAACACTGATTCAACCTACCAAGTACCAAGCATAGTCTTGATCAGTTCATTCAGTCCAGCTGATATGAACATCAAAGTCCAGACAAAGCATACATTAGGCCCAATAGCAATAAATCTATCACTTGATTTCTCTAACCGATGCCATGTTTTAGTCTTTTTGATGTGTCTTTGTATATTTTGTCACATAGCAGAAAAGAAATATAAACTAAAATGTCAACTACGACAATAATTGGGACAGCTGTTTTTTGCATTGTGTCCTCTTCTTTTTTTATTTTTTGTTGCAACTTCATTGTACCCGAGATACTAGAAAACTGTCTGGCTTGGTTTAATGAATGGAGGAAAAATTATCTGTTCTCTTTTTCTCCTTTTTTTTCTTGGGACAATGGGGCTGTACTTTTTGTGAAAGCAAACGTGTTATTGATGCATTGAAAATTTCACATGATTTATTGATTAATAATAACTTAACCATTACTTAAGGCATAGATTAGTAAATGAACTAATGATTTATTCTTAATAAACGTATAACATTGTATTATTTCTTGAACCAATTCATTTTTTGTTATCAATTTATCAGTGTGAAGTATTTAATGATTATGAGTAATCTTTGTAAAAAAAACTATTAAGCACCTTTCTTCATACATCTTGTTTAAGAAATTTGAATCACATGATCACTTTAATATTAGTTAACCTATTCAAATATATTTTATTAATTAAAATTGGAATCATTATATTAAAATAATGTGTTTTTTTTTTGTTTAAATAACATGTATTTTTTTTATAATAAATAATCTTATTCAAATTGGATAGGATCATGTTAGGTAATAAAAATTTTCCTCCAAATATTTTAATGTAGCTGTGTAATGTATACTCAAAATTCGGACTCAAAATCTTTGATTAGACTGAAAATAGAGTATTAAGCATACTATTAAACATGGGGGAAGTATGATTATACTCACTTTAGTATGAAAGGGCAACAAGGCTTTATTAGTGATTCTATATCGCATACAATATCTTACGCTCATTGTTTAGTAGCTCAGAATCTGACATAACAGACACTGAAAAAGACCTTGACCTGCTTCCCATTGAAGATTTCCGAATGCTCCTTAAGTTTGAGGCCTCAATGCGATGCCTAATGACCCAGTAACTCATGGTGCCCAAAGTTGTGGCCATTATAGTTGTCCCTATGATTGTGACTCCAATTGCAAGCCACTTCTGGTCCTTCCCCACCACTACAAATGACAGTGCCAAGAAGGCCACAGAGATAAGCACACAAGCCAACCACATTAGTTTGTTAATGATGGCCATCATCTGCTTCTTTGCTTTGCTTTCTATGATCACGACTGAGGTTTGCACCACCACGACGGCCAGAGAAATGAAGAGCGCGATGGAATCAAAGACGAAGAAAATGAGAAATGCAGCTTGCGGTGCTATGTTTGCTTCACCAATGGTCATTCCTGCAGGGAGGACTTTTGGATCATCAGCAAATTGGCCAGGGACTGTGAAGATGGCTGCAAAGGCAACTGTGGCAATGAGGACTGCAACCACAGTTGTGGAGTTTATTGCATTGTTGAGTCCTTCAGCATGCATTTTGTTGATGCGCTTGGCTATGCCTTGAACACCTCTTCGAGTTTGGCGTGTGTGTTCCAACTGGTAGTGGACTTCATGCTTTATGTCACTCACAGTTTGTTTCAACTCTCGGGCTGTAGCTGTTCCTGGTTGAGCCTTTATGGCTTTGGCGCTTCGAACACCGTGTTCAAGGAGAATGTCTTTAATTTCAGAATTCCCAGTTTTCTCAGCTGTGTCTAGTGCAGTTTCGCCAGATTTGTTAACTACCAAGCCATTGGTTTCTGTCTGCCCAAGAAGCAACTTAATAATCTGCACTAACAGAAATTAAGAGTTTAGACTCTGCCATTAATCCAACAACTTGAAACAAATATTAAATTATCTTTTCCAATCACATTGTTACTTTATACTAGCAATGTATCTGTATGAAAGCAAATTGAAGATGGTTTGGATTGGATTTTGCTATATTGAGATGATTCAGTCCCACAAAAGGGTCAATTCTGGTCTTGCTAATAGGTAACCAGAAAAAGGATGGTTTATAACATGATGCATATATGCTTCTTCCACTTAGAGATGCAGCAGAATGTTCCTTTATGTTCATAATGAGTATTGTGCTTTATGTTATTAATAATCTCGTTAATACCCCAAAAAACTATTTTTCATGAATGTGAAACTTGATCAAGACTAATTCCTAGCCCTGAATGTTTCAAGTTTCAACACTATTTCTGGTAATGATTCTTCAACTCAAGAGTCTAGGCACTAAAAGTAAGATCATGCTCTCAAAACTTCCTTTTTTTTCATTTCATTTTTTCAATAGCCAATCCTGTTAAATACAGTCCTATTTTCAAAAACAATATATTTCTGAAGACACTTTCAGAATGTAGAAGCTAAAGGCTCGAATGTAGACACTTTATGAATATCACAAATCAAACCATTGCAATCTGGAATAAGATTCAACACTCAGATGTTACATATGCATATCTCTTGGAAGTGGGCAATTTGTTCACATCTAAAATATGGGGGAAATTGACTCCTCAGTTGCTATGAAGAAAACACAGACACCAGCAACTATAAATTAGATTTCAACCCAAATGTTGGCCAAATCTATTCTTACATTTTTCTTTCGTCCTGGAAACAAGCGCATAAGTCTATAACAGGCACTAACATTCTAAATTTCTAATAACTTAAAATGACTTCAGATGACTGTTTCCAAAATGATTAGCCAAATATCATAAAAAAATTGGGCTGCCACTTCCTTTGTCTTCATATAGTAATAAAAGATTATGGACTCATATTTCAAACTAAAAACAAAAAGAATACAACAACGTTCACCATCCGGAAGAAATCATTCAAGCTGATTGCTACCATGAATTCCTAATACTAGGAGTACTATCAAACAATATGGTATTCTTGTTTTCTATGCAGGATAGGCACACTATGAAAAGAACACATTTATGATTTATACAAGTGAATAGTGAATGGCGATCTAAATCACATTCTACTTTTTATCATCATAATCTTACATATGAATTTTTTATGTAAATATAAGCATAATTAAGACAGGCATAGTCTAATTTACCTGAGCCCTGCCCTTCCTGGTTGCTATATGCAATGCTGTGTTACCCTTATTATCAACCATGTTTATTGTTGAGGGATCAGCTTTTATCAACTCCTCCACCACCTCAAGACTCTGTCCCTTCACTGCCATGTGAAGTGCTGTCTGTCCCTTCTTATCTGTCCGCGTTGCAACCACAGGCTCCTTCCCCAATAGCGCTTTCACAACCTCCAAATGTCCATTTCTCGCAGCAGAATGCAAAGCTGTTTTCCCATTACTTCTAGCAATGGTTGCCAGATTACTACCTGCTTCCAATAGAAGCTTTACTATCTCAGTATGCCCTTGTAATGCAGCAGTGTGCACTGCTGTGGTGTTGGATGGATCCACAGTCATTGACAATTCAGGATGAGCCTCCATCAGGATCTTCACAATATCTGCAACAAGAAAAACTGTTATTATGACAAGTACAAAAATAATAAAAAAAGAAAAGGCCAATGTGACCTCTACATCCACGGACAGTCAGAGAGATTCAATTTCTTTTAAGAGAACAAATACAAAGAGTCTCTATCAATGATACAATCAACAACCCGTCCCCTATTTTACCCTAATCGCAACCCAATAAACTGATTCACATTCCAAGGAAGTACAAAAAAACAAATCTTTAGATTTTGAGCTCCAAAATATTGGGTCGGGTTTTAGTTCAGGACAATCCATTAACAAAAAATTCAAGGCACGAGGAATTCTAGTAACACACTCTTTCCAACATACTTTCTTGTATTAGTTAAAATTATTGACAACTACAAAATCATGAGAAAAGTTCATCGAATAAGATGTGAAACACACAAAATTTTGTAATTTCCAATAAATTTCAATTAATAGAAAAGAGTGTGTTGCTTGCATTTCTCTTCAAGGCATCTCAACAAAAACAAAACTGAGATTCCATCCGAAGATCACACACCACAAAAGAAAAAACAGACAAAACCACATTGAAGACATACCTAAATCCCCTTGCTTGGCAGCAATGTGAAGTGCATCAAAACCATTACTGGCCTTAATTCCAGCACCAGCAGGATCATAATATTGAATCAGCTCCCTAACCATTTCAACATAACCATATTCAGCAGCAACAAAAAGAATCGTTTCTCCGGCATGGTTCTGCTTTGTCAACAACACACGCAATTCACCCTCTTCACTACCACTAACCGTGTCTTTCAGAACACTCATATTCCCTGCTCTTGATGCAGAGTGCAAAGGTGTATCATCCCTTTTACCTGTCAATTGCTTAGTCATTTTTTTCCTTGGCGTCCTTGGCGTGCTTGCTGATGCAGCTTGTGGCTGTGCATTTGGTGTGTCCATTGGAATTGGATTTAACACCAACCTAATGAATCTCTCACTTTTGACTCTTAATTGCTACTATATATCAGAATTCAGAACCTTCTTTTCTTCCTTCCAGCAAAAACCCAGATCAACACTAGCATCTTTCATCCCAAATAATTATCTCTCTCCTTGAAGCAGCAACTCAGAGGAGAGGATCATCCAAATCAATATAAAAAATAAATAAAAAAGTCTGAAAATATCAGAAACTTTATATCCTCCTGCAACCCTCCAGAATCATTGCACTGGTCACCAAAAAAAAAAAAAACTGGAGTTAAAACTTAAAAAAGTTAAAACTTAAAAAAGTTAAAACCACAGCACCAAGAAAAAAAATTGCATTTTCTTCGTGTTTAAGAGAAAGTGGTAGGAGTGAAGTTCTAAAAGAAGTAATCACAAAGGTGCAAATTTAAGAAAAGAAAAAAAATCTTTTTTTTTTATCATAGCTGAGTTTGAAGGAAGAGTCCCAGTCTCACCTTGTTGTGTTATTGTTGGTAGAAAGCATTGAGATTTGAGGATAGCTTTGGTTGGACACCCTGTAATGTAAAGCAACGAACTTTGGGGACAGAGAAGGAAAAAAAGAAAGTGATTTGGTTCTGGGCAATGAATATTTAGAACTTAGAAGGTGAAAAGAATAAGCATAGGCTAAGGCAATAGAGAGCAATGATTAAGATATAAGAGACGAAAGGCACATGTAAGTAACAACTTTATGCGGATCTAAATCAGAGGCAGAGCTATGCTACCAAACTTAATAAGTAACTTAGTGACGATGGAATTAGAAGGAGGAGAAAGTGTTGTGTTTGTGAATAATAGTAAAAAATGAAGAGTGAGTGAAGAGAAGAATAAAAGGAAAAAAGAGTGGCAAACAGCAACGGCGGTGAAAGACAAGCATGAGACCAAAAAAACGAAAGCGTCCAACGAATGGAAACGTAATTAACAGAAGGAAGTGCCACGCGCACTTCGATTCCCACTGCCGCGAGTGGACAATGTGCTTTCTCTTTAAGCAACAGATTTTCAGTTGACTCCTCCATCGCTAATTTTAAGTCCTCATTATCCTTCTTTTTTTTTTCTTTTTCTTTTTTAAATTGAGAAATATATTTGAAATAATAAAGTACTATACTGTATCTATTAAAATAAATTTTAAAATTATAATAAAATATTAAAAGTGAAAAAAATATTCTTCATCATTTTTTAATCAATTATTATAGTTTATATTTTATTTTTTTAAGCTTCTGAATTTGAGAAATTATGAATGGTAAAATGAGTTGAACTTATAATAAGTTGCGTTGAATCATTTATAATTTATTTTTTTATAATACTTTTAAACATTAAGGGGTGTTAGTATAATATAACATATATATGAATATCCGCGTAATATTTTTAAATATTAAAAGAATTAGTGTGAGAATAGAAAAAAAAAAAGTAATGTTATATGTAATTCAAAGAAATCTCAAGAATGCAAATATAATTTCATCTTTATATTTTTATTTTTTACTATATACTTATTTGGTGTCATAGATCGCCCTTTTATAACTTTTATTTTATAATTATAGCAAGCCAACCCAATTCAAGTGGCAACTTACTCATAATTGAGATGGTTGAGATTTGTAATTCATTCTCAAAGTGGATTTAATCCAATTTAACTAATAATTCTTTTTTTTATTTGTAAGAATCGGAAATAATATCAAAAGGTTTCCAATTATTCATGTATTCTATTAAATCAATTGAGTTATACATTTTATTTAAGGACATTTGGACTCATTTTTTTATTATATATTTTTAAGGGAAAATTTAATGTATATTTGATTTAACTACTTTTATATTACAAATTTATATTTATTTAATATTTTAAAAAAGTAATTTTCATTTTTAAAAAACTAAAGGTATTTCCTAAAAAAACTAAAGGTATAATTAATTAAATCAATTCAATCTGGTCAAACTTATTTTCTTTTTATAAGCTTGTGGGTTTATGCGTGTTATTTCGTAAATAGTAATAGAACCCCAATTTACCAAATGGGGAAAAAATATGCTTTAAAAAATATGCTTTAATGGTAAACATTAAAAACAAATGGGGAAAAAATAGCATTCGTCACACAAACTATCCTGCATTGATAAATAGTAATAGAAACTCAAAAAAGTGGCACAAATAATTCAACATTTGCGTCCTTTAATGAAAGATTGAGAGATTCAATTTTTGGCTGAAAATGAAGTTACGAAAGAAAGGTATTATTTTACTCTCAAATGAACAGATTGGGTAGGAGGAGAGATAGTTAAGTACTATTACCAAATCCTAATATTTTCTTGTTACAGAAAATAAAAATAAAAACTCGAAACGAATGAGCAATTTCCAACAGAGACATTTGTTCCTCTCCCGAAGCTAGTAAACATAGCAGCCTGTGGGTATCTTACAGTATGCATGTAAAAATCGTCAATATAATTTTTATATTTTAAACATAATATTCATAACAAGTTCGTTTTTGTCAAATCATCAGTGTTTAATTTCTAATTATATGACAGAAAAGTTGAGTCAAAATCTTAATTTAGTAATTTTGATAATTTTTTTAATAAAAGTAATTTATATAGTTGTCGCCTTTACTAACATTTTTAAGTTTGATAAAATTAATATTTTAGTTCTTTAACTTTAATAAAAAAATTTAATATAATCATTTTTTGGTAAATTTTAATCATTAAACTTTTCTTTTTGTGTTTCGGTGGTCTTTTAAGTTTCTATCGTCAATTTTTTGTTATAATAATGTTAACCTTTCTGTTAATTCACTCTAACTAAAAAAAGAGTTTCTAAAACAATTATGAAATGAAAAGTTACAATATTACATTTTTTAAGACTGTGTTAAAAGATTAAACTGAACTGAAGGAAATTAGAAAATTAAATTGAAATTAGAGAATTAAAATACTAATTTTATCTTCAGATTTTAAATTGTAAGTTTGTTGTGGCTATAATGAAACATTTTAAAATTCATTGTTAATAATTATTTCATCTTGAACTGGGTATTTCCATTTTTTTAAAAGTAAACAATATCAATGTATATGATTAAGTACTGACGAGTAGGTGACTCAAGCAATATAAACTTGACTCGTTTTAAGTAAGGTTAAAGATTCGACTGTATGAGGAAATTTTCCAATGAAAAAGCTAGTCACATAACATTGTAAATATTACATTATATTACTGATTTATATAAAAATTTCCAATTGTACGTGAATTGTCTCTTATAAAATATAAAATATACTTTTAGTTCATCAATAAAATAAAAATACCAGTTATGATCTATGAGAGATGGCTCTATGCATCTTGACATATATTAAATCCGAAGTTTTCACTTTTCAAAGACATGCTTCATACTTGATCAATGGATAGTCTAGTTTAAACACACTACCAGAAACGTGCCTTTCTAATGTCAACCTCGTTAATTTGGCACACTCCAACAACAACTAGCCAAGGTGCATGCACTTCGTCTTAAACCAGGTTGATTGCGATGGGAAATAATTTAAACAAAGATTAATATAGCTAGCCAGTGTCACATAAATGATATGAGTATTTCAAATTTGAGTAAAATTTAAAAAATTTGTAAATTGAAAGAAAATAGTAAAATTATAAGATATATACATAATTTATTTAGATACAATTTAAAAAGCTATTTAAAATAATTAGTATGTACATATATAATTAATTATAAAAAAATATAAAGTTCATTTTCTAAAAAAAAACTTAAGAATTACATGTGCCGTTTTCAAGTAATAGTAGACTAAATGATTAAGTCATTTTCAAGGTAGTTAATTTTAATTTAACATACAGAAGTGGAGCATATGGGATCTAGGAGAGAGAAAATAATAATAATGTAAAATTCAAAAGGGATCAACTTGGCATTTATAAGCAGTTTAGATTTTGGAAGAAGAAAATTCGAATGTAAAGAAGAAATTTAAAAATAAATATTTTTATAGTATAAGTAGTTGAAATTTCAGAAGAAAAAATAAATATATTTTTTAAGTGATTAATAATTTAAAATTAAAAACAAAAATATTAAATAATCATCAAGTCATACATCTTAAAATGTTTTTTTTATAAGAGATTTATCTCACTTTTAATAGTGGGAATCAAATTTTAATGTATAAAACATGTTTTATTTATTTAATTATTTTCAAACAATTGAAAGGAGAATTTATTATTATTGATAACAAGAAAGAGAACAAAAGTGAGGGAAGGTGGGAAGTGAGCTAAGCAAATTCACTGGCTTACTCATGACTCAATTTATTCATAGTTCAGTAAAATAAAATTCTTTACATTTATTATCGAAAGATTAAACTTTCTTACACTCAATTTATTAGTCGATAGTTTTTTGGTAAAAGGTAATTTTTGGATAAGGAGATGATGTTTTGATTTCGGATAGGAAAAGTTTTTTATTTATTTATAAAGTAATTATAAACAACTTAAATTACTTAGTCTTAAGAAAACAAATAGGTATTTAAGGATTGATTTGATCATAAGGATACGATAAGAATGTATAAAATAATATATACATATTACATGCAAATAACAAAGTTATTCATATAGAAGGGATTGACGGCAACAATCATGAGATAGGAGTGTATAATAATGTTACTGGTAGAGGTGATGTCAATAATAGTCATAATAAGAGTGGTGAGAGAAAAAAAAAATAATGATCATAATAATAAATAAAATAATGATAATAAAAATAAAATGATAATGATAATAATAAAAATGTCATGTAACAACAATAAGAATTGTTATGAATATGTTAGTAGGAATAGTAACAATAACAATAATAATTATAATAATAATAATATTAGAAATGATGTCATGCATAATGATTACAATAGTGGATGAGGTAATATTTATGATAATAAAAATTTCAATGACAACATATATGACAGCAAAATAAAGGTAATGGATGGTTGTAAACAATGAAAATGACAATAATAATCTATATGGTGATAGTGATCATGATGACAAAATTAATAATAGTTAAAATGATAACATTATAAAAAATGATATTTAGAATAGACAATAATGATACATGACAATAATAAAAGTTGTGATAATAATTATAAAAATAATAAAAATGATCATGGTGAAAAAAGAAAAAACAAATTCATTAAACTAAAATATTCAAAAGTTTAAATTAAATCAAATTTAAGTCGATAAAAGAAATTTTAACTACCTCTAACTTTGTTCGACTTAATCCACCTCCTCCATCTTTGGTATCAGCCGTGATTAGTGATTAGGGGTTACAGCGAGTTGACTCAACATTGGGTCCACACGATTGGTCTTGACGACGTGATAGTGTCTGTTTTTGGACGGACGTGGGAAAGTGGGCACACCCATGCCACATTATTTAAATGGATACTCATATAATTAATAATTTACAATACACCCATTTAAAAATTGGGTCAGTAATGGCCATCGCAAATTTTTCCTTTATAAAATTTCTGGTACTCAACCATATGGTGGAACTTGTTCTCCGCGTGAAGGTGCAGGCAAAATTAGAATCACTGAAGCAACATATTGACATGCTTCATTTGGGTAACCTGACCCGACAAACACTGAAAAACGCATATGCAAAGTGGTTTGTTTATCCATGCCAATGCAAAATGGTGTAGTAAGAGATTGAGATTCTAATAACTATCTTTCCTCACATTCCCAATCGACAAAAAACTAACTATGGCATTGCCCTCGATTTCGTCTCAGAGAATAATTGCCTTAATTTCCGCATATAATATCCCTACTCAGAATTTGCACTCAAGATAAGGAGGCATCTACATCTATACACAAAATTCCCTAATAATTGTGCCCCCTATAAATAATTCCCTCAATAATGTCTCGCTCACAACCGTTATTGTGAAGTCACAGTGTATGTCTTATCTTGTGTTTGTCAATATTATCAAACGATTTAGGTAGTGATTTTTTATTTTTTATTTTTGCTGAGTGCTAGGTAGTGATATTTATACAGGTATATAAATGAAAGGTTTTTTATACAGGAGAACTTGCTAAACTCTAATTTTATAATTATTTACCTTATATATCTTTTAAGATAATATCACATCTCATTAATTTTGTTAAGAGAATCAAATTTTATTTGACCAGTAATAAATACCTATAAACTAATAATATTCTTAACAATTTTCAATGGGATTTTTTTTTCTAACTATATATGTAGTCTGTGTAGAGGACGGTCTTTGAAAATGTAATGAACTAGCTAGGATTGAATTTCACATTCAATAAACCCAATTTTCAAAGAAAAGAGAATACTGGAGTAACCTTGTTGTATTCAATAGGCTATCTGACTCATGGAGACTTGAGAGTTACCCAACTTTTCAAAATAAATAAATAAATATGCTAACATCATTCAAGAGTTTGGTCGTTGTTTCATCTCGTTGACTATGCCATGATAGTGAACGGTTCCAATGTAAAAGTTCAATATGCTGTGATTAGCCATAATATAAACTAAAAAATGACACATCAAATA
This sequence comes from Glycine soja, assembly GCF_004193775.1. NCBI lineage: Eukaryota > Viridiplantae > Streptophyta > Magnoliopsida > Fabales > Fabaceae > Glycine > Glycine soja. The sequence goes on along the minus strand of NC_041012.1, from coordinate 11,141,388 downwards.
ATGTTACTGCTTACCATCTTAATTAAGAATTCTGTCATAAAACATTTACATAATTAAAAAGAAAAATAACTTAAAATGAAATTTAACTGAAATTCATGTCACGTCATTTACTTTTAAAGAAATAAAGCATTATTATTTCTTGCGCGGGGAAAATCCAAAATATGCTATATATTTGTCTTTCCCATATGTCTCTTGCACATGTGTTTTGTATTATCTCCAGATTCGTTTATCACTATAGTATATCACCGTTATCTATGGTTATTGGGAAAAAAAATACCGTTATCTATCTATCTATATTTTTTTATGTTGCAATAAAAATATAAAAAAATGATAAACCTTATGTAAATTACTATTTATTTTTCATGATTTTTTTTCTCATAACACAACCAAGAAAAAATAACCCAAATCCTCTTCATATACAATATAAAATATAAATGGACCCGTCTGAATACTCAAGTATATCAATAAGATTGTAAGATACCATATATCAAAGCAGCGAGTTCCTCCAAACCAAGTTAATATTTTCAAGTGTTGTTCTGCTGGGCGCGTGACTGTTGGTAGTTGGTACTATCAAACTAATACTACTGTAAAATTGAGTTTTTTTGGGGTCTTTTTGCAATATTTTTCTTTAAAATAATCATATCCATTTATATTATTTTTTATGTATTTTAAAATTAAAAATAAATTATTAAGTAAAAATTATTTTAAAAGAGAATACATATTATAAAAGTATATGAAAAGTTTACTCCACTATGCAAAAATTTATAATATTAAATATGAAGAGGATTTAACTCATTTAATTGAAAAGAGTGTGTAATTATTGTAAAACGTTAGGGTTCATGTTTAATTTTTATGGTAAAAAAATTGAATCATATATCAGAATTTCTACATTTTACTTTTTAGTTTAATTAATATTTTCATTAAATATTAAAAATATTTATAATAAGATTGTTAAAAGAGACTGTAACATTACTTTGTATAATTATATAAATCAAATAGTCTGTCATTTTCAGCAAAGAAGTTTACCACTTTACCTCTTATTGGTTATCAATTTTCTATTCCAAAAAAATTTCAACAATACAAATTATTAACGTTGACAATTAAATGCTAATTTATACACGAACGCTGCAATTGATAACATATATTCCTCAAATACCGGTCAATTTCACATACGGAGTACACAAAAAACGTGAATCACGGCCTCTCTCTTTCAAGTTTCAACCCTAGTCCAGCATTTATTTATTTTTGCTAATTTTAGATAACAAAAAAATTGTGTAAAAGATAATTAAGAATAAACATTTTCTTTACTTATTTTTTCAATTTTATGAAAAACATATTATTTGACACATTGGCAAAATGAAATTATGTGAAAAACATATTATGACACAGACACACACATGAATAATGATTTTTTTATTCCTTAAGAATTATAAAATTAATATATTTCTAATATTTAACATGAGACTAAAGTTTCGTTAATTTTTTCAAATACAATGATTGAAAACTTTTATAAAAACTAAAAAAATATGTGTATAGACTAACAGTGGTATTTAAATAAAAAAAGAAAGTCAATAAAACAATATCCATAACAAATGAGAAAACAGGAAACCTCAGCCACAGAGTCGCATGGACATGGTGCGCCAAGCCGCCAAGCATCCAAAGGAAAATACAAACAAAACCAACGATCTCTTCTTTTAACCAAGCTAATGTTAATCTTTCCACTTAAATGCACTTTTTGTCTTTTTATTTTTTAAAATTTGTAATTTTGGTATTTTATTTTAAAATAAAGATATTTTATTTTTTAAAATTCGTAATTTTAATTTATTATTTTAAAATAAAAATATTTAATCTTTTATTTTATAAAATTTATAATTTTAATTTTTTCGTCAAACTGAAAAATATTGTATGTAAAGAGATTAACATTCACTATCAGGTGAATTAAACAAATTACATCATTCCACAGCCTATTTCACTGAATTTGGGACATATTAAATTAATTTCTTAGTAAGCAAGCTTCTCAAATTTGATGGAAGGACCTTTACAATTATTGAAAGATTAAATATATCTTTTAAAATAGGAGAACTAAAATTACATACTTAAAAAAAAGAAAGATTAAATGTTTCTACTATAAAAATATGAAATCAAAATTATAGATTTAAAAAAAATAAAAGAACCAAAGTTACATTTAAATCTAATTTTTTGGTAGAAGTTAAACCTTGATATAAGTATGAATTGAATGTATAAATCACAATTAAGGAGCTAGGTCTAATTCACGTGATTAAATATTTGTGTATAGATTTTAATTCTTACTAATAAAAAAATAACTTATAAATCACAATTTTTACTAAATTACCTTTTAAAATACTCTTATTATATAAAATTAACTATACCATTCCATTTTTTAATCAACTTCCTCCTTTTTCTCCCTCTTTTATTCTATGCTTTATTTATAAAAAAAATTAGGGAGACACAACCTGTCTTTTTTTTTTTTTCTTCCCTTAGGCATATATAAAGCTGCAACTGACTGAGAAGCAATGTAATCACAAGACAAAACATGTATGCTCTATTTGGAAAAGTGAATAGAAAGTAAGGGTGTTAGGAAGCTAAAATAAAACCTACTTGAATAACTAGGAGACTACAGACCAGGGCGGAACCAAAAATAAATGTTAGGGGGAGCAACAATTTAACACATTATGAAGAGGGAAGCTTGAGCATTAAACTTGGGCTACACCTAGTTCGACCCCTGCTGCACAGACTAGCATTAGAGTGACTAAGGAAAGATAAAAATACTGAAGTTTCTTTTCACGATGATAGTCTCCTGAAAGGAATATACTTACATAACCTAATTGATGTCAAGAAATGAATAATACACATCCATATGTCTGAATCCTATTATTTGAGGAGAGCTAAAAATAAATGATATAATATATAATGTAAATAACTAAGCTCATCCAATGAAATATTTTAAATTAAACATAAAAGGTCTTTTAAAAACTTTTGGTTTTCCCTAAAAAAAAACTTTTGGTTTGAGAGTTTTTTGGCCTCCTTAAGCACATCCTGTTAAAGGGTGGTATTGCGAATAAATTTAAGTTCCATTATAATTTTTAATTATTAAGTAAAGATGGTACTGGATATTCTTAAAATGTTACATACAATTATTATTTATTTGTCATAGATTTAATATTTGAAATATTAATATAATTTTTTTAAGAAAATATAATAAAACTCTAGTACTAGATGTGGAGAATAAATCCTTTTATAATAGATTTTTCTATTTTTCGCTTTCAAAAAAAAAATTGTGAGAATAGATTTTTATATGATAAGGTTATTTGAAAATTCTAGTTTCTCTTCTACTAATGTTAAATCGTAGGGTGGGACCCTCATCTAATTCTAGTTTCTCTTCTACTAATGTTAAATCGTAGGGTGGGACCCTCATCTTCTTATCGTGTAAAAGTTTAATGAATATTTATTCGCATAGTGGGTTTTAGTACCCTACTTCTTATTGTCCAAACTCTAAAGGTCATATTAAAATTTTGGTTTGACGTGAACTGAAAGTTGACCGGGGAAGATGACCAATTTTTATGTTTCCGGCCGTTGACCATTGACTGAAATAGTTATTGAGCAATGAGCATGACCTGACATACGGATTTTAAGCTACGCTGCCGGTATTCCCAATTCATAATGGTATTTGTTCAAAATATAGCATCCACATTCCCTCAATTATAGAACTCTTCGTGATATATAAGAATATTAGGTTCTATCTGAGTTTTACAATGAAGATTAATGCTTAGGAATCTGATTTTTTTTATTGGTAAATGCTTAGGAATCTGATAATATCACGTACATGCTCACACAATACAGCATAACCACTTTTGGCGGTATAAGTCAGCAACTGTGGTCGTGCCGTGTCACACCGAAAATTACTTAACGGGGAGGCCTAATTACAAAATATTAGGTGAGATTACTTACGCATTAAAACTAGGCAAATTTAAACTTTATGAAAGCCTACCAAATGAATTAAATTAAATAGTATAAAATATAGAAGAAAGTTTACGAAGGAATTTTTTGGCTTTGAGAGGCCACCTCCTCCCTATACTAGCACCAAAGTTAGGTCCACCCTTGCGCAAGTTGAAAAGCTTCTTGAATGTAACATGTCTTAAATCACAAAATGGAATAACTTCTGTAGTTTGAAGCTAAAGATTGTCAGCGCTACAAGTTTCAACGATCAGCCGTCAAGATCATAGACTCATTCGATCATTTTAATGGATAAGAACTGCATATCCTATCGTATACATACATTTTAAATAAATAAATAAACCAAACAAAATGAACAAGCTCAATTTGCAGCATAAAATTCATAGGCAACAAAGCTAAAAGCTTGATACAGGAAAAATATCTCAATCTTAAAGGGCTCCTGTTTACAAATAAATGTATATTATTCAACAATTGCAGCACTTTCCTCATAAAAAGAAGATAATTTTTCTCACCGAAACGGATGCGGCGATAAATCCAAAATAAATATCTCAAATGATAACACTAAAGTGGACTGCAAACTCGTCCAAAATGGACTGCAGTTTGAGCCACTTGAGCTCAAGTACGTCTATCCGTGTTGGGTAGGGTGGCCATCGGATAGAAGCCATTCGAAATAATATGCTATAAAATATAAATACAACAATAGAATTTTGGTATTGTTCTCTAATTAGAATTAAAATTTCACCTCAATAATTTGTGTTGACATTTAATGGAAACCTTACTACACAAACTATCAAGATGAAACTCTAATTCTAAATTAAGAATAACACTAAACACCTAAACAACTGCATCTAAGTTTTGTCCTTATTTTATTTGGGTATGAATTGAAAACAAGCATTAGTATAATCTATTGAAATGAAAGAGAACATCTGTATAGCATTCCGTGGGAAGATTTATGTCTCTTTCAATGGGAAGGGAAGTGGAGAATCAACACGGCAATGTCAGCATCAAACTACATACGAAGGAAAAATCCTCGAAGGCATGTAGTGCTACCACGATTCTTGACAAATATGAGTGCTACAAATTTTCATCAAGTAATCTTCCTGGTGTCAGCCATCAATTTATAGAGAGCAAATCCAGGCATCCTAGAAGTCATGTTTTCTACTTCAATCTGAAAGATAAAAAATCAAGTTTTAAATATAGGCATTAAAAATGACTGATTTAAAGTTTTATTAACAATAAACTAGCTTTTATCTTTGAACCATCACGTTTATTAGTCCCAATAAATCCCATGATAACCTAGAGAAAGAAATATCACTAAACAAGTAGCTATGTCATTATCATCGATTCATCATGCTACAGCTGCAACCCACCATGGGGGGCTCTTCTTAAGTCTGAACCAATCATCATTTTGATGTGTGCCTTCTGTTGCATAAGAAAAAAAAAAGCCCACCAAGGCCATGCTCATGTCTCTTATTAATGCCACTATCGAAATAATGCAAATGTTCTTAAATGGAAACAGCCAAAAAATAAGAATGAAAATAATCACATAATTGTTATTAAGAATGAATTTCATTAACATGATAAGAACAAGCTTTAGATTCACCATTGGAACAGCATATAGCTGAGTTGATTCATAGCCATCTTGTGTGATAGAATAAAACTGCTGAACTTCCTTTGAGTCAAGATTGCATTTGATAGAGAAAAATGCAGCTGGTCTCACATTCAAATTCCTTGAGATATACCAATGAAAGCCGGGATACTCTACATGACAAAAGATCAAAAATTAGATACATACTTTTCAAACCTATCCAACCCCAGTTTAAAAGGGAAAAGGGACAGGAGATTAATATTAGCACAACCAACTGAAATTTTACCAGCAATCAATTCACTAAGAGAACAGGTGTATAACAAAAAACCAAAACATATAAATCAGAAAGTCTACCAAAGCTAGCATACTAGGTGGCTCTGAAGCTCACTCACTTGTAAAGGTAAAAACCACGTATGTTGTTTTCACTCATAGTAATACTATCAGAGTAGGAATTATGAAACTTACAAGGGATGAAGCTGGCACTCCAATTTCTTCAACTACTTCACGAACAATGCTGTCAAAAATCTCCTGTGAAACCTTAATGTTAACAGATTCTGTTAACTCCTTGTCATATTGATGAGATGTTATACCAATTTCTTGAGGCTGTCAATCATTAATAAAGAAAAATCAATGTATAGCCAAGTCATTGCATAAATTTTATGAACATGAAAAAATTATGGGCTTCTATTCAGTAATCAATTAATCATTGAACAGAAGACAATACAGTAAAGTAGAAAGAGCAAAATACAATACGGTACAGCAAAAAGGAGCATATATCATGACAAATAAATGCATCACACCCCCAAAAATCAAATTAAAGACTTATTTTTGAACTAACTGTCCATTACATATCTATTGTAGAAAATAAAGGTACTACTGCAACAGTAGATAGCAGCAACAGAAAGGATTTAGCACATCCATTTCACCATTGAATACCTCAGGGTGGCCCCCAGGGAAAACAAAATGTCCAGGAAATTCACCAACATTATTACTTCATTGTAATACAAGTATTTTGTTGTCATTTGTCTCTACCACTGCACCATTTCCTAGTGGGCTGGAGGTGTGCTAACAAAGAACAGAATCATCTGAGGAGAAATAAGGATGAAGCCAAAAGATTGACAAATAAATCAATACCAATTCAAATCAAAGAAAGGATGGAAGAGGAGGAGGCAGATCCAGAGGGAACATAACTCAACCCTCATCCCCTTCCCCTTGATCCCTTCCTGATGATTTTATTGGACATCAAAGCAACTTCATTTTGAAAGTCAGGTGTCACATTATCCTAAGTTCAGGTGCTAACAGTTTAAGGTCACAGGGTAACCACAAAATAGTAGTACTTGAGTTAAAAAGAAGGCAGAAAATTGTAATGATTTACCTTCTGATGGAAACAGGAACCTTTCCCACATAGGACTTAAATTTGTCCCCACAAAAGTCCTGGAAGAAAGTTTAACCAATAATTAATAAATAGAGGGAAGTACAACTGATAAGCAAAAATAAATCCAACGAGAGAATAGCAATAAGATTCAACTATGCTTGGTTTCAGAAAAACACTAAAGATAACTGTACAGATTTTACAAAATTTGTTGCAAATAACATCAGAAATTTGTATGTCAGCTGATACACACACACAAACAGAAATTGTTTAATATATCAATCGTGCACATGTTTTTTTAGCGAAAGACCACAGTTATGTTGAAATTTAATTTGGAAATACAAAAAGCTTCTCACTAATTTATCAAATATAACTTTTAACTATTTTCTACCTATCAATCATAGATGCATATTAAAAGTTATAGAATCATTCAATGTTATAGGATCATTATCATCTTATCAATATCACTAACCATGCTAAAAAAAATGAAACATTTAAAAGAGAGGCGCTGAGATGATACCTATAATCTGTCAAACCTAGGTGGAGGCATAAATGTGGTTCACAGACAGATCCATCTCCAGATTCCAAAACATACCCTCCATACTGTCATATTTGCAACAAAAAAAGATACACACACTCTGTTAGGGATAGTCCTTGACAGGGCCTCAAACTTTACTCTAGCTACAATAACACCTCACATACATTCATAAAAAGAGAAAGGACTAATGAGAGAGAAAGAGAAAGAGATTGAGGTCATTGCATTATATTGTGGAATATGTACATAGGCCCTATTTGGATGAACTTTTCCATAAGCACTTATATATGAAGAAAATAAGAAGGTAAAACGAATTGAGCTTCTCACATTAGTCACATAAACTACAATCAACTTAATGCGCTTAACTTCTACAAAAGCTCTTTTCATTTGACTTTTGCAAAAGCTAAGGTGCATAAGTTGATCAAGTTATAGAGAAACTCAATGCATTTTTACTTTTTTTATTTTCTTCTCCTATAAAGAAGTTTATCCAAGGGCCATAGACTAATAAACATGCCATGATCCCAAGGGCCAATGATGTTAGGGTCAAATAGCATTATGAATTATTAAATTAAGCCTTTATTGTTCATCTGGTCCATGCCGTAAGAGTACTATTAAGAAACCAAATAATCAAAAAACAGGGCCACCAACGAGCCAAACACACATTAATAAAGATAAAAAATACTCATGTACTATGACATTAGTTAGTTAATATCTTAAATAAGGAGATACAAGGTTGGGGAAGGGAGGAGGGAGGAGGAAGAGGGCGCGGCTTCGAATCCCCAACCGACATTTCTAACAAAACTAACAAACTAGCATTTGCCGATAAAAAAAAGAAGTTAATATCTTCAGTAGTTTAGCAACCGGAATCTAATTTAATAATTAATCTCATTATATTTTTAACATTACTGCACGTATGGTTATTAGTTGCCAATGTCAAGGGTTATGACTTGGATTTTGGTGAATTACAGTAATTTCAGAGAAGGTAAGAATATCTCATTAACAAGGCGCACATACCCTGAACTTCTTTCCATTGAAGAGCGAATTGTTCTTCTGGCTCCTCTGCTCCCATATCTGCACAACGGAAACAGAAAAATATGCATAAGAGGAAACAAAAGCATAAAACGGAATGAAAAATCCAAGTACCTAATTTACGCACGCACGCGCAGAATACATGAATGCATCACTTGTAAAAACGAATGTTAACGAATGCGATCGACCTCGGAAATCGTATTCTCCAAGCTGACCTCAGAGTGGGGGATCCGGTCGTAGGCTTCGCTGCATGCCACAGAAACCTTCAAAAGCGATGAGAAAAAAGTTCGTTAGTGAAGCACGTTTGAGGCGAGTCGTGAGGATTCGGAGTGAAGCGAACCTGTGAAAGTGAAAGTCCAGAAGTACATGACACTAGAAGCGTGAACGAAGAAGTGTCGTCGGTGCTACTCGCTTCCTTCTCCATCGCAACGTCGACGATGCTAACTCCGACTCGGAGAGGTTTCTCCTCTTCGAAGATACATATTGGGCTGGGCCCGTTGATAGATTAATGGTAACATTTGGGTTCTAGTTTGGGTAACTATTGGGCTTCTTTGTTTTCAATCCTGCGATTTTCTTTCTGCACCCGGAATTTTTCTAATACACCCAAAAATGGAGAGGGAAAAACTAAAAATACCCTTACATATAACCCCATACGGATTGTCAATCCGAACCCGTAAGTCCCATATGGATTACCAATCCCCATATTATATTAAAAATATATTTTATGAAATAATTTAAAATTAATGACCCATGTAAGTCTCAAACATGTGACTTTCATATTATTAGAACGATACTCTAATCAACTGAGCTATATATAAAACTAAATTTTTTAATGTATATTTAATACACATATAAGTTTACATAATAAATTTTGTATCAGTAACTTTTATATTATAATGTGTTTTTTTACATATATAAATTTTTATTAAACCTATTATTTTTATTTAAAATTTATACATGTAAAAAATATTATTAGATAAAAATTATTATTACATTTTTTATATTATTAGATCAAAATTTATTGTGTAAACTTATATGTGTATTAAATATATATTAGAATCTTTAGTATTATATATAGCGATGTTAATTATTTTTTAATATAATTAACCTATTAGTTTAGTTGGTTGGAGTGTTGTGTTAATAATGCAAAGTCATAGGTTCAAGACTTGCATTGACCATTTGAAGAAGAAAAAGTAAAAAAGGATAAATTTGAAATTTTTAAAAATATGTTGGGTGTAAAAGAAATTTGAATGGTGTAGAAAAAATAACCCTTCAACCCTAAGCTTTATTTCCACTTTTAGTCCCCAAGTGGGATCGCAATATGAAGCTATGCTTGCACTCTTAAGCTTTATATTTTTTTATGAGTAAAAATTAAAGATAAATATCAATGTTTACAGTATAATAATAATTCACACATTATGTAGAAACAAACTATAAACTTATTATATATATATATATATATATATATATATATATATATATATTATTTTCAATTTTCTTTTCATCTACCTGTGGGACTAGGAATTAAACAAATCTTTTGTCGCATCCATTGGAGTGTCTATACCATAGGTGAGAAGAGAGACATGTGAAAGGAGGAAAGAGAATAATAAATGTGATATGTAATGTAATAAGAAAGAGAAGAGAAAAATTAACAAGAAATGTGTTATGTAAGTAGAGATGAGAATATGCTAAATCATTCACAAAAACAAAAGCTTGTGGTTTAACCTACCTTATAAAGTCTCTCTCTAAAAATTTAAAAAATTAATATACATATTACACTTACATTTTTAAGATCTTAATATTCTCACACTAAAAATAAAATAATATGAGGTAAAGTTTGTGAAATTTAAAAAGTCAGGACATGATCTGTGAAAAAAAGTTAGACAAACAAACAATGTAAAATTTTGAAAGTAAAAAGGCAAAAAGTATAATTTAATTTTCTTGCCACATCAATTATCATGTTAACAATGTTTTGTACAATCACAACAATAGTCCATATCTACAATACTCCAACACATCAATAATCAACTTTTTACATTAGTGGTGTACTAATGACAAGATAAAATGTGCGAAAATTTTTAAAGTTAAGAAATAAAATATGTAAAAAAAATTAAATGACAAAATTTATGAAATTATGAAAATTGAGAGGCAAAATGTATAATTAAGTCTATAATTTTAAATATTTATATATATATATATATATATATATATATATATATATTAAAACATACATTTAAAATATAAGAAATGAAATAACAAATTAAATATTTTAATTATACTTTGTTGTTATTTATATTTCATTTTTTTCACTTATATACTTTTTGCTTAAATATTTTTCAGTTGTTTCTTGAAGTTTTGTTACTTTTATTTTTAGTCTTTTAAATTTAAACTTACTTTTTAGTCTCTTAATTTTAAAAAATATTATTTTTAATCTCTCTTCGAAGAAAATATACTTTTCATTCACCCCAAAATCAATTGATATTTTTTTTTTCACGAAGAAGGGCTATATTTTTAAAAAAATTGAGGAATTAAAAAAAAATTAAATTTAGGCGATAAAAAATTAAAGTGACCCAAAGTTTTTGATTAGTTGACCCAAATTCAAGAAGCCAAAAATATATTCAACTTATTCTTTTCATAGGCAATTTAATTTGAAGTACTCTTTGACATGTGAAAACCTCTCCCAGCTAATTAAAGATTTGAACTTTAAATAAGAAAAATTTAATAAATATTATTTTATGTAGATGGATAATTTTTAATTATATTGTCACCGTTATTTGTTTTTTTTTTTTTGTTTCTTTGACATATAAATAATGAAGATAATGGATATATATATATAATCATGATGGTTGACTTAATAAAACTTCCATTTTAAATAAAATTATTATGCAAAATAGACCGTTAAATCTTGTATCCATATAAATAAAATATTTTTCTAAACTTCTACCGAATAAAAATTGTTTTCGAGGACAAATAACAGAAATTGAGATGCAAAAGATCAATCATATATATAAATAAATTTTAATGTCATTTTCATCCCTTTTTTTAATAGCCCACACTCTGTAAGGAAGATCACGTTCCCTTTCATTTTCTCCAGTTATGAAGATTTGTATTGATGTTAATGACTTTAAGTTATGGAGATTTTATCATGTGCTCGAATGCTTATTGCTTAAGGGTTACGACGTTAAAGTACAACTTGCAAGGAGTTTTTCATGCATATACAATTAATAATTTCCTTCGTCTTATCCATGTCCTTTTCTAACAAGACTCTGTAAATTATGAGTATTTAATATGCATAAAATAAAAGATATTTGAAGATTATTTTTCTTATATTAAAAATATAAATTAAGTATAAAATACAAGTTGTTTTTTAAAAAAATAAATTTAAAGAACATTAAAATCAATTTATTTAAAAGAATTTTATTTGATAATGATAATTTAAGAATAACTTATTTTGATATAAAATAATTATTAATTAAAATATGAGTCCGACTAACAAGTGTCATTATTAAGGATACAGGCTGAAAAATTAACACATATTTTTTTTTATAAAAAATTGTGTTAGAAATGTATTGAAAATAAAGATGAAGTTGCATTGAAAACACATTTTTTTTATATAAATAAGAAATTATTTAATTCTTATAATATTTTCGTAACTTATTTTTTCCCATCAAATTATTTATCTTATTACATACTTATCCCTTTTATCATTTTTTTCTCTCGAAATTAATTATAAAAAGCGGAAAATATAATTATAAGTAAATTGTTTAATTTATATGTACACTATAAAATGTCTTACAGTACCAACTAAATAATTAGATTATTTTTATTCGAACTAATAGCATAATTATGAGTCATAAATTTTTTATGAGTATTTAATTAACGTACTTTTAGGTATATCTTGAACTTAAAATTAAGGTCTCTAATTAAGTTAAAATAAGTGTGTATCAGTTGATTTATAATTTACTAATTATGTGATAATTTTTTTATTAATATAACTTTTAAGATAATTATTATTATAAAAATTTACAAAATTACTATACACCATTATTGGTTCAATGAGAGCATAAGTCTGTTATACTATGGCTACATATTCTAGCTATTTACATAATACTAAAATTTAAACAAAGAAATTTAGCTGAATGAATAAAGTGTATAAGTGTTATAGATTTTTTTGTACTATTGTCTTATTCCTACGTACAAAAAAAAAATGCTACTAAAACTTATCATAGAGAACGTTGCTTTTTTAAGGTCAAATAGACATTATTTGTCATACATAAACATTATGTATACACCATTTTAACTTAACTTAAGCATTGGAATCAGATATATATCCACACCGGTCCAGTTAAAGGATCTGGCAGCAAAGGGAAAAAGAACCACCCATCTGTAGTGTTCCTGGCCTCAAAATCAACAAGTGTTATTTAATTGTATGATGATGTACTCTTCAGGAGAGCATATATGCGTGGCTAGCTCTTGATGATGCTCTGAGTGTTTTCCCAGTTTGTCTCGAATAAAAAAAGGCGTTTGATCGACTTCTTTACCAAAAAAAACAGAAGATGAAAAAAGGAGAACAGAAAAAGTGTTGAAGTTCTACTACCACAGCCAAACATTCGGCGGATAATGCAAGATGATAAATGAGACGTAGTCAATGAGAGCCAGTCACCCACGCACACTAGATGATTTGATTTCTACAATTCAACAGATTCCATTGGGCCTTAATTAGACTCACGCTTTTGTGTTCTTTTCGGCCAACCCGCGGGGGTTCCCTTGGTTTGCAAACATTTATTGTATTGTTGGGTCACTTTAGTGGAGAAATTATTGAGGGATTTTATTTTAGACTAGTTTTCGTTAATCTTTAATACTTTTTTTAAAATAATTGTTGTATTTGAAAAAAAAATCTTTGTTTTAAAATGAATGTCGTCTTAATTAATATAATATTGATTATTCTTTCTATTAATAAGTACTCCCTCTAGTCTTTATCATAAACACAAAAAAAATCATTTTATAATTATTAAGAAATTAATTAATTTATTAAATTTTATTAATCGCAAAACAAAAATAAGTTTTTTTTTCTCTAAACTATCTTTTATTAAAACTTGATATATCCATCATAAAAAAATCTTTGACCTTATTAAATGAAAGATATTTTAAAGATTTTTCTTATAAATAAGATAAAGTTAATTAATTAACTTTTGTTTATATTTGAAACAAGAAAAATGACTTTTTATTTACTTATAGAAAAGACCGGAGGAAGTATCACACTAGCTTTTTAATGTAATATTAATAATAATGTTAGTTTTGTAGAATTATTTTTTTTATCTATTTATTAACTTTTTTTATCCTTGACCTCTATAAAAATATTTAAGACAACACTTGTACATTTTGGGACAAAGAAAGTATAACCCCTAATACAACTTTAAATTCTAGACCCAAAAAGTAATTTTAAAATCTTTTTCAATGCAAATCCAAACATATAAAATTTTATCTAAAATCAACTCTAAATTCAAAATGAATTCGTTAATGTTTTTTTTATTGAATATCAACTCTTAAAAATAAAATCAAATGCACACTTAATAACTGATAACTGTTATGTATAGGTATATTTTGGGATTAAATTATGTAGAAATTGTCAATTTTTCTCTCTTATTTCTTCCTTTTTATGTGAATAATTGAAATTTTAACATCAATTAAGTTTTTGTGTAGAAAGTGTTCAAATTTGTGAATTTACAAATGTTTGGTGGATAATTGGCCCAAAAAAACGAAGTAAAGCCTAAAGAAGTAAAATTGAAAATTTGAAGTTGCTCGCTTAGCACGTCTCAAGGGTCCAGCGCGATGCAGTTGCTCAGCGGACAATGCACGCTTAGCACCAAGAAGTAGGGAGAAGTCTGAATCGTGAAGGCATGCTTAGCGCAAGTCATGCGCTAAGCCCAAGATTATCGTCATACTCGTTAAGCGCAACAATCGTGCTTAGCGCAAAGGTTGCATGAAAATCAAGCTGAAGTGCACTTATAAAATAAAGAGAGAGAAAAAGGAAAAAACACACAGAAAATTCAAGAGAATACAATTCTTTACAAAAGACAAAAGCCAAAAGCAGAAGAAACAATCATTATGAGTTATTCCTTCCCTCCATTCTTTTTCTCCATTACCCATTTTCTAAATATTACCCTTTTGCAATTGTAAAGTCTCTCATGACAATGAGAGACTAAAATCTCTTTTTGTTGGAAGCTTAGCAGTAAATTGCTATTGATGTAATTTCTCTTCCTATTTATTTATAAATATTACTTTTTCATTATTCCTTTTTGTGCTTAATTTTATTGTTTGTGGCTTAGTCACCCATTTGCATGGTAAGTTCTAGGGATAACATTGAAAAGTGTTATTTTCTAATAGAATTGAGAAATGATACTAAATAATTCATCACTAGGGATAAGTTGATTTTGTTTATCTTGTTATACATCTCTATTTTTAATGCAATTTAACCGTTTTATCTCTTAAAGGGATTTGGAGAAAAAATAGAAAAATTTGACTCTTTCACTTGAGAGATCATGGTTAGAGTATATGAATAGATGCATGTCAAAATTGGAGTAAACATAAATACAGAAAAATCATTAACATTACATCAAGAGCAGCTCTGGTAGGCTAAACCCCCAACATTCTCATCTTCTAAATTAACTTATACAATAATATTGGTTTCTTTTATCTTTTCTGTTTTAATTCATTTCCTTTTATATTTATTTTTCTCTCTTGTTTATTTTAAATTAATTTATGCCAATTTATCTTATTGTTTTCTTCATAATCTTTTAAACTAATTTATTTATTGTTTGAAAAAGTATATATTTACCTATCTAATTACAAACAAATTTTTTATAAATTCAACACTCAAATCTCCCTTTTAACTTTAGTACTTGAAACAATTTAATATATTTGTCCATCGTTCAACAGTTACTAATTCTACAAATAGGTAGGCGCAAGGCCCAAAGGACATATATCAGCTCATAATAAAATTTGAGCCACACACAAACACATGTATGTATTTATGTATGATGAAGAGATTGATCCAAATGATAGACATGTAGTGGTAGACCACTTAGTAATTTCTTCACTTTGTGACTTCTTCAAACGCTTAATTGATTGGTCGCGCTACCGTTTGCTGTGCTCTTTATGTCATCTTTTGTCTTGTTGCTCGAGTCTTTTTCGGCTGACTCAACCAAAATCTTCATGGTTTTTCCTTTCCCAACCTTCTCCATTTGTATATTAGAGAAATAATACATAAATCATTTAAAATTTTATATATTATATCAACAACTTTTATTTTTTTGTTTTTTTATTACATTATAAACTTTATTATACTTATATTTTTTTGGTATTGAATAACATATTAGATACTTACAAAACATTTGCATTATTATTTATATATGTTGCTCTGATTTCTTCACTGTTTTGCATCCTAAGCGGCGATTAAAAGTGGAAGACTCTGAATGATATCATCCAAAAATGGACCACACACAAGTTACCATATATTCTACTAGCTAGCTGTCCTCTGCTATGCATAGTGGGATTTTTTTCTTGCCTTTAGAGAAAGGACCACAAACGACATGCACCTAACTTATGACTAAACAGTTTTTTCTTTTCGGCCCTAAATTTGACAGTTCAAGTTTATCCTTAAATGACAGAAACATTCTGGTAGTGTTCTGCAGTGCCATATTGATATATACACAAAACATTTACTTGTATTTGTTAATCCTTTAATTTAGACACAATTATTTAAGAGTTGCATGCATGCATAAAGTAAAAGTTTTACATCGTTAACTATTCAGTTTAATATGATTTTTAAAGTGTTACTATCAAAGTCATTTTACTATATACTGTATAACAAAAATGACAGTTTCTGTGATCAATGACATTGTAATTCTTTTTACACATATATTCATTATTTAGATCGATCATCAAGTTAATTAAAACGGTTGAAACTTGAGCTCGTTGCTGTTTGGAATTTTTAAAACGAGTAACACTTGTAGTTGTAACTTTCAAGCATCACAGTAAATTATGGGATCGGTGCTGTTAGAAATTTATTGCATGTCTATTGAGGTCAGTTTTTCCAGCACAACTATAGTCCCACAAGTTGGGGCTGATTTTCCCGTATGTAAATGTTTTATATTCTAATTTATTATGTTTGTGAATAAGAGGCCATTCACAAACCATGTGTCTCAAGTGGCATGTCTCAACTTTGCAGATATTTGATTATGAAATTTCTTTTTTCTTTCTATACTTGCTAAATGACTGTTTCATATGTGAGAGAGACAGTTTACGACTTTATGTTTATTACCATGCCATTTGGTCGATGACACTTTTTTTGACAGAAAGAAAATCATATTATTTCAGTATAAATAAGATCGAGTCTCAATACAACTGAGAATCAAATGAAAAATATGGTGAGTAACATATAATATCTTGATGTCCTAGCAAAGTGAATGAGCAACACGGTCGATGACACTCTTTGGAGTTAGGAGTATTACATGGAACAGTTATTCTTTGATCGAGTTTTACATTTTTTCTCTCTTATATTTAAACTTGAGACTATATTTTTTTAATACTAGAATTTTGAATAACTGGACATGAGTTTTTATCAGCTCTAATGAGTGTTCCTTTATTTTAAAATAAATTTAATATCCCTGGGCATAGTTTGAGAATTAAAATTTTTTAAGTATATATCGGAATACAAATTTAATTCCAAGCACAAAATTGAGTAACAAAATATATATATTGCCTGGACTACTAACTGATGTTATTATATATCAAAAAGCCTTTTAAATAATGCATCAACCATATATATATATATATATATATATATGAGAGAGAGAGAGAGAGAACTCCATTAATAGAAAGACACTACGGCTCAAAAGGCCTTATCAAGCCATTACCTGGTCACTTTCGTGCCCTTAATTTCTAGGGCTTCTTCAAATCCTGTACACTGAGAAAGAGGGGAAGTTTCAACAGAACACAATAGATTTTTGCCATTCAATTTTTCAGTAGTTGCAAATCACTGCTATTTAATCTACGCTCTGCTCCCTCATAAAATCGTTATAAAGTAAAGGCAAAACTAGACATTATTTGATCTCAGAATTTCTTTGATAAATTAACACATTTATTAGTAAGTTCTAGGTAAATGATTGATTTCCACCGTTGTTTTATAAGCATTTATTCCCACCCGTTAGATTTACTCAAATTAAATTGTTTAAAAAAAATTTAATTGTGTACCATTACTTACCTTTATTCCCAAGGAAAAAAAATGCAGTACGTAGTAGTAACACAAAAACACAGGCTGTCGTCCTTGTGTATAAAATTAAATTCGTCTGTTCAAAGACCTGAAGCAAAGTACTCCAATGGAACCCAATTCAAAGTTGACTACTTGACTACACCATTTGGCAAGAGGAAAAAGAACTGAACAATACATAATGCAAGTATATAATAAAACCCATAATCTATTAAACAAGATCTAACCAAAACAATATTACAGATATTTTTGTCGTTTTCTTTTTGTGAGGAAAAAAAAAGAAAAGAAAACTCGTTATTATAACACATTTAATTTAAACAAATATAATGCAAACCAAAGGTAAAAAAAAAACCATAATACTACCCTTTTGACAGTGTGGCTAGAAGCAGCACACATGCACCTTATTGGGTAATGAACCCTAGAGGACTGGGTTCAACAATAATAAGTGTTTAGTTTACAGAAAAATTTAATGCACAATTACATCAATGCACTTGTAAAGAGAGATCTAAAGAATCAGAGGCCCCTTTCCTTTTAATTTTTTTTTTAGAAATACTAACAATATCTTTTTTATGATTAATTAAAATTTATTAAAAAATATCATTTTTAACAAGTTTTATTTCTCATTTAATAATTTTTTCTATATAAATGAGAAGTAAAACTTAACAAAATTGATAATTTTTAATAGATTTTAATTAATCATCTTTAAAGAAGAGTATCAAAGTATAGCTAGCATTCATTTTTTTTTCCTTTGTAGCTGGCCAACATGCATACTAATACACAACATCATCAACAATAATCACTTGAGAAATTCTGGAAGATGTTCGTAAGTGAACGGATCATCAACTTCATTGATCCAACCATAGGTCTCCATGAAGGGGTTGGCCAATGACTCTGGTGGGTACTCATCAATGCAATCGTCCCACACATTGGCGTCCCCCAAGTCCTTCATCACCTCCCACAAACAGCTGTTACATTTAAAGCCCGCACCAAAGCTTATCATGAACACTGCGTCCCCTTTCTTCAGCCTCTTCTTTGCTTCCATGTACGACAGCACGTACCACAAGCTACTCGCCGACGTGTTCCCGAACCGGTGCAGCGTCATCCTCGCCGGTTCCAGGTCGTACTCGCTCAGATCCAAGCTCATTCCGATCCCGTCGATCACCGCCTTTCCTCCGGTGTGAAGGCAGAAATGGTCGACTCCGGTTCGGAAGTTCAACGGAGATTTCGTCGCTCCGGTGCTCGCGACGGACTTGGGAGCGTTAGTATTCTTGTTGATTTTTTTAACAAGGGAGGCGAACATAAACCTCAGAAGCTCACGGATAGGTAATATCTTAGGTGCTATGACCCGAAGATTATCAACGAAGGCTCGGGTGGCAGCCTTGGGAAGAGTCTTCCCAAGATGAAACCCAAGCCTTCCTTCAACGTCTTCCTGCTGGATACAGCAACCATAAGCTTCTTCTCTAGCACCGTGATGCGTTCTCACCAAACACTTTAACCTCAGCATGGCTTTGTCCTTCAACGATCTTTTGTTCGTCAAAAGAATCGCGCAGCCACCAGAACGGAAGAGACAGTTGGCGAGAATCATGGATCTGTCGCTTCCTGTGTACCAATTTGGACTCAGAGACTCAGAAGTGATCAACAGCGCGAGCTTGTTACGCTGCGTCTTGAAAATGCTTTTGACTATGTCCATTGAGATGAGACTAGCGCTGCAGCCCATGCCGGCGAGGTTGTAGACTTTAACGTCGTGGCGCATTTTGTAGTGGTTGATGATTCGCGAGGAGAGGGAAGGGACGGTGGCGAGCATGGAGATGTTGACGACCAGGACGTCGATTTCGGAGGGGGAAACGTTGGATTTTGCGAGGAGTTTCCCGATGCTGTCGTGGAAGAATTCTTCCATTTCTCCAATGCCGTCGCGCAGTGTGGGAGAAGCCTCGCGGCCCTCGAAGATGTTTCTTGGGGCGTACGTTTGTTCACCGATGCCGGAGCTGACGATGGCTTTGAGGAGGAACCGGTACTCGCTGGGGCCCAGGTTTTCGGTGCGTCTGATGAGCTTGCCGCAGAACTCGGTGCCGAGCATTCTGTCGTTGGGGGGCTTGTAGCATTGGTAGTTTAGGATGTAGCACTCCCTGTCCCTTTTCTCGTCGAACATCTTCCAGATGAGGAAACACGCGTACAACGTTGGAACCAGGTAGAGTAGGTAGAGCAACTCCATGGGAGTGTAGAGAGAGAAAGGAAGGGAAGAGAAGAATATGTGAAGGATATATGGAGAATTTTGGTAGATTAGGATTTTGAAGGAGTGTGTTTTATAAGATGGGCGTGAATGAGTTGGGGCATGTGAAGAGAGAGACCTTAGACCCTGTGTCATGTCAATATCTCAACCCCCAACAAACTCACTCACTGCGTTATAGTTAAATTACAAACAAGATTAATTCTAAATCTTCTTCTAATATGTGTTCCATACTCAACTTATTCTTATTAGACACCAATAGAAGTAAGGGATAAATAAATGAAAAAACATATAACAAGTGTATAAAATGATAGTGTTCAAACAATAACTAGCTGATAAAAGTGATATTATACTTCATTTTTTAAGTTTGGTTCTTATGAATAAATATAAATATGATTGAAAGAATAAAATATCACTAAAAATAATCAATTAAATTTTTTGATAAAAAATTAATTATCGATAAAATTAATAAATACATCAGATAAAAAAACAATAATGTTCAAGTATTATTTCTGTTTTTTATTTATAAAATGAAATTTTACAACCTGAGAAAGATAAATAACTTATGTGATTAGTATAGAGAAAAATTAAAAGGGATATCGATGGAATATTTGTAGTTTCTACCAAAATATGATTATCCTAAAAAAATAATACGACAAACACATTTTGTAATGTCAACCCTTGTTAAAGGAGTCATAGCATGTGCTTGCCCGTTGGGCATGTCTAGCAGTTTAAGACGTTGTCTGAGTTTCTTGTCCACAGTCCACGTCTCTGAAATAGGAACACTCGAATGGATAATTTTGTGTGCTAATTAATTACATAGTAGTTAATAGCGGATATATCTATAGCAAATATTTACATTTTACTATTAATAAATTATTATATATAATTAATTTATTGATTTTTATAATAATTATGATAAATTTTAATTACATTTATAAGATAAAACTATACATTAATAATACATAAAAATTAATTAAATACATATACTAAGTGGTCGTAAAATGAGTTTAGTCACATATGTAAGGTCAAAATAATATAGTAAAATAAATTAGGTAAATAAAATTAATATTTATTTTGAGATTAATTATATATGTAGTAAAAGTTTTTGCATTTTGAATTAATTATAAACTATTTTTAATATTATTTTTAAATGATTAATATAAAGATTAATAAATTTTTTGTATACAATAATTTATGGTTGAAAGTCAGTATAATTTTTTTAATACTTTCGGTCCATGTTTCCTTTATTCATTTAAGTTTATTTTAACTTGATCGAGATGTTGACTGATTTCAAGTGAACTGAGTCAATTTGTTATTTGAATTAATTTTTAATAGGATAGAGTTATTTTTTAAAAAAGATTTATTAAAATAATATCAAAAGAAATATTTAACCAACAATAAATTTTAAAAAATTAAATACACATTAGTTGGTTCTTTTAATTTAATTAGATTAAAAAATTATTTAAAATTAAGGATTTTAAAGATAAATAAAAAAAATATAATTAAAAAGTCAACAATCTGACTTGAATACGGAGTAACTTCTAATCCACATATAATTAAGTTAGGCTAATTAATAAAAATCGGGAAAGATTTATGTTAATGAAAAATGATTTGTTATCGTAGAAAACAAGAAAAAATTATATAAAATAAAAAAAATAGTGGTAAGTAATTTTTTTGCTTAAATCTAATAAAGCGTGAGTATAATTAATCTTACTTATTACTAGCCTAAACTAAATTTGCCCTCTGGCCTGCAAAACAAGCGCTTCGTTTAACACTTATACCCATACTTTTCCAATGACAACATTATAGTATAAATATTCAGTGTATATTACAGGTTTTAATTTCAATGTTTTTTATTTATGGATTTAATTTCAATCTATATATGCACAATTTTTTATGTTGTTATTTAATGTTATTTATTATACAATTATAATTCAGAATCCGACAGTTACGGTATATATATATATATATATATATATGTGTGTGTGTGTGTAAACTAATTTTATTTATAGTGTCATATTTATATCCTATAATTGTGATACTAGGAAAGACTTGTTTAAGTATCACAATCATTTTAATAGGTGCTTTTATAACGATGTTTGTGGAAATAGGGACACACAAAAATAATCTTATATTAGGGACGGATCAGTTGGTTTACATTTGAATAAAGCAACCGCAAAAGTGGTGGGTTTTCTAAAATAAAGTGAAGAGCCATTATAGTCCACATTAAGTAGCTTACCCAATGTAGTTATGGACATTTAAGAAAGATCGATGTATTGCGGGTAGATATGGCTTACGAGGAAAGATAGTTATCTTAGATAAAATTAATGTTTATGCTAAGTTATATAATATGATCGAGCACCGACGATTGAAACTCATATTTGCATACCCACGACAGTGTTTGTGAAGTACTATTATTAGTATTAAAATTAAAATTTGGATAGGCAATCGTTTTCAACTTCTCTGCAATTAATTAATTTAAATATTAAAAGACACTTGCATGAAATTGTAGTTCGTTTCGTAATGTCTACGCACTGTCTCGAAGCTGAAAATGCACTTGGCTTGTGGTAAAGGAAATTTGTGTTATTAATATATTGATATGTGATCATGTGAATTTCAAACTTTTAGCTCAACACACTTAAAATAAGCTCACTTTAATTTTATATGAGCAATCACAAAATATCATGCTTGAAGCCTTGCATGTATCATAATCACCACACATACGTGATACCTATAAATAACACACACACATATGTGTGTGTGTGTGAAATTAATTGCAAGCTTAAAATAGCAGAATATATAGTTTACAACGGAAACATTAATTCTCATTAACCCGGCCAATTCATATATAGCAATATGAATCTTGTCAAAGTTTATTAGTGTCTCCCTCTCAAATATACACTTTCACATGCGGAAAGCCTTGCAAGTCAAGTCCACCGCACCCCTAACGGATACTGGTCAGATGATAATTAATACAATTAATATATCGAGTTACGTGATGTACAACCAATGAAAGGACATATTGGTAGGAACCCGATCACAAAAAATAAAAGACCAAGGATTCAATTACACTTTTTTTTTTTAATTTAGGAACCCAATTAAAATTTGCTGAACAGTTCAGAGACCTATTAATGTATTAAACATTATTTTATTTTTAAATAGCAAAATTAAAGTACATTTTGTAAATAATAACTATACACTTTTTTTAAAAGAGATCAGTAAAATAATATTTTTATAGTTATAAATAAAAAATAAAATTATTTTATCAAATAAAGCATATTATGGTTTTCATTTGTATTTGATTTTATTATGTGAATACACGCACGAAGTATTAACATTATCATATCTTTTGTTAAGCTGGATATGCGTTTGGGGGTTTTGGGTAGATTGTTTCAATTTGGGCGAATCTGGTGGAGAGTTCTTCTTTTACAGTGAACGCCACCGCCACCGACCAGTGTGCACTACACCATTGCTGGATAGAGTTTTTCCCCAATAGTCAGATTCAATGTTTTTTTTTTAGCCTAACCTTGCCGTTAATAGCACCAAATAGCTGCAGTATATTTGAGTGATTCTGGTAATAATTATGCCGCTGAAATATTGTTGTTGTTAATAACACCAAATCATTTAGTTTTAATTGCTCTGATATGTCTATATTTATTTGTAATCTTTGTAATAATGGTAAGGAATAATAATAGAGATTAACTAGAGAGTACATTACCTATCAATGAAAAAAAAGGGGAGATTTAGCTTCATATCTTTCTTTAGCAAATGTCATGGTCAAAGCTAAAAATATTTTTCAAACTGAATCCAAAAGTTTTTAAAAAATTTAAAATTAAAAACTAAAACTGAATTTAATTTTTGAAAATTTTAAAACTTAAAATCGAAAACCACTCCGAATGGGAGCTTAGATGTTCCCACTTCCCAGGATACAAATGCACTCTTTATTTCTTACAGTACGTGATGCTCAGTACTCTCCTCATAACCTTGCTCTTTGAGGGTTGATTTAAGTACATTATATTCTGAATTTTGCTCTATAGCCTATTTATATGTAGTACTTCTTATGTTGGGCCACTCACAAGTTTTATAAACACGTCCAGATGTCTCTAGTAAGGAAAAACTGTGGGAATTAAGATTTTTGATATGTTAATATTATAACTAAAGAATTTCTTATGAAACTTGAATTTTTTTTGTTTTACTTAACTTTTGTTTTATGAACACCTAAATATTATGGTATATTTATTTAAGTTTTTATGTTTCCTTCAAATGTTAAAAACTTATGAATGATATTTTTATTTTAGTTTTTTAAATTTATGTTATTATATTTGTTTAATATGGTTTTATGTATTATTTAATTATTATTATTATTATTTTATTAATACTCGTTAATCATGATTTAACCATGGTTTTAAACCATCAAACTTAAAATGATTATAATAAATTTTAATTATAAATTTATAATAAATAATTATAAGTGTACCTCATTCTTTAAATCTGCATTTTAGAAAGATAAATTAATATTATTTGAAAGACATAACATGAAATTTCACCCGCTAACTATTAGTACAATATAGCTATAATTATTGTTAATTTATTATTATATATTTATTTTCTCTTTCATCTTTCTTTCATTTTTTTTATCTCATTTTCATTTCCCACCATTTCCACCCACTTAGTACTAGTATGTTTTCCATTGAAAAAAACAAGTTCTTCACAAAAATCAATCGAAAAAGTGTGTATAGCTTTAACAATAAACTGAAGATGCAAATGCTATCCACTTATAAATGGACGTTCGGGAACAAGTATTATCTTTTGAACACAATAATTTGACTTTTTCTTGAGAACTAATTATGAATTCCATCTTTGTAAGAATTCAAACCGAGATTCATCACGAGGGACCAACTCCTTCTTTTAGATCTAACCTCCTTTAATTTGATAGGTAACCATTTTTAATCAATTAAAAAATATATTTAATTAATTAATTATTATGGTTATGGGTTTTGGCGTTTACACGGGATAACCTGGAGATTAGTCCTGAACTGTATGATGAGGTGCAGTGTTCTGCATCTAATTAACAGTAGTTTTAAATTTTTAAACATTCTTTTCACTAGTTATATTAACGTAAAAATTACTAATATAAAGGGATATATATGATTTGTGCAGTGAAAATTTAAACTTTATAAAGTATAAACTGTAGAAAATCACGATACAAGTTGGAATCCAAGTTGAATTTTCCAACAGAAAAAAAAAAAAAGAAGAAAAATCGAACGCAGCAAGAAGCAACCTCAGCCAACTAGCCTGGTAACCAAAAAAGTTTAAAGCTGAGGCTCCCCTATCATTTTCCCACTCACAGTCACTACAATCTGTCGAATTTGTTGGTGTCATATCATAAAATGGCGACTAGGCTTATAAATTGACATCTTCTATATATTTGTATTTGACGTACGTCCAATATTGTACATGGAGATTGTTGTTATCAAAATCCAAAACCGTGCTATGTTAAGATTGACGTGGTTGAGTGGAATTTCAAATTTCACACGTCGATTTAAAGAGGTACCTTAAGAGAACATGCAAAATAAAGAACTCTAATGTTCTTAAATAAGAATATGAGTAAAGGAAAATAAAATAAATATATACTTAAGTAAAGTTCTTTTGAGAGAGAGAGGGGACAGATGCTTTGTTGCTGGTGTGCTGACTGCTGAGTGTATGATGGAATTGTGTAGAGGGGTTGTTGTAACTTTTATAGATAATTTGTGACTTAATAATAGTTTATAAATAATGTTAGAGATAAATATTTGTTTATAAATAACAAGTAAAAGATAATTATACCTTATAGATAACGTGTGACCTTATAAATAATTAATTATCTGCTAATAGATAAGATATTTAAATATTTTTGAATATAAATATGTTAGAGATAATTTGTTTGTTAAAAAGTCTGACCTAAGAATCTGACATCTTTACTAAAGTCTAACATGAAAGATGAATGTGTGTCTCTGAATACCATATAAGATGTCACATATATTTTATACATCCCGGTACACAAATTGTTTTGTTGAACCAGGTACTTATTAGTTTCCAGTATAAATCAAACCAACTGATATATACATTATTAGCTATTTTGATTGATTCTTAGAAGTTGCTGCCGTTTTTGACTTTATATATGTCACGTTATTGCTCACGGGAGCCTGTCATTTAGAAAATTCAGGTCTTTTATTATATTTGACTTAGTTGTTCATTTTTTTCTCTAAGGATAAAGCCACCTTAATAAAGTCTAAATTTGGAAATTTCTCTTAAAAAACTTGAAAATCTATTAAAATGTATTTTAGTGAATAAATTAATTAACAATTTTTTAGATTAAAATTAATTTACACTTAATAATTAATATTATATATATACAACAACTTTACTTCTTATGTATAACTTTGAACTTTCTTCACATTGAATGTTATACTGAAGAGTAAAAGACTTTTTGTTATGCTTCAACATTTTGAATCCGTATACTGGTTCGCTATTAATGTGGGACTATCTACTTAGGCGAGCTTAATGTAAATGTGAAATGACTAATTAATGCTTCAGTGAGACTAGTTAGTCCCAAATCGTAATCAATTACAAATGTTGAAAAATAAGAAAAAGTCTTTAGTCTCACCTTAAATATTGTGAAACAATTTATTGAAAATCAAGTTGCTCAAATGAATCCATTACATTTGAACAAGGCGTGTTGGGCAAGGAATAATGACCAATTAACTAGTAAGGTTCAAGTCATGTTCATTCAAGTGTGGAGATGCAATAAATATATATAGTATTTATTCAGAAACTCATACATATATTATTTATTCAAAACCTAATTAAATCACAATAAATCCTATCATGTTTGACAGACTTAATTGCTAAACCAAATTTATTAAAGGTCATGAAATTTTAATTAAAAATCAAATTATATTATTTCCATTTAATTAATTATATGGCAAAGGTTAATAAGTATTTATTGTTATATTAACTAATTTCTTACTGGTGCGATGCACCGGATAATTAGGTAATTTGAGTGTTGTTATTTGATTTTTTATTTAAATATAAAAATGAGCATATGCGTTTGACAAAGAATATAATATTTTTTACTTTTTTTTATGGTGATTAAATGTCCAAATTTATATGGCATGAAGAAAAATCTCATATATATATATATATATATATATATATATATATATTATAAAGTTATCATTTTTATTTATAAAAAAAGGAATGATACCTTTTAAGATTGTGAATTTAGCTCAGAAATTCTTTAGGGAACTTTTTTTATCAACTCAGTTATGTTCGACAAGACATTTCAGTTAGTTTTTAGTTTTTTTAATAATTGAAAAACTTGTTTGAGTGTTTGGGTAAATAAGCTTTTTTTAATAACTTCTAATATTTTGTGAAACATTACTTAAAGTAACATTTTTAAAATGCTAGTTTTTAGTTTTTTATATTTCTTTAACTTTTATTCTTAATATATTTATTC
The DNA here is from genome assembly GCF_004193775.1 of Glycine soja. Lineage (NCBI taxonomy): Eukaryota > Viridiplantae > Streptophyta > Magnoliopsida > Fabales > Fabaceae > Glycine > Glycine soja. The sequence goes on along the minus strand of NC_041012.1, from coordinate 11,113,890 downwards.
ATTTTTTTGTTACTTTTTTTTTAAAAAATAATCATGATTTTTTTTATCATTTTATATTTTTCAACTATTTCAACCATTAATTTTATCAAACACTCATAATTTAATAAAGTTATTTTTTTTAGCTTCTGTCAACTTTCAACTAATTTTTTAGTTAATTTTTCTAAATATAACCAATGTATATAATGAAATACTCTATCCACTTCCAAAAATTTATGGTAATAAAAAAGAATGATTAGCCAAATTAAAAATCAAACTAAATTTATTTCCATTTAATTAATTATTATATGGTAAATGCTAATATGTATTTATTATATATATAAGAATTAAAAAATAGAAATTAAATTAAAAGTAAGTTATATTATATTAGATTTTGACTAATCCAGTCAATTTAATTGAATCTATTTAAAATTAAAGGACATAATAACTCTCTTTAAATATTTAGAATTCGTTTACAAGACTTGGCAACTGACAAGACTATTAATTAAATCAAACCAAACTTTTAAATAATGATGATTAGCTTTAGTAGGGATACCATTTAATTAATTATATTACAACTGTTTACAAGTATTTCTTGTTATGATAATTAAAAAATATATATAAAATGAAAAGTAAATTTTTTTATGTTTTAAAAACTCATTTTTCTTGTTTTTTTTATATACGGAAAATCTTATTTTTCTTTTTGTCTAAAGCCTATAGTATAGAGTTATATTGGACTTTGACTAATCAAGTCAAGTTAGTTGAATCTATTTAAAAGGGCATATCACATACCTCTTTAAATATTTATAATGTAAGACTGTTTTTGATACATTTATAATGTAAGACTTGACTTCAAAGACTTTATTAATTAAAGTAAACCAAACTTTGAAATAATGATGATTAGTTTTAGTAGGGATAATGCCTTTACAAAAAAAAAAATAGTAGGGATAATAACAATGAGATACCCTTGTACCCATCATTCTGTACAAAGTTTCCATTCGCTGAAAAAAAATGAGACAGTGTGGGCATGAGTGCAAGCAGTAGTCTTTCATAATTATTTGTGAGTATTTGTGGATATTTGTTAAAATATAATTTTTTAAAAATATATTCATATTAAGAAATAATTTTTAAACATATATTAATATTATTATAAATCATTTTAAAATATACTTATATTAAAATAAATTAGAATAACTAACTATAAATAAAAAATATTTTAGAGATAATTATATTAAATAAGATAAAATTAAATGATTTTTTATATTTAAAATTAAAAATATATTTTTTCTTTTTATATCTGAGATCAAAGAAAATATAATAATTAAGGGCATGAATTTAAGTAATTCATATTGCTGGTGCTCCCGAATACGATTTTTACCTTACCATTTGTCCATCTCTGGTTAATAAGTGAGTATTCATTAAGTTTTTCATTTCCACTTTGATTATATTCATTAAAGAAGTCGGGGCTTTTAAAAAAAACATTTTGATTTTTTTTAATTATGTTTGACTTGGTTGTTGGTTTTTCAACATATAAAGTCACCTCAATAAAGTTTGGACTTGGAAATTTTTTAAAACGTATTTGACTAATAACTTTATTAAGCCCTTATAAGTTAATATTATCTCATAAGTGTTTCTTTCTCTTTGTAATTTTAAATAAGTAGAAAAAAAAATAATGATTGACAACCAAACTTTTTTTTGGCACGATGCATGATTCACGAAACTTATGCATGCATAATTCCGAATGAAAAAAAACTTATACATAATTACAAACAAAGTATTTTGTGAAATATAAAGAGGTGTTTAAAGGCAGGGTTAGATTGGATTTAATCAAATTATTTAACCTGATCAAAATAGTTTGGGTTTGGATTCAAGGGACAGATCCAAACAATCCAAACAGTAGGCCCCTTTGTGTATATATGAGAAAAAAAATATAAAAGAAAAATAAGTTTGTCCCACAATATTAAATGCGAATGCGCAGCAGGTTATTACACATGAAGTCCTTAGTCTCACGTGAAGCCGATTAATATTGTGAAAAAAAGTGTTTCTAGTGCTTTTTTTTTTCTAAATGCGACTAAGTGTTGCAGAAGGTTTAGCCAGCTGATCCACGGAAGAGCTATGTAATGAGCAGGGCATGCATTCTCTCATTAATAGGCTTGATATTTCGCATGATGATCAAGGTTATATATTAATTATGACTCTTTTAATTTCTTTTATGAATAAGAGGGGCTAAACATACAAAACAAAGCACAACTGTTACCCGTGTTATTCCAGCTTAACTACTGAATTCGAATTTCAGTTTTGCAATTATATTGAATACTTAGAGGAAGAAGTTTGACATTCATAATGATTTTATGAGATATCAAACAAAATTACCGAAGCTAGGATACTAACAGTTTTTTTTTTTTTTTTAAAAAAAGCAAAATAAAACACAACATAAAAATCACGATAGAAATAGACCCAGAGAGAGATCAGGTAACAGAGGAGAGAAAAAGAAATCCTGGGGGAAACTTAAATACTGTATGGCCACCCTGAGAATGTTATATATCATAGCTAAGGTGTCAGCCACTTAGTTTGATTCACAAAATAACATGGTGCCATGTGATGAAGATATTGCCTTGGTGTTGAAAAGCTTTAATACAAGGTATTGTTCGCATCTATCTCTCGTGAGTGTTCACGGTTTTTCTCTATAAAAGACCCCAGAGAGGTTTGTTGTACGGATACCTGAGAATGATAGATCACATATATTTAGCCAAGGTGACACTGACACCACTCGGTTTGATTCCCAAAAACAACATGTTATGTCATGTGATGAAGACACCTTGGTGTTAATTATTGTCAGCATCTGTCTCTACTCTCTTGTAATTCTCCGCAGTTTTGCTCTTTAGAAAACTCTTAAACTAAGGTGAAGAAGAAATTAATAAAGGTGATTATAAACTATCAATATTAACCCCAATTTCTATATATGTAATCTGGGACTATTTGGTGAAATACAACACAAAGGAAAGCATGGATGAAAGGAAAGGGAATCCTTCTGATATCATCTTCACCACATGCATGGAGTGATCAGATTCAACGTAAATATCGTCAAAGCATCGGTTTTGTATCAGCGTTAAGCCCATGCATGGAGAAGGAGTGCACAAAGCTCAGCTTGAAGCACCGAGCAAGCTCCTTATAATTATTACTCATTAGTATGACTTGATATTGTATATAAAAAGTCAGTTTATTTTACATAGACAGTGACAATATCAATCTCGGATCCACCAACCACAAAATTTGGTTGGTATTTGAGCCAGGCTTTACATGCATATATAAAACGTTATAAAGTCATTATCTATTATCAGCATTTGCATGTGTGTCTTGTATATTGACCCTAAACTCCTGATATATATCAAGTGAAATAACTAGTTTATTATAGAATGAAAGGAGTACGACATTACAAAATTATTTATGAATAATTAAAATTAAAATTTATTTCTTAAATGTAAAATAATTATTTTAAAATATTGTATAATTTTATATTTTAATTTTAATCATTTGTATAAATTTATTTATCAAATTTTATTTCTCCTTTTTAAATTATATATGGATGGATTAATAGTTATTCTAAGAGTAAGAAAAATTATAGAAACACACTCTTTGAATATATGTCCTTTAAGTTCTTTCCTATTGGTTGAATTTGATTGAAAATTATAAATTTTGGGAAAATTCACCCATCACTTAATGAGTTTTTTTCTTCTTGATTATGTAATTTTTAATAAATTTTAATCATTAATAAAATATGTTAGTAAAAGTATGTTAGAGTGTTCTAGGGTTATTTTTCCTAAGAATAAATCATGTTTTACTTATTCTACCTAATAATTTTTTATAGACAAATTTTTATTAATCCAACCACTATTTTAAGCTTTTATGTTAAGTAAATTGAGTATATAAAATTTCATATATTTTAAAAATTATTTTATATTTTGTTAATTTTGAATTTATTTTATACTTTTTAAAATTTAATTAAATATTGACTATAAGATTATGTGAATATTCAGTTCATCTAAGATTTTATAACATATATACATGATCATCAAGATTGTTAGGACCTAGGACAAAATATGAACCTTCAATGTTTAGATTTAACAAACAAATTAATAGAGTTTTTAAAAGCAAACAATTTAAACGTGTTTTGTATGAAAGACTATAGTTTTTTTTACCAGCAGACAATGCAATATCTTAAGCTCAATGTTTTAAATACTTGTTGGTATAGGATGTATGTTTTTCAGGAAGCATGAAGTTATAAACGTACATGTCTATAAAACAAAAAAAGATAAAAAAAGAAAGGTTGATGAGGTACTAGCTAGCTACCCAATCCATAAAACATGTTCAAGATGCAAGAAAGAGAACCGTAATGTACTTTCTGACAAAGCATATTTGTTCACCACAACAATATTTCTAGTACTAAAAGAAATTAGAAATGAGCAACTTGTTTTATTATTTTATCACGATGACTAATTAATGAAAGACAATTAAAATTACATTTAATGCCCCCATTGATCTCTTTCTCTCTTTGTAGAAGACAAACAAAGCCTTTCACGTCATGACAGATACTTTTAAAGACTTTCTATAAATATCATAGATGCTTAAGCACAATTTATATAGAATTGTACATCGATCTAATAAGCTTAAATTTGTACATTTGTCTGATAAGACAATAGAGATTGTGAGTCTTACCTTTAGCCAAATTCTGAGTGATATTGGTTGAAGCGTGAAGAGGATTTGCTGCAAAGAAACTTAGATGTTTACTTGGATAGACAAATAAAATATTATTTGGGTTGAGCTTGAAGAAACTTATTTAAATAATTAATATTTCTAACTTGAAAAGTTATAATGGAACTTCGTAGGTAGTGTGTCACGAAATCAACATAGTCTCGGGATAAGATGAATCAAAATAAAATCTCGTGAGTTTATTTTTCCTTTTATCTTCTTAATCTGTCTAGCTTGCGCTTCAAATATTATTTTGATTCGATTTTATATGTTTTTTTTTATAAGATATTCAAAACAAAATTTGTTGAAAAGCACTTTCAAATTGTCTTATAAACAAACTATAAATAGTTTTTAAAAAGATTTGCAAAAATTATTTAAAATACAATTCAATTTTCTTCTTATGTTTTCTTGTATTTTACAAAGATGTTATCACATGATCATTTGATGATTGAATTTGCAAAATTATGGTCAATGTAAATATCATTTAAGGCAATTCTTGTACTGCCTCTAAAATGTGCTGTTTAAATTACCAATTTGGCCCTCAATAAATTGTCGGCAGCTTAAAGCCCTGAATTTTTTTAAAATTGTTTACAATATATATATATATATATATATATATATATATATATATATATATATATATATATATATATATATATATATATATATATAATTTGTATGTCAAATATTATTCACAAAATAATTTATCGGACACTTAACTCTCAGTAATTCTCAAGAATTAAATAATTAATTTAGTCCATGCTATTATAAATTATCGAAGACTTAATATTCGGTAACATTTTCATATAACAAAAAATAATTAAATTTTAAATTACTATTCATTGAACACTAAACTTTCAATAAATTTATCAAAAAGTTAATGGAGATAGTTCTGTATAAATTTGATTAAAAATAGAATTAATTAAATTAATGGAAGCCCTCGATTAACTATACACACGTAACACACGAATACACGATTACAGATAGAATGAAGTACAAAAATAAAATAAAAAACCATTACAGATACAAGAGTTGTATCAGTGCCATATATTACTCACAAGTTACAATAGCCCCATAAGGAGATACGTGCTAGCTTTCACGCACTTACATGCTCTATATAAACACGAATATTTTTAAAATCATTAATTAATTTATTTCTCACTTTTTAATTAATAGAATTTTTTATTTTGACGATTATTTTTCATTTAAAAAGTTAATGTTAGGAAATGTTTTTCTAAATGCAGCCATCTGTTGCAGAAGCTTCACCAGTTTGATCCACGGAAGAGCCATGTAAAGAGAACGTCATGCATTCGCTCACCAATAGGCTATATATTGTGCATGATGATCAAGGTTATATATATAAATTATTTTAGAACTTCTTTTATTTTATTTTTTTATGAATAAGAAGACGTTATGAATGAAGGTTTGAATTTTCATCAAAAGAAATGCTATATTTGTTGTTCAATCTTGTTTTAAATAAAATTGACCTTGTCTCAAACATAATTATTCCTGAAAGAAGATACATGTGAGGAATAAAACACGGCTTAAAAACCAAAGGAGAAATGGACCCCAGAGAGGTCAGGCAACAGAGAGGAAGGAAAAGAAATCCAGGAGGGAACTGTATGGTCACCTGAGAATGATAGATCATGCATATCTAGCTAATGTGTCAGGCGCCACAGCCACTTATTTGATTCACAAAATTCATGGTGCCATGTGATCGATGTGATGAAGATATTATATATATAATTCCCTGGTGTTGAAAAGCTTTAATACGAGGTATTGTCTGCATGGTAATTAAGTCTTTATGGTTTTGATCTTTAAAAGACCCAACAGAGGAAAACAAGAAATCCAGGGGATATATAGCTTTAACACTGTATGCCCACCTGACAATGATAGATCATATTTAGCTAAGGTTTCAGCATATTGGTTTGGTTGAAAAAAATGGTGCCTTGGTTTTGAAATATGAGGTATTATTGTCCATATTTGCCTATTAATGTGAGTTTTCACGGTTTTATATATTTTTTTACAAAAGCTCTTCAAATTGAACTTAGGAAAAAAATATTTATAAACTATACTAACCTCCATTTCTAAATAATATAAGGACATGCTCATACATTAAATTTTATAGTAAGCTTAAATTTGAGTTAAACTTAAGTTTACAAATTAACCGAATTTGTCAAAGTAATAATCCTACTTAGTCTCAGTTTTTACAAAATTGAGTTTTCTAACAAAATTTTAACGTGCAAATTAATGTACTTTTTAAGATAACAAAACTTTGTTATGAAAATGAATTTATTAGCTAAAACGAATACTAGTACTTTGGAATATTCAAAACAGGAATCCAAACATAGCCTAACATCTTTTTATGAGATGAAACACAAGGAAGGGCAAGTATGAAAGAGAAGGCATCCTTCTGATAACAGCAGCTTCCACTGCAAGCATGAGTGGAGTCAAATTAATTCAACATAAATGTAATCAAAAGCCTCGATTTCGAGAATCAATTATTGTCAGAGACCATGGAGAATTGCCCAAAGCTAGCTAGCTCAGCTTGAAGCATGCACTGAGCATATAAGTTGGTTTGACAGAGACGGCATTAACCTCAGATCTACCAGCCTTAAATTTGGTTGGTATTTCAGGCAGGCAGTACGTATAAAACCTTGGAAAGTCATTATCTAGTACCAACATTTGCATGTGTCACGCAAGATGTTCCATTCACCTTTTGTGTGTGTTCAAGAAAGTGGTTTAATATGTGTGTAAATATAATGTTAATTAGTGATTTAGAAAATTAATGCATTATAGTAGATAAGGCTTTTATGGGCCACCACAGTTGTGCTCATAAGTTTATACTTCTCCGATTGAACTTTGAAGTCAATTGGTAGAATATATCAAAAAGTCTACTTAATTGATTGCATTCACTATCAACCGTCCTACACAAAAGTCGTACTACCGAATGAATATATGAGAAGGATATCGATTCATGACCACCCCAATATTATTTGATATTTTGAGATAAAACAGAGAGAAAATAAAGAAATATAGGTATATAGGTGATTTTTTTTATTACATATGACATATGATATAATTTGATAGGGAAGAGAAAAATAAAGAAAAAAAGTGTCAAAATTGTTAATAATATATGAATGTCAAGACGGTGAGAAGAGACAAATATATATAAAAAAAGTGAAATATATAATAAGTAATGAAAAAAGGAGATGAAATAAAAAATACATAAAATAGGATGAAAGAATAAATTAATTTATTATATATATATATATATATATATATATATATATATATATGAGGAGAGATAAAATTATATCTATGTAATTTTGACAATTATATTATATGATTCTATAACTTTTAACTGAATAATATTTTTTTGAAACTCACTATTGAAATCAAAGTTTCTTTCACATATATCATATATGCAAAGTTTTATTTTAATCTAAAATTATTTATTACTTCGTTCATATAAATTAAAATCGATATAATATAAATATTTCAAAATATATTAAAAAATGAATCATTTGATTACCTTATTGTTGTTACTGTTTAATTTTGACAAAATTTGATATAAAATTTTTTGATAACATGTAAATATAATCCAACGGTTGCATCAATAAAAATCACATTTTATATTAAGTTATAAAAATGATATAATAATTATCAAAGTTATACTAGTAATTTGATCTCTCGCATATATATATATATATATATATATATATATATATATATATATATATATATTAAAGAAAATAATGATACATAAGATTTTTTACTTAACATGTAGTGACATTTTTTTACTTAAAAACCAATAAAATATGTTGATAAGTTTAAAGTTCAAGTTTTAATTGTTTTACCCTTCACTGATTTTATATATATAGTGGATACATAATGCACAAATTAAGTGTTGCAAACATTTACTTTATAGCCTATACTTCAATAAGACCCAAATTTATTTTTCAATGACTTTTTCTGTCATCAATGGGGAAAAGATTATTTTGTTATATATATACATCAAACTTCATCTAAGCTCTTTCCTCTCAAGTTGTTCAATTTTGTTATTTATATAATATATGTAGTGTTTTTGGCACACACACACACACACACACACACACACATATGTGTGTGTGTGTGTGTGTGTGTGTGTGTGTGTGTGTGTGTGTGTGTGTGTGTGTGTGTGTGTGTGTGTTTTATTTTATTTTGATCTAATTAAATTTTAATTAGTCCTAACATATTTATTTAATGTACCATAAAAAAATAATTTAATTAATTTAAATGTAATAAATAAGAGAAAAAAAATATATAAGTGATTAAAAATTGAATCAAAATTGTAAATTTTCAAGAACAGAGATATTATAGTTCTATTTTAAATTGAAGAAATCAAAATTACGAATTATATAAGATGGGAACATCAAAGTTGTATTTTATTTTATTATTAATAATTTGTTTGAATACTTCAAATCTGTAATTTTGTTTGGACACATCTTGAAATTTAGGAGTTTTAGACAATATTTTTATTTGATATATATTTAATATAATTTATCAATAATATTTATTCTATTTTCAATTGTTTAATTTACAAAATTTTATAATTGAGTAGCTGTAATATTTCTCTTTAAATGATATTTTATACGCAAGTATGTATTTAAAAAAGAATGTAATTTTTAAAAAATAGTCAATCTTTTAGTAAGGCATTATAATTTAACTTTGTCACACTTATTTTAATATTTCTAATTTTCAAAATAAATTAAGACCTTTAAAACCAAATTCTTTTCCAACATTACATTAATTCGAGTGGAATTAGACTTGGATTCCTTAAATAACATTTTGTATTTGAAACTTGTAGATGAAAAAATAGGATTAATTAGTTGAAGAAATTTCATTAAACATGACTAATCAAGTTTTTTAATAGAGATTAATCATCAATAAAATTAATAAAAATTTCACACTAATAATATGATGATCACAAAATATCAAATTGGTTGCTAATCACTACTACAAAATGACCCTTGTACATCGGTTAAAATGCCCCTTCTACATCGGTTATAATGTGATGTCGTAGCCCGCATCGTTGAAAGACCAACCCCATTTTACATCGATTGTTTGACCGATGTAGAAATGCTTCATTCAAAGACGGGTCTGGACCTAAGCCCGTCTTAGTTTCATTGGTAATCTACATCGGTTATGCTGAACACCCGTCGTAGAAGCCAGTCATTCTACATCGGTTTTTTGGCTACCCGTTGTAGATTCATGGACAATCTACATCGGTCTCCATATGAACCCGTTGTAGTATCATCATCATTCTACATCGGTTATAATCATAACCATCGTAAACGCTTCAGTAAGCATAACAGATGGAGAAATGCTTCAGTTGCATCCTACAAAAACAAAAACCAAGCATGAACAAGACACAAAACTAAAACATAAGACAACCACTAAATCAATCCTTAAGCACACACACAACTCTACTTGTTGGCTAGTTAGATTAAAATTTGGAATGTAGTTGGACATGGCAAGCATCATCTTTCATGGACTCACTGTAACCCTTTCTAAACTAAATGAACTCAGCTCTGTGCATGCATACAGAACATTCCATAAAGCAAATATCAACATTCAACAACACCCATATTTTTCAACACCAAAGAAAAATAAAACTCATGCACAGGAAACACATTGCAACTAACACTTCTCTGCATACGAAAAAGAGACAAGCGATGATCTTGTGAGCAAAAAACATCCAATTCATAGAAGTCAAAACCTCTAAGCACAATTAAGCCCCCTATTTCCCCCCAAATTTTAGGTCACACCAGCAAACGAGCAAGAACCAAAAAGCAATCTCAGTAGCGATTTATCGAAGAAAATGGAACACACAGAAAAAAAAGAAAGAAAATTGTGGAACGAATCGATGGCAATAATTGTTGTGGTTTCGTTAATTTCTCCGAAGGAGTTTCGATTCGAAAGAAACAAAAAGAAAAACCTAAAGAATTGAAGAGAGAGAAACCTAACCCTAAGTGGAAGTGAAAAAGGGGGAAATAGTAGAGAGAGAGGTTACTGCTTCATGGTCTTCTTCACTCTGTGTCATGGGGCCTTGACGGCTTCTTCTCTGACAACACCACAACGGCGGGCCTTCCTCTGCGTCCTTCTCTGCCAGCAACCTCACATGACGCTCCTCTTTTCTCCTCATGAGCATATTTCTCTGATTATTGGAAGCTTTTTAGGTTTAGGGGTTGTGAATTAATGAAAGTGAAATTGAATAAAATAATTAAAAATAACTTTGATCAAAGACGATTTTTTATAAAACCGCCTTTGTAACGTTAACATCAAAGGCGGTTTATAAAAACTCTTCGTTAACAATGTAGTATAATTGCCATTAATTACAAAAATGTCACCGCACCCATGTACTACATCGGTTTTTGATAACCGACATAGATATCGCGACGTGGAAGGACATTTTTGTAGTAGTGAATACTTAAAAGTTTTTAAAGATGGACATAATTTTTTTCAATTTATTCTCATTAAACGGTTAAATTTTTGGAATAAAAAATGAAAAAGGCAAGAGATAGAAAATATAATCAGAATATTAGATTAATTATAAGATAAACATTTCAAAAAAAAGTAATTAGCGATTCATCAAAGTTATTAGTTAAATTGCAACCAATAAGTTCATAATTTATATATGAATTAGGATTGATTTTAGTTATCGTATTAATAAATTTATTTTAAATAAGGATAAAACTTTAATAAATTTATCACTTAAAAATTTAAAATAATAATATATAAATATCATTTTATCCTAATGATCGCTTATTACTATTCTTAGTATTCTAACTAAAAATTAAGTAGATATGCATTAAGAAATCCCACCTCTTATTTGTTGGACTCTCTAATGATACCAATGGATCTTCGTATGAGGTTAGCTTACCCATGAACGTCAAAAAAGTCATATATAGTTAAAATGGAATTGCACGGTTGCTTAATTTGTTTTTGTTTGGGCTTTAGCCACGATATATATTGATCAATATAAAGAAGATAGTAACTGTATATACATTTTTTTTGTCAGTTAAAGAGAATAGCATACTCCAATTACATGGCTAAAAGAAGAGAACCGGAAAAAAAAAAACCAGCTGCAAGGTCATAAAGCATAATTATGTTGCTGCCTTGTAGTTTCCAGAATTTCCCCAGCCTGACCAAAGCAATATAACCCACCCTTGCAATGTAACTCGAGGAAGTGAATCACTAAAAGTCTAAAATGTTCCCCTACTTGTGGCCTTGCATTGGTCGTGGTTTTTATCAGCCAAATACGTATTGCAGAGGTAGTAAATATATAACCAGCAAACAGAAGCCACATATATAGCACCGCATATATATCATCAAATAGGATGTTCTACTTTCATAATAATGTTCAGAATCCTAAACCAATCATGGAATGAAATATGTGACTGTATATACATAAGTTGAATTAATTCAACAGACTATGTTATTAATGAATCACTAAGTTAGTAATATTTTTTTTAACCCTTAATAAAAATGTTACTAAAAGTCTTTAATTACATTCAAAAAATATTGTCAAATTATAAATAAATTTTACTGATATATTTTTGTAATATTTTATCAAATGTTGTATATATAGTTAATATTGTTAAAGTCTAAAAATATCATAAAAAAACTTTAACAACATGTATTATATATGCAACAATTGATAAATGTTACAAAAATATATTAATAACATTTGTTCATAATTTTGTGACATTTTTTAAACGTCATCAAAAGTTTTTAGTAGTATTTTTATTAAATGTTAGATAAAGAAATGTTGGTAAAGATCACATTTGTAATAGTGAATAAGTGTAAATAGTCATTTTCGTCCATGAATGTGTAGAGCATCGAAAATTTAAATTTTAATCTCCGAAAGTGAAAAAAGTATAACAAATTTTTTATCATTAACTTTAGTTCGTTATCGTTAATAAAAAAGCTTAGGAAAAATTGAGGGATGAAAATATTATAAAAATCTTAAGTCATCTATGTAATATAATTTTAAAACTGTGAATAAAAACCCAAACCAGAAAAGGTACGTATGAAAGTACATTCTCCACAACACAATACACCCCCCAAAACGCGTAGCATCATCATCAAACCATCTTCTGATCTCTCTTTCGTCCATGCATCATCTCTTTTCATTTTCACTTTCATCACTCTCCCTCTCTCTCTCACTCAACTCTCATTTCTTTCCTCTCCACCCCTTCAACAATGTCTTCACACCCTTCTCTCTTTCCCTCTTCTTCTTCCTACTTGTCGCCCTCCCACATTATTCCTCCACATCAACAATGGAGTACCTCAAATTACCCTTACTTCCTTGCACCCCCCTTCCCTCCCCCTCCTACCTCCTTGCCATTGACTTCCACCACCTCTCTGCCAAGTCCCCCCTCACCTTCGGCACCGCCACTGGCTCTGGCCAGTACTTCGTTGACCTCTGCCTTGGCTCCCTCCCCAATGCCTCCTCCTTGTCATCGACAATGACCTCTTCTGGGTCAAATGTTCTGTTTGTCGCTGCAACTGCTCCTCTTCCATCTGAGCGTTCAATGACTTAGTCATTATATCAACCAATTGAACTTTTGACCTGTAATGCCTTAGTTTAATTCAGCCTTTACTTACTTGATCTATAAGGAAATGAAATTTAGTGCCTATATGCTTGCTTCTTCCATGAGCTACTGGATTCTTGGCCAAATCTATAGTTGATTTGCTGTCTACAATTAGTTCAACAGCTTCATCCATAGATACTTTCAATTCATTAATCAGGGATGAAAGCCAAAGTGCTTAGCAAGCAGCTGAACAAGCTACAATATATTCTGCCTCATAGGTTGATAGTGCCACCACTGATTACTTCTTTGAGTTCCAGGATATGGGAGAGCCAGACAGTAGAAATACCTGTCCCATAGTGCTTTTCCTATCAACCAAATCTCCACACCAATATGAGTCTGAATAGGCTACAAGATGTAGATTATCATCCTCTTTGGTTTGATGAGGAAAAATGATTCCATATCCCAATGTCCCATTTAGATACCTCATGATCCTTTTAGCAGCTAGCAAGTGTGATTGCCTAGGGTCACCCATAAATATGCTCACAAGTCCAACATTGAATGTGATCTTTGGTCTGCTGTGGCAAATGAATCTTAGACTACCAACAATCTGTCTGAACAAGGTTCCATCAACTGAGGCTTCATTCTCACCTTTTGCAAGCTTCAAATTCACCTCTGCTTGAGTTTCTGTTGAGTTACAGTTCCACATGTTAAACCTCTTCATAACATCTGAAATATACTTCTTTTTGTGCATGAAACTTCCATGTTCAGTGTATGCAAATTCCAATCCTAGAAAGTATGATAATGTTCCCAGGTCTGTCATTTCAAATTCCTTCTTCAAATTCTAATTTAGTGAGTCAATCCCAGTTGAGCTACTCCTAGTAAGTAATAGATCATCCACATACAGACAAATGATGAGAATTTCAGTGTGTTTCACAATTTTTATGTAAACTCCATGCTCAAGAGTACATTTCTAAAAGCCAATATTATGAAGAAAAGTGTCAATTCTCCTATTCCAAGCCCTAGGTGCCTGTTTTAATCCATATAATGCCTTCCTCAACTTCAAAACTTTGTGTTCATTCTTCTTGCATATAAAACCAGGAGGTTGCAGAATAAACACATCTTTATCAAGTGGTCCATTAAGGAATGCTGACTTCACATCCAACTGCCATAACTTCCAATTTTTCCAACTAGCCAAGGCAACAACTAACCTCACAATCTTAAGTCTGGCTACAGGGGCAAAAACCTCTGTGTAATCTATTCCTTCCTTCTGCATGAAGCCCTTGGCTACCAATCTGGCCTTATATTTTGCAACTATTCATCTAGTTTGAGTTTAACCTTAAAAATCCACTTGACACCAATAGGAGTTTTGTTCTAAGGTAATTCTGCCATTTCCCAGGTTTGGTTCTTCTCAATACTCCTTAATTCTTCTTCCATGGCTGATCTCCATACCTCACTTGCAATGGCTTCATCAAGATCAATAGGTTCTGCATCGGCCATGAGTGCAAGGTGTTGAACCAAGTCACCATCATCAAAGATGGCATTATCAGGATAGAGATGATAATCTGAGAGTCTTGAGAGGAAACTTTTGTTTCTTCTAGGTCTGTTGTTTACAATCTGTTGCTCAGTATTCAATGTACCTTGTGTGGCTTCTTTTCTTGAGTCAAATTCTTCCCAATCAAGCTACAATCTTGGAATTGTTTCAGTTATGGCCTGTCGTTCACTCCATGATTTTGATTCATCAAAATAGATATCTTTGCTGAAGAGAACTTCTTTAGTCTTGGGATTGTATAGCTTGTATGAGCCTGTAGAGTTATAGCCTACAAAGATTATTGGTTCATTTTTATCATCAAGCTTCTTTCTCTTTTGGTCTGGAACATGTCTGTAACACAATGAGCCAAAGATTCTAAAGTGTTTGACTGAGGGTTTGTTGCCAGACCATGCTTCTTCTGGAACCATTAAGTTCAACCTCTTGGAGGGACATCTATTGAGGACATGGGCAGCAGTCATGGCTGCTTCTCCCTAGAAGCTGTGAGGGAGATTTTTCTATTTAAGCATACACCTTACTATGTTCAATATAGTCCTATTTCTTCTTTCCACTATCCCATTATGTTGGGGAGTGTAGGGGGCAGTAACCTCATGCACAATTCCATGCTCCTTGCAAAAAATCTTCTAGCTCACTAGAAGTGAATTCTCCTCCTCCATCAGTCCTCAAAGTCTTGATGCACTTTCTTGACTGATTTTCTACTAAAGCCTTGAATCCCTTAAAGGTATTGAACACTTCACTCTTGACCTTAATCAAGTAAAGCCACAGTTTTATGCTAAAGTCATCCACAAATGAAACAAAATACTTGTTTCCTCCTAAAGATGGAACATCAAATGGTCCACACACATCAGAGTAAATAATGTGTAGAACATCATTAGCCTTGGACATGGTGTATGAGGTAAAAGATGTTTTGGGTTGCTTGCTGATCAGGCAATTGTCACACACTTTCTTTGGAATCACAATTGAGGAGAGACCAGTTACCATGTTTTTTTTCCATCTCAATAGGCTTAAATCTTTAAAATTCAAGTGGCATAGCCTTAGATGCCATAACCATGAGTCATCAGACAATGTAACAGCAGAGAGGCATTGAGGTTCAATAGTATTCAGATTTACCTTAAACATTCTATTTCTGGCCAATGGGGCTTTCATAATTATTTTCTTTGTTGTATCATAGACTTCCAGAGATCCATTACTCATTTTCATTGAAAATCCCTTCTCTAGGAGCTGACCCATACTTATCAGGTTACTCTTCATCCCAGGAACATAGAGTACATCTATGATCATTGCTTGTCTTCCATCTAGTCTTCTAACAACCACATTCCCCGCTCCTTCAACCTGTATGACTTTGTTGTCTGCAAACCTTACTTTAATCTTCTTCATTGCATCAAAATTGACAAGCCAATCCTTATGTCCAGTCATATGGTTTGAGCATCCAGAATCTATGTACCAGATTTCATTATTATGAGATTTTGAATCGGTAATCATCATTAGAATCAAGGGTTATTCTTCAGAGTCTGCTTCATTCTCTTCTTTGGCCATATGTGCTTGATAATCACTGTATGACTGATTCCCTCCGTGATCCATGCTACTTGGTGCGGCTACACACTCTGTTGAAAAATGTCCAATCCGTTTGCAATTGAAACATTTAATTATTTTCCTGTCAATTGTCTTTTTCTTTTTCTCTCTCCAGTTACTGAAATTTTTTTTTTGTTAGAACTTTCTGGCTTATCTTCTTCATTCTTTCCGTGTTCTTGATTTTGTGTGTTTCTTTTAAAGCTACTTCTGAAATTTTTCCCACTTCCACGGCCTCTAAAATTACCTTTGGAGTTAATGCCTACTCTCTTTGATGTATGAGCCTGCAATGCCTGATGATCTCCCGTTTTCTCTATTTCTCTTTCAACGAGTCTCTGTTCATGTGCTTCAAGAGAACCTTGAAGTTCTTCTACTGTTATTTCTTCAAGTTTCTTGAATTCTTCAATGGCAACGACAATGTGGTCGAACTTGGGATTAAGAGTTCTCAGGATCTTTTCTACAATTGTTTGGTTTGAAATCTTCTTACCACAGTTCTTCGTAGCATTTGTGTGAGTGATGATTCTATTGAAGAAATCAATTATCTTCTCATTGTTCTCCATTTGCATCAATTCATATTGACGCCTCATCGTTTGTAGTTTCACCTTCTTCAATTGCTCTGCACCCTCATTACATTTCTCCAAGATCTTCCATGCTTCTTATGAAGTTGCAGCACTTGCAATCTTCTCAAAGTGAGCATTATCTACACATTGATGAATCAAGACTGTAGCTTTACAATATTTCTTCTTGTTTTCTCTGTAAAGGGCTTTTTGTGCTTCTGTAGAGCCTTCAGTGATTATGGGATAACCTTCCTCAACAATTTCAGCCACTTCTTGATAACCCATAATTGCCTTTATCTGTACACGCCATCGATCCCAATTCTTGCCATTGAGGACGGGAAGATTCACAGAAAAATTCGCACCAATTGATCTCATTTCTTCTATCCCTTAACCGAGAACCTACTCTTGATACCACTGTGTTGGAGAAAAGAAGAGTGCAACAGAGAAAGATGCAGAAAAAACTGTTTCTGATTTTTGATTAATTGGTGTTATACAACACTAATAACTCTATTTATAACATTTAGTTTTGTAAAACAAAAAAATACAAGCGGTTATAATCGTACTCCGCATTCAACCCCTTGACTATTTGAATCACTTTCTAACAACTCCACCTCCCTTTCCCCACCACTGTTATGACTTGCTGTGTCAACTCCTCCCCCACCCCCACAAAAATCGTCTCTGCCACAACCGCATCAAACTTCACACCTCATGCCACCATCAACACTCCCACGCCATTCAGATAATTATTTTTATAACATTTTCGTCCCTTTGTGTCATGAAAGTTCTTTCATTAATGATAACATATGAAATTTAATTAATAGATGAATTTGTTACACTTTTTTCACTTTCGAAAACTAAAACTTAAATTTTCATCTTTCCACACATTTAGAGACAAATAATTATTTACCCGTGAATAATGATAATATGAATACCACAAATTATAGTGATGATATGGATCCGTCGCTATTACCAAAGAGTAGGATATAGTCAAATCTACTTCAATCTACTAGTAAACATTTGAATTTGTTACCAACAACCCACTGGACTATATTTGCATATAGCGAGTCAAAGTTAAAAAGACGGTTAAAAGAAGTGTTCACATTTTAATATTTTATATTTGACTGCGTCTAAAAAAATTGGCAACAGAAAAAGATATCTATGAGAAAAAAAGAGAGACTAGATTCACATTTTTCTTATTACATTTACACGTATAAGGCCCAAATTAATTGTCACTATATACATACGTACGTTGATCGATGATTCAATAGTGATAGTTTAAAATCGAAAGCATTGATGATTCAATAGTGATAGTTTAACTATATTTTTACTTATTTTTTTATCTTTAATTAGTTTATCCATACATTTATTGGGGGGTGAAAAAAAAAGAAATTTTACAACTATTTTATCAAAATAAAAAAAAATATTTTATTTCTTAATTTCTACCCAACAACTTTAAAAGACAAATAAAAAAATGAAAATAGTACTAACAAACTAGTTAATGCGAGGTAAGAGTTGTTATTCAGTTGTATACATTATTTTTACTACTAGTATATTACTAATTAAAAGTGATACAGTGACACATTCAGTTACTATGATGAGAACCGAATATCTTGAGTGAATTTTACAGAATTTGACACTTGCGAGTAGTCTGATAGCTGATGGAATATGGCCAATAATAATCACTAAAATCAACTTTGATATGATCAACTTCAAATTGGAATTTAAACCTAATTCAATTTCCAAAATTGACATGAAAAGTGAAGGCTACACCCTACTTATATACGCTGTAATAACCATATTGTTAATTAACGTGAGATGTCCAGCATTTAGAAATATGCATTTTATACTCTATAACAAAAAAAAATGCATTTTATACAGGGTTCTTGTCTCTGCGCAGGCATCTATGAACTCTGGCGTGTGTTTAAAGAACTAATTTTTGGTAGGTTCATAGATTCTCTCTTGAATGCTACAGCCGAATTATTAGATGGAACTATGGAAGTTTGTAGAGAGGTTCTCAGCTAATTCTCATGTTGGTTTCACGTTCTTTAGTGTCTGGAATTCGTGATCGATTGGGTATCAATGTATCATAGATGGAACTATGGCGCGTTAAAGAAGTTTATGCTATTATGTGTGTTGACTATCTTTTTATTTATTAACCCCATCTAAAGCTATGTGGGGGCTATTCACACCAAAGAAAAAAAAAACAGTTAAGGTTATGAATACGTAGAGCATAAACTCATTGGAAAAAAAATAATTAACAGAATAAAAGCATGAGAAAGCTTTTCGAAAATCTGCTGTACATTTTTCTTTTACGATTTTGTAAGTTTGTTAATAAAGCTCTGATATTCTATACATTTGTAATTTCTTTAAATCTCTAACGTTTAAAATATATAAACTATGAAAATTTATTCGAATTCTTTAAGCATATATTCTTGAAATTAATGTCAAATTATATTAATTGTGTGGAAGTTTTATATATTCTAGTACTTAACCATATATTAGAAAATTAATGTCTTACTGAATAATAGAATCTTCATGAAAGAAATGATAAACAGTAGCTTATATACGTTTGCAGTTAATAAATACCAAATGTATAGTGTTTCCATAAAAAAAAATGCCAAGTGTATAAAGTATACATAAAAAGACCGTATTTTTTTAATTTTATTAAAAATTATAAAAATTTGTAATTTTCACTTCTTATTTAATAAGGTTCACTCATATTTTTTAAATTTCCAATAACTTTTAATTAAAAGCAAAAAAAGAAGATAAAACACATGTGTTAGAAAACATGTTAGAATATTTCTCTATTTTTTTTTTCATAAAAAAATATAACACAAATATCTAATTAATAAGCATTATTAATATATGAGTCATGACAGCTGTGGCTTTTGGCATGAAGGAGATGTGTGAAGATGATGAAGGATACAGCTTTTGGCTTTTAATAAGAAAGCAACGTTACGACATTAGAGTAGCAGTCCGTTGATTGCATTAATTAGCTTCGCAGAACTCCCATTAGATAGATGTGACGACATATGCATATCAACTGTAAAGGTCTTATAATTAAGGAAGTTTGGGATATTTCCTTCATTAACTTTGGATTCACTTAGCAACAATTTTTTCAGTTAATTTTCTAGAAATTAATCCTTCAAAAACTATACTGTCAATACAATATTAGAAATGATTTAAAATTAGATATTCAATCAGTGTAACTGAATTGGTAACCTACGTTCAAAGTCTAAAAAAAAAATCTGAATTCGATCGATTCCCGCGAGAATACATTGAGAAATTTATCATTCTTATTCCAGTGATACCAAATAAAAAAAATTAAAACATTGGGAACGTCAAATAATCATAGGATAATACTAGAAGAAACAATAATGAACAGCATTAATCGCTTTGTTTAGCGTTAAAAATTATATGGTTAAATAATTTGAAATTATTGTTCATATAATTTTTAATTTATTTATTATTATAAAAGTTATTATACATGTTAATTTATTATTAAATAATAATATAAAACTCTTTATACACTATTTACACACAAGTATAAACAATTGTATGCAAATAAATTTTTTTATATATACTCAACATGTGCTCTCTTCTAAAAAAAATGTATCTTGTAAGATAATTCTACTCAAATCACATGAGATAAGCATAGATATCAAAATTTTCTTTCTAAATATTTAACATAACTAGATAAGCCAAAAGGGCAAATCTTTTTTTTTCCTAAAATCTTGCATAATCACTCTATACTAAGATATTGAACTACTCAATCTCTTTTAAAATAACTAGTTTTGGACCCGTGTCATATTTGGGATAAAATTTATAATGTAGTTATATGATGATTTTATATTAAATAATATAATTGCGGAACGAAAAAAATTATTCAAGTTTTTTTATTGAATTATTTGTTTTGACATATAATAAGTAAAATATTAAAAAAATAATTTAATTTAATAAAGTAAGATAACATGTATTGATGCAAAACAATTATTGTTGTCAAGTGATAAATCTATGTAAATTGTTGAAAAAATATTTTTTCACATGTCCCAAACATTTTATCAAAGAAAATAAAGAAAAATAAATCAAGATTGTATTAGAATTATACATGTAACTAAAAATATTTCTTAGTAAGCAATTTTTTATCTGATTTTTTCTCCCAGAAAAACTATCACCCCTACTAAATAAAGGACACTAATACTTTTGAAATGAAGTGAGATAGTAGAATTAATATAAATGATGATTCTACTGTATATAAGAAATAAAAACAATATTGTAAGAGATTATTTGAAAAAAATTATGAAAACATAGACGAAATTAATAAAAAAAAACACAAATTGATGTATATGGTGGAAATAGTGTGCTAATGCAAGAAAGAAATGGAGAAACCATAAGAGATAATACAAAATCTACCATTTATTAAAAAGGAAATAGTGCAAAAATCCAAAAACTTTTGTAATTATTATTTATAATAGCTTACAATGAAAAGACATTAATTGTAACATTTCATTTTTCGTAAATAAATTTTAAAAGTTTTTTAGTTAAAAAAATAGAACTTTAGAAAATGGTAAGGTTTTTATAATTAAATAAATAAGGAGAAATAACTGTATTAAAATAATGATTTGAAGAAAAATAAAAAAAAATTGATTTATTCATTTGATAAAAAATAAAATAGAGTTCATTTTTATAAAATAATAAAAATAAATAAATAGAGTAAATAGTAAGTTGTGAGT
Organism: Glycine soja; assembly: GCF_004193775.1. Taxonomy (NCBI): domain Eukaryota; kingdom Viridiplantae; phylum Streptophyta; class Magnoliopsida; order Fabales; family Fabaceae; genus Glycine; species Glycine soja. The sequence continues at coordinate 11,092,181 of NC_041012.1, read as the reverse complement.
ACCTTAGTTATAAATAGAGACATGTTAGGTCAGTTTTGAGATTGACAATGGACTCTACGCCTCCTCTTTCTCTCAATTTCGTTTTCTCGTTTCTCCACCCAAAACCCTCTTTTTTTCCCGCATACACTCAAACTTGTTTTAGTAAAACCATGATCTCGGACTTGTTAACCATTTGATCATCTTGATATCTTAGAACTAAGTTCACAACTCATTCCCTAGCATTCTCACCGTTGGAAATTGTGAAAAAATGTCGGACCTAAGAGAAATATCCTTCGCATCGTAGATTTCTCTTTCCTCACAGAGATTCAAAACCTGTCCAGTAAAAATAAGATCCTGGACTCATTAAATATTGGATCATCGTGAAATTTAGACACCTAGTTCGCGATTCAATTCTGCACACCTTCACCGTTGGGATTTACTAAATAATATTCATGGAGAAAGAAAAGTGAATCACACGATGATAGTATAAAATGAAGGCTTTAATCTTTTTTTCTTTTCTCTAACACTTGGAAACCCTATCAGAGCAAATCCGAGGAAAAACTCAAGGAATCTCAGGAAATTACTAGAGATGTTGCTATCGCTATCATAATACACACGTGAGCCCGCTTAGAGGTAAGTGATGAGTTTATCATAATTGGAGTTAGAATGAACATGTGTAGGAATCCTTAGGGGATCAAATTGGGGTTTATTTTGGGATGTTTATTGAATTATAATTTTTCCTTTATGATTATAAATACAATATTGATGTCCTAATGCAAATTGGTTGATAAAATTGAGTGCTCTTGCTGTTTTCGTTTCTTTATACCTATAATTTTGATTAATTGATTTTGATATAATTGTGTGAAATTACTTGAGAGATTTTACTTCCCATGTTGTGATAAACCTTTTGTATAAATTGTTATATTGAGATTATGAAATTGTGTTTCAAATTATGAGTATGTGATAAATTGAACCTGTGATAATAGAGAAATTTATGTGTATTGAGATGTGTGTATTGAGTTGTGAGTTATGAACTATGTAATTACACAATTGTAAGACCTTTTAAGGGCAATGAGTTTTTGTACGACAAATATTATGATGGGATCTACCGTGGGGTCCCAACGAGTTTAATCACAAGCGTGACAAGATAAAATTATTTTGAGAACAATTGAAGAGTCTTGTGTATTGCATAGTTCATAGGTAAACTGTATATGATTTTATGAGGTGTGATAACATATTAAATTGGGATTGTACCATTGTGATTGAGACCCTCGTATGAGATAAATTGAGTGTGTATTGACTTGTAATATATGTGTGCATTGAGATGTGGTGTGCATTGAGTTGTGAGCTATGAATTGAACAATCACACGACTATAAGAGCCTTAAAAGGCGACGAGTATTGTGATGGGAGCCACTGAGGGGGAGCCAACGAGTTTAATCACAAGTGCGACGAGATAAAATTATTTTGAAAATAATTGAGGAGTCGTGTGTTTTGTACAGTTCATAAATAGAGTATGTGTGCTAAAATCTTTTATGGGTTGGACCTGAATCAGGAGGGAGAGACCCCGACGGACTCTTCAGAGTGTAGGCCTTAGGGAAAATACACCCGATTTGAGTGCTTCTTTAAGCTTGTGCCGATCCGACATGGTTAGATCATTCTCGCAAAACAGCGTGACCCCGACTGGTCTCCCTATGATTTTACCTAGTGAGAGTGACCTGACTTACTAGTGCATGATTTGTCTTGTCATGTACTCCTAGGCGCCCGACGAGGTTTTTCAGTGACATGGTACCACATTGCATATATGATTGAGTGTTAGTGTATCTATTGCATAACGTTTGTGTATTGATCAATATTGATTGATTTAGTGATATTATATTTTGATCCTTGAGTACATGAATGATATGAAAATGAATGAGACATGTTGTGATGTGATGTTACGCGACAAAGTGATGAAATGACGTGAGTTATGTTTAATTAAGTTATATTTCGTTTATATGATATGCATATCTACATGTTGTTTTGTTTCTCTCTATTAGATAGGAATGTGATAACTCACTCCCCGTGTGCTATTTGTGTTTGGATCTTATGACGATCTTGAACCTTGTGTTCGTGGGAACAAATGGTTTGGTGGATGACTATGAAGAACCTCATGCTAGATGACACGGGGACATAATGCTCTAATTTGGGGTATAAGTTTCTATATTAATTGCATGAAATCTTGAACGACCTTGTTTTGAGCCGAGATGATTTATTATTTATTTGGACAAGTTTTATTATGATGTTAGAAAAGTGAATGTGAGTCTTTTATCCTTTTGAAAGACTTGCATTTAGATGTGTTTTTAAATTTTTTAATTAATTGTGATTTCTTATTTCTTTTATTATTATGATTGGAGAAACGTGCATTAATATTATTTTCAAAAAATAAAAAAATAAAACACAATGTAATGTAGAATAAAAAATTGAAATAGGAAAAAAGATGAACATTTACGTTACAATTTAACGATTTTAATTATATTAGTGATTACAATAAAAGCAAAGCGATTATTGTAATTACTTTTTTAAATTTCTAAAAAGGCACTAAAGTATTGAAATATATTTTTTATATTATTAAAATTCAATTTTTTTTTTCAATTGATATTTTTAAAAAAATGTGTAACATAATATTTAATGTTATTACTTAAAATCAAAATTATGAAAATGAATATTTATTTCAATTTTTAAAATAAAAAATATGTATAAGAATATAAAAAATTAATTTTTAATAATCAAAATAGAAACTAAAGTATCCATAAACTACTCACATTCCTTTTTTTTTACAAACTCAAATTAATTTTAAATCGTAAAATATAATTTATATTGATTTTTTTTAATTATATAAATTTGATTAAATTTCAAATATGTCCCTAAAATAAATGAATTAAAATAAAGAAAGGATTGTTTTCTTGCTCATCATATTTTTGTGGAGGCTATTAACATACTCCAACTAAAATTGAAGTTTGATTATGCTAGCAAATTTGATATAAATTATTTCAATTAAATATTTTGATATTTCCTTTTGGCATAAATTTGAAAAATATGTACATAAGTAAAAGTATTAATTTTTAATTAAATTAAATGTGTATTAAATATAATTATGGTAAAATTAAGCAAGATGATTAATTCTATTTCTAATTGTATAGATATTGTCTTAAAGAATATTAAGCCCATTTAAAATATGATTGTTCGAATAATGATGCAGTAGCTATAAGAAAGTATAAGTATAAAAACAATGTAAATATACTAATTTTTAATATATAGTTATTTTAATTTGAGTTTTTTTTTATAATTGTGGATACTATTTTAATGTGTACATATTTTCGTGTGTTTAAACGAAATATTTTAAAATTTATTTATATTAAAAATTAAAGTTTATTTAAATTTTTTTAAGTTGTATATTTTAAAAAAATATATTTGCATGTTCATTATTTTAACAAGATATTTTAATTTATTTTGAATATAATAATTTTAATTATATTATATGGTCAAAATTTTGAGTTGATTAATCTCATCATGACATAAATTGTATGATTCCGATCATGCAATAAGATTTTTCTATTTTTATTATTTGATCTTTGGCTTTAAGTTCATTAATTTTACTTTTAAAAGTTATTTATCTATGAGAATTATTATATGATTCAGACATTAAATATTATAATTAAATTACAATAAGGATTATTTATATGTAAAAATATTAATTATACTTGTTTCTAATTTTTAATTATTACGACATGCTACTTTTTATATGTTATTAATTTTTTTTAATCTTATTTCTTGTGGTAATGATTTTCCCATTTTTATTAAATTCATAAAGATGATATTATTATTAATAATAATAACTACACTATTATTATATACTTTACAATTATTTTATATTTATGACACTTAATGAATATTTATTATTCTTTAAGATGTTATATTTATTCTTTAAAAGTTTAATTATTGTTTTAGTATATTTTTTTAGGCCCTAAAATTAAAAAAAATATTTTTTTAGTCCTTATATTTTAAAAATTTGCATTTTTTAGTCATTAACACTTTGTGATAATTTTTATTCATCTTAAATTAATTTTTATTTTTTAACCACTTGAATTTACATTTGAAAACTGTCACAAAGTGCTAAAAAAAACCCACAAAGTACTTAAAATCTATCACAAAATACCAATTTATTATGTCATGAACTAAAAAAATAATTTTTCAAAATTCAAGGACTAAAAAGAGTATTTTTAAATTTTAGCAACTAAAAAAAATAAACTCCCAATTTTAGAAACTAAAACAGTAATATAATGTCTTATGGTTGAACGTTGTGAAAGAACATTATTTTTTGTATTATTATTGTGTGTTTATAATAAATAATTTTAAATTTATTTATATTAAAAATTAATATTTATTTAAATTTTTAAAAACTGTATGGTTTTTTTAAGAATATGTTTACTTGTAAATTATTTTATTATATTTTTTATTGAAGATAATATTTTTAATTATGTTATGTTGTTGAAATTTTGAATTGTTTAACCTCATCATGACATAAATTATAAGATTTGTCTATTATTGTTATTACTATTATTTTCTTTTTGACTTTAATTTCATTACTTTTACTTTTTAAAGTTATTTATCTATAATAATTATTATATGATTTAGACTTTATATCTTCTAATTTAATTATAATAAGGACTGTTTGTATATAAAAATATTAACTATACTTTTTTACATGTTACTATTTTTTTATCTTATTTCTTTTTATAGTAATAATTTTTTCATTTTTAGTGAATTCAGAAAGATGATATTATTAATAATAATAATTACACTATTATTATATACTCTATAATGATTTTTTTTATGATACTTTATGAGTATTTATTATTCCTTAATATGCTATATTTATTCTTTAAAATCATTAAAATTATACAATATTTTATAATTGAACGCTATGAAAGTATTTTTTTATATTATTATTATAACATTTAAGATTTGAATAAAATTAAGTAATAAACGTTAAATATATTTAGGTTCAAAATAAATTGTTGAAAAGAAAAATTAACAACATTTAAGATTTATAAAAGTAAAAACTAATCAGTTGTCAATAAATTAAAATAAATGGTAAACATTTTTATGTAAAAAATGAAATAAAATTAAGGTGTATCATTTAGCAGTTACTTAGATAATATTAACTTCAGTCAACTATTGTGCATAAACCTAATTTAAAAACATATATTATTAAAATAATTATCTAAATTTTATACTAAATATAACTAATATGAGGAATTTAATTCTTTATTAAATAATACTAAATTAGTTAAATAAATTAAGAATGAAGATATTTCGACAAATAATATAAGTATGATTAGAATAAAATAACCAAATACTAAATAATTGATATTTTAAAAAACTTTGTTTGGTAATATATTTTACTAATTTTCGTAAAAAAAAATATTGATTATAAAATGGAAGAAATATATAAATATATACTTCACCAAACAAACATATTAATAATTTTAAAATTATACTTATATGATGGAAATTGAGGCAAATAAAACAAATACATATCTAATAAAGAAAAAACAGGGTAATAAAAATAAAAATATTAGAAAAAATAAATAAAAAATAGATTAATTATTCATCTAAGAAAGTGATATCAAAACATATGATAAAAATTGTAAGATAAATTATAAATAAAAATAAAAATCAATGTATACAAAATAAAAATCAAACCTGACAATTATAATTAATAGATAACAGAAACTCACTTGAATGGTAAGTAATGTAACATTTCTACCAACACAATTAAAAAAATAAAAAAAAAAATAGGAAGAAAGGTGAGAAAATAATACAAATAAGGAAATTCTTTAGAATCTAATTTGCCATCAATCATTTACCTATACACAATTAATTTCTTTATCTTTATATGTTAAAAAAAGATACAGAAACTAAATTTGATGTTCATTGTATTTTTGGAACTAAATAAAAACATATAATAAAAATAAAAGTGAATTAAACTGAATCGAAATTATCTCCCACTATTGCAATTGTAAATAAATGTAGAACTTATTTTTTTAAGTTCTCACTCTCATTATAGATGCTGTATTAGATTTTTTTTAGTGTGAAACTTAGGGATCAAAAACTTTCATTTATGGACACTTTATAAATATTTTATAATAAAAAATGCATTTAGTAGTTATTACTACTAAAATAATGACCATTGAAAGTCTGACCTTACAAATTTAAAAATGTTTAAACCACTAAATAGAATTAAACATGACTTTTTTGTGTTTTTATTTTCTCACAAAATATATTTACACAACTACTCTCACCCTTCTCCTTTTATATATATAAAGGTAAAGATAAAGGATTTTTAATATAAGGTATTTTATTATTACTGTAGACTTTCAATATTTATATTAATAAATTATTTTTTATTAGACAAGTTTTAATAACAAGACAATCCTAATGTTTGACAATTATTGTCAATAAATAAATTTTTTTGTTTTGTTTTGTTCTGTTAATTTATGTCTTTTATAAAATAGCTACTGCGATGTATTATATAATTTATGAAAACTAATCCATAACTATTAATTTGTCGAGGTTTTCTTATAAAAAAAGTTTGTTTAATTTTAATTTCCATTTAGTATCTGCAGTAATTTTTATATTATCATTCAATTATATTTTCCCATTATTAAAATAATTGTATTTTTATGATATTTTCTTAAAAAATAAATAATAAAATCATATAAATAAATAGTAGGCATAGTCCATGCCAAGGATTGTGTCATTGTCCCAGTAGTTGAGCAACCTGTTTGAAAGCCCAAATCTTCATTCGAAATCGGCAAGAAAAAATCTCCTCGAGACAGGGTCCTTACTGTGGCTATGTGATTCTTTGGAGGTATATATATATATATATATATATATATATATATATATATATATATATATATATATATATATATTCTTTTGGTTAAAGCTACCAGCACTCCCACTATTGCTTGATGTGCTTCTCATTGTTTTAATGAAAAGTCCACGAAGGTGGAAGAAGTAACAACTAATTTTTTTTCTATGTAAAACTTGGTCGGCCCATATAGTAATTTTTCCTTCTTATAAAGTCCAACTCTCTTGCATAAATATATTTCTCTATGTTGTGACATTTATTTTATGAATTTTTATAAAACTAAAGTAAATTTTAGAACTTATTTAGTATTATGAAATATTTTTTTTATTTTCATTTTATGTTTTTACAAATAATTACAACACTGAACACAAAATTTGATTCCTACAAAATATTTCCTGCATCTTTTATACATTTTAGATTAACTTTTTCGTAATGTAAAAAAAAGGTACTGAAAACAATTTGTTGGGTGTAGCAAGCAACTATCCAATTCCAAATTATTGTAATTCAGCCCAACACTCCATCTAAACTTTAAATTCAATCTAAAAATGCAAAGGTTTAGTATTCATCTTCTAACCATACAACCCATTGGTGAGTCTGAACCTAGCTAGCTTGAAGAGATTGGAACCTTGACAAAAAAAAAAGAAAGAAAAAAAAAGCAAACGAGATTAGATCTTTATAGTAAGGAATCGAGTCGATCACACGAGTTCGAAATATTGAATTGAAGTTCAACTCAAGGTATTCCCATTTCAAGGATATCCCTTCACACCTCTAATAGAATAGTGCTTAAAATATAATTCCTTCAATAATATATCAAAATAAAAAATTTAATAATAGAGAATGAATTTTCAATGGATGAAATAGATATTCATATTAGAAATACTATGATAAAAGACACAATACGAAAATAATTGAGTTAAACAAAATTTCAATAAAAATTATATTAAAAATTTAGAATTTATTTACCGAAAAAATAAATGTTCATCTTCATCAATCATTCATATTTCGTAACAAGGATATGAAAAATTTAAATTTTATCACTAAATACGTAAAAATTATGACAAATTAGTTTTACAAACAATTTAATGATAAATTATTTTTTAAAATTTACAATTTAATATAAAATTAATTCTTAAAACATATTACTTATTATCATATTCATCCTTAAACATTATAATTTAATAACAAAATAATCTCATAAATTTAACAACAATATTAATTTATCACACTTTAAACACATTAATAAACTAAATTTATATTATTTTTTTAAAAAAATTACTATCATATCATACTCGTTTAAAGATAAATTTAAATATTTACCCTAAAAAGTAATTTGATGGTAGCTGGTTTCCCTCAAACAATCTGGTCCAGTCAGGGTTCAATTCCTAGCTGAGCTTTTAGCTATTAAAGAGTGCCTGGAATTGTGTTGGCAGTTGGGTAGATGATGTGATTTGTGAATCTCACAGCACCAAAATGATGCTATTGCTAACACCATCTTCATCTTCATGTCTACAGGCTACAGTGCAAGTGATAGTGGACGTCAAGTGTTTCATGTTAATCGCTCCTTTGGGATGTCATTTCTTTGCCCAAATTTTATTATCTTATATTTTTCTCTCTCTAAATATTAAATAACATATTAAGTATCTATCAATTATTTGCAAACCATTGTATAAATAAAAAAGACTTCATTGTATTGATAATGTGTTAAGAAAAAGACACATTTTTATTTCCTTTAGAATTTGGATAGAGCCGTGTGCAAGATAAAAAAAAATAGTTAGATATCGTGATTATATAATTATTTATAATATCCTCTTAAGATTTTTTTTGTCAAATTAGGAAACTAATTACAGTATATCTTTTATTAAGAAAAAAAAATCAAATCTAACATGAATATATGATACACACTCGTAAAATAAGAACATTCATATGGATCAACAATTAAATTTTAGCCAGTATTATGTATAAATTAAGTATTTTTTTCTTTAAAATCAAGAACTTCCAAACGTAAGTTAGCTTTTCTTCCATAAAACTGTATTTTTCTATTAAAATTAGAAAAAAATAGAGAAAGAGAGTAAACTTTTCATTGTTTTGAAAATAATAGGTGAATAATTATATAATTATTATATCATTAATTTTTTTAGATTTAATTTACTCTTATATTATAAATTTGAGTACTCGTTTGAAAAGTGAAATTTCCATTATGTTTTCTTTTAATCAAGTCACTTTTTATGTTTTATTTTCCTTCTCTTATCACATAATGACCTCCGCATACAATTTATAAGAGTGAGATTAATTTTTTAATATTTTACATATATTTTAATTTTAAATTATTTTTATTATGAATATGTTTATTAATTATTATTATTATTATTATTATTATTATTATTATTATTATTATTATTATCAAATTCAAATTAGATCCTATTTTATTTTAGTTTCTAAGATATCCTCCTATTATTATTAATTTTTTAACGGCACAATTCCTATTATTTTTAAAATATTATTGTTATCGTATAAAAAATTGTGTAAGAAAAAAATTATTGTTATAGTTATACTTATCTTGAAATTGTATCAGGTATTAGGTTTTCAAAGCCTCTCGTCTTCTAAAAAAAAAAAAAAAAAACGCCTCTCATCTTCTTTCGGGCAAACAATGGAGTACAGAAAATTCGTTACTCATCTATGGTCTATGGTCTTCCTTGAACCACTACGAAGTTTAATAAAAATAAAAATAAAAATCATATACAGTAAACAAATTGAAAGACCAAAAAATTGTAATATACAGTAGTTAAACGCGTTACATGTACGAATATTCTCTATCTTGTATTCTTGTCCTCATTTTTTATTTTTTATTTTTGAGAATCTTGCCCTCATTTTACTCACTCAGGACAATTTCCAGAATTTAATTTAAATCTACAACTTATGAAAAAATAGGGGGAATATGACGTCATCAATTATCGGCGACATCTCCAAGTTCACCGTCGATTAGAGCGATGGGAAGCCGACGTGGTTGACGAAGAGTGTGATGAGACACTAACTGAATCTCCGTCACACAAAATGTTAGAAAGGTATTTCCCAATATCATCGGGTAGAAAGTCCCTAACGGATTTCGACCCGACCCGATTCTTCTCGAAGAACACGCTGTACTTTTGCATCAGCTTAGAAGCTATCGAGTCTTTGATTTCATCACGAAATTTCGGGTCGGATACGACCCACGAGGCCTGTTTTTTACACGCTTCATGAAACGCAGCGTCGAACCTCACGAAACAGGCCCTTGCCTGCTCCGCCGTCAACTCCGCCGCGGGATTTTCCGGCAACGACGAGAAGACAGCGCTCCACCCGACGCTCTCGTACTTGGACGTGTACTCTCTAACTTTCAATTCATGCTTCGCCAACCACTCTTCGCCGAGAAGAAACCCTAGGTTCGATTTGCGCACCTTTACGACGACGTATTGCATGTTATTCGCGAGAAACAGGTACGAGTGCGCCACGTCTTTGTAGAGTTCCGCTTTGCCGTCGAGCTTGCAGAGCACGACGAGTATGATCCACGCGATTCGCTCCGATAGCTCCGAAGCCGGCGGGTTTTCCTCGCGCATCGGGCTGCGGTAGTAAGACTCCGGCAACGGAGATTGCGGCAAATCGGCAATTATATCGACCAACACGCCGCTGTAATCGGCGAGGAACGTGAGGTAGTTCATCACGTAGCGCGTGAGAGGGTGAACACCACCGCCAGGGACCGGTTTCTTCGATGACTCTTTCTGAATCGCAGTTTCAAAGTCCGTTAGCATCGTTCTAACAGCGTCGCCGAGTTTCACCATCGACGTAACGGTCTGTGTGCGAATGTTAACCGTTGACTCGAAGGAGAATATGAATTCGATCTGAGGCCAGTAGTCGGAGATCGCTTCGTACAAATCCAGAATCCTGAACATTTTTTCCGGCGATTTCTTGCACTTCGCCACCATTTCCGGAAATCCCAAAAGAGATACGGCGCCGTCTTTGGTGATTTCCGCGAAACATGATTCCGCGATTCTTTTCCCCGAATCCGCAGCGAAAACGTGGTCGCAGAGGATCCTCTCGCCGTTGAACAGAGTTCCGACGGCGACTTTAACGGCTTTTAACCAGCTCTTGATCTTCAACTCGAGAACCTCCCAATCCAGCTTCTGGACCTGAGAGAGGTTCAATTTTTCAACTCCGAGATGATACAGCGCTTCGTCGACGATCGATTTTCTCATGACGATGTAAACCTTGACGCACTCCTTGCCGTAGCCGGAGGAAATCATGCACTCAGCTATGGCTTTCAAATCCTCCATGGCGAGCATGGAAACGCGCTCGGTCTCGGAAACGCGGAACTCGTCCTCGGTGATTGAGATTTCGTCGTCGTAATCGGAGACGCTGCTGCGGTGGTCAACGGAGGAGCGCGTGGAGACAGTTTCGGGATCCAGGTGTTCTCTGTTGGAGGATAGAATCTGGTAGAACTCTTTCTGGAGCGTCTTCATGGCGAGTTGCATGAGGAACTGCGCGCGCACGAGGGTGCTGGAGGTGGAATCCTGTGCGACGAGGTACTGCATAGCGGATTGTAGTCCCTTCACGGCGTTTAGGTACTGTTTGGCTTCCTGGCGCGTGCCGCTGAAAAGTTGCGTTGTTGTTGTGACTTTGGAATCGTCCCATTTGGTTATGAGCTTCTCTGCGGTTTCTATGTTTTCGTCCATTAACGAGTCTGAGAAAGTGCGTTGACGGGAAGGAGGTGGTAGTGATGCCGTGGGCGTTGATGTGAAGAAAATGCTTCTCATTCCTTTTCTCGGCATTTTGGCTGAGCAAGAAAAAACTGATGAAGTAATAATGGTTCTTTCTTTAATTTGTTTAAGTGTGTGTGTTAGTTTGAAACTTTCACAATGAATGAGTGTTGTTGAGTTTGTGTAAAGAAGAAGAGAAGTGTTGTTGTTGATGATGATGTTTGGGGGGGTTGAGTTGTTGTGAGGGGGTATAAATAGACGGCATTTGACTCAAATAATGGTTGACTTTGTCTAATGGACTGTGAAGTTAAGAGGATACGCGGTAGGACTGTGCAAGCATTCCTTGTTCCGTTGTGCTTTTTCATATCTGTGGCTTTCAAGTTTCAACACCCGAGGCTAGCTATCAGCCAAGAAGATTCCAAGACTCTCAGGAGGATTTGGTCCAATCAGAATTTGAAGAAAATACAAGTTGAGTTACTATGTCTCAAAGGAAATTCAAATCAAAATTGTGGGAATAATTACTTCACCGTGTTTTAAAAACGTAGTAACATATTTTGCTCCTTAGAGCAAAAAAATATATATGATGTCTTGGGTTTTTAATGAAATAATAAAATTTTGTTTTAATTTCAACTCTTAATAAATTGAAGTACTTTTAATATGAAAAATTATGAGTTATTTTAAAATTTGAAATTCTATAATTTTAATATTTAAAAGTAATTAAAAGTATGGCTTACCTCTTCATAAGAAATAATGAGTGTTTATAAACTCTTTATTTTTTGGACGTTTGAAGATGACTTGGTCTTCTTAATTATTAATGAACGCAGGCATTTGGTATCAGCATTGATGCCCAATGGTCCGCGTAAAAGGTTAATTTTTTTTAGATGTAACGTAAAAACTAAAAAGTTTATTTTAGATGAGTTTATTCCTTAAATCGACTGCATTATTGCAAATGTAACTGCCAAAAGTGCAGTCTAAATTCGAACCACAAAAAGTTTTTAAATTTACTTTACAGGTTTTTAATACAATTTGTTGTCACCTAATTAACTGAGACATAACAAAATAGTAATATCTCTATCAAAGCGCACAATATCTTTAGAAAGAGCTCTGAGCATATAAATATAATTAATAGTATTAACTTAATTAAAATATACCATAATTTAAACCTATTAAATATATATATATATATTAGTGCAACCTAATTCGTTAAGGATAGAGTCAATGATCATAGAGGTCAGAGGACACAGTTGCACTAGATAAATACACAGCGGTTCAAAATGAAGTAAATTTATGACCCTGTCTACTCAACAAACAATAATTGATGCATGCCGTTTTATTTTCTGCTTTGAGAATTTTTTGTGAGAAAATATAATTTTTATTTACTGAATTTTCAATTATAATATATTTTATAATTTTTAACAAGTTTTAACTAACAATATAAAATAAAGAAATGTAATAGAGTATATTTTGAGAAAACTTCCATTATGAATCTAACTAAAATAGTTTGTTGTGACTATTATATAAAAAGGATTTTAATATCGATTAGGGTAGGATTTCAACATCTATTTTAAAATTGATGTTGAAATGACTTTAATTGAAAGTAGACATTTTTAATATTGATTTAAAAAATTGATATTAAAAATTATTATCTATATCAGTTTTGGGTGAAATCAATATAGAAATATAATTAAAATTGTGTATTTTGAAGTATTTTTTATATCAATTTTAAAAAAATCGATGTTAAAAGTCATATTTAATATTAGTTTTTGGTAAAACTAGAATGTATTTACCAGATCGATTTTCATCAAATGATGTTATTTTTTGTAAAAATATTTATAATAATAATAATAATAAATCAAAGAATCAATCATAAGGTTGATGAAAACACAACTAAAATTTAAAACCTTTGTGGGAAAAGATGGCATATCCTTATGACATTGGTTAACAAGACTATTATAATTTAAAACATACTAAAGACACACAATGCTAGATTCCAAACATGTAATATTTTTTGTATCAAGTCTTCGTTGGAAGTCAATTATGAATGTACACCTAGGCACTTATAGTGATAGATAACATAGGAGATGAGACATTATCAATGATAATAGAAGACAATCAAGAATTCAAGATATCTTCACTCCAACAAAACTCGTCAACCACCAAATCGATGCTTCTTTTGGGGTCCATGTAAACGACACCAATGGATGATGTGAACACCACACATCTAACTTTAGCCTCTGCAACAACTATGATTACATTCTTTTTAAAAATTGATTGACAATGGATAAAGAAAAAATGATTAGGCAATTTTATGATTTCACTTGTAAAGGACAACTGCCTTCTCAGTCGAGTTACATCTATATTTGAATTTTGTGACGTTCATCTGCCCCACCTGCCAGGCAAGATAGAAAATAAGTACAAACATGAAGAACACTTATAGACATAGTGGTAAAGTAGCAGACATACCAATCCATAAAATTGTTTGAAACTTCCAAGCTCCTCTGCCATAACAGTTGCCAGCACAACCTCTTGTTTACGACCAATATTAGCAAGTTTAGTTACAACCCGAAGTTTATCAAAATTCATGTTTGCTCCACTGGTTATTACTACAATATTTTTCCCCTGGAGTCCATAATGCTTGTAGTATTCCTCAGCTCCAGTTAGTGCAAGTGCTCCTGCTGGTTCTAATATGTTACTTTTTTCCTCGAACACATCCTGCGACAAGTTTTATTCTTGTCATATCCCAAAAAATTAAGTCATATAGAATATGTACTGCTTTTCATTAACTGTACTAGATAATCAAAGGTTTGCGTAAAATTAAGTCCATGCGTATAAAATGATAATTCATCAACATTTTCAACATTGATTGTAGCTTTTCCAGGAGGATTCAACAAAAACCACATGTTCATGGCTCCAAAATTTAGTTATTAGTAAGTCAGTAACAAAGTGAAACACATGCTTTGAAGGATCCTGCAATGTTGGAAGACACAAACATAAGATAATGAAGGCAAAGCTTAATTATATTATTTACTTTATCAAGGATGCACAAGCAAACAAACTATGTCTAGGTTATACAGTGCAAGCACAAATTATTCATCATCTATAAAAAAAATTCACTATACAGACATGGACACACACACACACACACACACTAGTATGGTAAAAGACAATCCAAGTCACCTTTGCATTCACAATGGTTGAGTTGATAACAGCAGATGTAGCCAAGACATTGTCCAAGAACAGGGCATAATGATAGAGACTAGGATTCTCCAAATTCTCACTTCTAGGGAATTTTCTCTTTTCAAGAGGAAGGAGGCAGTAATCTATGGTAAGGCACATAGATAAGAAGTGAATTCCATTTGGTATGGTCTTGGCAGCCAACTGACTAAGGAAGGAGCTTTGTTTCTTCCATCCTCTAACCTTTAATTTGAGATAATAATATTTTTGATGGGTTGCAAGGGCAGCCTAATACCACAAAGATCTTCCTTAATGGGCCAAATGAAAAATCACACAAGTAACAAATATTCCAATGTGTCAATATATTTTGGCACAACTTCATTTTAGTCGAAAGTAACAAATAGGTAAGTCCAACATGTTTGACTACCATGACATCATGTCAGGTTGGGGTTTGGGAAGCATTATATATATATATATATATATATATATATATATATATATATATATATATATATATATATATATATAATTGTTTTTCTCGTGCCCACCGTCACTCTCCATCATCACTCACACCCTAACGCTCTCACTTCCTCCACGGCGCTGCAACTCCTCCTCTCAACACACTCATTCTTGCTTGCACTCAATATATTACTCCCACTTGCACTCGCTCTTGGTCTCAGTCTCCCACTCGCACTAGCTGTCAATGTCGGTTTCAGTCTCGACGACGAGGTATGTATTTCTCTTAAATGAACGAACTTGCCATGTGGTGTTGCTTTGCGTTGTGTTTTGGGTTGCAACTTAAATGCTTTTCCCTATGCTTTGGGTGGTGTTGCTTAGCGTTGGCGGAGACATCGTCGCGTCGTTGCCATGTGATGTACGACGTGAGGGAGAAAACACAGCGTGAGGTCATCGTGAGGTCGCCTTTTTTGTTATATAATATTAAATATTCATTATTGTAGACATTATATAACATTAGTTTATTGTAATACTATGAAATGGTCCACTAATGAATTTTGTATTTTTTTCCTGTTCTGCACCATCATTTACGTTGGATAGAATATATATAGCTTGTGCATTTATCTGCATATTTCACTCACCAGCACTCATACTTGTTCATGGTGGTTCAAAAGATGAAAACAGAGACAGGGTTGCTAGACGAACAACCTCCATCTAACACTCAACTAGAGGACATTGGCAGGGTCAGTCCATCTAATGGTCAAACACAACAGAGTTATGCGTCGACCTATTTCACTTAGTAAGAATCCTCATGCACTCTAGGTTAAAATTTTTTATCCTCTGTCATAGATCGAAAATGATGTTAGGGTTTTTAACTTGAAGCAAAAAATTGATACTTTGAAAATAGGAATATCATTCTTGGTTTTCAAAAATGGGTATATGCACTGTGTCTTGCAACTATGTGGCATGTACTAAACCAAGCTCCATATCTCTTGGTTTACTATTACTAGGTAGGCATGCATATTTATTTTTAAGCAGTTCTAGCTTTTAAGCCAAAGGATAATTTTATATTAGAGACTATACAATGTTGGATTAATAGTTGCTAACTGAACAAATTTAAGGCAAAACAGATGTTGTGGATTAATAATAACTTTTATATTGTCAATGGAGTTTAGAAACGATGAATGAAGATTAAAAGAATTGGAATAAAATGGTTAAGACAATGATGAAGATTAACATTAAATCAAAGAAAATATTTAACACAGTTCATACTAAGGATTATGTTAGGAATTTCAAGACTATTCTCAAATAAACATGACATGATATAACACATTAATATTGTTTATATTAGTTTACTTTAATTGTAGCCTTATGGTGAATTGAGTAGGTTTTTTGTTGTAAGATGTAAGGATCAACTAGAGCATACTTGGCATCTGCTAGACGGTAATGGCAACATGCACTCTGTTATGTATAACCAAGATCTGGTGAACCCAACTATACTGTCTAGAAGACAAAACTCAGATATTTCTATGGGCTCACAGGAAATTATCAAGAGACCATGACCCATTTTGAACAAAGTGTTTTCTTCCTGACCATCTTTAAAAGCAGCTTTGAACCAAAAGCTTATCTTAAATGACACTCCTTGTATCACCAAATTTTTAACTTAGTCACTTTTAAAGTCCAACTCAATGAGTACAAAGTGACTTGTAGCAGTTTGGAGATTAACTCAACATTGTATATAATTAGTACAAAAACACCTTTGTCTGTTAAATTTTAAAATCATATACATATCTAAGATGAACTTAATGTTAATTTCAGGATGTGCCGAGTACCATGTACTCATTTATGAAAGGTGCATGATTCACCCATCTGAATTTGGAAAAGATTACGGAATACATGATTGTTTACAATCATTGGAGGAAGTATGCAACAATTGACTATGGATGAAAAACTTTTGCACAATAACAAAATTTGAAAGTTGAAACTCAAATTATAGATGCAACATCTAACTTTATTTTATTTTGGATTTGTTTATAATTTAAGTACATTATACTATACTAATATATATAGATTTTTGTTTATAACTCTTGGTTGTATATTTTGTGAGAAATGATGCTTGAAATATTTTTGTTAGAAATCTTTTTTTCAACTTGTCATTTTGTGGATAGACAATTTATTATATAAAATATATTGAATATTCTAATTTTATTACATTTAATTTTCATTTATTTCTTTTCAAGGATGACTTATGTTTATTTTTAGAATTTTCACAACTCTGAATAATAAGTTGTACTATATATAATTATAGTTGGTAATTAAAAAAACATATAGGATATTTTAAAAAAATTCCAAAACATAACATCAGTTTTTAGAAAAACCAATTTTATTTACCAAAAAATAACATTGATTTTTCTAAAAATCTTGTATAATTTAGTTTAACATTGATTTTTGAAAATCGATGTTAACATTAATATTTTTAACATCAATAGTTTCAACATCAATTAATAATTGATTTTAAAAATCCTTAATAATTAATATTAAAAATATATTTTCAAGTTTTTGTATGAAATCGTATGCATATTCTGCATGCCAATCAAGACATATCTATCATTTTGTCTTTTTGGCTATATTCTTTTGCCTCGTTTCATTTGCGTACGTCTTTATCATGTTCTCTAATTTAATTTATATCGCAATATTATCTATGTTGGGTGCACATGGATTAGTTGCTTCGTTCTCTTGGCTTTGATCAAGTCATAGGAACGATAATCAACATCCTCCATATATATATATATATATATATATATATATATATATATATATATATATATATATATATTATTTTTTTATGCACCATCCCTTTCATATATTCCGTTTTTTCTTCCACAGATTAAGCAAAGAAAGACATGTCAAAAAACACTAAATACAGCGACTGATGATCTAATCATTTTATATTTATAAGTAGTTTTGAAGTCATTTTTCATATGCATTTTTTTAATGTAATTGCCCACTTACGGGATCCATCTTTTGCTTAATTTATTCCTAATTAGTTACCAAAAAGAAGGAGTGCTAATTTTATTATTATTTTTTCTTCCAAACAGTTTATCAGTATTATATTTTGCCTCAAGCAATTTAGCGTGTGTTCAGAAATTTATTAAAAAAATGTGCATTTATATAATAATAATATTATTATTATTATTATTATTATTAGTTGTAGTAGTAGTAGAAATTCTTATCAATTTGTTTTTTGAAAAAAAAAAGGAAAAAATTATTATCAAGAAAGTCAAACACACCATATATATTATCAAATCCAATATAGTGCTTTGTTTCGGGAAACTTTATCTAATCTATTGGAATAACAACGATTTTATTAATCATGAGATGATTCATTTGTCTCACATTGCCCAAATTATCTAAACTTAGCCTTTAAATGAAAGCGAAAGAAACGAAAATTGGCAGGGAACTAATTTTATTGAAAAGCATAATGATTTTTTTTATATTTAAAAACTTTATCATGAATTTAAATTGTATATTTTTGTTTTACAAATTTGCACAAGTGTTAAGGGTAAGCTTTGTGTTTTTTTATCAATAAATATTAATTAATTATTAATTTGTTAATTGTTATTAATAATAAATTGAGTTTTCATTAAGGGTGAACTTGAGTTGTACCTTAACGATAAATTGATGATGGACTCATGATATGGAAGATGGAAGGACCTGATGATCAAATTCCGGAACAACCTCCTTGAATATGGAAGTAGAAAGCATGTGTATAATTATTCTTCCCCATATCTGGTTCTCGTAGTGAGGATGTCTTTGACATTGAATTAGTTTTTTTTTTATATATATATAAAAAATATGAACAATATTTTAGAAATTTTAAATTGTTTTCTTTAATTACATTGATCTTTAATGAAGACTTCTCATAATTAGGTATGAATATTAAGTTGATATATTAAGGTTCGCCAAGATTGATTAATTGTGAAATGTCATGCACGATAATTAACCGGGTAGAATTAACGTTAAAGAAATATGTTGAAATACTCATATTTTAATTATAAATAAACTATTGTTTCTGCAATAAAATTTTAGTTTGGCCTTTTAAAAAAAGTATAAATAAACTCTGATGGACTTAAACAATAATTTCATGCACAAATTCTTTTACAAATTGTGAGTGTACACATTACTGATATTATTTCGTTTTTTTCCACTGAACTGATATTATTTCGTTAATAAATGTAAATAATGTCACTTTTGTAATTAGTTGACATATCAAAAGTCAAGTGCTGTTCATAAATTTTTATAAATAAAAGTCTTCAAATTGATCAACCAACTACTATAACACATCAACTCCCTTTTTTGTGCACCACGATCCAATCGCATATTGATCTAGCTTACACGCATTTCTTTGATTTGAGATTCGAATTTATATCGGGAGTTGCTAAGTCAACACTTGAATTATAAATAAGGGTATCACTCGTCAACGATCAATAAAAAAAAACATTTTTTTATTAAAAATTTACATTAAAGATACATTGAAAATTATGCTAAAGAAATATTTATAACATTATTTTAATAAATTTTTAATTTTAATTTTTTACTAATTAACTAGGTGAATATAATAAAACAAGTTTCATGTATTGAATCAATAAAAAGATTTAAAATTATGTTTCAAAATGAAAAAAGATGTTTAAAAGTACAATATGTACTCAAATTTTAAGAATTTGAATGACTAAAATGAATTTTTAATAAAAAAATAAAAAAAATTAATAAAACGATGAAGGATACAAAAAATATTTTATAGCCTTCATGTTCATAAATACAATTTATTTGGCCTTACCCTGACTGTAGATTCCGGATGAAGTTATTGAAGATACCGTACATGAAGATTCGAAAGTGGAAAGAAACTCAACCATCCAGCAGAGAATTAGCAAAAGAAAAAAAATATCAAGTAGTGCTTATTTAATATTCAATACTTATTTTTTTAAATAGTTAACCGTATTCAATAAATTAAGGATAGTATTAAGTACTTTTCATTTTTTTCTTTAACAAGGAATTATTAATCTAAAAAGACACGCACGAAAAAGAAAGCTAAGAATTAAAGTCCTAGACACATAGATTGTTCTATTTGAGGGTGAAAAAGTAGGAAAGAATGAAATTTGGGATGGTGCTATATTGTTTGCCGTCCAGAAAGAAAACAGAAAGACTAGAGTCAGCCATGCACGTACGCGTTAATGTTATTATTCAGTCTGTAACCAACTTGGCTACTTTGCATTGGACGGTTAACAAGGACGGCCCGCAGTTTACCAAAATTTGAAAATGTTACTAATGTGCCTAAAATCTCAACTAATTCCACATTTGACAACGTAATTGTTTGTCTTCATTCTGCAGATGTAGCTTGCATGCATATATGTATATGACTATTGTCTTCGTTTTTTCCACTTTGTGCTAAAACATTCTAGAAGTGGAAGATCTCTCTCTCTCTCTCTCTCTCTTCAGCTGTCAATGACTGTTCTTATTAGTAATATAATTAATACTTTGCCAACCAAATTAAAGTTAGTGCGCGTCAAATTCAAGCTGAAATATATATATATATATATATATTACGACGAATTGTATTTGCTCCTATACAGTAGGACTAGGAAGGAGTATATGCCTGTCATTTTGTAAAAAAAAGATGAAGAAAAGGAGTATGCCTGTCATATAGTTCTATTACATAACATAGGTAAGTTTCTTTCTTTTTTTCTTAAATGGCATATTTTGCCTTTTAAATTATTTTATTTGATTAAATTTTTAATAGTAGCATAATTATTCCAATGAATTAAATTAATTATCCAAATAGAATAATTTTTAATTTTATAACTCATTTGATTAATTATTTCATAACTGATTTGATTCATTTGTAACTTTTAGTTGTAACTTTTCTTAACAAAGTAACATGCATATATAATTAATTACACGATACAAATAAGTTTCGTTATGCTAATTTTTGTCAAAAAAATATTAATATATAACAAAAATTTGTTTCTATAGCGTAATGTAATCAACAGAAACAATTTATTCTGCCTATATAAAAAAAGAAACATATTTCTGTTAGGAACATTTTAAACTAAATATAAAAATGGTATATTTTGTCCTTTTACTTTGGTTGGGGGTTTATATACTAAATAGTAGGTACTAATAGCAGGACTTGGCATCAACTAAATTACAAGACTAGTCAAATTGTTCTGGACCAGCCCATAACAAAATCGGATGGATTGGGTTTACATGGTTCATCTTCTTCCCCTGTTGGAATTTTGGATTACTTTAGGAGGCAAGTGTCCTAATAAAGACCCACATTTTACCGGTGAAATTGGTGTAGACCACTTAACTCAAGTACAATCATGTTTGTGGCTCATCCTCATTAATGTCATGTAAATAGGATGTTCACAATGGGTCTGGTTCCTCTTCAGTTACTGAGGAGTCAAATGGGATTTTACCAGTGAAATTGATATACACCCCTTAGCTCAAGTACAACCTTATTTGTGTCTTATCCTCATTAATGGCATGTAAATAGGATATTCACAATGGGTCTGGCTCCTCTCCAAGGAGTTCAATGAGAGAGAGATAGACACATATCTCTCTCCTACTGGACCTTCCAATAAATGGAGAGAATATGCTTCCATCCACAATTATCTTAAGCATGCAGTTTTTCCAATGTCATTAATCTTTGATCTCTTTTTTTTTTTTTTGTGCACAGCATCATTATTAATTCTTTATTAAAATCTAGATTGACTTAAGTATTTTGGAATGCTTGTGAAAGTATTGAGCCTATTCCTTGGAACTACCGGAAGAGCAACCTACCACCACTGTTTGTGGGTAAGTCCAACTCATTTGGAGTCTTGGAGGAATCTAGAACAACTACATATCAGTGATGCATATGGACTTTAACTTGTTTAGACTCAGTTGAACAATCTTTTTAACTGTCTTGAAAGGAAAAATATCAAATAATTAATTAGGCGGAAAATCTTGTAAGCAAGAAATATTTTTTAAAAAATAAAAAATATTTTCTCTCACAATTTTTTTTTACTATTAGAAAATTTAATAAATATTAAATAAATATTTTTTATTTTGTAATAATAACCCGAATTAAATATGCATTAAATTTTGTAATAGTAAAATATAAAATACAAAATAAAATAGGCAAATACAAAATAATTCAAAAATTTAAAAATCAAAAAAATAAATTAACTCACAGAAGAAAGTTCTTTCGCAGAAAATAACAACAGCGGTTCTTCCGCAGAAAATAACAGGCATATTTTTTTTTGGAATATGAATTCATTCCTTACTAATTGGATCAACATTTTTTTACACCCAATTTAGAGAATAATATCCTATCTAAAGCAAAATGGGGATTTATTTCCATTCCCAATATTTCTCTTTGTACTTTTTTTTAATGAGTAAATACTCATTTTGGTTCTGAAAGTGTGAGATGGTCACAAATTCTTCCCTGAAAAATGAGAAATTAAAATTTAATCCTTAAAAGTAAAATAGTGCAATAAATTTATTTTATCGTTATTCAGGTCACATATGACTTTCACGGAATCATGTCACATATCACACAAGTGGATATATCTAAACTTAATGATATGATAAATTTATCATATTTTTTTTTACTTTCAAAGACTAAATTTTAATTTCTTATTTTTAGGGAATCGTTCTAAACTTTCAAAGATCAAAATGACTATTTATTATTTTTTTTATTTGCATTTCTTTTTACTCAACTCATTTTTTTTTTATTTTTTTTTCTTCTCTCCAACCAAACAACCTCTATAAAGGTCTTAAGCAATCCATGTCAGTGGAAAAAAAAAATCTTCAAAGCGAGAGAGCGTGACACAATGCATTTCGTTTTGCATTTCCCACATTAATTAGCTATAATAAGAATCCACGTGCACTAGTACGTTACCCACATAACTTTTGTGCATTATTGTGTTTTTGTTTGAAAGAATCATAGGTCAATTTACAAACTCATTTTTAGTTCAGTGAGTGAATAAAAATATGGATCACAGACAAGGAATTACCTATGTGAACATCTATGCCACAACTTCCTTTATCTTAGATATGATTTTAAAAATAATTATAAAATATTAATAATCTTATCTTACATAATTTTTTCTAGATGACAGAATAAACAACCATTAAACCATGCATTTTTTTTATTCTAGGTCAAAATTTAAATTGTTATAAAAAACTATGTTTTTAAATGAAATGCTTATAAATTGTAATATTTGATGGTAACAGAACAGTTCCCTTTTTCAGGCAAAGAGCATGCATGCCGCATTGATATATTAATGATTACTTGCTCTACAATTGTAATCATTTTGCTTTTACTTATTAAATTCCTCCTGTGTCGAATTCATAACTTTCCATACTTTTTTTTTGTTTCTTTCCATTTGTTTGAAACTTGTGTAGTGCACCATAGCCGACCTTTGACCTATTATTTGTCCTCTATCGTCAAGCAATCCCCAAAATCTGGCACAAGATTCTGTAGTGCTCAAGGTTCAAACGGATAACTATTTTTATTTACAATTTGACGGCAACATCAAAACCTAACATTTAGATTAGATATTGTTGTAGTTATGGAAGTAAACTTTCTCTCTTTCATAGACCAAATGCAACACAAACACTTGCTTGCTTGTCTGTGTGCTTATGCATATTAGTAAATGAGTGTCTGTTGGGGGGTAATAATACTAACAAAATAATATGATACCCAAAACACACCATTGCTATATGCTACGGGACGAATTACTCACGACTTAATAATATTAATGTGTTCTATCAATCAAATAGTAAAGCCTAGCAAAAAAAGAAAAAGAAAAGAACAATCAAATAGTAAAAAATGAGAGAAATGTACGGAATTACCGGAAATCTTGCCAGGTTGTTGTACAACTTTTTTCTCACAAACTTTTCCTTCTATCTAATACTATTTTTTTTTTTAAAGACAAAATTTTATTACCTACTATCTAATAATTTCCTTAAAAAACAATATGTCATCTAGTCTTCTTTTAGCATAATGAACACATTAATAGTTTCAATTTTTTTCCTAAATAAGAGATTACGGGTATTCTCTCATTCATTGCATCAGAAATTGATTTTAGTCGTTATACACCGTTATCACTATCCCAAAAGAATTTTTCCGGCAACATTATCATATGGGTAGTTTCAAATGGTGATTCATAGTTGGAATTAAGGCCACAACATTATCAGGCCTACAATTACAACTACATCAATATCGTTTGCCTGTAATTTTATAGTACAATTTTAATAATCGCAACTTAATCACGAGCACATTACTTATTCAATTATCATATTCCCATAGATCAACAAAAGTACGTAACTATTTGAATGAAATTTGAAGCTAAATGACAATAAATTAACAACAAATTGATAGCAATTAAGTTGGCGGAAAATGCACCAACCTATGTGACTGATTTCCAACCATCCAAATCCGCAGCGCACCCACTGCTTCCAAAGCATGAAAAGGGCTAATACAAAGAAAACGAAACAAGGAGCCCACAAATTGTAGGACAGAGCCCACTGTGAAACAATGATGCCTCAATAATAGAACGTGCTTGTCGCCTCTAAACTTTCTTAATTCCACAACTAGTGGTAGTAATCATATCGCGGCAAAGATGAACACACTTTCTTGTTCCCAACAACTAAAATGAAACTAGGAAAAAAGTTTTTTATTAATACATGTACAAAGTATTTTCTGACTTTATTTGAGATTAATTTTGGCCTGCAAATTTGATTTGATTGGATGTCTTTAGTAAAATTTTCATCCTTAATTATACTTTTTTTCCATTCATAATATTCAATATTCATTTGAATATGAGGCTTAATTAAGAAACTCGGGTCCAATTTTATTTCATGTTTATTTGGTTTTACGTTACAAAATAAATTAAGTTATAATTGTTTTTCTGAAAGTAAAACAATGTTTTAGAACTGATTTTGCATAAGTGATTTTGAATTAAAAATTTTATACTGAATTTTACTTTTAATTTAATTTTATAATAAAACATCCAAGCATATTAAATCAAGATCAATTTTAACTGAAATTAATTTTATGAGCATTCATGCAAAACGCATATTCAAATTATGTTAATGATGGTTAAGAAAAAAAAACTTAATAATAAAAGATAAAACAACATTGAAAATCCAGACTAATCTCATATCTTCGAAGTCATCATTACGCCGGTGGTACCCAATGCATTATTTCTCTTTCCCTCCCTAGTTAGGAGATCTTTCTGCTACTCTCTTTGCCTTTGCTCTAGCTTCAGCTACTACCTACTACATAGAAATCCAACTTGTTCTCTCTTGTTCATAAGCTTATAACTGGCCACACAAGCAAAGAGATTAACTACTAGGACAAACACCATGAAAGGAATTGACTTGTTCTGTTCTTCCTCTGCTTCCACAGCAGTAAATTCTAGCATGCACCATCGTTCTATGGTACATCGAAGCACCAAAAGCTTCGACCATGATCGAAGGAAAAGCCAACTTCATGTTCCTTGTTCATCCCAATTGCCCATCAATCCTAAGCCTTATAATTACTTTGAGAAGCACAGAAAGAGTTCAGCTTCAGCTGATAAACAAAACTGTGACGTGCGTAGAAAAAGTTCTGCTGATGTTAACGACCTTTATACTCATGCTGGTGCTGATGGTTCATCTAGAAGATATCTCCTTGGTGATGCGCCATTCATTGAATGGGTATCTGAGTCTAATAAAATCTCAGCAATGGTTCCTTCTCAACATGATGTCAAAGACAAGCTTGTGGTTATGAAAAGAAACGATCCTCCCACTCTTCGGTCCTCTTCTTCAGCTCGATCCAAGGACAAGGTTTTTCTCTTCTTTTTTAAATTTTGTTCTCTCTTTGTTTCTTGCTTCTCAAAAGAATATTTAAAAAGGAGACTTGCTATTTTGTTTCTTTGTTTTAAGTTTCACATTATGGTGATAATTTTTTTATCTTCTGAAACCTTCATTCAGGTTGTGGTTTTGAGGGTGTCATTGCACTGCAAGGCCTGCGAAGGAAAAGTTAGAAAGCATATTTCAAAAATGGAAGGTGAGTCTGCTTAATCAATACATAGTCTTGGAGTCTCAAAATGAGAGTCTGGATATAATTAGATAAACATTGGCAGTAATAATACTAATTCTCATGTTCTTGAGCATTTTTTTTAATCTTTTTCTAAACTTCAAAGTTTAACGTAATTTAATTAATCATTTCTATCAACCAATCTTGTATTAAAACATCAGTGCTTTGTTGGTCATGTAGTTTCTCCATGAGCAAAAATCTCATTATTTTAAACCCCTTTTCAACACTTTTAATTTTCTTTATATTTCTCTTCCTATCATATCATGTATTCTATCATACTTATATTTTTCTGCTTTCATGTAACATTTGTCTTTCTCCATGTACTGATTATGTTTGAGAATAATAATATATGATATGGTGGCTAATCTAATCCTATATATGTAGGAGTGACATCATTCAGCATAGACATGGAATCAAAGAAAGTGATCATCATTGGAGACGTGACACCATTAGGGGTACTGGCGAGTGTATCCAAGGTGAAGAGTGCACAGCTATGGCCATCTTCTACATCGTCATCCTCATTATTACTTTCATCATCTTCTAGGCCAACATCTCCATGGTCGACATAATCACTTATAATTAACATAAATAATATATATATATATATTTATTAATTTCACTCCTGCTTTTTTTTTTCCTGTCTTCACCTCTCTTCTAGACTTTAATTTGATAAACCTTGGAGGTGTGCGTGTTTGTGTATGATTAGAAATTTGATGACTTGTGAAGCACTCAAGCTTAATAATGTGTGTCGTGTAAATGAACAATGTTTTCAGTCAGATGGGTGTAATTTCCTTTCCTTTGTTGTCTACTGATTCTGCTCACTGAAGTAGTAGAACTTACAATTCTATATTGGTACGGTTCCACTTCCAATTGGTTTACTCATATGAAACACACACCTGCTTGGGGGGACAACACGTCTGGTCAGTTGTTAAAATGGAGAAGGGGGTAACGTACGTACTAACGTGTATATATAAATTAACTTTAAAATGTACCTAAGACCCGCGTTAATTTGTTCCCGTTTGTGGGGATTGCTTATATATATAAATGACATCAAAGTATAGAAAGGAAATTGAAAGTGTCAGAACCAACTATTTTGAACCGGAAGAAGCTAGTATAGTAGTATTAGTATTCACACCAGAATGAGAGAAGGACTTATCAGTACTACCTTGGAGGCTAAGCACATGAAAAGCAATAATGGGTCTCGGTTTCTCTAAGCATGAGAAACTTGCATGCCTTGAATGCACTTTCTTGGGCAAGTCACAATGTAATGCATGCCAGACAGTGGTAGCAGGAAGCACTCAAGGCCAGGCTGGTTTGTTTGGGACGCATTCTCTTGAGCAAACTTTTGCTTATTACATTTTCTTTTTCAGCTAATGATCGATGTTTCCCAAACCGTATTAAGTGGGTCATATAACTCAGTGACCAATTTTTTCTGCACTCATGCCTCTTTACAAGCACAATTCAGATGCCCACCTACCCTCCCCACCCAATATATCATTGCCGTTGAATGTACTATTTAGACTCAGAGAAAGTAGTGATATAAGAATCGTAAATAGATATAAGAAATTTACATTTATAAGAAATTTACATTTTACAAAATACAACTCATATCTTGAATTAACCGTAAATAGATAATAAGACATTTGCATTTTACAAAATACAACTCACATATCTTGAATTAACTGAGTTAAATACTTTGATCTATTAATACAATGTCATCTCATTCTCACAATCACTCTCAAAGAGCAGGGAGTGTTAGTAAATGTGACACGAAGGTCCCATTGTTGGAGGCTTCAGTTTGCTCTTTTTCTTTTTGTCAATATTGTACATTTCTACATTCCCTACTAGTAACGAAATGATGAGGGCATAGTTCACTTTTATGGTTGCCTAGTCCTGCTCAAATTTTGACGGTGGTGGGGCTACTCCACGCCGTGTGTTGTATCTTCCATTTGCTTTAATTTGGATTTCTACTTTCTCTAACCAATTTATGAGACAGAAGGTACCATGTAGAAGCCAAGAGAAATTCTATTCACTATGTGCATGACTTCGGTAGTTTATTACTTTCCTCATCGTATTGTTTGCTTGCTTTAATTTCTTTGAATAAATAGTGGACCGCTGGAAAAAGAAAATACTATAATTAAGAAGTTGAAAAGCAAACAATTATGTTCAAATTATTGGCATTGTAATGAAGTTTTCAGCAAGGAAAATTTGTATATTGGATCGGAGCACCATCCCTCGTGGAAGTAGAGGAAGTTTTGGATTTCGGATCTATTGATACTTGACCGTGATATGGATTATTCATTAAAGTTAATGTTTGAGGCTCGTAAAATAGTTCTCGTGGCATTAATAGAATATATATACGCTTGTGCTAGAGCCTTTATGATTTCCATATTATATAATAACATCGACTAATTCTAGGAAAAAAAGATGTAGTTCTTAGGTGAATACTCGGAGAAGTTTTTACTTTTTACATTTCAAAATTTTCATCTTCTTTCTAATGTGTGAAGTTACTAAGAAATACTGGTTTTGTAGGCCTTTGATCTGTGTAAACAGTGGTCGTTTAAATTTGCATCACTTTGAAATGATTCTAAGGTTTAAATATTTTTGTACTTGTAATTTAGTTTTGTTAAAATGTTATTTAAACCGTTTTAATGATAAAAAAATAAACAAAGTTTTTAAGGACTAAAATTAAATTTTTTATAAGGATGAAAAATAAAAAGTAAAAAATTGAAAATGTATTTAAACATTTATCTAATTAATTATTTAACCATAGTAGCACCATGATAACTAATGTAGTACTATCCAACACAAACAGATCATACCATAAGTTTGTATATATCATGCTAAGTTTTTTTTAAAGGGATGTTCATAGGTTAGATTACATTGGATTTGACTAAATTTATGATCTAATCCAATCAAATTTAAATAAATTAACTTGGATTTAGTTTTTGAATTATTTTGTTGTAAAACCCAAATCAAACCAACTTATTTACAAAAATGTTGGTTTAAATTGGGTCAATAGATAAAAATATTTAAATTTATTAATTTTTAAAAGCTAAAATTTAATGTCTAGATTCGGGTACAGATCATGTGAAAAACATACTAATATTGCAAACCATTAAAGTAAAAAAGGGGATGTCGTGTGATTGAAATTGAAAAAAAAAAAAAAAACCAGATTAGATGTTGTTTGGTAATCACCTTGTACACTAGAGAGCAAGGAAGAGATGTATCAAAGGTTGGATGGAATGTCCCATCATATGGTGTAGTTGCCACAGAAAAGAGAGGGGAACCCATATCCTAATATTTGAAAGCATGCGTGAACACCATCTATCTCGTGACTGTGTGAATGAACGTGCGTCTTGTAACATGTAATGTGTTGCCACTCAAGCCATTGTCATAACCAGTAGTAAATGGATGATTTTTTCTTGGACCCAACAATTATAGCTCGACATTGATACTACTGCCGGTTCATTTGGAAGAAATGAAAAGAAAAAGAAACAAAATAGAGAAAAAAGAAAACATGGATAACGATATCTTATCCTTTGTTTGATTAGAAAGAAATTAAAAATAAAATAAGAAGATTAGTTAGACTTCTAAAAATAAAAATTTCTAATTTTTTTCTCCTCTCTCGTTTTATTTTCCTTGGATACCATAAACCTCGATCATGAAAATTCGTGGATTATTCACGGTAATTTCCGTAACCACGCGCCCAAGGAAACTTGTTATCTGACCATTGGAAACTTTGTGATAACAATATAGTTAATAATAATAATTAAATATAAGACAAGTCATAAGTAAGCATCATGTCCCTGCAAAAGTAATTTCCTTTTGGGTTGAAATGAATATTAGTCTTTCTGAGGAAAAATAAATACGAATAAAATGCAGCGTTGATGGAAAATCCTTTCCGCCAAGCAGAAAGTACAAAAAGGCCAACCAGCACGATCCCAATGAAACGGTTTTATTAGTGTTTTATATGCAATCAAATAAGAAAAAAAAAACGAAAGATGAAAATGACAGATTGAAGAAAAGAGTAAGACTAATGAAAACGTTAATCAATTTCATATCTACATGACTACATGTGATCTAAAGTTTTTTTGTTGGGTTCTCCTCCTTTACGAGACATGGAGTTATAATTTATGAATTAAATTCATCTGCTTTGAACATTCTCTAGAGCTTGAAATTGATAGCCATTTTATTTAAAAAAAACCTCATGAAATCATCGACATTTTGGCACTTAGCCAGAGAGCTAAGCAAACTACTATTTAACTTTAACCAAATCCAATTTTACTTTTCCAGGAGGTGAATTGACCTGGTTTCTATTGTGTAATGAAGCTGCTTACATATTATAAGATGAAAAAAGTCTGTTTGAAATGTGCTTTATCGCTCGGCTTTAATTTTTTTTAAATACATAAAAAATAATTAATTATTTCTCTATAAAAAATTAAATTAAGCTAGCGTTTCGAAGAAAAAAACTTAATTTTTTTTAAGCTTACATCATGATATTTGTACTTATACACGTGTTTGGATGACTTTCTAGCTAGAAATAACTTATAGCCTCTCAATAAGTTTTTTTTTTTTTAACTTATTACTATAAGCTATTATAAGTTTATGGGAGCATCTTTGCAAATAGGACTTAATTTTGTCCCAGTATTTGAATCCCACATTACAACAATAAAATAAAAGAAAACACCACTTTCAATTGAGTAATGAGTTTTACACTTCATTTTATTAGATCAAACACCTTATTTTTCAAATACCTAATTAACACTCATGATTTTTTTTATTTCTCTTCCAATTAGATCGTATTATCTATAATAATTATATTTTTCTCTCTTTTATCTTTATTTCACTTAAGTGTTAAATAGTTCAAGCACATGCTTTCATGTTAAGCAAACATTTTTTGGTAAAAATATTAGGCATACTAACCTAAAAAGCTTAATGTAAATATGGCCCAATCACCCATACAAAATACATGATCATGTCGATAACGGCTAAACATGAGTCGTTTTTGATAATAAAAATATAATGAAAATATCCTTAAAAATGATTATTTAGCAGCTATTCATGCTTAATTGTTAAGAATTGATGTTTTTCCTATTCATGACTTGTAGATATAAAAAGGAGTGATTAAAAGCCTAAAAGATGAAGAAAATAAGTAAAAAGTTGAAAAAAGGTCTAGCCCAAAATGCCCTCAACGCACAAACAAGCATTCGCGTTAAGCGAGAAAGAGTCACGCTAAGCGCAAATACAGATACCTGTGCTAAGCGTGAATACAAATATCCGTGCTAAGCGAGCAGATCGCACAAGCACGCATGCCCAAGCCCACTCCAACAACTATAAAAAGAAAGTCAAGCTAGGGAGAAAAGACACACCAAATCTTAGGGCACTCTAATACACACTCAAAGTCTCAGAACTCTCTCTCAGGGAATTCTTTCTTCTCATTCATCATTTTCTATTCCTTTTTTCAATCCCTTCTCCCCCATCAGTTCCTATACCCCTTTTCTAGTGTAAGGCCCCTTATGGCAATGAGAGACTAAACCCTTAGTTAGGGTTTGACAGGCCTAAAAAGGCAAAAGATGTATTATACACTTCATATTTATCAATACAACAAGTGTTTTCTTTTATATTATCCTTTCTTACTTTTAATTTCATGCATTTTCATCCTTGCATCATCTTTGGGAGTTAGGTGCTCAACAAAGGGCAATCCTATATAGAAATACAAGGAAGTTCTTGCATGCATCAATTTTAGGAATTAGTCGTTTGACAGAGGGTAATTTCTAATAGAACTAAAAGGAAGATGTATGTTAATAAAATCATTGCTAGGCATATAGTGATTGCATTATGTCCATGTATCAAAGCAAACATTTAGAATTAGAACTTCATGCATTTTATCTATTGAATCTTTGCAAAGACATTTGAGAGATAGATAGGTAAAAGAGACTTGTCATTGTGAGACATTAGGAGTAAGTATTCTAATAGATGTGGGTAGGAAAAAATCACCTAATTGATAAAGAAAAATCTCAATCAATACATTTTAGGCAAATAAGACATGTTAGATCCTAACATTCGCATCTCATTGAATTTCCTATTAATTCTTGTCTTCTATTATTTCCTTTGTCTACTAATATCTATTATTATTTAGTTAGTTCTTTTTACTCATCTTTTACCTCATCTTATCTTTTCCTCTTATAAAATTAGAAATTATGTAACGTAAGTACAAAACAAAGTCTGTATGAAGATCAACATTCGGATTTTCGAGTCTTTACTACTTAGATATTTGGTACACTTATCAAACTGTTAACACATGTATACGGTCTCAATGACATATCCAGAACTTTTTGTATGATTGGATTGTTTTTTTTATTTATTATTTATTTAATTGAGTTAACCTTGTATTTCCATCCATAATACTTTTTGCTTATAAAAAAATGTTAATATCACATATCTTAATTTATACTTAAAAAGGCTTCACACTATCTCAATTCTCACGCCACACCCAACTTTTTTTTCTTCTTAAATAATTATAGAAAATAAGCTAACTTTATCCTCACTTGGGAGCTAGGACACACAGACTTGGGGTTAAGATGCAATCGTAGGATACATGTACAGCATTAGCAACTCCACTACCGAGAGCAGTTTCGGTAATCAACAACTCCAATAGTTTAATTAATCTCAAATAATCAATGCATTTGTATATATCTGCCACAATCCTTTATACAATCCAATCTCCCCTATAAAACTATAGTCTTACAAGTCCATCCTTCTTCAAAGCAACCAACTAGATATCATTTTCCCCTTTCTTTATTCAAAGCCAACGTATGAATCCCCGCTAACTTACAGAAAAAGGCAAAATGGCCATAAAGCTTCCCTTCACATATTTTTCCATGAAAACCGTAATACTCCACTTCTCCCTCTTTGGCATCACCCTAAGGCACATGGTCCTGAGGGGAATGCTCTAGAACCTACAATCACATTTTTCATGCATGACATCATTGGTGGATCAGCTTCAAAAGGATGGTGGCTGGCACCATTGTAAACACTGATCAAACCAATAACCTTCCTTTCTCAAAACCCAATAATAGGTTCTTCCCATTCAAAGGTGCCCCATTAGTTGATGCTAGCACCGGCAGTGGTACTAATCCTACACACAAGCACCACGGTGATAAAAAACATTGACAAAAACAAGGTTGTTTATTCACCAGGTCCAGGAGCAACACCAGAGAACTTTTTGTTTGGAAGAATAACAGTAATTGATGATGAAATTACAAAAGGGCTTGAATTGGGGTCAGAGGCTTATCAATAAACAAAAGATTAGAGAGAGGAGAGTAACAGAATAGAAATGCAAAAGGAAATAACATAGAGAAATAGGTTCATTTCGGTTTTATGCTGACACCACCATTACTCCAAAGCTGCCTTAATACAAGTGTTCTGGGCCAAGTTCTCCTCTGAATGGTCCAATTAAGGCCTTTTCTTTTTGCACCGTGTAGATTTGTTCTACACCCAACACTTTTTTGAATTTTCTAAAATGATCTCTACTAATAAACATTCGGATTTGTAATCCGTAAGAGGCCCATATTATATTAAAAATATATTTTATGAAATAATTTAAAATTAATAGCCCATGCAAATCTCGAACATGTGACTTTCGCATTATTAGCACAACGTTTTAACCAACTGATCTAATAGACTAATTATGCTGAAAAATAATTATCATCGATATATACACCACTAAAATTTATAATGCACATTTAATACACATATAAGTTTGCATAATAAATTTTATAACAATTAATTTTGATCTAATAATGTATTTTTTTACATATATAAATTTTTATTAAATCTATATGTAAACTTATATTTAAAATTTATATATGTAAAAAAATATTATTAGAGTAAAATTAATTGTTATAAAATTTATTATATAAACTTATATGTGTATTAAATATATATTAGAAATTTTAATAGCATATATATCAATGTTAATTTTTTAACATAATTGACATATTAGCTTAATTGGTTAAAGTGTCGTGTTAATAACGCGAAAGTCATAGGTTCAATAACCAATCCGTAAGAGATTCATAAGTTTCTTACAAATTGGTGAGAAACTTACTTACGAATTATGAATTCATATGTTTATTAATAGAGATAATTTAAAAAAATTCAAAAAAGTATTAACGGTGCATTCCAATTAATCATCCTAATCATCCTAATGAAACAAAGAATAGGCCCAAATACCCTCATCATATCTATGAAGCATTACAGGCCTGGGTCCTCAATTTAATTACTGTATAATTTTATTTCACTATTTTTCAAACCAAAAAAAGAAAAATGGACTTGACGATGGAATCCATGGATCATTATTACGTGAGTACGTAGTAGCACAACACAAAATTCCCGCCCACATGAACTAACTGCTCCACGTCATTTTGCCCTAAATGTCCATGCACACATAAGTACTACTACTATATATTATGAGAAGAAAGCTGGTTGTGTGTGAAGGGTCAGATTTAATTTGGTGATCAGGGAAAGTAATACAAGCCGTGTGCTGAAGGGTATCCAATGCCTCTTCTTTTCCCTTTCAAGACCAAATCAAAGAGTAGTGTATGGACAACACGTACCCTAGTGGAACTTTTTGACTTCAATCCAACTAGTCCGCTTACATATATAGGCATACAGCATACTGCTTAATTGGTCTACATACTTGATACTAGTTGTAATTAATGTGAGGGGGTAAATTATGATAGCTAGTGTGACTTTTTTGTTTCAATTTCCCTCTAATATGTAATGCTTGCTTCTTCACGGGGATAATTGGTGACAATTTGTGAGTCAGGATGCGCAGGATCGAACTTGGTTTTATTGTTTTTAATAGAAATACTTGGCACGGCGAGCTGGTGCCCATCAAGAAATTTCTTTGATGAAGGAAACAAAAGAAACAATGGACCACGTACCCTAGAATGGTAATGACATACCCATTTCATCCCAGAAAACAAATAACACACCCATGGAAAAAAAAAATAATACACAAACACTTCATTATTTTAAATACTTCTTCAATATTTCATATTTCTTTTTATTTTTTTTATCACATTATAAATCCCATCCTACTTGTATTCTTCTTATTTTTCTCTCCTTTTGTTTAGGTGTCAACTAGCACATTGGATATTCATGTAACATTTAAAAAAAAAAAATCACACGCATACATACAGCTAACACTTCTCACTTCTCACAAGGCATCATTTCATTCAATTTTCATTTTCTCTCTGATTCTACACACATACTGGTACATATCGCACGTCTTCCTCACCATATATAAATACACCCACCCATTCTGATTAACCCTAAAACCATCTCTCTCAACAAACCTAGCCTCATTCACAGCACACACGGATTTTTCTCTCTCACTAACCTCTTACACTTGATCAACCAATGATCGAGAACACACACCCCACACATTACCCATTGATACCTCACTTAATTTCCTCGGACTCTCTCAACAATAATAACACCTAGCACACACATTTCAGCATTCCTCACCCTTTTCTGTTTTGCTCTGGTTGGTTCCGTCACTATATATCATCCCTAAACCCTAGCTTCCTCCCTCCATTATACTGCTAATTTTGCATCAACTATTTTGTTGGTTAGCAAAACAAGTGCCTATATATATATACACACACATATGGAACACTCTAAACATATTCATTAATTATTCTTCACCTCCAAATTAAACAGCACATACATATAAGCTTTAAGAATTTTCAGTTATTGGAGATCCGCGAGCATGTTCAGGGTCTGCATCAGCGCCGACCACTGTGTCCCTTGTTTGAGGCTCAAATCGATGACATGTAGGGGTGGGAATAGGTCAGGCCAGACCAGACTTTGAAAGACGTGAGCCTAGCCTACGATGAATCTTTGAGGCATGACCTATAACTTATCAAAGACTTTTAATTTTGGCTCGGCCTGTCCTGATAGCCTTTTTAAAAGCTTTAAGAATCTTCACAATAAATATTTAATATTTTATGGAATAGAAACGTAATAGAAAAGTTAAAGAAAAAAGAAAGTCAATCAAAATAATGAGAAATATAAAATGGCACATGACTCACACCTAAATTATAATTAAAGTCTTTGATTATAGGAATAGAAGTTATGGAGAAGTAATGTGTAATCAAAGTCTGATAATTTTTTTAAAAAAATAATTGTATCAAAAAAATAATATTATATATTGGTACCCAAAAAAGGCTGGCCTATTAGGCTTATAAGACTTTTTAATAAGTCTAAGTCTGGTTTATTTAATTTAATAGGCTTTTAAAAAAGCTTGAGCCTAACCTTTGAATTAAATAGGTCAGTTCAGGTCAGGCTTTATGTAGGCCAGGTCGTAGGTTCCTGTAGGCCGACCTGACCTATTCCCACCTTTAATGACATGGACTCTCCCGGTCGGCGCCAGAAGTGCAAGTGGCAGAGGCTTCTAGAATCGCCTGCTTGGCGTTTTTATTTTGTTTTTATTTTATTTTTCTTACATGTTTTTTTAACAGAAAAATTAAATTTATTAAAAAAAGTTGAAATGAGTACAATGTACCAAGTCACGCACCAAGCTTTTTGTTTTTCTTGCACATTGTCTTGGAATGGAAATCTAATATAATAAGTTGTTTTATGATTATTTTTTGGGTATGCATTATAAACATATGACCTACGTACGTTTTCATTATATATATATATATATATATCAGGCAGATTTATTTACGATGACAATTTAACAGTTCATATTCTAGGAAGAATTAAATAAAAAATGTACTTTCATAAAAAGTACTTCGCTTGTTCTGGGACATCATATTAGTCGCGTAAATTATTTGTATAAGTATTAAAAATGTTATTAATTTTATATCTTTGTGTTGGGCTGTGACTAAAATCTATATAAAAGTTTATTCTGTTATTTTTTCTGTTTTGTCCTCTGCTTATATAAGACAAGGATGCCCTATATTCTTTTGAATAAGCTTCCACTTGTATACTGCATTAGTAATAAACAGCTTTCTGTTTTCCCTCCCGTGGATGTAGCCTTGATCAAAGGTGAACCACGTAAATCTGTGTGTTCTTTCTCTCTTCTACTTTTCTTTCATTTGGCTTCAATCTGTGTGTGTGACATTTCTGTTCCGCTACATCTACTACTGCTGTTCTTGCTTGTTCTTCATCACTTTCATAACAAACTGGTATCAAGAGCTCAAGTTGCGATCAAGGGAATTCAAGATTCTTGTCTAAATACAAAGATCAAGCTGTGGGAGTCTTTCTTCTGGTTCTTTCGCTGCTTCACTATGATCAAGAACACTCAAGAAATCATGTCAAACACAATCAGGATTGAGAAATTCAATGGAAAGAACAACTTCAATCTGTGGCGCATCAAGATGTGTGCTTTGTTGAAGGAACAACGTGTTTGGGCTCCTGTTGCTTCTGCATCTGTGAAGAAAGAAATGGCTTCTGAATCAAAAGAAAAGACCTCTGTTTCAAAGACTGAAGAACTTGCAGGACAAGAAGAAAAAGCTCACTCACTAATCTTGCTTTCTTTGTCTGATGAAGTTTTATATGAAGTTGCAAATGAAGAAACTGCAAGTGGCTTATGGCTCAAGTTGGAAAAGATGTATATGACTAAGTCAATCTGCAACAAGCTCTTCTTGAAGAGGTGTCTGTTTGGTCTACACATGAAAGAAGGTACATCTCTTAAGGATCATCTTGATGAATTGAATTCTATTTTGATGGAATTAAGAGATATAAATGTTAAAATAGAGGATGAAGATGCTGCCATGATTCTGTTAGCCTCTCTACCACCGTCATATGAGAGCTTTGTCAATTCTCTTAGTGTTGGTAAGGAATGTGTCACCATGGAGGAGGTGAAATCCAACTTATACTCAAGGGAACTTTGATCTAAAGCACCTGGAAATTCTGAAGAATCAAATGGATCTGGTCTTGTTATCTCTAACTCCATCAAGAAAAAGGTGTTTAAAGGAAAGAAGAAGACTCATGTCAATCCAAAGGATATCTGTAACTATTGCAAGGAGCCAGGTCGTTGGAAGAAAGATTGTCCTAAGAAAAAGGGCAAGCCATTTGCTGTTGTTGCCAAGGAAGGTTCCACATCTAAAAATGAGCTTGTTCTCTCAATTGCTGATCATCACCAACATTCTAAAAATCAGTGGATATTAGACTCTGGCTGTTCCTTTCATATGTGTTCTAACAAAACCTGGTTTGACACCTATGAAGAGAAATCAGGTGGAAATGTCTTCATGGGAAATGATTTCTCATGCAAGACAATTGGAATTGGCACAATAAAAATCAAGATGCATGATGAAATTATCCAAACACTCACTGAAGTTGGGCATGTTCCAGAGCTGAAGAATAATCTAATCTCCATAGGTATTATGGATGGAAAGGGGTTCAAATGCAGCAGTGAAAATGGGGTCATGAAAATTTAGAAAGGCTCTACAATAGTGATGAAGGGTATAAAGAGGGGTCATCTCTATATACTTCAAGGTACAACATGTATTGATGATGGTCTAGTAGCTGTTGCATCAAGATCAAATAAGAGCATACCTAACTTAACTCAATTGTGGCACATGAGTCTATGTCATATGAGTGAAAAAGATATGATGATACTTCAAAAACAGCAGCTGTTGGGAAATAAAAAACTGGATGAACTTAAATTCTGTGAACATTGTGTTTTCGGCAAGCAACATAGGATCAAATTTCCTAAAGCAATTCACACCACCAAAGGAACTCTTAATTACATTCATGTTGACTGCTGGGGGCCTGCAAGAGTACCTTTACTAGGTGGTGGAAGATATTTTCTGTCCATAATTGATGACTACTCAAGAATGACATGGATCTACATCATGAGTCAGAAGAGTCAAGCTTTCAAATGCTTCAAAGAATGGAAAGCACTGATTGAAAAACAAACTGAAAGGAAAGTTAAAAGACTCAGAACTGATAATGGCTTAGAGTTTTGCTCAACAGAATTTAACAAATTCTGCATAGATGAAGGGATTGTTAGACAGCTTTCTGTTAGGAACACTCCTCAGCAAAATGGAGTTGCTGAACAAATGAACAGAACACTCTTAGAAAGAACAAGATGTTTGTTATCCAATGCTGGTCTCAATAGAAGTTTTTAGGGAGAAGCTATCAATACAACTTGTTTTCTGATCAATAGAACATCCTCTACTGCTATAGGACTTAAAAATCCTATTGAAATCTGGAATGGCAAAACAGAAAACTACTCAAACCTAAGACTATTTGGCTGCAATGCTTATTATCATGTCAATGAAGGAAAACTGGTACCTAGATCAAGAAAGGGTCTGCTCATGGGTTATGGTGATGGGGTGAAAGGCTATGGGATCTGGTCACCCTCGGAAAAGAAAGTTCTTCTCAGCAGAGATGCAATTTTTAATGAATCATATATGTTTCATCCCAAGCTTGAGGTTCCAATTGCTAGAACATAGAGCTGCCATTCTCCTCAAGAAAAAAGATGTAGAATCTATAACCAAAGACTCAGAAAAAAGGGGTCATTCCGAAACATCTCCCGTGGTTCTTCAAGAAGGTGAGAAATCAGAAGATTCTAATGCAAATGAGTCTCATTTGGCTGCAGAACCTAATCCTCCACAACTCAATTCTGGAATCAATCAGAGACCAAAAAGGGTCACTAAACCTCCTGAAAGATATGGTTTTGAAGACATGACTGCCTATGCATTACATGCAGCTGAAGAAATAGATTCAAATGAACCTGCCACCTACAAAGAAGCTATCAATCATCCTGAAGCCGAAATTGGTTGTTAGCTATGAAAGAGGAAATGGAATCTTTATATAAGAATCAGACTTGGAAACTTGTTGAACTACCTAAAGGAAGACATGTGGTAGGCTGCAAGTGCATATTCAAGAGGAAGCTTGGTCTTTCAGAAAAGGAAGGGATAAGATACAAGGCTAGGTTAGTTGCCAAGGGATTCATCCAGAAAGAAGGAGTAGATTTCAACGAAATTTTTTCACCTATGGTCAGACATACATCCATCAGGGTTTTGCTTGCTATTGTGGCAAACCAAGATTTGGAACTTGAACAGCTTGATGTCAAGATTGACTTTCTCCATGGAAGATTGGAAGAAAATATTCTAATGAAACAGCTTGAAGGGTTTGAAGTTCAATGAAAAGAAAAGTATGTTTGCCAACTATAGAGGTCCTTGTATGGTTTGAAACAATCTCCAAGGCAATGGTACATGAGGTTTGACAACTTTAACACCAGCCAAGGATTCAAGAGAAGTCTCTATGACTGCTGTGTTTATCACAACAAGGTCGAGGATGGATCAATGATCTATCTTCTACTCTATGTAGATGACATGCTTATTGCAGCAAAAAGCATGTGTGATATACAAAATCTGAAGATAGTCCTGAATGGTGAATTTGATATGAAAGATCTAGGGGCTGCGAAGAAAATCTTAGGAATGGAAATCTATAGGGACAGAACTCAGAAAAGGCTATTTGTGTCTCAAAAGGATTACTTGTGAGGTTTGGAATGGCTGATTCTAAACCTATCAACACTCCCCTTTCAGAAAAAGAGAAGTTGTCTGTTGTGATACAGGTTCAAGCTCAGGCTGATCATGACTATATGTCAAAGGTTCCATACTCAAATGTTGTTGGCAGTCTCATGTATGCCATGGTCTGCGCCAGACCTGACCTTGCTCTGTTAGCATGGTCAGTAGGTTCTTAAACCAACCTCAGAAGGAACATTGGAAGGCTGTGAAGAGAATTTTCAGATATCTTAAAGGGACTGCAGATGTAGGTTTGATCTATGGATCTCACTCAGATTGCTGCCTCATTGGCTATCCTGATGCAGATTTTGCTACTGATCTTGTTAAAAGAAGGTCCCTAACAGGGTATGCTTAC
Organism: Glycine soja; assembly: GCF_004193775.1. NCBI lineage: Eukaryota > Viridiplantae > Streptophyta > Magnoliopsida > Fabales > Fabaceae > Glycine > Glycine soja. Next base: position 11,050,893 of record NC_041012.1, on the reverse strand, counting down.
AACCTTGGTGGCTGCTTGGTGAGTTGGAAGACAACACTTCAACTTTCTATTGCCCTCTTAACTATTGAAGCTGAATATATGGCTCTTACTGAAGCTGCAAAGGAAAGAATTTGGCTAAGAGGTCTGATAAATGATCTCGAAATTAATCAAGAATATGCTAACATCTATTATGATAGCCTTAGTGCTATATGCTTGGCCAATGATCAGGTTCATCATGATAGAACCAAGCATATAGATATTAGATATCACTTCATTCGGTCAGAAAGAAGAATCAAGGTTCATAAGATCAGCACTCTGCACAATCCTGCTGATATGTTCACAAAGCCAGCTCCAAAGAGCAAGTTTGATCACTGCTTAAGCTTGCTCAATGTTGATTGTTGGGGTTGAGTTCATATATGTTTGGAGGGTGCAGTTTCTGTCTTATATGGATGTTAGTTCAAGGTGGTGAATTGTTAGGCTGTGACTAAAATCCATATGGAAGTTTATTCTGTTATTTTTTCTGTTTTGTCCTCTGCTTATATAAGACAAGGATGCCCTGTATTTTTTGAATAAGCTTCCACTTGTATACTGCATTAGTAATAAATAGCTTTCTGTTTTCCCTCCCGTGGATGTAGCCTTGATCAAAGGTGAACCACGTAAATATGTGTGCTCTTTCTTTCTTTTACTTCTCTTTCATTTGGCTTCAATCTGTGTGTATGACATTTCTGTTCCGTTGCATCTACTGCTGTTATTCTTGCTTGTTCTTCATCACTTCCATAACACTTTGAAATACTATAATTACATTTAATGAAATGATGATCCTCTTATTACTAATTATTTAATTCAACTTAAGTTATTAAGGGGGTGTTTGGTTTGGTTGTTTTCTGTTTTCATTTTCACTGAAAACAGAAAACGGTGATGAAAATGTGTTTGGTTGGATTTTTGAAAACATTTTCAGTGAAAATGAAAACAAGAAACAACCAAAAAATGAAAACAATAAATTCTCGTTTTCAGTATTTTCAGTTGAAAACAGAAACCTCATTTCGGGTAAAATGAAATTACGGTGGCAATGAATGTAATTGTAAGCAAATTTAAAAATAAAAAAGACAAGAAGTCGATATATCATAAATTTTTAGTATTTTTATTTTATGAAAATAAAAAATAAAAAGTCAAACCAAACATGTTTTCAAAATTCTAATCTTTTGAAAATGAAAACAGAAAATGAAAATGCAAACCAAACACATCCTAATTAACTAGCATGATTATCGATCCTTGGAATACACGAGTTAGCTAGGTAAAAATAATAAAGTTATTTATGTTCAAATATATATATATATATATATATATATTAAAATGATTTGATATCAATAAACCAAAAAAATGAATGAATTAATAACTTTTTTCCTTAATTAAATACAAATAAGTTAAGTAAAATTAAAATGTAAAGTTTCATGAAATATCAATTTTTTATTTTATTTTTATAAGCAAAGGAAATCTCATCAATGAAAGAAAAAACCGAATGACAACATATATGAAATGCTGCTTTCAGCATAAGACATACAAAGAATCTATAGTTTAGGACAATGAAAGCATAATGCCCCCACCAACTAAAAAACACAGAGTATGTCGGTTTTAATATCCAGACATACCACAAATATATTATACAAAACATGAGACCTACACATCTGATGCCTTCCTAAGCATAGAGAAATTAAAGGAACATAGCTTCCTCCCTGTTACATGACACACTAGCAGCAAATAAACAAAGTTCGATGTGACAAAATGAGAAATTGATAAGAAATATACTCCCTGTATGTTCTATACCACCCAGCAACAGAATCCATCTTGATGGTTTTCATATATATCCACCTGCATATATTGCATCTAAATACAAGTTGAAAAGTTTTCCTCCAAAGAGACATTTCTTCACGCACTCATAAATAGACTAAATCACTACACTAGGCACATGTGAAGAGGAGATACAATTAATCTATAGGACAAGTGCACCAGTCTGAAAATAAGTGACACAAGTTCCCCTTAATTACAACGTGCCATAAACCAAGACCAAGATCTTATATTAATTAGCTAATATAACTACTTTTTTTATTTTCTGTGATTTGGTTATTGGCAGCTGTATGTTGGTCAGCTAGTCACTGACTTTAAATACCTTGTACCATTGTTATTCAAATTAGGAATAGGACTCAAGAGCCAAAAGTTTCTATAGCTTTTTCGTTCTCGTGTGATATTAATCTCTCTCTCTTTTTCTTTTCTTTACGTGTGTGGCAGCTTCACTTTATCATGGTATATAGCTAACACCTCATGAATTAAAAAGTGTATTGAAGGTGATTGTGCATTATTACTTTAAGGCCCTTGCAATTACTAACCGAAGGACTGTTGCTGCTAAAAAGTGGAACCATAGCGTGCTCATAATCTCTTTTATCATTGCATTAGTATATGTACGTGCTTTTTGGACAATATTACATACGAATAGAAATGGTCCCAATTGATAAGTATCTTTTTATTAAATGAGAAACACTTTGAATCAGTTTCCGTATGGCCTGAGACCTGACTCTGAATGTGACATTTCCGATCCATACATTGAATGTTGTCTGCACTCTGCGCGTGATGAAGAGATAATGTGAAGCATTCAATCCATTAATTAACCACATCACATTCATTGTTAACTGGTGAAAGGTAAGGTAATTTGGATTTGGACAGAGAGAAAATAATCTTAATTCTTAAGCAGCTAGCCTAGTACTCCGGTGAGAGAATAAGGTTAATTAATTAAAATTCGAATGACGTACCCCACTACAAATCATGCATGTTGTAATTTTAATTTGAAAGATAGACGCATCCACACATAAGAATGACTCAGGTCATGGTCATGGACGAAAATTAAAATGGACAAACATGGGCATGAAAGTGCCAAAGCAGAGCTGGTTAGTAGATGGAAAGGAATTATGTGTTAGATTACAAGTGAAAGATAAGTCTCACATCTGATAAAAGTGAAAAAGTTGAAAGTATCATATAAATGAGAAAAAGATCAATAACTTGAGTCTTAAGATTTTTAATCTTAATTAAAATGTGGTGTCAAGGTTTTTTATGCCATTGTCTATGACTCATGACCCATAACTGGCATGCAAAAAACAAATGCATGGCATGGAAACTTCCCGGGTGGTTGGATCCATGTTCTTCTTTGCCGGGAAGGATTTGGATATTGATTAATATCTTACATGTAGGGAGGGCTACGTGGTGCAGCATTATCATAGCCGTTGGATTAAACACATAGGTCAACAATCAGGAGAATGGATCACCTTTTTGGAGAGTGGTCCGTTTTGTTTATAAGGTTCTTAAGCTTGAGGATTAATAAACTATATACATGGGCTACTTAAATATATCTTCTTACATATAACTTAATTTTAGTCTAATCTTGGTTCAGCGGAATGTCTTGAATCTAAGTTTGTATTATTTACTAGATAGAGATGATCAAGTTCTTAACTGGGTTTGAGACTTTGAGGATATAGAAATTCAATCTGCCAAATCGCTTTATTAAAAAATCGTACGTGCATGTATATGACAATTGAAGATGGGGAAGAGCTGACATTAATAGGGTGGGTGTTTTTAATAAAATTATGCAAATCAATTTTAATAGTTTGATCATGGATTCCATTTTTTCCCATATGTATGTGTACATGCATGCATGGTCCTCCAATTCAGTCTTGCATGCTCTAGTTTTGAGACACGTATTACTAGTTAGTGGGACTATTTCTGCAAATTAAAATTCCCCACGCTGTAAGAGTTGCCTATTGCTGGAAGGTCATTGCATAGTTATAGCATCCTCGATCCAAATTGAATGCCAGCCTTGGTGTCGGTAGGTAAGGCTTTTTGGACCCTAAAAGTTGAAGCCTAAAACTAAAATTTAATCATATTTATAAAAAAATTTAATATATTTTTCATCACAGTGACAACTATTGATTGAATACTATTTGTTATAAAATATAATTGCAATATAAGTATTTTATCATGGTTTCAAATTTAGTTTTGATCAACAATCATGATACTGTACTTTTTTCCGTAATAAAATATACAACTTAACAGTACAGTTTTAATTCTTAATTTTTCAATCAACTGTTATAATTCTATATATATTTTTCTTAATTTTTTTATTTTAGAATAATTAATTTTTTGGAGATGTATAGTAATCAAGAATTATAAGTTGCTAATTAAGTACTTATAATTTTTTTATAACAATAATAATTTAAAATTACATAAATATAGCCCGTCGTCATGTCCCGATTCCCCTAATGGTGTACATCGAAGTGTGTTTGGATAGAGAATTTTAATTGAGGAAAGTAATTTATCAGAGAATTTAAATTTGTTTAGTCTAAAATTTATTGTTTGGATATTTTTTTTATGAAGAATTTAAATTTTTAGAATTTTAAAACAGAATTTTAAACAACTAAAAAGGTGGAATTTTAATTTCCTTCCAAAAGGTGAGAAATTGAAATTTTCTTCTTGATAGAAGAACCTTCCAAAACGTTTGTGTATTTTCTTTATAACCTTCATCCTTTATTTCACCCGAAAGTTTCCGAAATCCCATTTTCGAACTCGTGACTCTTCCCTCACGCCGATGATCCTCTTCTTCAAGAAATACCTTCTGAGCTCGCAGAGCGTCGATCGGGTGCGGGTGTAGGGGAACACGTAGAACTGCACCCGCCAATCAGGGGAGTAGTTGTCACTGTCTATCACGCGGTGGAGGTGCTTGTCAGCGCGGAAGGCCTGAACCATGCCTTGCGTCGTTGATTAAATGTTGTGGTCGGGTATGATGGTGTTCGTCGTCGTGTCCCGATTTTCCTGCGACTCCCCATGCTCCATCAATATTATTCTCTTTGGAAGCATATCAATCATATCTCCTCTTTTCTTTGCATTCATTTTCTTTCATCCTCACAATTTTAATTTTTTTTTATCCAAACACAATTTTAAAAATAAAAAAAATTCAATTAAAATATTTAAAATTGTTAGAATTTAAAATTTCTTAAAATTTTAATTTTCCTTATCCAAATACACTCTAGGAGTAAAACAATGCCCATCATGTACGAAAGGAGCAATATGCCAATATATGGTAGTCATTAATTAATCTTCATGCTTGAAGGTTAAGGTAAAACAAAAATGTGAGTCCTTAGAGGTAGTCAGGTAGATGAGCTGTAAGCAAAAGAAGGAACACTCAACACTGTACAGATTGATTCTCGTCGCCTATCTTCTTGAAGTTGACATGTTCAATGACCCACATCACATGGCTCTACCAACAAAGGAATCAACGGACACGAGTACAATGAATGAATGGGGTTTAGAGTAACAGAATTAAACTTCAAAATTTTGGTGTTGGTTCTCTATATATATATTCTTTTTCTTTTTTTAATTACAATATCAGTTATTATGTGTATACATTTAAGTTTTGGTTTCAGTATTGATTGCCTTCGGGATTGTTGTTAATTTAATTTTTATTATTTCATCCGGTTCTCACTTTTGTAAATGAAAAAAAAAAAGTAAGTTTAATTTCGTTTCATAAGGTATTAGATTTTGAAATATTGAAATTTAAATAAGTGACAAAAATAAGAATCATTGTTAACAATTCGTAAAAAAAAAAAATAAGAATCATTGTTAACAAAAAGCATAAAACATTATTAAATGAGCAGAATTGGAAAGCAAAAAGAGGACATCATTTTTATTTAAAAACAATTGATCACGTAGTTAGTTGAACACAGTGATCTCCTATTATATAGGGTTCACTCCTCACTTGCAATCATCATATCTCTTAACATTGTTATCATGCATTAAGAGAGCATGCATACATGCCACTCCCATATCATAGCCTCCCTCACCTATTTTCTTTGTTCTAACGCTTTTGATATCTTTCTCTACTCAAAACGCATCTGCATTGATCTTATATGCCTTCCCATGTTTGTTCCCAAAACTGAATTCGAACACCTTAGAAAAACCCAAGCTTTAAGAAGTTTCAGTTATGCATCCTTGATGTTCAGAAAAACCGGCCCATTGTGGTTCACTTCTTGCTCCACGATAGTCACACCCTTGGGCTTCAATTTCTTGACCGTGTCCACGGATCAGTTCATTAATTAATGGGATTTTTTTAATCTTTTTTTGTGTTTTTGTTGTTAATTTTTAGTGTGCGTGTCTGATCGCCATTGTCGATATATTGTACACTGTTGTAACACTCTGTTTAGCATGCATTTTGTATGTTTTGTAAGTGTTGCTAGACATTTTTAATGAATGATCGTTGACAAAAGAAAAAGGGTTTGGCTGAAGCACCGTAAATGATGCTTACCCTATTATAAACTCTTTCAACCTCAATAGCAAGAGGGCCAGAGGGGAGACACAAGATATGGCTTGGCTGATCGACCGCTTTGGTTAAGTGAATGCATTTATGTTGTATAACATATTATTGAATGGGAACAGGAGCATATGAACTTGTATGCTATATAAACATCTTTTTTGTTTTCTTTTCAGTTAGATATGTTGCATTCTTGCTAATTAAGGTTGTAGTATATTGCATTCATGCTTGAATTCAAATTAAGCAGTTTCAACTTCTTAACATGAATGTCACGTAAATGGTTTTGCTTTTATTTATTGTGGTGTTCAAAGGAATGTTCATTGGCTCACAAGTTTGCTTAAAAACTCAGGCTGCCTAATTATTTTTGTGATTCTGATGCAAGGACTATTTTTTTTTTTGACAAAAGAATAAGGATCATGAAAGGATTATGTATGGTAATGGCCGAATATGGCACAATTCATTCTTGCTGTTTTATACCTTCTTAGCATCCGAATATGGCCGAAACGACTAATTAAACATGAAATTTCTGAAGAGCCAAGGTTAGATTGGAGTGTCTTTATATAGGTTGAGTGATGAGGCCATATTGAAGCTCAGATTGCAGGGATTGTTTGCTAGTTTGAGGCACCCAGAAGTAATATAAAGACGATTGAAATGTTGAAGGAGGATTTAGACAAGTGTAGGGATAGAAACCATTACAAAAATTAAAAAAAAAAGAAATTCACATTGTGACCTTATTTGCAAGTACTCATTTAATCTAGCAAAAGATCTCGCATCAAGTAACTTCCACTGCATGCATTATAAATAAGATAGCTAGTGCCATTGCTTCAAATCCTCCTAAACTTTTGGGGGTTATCAGAATTTGTTAAATCCATCAACTGAGGATGCATGTATGAGGATTTACACAACAAAGGTAGTGTTTTGCAGTATTTAATTTCTTCGTTGAAAATTCAAAGGAGATTTAGTAAAAAAAATTGCTCCTGATTGTAAGGTTTTAATTTAATTCATTCTTTTGACAGTGCTATCTTAATAAGCGATTTATTTCTGCATATTAGCAAACGTATTTTACATTAAACAGTTCATAAATAATAATCAATAGAAAACTTAGGACAATGTGAAAAATTCTTAACAAGATTCTGTATCTAATTCTCAAAATAATACGGTGAACAAAAGAGTTGACGACAATTCAACAGGCACTCTTTGTTTCCTTTACCAGCTTTCCCAGTTGAAAAGTCACCAAATGGTGAAGACTTTCACCACACTTTTTCCAATTATCTACAGTTTTTACTTTTTACTGCGGATCGGAAAAGGAAAAGAGGCCTGCTACTGTTTATCACCTGAACGAGTTTGTTGTACTACTTCATCTGTCGCACTAAGTGTTCTTGTCAGGAATATAGAAGTTACCCTTCATGATGGTGGCGTAATGGATGGTGACTCAAGAGATAGTCTAGAGGAACCCCTGTATCATTCAGATTACAGACTATAAACATAGGAACAAATTTCAAAGGAAGAAAACCTTGGAGAGGGGGGACTACAATGTAAAACCAATTAAACTTGATGACTGCATTCATTGATTTTGTTCTTCTGCTTATATTCATACATATGTATTGGAGTCTCATTTTATCTACTACGTAATCATTTAGATGTCATATCAATCTGTTAAAAAATAATAAACTAAAATTGTTAAATTTTAAAAATATAGATGATCAAATGTGAAATAAAAAATTTCAAATGACCAAAATTACACAATTATAAGAGATAAAAATGAATTTAAGCCAAGAATCAATATGTTAATATCACGTATGCCACTTTATATATAAAAGAGGCTTCAAACTGCCTCAAGCGACAAACAAGTTATTTGTTTTAAAATAATTATATAAGATAAACTCTAACTTTATCAACAATTAATTGGGACACACTACCACTTGGGGTTAAGATGCAGTCGTATTATGCTACAGAGCTACTTACTCCACTTCCCAGAGCTGATTCATTTAGCAACAACTCCAATAGTTCAGTTAACTTTGTAACTGCCCGAAATCTGAATCTCCCCTATATAATAAATCTATAATCTTACTAGTCCATCCTTCTCAAAGCAGCCAACTAGACCATTATCCCCTTGCCAATATATATATGAATCCCAGCTAGCTAGCGTACAGAAAAGAAAAAATGGCCAAAAAGCTCACCTTCATAATACTTAACATCTCCCTCTTTGGCATCACCCTAAGGCATATGGTCCTCACTGAGGGGAATGCTCTAGACCCTACAATCACATTTTTCATGCATGACATCATTGGTGGATCAACCCCTTCGGAAAGGATCGTGGCTGGCACCATTGTAAACACTCAAACCAATCACCTTCCTTTCTCAAAACCCAATAACAGGGTCTTACCCTTTAAAGGTGCCATACCATTAGTTGATACTAGCACCGGCAGTGGTACTAATCCTACACACACAAGCACCACGGTGATAAAAAACATTGATAAAAACAAGGTTGTTATCAATAAGAATTCACTAGGTCTAGGAGCAACACCAGAGAACTTTTTGTTTGGAAGAATAACAGTGATTGATGATAAAATTACAAAAGGGCTTGAATTGGGGTCAGAGGTTATTGGTAAAGCACAGGGATTTCATTTGGCTAGTTCATTGGATGGAAGTAGCAAAACCATGGCATTTACTGCATTGTTTCATGATGATGAGGAGGATGCTATTAGTTTCTTTGGTGTACATAGAACCGCTGCACATGAGTCTCATATTGCTGTTGTGGGAGGAACGGGAAAATACATTAACGCAAAAGGATATGCCATAATTGAGACACTTCATTCACCTCAACAGCACACCACAAATGGGGTGGAAACACTTGTTCAGATTACCGTCTACTTATTCTAGATATATATAGCTGTTCTATTCCTTGATATATTGTAGCAATTAGCAAAGATTGGATATTCTTTGTAGTAAAAGAAGAAGCAAATCTCTTTTTTACTAAATGCATGTATAATATCAAATAGTTGCATATCCAATCTTTCAAGAGTTCTAACATAGTTGCATACTTAAAGTTCTACCTTCTAAAATCATTCATAGAAAATATTTTATGCTCTTTATCCATCAAATTCGATGCTTAGACACTAGGCTGCAGGTAATTTTGATGCTTGGTGTGCATCAGATGAATTAAATGGCCAGCATTTGTTCTGCTTTGACTTTGTTATGTTTTAAAAGCTTGGCTTTTCTAGACCGTTGTAATTGCGTGACTTCCATGTATATGATTTTTCATGCTGAGGCGCTGGAAAGAGAAGAGATGGAGGATGCTAAGGCAAAGCATTCCAGTAAATGTCAAAATTACAGGCCAAACCACATGTTCAATTGAACACCTTAGGCAAATTCTTCTTTCTAACTTCATCTAACAATCAACAGTTACTGAAAGGGTGCTAATTTTGAAGCATAATTTTCACGTCACCTTTTCTAAAAAAGATTCCTTCTCTCTTTTTATTGCACCATTCATTTTATGGTACACATCTCTTCCTCTTTTACCTTTTACCTTTTTCCTTGTTATAAAAATTATTGTGAGAAAAATATATCACCTATACATACATGATAAAAATAATAAGTGTTCTTATCAGATTTGGTAAGACCTGTTAAACCTGTCATCGATGATGTTTTTTCTGTAAGTCTCTTCACGAACTAGATGAATACATGCAAATACACTGATGTTCAAGTTAGATATATGCATATGTATGCAAGCAATAGTATTATTTTACCTGAGTCTTATGTGGAAAAAAATTGAATTATTTAATCTCAATCTTCTACTTCTAGATAATGTAAATAGAGATTTTATCTTTCTTTTCATATAATTTATTTCCTAGCTAAGAGAAACACACCCTACAAGAATGGAGTAGATCAGTTATAAAATATATGGATTTAAAATTTTAATATTCATTTTCTTTTCGTCAAAATTTGATTTGATTAAATAAATTATATATACCAGGTTCAAATATAATTGGGAATAATTTGCTATCCTCTTTTATATAATTTTAATTTAATTAAATAAATTATATATTATGTTTTTAATATATAAATATAATTAATTCAAAAATATATAAATATAATTGATAAAAAATAAGTTAAAAAATTAATAATTCAATTATATTTGTAGTTAAATACAAAATTCATAGCATGTGTTCCTGGAAAATTGTGTAGGAAAAAGAAAAAAGAAATTCAATTTTACCGATGAGTTGGAAATGCAAGAATTGAGCAGTGAGATATTAAGCTTAGTTAGGAAATATTTTCCATTCTTGCTTGCCATGAATGATGGCGACATGCGCATGATTTTCGCCAGAGAAACCCTGCCGACCTAGAAGAAGCCGCATTGAAGAAGAGAGAAAAATACAAAATTCATAACACGAGTTCCTACTCTAAGTTTACACATGAATTATGACTTAAAATTAAAAAAAAATATTTAATACTTTGTGAACACGCTGCACCTTCGGTATCTCTATTGTTAACTTTCTTATTATTATATTCAAGGTTGTTAAAAACTCATGCGTGATGCAAGACTTACGGAGGCGATCAGACAGACAGACACACTAGACTTGATTTTTTTATCGTGGGGGTAATTTTTTTTGCATGGGTCCTTTTTAAATTAATTTTTAAAAAAAGTAAATAATAATGTAATGGTAATATTTGTTATGACTTATAACTTTTTTAACTAAAATTGTAAATAATTTTATAATTTTAATTTAATTTTTTTTATTTATGACTTCAAAGTCGAATATGTTTTATTTTTATTTTGTAACTTTAAAGTCGTAATTTTTTTATACAACTTTCAAGTTATTTTGTTTTTTTTACGTTTAAATTTTTTATTTACTTGTATTTTTGTTTATATTTTGCTTTAAATTTTTTGAAAAATTGAAAATAATTTTATTTAAGATTTTTAATTTTCGTTGTTATTAGATTTATTTAATATCTTGTATATATTTTTATATGATTTTATTTAATATGTTATGTATTTTTTAAATATTTTTTATTTTAATTATTTTATGTAATTTTTTAATAATGTGAAATCTAAAATATTTTGTATATTCAATAACATTATTTAAAAATTATATAAATTTTAAATATATAAAATATATAAAATAAAAAATATTAAAAAGTATATAAAATATTTTAAATAAAAAATATTTAAAAATATATATAACATATTAAATAAAATCATATAAAAAATATACCCAAGTAAATTTATATTTTAAATAAAAATATATTAAATAAAATAATATTAAAAAATATAATATATTTTAAATGAAAAACACTAAAAAAATTGAAAACAAAATAAAAAGAAAATACAAGTAAATAAAAAATTCTAAAATTAAAAACTTTAAACGTACGAAAAAACCAAAAATGACTTCAGAGTCTTAGAAAGAAAAAAAAAACAAAACTTACGACTTTGAAGTCATAAGTTAAAAAAAATCATATCCGACTTTGAAATTATAAATAAAACAAAAAAATTGAACTAAAGTCGTAAAATTATTTATGACTTCTATTAAAAAAATTATAAGTCGTAACAGATATTACTAGACTTTTAACTCAAAAGTCGTAACACCTATTACAATTTACTCCTTCTAGGAAATATTTTAAAAAGTACCGCATATGGATAAAACGGTAAAAATTACCCATAGTTGATAAAAATAAAAAATAAAATCCACTAGACTCCGACTTAAAGAGAAAGTATATAATATGGTGTTCTTACTAGATCATAAAAATTATGAGAAATTATAGAACTCATTTTAAGTTTTTAAATATTATACCATTTGAAAAAAAAACATGAAATTCTAAAATTTCATGTGCCATTACAAAATCCACCAAAAGATGGATCAATCAACTAGTACTAATTATACCATGTTGCACCATTGAAAATGCTTTAATGTTTGGTTTGTTGCAGGGACGGATCCACAATTCAACCTAGGGGGCAAAAAAGTCAAATGTTAAATAAATAGTAAATTGTAATAAATAAAATATGTTGTATCTTTTATCTAAGTCGTGCACGAGGTTCTTCCATTTAATAAAATTCGTCAATGATAGAATCTGTATCAAAATTTTCAGCAATCTTTCTCTCAATGTTGGTAATCAAATAATGAGCTATAAATTCATCCTTCATCTTGTTTTTAAGTCTGTTTTTCACAATCTTTATAGGAGAAAATGATCTATCAGTCGTGACAGTTGAAACAGGAAGAGTCAACACCAAACGAATTAACCGATCAATCCGAGGATAAGTCAAATATTTTTTTTTGTTTTCACCAATCCTTGACATTGCTCAGAAATTGTTGATAAATTGAAAAGTGTTAACTTGTTGGCAAGTGTACCAAATTTGTCACAAGTAGTAAAATAATCGAAAGTCTAAGTGTCGAATTCACAAGGACTTTGTTTGTACTTAGATTGATGCAAACCCAAATTAAAAGCAATATATAAAGAATTTAAAATAATAGATAAAGAAAGATAAATATTTAAAGATAAAAATTGAAGAAATAAAATATAAAATATTTAAATTAAAAGATGGAAAAGATTAAAAAATAGAAGATAAAAAAAAGATAAGATAAGAAAAATAAAAGATTAAGATAAAGATAAAAAAAGATAAATTCAAGATATGATAATGTTGGGACCTGTCCTGCCTTACTTGTCCTTGATGTCTCATGATGACAAACCTATTTTACCTATCTATCTCTCAAATGTCTTTACAAAGACTCAATAGATAAAATGCATGAAGTTTTAATTCTAAATGTTTACTTTGACGCATGGGCATATTGCAAAACCTTCATTGTATTTCTATTAAAGATTACTCTCTCTCGAACACCTAACCCTTAAAGATGATGCAAAGATGAATAATACATGAAATTAGAATAAGAAAGGATAATAGGAAAGAAAACACCTGATTGCATTGATAGATATAAAACATTACAATACATCTATTGGTTTTTTAGGCCTGTCAAATCCTACCTAAGGAGGTTAGCCTCTCATTGTCATGAGAGAATTTTATACTTTAAGGGGTTGAGGTGGATGAAAGAAGGTGATATATGACTAATAACAAGGAAAGAGGGTTTCCCCTAAGGGATATACCCAGTATTTGAGTTGTGAGACTCCTCATCTTCCTTCTTAGCTTGACTACCTTCTTATAGCTGCTATAGTGGATTTGGGCCTGATGTTGAAAATCTTTCTTATTCATATTTTCGATATTTTCTAGATCTTTTTCTCTTTTAATTTATCCTTTTCATATCTGCAAGCTATAAATAATAAAAATATCAATTCTTGTCATTTAAGCAAAAAATAACTGCTAAATAAATATTTTTAAAGATATTTTCAATATATTTTTATTATAAAAAATAACTTATATTTAGCAGTTATCAAAAAGGAACATCAAGTTCTTAATGTTGAGCTTGTATCCTAAGATGCAACTTCTCTTGTTCAATAAAATCAATAAGACTTTGTTGTCAAATCATCAATGATAAACTTAAAAAAATTGATAAACATAACTAACTCTCTAGCAGCTACAACTAGAGCACGTTGTAGGTGATGAGCAAGACAATGGATATAATATACATAAGGACAATCCTTCAAGAATAAAGCCTGGAACCCATTCTATTCATCATGCATGTTGCTAGCTACATCATACCCTGGCCACGAAGATTTTTAATATCAAGACAATGGCAAGAAAGAACACTTGAAATTTCTTTCTTCAATGTTAAAGAAGAAGTGTCAACAACATGAATAAGATAAAAAAATTTCTCTTGAATGTGCCTATTTTTATCCACAAATCTCAACACTATTGCCATTTGTTCTCTTTTTTATTCATCTCTAGCTTCATCAATAATAAGACAAAAATTAGAAATACCAATCTCTTAACGTATTGCAGCATGTACCCTTCTAGCAAAAATATACAATATCTTTTTTTGAATACTTGGTGAGATATTTGAGCATTTCCTGGAGCATTTTCAATAACAACATTGGCAACATTAGAACTATAAGACGTCATAAGCTTTACTAGCTCAATAAAATTTTCTCTATTTAGTGATTGAAGACTTTCATCATTGTCTCTAAAAGCACATGCTTAAAATGTGAGTCATCGAACCTCATCAATAGAAGTCTTTAGCCATAAGCGATAGTTTGCTATAATTTCAGCACTTTGTTTGTCAAATACTTTCTCAATATGTTGATATTGATCTAGTAAATCATCACAAAATTTTAGACATCTTTTATGCATTGAGTTAAGGCCAACTCCTTCATGACATAGAAATGTACAATTCTTTCCATCATTGACTTTCTTTCAATTTCTAAATCTCATTTCAGCAAAAGTATGTCTTCCATCATTTCGATCACCATGATTGTTATTGAACAAGTAGCAAGGTAAGCAAAAGACAGCATCCTTGTGAGGTGAATACTCCAATCAACTTGGAAACTGATTATACCAAGAAGGTTGAAATTGTCATACTCCAAAAGTATGTCTTCCGTCATTTCAATCACCATGATTGTTATTTCAATGGTAGAAGTTGGAAACACTATATTTTTAGGTTGATATGGTCCAACGTTGCTGAGTCTCATATCACAATTACAAGCCTGCTTATTCCTTTTATACATGGATCTAACTTGGGATCCAAAACTCCAGACACACAGATACACTTCCAAACAATTGAGTGGTTAACTGCAGACCTGCCATTGATATTTTGACTTGCAAGTCTGACCAGAATATATTCTTAAATCAACTGACAGAATCATTTCTATATCAAATGTTGTTTTTCTCATGTTCCATTGAGTAAGCATTTTGTCGCAATTGTTTTCTTAGTCTGGAATTATCATGCTGCTGAAGATACACAATAAATATCCTTGATAATCTGGAAGCCTTCTGTGATAAGCTGATGTAATTCTTGTGTGTTGTCATTGTAGGCAGGGACCGATATAAGTCCATACGGTAGAGGAAGGGAAAATACTGTTTGGGGTGTTTTTCTAATGCTTGGTTATCTTGGGTATCACCACTAAACTTAATCCCACTTTCTATGACAAGTGATTTTAAGAGTTGTCCCAAAAAATAAAAAAAAATAAAAAAATCAGTGCTGCCTTCACCCATTCTGACATGCAAGGTTTTTAATCTGTCAGATTATTCTCATTGTTAGGAAAAAAGCGCCTTGCCTACCTATCTAACTGTTTAATACTTTCCTGCATATATTTTTCTTTTTCCCACTTTCAAAGTCCACAGATTTATTATGAACAACCATTTAATAATTTCAACTATTTTTTTTTTGTTTTTGATTTGTACAGCAATAGTTATTTGAAGCCACGTCATATGGTTAAAACATCATTTTGTAACACTTTGTAGTTAGTGCATTCTTGCAGATTCTTAATTGCTCAAGTTGAGATGTGCTACTCTTTCTTTAAATCATATAGTTTTTTTTGTCTAATAGGTGTGATGGCTTTACAAACACATTCCAAGATAAGTTAGTGCATTTTTTTTGTCTTCTTGTATTCTTAGCTTGACAGGTGGGTCACAAACAGTGAAATTTCATTCCGAACATTATATTTTTGTCATACACAGACTGTTTTTTGTCTTTTCTGCAATGAGAATTTTCTTGGACGGTATGCCTACATATTTATTCTCAGTTTTTTTTTTTCTTTTCCAGCTTAATGGTTGGATTTGACATCTGATATTTTTGTTTAGGTCTTATCATACAATACAGTAATTTGCTCTCCTTCCTGATTGTTTTACTAGTGTTTTGGCCCCTTTGTTTTATAACAGAAGTATAAAGATATCCCTTCTTCATCTTCAACTAAAGAAGCTTATGATAATATCCACTCCCACAGGTTGCAACAGCTAGTCAAATTTTTATTTCCTACACAATTCGCACATTTGATGCTCTAACATTTGCTACTATAATGACAAGAAGACAGTTTAGTATTATAGAGAAAAGTTAAATTTTACATTATCCTTTAAATTATTTATCTAATCAGTGTTTGTCTAATTTTATTCTATTTTTTGCCGTTGGTAAGCATTTTGTTGTCACGCATGTGGTTTGCCCATCCTCTTAGCTGGGAAGAGTGGATTGGAGTTATAATCTGACACAGTATTACCTGAAGTAATCTCTTAGATTTTTAAAATGTGAGTTTAGTTTAACTCAATTTCAAAAGTTAGCTCAAGAGTCGATTGTCCTTCACTTATATACTCTTATATGGCTTTATCTTTAGTCAATGTGAGACTTAGATTTTTTTCAATACACACTCTCACACCCAGCACTTCTTGGGCTTGGTGCGTGGATAACAATGTTGGGTGATCCTTTTTTGAATAATATTGGATATGCTTTGATACCATGATAAAGTTTAAGGTAGAAAGATAAAAAGGAAAGAAAAAAAACTTGAATATTACTTTGGATAATGCTCAAAATGAACAAATCAATTTTTATATGAATACATTGAGTCTTATATAGTTAAACTTGTAGAAGACATTACATCAACATCAAAGGAAATGAAAAAAAAAAGTTTGAAAACTTGGAATATAGAAATCTTTGACCAACTTCTAGAAACTTCTAGAAATCTTCGATCAACTTCAGCTTTCTCAATCTTCTTCCAAGAGTTCAAAGCAAACATCAAAGCTTAACCATCAAGCGAAATCAACAACAAGACCATTTGGCAGAAGCTCAAATCATTAATCCATGAAACTATCAAAGCTTAACCACCAAGCATAAACTATACCTCAAAGTTTAACCACTTGACAGAAGCAACGAGGCTTAACCATCAAGAGTAGAAGCAAAGCAACAATTCAATGCTTAACTATCTATGACAAAAGCTTAAACAATGCTTAATCACCATGGACAGAAGCTTACATTAACAAAATAGAAGAATCACAAAATTTGTCTTCTATGAGAACTTTTCACAAAAACTTTGTGAATCAACTATAACCAAGGCTTAACCACTAATGACAGAAGCTAAAAACATCATAACATGCCTAAAAGACTGAAAACAATAAACCAAAACAAATCAAATATCAATGAAACAATAAAAAGTTTATTCACCAAACAATTAGTGTGCACCTTTTTGAAATAGTGCAGAACTTCAAATAATAGTCAATATATTCAAAATCTTCAGTAACATTTAATCAAATACCTTGTAAGTAAACTGAAACTTTAATGGAGGCAAACAATCATGGTTGCTTATATGAGGCTTTGATTGTTGTTGACATGTTATCAGCTGAAACTACGTTGTTACCAAGGTAGAGGAAGACTTAGAAGAAAAGGAAATATACAATATCTAACCTTCCCGTAAGACTTGGATTTTTTCCAAAATAATTTGGGGCGGCTTCAGTTTTTAGTTTTTAGTTCAGCTGTGCATTCAATTTTTTAGGTCATGGCTAATGCATTATATGTAGGTGGTTTGACACACAGAAAGTCCCTAATTTTGTATCCATAACATCGGAGAACTTGATACGAGCTTAGTCCCTCATTTTTTTGATAGGGGAGATCAATAATGTTGATCCAAGCCAAAAGAATGTTTATAAATTGAAAGATGTTCAATGTGTCACACAAGCATGGTTGTTTCTTGCTTATCCATAAGAAAGAAAGAAAAAAGGTTGTTTCTTTTTCTTGTTTTAGTTTTCCTTAGTGTGTTTTGTTAAAGACAGCTAATTTCTGGGTGGGGCCATCCTTCAGTTAAATACTATAGCAGGGGAATGTTAGGGGAATTTGTCCTTACCAAAGAGGAACTATTTTGGTTGACACAACAAGGATATATATCCTAGTTGTGTATATAATTTGGACCCTCACATGAATAAATGTTGGGTGCTCCTATTCGTGCTCTTTTATCCTTTTCACATCTTTTTTATACATAAATCTTGATTTCAAAAGTATTCTACTCTCTTCTTCCACATTTTCCTTTTTGCACCCCTTTTAACCGTGTGTTATTGTCCCCTCTTTTTTCTCATGAAATTTAAATCAGTCAAAGAAATCCAAAATCATATCCTAAACTCGAAAACAATTGTTTCAAAGGATAAAATTGAACCAAATTTAAAAATTAAGGAGTCATATTATTTTTTAAAAAAATATAAAAGGTCAAGTTGAATTTAAATAAAAAAACTACAAATATATTTTAACTTTTTTAATAATTTTTTGAGGTACTTATGTTGAAATTTGATAAGCTAGCATATTTATGTATCTAAGTCAAATAAAATAAATAAATATAGATTAAATTTTGTTCAATCATGAAAATGATTGTGGCTGTGCAGCTGTTATTACTTAATTGATATTTGGGTTTCTCTATAATATATACATAAAACTAAAATAATGTACCACCACAAGAAGTGAGTTGCCTCACATCTTTTAGCAAAAGTACTTTTACATTCTTGCCCCTAATAATTTTTAGAATCGGAAATGCTTTTTGTATTTTATTTTTGTCAATGCTCAATCCTTTCATTCCCCAAGTCTTCAAAAGCGTGCTACTTGCTAATTAAGAAAAAAAAAACAATTGTTGAGTTCAGGGGTCTCATAGATTAGATTGCATCGATTTTGAGGAAAAACAATTGAATTAAATTATTTTTACAATACTATCAATTTGTTTTGATAGAATTATAGATTTAAATACAGTCTAATTTTATTCAAATTATAATTTTTTATCTAGTGTAAATTGCTTTGGAGTGAAGATAATTTAATATAAATTACATGTATCTTTTTTTACATTATACAAACTTCTTTGAACGAGATAAAATTATTCTATCAGTGGGGTCTAACTTATTTGATTAAATATGATGTGTGAGCTATTATAAACTTTCTAATATTATCTTTGATTTTCATGAATAAAAAAATAGAATGATTATGTTTTGTAAAAAAAAATATATGAATGACAAAACTTCTTTTTTTAGTATTTAAAGCCTCAATGTACCTAGGGTTCTACACATTTGGTATATAAACAATCAAAATATAAAATATAATTCCATTAAAGCACGTCAAATTTAATTTTAAATTAATTTATCAAAAAGGAATAAATACAAGGTTAAGCAAAATCATTAAAAGTTTAAATAAAATTTTAAAATTCATTAAAAATTTTACAAGGCTTAAATATGTTTTTTATTCTTGTAGTTTGCAAAATGTATTTTCGTCCTTCAAACATTTTAGATAGTTTTTTTCATTATTTTTTTTTTATTGTCTAAAGTGTCATTGACAATACCTTAAATGAAAAATAAGACGAACACATATTGTTAGGACTAAAATCGAAGAATTTTTCTTAGAGATGAAAATGAAAAAAAAAGAAGCTAAATTATAGACACAAAAATGTATTTTAGCCATTTTACAACATGTATCAAACTCCAAAAGAAGAAATTAAATTTAACCCGAGGTGTCATAAAAAAAAGGTTTTAAAATAAGTATTAATAATTCATAAATATTCTAGATGGGATATTTTTAAAATATATAAATTTTAGCTTTAATTTGATATATTATTATGTTTATTTGGTAATATTTTTTTGGATTTTTTTTAATTTGATTGAATTTTAAGGTCCAGCTCAGAAATAAATTGACCTTAACTAAAATTGAATATAGTCATAAAATTAAAATTATAAAATATGAAGAAGTAATAGGACCCTTCCTCATGTTTAATTTGTTATACCTCAGTCACCTACATGCCTTTGCTTCTTTATTTCTTTGTTTTTCTGTTGTTTATAGCACCAAGTGATCACATGGATATTCATAAAAACGAATCAATCTAATAAAAAAAAATAAAAACTAATAAAAAAATCAAAAATCAAATAAATAGAAAATTAAACAAATGAAAAGAATATATTTTATTTTTTTTACTTTGGATCAGATTTTTTATTTAATTTAAAAAAAAATATTCAATTCAATCTAAATTGACCTTGTATACATATTTTTATTTATACAGAAAATGAAGTTTAATAATTATACACTAATAATAAAAAATAATTTTATGTTAATATTTAATTATAAATTATCATTTAAATGACTTTAATTTTACGTTAATATTTAATAATGTAAAAATAATTTTACGTTAATATTTTATAATGAAGGAAGAAGAGTGAGGGGAAAAGTGAAAAAAAAAAGTGCGGATTGGGGGAAGGAGAGAGTGGAAAGTTGGGAAAAGAAGAGGCATGAGAGACGGAGAAGAGTGGGATCATATTGCACCTGTAAAAAAATAAAATTGTTAAGATTTCAACCTACTATCTACCACCAAAGAACCAACCAAACGGGACATATACCTAGGGCGTTGTTAACCAATCAGTTTGTTATTTTTTTCAAAAAATAACAAATCTAAACACCAAGTCTATTCTGTTAGACTAGATTGATACAACAACAAACAAGTAGCGGGATAGATACTACTGTATCACCTTGTTCGTTAACTTTACGATTTTAGGATTGCTATATATACCCAACACATGTAGAGTTGTATAGTGTTTATGTTTTGTTTTGCTCTTTCTATCTATTACCATGGAAATTGATCTTTCTCCCCAATTGGCCAAGAAGGTGTACGAAAGCAATGGTGGGTCTTACCATGCATGGTCCCCTTCTGAGCTCCCCATGTTGCATGAAGGGAACATTGGTGCTGCCAAACTAGCTCTTCAAAAAAATGGTTTTGCCCTTCCTCAATACTCTGACTCTTCCAAGGTTGCATATGTTCTCCAAGGTGAAGTTTTGTAAGGAGTGTTCCACCAATCAATTTTCTTATTTTTCCCATAAGAACATCTTTTTTTAATGAATATTTCAGTTCTAGATTTGTTTTTTTTTTCATTTTGAGGATTTTATGAATCAAATTTCCTTATACACTGGTTAAGATTCAACCATATCCGATTTTGATAGTCGTGCTTTCTCTGCTATACCGTATTAAATAACGTTTCGAGCAATTGTAATCATTATGGTTTGGAGTATATATATAGTTTTAAAAAATTATTTTATTTCTAAAAAGAAAACATCATTTCCCATTTCCTAACATTAGACGTGAAAATTTTATGATTAGCTTAACATTAACTAGGTAGGGTTTTCTGAAAATAAGTAAAAAATTATTGAGTGAAAAGTATACCCAATTTTTTCTCCATAACAAGATAATACAAAAATTAACAAGAGAGAAACCATTCTGATTTGTAGTGATTCATTATTCTGATAATTGGCTGGTTTTTAAATGTGAACTTGCCAAAACAGGAAGTGGAGTTGCTGGAATTGTGCTCCCTGAATCGGAAGAGAAGGTTCTTGCAATCAAGAAGGGTGATGCTTTGGCACTCCCTTTTGGTGTGATAACCTGGTGGTACAACAAGGAGGACACTGAGTTGGTTGTTCTGTTCTTAGGTGACACTTCCAAAGCCCACAAGACTGGTGAATTCACTGATTTTTACCTAACTGGTTCCAATGGAATCTTCACTGGATTCTCAACTGAGTTTGTGGGAAGGGCTTGGGACTTAGAAGAGAAGGATGTGAAGACCCTTGTTGGGAAACAATCAGGCAATGGCATTGTGAAGCTTGAAGGGAACATCAACCTTCCTGAGCCCAAAGAGGAACACAGAAAGGGCATGGCATTGAACTGTGAAGAGGCTCCATTGGATGTTGACATCAAGAATGGAGGAAGGGTTGTGGTGTTGAACACCAAGAACCTTCCTTTGGTTGGTGAGGTTGGTCTAGGAGCAGACCTTGTGAGGCTTGATGGAAAGGCCATGTGTTCCCCTGGATTCTCCTGTGATTCTGCTTTTCAGGTAATTTTTTATATATGTTAATTGTTAGTTTGTTAGTTTTTATTAGGAGCAACTTTTTCTTCCTTCTCTTTCTTAACCACTTAACCAACCTTATATCTCTCTCTTTTCAGGTTACTTATATTGTGAGAGGGAGTGGTCGTGCTCAGGTTGTTGGTGCTGATGGTCGCAGGGTTTTGGAGACCACAGTGAAGGCCGGTAATTTGTTCATTGTGCCAAGGTTTTTTGTTGTCTCAAAGATTGCTGACTCTGATGGATTGGAGTGGTTCTCTATCATCACTACCCCCAAGTGAGTTTTTCAAACAGAATTGGAATTTCATTTTTGTAACATATGCTGATCTTAATGCAAACATTACGTTTCTGTAGATATTACTTAGAACTAATTGGTAAGTTAGCTGATTGTAGTGGACTAGTAGTGGTAATGCTTAACTAACCAATTAATGATTGAAGTAATCATACTCATACTTGATTGAAATAAATTTATGCTTTGGAATAAAAATTGTGTTTAAAAAAGGGTGTTACTTATAGCTTCTAACAAAGCTTGTAGTTAGTAGTTGTGAAAGCATATGCATATTAATTAATTCTAACAAAGGTTCTTATGATTATTATAATGTCAGTCCTGTATTTACTCACCTGGCTGGAAGTATTGGGGCGTGGAAGGCTCTTTCACCCACTGTTCTGCAGGCTGCTTTCAATGTAGATGCAGGACTTGAGCAACTCTTCCGTTCAAAGAGGAATGCTGACGCCATTTTCTTCCCTCCTCCAAATTAAATTAGCGTTACTATGCTTATGATGTTTTTCTAGTTTGAATTAGTTTCAGGTTTTTAATCCAGTTCTTCATGAGTAGTATTTACATTTCTTTTGGGTTTGTAAGGAATTGATTATTGTTGCCTTGTTTTTTTAATCCAAAGTTTATTTTAATCCTTCCTTATACCTTGTAGTTATTTTTTTATGAATCTTGTTAAGGACGCACTTTAAAAAATCATTCAGAAAGTGATTTCCTTTTGAAGCCAAGACTAATTTCTAAAAAATTTAAGATCAAAATTAATTTATTTTTAAGAAGTTGAAATAATAATAATTCTGAAGTGACAAGTCATTTTTCGACCGGAATATAAGGTGAACACTGAAAATACTGAATAGTAGGTTCGTTCTGTATTTTATGTGGTGATGATGAGACAAAATGGCACCATTGAAGTCACTGGAGAAAGAGTATCCACTCATTGACTCTAATTTTCAAACCTTCTGCGCCTCCCACGGCATTTTCTCTGGTTCCGTTCCCCTTTCTCTAGCAGGCCAGGGTTACCTAATTCTTGTTTTTTTTTAAAAAAAAAAATTAAGTTTATGCTCTGCTAATTCTGTTATTAGGTTAATTAATAGTAATAACTTTGAGCATGTACTATTCAGGGAATTGACCAGCTTATCTCAATAATAGACGCTCTTCATCCACCATTGCTAAACGGTTTGCAGCTCTTGGAAGATGCTCAGTGTTTTGTCCACTGGATGTGAAGGGTACTTTCACTTCAACGTATATATATTTCCTGTTATGTTGTTGAAAATGAGTTTTATTTCAATTGCATGCTACAAGAGGGGTCAAATGAGAAACTCAGCCAAATAGGCCCTATGTATAAGAAAATGCGTGCATGCTGCACTAGGCTAGGCATCAACAACATAACAGGAAACATATATACGTTGAAGTGAAAGTACCCTTCACATCCAGTGGAATTGAAATGAAACTCTCATTTTCTATCAATCTGTGTCAAAACCTTTATTTTGCACTCCATTTTCACTCCCCTCTTTATTTTCAACCAGTGCCATAGCCCTTTATTTTCACTACGGTGTTCAAAACTTTTGTGGATTATAATGTTGAGTTCTTAAGAAATGTTTGATTTGGCTTAATAAGGTTTAGTCTGTGGGTTAAAAGTAGCATTGCTTACTACTTAATGTTTGAATCTATATAAATATAATTTAGGATTGATGCATTGCTCAGAGGTGGATTACGTGAAGGGCAATTAACTGAACTTGTTGGGTCATCCTTGTTGGGCATTGTTTCCTGTTTCTTCGTTTATGTTTCAAATATAACTTGGCTTTTATTTTTATTCATTTATTTTTATTTTAGGCATTTACTGTCAGTTACTTGGAAATTTCTTCAAAAAAGGGTGCATTCCCCCCTTTTTTTTTTTGATAAAATTGAAAAACTTTTATTCTTTTCTTTTGATAGTTTCAAATCAATGAAAATCGAAGGAGTTCAATTATATGAAAGAAAGGGTTGGATGACTAATAACAAGAAAATGAGAAATGACTAAAAGAGAGAGGGGTTTCCCCTAAGGGATAGACCCATTCTTTTCCTTTTGCTTCCCACTCTTCTTATAGGCGTGAGGTAGTTTACTTTTCACACTGATCTCGCGCTTAACGCGGGCTTTCGCGCTAAGCGCGCATTTGGGCTTTCTCATGGGCCTTCTCGCACTAAGCCTGTGTTGCACGCTGAGCGAGACTGTATACTAAGCAACTTGCTCGCTAATCGAGAATACATGCTGAGCGAGCTGTCCAATCCTTCTTTAATACTTTTTCTTTCAGATTTTTCATCAATTTCCTCTAAAATGTTTGAAATCTTCTTTTTTTGACTTCTACTAATAAAAAATTACAAAGATGTTAATTTATTCGTTATTTCGTTAAAATCAATAATAAAATGAAGAAATTATTGCTCTACAAAGTATTGTGTGATTCATTTAATAAAGTAGTAGTTACCTTATTGAGAAGGAAGAGACAAAAAAATGAAACAAATATTTATGACTTGTTGTTGACCAATGGAGAGTAGCTACAAGACGACGAGAGCCTTTTCAAGTTTTAAAGAAGAGTTCCCAATAGGCAGTACTACTCAGGGAGACAAACAAAAGTATTTATTTACTTTTGTGTGAGGAGCACTTTATTTTACTTCAACTTGTTTAAGAAATTTCTCATACTTTTTGTTTTAATACACAATAATATATGTATGTAATAATATTGGAAAGAAGGGGCCGGGCCCATGCTTGTCCCCCTAATATCTCTGTCACAGTGAAACTCAGCCATAGCAATTTTTTTTTTTCAAAAGTAAAATATTCTCACATAGTTAATAACTCATTACAACACGAAATACAAACATTTTTGCAACAAGAAAGAAGTTAACAGCACAGCATATAAGAGAGAGAGAGAGAGAGAGAGGCTAGTATGCCAGATAAGCAGTGAGCTGCAACAGAGTCTGGACACCGTCAGTGTTATGTTGCTGACCGCCGCTAACAGGAAAAGTCTTAATAATGGCAAAGCCTTCTGCGTTGAGAAACTTTCCGGTGCCTCCAACGATGGCAATTTGAGACTCCGAAACCTGCGTTAGATGAACGCCAAAGAAACTAAGACTGTCCACGTAACCATTCTCTTCAAACTTAGCGGTGAAAGCCATAAGCTGACTTGCTCCATCGACAGCGCTGGCAATGTAAAATCCCTGCGCCTTCCCTACCAAACCCGAACCCAACTCTTGCCCTTCAGTGAGCTCATCGTCGAAGACAGTCATTGTCCCAAACATGACCTTCTGCAGTGTCATTCCCTCTGGGAGCTGGTTGGTGTTAGTGACCGGGAAACCGGCCCCACCGTTGAGCAAGTTGTTGTTGTTGAAGACGCTGGCCGTGGTACCCCCCAGTCCGGTGAGGAAAGGAAGGTTGTTGTTGTTGAGAATTCCTCCGTTGTTGTTGTTCTGTGGAACTCCGTTGTTCAGAGGAAGGTTTGCTCCGTTGGGTTTCGCGAATGCCACTTGAGCGTTCAGAGCTGGATTCGTCACCACGCCTGTTACAGCTCTGGCCGTGGGGTTGGAGCCTCCCAGAATGTCGTGCATGAAAAATGAGAGCGTGTGATGTTGTTGGTCAACTCCTTTGACTTCCGCAACTGGGGATTCTGCAACAAGTGGAAGTGGAGAGACAACAGGGGATTCGGCAGCACTGTTGGGTTCTTCTGGTGTTTCTATTTCATCAAGGATTCGAGTTGAAGTGGTAGCCGTGATTGCGAATGCAAGGAATATAAGTGCTATTAATATTTTTGCATTCAGGGGCATTGTCGTGGAAACGGATTCACACCTCGCCATAGAGTGTTTTGATATATAGTTGGATGGAAGATGCATGCAGTTATTTTGTTGAGATGATAATGAATGAGTTATGAGGCCGGAGTGGTATAAATACCCAATTCAGAGAAGTAAGTTCATACACCATAATTATATTATGGTGGAGTTGATGCGTGTGAGAGGAGTAGTTCATCAGAGTAGCTAGCTGATCTCATTCAAAACTCCCC
This sequence comes from Glycine soja, assembly GCF_004193775.1. NCBI lineage: Eukaryota > Viridiplantae > Streptophyta > Magnoliopsida > Fabales > Fabaceae > Glycine > Glycine soja. The sequence continues at coordinate 11,024,551 of NC_041012.1, read as the reverse complement.
AAGTTCTCGATGTAGTAGTTTAAACTAAACAGTCAGTATTATAAAATATTAAAATAATATTTCTCCTAGGAAATTTGACGCAAGGAATTCCTGAAACACAACGAAAGATCAGGATAAAAATGGTTTCATATGAATTTGAAAAAAAAAAAAAAAGATCTTGTTCTAAGAATAATTTTTGTATCCATGGATAGAGCATTTTCTGCTTATGAACCGAATCACCCTTGCATAGGTGATTGGCGGGTATGTGTTAGGATTCAATTGCAAGCTAAGAACTTGAGTCTCATCTTATCAAATTTTATGATCAAGCTTCATCCTTACTAAATTATTTCTCATATCCTTTCTCTCAAAGTTTAATTTATTTATTAATCATATTCACATTTTCTTTTATTTTTTGTTATTATTATTATTACTATTAGTCATTTATGGATCTACTTATGTTTGAGTTAGTTACAAAAATTAAAATGGGGAACTGATTTTCTTTTTAATTTATAGAAAAATATTAAGATGAAAATTTAAACACACGTTAAAATTAGAAATGAAAATAGTAATTTATCTCTAATTACAAACAAAATACCAACATGTCATTATTCCTCATGCAACTTAACTTGAATTCATTGAAGTTTTATATTTAAACTTTATGAATGAAAAAAATGTGTTTAAACGAGAAAATTTGCACTAAAAATAATCAATAAAGTTTTCTTATAAACATTAGTCATTGAAAAATCAATAAATACTTAACACTTATAACATAAAAAAATTACAAATTTAAGGAAATGGGTCAAAAGCCGAGCATTATCTTTGATAGAGATGAAGTTTTTTTTTTTAAGTGTTAAGAGACATACTCTGCCTCTAAGAGATAGATTGTAAATGAATGACAGAAACAGTGGAACAAAGAAATAACAGAGAGAAATAGGTTCTTTTCGGTCTGGGCTAAGTTCTTATCTTAACGGTTCTATCATCCTAAAAGCACAATAATAGTCCATGTATAATTTATAAAATTTACCGTGTTCTCGTATTTCTGTTGTTTCATATCATATATGTGCTCCCTAAGCTCTACTCTCATCTTTGCCAGTCCTCTGAGGTAAGCACCAACATATATCCACCCATTGAAAACAATTTGTTCACCTTGATATGAAATCATTCATTACTTTACTGCCTTGAAAAGTGAAAACTTATGTGCCAGGAAAACCGCCAATAGTGTCACATAGGATTAGAATAAGGGCAAAGTAAATTCAAATGAAATTTTGGAACATCCACATAAAAAATTGTAAAGATATAGACAATTCGTCCATACCTAATGTACTCTATTAGATACACGGAGATGTAAGTACAGTTATGAGCTCACTTGCACCCTTATTGATAGGAATATGCAGGAAACACCCATGGCAAGGGTGCAGGGAGAAGAAGAGACCAATAGTAAGAGAAGGGTGAAAAAGCCAAGTTACCTGGAAGATTACACGACTTGAGGGTATTGCTGGAAGAAGAATTAGGAGCCCAAATCCTGCTTGTTGTATACACAGTCTCAGAGCCCAAACATGCAAAACAGATTCTGTTACTAGAATATTCCCCATAACAGATTTTATACCAATTCTATCTTAGGAATTTCTATATAAAGCTATATGTAAATAAGCAAGCAGGCAATAATACGAATATCACACTTTATCTTACCTCTTATTTCCCTCTTTTTTCTGCATTTTCTGGAGGTAGCTGATCCTCGAAATCAGCTTGTTCCCCTACACCTAACATATTTGGTGCTTTCATTGTCATGGCAGATTCAACCCCCACTTCAGCTGACAAGCTCGAAGATGCCCTCGTTCGTCTTACCCAGCAACAGCTCACCATGACCTCTAAGATTGACGAACTCCTCCATCGTTTACCACCAATTTTTTCCCCCACCACAAACCCAAACACAATCCTGTCGCACCCACCTCCACCACCTGCATCCATTCACAAGATGAAGTTAGACGTGCCTCGTTTTGATGGCACAGACCCATCTAGGTGGATATTTAAGATCCATCAATATTTTGAGTACCATGGCACACCCGCTCATGAGCGTTTGACCATAGCCTCGTTTTATATGGAAGGACAGGCCCTTGCCTGGTTCCAATGGATGGCCAACAATGGCCAATTTACCTCGTGGTCGAACTTCTTGCAAGCCCTGCAAAATCGATTTGCCCCGTCACACTACGAGGACCCCACCGGAACATTGTTCAAATTGACGCAGAAAGGCACTCTGAGTGCTTACCTGGTTGAGTTTGAAGCTCTCGCAAATCGCGTGGTTGGTCTCCCCTCCCCGTTCCTCTTAAGCTGTTTCATATCGGGACTCTCCCCCGATATCCGCCGAGAAGTTCAAGTGTTGCAGCCGCTCACGATGGCCCAAGCAGCGGGGCTTACTCGCATGCAGGAGGAAAAATTAATGGATGCACGACCCCTTCCGCGGCCGCGACAACCCTACATCTCCACCGCGACACCCCCTCGAACTTCCATCCCCACCCTTTCGTCTCCGCCACCTAACCCCCTCCCCCTTCTTCCCACTCCACCGCGACCACCCTCCACCATTAAGCGTCTGACACCTGAGGAAATGGCCTCGCGACGCGAACGCGGGCTATGCTTCACATGTGAGGAGAAGTACCATCGAGGGCACAAGTGTGCCTCTCGAGTGTTTCTTCTCCTTGTTGAAGGAGACGACCCAACTGCTGCTAATATAAACCCTATTGACCCGACCACTGACCCACCCGACCCGGACCCGGCCCACTACATACCCGACACACATGACCCGATTCCAGCCCAGATCAGCCTTAATTCCTTAGCTGGACACATAGCCCCTGAGACACTCCGTCTCGTTGGCACCATCTCCGGTCAACAGGTGCTCATCCTCATTGATGGAGGAAGCACTCATAATTTTATTCAAGAGCAGCTTGTCAGCAAGTTGGGCCTTCATTGTCGGCAGACCACACCACTTCGAGTAATGGTTGGCAATGGTCAACACCTCGAGTGTCAACAGCTGTGTACGGAAATTCCGGTGGAAATTCAGACGACCTCGTTCACGGTGGACTTATACGTTCTACCAATTTCTGGGGCCAACATTGTGCTTGGTGTTCAGTGGCTTCAGTCTCTTGGTCCCATCCTCACAGACTACAACACCCTGTGCATGCAATTCTTCCATCAGGGTCGTCTTGTTGAACTCAAAGGTGAGAATGACACCAATCTCAGGCAATTGTCTTCTCCCCAATTTCGCAGGTTATGTCGGACCCAGGGCGATGGGTTTCTCTTCCACATTACCATGCTGACCGACAATCCCTCCACGACTGAGATCACCTCGTTGCACCCTGCTCTTCAGACTCTCCTTCTCCGATATGATGCCTTGTTCCAGCCACCACATACCCTGCCGCCGGCACGAACAACAGACCATCACATACATTTAATTCCTCAAGCAACCCCTATGAACGTGCACCCTTATCGCTATCCTCATTTCCAAAAGCGGGAAATTGAGTCACAGGTGGATCTCATGCTCCAACGAGGCCTGATTCAGCCCAGCACGAGTCCACTTTCCTCCCCGGTACTACTCGTCAAGAAGAGTGATGGGACATGGCGATTCTGCGTTGACTACCGCGCACTCAATGCCGTCACGGTCAAGGACCGTTTTCCTATTCCGACCACAGACGAGCTCTTAGACGAATTGGGAGGTGCCTGCTGCTTTTCTAAGTTGGATTTATTGCAGGGTTATCACCAGATCCGAATGCATGATGCCGATATTCACAAAACATCTTTTCAAACTCATCATGGACACTATGAGTTCAAAGTCATGCCTTTTGGGCTATGTAATGCCCCATCGTCGTTCCAGGCTACAATGAACTTGTTGTTTGGCCCCTATCTACGCCACTTCATTATCGTCTTCTTTGACGATATCCTGGTGTATAGCTCCTCTTTCGATGAACACTTGCGACATCTTGAGACCACCTTTCAGGTACTCCTCACAAACCAATTTGTCCTGAAATTATCTAAGTGTTTCTTCGCGCAGGCACAGGTCGAGTACTTAGGACACGTTGTTTCGACCAAAGGGGTGGAACCCATTGCTTCTAAGATTGATGCAATCAAGCAGTGGCCTATTCCACAGTCCACACGAGCTCTCCGGAGCTTCCTCGGCCTCGTCGGTTTCTACAGAAGGTTCATTCGTAATTATGCTACAATGGCAACCCCTCTGGTAAAGCTTACCACCCTGCCTTCTTTCCAATGGTCTACGGACGCTCAGCTTGCATTTGATCACCTTAAGGAAGCTCTCTCCTCCGCTCCGGTATTGGCCCTACCGGACTTCACTACCCCTTTCACACTGGAAACTGATGCTTCCGGGGTTGGCATGGGGGCAGTCCTTTCCCAGAAGGGTCACCCTGTGGCGTTCTTCAGCAAGCCTTTCACCCCCAAGTTGTTGCGTTCATCTACATATGTACGAGAATTGTGTGCTATTACCACAGCGGTGCGTAAATGGCGCCAATACTTGCTTGGCCGCCATTTCACTATTATCACTGACCATCGAAGTTTGAAGGAGTTTTTGACCCAAGTGATTCAGACACCAGAGCAGCACCAGTACATGGCAAGACTCATGGGGTACGACTATGACATTCAATACCGGTCTGGGTCCCATAATCAAGCAGCTTATGCCTTGTCTAGGATTTCAGAGCAACAACCAACCCTTACAATGATCCTTTCAGTTCCCTGTTTATCATTTATGAAAGAATTGCGAGCTCAGTTTGACTCTCATGATGGTTACGATCAACTGCGACAAGCTATATTGGCAGAACCTTCCCGGCACCCCGGCTTCTCTGTCATTCACAACCTCATTATGCATAAGGGTTGCATTTGGATTCCTTACGACTTACCCATCATTCCCACTTTGTTGCATGAATATCACACTACTCCCACAGGTGGTCATGCCAGAATTCGAAAGACTTTAGCTCGTTTATCGGAGAATTTTATCTGGCAGGGACTCAGGGAAGATGTGGCTCGCTTTGTGGCCAATTGTTTGGACTGCCAATTGACGAAATATGAAGCTAAGAAGTCCGCAGGACTGTTATGTCCTCTCCCTGTTCCTCAGAGGCCATGGGAGGATCTCTCCATGGATTTTATTGTCGGTCTACCTCCTTACCATGGCCACACTACAATCTTTGTGGTTGTTGACAGATTTTCAAAGGGAATTCACTTGGGGACTTTACCCACTTCACATACAGCTCACATGGTTGCTTCACTTTTCTTGAACATCGTTATCAAGCTTCATGGGTTTCCTCAGAGCATAGTCTCAGACAGAGACCCACTTTTCATTAGCCATTTTTGGCAGGATTTATTTCGATTAAGCGGCACTGTCCTGCGAATGAGCTCAGCTTACCATCCGCAGACTGATGGTCAAACTGAGGTGCTCAATCGCGTGATTGAATAGTACCTGCGTGCGTTTGTCCATGGAAGACCAAGGAATTGGGGAAGATTCATTCCTTGGGTAGAGTGGTCTCATAACTCGTCTTGGACTGTGGGTTCGGGGTCTACACCTTACGAGATTACATATGGTAGGAAACCTTTTGCATTTCCTGAATATCTCTTGGGCACTTCGAGAATTGATGCTGTGGAGGAATTCTTGGTGGACAGGGATACGACTTTTCAATCCATTAGGAAGAAGCTTATCAAAGCACAAGAGGCTATGAAGATTTACGCGAACAAGAACAGAAGGGAAGTCAACTATGAGATCAATGATTGGGTATTGGTCAAACTTCGACCTTATCGACAGTCCACGGTGAGAGGATCTCCGACGAGCTCCGGTAAGCTGACCAAACGCTACTTTGGTCCCTTTTGGGTCATTGAACGAATTGGGATGGCTGCATATCGCCTTGAACTACCCGAGGGAGCTAAGATACATTTTGTCTTCCATTGCTCGTTGCTTAAGCCTTTTCGAGGATCCCCGACACACCCTGACTCTACCTCTCTACCTCCACAGTTCATTGATGGACATCCTAGCACTACTCCCCTTGCTATCCTCAGTTCTCGACAAGTCAACAATTCCTGGGAAGTGCTTGTTCAGTGGCAGGGGATGTCCCCTGATGAAGCATCTTGGGAGAACTGGACCACCTTATGCCAAGCTTACCACCTTGAGGACAAGGTGGATTTCTAGGGGCCATGGAGTGATAGGAATATGCAGGAAACACCTATGGCAAGGGTGCAGGGAGAAGAAGAGACCAATAGTAAGAGAAGGGTGAAAAAGCCAAGTTACCTGGAAGATTACACGACTTGAGGGTATTGCTGGAAGAAGAATTAGGAGCCCAAATCCTGCTTGTCGTATACACAGTCTCAGAGTCCAAACATGCAAAGCAGATTTTGTTACTAGAATATTCCCCATAATAGATTTTATACCAATTCTATCTTAGGAATTTCTATATAAAGCTATATGTAAATAAACAAGCAGACAATAATACGAATATCACACTTTATCTTACCTCTTATTTCCCTCTTTTCTCTGCATTTTCTGGAGGTAGCTGATCCTCGAAATCAGCTTGTTCCCCTGCACCTAACACTTATCCTCACTACAGGCAGACTTAATGATAGTTTCCCATCTCTCCAAATCAAATTCTACCTTTCTCTTTTCCATTTCTTCCAAAACAAAGCATGCACCATCAGTACTCCCAGATTTCAACAAGCCAACAAACTGACAATTAATTGTCTACTAGTAAGCATTGCATTCAAAACACTCAAACCAACCTCAAAATCCCCAATCTGGCACAAACCATCAACCACCATCCTGTATGTTGCTGCATTTGGCACACATCCCCCAATCTGCATCTCAAGTAAGACTTTGTAAGCTTCCATTGCCTTACCTTCCTTGCAAAGATAATTTATCAATATGTTGTACGTTACAACATCTGGTTTAAGCCCCTTTTCTTCATCTCATGAAGCAAAGCCTTGGCCTCTTCAACCTTTCCTCTCTTCCCAAGATCGTTCATCAAAACACCAAAATTCACCGGCTGAGCTTTAGACCCATGATACGCCATATCAAACATAAGCTTCTTAGCTTCCTCATACTTCTCCACAGAGCACAAACCCTCCATCAACAGTGCATAAGTTACTTCATTCGCACGCTTTCATTTCTGGCCCATGTCCTCTAGCAAGGCCAGTGCTTTGTCCAAATCAGCCTTCCTACACAAAAACCCAATGAGACTATTATAACTGACAACACTCGGTTGCACTCTCTTCTGAAGCATTTCATCAAACACTTCACATGCTTTCCCCCACTCGCCCTTTGCCAACCAAAAATAATACTGTATGAGCAAAAGGTAGAAATGTTTTCATTCAAGATGATGAATATAGCTGTCCTTTTTGCAATTAATTAGACAAGATGAAACAACTCTGCACTTAATGCTCACCTGCAGGTTAATTAATTTGCTTATTTGATTTGGCTATAAATGGGCTGGGATCTAAATGGCATTATGCCTATGATCCTAGATAAAGTCCATTTCTTACAGCATAGTGGTTGGCTCTACGGGAAACAAGTCAAGAAATCATTTTTTGAAATGAGGGTTCGTGCATTGAAAGTGTGTTGGATTTTATTAAATTTAAAAGTTGGTCTTGGCTGTCTATAAAGGTTTTTTTTTTTTTTTTTATAATGAAGAATGCATGCATGGTCTTCAAACCCAATGGTGTGTTTGAAAAGTCTGTAGTCCAATATTGCAGTAATTCAGTGCTAAGTGAAGATGCATATGCATATGCATGTATATAGTGGTGTTTATATTTTGGTCTGTAAGAATACCTTTATGCAGGGCTTGAATGTTGTTAAATATGAAACATAATGTGCAGTAGAAATGTAAGTATGCAGGGATTGAGGAGATATAAGATATTGATGGTCATTATGGTGATGTATGTAAATTGGTGTAGGCAATTTTGCCGGAGTTATCCTCTTTTAATTGTTAGGGGAACCCTTGTACTCCTTTTTAAATGAATAAAATTTCTTTAATTGGCTGGAAAAAGAAAACACAGGTGTTATATGAATTGGAATATATATATATATATATATACCCTGTATGATCAACTGTGAAGAACCTTGGCTTGTTCTTCTTTCTCACCTCATCTAAGAATAAGTGACTATCAAATAGCTAGGCAAGTGGACATTTGCTCTCATGCATGGTAGAAATTACAAAAAAAAAAAAGGACACACTGATGCTTTTCTTTGGATTAAAATAAATAAATTTTAGTGGCGACTTCACATCTTTTATAAAAAAAAATCAATTTATTGTCCCTTCTCTTCGTAATCCTAGTTGCATACAGAAAAATTAAAGTTAAAAACTATGACAAATATATTGAAATTCGAACTGTTAGACGTCAAAATTTAACAGATTCTACATGAAAACAAGTCTTCTTAGGCTTGTTGTAAATTTCACAATTGTATTATATAATAATGGCAAATATGCTACATATAAAATAGAATAAATTTCGCTATATATATATATATATATATATATATATATATATATATATATCAATTTCGTCTTTATTTGAACAAAAAATTATACATAGAAAGAACATTTTCCAGCTCCTACACTCAACACTCATCATAATATCTTACATATATTACACCACAAATAAAATTAGAAAGAACATTTTTCAACTCATACACTCATTATAATATCAAATTGCATGACTTATCATGGAAAAAATACTGACTCAATTTTTTCATGGAAATACTAATCAGTTGAAGGCTTTGTGGTCACAAATTTCCTTGACAATAAACTAAACTTGACGAAAAGGGTTGGGATTCAATCGTGCAACAGGAATGCCAATAAGATCATTGGCCCTTGGAGCAGTCAATCCTGGCCGTTCATCTATATTGATTAAACTTTTTCCATATATTGGTCTAAGATTTTTACCTTGTGAACCAAACATCTTCCACTCAAAGCACTGTGAGAGCTCCAATGATAGTTGGCAATTCACGCATGGTCAAAGGCATTCCAGGACACCCTCTCCTACCACTACCAAATTGGCAACAACTCAAAATAATGTATTTTCTTCTCCAAGTGTTTATTAGAGATAAAAATTAGTTTAGTTGATTATAAATTAGTTAAAGATTAGTTTAGTTGGTTACAAATTTGTTATTAGTATAGTTTGTTGCAATTTAGTTTAGTTAGTTACAAATTTAATTATATAACACTCAATGTAAAAATTGATTTATTTATTTTGAACCTTATCCAAATTAATATTCAATCTCTCTTCTCTCTTCTTTCTATCTCTCTAACTTAAACTTTATTATTATTTGTGTATCTCTCTTCCTCTTTTGAGTGTACAAAATGTTAAATAATGATTATAAAAAAAATACTTAATTGATAAGATTTTTCCAATAAAACATAAAATAATATTATAAATACCTGATTGTTTTTTCTTTTATTTTATATTTACTTTATTTATCTATTTTACAAAATTTATTACATCTACACTTTCTGGTTTTTTTTTTCTTGCATGCTATTTCTCTTATTCCGAGTCCAAGATGAGGCGGACCTACTTTTAGGAAAATTTAACTATGGCTTTAAAATAGACAGGTACGTATTATTTCATCATGCAAGGGAGTGTATAAAGCATGAGTTACGTACCAAGATCAATGATTTGACGTGGTTCCGAGTTAACTCGACCTCGCATTCTTTCTGCTCAGAAACATCCAACAAAATGTCAAGAAAATCCTTCACTTTCTCATCTCCATCTTCATCTTCACAACCCTCTTCGTTTTATTTCATTCTCAACTCCTCACTATCAGAGATGATCTTCTCTAACAACGCATCGTACCTCTTATGTATGTCCAATGCCCTCTTCTTGAAACCCTGCAAGTCCAAGTTCTTGCAGAAACCTAAGAAATCTGAAATGTTATACTCCCCGAAAATCTGCGTCACTTCACGAACCAAAGCCCGTGCCTGTTCTGCCTGGCTGTCTGTTTCGGAGCTCTTAATGCTCAACATCATCTGCGATATCACATTGGTGGAAAGACTCAAAAGAGCTTCAGTGAGGTTCACTCTCTCCTGGGTCTTTGATTTATGGAACAAAATTTGAATGAAGTCATGAACTTCCCTTGTCCTAATAGGTAGGAACTGTGCTAGGGTTTTGTTTCCCAAGAGCTCAGTGGTGCTTAGTTTTTTCATGAACTTCCAGTAAGTGTCGTAAGGCGCAAACGCGAAAGTGGCGTTGTGGTAGGTAACCATGTTGATGGCCATGTTCATTTTGCGAGAAGAGTATGTGAGCTCGTTGTTCTTGAGAAACTCTTTGGCGAGTGATGGGGTGCTTGCAACTATGAACTTAACGGGACCTATTCGAAGGCTTATGAGAGGCCCATATCGGAGAGAGAGGTCTTGGAATGAGTGATGGATGAGGGGTTTAAGGAGATGGAGATGACCTATTATGGGTATTGTTGGTGGGCTAGGAGGGTTTTTCAAGTGGCTCTTATGCTTGTTTTTTCTCTCAAACAAGAGTTTGAGAAGGGAAGCAGAAATGAAAACAATGAGGAATAGTAACAGGGACTCAGAAATCATCTTGGTGTTTGGTTTGATTTGATTAATTAGGAAATGAAAATAGAGAGGGGATTACTCATGAATTGAGCATGGTTTTCTTTTCAGCTTACCACCAACCGCTTTTTATAGTAAACTTAAGCGTTGTAAATTTTAGTAGTGGCATTCGTTGATAGGGAATTCAGTCTTACTATTTCGTACCAGCTAGCGCTCTTTTCAGCGTTTCCATTGGAACATAGACATGAACCGTAACATGTCAAGCAAATTATTGTCAACTTGCGCTTGCTGATACGTGCAAGGAGTCCCTTCATTAATTAAAGCTGCTATTTTGAAGTTAACACCACAAAGTGTGTTTTTTTATATTTAATTTAAAGTATATTATGATGTTTTATTTTTATATCTTTTCCTGTTAAAAATACAAATTTATTTTAAATATAACTCAATTATAAGGTTATTGGAAATACTAGGAATTAAGAGAGTAAACTACGTATAATTTTTAACCGTGTGAAAAGAGGAAAATACCCATATTAAAAGATAGCCAGATGCTAATCAATGTCTTTAGTAAGGATAGTGACACTGGTCAATTAAGAAAATTAAAAAAAATATTGAAATGCATAAAAAATTCTCTTCTATAATTTTTAAATGCATTTTTATGTAATTTTTAATTAAAAAAACTTCTTTATTTTGTTAATCAGTATCTTAATTAGGAAGACCCTAAAATATATTGTTAAGAGAAATCATATATTATGACTTGTGATATGATATCAGTAATACATATTTATTAAATGCTAATAAGAACTGTCTTAAATTTTTTTAAAAATTAAAACCAATAATTTTTATTGAAACTCAAAATTAAATAAAATCATATTTAAAGAAATTAAAAATCTATTTTATCTTAAAAAATGTTAGGTGTAATTAATGGGTTTGACAAAAAAAATATTATATGAAATATAAAGTGTATTAAACACGATGCAACTTCATAGCATTAAAAGTAAGTACAAAATATGTTTGCACTAGGAATAACTTCCAAATTCAGAGATTTTGATTTTTTTTTTCCTGTTAAGAGAGTGTCATTCGCTCAAGAAAGACCATTTATTCTGTTCATAATCTCCTTAACTTTTTAATGTTTGCTACGTAAGATGGTTTGGTGCTTCTAATTTAAGTTTGGCTATCGTTAATTAGTAGAGAAAAGGATAAACAACTTTTGAGGACTTGTAGCTACAATTAAAATATAAATATAAATAATTTTTATTAAATTTCTTCGATAAATCTTCACTCACACTCAATTGTATTTACTTTAAAATTTTAAAAAAATTGTTTTAAAAACAGTGACACATACCACCTAATTAATTTTCAATAAGATAATATTTTTACCAAAACACATACATATGCATATATGCGCTATATACATGCGATGCACAAAATTCTTATAATATGTTTGGATAATACTCGAGATGCAGTTTTACCTCATAATATCCGGCAAGTAAAAAAATCCATCTCATAAAATTACGATGACGCCATAAAAAATGCAATTTTTTTTCTTCACTATAAAAAGAATTACTCGTAATTAATTAATTCTCACTATAAATCTAACCAAACACACTATAAAAATAACTTTTTAATACTACTGTTATCATAAAATATAATTTAGTGATTTACATAATTTATTTAAATTTAGTATATTTTTATAACATAATTAATAGTTTTTTTGGTAAAAAAAATGGTTAATATAGTTACTACTTTGTTTTTATATATATATATATATATATATATATATATATATATATATATATATATATATATAAATTTAAGAAGGTTGTTGATGATATATGGAATTGATGGTTGTTATATGTAATTTTGGGTTTTTTAAAATATATTTATTTTAACTTTCATACAAATATATTTTCTATTATATATTCTTGGTTTATTTTAGAAAGCACGTGATTATAAATATTTTTTTAAAAATATTTAATACTTATATTGTAAAGTTTAATTTCATACTTGACTCCCCAAACATTTATTCCTGGGTTCGCCCCCACTTGTTGGAGTGCCTTTGTTACCTTCCTTGTGAGAAGTAACTTATGCACTGTTGATGGAGGATTTGTGCTCTGTGGAGAAGTATGAGGAAGCTAAGAAGCTTATGTTTGATATGGCGTATCATGGGTCTAAAGCTCAGCCGGTGAATTTTGGTGTTTTGATGAACGATCTTGGGAAGAGAGGAAAGGTTGAAGAGGCCAAGGCTTTGCTTCATGAGATGAAGAAAAGGCGGCTTAAACCAGATGTTGTAACGTACATATTGATAAATTATCTTTGCAAGGAAGGTAAGGCAATGGAAGCTTACAAAGTCTTACTTGAGATGCAGATTCGGGGATGTGTGCCAAATGCAGCAACATACAGGATGGTGGTTGATGGTTTGTGCCAGATTGGGGATTTTGAGGTTGGTTTGAGTGTTTTGAATGCAATGCTTAGTAGTAGACATTTAATTGTCTGGTTGTTGGCTTGTTGAAATCTGGGAGTACTGATGGTGCATGCTTTGTTTTGGAAGAGATGGAAAAGAGAAAGGTAGAATTTGATTTGGAGAGATGGGAAACTATCATTAAGTCTGCCTGTAGTGAGGATAAGGGTGCAAGTGAGCTCATAACTGTACTTACATCTCCGTGTATTTAATAGAGTACATTAGGTATGGACGAATTGTCTATATCTTTACAATTTTTTATGTGGATGTTCCAAAATTTCATTTGAATTTACTTTGCCCTTATTCTAATCCTATGTGACACTATTGGCGGTTTTCCTGGCACATAAGTTTTCACTTTTCAAGGCAGTAAAGTAATGAATGATTTCATATCAAGGTGAACAAATTGTTTTCAATGGGTGGATATATGTTGGTGCTTACCTCAGAGGACTGGCAAAGATGAGAGTAGAGCTTAGGGAGCACATATATGATATGAAACAACAGAAATACGAGAACACGGTAAATTTTATAAATTATACATGGACTATTATTGTGCTTTTAGGATGATAGAACCGTTAAGATAAGAACTTAGCCCAGACCGAAAAGAACCTATTTCTCTCTGTTATTTCTTTGTTCCACTGTTTCTGTCATTCATTTACAATCTATCTCTTAGAGGCAGAGTATGTCTCTTAACACTTAAAAAAAAAAACTTCATCTCTATCAAAGATAATGCTCGGCTTTTGACCCATTTCCTTAAATTTGTAATTTTTTTATGTTATAAGTGTTAAGTATTTATTGATTTTTCAATGACTAATGTTTATAAGAAAACTTTATTGATTATTTTTAGTGCAAATTTTCTCGTTTAAACACATTTTTTTCATTCATAAAGTTTAAATATAAAACTTCAATGAATTCAAGTTAAGTTGCATGAGGAATAATGACATGTTGGTATTTTGTTTGTAATTAGAGATAAATTACTATTTTCATTTCTAATTTTAACGTGTGTTTAAATTTTCATCTTAATATTTTTCTATAAATTAAAAAGAAAATCAGTTCCCCATTTTAATTTTTGTAACTAACTCAAACATAAGTAGATCCATAAATGACTAATAGTAATAATAATAATAACAAAAAATAAAAGAAAATGTGAATATGATTAATAAATAAATTAAACTTTGAGAGAAAGGATATGAGAAATAATTTAGTAAGGATGAAGCTTGATCATAAAATTTGATAAGATGAGACTCAAGTTCTTAGCTTGCAATTGAATCCTAACACATACCCGCCAATCACCTATGCAAGGGTGATTCGGTTCATAAGCAGAAAATGCTCTATCCATGGATACAAAAATTATTCTTAGAACAAGATCTTTTTTTTTTTTTTTCAAATTCATATGAAACCATTTTTATCCTGATCTTTCGTTGTGTTTCAGGAATTCCTTGCGTCAAATTTCCTAGGAGAAATATTATTTTAATATTTTATAATACTGACTGTTTAGTTTAAACTACTACATCGAGAACTTGGGGAGTTTTGAATGAGATCAGCTAGCTACTCTGATGAACTACTCCTCTCACACGCATCAACTCCACCATAATATAATTATGGTGTATGAACTTACTTCTCTGAATTGGGTATTTATACCACTCCGGCCTCATAACTCATTCATTATCATCTCAACAAAATAACTGCATGCATCTTCCATCCAACTATATATCAAAACACTCTATGGCGAGGTGTGAATCCGTTTCCACGACAATGCCCCTGAATGCAAAAATATTAATAGCACTTATATTCCTTGCATTCGCAATCACGGCTACCACTTCAACTCGAATCCTTGATGAAATAGAAACACCAGAAGAACCCAACAGTGCTGCCGAATCCCCTGTTGTCTCTCCACTTCCACTTGTTGCAGAATCCCCAGTTGCGGAAGTCAAAGGAGTTGACCAACAACATCACACGCTCTCATTTTTCATGCACGACATTCTGGGAGGCTCCAACCCCACGGCCAGAGCTGTAACAGGCGTGGTGACGAATCCAGCTCTGAACGCTCAAGTGGCATTCGCGAAACCCAACGGAGCAAACCTTCCTCTGAACAACGGAGTTCCACAGAACAACAACAACGGAGGAATTCTCAACAACAACAACCTTCCTTTCCTCACCGGACTGGGGGGTACCACGGCCAGCGTCTTCAACAACAACAACTTGCTCAACGGTGGGGCCGGTTTCCCGGTCACTAACACCAACCAGCTCCCAGAGGGAATGACACTGCAGAAGGTCATGTTTGGGACAATGACTGTCTTCGACGATGAGCTCACTGAAGGGCAAGAGTTGGGTTCGGGTTTGGTAGGGAAGGCGCAGGGATTTTACATTGCCAGCGCTGTCGATGGAGCAAGTCAGCTTATGGCTTTCACCGCTAAGTTTGAAGAGAATGGTTACGTGGACAGTCTTAGTTTCTTTGGCGTTCATCTAACGCAGGTTTCGGAGTCTCAAATTGCCATCGTTGGAGGCACCGGAAAGTTTCTCAACGCAGAAGGCTTTGCCATTATTAAGACTTTTCCTGTTAGCGGCGGTCAGCAACATAACACTGACGGTGTCCAGACTCTGTTGCAGCTCACTGCTTATCTGGCATACTAGCCTCTCTCTCTCTCTCTCTCTCTTATATGCTGTGCTGTTAACTTCTTTCTTGTTGCAAAAATGTTTGTATTTCGTGTTGTAATGAGTTATTAACTATGTGAGAATATTTTACTTTTGAAAAAAAAAAATTGCTATGGCTGAGTTTCACTGTGACAGAGATATTAGGGGGACAAGCATGGGCCCGGCCCCTTCTTTCCAATATTATTACATACATATATTATTGTGTATTAAAACAAAAAGTATGAGAAATTTCTTAAACAAGTTGAAGTAAAATAAAGTGCTCCTCACACAAAAGTAAATAAATACTTTTGTTTGTCTCCCTGAGTAGTACTGCCTATTGGGAACTCTTCTTTAAAACTTGAAAAGGCTCTCGTCGTCTTGTAGCTACTCTCCATTGGTCAACAACAAGTCATAAATATTTGTTTCATTTTTTTGTCTCTTCCTTCTCAATAAGGTAACTACTACTTTATTAAATGAATCACACAATACTTTGTAGAGCAATAATTTCTTCATTTTATTATTGATTTTAACGAAATAACGAATAAATTAACATCTTTGTAATTTTTTATTAGTAGAAGTCAAAAAAAGAAGATTTCAAACATTTTAGAGGAAATTGATGAAAAATTTGAAAGAAAAAGTATTAAAGAAGGATTGGACAGCTCGTTCAGCATGTACTCTCGATTAGCGAGCAAGTTGCTTAGTGCACAGTCTCGCTCAGCGTGCAACACAGGCTTAGTGCGAGAAGGCCCATGAGAAAACCCAAATGCGCGCTTAGTGCGAAAGCCCGCGTTAAGCGCGAGATCAGTGTGAAAAGTAAGCTATCCCATACCTATAAGAAGAGTGGGAAGCAAAAGGAAAAGAATGGGTCTATCCCTTAGGAAAAACCCCTTTTTCTCTTAGTCATTTCCCATTTTCTTGTTATTAGTCATCCAACCCTTTCTTTCATTAGTCTCTGAAGGGTAAAGCCTCTCATGGCTATGAGAGGCTAAACACCTTTTGTTGGTTGGGAGTCCGGAGGCCAAACTCTAGTAATGTAATTATTCCCTATTATCTATTTAATGCAATTATGTTTCTATTCTTCTTCTATGTGCTTTTCTGTTATTATGGTCTGATCACCCATATAATGTTTAGAGGGTAATGCATTGAAAAATTGTTATTTTCTAAAGAACTGGGGGAGGGTATCTGAATAAATTCATTGCTAGAAATAGATTGACATTTATTTTGCCAAGAATTTTTACATCTCTTATCTTAATGCGGTTTGATATTTTATCTCTGCAAAGAAATTTGGGGAAAAAGGATAAAAAAAAACTTGACCCTTCGTGCAGGAAATCAAAGACAAGGTAATTGAGTAGATGCGAGTGAAAACATGGATTTTATGAATTAGAGAAAATCTACTACAATACATTATAAGTAGTTTTGACATGCTAGAGCCCCAATATCGTAATATATTTGTGGATATTTGTGGGTACTTGGAGAGACTTACAAAGAAACATCATTGAGGGCAAGTCAAGAATTTTTGTTATTAATGAGTGACTGATATTTAAAAAATGAAATATATTATAGCTCAATATATATAAAAATATAAAATCTAATATTTCAAGTGAGAAAGGTCCATTCAATTGTCTCTTTACTAAGAGATATAAGACTAATTAAGTGATAAAAAAAAGGAAAAAAAGAAAAATCCAACTATGAATTTGAAATCCATTTTTTTAATTAAAAATATTCATCTTACAAGATTTTTAATTTTTAGCTGTGATCTAGCAAATAGATTAGAATCGATCTAATAACAAAGAAGACCTAAAATAAATATTAAAAAAATTCTTTTTACTTTAAATAATGAGAGTTATATGTTAGATATTTTTCTTATCAATATGTGATCTTTTGTTAATATATATAATTTTTATTTTTAAATAATTAATAATAAATATTTTTTATTAATGAATTTTAATTATTTTATTGTTAATCAATTCTAAATAGAATTATAATTCAATTAAAAAGTAAAAACTAATATCTGTATTTATTTTCAGTATCCTTTTGTCAGCTGCAAGTAATACTGGCATGCATGACAGCGAGCATTGATGCGTTCACGGACAATGTTGATTTTCTATATATCCTTCGATTATAGTTGTTGGTCATTTACTCATTTGCAATTGGCATCACCGTATCCTTCAATAGTTAGTAATTAGCATCAATCATTACTACGTTTTGATCACGTCGCCGTTTTCCAATACAATAACTACATAGCTACCTTTTCTCCACGATAAAAACATTGCCAATTTGCCATCTGGCATCTATATTTTTTTTAAAAATATTTTTAGTCTCTAGTGTTTTTTTTTAAAATATTTTTAGTCTCTAGTGTGTTTAATTTAAAATAAAATGATGTTTGTGTATCATTGTCCCTCTTATTATTCCTACTGTGAAACCAAACGCTCAGTTATTACCGTGGGATCAGAGATATAATAAAGGATATCTAATTTTGAATAAACTGTTTTAACAGTCATAAATACATAGTGGAACTTGTAGCCCTACCAGAAGCCTGAAACAGAACAATAAATTCAGACTGGTTAATTTCCAGAGGTTCAACTCCAAATAATAATAATAATAACCCTATCAATGATAGAGATGTAGAGGGAATCAAACTCCCAAGGGGGGAAATGGTGGCGGAGTAGAATGCGATCCAGGTAAATGAAGAGTAAAATACCCATAAATAACAGCTCATAAAATAACATGACATTAACTAACGTAGACAACATCATATAGAAATTTTCTGATCAAGTGGCATACCATAGATGGATGTTTTAGTATTGAAATATCGCAGACATTGCTTCCACAATCACGAGAAAGCAAAATTCGTACATGTGGGACACTCTTCCAACTCTCTCCCATTGCTGGTTTGGAAATACCATCATCTCCACCCACCACATGATTCGTTACCTTCAAAATTTGTTCCATTAGAACTTAGAAGTGCTACTCGAAGATATATAGCTTCCCTGACTCCTCAATACAAATCACAGCAATAATGTTTGAAATTTTCTAAATATAAAATGAGCAGAGTCATTACTCAACCGTTGTCTGGCCTTTTTCAAAAGGTGTTGTTCTCTCAGCCCCCCGTAATTCTGTTTTCTCATTGCATTGTTTAACCCACAGGACAGTACTAAATAAACATTTATATATAAGGAAATAAATGGAAAAAAAGGAGATGATTTGTATAATGCTAACTTTGACACAGATGGCAATTAGACTCAGACCCAACAGCTACTCCCAAAAGTTATTCACAATGGATAAAACTATACGAATCAAATGGGTTTGGACGATTACTTGCAAAAGCATGTGGGTGTGAATGTAGGTTGGCTACTGTCCACAGTAAGCCTCTTGCCCCATACTTGCACACACATACATAATATAAACGTAATTGTTTAACTGCATATTTGTTATATTTTATAACTAGGATTTAAAAGATCTTTAGATATTTTTTTAATTGAGTTAGATGTTACACTTTAATTAATGCTTTTCATTTTATTCATTTTCATGATTAATAAATTAATTTTAGTATTAAAATAACAATCTTGTTTTTTAGTTTGTCAAAAGATACATTAAACCAAAATACGGACAATGGTAGAATGTAGGGGTATAAGTATTCATTTATAATAAAGTTGTTACCCACACAAACTTGGGTCCTATTACGGGTTTTTTACTTAACCTATTCATGGACACAAATACTCTAATAAAGTAATACCCTACCATTGCCATCCCTAGACACAAATTCACCTCCTCCTCGTTTGTCTCTCTGAGATGTTCACCAAGTTATTTCTCTTTATTTGGTCTTACAATAAAAAGGAGGAACTGTAAGATATGATTCTTGCACAACTACCAGTCTACCATAGGATCAATTTTAGAGACATTAAAAATCAGACACCGTTATTTCCCTCACTTTAAAACCATAGGAGAAACAATCAAGAAGGATTTAAAAGTCAATAATTTGTCTATAAACATGATTTAGGACAGAATATTATAGCATTGTTTGATCCCATCCCATCTAATGGGAAAAGTTTTGGTGGCTGCTGGTTGTTGTACTATAAGGCTTAAGAAAGATGATCCCAGAAAAATCACTTGCAATTAGTAGGCTTTACTTACAATTATTGAAAGGATTATCACCAGCATAAATGAAAAAGGAAACCAAAACTTACCAATACTGCAATATTATGCTCATGTGCTAACTTCTTCAGTAAAAACCCAGCAGATATCATTAAAGCATGTCCTGAAATCACCCGTAACATGTAAACTATAGGCTTCTGCACAGTTAATGTATATATTAAGATATTCTATCCAACCTTATATCATGGAAAATAAGACTCTCTTAACCAGAGAAAGAAAAAGGAAAAGCATGATTAATCATGTTATATAAACGGTGACATCAAAGAAGAACAAAATAAAATGTAGAAAGACAAAATAAATGAATCAACCTCTAAATATGGCTTATGATCCATACAGTCAGGCTCCTCATTTCAAAAGAGTCCAATCAATTTATATACCTCTACAAAAAATATATTCACTTTCTTAGGAGATATCAAATCTAACGCTATTTTATGTTTTTAGAGAATAACAAAAACAAAGACTTTGTGGTTGAACTTTGAGAGCAGAATGAAGAGCTCAACTTGATACATTGTTATCAGATAATAGGAGACACATCACACATGGTTGGAGAAGTATTAATAAAACAAGAAGCTTTATTTTTGGAAAAAAAGATTCATATAAGATGCACACCATACCCCTTTATATCCTTCTTTAAATGTAGAGAAGCAGGCACTCTTGTTCTCTTAACTCAGGT
Organism: Glycine soja; assembly: GCF_004193775.1. Taxonomy (NCBI): domain Eukaryota; kingdom Viridiplantae; phylum Streptophyta; class Magnoliopsida; order Fabales; family Fabaceae; genus Glycine; species Glycine soja. The sequence continues at coordinate 11,004,120 of NC_041012.1, read as the reverse complement.
GGTTAAAAGCTCAAGTTCCTAATAAACTTTTAATAAAAACAAGTAAATTTGATAAAAGGGACAGAATTAGAATGGGAAGCCCCAAAAGAATGAAAATAGACAACAACTGCACAACTCAGCAAATTAATATGGTAAGTGGGGTCATCTTTTAAAGTAAACATTAGCAAGGAATTTTGTGTGCAAAGATGTACTATACCCTGAGGACCACTGCCCCCAAGGATGGGGGTAATCAGTGAAGAGATTGAATCAACAATAAGCAATCGAACATGCTGATTTGATTTCACAATCTGTGACAGTATACAATAGTCATCTATTTGATAGAAGAAATGCAAAATCAAGTTACATCAGCTACAAATACTCCATTCAATGAGAACCTCAGATCTTAAATTAATCTTCAGTTGATGCAGCACATCAAACATATGATAGACGTCAAACACTGAGTAGCAAATTATCCTGTCCAATACTTTTTTGAGCATATGATCAGCCTAAAAAGACAGATCATTTAAATCAGTTTTAAGGCAAGTTAATGAACAAGATGGATCAAACAATATACCATAAGTCTCTAGTCGAAGTAACCTGATTGCCAAAAATATGGCCAGAAGACTGACCAACAAAATGTGCAATACGTTGAGGTGAAAAGGAGTTGCCTGTATCTAAGTATATAACTGAACTCTTATGCTTCGCAACAACAGTTGAGGCAGACAGTAGGCATGCCTAAAATAAAAATACATGAATAAAAAAAAGTCAAGTTATATTTGAACAGAACATAAACAAAGAAGAAACAGGAAACAATGCCCACCCCTGCCCCACCCTGTTAGCACTCTTACTCAAGATATGATTTTTGGAGAAGGAGTGGGTTCTTACCTGTGTCTTTCCAGACGAGGATGACCCAACAAGTTCAGTTAATTGCCCTTCACGTAATCCACCTCTGAGCAATGCATCAATCCTGAATTATATTTATATAGATTCAAACATTGAGTAGTAAGCAGTGCTACTTTTAACCCACAGACTAAACCTTATTAAGCCAAATCAAACATTTCTTAAGAACTCAACACTATAATCCACAAAAGTTTTGAACACCGTAGTGAAAATAAAGGGCTATGGCACTGGTTGAAAATAAGGAGGAGAAGGGGAGTGAAAATGGAGTACAAAATAAAGTTTGACATTTGACTGTCAGTCATAGAGAATGAGTTGTTTCATTTCAATTCCATGAGACAAGAGTGGTCAAAAATGAGTTTTATTTCAATTCCATGCTACAAGAGTGGTCAAATGAGTTGTGCATTCTATGTTCAACCCTCCCAGATTTTGTTATAACTGGTAAGTGCAATTTCATTCCAAATTTTCCAACTACTCAGCCAAATAGGCCCTATGTATAAGAAAATGCGCTGCACTAGGATAGGCATCAACAACATAACATGAAATATATATAAGTTGAAGTGAAAGTACCCTTCACATCCAGTGGACAAAACATGTTTATTACGCTGAGCATCTTCCAAGAGCTGCAAACCGTTTAGCAATGGTGGATGAAGAGCGTCTATTATTGAGATCAGCTGGTCAATTCCCTGAATAGTACATGTTCAAAGTTATTACTATTAATTAACCTAATAACAGAATTAGCAGAGCATAAACTAAAAAAAAACAAGAATTAGGTAACCCTGACCTGCTTCAGGGTCTGTGAAGTGGAATGATTATCCGTAAAGGAAAGTAATGCGTCGAGATCGTGCAGAAGAAAATCTTCAACTGAGAAGATAATGGAATCGTGAGCGTGTGCGCAACACTGAAAATAATGAAATCGAAAAAAAGAGAAAAGTGGTAGAGAGAAAGGGAAACGGAACCAGAGAAAATGCCGTGGGAGGCGCAGAAGCTTTGAAAATTAGAGTCAATGAGTGGATACTCTTTCTCCAGTGACTCCAATGGCGCCATTTTGTCTCATCATCACCAGAGAAAATACAGAACGGATTCAGTACTTTCAGTGTTCATCTTATATTCCGGTCGAAACATGACTTGTCACCTCAGAATTATTATTATTTCAACTTCTTAAAAATAAATTAATTTTGATCTTAAATTTTTAAGAAATTAGTCTTGGCTTAAATAAATCAATTTGTTCATCTTATACTACGAAGGCTTAAATATATCTTTTATTTTTGTAATTTAACATTTTTTCATTTTTATCTATGTAATTTTTTTTTAATCCTTGTAAAATGTATTTTCGTCCTTAAAATATTTTAGATAATTTTTTTATTATTTAAAATATATTTTTTACTGTCTAAAGTGTCATTGACAATACTTTAAATGAAAAATAAGATAAATATACTTTGTTAGGACTAAAGTCAAATTTTTTTTCTTAAAGATGAAAATGAAAAAAAAAAAAGCTAAATTATAGGCACAAAAATGTATTTTAGCCATTTTACAAATCAAACTCTAAAAGAAGAAATTAAATTTAACCGAGGTGTAATAAAAAAAGGTTTTTAAATAAGTATTAATAATTCATAAATATTTTAGATGGGATGTTTTTAAAATATATAAATTTTAGATTTAATTTGATATATTATTATATTTATTTGGTAATATTTTTTTGGATTTTTTTTATTTGATTGAATTTTAAGGTCCAGCTCAGAAATAAATTGACCTCAACTAAAATTGAATATAGTCATAAAAATCAAATTGTAAAATATGAAGAAGTAATAGGACCCTTCCTCACGTTTAATTTGCTATACCTCAGTCACCTACATGCCTTTGCTTCTTTATTTCTCTGTTCTAATAAAAAAATCAAAAATCGAATAAATAGAAAATTAAACAAATGAAGAATATATATTTTTTTATTACTTTGGATCAGATTTTATATTTAATTTAAAAAAAATATTCAATTCAATTTAAATCGACCTTGTATACATATTTTTATTTATAAAAAAATGATTTAATGATTATACACTAATAATAAAAAATAATTTTACGTTAATATTTAATTACAAATTACCATTTAAATAACTTTAATACTTAAAGTCAAGATTATCAACTTTATCAACTGGTGATGATTATTAACAATTTGTTATTATACATATATATATGATCGGGTTATTGTTACCTTGAACTTTAACTAAATTGATATCAAATATCTCTTATATTGGTGTTTATTAGATGCAGAACACATTTGCATGTAATGTTATCTTTTGCTCTGTTTTTCTTCCCGCGCTTTAATTTATATGCTATAACTTGTTATTAAATATTTTGAATCATCCACTACTTTAAATTATTTAAAAAAGATATTAAACATATTTTTAGGAAGCTAATATTAACATAGACATTATAGATATAATAAAATAAAACTTATGGGATGATTTAAAAAAAAATGTCTAAAATTATTTTTTGATAAATTATTATTTATTATCTTATCACACATGAGTCCTTTTTATGCCAATTTTTTTTATTACATGTGAATAAAAATGCAAGAACAGAATAGGAAGAATGAAAAAAATATTTTGAGTGCACATTGGGCCTCGCTGAAGGGGAAGGAAGAAGGGGAGGGGGAAAAGTGAAAAAAAAAATGCGAATTGGGGGAAGGAGAGAGTGGAAAGTTGGGAAAAGAAGAGGCATGAGAGACGGAGAAGAATGAGATCATATTGCACCTATAAAAAAATAAAATTGTTAAGATTTCAACATACTATCTACCACTAAGGAACCAACCAAACGGGACATATACCTAGGGGCGTTGTTAACCAATCAGTTTGTTATTTTTTTCAAAAAATAATAACAAATCTAAACGCCAAGTCTATTCTGTTAGACTAGATTGATGTAACAACAAACAAGTAGCAGGATAGATACTGTATCACCTTGTTTGTTAACTTTACTATTTTAGGATTGCTATATATACACAACACATGTAGAGTTGTATGGTGTTTATGTTTTGTTTTGCTCTTTCTATCTATTACCATGGAAATTGATCTTTCTCCCCAATTGGCCAAGAAGGTGTACGAAAGCAATGGTGGGTCTTACCATGCATGGTCCCCTTCTGAGCTCCCCATGTTGCATGAAGGGAACATTGGTGCTGCCAAACTAGCTCTTCAGAAAAATGGTTTTGCCCTTCCTCAATACTCTGACTCTTCCAAGGTTGCATATGTTCTCCAAGGTGAAGTTTTGTAAGGAGTGTTGCACCAATCAATTTTGTTATTTTTCCCATAAGAACATTTTTTTTAATGAATATTTCAGTTCTAAATTTGTTTTTTTTTTTTCATTTTGAGGATTTTATGAATCAAATTTCCTTATACACTGATTAAGATTCAACCATATCCGATTTTGATAGTCGTGCTTTCTCTGCTATACCGTATTAAATAACGTTTCGAGCAATTGTAATCATTATGGTTTGGAGTATATATATAGTTTTAAAAAATTATTTTATTTCTAAAAAGAAAACATCATTTCCCATTTCCTAACATTAGACGTGAAAATTTTATGATTAGCTTAACATTAACTAGGTAGGGTTTTCTGAAAATAAGTAAAAAATTATTGAGTGAAAAGTATACCCAATTTTTTCTCCATAACAAGATAATACAAAAATTAACAAGAGAGAAACCATTCTGATTTGTAGTGATTCATTATTCTGATAATTGGCTGGTTTTTAAATGTGAACTTGCCAAAACAGGAAGTGGAGTTGCTGGAATTGTGCTCCCTGAATCGGAAGAGAAGGTTCTTGCTATCAAGAAGGGTGATGCTTTGGCACTCCCTTTTGGTGTGATAACCTGGTGGTACAACAAGGAGGACACTGAGTTGGTTGTTCTGTTCTTAGGTGACACTTCAAAAGCCCACAAGACTGGTGAATTCACTGATTTTTACCTAACTGGTTCCAATGGAATCTTCACTGGAGTCTCAACTGAGTTTGTGGGAAGGGCTTGGGACTTAGAAGAGAAGGATGTGAAGACCCTTGTTGGGAAACAATCAGGCAATGGCATTGTAAAGCTTGAAGGGAACATCAACCTTCCTGAGCCCAAAGAGGAACACAGAAAGGGCATGGCATTGAACTGTGAAGAGGCTCCATTGGATGTTGACATCAAGAATGGAGGAAGGGTTGTGGTGTTGAACACCAAGAACCTTCCTTTGGTTGGTGAGGTTGGTCTAGGAGCAGACCTTGTGAGGCTTGATGGAAAGGCCATGTGTTCCCCTGGATTCTCTTGTGATTCTGCTTTTCAGGTTATTTTTTTTATATATGTTAATTGTTAGTTTGTTAGTTTTTATTAGGAGAAGGGATCGAACTCCGCAACTTTTTCTTCCTTCTCTTTCTTAACCACTTAACCAACCTTATATCTCCTTCTTTTCAGGTTACTTATATTGTGAGAGGGAGTGGTCGTGCTCAGGTTGTTGGTGCTGATGGTCGCAGGGTTTTGGAGACAACAGTGAAGGCCGGTAATTTGTTCATTGTGCCAAGGTTTTTTGTTGTCTCAAAGATTGCTGACTCTGATGGATTGGAGTGGTTCTCTATCATCACTACCCCCAAGTGAGTTTTTCAAACAGAATTTGAATTTCATTTTTGTAACATATGCTGATCTTAATGCAAACATTACGTTTCTGTAGATATTACTTAGAACTAATTGGTAAGTTAGCTGATTGTAGTGGACTAGTAGTGGTCATGCTTAACTAACCAATTAATGATTGAAGTAATCATACTCATACTTGATTGAAATAAATTTATGCTTTGGAATAAAAATTGTGTTTAAAAAAGGGTGTTACTTATAGCTTCTAACAAAGCTTGTAGTTAGTAGTTGTGAAAGCATATGCATATTAATTAATTCTAACAAAGGTTCTTATGATTATTATAATGTCAGTCCTGTATTTACTCACCTGGCTGGAAGTATTGGGACGTGGAAGGCTCTTTCACCCACTGTTCTGCAGGCTGCTTTCAATGTAGATGCAGGACTTGAGCAACTCTTCCGTTCAAAGAGGAATGCTGATGCCATTTTCTTCCCTCCTCCAAATTAAATTAGCGTTACTATGCTTATGATGTTTTTCTAGTTTGAATTAGTTTCAGGTTTTTAATCCAGTTCTTCATGAGTAGTATTTACATTTCTTTTGGGTTTGTAAGGAATTGATTATTGTTGCCTTGTTTTTTTAATCCAAAGTTTATTTTAATCCTTCCTTATACCTTGTAGTTATTTTTTTATGAATCTTGTTAAGGACGCACTTTAAAAAATCATTCAGAAAGTGATTTCCTTTTGAAGCCAAGACTAATTTCTTAAAAATTTAAGATCAAAATTAATTTATTTTTAAGAAGTTGAAATAATAATAATTCTGAAGTGACAAGTCATTTTTCGAACACTGAAAATACTGAATAGTACTTTCGTTCTGTATTTTCTCGGGTGATGATGAGACAAAATGGCATTTTCTCGGTTTCCACTCATTGACTCTAATTTTCAAAGCTTCTGTGTCTCCCACGGCATTTTCTCTGGTTCCGTTCCCCTTTCTCTCTACCGCTTTTTTCTTTTTCGATTTCTTTTTCGATTTCATTGTTTTCACACACGCTCACGATTCCACGATTTGCACGATCTCGACGCATTACTTTACTTTACGGATAATCATTCCACTTCACAGACCCTGAAGCAGGTCAGGGTTACCTAATTCTTGTTTTTTTTTTAAGTTTATGCTCTGCTAATATTCTGTTATTAGGTTAGTTAATAGTAATAACTTTGAGCATTACTATTCAGGGAATTGACCAGCTTATCTCAATAATAGACGCTCTTCATCCACCATTGCTAAACGGTTTGCAGCTCTTGGAAGATGCTCAGCGTAATAAACATGTTTTGTCCACTGGATGTGAAGGGTACTTTCACTTCAACTTAATGTTATGTTGCTGATGCCTAGCCTCCTAGCCTAGTGCAGCATGTACATAGGGCCTATTTGGCTGAGTAGTTGGAAAATTTGGAATGAAATTGCACTGACCAGTTATAACAAAATCTGGGAGGGTTGAACATAGAATGCACAACTCATTTGACCACTCTTGTAGCATGGAATTGAAATAAAACTCATTTTTGATCACTCTTGTCTCATGGAATTGAAATGAAACTCATTTTCTATCAAGCAAAATTACAGTCAAATGTCTAAACCTTTATTTTGCACTCCATTTTCACTCCCCTTCCCCTCCTTATTTTTCAACCCGTGCCATAGCCCTTTATTTTCACTACGGTGTTCAAAACTTTTGTGGATTATAATGTTGAGTTCTTAAGAAATGTTTGATTTGTCTTAATAAGGTTTAGTCTGTGTAGCACTGCTTACTATTAATGTTTGAATCTATATAAATATAATTCAGGATTGATACATTGCTCAGAGGTGGATTACGTGAAGGGCAATTAACTGAACTTGTTGGGTCATCCTCGTCTGGAGAGACACAGGTAAGAACCCACTCCTTCTCCAAAAATCATATCTTGAGTATGTTCTGTTCAAATATAACTTAACTGGACAGTACTAATAAGATTTCATTCTTGAACAAAAATCTATTTTAGGGTTTATTTCATCTATTCTATGACCTGAACTTTCATTCTTGAACAAAAATTCATTTTGGGGTTTATTTCATCTATTTCATGACCGGAACTAAGAGATACACATTACACCACGATTTTGAATCAGAAGAGATATCTTAAGAAATGAGAGATCTATTCACTCTATCAATAACCGAGTCAGATCTGGTGTACCATAAGTAATTTGCTTTTTCTATTGATTCCTCCGGATTGGGTCAAAAACATTTCTTGAATGAGTTATCCAATTCTAGGGATGAATCGAAAAATCACTCTTTATTGATTCTACTTCCTCTCTTTTACGTAGAAAATGAATCTTTTCATAAAAAAATGGGTTCAGACCTCTTGCGGGAATAATTTGGAAGATCCAAAACCTAAAATAGCTGTATTTACTAGCAACAACATAATGGAGACAGTGAATCAATATAGATTGATCCGAAATCTGATTTAAATCTAATATAGCGCCGACATTTTTTTATTCATTTATTTTTATTTTAGGCATGCCTACTGTCTGCCTCTGCCTCAACTCTTGTGAAGCATAAGAGTTCAGTTATATACTTAGATACAGGTTGATAGTATTGTAAAAATAGTTTAATTCAATTGTTTTTTCCTCGAACCTGAACTCAACAATTGTTTTCGAGTAGAAATAATTGTCGTAACCTTAAAAAACTATTTTGATGTATTTTATTTTAAATTTAATTTTTATATCAATAAATTTACAAATTTACACAGATATCAAATGTGTGAAAGAGAAAAAACAATTTTCACGTGTAAATGAAAAATTTCAATAATTTTCATGTGATAAAAAAAAGTTTGGCATAAAAAGGATTGTGTGATAAGATAATAAACAATAATTTATCAAAATAATTTTAGACATTTTCAATAACAAGTTATACTAGTTCTAGATTTGTTTTTCATTCGTGTTACATATAAAACTATCTTTATCACCCGTTTTGTGTGTTATCTTTTGTTTTGTTTTTCTTTCTGCATTTAATTTATTATGATATAGCTTGTTATTAAATATTTTGAATTATCCCATGCTTTAAATTATTTTAAAAGATATTAAACATATTTTTATGAAACTAATATTAACATAGAAATGATAGATAACATAAAATAAAACTCATGGGATGATTTAAAAAAATGTCTAAAATTATTTTTTGATAATTATTATTTATTATTTTATCACATGTGAGGACTTTCTATGAAAATTTTGTTATCACGTGAAAATTATTAAAAATTTTCCTTTACATGTGAATTTTATTTTCATATAGTTGATATCTATATGTAAATCTATTAATATAAAAATTCAATTTAAAATAAAAGACATCGAAATAGTTTTTTTTAATAAAATCATGGGAGTTAAATAATATACTTTAACATTTTAACATCTAAATTATTAGAAATTAAATTTATTTCATTTTTTGTTATAATAATAATAAGAAAAAAACTATTTTATATTGTTAGTATATGTGTATTAAACTCTTAACAATTTTAATATAAATTTATTATCATTAAGCTTAACTAAATTATTAAATGTTTTACTAATCAAAGAAAACTATTGTTTTGTTTTATATAATGGTTAGTATGAGTAAAATTAATTTTAAATCTTCACCTAGTTCAAGGTTTACAAAAATTAAACAAACTCAATTTTTAGGCAAATTGTAATTCATTACTTACCTATATCTTATTCTACTCACGTAAACGAAGAATTTTCTGTATCTAAGCCAAATTAACATTTCTTTTATGCATATATATGGAATTTTACTAATATAGAAATTGTATATAAAATAAAGCTCATAGTATAAACATTTTTTTTATGAAATTATGTAGAATTTACTGTTAACTCACAACAATGAACGATTTATCTGAACCATATTAGTATCTAAATTATTAGAAATTAATGTTTTAATTCATTGTTTTAATAATTTTAACATAAGCAAAGAAACAGGAATTTTCATATCCCGTATCGTTGGTTTAAGACCCAATATCATGTATCATGATTTGGTTTTGCTTTGGATCACATGACAATGTGGGTTTTGCAATATAGTAACAGATCATCTTGACTTTAAGCTGTGATTAAATCAAGACACGTTGAGTAAAAAAAAAAAGAAGTTAGATTCACATATACAACAGTTTAGTTCAATCTAGATTATTTAAAAAACCATTAAATTCAATTCAATTCAATAAATTGTGGTTTAAATTGGATTGTATTATTTACGTTTTTATTCAAAAGCTTGTTATAATCTGATATTCATCTTATTGCTAAATTAAAGAAATGTCAATTGTTAAAACCATAGTAAAATCATAATACTCTACTAAACTAGATCCTTAGGAAAAACATATTATGCAAGCAAAGATCACTTTGATATTTTGGGAGCATATGTTTTCATTGAAGGAAGTATTACAATATTTGATGCTAATAATAACATAACTCTTATATTATTAAAAATAAAATTGCACTTGATAGTTACATTTATATACATTTATTCGAATAGTTAATAAAAAAATCTTTAAATAAATATATTTTTCACAACAAGTTAAGTTTTGTGATAATTTTTCAAACAACTAAGAAATAAAAAAAGTAAACATGAGTGGTATAATAAATAATAAATGTATGAGAACAAATAATATATGTAAATTTGTGATTTTTTTAATTTTATAATAACTATCTTAAAAGTTATTTAAATGATGAGTTGTAATTGAATGTGAATGTAAAACTATTTTATATGTGCGTATCTATTGAATTTTATTTTTTTATAAATAAAAATATATACATAAATTCATATTTTTTTATCATTTAATTGGTACAGAATATTTATCAATTTTATTAATAAATAATCTCAAACTACATCAATTATTTTCATTTGTAAGACTCAAATCCGATACTTTAATTAAGAGGACCGAACTCAATATCACATAAACTAGGTAATACAAGGTCGATTTAGATCGAATTCAATACTTTTTAAGATAAAATATAAAATATGATCCAAAGTAATAAAAAATAGATTTTTCATTTGTTTAATTTTCTATTTATTCGATTTTTGATTTTTTTTTATTAGTTTTGACTTTTTATTGGATTGAATCGTATTGTGAATATCCATGTGATCACTTGGTGCTATAAACAGAGAAATAAAGCAAAGGCACGTAGGTGACTGAGGCATAGCAAATAAGATATGAGGAAGGGCCATATTACTTCTTCATATTTTATAATTTTATTTTTATGACTGTATTCAATTTTAGTTGAGGACAATTTATTTATGAGCTGGACCTTAAAATTCAATCAAATTAAAAAAACATCCAAAAAATATTACCAAATAAACATAATAATATATCTAATGCTAAAATTTATATATTTTAAAAATATATCATCTAGAATATTTATGAATTATTAATACTTATTTTAAAACTTTTTTTATTACACCTCGGGTTAAATTTAATTTCTTCTTTTAGAGTTTGATACGTGTTGTAAAATGAGTTAAATACATTTTTGTTCCTATCATTTATCAATTTTTTTTCATTTTTGTCTCTACAAAAAAAAATCTGATTTTATAAGATATGTTTGTCTTGTTTTTTGTTCTTAAGGTATTGTCAATGACACTTTGGACAATAATAAAATACTTTAAACAATGAAAAAAAATTTATCTAAAGTAGTCTAAGGATGAAAATACATTTTACATGGACTCAAACAAAAAAAATTACAGAGACAAAAATGAAAAAAAAAGTTAAATTACATGAATAAAAAAATATATTTAAGCCTTATAAAATTGGTAATGAATTTTAAAATTATATTTAAACTTTTAATGATTTTGCTTAACCTTGTATTTTTTCCTTTTTCATAAATTAATTTAAAATTAAATTTGATATGCTTTAATGGAATTATATTTTATATTTTAACTATTTATATACCAAATGTGTAGAACCCTAGGTACAATGAGGCTTTAAATACTCAAAAAAGAAGTTTTGTCATTCACGTTAGTTATTTTTTTTCACAGCATATAGTAATTATATTTTTTTATTCATGAAAATCAAAGATAATATTAGAGGGTTTATAATATCCTCATATTTAACCAAGTAAGTTAGATTTAGACTCATCAATACAGTAATTTTATTTGGTTCAAAGAAGATTGTCTTATGTAAAAAAGATACATATAAATTATGTCAAACTATCTTCACTCCAAAGTAATTTACACTACATAAAAAAAATATAATTCAAACAAAATTAGATTATATTTAAATATAAATTAAATTACTTATTTGGTCGCTATAATTTCATGATTTGTACCTTTTAGTAGGTTAAAAGTGATTTTTTTAATTTTATAGTTTACATTTTAATTATCTTTTAGCTCCTATAGTTTAAAAGTGACATTTTTAGTCTTATAGTTTATTTTAATTCTCTTGTAGTTCCTATAATTTGAAAGTGATCTTTTTAATCCCTATAATTTGTATTTTAATTACCTTTTAGTCCTTACTAAAAAAATATATAAAAATAATTAACTACAAATTAGTTATAAATTATCAATTATTTTTTATTATAAATTATCTTATGATAAATTAGTTACAAATTACTTATTAATATTTTTGTAGTTAATTGTAATTGATAATATTACTCATATTTTGAAGATAAGAACTAAAAAGGAAATTAAAATATAAAATATAGGGACTAAAAAGACCACTTTCAAATTATAGGGACTAAAAGAAAATTAAAATACAAATTATAAGGATTAAAAAAATCACTTTCAAATTATAGGGACTAAAAGAAAATTAAAATATAAATTATATGGACTAAAAAAACCACTTTAAAACTATAAGAAGTAAAAGGTACAACTGATAAAACTATAGGAACGAGTAATTAAATCTTAAATCTATAATTCCATCAAAACTAATTGATAGTATTGTAAAAATAATTTAATTTAATTTAATTATTTTTCCTCAAAATTAATGCAATCTAATCTTTGAGACCCTGAACTCAACAATTGTTTTTCTTCTTAATTAGCAACTAGCACCCTTTTGAAGACTTGGGGAATGAAAGGACTGAGCATTGACAAAAATAAAATACAAAATGCATTTTCGATTCTAAAATTATTAGGGGCAAGAATGCAAAAGTACTTTGGCCACAAATCGTTTTCATGATTGAACAAAATTTAGTCTATATTTATTTATTTGACTTCGATACATAAATATGCTAGCTTATCAAATTTATTCGACATAAGATGATGCTAAGCATAACGTAAGTACCTAAAAAAATTATTAAAAAAAGTTAAAATATAATTTTAGACTTTTTTATTTAGATTCAGTTTGACCTTTTATCTTTTTTAAAAAAATAATATGACTCTTTATTTTTTAAATTTGGTTCAATTTGATCCTTTCAAACAATTGTTTTCGAGTTTAGGACATGAATTTGAATTTCTTGACTAAATGTAAAACTTATTAAATTCACTTGCATATAAACTATAAAACTCAATTGATATTTAAACAAAAAAATCATAAACCTAGTGAAAATTACATGAAAAGTTATTTTCATGAGCAACAAAAAGAATATGAGAAAGAAGAGGGGCACAATAACACATCAACCGGGTTAAAAGGGGTTCAAAGAGGAAAATATGGAAGAGGGGAGGAGGGAAGCTGAATACTTTTGAAGTCAAAATTTATGTCTAAAAAAAGGGTGTGAAAAGAATAAAAGGGTACAAATAGGAGAGCGTGAAACATCTACTCATGTGAGGGTCCAAGTTGATATATACACAACAATATAAATTTTCAATTACAATGGTCACAATAAGGATATATCTGAATCACCCAAAAGGTCTAGCTTGTTGTGTCAACCGAAATAGTTCCTCTTTGGTTAAAATCTCAAGGACAAATTCCCCTAACATTTAAGGGAATTGGTTTTTCTACGCACTCTTGTAGTATTTAACTGAAAGATGGCCCAAGAAATTAGAAATTAGCTGTCTTTAACAAAACACACTAAAACAAGAAAAAGAAACAACCTTCCTTTTTTTTTCTTTTTATGGATAAGCAAGAAACACCATGCTTGAGGCGACACATTGAACATATTTCAATTTATAAACATTCTTTTGGTTTGGATCAATATTATAGATCTCCCCAGTCAAAAAATGAGGGACTAAGCTCCAATCAAGTTCTCCGATGTTATGACTGGGATACAAAATTGGGGGCTTTCTGTATGTCAAACCACCTTCATATAATGCATTAGCCACGACCTGAAAAATTGAATGTGCAGCAGCTCTAAACTAAACTGAAGCCGTCCCAGATTACTTCAGGTAACACCGCGTCAGGTCAGCAAAGGAGTTAGCCTCCATCATGGGTTCTCCTTCAAATTATTTGAATTTCCATTTCCATTTTGTACATGTTCTACAGAGGTTGTCTTTTCAGGTGCTTTCCTCAAGAAGCTTTTTGCATAAATTGCACCAAAGACAATTACCTGATAATTTAATGGTGTTAATAGGCTTCTCATAAAATTCATCAAGAATATTGTCACATTTAGTATGTGAACTATCATGGTGGTTCAAAATAAGTGGAAGTGGGGACCAGTTGTGATTTAGTGGCTGAGAAAGAGTGTGATACAAGAAAGAAGAGTGTAACATGACTTATTTCATTATGATATTCAATAAAGGTAAAAAGCAAGTCTTACAGCTCCAATCCACTGTTGCCAGCTAAGAGGATGGGCAAACCACACACATGACAGCAAAATGCTTACCAACTGCAAAAAAATAGAATAAAATGCGACAAACACTATTAGATAAACAATTTAAAGGATAATGTAAAATTTAACTTTTCTCTACAATACTTACCTGTCTTGTTGTCATTATAGTAGCAAATGTTAGAGCACCAAATGTGCGAATTGTGTAGGAAATAAAAAATTGACTAGCTGTTGCAACCTGTGGGAGTGGATATTATCATAAACTTCTTTAGTTAAATCGAAGATGAAGGGATATTTTTATACTTCTGTTATAAAACAAAGGGGAAAAAACACTATTAAAACAATCAGAGGAGAGCAAATTACTGTATTGTAAGACTTAAAACAGAAGGCAAAGTTTTCTTACAGTTGAAAGCAATGCAATGTCAAAGAAGCAATCTTTATGGATATAAACGAACTCTACAGCTGGTAATAAATGTCCTTGTATAATAAGACCTAAACAAAAATATCAGATGTCAAATCCTACCATTAAGTTGGAAAAGAAAAAAAAAAGTTGAGAATAAATATGTAGGCATACTGTCCAAGAAAATTCTCATTGCAGAAAAGACAAAAAATAGTCTGTGTATGACAAAAATATAATGTTCAGAATGAAATTTCACTGTTTGTGATCCACCTGTCAGGCTAAGAATACAAGAAGACAAAGTAGTATAGAATATCTGATTATGTATCTCCATGTTATAGCCTTTAAACATCTTATCTTGGAATGTGCTTGTAAAGCCATCACACCTATTAGACAAAAAAAACTACATGATTTAAAGAAAGAGTAGCACATCTCAACTTGAGCAATTAAGAATCTGCAAGAATGAACTAACTACAAAGTGTTACAAAATGATGTTTTAACCATATGACGTGGCTTCAAATAACAATTTCTGTACAAATCAACAACAAAAAAAAGTAGTTGAAATTATTCAATGGTTGTTCATAATAAATCTGTGGACTTTGAAAGTGGTAAAAAGAAAAATATATGCAGGAAAGTATTAAACAGTTAGATAGGTAGGCAAGGTGCTTTTTTCCTAACAATGAGAATAATCTGACAGATTAAAACAATGAGAATAATCTGACAGATTAAAAATCTTGCATGTCAGAATGGGTGAATGCAGCACTGATTTTATTTATTTTTTTATTTTTTGGGACAACTCTTAAAATCACTTGTCATAGAAGTGGGATTAAGTTTAGTGGTGATACCCAAGATAACCAAGCATTAGCAAAACACCCCAAACAGTATTTTCCCTTCCTCTACCGTATGGACTTATGTCGGTCCCTGCCTACAATGACAACACACAAGCATTACATCAGCTTATCACAGAAGGCTTCCAGATTATCAAGAATATTTATTGTGTATCTTCAGCAGCATGATCAATCCAGACTAAGAAAACAATTGCAACAAAATGCTTACTCAATGGAACATGAGAAAAACAACATTTGATATAGAAATGATTCTGTCAGTTGATATAAGAATATATTCTGGTCAGACTTGCAAGTCGAAATACCAATGGCAAGTCTGCAGTTAACTACTCAATTGTTTGGAAGTGTATCTGTGTGTGCTTGGAGTTTTGGATCCCAAGTTAGATCTATGTATCAAAGGAATAAGCAGGCTTGTAATTGTCATATGGGACTCAGCAAGTCTGCGCCATGCTTTATTCGCTTTAGTATGTTTAAATACAGAAGCATGCGAAAACTTTTTCAGAGTTAGTGTAGAACTTCCAGAACATGTAGCCTTCTTAGAACCAACACTTTAGCATATGGACATTCATTGTTGGTTCTAAACATAAAAGAATGACATACAAAGAAAAGAAAATGATGAAAAAGAAGCAAAAAACTAGGGTAAAAAATGATTACCGGATACAGGATGAACACTGAGCAGCCAAGGGTTACTACAAAGGCCAACAAATAGTCAGTTTCCCGATATCTCTTCTGCATTATGGCAGTGCCCCAGACCTAAATAATATACAAAGGCGGGAATCAAGATTCAATGTGCTAGAAAGATTGGTACTAGATATTAACCTGCCACATCATAACATGGAAGGAATAAACCATAAGCATAAAGATTGTACATAAGATTTGACATAAAAAAAAAGGAATGGGATTGGTTTGGTTGACTCAAGAACACATGGATTTTTTTTTTTTTTGGACAGCGAAAGTAGTTTTTATTAGATAAAAGTACCAGAGGTACTAAAGATACATTATAGTTATAAATAGGCTACTGGATATAAGGAGTCAGGCTGTGTATCAGTCTGCTCAATCCAAAATTCCCAACAACAAGTACAACAGCTTGCCCCACAGGTTTTTGTTTCCTAATTACAAAAACCATCTATTAGGTTGCTAGACCACTGGTTATAGTGCATAGAAAAATCTTTCTCCATAGCTCTAATCCACGTCCAGTGCAAAAACACAGCAACCTCCAGCAACTTGATTCCATTAAACTATGCATTCTAGAAGATGATCTGATTCCTATGCTTCCATATAGACCAAGTTAGAGCTATCCACCAAATCTTCCATCTACTATACCTCTTCGAACCTGGCGTCCCATGTACGTGCTGTAAAAAATGTTGTCTTGTGTTAATTGGAGATACCCCCAAGGATCGTACCCAAGTCTGAGATTCCCACCATAGAGGTCGTATTTTAATACATTCAAGAAATATGTGGGATGCGTCCTCCTCCCTAATTCTGCAAAATGAACAGAGGCTATCTTCCAACACCACTTGTCTTCTATGCAGATTCGATTTAGTCGGTAATCGGTCTTTAATTAGCCTCCAAGCAAAGATTGATGCCTTAGCAGGAATCTTTAGCTTCCATAGGTCTTGAAGAGCTCCATCCTGATCTTCACCCTCTAAATGACCCTACAATAGTTTATATGCGCTCCTTGTCGAGTAAAGCCCATTAGGCTCATGTTTCCATACCCAGGTATCAGGTACTTGTTGCTGAATTACCAGCTGTGAGATCAGCCTCATGAATTCATATGCAGAGTCAGCTTCATTATCAAATAATTGCCTTCTCCAGGACAGCTTCCATTTCCAAGATGTATCAGAGAAATTACCCACTTGCTGTATGAGGTTGTGCTGTTGTCGAGATATTTGATACAGCCTAGGAAATTTCTGCATTAGTGCCACTCCTTCACCAGTCCAGCAGTCTTCCCAAAATTTGATTTTATCACCCGACCCCACATTCCATGATAAACCAGATTGCATCATATTATTCAGCTGCTGATCCTGTGTGACCACCATTAGATCCTGCCACCACAATGACTCATTAGTGCCTCTTTTTCCTTCAGCCAATGATCTCCACCCGCCATACTTGGACTCCAATATTCTTACCCACAGCTCTTTTTCTTGGTGAATCATATCCCACTTCCATTTTCCAAGTAATGCTTTGTTGAAATTGCGGACATCTTTTATCCCCAAACCCCCTTTTTCTTTTGGGAGGCAAATTGATTCCCATTTCACCCATGCAATCTTCCTTTGATCCAAACCTCGACCCCATAAAAACTTGCGCTGAATTGTGATTAGTTTTTCTGGTACTTTGTTAGGCAACCTGAAAAAAGAGAGAAAATAAATTGGAATCGATGATAGTGTGGATTGTATGAGTGTCACTCTCCCCCCAAAGGATAGGTGTCTTTGCTTCCATCTAGACAATTTTCTCTCACACTTCCTAATCACCGGATCCCACAGCTCACAATGCCTTGGGTTTGCCCCAATAGGGATACCCAAATAAGTGAAAGGCAAGGCTAATGCAATTCAGATATTTTGCTGCCTCTTTAGTCCACTGGTCTGATTTTCCAAAAACCATAAGGCTGCTTTTTGCGAAGTTTATTTTGAGACTAGATGCTATTTCGAATCCCCGCAGAATTGCCTTGATTGCCTTTATGTTTTGAATGGTGGCCTCCCCGAAAAATATAGTATCATCTGCATATTGCAGAAAGCTGACTGGGCTGCTGTTTTTTCCTACAGCAAATGCAGTGTAGATATTCCTGTTGATTGCTTCCCTCATGAGGCCCGCTAGGGCTTCCGCTACAATGTTAAACAACAAAGGTGCTAGCGGATCACCTTGTCTGAGTCCTCTTTGCGGAGAGAATTGGGGAGTAGGGCTGCCATTGACCAAAATGGATATGGAGGCAGATTTGAGACAGCCCTAGATCCACTTGATCCATTTATTGCAAAAGCCCATCTTACGCATCATGTATATTAGAAAATCCCACGAAACAGAATCATAGGCCCTTTCAAAGTCTGCTTTAAATACTAGACACGATTTCTTTCTTCTTTTTGCTTCTTCCACTACTTCATTGGCAATAATTGCACTATGTAACAGCTGTCTTCCAGCTACGAAAGCAGATTGTCTTTCATCTATGATGTCCGGCATAATTCTCTTCAACCTGTTTGCTAAAAGTTTGGCCACAATCTTGTAGACGCATCCTATTAATGAAATAGGTCTGAACTCATACAGATTTTGAGGGTCTGGCACTTTAGGAAGTAGGGCAATGAAGGAAGCGTTTCCTCCTTTCGGGAATATCCCATTTGCATGAAATTCATAGAGGAATCTGATGATATCCAGTTTGAGAATATGCCAAAATTGCTTGATGAACTTGAAGTTCAGTCCATCCGGGCCTGGACTCTTTTCACTACCACACTCCCAAACTGCCCTCTTAATTTCTTCCTCAGAAAAGCATCCTACAAGCATCTGATTTTGCTGCTGCCCAATACTCTTGAAGCTAACACCGTTCAGTTTAGGTCTAATCAGTTCAGGCTCTTGATATCGCTGCTGGAAGAATCTGAATATTTCTGCTTTCACTATGGCAGGTTCATCAACCCATACACCTTCAATATGCACTCCATTTACTGCATTGGATCTCCGATTTGAATTACGCATCAAGTGAAAATACCGGAAATTATAGTCACCTTCCTTTACCCACTTCAATCTTGCTTTCTGCCTCATAATTGACTCATGGGATTGAGCAGCTAACCATAGGTCTTGCTGTAACATTTTCCTTTTCATACATTCTTCATGGGATAGTTGCCTCTCAGCTGACTCAATTTCCAGCTTGTTTATTTCCTCCTCTAACTCTTGGACTTTCTTGAAAGTTCCTCCAGATTGCTCCTTGTGCCACAGCTTCAGCTTCTGTTTGAGTTGTTTAATTTTTTCTTTGAGAACGAAACCTCCCCACCCCGTTGTTGATGTCTGCGACCAGCAATTGGAAACCGCATCCCTGAATGATTTCTCCTGGAGCCAACAGTCAAAAATGCGAAACGGTTTAGGCCCCCAATCCACATTCTTAGAAATGAGTAGAATGGGGCAGTGATCTGAAAAATTCCTATTTAGAATGAATTGTGAGCTTGATGGCCATTTGTTAAGCCATTCAGCTGTGACAAATGATCTGTCCAATCTGCTTTTTGCAACCCCATTTGGTCTAAACCAAGTGAACTTTCTCCCCACGCATGGTGGCTCTTCTCATTCAAGATCCGCGATCCATTCATTAAAATCAGTCATGTGTCTGTCCTCCACCCCTCTTTGGGATAGACCCACCCTTTCTGATGTATTTCTAATGCTATTGAAATCACCCATTAGGCACCAAATTCCATCTGGATTCATGTTCTTGAGCTGTTTGAGTGACTCCCAGAGTTCTCTCCTGTGTTGCACATCACAGGGTGGATAAATATTAATTATATGCACCTTTTGTGCGACCAAACACCTTCCAGTAGAATGAAACCCCTGCCTGTTACCTTTCTTTCCACCTTGAAGCGATTCCCATTCCATAAGCACAACAGCCCTCCTGCAGTATTTAATGATGGCTGCATTTCCCAACACACGTCAGCCTCTCCCCATATAGCTTGACACATGGCTTTATCAATTTTCTCCTTTTTTGTTTCTTGAAGGCATAGTATATCAGCACTGTGCTTCCTCACCAACCTCCTGATTGCACTCCACTTGACCCCCCTCCCTAATCCTCTTATATTATATGATAAGATGTTCATGAGGAACCATCCCTATTGCCCAGCTTCTCAGCCTCCTTACTATCTCTGTATTCCATGTCACAGAATCGTGCAATAATGCTGTCATGACCCATGTTAGTTGTCACCCCCAGCTCCTGCGCCATTTCCCATTGCTGTTTAGCTTGCTGAAAATGCTCTGTAATGTCTTCGTTATTCTTTGGTTGCGGGTTCATTTCATAGTTTGTCTCTGTGTCGGAATTAGGTACTTCATGTCCAATGATGGGCCTATGGTTTAGCCCAGGAGTTGTTTCATGTTGCTGTTGGATCCTTACATTCATGCCTTCCTCCGTTAAATTCGTGCATGTGTTGAGCAAGCCTTTTTTCTTTCTGCACCATGTTCCTTTTGAATAGACCTTAAGAGTTCCAGGGGTTTTAATTTTGTTATGAGATGGGCTTATTGGGCTTTGGTTGGACAGAGGTATTAGTAAAGAGGGGGTGTGACTATGAAGGTCTATGTTCAACGGCCAATAGTCTTTTTCACGGGGTTGAGTGTCCATATTGGGGCTTTTAAAATGTGAGTCTTTTTCAAGAAAGGAAAAGGCCTGCATGCCACGTGTTGCTTCAGTCATTGCCAGCTGATTACCTTCCCATCCAACGGTCATATTGGGCTGTTGACTCTGCTGAAGATCAACCTTAACCATCTGAGAAACGCCTCCTGCCACGCCATGCGTCTCCCTGCCTCCTACACTGCACCGTAGCTGTACTATAGAGCTTTCCTCCTCCATGCATGTTTGGTCTGTCCTCCTTAGGGAAAGTGTGTCAACTACATTCCCATTTGGGGCTTCCATTAATGGCAGTGAAACTTGGTTATCCGTGCCATTGGTCTTCGCATCTGGGTTATTACCCGCTGGTTTATACCCATTGGTTGTAGCAATGGGTAGAGGTCCGTCGGGTGGTTTGTCGGATTCTGGGCTCGACGTGGCGATGGTGGTGTGGATTCCGCCGTGGTCTTCCGACGAGCTGTTGTTTGGATCCTCTGCCGATAGGATTGTCGCGGCGTGAATCTCATCCTTGTCGTCATCAGAGGAGATAATCTCCTCGTCGGAGAAGCCGATACAACCGCAAGCTTGGCAGTGGCATCTCCTGATGTCGCTCGTTATCTCCTCCTCTATTTCAACCGGGAACACCTCGTCGCCAATATGAAGATTCACCTTGTGATGGAGAGTGGGCTTCCGTGAGGTCCAAACTAATACCCTCGCCCTATCTAAATGACGCAGCTCCTCGACATCATCATCTACCTCCACCAGGTCTCCTACCGCGGCGACGACCTTGCGGATGTGCTCCATGTCCCATGCCGCTAGCGGAATGCCCCAGCATAGGAGCCATACCAATCGATGACCCATTCTGATCCCTGGATGCCATTTCTCCAATGAATAAAACAACGTCGTCCCATGTGTCTTTTCTACATTAGCTAAGTCCTCTGCCCTAGTGTCGGAGAGACCGAGAAGCAATACGCCGTCATCGCCGAGGTACTTAGGCACGACCTCGCCACCAATCTCCCATGTTATTTCTTCTTCAGCTTTGTCGAAGCTTGTCATATTCTTCACGCGACCCACCCATGCATCCGAAAACCATGATTTGGTCGTTGTCTTGATGTCCAGATAGAGTGACGAGTGAGACTGATGAGAATCCTAAAACTGGCCAAATACAGGCTAAAGGCCCAAGTGGAGAAGGATGAAGGCCCAAGTGGAGAAGGATGAAGGCCAGAGGTAGAGACACTATCAAGACTATTAATTGTTGCTGAAGGCCCAAGTTAAATATGTTTTTAGTTATAATTTTTATTTATTGTAATTTTGGCCCAAACTGTTTAGAAAGTCCATGTCTATTTTTATCTTTTTGTTCAGATACACTATAAGTATTGGTTTTTATTTTCAATAAAGAAAACTTTTGGCATTTTCATAAAATTGGTTGAGAGTTTCTCTCTAGGTTCCTTGTTGAACCAATTATCAGACTTATCAAGGTAATCCTTGTGGCGTCTACCCTGACTTATCTTCCTTCACCAGAAGTGGCGTCTACCCTAACTTATCTTCCTTCACTAGAAGTGGCGTCATCCAAAAACTCTACAGCATGTATCAAGCGATCCGCTCCTAGTCAGGTTCACATCATCTGGTATATGTGAACCTGACTAGGAGCAGATCGCTTGATACAGACTGTAGAGTTTTTGAATGACGCCACTTCCAGTGAAGGAAGATAAGTCAGGGTAGACGCCACTTCCGGTGAAGGAAGATAAGTCAGGGTAGACGCCACAAGGATTACCTTGATAAGTCTGATAATTGGTTCAACAAGGAACCTAGAGAGAAACTCTCACCCAATTTTATGAAAATGCCAAAAGTTTTCTTTATTGAAAATAAAAACCAATACTTATAGTGCATCTGAACAAAAAGATAAAAATAGACATGGACCTTCTAAACAGTTTGGGCCAAAATTACAATAAATAAAAATTATAACTAAAAACATATTTAACTTGGGCCTTTAAATTAGTTTGGGCCTTCAGCAACAATTAATAGTCTTGATAGTGTCTCTACCTCTGGCCTTCATCCTTCTCCCCTTGGGCCTTCATCCTTCTCCCCTTGGGCCTTTAGCCTGTATTTGGCCAGTTTCAGGATTCTCATCAGAGACCCATATCTACCAGCACCGACGTCATGCGAGTATTGCTTTGGCCTTGATTTTGCCCTGTTTGAGCACAAAGCTTGGGCGTACGTCATCGTGGCTTTCCAGTGTTGTGCATGTATTTGAGGGGGTGCTGTCATTCCTTGCCTACGCACATTCGTCTGGGTACCATGCTCCATAATTCGATGAGCATAATTTCTCCTCCCCCTATCATACCTTGGGATATTCACATATAATTTCAGGCTTCCTATTATGATGTTATCCAACTGCCTTTCCAAAGCCCGGACGTTTGAGACCCCTCTAAACCTCACAAAGCCATACCTCTTTCCTACTCTGTTCTGTTGTTTGGAGATGAAGATCTCTCGGACATCCCCCCACCTTTTGAACTGCACCCATAGATCTTTCTCCGTTACGTCATCGAGGAACCGCGTGAAGTAAAAGGTTGAGATGTCTGCTCTGTCTCTCCAGTTGTCACGTGAGTGTTTGGGTTGCCTACTTTGGTTGCTGTCGACATGGTTATGCCGGGGATCCTTTCTAAACCTCACTTCCCGCCTCTCATTCCTAGACCTGACTCTCACCCACTGGTTTGCTCTATCACTCTCTCTTGCTTTCTCACTCTCTCTCTCTCGATGTCTCTCTCACTCGCAACTTTTGTAGATCTAGGCTTCAAGAAGTATGGATGATGGAAAAAGATAAAAATATGGCTAGCAGGATAGGACATTCTACTAGACAACCCAGAATCCACTAAGTATCAATACATTTACTTTACAAGAACACAAGTTAAAAGTCCTTGGAATAATATTAAAATGGAAAATAGAAGTTGCATCTCATTTCACACATAGCATGCCCTTTTACATGCATAAATGATAACCAACTTGTTAAAAAAATCCTTCAGAACATTCCAAACCCATATTATAGTTTATCTACTTCAACCATAATTACTTTTATCTAAACCAAAATCAAACAACAAGAACAAAGCCTTATCTAATCTAAACCAAAATAGTCGACTAAAATCTATATTATAAAAACTACATAAAAATCATCTTGTCATGCATATCAAAGAAACAATGGCATGCTTATCAAAGAAACAATGGCATGTTTATAACCACACACCACATCTCCACTCTTCAGTCCTAACAAAATTCTCCTTCGAGGATAGACTGCAGCCACTTTAAAATCACCTAATTATTCATTTTCTAAAGCCATATTCAAAAGCAAAGTATAGAGAATATATCATTTTTGTTTGTCATGGTAAATTTGTTAGTAACTCCCAAAAGTACGAAATTTCCTTCTTTCTCACCCTTTCTCTTGAAGACCGAAAAACAAGTATAGGATTATCACCTTTAAAATGTGCCGACCCTAATGTAGAATAAAATTTGAAGGAAAAAAAGTAAGAGCATTTACTTGAGAGAGAGGAGAGAATCAGGCCAAGCATTGACCAATTTGAAAAGAATGTTTAACCAAAATTTCAGAATGAGGATGAAGCCACAAAATTCTACCTCCAAGTTACATTTTTTTCCTCTTAATGGATTTGTTCCGTTAAAAAGGGAAGTGGCTATTAATGATGCCAATCACAAATGATTGTGGGATGAGAGAAAGATAGTGCATGAAACATTCAGTGTTAAGGAACAATACAATGTAATTACTACCATTCTTCATCAACAGAAGCAACAATAGCTAAGAAGATGAATTATACACTACAAATAAATATATGAATACATATCAATAATGAAGGTAATGAATATTGCAATCAGCCAGTAATCATAATATCAAAATAAAAGAAATTTATATAATCGAGCACACTATTAAATTTTGCCTTACCATAACTGGTATCATTTTAGCACACTTTGCAAGAGTCTGAACAGGGAAACTAACATATTTGAGGGCCTGGAATAAGAAACATGATTCCAAAAAAAAAATGGGTATTAACTGACAGCCAATAGTAAATTAGTAATAACAACTTATAATGAACAATGTATAGACACAGAAAGTATGCAACTTACCTCATACTGACAACTTGTGGTGAGTATGTTTGATACCGACACAAGGCAGTACTTATAAATAGGAGCTACAGGATCCAATGCCTTTTTACTTGCCTATGAGAAAGATTGAAAATGATAAATTCTAGGAAAATTCTGGATTAGCAAAGGCATTGCAGTCAGAAGATAGGGAAGGCTGCAATGTCAAACACTAAAATGTTTGGTAACCACAGTACTTTCCCATATATCAAGCGCTTACCAGTAAAGCACCAGCTGAAACAGCAGACGTGGTGATGCGATTGCAGAAAACAAGAAAAAGAGAATATTTGAAGTAGTCCTTGTTCACCCCATAAGGAACTCTCATGATCTTTTCCTAAAAGAAACAAACACAAACACAAGTTGTCAGTATAGGGCAATAGTAGGATTATCAGATAGGGCTTTGGCATCATCCAAATTCATGTTAGCTAATAGCTTTCCCCACATACCTAACTAGATGCTAGTTTAGTTAATCTATAAGCATCCCATCATAAACAGCTAAATAAGCATCAAGTGATAACTAAGACTAAGAAATTAAGAACACTTCAACAAAGAGGATCGATAACCAACTTATTAATGTGAATTTGTTCCCAAATAATAGCAGCTATGGTTTTCTAGTTAGAACCACTACTGAAAGACCAACAGGGAAAAATTACTAAAAAATAAAAATGAAAACACACACACACACACAAAACATGTAATTAGAATTAGTTTTAACTAGCAAAGATAAGGAGATCCTGGGATTCTAAGAAAAACGAAAAAAGCTTTGGGCTTATAAACCTGCAAAACACCATAGGTAACGAGGGTGAGCATGATTCCTGCGACAGCAAATGTGCCTTTCCACAACTTGTTCTCTCTCCAATTCGAATCACCCGCAGTGGGAGAAGAAACAGAAGCAGAGGTTGTTTCCGCCATGTCCCAAACACGAGCACCACACTGACATATAACACCACCAAAAACAACGTCGGATTAGACACGGCGCGCCTCAGAGTCGTTGCTCACGGGTTCTCTTTGTTGCCTCATTGTTCTTTTTTTCTGTTAGTTGTTTCATGCGAGAAAATGGAATTGGCCCGCCACGTCAGCATTCACCATTCTCGGGAGACAGCAACGGCACTCGCATATTCACTCTTGATTGAACATGGGCCAGTCAACACCTCCTGATGGGTTTTTAAAACTCAGCCCAATAACATCTTGGGAGTTGCTACGTGCACCCAGCATTATTGCTGGGGCACCCAGCAAACAGTGAAGTGGCAAAATTGCCCTTCAATAATTCTTCTTCCGGAAGAAGTATTTTCGTAAACTTTTCGGAAAAAGCTTTTCCGGTAAGTTTCCGGAAAAAAACTTCTTCCGGAAGAAGAATTTGTGAATTCCGGAAGTACCCACAAACTACGTCCGGAAGAACGTCATCTGGAAGTTTCCGGAAGAACCTTCTTCCGGAACTTAAATTTTTTTTTAAAAAAAAATATTTGATAATATAATTTACTTTTAATGGATAAACTAAATTATAAAATAATTAATATTATTATACATAAATAATTAAATAATTAGTGAACGTATGTAACGAAATAAGAATTTTCATTTTATAATAATAAGTAAAAATAAAATAATATTTAATGCGTATGTAATGACGATTTTGCCCTTGTGTAATTTTCTTTAAATTAACGCGTAAACGCTTCTTTCTACTGCGCTTTCGCTTTCTTCGCTTCTTTTTACTGCCTTTCGCTTTCTTCTGCTTTGTTTCTTCCGGTTGCTTGGTGTTCTTTCGGTGGTCCCTTTTGCAGTTTCCATTGGTGGTCCCGTGAAGTATTTAGAGATTCGGTGGTCCCGTGTTCGGTATTTGAAGTTTTGTTAGTGGCTGTTCTTCCTATTTTGTCGGAGGTACGCTTTTATGGGTATTTTTTTTCTTTTCCGGCTAGTTTTTAGAGAAGAAAAGTAGTAAAAAAATGTGTATCCGGAAGAAATTTTAGGCACTAAGACCTTTTCCGGAAGAAGTGTTTCCGGAAAACACTTCCGGAAGACCTTATTCTGGAAGTTACTGAGGCCTATTCCGGAAGAAGTGCTTCCGAAAAACACTTCCGGAAGCACTTCTTCCGGAACTTCCAAAACACACAACTTTAATTATAAAAATAGACAACTTCATTTTTAAAGAAAAAACACTAATTTAAAAAAATAAACAATAAACAATAAACAAACACAACTACTTTTATAAAAAAAATTAATTTACAAATTAATATTTAGTAAAAATACACAATTTAAATTATAAAAAAAATATGACATCAAAAACCCAAACATCATTTTTCATAAAATCTAAAAAACAAAATAACCAAAATAAATAAAATAATTCATTTAAAAAAAAACAAAACAATTTCTGTTTAAAAAATTTAAAAAAAAAACACAAAAAAAAACCATTTCCGGAAGAAGGGGTTCTTCCGGAAAGGTCTTCCGAAAATTTGAAAGTTCTTCCGGAAGTGCGCGTCTTCCGGAATTCTTCCGGATGAACCACTTCTTCCGAAAGTTCCCGGAAGAGGTTTTTCCGGGAGTCTTCCGGAAGAAGTGTTCTTCCGGAAGACGTTTGGTTACTTCCGGAAGAACCCTTCTTCCGGAAACTTTCCGGAAAATGTTCTTCCGGAACTTCCGGAAGAACCCCTAACGGGTCTTCCGGAAGTCTCCGCCGTCAGCCTCCTTTCCCCATTTTTTCCGGCGTCCTCTCCTCTCGTCTTCTACCCTAAGGTTACTATCCTAAGGTAACTATCCTAAGGTTCCACTGCTACAAGCTATAACAATGTTGTATCATACAAGCAAAGGGGAGTTAGGGAGACTAACCTCGTTCGCGGAGAAGAAGAAGACGAGGTTCGCGCTTGCCTTGCCGGAGAAGAAGAAGCAGTTCGCGGAGAAGGGAGAACAAGCTTCGCGGAAGGAATGAGCAGCAGCAGAAAAGTTTCTTCCGGAGAGGGGGGGCTTTTTATAATTTTTTATTAAAGGGCAAAATTGTCCATTCATAAAAGTTGCTGGGTGCACCTAGCATCTCCCTAACATCTTAAATGGACCAGCCTAGTCAGGGTCCATTTTTAAAACATAGTTTGGGATATTTTGGTCATTTTTGTTACATCTCGTATATAAACTCCATAACCCAAATCAGAAAACCCTAGAGCCGGCTTCTCCCTCTGCGCAGGTTTGTGACTGTGCATCGTCACTCTACGCTAATTGCTTAGTTGAAGCCGTTGATGGTTTCAGATTTCTAATTTTCTTTTTAATTTCAGGAATTGGGAACATTCGACAGGTAGAGTTTCTTCAATGGCTCCTAAAGGTATGTTCGTGTTCCTCACTTTAAAAAATTAGTTGCACAAAATTTAAATTCAGTGGTTATTTTTTCAATAGTATTGGAATTAAGCATGTTTAGGAAGAAGATGTGTAATTAGGGAGAAGATTATGGTGTGTGAAAATTATTAGGCTGGTTTTGGTTTTTGCTGTGTGCGACTTGAGTGAGGGTTTTTTTCTTTGTGTGTGTGCAGTTGATAAGAAGAACGACCCAAAGGCACAGGCCTTGAAGACTGCTAAGGCAGTTAAGTCTGGTGCTACCTTTAAGAAGAAGGCAAAGAAGATCCGAACTTCTGTCACTTTCCACAGACCGAGGACATTGAAGAAGGATAGGAACCCCAAGTACCCTCGCATTAGCGCGCCTCCAAGAAATAAGCTTGATCATTATCAGATCCTGAAATACCCTCTGACCACTGAATCCGCCATGAAGAAGATTGAGGACAACAACACTTTGGTTTTCATTGTCGACCTGCGTGCCGACAAGAAGAAGATCAAGGATGCCGTGAAGAAAATGTATGACATCCAGGCCAAGAAAGTTAACACCTTGATCAGGTGAGCAACTATTTAATGACTATTCAGTTTTGATAGTAATGGTTTCATAATGCATTATTGCTGATGAAATTTGATGGGTGGTAGTGAATTCCGTTTTCAGCTAGTGTGATAAGGTGTTGTTGATGTTGTGAATTTGATGTTGTACTATCCTTTCTGAACACCATGTTATGTTGATACATGATGTCACATGTAATTAATATGTAGTCCTGTCTGTACTCTGTAGCTTCTTTTTTTTTTTGCCTTTAAATATACATCATGGGGTGTTCCTGTTCTCTGTTTTGTTTGTTTTGTTGTTTAATCACTGGTGTGTGAATTGGTAGTGGTTTGGTACAATATTCACTCTAATGAGTTAATAATTTAGAGTACTATGTCTAGGGGTGACAATCTCGCTTGTGGAATTTTGGATATATCTGTATTTTTCAACTTGGATTCCTAGGAAATTAGGGAATCCTATGAATGTTTCTATTAGAGAATAGAGATTGAATATTTGTACTGCCTGGAATTGGTTTGAGATGCCGCTTTACAGTGAAGTTGTAGAAATATATATGGTTTAGTTCAATGAGGTATTTTCTGCTGCAATTTCTAAATTTGAATTCTGTTGCAGGCCTGATGGAACCAAGAAGGCTTATGTCCGGTTGACCCCTGATTACGATGCATTGGATGTGGCAAACAAGATTGGGATTATCTAAGGTAGTACCTAGGCAGTTCTATGGTTATTCTTGGCGGAAACTTTTTAAAAAAATGATAGGTTCTATATTTTGTGTTTTGTTATTTTGTATGTTTTGGTTCCGTTGACACTAAGCAGACCTCGTGTTTCAATTTTGACTAGAGAGTTGTTTAAATTGATGATTGGAATGATCATGTTAAAATTTTCTAATTAGTGATTATGCTACACGGAATGTGAGGTTGATGAGTGTACCGATGCTAATTGCATATTTGCTTAAATCGCTGTGGCATTAAGCGAAATTGTGCAGAATCTGGTGTGTGTGTGTATATATATATATAATCTTAAAAAACACGCTAGCCAACTTAAAATGGGATAACTCTTAATTCAAGTTGTACGCTCAGCAATTTAGAGAGCAAATTAGAGTTCAGCAACTGTGAAGTCTCGGAGAAAGTTCCCAGTTGGTTATCATGTAAATGATCAAATGTCGTAAATTTTGAAAGATCATGTGAAGGGTTTTGAAAGATCAAATGTCGAAAATTTGTTTTTTATCCGTGTCAAATTTTGTATTTGGATTGATGGAAAGAGATAAAATAAAGTAAAATAGAATAAAATTTATATTTTTATCTCATTTCATTTAATATTGCCACCTAGATGAAACGTATGAGACAATTTTTTTCCGATCTAAATTGACTTTAATATGATTTATATAAAGGAAAGAGCAGGTAAATATTCTGTAAACAAAGTAAAACAAGTTTAATATAGATGAGGATATGTATTACAATTGTTAAATAAATAGTCCACAAGAGAAAATACATACTACTTTTTTGTGAGTTCATTAAATGAAAATTTAGGCAGAGTATTTTAGGTGTTATTTGTCTTTTCAATCTGAACTGCACTTCCTGATCACGCTGGATCGGTTTTATTTTCCTTGGCTGCGGATGTTGTTTGCTGTTTTGTTTTGGCAGCTGAACTTTGGGCAATTTATCTTGGCTTGCAGCTTGCTTGAAATCGTGGTTTCAAGGAGTTCATAGTTGAGTCAGATTTCAAGAGTGCCATTGAGCTTATAAAGGAGTGTCCCGATACTCATCCTTGTTTCATGTTGATCAAGAACATTAAGGAGTTTGATCTCAAAGGAGACGTTTTGGGTTTATCTTTAAATGACCGCTTTTCGATTTTTGATGTTGTTCTATCTTTTTTATCAAACGCTTTTTAGCGGATGTATCTTCATCTGTATTTCCTTGCGGTTTTTAGTTTTGTGTGGGGTCTTAAAGCCCCTGTATTCCAACAACAACAACAAATCACACTGCACTTAAAGTTGTGTGTGTGACTGTAATACAAAATCTTTTACTTTTTAACTGATGCTTGATCTACAAATTTCAACAGTTATGTTGATCATGGATCTACAAATTTGGGATTGAACTCTCCGAAACATACTTGTATAATCATCCTACGCCTTATGATTGACAATACTCATAAAACACAATAGAAGCTTCGTTGTGTGTACGCTCTAGACACGCTTATAACCCACCTAAATTGAGGTTTCTTTAGCCGTTAGCTTTCCATCCAAATTCTATTTACCAGGTATCACAATTCTCCTCTTCGATCTTGTCTCCAACAAGGCTTCAGTTCACCTCACAAAAATATCAAAACTGAAAGCAAACAAATAAAAAAGTGCCATTTTTTCATGATAGAAAAAAATAGTTGAAATCAAGAGGGAAGTAGTGACGGTTGTTGTTGTCTAATAGGCAGATTTTAAGAGTGAATGGATTGAACCCTTTCAAAGTCTTCCCTCCTCAAAGGCTGAAGCAATGTGTGAGAAGCTACAGAACACTGAAGGATGTGATGATGAACAACTGATCTACAAAGAGGACAATTCGAATGAGACTGAAACCACGTGTCAATGCATGAAACATGGAAACTATGGCTGCAGTGTGGGAGGTGTTTCAGCCACTCCCCTTCCTCAAACTCTCCGAGGCAAATGGCACACTCCACGCTAATTGCAGCCTTTTCTTGTTCTCCCTCGTTTTTCTTGAACTGAAACGTGGGAAGAGACTGCACCACAGTGAACTCCAATCCACGGCTCTGAAGCTGCTGCAGAGAAGGATCATCGGCAATGGACTCGTCGAGAAGTCGCCGTTGAACCTGGTTTCTACCAAGGCAAATTCCACACACCATACGCTTAAATATGCCGAAGCAATCACTCAGTGTAAGAAAGATGACACAGACTATAATAATTGAAATAACTTCTTCCAGTTTCCATTTCGAAAGGTCATTTGCAGAATCAGAAGACATTTTAAGGAAAATAAAGTTTACATAGAGTTTGCTAAAAATAGCAGTAAACTAAGTTGGAAAAACTATGAGAGCATACAGACATAGAACGTTCAAAACGAAGAAGTACTAGTTGGAGATGATATTAAGGATTCTCCATTGTAATCGCTGTCAAGCCTTATCTTAGATACTATCAAAGGTTAAAAAAATGATTTTTTTTTTTTTACAAAGCAATATAAAATGACGTTAGCTTTCACAAACTGAGTAAAAACTTTTATTAACCAATCAAAAATCATTTTATAGAAGTTAACAAAATTATATATATGACAATCTATAGTTGGATGAGAGAGTAGAAAACCTTGCAATTCTGGTTTAATTCAATATAAAATGCTATTTGATGATTATTGCAGTCAAAAAGTCTAAATTTTCCTATACTTTCAAATGGACTATCTATGCTGCTTCAATCAAAAGCAGGGTGTGCCATTTACACCAATCGCTGTAATTCCATTTACATATGAAAAAAAATGGACTTCAGAATAAAAATCCATCAAAATCATTGATGCCTCTGCCGCTTGCTTGAAGGGACTTGGATGCTGACACCAGGAGTTGAATTCAACTGCCATGCATTGTTGTTCCATGAACCAGTGGTTTGACCAGCAAAGTTAAGCATTGAAGCTGAACACGAGGAGGGAGCATTTGAATAATGCAAGGGTGGAAGCTTCGGTTTCAGAAGTGAATTGCCAATTTCTCCAAAAGTATTAGGCACAATGCAAGTGGCATCACATTTTTTGATGGCTAGAGGTGGAACTTTGATGTTTTGTAAATGAGGGGGGTTTCTCCATGTAGGAAGTGGCCCTGCAAAGAGCAATGATTTGAGCAATGGACCAGCATCTATCACAGCCTGAAGTAATTTACCCTTTTGAGGCAAACCTCTCTCTTTGGCAAGACAATCTATAACTGCATCGCCCGCGGTGTCATCACTCATTGGCTTTTCTGGAGGAACCATCAAAGCATGAGGTGCTGAGAAATTGAAGTCTTGAAGAACCACATGCTGGTTGAGATAACTCATTATGTTAATAGGGTCAGCTGCATTGATGTTTGTAAACTCTGGAGAAGAGACTGTGTCAAAAAAGGAATCCACTTGTGAGGAACCGTGTGAGAAACTATTATTGTCAGATTCTGTTATGCTTGAGTTTGATTTAGCAGAAGGGAACATGAGACGATTTTGGTGGGTGTCAAACACGTTTTGCAATGGATTCATCAGCTTCTGTAACTGACACCTTGCTTCGTCCCTCTCTTGGTATGCCATGCTCAACAGATTGAGCAATTCTGCCTTGACATTTTTCATGTTCTCAAGTTCATGTCTTACATCCATAAGTTTCTGCCTTAACTCGTGTTCTCCCTGAAAAAAATCAAACAACAACAAAAAATGTTAAGTGTTCATAAGGAAGTCACATAAATACTAACACTCATCGTTGACTGAATTAATGCACGGTAATTAGGGGTAAAATTTAGTTGAATAATAACGCAGCCTAAACAACTTTTTGGTAACTAAACAGAGAAAGCGACAGTTGAAATTGTCATGATTTATGCTTTTGGCCTTAAAATATGGCATTATTGGCATAAG
The DNA here is from genome assembly GCF_004193775.1 of Glycine soja. Classification (NCBI taxonomy): domain Eukaryota; kingdom Viridiplantae; phylum Streptophyta; class Magnoliopsida; order Fabales; family Fabaceae; genus Glycine; species Glycine soja. The sequence goes on along the minus strand of NC_041012.1, from coordinate 10,970,865 downwards.
ATAGGTATATGTGTATCATATAGTGCACGCATCAGGTTCTGAAACTGTTTCAAAGTAAGATCAACGTAATCTCACGCAACACTGAGGCCAAAATTAGACTCTTATAGATCAATTTTCCTGTTCCCAAATAAATAGAAGACATTTTGTTTATAAAAACAAGAATAAATAAGGGGTCAATGATCAAACTACCCCGTTAAGCAAGTATCCTTAATCAACAATAATAGTCCAAAATTTAATGTAATGGAGGACTAATTGGCAGAAACGGGTCAACGATTAAATTCTAGGACTCGTCGTATTCCTGGAAATTAATGCAACTTTTTCCTTCTTGCAGAAAGGTTTAAACAAGAAAGAGAAAAACAAGCGCAAAAGAAATATAAACGCATCCAGAATAAAAATATCCAAGAAAGTAATTTTTCTACGGCCGAAAGTTTCACAACCCTAGACCTGAAAAACATTAAAGCCTATGTATTTAATTAATTTAGGATAAAACTTAGATAAAGTACTTAAAGTGACTACAATGTTGTTTTCATTTTTTTTTAAAAAAAACATTTTTTCCCAATGTAAGTTTTCCTTTAATTTCATGGATAAAGAAGCCGAAGCGATAAACTGAGATAAAAATGTAAACTTTCTTGTGTTAATCTTGCAAAGACTCTCATTGGTTTGATCTTTCCACCCACAATTCATCTCAAAAGAATCAATAAAAAAATGGAGAAGGGAACGGGTAAAAAAGCAGAAGCCATTTACTGAGATAAAAATGTAAATTTTCTTGTGTTATCTTGGAAACTTAGAGTCTTGAAGGGACAGGCTTGATCGGCATAAAGAATATCTATCAATCATCAAAATGAATAACATATAAAAGAATGAAAGAACACGTGAATGCAACAGCAAATGTCATTGAATGGAAAAAGGGTTTCTGCAAGTGAAATAAAAGTACAGCGATGAACAAGGAATGACAAAAGCGCACACACACACACATATCATATATATATATATATATATATATATATATATCTGTGTGTGTGTGTAATATGCAATATGCGATAACCCACCTCATGGTAAACGAACACCGAATCCAGGTCTTCCATACTAACTACTAAGTACCTTCTATTTGAGAGCAAGAAACAGGGAAGAGAAAATTGGAAAGCCAAATATTGGTGTGGGAAATTAACTAAATGTGTATGTTACCCCTCTTATTTATAGAGAAAATATTTGCGCGTTTATTTATAGGACTAAACTAAAGGGTAAAAGGTAAGAGATTGTAATGTCGATAAAAGTCAAGCAATGATCACAAAAATCCTGAGGACTAAGTCCCAGTCCCTGTCATTCTGTCAATGAATGCCAAAATCTTATTTTTGGAGAATAAATTGGAGTTCCCATTTTTCGGGTGTGATATATGATGATTCGAGAATCCCTGAAATTCTCCCATTCTTTCAGGAATTGTGTCCCTTCTAATATTTATGTCTTTGTGGTCAATGATATAATTCAGTTAAACTTTCCTTATATAATCCCTCTCACAGTAAAATATATTAACCACAATGTTTTCATAATTTAATATATATATATATATATATATATATATATATATATATATATATATAAATTTATAATATCATATTAATATGTAGTATGATTCACAGATCCTCTTATTTCTTAAACATATATTTGAAAGTTTCATTTCTAGTCTAATTAATGCGTAAAATATTAATATATCTAGGATTTAATTCTCATCTTTTGACTGATGGATACTTGTGTTCATCCCAAAAAAACACTCATTAAAAATATATTGAATTTTCAAAGAAAATATTTTAAAACAAAATAAAAATCAATGAATCTTTATAGATAATTTATGACAAGAAACATATGAGAAAAATATCATTTATGTCATTAAAAATATTTTCATTCGCATTTTAATATTAGGAAGTCTTTTAGAATTCTAATAAAGTCTAATAATACGTGAATTTGTCTTAATTTAAGAAAAACAATTTTAAAATAAGGGTGTGTTTTTTAATAATCGGATATGATTTATTTCCTAAAACTTAAAATAATCAGAACTAATTTAAGGTGAGCTTTTTAAACTTAAAGAAATTAATTTCAAAATAAACTTTTTTTAAAAAGTATTTATTTAAGAAGCGGATAAAATTTGTTTTGTAAAAAGTTTATAAAATTGTTTATTTTATTAAAAAAAATAAATTTAAACAAAATCATTCAAACACACATAAAAAATAATGAACTATTTATTTGATTAAAATAAATATTTATTTCAATAAATAAGTTTAAACAAATCGGATTATGTCAATAGGAATGCAGAAATCGTACAAATTTTTTTTCACAGCCAAAAAATACTAAATTATACTATTAAAAACCAATTAACTTTGGTACAAGGAGTGGCGGAGCTAACTGAGAGCAGTACAAAGTTAAATCTTACAACTTGTAAATAAAGACAAATAGTAGTTTTGTAGAAAATTGTAGAGATTAACCCTAGAGGCTTAAAGATACCTTGTACTGTAAAAAAAAAAAAAGAAGAAGAAGAGAGAGAGAGAGAGAAATAAAAAACTTGTGTGACAGGTAAAGCTTATAAATAGGCATAAGATGCAGTATTTATGACTATTCAAGACTTCTAATATTCTTTTGCTTATTTTTATCATCAAAAATTCAAATTGCCATATTCTAAGTTATAAATTTAATTAAATAAAAAATTCGTTTTTAATTTTACAATATCTTTAGCATTGGTCCTAAAACTTGATCTCTTTTTTCTTTACGCGTAAAACTTGTTCTTATCTATTGGTTATGTGATGCCTAGATATCCAGTAGGTCCTTCTTTTAAATTACTACACATTGTTAATAATAATTCCTCTATCGTCTTACCATTAAAATATCAATAAATGATATAGTGGATAAAATTTCAAATAAATGATCATTACTTAAAATATATTTATGTTGTGTTTTGGATACAATACCACAGGAAAAAAAAACATACTCTTTCTGTTCCTAAAAATAAGATGTTTAAAAATATGTCCTATTTTATAAGATTATTTTCTAACGATCTCCTGCATTAATTATTTTGTATTAAAATACTATTAATTAATTATTTCAGCCCATAAATAATACAATAAATATTATTAATCGTCTCTTTCTCTCTCATGAGAATTGAAAAAATAAAATAGTTTTTTTTCCAGATAATTGAGTTTTAAAAATTTAAATTTCTCTATAATTATTTTCTTTCCGGACATTAATTATTTATAGGTAACTTTGAAATAATATTATAATTATAGACAAATTTAATACTAATAATTAATTAACCAATTTTTTTATATGTTTATGAATTAGGGATGGAGGGAGTATAATTATATTGTGAAATAGAAGTATTCTTTATTTTTTTTAATGATACTATGCCCTATGGAATAGCTAGGCTACTGTTATAAAGCACACAATGAGCCAATTTTTTACATTATCTTGAAAGCACAATGGATCCTTCTATTTATTTTAAAATATGATGCTACGGCATACCGCGCGTAGCCATGTTTATAAAACACACGATGAATTCAGAGAGTAATGATAAAATTATTTAATAGTAACTTATAAATAGCAGTAAAAAAATTCATAAATCGTTTTAACATTTATAAAAAAAATTAATAAAATTATTTAATAGTAACTTAAAATAATAAATTTTTTTAATAATTTCCATATAAATAAATAAGAAAATCAATAAAATTAATGGTAGAAGAATTTAAAGTTATTCATCTTAAAATCAGTATACTAGATTGCATAGTGAACTGCCCAATAAAAATTGAACTGAACTAGTTGACTTTGCATGTTTTTCCTCCCCCATTGTTATATATTAATCATCATAAATATGTTGGCTAGGGGTGGGAATAGTTCAGGCTGGCCTACGACTTGACCTACATAAAGTCTGACTTGAACTGACCTATTTAATTAAAAGATTAGGTTCAGACTTTATTAAAAACCTATTAAATTAAATAGACCAAACTTAGGCTAGTTAAAAAGTCTTATAATCATGATCGGTCGACCTATATATATGTATATATATTTATATTATTTTTTGGTACCAATTTATACTTATATTATTTTTTGGGTACAATTAAAAAGCCTTATAATCTTGATAGGCCGGCTTATACTCATTTTTTTTATTGGTTTTCTTAATCTGATTAACGTTTTCTTTTCCATTAACTTTTTTATTACGTTCCTACCCCAAAGCAAACAAATATAAAAAGTCTTTTAAAAAGACTATCACGTCAGGCTAGACTTTTAACAAGGTCAGACCGAGACAAAATGAAAACCTTTGATAGGCTATAGACTAGATTCAAGTCTCAAAAATTCATCGTAGATTAGGCTCAAATTTTTTAAAGCCTGATCTGACCTATTCTCACCCCTAATGTAGGCAAATAATACCCAAAAAAATGTATGTAGAAAATAAATTTCATAATTAATTTCAAAAACATTCCCAAATTTCTATCATCTTCAACGTCAAAATTTTGTAAAAAAAATAAAAATTAATCTAATGGACCAACCATTGGTGACACGAAATCAGCAACTGCAAACTTCCAATTTGCTACCAAGACCGTTACTTGCAACCGCAATCATTATTGGCGACCCACAAACAACGATCATGATCATGATCATTTCCAACACTGACGATCAGTGAAGTGAAAGAGTAGCTTAAGGGAGAAATGCTAGAAGGTTAGAGCAAAACCAATAACAAAAATTTACAAACTTATTTTTGTTGTTTTTGAAATAGGGTAAAAATTATTTTGGAAATAAACAAAAAAATTAATTCAGCCTCGTTATGATATTTTAAAACAGAAAACGAAAACCGACGACCTTAGTTTATGTATTTAGCGCGCACAGCAAGCTACGAATGCTAATGTGAGCATTTCTAGTTGAGTTTTGTTTCAGTAGGAAGCCTGCAAAACCGCTTCTTCGTTAAGACAAAGCTTGCGTACGACAAAACTGTTTAAATTAATTAATTAAATTAAGTTGAATTCATAACTCTTTAATACGATGTATCTAGCTAGCAACTCAAAACATGCATTTTGGATGTGATTATGCGTGCAAGCAATGTTTGCTAGCTTTTGTCTAGTTGTGCACCTCCTAAGGTTGACCCTTCTGCATTTCTACTAAACATATAAAAATTCTTACTGTTATAACCGACATATCTATTGTCCACACTCCACATATAGATCCAGTTTAATTAAGAAAACAAATGTTTTTAAATCTTATAATCTGTGTGTGTGTGGACTTTACTAGCAGATAATTTGTAAGTGCTTCTTTAAATATTCTTTGAACCATAAAACCTATCCTAACTCTAAAATTAACCCTTTAAGTAAAAAAAGAGTAATATTTAAAGCCTATCACTTTATTATAAGTAATGGTGATACGTTTGATAAGTATAATTCACATGGTTGATGTAACGGATGATTTATACTAATTATTATGAACTCTTTTTTTTTAATGTAACAACAACCGCATAATTACGATTGATACCAAAGTTCTGTAAAGGCTGTGCAAAATTAACTCTATAAACATTGTTCATTTGGACATGAAACACATGTTTAAGATTGTGTCCCTTTAATTAATCATACTTAATGTTTCTACAAAGTAGTTACATGCACACAATAAAACATATCTTTCTTAAAAAGGCAACATATATATTCTTTATATAATAAAACTATCTTTTAGTAAAAACTTTTGTTATTTTCACCCCTTAGTATAATTCCCCTTCTTAAAAGGGAAAGAGGTGTATCGGATTGTTTTGTCAGCGTACGTTTGAAATACTCGTGAAAAAGCCTACAAAGCAAAGCAATGGGGGAAACTGACCAGATAAACGGACCTTGTAGGGTAGTTATCTGACCAAGAAAATGGTCTGAAAAAGAAAATATACATACCACTTGTTCTTGTACCACTTTTGCTCCTAATTAACTGGTAACGACTTAACCTGTCAATTCAATCATATAAAAACATATTGGTACTATTTGTTAATGTTTCCTTTTGTATGACTTGTCTATCCCATACTTTACAATATAAAACGTTTGAATACGATTATTAAATTTTTTACGTTAGGTATGCAATGTTGTCTAACTCGTATAATTTTTCACTTTGGGCATAATGCAATGTTGTCTTTTGCGGCAAGAAAGTGGAGCCCTAATAAGGGTGTGGCGAAAAAACAATGAGATTGTCTGTTTGTGGAAGCGCACATGGCGATTAGGTGAAAGTCATGTGGGGAGGGCAAGGTGGAGACACGTTGTGGAAACTCTGAGTCAGCAAGTAAGTCTCCCTGACTCGATCATTCGCAAGTCACACAATTCACAAATGTTGGCACAAGCTTGATTAATGACCCTCCTAGCACGATCCTTGGCGTGTTCATCGTGTGACAAGACACATACATGCAAAGGAAGTACAACTTTACAGTACAAACAAATATGCAAGCGACATTGTTATTTTTTTCTTAATTAATGAACGTTAACGTATATTACTTTTTCAATCTTAAAAATTAATCTATTTTAAAATAATTCTTTTAGATACAAGTCAACATTAATTACTTTTTTTAATTCGTAAATTAATTTTTCAATAATTGATTTTAGTGAAATTGAATTTAAATTTTTAAAATAAAATTTTAAATTTAAGTTAGATTCTTATCATGTTTTTCATTTGCCTAAATTCTAAAATGTTATCTTTTCCTTGGCATAAGCTCTTTTTTCGATGTAGGGTGTGATACCTAAAATATTATTACAAATAAAACTTTAACATCGATAAGTTAACATTGATTTTACCAAAAAATGATATTAATAAAAACACAATGACATACTCGTAAGTAACACAAGTTTGTTAATATTGATTTTTTGGTAAAATTGATGTTAATACGAGTTTGTTAACATCGATTTTATCAAAAATCAATGTTACCGAAAAAACATAGAGAAAACTCAACGTCGTTTTTTTCTAAAAATCGATATTGAGTTACTTCATTAACATCAATTTTTTTTAAAATCAAAGTTGTGGAATCTTTTATAATCATTGTCTTGTGCCTAAAACCCCGAGACTCACTAACTTTGAAACCTCTCACTCTCATCATTCTCACTCAAACGCTTTCGCACTCTCATTTGCAACCTCTCATGGCATTGAAACTCCGTCACAGTCGGCATTGCAACCTCTCGTTGCGCTGCAACATCACTGTCGGTGTCACTCGTGGCGTTGCACCTCACTGTCACTCTCACGGTGCTGCAATCTCATTGTCGGTGATGAAAGGTTAGCTTTCTTCTCCTTTTTTCTTGTTTGTCTACTTTGTTCTCCTACTTGCACTACCATTTGAATACCTTCTTCCTTTCTCAGTCTCACATAACCCAAACTATTTCCTTTCTCCTCATCCTTTGTGTTAGTCTCACAGGACACAATATAATCAAAGTGAAGCTTGGTAACTCTTATATATATATATATATATATTATTTACACAACGTATTTGACGAAATGTGTATGTGTATGTGTGGATGACAGTCTGTATGTGTAAATGGTTTATGATGCAACTGATTTTGCATATTGATTCCTGGACCACGAAGTAGTTAATGGTTAGGATTGAATGTTGTTGGTTTCTAGATCTCTTTTGCCTTTCAATAACATGTGTTTGTGTATTTTTTTGTATGTCTCTATCTATAATATACATTCCACTTATGTATGCTTTCTATCTTGAGTGAAATGTTACTTTTTAATGCGAAAACTGTCTTTAACTTCTACTGTATCTGAGATGAAAAACTGCAATGAAGTAGATGATAGTCAATATAATTTGTATATATGTATATGCTTGTTCCAAATGTTGAAAATAAAATATTTTGGTATGAAGTGATTCTAAAGGCACCAAATTAGAACTGAAGATAAGATGAAAAATTATGAAACAACAAATGGTAATTTTATTTCATTGGCAACTTTAATATCAAGGTGCTTTGTTGTTGACCTGAAAATTTTGGAAGATGACAAATGGAGGAAATATAATGAGGGCTGTATTAATTTTTGTTCCTCCATTTGCTACCTTCATATTTCCACCCATGTCAATTACCAAGTACAACATGAAAAATAAAATGAGCCTTAGAATAGCCTTGACGCTTGTAGAAAGCACATTAATAGTTCCATTATAGATTTATTGTCTTACAAAAGGACTGATAAATTTGCTCTGAAATGGGAAATCCTTTATCGTTTATTTATATATTTAGATAGGTTGATGCCTAGATAACATGTATTTATCAACATCTGATATGTAAGAAATGTCACTGAGTTAGACAAAATTTAATATATAAATAGTTGAGCTATCTCATATTGTTGCAAAAGTTGTTTTGATGGTTGTGCTTCACTGTTGGACCAACAACTTGTCAATGAATTCTAACATCCAATTTTAAATTTGTTGGTATTAAAAAAAACAATAGACATTTCTTCTCATATCTCTCACTTAGCATTCAAATCTTTAATTTTTAGGCATTTTTCATTTTCTTGTTTTCATTGTGATTGCGATATTCCTTGTTGGACATTAGAGTGACAATCATCACAGGTATGAATATTTTTCATAAACTTTTGATGTTTTTTTTTATTACCAATGCTTTTATAACTTTTTGACTGTGATTAATGACTATTGTTTTATATACAAGCTATGTTCATGATAAGAGAACCTTAGATTCTCGTTTGAGATTGAATACAATGATTCTTCTGGATAGTTTGGATCAATTATTGTATTAAATCTTAAATTGTTCGTTTGGACAGTTTGAGAAAAATCATTTTTTATAGTAGATTCATACATATAGGTTAACTTTATTTTCTTAAATTTGATAAAATTATGGTATAATTCATTTCACTTTGTTCTCTGAGTGCATACTTGATTGTGGTGGAATTCATGTCACCACTTTCATGTCGTATACTTGGATATCAATGCGAAATACTGCCAAAATTTCATCAAATCTAAGAAAATAAATTTAACCTTTACGTATGAATCTAGTATAAAAAATGTCTTCTTGATTGGGATATGGTCACACCTTTAATGAAAAAAGTAAGGTTTTCATGTATGGAATAACTTAGTGAGTATCACAGACTTATTAGTTAGATGGATCAAACTTGGATGAATGCAAGTCGTATGAGCCCTGCGTATGAGGAAGACGTTGAAGAGTTCTTGCAATTTGCCTCTAAAAGAAGTCGACCAAATGAGGATGAAAAATATTTTTATTCTTGTATAAAGTGTTTGAATGGGAGACAACAATACTAGACGACATACGGGAACATCTTCTATGTGAAGGGATTAAGAAGAATTATATGACAAGGATATGACATAGTAAATTGACAGACATGCAAAAAGGGTTCAAAATTGAACCGATTGATGTAGAAATGGGAGATCGATTATAGGATATGATTTGTGATCTTGAAAAAAAGTCATTTTAACAAGCACATGCCCCTATGTATAATACATTGGAAAGTAATTCAAAGAAGCCTTTATATTGAGAATGCAAGAAATCTTTGACCTTGTTGTCAGCGGTGTTAAGTCCGGTTAATGTCAAGGCTAGATATGGGTGGAGTGACAAAAGTTTCACTTCATTGTTTTAGGTAGTGCAAGATATGCTTCCAGAGGAAAACATGTTGCCAAAAAATCATTATCAGACGAAGAAGATATTGTGTCTAATGGGTATGGGGTATCAGAAAATACATGCATGTCATAATGATTGTATATTGTATAGACAAGAGTATGAAGAAATGCATAAATGCCCCAAGTGTGGGGTATCATGGTATAGAGTGAAGGATGATGATGAGTGTAGCAGTGATGAAAGCACAATAAAAGGCCCCTAGTGAATGTGTTATGGTATCTTTCGATCATTCCAAGGTTCAAGCGTTTGTTTGTTGATGCAAATAATGCAAATGACCTTACATGGCATGTAGATGAGAAAAATTGCGATGAAATGCTCTGTCATCCGACTGATTCCTCCCAGTGGAAGAAGATTGATTGTTTGTATCCAAATTTTGGAAAAGAGAAAATAAATCTTAGGCTTGGACTTGTCACTGAAGGAATGAATCCCTATGACAGTTTAAGCACTCAGAACAGTTTGTGGCCTATTTTACTAGTAATTTAGAACTTACCTCCTTGGTTGTGCATGAAGCGAAAATACATGATGTTATCTATGATGATATCTGGCCCAAGACAACCAGGAAATGACATTGATGTTTATCTCAATCCCTTGATTGAAGACTTGACAAAGTTGTGGGATGAGGGGGTTGTTGTGTTTGATGGGTATCAAAATGACACATTCAAGTTGCGTGCAATGTTATTTTGTACCATTAATGACTTTTCAGCATACAGGAATTTGAGTGAATACAGTGTTAAGGGCCATCGTGCGTGCCCTATCTGTGAAGAAGATAAAAGTTATGTACAACTGAAATATGGAAGAAAAATAATATACATTCTGCATCAACTTTTTTGAAAGCTTATCACATTTATCGGCAATTGAAAAAAGCTTTTAATGGAAGTCAAGAGCATGATAGTATGTTGATATCGTTAATTGGTCAACAGGTTCTTAAGCGGGTTGAGGACATCAATATTGTATTCAGAAAGTCCCAAAAGAAGGGAAAAAAAGTAAAAATTCCATTCCATATGAAAGAAAAGGTTGATATTGTTTGATCTTCCATACTGGTTTGATCTAGATGTCAGACATTGTATTGATGTTATGCATGTTAAGAAAAATGTGTGGTAGTGTCATCGGCACACTTCTTAACATTCAAGGCAAGACAAAAGATGATTTGAATACTCACCAAGATCTAATTGAGATGAGTACACAAGACCAGTTACATCCAAGGTTTGATGGTAAGAAAATATATTTGCCTTCAGCTTGTCATACTTTGTCCAGAAATAAAAAGATAAGTTTTTTTTATTGTTTGCACTGTGTCAAAGTGCCACAGGTATACTCTTCAAATATTAAGAGTCTTGTGCAGCTGAAAGATCTAAAGTTAGTTGGCTTAAAGTTTCATGATTATCACGTTTTGATTCAACAACTGTTAGTTGTGGCGATACGAGACATTTTGCCTAACAAAGTCAGGTATGTCATAACTTGGTTGTGTTTTTTCTTCAATGCCATATGTAGCAAAGTTATTGATCCTCTCAAGTTAAATGAGTTGGAAAACAAGGCTGCTATTATCTTGTGTCAGTTGGAGATATATTTTCCTCCTTCATTTTTTGACATTATGATTCACTTAATTGTTTATCTGGTGAGGGAAATTAAATGTTGTGGTCCCATTTATTTGCGATAGATGTACACGATTAAACGATACATGAAGAACTTAAAAGGGTATGCAAAAAATCTACACCATCCAGAAGCATCTATTGTTGAAAGGTACATTACAGAAGAAGCTATTGAGTTTTGTTCTGAGTACATCAAAAAGGTAAAACCTGTTGGGTTTCTGAGTCTCAACATGACGAAAGAGCGGGAGGTAAGGATTCAAGAGAACTACATGTTATCACTCCAAGTCTACAAGAATTGCAACAAGTTTATTTGTATATACTGAATAACAATAATAAAGTTATGTCATACATAGTTTGTCATGAAGCTTTAGTCAAGGAAAGTAACCCAAAAATGATCAAGAATAAGATGTTGAAAGAGCATAACAAGATTTTCCTAAATTGGTTTAAAGATATAATCTTTGGTGATGATAATACTTTTGAAACATTAAAGAAGTTAGCAGATGGGCCTAAAAGAAATGTTATAACTTGGCAAGGATACAATATCAACAAGTATTCATTCTACACAAAATCACAAGACGACAAAAGTACAATGCAAAACAGTGGGGTTAATCTAAGGGCTGAATCTCAACAATTTGCTACTGCACATGATGACAATCCTCATGTAGTTACCATGCCTTACTTTGGAGTCATTGAAGAAATCGAGGAGATTAATTAAGTAAAATTTAGTGTCTGTGTTTTCAAGTGTAAGTGAGTTGATAGCAATATTGGTGTGTGAACCCATGATTTCAATTTTACTTTGGTAGATCTCAAGAAGCTCGCTTATTAGAATGAGTTTTTCATCATGGTAGAACAAGCTAAATAGGTGTTTTATGTTCATGATCTTTTTGATGAAAGATGGTAAGTGATTTTACACGGAAAAAAAATTGGTGTTAATATTGAAGATGACGATTCAATCGTTGATACTTGTCTAAGTTCTTTCTACAGACAAATGCCAACTAATGTCAACGGAGAAGAAGAAGTTGACAACGTCCTCGCAAATCGTAATGATCACGAAGAAGGAGAATTAATTAAGGAAGGAGACCTAGAGCAACTAACACAAAAAATCAGGGACCAACTAGAGGAGTCGATCACAAAAAAAGTGACTCAATAATTAACGTTATCCTTTAGCCAGATACAGTCCCAAATGCAATCATAGGAACTCCCACTGCCTCCTGAGGCTGAGGTTGGTCCTTCTGCTGCTTGTATTAGAACAAAGGAAAGTTGTGTCAATCCTTCGGGGCAAGACTCATAAACGGGTGACTCAAATAAATGTGGGACCACTCATGAGGTTCAGCTGGTGGGGTAGACACTTAACACCTTTCTTGCTTGGTTGACACATCTTGTAAAACCTTTTTCAAATAAGGTATTCCATTTTGTTGTTTTTAAGAATTATTAAAAAAGTATTTGTTACAAATAAATTTTTCACTGTCATTCGCTTATGCTTATTAACTGTGTAGGATAAACAGGGAGGTAAGGGACCGACGAAACCTGTAGATAGGTCGGATCTTAATATCGATCCCTTATACCTGATGACATTGATCATCCCACAGTTTTTCCTCAAGTTGTTGCATATGTCGTGGGATACTACCGTGTTTAGGGTGTATAATGAAAACTTCTCCTTGTACATAAAACATAAAGATCTTTCTGAAATATCACACAATGCTCAATGTCTAAGCATCTTTTGTTATACAATTGTGGATTCTTTAAGTCACTTTACATTATTGTATATTAGCTAATTGATTATTTTAAATTCATACATAATTTATTTTATTTTAACAACAATAGGCATATGACTGAGACAAGTATGTGAGTAGAGGAATGCCTCTGTGTATGGATTCCTTGAGCCAGTCCATACAAAAATTTGGGTAACTGCAATTTGAATGAGAAGATTATATTAAGAAATGGATGCAGAATTTAGAGAGAAATGTGTACCTAGGAGCCTAATTGAATGAGTAAGTTAAACTGAATATATCAGTTTAAATAATGTATGTTTTATAATAACTTAATATTTTCCAATGCAGTGCACATTGACAATTGGTCGTTATATGTCCTAAGGATAATGTTGTCATCTGATTTTGTTCCTTGCACAATAGGCCTGACAACTACTTGAAAAGAATTATTAACAAGGCAGTTGTATTTTGTAATACATTTACTTTATCATTAGTATTTGACACCAAATATTTTAATTGTAGAATACGCATGTATGTTTCTCTTAATCAATACTTTGAAGGGATTCAACGACAGTCAAGGAAGTAAATCCAAGACTACTGTTAGATGGATTGTAGTTAAAGTAAGTCATTTAAACAATGTTTGATGCCTTAAAAATTAAATTTTATTACTTTATACACTAATTTTTGGTTAACTTTCAATATCTAGATATCTTATTCAATTTAGTGTAATAAGCAAGAAGGAAGCACTGAGTGCGGGTACTACGTAATGCATTGGATGTCAACGATAGTCCTAGTAATTTTAGAATTGTAGAGTTATGTTAATTTAGATTAGGTTATAAATAATTTTATGTATTGGCTTTCATTACTTTAATTATTTATTTTAATTTATAGTAAATATTCAATTATATATTATAAACAAAATTTGAACTGCTTGATAAAAATTGTCTCGATTGGTTCTGCTTTTCAATTTACAAGTTAATTTGGATTAATTAAAAAAATAGACATAATATTAGAAAAAATTACAAAAAACATCGGTTTAAAAAAAAATCAATGTTGTCAGTCAACAACAATATCAGTTTTACTAAAAATTAATGTTGTTTTGTACATTTTTTTTTTCATTTCTTACTATACGACATCAATTTTTTAGAAAACTAATGTTATGTAATTTAATTATATCGATTTTTGAAAATCAATGTTAACGTTGAGACTTTTAAGTCGGTAGTTTCAATATCAATTAATAATCGATATTAAAACTCCTAGATGTTAAAAACTTATTTTCTAATAGTGAAAGGAAATTTAATATTTGTTTAAGATACATGTGTGGTGAATGGAATGTAACTTATTTTCTATAATTATGTATTTTGTTTTATAGATAACAACCCTGACCAAGTCGATAACTATTTTTGTTGTCCACTAAGAGTATCATGCGGATAGTGATAATTGATTGGCCAATGATGACTACCCATTAATCTCATAAGTGTTGTGATAAAAAAATATTTTATTAAGACCGGTTAATCACAGAAAAGTCACACCAATAGTGAAAAAAATATTGAAAATATAATTGGTGAAATTCATGTATTAGAAAATAAGTAGAGGATCAAATACGCTATTGTAAAACGTATTATTTTTTAAAAATAAATACTATTTTAAAAAAGAAGATATATAACAATATGTTTTAACGGAATAAACTCATAATTCCTGCGAATTTGACAAATCTAGATTAGCATTTCTCTTATATTACATGATTCTAGAATCCCTTAAGGTCTAGAAAAGAAGAAAAGAAGAGTCACTTCCCATTGGTAGCTGACATTCCTCAGGCTGCGAGCTACGTACGCTTTGACAGTTTGACTTCAACTTAAAGCCCAACTAAGCCACAATGTTTCCTAGCCAAACAAACTTAGCTTCCAATTCGAGAAGTCCACAAACGGCACTGCCGAAGAAGACCCAAAATAAAAATGCCTTGTCTTGTACTCGTATTTTCTACCCATTCATGCGATTCTTTGTATTAATTCCACTAATTGACTTGAGTCTATGTATGCAGGTTCGAGTCTCCCTTACATTCATTCTGCCTTTTGAATTTTATTAGTTATTAAGCAACGGCACTCACAGAATTGTAGTTCTGTAAAAGACAGAGTGGAAAAAAATGGCAAGTGGTGAAAAATTGTGCACAAGCCTACAATGACATTACCTATTTACCTAGGTGACTTTTACAATATATTTATTGCATTAATTAGTAAATGAGTTTAATCTATAAAATCATCTATGGACCATGGTCCTTGATATTTTCTGATCATTGAGGTCGTTACCCAATGACCCTTTCAACTCTATTGTTAGTGGCTGAACATTCTTTTGCTTCGTGTTTCTTCTGTCTAATATGGCGTTCTTTACATATAGACAAGTTGACGCAAAATTAGCGCAAAGAAAGAAAAGTGGCATAATTGCAAGTTACTCGCAGACACTACTAATCCATGGTTCAAAACACATGAATCTAGTAGTGTATCACAATAAATATTGAATCAAACTTAAGTTGCGGTCTGAAGCCCTGAGTTTTACTCGCATTTAAGACGCAGCCAGACAAAGAACATAAACTTCACCTGAATATGCCTCTCTCTTGATCAACACACACCTCTTTTAATTGCGGTCTTTAATTCAAAAGTACGTACTGATACATTACCATAGGTGCAAGGTAATTCAAAATTCTTATCTTCACACCTTTGATCTCAAGATTCTTATCAAGGGAATGCAAAAGTAGGTCATGTTCAACGTAGGATATATGTTGATGTGGCAGAATAATTAAGGAACATGGATCCCAACATTATTATGGGCAGTCTTACTCTTACACTAATGCTGCTTTATCATAGGCTAAGCGACAGTTACGTGACCAACTCTAATCTACTCAACACAAAACTTGTTTGAGTTGGATAAATAAAATTGAACAAAGGCAAAACGATTTTATTAATAAAAGTCAGATCTGGTACAAGATGTACCAATATGACCAGATACCAAACTGCCAAGTAAGCAGAATACAAGTAATACGAGCCCACGTCTAACATTAAAAATCCAAAACAGACACTTCCATACCATGCCTACGTACCCACCCCCCAATATCAATGTTAGCCTACACTCATTTTCTTTTTTAGTCAATTTTTTAATTTGGTATTATTAGACCTTTGTTTCTAAAACGGTTCAAAAATGGGTTAAATTTTAGATTTTCTTAAAAATGGTTTTATATTTTTAATTTGCGGATGTGGGCCGGTTCGTTTAATCTGTAGGCTAAACAACACGGTTGTGGACTTCCAAAAACAAAGTCCGTTTAAAATGTAAACTTAATGTTATTTTGAATAACAGTTACGTTGAGCTTAACTAGCTTTCTTTCTAAAGCATCAAGGGACTTGCTTCTAGTTTCTTATCTTGGAAAATAGGAAAATCCCGTTGAATGTGGTTTCAATGGGGAACCAAACACACTCTTATTGGGCAGGTTGCATGTTATGTGGGCAAACTTAGTCACATAACACATCCATTATTTGCTTAGTGCACCCCAAGTGCATTATGAATAAGGCAACCAATCCATAATAAAAAGCTCTACTTGTAAGTTTAATGCAGCAAATCTGTTTGTTTAAAAAAGACTAGCATTATTATAGGCCGTCGGTACAAAGAAGGAAAAGGCCAACAAAGGCCGAAGAAAAAGACCAATTTGGGCCTTAAAACCCACAGGGCGATGTTTGAGCCCAATTAAAACCCCTTTAGATATTCGATTTGGGAGCTGCAGCGCCAGCAACTACAAAGAACGAAGACGAGACATTAGCAGCGTTAAAAAAAGAGAGAAGAAAAATGCGAAAGTTCGATCCATGGCCCGTTTTCTTCAAGCGCGAGTGGAAACGCAACTGGCCCTTCCTCGTTGGATTCGCAGTCACCGGAGCTCTAATCACCAAACTTTCCCTTGGCCTTACCGGTAAAACCACCACTTCCATTTCTCTCTCTCTCTCTCTGATGAATTGAATTGCGTGTTTCCTTTTTATGTAATTGTAATTCACCGTCTCTTGTTTTTCGCAGAGGAAGAGGCTAAGAATTCCAAATTCGTTAAGGCGCACAAAAGGTAAACCCTATGCGCGTGTATTATTTCATTTTATGTTTCGGTTGTTTGATATTTGGTATGAGTGTGTCACTGGAGCTTGTAGATTTATTTTGTGTAGTTTTCCGAATTTTGATGTATTGGAAAATGATGAGTTCTATTTGATATTTTGTTGTACATATAAATGATACTTTATTATTGACTGTGGTAGCAATTCAAAGTGGCGAATAGAAAACAAATAATAAGAGATATGAAAATTCACTGACTTATTTCAATTATTCCTCTCCTCTCAATTTATCCAATTTGTACTGTTTACACTGGATAGATATTCTGACAGAATCTGTCCACATTGCATATCCTAATAATTCCAAGCAGAATTGGTAACCAACAATTACATCCCTAACTTTTCTCTAAATCTAGTTGGTTTCTTAACTCTTAGCAATTGAAACTTCTTCCTCAGTTTGCTGTTGACCTCAACTGTTGACCTGATGAGCTATTGTAGCATCTTGGTCTTGGTTGTTGCGCATTTCAATATCCTCCCATCCACTTCAACCTTGTGCTCAAGGTTGAGGTCAGGATAAGTAGAACCTATGCTATCCTCATCTTCCCATGTAGCTTCTTTGAAGCACAATGTTTGCCGTGATGGAATACCAGTAAATGCGTGCAAACTCCTCTATAACTTTTTTGGCACCAAATCTGGAGTTCTGAACCAATTTCCTCTCAAGCATCACATCAGAAGCAAGAACATTAAGAACATGCACTGAAGCTCAACATTTATGACCAACAGTATATTGTCGTCACAGTAAAAACACAGGCATTTTTCACGCCTTGCCTGAATTTGAGCCTGGGTCAATCTCTGAACAGTTTGCTTGGGTTGGCTAGGTGTGTTGGAAATGTGTGTGTTGTGCATAGACAGTAATGTATACTTGAGGGTGTGCAAATGCACCCCTTGACTCTGGTTCATTCCTCGCTAATTTGTCAAATGCTATGTATTAATTTTGAGATAAATAATACATTTGAATTTGTTTTTGCTTATGCTTTTGCTTCTTCATTTGAGTTTGAGTGCATTTGGGTTTGGATTTTGGATTTGCCTGATCCAACCTCTCAAGAACCCCGTCATACTCAATCCCAGATCTGACCAACAGTCCCTCCTGCAGTTGACTGATGTCTGTTATTGCTTGTCCAATCGATCATCCACAGACTGAGTGCATAGAAGCCATGAGATCTCAATGAAAGCACTAATTGATTTATTCCAACAATCCATCTCCTCTCATATCTTCATCCTATTTATACTGTTTGCACTGCATACCATAATAGAATTCTGTATGTATTGCATTTCCTAACAGAATTGGTAACCAAAAATTACATCCCTGACTATTCTCTAAATCTGGTTGGTTTATTAACTTCCAGCTTTGCTATGCTCTTAGCAATAAAAACCTCTTCCTCAGTTTGTTGTTGACCCAACTATTGACCTGATCAACTATGTTAGCATCCTGGTCTTGTTCAATGCTCATATCAGCCTCCATTTTCTGATATTCTGGACAGGAAAATAATTTCCGAGTTGATGGAAGCAAATTGTTTATAATTGGCACCTTTGGCTTATCACAAATGAAACTCATTATTGTCTTCAATTTGGCTTGAATGATAATCATTTGGCTTGAATTGAGGAATTATGAGCAATAACTTATCATTGTCTTTGATTCTACATTGTTTTTTATTTATATACCTGATTGTTTGTATGCTTTATCTGATTATCACATGTTCTTAGGCATGCATCTAAATTTATGGATTCTGATAATAGGACATTGTTTTGTTCATATTTATTCCAGGTGACTTCTGAATCGTGACATCTGCCTGGCTTTGCATTTTATGTTAGGTTTGTCAAGATTACTTTGCTTGACTTGATTTTATGGATTGTAATAACAGAAGAGAGATGCTCTAGATAGTCTCTCCAAGTCTGTATCCCATGTTCTTATTTTCAGTTTTGGAGGTTGTTTACCTAAATCTGGTTGAGAGAATCCACAATAAGTTAGTAATTTCTGATTTAAAAAGTTATTTCCTTCATTGTTAATACTTATCCTTGAGTTTCTCGTGTTATGCATCCAGCATAATCTTGAGGAAAATCGATGTCTTTAATGGTGTACGTTTTCCTTGCTAATATTTTTAACTATCCAGTTTTCACTTAGTAAGTATCTTGAGGGCATCTTATGACTACATTCATGAGGACCAACTGTTTTGCTTAGTTCACACTAAGCTGTTTTTTCAGAGTTAAAAACCTTCTTAATGCTGGATCCTGGAAGTGATCATATTGCCGACTTCATCCTTCTTCGTTTTTCTCGTGTTTTAAAGCCTAATCGAGTAGCAATCGTTTGTTTTGGAAAATTAAATGAAGAAAATAGATGATGGGCGAAACTTATGTGTATGTTATATGTACAACAAAGAATAGGATTAACAAGGAATCTGCACACTATATAACACGTATTAGTACATATATAATGAGAATAGTTCACATTTTCAAAATTTAAAGCATAGGACATACATAAATACTTGAGATTAAAAGTTAGTATTTACATAACCATTTAAAAAATTATATATCTTTAGTTTTTCAAATAGGGTTTACTTATTGTTTTCATTTTTTATGATTCTATATTCTATATATATCGACCATTGAATTGGGCTGCGGTTGGTCTTGGTGCAAAATGATAGTTTTCGCAAATTGATCAAGCCTACCTCCTTAACAATTTGCTAGCCTTTAATCTAGCAAGATGTTATTGAATCTACCACTTTTTTTTTTTACCAAAATGATTTTTTGGCAAGAAAATAATTCGCTATTGAATTTTCGCCAGTTTGTTTAACTCTGTTGACATCAAAAAGCATAATTGCGGTCACAGAAAATGTTTACTGACTGGCAATAATGTTGGAGGTATTAACTAGTTCACGAAACACATGCTTTCAGTTTCTAACCAACAAAAATAATTGTGTGAATTTGAGCAAAAAAATATAACTTCAGTAAGGGTTATTCTCTTTTCAAAGAAAAAAAAAGGTTTATTCTTTTTGGTCTTTAACCGTAGTAAGTTTACTGTCCGCATTTCTTCATTTAATATCGATAATGTCTTGTAATAGTATTCTTCAATCCTGCTAACTTTTCAGACTTTTAGAAATATTTTTTTGGCTTCTCTAAGGTGACAGGAGTACATTTCAGATAATAAAAATGCTATAATATCCATTAACTAGAAAATCAATGAGATTGTAATTAATTTTATAAACTAAGTAAATAAAAGTAACAATAAACAGATTAGAGTACCCATAAAAATTCCCATAAGACCGAAGAAAAAGAATTGTGGGATCACGATGAAAGCAAATCCAGTTGCACGTTGGGGGATTTACAGTACACGTATTATAACACGGTTGCCAATGTTAAAGCTTTAATTACCTGAAATCCATTAATTTTCACGAATCTTTGGCTCAATTAGATTGGATTAAGGATGTGTTTGGAAAAAACATGGATTCAATGTAACTCACGATTTTTCAATTCATTAATACACGTTTTTCTTTAGTTAAATGTTAATTAGTGTTCTTGGGACAATAGTTTAAGAATTAAAAGGAAAAAAATTATTGGAATGTACAAAATTATGTTGTTGCAAATGTGTGAATTGGAATATAATATCTTACAAAAGATAAACTAAATACTATCAACGGTTGAAATAGGTGACAACAACTTGTGTCAATTAATTAAACGATTCAGATTTAAATTTTGATTGATACTTGGATATAAAATAAATAATGTTGATAGAAAAATGTTTATCTTGTATGTGCTCTTAGTCCATGAAAAAAGTTAGTTACCATTTTCAACAAAAGCCACCTCACATCAATACCATCATTAAAAAAAAAAAAAAAAAAAACTATAAACTAAACACCCACTAAGCGGTTGCTTTATTCTTTGTCATTCCAATATCAATACAAGGGAAGTAACAGCTTGGTTTAAAGTATTCACCCTTTAAGCCATATATAATAAATAAATAAAGTAGATAGGCTTGCAAATTAAGTCAATTTTGAAAGGGCCAGAAAAAGGAAGAGAAGAGGCAATATGACAGGACCCTTTTTAATAAATTACTTGTGGCTATTAATCTACTATATTTTTAGACAAATATATTTGAATAGCAGTTAGCAGTTATGTTAGAGGCTTAGATTTAATTGCTAAACCGTGGATTATTATTTTAAAATTCGATGCATGAGTACCACCACATCTCACAGTAGGTATTCAAATTGAACCCACCTAATCTCATCTTTCCCAAAGCTACATACCAAATCCAATCACCTACTTAATTTTCAATTTGCTCTAAGCCTCTAACAATTGATTTTAGTTTTTGCATGATAAAACAAAGCTTAGGATCAGTCCGATCCATAAGAAAACCACTGAAACTTATTAAAACTTAAGACTGATGTAACATAGTGATAATTGTTAACTAATACAATGACCTCCATGGGCACAAGGCAATTAGTTTGTCATTTTTCACCTTTTTTTTTCCTTTCTCAACTGTTTCGCAACTATCAATAAACATGACAACTTTACAGTCAAAATATAGCTGCCAATGGGAGCCCTTCATTTCGTGGGCCAGCCTAGGTCTAGGGAGGTTGACTTTAAAAAATAATCATCTCCTTGTACGTGGAATCATTAGAATTTAGAACTATCCATTCACTGCTCCACAGCCTCCACTAAGCACATTAGAATTTATTAAACTTATTTTGCAAACAAAATATGATTAAGGCAACGATAGATAACAAATGACAATGGATGAAAAATTATATTCTTGCAATTCTTTTCTTGTCTTGTCTGCAATTAAGAGAGAAAAATAGGGAGAAATGTAAATAAGGTGAATGATCCAACAAAAACAAAGGAAAAAAAAATAAAATTTAAAGAAGTGCTGATAAAAAAAAGAAAAAAAATTAAACAATTATTCAATTACAGTTTATCATATCACAATTTATTATATATAATAAATTTATTAACTTATAAAATAATTATCTTAAAATAATTAAATAATAAATTATAATTAAATGAAAATATAAAATTATTTTATAAGGATCATTTAAATTTTAAAAATGAATAAATAATGAAACTCATGAAATTCAGCACAAGTAGCCAACGGTAGCAATGTCCCACCCTCATGTAAACAACCCAAAGTCGGTTGGTTGGTCCTAAAGCTAATTGAAGGACCCATCATCACGAATTGGTCATCAGTCGGTGATGCAGTTTCATAACATCACATCACACCGTACACGTGGCTTCACGGGAACAAAAGGGAGGCCCCGACCAGTTTTTTTCTTCAAAGATGACAAATTCTATTTAAAATTTAATTGAAATGTAATGAGCATCGTTTAATCATTTAATCATCTATCAATAATTGTAATAATTATTTTAAAAATTATATTTAAAGCGATTTTCAATTAAGTAATACTGAAGATATATTATAATTAAACTCTTCTATTTATTCAAAAAAATTTATAGAACTTTCTATTTTTATAAATGATTGTATAATTTTATCATACCAAAAAAATTCTCCTTTTTTCATTTTCCCACGTGGTTGTTTGTGCAACAAGTTAAGCAACGTGAAATGCAGCAGCAGGCCCTTGGTATATATAACCAGTATTTGAGCAAAAGTTAACTAAGCACAAAGCATTATCATTACTACTATAAGCTTATAGTTGAAATCTTTGAGCATAGAAAAAAGATGCCGATTTCTAGAATTGCCATTGGAAATCCTTCAGAGTTTGGCCAAGCGGATGCGCTTAAGGCTGCTCTTGCTGAGTTCATCTCAATGCTAATATTTGTCTTTGCAGGAGAAGGCTCTGGCATGGCATATAGTAAGGCCTTATTTATTTGTGCACAACTCTTCTTTTCCGAATTTTTTTTTATCGATAAATGTTAATTGTTAATTTTTTTTTAGCAAAAACCCGTCACCTTTCTCACCTTCTCCTTTTAGGCTTTTACCACTCATCCAAACTTATAATTCTTCTTCTCTCTGTCTTGTTTTCATTGACAATTTGAACCATGCAGTAACTCTATGAACTCTTTTGGGTGTTTTTGGCAGACAAACTCACAGACAATGGTTCGGCAACACCAGCTGGGGTGGTGGCAGCATCCCTGTCTCATGCATTTGCTCTTTTTGTTGCGGTCTCTGTTGGTGCTAACATCTCAGGTGGGCATGTTAACCCTGCTGTCACATTTGGTGCCTTTATTGGTGGCCACATATCCCTCCTCAGAGGCATTCTGTACTGGATTGCTCAGTTGCTTGGTTCTGTAGTTGCTTGCTTGCTCCTTAAATTTGCCACTGGTGGATTGGTAAGACTCTTTACATATATTTGTCCATGAGAAATGTTACTAACATACTTTGTGACAGTTTTTTTTATGGGGAAATATTAATTTAT
Source organism: Glycine soja (assembly GCF_004193775.1). NCBI lineage: Eukaryota > Viridiplantae > Streptophyta > Magnoliopsida > Fabales > Fabaceae > Glycine > Glycine soja. Next base: position 10,947,443 of record NC_041012.1, on the reverse strand, counting down.
TAATTTATAGTTTTTTTTAGGAGGATCAAATTTATTACCTTTTCTTCCTTAGTCACTTAACTTATCTTATCTCCGTACTTTCTGATACTCTTGCTATTTGCTAACACACTCTACACGGTTAACTCAAATTTGTTAGAAATCACATTATTAAGTGGAACTCACTCCTTATTCAATGGACTTTACTCCTGATTTTCTAATTTTTAATAAATTTTAATCGGATACAAGAGACTACATAAGAAGTGTGTTGCTAGGATTACTCGTTTATTCATTCTAAAATGAATCAAGACATGCTAATTTTAGTGATATTTTTTTTTTGTGTGCGCGCTCATTGCAGGAAACATCTGCGTTCTCATTGTCTCCTGGGGTGGGAGCCGCAAATGCACTTGTTTTTGAGATTGTGATGACTTTTGGTTTGGTTTACACAGTGTATGCTACTGCAGTGGACCCAAAGAAGGGTAACCTTGGGATAATAGCTCCAATTGCAATTGGTTTCATTGTTGGTGCTAACATCTTGGCAGGTGGTGCCTTTGATGGTGCATCCATGAACCCAGCAGTTTCTTTTGGACCTGCTGTTGTTAGCGGGACATGGGCTAATCACTGGGTCTACTGGGTTGGCCCATTAATTGGTTCCGCTATTGCTGCCATTATATATGAGACTTTTTTCATCACCCCTAACTCTTATGAACATCTTCCTGTAACAGATTATTAGGACCTAAATTCCCTATTAGAGTTTAAAGTTGGGGGTCGGGGATGATGGTTCTTTGCTTCCCATGAAGTGCTTTGTTGTTTGCATTCCCTTGTTTTGATTTCTGTTACATTTCGTCTTGTTCTACAAGATCATTTACCAAGTAATTGCCACATTTAAACTTCGAAGTTTTAACCAAACTTTACATCCTCTTGTTCATATAAATGATCCTTTAAGGAGAGAATATATTTTATAATGCTTACTATCCAGAAGTTCATAACCATTAACAAATAACAACCAACTCAAAATGCAATATTTAAGAATAAGAATGAACTTAATTCATTTCATAAACAAGCTAAGCTACCATTATTAATCAACACTAGTTATTATTGTATATATCAAATTATCAATATAAACTTATGGGGCAGAAATCTTTACAGAATGTGTAAGAACGATCTTTTTAATAAGAAAATACGCATTTGATTTTCACTATGCGTAAAAAAATTCTTAATCTAGCGATAGTCACGCACACGAGCTCTGATTCAATGAGTTAAAAGCCACTCATAGTCTATAACTTAAGACCAAATAAAAATAAAAATAAAAGACAATATATTACAAATCACGGTCTTTCTTCTAACTACTACCATCTTAATCATAATCGAAAGCAACAATTCCATTATTTGGCAGTTGGCACTCTTATCTTGTCAAGAAAAAAAAAATAGTAGCAAATAAATAAATTTTGAACGAGTGTCTCCGAAAGTTATTAATTTTTTTTCACAAAATACTTCGTGTGTGGAACTAAAATTACAAGTTCGGAAGTTCAATAATCAATTCAATGACTCCATTCACTGACCAAGATGAATGGAGTTTTGTAAAGCTCCTCATGCCCTTTTCTTGTCATGGCGTTTATATAGTTTTGTACGTCGTTGCTTGAACATATGCAGGTAAAGTTTGAACCAGAGAAATGGATAAACTATAAGTACCACCTGAATGACAGAAATGGAGCATAAATTAAAAGAATAAACAATTCACGGATGTAGATAAGTTACAAATAGACAAAATTGAATTGAAAAGGAACAAAAGGGCATTTGATATACAGCAAACAACCAGTTTCAGTCAGTTCCCAACACTAAGGTGCATTTGGAAGAGCTTATGTACAGTTCATTTGGACTTATCTTATGGCATCAACACTTGTGTAAGTTTATGACATAAGTACCTGTATAAATGTTAGGAAAAACTTATAAAAATAACTTATGATATATTCATAGTTATTTTGAGTTTATTTCAATAAGTTCTCCAAAATAATTTATGAAGGCAGCAAAAGCTTATAGGCAATTAGTTAATCTTATTTCTTCTTTAATTGTAAAAATAACTTATGCTAAATGCTTATATGATAAGCCCTAATTGAACAAGAACTTGGGGCCTGTTTGGGTAAATAGCTCAACTAAGCAGTTATTGATTAAGTGCTTATTATATAACTGTTTATATATAAGTTGTTTCCATAAACAAAGATATAATGTTAAACATTTTTCAAATAAGTTCTAAGTGGTTTTTCTAAACTATCCTAAAGAGTTTATTGAAATAAGTGGGGAAAAAAACAGCTTATGAACAGATCATAAGCTCTCCCAAACACAAGTACTTGTAAAATTGAGTTTAAGTAAGTTCTTCCAAACACATCCTTAAGTAAGCTCTTGACCCAAATGCATAGACGCAACTATTTTTAAGCTTTCTTTTCTTATTTATATGTTTTTCCTCTCTTGTTTCCGGAAATCAATGGCCCAATCAATAGGAGAAGCAAAAAACCCATAAATAATTGATGTCAACTACCAGATCCGTTAGAGATTATGGGTTATTGATTACTTATACCTTAAGGAAATCATAATAGCTAAATGGGAGGCTTGAAAAGGAATCTGCATAGAGATTCTTCTCCTTTATAACTGGAAGAGCCTGGTACATAGCCCATACTGCATTATACCAACAGATCAGTTACTTTATGAAAGGGAAGGTGATGACATTTGATTAAGAAAGGAATGGGTGAGAAGTCAAGCATAATAGTAAAAATCAATTTAAAATTCATTCAAAAACAAAAATTAGAGGTAGAGGGGAGATATTGATTTATGAACTCACTTTCACCAGGACCCACTCCCAAAGGATACAGCACAATAAACGCAGTGTACCTAATTAAAGGATAAAGCAATAAGCATATACTTGAAAAGAGTGTTCTATTAATATAATAGAAGATATTAACCTTATATTTCTACAACTTTAGAGAATATGGTATAAGATAGAAAAATACCTGAGATAGGTCATCCAAGAAGGACAATTTCCCAAACAACCGAAAGCATAATGTGAATATCTAATGACCTGCATCTCCAAAGATTGCGGTCCCAGTCATCTTTCTTACTTGGAAAATGACCATGTTATATTTCTTTTATACCATAATTTTCATGGATTGCAGACATAACACAGCATTAGTGCGGTAGAAGGAAAAAAAACCAGGCTACAGTACACCATAAACAAACCAGATATTCTATTTAAAAGAAACAAAAATAATAGGAAACCTATATTACACTATATAATAGATAACCTAGGAGTTAAAAAAAAGGTTTGGGAACATTAAAGGACAACTCAAATTCAGATCATACTAAAAAATCTGTTGAAAAGTTAACCTAGAAGTCATTTTCCTATTATTGCTCTACTAAAAACATCATAATAGACATTATCAACAATGTCTCTTTTTTCGGTGTGATACTTACATGAGTATGTAACATTACATATCATGAATTGCAGCTTTAAACAAGAAGGTAATGCTAGAAAACTAAATGAACTACATTCAATAAAAACAAATAAACAAATTACCTCCCCCATGCTCCATGCAAGAAAAGTGATAAAAACTGAAGGTAATTCCTGAAGCTACAGAAAACATGGAACAAAAGGCCAAAGTTAGCATCAGTATCTGATTGTCAATCATTGCATACACGAGTAAACTTTCAGATTAGTCCTCAAGATTTAAGGGTAATGCATTTCAGTCCCTAAGATTTTAAAAAATCTCTATTAATTCAGATTAGTCCCTGACTTTACAAAAAATCACTTATGTTAGTCTTATCTTACTATATTTTTTAAAAGAACTAAAGTAAATATCATTTTATAAAGTTACAAACTAAACTAACTAGAGAGTTATAAGGTTAACTTGATGATTAAAGGAAGAAGGGGGGAAGGAGAGGTTGTGGTTCGAGTCCCTCCCACTAATAAACACTAAGAAACAATCATTTGCCGATTTAAAAAAAAAGACTAAACTAGCTTAGGAATTTTAAAATCTAGACTAAAGTGTTCAACCTAAACAATTTCAAAAACTCATGTAGGGCTTCATTCCATGACCAAGAGCATGTGAAAATGAAAGTGACCAGAAATGGCATTACATTATTTAAATGAATCTTGCCAACACATGTCGCACTTACAGAATAAAATAAACAAACATTAAACCAAAAATGTAACACTTTCCATTTTAGTGCTATATAGATATATATGGCAACACTAAAAGACAAGAACTGAAAGTGAGACATAAAACCTCATCAAGTTTCCTAACAATGGCAAGCACAAAGTGCGTCCTTCCTCCCCATTGCATAAGAGGAAGCAAAACCCCGCTGGGCACAATGCCTGAAATTCATTCCACCACAAAAAAAAAAAAAAAAAAAAACGTGAACATTGCTTCTTAAATTTTAAACGTGTTCTACTAGCAGAACAATTCAATCTCAATCGCAGAAGTAAAACTCACCAATGGCTCCGTGTATAACTTCCAAGAATGCAGCGCATTGCAGAAAACCTTGCAGAAATACCAAAGCAGAGCAATTATCAAACACGATAAAAAAAATTATGTTTAATTACTAATTTGATCCCTATTATTTTAATCCATTTTAGCCTCAGACCGTTAGTTACGGGTTGACTAGAGATAAGGCCAAGTAGTGTATATAAATTTTTTTATCGACAAATATTAGTTGTTAGTTAATTTGTATATAAGTTTTTTTATCACAAATATTAGTTGTTAGTTAATTTGTTAGCAGAGGAAATTGGAAAGTGCCATCTCTCCCCTTTTCCTTCTCCCTTCACCATTAGGCCAACTTTATATTTCCCTGGCAAGTTAGTTTTGTGGGTTTACCCAAATTATAATGAATAAAACGACTAAAAACAAAATAAGCTGTGCGTGTTTATCACAAATCACAATGTATTGAATAATTGAATTGCGAAAAGGGTAGTTTAGGAATGAACTGACAGATTAAGCTGGCGGCGGAAGCATAGGTTCCTTTGATGGATGCAGTGACGAGAAGATTGTACAAAATCTTAGTTAAGGAAATCGTCCTGCGAGAGAGAAATAAGAGAGTGAGTAATTAAAAAAGAAAGAGATGAAGCCTCAAGGATTGTATTGTACGGTACCATACCATCCAATGGCCTGAAAGGAGTTGTAAGCGAGAAGATAGAGTGTAGAGATACGAGACATTCTCTCTCAATTTCTCGTTTATGCTTAGGAAATTATGGATAACTGGATTAGGATATGCTCATTTCATTTCCTCTTCGTCTTCGCTGCAACCTCAATATGATATGGGTATATGCCTTAATTGCTTAGTAAAGTCGCGGCCCACCCCGTTACCAACCTATGCCATGGGTTCACTTGTACTTTTTATGTATTTTTCTCATAAATAGTTTCTATAAAACGCAATTTAATTCGAGATATAATGAAAAATATTTTCCTAATTTTATCTGTTCATTTTAATAGTTAGAAAAACATATGAATTGCTTTTTCTGATGCGATCTTTGTTGTTTATGAGCGAAAATTAAATAAGTAGAATGATAATAATATTTTAAGTTTTCAAATAGTAATGATTCGATGGATGACAATGGGTTTGGTCATCACAATTAGATATGTAACAAATAAAAGCCAGGTTTTTGTGATTTGCATAAAAAGAACAAAATATTGATGAATCCTACCATAGTCTCTAGGATATCATTCGTCAATTTTTTTTATATAAATTAATCATCTTTTATTTCTTTTCTCTCAAACTAAATAACACAAAATTTAATCATTTTTCACTCATATTATATAAATTAATCATCTTTTATTTCTTTTCATATTATTCTTGTAATGGATCTCTTTATAGTATGAAGTTATGGATTAATTTAAATTGTAAATGTTGAGCAAGTCAACACTACTTATGTGTATAATTTTAAAATGCATTCGTGAAAAATGAATCACTCTTCAATTCAAAATAAGATTACGGCATTACTACATCAAAACTAGATAATATTATCATTGAGAAATATTAGGTCTCATGTCAAGAAATTCAATACATCTGACACTTTTATACCTTAATTTATCTAGCAATATATTTGAATGTACGTCCATCCAATATCAACGCGGATCACACTCATGAGGCAAGAATAAGCAGCTTTTGCATCTTTTGTACGAATTTAATGTGAAAAACATTAAAATACGCCCCCTCAAAAATATAATTAATTAAAATACATGTGTCTGTGAATTGAATCCAAACACACAATAACTGAAACAAATTTCGAACAATACAATTCAAAATTCAATCAAAGTTATCAGTCTCATCTCAAGTGGATGGAATTTCTTTATAAAGAATTGAAGTACTCTTATAATTAATGTTTAAGTTTGATTGTTACTAGTATGTTTTTTATCATTGGATGATACGTAAGTGCTCCTATTTACAAAGATAATTATAAAAAAAATGTTACTGTTAGGTCAATTTTAACAAAAAATCGTGATAAGTGGTGTCCAGTTCAGCTTAGAAGTGCGTCTTCTTTAATCTAATTTTCCAGTTTAATCGAAGTACTGAAAGTAGACTATTTAAGTCAGGACTAGAAGAAAAAAATATCTACTTCTTGGTTCTAAATAATTAATATAACTAAAGTTCGAATCTATAATTTATAACAAATGTTTAGACTGTTATTGAAAAAGTTTTGACACGTGTTGTTTTATGAAAAAATGTCTCCCCAGTACATTTCTTTAATATAACTATTTTTTATTTATATTAAATTTTACTTTAAAATGTTTTTATATGAAAATTTAGTTATTTATATTTAATTTTAAATTTAAGTAATTGTATTTTAAATTCCAATAATGAATATAAAATCTAAATGGGTGAATTCACGTGATTTTGATTTTATTAATTATATTAACAAATTTAATATTATTTCCTTTTTTGAATTTAAATATTCATGTACTGACTATATTTGTTTCCCTTCGCATTTGTCGTTATACACCAAGAGTAATGTAATCCAAAAATAAAAAAGAAACGTAAGGAACGTGAGCTACGCGATGTTAAAAAAATAAAGTTGCCATAAAAAGCCATTAGGCCGTGTGGCATAAAGTTGGCACACTTAATTTTTGCCGCAACAATTTCTCTTAGGAAAAAAAGTAACGAAACATACTTCGAATTCCTAACAAATTTAATGATTTAAAATATATTTAATTTCTACCTCATTAATAATTTTAAAATTCAAAAATCAATTTAACACATAACATCTTGAAAATCAAGTGTGATGTAACCTCTTCTATTGTTGCATTAACATGGTATATTATTACAAATCACTCTCATCAAACAAAATCAGCAAGCTCCAATAACACTTGTATAATCAATTAATTAAAAAATAAAATATTTATTATAAAAATCATGAAAGAATATTAAAAATATTATAAACAACATAGTTTTACACATCTCAATTAAAATGTTTCTTTTCTAAATTTTTTAATTAATGTGTCATGACACTCATTTATCTCTTGAAAAATATAATCGAAAATTAATTAAGATGCAAAATTATTTTCCCATAATAAACTAGAACCATAAGTTTATTAATGCGCAAAGTTGACTTCTGCTCGATCCATGTGTCGTGCATCTTATACGGTTCTGATTGGAAAGGTGTGTATAGATTATTCACGCATTAGCAGCTAGTGGCTGATATTAATTTAATATAATTAAAAATGAAAGTGCTATAATTGATAGGCATCCATTCAAATTAGATTAAAACTTGAATTTGCATAAGTGCTTGATGTATATTTTACATAATTCAGAACATAACCACTTTCCCTATTGGATGTTTCTTTAAAGTAAAACCACAAACACATTTTGACATAGACTACAGTTACATTTGAGATCGATTACAGCTGTGTCACACTATGGAGGACCATGCCGAAAGCTCAAAGATACTATGCTGTACAGGTTAACACTTAAGCCTTCTTATTGTGACAGATGGCACACACATAAGAACAAAATATTGATAATTTTTTAAGGACAAAAGAAAAAAAGAATCTCCTGATTAGCCAGTTAGAAATGCGTTCCCTTGTTCATAGTAAGGAAAATATTGGTCACTTAGTGTAGGGAATAACATCTTATTACTTTCTTCTTCATCCATCACCCATAAGGGTTGAGAAGAAATGTTGTACTGATCCCATGATGGTGGAGAAGGCATAATCATTGGTGGTGGTGGACAAGAGAAGTTGCATCCCTCTTCACTATGCCCTTCATAGACAGGTTGAAGATTATTATTATAAATGTTGTTCTCTTCTTCTGACATAATATCTTTCCATATATCATCCATGGAGTACCCCTTTTCACCACCAATTAAACCCATCATCATGCCATCATCATATCCACCTGTGTCATAACAACTCTCTTCTCCAACCTCTTTGGAAGCATGTGAATCCACAACATGGTTGTTTGAGGACAGTGAAGATTGACAACTAGAAGAAACAGGCGATGCTGCTGATGCATGCTTTTTCTCTTGAGCCTTCTTTTTCCTCATGTGAGTCCTCCAATAATTCTTAATCTCATTGTCAGTTCGCCCTGGTAGCCTGCGAGCAATTCTTGACCATCTGCAAAGGAATCATCAAAGTAATTAAGGAAAAAAATTCAAAGTAACTAATTAACAAAATAAGGTGTCAAACGATCTAGCTCAATGTATATAAATTATTATAAATCTTTTGATATCCTATTCTATATAAAAAAAAAAAAACATAAGACAAAGAACTAATTAATACTAATAGTACTGTATGGTAGGAAAAAATTAATTAAAATTATGAGTGATGATGATTGGAAGGTAGGTAGCTTATAGTTTAATTATTTCTGCATGGTTCTCAAACCTATTTCCCCATTTGGAATGAAGGTCCATGACGAGGTGTTCTTCTTGGGGTGTGAGCTTCCCTCGTTTGAGATCGGGGTGGAGGTAATTAACCCACCGTAACCTGCAACTCTTACCTGTTCTATTCAAACCTACAACAAAGTGAGGTGGTTAAAGGGGTGCTTCATGTATAACTTAGCATGTCCAAATATTCATACCTATTTACAGTCTCCCTCCACCTTCAAACCTGATACCTTTGCTATAAAGTCCCATCTACGATCTCCAAACATGTTAACAAAATACACTAATTTGTAGTCCTCCTGTTCTGTCCAGGGACCCCTTCGGATTTCTTGTTGAACCATTTTTTTTCTGCCAAGTGTAGGGAAGAGTATTTGTTGCTACTTTAATTCTTTACTTGATAGAAGACTTACGGAGACCTATGCGGGTACTAGTGGTATTTATATGTGGTTTTCTCACTATTCACATTCTATAAGGTGTATTTTTATAATAAGCAAGCTTGCATATCCACCGTTCATGTGGTGCACGCATGCACATTCAACATTTGCTATGGGCAATGATCTGGATGGTGATGTCACCTATTACAAAGGATATAATTAAATAAATAGTATCAAGGGAAGGGAATAGATCAATCTTTCAATGTAACTTTTCGGGATTGCTTTGATTTGCACCATCATCACCGAGTGCTAATTAATCATTATTCATCGTAGGTTTGCCATGGTTGATGTAACAAATTTACTATTTTGGATTCATTATCAGTTTAACAAGTAGTGGTTTTGTATCAATTAGGAATTAGGAAAGTTGGCTAATATCATTTAATTTTATTAATTAAATTAAAAAGTAATTTTTTTCTTAAGTGTCTTTGATTAAAACTTAATATAAGAAATAAAAAAGAGTTTAGAAATAAAATCTCAATCAATTGAAGAATATTTTTAAATTAATAGAATGAGAGTAAGATTTGATAATATTTGTGTAAAATACTAAAATATGAGTTTCGGAAGAAGAAAAATTGCAAAGGTGAGTTTAGAGTGAACTGAGTTATACTTAGTTGAAAATAATTAATAATGTACATTGAGTAAAAAGGTAAGGAATTATATAATGAATCCCATAACATGAATGGGTGGAGAGAAATGACTCTAGGAAGCAACTTGGTGTTTTCTTATACAATTTGATCAATTGATGCGCTTCTTGACTTTAGAAAAGAGGAGGCCCAGGTTTTTCTATAGGAGAGAGTCGAAGTAGACAAATCAAATTTTAAAAGTGGAGAATAGGAAGAAATCATTGAGATGTTTTATATATAGGCGATCTTTACTTATAATACAAAGTGAAAATCCCAAAAACTATTATTAATATTAATTCAGATGAAAAATTGTCACTCGTATTGTACTATACAAATAACAAATGTTGGCCTGGTGTCCCAGCAACCAACCGGATTTACGATTTTGTCGGTCCACTTTAGGCTCTTCAATTCCATTTCGGGAAAATAAATAATTCGCAACGTGAATAAATTAAATAAAATAGAATCAAAGCCCTTAGGATGCTATGGAGTGTGGAGTGGATTTAAACTTTAAAGGTGTTAGATTAGATGTGCCTATGCATGTGCCCCGCCAAGCTAGGGAAAAAATAGATAAAAGAATCAGAAGAAAATGTTTGTTTCGAATTTGGCATTTGTAGGAATGTTTTCCATTTGATTTGATTCACTTTTGTTAAATATAGATGTCGTTAACTAACAGTTCATAATGCTTCTCGTGGAAAATCAAGGTTGATGATATAAATAAAAAAGTTATAGAATTATATATGTTTTTATTTTTAATACATATTTAAATTTTGTTTATTTTTTAATATAATTATTTTTTGTATTTATTTTTTGATATTTGAAAAGTTTTGCTTTAGGTATTTATCGCCAATTAAATGATAATGTATCCGTTAAATATTTAATGATGTGATTTGTGTCACTTCAAAATTATCAATATTTGTTTAGAAGTCGGTCATTATTATTTTGCAATTATAATTATAATTTATGATGGTTATAGCCGGTCAAAGTCAACTAAAATTTCGGGTGACGGATCCTTCCTGATGCTAATCCATATCCCTTCACCCATAAATGGGCAATTAAATCATAAAAAGCACTTCTACCAAATATACTATCCATATAGATCAATATTTCATCCCAACATTGTTTGCATTTCAATTAAAAGTGATCAATCCATCATTCTAGGGAAACTCCATAATGGACATAAGAGAAATATACTTAGAGGGAATGTAAAAGGTTGAACAACCAATTCAAATATTTTCTCTACCACAAAACCAAAGAAGGCGCAAAGACACTTTGACCATAAAACCATTCACAAAAGCACAAAACAAAAAAACAAAAATATACTATTTAAAAATAAAGCTTTAATTTTACATCTACAAGCAAGAAAATAAATTCTAATTAAATGTGAATCAAATCGGGTCAAAAGCAAACCCAAATCAAAACACAAAACCAATCAAGAGCTTGTGAATTTGGTAACGACCTTGGTGCCTTTGGAAACAACGTGCTTGGCCAACTATGCCTCAACCTCGTCATTGCATTCTTTTCCACCCCCATTAACTTCTTTGATTTCTTCATCAAAGACCCACGATTCAGTCCTTTAACAACGTCCAAGACCAGATCCGTCGCATGACTTGCATCCAAGGCCAGATCTACCTTCATGAGGGATGCAAGGTGGTGGGGGATAGCCAGTGATGACATCAATTAAGACGCGACAACACAGTTTTGGGTGGCTGATGCTCTTGATCTAGGTTTCAAGGCAAAAAATCCTGATCTTGGCATTGGACTAAACCTAGGTGGTGCCGATGGGGCGATTCTACTCGACAAAGAAGATTGGACTTGGACAACGACAACAAGACGACTCTGCTCAACACCATAGATGGTGGTAAGGGAAAAGCCTTCGTAGATGATGTTGGTTCCAAAGAAAGGAAAGAAAGAGACAGGTTTGTTTGTTGATATGAACCTTAGGAAACAAAATGATCCAATAAAATCTCACCACATCAATGAGGGAAGGTAACCTCTTTTGCATGTGTGTTTTTTATTGCTTTAATTGATTTTGTCAATTTTTAAATCGCCATACCTTGTAATTTAATTCTTTAGATGACTATTGAAAATTTTAAAATTGCTGCAAATCGTATTTCAAAATAGTTAACAGATACATCATCATTTAACAAAAGACTGGCAAGGACCTAAAACAAAATTTTTCAATTATCATGGAACAAATGCGAAGATAAAATTCATTAAGGAACAAATGCAAAATTCGGGTATATATTAAGAATCAAAAACTTATTTAAACCAAAGTTATGTTGCACTAGTTAGTATGCAATATAATTTTTACACTCATGTCACTCAAATATTATGCTATCTGAATTGTATTATAAATTGTTTTTTATCAACAAATATTAGTTTTATTAGAAATACTAATTTGGAGATATTTAAACCTTTATGCTGTCTCCTATCACTTCTTCCTTCATTATTTTTTAATCACTAAATCAATTTTATATTTTTGAATTATATTATAAGTAAATTTCCTCATACAAAATTCAATTTATCAACTAGGCCACATATCTCGCCGTTGGTTGATTATGATTTAAAAGGTCAAAATAAAACTAATATAAGTAAATTTAAAATATAACTTGTTGGATTTGTTTTTATTAATATTACAAATTACAAATTGGAAAGGAAAAGACCTATGATCATTTTAAAATTTAGGTTACCACTGTCGATTGGTACTGGTACATAAAGTAACATTTGGTGGAATTTGTTACTAGAGACTGAGCTATAGATTAAGAGCAATCAATTATAAAAATTAAGAAACTTACTGGTTTAAAAGAGGAGGGGGAGAGGAAATCTAATTAGACTTTAATTTGTTTGATTAAGAGATGAGGGGAGAAAATGTAGTCTTTTAATAATAATTGTTAACATTTACTTATAAAAAAATTTAATAATTTTCATGAATTTATAATAAAACTTAATTATTTATCAGTGCATCAGAATTTAAGTTATCAATACTTTATGTCCCATTATCAAGTGATTATAAACAATACTTAATTCTCAAATTAATATCAAGAGGATACTATTAAATTGCAAAAGCAAATATTTTATACTTCCTTCATCTTATAATAATCATCTTGTAGAAAATTTGTGTCAAAATAATTATTAGTTTATTTTTTCAATGTAACATTAATTGTGTTTTTCATTTATGTTTCTTATAATATTAAAGACGCAGACAACAAAAGTTAAAAATAAATTAATGATGATAAGATTAATTTAGTAAAATTATTATTACTATCTTTTATCTATTTATTAGGTTTAATTTTAAAACAACAATTATAATGGAATTGAGATAGTAGGTTTTAAATAGGAACAACAAATTATAAAAGGAAAATAAAATAAACGAAACTTGTGCATTTTATCTAAAAAGAGAAAGAAAAAAAATGCAATTATATCTACAATAAGAGCTAAAGACTAAAAAAAAAGGAATTGAATATTTTCTCAGAAAACTTAAATGAAATTATTTTCATGACTAGATGCCAAACAAAAATAATTACTAAAGAAAGTAACTATCCTGAAATGTATATTAAACTTTTTAAAATTAAATTAAAAAAAAACAGTCAAGGGATAAGCCGCCTACTTCCTTTGTAAATTTATCCTTGTTTATTATGCATTACCTCGAGCTCAATTAGGAGTGTTGACAGGTATGGTTATTCATAAATTTGAATTGACCCAAACCGATTCGTTGGGTCATTTTATGGGTCTAGATCTATAAATATGATTAAAATCAAATCGAATTAATCAAAATTTTTAGAGTTGTTTGATTTAAGTTTAAATACTGTTAATATTGAGACTCCAAATGATAGAATTGCACGTATTGGAATTCCTTAATGTATTACTTTTGGATTCATTATTATTTGTTTTACTTTTTTTTCATATTTAGTTTTTCAGTAATGTTTATAATATTAATAGATCATAATTTATTTATTTGTTTCGGTAAATCTAGTTGTAGAAAAATTTATTATAAAAAATTAATTTATAAGAAATAATTATTATGATATGATTCATACTATTATAGTAAATCTCATTGAAGAATATTTTATTTTAATTTTTATTAATTTATTTTAGAATATTATGGTATTAAATAAATCAATTTTTCTACTTTCAGATATTGATAATATTATATTAATTATATTAAATATTTGGATGAATCATGATATAAAATAATATTTTTAAAAAAGAAAAAAAATTAAATTTAAATGAATAATCCAACCGAATCAAACCAAATCATTCAAAAATAAATTAAGTTGATCCTGAATTTAGCCAAAGTCAACTTACATACACCCTTAAGCTCAGTCCGTAAACTTTCACAAGCCGAACTATTAAGATAGCCAGAAATCATAAATGTTGACCGAAATCAATATTTGTTATACAAAAATAAACTAAACACATGAACCGTAAATCGTATCTATGTTGAGAGTAAAGTTACCATTTTAATATTATACTAATTTTTTTTAACGGCGAATAAAACTTTCATTAAAGATAATAATGATAAACTATACATCAGAAAATCCAGCAAAAGAATGCACAAGTTGTACATAAAGCAAAGTCATGACCCCTGTTGAGAAACCCTTCCTCTAAACCACCCCTTTATGCAGTAGTTCTTCATCTAAAATCCAAAAAAGTATAAAGTCTTTCCATACCCAAAAAATGGCATACCTCCAAAAAGAAAAACCACCCGAACATAAACAACAGCCCCAAAAAACATATCAACAGTACCCATCATACCAATCTGCCCTGCATCTAAGGTTAATCAAGCAGGTAAACAACCCATAGGGTTAAAGCACCAAACAACATAAGAGGAGTATTATACTAATATATAATTGTTCAAGAGAGGGTTTGGGCTCCAGGCATATGAATCCAATTCAACTCTTTATTTTTTGTTCATAGCAAGTATTTTGTCATTTGGAATTTATGAGACCAATTTCTTAAAAAAGTAAAGTATCAGTTAAGAAAAAATTCATTTTACCACGTGTGGTACATTCATATAGCCAAAGATAAAATCTCTAATGTATGCTTAAATTGCTCAAATTATTTACCACCTGTGTCACACTTTATGGGTAATCCAATTCAACTCTCATGTAAAGTATCAGACTATGGTTGTTGTTCTGGCTATTGAAAGAGCAATTTTTTACAATTGGAAGCACTTCTGGTTGGAAACTGACTCAACCTTAGTCCTCCACGCTTTCAGCCACCCAAAATCAGTGCACTGGTCTATATACAATCGTTGGATGAATTGTATAAATCACATTAATCATATTAATTTTAGAATATCACATATTTACAGAGAAGGTAATGTTTGTGTTGCTAAACTTGCTTCTTTTGGTGCTCAGTCTTCTGGGTATACTTGGTGGGATTCCCCTCCATCTTTTGTTGTTCAAGAGTTCCTCAAGTACAGGCAGGAGTTGCCTTTCTATAGATTTTCTTAGTCTAACTCGTTTGGGTATGGTTTGGTCCTCCTAAATTGT
Organism: Glycine soja; assembly: GCF_004193775.1. Taxonomy (NCBI): domain Eukaryota; kingdom Viridiplantae; phylum Streptophyta; class Magnoliopsida; order Fabales; family Fabaceae; genus Glycine; species Glycine soja. Next base: position 10,932,052 of record NC_041012.1, on the reverse strand, counting down.
TTTGTATATCTCAGTTCATTAATATATTTGAAGGGGAATCTTTTTGGTGAGATAGGGATTGGGATGCCAAAATAGCTGGGATGTCAACCTATACTTTTTCTTTGCGGCTCTCCATCTCCCCTTTTGATTAAAAAAAAATCAACTCTCATGCATATGTATATGGCGAATAACCAATGTTGTTATAACATTAAGTATTTAATATGCAATTATGTAAGATTATTATTGAATTGAGTGTTAAAGATGTTTTTTTTTATATATATTCACTCATTTTTCATGGTATTTTAATTGCATAGGAACCCTAATCTTGGACAACTCAAATCTTGATTTATCTATAGTAACAAGATTAATTTTGTTTATTCATAACAATTGGAAATATATACGGAAGAATTTATAATAACTCATGTTTTTCTCAACTAACTAACTTACAATTCTTAGTATAATAACAATAATTTTTTTGTCCGCAAATAAAAAAATCTTGTTAAATAATAGGTACCAGAGATACCTAAACTCATTTACAGAACATTTAAACATACAACAATTACACTTAACACAAATTTCCTGCATTGCTGAAAGATTAATTGGAGAATTTTATATCATATTCTATCATAAACCACCTATTAACATGGTCTACCATAGCATTGGTGAAACAAAACTTAATTTCACTTAATTAATCGATTATATTTTGTAATATAAATTGTATAGTTGGTCCAGGTAAAAGTTCACTATGAATTTTTTATAGGATAAATAGTTATTTTCATCCCTTAGATGTGTAAAATGTTGACAAATTTGTTCCCAAAAGATGCAAATTCAAATTTTAGTCCCCGAAAGTGAAAAAAAATGCGATAAATCCACCCATATGTTAACTTCTGTTAATTACTGTTAATGAAAAAACTTACATGACACATAGGGACGAAAATGTAGTGTCAGCATGATTGTTGAATAGATTAGACCAAAATTGTTGGACCTTGTGGCCTCAATAATCTTAAGAGGGATAGGCTTAGAATATAGAAGAAGCAACAACAATCAATTTAACAATGTTCTTTAAACATGCAAGACACAATTGATTGCAACAAAATAAATGAGATAAGGGAAGAGAGAATGCAAACACAGTTTTATACTGGTTCGGCCACAACCCGTGCCTACGTCCAGTACTCAAGCAACCCACTTGAGATTTCCACTATCTTTGTAAAATCCTTTACAAAGTCTGAACCACACAGGGACAACCCATCCCTTGTGTTCAGATGCTTTACAACAAGAGACTCACAGTCTCTTAACCAATCTCATTGAATAAGAAGAATAGAAGAAGAATTCTCTCTTCAAGAGAAGAATATTACAATGAAGATCATGTAAGAATCCTTATAGATTTTGCAAGTGTTTGGTCAAGGATTTCTTTTGAGAGAGCATTTGACAATGAAGTTCTTTTGGAATCTCTCTCATTGTCTTTTGAGAGGATAAGACATTTTGGACCAAAAATACTCTCTGTCTAAAATTCGTGCCCAAGTCACCTATTTATAGGCCTTTGATGACCATTCACAAATCTAATGAAAAGATGTGACTGTTGGCAGATTTTTTGAAAACTTTCCACTGGTAATCGATTACAATGTTTGTGTAATCGATTACACAGTTATAATTTGAAGGGTTATGACTTTTGAATTTGAATTTCCAAAGTTTCGTTGCTGGTAATCGATTACAGACATATGGTAATCGATTACATGTTGAAAATTCAAATTCAAAACCTTTTTCAACAGCTATTTCTCAACCCTGTCTTCTGGTAATCGATTACACTTCCTGGTAATCGATTACCAGAGCCTTGCATGTCTTGAAAGCACTTTGTTTTAAGGCAAGGCTTGGTCTTTAGTGAATCTTGAAACAAGGCTTTGTTTGTTGAAGCAATCTTGAATTATTCTTGAAGCAAATGCTTATCATTTGAAGCAGCCTTGTTAGATTCTTCTTTGACATCATCAAAATCATGTATACATACATTCACATTCTCCCCCTTTTTGATGATGACAAACATGTGATTTCTTCTCGACACCATCAAAGCTTGCATGATTTACATCTCCCTCTTTCTCAAGCAAATTCTTCTTGATATCATCAAAATCTTCATGATTTACATTCTCCCCCTTTTTGATGATGACAACCACCTGTAGGTTAGGAGCAACAACAAAGAAAATATCTATTTGCATATAGTTTACTCCCCCTTGGTTTTACAATGATTGCTTATATGAGACAATTGAAGATTTCATATTTTTCATATATAAAAAGTTGTCTCATAAAACAATAGATAATTTTTCTTACTATTTTATCTTTTATCTTTCTCTCCCCCTTTGTCAACATCAAAAACAAATCATGAATAGAAAGGAGAAAGATGTTACCACTTGTTGCAATGTATGAGAATAAGTGATACCAAAAGGCATTAAAACAATCATTCAATATTAATCAAGCAAAAACAAGTACAATAACACATCAATCAAACACAATCAATCATCAAATATTTCAAATCAAATTAATTAAATTAACAATCAACTAACTATACACAATAATTTCTATTATTAAAAAAAAATTCAAAATTCAAAATTCAAAATTCAAATTTCAAATTTCAAATTTCAAATTTCAAATTTTTAAAATTTAAATTTTAAATTCCAACTTCCAATTTCAACTTTTAGTAACTTCCCCTTCCAACTTCCAACCTCCATTTTCAACTTTCAACTTCCAATAACTTTCATTTCCAACTTCCAACTTCCAGTAACTTCCACTTCCAACTTCCAACTTCCATTTTTAACTTTCAACTTCCAATAACTACTTCCAACTTCCAACTTCCAATAACTACTTCCAACTTCCAACTTCCAACTTTCAAATTTTAATTTCAAATTTCAAATTTTTATTTTCAATTTTCAAATTTAACTTTTCAAATTTCAATTTTCAATTTCAAAATTTCCTTTTCTAAATTAAATAGTTTTCTTAAAACATGAAACTAATTTGAAAAGTTTAATAGATTCTTTAAAAACAATCAAAAACTCAATCAGGAACAAACATCAAAGACAATCAAACACACAATAAAAAATATAATCAATCAATCATCAAACACAGTCAATCAAATTCAATCACAATCATCAAGGACAGTCTAAACTCAAGTAGAAAACAAACATAAAAAGTAATCAATCAAAGACAAGTGACCTGTTGGTATCATTTGATATTACTTGTTGGGGTTGTTGATCAAGTGGCCTTTGTTTGTTGTCTCCATAAATCGCATATTCACTTTTCTTGGGGAGAAATGTGGCCTTCGTTTGTTGTCTCCATAAATCACATATTCATTTATCTTGGGGAGAAATATGAATAAACTTTGATGCATGCCATGTGTTTGGAGAAATTGCTATCAATGTATCGACTTTGTTCTTCTCCATTTTCATAGTCTTTCATCATGATACCCAAACTTATGATTTTCTTCTCTGAATCACTTGAATAATTTATGACATTATCTTCCCAAGTGATATATCCTTTCTTTTCTTTCTTCTCTTTGAAATTCATCTTGTCGGATTTTTCCATTCTTCTTTTAAACACAGGACAATTGAATCTCATGTGCCCAAGTTGATCGCACTTAGCATTTTGGGGCTAAAGAGGAATCTTCTTCTTTCTTCTTTCATCATCATCTTCTTTCTTCTCTAGTTTTTTTTTTATATAGTTGCATTTCTCTCTACCATTGTAGGAATAAAGGAATCAAATTCAATGGCTTCCCATATCTTTAGATCTATGGCTTCTATAAAGATCTGCATTCGGGTTTTCCAATAATGATAACCCTCACCATTGAACATAAGAGTCTATTGATAGAATTTCCCTCAAAAAATGGAAATTTGGATGATGCCATATCTATTCTTGAAGTTTTTAAACTTTATACAAGAATCCTGCTCTGATACCACTTGTTGGACCTTGTGGCCTCAATAATCTTAAGAGGGATAGGCTTAGAATATAGAAGAAGCAACAACAATCAATTTAACAATGTTCTTTAAACATGCAAGACACAATTGATTGCAACAAAATAAATGAGATAAGGGAAGAGAGAATGCAAACACAGTTTTATACTGGTTCGGCCACAACCCGTGCCTACGTCCAGTACTCAAGCAACCCACTTGAGATTTCCACTATCTTTGTAAAATCCTTTACAAAGTCTGAACCACACAGGGACAACCCATCCCTTGTGTTCAGATGCTTTACAACAAGAGACTCACAGTCTCTTAACCAATCTCATTGAATAAGAAGAATAGAAGAAGAATTCTCTCTTCAAGAGAAGAATATTACAATGAAGATCATGTAAGAATCCTTATAGATTTTGCAAGTGTTTGGTCAAGGATTTCTTTTGAGAGAGCATTTGACAATGAAGTTCTTTTGGAATCTCTCTCATTGTCTTTTGAGAGGATAAGACATTTTGGACCAAAAATACTCTCTGTCTAAAATTCGTGCCCAAGTCACCTATTTATAGGCCTTTGATGACCATTCACAAATCTAATGAAAAGATGTGACTGTTGGCAGATTTTTTGAAAACTTTCCACTGGTAATCGATTACAATGTTTGTGTAATCGATTACACAGTTATAATTTGAAGGGTTATGACTTTTGAATTTGAATTTCCAAAGTTTCGTTGCTGGTAATCGATTACAGACATATGGTAATCGATTACATGTTGAAAATTCAAATTCAAAACCTTTTTCAACAGCTATTTCTCAACCCTGTCTTCTGGTAATCGATTACACTTCCTGGTAATCGATTACCAGAGCCTTGCATGTCTTGAAAGCACTTTGTTTTAAGGCAAGGCTTGGTCTTTAGTGAATCTTGAAACAAGGCTTTGTTTGTTGAAGCAATCTTGAATTATTCTTGAAGCAAATGCTTATCATTTGAAGCAGCCTTGTTAGATTCTTCTTTGACATCATCAAAATCATGTATACATACATTCACAAAAATGTCAATAAGTTATCATTGAACCAAAATGTCAATAAGTTACCACTGAACCAAAATGTCAGTAATTTTCTATTAGAATAAAATGTCATAATTTTTCATTAGATCAAAATATCAGTAATTTCTTTTTCGACCAAAATATCAATACATTTTCATTAGACTAATTTATCAACCTCAAATTTAGTTTCATTTAAAGGTAAAATATAATATAATTTTCATTTTTTTTCCTTTTATTTTTATCTTTGTAAGCATAACAATAATTAAAAAAATAGGGAAGCAAACATAAGTTAGAACAAACATAATAATAAACATAATATTAATTAATAATCAATACTTAACTTACTGATATTTTGGTCTAATGGTAACTTACTGATATTTTTATATGATGTAAATAATTTGTTTACATTTTTTTATAATTATTAATTATAATCATAAAAGTTAGATATTAAGATTGACTCATATAGTGCACATAGTAATATATATATATATATATATATATATAATTAGAATAAGATTGTTGTTAAATAGACCTCCGTTAAATATTAAAGAGTAAACTGTAATGATTATTTTGAAGTTTGTCTTAATTACAACAAACATTTTTTTAATATTACCTTTAATCCTTTTGTACAAATAAAATGTGTTAAGTTCCCCTTTTGTCCTGTATTATTTCTCCAATTCCCTCTTCGAAATAAACCAAAATCATTGACACCTCCTTTGATGCCCTCCCTCAACTCCCTTTCCCCGCTATGTGTGAGTATGACACTGGCATCTCTGAACGCTGCTCCATTTCTTCCGCCAGTTCAGTCTCCCTACACCATTGCCTGTCGCCATATGAAGAGCAACGAAAAAGAATAATTTGAGGAACAAAGCTAGAGGGAAGCCATAAAAATTCGCCTTATACTGTTTAGTTGCACCTATACTTTTCAAATTCCCTATTCCTCCGATTGCGAGGTAGTAAAAAGCTATCAACCTTCAAATTTCACACATTGTTAAGATAATTGTATGGGGTACGTAATGTGTAACATCCCATTTTTCATAAAATAAATTAAAAAGAAATTTATTTCTTTAAAAATAAATAGTTTTAGAAAAAATGATGAGGTTTTTATAATTAAATAAATATGGAGAAATAACTTTATAAATTAAAATAATGGTTTGAAGGAAAATAAAAAAGACATTTTATTTATTAATTTGATAGAAAATAAAATAGAGTTCTTGTTTATAAAATAATAAAAATATAATAAATAATAGGTTGGGAGTACCCTAACTATAAATAGAGACACGTTAGATCAGTTTTCACACTGAGGTCTCTATAATTTCTTTTCCTCTCAATTTCGTTTTCTCTTCTTCCTCTCTTTTTTTTGTATACACCCAAGCTTGTCTAAGTAAAATTACGATTTCGGACTCGCTGTTAACCATTGGATCTTCATGAAATTTGAGCACCAGGTTTGAAACTCATTTTCGAACGTTCTCACCATTGGACTTTGCGCAACAGTGTCTGAGGTGAGAGAAATGTCCTTCACATCGTAGCTTTCTCTTTTCTCGTAGAGACCCAAAATTTGTCCTAGTAAAACTTCGATCCCAGATTCGTCAACCATTGGATCGTCATGAAATTTGGACATCACCTTTGAAACTCATTTTCGCACAGTCTCGCACGTTGACAGTAAAATAGAGGCTACAATCTCTTCTCCTTCTATGTAACACTTGGAGACCCTAACAGAGCAAACAGAGAAAAAGCTTGAGGAATCTTAGGGAACTGCTAGAGATATCGCTATCACTGTCGAACTACACACGTGAGCCTGCTTAGAGGTAAAAGATGAGTTTATCGCAATTAGGGTTAGAATGAACATGTGTAGGGATCCTTAGAGGATTAAATTGGGTTTATTTTGGGATGTTTATTGAATTATAATTTTTCTTTTATGATTATAAATATGATATTGTTGTGTTTGACGAACCAATTGATGTCCTGATGCGAATTGATTGATAAATTGGGTGTTTTTGGTGTTTTCATGTTTTTTTACCTATGATTTGGATTCCTTGATTTTGATATGATTATGTGAAATTGTTTGAGGGATTTTACTCCCCGTGAGAAACATTTTTGTATAAATTATTTGTATTTTGGATAAGATTTACCAGGTGAGCATGATCAATTGTAATATTGAGATCATGAAATTGAGATTAAAATTGTGTGTAAATGATAAATTAAATATGAGATGAATTGTGAGATAACATGTTGCTTTGAGATTATAATATTGTTGTTGAGATTGAGTATAAGTGTAAAGTTAAACATGTGTTAATTTGTGAGATACACATAAACATATGATGGTGGATTGTGACATTATGAGATGTTAAATTGTGAACATGAGATTTGATTGTGAATAAGTGTGTAGTTAACACTTGATGTGACAATACTTGTGCTGTGAATTGTGAATTATACAATAACCTGACTGGTATTTACCTTGAGAAAAGTGTTTATGCGCAGTGTTAAAGGAAAAGTGTATGATTCCTAGTTAAGAACCTAAAGTGTTAAATTGTAGCGCAATGTCTTAAACGTGTTTGAAACACGAGTGTGAGGTCATGGGTATTGTATAATTCATTAGCAGTGTATAGGTGCAAAAATTATTTTAGAGGTTGGACCTGAATCAGGAAGGTGATGCCCTAACGGATTTTTCGGAGTCTAAGTCTTGGGGTAAAGACACTCGGTTTGAGTGCTCCTTTAAGCCTATGTTGATTCCATATGGTTAGAGCATTCTCGCAAAATAGAGTGACCCTGATTGGTCACCTTATGATTTTACTTAGTGAGAGTGACCTGACATACTCATTATGTGGTGTGTCTTGTTATATACTCCTAAGCGTCCCATTATGGTTTTTCACTGACATGGTATCACATTGCATGTAGGCTTGAGTCTTAGTATAATTATTGCATAACGCTTGCTAATTGTTTATTATGAAATTGATAAGTATTATTACGTCTTGATCTGAGTGTGTGATTCATGTGTAATGTAATTGGTGATTGAAAAATGAATTTTAAATGATAAAGTGGTGAAGTGACGTGGGTTGTATTAAATTGAGCTATGTTATAAATATTTTCATAATTTATTTTGATTACGTCTTTATTTATTTGTATTTTTTTAGAAATGTGATAACTCACTCTATGTGTGATATTTGTGTTTGGATCCTATGATGATCTCGAACCTTGTGTTCGTGGGAGGAGATGATTAAGTGGATGACTTTAAAGAATCTCGTACTAGAGGATGTTGGGACACAATGCTCTAATAGGATGTGATATTGAGGATGAATTTTTATTTTAATTGCATGATGTTATTTTATTTTATTTTACTTTACTGATTTAACAAAATTTATTTTGTAAACTTTGACGACCTTGTTCTGAGCCGGATATATTTTTAATAAGTTTTATTTGATAATAATGAAGTGAATGTGAACTTTTTATCCATGTGAATTTGTTTATAAGTATTTTTATATGTTTTATTTATTTATATATATATGTCAGGGTAGAGGACGTCACATAATATGTGTTATCATATTTAATATGTGGAGTACTAATGATTAAGATTTCGATGGGTTCCATTTGAACGAAGTCATGAACCACTCGACAATAGATTTATATTGAAGTTGGCCAAAATTAAACAATGAAGATGAGGGTATTTTGAGTAGAATATTTCAATGATAATTTAGTGGCATTTTGGTCTAATAATAATTTTGTGACATTTTGATGTAATCTATTCAGCAATCATGTTAACAATCATTTTGGTGACATTTTCGTTTCTCTTTCACTAACAAAAGTTAACATACAATGAATTTGTTATACTTTTTTTACTTTCTAAAACTAAAATTTAAATTTTTATTTTTTAGGACAAATTTATCAATAATTTATATATTTAGAAAGAAAAATACTATTTATCATTCTATATATCATATTTATTTGATCATTAGTTATCAATTTACAACATTAGAATAAGATCACGATATCGTATATACTTTTCGTTGTGTGATTAGTCCACACAAGATTTGGAGTACATAATTCTCTAGAAAGATCCGAAATTGGTCGCATTCGGGAACTCAGTGGAGGTGAACATTAAATTAAACTGTGAGACACTCAAATGATTCTAATTGGACATAGAATTCAGGCCTGCTTTTCTGTGTGTGGTTCTAGAATTCTACATATGTCAAGTTGACGAATGATGATTGTTATATATTTATGAACTAGAAATTAACAACATGATAAGTAGATAGGCAGAGTGGAATATGGCATCGTTGAATTAATGCTGTTATGCTACCACTCATTAAATTTTGTGGTGACGTGTTTCTTTTTTAAAAAACAGAAGTCAATTCGTCACCATAATTTATTTCTTCAATTACAACATCTTCCACTGTTTATAGAAGTTTTTTTTTTGTCATGCTACATGATTTCATGTAAATATCTTCATCTTTAAGTTAATAGTTAATGGTGTAATTACAATACGTTATTACAACGAATGAATTTCTAAAAAAAAATTTCTGGAAATTTTAATTTTATAAGGGAATATTTTTCTATTTGCACTGAAAATGAGGAGCTTATATCTTCTTGTGATGATTTTTATTGTTAGAGAAAGTATTAATCTCTTGAAAATACACGTCCTCGTCATACTTCTCAAGTTTGTGAACCTAAAGCAAGAACTTAAATAATGAAAAATTGTTCATGCAAATCTCCAAGTGATTTTTTTTACAGAAAAAAATAACATTATTTTATTAAAATAATTAAAAGTGATTTTTCTTTTAGCAAAATTCAAACCCATTTATCAAAGAAAAATCACACCTTACCAATCAACATACTAAACTGACTAATAATAAAAAGACTTAATAACCTTTTGATTCTAATAAAATACGGATATTTGATTTAAATCTTTGAAAGATTTTTATTTTAGTTTTAGTCCCTATAATTTTATTTTATTTTAATTTTTATTATCAAATAATAACATTAACTAACTGATGATATAATAATGATATTAATAATATATTAATCAATTATGTCATTAAAGATTTAGAAGAAGAGTCACATGTATATTCTTTTAATAAACTGTGTTTTTAAATTTTCATATATGTACAAAATCTTTTAAAGGATAAAAAATAAAATAAAAATAAGAAAAAAAACACTATTTTATAAGGATCAAAATAAATAATGAAGTATAATCGACTTTTTGTTAAGAAAAGTATATTGAATACACAGAAATGACCCAGTCTATTGATTGTTGAAAATATAATTAAAATGTGCTAAACTACATAATCCTTATTTAAGACTAAACCAGATTTTAACCAAATTCCGTTGGAATAATTGAACAAATTGTAACATGCATGGGATTGGAATTGTCGATTAAGGCTGCTATCACTTGAGACTAGGAAGGTTTCTTAGTGGAGAAAAATATTCAGAGAATAGCCAAAAAAAAAAGGGGAGGGGGGGCTGGGCTAGTGAGGTGGATGCCACCAAATTTGTGGGTAGACCACTTAATTTTATCTTCCCCTTTCTCTTTCCGTCTCATAACTCATTCCCTTGACCGTTTATTACAAGATGATAAAAAGGGGTCCCAAGTGGTTTTTCTCAATTAAATAAATAAATATTTAAATAATTTTTCTATTCTTATAAATTTATTTATTTTTGTTTTGTATTTTTATTTAATATTTTATTTTTAATACTTACAAATTATAAATTTTATTTATTTTAAATCCCTAATTAAAAAAACTATTTAAAATTATAATATTTTTACTAAATATATATAAAGACTAAAAATGAAAATTTAAATGAAAAAGCTATATTTTTAGAAAATAAAGTAGTATATTTAGACATAAATAAGTTATGTTATGCCACGCGACCAAGCAACAAGAACAGTGTGCAAGTAATCTATCACTCCACTGCCAATCTGCCATCTCAATCCTCTACTATAATTTTCTTCCACAAATGCTAACTTTTGACTTTCCTTTTACTTTTTACGACAGTCTAGATTATGTTAGTATAAATCCAAGTTATTTCTTATGAATTATATAATTAAATACATTTTTATTGGTTAGGTTTATTTCAGAATTTATTATTAAATTGAAAGTGAATATTATCAAATTAATCTAAAATTATTCAATAGTCCGCTAATAAATATTAAAATTAACATAATATGTAATTTTCAAATATATAAAATAATAATTATTTGGCTAATTCTTATCCATGTGAGATATATATCTAATCCAACAACATATAAACAAATCGTTGATCCAAATAATATTAAATTCGATTATGTTAAGTAAGACATCGTACTTAGATGAAAAAAAATAATTAAAAAATAAAATTTTATTAAGGATGGTCAAGTTTCTTGATAAAGATTAGTAATCAACAAAACTGATAAATACCTTATCTCATTGTTATGATAACATAAAAAAATCTAATCCAATGTAAATATGATAAATAATCAAAAAATTAAGTTTTAAAAGGAATATCAATGAGTGAATAGATAATTTAGTTCCTGAGATTGTACCTATTTTGCATATTAGTCTCTAACTTAATATTAAATTCAAAATAGTCTCTATCTTTGCATAAGTGTTGCAAAATAGTCATTCCGTTAAATTTTAAAGTAACACCGTTAGTGAGGTCAATTTTAGTGTCACGTGGACTATCCAACGTGGCTTGACACGTGGACGTGTCTCCTAAAAGATATCACGTCATTTGATGATAACAAAACGAGTAAATAGGCAATTTAGTCCCTGACTTTGTACCCCTGTTGCATATCAGTCCCTAACTTAATGAAAAATTCAAAATAGTCTCTATCTTTTGCATAAGTGTTGCAAAATAGTCCCTAACTTAAAAGATACCAGAAATCATGCTTAAAGTGTTCATGCATTGCAAAGGTTGTGCCTTGCATGATTTCTGGTGGCACAGATTCCTCCTTGGATTCCTTGTCATCTTTTGATTCCTATAGTTTTTTCTCTTCTTTCTTTTCTTCTTCATTTGCTTTTTTCTCCTCCACTTTGTCTTTGTTTTTCTCTGGTTTTTTCTCTTCCTATTCAAAACACACAAAAAAAAAAAATCAGAACCCAGAATGATACATTGATGGTAATTGAAGAAAAAAAAAAGAGAAAAAGAGAATGGTTATGCAAACCTCGCCCATTGGTGTTGACGGCTACAAAGATAAGGTTGTTGCTATGAATTTTTTGTTCTTTTTATTTGTGCAAGTGTGTGTGGGTTATTTTTTGTATATATGCCTCAATTGGTTCAGAACCATCAAATTTGAAGAAGTCACTCATTCTATCATCCAAATGACGTGACACTAAAATTGACCTCACTAACAACGTTACTTTAAAATTTAACGGAAAGACTATTTTGCAATACTTATGCAAAAGATAGAGACTATTTTGAATTTTTCATTAAGTTAGGAACTAATATGCAACAAGGGTACAAAGTCAGGGACTAAATTGCCTATTTACTCGTTTTGTTATCATCAAATGACCTGACATCTTTTAAGAGGCACGTCCACGTGTCATGCTTCGTCATCCTTTAGTGCCACATTGGATAGTTCACGTGGCACTAAAATTGACCTCACTAACGGCGTTACTTTAAAATTTAACGGAAGGACTATTTTGCAACACTTATGCAAAGATAAGAACTATTTTGAATTTAATATTAAGTTAGAGACTAATATGTAAAATGGATACAATCTGAGAGACTAAATTGTCTATTCACTCGAATATTAATCGTACTTCCTCCAATATTTTTTTAATACTTTTGTATGATTGATAAAAATTTATTAAAAATCATAAATTTTAATAGTCTTATTTCTAAATTAGGAAAAAATGGTCTTTAATTGAAAAGAAAAACTCACTAAAATTGATAATTTGTTTATAAATTTCATTAAATCTTAAAGAAAGTATTAAAAAATATATTAGAAAAGGTTGCTAGCATTTTTCTTTGATTCAAATACACTTTGTTCTCTCGGATATCGATAGTTCAACAACTAATTGAATATAACCATCTAAAACTAACTATTTCAAGTAGTTTTAACTTACAACGACTTAATTATTCACGACTTGCAACATTCATTCACATCAATACAAGGTCCTAATTGCACAATTAAGAGTATGCATTCATTTTAAATTTCACTCCAATCTTATAGTAGTACATTCTAATCCAATGAGTATTTCTGCCTCCGTTATCAACACATGCTGACAACTGAATTTGTAACAACTATATTTCTGATAAAGAATTTGAATTTAATTCTCATAAAATATATTTTTGAAAAGTAATGAGAAGTGACTAAATCTCAAATCAAATATAATATTTTTTTTTCTATTTATAAAACTTAAGTTTAAAATGATGTTTGTTTATTTTTATATGATCCAATCAATCTATAATGTTTCTTACATTAATTATTTATACTAAAAATACTCCTAATTTAAAAAGGAGAGGAAATATACTAACAAATAATTAAAAAATAAGTTTTAATTATAGGAATGATTTTAGAAAAATTATAAATTTATTACTACCAACTAAATTAATTATTTTTTAATCTTAATAAATTAAATAATAAAATCTTTTATATATATATATATATATATATATATATATATATATATGAGATGCTAATCAGAAATGAGAAAAATTAATTTTAACCATCAGATCATTATTAAAAAAACTAAGGATTGATTTTTAATCTCAATCTTTAATTTTTTAATTATAATCTGACAATTAAAAATGCTCAGTCAATCATATCTCACTTTCGCATGTGCGTAAAGCATTCGATGAGTTGATACTTGATACAAAACTATTTTGGTCAAAGTCTATTGATAAAGAGGAACTTCATTCCTTTTTAAATAAGTTTTTAAGTTTAATCTTATAAATAAAAAATAAACAAAAAGGAGTTTTGCATCTTTAAACGCATCTACTCAATTTGACTCACATTAGTTATAGTTATTACTTAAATTTTACAATAGTTAACATAAGATTATGATTAGGATAATATATAATGTCGTTTCTTTTTTATGAGTATATATAATCATAATTTGACATTGATCAATAAAATATATTTTATATAAATTGATTAAATGTTGATGACTATAGACTGCCTCTTTATTTTTGTGAACAGTTATCCTTCATAAGAAAAATGCCACGATGACATGGACCCAAGCATTCTTCGACTATTTTAATTTTAATGCCACGATAACATAAAAAAAAATAAAATGTGATACGCTTTATAATGCTCTCTCGGGTTTTTTTTTCAACGAAAAAAAAATCATAATTTGCTCCTTATTGTGTACCACAGTTACGAATCACGTGGTGCAGCTGAACAAGAAAGCACATACGAATTCAGAATATAATCCCGGACCTATATGGACCGTATATAAAATGTGGGTTTTCAATTCATGTTTTTACCACACACATGCTGTTCATTACTTGTTTGGAAATGGATAATCACGATCTTTTTAAATTAAAGCTTAAATGTATTTTTAGTTTTTAACTTTTAATGTATATTTTTGTTTCATTTCTGTTAATTTAATTTACTCTAAATAATAAAATATTCCGTAGAATAAACGGTTAAACACGAGTTTAATACTACCAGTTACTTCGTAAGGTCATATTCCAATGCATCGTTTGCGTGTGTGTAGACATACACACACAAATTAAAACTCAATGCTTTTAGTTATTCGTTGTGATGATGAGCATTCGAACTTGGTAACAAAGCCGTATGTACACTGGGCATCTAGCTAGTCTCCAGGATCAAGTAACGAGTATGACAGATTTAACAATCCATATGTAATTAAATAGTAACATACTATTGAGTTATAAATTTCAATACTTGGAATTGACTGGTTGAGAGGGAAAAAGGATGGGCATCACCAATGTATTTGCTGGCACCTACCTGGAGATAAACCTGATGTCAATTTCTTGCTTGCTTGTTGCCAAATGGTGATCATATAATGGAAAGCACAAACGTATATTAATAAGCATATTGTATTGTTCTTAATTAGTGGATAGCACACGCAACTTATCATGCACATATGATGTAGGTCCCTAAATTAATCACCCAAAAATTATAATCTCAATAGTTTAAATATATATATATATATATATATATATATATATATATATATATATATATATATATATATATATATATATATATATAAAGATATTGTCATAGTAAATGCTCAGCACTTTTGGAACCATACTAGAAGGTTGAAGCAAAAAATATTTAAAAATTATGGGATCTTTCTGTACAGAAATATACCAAAGTTTCCGTCATAACAAATTAAAACTACACGATTAACAATGTCACTGATGATGCGTGTACTGCTATAACAAGTTAACTAGAGTAATTGGACTAATTTGTCCTTACGTGTGAAAAAGGAAGATTGGTTCTTTGAACGAAATAACAGAAGGGATCATGATCCGTTCATGAATCATTGAACATTGATACTAGTTTCTTGGATGAGAAAAATAGGGAAAACCAAATTATTACTAGCTTCTAATGGGCCCAACTTTCTCTGCACTATTGATACCTGAGAATAATTAGTTATGTAACTACATTCGTCATTTCTCACATAGGAAAATTTTGGTTGGAACTATATATATGAGGTGGGGACTGGTGCGGTGATGAAGCACTTCCACTCAGCCCACAAACACAAAAAAGCAGATTACATCTTGCTAGATTTTTAAAGCAACAAAAAGTCATGCATATCATTATTCCATACAAGTCCACCAAGAGGCCTTAACACTGACATAACAATGCTACCACTACCATAGCAAATAAGATCCAAAAATTATCTTCTCTAATTTCCTGATAATCTTAATTTTTTTTTTTACATCCCAAATTTCACACATGTTTTGTATTTATATTTTTATTATTTTTCATGACATCATTCATTATATTTATTACTTTTTCTTTTGTTTTCACTTTTTAACAAAAAAATTGCATACAATCTCGAGAGAGAAAAAATCGTTTTTCTTTGCTTTTTTCTATTCATTGAAGCCTCCATAAACTTTCATTGGACTATATGGCAAGTTAGAAATGAGAATTTAAGAAGAAAACAAAAGGTGATTTTTTATTTTAAATTAAGAAAATAGATATTCCTTTCTTTTTTACTTACAAAGTAAATAGTGTAGAATAAGATATTATTATACAACATTATAATCATCTTTCATTTATTTCTTTTGACTTAAACCATAAATATCTTTTATTAGACATGATCTCATTTCAGACAAATAGGATCTCAATAGATAACAAAATTCTTCATTTGAGTATTTAACGTAATTACATGCTTAGGACTCGAATCCAAAATCATCTATCAAGCTAAAATAATAACATGTTAGTTAATTCATACGATATTCTTCATTTGTTTGAGAGGATACATTTATATTTTAATAAAATAGACAACAGAAAATCTTACTTGATTAAGTTTGATAACAAAAAAGAAGGTGATCTATTTATTAATTTGGTTTGCAAGGAGGGATTGGAAAAATATGTATTATATATTATTATCCCTTAATAGATATTAATAAAGAATTAAATTGATATTTTTACAGAAATTAAAATAATATTGTAAGACTATTTAGTTAGTAAAGTCTAAAAACTATTACCAACTTTCCTCCCCTCCAAACCCTTCTAATAATTAATAATGAAAAGGGAATAAAACAAGAAAAGGGAGATTTTCAGCCCTTTCATTTTCCCTCTTCTCTCTTCCAAGTTTACTGAATTAAAAAAGATAAAATTAAAATCTTTCCTATCATATATTTTAAGAATAAAATAGAATGTTCGCGAATCATAATATGAAATTCATTGTAGACATTAAGGGATAGGGAACTCGTATATGCTTGCTATAAAAAAAATTATTGCTATCTAACAATTCAAACACAAGGTCAATTTAAGTTTTTATTTTTCATTAATTCTACTTTGTCCCATTCAGTCATACAAATTTATATGACTATGAATAAAAAAACGAATCAAATAAAAAAACTATTTTAATAAATAAAAAAACACTAATTTCATAAATAAATAAAAAACATCGGTGTTTGATATGGAAAAAGTTTTTAATTTTTAGGAATTAGAAATTGCAACATTGTTTTCTAGGAATGCTTTTGACTCGTGTTTTTCTTTATATATAAAATACTTCTTATGAATGAAGTATAGAGGATGGAAGTTCCACGATGTTAAAATTAAATTAAATAAAATATATTAATAAGCACACCGACATACTTATACTTCTAAAATTTATTAAAAAAATACTTTTACGAAAAATTTATCCAAACCTATAATTTAATTATTTTTAAAAATTATATTAATTTACATACAAGAAATAATTTTTAAATATTATTATCAGTATAATAATTACACGGACCCTTTCAAAATGATGGCAAATAGCCTAGCTCACATGAAGCAGAACATGAGCCATTAAATATAGTTTGTCGTAGTGGAGTTGGTATTGGCCCTAACACCTTTGATTGGTCCTTATTACTGTTTGAAAATTTTAAAAGTATCCATTATCAAAATAGATAATGGAATTACAATTTTGGCTCTACTAGAAGGGTGATGGTACAAAAAATGTTGTATAATAGAAATTATGACCTTCTTGTTTAAATGTACACCAAAATCACAATTTCATTGTACTTTTTTTTACACCCCAATAATATAGCGAAACATCAAATTACATTTTACATTGAATTTGTGAAAAAAATGTTTGACAGAATCATAAGAGGGATGCAAATACATAATGAAGGATGGAAGTATGATTCTGTTGTATGATGTATAAGAGAATCATATTTTCATTATGCATAAGCAATATAATTGTGATTTCATTTGTGTCACAAAAATGGAATCTTAATTCCATTATATTTACAAAAAAGGAAAAAAAAAATTTCAATAGCGGAGACCTGCCTAAGTGGAGTGATTAAATTACCATTAATTTTATAATTTAAAAAAGTTAGGAAATAAAAACTGATTATATAATAACTGAATTTGATAAAAAAAATAGAGATAAGATTTCTTTAAAAAATTACTATATTGATTTTATAATTTAAAAAATAATGTTAAGAGATAAAAACTAATTACGTAATAATTTAAATTTCTTAAAAAATATAATATTCAGTTTCAAACCAGATTTATTTACTTAATAAAAAAATCAAATTTATTTAGAATACATAAATAAATAATACTAATCTATTAATTTTCTAAATTGTAAAAAAAAACAAAAAGCAGGGGGGAGAGGTCCCCTACTTCCAATGTGAGTCCACCCTTGACTTAAATGGTAATAATAACATAAATTTATAGACTAAAATGAGAAAAATGAGTTAATTTGAGGGACTAAAATAAAATCCAAAAATATTCAAAAGACTTCTTTGAATTTTATTAATTTCATAGATTAAAATGATAGCAATACAAATTTAGAGACTAAATTCGCTATTTACTTAGAAACATAAGAACTTTTGGCAACTATGTCGATTAATAACATATTTCTCCTTTTAGCAATACACATTATGATGCGATTAATTTTGGCTTCTATGCTCATTAAAAAAAAATGGCTTCTGTGAGTTAGATTAGTTTTCTTACATTGTTTGTCTTAAATTTTGCAAGTTTGATTTAAGGAAAGAAATGTAAGAAAATCAAATGAAGCTCACAAGAGGTCGACTTGATTAACGCATTATAAGTTGTAAGTTATCGTTAATATTTCTTAATCTTTTAAGTTTTTTCTTCTCTAGAGTAATATTAAAGAAGCAAAAAGTTTTAAATGATGATGGTAGTAACATAAGATCATGTGTAGTGCAGTGGGTAATGTGGGTAGTTTGTAAAATCTGATTCTTTCAATTCAGGGACTAATATAATGTCTTACAAGTCTAGGAATTAAAAATTAAAATTCCTATTTACTCATTTCATTTCTATATGTTTCAAAAACTTAATTTATTTTTAATTTAGTGACATTTTATTTTTCGATGGTGAATTTTATCATCCAAATTTTAAATTTTTATATATTTTATCATCGTTAACATATAAAAAGAAAGATAAAACAAAATAACTTCTTGTTACCAACATGATGGCATATAAATAAAAATAAAAAATTTAGATATTAAAATTTGTGAAATATTAAAAATTGAATGATAAAATTCATGAAAATAAAACTTAAATGATAAAATTTGCAAAATTATAAAAGTTTGGTGGTATATTTGCAATCAAGCCTTTATTTTTCTGACAACATAAATCATACATACTCCAATTAAAAATTTGAAACGAAAAGCCAAACTTGCATTAGTGTTCATTACCAAATGGGAACATTAACTGAGACTATAGGAATGAACTTGCAATACATTTTAGATGGCTTACATGCATAGATATGGGAATGAACTAGCCCAAAAGCTTGCTTTAAAACATAATTACAAAGCACAAGAGTACTATATAGAGATAGAAATATCCTATAACATACATTAATTTCAAAGACCATTTATAAACTAAACCATCAAATTAACTGGTGCAGGGGAAAGGGAAGCTGTCCCTATATTTAGAGTATGTCTCTGGTGGATCAATTCACAAATTGCTTCAGGAATATGGCCCTTTCAAGGAATCTCTTATGAAATGTTACACCAGACAGATTCTTCATGCTCTAATATACATGATTATTTCTAGTTCTAAGTATCTGAGACAAATGTGTGCAATCCTACAGGGATATCAAGGGCTCAAACATACTAGAAGATCCTAATGGTATAATCAAGGTTGCTGATTTTGGCATGGCAAAACATGTTTGTATCTTCTTCCTGAAGCTTCATATTAAATATATTTTCATGAAATCTCACAATTTCAATCACCTATTGGTATCTCTTAATTAACCAACTATTACACCTCCAAAATTCAGGTAACATCAAGTACTATTGTTCATTCTTTCCAAGGAACTCCTCATTGGACGGCACCCGAGGTATTAATTTATTCTGATTCTGAACAATCATTTGCTTCTACAGTGTCAATTATGATCTCCTATATAAGACGATTTTCATTTAGGTGATTCTGAATACAAGTTGTGTTGGCCTTGCTGTTGATGTATGGTGCTTGGGGTGTACAATTATTGAACTGGCAACAACAAAGCCACCTTGGAGCAAGTATAAAGGGGTATGTGTATGATAATATGATTTTCATATGCATATGTCGATTTTTTTGTTGAGCCTCATCTCACGTTATGCTTTTCACAGGTTGCTGCAATGTTCAAAATTGCAAACAGCAATGATTAGCCGGAAATTCCTTCTCATCTTTCAGAGGATGCACAATTTTTTTTGAAACTTTGCTTACAAAGAGGCCCTCTTATTCAAGAAGATAGTTGATTATGCATTGATATGTCAATAATGTCCATTAAGCCATGCAAATTTGTAATCATGATGCTTCAAATGGTACTCCATGCTAAGCCCAATTTTGCTGCATACTAATCTACAGTTTGAAAACCCTGTTCTAGTTAAAACAACGAAAGTGCAAAAGTCTGTGGTGCTTCTATTCCTGAAAATTTTGCCAGTCTCGGATGCCATTATTGTTAGACAAACCTAAAAAACTTTAAGATTAGCCTGTAGGCGAATACTTAGTGCGCTAAAAATTCAATTCATCACTCATGCCAAATATTAGCAAGGAGCATCAGACCGGCCAACCATGATAAGAAACAGTACAGTAGACAATCTGCTTCATTTCCTTAAACAGCAACCACTCGATGAAGCAAACCTGCATATAACCATCTTTAGGTGCACTTGGTACATTAAAATACTCAGACAAAGAAAATCGAAATGCATTAGTCTTTGCAATTTGTATTACACCATACTTGAGGATTTCCATGTGAATACTTTATACCATAACCCAGATTATGCTGACAAAATTGACCAAGTATACACACAAGACTACAATAATGTGATTACACCAACACACTTATCATCATCTTAAAATGAATAATCCTTCAAATCAGATTTTGAATCACCCAATTCCATGTCAGCCATGCACTCTTCCTCAGTAAGTGGTGGGAGTTGCCTTGTCTTACGCTTGATATTGTGCTTGTGCCATTCACTCTTGTGATGTTCCCTGTACAGCTTAGTGTCATCAAAAGAAACATTACATGTGCTGCACTTGTTTTGCTTTTGTTGTCCCTCGGTAGGCCTACTAGTAGATGAAATTGTTTGCTTTTGAAGTTTCTCATTCAGTTTAAGCACAGAATCATAAGTTTCTTTGGGCAAGGCTTCAGGTATATCCTCATAATCATTGTATTGCTCCACTTGGGTATCCCCCTCCACATAAAGAGAGTGTGCAAGAACTTCAAATCTTCCATGCATCTTATTCATAACAAAGTCATGACAATCCTTATATAGACCAGGTTCCAATTCAAAAATCTGCAATCCAAATCCAATCAGAGATTATACTGATATCCCTCAACATATTAGCAGATTCAAGATTAACTATAAACATATACATATTATATGCAGAAAGACCAAACTCAGATTGACCAACCCACACAGTTTCTGGAAAAAATAATATTTTCAAACGTTAATTGTAAACAGGGATACCTAGCATTTGAAAATGGAGAATCATGGAACAGTCCAAAACTAGAGCTGATTTTTCTTTGGTTAGTACTCTTCTTTGTTTTGCAGATTGAATATGTCTATAACTAACAAGAAATGACAAAGACATGCTAAATATCCATCATAATTAGCTAACAGAAACAACTGAATACCAAGTCATGCTATTTGTAGTTTCATCTTACTAATGAACATGGCTCACACTTGAAAACTATAACTACATAAAATGTCAGAGAGAAAGTTACTGACCAAATCCTATGGTTAGATCATCAACACAACTACTTGAAAGTTGACCTTCTTTTGTTAGCTTCTAGAAAGCTTATTTGAGCTTTTAAAGTGGCTTCTATAACCACATAAAATGTCAGAGAGAAAGTTACTGACCAAATCCTATGGTTAGATCATCAACACAACTACTTGAAAGTTGACCTTCTTTTGTTAGCTTCTAGAAAGCCTATTTGAGCTTTTAAAGTGGCTTTTGACTTTCTTATAAGCTCTTTTTAGCTTATTTCAACATGCTTTATGCAAAACTTATAAATTATTTCACTAGGTTTTATAGTCAAATTTATGAAAAAGCTATCATATAATAAATTTCTATTAGAGAAGTGCTAAATTAAGTGGTTTACCCAAACACCCACAGAAGACATACTAAGGACCTCTTTAAAACTACCAACCATAGTCATCCTTTGTTTCACTTTAGACATGGTATGGCAAGACTGAGCAACCAGAAAACCAGTACCACTGAATTGAAAATGGAATTGAACCATGGAACTAAACTTGTCTACAACTATAGGAGAAATATCAAGTACTTACAACAGCAGAAGATCCTTCTTTAGAAATAACAGTGGCATTCCATTCATTCAGCTTTCCTAAAAGTTCAGGCACCTGGTCATCAGGAGCAGTAGCACGTATTCTCAACGGACACCGTTTTATAGGGAAGTGCTTCTGAAGCTCTTGAATTAACTCCAGAGCCTGTGTTATATATATATACAAATATAACTTCCATAACTTGTATTGTCATCATAATAACATCATTGTAACAGTTAATTAAATGAGAAGATTGTAGATGAAATCATTTAGAGTGATCGGAAGGGACCTGCTTCTTGGAGGTGCTGTGTGGATCAACAGCAAAATGGATTTCCCGCATGAGGCGTTCAATCATACTGATAGTGTATGGACGCTGAGTCTCAGGATTGTAAGTCTTGTGCATCACAATGGTCGCAATATCCCTGAACTGACTCGATAACAATGATTCCCTCTCTTTCCCAGCTACCTGAAGCTCCCCTTTCTTTAAAATCTACCCCCTCAAACAAACAAACAAAAAATGTTATTACTGTTGTTATTATTATAAACTTTTGAAGTGAGGCTTCCTTACTCACATCTAAGCAAATTTTGGAGTGGTCATCAGTGCCAAAAGCTGAAATTAAATCCTTGGACTTGGCAAGAACCCCTTTGGAAACATTGGTATAAACAGTGTGGGACTGCAGCACTTCATCCGGGTCCTTTTCCCTGTTGATAGAATTTTAAATGATAATTGGAAATTAGGAGATTGTGCAGTATATATATAACTATAATGAAGAGAGGAGCTTACACGCCAGAACGCCAAGAGAGGACGGTGTTAGGGTAGCAAGCGATTTCGAAGCGCATGCCATGTTTCTTCAGACGCACCACTGCCACATTTGTTAGCCTCTTCTGTCCTATTGGCTGCACTAGCGTCCTAGACATCTCTTCCTCTCTCTTTCACCACTTTGTTACTTTTCACCTCTTCCTCACACCACACTTGGTTGGGTTGAACCTGAATGAATAAGATAACCATAGTTCACACCATGGACAAGCCATTAAAAAAACATCACATGTACACAAAATCAAATAGGGAGAAAGGGGGGGATCCAGCTTTAATATTTGTATTGAAATATTAAATGCAACTCAAATAAACAATTACAATATTTATGGGTGTACTTTCAGTCATTGGAACTAATTAAAGCACCAGCAGCATAAAGCATGACCTTCACTAATTTTGCTCAGTTTTCATCCAGCAAGAAAGGAATTGTCTATTTCCTTTCTCGTAAGATTTGTCCAAACTAAGGTCATCGCAATCACACAACTAACTGGTGTTCTAACTTTTCATGTATTGACATAACAAAATAAAAGGATAATTCAGCAAAATAATGAAACAATAATATGAAAAATTTAAGAAAATAAAGTCTCATGTACAAGTAGGATTTTTTTAGTGGGTATACATACTAGGGAAACAAAAAGCCCATAATTTCATTGCATGTGTCACTGTAGTTAACTTTGATGATACATCTCCTACTTGCTTATATTCATGTTCATCTCCTACTATGTTAGAATCTCAATTTGAAATAAATAAATTCATCAAATGATAAATATTAAGGTTATAGAAGAGATACGAACACATGCAGTTCTAAAGAATGATAGCATAAGAAGAACACGAAAGATGGGGTTTCCAAACCTGAAGATACAGCAAGTAGTGTTAAAATTGAGTTTTTCCTGTTTAGCTTATTGTGGGTACCACGGGTTCTTCCACCGCCATTGCAGGTTTTGCTCTGTCATGGATCCAGATTCCCATTTGTTAGGTCAAAAACATGTTTTTTTTACTCCCAAGCAGACACATTTGGGCTGCACAAGGCGTTTCGGGTTTTACTTTGTGCACCTACCAAAATTGTTGGTGCACCCAGCATTTCAAATGAAGTGGCGAAAATGTTATTCACTTAAAATTTTAAAAGCACTCCCTCTCTCTCTTCCTTCCTCATGCTCACTGCTCACTCATCTTCTTCCTCCTCCTCTGTGTCGTTTCTGCAATTCCGAGCGTCCGAGCCTCCTCTGCCTGTGACGTGCTGCCACGTTGTGCCCCATCGTCAACATCCTCCGTTGACGTCATTTTTTGCCGCCATAAGTGCTCTAGGTTCCCTTGTGTTCTTTCTGTATTTACATGAATAAGAATTACAAATGCGTATAACTCATACAGATTAACAATCCGTATGAGTTATATAGATTGTCAATTCGTATAATTTGTTTATTTTTTATATTAATATTTAATTAAATAATAATTGACTTAATTTTTATATAATTAAAAATAAATTATTATTTGTGTTGTAAAAATATTTTTTTAATAAAAAAAATATTGTTGTATATTTTTATGTGTTTATACTTAATTAATTATATTGGTTTTTTGAAGTTGGTTTTTAATAAATAATTTTATAATTTATTTATTTATAAATGAATGTATAAATATTTATTTATTTTTAAAATATAAGTAATTTATTTATATTTCTATTTAAGTAATTTATTTTTTTATTGATATAGTCTTATATATATTATTACACTCATAGTATTAAATATTTATATAAATAATGTTTGGAAGTATAAAATTCAAATTTCTTCATTTGTTTGAAAATATTTAAAGGTATTGAGATACTAATTTGTTAAAAAATGAAATGGTTATTTATTAGAAATAAAAAAACCCAAAATGTACTTAGATTTTGGTCATTAATGTAAGCTTACTAGAATTAGTGATGCCAATTGTATAAATTTGAAAAAATAAGTTTTATATTCATTTATGAATATATAAAAGTCATAAAAAAGCTATTTAAAATATATATATATATATATATATATATATATATATATATATATATATATATTTATGAATTATTAAATAGTAACTGATTGAAGTATTACTTGAACGATGACATTAATTGTTATAACTGTTTAAATGTGTAGGTTATGGTTAGAACCAAAGGTTTGGATCACGCTTTAAACAGGGTTATAGGAAGAGCCTTAGGGAGAGAAGTTAGTTGAGATGCGGATGAAGTCACTCAACGGCGAAGGCCCATAGCATCTGCATGTAGGCAATGAGAAGTTGCACCTATTGTTAAGGATGTTGAGCATTTGGATCATGCAGTTGACGAAGTCCATGAATAGCCTGAAAAGGCAACTGTTGATGATGTAGTTACTGATGCCAAGGGTTTTTCAGGCAGGCCTCACGACACATAGGTTTTGATGGACTATGTGCATCATGTGGTAGTGACAATTTGGAATGGAGAGGTATTTATATTTTTAAATAAATAATATTTTCATAACTATTTCTTATTATTGCTGAAATGATTTAAATTTTTATTTTCAAGAACATCATGAGTTAAAGTTCTCCTCCCATGGAAGGAGGGTGGAAAAATTTGGCAAGCCTGCTCCAAAGATTGAAGGCTTAGTGGCTACCACATGATTAAGTCCTCTGATCGCATGTTCATTGAATACTGCTGATCGGGAACTTATATCTACTTTTGCAGAGAGGTGACATAAGGAAACTAGTAGTTTCCATCTTCCGATAGGAGAGGTCACTATCATCCTAGATGATGTGGCATCTTTGCTACATCTGCTCATTACAAGCTTCTTCCATAGCTTTAAGGCTCTTCATGTGGACGAAGTTGTCTTCCATAGCTTTGAGGCTCTTCACGTGCATGTGATATTCTTGGATGCATTTTGTGACCTCAGCCAGACTGAAAGCTACGCATAGGAAACTGTTGCACTGGTTCGTATGTATGAGAATTCGAATGATGCATCAAAGAGCAGCGCTAAGCAACTTGGGGATATATCACACTTTTATAGGTAATTGAAATTTATGTTAATATTTTTGTAGTTTATATTGAGTATTATTTTGAATTTTTTTTATTTTTAAAATATGTGTAGTGTTGAATCTACGAGCATTTTCCTTTTGTTGCTTCTTCTATTGCTGCTAAAGATTATCATGAGAGGATACCACATGCTTGCTATTGGAAGTCTGGAAAGGCATTATCAGTGTCGACATATCGTAAGTGTATAGATAGATTGATGTTTGATGCTTTGTGCTGGATTCCTAGACCATTGTGCATTCAGAGAATTTAAGTTGATCTCTTTATTTTTCGGACATATCTGATGAGGTGAACCTATTGTCATACACTAACCAAAGAAAGTTGTGCACCAGTTTAGATATATGTAGACCATTCCTCCACACCATGTTATTCCATCTCTATGTATAAAAGATATTGATGATAAATGGATTTAGTTTCCTGAATACCTTGCACCGGTTGGTCAAATATGTGTTGCGCCTGGACAGTTTGCAGCAGACTACATGAAGTGGTTCTACATGATATCTTATCCCTTCATGAGTCCGACACAGCCTGGGGTCACAACAGTTATGGATGAAGCACTTTCAGATGTACCTAGTGATGTAAAGCAACCTCAACATGCACTGGTATAATATATTTTCAATTAAGCAATCACTCATTTTATGTGTCATGCATTAAGTGTAAATTGTTTTCCTTGTTCTCAATGTTGTAGGAGACATGCCAAACAATAACAGAAAGGTTGGAACGGTTGATCAACCTAAGGGTTGTCACTGAAGGAACACATTATCACCGAAGAGTGCCTAAGGATCATAAGAGGTGTGACTGCGGAACAGAATGTATATGTTCGATCGAGATGAAGGTAGCATATGGAAGATGCATGAAGACTTTTAGGATTTTTTAGAATAAATCACAAAAAAAAATATCAGTCTTTAGAGGTCAGAGAATAAAACTTGCTTCAACGGCCTGGTGCGAAGCGCTGCAGTGGTGAGATGATGACGACAGTCGGGGTGTTTAACAGTGCGATGGAGGGTGGTTGACAGCACATGGTTGTGGAGGTTACTAGATATCCATTACCATTAAATCATTAAAAAAACTCGAAATAAAACAATAATTATGGAGAGAAAAAGGAGATGTAGAATCATAAATTTGTTCTCCATACCTCGATAGAAAAATGCAATTTTAGGCCATGACAATTGCGGCATTGAATTTCTCTAGTAGGAGAAAGATGGTTAACGTAAAGGTATGTGCCTTCAGGTTTTTTATTTATAATTTATTTGCTATTGTATCTTTACGTAATTTTGTATTAAAAAAATGTAACAAATGCTCTTATGTCCTCAAGAAAATAAAAATAATTAAGGTAAGAAACTTTATTATGTCATAAAGTTTAAAAATTATTTCATATTTATTTTTATAAGAAACTTTTCGGTATCGTGTACAAAATCTTTCAATTAAAATAAAAATGAAAAAAATTAAAATTATAAAAGAAATATGAATAGTGAATTTAAATAAATAAGTAAAATATTTTTAATTACAATTTAGCAAAGAAAATAGCATTTTTTTACAACAATTGAACAAAAAGTTCGGAAATATATTTTAAGGAAAAAGAGAAATATTGATGTAAGAAAATTTTTATAATAGTGTGGGGTAGGAAATTATAATAGTTAATTTTAGCTATCTTGTATATCCATAGAATAAAACTTGCAATTATAATTCCAATTTGAAAAATACTATTAAATATTATGTTTGAAATTTTAATATGAATGAGGTTTAGCTTAGTTGACCAAACATGATGTGTGGGTTGTTGTAAGAAAAATACTTAATATTATGAAAGAATTTTCGTATGAAAAGGCATGAATGATGTGGCAAGTGCCTTTCTTTTCTCAAATGTTTTAATTCCAAAACAAGATCCACAATTTCATTCATGTGTTTCCTTTCCTCTCTTATCCTTCAACGACAATGAATAGTAGTTCTGATCATTCATTTCTATTACTCGCTAATACGTATCATTTTCCTTCTATTACCTAAAACTCACTATGCTTATTCTCTTTAACGATTAAACCCTTCTCGAGGATTTCCAAAGTGATAGTTAGTGTTGCAAACTTAGCAATTGGAAAGAATTCGCAGTCCAAAATAAATTGTGTTAGAATAGTCAACAGGAACAATGTTTCATCATTTGACTTGGACATATACCATTTATGTCTTTTTGTAATACCTTGCTCTCCCTGAGTGCTTGTTGCTTTACTTGAATTTGTTCCACAAGGTTCAATCTTGAATCAAGATAATAACCAAGTCTATTCTTGCTACTTGGGAGGTATGCATTATTTCCAATAGAAATTTCATAATAAGGAACTTGAGGCCAACAATAGTTAATAACCCAAACCAACATCTTTAACAATCACAAAAGCAATAGGTGTCATGGCTGAAGTTATTGTTGGTGCCTAGAGTTGTCACAACACCTTTGCATCAAAATGTTATTTTTTGAAATCAAATGTCATCAATTGCACAATCAGTTGAGTCACTTCAAACCATAAATAGACAAACAATAATGGTGTATACATGTAACTTAATTAAATTGGAACTGGAATTAACAGAGGGTATCGGGTTGCAAAGGAGATAATCTCGATTGTAGTAGTTTTCACATTAAAGATGAACTTATCCCAAGTGATGATGATCCAACAAAGGGTTGTCGAGGTACTAAAATTGTGGTTACAACAATAAATTACAAAGTTGTTCAAAGGTTATGTCGGAAATAAACTAATGACACATTGAGATGGTAGTGGAGGCAATAAGGAAAGGTTATAGAGATGATGAAACAGTTGTAGAGATTTGAAAATTAAGCAATGACAATGAAGATGATAAAAGTGATGAGGTGCGGTGACTATAGTGCAACATGGAAGGCAATATGACTCACGAGTATGAAGAACCTGAGAATAGGAATATGGAAATACTTTCATGACATATTCATTAACAAAATTTACCTCATTCAAAGTTGGAACTAAAATTGCTTTATCCTTAAAATATTTGACATTAACAAAATTTTCCAACAGGTATGTAGAATGAACTATATCATGAATGGAATTACCAGAGAAAAGGCAATAGTGTCATGACATATTCATTAACTAAATTTACCTCATCCAAAGTTGGAACTAAAATTGCTCTATCCTTGAAATATTCAACATTACCAAAGTTTTCCAACAGGTATGTAGAATGAACTATATCATGAATGGAATTATCAAAGCCATTAACCAAGAATGAATTAGGAATTTGAACATCACATTTACCATCATTATACTTACCAACCATTCCATCACCCACAATTAACATCAAATTATCAAAACATTTTCTTTCTCTTGATTAGGTTCACTTTGTAATTGCATGTTTTGGGTTAATCTCATGACCTTTCAATACTTCCACAACCTAGAAAAGTTAATAGTTGCCATAACAATTTCAACTCTGTTTGCAGTAGGCACAACAACCAAAATTTATCTAAAATTACCACTAAGAACAACAATTTTTCCACCAAAGGGTTTATCCAAGCTATTTGTGACTTTGAAATGCATTATATCCTTTAATGCTCTATCAAGTGCTTTAAATGTCCACTTCTTCACCATTGGTGATTCATCTCATATAATTAAAGAACAAAGTTGCAACAACTCAGCCTTGTTTAGTAATACAGCATGAATCATCATTTAACACAAAGGAATGAAAAATTGGGAATGAGTAGTTTTACCATTAGGAAGGAGAATAGAAGCTATTCCTCTTAAAGCTACATTCAACACTACTTTCTTTTTAGAACGTAATTTATAAGACGATGTTTTTTTTTAAAAAAAAAAGTTTTACCAGTACTTTCATATTCATAGATAAAACAAAAAATTCACCAAGTTCTAAATAATATGCAAAAATTATTCCATCATATGCAATTTTCTAGTCTTGATTGAGCTTGATGATGTGTTCCTCGTATGAGACTTTCATTTTATTGGTATCAAAATTAAGCTCATTGAGCAATAATATATTACCAAATTCATTCATATAATCACCAATAGGAAATGGAATTGTTTCAAAAAATGTAAGATACTTTTCATTCAATATTAATAACTCTCAATCTCTAGTAGACAAAGGTTCTTTAGTGCATCAATCTCAATGGTGAGCTCTGCAAAAAAAGATATACATATTGTTAAACAATCTTTGTCTTGATAATAGGAAAAATAAATTATGAATAAAATAAAATGTTTTATCTCTAGGATATTTGAGTTCTTTTTTTTAATATAAAATTCCATCAACTAACAGTTCCAAAAAACTTTCCCATACATCTGATGCCCTTGACATGCAATTTGATATAAGCAAACTAACAAATTGTTTTTTTAAATAACCTGATGCAAATTTTGAAACTTCCTTTATATCATCAACAAATTCTCTATCATAAGCTAAAAGTCTCAAAACATGGTAAGCATCACGATATGTTACATATACTATTCCATCAATAGTTCTCAAGTCAACAAATGAAGTGCAACAACCCACTTGCACATTGAGTAATAATCTTAAATAATATAACTCACCAGATCCAAGGGGAATAACTTAATCTCCCTAAAGAAAATCCAATTTTCTTGAGATGTCATTCAAGTAAATCGGTAACATATACCAAAGATTCTAAAAACTGTGCAAATGTTAGTTTTGCATACTTCAAAATATTTAACGTTGGCCTCCATCCACACACACAAAAATAGTTTGTTTATCATTGTTTCTGTAAAGAAACATTATCCATTGGCTCGATATTTCTAAAAACAATAACTTGTTGTCCAGGTAAATGAAAACTTAGTCTTTAAAATGAAGGTCACCTTGTATAAATATCAAAAGCAAATATATGCTATACTGATCCACATGGTCACAAATACCTATAACAACACAAAGAATGCAAATATAATTAGATGACTGAAGCAAATAAGTGAAACATATGAATATCAAATGTTATATAATTTAACAATGTAGAAGATATTGACAATCATAACACATCTTGATTTCATCAATCGATTTATCCAGACCACTTACATTTTCATTGTTTGATAAAGACATTGTAAATCTATCTGTTCATATGTACTATATGTACTTGAATGAATAATTGATTGAGATACTTTTGTTGTAATACTCAATATTAATTATATGAGTTCGATACTTCATCAACAACATGAAATTATATGGAATAACAAATCTATTATCGAGCTCAACCTCTTTCTGTATAATATGTACACCAGTATCTCTTCTTCGGTATATAGCAAAATCATCATCATCAATAAAAAGTAATTTTGGTATACTTTTTCAGAAAGTATTTTGAACATATACATTTTTCATATATGGAGAGTGATTTCTTGTAATGCCACATGGACCATGAATCATATATGCAGACACAACTTCAAAAAGTTTAGAAAATTTATGGATCCGCATATATAACTAAATCAATTCTATGAACAACATCAATCTTATGTCTCATGTCCAGCCACAATAAAATATGTGCATGAGGTAGTCATCTTTTCTGGAATTCAATTGTATGCATCCACTAAGGCAGAAATCACATTTTACAACAACTTTTTAGATCAGTTAATCAACAACCCTTTAAAAAAACGTGGTGGTAGTTTCATAATTAAAAGCAATGTTTTATGTTCTGTTATAAGAGAACCAATCTAAAAACTAACTTTTAAATCATTTAAAAGTGAAACCCGACTAAAAGATTATCTTTTTAAATTACTTCAATTTATAACTAAATTAAAATGTTGTTTTTAGTAAATTAAAATTAGAATTCTAGAAACTTATATCCGTTCCAAAACCCAGAAACAATACACATTTCTCTTTGTTCCCCTTTGTTAGAGTTTTCATTCTCCAAACCCTAGAACCCTTAAGCCACACCCCTCATGACAGCACACCCCGTCGTCACTCTCGCAACACCCGACTGTCACTCTCGTGCACCAAAACGTGCAGCACCGCCATAACCTGAATGGCAACACCTCAAAATTAATATCGTTGCATGCCTCAATTGCATAGTGATTGTGGATTTTTTTATTGGATCTTTGATTGAAACATGATTTTTTGAATTAGGGGGTGAAGGGTGTATACAAAACAAGGGAGTTAATCTTTGGAAAACCTTGTCAGTTAAAATTAAATTTCAGGGTAATGTATTTTTATGGAAACAAACGAACAATAGTTTAGGGGTTATGTATTATTAGAATATGTTGAAATGAATAGTAACACTATTATGTTGATAGTTTAGGGTTGATAGTTTGGATCGATTTCATTTTATTAATTATGCGTGTAATTAGGGAATAGGGGATAGATGTGTTATCTGGTAATTTGGACAGTGAACACATCCAAGAGTCTTTTTTACTCTGGGACAGCAAATTCTTCTGTATTTTGTATGATTTAATAATACTATTCTTCAAGTTATCAACTGGTGTTCTATCATTTTTTTCTTATTTTGCTTTTGAAATCAACATACCAAGTTTTTTTTTTTTTGTGTAGGAATAAATTTTGATTGTTGAGTTGTATTTTTGTAATATATCTGCTGAATTGTTGGAAAAACTTGTTAGTTAAAGTTTCACGTTAGATGAAAGTCTATTTTTATGTTTGTATGATATGTATTCTTGAAATTGTTTTATTAGTACTAATGTATGGAATGTTGAATCAATATTATTGATCACTTAATATTAGAAATTCGACATTGAATCTACTACTGGACCATGGTCAAAAGAAAAAGACTCAAAGTTGAAGGGGTACATCTAGAAGCATGGCACTAGAGGGAATTGGATTGTTCTTCCTCCTAAAACTGGTAAGAAATATATTCATATGTCTTCATTCTTCACATTAATGTAAGCGCTCAACATGTTATAAAAAACACTAACAATGTACTCTTGACACCCAAATAGTGTCCCAAGCCTCTTAACTGCGAAAGCATATGGATTGCTTCATCTCTTACCTCCACTACTATGTGTTGTAGGTTTATTTGGCGGAAGAAGATTGAGCGTGATGTTGTTCAAGGGGTGCCTATTGATGCATTTTCAGTTAAAGCTAAAAAAAGAGATAGAAAGAAAAGATGGTATGAATTTTTTTGGCAAAAAGAAAAAAGTTATTTACTATTTCGTTGGCTATATTGAATATACATTTCCTATAGTTACTTGCTTCTTCCCTACCAGGCTTATTGAGTTATTATTATGGCATTGTCAAACAACTAAACATCTTCGTCTGTCATTTATTCACTAAGTTCTTGTTAAAAATTATAATGTAGGAAGAAATTGAAAGGAAAAAAAAATAAAATAAAATAAAGGGCACTTGAGAAAGCACACCATGAAGAAGAAATGGTAAGTCCATTCTCATTTGTTATGAGTTATCAGTTATCATTTTAATCTATTGGAGGGAAAATTCTATCTTACCAGTCAACACTCATATTTTTGGGTGGTGGCTTATGCTAATATGATATGCCAATTATTCCTATTCCTATTCCTATGTAATCTTATGTTTATTCTCTCTCACAAGCATTGTTAGCTAGAGAACAAGCTCGAGTTGAGTTCCACGACTGGAAAAAAGAGAAGAGGAGGTATGATTTCTTGAGTTCCTTTTATTTATTGTTATTTATTTTTATTATAGTATTTGCAATTTGATAATTAAGACAATTTCATATGAAATTTCATTTTGATCAAAGCAAGGTTGGATTTGAGATTAGATGGTGTGATGGGTGTGCCAAGCCGATTGATATCCTAACCAAGCTCGTTAATGGATCTGATGATTTGGATATAGAAAATAAGTGAACCATACATGGTGTTCAAGGTTAATATTCAGATTTACAACAATTCATATCTCCCTTTACTTTAATTGATATAAATTATAATGTCATATAGCCCTTGAAAACTTATTGAACCAAAGATTTCCAGTTTTAAATGTCAATATTGTTGGATAATTTAAATAATAATTTGACATATATAGTTGTAGGGTTTGACACTAAAGGAAATGGAACAACTTCATGATGACATCAAAATGCCTCTGGACTTTGACAAGAGACACCCACCCATGTAGAATACTAGGAGATACCATTTTTTATCCATTGTTTAGTTAGTTACTCTATAGTCCTTCATTGAGTACTAATTACTTAATAATTTCTACCTTATCTATTTATTGATACTATCATCTTGTTTTATTCACCTTAGGTTATATTGGATGTGACTATGACTTTGAAGTTTGAATCATATCTAGTACTAGTTAATTGTTTATTTTTTATTTCTAAAAGAGGGTACAAACACTGTCTTCTATTAATTTCTTAGTGCCCCTGAAATCAGATATTTGCAAAGGTATGGTCCACCTTTCACTTCTATCTTGAATCTTGATGATTAACAATAAGTATAAATAAAGGGGTGGTGTGTGGCGAAGCAACAGTAGGCACGGCCGAAGCTTGAAGGAGAGGAAAAGCACCTAGGTCTGTGATCCCATGAAGGAAGATGATTCCATGCTGATTTAATTGATTAATCAGAAATATATACACCATTACAAGATCAATACTAGGCTATGATTAAGCTGTGATTGCGGAAGCTAATTATGCACTTGCAAGATTATTGACATATTTACATTAATGCTAGCAGTAATTATGGAACACATGTAATCTGTGACATTGTAAAAGTATCATTATATATAAATAAATATTGGCATGGTTGTTGATTTAATTGAGTCAACAGGTGGGAACATAAGCCTTGTTGAGAGATGTGGGAGAATATTTATAGTATCTGCATCCGCGTAGCCATGCTAATATCAAAATTGTGACCGCATTCTGACCAACTTTTTACAATATCTGCCTTCGCATTCCCTGCTTCTTTTTTTCCTCTATAAATTATAAAAAAAGTAATTAAATAACAAACTACAAGCAATTCCGCTCCACCTTGCATCCCTTGAAACTGCATTACTGATCCACCACACGCATCAGTTGTGACACACATCAACAAATTAACTTGGTTGAATTTGTAACATATATAAACCAACCATAATTCATCAAGTACAATATAATGTCAGAAATGGCATCTAAACTAAAACTATTAATGTAATTATCATGATTAATTAATACATATACTTGTCATTTAAGTTTCTTATTCTAAGATGTAGTTACTAGCTAGTATATATTAATAAATGAAAATTATTCCCAAACATCTTGTGGGGCGTCGATATAATAAATAAATGATTGATAATATTGACGATATAATGTGACAAAAGAAAAATAATAGACAATATTAATAAAGTGTATGTAAATTTGGGATGTTCAAATATAACCACACGATAATGTTAGTAATGTATGACACACATTGTAACTTGTGACATTGTAAAAATATGATTGAGTAAATACATAAACATTGGCATGTTATTGATTAAGTTGAGTCAACAGGTGGGAACATAAGCCTTGTTGAGAGGTGGGAGGATTTCAAACCCGGTATATCTGAGACTGGGGCCATTGCCTTGTGGGCTTGGTGGGTATTAGCAAATGCATGTGCTCTTCAATGACTTTGTTCAAGCCAATTTCGATCCATCCCTTGGACTGTTGTGCCGATAAATTGGACCAACCGACCATTTACCATTTACACACACACACACCACGCCCGTTTCCGAAATCATTCTATTTTATTTATCATCAATTTCATAGTTGCGTCGTCGTCGGAAATGAACGACACAATATTGCTCATTTGTAGTTTTGTACTCTCTGATCCATCATGCATATATATGCTTCAGTAGGGTCATCATACTTTGACGCCGTTCACTCTCTTGATTTTATCTTCCCACAAATATCAATCCTCGTGGAAGCCATTTCTCATAAACGAGTGAGCTAGCCAAGCCATGTCATTCACGTTAATTACAGCTCCAACCACAAAGACCATTATTTGGATCAGAATAATGAATTGTCCAAAAATATATATAGTATTGTAATATAGTAATATATATGCTTCTAGTTCTAGGTGGTGGTTGTATTGTATAATGTAGAGATGGATATCTTCTTTTTAGGAGGCATTGGGAACATTTGGGCATGGTCAACGATCGCATCCATCCCATAAATAATCGCCATCTGGACTGGGACCCACTCTTTTAATGACATAGAATTCAAGAAAAATAAAATAAAAATGTTAGGCCCCTAAATTCAATAGCTAGGCATCTAGTAGGTTTAATAAAACTTGAATGATGCCGTGAGAGAACCGCGACATCATAACTCTATCTAGTCAAAGTTAGGTGTAACATCGTGTCCAAGTCTGAGCGGTCAACCTAACTGAAAAACATTTGAATTTTTCAAATGTAAAGTAGTTGAAAATTCATAGAAAAAGGAAGTTGCAAAGCAAAATAAACGTAGACTTTTGCGAGTTCTTTCATAAAGTCGCGGGACCACAAAAAAAATTGAAACCAATTATATAATTTAATTTAATAATAAAACCTGTACGCGAGAAAAAGTGTGCAACAATATTTGTACTACTATTATTCAACTGAAGCATTAAATGCAAACACAGTTGAAGTGGTTATTTTGAATTTTCCAGATAAAAATGGAATCGTCCAAATTTTCGTATCTTTTGGCTTCTTTTCACTAGCTGTCAAATAGATATTCCGTAAATTTACTTGGTCAGACTTTGGTAAGACAACAAACAAGATGGAACAAAAGTCTACATTGTAATTTTTTGAAATTGTCTGAGCAATTTTTTTATACTTGTACTTACTAGCGAGAGGAAAATCAGAAGAAGTGAGTTACTTTCATAATGTTGAAACTTGAAATGCAATTAGGCTGGGTTCGTTAGTAAAGAAAAAAAACAGTACAATGAGATAAAACTCATTATTTTTATACTCTATTTTGATTTAAGATTTTTATGTTATTTTATTTTTCTTCTTTCAATTCTATCGAAAAATACCATAATTTGGAGTTTGATGACAGTAAAAGAAATGAAGAAACAAAGCCGTTACGACGGCGCTCTGCTTTTTTCTGCGCGTTCGAGCTCTAGTTTAGCTAATGCATTAAATTAAAGAGAATTCTACTGTCACAGTCACAGGTCTGGCGGTACTGAATCCCAAACAGCTATTCCTTGTTTGGTAGCTGTTGTCTTTCGCATCACATTTTGAATTCTCTCTCTCCCTCCCACATCACACGCCAAACACCCCCCTCTTAAAAACACACACCAACACAATTCCCTCGCTCTTCAAAATCCATCTCAACCAAAAACTCTTTATTTTTCTCGGCGCGCTCTTTCGCACATCCCTTTCATTCTCATTACTCTCTGTGCAAACTACTCACCATCCATCATCCAGGTTCTGCAGAGAAGCGAAGAAATGTCGGTGAGTTCGAGTTCCAGGGGAAGAATAACGACGGAGCTTCAAGTCCCGAAGAAATGGACAGACAGAGAAACAAGTCCTGAGAGAACCAAGGTTTGGGCCGAGCCAAAGACCAAAACGGCAAAAAAAGTCTCCGTCGTTTACTACCTCTCCCGAAACGGCCAACTCGAGCACCCTCACTTCATGGAAGTTCCTCTCTCTTCGCCTCACGGTCTCTACCTCAAAGACGTTATCAACCGCTTGAACGCCCTCCGGGGCAAAGCCATGGCCACCTTGTACTCTTGGTCCGCCAAACGGTACTGTTTTCTACTCTCTCTCTTTTCCACTACTTCAAATTCGTTTTTCTTATTCTTATTTTATTTATTTGATGGTGGCATACAGGGGCTACAAAAACGGCTTCGTTTGGCATGATTTGTCGGAGAACGACTTCATCCACCCGACGCAAGGACAAGACTACATTCTCAAAGGATCGGAGATTGTTGAGCACGGTGTAGCCGCCGTCGCCGCTAGGGTTAACAAATCGGAGGAAGAGTCCAATTCGCCGGTGGCGATCACGAGACGGCGAAACCAGTCGTGGAGCTCTATTGATATGAATGAGTACCGAGTTTATAAGTCCGAATCTTTCGGTGGCTCGGCTGAGAGAATCGGCGCCGACGCGGCGACTCAGACGGAGGAGAAGCTGAGGCGGAGGAGGGCGGCGAGGGAGGAAGAAGTGGTGGAGATTCAAGAGAAGAATGATAGAAGAATTGAAGCGGGAATGGAGGGAGAGAGGGTCCCGCACGTGACTTGTGATGATAATGATAGTAATAACCACACTACGGAGCTGAGTAGGGACGAGATCTCTCCTCCACCGTCGGATTCGAGCCCCGAGACGCTGGAGACGCTGATGAACGCGGATGGACGGCTCGGACTGCGGTCTTCGGAATCCCAGAAGGACAATCTGACGGTGGAGAGCTGTCCTAGTGGGAGGATGAGAGCTTCGTCTGTTTTGTTGCAATTATTATCGTGCGGTGCGGTGTCGTTTAAGGAGTGTGGAGCCAACGCAGTGAAGGATCGAGGGTTCTCATTGGTTGGGCATTACAAGTCCAGGATGCCCCGCGGAGCAGGGAATCATTCGGGAAAGGAAACGGGGACATCGATGGAAATTCCAGATTTGAGCAGGGTGAGGTTGGAAGATAAAGAATATTTTAGTGGGAGCTTGATCGAGACCAAGAAAGTGGAAACCCCTGCTTTGAAGAGGTCCTCTTCTTACAATGCAGATAGGTATGTTACGCATGTTCTTTCAGATTATTGGCAATGGATAATCGTGGTTAATGAATATTTAATAACTAATATTAGAAGAATTGTGTTAAAATTAATTATTTGATCTAATAACAAGTTTTATTTTCTACTATTTGACAATTTCTACATCTTATTCATAGATTTATTTTTTATAACCGTGGTTTTGAGGTGACTTTTGTAAATTCCATGCCCCTGCATGTACCTAGTAATTAGCAACGTTGGAAAATGTGCTCATTGACATTCATACTGTTTCTGGTCCATAGGTTAAATAAAAATTGTGGTTAAGCATGTGTGAATGCTTCTAGGACGTAGAAAGCATCTTGAGATTGAAGACATATAAAAAAAAATGTTATTCGATTTGAACAAGTAGGTCAGATTTTATTATTCGAGTTTAAGACATACTACTATAAAAAAGTATTTTGCTATACAAGTTTTGTAGGTCAGATTATTATAATAGCGTTATTATATTCATGTACCTGACTTCTTTTCCATTTCATTTTTACTACTATTATTTTTCTTTTTATCACATCATTTATTTATATTTATCAGTTTTTTTTCTCCATTTCTCTTGTTCTTCCACTCATACCCTAAAAAATTGGGGTTTACATTTAACATTTTCCATTATACTGCTACAATTTCCGTATAAAGTGTTGTTTATGTCATTACTCATTAGTCTTTTTTAGTTGTATTATGTAGGTATTCAGAGATGGACCTAATAGAGAACATTTTAGAAGTTATTTCAAAAATTCCGAAATAAACTACATATTTTGGGGTTTCAAACTTTTGTATATCTTGTGTATTATTGTCACAACAGGATAGGGTTCCCATTTCCTCTGTCTCCGGATGTTGTCCATTCTGCTAGTTCATCATGTAGTCTCCTTCTACTTATTTCTAGGTGCATGAAAATGAAAGCCTAAGTATTCATGCTTAAACTTTTGTAAGATATTGCTCCAACTCCAAGTGTCATTTGATTTTTGTTTTGTTTATGATCTGCTCACTAATTGGGTGTGAAAATTAAACAATTTACATAAATGGATAGCTAGCAGCTAGTTACAATTGGTTTTGCACCGTCACATAAGATGCTGATACTTGACAGTGGCGTGTCTGTCCTGTTCCATCTTGTTGTGCCCAGTATGTATGGTGAATTAATTATATTTCTTAAATTTTAGTCAAATGATGCATGTATTCATACCCGTCATTTTTTTTGGCCCCATTTAGTATTTATCAGCTTCTGTATGTGGGGTCTAATCTAAAGCATCCGAAGAGTTGATCATTCGTTTTTCATAAATTAACTTACCAGTTTGCCACCTATAATTATACTAGTAGTACGAAATCAGCGGCAACTGGGGTGCATCGGGGTAAAAAAAGAGAGGAATTTCTGTTGGGCGCTTGGGGCAATGAGTACATCAGATATTATATGCTCTGTTTTGATTTCAGGCTACTGTTTATAATATCATTTAATCAATCATGTACTGGAAATTACTAGTAGGAGTGTTATTAAATAACATAATAATAATTGTTATTAATTGCATAACAATGTATTTATTTATCGGACAAAATGTCATTAGATGACATGATATTGCCTTTATGATTATGACAGCGACTTCATCAATTAGGTGGTTTTGTCTAAAGTTTGGGTTTGTCTATTGTCTCTTACTCCGTGCAGTGGTTCCCGGTTGCAAATAGTGGAGCATGAAGAAGATGTAGTGCGGGCAAAGTGCATACCACGGAAGTCGAAGACACTACCAACCAAAAAAGAAGAAGGTGCTTCCATGCATATTGTTAGCAGTAGCAGACATGGGAGCAAAAGATTTGACCCACAACAATAAATTGATACTTTGAAATTTGGATGAATATAAAGCGAAAGGAAACCTTGTTAATGGAGGCTTGTAGCTGATGCCTGATAGTGGAGGAGAAGAGGACAAAAAGCTTAGGGATGTGAGGTTAGAACGAGAAGTGTGGAAGAATGTATAAATATATGGAAGCAGATAGGATCTGTACTAATCAAGTAGGGACAGTATAGTGATCTAGAGCTTTGCAATTTGCAAGTCACGGCATGGTGGGCATACACGTCGAGGTAGGGTTAGCTATGGAAAGAAAATACTACTAGCCCTTGTGCATTTTGATATGTAGGTTTTGGCCTAAAGTCTGTACATGTAAGGGTGGTATCTGTTTCCATTTTGATATGGCTCTTCTGTGGCGGTGGTAATTGCTTTTTTATTTATTTAACTTTTGAGTATACTTCATTAATGTTAAAGATCTAACCACGTGAGTAGTATTTTAAAAATCTTTAAAATTCAGGAAAGAAGATTTAAACAGAGAAAAAAATTACGGAAAGGGAGTAAAATTAAGATCTGTTTGGTTTGATTAAAAGAGCTGAAGAGCAAAATTTTAACCCCCTTCCTTTATTTGGTTTGTAAGGAGAAATAAAGAACAAAAAAATTACTATTATATTCACACCCTTATGAGTTATGGCACAAAAACTGTACACAGAATAATTTTTAACGAGTTGAGTTAGAAAGCATCCATGATTCGTCCGTATATATGATTAGTTCACTATGTCTTTATAGCAACAGCATGAAAAGCAACGTGGTCCACGAAATCACATCTAGTAACAACAGCATGGCAAATCGCGTCTTGCATTTGTTCCTTGATCCATACTAAATCCTTAGTTACTAATCTAAACCAACTAATTTAAACTACATAACCAGGTGTTAATAGACTTAAAAATTGATGCCATGAGAGTTTTATGAATATACCATGTTAAAGTTTAGTTTAACTTATCATGCTATCCAAAAATAATGATGCTCCTCAATCCAAAAAGAGCACAAAAGGTATATAAGCCAAGTACACGTCATATTTGCTATGGTTCTTTTTACAAAAGAACAGATAGAAAATGTTGCAATTTTTTTTTTCTTTCTCAACGTGGTTTTGCTAAACAAAAATGGATAACCAAAAAATAGAAATCTGATTTTAAAAGTCGAACATAAAATACCAAGACATGGAGAAGAAAAACAGTAGAAGAAGATGACGAACCAGGACAAAATAGCTGTAAAGAAGTGAAGCTAGAAGAGTGTCATAGTGTAACAAAGGAGATGCGTACTCGGTACACGTGAAGAATCTCTGAAGAGAGGCTCTGTCTTTTGCCTTTAAGAAGCAGAGGTTAATTTCAAATTCAAAATAAGGAAAAGTCACTTTTCTTTCTTTTAATTTTAAAAGTAATTTAAGTCAAATTGGAAAATAAGAGATTTAATCGATCTTCTTTTTTTCTTTTAAGTTTTGTAAACTAAATAGGGTAAAATTAAAAAAGATAAAAAAAATTCCAGCCAAATACACTACAAAGGAAAGAAAGAAAAGAAGAAGAAAAATGTTTTATTAAAAAGTTTTTTTTACACATATTAAAAAGGTTAAACACTGTCTGTTTTGCACATAAAATAAAGTTTAATTTGTCGCAGCCTTTTTCACTGTTAATCCTTTGACTTTGAAAGATGGGAAATGTAAGCACTGAGTGAGCAGACTCTACTTCGGCTTTGCCCGTTTAAATTTTAAAGCACGCGTGGTAATTTTCAGTGGGTGGATGGATTAGAAAATAGAGGTAAAAAGAAAAGAAAAAAATATGATAAAAAAGAAAATAAAATAGAAAGAGATGTAGAAAATTAAGTAAATATATGATAAAAATAATACTCTTTGATTGTTTATTTCTTTTGGTCCTTTTTTAAATAAACTAGTCCTGACAAAATTTGTTGAGTAAAACTATAAATAGGCTCGTTCATCAAATTGTCGAAATTGTTGAGTAAAGCTTGTAGCTACCTGATTATTGGATGATGCTTCTACATATACTGTAAAGAAAATTCCAATATTATGGTGTCAGGTAAATAACCATCAACTAATAAACTTGTAACTAGATTATCATGCAAGCATTAGAAATAGACAAATTCAAAAATAAATAATCTTCAAGATCATTGCAGATAATATAAACATGAGAATGTGAAATAGGCTTAACAAGATAATTTCCTGCCAGAATGTGGGAGTTAGTTTTTCAATGCTACACTAAATTTGAAGAGAAATAGACACAAAGAAATGCCTATTAGGATTTATTTTTCCAGTTGGCACTTATAAAAAATATATGAAAATAAAATTAATTAAACTTTTTTTACAAGTTGAAATTAATTTACATAAAAGTTAAAATCAACTTTTTGAAGAAAATAAGCAGAAAATTTTGTTCGGTCAAAAAGAAAAGAAAACAATTTATCCGCAATAATTGCTTAACAATTTCTCTAGAATTGACATCATATTAAAAGGGAGATGAGATTCCTTTATATCTCAATCAAATTGTTCCTTCCCTTTATCTTCTAGCGCGTCAAGCTAAGAAAGTAATTTGGAACTTTGTCTTGAGAGAACACAATAAGGTTGCTAATTCTTTTGCAAAGTTTAAGTTTGGTTATTCTATTGAGCTAAATTTACACAAATGGGGTAATTTTTTAAAAAAAAATTATAGAAATAAGTATTTTTTTTAAAAAATATTATAAGATATGAATAAGTGGTGTTTTAAAATACGAATTCATATAAGAAGTCATATTTTAAAATATAAGTTTAAAATTGTAATTAAAAAAAATACTGAAGTCATGATTAAAAATATGACTTTAAGTATTTTATATTTTTTTATAAAAGAAATTGTGATATTTTAAAGTTGTATTTTAAAGTATGACTTACTTATATTTTTAATATTTTAAAAATCTATCCAAATTTTTTAAAAAAAAAATCCTATTTCTGTAAATTTGCCGTCTATTGATCATATGATTGTATTCTTTTTTATTCCCCTCCAAGTTTTATGGATGACATGTTGATTTGTAAGCTCCGAATCGGATATAATTCCGTTTTGTTTCTGGGCGTTTAGCCCCATTTAATCATGAAAAAAAAAAATCTCACCACTTTCCCAATTCCTCAAACATAACAAAACATTTTAACCAAACAAAATAGAAGAAAGATATCTTCTTAACTGAATAATGAACTTTTGGTGTAAATAACATACTTATTTAAGACAAGATGGACATCTCTGATGTGCCTCTGCCAAACAAAATTCTTTTTTTTCCAACGTGATCGAGGGCTTATTGGATTATGTGGTTTATGTGGACATGTTGAGTTTGAAAGAGATAAAGCCATAAAGGGAAAGTGGTTAAGGGAGGAAGGTACAAATAATGAGTGTGTTTTGATTCATTGGGTGTCGCCTCTACACTCTGAATTTTAGATTTTAGGGTGTGTTTGGAAATCGGTTAAAAGCGTTGTAAATGGAAAATCTCACTTTTTAAAGCACTCAATGTAGATGGAGGAAATGAGGTGAATTGGTGTCTATTCAACTAAACAGAATTCCAAACAGTGAAAGCGTTGAAAGCAATGCAACAGAGAAGCAACCCTCAAGTCGCCTTGGCGTTTTTGTTTTGGAAAATCAAATTTTTCTGTTGAACATGGTTACAAACACACTTTAGTCGCCCTGAAAGAATCTTTGCTTGTTAGTTTTATACTTAAGATTGATGAATAATGTTGGTTTAGATTGATTAATGTTTGTTTGGCCGGCACCGCGAAGGAGAGACAGGGGAATGGGGAT
Source organism: Glycine soja (assembly GCF_004193775.1). Classification (NCBI taxonomy): domain Eukaryota; kingdom Viridiplantae; phylum Streptophyta; class Magnoliopsida; order Fabales; family Fabaceae; genus Glycine; species Glycine soja. The sequence continues at coordinate 10,887,718 of NC_041012.1, read as the reverse complement.
TGGAAGGGTGGAATTTGTGGAAGTAGACTTTTGAGTTTTGATTAGTGGCACTGAATGGAATCATTGGGTAAAATCTATGGGATGATGAGTTCTGATTAGTGACAATAAGTGAATGGAATCATTGGGTAAAATATATGGGATGATGTTTAGTGCTTGATTCTGAAATTTTTTCTTAAATATACCTTCTTTTAATAATATTTTTTCAATTTACATCAGTTTCTATTTTATTAGCTTAAGTACATTAGTTTTTAGGTATTTTGAGAAGTCGGGATTGATCACCCCGACTTCTTATTTTTTTAATTTAAATTATTAAAATAATAAAAATATTAGACTATATGAAAATATTTTTAATTAATTTTAAAAATAATTTTTTTATTAAAATAATTTTTATTTGTTTAAGAAAATGATGTTATTAAGTATAATTATTTTTTTATATTATTTAATTTATATAAGACTTTTTTTAAGTTAACATTTTTTTAAAATCTGAATTTTTTCTTATAATATTTTAGCTTTAATAAAAAATTAAAACTTTTAATATTATTATTTTATTAAATATAATTTGTTCAAAAACACAATACATTTGCGAGTGTCATCTTTGATGGAGGAGACGTACTTCAAGATTAAAGACCGACAAACTCAAATAATGATCAACTCTGGGTCAACAAACATCAAATACTTAACGAATTAGACACATACACAATCACACATTTATTATAAACTCCATCCCCACTTCAAACAAGGAGGACGTTCCATTTTCTTAGACAAATGTCATTTTGTTTAGATATTTTATTTATAATGTAATATAATATTCTTCTATAAATAAATTGTTAAACAAAAAGTATTATCATTTTTTAAAAAAATCTAATGACAAACAAATAAATTATATTTAGTAAAATAATAATATTAAAAGTTTTAATTTTTTATTAAAGCAAAATATTATTAGAAAAAATTTAGATTTTTTATTTAAAAATTAAAATGTTAACTGAAAAAAAAGTCTTGTATAAATTAAATAATATAAGAAAAATAATTATACTTAATAACATTATTTTCTTAAACAAATAAAAAATTATTTTTAAAATCAATTAAAAATATTTTTATATAATATAATGTTTTTATTATTTTAATAATTTGAATTAAAACATAAATCTAAAAATAAATTAAAAAAAAGTGCCAACTTCTAAGAGTTGAGGTTGTCAGTTCCGACTTCTCAAAGCACTTGACTTCTCAAAGCACTTGAAAACTAATGTACTTTGAATAATAAAATAGAAAGATATGTAGTTTGGGAAAATATTAGAGAAAGAAGGTGTATTGGTGGAAAAATTCCCTTGATTCTTGTTAGTGTGATATTTTCTTTGAACTTTCCATAGAAGTAAAATTGGAAGAGTGTGTCATGTGAACTTTGAAATTATAATGTTGACAACTTATGAAATTTTATTTTTAAGTATTGTTCATTTATGAAAAAAGTAACAATACCATAATCATGTTTAAATAAGCTTTCCTATAAATACTTACTTAGGAAAGAAGAAAATAAGAAAATAAAATGAATTGAAATTTTCATGAAGTTAACTTCATTTATAAAAACTCTTTTCATTTAGTATATCGGTTTGTAAGTTTTTTTTTTGTTAATACTTTTTCTCTAGTTAGATGGAGGGTGACAATCAATCAAACTGGGTTTGTTTTACATTTTGTTGAAGTTTATTTTAAGAAATTAATTTATGTTTAAATTTAATCAATTAAAGTAGTGGGTCTAAAACATATTTTACTCAAATGTCAAAATAAAATAAAATAAAAAAGTTTTGGGATTGTCCCTAAAATACAGGTCCCTGACCCTAAAGCAGCATGCCAGCCTAATGGCCTTATCGAAATTATGTACTATAGGCCTTCATCCGAGAGGTCAAATACCCTCTAGGATATACTGACCCAGTCTTCCAGCCTTTTTTTTTTTTTTTACAGAAACCCAGTCTGCCAGCTTAACTATGCATAAAACAATAAATGTGCAGAGCAACAACTAAAACTCAGAAATAATGGATGACACATTACTCTAAGGACAATCCCAAAACTCTTTTTTTTTTAACATTTGAGTAACATATGTTTTAGACCCACTTCAAAATACAATTTAAAGGAAATTAAAAAGGTTTTATTATTAGATAAATCTCCACACTCGATGAAAAAGTGAGTTTTTCTTATTTATTTAAAGGAAATTAAATAATATAAAAAATGAGTGCATGTTGTTTATACTTTATACCTATTGTAAAGAATTGATTTGTGCATAATTGGAGGCACAAATTGATGGAATTAAAATCTTGCATTTCTAGGAAACAATGTACTAATATAAAAACTGTGCGAATATCAATAATTATTTAATTTGAGTCGTAATTTCCTTTCCCCTGAAGGTGGCTTGTAGTTTCAGTTGGAACTTGGAGTCTCCAACAGAGACAAACATGAATACGCGGTCACGCAATCTATTCTTTCTTAGCTATTTATCCTGCACGAAAACTCGTATCACCCTGTGTCTTGATGCATACTCACACTTAACACCCCACTATTGTCCATTTCCTTCTTTGCAAAGAAAAGGCAATGGCAATTTTCTCGCACTAATTAACCGCGTCACTTCCCTCTTCCCAAACCAACATTGGCATACATTATATATAGTGCAGTGCCCTCAATTTCCAAGCATATATTCCCATTGCTTTGCTTCCCCATTAGAGAACATTTTACCAATTGAGCACTTTCAAACAACGTTGTTGTTTTTTGTACACAACCATCAGAGATAAGGAGAGTGAGGTGGGCATGGCTAGTTGTTTAATGTTACTAACCAAAGTTAGTGATACCGAAACCCCATCAAGAAAGAGGGTTCTAAGTGGTGGTGATTTTAAGTGCAAGACTTGTAACAGGAAATTCCAATCGTTTCAAGCACTTGGGGGGCACCGAGCCAGCCACAAGAAGCTAAAGCTCATGGCTTCAAACCTTTCGTGTTCGACCGTGACACAAAAGATGCACCAGTGCCCCATTTGTGGAATTGAATTTGCGATTGGACAAGCACTGGGAGGGCACATGAGAAAACATAGAGCTTCCTTAAACGATGGTTTGATAACTCATGATCATGTTGTGCCAACATCTAGTGGTACTAAAAGGCTTCGTTTGTGCTTGGACTTGAACTTGGCACCGTACGAGAATGATCTCAACCTCAATTTAAGGACACCTACTTTAAATTTGTTCGTTTGATCGATTTGAGTGTTTTTAGGGCGAATTCTTGTTGGAAATTGTTTTATTTTTATTTTTTGTTTCTTACTTTGCCGTGCTTTTTAGTTTATGACGTACGCGTGATTCTATAGGGTTCTATGTATATTCATGGTGCTAACTTGAAAGTACAGGGAAAATTTTGCTGACTACCGTTAAGCAAAGCATATTAAGCATACTATCATGGCTCTTTTCAGGAACATGTTTTGAAAAGTCACTTTCAATATGAAGGATTCAGTTACTGTTAGTTGAGGGTAGTAATTATTGGTTGGATCTGTTATGATAGATACCATTAACTGTGAGATTAAAAACAAAATAGAATTGCCCACACTTATCTTTGTCTACCCATCATTTTTTTTCCTACTCGAATACTTTTCTTCGGTCCTTATCTAGCGGGATTATTTTCTCCTATACCCGTCCCCACAGGTTACTGCAGTTCTCGAAATTTTAAAAAAATATTAATTTTAAATTTTAATAAAAGTAAATTAAAGAAAAAGTGTTGTATATCATGTATGTTTTAAGTGATTAAGGGTATTAAAAATATAAAAGTAACCTTAACGGTAATTATGTAATTTTTTTGAAGCAAGAGGTGTGATTTCCGTCCCTACCATGCCACGGGAGAATGTTTATATCTTCCCCATTCCGGTGGAAAAAAAATCCCCGTCTATCATACCTCATATAGAACAGTCCCCACCAAAATTACCCTTTGCAAGTTGAAATTGACATCCGTAGCTTAGACATGCAAAAAAGGATCCAAATCTTAAAACATATGGGCCTCGGTGGTATTGAGTCTACCGATAACCAAATACACAAGCATTTAGAACAAAATTCAAAAAATATATAATAATTATTGACCAAAAATATACATATAATGACAGAAAAAAATTAAAAAAATTAAAATAGTTAAAAACTAATTAATTTATAAACAATATTAGAGTAATATAAAATTTCAAATTATTTTTTATATAAGTATGGATGATATGATAATTTCATTAATAAAGTGTGTGCGTGAATAGATTTATTATAGATTAAATTGACTAAATTTTGATAAATTTCTAAAGTTATATCTAAGAATCAATTTAATGTAATAAAAAAATACTTTTACTTATTCAAAATTTTCATTTTTTTTTAATTCTATTATCAATGTGAGAAGAAATTTTAATATTTTTCTTAAATTTATATATATTTTTCTCAAATCAAATAATCTAAAAATTAATTTTATTTCTTCTCTATTACTCTCTTCTTTATTTCCCATCTCCCCCAATACATCTTAAAATTTGTCCCCCCTGCAGTCTCTCTTACACCTCACCTATTAGATGTCGTAGAAGTTAATCCACCTGAGCAACGGTCCCGATTTATTTTCTATCATACACGTGTACGCCATCGAGTAACCCAACCGCGAGTTGTGCTCAAATATAAGTTCATCCTATCTTAATTCCTTGGATTAGAAAAGATCTAGTGCTCCTCACACACCCTATCATATCATATGAATGAATCTGCACTCTCTTTGAAAACTGTCACGCTTTCACCGGCGTCGGAAACATCGTCCGGTTAGGGTTCCGGCTATCGCTAAGGGCACGGATCGTAAAATCTTCCAGAAGCTTCTATGCTATTACTCAGTATTATTACCATTTGCCAAGGTGATCAATCGCTTGTTCCCAATTTCCGAGCTCGAATAGCGGCATTTCTTGAATTTCATTCTTTTTCAGTTTCTGTGATTTCTTTTTTGTTGAAAATTCCTTTGATTGATACGTTGTGTGGTAATTATCATTATTTGAAAGTATAATATCTATGAAATGTGAACATTCATTCATTCTTATATATTTATTTTATTTTCTTTGGTCACTTGCTGTGTTTGCATTTTCCTTCGTTGTTTAGATGTTGAGGTTGAATTATGTTTGTGAACAGTGTTGAGAGGGTTTTTTCTCTTGTTGCAGGTGTTGTTAGGCACCATTTTTATCACTTGAAGTCAGTCAGCAACAACTTTTCTGCGAATTTTTCAGGAATATTTGCGCCTGAAAAAGTTGGAGCAAATGGTATTTATAATTGTTAACTTTCACTTGATTGATTAGGTTGTGCCTTGAATACTCTCTTTCTTTTCACTTAAGTTTTGTGTTGTCCGTTTTGTGCCTTTGTAAGGGCTGAATCCCTCTCACAAGTAATCAAGTTCACGTTGGATTGTAATGTACTAGGACAGTGCTGTGTTTGTTTGTTTCTCATTGGAAATTGGAATTAAGGAGCTAATCATGCTTTTAATTCTTTTTTCTTTGGGAATTGGGGGTAGTGTTGACACTCGAGGAATCTAATTGTCGACTAGAAAATAAAAGATTAACAGTTGGTAATATGATAAGATATATGTACATGTATAACAAACTACGGATTTAGAATCAAATCCCTGAATTTTCTCATCAATAGTTGAGATCCTTCACCTTTTCTTTTAAAGTGGACCCTCACGTTAGGAAAGTCAAATTAGTATATGACAGCCTTCATGTAAGTAGATGTGAACATCACTGGTATATTAGGGCCATGTTTGCAAATAACTTGCATAAGGACTTTTAGGAAAATAGCTCGTGATAAACGTTCTTATGCCAAAAGCTAACTTCTAAATGAGCTACTTGGAAAGCATGAATTTCTTAATTAGTTAGGAAACTCAAACTTGTAGGCCAAGTCATAGTAGGTTTGCTTTTTATTTGCTTTATTATAGACTTGGTGTTAAGTCCATGAGATTTCCAGCAAATTGCAATATACCTGGTTGTGTAACACAATCTCTTGAATGTGAGTTGGACTTAACTCAATTCCAATAGTTAGTTCATGAGATGAGAATTGTCCAAGCCTATTTAATTAATACCTCCCCTCTTGTTTATATAGAATATTAGAATGTGACTATCCTCCGCTATCCTGTGTCATTTTGAGTGAGTGAAATAGAAAAGGACAACTATTTTAAAGATGCACAGTTATATGTGAACCATAGTTGAAGTTTTTATTGTTTTTTTTCTGCAGTCTTTGCAAAACAAGGGATTTTGGATGGTAAAGGGTTCTGGACACATTAATGACAGAGATTCAGTATTTGATAATCCCACCAAAATTGAACCAAAACGATCTCATCAATGGTTTGTTGATGCTGCTGAAGTAGATTTTTTTCCAAACAAGAAACAAGCCGTAGAAGATGCAGATGAAAAATCTAGTCCTGGATTTTCAAATGTAAATATTCCTCCCTGGGATAACAATCCCAATTTTCATTCAGTCCCAAACCAATTTATTGGCCGGTTATTTGGGTCTGAAACCAGGCCTGTCAATTTCACTGAAAAGAATACTTATGTTTTGGCTGATGATTCTAATGTGAGATCAAAGATGGTCACCAATCAATATGGAGATGAAGCATCTTTTGGTTTGTCTATATCTCATTCTATTGAAGATTCTGAAGCATGTGTAAATTTTGGTGGAATAAAAAAAGTCAAAGTAAATCAGGTTAAGGAAGTTGATGTACAGGCTCTGGAGGGACATAATTTTGGTAGGCAGAGTAATGGTGATCTACATCAGGCCTATAACAGGGAAGTTGAGACAAGGTCTGCATCAATAGGGCAAGCCTTTGACAAGGATCGTGATGCCACTTTAATGGGACTCACCTACAGCAGAGGGGATGCACATGTCAGATCATTTGGTGCCTCCTTTGTCAAAGGTGATGACTCAATCGTATCGATTAGTGAATCCTATAATAAAGAGGACACAAATATAATTTCTTTTGGTGGGTTCCCAGATGAAAGGGATATTATCTCTGTGGGTAGGCCTGCTGCAGAGTATGATCAATTATATAATCAATCTTCAGTTCATGTGTCAACAACAGCCCACGAGAAAGAGTTGGATGTGTCAAGTTCTGATGCAGTTGCAAGTACACTTCAGGTAGCAAAAGTTAAGTCTGAAACTGTATCCAAGAATAAACAAGAGCTCAAAACAGCAAAGAAAGAAGCTCCAAACAGCTTCCCTTCTAATGTCAGAAGCTTGATATCTACTGGTATTCTTGATGGAGTTCCTGTGAAGTATATCTCAGTGTCACGTGAGGTAAATTTTGGCCTTTGTTGTCTAATACTACTTTTGTTTGAAACATTGTTCAATAAGCTATACTCATATTCCTGCATGGATGAAGGAACTTCGAGGAATTATAAAAGGCTCTGGTTATCTTTGTGGGTGTCAGTCATGTAACTATACAAAGGTACTGGTGTACACCCTGACCAAACCGTAATTTAGGTTTTTCTGTATTTCTTAAAATCTGTGATAGTTACTCAACGACTGATTGATAGTTTACATTATCAGGTTCTGAATGCTTACGAGTTTGAGAGACATGCTGGCTGCAAAACAAAACATCCAAACAATCACATTTATTTTGAGAATGGGAAGACTATTTATCAAATAGTACAGGAATTGAGGAGTACCCCCGAAAGTTTGTTGTTTGATACAATTCAAACAGTTTTTGGTGCACCAATTAATCAGAAAGCATTTCGCAACTGGAAAGGTAATGAAATCCTTCTGTCCACTGCACACATGAACACATTTACGTTTGTTTGGTATGTCACTTATCCAATTTTTTTATCTCCTGTCAACTTTATCCAGAATCATTTCAAGCAGCAACACGGGAGCTTCAACGCATTTATGGAAAGGAAGAACTTAACCTATAAGTCCCAACCCTTTGTGAAAACGTAACTTGGGATAGATTCTAGTGTGCATAGTGAGATATGTCTATTTTTACCATTTTCCTGTGTCTTTTATATGGCTCCGCAACCTTCAGTAATGTGCTCCTTTGGATGCCTTGCTTAAAATATTCGAAGCTTTATAAGTTAGCTTATGTACAAATCAATAGTATTAATAGGTGCTTTGGTGGCCAGAATTATCTATATTACATTATCGATAAAGCTAATGTTCTTGTGCAATCAAACGAGCAAGACTTCTTTCTAGACTTCTTAATTTTGGGGCACTCGACTAAACTCGTGAATCGTCAAGTGTCAATGTGTCATGTAATTTTTTTTAATCTCCAAATATACAAAGATAAATCCAAGTAAATCTAATAGTTCCTCTTAGGTTGGCAATAGAAAGAAAGGTGTGCAAATAATGTTCGTTTGCTGGCTATTGCTTTGCGCATCAGTCAAATTGTTGGTGCTCTCAAATTGTTGGTACATCCAGCACAAGATGAACAATTTTAATATTATCCTTCCATAAAATTGATATGGATTTGTAATCCGTAAGAGTATTATAATTTGTAAGTTTGCGTAATCTGTAAACTTATGGATTTATAATTTTTAAGTTTATGGTAAATTTATGAATTCATAATTTGTAAGTTTATGTAATTTGTAAACGAATTCGTAACACAATCCGTATATAGATTGGTAATTTGTATTTTGATTTTATTATAATTAATTTTGATCTAATAATGTATTTTTTAACATACATAAATTTTAAATAAAAATCATAGGTTTTATAAAAATTTATATATTTAAACAAATTAATTATTAAATCAAAATTAATAGTCACAATTTATCAAGTAAATTTACATATGCATTAAATATATATTAAAAAATTTAATATTATATATAAAACTTCGTATCCCATTGTCCAGAGGCTCTTCGCTATGCGAAATTAATTTTAAATACATGTTGGTTAAAGAGACGCTTTCAAGTTTTAGCACAGGAGTTTCATCAACTCATGCAATATTTGAATATGACTTTTAAATTATTAGCATGATATTTTAATCAACTGAACTAATAAATCAATTATGTTTTTAAGTACAAGGACTAAAGAAAAATATATTGTACTAAATGAATAATTAAACTTATTTTTTTTTATATCAGCTTTATGCCAAGTAATTAAATATGTCAATTGTATCAAGAAAATCTAACTCACTTAATTGAACGGGATTCATGAATTGTTATAAATCCTATAACACTTCTCTTTAATTTTTACAGATAAAAAAAATAAGAAAATAAGTAGGGTGTATTTAGATTTTTCACCATGTTGCCCATTCAGAACAAAATTTCAAAATGTGTACCAATCCAGCACAAGCCATCGCATTTATACAGTCAAAGGAAAATAAAAAATCAACATTCAATGGATCTCACGTTCCCCAACCAAAGAAAGTGAGGGGCAGTTAGACATGCAATCACCACAATCACATTTAGTTTTGGATTTAATGTAACTTGTTAAAAAAAGTCAAACACTACTTATCACACAAATTTATAAAGAATGACAAGGTTAAGCACAAGTCAGCATCATGATCATTAAACACGTAATTTCTTCTTTCCTTCTTGTTCTTGGACAAGAATGTTGCCTCCAATTTGTAACATTTGTCCTCAACCACAACAAGCCGATTTTTGTGCAGCCTGTCCAGCCCCTCCTGACTGGTCTTGGTTGATTTTGATTGTTGAAGGCTGCAATGAAAATATCACGAGATATTCAACTTGAGAGAGGGACAGATAAGAGAGCTTTGGGGAGAGGAAACTAAGTACTCATTAAAGTATGGAAATTGGCAAATGTTAAGAGTACACCCCATTTTTGGGGTGTATGGTTGGAAGGAAGAGAATGACAGATAAATTAATAGATATGATAAATGATGCTATAAAAAATAAAGAGACAAATAGGAAGAAAAGTTGGGTATATGATAATAATAATAATAATAATAATAATGCTTAAAATATTAAGAGAGGAAGTTCAGATACCTCTGCCTTGGAGTCAGTGTCAGCCAGCCTTTGTTTTATATCTCTTGCTATTGAGAAGAAAACTTCCTCCACGTTTAGATTTGTCTTTGCACTCTGCAATAGTGTTTTTCATGAGCATAATGACATAAAAGTTCAGGGGTTTCGATTATTTCAACTATACACCACTTACAGTTTCAAAGAATTTGATCCCATACTCGTCAGCCAGTGCTTGGCCCTTGGACGTAGGCACAGCCTTAAAAGTAAGCCAAAGGTATATTATAATCAGAAACATTTCAAACCTGACATGCATGCATACATACATAAGAGAGAGGAGGCTCCCAGATGTTTACTACTTCAATTGATGGCATCAAATCAAAACTAAACCCTCTTTCAAACCTCCCCAACCTGGCAACAAAAATATGTTTCATTCACTCGCAGCAAGTCCGTAACACAATTTCTCTAACATCCTCAATGATGAAAATCAACTATCAGTAAAACTTGCATAACAATAATGGAAGAACATTTGATGACAGTAATGATTGTTTTTTAAGCCCCTTTGATCTTATCTCTGCAACTCTGTTGTTCAAATCAAATTGGTGTTTGAAAGATGTGAGGAAAATATAAAAATGAGTTTCATTGAACATTGCAAAGTTTGTTGTTTACCCTTTTGCTTTCATCCATATCAGCTTTGTTCCCCACCAGTATTTTGTTAACATTGTCTGAAGCATGTTGCTCAATATTGCGAATCCAATTCCTGATATCTGAAATTAGCAGAAGCTGGATGAATATTCCAGATGGAAAAGCCTTCAAAGTTTGAAGAGTTGTGAAATGTGAACAGATTGGCAAATTTCAAAATTAAGCAATAGCTGGGAACTTTACTATTAAATGATGCTTCATCTGTAACATCATAGACTAGCAATATGCCCATAGCACCGCGATAGTAAGCTGCCAAAAAAGAGATTTTAGGAAAAGATATGTAGCACAAAAAACTTAAATGACAAATACTCTCACTTGTACATTTTTTCAAAAAAACAATGAAAGATACAAGAATTCTAGGGTAACATGAATGAAACAATGGCAAAGGATGGATACCTCTGAAGTTTAACGCTGGATACATTAATACTACAGGTATATTAGGATAAACATTATATCACTCTAACAACAAAACAAAGCTTTATCCCACTAGGTGTGAGGTTGACCACATGGATCACACGACGTTATTCGGCACAATTCAAAACCAGGAATATTATTTAGCCTAAGATCTCCCTTGACGACTTCCTCCAATATCCTTTTTTTTCTCCCTCACCTCCTCTTCACAGGATAAACATTGTATAACTCTTATTTATTTATTTTAAAAAATGCCCTCCCCTCCCTTCACCTCCAAAACCCAACTCTCAAACATATCCTAAAGGAATCTCCATAATATTCATCTCACGTAAATTAAATATAGGCTCACTAGTTCTAGTATCTTTACATAAATAACATTCAATAATTAACTTGAGTAAAAAATCTACATGGAAGCTGCTCCATGCCTCCAAGAAACTCTTTCAACTATAAGTTCTACAAGGTTTGCAGTAGTATAATGGCAATCAAAAACAAGGATCAGGAGACTATTTTAGGCTTCAGCTGGGACATAACTTAGGGGCTTCAAATTTTGCCATATCCTAAGTAGTTAGAATTATCTTCGAACTTGAACAGCAAACTACCTATACATTACAGTCTAACATATCAGATCAGATACTGAGTAACAATTATGATGTTTCTCACTGGTTACTTCCCATTTCTATCCTGTCACTCTTTTCTCTAATTTTATATTTTTCTCAGTACTATTTCTCCCTTGTTTTTTTCACTATCTTTTAATCCTACATCAGGAAGTGCCACAAACCAGATGCCAACTGGTAAAGCAACAAGTTTCCATGTATCACATACAATGATACTAAAATCAATATAATAATACCTGTAAGAATCATAAACCTTACCAGTTGTAATTGTCCGAAACCGCTCCTGCCCCGCAGTATCCCAAATTTGGAGCTTGATCCGTTTTCCATCAAGCTCAATGGTTCTTATCTTAAAATCAATGCTGCATTAGGAAGGTAGGCCTTGTGAAGCTAGAGAGAGAAACTTATGGCAAACAAAAATCTGCAGATTTACTCCTAATTCTAAATTGTAAAAACGTACCCTATAGTTGTGATGAAACTAGTGGTGAAAGACCCATCGGAGAAACGCAGGAGGAGGCAACTTTTTCCAACACCTGCAAAAAGACAAAACATAAGAGATTAACTTACAGCTAGGTTTCACACAAAAGCAACATAGTTATTCCACTGTGATTACTATGTTGCCCATTAAAATACTTCTAATCCTTCCTGGAGCATCAACCAATGCCATAATTTTGAGATTAATTTATATGAACTATTAGTGTTAAAAGTTTTACTCAATCAACTAATCAGAAATCATCGCTGATAACTTGGTATAACTTTTAAGATAGTAATTGGATGGTAAAAATCCTTTACACCGTCAGTGCATACACTGTTTACTCTAATTTTTTAAGGGAAAAATGAAATTGAAGGTATCGATAACACAAGAATAACCGGTAGAATAAACTAGGCCGCCTAAGTCGTATTTTGGGAAGCAAATACTTTGAATTAAACAAATGATTAATGGATCCAAAGAGAAGGTTAATTTTAAACGATAACCACACAGATCAGCACCAATTTGCAATTCAACCTCTTGACACCAAAATTAGCGTCACAACAACAGAAGCAATGATTCAAACGCAGACTCAAACCAGATCATGAAAAGATCAAACCTCTCACGATTTAGAACAAACCCCATTTCAAAAAAAAAACTAGATGTGCATTTGTCACGAACTCCAAACTCAACGATTCGTGATAGATAAATAAATAAAAATGGTGAAATTACAAGAAGGGAACCCCTAGTGAAATCCATCATTTATCAATTACACAGAAAAATAGCCCCATTCTTAAATCACAATTTTTTCCCCTTGTTTTTATCTTAAAAACATTTTTTTTTGCCAACAAATTAATTGAGAGAGAGAGAAAAAAAAAAACTTTACCGCTGTCACCGATCAAGAGAAGCTTTATGAGATAATCGTAATCGGCACGAGCCCTTGCCGGTGGAGCAGCCATGAACCTTCTTCAAGTTATGACTTTGCTTAAAATGAAAGGGTGAATCTGATGGCGAGATCTGGAATGGGAGAGAGAGGGATCTCGTCCAGAGCTCAGAAGTGATGAATATGGGAATTTCAGAGAGAAAAGAACGGTGCTTATGTTGTTTTGTTTTATTAGAAAAATAAAAATGGAAAATATGAATGAGGAGAAGAGAACAACAGTAAGAAGGTGGAGGTGCTTGCAACCTTGCACTTTGAAGCTGTCCCCGACTATTGTGGGTGTGAGTGAGTGCCCCTCTCTCCACTGCTATAAGGAATATGGGGATGATAAGTTTAAGGCTTCATAATTGTTTTTATTTTCTTAATTACTACATGTATATATTTCTCTGCATTTTTATTATGTTATTATGTCAAAAATTAATATATTATAATAATTTTTAGTTATAATTTCTGAATTATGTTCAATAAATGACATTTTTTATATGAAAAATTAAAAATAAATTGAATAACACAACTAAAAATAAAAATAATTGATTTATTATAGGAAAAACATAATAATTTTGATTTTGAAAAAAAATATTCTTCCTCTCTTTTTTCATAAATTGTCTTTCTGTTGACAATCACAGTTTCTAACAACATATTTCATGAAAGACTTGTTAAATTAATTAAAGCAGTATTTGGTAACGAACAATGGAAATGGAAATAAGAATAGAAAGATGTGTAAAAATGAGTTGAAATCAAAAAATTAAAAAATACATAAAATGATGAGGAGGAGGACCATAGAAGAAGGATCATAGGAGAAAAAATGTGTTATTTATCAAAATTATTGTCATAGAAGAAAGCTTCTTTGATCAAAATTGTAGAAAGAATATAAAATGGAACAAGATTAAAATAATAGAAACAAAAAAAAAACATAAATATGATTCGGTAGAGAAGAAAACTAGAAACAACCATAATTGAATGATAGCTTTGAGAAGAAGTGCAATTATGTTTATAGATAATGTGAATAAAAAATATGAGTGCAGTTTTTCAATTTAAAGTGATGAGAAGTTACAATTGGTAATTTAAAGTGATGAGAAGTTACAATTGGGTAACTTATGTTAGTTGGTGACACATCATGTAGAAGTGAAATAAATGGACAAAATTGATTAGATGAAAGTGGAAAGCACGGTAAAGATTTTTTATTTTTTTAATTTCCTATTTGTATATGTTGTTATTTTTAGGTTAAATTATTTATTTGGTTCCTATAGTTTCATGATTCTTACCTTTTTATTCTTTATAGTTTGAAAGTAGTTTTTTAATCCTTTTACATTTTAATTTTTTTTTAGTCTTTGTAGTTTAAAAATATTATTTTTAATCTTTATAATTTACATTTTAATTCTTTTTTAATCCTTGTAATTTAAAAATTATAGAGATTAAAAAGTAAGAATGATGAAACTATAAGGTCTCATGTGTGGAGCAAATCAAGGTGACACCACCAAGTTTGACAAGAAACCTTAATAGATGACATTAGACATTCTTGCGCCACTTAAAGGAGCATTTTTTACTGGCGTTACAACTTACAAGTGTTCAACGTGGCAAAAATCTTCATATTGGTAAGTAGTTTTTTGACCGGCCTAGAATGATAAATATTTTTTAAAAAAATAGATTTGTAAATTAGCCGAAATATTGGGGGTGGTAAGTTTAAGGCTGCTTTTTTCTCTTAATGTTTTTAGTTAGTACAATTAGGATGTCTTTTTTATAGTCTTTAAATGAAAATTTGTATTTTTTTTAGTTCTCAAATTCTGACAGAAATTTAAAAAAATCAATTTTTAAAAATTATTATTATTTATTTGGAGGATTAAAAAAATAGGCATTCTGATTTCAAAAACTAAAAATATAATTAAGTGTTCTTTTTTATTTTGTGAATTTTAATTTTTGATTTTTTTTTATATAAATTTAGTTTCTTTATTGATTTAATTTTATAAATTTGTATTAATAGTTAACTTTTTTGTTAAATTGATAATAGCATGATGAACTAACATAAATGTGATTCCTATGCGTTAGTGTAGCTTATGGAGTGACACAAAAGGTTTAATTGCACTTTGATCCTCTTATTATTATAATCTCTCAAGATAGATTTTTCTTATTTTTTTAATTATGCAAACGTGAGTATTACCTGCCCATCAAATAAGTTATGAAAATGATAATCTGACGTTATGATGTGTTTTATTACTTGGAAATGTGGAGTGTGAAAATGTTTTAAAAAAACATAAATAAAATAACAAATTACGCTTGCATTCTCTTGCATTTTTTTTAATTACATATAACATTACTTTTTTTTATTCTTACATCAACTTTCCTTTATGTTTGAAAATATTACAATGAGACTTCCTTATATCTTACACTAGAAGACTCTTAATGTTTGAAAATACTACATCACATCCCTTTATATATTACATTATCATTCTCTATTAAGGAGATTATTGTAATGGTTAAAAAAAATAAGAAGTGTTTGTGTAAAATCATAAAACCTTAAGGGTAATTAATGTAATTTACTCTAAATAAAATATAAAATAATAAAAGGAAATGTTTCAAAAATAATTTATCTCTAACTTAAACTTTCTTATTCCCTATTAAGATGTTATTGTAATGGTTAAAAAAAAAAAAGAGATGCTTGTGTAAAACCACAAAACCTCAAGGTGATTAATATAATTTATTCTAAATAGAATATAAAATGATAAAAGAAAATGTTTGAAAAACAATTTATTTGCCTTCCACATGTAACCTTTCCTGCTACAACCATTTTCCCCATCAAAATTGAATCCTTGGTTCCAAACAATAACCATAACCCTTGAACCCTACACCGCAACTCACCGAACTTGTATCATCCCCCTAGCCAAATCACCCACACTCCACCATATGATTAATTCAATTCAAGAAAAATAAATTAAATAAAAAAAAGTAGATAAATACACAAGAATCATAGAGTTTATGTTTATAAAAGATTGCTCGAATGAATTTATATTAGTTCACCTTAATTAATTACTAAGAGATTCATTCAATCCCAACTCAAATGATTGAGATTTCCCACTAGAATAATCAATTGTACAATCAAGATATCTATCTCATTTGTTGAATCTTGGAATACCTCACCGTTAAGACCGCAGAATATGAATCATTTCACGTGTAATCATATTTTATTCAAACCATTCAAGATATGAATCACAAGAAAAACATAAATGCGTGAGTTATTCTTTCACAACATTTTAGTCAGTTAATGCATTAAAACATGTACAGATGCTCCATAAATCTACGTATGTTGTAGATTTACCACTCACCAAATATTCAACCTTTTTAAGGACATCTCACCCTCATAATGCTTGGAATTCCTATCCCAAAACTTAAGATCGCATAATACTCAAAAATCATTTAGCCTAGATTATAAAAGAATTTATGAGTTCAAAATTATTCTTAATAAAGATATATAATATCAAAATCCATTTTATATGGAATCTTGTATCAAAATCATCATGGATGATCAACGATCAAATTACCCAGTAAGAAAAATCACGAGGAATTCAATAATAAAGAAAAAGAAAAAGTACATCAACATAAAATACTAGAGCAAAATCATCAAAACATAAGATGATCAAAGTAATTTTTTTTGTTACCAAAAACAGCAAGCAAAGCTCCATAGTGGCAATGATCCTAACTAGGTCAGCACGACTGCCACTAAGAAACCTGAACTGCAAGCTGGCAATATATAAAAGACCAAAGAAAAGCCAAATAAAAAACACATGGGGACATGAACCAAACCCATGGAACAAAACTTAAGAGAACCTATAGTTAGGGAAACCAATTCTATTTCTACTGAACTCTGCTCCAATGAAACTAGGAGGGGAGTCCCACCATAAAAATCTTGAGTATTTACTCCCTCAGAAGCTGATAAATCTACACATGTATTGCCCCCACAGTAAATGTGACCTACCAAAAAATTCATATTTTTAGCCAAAGCTATACAATGTCTCCACCTATTTTTAAGCTTCCAAGGGACGATAGTTTCATTCTTGAAAGCATAAACAACAAGAACTGAATCACACTCCAACCAAAGGTGATTCCACCCTTTCAAAACAACGTTTTCAATTGCAAGAATAGCTCCTACCAATTCCTCAAAAAGAGCATTTTGGATACCATAGTGAGAAGCAAGCCACCAAAAAATCAACATTGTTATTGCGAAAGATGCCCGCACAAGCTGAGAGACCAAAGGAGCCTTTAGAAGCACCATCAGTGTTACATTTTGTCCATAGAGGAAGAGGAGGATGCCAACCAACTTCCTTGATGATAGGATGCTTGGGAGTATTCCATCAACTGAAAATAACTTCAAGATGCTCAGTCGCTCATGCTAGAAGACATGCAATTTTTAGAGATAATCCTTGAAATTTTAACGTTAGCACGAACAGAAATGATAACAGATTCAAAGCTTCAGTTGGAATTATGAAATTGCAACTGATTCTAAGAATTCCAAATAGCCCAAACAATGATTATAATTGAAGACAAGATAATATCATTGACTTGAAGAGCCCAACTGCTATTGCAAAGAGAAATGATATTAACAAATGAATAGCAGTCAATAGATTTGCTAACATTACTCAGCCAACTCCAAAGCCTTTTAGCAAAAACACAATTCAAAAAGAGGTGATCAATGGTTTCTTAAGAATAACCACACAGGTTGCACATGGAAACAACCAAGCATCCTCTACACCAAAGGTTATTGTCAGTAGGAAGCTTGTTGTGAAAAAGACGCCATAAGATGAAAGATTTAGAATGAGGGATGCATCTAAACCAAATTAACTTACTCAAACTAATATGGTTACCTGGGGAGTTGTAAAAACCATAAGCTTGTCTGAAGGAAAGTTCCCGAGTTCGTATCATTTCAAACAAGGTTGTCCACATAAGAAAAGTCAACCAAATGCACCTTATCAATTCCCCTCACCAAATTAGGGAATTTGTCATACGAAGTTGATTAATTTTTTTTATCAAAATAAATTTTATTTTATTTTTAAATACATCAGTATCACATAATACATTTCAGACAAATAAGATATATTATAAAGTATCAGAATGACACCATTTTTTTTATTACTTATTTCGAAGTAGTTAATAGTTGTCTCACATTTGTAAAACTGAAATAGATGAAAGAAATTTAAAAAAAGACTAATAAAAAAAATCAAAGATATAATTAATTTTCTTTTGTATCATATCAAAATGCTATATAATATATAAAAGTCACATCACAATTGATATTAACCTATTATATTATCACATCATTACTAATGTAACCGGAAATGATAAGTCTAAATTTAGAAAATTAAATTAGTAGAGTGAAAAAATTCATAAAATAAAAGAAAAATTAAGGAACAAAAATTCATAAATTTGAGAAAGAAGGAAAGAATAAAAATACAATTAAATCTCTAACTCTAATTATAAACATACATCTCCTAAAAAAATATAAACATATATCTACCTCAATTTTTTTATCTCATTTTAACTCTTTTTTTATATTTATCTCTTCTTTTTTCGAGAAACAACTTGTCATATTATTTTTGTTTTCTTTCTCTTATTTTTCTCTTCTTATTCATCTTTCTCTCTCCAAAATGAATCTTAAGGGTGGTAATCAGGCAACAAGAGTTACCTTGATTTTACACTCAAATATATTTTTATCCACTTAAGTATCTCTAAATTTGATTTTATTTTTTTCCATAAATTTTTTTAAAATAAATTTTATTATCATTTATGTTTTATTTGGATTAGAAATGAAAAAAAAAACAAAATAAATAAATAATAAAAAAATAAAATTAAAAAGTATATGTAACTTAGATAAATAAATAAATAAAAAGGAAATTAGTGAAGAAATGGACTCATTATTTATTTTAATCGAATGATTATTAGCAAGGCAAAAATATAATATTATGAGTTAACAAATTAAGCCATATCAAGTTCAGTTAAGCCTAATTAAGAGGATTTAAACTTGATTTTAATTAAATCCAATTCACATATTTTTAGTTGCAGCAAATTCAAATTTGGTTTTCTTATTTCTAAATCAAAACATTTAATCTCTATTTTTTAGGCGGTTAACATAACACTTATGTGGAAAAAAAATTAAATGAAGTGAAAAAATAAAAAATGTTTTTAAAGGAATTGAACTCATGACCATTTATTTATAGACAAGATAATAAATTACCAGCACACTTATTTTTTTTAGTTAATTATGTTAATATTATATTTTATATATCATTACTCAAGAGTTATTAATTTATGTTTTCAAATTATCATAATTTATAAATTAAAATATATTTAATATATAAATTTTAATTTTATTTTATATGTTTTTATTTTGAATAGTTTACATATTTTTTATTTTACCAATTTATAATTAAATTTCATAAAATAAAAACATATAAAATGATATAAAATAAAAATAAAAATTTATATATTAAATATATTTTAATTTATAAATTTTGATAATTTAAAAAAAAATAATAACTCTTGACTAATGATACATGATACATGAGAAATAATATTAATATAGTTAACTAAATAAAGTAAATATTTTATTGCTTTGTCTGTGAACAATTTTATGTAAATAATCAGAGTAAAGATAATTTGTATATTAAAATCAATTTACAAAAAAATATTATGTAATTAATTTACATATTAATTTATGAAATTTAATTATGAATTATAAATAAAAATAAAAATATGTAAATTATTCAAAATAAAAATATTTAAAATGATATATGAAATATGTTTTAATGAAACATAGAAAATAATATAAATATAGTTAACTAAATAAAACAAGTATATTAGTGTTTATTTCTTTGTATTTGAATAAATGATCATGAGTTTAATTCATATTAAGAAATTTTTTATTTTTTACTTTATTTAATATTTTTTTACATAAGTGTCATGTTAACAATTTATATAAGTTTCATGTTAGTATTAATATGTCATCTCAAAGTCAAGTAAAAAGATTAAAATTACAAATTTAAAATTATAAGGGATCAAAATTATAAGTTTTAATTTTTTATTTGGGTCAATTTATTATGGTTAATTTCTATTATCGGTGAGATGATGAGTTTTCCACTTTAAAATTTCCTAAATAACTCAAATGACTAGGCTTAGTTCTAATCTAAGTTAGGTTATTATAATTAATGCGTAACTTTGGTGTTTGTTAACTTATTTGTAAGTGCACCAAATTATCTCAAGTAATAAAGTATTCGAAAGTACAAGTGTCGAATCCACTTAAATAAAAGATAAGGAATTTTAAATAAAAGATAAAAAAAATAGAAGATAAAATAGATAATAAATTTTAATGGAAAAGATAAGAAAAATAAAAGATAAAGACGATGATAAAAGATAAATTTAGAATGTGATAATGTTGAGACCTAACATCCCTTATGCGAAAGATGTATTGTTATTTTAGATTTTTCTTTATCAATTAAGTTAATTTTTTCTACTCACGTCTGTTAGAATACTTGTTATGATGTCTCGCGATGACAAGCTTATCTTACATATTTATGTCTCAAATGTCTTTGCAAAGACTGAATAGATAAAATGCATGAAGTTTTCATTCTATATTTTCCTTTGAGTTCTATTAGAAATTATCATCTATCGAACGACTAATTCCTATAATTGATACATATAAGACCTTTCTTGTATTTCTACTAAAGGTTACCCTCTGTCAAGTATCTAACCCTTAGAGATGGCGTAAGAATGAATGATACATAAAGTTAAACTAAGAAAGGATAATAGGAAAGAAAAAACCTATTTGTATTGATAGATATGAAACATATAATACATTTTTTGGCTTATTAGGTTTGTGAGTAACTAAGGGGGTTTAGCCTTTTTTGACTTTGCTTCCTATTTCTTTTATAGGTCCAAGGTAGTTTACTTAAGCTAACCTGGGCTTTCGCACTAAATGAGCCTTTGGGCTTCCTCGTGTTAAACCTGAGTTTTCCCGCTCAGCGAGGATGCATACTAAACCTGGATTGCACCTTAAGTGAACTGTTCAATTCTTCCAATTTTCCTTTAAAGTTTTATTTTCAATTTTTGAATCAATTTTTCGTTAAAATATTTGAAATCTTATTCTTTTAACTTCTGCTCATAAAAAATTATAAAAATATTTATTTCTTTATTATTTCATTAAAAAACAACCGTAAAATAAAAAAATTACAATTTTTTTTAGCCAAAATTGACTACCAAATTAATTCAAATTTTACAATTATCAGTCTATCAACATTTATAATCAAAATTATCTTTTAATTATTATAATCAAGTGTTATATATATATATATATATATATATATATATATATTAACTGCTATGCCTATAATATATTTAATATATTTTGTTTCAATATTTTCTTAGAAGAAGTCTCCGTTGAATCATTTTAAACCGCACTAGACTCAAAACTTCATATTTCACAAAAAAATAAGAACTGGATTTATTTATCTCTTTTACTGCAAAGTGTCTTGATAAGAATTAATTTATATGAATCGTTAGAATTATTTTTTTACCACGCCATCATTTCCATTAATATGATATGGTGAGAGAACGAATTTCTATCAGACGTCTATGTTAAAATGTTTTACGATGAAAATGTATATAAATTAAACTAAAAAACAAAGCATTCCAAAATCATTTATTAAAAACCTTAATCTTATGTCCTTAAAATATTTTAAATTTTTCATTTTTTTACATCTAAATATTTTAATCATTTTAAATCTCATATCCATCTTAAATCGCTAGTTCTTTGAAAAAATTGAGAATTTTATGTAAATATGTAAATAGACTTAAATGTAACAGTTAATTTTTAAAAAAAAATGTTGAGATAATAAAGTCAAAATTTTAAGCGAAGTGGAATTTAAAAGACAAAAAAGAACATAATTGAAATCAATATTTATTAAGAAATCTCTGTGGTATTATTTCTTCATTGGACAGCAAAGCCTTATCAACTTTTTTTAAAAGAAATATATGTGGGCTCATAGTTGTACATATTGACATATAAAAAAAAATCTCGTACCACATAATTATTAAGATGTAACTAGTCATTATTGAGAATTATAAAATAATTAAATATATTAAGAAATTATCACTATTGGTGCATATTTATCATTTTTGGAAAAATGATTTTTTTTTTTATAAATAAAAATTTAGGTGAGTGTTTGTAGAGATGTGTTATTGTATATTCACCAAGAAAGATGTCGTATTGATGACACGAATTGAATCCACATTCTTATATGATTCAAGCTTGTTCTTTATCAACTTAAAAACGATTTTATAAGATAGATATTCCAATTGGAGTTATACAAAATTTAATTTAATATATAAACAAACCTTTAAATATATATTCTATATTACATGTGGTATATTCTAGATGGAAATCAAAATTATCACATTGTTGTTTTTATGTTTTCTTATGCCCCTAGCTTTTTTTTTATGTACAATAATCACATTGATGTTTAAATTTAAGATTTCATTCATATTATCTCAAAATCCATCACTTGGCTGACTCCAGTAATTGCCTAGGCCTGTCTGGCATAGTTAATTATTGTAGTTTTGTCCTAATAAATAAATCAATGTAGTAATATTCGTTCTACTATATATAGTGTTTATTCTTCTAACATTATATTTATAATTTCTAGCGTATGGTTAAAGACAAAGAATGTCACCTCTTTATAAAGAGTCAGATTAGTTAGTATGAAAATGAAGTTTAATTTTAATACAAGTTTCGAACCACACGATAAAGACCGATGCATCCTTGACATGGGTAACGAGGACAAAACTTCTAAACATTCTGGCTGAAACAATAACTAATCAATGCTCCTTTCATTTTTAAGGAAAACATGACTTGGTCTCCATAATGGAGCAAAAGCAAGAAGTTCTTCTCCTCACGAAACGAAACAAAAAAAAAATGATGTTATTATTATTTTTATGCTCGAATAATGTTTTCCATAACCATAGGAGAAGTGCATAAAAACACAAAAGCAAAAGCACGGTGAAAAGTTCTATATTATTATGTCAATAATAGTTAAGAACGTAACATTACAACTAATCTGAAACGCATTTATTTTATATAAATTATATAATTCCTTGATAGAACCACCAGAGTCTCTTTAATAGTTTAATGTATGTGATAACAATTTCTTATAAATTGTTTTTCTTAGCAAATAAACTTTGAGTATTCTTATTCCCTTAAATTGTTTTTTCTTCTTCACGTAAATCTAAGAACAATATTATTGGCGATCGGTTAAATATTCATTTGATTTAAAATTTGATAGAATATATTTTGAATAATTAAATCTGATTGAGATGTCTAAATTAACCTGAATTGTATATTTAAGTTGACATTAATTAAATTATTAACATTCAGGAAATTCCTATTTATGAAAGTCATTTTTCCATTTTTTTTTTCATTTGACATTAGGGATGTTCATGATGCAGTAAAAAAAAATCATAATTTGTCGCATCTTAATAACTTGCTTCAATCTCAAGGTTAAATTTGATGAGTTTGAGCTTTAAAATTAGGTCTAATTTTAGAAACAAGTCCGGTTTATATTTTAGGTTATCTTATGATCTCAATCTAATCCGAATATTTTTAATATGATGTGTATATATATAGTTTTGAAAAATTATATATTAATAATAAAATAAAGTGATTTTGACTTAATTAATAATATTTGATATAATATGATATTTTCTATCTTGAAATATATATTATAAAATAAAATATATCTTGATTATAATTATTTTAAATGCCTTTAATTTTATAATTCAGATATACATAGTGTTTAATACGCTAACATATTGCATTGATTTGGTTTTATTTCATATATTATGAAGTCTTAATTAGATTGAGTTGAAATTCAAATAAGATTATGTTAACAAAATTTTGGATTGAATAAGAATAAACTTATTCCGCCTCTCGATCATAAAACCTTCACATGACATAACTATTTGCTTGACAGGGGCAATACATATTAATTATTTCTGTCCACTTCATGTAGACATAAATAAATAACTAAAAATTGCGACCCTTCTGTACGTATTCAACAAAGCATGTGTGATGTGTTTGGTACAAGTGAACACCAAAGTAGTATAAGAGAGAAAGAATGATGTATTACAATTATATCTATATGTACGGTGTTAATTGTTCTTATACATTTTTTTTTTATATATGCAATAGTACCGTTTTTCTTGGGTAAAAAATGTACTTATGCATATTACTGACAAAAACATAAAAGTAAATAGGTTGAATAAAGAAGTTTATATTATTATTTAATTAGAAATTGTTATAAATTATAAGTTTTTTAGTTTTAAAAATAATTATCATAAAATAGTTTTATTTATCATATTTTTTGTTGATTAACAGTTTGATTTTTTTTACATTGATACCACAGAAAAATTAAACTTAAAATATTATCCTTTCACTATCATAGAAGTTGAATTCTACATCATCAATCATTGTTTTTTTTATGATTAATTGCAATACACCTTTAATTAATGATTAATTTTTATTAAAAAATTAAACAAAACACCTTTAATAAGTCCTCCTCCCAGGTATTTAAATTTAAATAAATTGCAATACTATTTTGTCAAGAAATATTCTCTGATTTGTTTATCAAACAACAGATTTCGAAAAGTTTATAAAGTATTAATATTTTTTATTTAATTAAAGAAAATAAATTTAAAAAATTCCAAAATAAATTCTTTTATTTTCTTTTTCTTCAATTTAAATTTTAACTTTGATTCTCTTCATTTACTTTCTTTCCTTTCAAGTGAAATTCAATACCACATATATTCAAAGCCACGTATACTCGCACTCAATGTCCAACTGTACGCCATCCGTTGGGCCACAGCTATTAATGCCAAAACTGATAGCTTAGTCTGCCAAGAGCCAACAACTTTCTTTTTTAAGAAACAACGGGTTATTTGGGAATAAAAACGTTAAATAATGGAGTATGTAAAAAATAAAAATATGTAAGAGAATATTTAAATTTTATTGTCTTCTAATTTTACTGTACACAAAGTTATTTTTTCAAAGATAAATTTTAAAGTCGGGTTAATGTGAGAATATTTCATTCGGTCTTAAGAAAAAAAATACATATTTTATATTTATTGAAAAATTAATTAATTTTATTAAATCATGTTATTTTTAATTAAAAATAAATATTTTTCTTAAATTATATAACATTGAAATTTAATATCAAACATAAAAAATCTTTAATTTTATTAAATGAAAAATATTGTATATATAATTTCATTAAGAAAGAGATAAATAATTGAAATTTATTTATATTTAATACTAAAAAATAAAAGATTTTTATTATTTATATTTCACATCAGTACGAATACTTCTCTACTGATCTTCACCAGATATAACATAATTTTGCAGGTTTAAAACTATGCATAGCTTCATCAGCCTCTTCAAGCTTAGATTCCCCACCAACTAGTGTTATTTTTTAAAATTAAAATTTCCCAACAAACAAGTGATTTGCATGCTGCAAAGATATCATTTTTATATTACTGAAAATTTACTACAACAGAAATTATTTTTGGCTGGACTTTTGCAATCTTTGGATAATGTCTGCAATTGAGCAAGAATTCAATCACGCTCATTCTAAATGGCATCAATTGCTTATGAGTTATGACTTATGAGCTATGAACAATCCTTTATTAATTGACGGATTCGTGTTCATTTTATTTAAATTGGAGTCACAATTCGCTACTAAGTACCAGCAAAAGCTACTAAAGTGCAATTGGTGAATTCATAATGTTTATTATTTAATTAATTGCTTGTAAAAAAATGTTTATTAATTGGTAAACTCAAATCAAAATCCAAAGCAGGAATGTGTGGCCGAATACTTAAACTTCATTTGCGCTTTCAATATGCGATCAACAGATTCTTCATAATTGACTTAAAAGTGTGCTTCCCAATGCTTTGTTAAACTAGCTTTTGGTATATTTAACTAACTCAAAAAATTATTTGATTAAACTAGACTTATTTAATAAAAAAAATTATTTTTATAGATTATAATTTTTTGCAGTATTTTTACATTTGAACTGAAAAATTCCTATATTTTTCATTTTTATCTTAACTATATTATCGCTATTTTTTAATGTTTTTTAAAGGTAATGTTATTTTATATTCATCATAATTTTAGCAAACAATCAATTAAGTTGTCTATTAATTTTGCCAAACACTAATGTTCAATTAATGAAACTAGCTAGTGTGTACCACGTGCCATTGGACACCATTCAATTGCTACCCATGAGTCCATGACCCCAGCAATAGCCTTTCGTATTTATCAAGGAAAACTAGAGGACCCATTTTTCGCCTTTTTCATTTTGTCATCTTTCTGTTTTTGAAGTTGCGATTTAAGTAGCAAATTCAGTAATGAACGAATGACATCTCAAATCGCATAAAAAAGTAATCATTTCATAGAGTGAAATCCAAGACAAAGACCATTTTATTATATATTTTTTTCTAAGTAGAAAAAAAATAGCAAACTAAAATCTTTAGGCACATCCACGTTCAAGAAAACAATTATATTAATTATTCATAGAAAAGATGCTAAAAGCATATGTGAAAAAGAATGGGCCAGCAAGTTAATGCTCTAAGCATATGCTTGGAAGATCCTCTGAATATGTCCCCACCCACGCCCTTCATACCCAAAAGGAAAAGTACCTTCCCATCCCCTTTATAATTTAGAAAACGTTCATTCCCTTGTTCTCTCTTTGAGCAAGCATCTATTCATACCCTATAATTACCTACCTAGGTGTGTTCTATTGCAATTCAATTTCAAGATGCTAATTCGGATGGCAATTGAGGCATGCAAGAGCGAGATTAACGAGGGTGAAGACGAGGATGGTGACAACATACAAGTCGTGATCAACCAATGACAAATTGCAAGTCTTTGGATATGACTTGTTTGATCATTTGGGCAACTGAAGATCCTTTGGCAGTGACACCCTTTTGGAACGAGATGACAGAGATGGTCCTTGCTCCTCTATATACATTTAATTTTCCGAAGAAAAAACGAGGTTGTTGTTGTGATTTTGAAAATGTTAATTTCATCTACATATGCAGCTCCGTACGTGAAACAATACTAAGTTGTGGACTTATATATATGGTTTCTTACTATAGATTTTAATTAAGCTTTTTTTTTTTATACATGTGTCCTATTCTACAGCTTTTTGCAATGTTATCCTCATTTTTGCTGATTTGTTCTTTCTAAACTTTTCTTGTTTGAGTTTGTTCTGTTCTGGCATTTAGAAAGCTACCCAGAATAAATGTGATTAATTTGCGAGATATGGTATGTTCTATCTTATGCCCGTATCCTCTTCTTCGATAATAACGTGTTGCGATAATACGTGCCATTTAATTTCGTTATCATATGTTTGTCTTCGTATTTACATCGTACACTGTATAATCCCGTACTATATTCAAGGAATTTAATGCGGAGATATGAACTGTCTATGATGAAATATGCTCTATTGTATCTGCTGTTACTAGGTATGAAAAGGCAATGGAAACTTGAATAAGAAAAGGGTAATGGTAATGTTCCCGTTTTTTATATGTTTTGTGTGGGAGTAGATAATTCTACCAAGAGTTCAAAGTTGAACTTGAAACACTTCAATTCAAAGGATGGGAATTTTCGTCTTGATTTTAATGGGTATTGAGATCTTGATTTGGATTATAATTTATCTACTAAAAATAAACAAAAAATAATAAGGATTCAACCTGACCTAACATTTTCCTGGGTTAGTTCAAGCTAATCCGAAGGTTTACCATTATATTCCTAAGTGTATTCTCCACAATTTATTGAGATGAGCTAATTCAGTTTCTGTAAAAAAAAAAACATTTTCCTAGGTTGATTAACTTTATTTTCCTGGGCTTGAGAACTATATAACACAATTGCAAAATCCAACTAAAGTTTTTTCATTAAAAACGATCATGATAAAAGTGAAATATCAAATGGGAGCACAACTTCTTTGAGAGGTCTGGTGCAACTTTGTTATGGGTATTACTTTGGGCACCCTCCACAATTGTTAGTACACCTAGTAATTAATGTGAAGTGACAAAAATGTCATTCACATTAATTTTAAAAATCCAACCTTTCCTCACATAGTCCTTCTTCTATGTGAGTTCCCTATAGTGTTACTATGCCATTTTTTTCCTTCTGTTTTTCTCCGGTCGTTGGTGTCGCCTATCATTCAGTCGTGGTTGTCCTCGTTTTCTCCTTCATTGCCATAAGTTGGTCCTTGCATTTTTTGTTTTTTTTTTTTGTACTGCCATTGTCATTGTTGTATGTCGAAGGAGATTTGTATAAGTTATACGGATTGTCAATTTGTATGTTTTATACGGATTACTAATCTATATTAATTTTATTAATTTAAATTAAATAATTAATAATTAAATTATTTAGTTGTTATAAAATTTATTTAATAAAAAAATATTGTTGTATGTTCTTAATATGTATTTAATTAATTAATTAAAATTGTTATTTTCAGTTGGTTTGTAATAATTTTTTAATTCAATAATTTTATTTATTGGTTTATGCAAATTAATTATTTATAACATTTTTCTTATTGGTTTTTCGAATTCAATAAATTTGAAATAGTTATTTTAAAAAAGTTGTATATTGATTTAAGAATATATAAAAGTTTTTTAAAAATTAAATAATAAATTGGTAAAAATATATTTATGAAAGTGAAATATTATTTGAAGAATGACATTAATTTTTATGACTATTTTAATGTGCAGTACAGTGGACTATAGTAGCTCAAGCATTATTTGTTCAAACAACTATAAATAACACAGAGCGCCTTCAATATAATCACACAATTCCGCACAACACACTTTCACAGACCAAATTCAATTTCAATGCTATGACATTCTTGGGAGAAACAAGCAGTCGGACCATTGTTAACTCGAGATTAGCCTTCATTTTCTAAATGGATCGATCATTCACAATTAAACTCGTGTTTATTTTCGAAGTCTTACTTCAATACCAATGTGAGTTCCTAATGATTGTTCTTTTGAGACACTTAAAAGTAGAATGCACAACACTTTTTAGCCAACCAATGACCAACTTGTGGATGAAATGTATTACCGACAGTCATTCATAGATGCAGGCCAATAATAATTTTTTTCAATCTCTGTAATTGAAAATGATAATGATGTTTACATAGTGTTAATGTGCAACAAGCAATACTCATGTGTTAGTCCCATAGAATTATTATGTATCATAAATAGAACACCAGATAGTATACTCAACCTACTTCAATTCACCATTACTCCTACTCATGATGCAGTCTTGTATTACAATGAGAAGTAGAACATAACACGCCAAGGTGAGTTTTTAGGTTACTCATTCACTGTAACAAACCCAGTAAGATTTAACATTCCTTCGAGATGCAGCATCGATAAACTCAAGGATGTCATCAAGCAAGTTGCACCTCTAGGGGTTTTCCCTTTGTGGAATTCACGAATCACAGGTGGTCAGACGATTGTTCTTTCGACAGCTAGGTCATGCTAAATATTTAGAAAAATTAATCGAATATGAAATAACAAAGTTAAAAAATAGTGAAGACATGCTAAAGGTGTTAGCAGAATCCAACTATTGGAAGCAATTCTGACCAATAGAAATTTTAGCTATTTTTATCAAACATATAACTCAAATGGAAGAAGACATGTCTCATGCACAATAGAAATTTTAGTTATTTTTAAAGTAAGTAAATGAATGTTCCCTAAAGACTAAACTTGTATCGATTGTATTGTAGGTGTTTGTCACTCATGTTTCACTCGACGTTCATATAATTATATATTTTACTTAAATTTCAAATGTTATACAATTATTTATGTTTTTGTGTTTAGGGTTACTAAAACCTACTTAGTCATCAGGGTCATTGAACCATAAATTGGGACTAGGGTTGTTGGACTACCACGAGCTTCCTCGCATTGAAACTTCAAGAGCTTCCTCTCCATTTATCTATTTGTCGTATGCTGCAGTTCTCTTCCACAAGGGACACAACTACACAACTCCGGTGAGGTAAGTGGCTTTCTCCCCTTTTTTGTGAAGCATTTTGATTTATGGACCACCCTTTCCGAAAGGAAAATAATGGGAATTGTATCTGAAATAGTCTTTCCAGAAAAGTGCTAAATGTAATTATGAAATGACCAATCCATAACACAAATTAGCTTTTGGGATAGTTATTTTAGAGCAAGTAAAATATGATTTTGAACTGATTCCATAAATGTATGTATTGACTCCGGAGAACTCATCAATCTCAAGATAAAAAAGAAAACCTAGAAGTTAAAAGTTATTAACAACAAATACATACCATTGTTAAAATAATTTTAAAAATCAACAATTGTAATAATATAAAAGAACTTCTCGGTCACAATTCAACATATAAACTAATAAAGAACAAGATTTAGCAACATTACATTAAGGAAAAACAAAGAATAAATGGTTTTATCTCCCAAGTAAAATGAAATAAATAAATGTAGATAAATGTAATTTTTCCAACAAGTAAATATGAAATTCACTACACTGGATTATTTATGTCACATGTTAGAGATTGATAACACCAAGCTATATAATCTCCAAATTTGTGATAATTTAACTAAAAATATGGATATGAGGCTTTATAAGAATCAAATCTAACTTATTTATATGATATATACATGTTTTTTAGTTTTAATATAACATTCATGATCTTATTTTAAAATATATTTTACAACAAGACATTTGAATAAAACAAATTTATTTTTCAATAAACTTAATTATAAACTTTAACTTGATTTTTTACGTAGATCAACATGATTAACACTTTAAAAGATAAAAAATGTGAGATTTTAATAAATTTAATATATTATTAATACTAACTATGAATAATTATTTGTGATTTTTTAAATAGATCACCCTATTAGACCTAAAAGACTTTTTGAATGTTTTGGAGCATGTCTATGTTTAACTAGAAGTCTTGACATAACCTATTTTTTTAAAATGATTGGTCTAACCTGAATCTATTTTAGGATAGGCCATAGACCTTTGCTGAATAGCCTGACCTATCTCCACTCCTAATTAGTGGCCAAAGTAGAGGATAAAAGATTTAATTGACTTGGCAAATAGACAAAACACACTTGAATGTTCTGGTCAGACCATCTCAAATCCTAGAAAAAATCAACACTAGAACAAATTGTTTAAAATTATTTTATATAAAATAACAAAAAAAGGGTAAAATATGTTTGAAGTTCC
The DNA here is from genome assembly GCF_004193775.1 of Glycine soja. Lineage (NCBI taxonomy): Eukaryota > Viridiplantae > Streptophyta > Magnoliopsida > Fabales > Fabaceae > Glycine > Glycine soja. The sequence goes on along the minus strand of NC_041012.1, from coordinate 10,856,360 downwards.
TATAAAATTTGAAAAATATTAATTTTGTTCTCATAATTTTTTTTGTATTAATTTGATCCTTGTAAAAATAAAATATAATTTTGCTGTTGTTTTATCTCCCTCTTAATCTCATTAGAAAGTGCGAGAAAATCATTTAAGAAATAATAAAAAAATACAATTTGGAAGGGGGGGGGGGATAGCCTCCTAAATTTGTCTAATTCATTTTGAGAGGTTTAGTTACTACAAATTATTTAATTAATTTGAAATCAAATTACACATACAAATCTATTAGGTAAATCATTAGGTAAATCAGACTATTGTCTATTAGAGTTATTGTTGAAAATCACCAAAAATGTTTTACCAAATTAATAAGAAAATCTTTATAAACAAAAAACTAATACTTTTGATTATAATCCAAATTGGATCTAAAAAATTGTATCTTGTTAATCAATCAATCAATCAATAAAATATTTTATTAGATATCACAAAAAGAAGATATTGCTGTTAAAAAAAAAATACTGTTGACAATTTTTTTTTCCTCATAAAATCCTCTTTACTTTGAATTTTTTTATGCAAAATTTTAAAAATTATTAATATTTTCTTAATCCCAATTTTCAAACACATCTAAATAGTAACAATAATTATATTTTTTCTTTTTATTTCAATCAATCAAATTAGTACTATAGATCATAGTTGTGAAATCTAGGCTAATCATTAACTTGATCGAGGTAATGGGTTAATGATCTAACCGATGAGTGAGTAATTGGTCTGATTTGATCCAATATATATTAAAAATTCAAAATTATATATATATATATATATATATATTATAAGTATATAACTAATATTATTTTTGTAAGAAAAATTTATTTATACTAAAAAAATTTAAAATAACAATTAATAATAATGAGACATCAAAACGACATCATAAAAGTGATCAATTACTTAACTCATCCAATAATAAAATCGGTCCAACCACCGAATCTTGAATTTTACAACTATGGTATAATATTTAAGAACATTATTTTGCGAAATATCTAAAGATTTTAGCCAAAGGTAAACCGCTTGATGAAAGCGGAGGGAGGGAGTGATGTCTATTTGGGCGCGCAATGAAATCTCAAAAGCAAAAGGAGAGGGATTCCAATTTTGAGGAAAAAGACAAAAACCATCTCAACCGTCCATCTACAGGGTCCTTGATCGCCAGCTCATCAATCCGCACCTCACTCAACTCAATCGTAATAGATCGTAACCGTCTATTTTCATTTACTTCCAAAAATCAAATTTGACAGATAAAGAAGACCCACGTCATCGATCCGCGCCAAACCCCCCCTAGCCAATAAGAACACGAAAACCTTTCTCTATATTAACCATTGCTGCAAGCCCTTCTCATTCACAACTTCAATCCCTCTTTTGCTTTACCAAATTCCATTTTCCAATTCAAAACCCTAACTCCGTTCGAAGCACCAAATCGTGATGGCACCAAAGGCAGAGAAGAAGCCAGCAGAGAAGAAGCCTGTGGAGGAGAAGAAATCGACGGTGGGAGACAAGGCTCCGGCGGAGAAGAAGCCAAAGGCCGGAAAGAAGCTTCCGAAGGAGGGAGGCGCCGGCGGAGAAGGTAAGAAGAAGAAGAGAACCAAGAAGAGCGTGGAGACATACAAGATCTACATCTTCAAGGTTCTGAAGCAGGTTCACCCTGACATTGGTATCTCAAGCAAGGCCATGGGAATCATGAACAGCTTCATCAACGACATCTTCGAGAAGCTTGCCCAGGAATCTTCTAGACTTGCCCGCTACAACAAGAAGCCCACCATCACTTCAAGGGAAATTCAGACCGCGGTCAGGCTTGTGCTGCCCGGTGAATTGGCCAAGCACGCCGTTTCTGAGGGTACCAAGGCTGTCACCAAGTTCACTAGCTCTTGAATTAGCTATCTTATCGCTTTTCTAAGACTCTTTTCTGTCCCAATTTGAGATTTTAATCAGTAGTAGACTTTTTTTTGTTTGATAGGATTTGTAATTGAAAGAATGGTCTTGGGTTGATCCTTTTGTGTATTGAAGTGGCAAGATGTATTGATTATATAGGAACGCAGTATTGTTTAGTATTATACTTTCAAGAATCTCCAATCGGCCATTCGTTAATAATTGTTTTTTCGGATATTTGTTTGCTTGTACTTTCCAGTTAGTTATTAATAGTGTGCAAATCTTTTGAAAACTGTAACATTTATCGTATAGGAATCATTTTCCCTAATCGATTAACTATAGTTGATGTTTGTTGAAGGCGTGTGTCTAACAATGAAGGCGCAGTGTTGCATGCTATATTGCCAAGATTTGTTGATTCTAGGAGACCTCTTGATCGATCGTTTTGAAAACTGAACCGGATATTCCGTGTATTTTCTTGTTTTCTTACATTTGATGGATAGGTTGATTTTTTTAATAGGCGATTGATAGGTTTGTTGATTGCAATAAATTGTTTTACTATTTTATAAAATCTTTCCAAGAGAATTTAGAAAACAAAAAGCAATTTTTAGTAGGAATTTTCGATGGCTGTGTAATCAAGGCCTGAAATATTGTATCTTGTTTGTTGATGGTAACATTCAAGTAATTATATTTGTTTTTCACAGAATTTTGAGCACGTAGCCCATTCTACTCTTTCAAGCTTTGACAGGTTCAGATTTCAAAATTATATCTGGATTCTGGAGTCACTATAATAATTTATTCATGAACTATTGGGTCTCATCTCTCAATTTGGACTCAAATAAACAACCTTTACTTTATTAATCGATGTGAATTAATACAACTACTTTTATTGACGCCTCAAGCTTTTAATTTTTGGCATGGTATTTTTAATGGATTCCATTAGTCCTTGAAATTGTATGAACGAGACATTTTAATTCTTCAGATTTTAAAAATCTTTCATTAGTTCTTAACTTTACAAACCAGCATTCACTTTATTTCTTTTGGATGCAAAATGACAGTGAAAATGTAAGGATTAAAATGAATGACTTTTGTAAAACAGAGATTTACCAAAAGATTTTAATTTTACAGAGACTAGTCACTATAGACTAAAATTTAGTCTAAATCAGTATGTACACGTAGTCTACCCCTTTTTTCACAGCTAGATACGCCTGCTAATAGGTTGCAAGTCAGTTTGAGAGGGCATTGCCAAGGAATCTCTGCATTAAAGGGTGTAATGTGAAGAGATTTGGACCGATTAGTGCTGCATTAGAGGGTGTAATTGCATTAAAACATACACAAGCGCCAATCCATTTTTAGAAAGAACACAGTCACTTAAAACATCTAACAGTACCAATCAAACTAACAAAAGGTAACAACATTTAACAGCACACTTCACTTTCTCCCGCATTCATACCACAAATCGGATTTAATCATTGTAAGAATTTCCTTTTAATCCCTTTGATCAGAACTATATAAAGGCACAAAGTATAACCTAAGATGTTCAAAACTTGATCTACTGTTGTATATACAAAAAATCCAAATCAGAAACGTTAGTTGCAGAAAACCAGAAAATGCTTGTAACATGAACATAATGTGTCTCTAAGAAAATCTCATTAAAAAAGGGTTGTTGTCTGCCCTAAATATCAAGCTCGACTTGTATATGTCCAAAGATCGGTAACTACACCAAATACTTTCAAAGTGTGAATTTGCCAAACATAAAATGCTGTCCAATTAAATTTTGCTTACATTTGAGGAATGCCCACATTGTGGCACATATAAGGTAGCATCAAATGAAGAATTGTCAAACCCAGCGATATCCTAAAGTCTTACTCTTTCTTTCGTTCTAATTAGAGGATAAAGAAAATATGGCTGAACAAGTGACAGCAGGCAACAATGCTCGTGAATTACAAAGAATAAGAGGAAGGGGGAAAATTACCTTGGGAGGTGCAGCGGATCACAAACATTGAAATAGTGATGGAGCATTGGAGCTCTCAGCTCTCTAAGTCAAGTGGCTGCTTCATTTTATGTCATGAGAGGCATTGAATGAGAGTAATTAGAGGGTAAGCACAGACAAATAATTTTATAAAATTTCAGACTCTTTGTTCCATCTCATTCTACCCAATGTGGAAGGGAAGAAAATTGAGAAAAAACAATGGTAATTGATGATATATGTATGTTCCATCATTTTTTTACCCATATCCAAACAATGAAATTTAATCTCACTACATTTCACTCCCTTCCATTCCACATAAATCAACCAATCAAAACACAGCCTGAAAATAGAATGGGAGACAATGCACAAGTTTCAAACTGCTACAGCCATCATCATTCTGCTGCCAGTAACAATTAACGGCAAAAAATCACAAGAAACAAACAGGGAAATAGCTGAGCCCCAAATTAAAGATGAATGGTCAATGATCGTATTTTAGTCTTTCAAGGACAAGGAACATCAATTTGAACTATCCACAAAATGAGAATATCTAGAAGGCCACTAAGTAGAAAATTTGTTGAACGACTAAAAACTAAGAATATGGACTTCTAGAATCAAGGTTAGAAATTTAATATATTGCAAATGTGAACTCTTATGAATTGTTGCCACACTTGGTGGCTACCCTTTGTGTGCATAACTCACTTGAATGCGTCTGCCGTCCAGTATCTGAAACAATAAGGAACAAGATGCAAATATAACAATGTTAGATGAAATAAAAGCAAAATTTTCAGCCAAAAAACCCACATAATTTTAAGACAATGATATACAAGTGAGGTCATATTAAAAAAATTGGGAAAATAAAAAATAAAAATCTGGCCATTCATTTCTTTGAGTTGTGGTGGCAGTAGTTTCAGAAATGAAGCGAACAAATCCATACCCTCTTGATTTCCCAGTCACGTGATCACATTACTTTAGCTGCAAAAGGAAAAATAAAGAATTGGTTGCAACCATGGTTGTCAAAACCGAGAATCTACGTAGACTCATGGAAGCTCTGTAGACTTGTAAGAGTCTACTTCAAACAAAAATAGTAGTAAATTACCTATAAATATCATACCAATTCAACATTTTAACAATATTTTAAAGCACATAAATGCATAATAAAACAAACTACACCAAGTCAGAGACTAAAGAAGCTTACATGGTTCCAACAGATGCGCGCTCGAGCCTTCACTTGGAAGCAAATCACAATTGGGAGTAAAGTGAAGCAAGCAAGCCGTGCCTTGAAGTGAAGCAAACATTACCTTCACCTTCAAACAAATCACGATATGAGAGAAGATTAGCGAGTCGTGATGTTCTGGGTCTGAAAGAAATTGTGACTTCCTGAATAATTGAAGAACCAAATCGTGAATTGGGAGAGATTGGGAGATAGAGAGAGAACAGATGAAGCAAAAAGGATCAAGGTGGGTTCGTTTCAGGGTCACGCAAACAAAGAAAAAATGACAACCCTAAACACCCAAATTGACCTAAGAAAAATGCACCAAACGACGTAGTTTCATGTTAATCTTTTTTCCAAGCAAACTCGTTTGACTCGGTCTAGACTCGCGAGTTAGCACGAGTTTAGTCCAAGTCTATCGAGTCTAGTCTGAGTCTGCTAAAAAATGAGTTTGAATGCGAGTTAGCCTGCGTGGACCAAGTAGATTCTTAAACTCGTAAGAGTTTATGAGTTAACTCTAGAGTTTGACAACCATGGTTGCAACATACTTATATATATAACAAATTAGGAAAGCCAAAATACAAGAAAAAGATCTTTGATTTCACCTTCAATGATTTCACTGTGTTGCCTAAAGGCATCTATGAGAATCAGTTCATTGGCGTCATAGGAAAGCCCTTTATTCCAAAAACGAAACAGTTAAAATGGAAAATAGCTAGATTAAATAACAAAACTCAAAAACTGCAATTATAGTTAGTAATTAAAAAAATTAAAGAAGTTGGAGAACACCTGCAACAAACAACTTAATTGTTGAATGGTGGCGTGTGCATAGAAATTGAGGTAAAGGGAAAAGAAGAGTGCTGCGACACACTAATGCACTGATGATACGCATAACTGTGAACTTTCAATTCATACCCGAAACACAATAAAGTGTTTTCCACACACTAGGGTAGTGGAGAATTAGAAGGACAAACCATTTTCACATACAATTCTTCTGAGCCATCCCACTCCCCATCAGTGACAACTTAAGAGTGAAACAGAGGACATTTAATTTCCTTCTTGGACTTGGAGTAGTTTGTTGGTCGTACAATGGGTTAAGTTACTTCTAATCTGATCTGCAAGTGTATTCCAGCAGCCAAAATAAATTTATCGGTCAAAAAATCAAATTTCACAGTTTGTAAGTATGGTTAATTCATCAAGTTTTTCATGACTGAATTCAAATGATAGTAAATGCAATGAATCAGTTCATCTTTAGGACTTCAGTATTTTCAGCTTGAGGTTCAGACTCTTGTAAACTAATGCTCCTATTTGAAGCCCAAGACTAAAGAAGCCAACTCTATTCAGTATTCAATAGAGCAGTAAAATGAACCAATGTGGTCAAAATGGTTAGAAGGATGAAATGAAAACAATTGTTGTCAAAGATTAAAGGCAGGAAACGCATGTCTTATTCCCAACGTCTGCACCAAGAGGAAATAAAGTATATAGTTAATGCCAAAGTTCAATGTATTGTAATGGTACACGCACACACACACACTCCTTAAACATAGGAACAAACACTATTTCAGGCCAAGAATACGCTTTCAGCTACAAGTGAAATGAAAAGCTCAAAGGAAAATTGCAATGCGAAATAATATCTAACCAACTTTTCCTCGAAACCAAATCAACAATTAGATTGCAATAACAAAATTGGATGTTAGGAGAGAGGGACCTAAACGTAGGGCGTCAAAGGAGAGAGCTGGAATGCCAAACCGACTTGGACGCGTCGAATTGAGGTCGATCCGGTGACGCAGTGAAGATGGTTGATAGATAGTTTGGGATATTTTGTTATGGGTTGAAATTGGTATCTTTAGATTTGTTCCATACTTTGGGTTTTTCTTTGTGCGTCCACTAAAATTAATGATACACCTAACTTTAAGTGAAGTAACCAAAATGTTCTTTACTTAAAATTTTAAAAACTGTCTCTCTCGCTCTCCCTCTTCCTCACGTGTTCCGCTACTGTTTCTTTTCTTCTTCTGCACTTCAGCGTTTTGCTTCCTCGCACTGTCAAGAGGCCGCTGTTCGTCCCTCCGTTCGTGCCACACCGCCAGTGAGTGCCCTTGCCGTCGACGTCAACTTCGTCATCGTCTCCACCGTAAGTCGTTCGTCTCCGCCCCTCTTGTTGTTTCGCATTTGACAGTGGATTGAAAATTTGTATAATTAATATGGATTTACAATTGTATAATATTTTAGGTATAATTTTTTATTTTTTAATTTAATATTTTATAAAATAATAAATGAATCATTTTTTTGATTAAAAATAAATTAATATTTTTGTTGTAAAAATAATTTTTTAATAAATAAATATTGTTGTATATTTTTTATGTGTTCTTATTTAATTAATTATATTTACTTTTAAGTTGGCTTTTAATAAATAATTTAAGAATTTTTTATGTAATATGAAATTATAAATAGTATTGTTATTTATTTATTATTAAAATATAAGTAATTTAATTATATTTGCTATTTAAAAAAGTTTTTTTATAAATTTGTTAAATATCATAAATTTCAAATTTTTATTAGTATATATATGACAATTTAGTTTAACAAAAAAATGTATAAATTTTTAAATTACAATTTTTTTATTGATATAGTTATATATATATATATATATATATATATTGTTAACCCATATATTAAATATTTATATAAATATTGTTTGGAAGTATAAATTTAAAATTTCTTCATTTGTTTAAAAATATTTAAAGATATTGAAATACTAATTTGTAAAAAAATGAAATAGTTATTTAATAAAAAAAATTGTAATTAGATTTTGGTCATTAATTTAAGTTTACTGGAATTAGTGATGTGAAGTGTATAAATTTGAAAAAAGATTTGTATTCATTTATGAATATATAAAAATAATAAAAAAGTTATTTAAAAAATAATAAAGTTTTTATTTATGAATTATTAGATAGTAATTTATTGAATCATTATTTGAACAATGACATTAATTGTTATTACTGTTTAAATGTGCATATTAAGGTTAGAACCAGATGATTGCGTCGGGCTTTAAACAAGGTTATAGGAGGAGTCTTAGTGATAGAAGTTAGTGGTAATGCGGATGAAGCCCTTCAACAGTTAAGGACAACAACATATGCATGTAGACCATAGGTAGATGCACCTGTTGCTGAGGATGTTGAGCATGTGAATCATGCAGTTGAAGAGATCCATGAGCAGCCTTAGGAGTCAATTACTGATGATGTAGTTGTTGATGCCTAGGATTTTCCAAGTGGGTCTCACGATACATCAATTTTGACGAACTATGTTCATCATGTGACGGTCACAATTTGGAATATAGATGTATTTTTTTAAGTATATAACATTTTCATAACTATTTTTTATTTAAGTTGAAATGGTTTAAATATTTATTTTCAGGAACGTCCTAAGTTGAAGTTGTCCTCCCATGGAAGGAAGGTAGAGAAATTTGGAAGGTCTGCTCTAGAGACTGAAGACATAGTGGCTGCCACAAGATTAAGTTTTCAGATAGCATGTTCTTTAGACACTAATGACAAGGGACTTATATCTATTTTGGCGGAGATGTGACATAAGGAAACTAGTAGTTTCCATCTTCCAGTAGGAGAGGTCACTATCACCGTCAATGATGTGGCATCGTTGCTACATCTGCCCATTACAGGTGTCTTCCATACCTTTGATGCTCTTCATGTAGACCAAGTCGTGGACTTGTTAGTGAAGTTGCTTAAAGTCAGTTCACAAGAAGCAAGACATGAGACATTTCAATGCCTTGAGGCATATGTTCGGCTATCCTGGCTGCGAGACATATATCACAGCAAATGTGACGCAGCACAGTGAACTGTGGCAGCTTGAGCATATTCATCTACTAGGTTGCACACTTTTTGATAACAAGAGTACCACACGCATGCATGTGGTATTCTTGGACGCATTTTGTCACTTGACGCAGAATGGAAGCTATGCATAGGGAGCTGCTGCATTGGTGTATATATGTGACAATTTGAATGATGCGTCAAAGAGTAGCGCCAGACAACTTGCAGGATATATCACACTTTTATAGATATTTATAATTTATTTTAAATTTAATTTTTAGTTTTGTAGTTTATATTGAGTATTGTTTCGATTTTTTTGTTTTTCAAATATGTGCAGTGTTCGATCTACGAATATTTTCCTACTATTGCTTTTTGTATTGCTACTAAAGATTATCATGAGAGGAAACCACGTACTTGCTATTGGAAGTCTGGGAAGGGATTACCAATGTCGACGTATTGTAAGCAGTTGAATAGATTGATGTCCGATGTTGTGTGTTGGATCCCTTATAGTGACCACCGTATATTCAAAGAATTTGAGTTGATCTCATTATTTTGTGGACAAATCTGATGGGGTATATCTATTGTCATACATTGACTAGAAAGGGTTGTGCAACAGTTTGGTTATGTGCAAACCATTCCTCCAACCTCTACTGTCCCATTTTTATCTATAGAGGAGATTGATGATAGATAGATGTACTTCTTTGAATACCTTGCACCGGTAGGTCAGAGTTGTGTTGCTCCTAGACAATGTGCAGCAGACTACATGGAGTGGTTCTATATGATATCTCATCCTTTCATGTGTCCGACATAGGTTGGGGATCCTCCTAGACATCCACCTGTGGTGCACAATGATACACTTATTGAACCAGTTCCTCCTCAGTAGCCGGTCGACGCATTGACTATGGCAGAACCACCTCCTTCTACACCTACTGATGTAGACATGCCTCGACATGCACTGGGATAATATATTTTGAGTTCTCAATGTTAGTCATTTTATGTGTCATGCATCAAATGTTTACTTTTTATCTTGTTATCAATGTCGTAGGAGGCTTCTCAAGCAATAGTAGAAAGGTTGGAACACTTGATCAACCTGAGGGTAGTTACTGAAGGAACTGAAGCATACACTGTGATCGAGGAGTGCCTTAGGATCATCAGGGGTGTGACTATGCAAAGGAATGTATATGTTCGATCGAGACGAAAGCAGTGCACGCCGAATGTATGAAGATTGTTACATTTTTTTAAGTTTTATATGAATTATATATGCAATATGATTGAACAATGTCTATTATTTAGTATTATTTGATAAGCTTTTTATTTATTTTCGTTTTTGTAGTATGTGAATATTAAATTATTGACCTAAGTAGATTATTATGTTAAACCTTAAACCAAATTATTTAATCCCTCAACCCTTAATACATAATTCATCAACACTAAAACCCAAATTATTTGATAAGCATGATTCCTCTAACACCTTTTCAAATTTTGACGTATACAATTTTTGAGATAAATCTATATTATTTGAATCTTTTGTCCTCATCCTAAATCTGATCCCCGAAGAAGAAAGGAGAGGTTGGCAAAAAGATGAGGTCCCTCACTCTTCTCTTTCAAAATTCAAAACCTAATCCCACCTGTAAAAAAAACATTTGTTCTTTTCTCTTAAATTAATTTTTTTTAATAACTCCCTTTCATCTTCCTCATCCACACTCATGAGCTCTAGCACCTCCCCTCTCGTAATCTCATGGTTGTTGTAGTGTTTCAAGCAACGTTTCAGATTTCAAACTTCTACATGCAAGGAGGCCGGGGGCACACACGGAGCTGTTATTTAGATATGGCAAGTTCAAATCTTCTTCCCTTAGGCGTTGATTTTGGGAGATCTTGTTTTAAAAAAATTTCTTCCTTTCCCCCTTTTTTGATGTTTCCAGCTACTCTAACTATTCTGGGTCACGATTGAATGCTTCCTAACTCGCTATCTATGTTTGTCCTCAACAAATTTCAGGGAAAAAAAAAATCTTTTTGAGAGATCCTCAACTCACACGTTATATTATTATCACAATTACCATTAAAATAAGTCTTCTTTCCTCTTGATATTCCAATGAATATGATTCAAAATAAATCTATACGATGTAAACAAAAAGGATGTGTTACATAGCAAATTGTGGCAGTCAGACTCCTAAAGTATTTATTTATTAATTAAATATGGATCAATATTATTAATTAAACAACAAAGACAACAAATGAACTCGATTTGCTCGCGCAATTTTGCTACTAGAAATACCTTATTCATTTGTTGCTTGGTGCATGGGTTGTTAGCGGTCAAGCATGACATTTACTTTGTTATATGAAACAAATGCCAAAATTCAATAACATATAATAAAAGGAAAATAATTGTATGATATACATATTTAAGTTTTAATTATTATTTTATCTTTTAATTTAATTTAGATACCCATCATTCATGTTATCTAATATGCTATCTTATTTATTTAAGAGAAATAATTATAAATGTAAATCGTCAACAAATGCAACCAGTGCGTCTACATTGGTTACCGGCTAGTGAATCATCAAAAAGCCAGCATGTTATTTTTGTACCAGATAGCAGAACTCAAGTATTTTTTTTTAACGGAACATACTAAGACTACAATGAAAAACAAGTTGATAGATTATCATAACTCAAGTAATCAACATCTATAAAAATTGCATAAGCGAATAAGTTAGAGAATCTCAAATGTATTAATTCTCAACAGCAATTCAATGTACCGTACCAACAATATGCTACACTATACTATATCACCACCCCTACAATTGATTAAAATCTGAACATAGGTGTCCAGATACATAGAACAGACTTGGGCGTGCAACAAGCCCATAAACAACAGTTTAAGAGCTAGTAAACTTGGTGACGGCCTTGGTACCCTCAGAGACGGCGTGCTTAGCCAATTCACCGGGCAGCACAAGCCTGACCGCGGTCTGAATTTCCCTCGAAGTGATGGTGGGTTTCTTGTTGTAGCGGGCAAGTCTAGAAGATTCCTGGGCAAGCTTCTCGAAGATGTCGTTGATGAAGCTGTTCATGATTCCCATGGCCTTGCTTGAGATACCAATGTCAGGGTGAACCTGCTTCAGAACCTTGAAGATGTAGATCTTGTATGTCTCCACGCTCTTCTTGTTCCTCTTCTTCTTCTTCCCTTCTCCGCCGGCGCCTCCCTCCTTCGGAAGCTTCTTTCCGGCCTTTGGCTTCTTCTCCGCCGGAGCCTTGTCTCCCACCGTGGACTTCTTCTCCTCTGCGGGCTTCTTCTCCGCCTTTGGTGCCATCACGATCTCTCAATTTGTTCCAAGGGAAGAAGGGTTTTGAATTGGTGATTGGAATTGATAGAATGAAGAGTGGGCGAAGTTGTGAATGAGAAGTGGCTGCAGCGGTGATTAATATAGAAAAGGTTTACGTGTTCTTATTGGCTAGGGGCGTTTCGCGCGGATCGGTGACGTGGATCTTGCATTTTTGTAGACTGAGATGCGGATTGATGAGTGGCGATCTAAGGACCATGTAGATGAACGGCTGAGATATTTTTGTCTTTTTCCTCAAAACTGGAATCTCCCTTTTTCACTTCTCAGTTTTGGTTGCGCGCCCAAATGAGTATCTCCCTCCCATTCATTAGTGACTTACATGCGCGGCTTACCTTCGAAATCAAACGAAACTTTAAAATATGTTTAGTAATTTAAATTAAGACAATATTAATAATTCCTTTAATGAAGAATGTTAAAAATATATTACTATAGTGAATCAATAAAAATGACAGTTAAAGTATTTTTAATCTATTTTTATATTTTTTTAGTAAATATCTAACTGATATTCATGAATAATTGTGCATTTGTGAAGTTTGAGTTGTAGATGTCACGTTATTAACAAATGTAAGAATTCCTACAACTTTAGTCGATAACTCAAGCTCTGTGGCACGATGTTCTTAATGTTTCCCATTAGTGATTAGTCCATTAAATTGTATGAACAAATAAAATTATTTGTCAAGATTTTAAAAATCTTGAATTAGTTCTTAATTTTACAAACCATTCATTTGATTTATTTATGCAAAATGATCATGAAAAATATAAAGGATTCAAATGAATAACTTTGTAAAATAAGAGATTAACACGAGTTCTAAAATTTACAGAGCTAAACTAAAATGAAAAGTTTTTTTGGGCAAAATCTATCTACTTCTAAGAAAACGTGAGCTTATTTTGTCTATGAAGAAAATCTTAGAGATGAATATAAAATAAATGTTTCCTAGAACAAATAGCTTTAAGTAGATTCAATATGTTGTATGCGATGAACGTAGGGTTAGGATAATGCTACTATAATACTAGAACAACTCTACTATAGTAATAAGTATTGTCTTTCTTCTTAACTCAAAGTATATCTACCTATTACTAAGATTATTTGTGTCAAAATTAAACAATAATAAAAAGGCAATCAAATGATTCATATTTCAGTATCTTTTGAAAGATTTATATTACGTCGATTTTAATTTATATGAAAGAGGTAACAAATAAATTTAAATTAATATAAATTTTTATATATGTGATATATGTGAAATGAACTTTCAATCCAAAGATGAATTTGAAGAAAATATTATCAAGTTAAAAGTTATAAAATAGTGTAATAGTTATCAAAGTTACACCAATATACACACATACATTCCTTTAGGATTCACGGTTGGGTATAAACAATTTTCATAGTAACTAAATCCACCTCTTTCTTAAGTTATTCAGACCATTTAGTTAACAATAATTTTGTGTCCATTGCACAATAAAATAATGAAAAGTCAAAATTATTTTTTATATTTATCTCTCTTTCACATGTTCTCCCATTTGTTCTCTATAGCATCTTTGTAGTTGTCTTCCTTCTCACACTTCTACGGTGGTTTCCTCCTTTACATGGTTAATTTCTTTTGAATCCTCCCCACAATAAAGATTTACATTTGCTAATAAATAATAAGAAAACAAAGCATCTTGTATGCGTGGAAGAGTTATTTGTGATGTTCGTTGTTGTGCCGGAGAGATTTGTTGTTTTTTGGAGTTAACATACCAATTTACAATGTAAGAAAGGTCTACACACTTCCAAAAAAAAAAGGTTCTCTTCCTTTGAACTACCACTCCCAACCATGCATGGAGAGACACACTTGTGATATTTTAGAATTCACCCATTTCAAAATATAGTGCAGTAAATGGGTGAAGGGTTATGAAAATGGTGTAAGTTTTTTAATGCTTTAATATAATAATAATATAAATTATTTTAAAATAATTAATATTTAAAAATGATATTTTAGTAAATTTAATAGTATTGTTTTTTTATATTGTCCATTGTCCATCAAACTATGTACATGATAAACCTTTGTATAAAACATTTGTGCCTTGATCTCTTTAACTATGTATTTTTGTTTTTGGTGAAGTCTTAGACCTATATATAATTGTGTTGTATATTGGTTGCCCATATTTTCCATTTAATACTTGTGACTTGGATCAAATATGGATTGCATAAATCACTATAACTCTTTTAAGTTGGTTAATGAATGTTCCATTAATTTTTAATATACTCTTATCAAATATTATCAATTGAGAAATAATCTTTCAAAGAATCAATTCAACCCCTCTTTTTTTATTCTTATCAACAAACCACACCAATCCAAGTCACTTTAAATTCATTTTCTGTGATTTTAAATCCAGTGCATTTAATTAGATATGAATTGGATATTTTGATTAGATTTTTAAAAATTCAGTCCATGCTCATCTCAACAAATTGACATGGAAAAATATTTAAAACGAACGTTCTTGGTTGAGCCTAAATCAAAGATACTCTAACTGAGGTCAAGTTGATGATGCATATACTAAATATGACTGAAGATAGTCTAATTGAGACCAAGTTGCAAAAGCTCTAGCCGATGTTGATTTGAAGATGTTGTTGTCAAGGCCAAGGTAAAACTACTACTTACGCAGAGGTTGATGTGAAAAAACTTTATTTGTGGTTTGGAATTGATTTATGGTTTGAAGTCGATTTTAATAAAGAATTGGGATTTTTTTGGCTTCTTGTTGTGTCAGAAGTAATATGTTGCTAATTTTTTCGGCTTCTTGATGCAAGAAAAGTAAAGTTTTTGTTTCTTTGCTTAAAATTTTTGAATGTACCACAAAAAAAAAAAACTTCACTGAAACAATTTGAGATGGGTGAAGGAAGTAAGAAGATGAGGAATTTTAGGCTTTAGATAATTAATTTTAAAAATGATATTCTTGTAAATTTTACTTTATTTTTATTGTGATGTCCAATGTTCATCAAAGAAAGAAGAATATACAAATTTGTCTTGGAGCTCAAATTTGTCTCACTGTGTATCAAATGGACCCTAAGCCTTTTTTGATAATTCAATTCGTTCCCACCCAACATTGCAAAGTGAAAAAAAATTATGAAAAAATTAACTTTATAACAATTTTAGACGCACTATTATTTCAAATTCAAACCATAAACTGGTTTTAAAGGTTTTTTTGGGCTATTCACCAATTTTTGTTTTTGTTTTTGGGTTCAGATTCGATTCTAAAACTAGTTGTAAACCATAAATCAAATTTAAAATTTGGTTTTAAAACTAAACTGATTTTTATGGTTTAAAACCGGTTCCAAATCAATTTAAAATAAATCCAAATCATATATTAAGATCCATATCCATTTAAATGGATACAGTTTGAACTTGGATTAAATTTTAAAAAATATAATCCATGTCCACCCCTAATTTTAATAGTAAATATGTTTAATTGGTTAAGGTCTTAATTGAAGTGTCTAAAAAAAGTGATGATAGTAAATCTACTCAACTAATTCATCTTAAACAAGAAAAATTACAACGATTTTGTCAAAAATTTTCCTAATCCCCATCACTTTACATAATTTAGAAAAAAATATATAGCAATATTCTTATATATCTTAGATTTTTTTTTATCAAAGTAGTTGAAGCTATCTCATTCGGAGTTCTAACAAACGACCAGGAATTAAGAGAAAATGAAAGCTTGCATCTTTTTAAAAATCAGAGCATGTTACATGATTTAAAGAAAATATATAACAATTCTTATATATCTTAGAAAAGGATTATCAAAGTAATTAAAGCTATCTCATTTAGAGATCAAACAAACCAGCAGGAATCACTTAGATATTGATTGATTTTGCAGTGATTCAACTAATATGGTGATTTTTTAATAATTTATAATAATAATAATAATAATTTAAATAAAAATATTTTTATATGAATGAAATTGATGTCTAAAATCAATTTGTAAGGAAATTATTATTTGTTTCTTATTTATTATTTATTTGTCATTAATTTATATTATTGAAATGCTACATTTGATCTCTTGGTCAGTTATTTTGTTAAGATAATGTGCACTAGAACAAATTTTATTTAATTAGTTAATTTAATCTTAAATTTTGAAACATTTGACATTTTTATTTTTATATAGTTATAAATGATTTATTTTGCAATTTTAATTTAGGAGCCCTTTGTGTTTTATTTCATTTTGCTGAACCTCGATCTGCAATTGACAATTTTACATACAATTAGTTCGTGTATCTTACGGTCACTCAACTAGTATCTACCAAAACACAAGTGACAAATGCAATAAAATAAATTAAGGGTGATTTCTCACTTTAGTCCCATTAATAAGTGTAATTCACTTACACTTAAGTTTTTAAAAGTACAAAAATGTCATTGAAGTCATTCAAAATGTATTTTTATTTGTTATTTTAGTCTTACGGTTAATTTTTTTTTTTGTTAAAGCTAATATTGATTACTACGTGACATGTTATCCACTTATGTGTGAGTTGAAAGTACATACATGAATTACACATGATAATTTAAAACACGTAATAATTAATCACACACATGTGGATGACAAACAATAGTTCAATTATGCCATTTTGATCTCCAAATGGACTATTACTTGCATGCCGTTAGCTGTTACATATGCATCATAGTGTCATGTATATCATCAATTATCACATACATAGATAATTTCACAAAAAATGAACATTAACTTTAATCAAAGGTTTTTATGACGAAATTAAAGTGACACATATTACATTTTCATGAATTTAAATGACATTTGTATTCATTTATTCTTATTAATTTAGTGGATAAAATCCAATAAATTAATAAGAATGAATGAATTATTGCATTGCATTAATGTTATATACTTAAAACAAGAAAGATTGCAACATTACGGTCCGTTTGGAAAGGATGGAAATGAAAAAAAAAAACCTATTGATAATCTATTTTTGTTTGTTTTGTTGAAGAGAAAGTAAGAAAAAAAAAAAACTTATAAAAACAAAATTTGCATAGCATTGACTGAACCGCGCCTGAGGAAGCCGAGGGAGATATCCATTTGGGCGCGCATTGAAAAGTGAAAAGAAGAGAGGCTCCAAATTCCAGTCTTGAGGAAAAAGCATCTCAGCCGTCCATCAAGCGCCAGATCAATCCGCATCTCAGTCTACTCAATGCTAGACCCACGTCAAGGATCCGCGCGAGAACCCCTTAGCCAATAAGAACACGAAAACCTTTTCCTATATTAATCATCGTTGCATCCATCTGTCTTTCACAATTTCACCCACTCTTTATTCTCCCAATTCAAAACTCTCACTCCGTTAGAAGCACCAAATCCTGATGGCACCAAAGGCAGAGAAGAAGCCAGCGGAGAAGAAGCCCGCAGAGGAGAAGAAGTCCACGGTGGGAGACAAGGCTCCGGCGGAGAAGAAGCCAAAGGCCGGAAAGAAGCTTCCGAAGGAGGGAGGCGCCGGCGGCGAAGGGAAGAAGAAGAAGAGAAACAAGAAGAGCGTGGAGACATACAAGATCTACATCTTCAAGGTTCTGAAGCAGGTTCACCCTGACATTGGTATCTCAAGCAAGGCCATGGGAATCATGAACAGCTTCATCAACGACATCTTCGAGAAGCTTGCCCAGGAATCTTCTAGACTTGCCCGCTACAACAAGAAGCCCACCATCACTTCAAGGGAAATTCAGACCGCGGTCAGGCTTGTGCTGCCCGGTGAATTGGCCAAGCACGCCGTTTCTGAGGGTACCAAGGCCGTCACCAAGTTCACTAGCTCTTGAACAAAATATCTTTGCCTGGCTCTTGTTTTTCTTCATGTGTTTCTGTTAGATCTAGCGACCTATGCTTAGATTTGAACAGTTAACTTTTTTATTATTATTTGTAATTGAAGTATTGGGATTAGGTTCATCCTCTGTGTATGGAAATGGTAGAATCGATCGTATAGGGGTAATTTGATACATGGAATGGCTGTTTTGACTATTTTATGTACTCGTGATTGTCTCTCTAACTTCGTTCGAGGTCGATATTCCTTTTTAAAAATGTTTATTTGTATGCCCATCTTCTTTGTGTTCAATGTTCAGTATACGACGATGACCTTTAAAAGATTTTCCCCCGTTTTTTAATTTGGATGTAAACCGTTAATTATTCTGTAAATTGGCTAAATATTAAATCAAAACAATTTTAAGTATGGTTGCCTAATGTGATATTGTAATTGTTATGAAGATAAATGTTGAGTATATATAATTATGATGTGATTCAATGGTATAATTAGCTAGGTCCGTTTTCTAGGGAATTTGGTGTTCAGGTTTTATCAAGTACTTGGGTTTATGACATGAAAATCATAATTAATTTAAATGAATTCAAATAATTTGAGTTGAATTATTTATATATTTAAATTAAAATTGAATTGAATTGATTAAAAATATTTATATTTAAGTTTGATCACGGGTGTAAATTTATAAATTTGATTAAAATCAATTGAATTGAAAAGAGTAATTTGATTTTACTTTAAATGTTATTAGTATTGAAATTTTAACTGTTGGAATAATAAGTGTTAAAATTATTATTATTTTTACATATATTGTTATTTGTTTCATTATTTTATATTTATTTATTTAGTAATATTTATAATATTAATAAATTATATTTTGTTTATTTATTTTTAATAAATTTGATTGTAATAAAGCTGGTTATAATAAATTTAGTTATAGTAAAACTTACGGAAAAAATTAGTTTATAAAAAATAATTATGATTTAAATTATTATAATAAATTATAAAAAAACAAATGAATCAATTTTATTAATTTAAGTGCATAACCCACCGTCTGAATGGGTATGTCATTGAGTATCTGTGAGATGACAAGGAAGAAGGTCCACATATAATGATGTTGGGTGAAATAGAATTATAGAAGCAAGGTTTTTAGCCAATAAATCCGTATATTTTTAAATCAGTGATATATAATCAATTTGGGACCCAAAATAAGAGAAAAAAGATCTTTGATTTTACCTTCAATGATTTCACCATGTTGTTCAGAGGCATCTCTGAGAACCGGTTCATTGGTATCATAGGAAAGGCCTGCATTGCAAAACAAAATGAAAAAACTAACAGTTAAAATTGAACATTTAAGGTGAATTATCAAAACTCAAAAGCTGCAAAGTGCAATTATTATTGATATTAAAAAAAAAGGAGAAATGAAAGAAGCTGAAGAAGACCCGCAACAAACAACTTAGTTAATGAATGATGACGCACACAGAAATCTAGGCGAGTGAAAACAAAAAGCACGGCCATTCGTCGCAAAAATTTCAAATTGGGTTTTTTTTACAATTTTTTTTATATCAAAATAGGTCTGTTTTGTAATTATTTATTCTTTGAGTCTTTTTTTTACTACAACACATCTATTCGAGGAGCGCGTTCCATGAGAAGCTGACACGTGACATGACGTGACTAGATGACAGGGAAGGTGGGACAGGGGGAGGAAGTGGTGGTCTGCCAGGCACGACCACTAGTTGTCAAGCGGGGCCACTAGTGTTGGTCAGCCTGACACTTTCTTTTTTCCTATGAAACCCCTTGTCCTCCGTTTCATTCGCGCTACAAAATCGTTAAAATAAATTAACATCAACAAATTACTCAAAATAAATTAAATTACTGTCAGAAATTTTACTCAAAACTAGTAAATATTTTTTATGTTTGATATATTATAGCATTATTTAATATTTATTCTATTGATGATAATAATGATTATATTTTGTAGGTGTATAAACAAATTGACACGGACTATAAAATGAAATACTAATTTTGTTTATATTTTTTTGTGATAAATAGTAATTTTTTGTAACTTAATAATTTAATTTTTGGTTAAAGTTATGTTATGTTTATATATGTTATATTTGTTTGTTGATGACAACAATTATTTATTGTAGTAGTTTTTATGTCCACCACATTATTATTATTATTAGTTAAGCTCATAATTATTGATGTTGTTGGTATATTTTTTTAATAGGCAAAAATTACATAGACGTTAAAAATAAATGCGGATTATTTTGCATCATGAGTGTGTGAAGTAATAATTTGTTATGACAGTAATTTAATTTATTTTGAGTAATTTGTTGATGTTAATTCATTTTAATGATTTCGTAGCGCAAATAAAACGGAGGAAGAGAGATCTTATAGGGAAGAAGGAAGTGTCCGGCTCGCCACCACTAGTGATCGTGCCTGGCAGACCACCATTTCCTCCCCCTATCCCACCTCCTCTGTCACCTCGTCACGTCATGTCACGTGTCAGCTTATAGTGGAACGTTCTTTGGATAGACGCATTATAGTAAAAAAAGTGACTCATAAAGTAAATAATTACAAAACAGACTCATTTTGATAAAAAAAATTTATAAAAAGAACCCAATTTGATATTTTTGCCGCCATTCGCTAATGCACTGATTATTCGCATAACTATCAACTTTAAATTGATATCTGACAATTAAGTGTCTTCTGCAGGCTAGGGGAGAAACACAAGCCGTTTTCACATACATTTCTTCTAAGCCATCCCATTCCCAGTCTCCTACAAGGATAGGCGAAACGACATGCTCTCTAGATACAGAGTGAAAAGGAGGAACTACAAATTTTGAGTAAAATTCAATATTTTTTATAACTATGTAATTAGAACTTTTGATTTTGGATAGAATTTTAGGTATTTTTACAATTTTTTATTCTTTAAATTAGTTATGAGACTAATCCTTCACTAAAAATTAAAATTGAATAGTTTAGCTCCAACAGTTAATTAATTTAAATTATAAACCACCTTTTTTTTCTGAATAAATTCTAAACCACATATTATAAGTAACTTCTTCTCCTTTTTGTATTTTTACAATAAAAGTACTCCGATAAAACCTTTGTACTGTAAATAAATTTATTATATATATTACACACTTAAGCCATTGATAAAACCTTTTTACTGTAAATAAAATTCATTTTTAGTCTCCGATCATTAAGATTTTATAAAAATGAGTAATTTTACACTTGTTTTGAAAGTCATCGTTGTGCGGGGAATAACTTGTATTGAGAATGTTTACCTCAAGGTTTCGACAAAAGTTTATTAAAAAATAAAACCCATCGTTCTGGTAAAAAAGGGTGGGCAAAAAGAAAAACTAAAACCCGCGCGAGATAAAAAAAAAAAGAAAAAGAAAAAAGAGCAATTAGGCGCGCAGTGAAAACCAAAGTGAAAAGCAATTAAATTCCACCGGGAGAAATTCAGTTTTGAGAAAAAAGAGAATAAGCATGAAGCATCTCAGCCGTCTATCTGTAGGGTCCTTAAAGAGCCAACTCATCAATCCGCAACCCTTTGTGTCAATGATAAATCTGGGCTGTCTATTCCCGTCTTATTTTGAGAAACGTAATTCAACATACAAAAGAGACCCACGTCATCGATCCGCGCGAAACTCCCCCAGCGAATGAGAAGGCGAAAACCCTTTTATATATCAATCATCGGGTGCAACCACTTCTCAATCACAGCTCTTGGCTTTAGCAAATTCCAATTCCCAATTCCCAATTCGAAACCCTTATTCCTTTCAAAGAACCAAATTGAGTGATCGTGATGGCACCAAAGGCAGAGAAGAAGCCAGCGGAGAAGAAGCCCGCGGAGGAGAAGAAGTCGACGGTGGGAGACAAGGCTCCGGCGGAGAAGAAGCCAAAGGCCGGAAAGAAGCTTCCGAAGGAGGGAGGCGCCGGCGGAGAAGGGAAGAAGAAGAAGAGAAACAAGAAGAGCGTGGAGACATACAAGATCTACATCTTCAAGGTTCTGAAGCAGGTCCACCCTGACATTGGTATCTCAAGCAAGGCCATGGGAATCATGAACAGCTTCATCAACGACATCTTCGAGAAGCTTGCCCAGGAATCTTCTAGACTTGCCCGTTACAACAAGAAGCCCACCATCACTTCAAGGGAAATTCAGACCGCGGTCAGGCTTGTGCTGCCCGGTGAATTGGCCAAGCACGCCGTCTCTGAGGGTACCAAGGCTGTCACCAAGTTCACTAGCTCTTGAACTGACTATTATGCCCCTTCGCTTCGATCTAGGTGTCTCTGTTAGGAATATGTTTTATGTTGAAGTGTTGGTTTATTTTTTCTTTTTGGTGAAAGCAATTTGTAAGTGAAGAATATGGGATTTGTTGATCCTTCTTTGTATGGAATTAGTTGCTAATACAGAGACGTATATTATCCCTATCATATGTTGCTTGAGTAATAATTTTTCTTCTTTCTTTTCCAGTTTTTATTTATTTTATTACTGAAGAAAAAAATTAAAGAAACGCGTGTGATTAACCTTGCGAAAGTCATGGTAGCCGTAGGAGCCAGTGTCTCTTGTCGTTTACTTAGGCAAATGTTAATGACTTTGTGTTTGTGTTTGTATGACCTGAAACCTGCTTTGCACGCTCAACTGAATTCTACTTTCGAAGTATTTAAGTTCAATTGAACGCAAGGTTGGTTCAATCACTCACTATGGTCAAGATACTGCTGAAAGAAGCACATAAACTTTTTAATTTAAAATACCATTTTTTTTTAATGAGAAATCTGTGCTATATGTTGCATTCTTGTTGTTATGTATTTCAAAAGTATGTAACGTGCTTTTAGTTGTGTATTTTATAAATAGTTAAATTGAAATTTTCGGTTTTCCTATGTAAAGTTTTGAAAATATATATAAAAAAGTAATAATTTTTTTTATAGTTGATTGATGGAATAAAATATATAAATTGTCGTAGACTTATTGATATTTATCTTTAATTCTTATAGATAAAAAAATTTCATATGATTCCATACTTTTAGGTGCAATATAAATTTGAAATAATGTGACGAGAAGAGCCAAGAAATTTAAAAACCGGAAGAGCTCAAGGGGAGTAGTGTAGAAATAGAAAAAAAATGGTATTATATACAATTTAAAACAATTCCAGATTTATGAGTGTATTTTGCTCTAATTTCTATATATATCAAATATGTCCGGCCTTCATTCATGGAATGTAAATTATTATTATTATTATTATTTTACTTCACATGCAGTCTCTCACCTTGCTGTCTTTTGGGTTAATCACGAAAATGAGTAGAATTTTTAAATCATTACCGTAATTTGTATATTTTTTAAAATAATACAAAAATAGGTAAATCATACTTTAATATATGATTTCACAATAAAAAATTGTATATTAAAACACAATTTTGCTTTTTATTTATTTAAGATATTTTTTTCTCTAAGAATTGAAATCATATGTTAAAATATAATTTTAGTTTTTTTCTAATGAAATTGTATGTTAAATTATGATTTCTAAAATAATTAAACACATGTTGAAATCATATTTTAAGATACAATTTCAACTTTTAATAATAAAAAACAAATTAAACAACTGAAATGATATATGCATATACGATTTCAGATTCAATGTAACAATTTTCTCAAACACAAAATCGTACTTTAAATCACCATTTTTTATAATAAATTATATTTTAAAGTACAATTTACTCATTTTCATAATTTTTTTAAAAATCACACCATTATGGTGCAAGAGCCCTCTCTTTTTCTTATTTTTTACTTTTTACTGTGATTGTCTGTGCAAAGCACAATTGGATGGTTCTAGTAATAATAGCTATTAACCTTAACTACTTGTCAAGAGACAAGAAAACTTCGTTGGTTATTCCTTAACAAAAGTATCTGCTTCTTACGGTAGTACTTATAATTTTGAATCAATTCAACTTGTATTAGTGAACAACTATTTAAGGAAATGGAATAAGTTTGTTTAAGTAAATAGAAGTTAAATCTACAGGATATTGTAAGTTTGTCCACCATAAACCACTTCACGCCATTTTGACCATGCTAGCTTGCGCCAAAATAGAAAGTAAATAATTCAACTAAACATGAAAAATAAATAAGTACTCTGTTTTTTTCTTCTTGAAAGATAAGTACTCTGTTTTAAATATATAGTGAAAGAAATGAACATAAAACAATAGATAATTAGTGATAAATAGAAGTTTCAAGATCATAGACATTAGATTTTTGCAAGTAGAAATTAAATAAGTGATTTTAATGTAGCACAAACAATAACTGTTGTCCGCACATGGTACTTCATCAACAAATAGGAATATAATGGTTCATTCTGAATTCAAAAATGAAATGACATTATCATT
The DNA here is from genome assembly GCF_004193775.1 of Glycine soja. NCBI lineage: Eukaryota > Viridiplantae > Streptophyta > Magnoliopsida > Fabales > Fabaceae > Glycine > Glycine soja. The sequence goes on along the minus strand of NC_041012.1, from coordinate 10,831,965 downwards.
AGGTTCAAGGTAACACATATATAGAAAGTCAACTATAACTCAATTAGAAGTAAAATAAACCTTCTATTGTACTAAACAACACCAATATCCAACTTTAAATTGATGCCTCATATACTTTTATTGCATCATCAACATGTTCACCATTCATGTACCACAAATAATGACTTAATCACTTCGTATTACTATACAATACTTGAACGATAACCATAAATTATATCATTATTATTGTCTAGTGGGTTTCAAGATATTGTCCTAATCAAACAGTGCATAATTGATTCTACAGTAATCACTACATTGGTTGAACGATAGAGGCCTGAAATACACTCTTTTCACCAGCCATGGGGTGAGTGCACCATCACACTTGAAGATGTTGCACTACATCTAGGCATTAGGATTGATGGTCGTGCTGTGACAGGACCTAACTTCCTACATTGAGATGAGTTATACGATGAGTTACAAGGCGAAGTCCTTTCAGATAACGCATGTAAGGAAACCACATTGAAGCTGACATGGTTGCTTAACATCTTGTGCGCATTATTACCTAAAGAACCAACAATACACCAACTACAATACATGTGTAGAGCTTACATAATGTACATGATTGGTGGTGCTTTAATACTTGATAAATCTGGAAATAAAGTTCATGTAATGTATTTGAACCTATTACGTGATTCTTACAACATAAAAAATATAGTTGAGGTTCTGCTTGTTTAGCAAACCTATACATAGAATTGTGTCCAACATTATTGGAGGTTATAGAGTTATGGGTGGTTGTGCCTTACTATTGCAGTCGTGAGCTTGGTATTGCATGTCTTTTATTGCACCAAGAGTCTCACGACCCGAAACAACTTATCCGCTCGCTAAAAGGTTATTACAAATAATGAAATCACAATTTTTAATTTCAATGATGCGCATTATAACATTATAATGAGTAGTGATTTTGTTTCATTTACATTTTAGATGGAGTGAAGGTAGATTAGAACTTAGGGGCACACTTCATGGTGAATTGGTCAGGTATAGATCATATGGAGAGCCATCATGTATATTACTATCATCAACTACATCATCAATATGTACATATTAACATTTACTAATGTTACATTATTAACATATATTTCTGTTTTCTTGGGTCCCATATAAAGGATTTAAAGAACACCTACCAAGGCATGCATACAGAGACAAGGACATTTGGTATGCATGTATTGTAATTATTTGTTTTCCCATCATGGAATGAAATCAAACAAACTGGGTCAAGCTACAATTTAGACTACATCAAGACATCCCTATTGATCCCTTGAATCTTAATCGACTTCACCAAATTGACATTCGAGGAAATCATTACAGTGATTTGGACGAAATATCATGCAGGGTGGATTAATATCTAAAAAAACAAACACATTGATGTTTTAACTGGACAATGGGTTGAAGAACTAGTGACATATACACCAGAGTATATGTAATGATATAGGCAAAATACTATTTTGTTCTTGTCTGTTGTACAACAACTAAATGATCCTCGCACAACAATTACCCCTCATGTTGTAAGGACAACTGTTAAAGAAATACATTTCCCAGTTCCATGTCCTGAGTCAACGTTCTGTACTCCATCACTTGTTCATCAAACTTTTGGTCAGACTCGCGAGTCAGTTAAGACAACTAACCCTAAATGGATGACCAATTTATTTGGTGTTGATTTAATTACACCAAATTATGTGACATCAAATTTAGCTTTTTTACAACAATTTGATGCATCATATTCATTTGGAGAACAAGGACACAGTTCTTTAGTTGTAGCAAAATCTTGAGACAGAACAACAACATCATCATCATGAGGGAGAACCAGTGATACAAGAGAGAAGAAATTCGCGAGGTAATCGTCGTCCACCACCCTGTGTGGGACTGATCATTGTCTTGGTCATTAAAGTATAAAATATTGTGATGATGAGATCAATTATGTTTAAGTATCCTTCTGGTGTAGTTTTCAAAATTACGTTAAAGTAGTCGTGCCATGTTTAAGTGACCATGTAATGCAATTTATAAAATTTATTTATACATTAAAAATATTTGTGACAAATTTATTTCATATTTTCAAGTCAAAGAATCCAAAAATATATATATCGTGTAACAATTTCATAAAAAAAGATCTCAAATTAATAGTTAAAAATAATTAAAAAAACCATGTTTTTTACCCTTAAAAATATGTTTAAGTGGTCATGTTATGTAATTTATAAAATTTATCCCCAATACATTAAAAATATCTGTGACAAAATTATTTCATAGTTTTCACATCAAAGAATGAAAAAAATATCGTGTAATAGTTTCATTAAGAAGAACCTCAAATTAATAGTAACAAATAAAAACAAATTATGTTTTCAACCTTTAAAAATATGTTTTAGTGGTCATGTTATGTCATATATAAAATTTATTTCTAATACATTAAAGATATCTGTGACAAATTTATTTCATAATTTCCACGTCAAAGAATAAAAAAATATCGTGTAATAGTTTCATCAAGAAAAACCTCAAATTAATAGTATAAAATAAAAAAAAACTATGTTTCAACCCTTAAAAATATGTTTAAGTGACCATGTTATGCAATTTATGAAATTGATCTCTATTACATTAAAAATATCTGTGGTAAATTTATTTCATAGTTTTCACGTCAAAAAATATATCGTATAACACTTTCATCAAGAAAGACCTCAAATTAATAGTAAAAAATAAAAAATAATATTTGTGACCCTTAAAACTATATTTAAGTGATCATGTTATGCAATTTATCAAATTTATTTCCAATACATTAAAAATATATGTGTCAAATTTATTTCATAATTTTCTCGAAGGACATCAAATTATTACCTAAACATCCAAACAATTATGTTTTCGACCCTTAAAACCTCGTATTTATAATTTATGAACAATTCCAATAATTTTGAATTTAAAAATCTTTTGTTACCATATTGATCCTTATCCCATCTTGAGGCCTTGTGCTAGTCAGGCTTGCATGCCAATTGCCAGTGCATGTGACCGCACAGTAAACACTTACACGCAACATACAAAAACATGTGCAAACGATTAAAGTTGTTTTTTTTTATTATTTCTGCTTACCGCACTAACCTTTATCGCATCTCGAGGCCATTTACCATTGCATGTGACTGCACAGTGAACACTTGCACGCAACTGACAAATTCTATAAATACCATTACTAGCCAAAGACATTCGAATAACTTTCAAATATTCATCTTAACCCCTACCATTATGTCTCACCCAACTACATACGTTTGTGTTTATTGCAACAACCAAATCTGCAACATTAATGAAGGCACCACTTTCATTAGTAACAATGCAAAAACTTTCATGGTCAACAAGTTCATAACCCTTACACAATTGGTTGAACTTTTTCAACAAAAAATAAACATTGAACCACACCAACATCTCCACTTTCGATGCCCCATATTTGAGCCAGGACAATCACATATGTACACATGTTTTATTCTGGGACATGATCATGATGTTGGACAAATGTTCAACATTTTTTACAATAACCCAACACTACCATTTGTGGAGTTATTTGCCACAATTTGTAACAACAATAACCCACCAAACAACCAACATGATTCAAACCCCAATCTTGAAAACCCAATAGATGAATACGAGTGCAGTGTAGATTGCTGGGTCAAAGACCATGGTAGTGATAATGACTCCTTTTTTGGGCCGAAAGGATGTAACATGTCTAATTCCCACGAACCAAGAATCAAATGAGATTGGTAATCTGGGGATGATCCGCGTGTTAGTTTTTTCTACTTTGAGATTTTCCCTTGGTGTGTTATGTGGATATTCAGTGCTTTAACATTATGTCATTATGAGTTTGCATTGCCTATTTCGTTTCATTGTTGTTTGTAACACTTACTTTACGCAATGAAAAAAATCATTTGTTTCAGTTTATACAACTCCCTAAAACGCAAACACTTGAAATTAATAAGTCTGTGCAAATTAATCAAGTTTATTATTTACAGAAAATTGACAATTCACAATTTAAATTTAAAGTTTGAAAGTAATACTGGATGTCTGGTGCACCATGTAACAAAGTAAAATAACATTCAAAATTGACAACACTTTATAATTTACCCAAGTCTTTGAAAAAAATAATAGATGTTTCATTGAAAAAACTAACATTGAATTGATAAATCAAAATTTAAATTTAAAGTCTGAAAATAATAATGCATTAGTACACTAGGTAGCAGGATAAAATCACAGTAAAAATTGATAATACTATGCACTATATTGATAAAAGTGAAATTGGAATAATGACATGTCTCAATCAACATTGGATTAGAGACAAACCTCTATCAAAAAGACAATTCTAACCTTATGAGAATCCAATACATATTAATGGGGCAAATATTCAAACAACTATAAATAATACCAAATACCCTTAATATAACCACACACTTCCACACAACATACCTTCACAAACGAAATTCAATCTCAATATTATGACATTATTGAAAGAAACAAACACTCAAATCATTGCTAACTCGAAATGAGCATTCATTTTTTCAGATGGATCAATCAAACACAACCAAATTGATGTTTATTTTCAATGTCCTACTCCAATACCAATGCGAGTTCCTAGTGAGTGTTCTTTTGAGACACTAAAGAATAGAATGCACAACACCTTTTGGCTAACCAATGACCAATTTGTGTATGAAATCTATTACCGATAGTCATCCATAGATACATGTCAACAATCTTTTTTTCATTCTCTGCAATTGAAAATTGATGATGATGTTTGCACAATGTCAATGTGCAATGAACAATACCTGTTTGCTGGTCCTATAGAATTAGTATGTACCATCAATAGAACATTTGATGGTATACTTAACCTACTTCGATTCACCATCACTCATACTTATGATGATACAATGTTGTATTACAACGGCAAGTGGAAGATACCACAACAAGACGATTTTTTAGGTTACTCTTTCACCGGAACAAACCTAATAAGATTTAAAATTCCTTCGGGATGCAACATCAAAACACTCAAAGATATCATCAAGCAAGTTGCACATCTAAGGGTTCTCTCTTATGAAATTCACGAGTTACATGTGGTCAGACAATTGTTCTTTCGACAGTCAGGTCATACAAAATATTTAGAAAAATTAATTTAATATAAAATAACAGAATTGAAAAAATGATGAAGACATGTTAAAGATGTTAGCATAATTCAACTACTGAAAACATTTTTGTTTAATAAAAATTTTAGTTATTTTTAGCAAACTAGCAACCCAACCAGCTCCAATAATCGATCAACATGTTGCAATATCTGATGTAGATGTTGCGCATGATGAACAACTCGCTAGAATGTTTTAAATGAAAAAAGACATATTTGCTACACAACATCTTTCAAACTATGATTAGTTTCATCATTTTTGTGTTTCAATTGTTGTTACTAGTACGTTCTGTTATTTTCGTTTTATTATGTTCTATTATATTTGTTTATCTAATTGATAGTATTTTTTGTTATCTGAGTGTTTTAATTTTTTTCATTTAATATAACTGAGTTGTGGTAATTATATACCCAGTGTATTTTTAATGAATCTATTTTTTAATCCCTTTTTTTTTATTTATTTTAAGACTATTAATTATTTTCATTTAATTTAATTATAACATTTTTGAATATAATAAAATAACATTAAAAAAACAAAAATGAAAAGTCGGATCTGAAAACATGACTTCTTAAAGGATAATATAGTTAAAGAATTAAATTAAAAACTAATATATATGGATAATTATTTAGAAAGAAATAGTGTAAATAAGGAAAAATGACCTTATCTGGTTAGTTTGATATTACCTTTACCTTATCTGCCTCAAGATCAGATGGAGAGAAAGTTTAAAAATTCTAAAGACCCAATCTCAATACCTCAAACTCTAAACACTGCATATTTAATTATCATACCTCCACCCACCCTTCTCCCATCCCTCACTCTCTCGACGAAACCCTAAGCTTCCCCTTTCAATCTCATCAGATCCTTTCGTGGTTGCGCGAAACCCTAATTTTGAATCTGCAAACATGTCTGCAGCTATGGATATGTCGCTCGACGACATAATCAAGAACAACAAAAAATCTGGATCCGGAAGTTCCCGTGGCCGGATCCGACCCTCCGGTTCCGGACCTTCTCGCCGGTTCCCCAACCGTGCCGCCAACCGCGCCGCTCCTTATGCCACCGCTAAGGTACCTTTTACTTTCTTCGATTATTTTAGTTTTTAATTTCGCTGCGTTCGGTATTCGATTTGAAACCCTAATTTTGCGTTGGATTTGGTTAATTATCGGTTTTAGGCGCCGGAGGCGACGTGGCAGCACGATTTATATGCAGATCAGCAAGTGGCTGCGGCGGGGTACCCTGCTCAAGGTGGTCGTGCGGCTTCCATAGAAACTGGGACTAAGCTTTACATTTCAAACTTGGATTATGGTGTTTCCAGTGACGATATTAAGGTAATGATTATCTCTTTGTTTTTCTTGTACTTTGCCTATATTTTTTATTTGGCATGACCTTGAATTTTCGCGTTGAATTTTAGTGAGACATGGCCGTGATATTTGGGAGTTTGTAAGGAATCCTTGTTCTGTGTTGTTTGTTGCTAGTGTTTGCGAAGTTTGGGAGAGGCCCCTTTAAAAAAAAAATTTATAAAGGAAGAAGGTACTTGAACAAATTAGGTGAGGGATGCGTACGGTTTACTGTTATGTGAACAGTGAAGTGTATGTTTGTGCTAATGTCTTTGTGATTTAGTGTATGTTTGGTTCTGCAGATTTTCACTGTGTCTTTCAGAAGCTACTCCTTGTAGCTCACCATATTAGCGTTTTCAAATGAAAACAAACACACGTTTAGTGTTGTTCCCGTATCAATTTCAAACTGGGACGCAGGCTACGGTGGGAGAGGGGATTAGGACTCCCACCACGGGAAAGTTATTTAACACCGCTAGATGTATTAATTTTAAATCATTGACCAGGATTTTTTCCTTTTCCATTTTTTTCTTTCTCCTGTTCTACCCCTCTCTTTCCCGATTTTTGTCCTGCTTCTCATCATCATGCTGCCGTGATGCTCCCCCGTCAACTACTTCTTCCTCCATCTTGTTCCCCCTATTTTCACACAGGCACAACACAGGATAGACAATCTCAAACCAGCAACATTATTTTCATTTGTACATCACGGTAACAAACAGAGATGAAATAAAAAACAGAACCATAAAAGTGCTTGAGTGAGGCACAATTTGGTCAGGTGTGCCCCCTTCACTCCAAGCCGCTCGCAAGCAACCATGTTTCCATAACCAGTGAATATCAGGACCAACGTATGGAGAATAATCAATCAAGAAAAGATAGAATGAAACGGAGACCAGTAAAATTTGCAAGAATATAAGGATCAACTCTCCTCTTTCACTGCAGCGATTTGCCGTCCGCCATTGGGAGCGATTTTTGGCAGCGGTGCCACCCGTTGTTTTTTCCTATTTCCTTCTTTCCTCCTTCCTTTTTCCCTATGCTCCTCTCTGGCCAGATTGTTGCTGCAGTGCCTCTACAAACATTCCCTCTTGCATACGTTCCGAGCACCACAGGAGACCACCCTCTGGCTGCATCTCTTCCACTCTTGTTACGATCAATGACACAGTGACTGCTGCAAATTGCAGCACCGCAGCTCCAACTATACAACCTTTCTCTTTACCCCAGCAGCCTCTGAAATTAGGCTGGAAAGAGAATAAGCTAAAAGAATAAAAAGAAAAAATCCTGATATATCGAACAGTGTTCAATAACTTTCTCATGGTGGAAAACCTAATCCACTCTCCCACCTTAGCCTGCATCTTCAAAATGGTTGCTCTTTATGCTTCTTATTACTTTTCCTTTGCTCGGGGCTTCATGAAGACACAACAATTGTTACTCAGTTTGGAAAAGAAGTCAATAATTATGTTCTTTGATGTGTTCGAGTAAACAATTTAATTAAGCACATATCTACCATTTGTTTTGTTCAACTTATTTTTTTAAAAAATAATTGCTTATTTGCCAATTTCCTAGAGAGCTTCAGTTTATTTTTCCAAAACAAACATTTGTTTCCAAACATCTCAATTAGGAAAAATATTTTATTTCTAATAAATATTCTCTTGTTTGATAATTTTTCAAAATGATAGATTAATATAAATTTGAAGTCCTAATCTTTTATTTAGTTATATAACTCTCTTAAGTTTAAAAATAAAAAAAAATGTCCTCCCTTCCCTGTCCTTGCAATACTAACTAACAGTCCCTTAGGTGTGCCTTTTGGTGCCTTTGGCTACCTTGGTCTGCCTATATTCTACCCCAAAATCTAATTTTCCTGGTTCAGTGTTTTATTGAGAAAGAAAGCAAATGTTTAATTGCAATAATATATTATTCCAAAATAAGAAAAAATGTGTTATACTTATAGTTTTACGGTCAAAGTTTGATATCCAATTTTCTTACTATGCAGGAATTGTTTGCTGAAGTTGGTGACCTGAAACGGCATGCGGTTCATTATGACAGGAGTGGCAGATCAAAGGTATCTTATCCTGTTGGCATAATCTGTTCTTTCTGGTCAATTTGTTCTGTCCTGCAGTAGTTCAGAAAAACTTTTTTTCATAGGGTACAGCAGAAGTAGTATTTTCACGACGAGCTGATGCTGTAGCTGCTGTAAAGAGATACAACAATGTTCAGTTGGATGGGAAACCAATGAAGATTGAGATTGTGGGAACCAACATTTCCACACCTGGTGTGGCTCCTGCTCGTAACGGGGCTATTGGAAATTTTGATGGAGTTCCTCGAAGGTATGCACTTGCTTATTGGCTCTGTTCTTTGATCATCTGTTCTTATTTAATTTGGTTTTTGGAGTTGTGAACCTTTGTTACATTCTATGGTTTAGATTTTCCCCCCCTAGATTTGACTGGTGATTTTGGATGCATATATATTGCTCTATGATTTGAAATTGAATTCATTTTAACTCTCGCTAGAAAACTTACAAGTCTTGCTTTATGGTGTTTGCAATTAGTTTATGACTGTTACTAGTGTCCCTGTTGCTAGCAATTTTCATTCTTTAAAATTGCTGAAAGCTTTTGGATACTTTGAATTTTGAGTCAATTACTTATTGATCCTTTTACATATTGGAGGTATCTTAACTGATTGATGCCCTACCATATGCTCGCTGTTGAGATAACTGTATGTCCTTTCATTTTACTTTTGTAAAAGTGACCCCGAATGAGTGAATTGCTATGCTAGTGTTAATTTTAATCACTATGATTCTTTATGGATGCAAGAAGGCTGCATTTCTTTTTTCCTATGCAAGATGTTTGTTCTATTTTCACTTTTGGATTTTTTGTTTGGCATTTTAATTTGAATCAATAACTATGTCGTGAGATGGCGTTTATTGTTTTATCAGAAATATTTATTTGGTTGTGATGGTTTAGTTGGCTGTCTTTTTGTGCATTAAAGATGACTGTGTGTTGTTGATCTGGCTCAGTGGACAAGGAAGAGGTGGGGCATTAAGAAGGCCAGGAGGAAGAGGGCAGGGCGTTCGAAGGGATCGGGGACGGGGAAGAGGTCGTGGCGGAGCAGGTCGCGGTGAAAAGGTATCTGCTGATGATCTTGATGCGGATTTGGAGAAGTATCATGCAGAGGCAATGCAATTGAACTGAAGGAATTGGCCATATTTTATTTTCTTGCTATTACATCTATGATGTTTATTAGGGACTTGGTGCTGGAACACCATGTGTTTATGTATCTTTCACGCTGGCCTACTTTTTAGGGAAAGAGAATGGATTTCCTGAGTGAAAACATTTAGACTTGCCATATGGAGTTTGGGCTTCTGTTGTCTATTTTTGATTTTCCTTGGGTATGAAATATGGATTACGAAACAGAAGTCAGCATGTAATATGCAGTCAAGCTTGCCTTCACTGGCATTAATTTGTTTTAACGAGTGGATTATGGAAGTGGGAACCATGATTTCATCTATCAATGTACAAAGAAATGTTTGGCTGCCAAATGTGGGAGGCTACAGAATTCACCCACAGCTGCTTTGTTGTTTTGGTTAAACCATATACCCAACACAGTGGAATCTTCAAATAAAGGTAGATTCCCTGCCTCTTCTTTTAACACCCTCATCCCCAGAAAAGAGTCATGTGATCTCTTTTGTTTTTATTATATTATATGACCTTGCCCTGTGCTATACTTGTTTGATATAGTCTATTAAGGTTTTGTTATCATGAGATGTTGGTACTTGTTTTGGGTGTGAACATCTTCCTGACTTTCTGGTAATTTTGGCTTATTATCTAGTGAGATGGAATCTATCATCTGTTCTATTTGACTTCAGCGGCCGATTGCACTGGTCAAGATACACGTCTACAGATGAAGATTGCACTCCTGGCTAAGGATGCTATAGGAGTTAGTATTTATTTTACATTTGCTGGTCATGCTCATTCAGGTCCAGTTGTCTGTGCTGTGTCGTGTATTTTACACCCGCTGTAACCCAGTTTTCCTTGTACTGAATCTGTGAGAAATGTCCTTGCGGGTTAAAGCTGGTCCATTCTTTGATGCCATATTTTTACTTGTTGGAACCAAGAGGGACAGCTGATAGAAGTGCTTGCTATAAGTCAGTGTCTGTTCTAGTTAACAGGCGTTGGTGAAACATGATACACATGCCTCCCTAGCTGTGGGAAAGAAAATGGTATTGTTAACTTCCTTTGAATCTAGCAACGTTTTTTTCCTTCAGTATGAGTTTTTTAGGGTAGCAGTCCGAGAGCCTAAGAATATTATGTCACTGGGGCAACTGGGCATTAATCCATCACGTAATACAATATGCTCAGCTTGTTCTGTTTAACGTAGGTTGAAGTATAACTGGATTGAATGGTGGTTCGACAGCTGACCTATAACTGACTAGTGTTTGGATTGTGATGACCCTTGCGTGTTTTAAACTTTTAGAAACTGTTCTGTGGCAAATGAATGATTCAATAAATCTACGTCTTCTGCTGGTAAGTGCTGCTGCTGTCCTAATAAAGAGGCAAGTACAAAATTAGATGGTAGTGTAAAATTGAAGATATCGAGATAAAAAAAGACTGGTTTACATGCTTAGTTAGTTTCTACAAATAGGTTCAGTTCAGTTTTTAATACATCGTTTCCCCTTGATCTCATTTTTGAAATTTGAGAAGAAAATAAAAAACGATCAGTCATCACATTTGGATTAATAGACAACAGAAAACCTTATTTGTAGGAATTATAATTAAGTTTTGTTTGTACACAAAAGTACTCGTAATATTAATATTTTCATTTCTTTCATCTTGCTCAACTTATAATATGTTGCAGTCTGCTATAGCTCATACTCGAACAAAACGAGTGCTTCTAAATAAACTTACTGTTGCCATAGTCAAAAAATATACAAAGCCTTAGCAAGCAAGCTTGTTTGTACACAAATATTCACTATTGAAAAAAAAAGGAAAAATAAAAAGGACGAGGCGCTAAGAATTCACGACGGCTGGGAAGATATGATGCAAGTTCTGTACAGATATAAGAATCTATTGTGATTTTGGCTTGGCAATCTTATCCCACGTAGAAAATATAAACCCCAGCACGGAGTAAAAAACTGCCTGAATGCAAGAAATCACAAAGTTCCAACAAGAGGAAGGCCAATACCACGGATAAAGCAACCTGAAGAACAAACTAATAAGATGCCGAGGATAACGTCCCACCTGTATCATGGTATAACAATAACATCATCACTTATATAAAATAGAGGAACATTGCTTGTGTATGCATGTAGCTCGCTCTGAATGACTCGAAATAAAAGACGAATTGTGTGGCATAAACGTGAACAATTTGCCCTTTAGGAAATCAGTTGAATAACCAAAAGAAGCAGAAAAAAATAGCAGCATCCGTGTGCCGATTCCACTAAATCCCTTTATTAAAGAACTGCATTTTTCTCGATCTATTGATAGCTTCAGCAATTTTCCACCATACTTTAATCATATATTGCTACCTATTCAACAATCCTTGTAAGCTTTTAAGTTGAAATACTTTAGTTAACGAGGGGCACTTTCTTGTTTGTGGCTCAAGTACGAAATAATAATAATAATAAGAAGAAAAAAACACTAACCGGAAAAAGTAAATCTAATGCTTCCCAAGCTGCATGACGAACGGCTCTAGTGGGATACATTGGACCACCAGGTGAAGTAAAGCTATACAAACAAGTTTTCAGTCTCGTACTAGTAGTCATTCTCAATTCCATACCTGTGCCATAAACAAAAGAATGACATAGCTAAGTCAGGATGAGATACGAATAGTCCCTGTCCAAATATTGCACCTGTATGGTTGATATAATACCCTGAAGGATCTTAATTTCTGAAAGGTAATGAAGCAGCACTGGTTCAACCTTTAGCTTTTGAAGCTGATACGTGACAACAAAAAATTCAAAACCATACATTAAGGGTTTACATCTTCAACTCTTCATAGAAAAAGAGGATACGGCTCTTAATTATGAAGAGGTAATTCAAATGTACCTGATCAGTGAGTTCGGTAACAAATATATCTGCTGGACCGCCAATTAAGAAAGCAGTTGGGAAAGCGGGACATTGCTTCAGGAAGCTATCTATTTTGTCAGCTGCAAAGAAAATATAATATTTTAAAATGCTAGATCATCATCATTCATGGCTTAGTCCACTCCCCCAATAGTCTGTCTACCTTTGTTGTAAAATAGAATGAACCTTGAGAGCAAAAGATACATATCCCGCTGAGCCTGATAATACCATGAAGGTAAATAATTTTAGAATGACATTACCAGAAACCATAATACCAAAAACTATAACTTATAGGGTTAATCTGACCTGGAAAGGAATTTTATTCAATCGAGTGTGGTCTAATCCAACATCTTCCAAAAGGTACTGAACTTGAGGGAAACACAACGAATATGGAAAATAATTGGGAGAAGGAAGCAATAATCACTACATTAGTTAGATTATCCATATCAGTGCAAATAAACATTAGATTCCTTCTAGGACTCTTACACGGAATAGAGACTGGAATCGCCTTGTATTTGTTTGAATGTCAATCCTGTACATGGTATCAAAAAAATATTATTGCAATATCATCCCAGATTGAATTTATGAGTATGGTACCATGTCCACTGTACTATAGCAGATGTTCTAGCCCATGGAGACAATCTTAATAACATTTGCCATTACTTTCTGTTATGCTTTTTTTATGGAGGGGATAGGCCTGAATGGATTGCTATGGAATTGGCATATTAAAAATCAGGTAAAGCGAAAAATATTAATAAAATAATTTTAAAAGAAAAATAATGAAGAGAACCCACAACTATTCTTCTTTCCAATGAGAAGAAGAATAGAGCATGAAAGGAAGTTCATATATTTTGTCCAGTCATGGTAAATTGGTAATGAAAGTCAATATAATTGTAACTAGCTATGAAGCACGAACTCCGACACAAACACTTGGAACAACTAAAGTAAAAAACATAAGACACAGGAACACATTATATATATATATATATAATCAAGATGACAAAAGTTTAAATTGCTAATTAAGATTTATATATTGATCTTACAATAAGTTGTTAAGCTTTATAATTTTCATATGAAAATAAGCCTCACAAAAAAGGTACTAAGTCATCATATTCCAAAATTCAAGAACTTCATCTCTTCACAAAAAAAATCTAAGAAAACAACAACAACAACAACGCCTTATCCCACTAGGTGGGGTCGGCAAAAAAAAAAAAAAAAAAAAAAAAAAAAAATCTAAGAAAACAGAAGGCAGAAAGTTTTTAAGTGAAAGGTTTACCACAATAGGTTAACTTTTAAAAAGGAAATTTGATTATTGTTATAATTTAATCTTTAGGTTGATTTTTATTTTAAATTTTTGATAAAGAAAAAGATGTGTCTGGGCCGTGTTGCCGCTGTGTCCAAGCTTAAAAAAAAATTGGACACCACAAAATTTGCCACATGTCCACTGCGCGTCAGTGTTGGAAATGTGTTGGACACCCCGACCCCGACACCTCCTTTAACCACTGTGTCTGAGCTTCACAGGTAACTAGTAAACACCAGTCAATCCAAATCCAAGCTTGGCTTTTGCTAATTATGGACAATTAAGTAAAGTTTTCTTTTCAACAGCCTGTATTCATACCAGAAAACATTTGTGGCACCTTGAACCAGAGCAGATGAATACCGGAGAAGCACTTCTGGATTATCAAGATGAACTTCAAATAACTGCAAAAAGTTATGAAGTTATTGTGAAACACAGTAGGAAGCTACATGGAAAATGTTTTACTGACAAACTATATACCACAATTACGATCCATGGAAGATATATGCAAGTAATTCATCAAACTCATTAGAAATTTAGAGGAACCTAGGCTTGCTTAGGAAATACGGAGATTGACTCTTTACAACAGAGGAAACCCTCCGTAATCATTAAAAAGCAGAAGAGAAATAACAGAAATGAAATTAAATAAGCTTAAATATGTTTTTTTGTTCCTCAAATTTGGGTCAATTTTGTTTTGATCCCGAAATTTAAATTTGCTTTTATTAGTCCCTTAATTTCAAAAATGTTCTTTTTAGTTCCTCTCTGTAAAAAAAATTCTCATTGATTTTGGGGTGACTGGGATGTTTCTTCTTTTATGGAAAATTGCTAGCAGCCCACAAACAACATGGAATGAAAATTGGAGAAAGGGAAAAACCTCGGAGGTTGTGGAACTGTTGATGTTAGGAGTGAAGAACCTAGGGCTACTGCAGAGGTGTTCTTGAACTGGAACACTATGTGCAATGTTCTGGAACCTTGGGCTGTCAACATAGAAAGCATTATCGGTTCTGGAACCAAAAGATGAATAGAAAGGAGCGAAAAACAAGGAAGTGTCTAGGAGAAGAGAATAGACAAACAGGAAAGAGAAAGGGAGGAACAAGGAATGGGGATGAATAATGAAGAACAATGTGAATAGAGAAAGCAATGTTCCCAAAGGAAGTGTGACGGATAAATTTCTTAATATTCTTCATGTTTTAAATTTTTAAGACAATAATTTTCACTTTTTTTTTATACGAGACATATCCTTAAAGTGTCAAGTCATATTGGAGTGTTGGTTGAGCGTGCACACCATGTTTGGCATGTGTCTAAGCCAATAAAAAATAATTTCCAATTGGACACCTGGTGAGCAATGTCAGCGTCATTGTGGGAAGTGTATTTGACAATTCGAGAAGAAGCAGGCTTTGTGCTTCATGTATGGACAAATCTCTACTTTAGATGACCATGAGAACCAAAAATCATTGCGAAACCAGTTTAAAAGAATGTCTGACTTGGCTTCCATTTGCATTAATTATTAAGGGCATGGTGATCGTGAAAGAAACAATGATATCTATGCACTTCAAATACTTACCTTTTTAATAGAATCCAAACTGGTAAAGCAACTTGAGTAAATCGTTCTTTTTAAATTGTGAATGTTAAAATTCAAAACCAGTGACTAAAGACCATACAATCACACATGAAAAACGTCATCAAGAAAGCAACAAGACAAATGTAGACACAAGCTCACATACCCATTTGTGAAACAGTAGGGCAAAAATATGTGAAGCAAATGATTGGCTCCAAAGTTGAACAATCAAGTCAAGGATAGGTTTTCCACTCTCAGACACTCGCACAAAATAATCAGCAAGCACATCATAGAAGCATAACGGACCATCATTAATATCCTCTGCGGGAGAAATGCCATCTTCTTCCTTGTTGACAATTACATCTGTTATTGTAAAAAATAGAAAACATGCACTTTATAACTCTTGTTTAACAAATAAAGGATAATACACATACATCCTCCCCCTTCTAGGAAACAAAAAAAGAAGTTCCTGATACGTTATTAGATTCAATTCAAATATCCACATTTTAGTTGTGATTCTTGTGAATTCCATCCTCCTGTATCACACTCATTTGTTCAATAAAGTTCCCGATCACACGTGATCAAGCATATCCAGCATTCAGAGATCACCATAACATAACAGAGCAGCTAATTATGTTAGCAACACATAATAATCCTACTTTCTTAGCCACATATATGCTACTTTAACCTCGGATTAAAACTTCACTTCATACCAAAAGAAGTATATATAAAGACAAGATTTAGATACAGTTCCATCGGTGCTTGTGATGCTAAACTTCTATCAGAATTAGAGTTTTACTTCAGTAATATATGTTGATCTTTAATGCAAACCATTATTACGCAAATTACCGAGATGAAACTCCAATTCGTGCTGAAGAACTACCAAAAGCGCATACTAAACTGTTTCTAAGTTTTATTCTATATATATAGATCGTGACCACAAACATTTTAACTCCAATAACATGCTAAAAGCACAAGTTGCCATGTGAATCGCCGTACTCTATAATAAATCACAAGACTCAAAGTAGCATCACGGCGAAAATAATCAGATTGAATAACGCAATGATTTTAATTGCAAACTCACTCACCTTTGGCTCGCTCATCGACTTCTAAAGCTATGTCCGCAAACAGCTCCTGCAACAAATTGCGCCTCTGCGAGGAATTAGCCAATGCCTGCACCGCATTCATCACACGCAACAAGAACTAAATCAATAGCTCGTTCCACTCGTTGCTAAGAAAAAAATGGAAGAAAAAACGAACCCGCTGAAGTTTCTTGTGGATCGCCTGAGAGAGCGCGTCGAGATACGCGGAGGTACGGGGCGGTGAATGAGGTTCGGACATTTCCGATCGAAATCCGAAGCAGAACCGGATGGAGCGAACAAAAACCCTAGGGCCCTAATCCCGATCCAGACGCGGCATCGGCATTTATCTAGCAACGCAAGGGAAAATAAATCAAATTAAACTAAGATTTAAATTTAACGGAGAGAGGTTGGTTTAGGAGTGTTAATAAACCGCTTTTCTTCGATCTTTGTTTTGAAAATGAAGAGCGTGGAAAACAAGCGGGTTGAAAGAAATGATGGAAGCGTGGCCGTTGGATAGAGTCACACGCAAACACTTTGCGGCAGAAACAAAAATGTGTTTGGAAAAGGAATGGTGGATGCGGGGGCGCGGTGCGGTTCGGATAATGAAACAATCTGAGGTGGCGTGGAATTAGTGACATGGTGAATGGGACTCGTGGACATTAGCACCGCCATACACCACATTACCGCTTTTGTTTCTGCTCGAGCCGCGTGGATTCACCACGACCAATCTCTCTCTTTTCTTTCCTTTAAATATAATTAAATCGCTAGATTGAAATAAATCTCAATTCACAAATGTTAAATAAGCGTCCTTAGACCACTTTTTTCTGAATAAAAAAATGTAATTAATACACTGTTATTACTATAACTAATGTAAATTTCCATAATAACGAAAAGATGTATATTTCAATACAAAATATCTGTTTTTTTATACCGTATCTAATGCTCAAAGAACATTAATAGTAAGACCCAACTCAATTTAATTAAATTAGACTAACATTTTGTTTTTATTTTAGAGGAGTGAAAAGAACAAAGAAAAAAAAATATATAACTAATGTGTTGTTAGTTGGTGTCAAACTAAATTCGATTCCATTAAATTTTAAATTTGAGTCATGAAAAATATTCACTAAAAGAGATTTTATTAGTCATCAACAATAAAATTGGTGAATATTTTACACATAAAAAGAAAAATACAAGCTAATACGTATAAGTTAAGCTAAGAAATATCTATAAATATAAAAATTATATTTTGGGTTTATAGAGATAATTAATTATTGACAGTTTAAAATTTTAATTAGAGAGATTGTAAGATAATCAATTAAGAAGATAAAGTATATAATGATAAAACGAGAATAATTCAATATGATTGAGAGAAACTATTGACAATGCTAGAGTATAAAAAAGATTCTATATGTATTATAATATGATACAGAGGAAATTAGCAAATTTATTATGGCATGAAAATACAGCGCTAATTATCAATATGATAAAATTTATCAGAAGGTTTTGCACTTTTAACAAGTGTTGGTTGGACTTTGTTAATATGAAAATGTTTGTTCAAGTCTCATTAGAAGCCCCCGTCCAACTTTCTCTTTTCACCGTGGTCCATTAATTAAACGCTGGTCAAACCTTAATATTTAAGTTGTATGAATACTCTTTTATTTTTCCGTCCATGATCACCGCCTACAAATAACATGTTTAATAATACCGAAATAGTAAGCATGATTATTAATTAATAACATCAAAAGTCTAAACTTAATACCGCCGACGTATAACAACCCAGTTTGATTTTTAATTTTTAATCAATTACGACTGACAAGTGCAGTTGAAAAAAAGAAGAAGTAAAGAACTAATGATTTAGTGTAACAGAATCTTGATTATCAAATCACGAATATTAAAGAATGCATTCACGTATGTTTGAAAAGAGAACCATAAAGGAGGGACTTTTCTTTTTACTATAAGAAAATTTTAACTCAATAATAATTTCACTGGCAAAATTTGCACAGACATGATTGCTGCAGTGTTTTTTTGTGAAACAAGAGTACGATCGAGGAAACGAAATTACAGGTATCCCTACTTCCTAAGTATCATAAATATGAAAACTTATAGAATAATCCAATACCACTTATTATCGAAATATTTTGACTAGATATACAAGGAAGAAAAATAAGTTAATTGTTTTTGTCAAGCCTCAAACGGAAATCCTCTTCCATAAGAGGAAGGCCATCTCGCAGCTTAACCTTTGGTTCCCAGCCAAGCAATTCCATTGCTTTTGTTATAATTGGTTTTCTCTGTCGCGGATCATCAGGAGTGTTCTCCACTACCTTTATCTCCACATCTGGATTAATTAGCTGCAAATCGACCACAAGAGTATGAATTAGAAACTATTTTCCGAGAAATTCATTAATATAGGCGAGTTTAATTATTCATTTAATTTCTATACCTTCATAATCTTTACGTTTAATTTTTACACCTAAAAACTACTCACTTTAGTCTCTACACATACATTTCTTAACAAAATTGTAGGAACTAAAACGAATTAAAAATTTCACGTGTAGGGATTAAAATAAGTTAAAAGAATATATGCATAGGAATTAAAATGAGTTAAAATGTGTTGTAATTAAATCATATAGACGCCTGTGTTGTGCACACATGCAGTCTTCCCTATAAAAATAGCTCCCTCCCGGATTGGTAGCTAAGTTTCAAATCACACTTTACAACTCACAAGCTTAATTAAGTATGAACCAAACTTGAGAAGTGAAAGCTATTGAAAAGGATAAAAGCTTGAACTAACCTCCTTCACTGTCTCAGCAAGTTCAAGCATTGTAAATTCACCTGATAAAGGCAAAGAAATTAAAGATGTTTTCACAATTGGAAAAAAGTTAAGATACTCAAAAGCAGGCCTTGCAATATAAATCTAACCTGGATTTCCAAGGTTGATTGGCCCAGTGTCGGATCCTTCCATGAGACGGATAAGTCCATCAACCTATCACAATAAAACATAATCAGCTTACCAAATACTAACAGTAACTCAATGAAACAAAGATGCAAATGAGATATATACCAGATCAGAGACATAGCAGAAACTGCGAGTTTGTGTTCCTGGAGACTGGACTGTCAAGGGTTCACCACTGAAACACACCAAAGATTGAGCGAAATGACGGATAACAGATAAAGCAATAAAACATCAATTTAGAAATGGGGAGAAGACAGAAAAAGAAGTCACAGTTAGTCAACCAAATCAAGGTACTGAAATAATTAAATCAATAATTGATGCAAGTGAAAAGCATGCCCCATTGCATGCATCACGCATTCAACTAAAGACCTGAATGCAGCAATCAAAAACCATCATTAACAGATCAAACAAGGCACATAGAAATAACACTAGAGTACAACATATAAACTACAAACTGAAAAATGTTTTAATTACCGAATCGCTTGAGCAATGAAGTTGCTGACAACACGTCCATCATCAATATTCATGCGTGGCCCATATGTGTTAAAGATTCTTGCAACACGTATTTCTATGTTGAAAGAAATATAAAAAACTCAGTTAACTTACAAAAGAAAATTTTCTACCAGCTATAACAAGGAACAAAAGACAACTATGAAGAAAACAACAACAATCAACAACAACTATGAAGAAAAGAAGAGCAGAAATTACCTATTCCATGCTGCCTATGATAATCAAACATCAAAGTTTCAGCCACACGTTTCCCCTCATCATAGCAACTACGAACTCCTGTTAAAGATATATAATCAAGTGCTTAGACCATAATACATCTACATAAATATTGTATTGAAAAAATTCTTTGCTTCAAAAAAGTTAACCTTGCATTAAGGAGCTAATACTTATGTGGCAAAAGAAAGGTCTCTCACACACATGCTTACTTCAATGCTTTTAGCTTCTTAAGTTCATAACCAATTATAGTTTGTCATGAAAAAGAAATTCAAACAATAAGCTACCTTATAATACAAAAATTAAATAAGAAAGTAGGTCTCTATGGTTTATACTGCACAGATATTTTTCACAATCATAGCAGAAGATATAATTTAATTTAAGAAAGATACAGATTGAGACAAAGAGAAAAGCATGTACCAATAGGGTTCACATTGCCCCAATAGCCTTCAGGTTGGGGATGCACAAGAGGATCCCCATATACCTCAGATGTTGATGTGAGTAAAATCCTGCCAATAAAATAAGAACTAAGACTCTACCAAAAAGAAAAAGAATAAAGACCAAATGATGATAGAAGCTGAAATTATCATTTTCCAAAGACAATTTTCCAACCTTGCCCCAACTCGTTTTGCAAGCCCAAGCATGTTCAGTGTGCCAATCACATTTGTCTTTATTGTCTGTAAAAATTATTTTCCTAACATATTAGATAGTGTCTCAAGGATCAGCTGAAAAACAGAACTTTCAAGCAATAACACATGACAGAAGTAGAATTAATATACTGCAGATTGCTGAAAGCCACAGAATGCATGAATTCTATATACTGCAATATAAATTGGACAATGACTATGCAATGAATGTTAAAAGCAAAACCTTTATCAGCTGAGAAAAATATGTTTGCATGCTAATCAAAAGATAATGAAATATAGACAAAACAAGACTCAAAACTATACCTTCACAGGATTATATTTGTAGAAAATAGGAGATGCGGGGCATGCAAGATGGTAGATCTGATCAACCTCAATCGTCAAAGGTTCAGTGACATCTACAAAGGGATCATAATGATAATGTGTATCCGTATCATTAACTTTTAGACATTTAAAGACATTCTGAACATGATAAACTATATACACTAAGGTATCACTGTTCATGATTCCAGAGAATATCATACAACCAGTTGATCAACATTGCAGTTGATTAAGAAACAACTGAACCTGAAATATCAAATACTTAAATTTGTGGTGTAACAACTGTAAAGCTTCTGCTGATAGAATGATCTTTTGCAGTCTTTTAACTTTTAACATAAATCAGTTTCCAACCTTAGACACTAGTGTTCACACATGCTACCAAATGAGACAAAATATAATCTAATCTTCAGTCTATCATATGCACAATAATTTAATTTTTAGATGGTTGAGAAGTTGAATAGTAAACAAAATGGAGTATACCATGACGGATAAGCTCAAATCTTGGATGACCAATCCATTTTTTGAGGTTGTCCTTTGATCCAGTGAAGTAGTTGTCAGCAACAATGACCTGATTAGAAGTTATGTTTTGTAAGCAGAATAGAATCGCTGAAAAGAAAAACAAAACTACTCAAAAACACAATAAACTAATTAGCTGACCTCATTTTTTTCATTTTCCATCAATCTATCAACTAGGTGAGAACCAATGAATCCAGCTCCTCCCGTAATCAAGATTCTCATGTTAGACTATGGTCAAGAATGAAAGAAATGTTGGTTAAACAAGGCATCAAGAAAAATTAAGTTATGCAGACTAAGGGATTCTTTCAGACAAAATCCCTGTTTATAATCACACAACAAATTTCAATCAACAGTTGTAGGATGCATGTTTTCATACACATACTTCTGAACCATAGGTATACAAGAAAATAGAATAATAGATAAATGAAAGAAAAAAAAAAAACTTAGTTTCACTGATCAGTATTAGTATACCCCCCATTAAAAAAAAAGAAAGAAAGAGGGATAACTTTGAACCCTTTTTTCTGTTATCACTCCCCTCCCTCCCTGGATATAACTCTGGCCTGTTGGTCATATTTTGCAGAGTAAGCTCTCACAGTTTGATTTGTGATTGCAATCTGTGTAAATAGTAAATGATACTGATTTGCAGAGCTTAAGAACAAACTTAAGCACAACAACAAAGTTCATCCATCATATCTATTTTGATCATATTTAATATGGTGTAAAACATATATAATCCATATTCTTGTCCTATGCATCTGGTACACAGGATAGAAAAATCGAAAAGATCTCCATTGTATAAACAATATCAAGCCAATTAACAATAAATTTTAATTGTGCGATCCAAATAACAGACGAGAACAACAATGTGGCAAGAAGATTGTTAATAATAATAATGATAATAAAGTGATAGTACACCTGATAGAATTTGGAGAAACGCAAGGGAGATGGCAAGGGAGGTTGCTTCGGCGACAGTACATCAGAAGAATTCGTTGCCATTGCAAGGACCTCTGAAGTTCAATTCCTGCACCAATTTCGAAGAGGTTAACCAATTTGCTCTCAGCACGGTTCGGAACAGCATAACAAAATTTTCATAAACCAGATCAAGTGCCATCAAATCTATCAAATAAAAGGGCCAATTGGGGAGAGACAGAGAATGAGAACAAAACCAACCCAATCCAAATTCCAAACCAAAAACCTATCCACTCTTCTGATTCAAATACACCATGATCATAAACCAAATTATATAGATCCAAAAACAGAAGATTCTTCAATCAAATGCCAAATTTAGAAAAATGAAAAAAAATGAAAACATGTATCAGAAAAACAAAAAAGAAGTCTTAAAACTCACGGAATGTTGAAGAACGTAAAATGAAAGCACCTATGCAACGACAAGAGCGATCGAAATCAAAATCACACCAAACAGAACATGCAAAGGGAAACCAAAGCGTATATCTACGGAAGCAAATACGTACGGTTGGAGAATTGAACGTTAAGCAAAATCGGAGACTGGGAATGAGTAATTAATAAGCAAGGGGAGTGTAAATGTGTAATGCACTATTATTTATAGCATAATGTTTTGGAATTGTTTCTTAAAATTATAATAAATAAATGTGATGTGATTCACACGTCTGCTTGTTTGCATGGGCTCACGTGGAGTTTTTGTTGGACAAAGACAAAGACAAAGACATCTAACTAAATCAAATCATGGAAGTTGCTAACTAAATCAAATCATGGAAGTTGTTTGTTTTTCGCTTCATCAAAGATATTTAATATTATCAGTTTGTTGCTCTCACTCAATTTCTGTTGTGGACGAGTTTGGATTAATTCTATCCTTAAAGAATACCTGCAAATTGATTTAGATGACTTCATTATCTCCACTACTTTAATCTAATCTTTTACCCTTTAAATCTAATTGATATTTTTTTAGAATTGACAATTTATTTTAGACATAAACAAATCATTTTATTTTAAGAGGGAACAATGCTCTACTGAACTAAATCATAGTGTAATTTAAGTTATTCATTATAAATGTAAAAAATATAATTTATATATTTAAAAAGGATAAATATGTTTTTAAATTTTTTAAAATTTAAAAGGTTTATTTGTATTCCCTCTAAAACAATTTATTCATTTTTAATCTCTTTAGTTTTGAAACGTTTGTTTTTCTTGAATTTTTTAATAAAATGGGTTAAACATGAAAACTAATTACATGAATAATTTGATAAAAAAAAAAAATTATTAGAATGGGTGATTCTTGTCACATATGACATAGGAAGTGTCACTTTGAATGATATCTTATACTTACCCCTTCATGCAGAGCTAAATACATATTTAATGACTAGATTTATATCACATTTTTATTTTAACATAAGTTAAATCCTATCACATAGTCACGTAGTAAGTTCATAGGACAAAACAAATTAATTATTCGAGGACAAATCCAAAACTCAATTTCTTTTTAGTTGCTTTAGGTAAAAATTATTCAAAAAGCACTTATCCTCACCTCTCTTATCTCTCACTCATTATCTATCAGTTGCAACAATCTTATCATATAATGTATTTTGAATTCATATGCTCTGTTAGTTGCAACAACTCTTATTATGTCATATATTTAAAATTCACATTATTTACTAGTTACAACAACCTTATCTTATAATGTAGTTCAGATTTACATGATCTACTAATTAGTTTATGTATTATGTATTTTGAATCCTCATACAATATAATAATATTAATGCAAATTATTTTAAGATAATTAATATTAAAAAATATATTTTAGTAAATTTTATATTGATATGCTTGTGTTGTCCATTGTTAATCCAATAATACACATGATAAAAATTTATCCTATAATTCAAGTATTTATCTTGCGTTGCTCTCTTTGTCCTATATCATATTGTATAACAAACCCAACCTTAGTTTTCGCTTTTAAACTATCTTGGTCAAGAGGTCGTTTATCTTTTTAAGTTCTATTTAGAGCATATTTTAAATTTAGAGGGATAAAAAACAGACATTTTAAAAATAAAGATACTAAAAGACAAAAAATCTAGAAGAACTAAAAATGAACTTTTAAAATTTTAAAGGGACCAAAATATATTTTCTTCTTTGAGATAGAAATTATGTGAATTAATGCACACCATCTCTATTAATATTACATGTTAGAATTAAAATTTTAAGACAAATTTAAATTAGAAGCAAATAAAATTAAATAACCTTTAATTTCAATTTATCTTTAATTTGATTTATTATCACGTAAATTATGTACACGTAAACAAACATGGAGATCACAAGGTGAATCATCTATACCAATATACAAAGAAGATACAACTTTATATCAGTATTTTTGTCTCTACATTTTTTAAACCATTTTATCCTTATTCTTAAGGATATTCCTTAAAGTAGTAACAATAGTTAATCTTTTTTAAACTATTTCTTAAATTTTAATTTTTTTTAACTTACATTAACTGCTTTTATATTATTAGTTTGTTTTTATTCTATCATTTTTTTTATTTAACTTTTATTTTTTTATTATTCAAAAAATTTAAAGAGACACGGATCTCCGTTTCCCTAGTAGAATATAACGACTGGAAGAGTAGATCTCAACAAATAAGAATTGAGAAACATTTCAAGTAGAACCTATTTCACATTCATATCAGAACATCGTAACTTTATTTCTTAAGGAGATTCAAACCTCCTCAAATCCAAATATGAACCCACCAAACACAATCTGAATTGTATTTCGGTACAGAGAACACATTAAGACACACCTACCCTGACATACAATGGGTAAAGAAAGTCGAAAGAGAACTTGTAACACCTAAATTTCAATAAAAAATAATTTCAACTCATCTCAACAACAGCATTTCCAATAGAAGTTGGGTGGAGAAGCAATCTTATTGTATCAATTTGAAGAGCAAGTTCAAGTTGGCTTTGCCGGCTGCAAGTTTAACCTTCCTCTCCATAATTTTCAATATAAAACATCTCTTAACACTTAACAGGTTCATCCACATCCCCGTTACTATCAAAATATTCATTATGATTATATGATAAGAAATGAAGGAGTAAAAGGAGCTTAGTTGCTCTTGGGAACTCCAAGCCTCTGACGGAAATCCTCTTCCATGAGAGGAAGGCCATCATACAACTTGACCTTTGGTTCCCATCTCAGCAATTCCTTTGCTTTTGTAATGTCTGGTTTTCTCTGACGAGGATCGTCAGGAGTGTTCTCAACCATATTTATCTGCACTTTTGGATTGATAAGCTGCACAACCATACATAAAGCATTAGCTAACTTCAAAGTTTTTCACGAAAAGCTCCATCATTAAACCACAAGGTAAACAAAAAAACATTTTTTCCCCACATCACTTTGTTAATTGCATGTTGCAAAGCACATACACAATCCCTCTCATGGAAACATGTCCACAATTCACTATCAAAGAGTTCCTTTTTTCAAACTTGTTGGTCAAAGCTTATAGTTAAAATATAACCAGACTAACACAGAAGAGAGAAGTGGGGATTCTCCAAGAATTGAAATGGTTTGCAAGTTACAACTAACCTCTTTCACATTCTCGGCAAGTTCAATCATTGTAAATTCACCTGGAAGAATGAAGTATCAACACATATTAATATTTGGCAGAAAAGTCAGCACTCAAATGTATTGTAATATAACCTGGGTTCCCAATGTTGATTGGACCAGTGTTTTCCCCTTCCATTAGACGTATAAGTCCATCAACCTAATAGATTTCAAATGTATAATCTTAGTCAATCACGCCTAGTACTTGAATCAAGATAATAAATCACAAATAAGAAACATGTATCATATATACCATGTCAGAGACATAGCAGAAACTGCGAGTTTGAGTTCCTGGAACTTGGACAGTCAAGGGTTCACCACTATAACAAAAAATTATATGAGAAGCAACAGATAGAGAGTGCAACTTGAAATGGTAAAAAAATAAATTATGAGTGGTCAACTAAATCAAGGTATTTGAATCAACCTAGCAAATAAGCAGCAGGCTCAACAAGCACATAATTACTTATTACTGCAGTACTGCACTCAAACAGTTATTTGTTTGGTGTGCATCAATGTTTCTTGAGAGTTGAGATAATATAAAGTCTTAAAAAACTATTTATCAGCATATCCATCTTGCCTATAACATTATTAAGTTAAAGGATTTACCGAATTGCTTGAGCAATGAAGTTACTGACAACACGCCCATCATCAATATTCATGCGTGGTCCATATGTGTTGAAGATTCTCGCAATGCGTATTTCTGAGAGAAAAATATGAAAATAAGCATCACATTGAGTTATTGCTTATTAGTTAACAGCAGTGCAAAACGTGTACTGTTTGTGCCCTCAATCAATGAGATGTTGCCAAGGAGAAAAGGAAAAAATAAAGATAAGGAATTACCGATTCCATGCTGCCTATGATAATCAAACATCAAAGTTTCTGCAACACGCTTGCCCTCATCATAACAACTCCGAACTCCTGTTCATACATATTTTTATGTTTAGGCTATTGATAAAGCAACATTCCAAGAGATAATGATATGGTATATATTAAAGTCGATGGTCATTCCAAATTCCTATAGGTTTGGAAATATATGATCGCCATGGATCTTATCAAAATATAATTCAAAAAGATCATATCTTTGCAGCTTTCAGATTATGTTCTTTAACAAATGCATGATCAAAATGACAAATCACTTTGAAGTGTGAAAATTAAACATTGAGGTAAACATTATGATGAGCTCAGCTAAATTAGCATTGTCCCCATTATGATGCCATTGATACACAAGTTTGGATTGAGAATGAGATGTGTATGTACCAATGGGGTTTACATTGCCCCAATAGCTTTCTGGTTGTGGATGCACAAGAGGGTCCCCATATACTTCTGAAGTAGATGTAAGCAAAATCCTGTCAATCAAAATTACTACTTGTAAAATACACGGATGGCAATGATGTAGATCATCCACTTTTGTATTTAGAAAAAGAGATAACCTTGCTCCCACACGCTTAGCAAGCCCAAGCATGTTCAGTGTTCCAATCACATTTGTCTTTATTGTCTGTAAAGGTTTTACTTTAACTGTTAGATAATTTCTCGAAATTCACTAGATAGAGAGAATCGACCAATGAGTAGGTCATAAACACAATCTGAATTACTGGACATACTAACAATTGGAAACATCATAACAATATATATGAAATTCAATTTTTAAATCTACAATAGAAGGGGGAGGGGGGGCAGTGGGAGGAACTAAAACTACTCCTGTGCAAGAAATAAATCATGTAGACAGCTGACAGGATCATGGTAAATGACAGAAATATAAAAGTAGAATCTAAGAACCCCCACCTTTACAGGGTTGTATTTGTAGAAGATTGGAGAAGCAGGGCATGCAAGATGATAGATTTGATCAACCTCAATCAACAATTGCTCTGTGACATCTGTTCAGGGAAAAGAAAAGTACATGCATTTTAATTAAATTAAAACACATCTAAAAACGCAGAGAAACTCTGCACCTGATAGAATCATTCATGTTATGTTGAACAGCATGATGCAGCTGGCTGCTCTACATTGGTAACTGATTTAGAACAATTGAGAATAAACCATCAAATTAATCCCAAACTGTGAATGATTGCAATGAAGAGAATAGTAAAATTATACCATGACGAATTAGCTCAAATCTTGGATGGCCAATCCATCTTTTAAGGTTGTCTTTAGATCCAGTGAAGTAGTTGTCAGCAACAATGACCTGATTAGACCAGCATACTATCACATATTGTTCCAAAGTTATATCGTACTTGTTGAATAACTAATAAATTTCAAAACTAAGAACAAAAAGATATCAACCAAGCTAACCTCATTTTTTTCATTTTCCATCAATTTGTCAACTAGGTGAGAGCCAATAAATCCAGCTCCTCCAGTAACCAGAATTCTCATATTGGACTTTTGTCAGAGATGAAAGGAACATTGTAAAACCAAGAATTCACGTAAGGAAAGGGAAAAAAATGATCATGTAAAGTAAGACATCCTGACAAGAGCATTGTTCAGATAATCAGTGTTCTCACGATAATGAGATGTAATATGATGTTTTATGAACCTTTTTTTTGTCAGCATGTTTTATGCACATAATCCCATATGACCTGAACTATGTTGTGCAAGAGAATATATAAAGTGAAATGAAGCAGTGAAAAGGGAATTTTTTTTTTATTGACCAACTGGAAACAAGAGCTGAAAAGCAAAACATAAGAATGCAACCATAACATATATTTTGACAAGAGTGAGCATTGAATAAAAACTAAAATGCTAACAGCTTCAAGATCTAACCAGCACACAAGTTGAAATTTAGAGAGATCTGAATTTCGGTACTACTCATGTTCCCTGCAAACATTAAATTTACTGAATTCCTATAACATTTTACACCTACAAAAAAGGTATATTGATTTCATAAATTGTTTCTAGACCACAATTGGCCATATAAATAAAATATCACCATCAACTCAGGCACATTAAAATAAAGATCCATTCATAAAAGCAAAAGGGGAATCTGACAAGCACAGGTAAGTCACTCATCAGCAAATAAACTCAGTTGTATACTTTAACATGTCATAATCAAATGACATTATGCCGTTATCAATAGAAATCAACTTATAACAAAAGTGAGAAACATGACAACAACAAAAGTGAACTAAAATGAAACCCGCATACCAGGATCCAAGCAACAATTAGAATGAAAGAAAAGCATGAGAATGCTACGCGAGAGAGTTCACCTGAAAGAACTTGGAAAAACGCAAGGGAGATGGCATGGGAGGTTGCTTTGTTGCTCCATTAGAAGAATTCGTTGCCATTGTAAAAAAAAAAAAACCCACTGAAGCTCAAATCCTGAACCAATTCTCAAAGGGTCAAAATTTCTTACACATACATTAGGCTAGTTACAAAATTTCATAAAATCAAATCAAGTAATAAATATCAGACACTTCAATAACATTCAGAAGAGAAAGAGAGAGTGTGAGAAATAATAGTGGACCTTATCGCAAAGACACACAAATCTAAAACCACAAATCACGGATCTGATCCAAACGACCTACGATCAGAAAACAATTTATAGAAGAAAGAGGATCCAGTACTTTGAAATTCCCCACCAAACGCTAAATTAAATTTTATTTTTTAAATTACTTAATTCCATACCAAAAAGAACCAATAATTTTAATAATAAAAAAAAAATGAATTTTGGGATCCTTCAAACTCACGGAAAGTTGAAGAGCATAATGAAAGGTCTTAAGCAACGGCGACGACACCAAAACAAAAGGGTGGCATCATACCAAACTTTGAAAAAATCAAATTTCTACTGAATAGTTAAATACCTGTTTGTTAGACAGAGAGAGAGGGGGGAAAAATTGTATACAGGGATATAGATATTAGAGTAGTAGCAAGCAAAGTGAAAGGATTAATGAGAAAACGTAAATGCAGTGGCTGAGGTTGATTAATTGTGTTTTTAAGACATAAATTAATGAGCTCTGTCTGTGTCTCGTTATTATGTTACTGTTTCTGGAGTTGTCAGAACTATCGGATAAGAAAGTCACAAGTCATAAGTTTTTTACACACGGTCAGAGATGACGTGGCGTAACGCATTAAAAAAAATTAATAAATGAATATATTTATTTGTTTTTAATTTATATTATGGCATTTCTTATTGTTTTATTATATATATAAGATTTAATTATCTAACTTATTAGTATTAAAACAAGTGATTAACTTAATTAATAATAATAACTTTTTCTTAAATTTATAAATTTCTTTTAAATTATTCTTGTTATTAATATTATTTTTTTCTATTTGGTCATAAATTTTTTTCTATTCTTAATGAGAATTATTTCTATTTTAAAAATAATTAATATAAGAAATATTATAAATTATGTTTTAAAAAAAGAATAAATATCATTTCAAACTTAAGTATTATAAATAGAAAGAAACTTTTATCAAAAAGGGTATAAAAAATTTTTAATTTTTCTAACGATAGGTGTGTCTGAGTTAAAAGTTATAATATTTTATAGTATTAAAATTTTTACGACTTTAGTTTATTTATGATTTAAAATTTGTACATTTTTTTTACTTAAAGACTTTTTCTAAGTTTAGTTTTTTTTTTACAATTTTTCATTTCTTTAAATTTTTTATGATTAAAGTTTTTATTTTAGGATTTTTTATTTGCTTGTATTTTCTTTTTTATTTTGTTTTCAACTGTTTTAAAATTATAAATAATTTTATTTATTTAATTATTAAATAAAAAAATTTAATTTTACTAATTATTAGTTTTATTTAATATCTTGTATATATTTTTTATATGATTTTATTTAATATGTTATATTTTTTTAATATTGTTTTATTTTAAATATTTTATATAATTTTTTAATAATGTTTTATCTAAAATATTTTGTAAATTTAAAATTTAGATAATTTTATATATTTAACATAATTGTACTAACGATTCATCCAAACAAGTAAACAGTTAATATAATTTTTACTTTTTATGCTTATCTTTAATTTGTATTGTTCACTTTATATTAGTGTATTATGTTATTTTTAGTTTAACAATTATTTTTATTATTAAATTATTAGATGTTGTTAATAGTAAATTATTTTATACAAAATAAATAATATTATTTCATAAGTTATAAGTTAATATTAGTAACAAAATATTTTAATATTTGTTTTAAAATTTTAATTTTTTAATATTTAAGTATTTAAAATAGAACAAATATTCAAAAAATATTAAATATCATTATGTTAGTTTTTTTATTTCATTTACAAAACAAATCAAATTCAATAGCATTATTAAAAAATGATATAAATTTTAAATATATAAAATATATTAAATAAAACAATATTTTAAATAAAATAATATTAAGAAATATATAAGATACCAAATAAAATCATATAAAAAAATATATACAAGATATTAAATAAAACCAGTAACAAGTAAAATTAAAATATTTATTTAATAATTAAATAAATAAAATTATTTACAATTTTTTAGAAAAATTAAAAACAAAACAGAAAAGAAAATACAAGTAAAAAAATCCTAAAACAAAAAAACTTTAAAGATAAAAAATACAACTTCAAAGTGAGAAAAAACTAAACTTAGAACTTCAATTTTGAAAGTTAAAAAAACAAAAACTAAAAACATATACGACTTTGAAATTGTAAATAAAAAAAAATTAAACTGAAGTCATAAATTTTACAACTTCAATTAAAGAAATAAAGGTGTTATGACTTCTCACTCAAAAGTCGTGTCATTTATTATGATTTACTCCATCTTTAATAATAATTTAAAATCGATGTCCAAATGAAAAAATCAAATTTTTTTTACACCCTTCTGATAAAAGTCCCATGTAAAAAGTATATTTCTCACTTATTTATAACAAGAATGTAATAAATATGTGATTATTTAAATAATAGTAATAAAGATGTAATAATTAAAATGATACTTCTAGTTAATGTTATTTATAGCAAGGATGTAAAAATCAAATAGTAATAAAGATGTCATTAAAAATGATACTACTACGTTTTATGCTCCATTTGATAGATGCAAAATAAGATAATAATAAAAAATGAATGAAATACATAGTAAAATTTTATGCCACTCACAATTTTTATTCTCTACTTTAATTCAACATTTCTATCTTTATTCACTTCCATTTCTTTTTTTCTCATTCCACCAAACATTCACTTAGTCATTGTAATCCATATTTGCACATGCAGTTTGTGATGTTGCTTAGAATGAAAGGGCAACTGTGTTTGTAAGATCCACCTTATTTTTGAAAATTTCTTCATCTTTTTTCTCAATTTAAACTCAATCAAACACACACTAAAAATAAAAATTATATTTAGCAAACACACACTAAAAACTCAATTAATTGTATCCTCGAAAGAATAACTTAATTCTTATGCTACATTTTACTTAGCAAACTTGGTTATATTTTGATGTGAGTGCTGTCAATGCAAGGTCACACCAGCAGGGCTGCATTCTTCATTGTAACATTCAATTTGGAGGATCAAACAATACAGTAGAAGCAATTTTCTGCGGTAAAATGGAATATTTGATATAATTTATAAAACCAAAAACGATTTTACAATGCATTTGTTCAAGCCATAACCGGAGATCTATATATTTAAAGAATCTGAAACAGTGCACCTTTACTGTTCTGAACTTTGGATAACACCACACTAGCTCCTAATTCAAAAACACAACTCAAACTAGAGGTGTCCTCTAAAAATTTATTCAACTAGGGAAACAAAACTAATTTTCCCAATCTTAGGTTATGGGGGTAAATGAAGACTACTAGGATCGTAAATTCCAGCACCAAGAGCTATGAAAACCCAAAATACGAGAATACTTATGACAGCCTTTCTCAACAGCTGGTCAGAATTGCTGGTTTGGTGGCCATCTAATTCATTAGATTGATGCAGTGATGGCAAACCCCTATTGTCACTGATATCCTCCTCTCTATCAATCCGGCTGGTCCCAGTTGCATGAGGTTGCAGAATATCCCAGTTGCCAATTTTAGAACATCTCATGCAAGAGCAGCTGCCTCCAAGATATGATGGTAGGGTCGGAAAATTGTCATAAAGTACCTTCCGATATACCTCTCCTCCTAACTTCAACTTCTTCCTAGTAGATGGCTTTAAAACCTATGATTCAAAGTCTTGGATTAGTTCATTAAGAAAAGGCAAAAATTTTACAGTGATATTGGTTTGAGAAATAAGAAAAACTTCATTTTAGGCCAAGAAACTGTATCTGGATTAGAGGCACTCTAAGGATATGTGAAATTGCATTTAATCGAACAACTCTTTGTTATTTTATGCTAAATAAATGGAAGGGAAAATTTACCTGAATAAAAGTCTGGGCAATAACACGAACAATTGCTGGAAGTCGGATGATAAACAAACAACCAAGACGATTAGGAAAGTGTTCTAGCAGAAGGGAGGAACAAGATCTCAACATTTTCATAGGAATTCTCAATGGAGATAACCCTTCACAATCCACCAATACTGTAATTTGAGGGTTGCTTGCATCAACCAAGTGCAAGACTCCGTATTCTACCTGTGATACTGAAGTATAGACCATTGATTACCATTAAACTAAAGCAAGAAACCCATAAGCTAAGAAACTGGTTAATTATGAACTGATGGCAAGAAAAAGAAAAAACATACTAACTGCCTGAGCAAATTGAAGTCTATCTTCAGATGCCAAAGAGCGACAGGCTATCCCAAGCCTTACAATGAGGCAAGGTCTGTGCGAAAAATCAGATCCATGCCAAAAAACCATATTTGACCACGTTTCCAGCTCTTCCCCTGAAAGAAATCTGTAACTGTCCCGCCAACTTATTGTCTTCTTGATTGAGGTAAGGAAGCATGAAGAGTCATTATTAGAAGCTGTGTAAAATCTGTGGAGCTCATCATCATTGATTCTGCATAAACACTACTAAATCATGGTCCGCTGCAACAGGAGAAACCAAGAAATATGCAATATGCTATTGCTATCTAATAAAGCTGCTCTGGCCAGGATTTCAAAACTTTCCCTAAGAAATGCGATAATCCAAGTTCAAAATGAGAATAGATAAACTATTGGCATTAATTTAGCAATCATTATTAGTAGCTGGATTATCAATTTACTATACTGTTAACTATTGCATAACAATATAAAATTCAGAAGTTGGTGTGGAATTTACATCGATATCTATTCCATAACTATTGCATAATTATAAAATTTACATTGATATCTATTACTATACCATTAATTATTTAGTGAATGTTATTCACTTAATAGGGATTATTTAATGACAAATACTAGGAATACACTCTTTTGAACACATTCTATCTTATTGATTGAAAATTATTTAAATCACAAAAATTGTGGGTCTCACATCTTATAATGTACCTCTTATGGTTTTGCAGTTTCAAGAAATTTTAATCAATAGTAAAGAGTGTGCTGCTAGCATTCCTCTTAATGTGTTCAACTCTGGGAAAAGAGACCAAACACAATTGTGGAATTGCTGATAAATAAATTATTTCTTATGCCCCTTCTTTTTTTTTCAACAACTGAATTATACAGGAGAAAGGGGTAGATATCAATGTAAATTACAGAACAACTGTAATTGTAGGAATATCAAATAGCCTAGTTTTGCAATGAAATTCTGAGAGAATCATATTTTTTCAGAATGGTGCATTTATGCACATAACAGAAACTGTCTAATACCTTTCTGGCAAACTAATCCCTTGATTTTCCAGCTCTTGATTGAGTAGAGTCAACCAGTTTTCATATTCTAAAACTTCAGGATCTATCTCACAATGACTGCAAAAGACAAGAAAATATTTGTAAGACTAAAGAAGCTTGCATAAGAAAATTCCAGATATGAAAAGCTCCAAACAATAATTTCAAATTTATCCTGCAAAACATGTAGAATATAAATAGCACTTTATTCACCAGAAAACTTAGTTACTGAATGAAGTTGTTGCTTTGGAGATTCATCATATGTATGACATTAAAACATTGAAAGATTAAAGTTGATTTGGGATCAGTCCTTCACATTGCTTCGAAGATTCATCAATATGCTACATTACTTTTTGAGATTTATATCAGAGATCATTGAACATAAAAAGCCACAAAGAAGTATCAAATGAGAAGCATATTTTTATTAGTGAAAGGATTGGTTATTAGATCTTATCATGAAAAGGTAAAGATTAAAATACAAAAGTCATGTAACATTATTTAAGTGCCTATGTGAATTTAAGTAACCTTTTATCTTAACCATCCATGCATGGTTGTAAGGTTAATGCTTCCACTCCTCAATCTCACATAAAAATAGTTCTCTGACTAGACACTTCCCCTACATATTACTAGAACCACAGTCAGTGCACTTTGAAAATCATTCATGTTGAAACAAGAGTAATACAAGACACAATAATTTTATGCAACCAAGTTTAGGAAACACCTCTAAGAAAGGGTGGCACCAAACATCATATGTAAATAACAAGAAAAATAATCTTATTTTATAAGGCCTTTCAGTTTGTGTGTGTTCTCGCAATTTTATCTAACCAGAGTTGTGCAGATGAAAGCCACAACTACATCAGACTGCATGGTTTTTAAGTTATCAGAAAAATCTAGGTAGGAGAAAGTTTGCAAGATTTTGGCAATTTAGTTTTCCATATGATATATGGAACAAGCAGGCTCAGTTAGATTCTTAATCCTGCAAAATGCACCAAGTTTGAAACAAAGCACTAAGCTGCTAAGCTTTTTTCTAGTACCCTACATTAGAAAAAATAACCCTTTGGCAATTATGGGCGGAAGGTTAATGATAACTCAATAAACATCACAGTTCTTAAGAACATAGATGTTGTCATTCTTAGTTAATAAAGGCTAGTATATATAGTCAGAGAATAACAGGGTTAAATACCACAGATAAACCTTAGGCCTTAGCATGAAGCTTCAAATCATATACCTTGTATTCAAATTAGCCTCTGCTGGAGATAGTTCGGCGGATGCTTCAGAATCATGCGAAGCAACACAATCTGAGGTTCCATCACTACATTGTGGTTGATCAGTAAAGACGGTTGCAATAGAAAGGACTAATAGAGGTCTTGATAGTACCTGGTAATAGAGCAATTTATTAGCTATCTACTTCACAAATATAGCTAAACAAGGGATATGAGAAAAAGGGGTATGGGGGGAAAAACAAACAGAAAAGAGAGAATTCCTTAATTTGATTTTGGTCCTCCTTAACCTCAATAGTAAGAGGGACTGGGGAAATATGAAACAGTACATCTTATGATTGCTAATGATGACAAAATACTAAAAGCATGAATAGCTTTAAAAAAATCAGTATCCATGGTCTTTACAAAGGCAATACTAATCTTTTAAAAATGGGGAAGAAGAATTAATATTTGAGAAACTTTCCAAAACGTACATGATACATAGAAGCCACCCATAAAAAGCCCTCTCAAATCCCAAACAATGATCTCCCAGAAGCACACAGATACAGATGATGTGAATGATTTCTAAAACTTCAAAATAATTTTCCAAATTCCAAGATAATTCACATTTATAGTTAATGATTTCCCGGGGCTATCATATTCTGCTGCTTTAAAATGATATTCAAATATAATTTTAATGAATCCTTCAGAAATCAAGAATCACAAACCTGCATGCTTTTCACCAAACCCCTGAAGGGTGCCCACCTCTGAATCCATTTGAATGGTGGATAGACAAGGATTTGGAGACCCTGTAGGCCTCGCCATACACACGGACATTTACTCCTGGAGAATCTCCTCACGGTTTCTAATGCAGCAAGTTTTAGTAGAAAAAACGTGACACGTCCCACAGCACTGCTTCCAAAGTCACCATGGGTTAATGACACAAGGTGTTCATAATTTCTCTGTGCAAAGCCTTTAGGCCGTGATGCAACCAGAAGTTTTTTGTACGTTTCTTTCCCATTAACAACAACACTGCTTTCTTTAGAATTAGAACTCAAGCTCGAGTTAGAATTATCCATCCTATCTCCCATGTAAACTGAAGGCATGTCAGCTTCTCTAGCAAATAGCCAAAAAAAAAAAAGTACTTTCAGTTTCATTTCAGATGCAACCACTAATATGAAACAAAAAGTCTTCAGAGTGAAATCCATCTGCCACACTATAACATGTCCTCATCACAAGAAATTATTGCACGGTTTTATTACAAGCAGCATAGCCTACATCTACATCTGCATAAATCCAATACACTAAAAAACACCGCAAAACTTGTTAAAATTAAAATGTCAAGCTTATCACCAAAAAACAAAATATTTAAATAAGAAAATGTGAAACATACATGTCTTAAAGAACAAAACCAATAAACTAAATTGAAATAATACGGATTAGCATTGTAATTTGTAAAGTCAAAAAACACTAGAGTATGAAATTAAAATAAGAAACAACGCGATGTGTGAATATATAACTACGGTGACGATAATCCAAACAAGGTATAGAGCAGAAGCAATTGTAGCATGTATAACTGTCAAATTCGATCCGAGATGTTTAAAACGTTGAGGTTCAAAAGTTGACCTGAAAGAAACGTGTAAGTGTCAGGTTGGGGAGGTTAGGAATGGATGTGAAAAGTGATGTAACGGATTTTGATTTTATAGGGCGAAGAATTGAATTGAATTGATGAGGGTGTGAGGTTGTTGATGATGATCTTCGTTCGTCGCCGATTTCCACCGAATGGTTCTTCGTTAACTTTCCGAGTTACATCACAGTGGCAGATCGTTGGTTTGCAAGAGGGACCGGAACTGAACCTGATTCTGAGACGTGGACGGTGGAGATGCGTTGATTCAGACGTCATTGTCCCTCCATCTGTTATTCAACAGTCTAACTCCATCTTTAGACAGCAGACACGCAAAACGCCAGACTCTCGTGATTGACGATATGATGCATTTAAATCGAATTAATTAGAATAAAGTATAAAGAGAGGATAATGGGATTTAATCCACTTAATTCAACATGAGCTTAAATTTATAATAAACTTTTCAATATTTTAAATATATATATATATATATATAAATTAAGGAGTTTTGTTATGTACCAAAAACAATATGAAATTACTTTATTTTGTAACCTAAGATATATGAATTGTTATAAATTTTTTAGTACAAATAAAAAAAAATAATTTAATATATGTATATCGCTTGGGATGGACATTTCGAGGATACCTACTCCCGGGAAAGAATAACTTAATCTTGAGTATTTATGTCATTAAATTCAATACTTGGAGGGTTATACACCATCTCAGATGAACATATTGGTAATACTCAGTTGACCGACTTCTCTCATTGACATTGGGTAGTAAAAATGATAGTTGAGTCACTCTACAGCTAAGAAGATGAAACGATCAAAACTAGTATATTGTTGATAAAGAGTCGCACCCTAAAAATGTAATGATAAGATCAAAGAAACACTCGGACTCAACATGTCAAATGCACATAACCATGTGCCCGATACTATGTACAAAGGGGACAAAACTCAAGTTGTACAATGATGTGATAAAAAGAAACCAATAAAAATACAACGCATGGATGGTATTGTCGAAGGATGTTGTGTATAAATAGAGGTGAGCTGAATGACTCACCTCATGTTCATGGTTAAATAAGATTAAGGAGAGACATTGATGATAACTTTAAGCTGGAGTCCTCTACTTCTCTTTTTGGTGTTCTCTAAAGTTAAACAATATGTAATGTATAATGATAAATTATGTGGGATAAGAATTTTTGTGACATATTTACATCCTAAAAGTTTATTTTGAATATAAGCACTAGTTAGTTTCTCGTGCATATGCACGGATTGCTCCACTATTCTTTTTTTGTTTTAGTATTGAAATTGTACTAAGATTAAAAGTATAGAAATTGTAAGAAAAAATATACAAAGTCATTTGAATTGTTTTTCAAACTATTTTTTGATCAATAAAAGGAGTTGGATTCTCTCTCTTACTAAAAAAATGAACATCTCTCGTTCTACTTTTCTTCACATAACATGTGACTACTATGCGTACCGAGTACTCCTGTACCATGTATTTATCCTCTTTCTTTTCCAGTTTCCAAAATTCTCATTTTGCCATATGTTTGAGCGACGTGTCAACAATCTAGGATAACTAGAGTCATATAATTGTGTCAACAATTTATTTATTTTTAAAAATGAATGAAAATGACTTATAAACTTAAAAAAATTTACCTTCTCCAACTATAGTTTAATAAATGAATAATATGTGCATAAATTATATTGTTATTTAATCACAAAATTATTATATATGATAAATTTATTATTTTATAATAATTATTTAATGAGTTATATTGAAAGAAGTTTATGATTGATTAATGATAAAAAAAATTTACAGAAATCAAATTTTTTAATTTACTTTCATATAAATTTCTTAAACTACTAAAACGGTTGTATCTATTATTATATTTCATTTTGGATAAGAAGATCATCCTATAATATTAGAAGGTC
Organism: Glycine soja; assembly: GCF_004193775.1. NCBI lineage: Eukaryota > Viridiplantae > Streptophyta > Magnoliopsida > Fabales > Fabaceae > Glycine > Glycine soja. Next base: position 10,792,282 of record NC_041012.1, on the reverse strand, counting down.
ATGTGGTATTAGAAGGTCTTAGCAAATTATATCTTTTTATACATTTATATACTCTTTTAAAATGAATGAAAACGACTTATAAACTTTAATAATTTTATCTTCACCATCTATAATTTAATAAATGAATAATATGTACACAAATTATATTATAATTTAATCAAAAAATTATCATGTATGATAAATTTATTATTTTTTATAATAATTATTTTATAAGTTATATTGAAAAAAATTATGATTGATTGATGATAAAAAAATTTAAATAAATCAAAATTTTGAATTAAATTTCATATAAAAAAATTATACTATTAAAACTGTTGTATATATTATTATATTTTGTTTTTTGGTTTGGATAAGAAAATCATCTCTTGATATTAGAAAGTCTTAGCAAACTGTACTTATATACTCTATTAAACACAGGTGTTTTTACTAACCTACTCTTTTATATAATTATATATATATATATATATATATATATATATATATATATATATATATTACTTTTTTATATATATAATATATAGATTAAATTATAAAAAAGTATTTATAATAATGAGAAATTATTTCAAATAAATTGTGATACCAGCATAAAGAATTAGAAAAACTTAAAATAACTTTTTAAAAATTTAAAGGACTAATAAAAATAAATTATTTTCAAAGGAATTAAAAAATATATCAAAAGAATAGGCTGTTCCCGTGCATATATAAAAGAATAGGTTGTTCCCGTGCTTATGCACGTTTTTTTTATAAAAAAATCAGAAAGTGAAAAAAAAGAAAATGAGAAACAGAAAAAAATGAGAAAGAAAGCAAAATGGCAAAAAAACATCCAATATCAAACGTATCAATTTTTAATTGGTCCAATTTTATAAATTTAACAGCCTATTCTTTTATATATATATATATATATAGATATTCCAGTCTTTTAAAATCTCACAATAAACTTAAACTAGTAATAATATAAATTTAGTTGGGTATCATAGATGACAACTCATATTTTAAATGACCTTATGGGAAAACTATTATAAAGATCTAAAGCCGACCACTTACCTTTTCGGTACTATGAAGTGAAAGTTCAAAATATTCGTGCAATGAGTAGTTTTGATATCCTTTTCTTTACCAAGTTAAACAAAAGTTCATCGATATATACCTTTTTTTTTTTTACAAAAGTAAATCGATTTTATTATTGAATAATCAATATCAATTATGTTTTTATTATTACAAAAAATTCCTTTTTATGTGAAAAGGCAAACAATAAAAACATATCATTTCTTGTTTGTTTTAGATTTTTTTAAAAGATTTGTATATCATTAAATGTGATTAAAATGTGTATTTCAATAATTTTAATTATCATTTTTTATATTTCCTTACAAAATTATAATTTTTATATTAAAACATTATTATGATATGTGAAATTATTTTTTATCTGAAACTAAATGAACTCTAAGTTTGCCAATCAATACAAAAAAATAGTTAATTATGTGTAAGTGTAGTTAAATAACACAAAAATCTAGTTAACAACTTTAAATATTTGTAGTTTTTTTATAATAAGAACAATTCTTATTAATTTGATATACTCCCTTAGTCTTAATATCAATATCTAAAATAAATATTTACATTAAATGTAAGTAGACATTTTATTTATTTATTAATAAAAAGTATACAAGTAAATATTTGTATTGTTTAAAATTATTTATTATATATATAATAGCATATATAGATTAATTTAATATTGCACTCGAACATTTCACAATTTTTAATTTTTAAATCATTCTTAAATTTATATTTTTATAACTATCACACACACATAATGTAATATAGTGAGAGAATTGTTTTTTCATATAAAATTAAAAGGAATGAATATTTAACTCTATTTTTTTCATATATAATCAAAATTAAAACATATAAATAATGTGATTTTTTTTTTAAAAAAAAAAGCTTACATAAAAATTCAATTATGAAACGCGTGAATATCTAAAGTAAATCATTGAAAAATTCAATTATAAATATTTTTAAAAAATTCTGTGTTAGTGAATAAAAAATTATTTTTTATCTTTTATATTGAATTTAAAAAGTTTAATAATAACATAGTGTAAAATAATTTTATATTATTATTTAATTATAATTGATCACTTTTTCTCTTATTTAAAAACTTTTTTTCAAATTGACATCATATCACTGTCACTGCTCCATCTTGCATGTTTTTTTCTCCCATTTCGTGTAGTATTCAATTACAAAACACCGGTTCATTCAGAAACTTGACAGCTCATCAATTCATTCATACCAATTTAACTAAGTCATAAGTTCAACTAGAAAATCAGTTGAGTGACACTCATAAAAATACTAGATCCATCATAAACTTCTCTCATTTGACAAAATCCTTCATGCCCGTTCATTTTTTTTTTTTGAAAAAATTTAAATTATATTAAATCCAAAATGATACAGTATCAGTGGCCTTTTCTTCCGCGTCTGTCCATTTTCAAGATTCGTGTTTATAACATTAGTGGAGATCAGGAGTTTCTTTATTAAGATTTTTTTTGAGATTTACGATCAGGCTAAGATTTTATATACACAAATATAAATATAATAATGTTACAACGAGTATTTGTGGTGCTTTCCTTCAGAGAGGATTAAAGAGATGCAACATGCATGAAATCCCTCCTTGGCCTTTCTTCCTTCTTTGGTTCTGGTTCTTGCTCTGTGTCCTGCTGTTTTCTGCTCTTATTCGTAACACTTCGGCTATTCTGTTCGTCGCTTAGACGAGTCTCACAGGTTATACATATAACATAACATTCCATTTATTATCTTCATATCATGTCCAAATTAAATTACAAATTTAAGGTAGCGTTGTTTGTTTGATTTGATGAGCTTAGATGGGGAGAGATGGAAATGGGGAACACAACGATCGCTTTCACTCCATTCACCAGTACGAGACCGATGATCTGACCGGTGCGGTTCATAACCCTCGATCTTGTCGAGAATGGGTGGTTTTGTTTACTCTGACGTTGATGCTGCTTATAAGGTAATTATGCATGTTGTTAGTTTAATTGACTTATTGGTTCATTTTAATATCACATGTGTTGGTTGTGTTGATGGATTAATTATGGGATTGAATGAATCAGTGTGCGGTGGAGAATGGAGCTGTGGCGGTGAGCGAGCCTGAGCTGAAGGAATGGGAGCAGAAGGTTGGGTATGTCAGAGATATTGACGGCAATGTTGTGAGAATGGGAAGTCATGTGAACCCACCCAGATAAGCATACGTTTAGGTGGACATCGCAGTAACTGGGAAATTATGCTTTTACGTTTATGCTTATGTTTAGGAATAAACAAGAACCACTGTGAGATGTGTATTTACTCTACAATAAATCAACTTTTGCCAGGCACTTTCTCGTAACTAGTTTAACTGAGATTTTATATATGATGTAGATGCGATGGAATCATGGATTTTTTAATAACATTTATCTTCTGATATGTCAATGGGTAACATTGGTAAAAAATAATGCTTTATATTGTTTCTTAACGTCTATGCTCAGAGGCTTAGTTACATCCGACAGCTACTTCATTTACTATCATACTATTAGATTTTGATCCTTAAGATTTAGCAATTCACAACGTTTGAACACAAGTATTTAGCTAACTAGGTAGTGATTAGTTGATTCATGCTGCAATGTTGCTATTTGGTACTCATGAATCAGAGTTTTCAAGTCTACAGACGGAAGTACTTTGTCGCAATTGTCTGTCTAGATGAAACTAAAGTTATAAACCTATGAATTCCTAGTATGAGATTAAATCAGTGTTAACTAACAGCCTACGGTAACCCTAGGAAAAAGGAAAAACTTTTCAAGAGATGGGAGAATTTTCAAACAAATTTAACGTTTATCTGTTGTGAAAAATAACTCAATCCGCACTCAACTTGAGAGCTACAACTGGCTATATAGTGCAAAATCAGCCGAGCCATCGCAATAAGAGCAAACAAGTACCAAAACTAAAATAATAAACCTTTTTTTAGATAAGAAATCCAATATAAACTTATGCGAATGAACAAAGTAAATTTTCCAATAAAGTAGTCAAAAGACCGGCCAAAACACTTAGAATACAGTTTGTTTTCCAAGTTATGACAAATGGCCATGCAGAGAACATGATGGAACTGAAGAAAGGAAGAATGTGGACACTTCCAATGCGATTCTTATACGGATCAACAGTAACAGGTGAACCAATCCATTACACATTTATATGTCCTCCAGTTCACAAAAAGCAGCAGCAGTATGAGGCATAGGCGACGAATCACAACATTTCTTGTGACTTCCTTACGCATCGGCTAACCTTTTTCTTGAAATCATCCCTCCTATCTCTCCACTCCTTCTGCAATACCAAGATCATACAGGTCAGAACAAATCAAAAGAACTTTCAGACTAGGTATCAAGGATGACATACAAAAATGTCAAAAAGGCTCTTGTAGGCCCCAAACAAAGCATTTCAACAATATTAGCAATGGCAATGTGAAATCCACAGAACAAAAAAAATTACAGAAAAACATACAAATACATGCTAGTTTCTGTAGAGTCAGAAAGGATATCAAGAAAGCCTGATGGATAAATACAAAACCAAGTTTAAAAATTGCTTGAAGTTGATGTCCCATAAAAAAATCTTCCTACAGGTACTAATAATTATTAATGTGGAAAACATAACAATTACATACTAAACTATGAGAAACATTCTCAGCTTTTTAGCTTCTGTGCTTCATAAGTCATGAGTACCTTATTAAATCTTAATATATTTAGTCACTGTAGTTAATAACTTGGGAAATTTGGAGACCTTGCCTTGTCGTCACAATTTACATAGTTTAAATATCTTGGCTCCATCATACAAAACAATGGAGCAAGTGTAAAAATCAGGATGTTGCTCAGACAAGGCCACTGTACTTGTAACTTGTGGAAATTGGAGACCATGCTTGTCACAAGTTACATAGTTTAAATAAATTGGATTCTTGGGTCCATTATACAACAGAATGGAGAAACAAAACGGGATGCAAACAAAAGATTTCATGCAGGGTGGATGAAATGAATAAACAACTTAAGTGTTATATTTGACGAAAAAAGCACCGCATCAGTCTAAGGAAAGCCTTTCAATGTTGTAAGAAATTAAGAGTTGGGTGGTAAAAAGTCAACAAGAGAATAACTCAATGTAACAAAGACAAGAATGTTGCTTTGGATAAATGGACATACTACACAAAAAATAGGAATCAAGGCATTACGAGAAAAAAATTGGAATAGCACCTATTGTACAAAATATGGAAGAATCTCACCTTAGGCAGTTTGAACATGTGTGTTGAAGACAGATAGAAGCCCCAATTAGGAGAGTTGATCATATGGAAGTTAACCTTATTGCTAGAGGTAGGCAGAGATAGTTAGAAAAGGCTTGGTTGTGTTGTTGTTGTTGTTGTTATTAACTTTAGTAACTCAGGGAACTTTGAAGTCATTCATACTTGGAGAAGGAAACTCTATCTTATGCTCTGTTCTGCTTAGTAATTGGAGAAGTACTATACAAGCCCATAATATATTCAACATTTTGACCCAGTATCTCACTAACTTACAGTTACACCAACTAGCAATCAAGCTCAAACTAAGAGAACATACATTAAAACTTGACTAAATGTTGAATACTTACTAAAATAATTAGAGCATATACAGGATCAAAAGCAAACTAAGGGAAACTGGTTTACAGGGCATAAGATAAAAATAACTATAATAGACAATCCATTATACTATCAAGTTAATGACAGTTCTGCGGCATCTAATAGCAGTCATGCTTGCATTGTCTTCTCTAGGATACAAATAAGTAGAAAAGACAAGTAGGTTGTAAATAAGAAATGATCAAACTTACTGCAGCTTCAACATTTGCAGGAGATTCATCATTAGGGCTGGAAAGCATTGATATGATACTCAATACTATACTCTCTACCTGCAAGATAACATAACGTATTAATATATTAATACATATGATGTAAAAACTTTTAACTTCACAAATGACAAGTATATAAATTTGCTAGTGATGGACAAAATGCAATATCATTTCTAAAGGACATCCAACAAAGTTATTAATGGCAAACCAACCTTGAAATTTTTAACAGTCCAAATTAGTCATGACATTAAACGTTGAAGTCTTCACAAACATTTTATGTTATTTCTGTTTGATATGTTAAGCTGAAAAGCTCTTCACTCAACCTTAGTCTTTCACTTCATAGTTCTTCAAGCCATCCCAAACTTGAGAAACTCAAACAACTAATGAGTCTTTTACTCTACCTACATTCAGCAGAGACTAATGATAAGCATAATAATGAACTCATGCTTACTGCTTAACAGATTAAACTTGTAATATCTAGTAGCTTGGTAATATTTTCTTTTCTATGGAAGTGTATGGGATCAATATGATAGAACTGGATCAGAAATAACAAGAAAAAGCAAAATTTTATTTAAGCCCAATCCTTAATTTTAACTAGAATTATGGGGCTGATACGTGGCCTAATATTCCAGCTTGTAACAGCCCCTCCTTGAGTCATATAGCATGATCTTGCTTTTGATGGGGTGGTATTGTGGCAAGCCTTATGGGCCCCTTGAAAATCTCCTCAAATTCCTTCAAACCGTCTCTCATGAGTCTTGGGGTGTTGTCCTTATCTGGAAAATCTTCCAATACTTCTACTGAGAACCCCCGATCCTTATCTCAAAGGGCCTTATTATTAATTTGAAAGATGTTGAAGACTTACAAGGTGTTGGTTCCTGCTTCAAAACCATTAATGTACCAGTAAATGTCAATCTTCAATATTATCTTCAAAATCAGCACTAATCTCCCCAAAGCTCACTTACCAATCAAGCCCAAGTACTCTTCTCCCAAGGCAAACAAGAAAAAATCTTTTTGAATTTGTAGGCCTTGTACTTCCAGAAGCAACCCTTTACAAACGGATTCTATGCCTGACACCAGGCTCCACAATCACCTTCCTTTCTTTCACCATTCCCCATAACTTCAAAGATCTTTTAGAGATAATACCCACCATACTACGCAAGGATCTTAGCAAGGATTTATTTCCTTCCAAATATTCATCAACACATTCAAATTCTGTCATGTTGGGATCTTCTTCTGTCTCCAACATCACCTGATTTGTTTTTACATATGTCCACACCCATATTTTCATCACATCAAAAACACACACCCTTTCTCACATTCTATTGTAATTCAGCCTTTGAAAACCTTCTAAACCCACCACCCCTATTTTGAAAGATCCATTAGGGCTACTGTTTTTGTCAATTGTAGATCCTGTGACTGAAACTCTTTATGAACTCGCCTTAGATCACAATTCCACCAATACTGTTCTAGAGGATGGAATATTTCTGTAAGTATTTCCACTTCTGGTTGCTGGATTCAGTCCTTTTCTTGTAGGTTTCTTATCAATCATTGTTCCTAATGTCCTTACTAGGTGCAACTTTAAATTCTGCCTTCACTTCCTCCCTTAACCCATTTAAGAAAATGCCCTTGAGGTACACTGGATCAGTACCCCTCAATGGTCCCACATACAACTCAAATTTCTCCCAAAATTCTTCCACTAATAGTTACTGCTCATTGAAAGTTGAAACCCAAAGCAACGCAGAGGGATATTGCATCATTGAAAGTTGGAACCTTCTAGTGACAACAGTTCTGAACCTCTCCCACGATGGCTTTGGTGTGTAATACTCCCACCAACTCAAGGATTTTGCTTCCATGGCCACCATTGTTGCATGTAAATTCTTCTCCTTTGTTACCCTTTAATTTGAAAATATCCTTCCAACCAATTCACCCACCTATTGGCATCATTCTCATAGAATAAAGGAATCTCCAATGCTCCCTCCTTGATGCTCAATTGACGATCTCCCCATTGACCTTCTCCCGTGGTCCTCATTTTCTAATGTCCTTGAGGATGCTCCATCCATAGTATATCCCAACCATTAGAGTGACTGAGGATCTCTAACAACTCCTTGATCTTCTTGAGCCTGGCTTCTTGAACTGCTCTAGGCCTCCATGATTCAACTCCAATTGTCCCTCCACTCACTCTGCACCATGAACCAAAAAGGATCCCTGGATTATCCAATTTATTCCAGCCTTCTCCTGATTAGAAATTATTGTCTACAGGACAGATACAACTCTCACTCTTCCCCCATTTATTCCCTTACAATTAGTTACCCACTAATAGTTACTGCTATTAATAAATCCTTATGACTCTGATATTCTGTTACCACTCTTCCTCTTCCTGCTATGAACATTCTTAATGGGTGGTTTACTAACACAATACTCCTAGTATCTCCATTATTCTTATACACACTAATCTCCAACATTAAGAGTATAATATTGGAATTTTTAACATTAGATTCTCCATTTATGGAATGAAATCTTAGAAAAATTATCCTTACTGTACTTTCTTATAGCATCTTCAAGTTGCACTTTATTTGAAAATTGATTTTAATTTTGTCTCCCTCTTTTCTTCAAAATGGTGTAGGAGGATGAAGAGTGGGAAGGGAAGATGCATATTATGCAGAGCTCCATTTTACTACAACTACTTAAACAGTCTTTAAATGCAATACCAATGATGCCGTAGAACACTGATATGTAAACTCTCCAGGAATAGGCATAGCATGCACATGGCCAAAACACAAGGAGAAAAAACAGTACAGCACTTGCATCATACCAGCATCTGGAAAGTATTTAGGCACTTTAGTTGTAATGTTTGAAATTTCAACTTGATTATTAAACAAGAGCATGCTCGATTTGGATGTATTGAAGATAAACTCATCTCAAATTTCCACCACTAAGTTGATTCTTAGTCACCAACAGCCAAGCCAAACCATAGTAAAGAGTAATTTATAATTTTATATGTTCACGTACCGTATGAACAGGTGTCCAGCGCTCACTTGCAAGCTCATAACCATTTGGATCCTCACCAGGAGGATGAAGAATTGATATGCAAACCCGGCCATCAGGATATACTGCAAAAATTGAACAGGAAACATCACTGATCACTTTCATGTTGTTCCTATCAAAGCAAAATCACAAATTAAAAAAAAAAAAACTAACCATTGGGGTGCCATATCTCTGAGGTGAACTTCACTGAAGGTGGACTATTTGGGTAATTGGATGGGAAACTCATAATAGCATTGAAAAATCCCCCCTCGCTATGAGAAACCCAACCAATTGACAAACAAAACAGCAGAGAGATGTCAGTAAAATTCTAATACCAACCAAAGGAAAGCAAAGCGATAACAATATAGAACAGCGTCCGGTGCAATCAAACAAACTCAAGCTAGATCAATCCCAATAGTAAAAAGCATAAAAAGTAATTTTGAAAAGCATCAGCTTTGAGAGAGGAATCACAACAACTAAATATTAAAGAACAACAACAACCGCAATGAATTATCGTGATTAGGGTAGGCAAGGAACAAACTCATTAATTAAATCTAGTAAAACTGTCCAAGTACCCAAAAAAAGCAATTAAAAACACGATCTTCAGGAAGTGAAGAAGAATCCCTGCCCATACCCCAACCCCAAGAGAAATACAGAATCAATCAAAACCCAAAAATCCAAACTTTGAATCGAGAATCACAGAAAAAATTCGTCAGAGGGTGGCAAAAGCAAAAGCATGATATATTAATCAAAAGGGGGCTTACTAGAGAGTATCGGGCGGCCCAATTATGGTGACACTCCATTCAAAAATGTTGGTTTCATCGACCAAACCGGCAGAGAAGCCGTCGACGGGGTTTTTGCAAAGATCTGCGAGGAAAGGCCAATCAGAACATCGCGGAGAATCCACGCCAAACAGGGCCTTAATTTTTATTTTTATTTTGCGAGAAAACAAATCAGAAGAATAAGAGAAAGAGAGAGAGGCGGCGTGCGTGTATGCGTACCTTTGAGCTGCTTTTGAAGGAGAAGGCTAGCCTGAGATGCCATGAAGGGCAAAGAAACAACAAGTGCAGGAGCGAAGAGAAGAGATTGTTAACTCTTTTCAAAACCGACACCTCGATTCGGGAGGATTATTTATAACTATGAATATGAATATATGCTACGGATTGATTGCACTGATGAGATGAGATGAGATCACCAGTAGCAAACACCACCCTTCTTTCTGTCCTTTGTTTAACCCAACCCGGCCCAAATACTTTCCACAGTTACAATAGATATATAAAAAGGGTAAGGTTAAGAAATTTCTTTGGGGAAAAGTGAAAGATAATACTATATATCTTTTTGGGCTGATTAACCATTGTGGTCACTTTTAAAATGCTTTTTTCAAAATTGGTCTGTTTTATAAAATATTAGTGACATGAATCTGATTTGAGTCTTGTGTTTGGACGAAGATTTTAAAATTTTTAAGAAATTTAAATATATAACATTTTAATTGTCTTGATTTAAATTTCTTTCATTTTGTAAATATTTTATTTGAATGAAGCAATTCAATTTTTTGTATTTTAATTTTTTTGTTATGATAAAGTAATTCAATTTTATTAAAATTCAAATTTTCATTTTTAAATATTTATTTAAAAATTATCTCCATCAATGCTTCAACACATAAAATTATCTAACCAACTTCATATAACAATAATAATATTTAAGCTAGATATGTTGTAAAAATAAAAATAAAAACATATATAATTTCCTTAAATATAAGGCAAAGTTTGTATAAAAAAAGGGAAAGAAGACAAGGTTAGTATAATTTACTCAAAAAAATATATCATATTATGAGTGTGTATATATTATTTAATATATTTATTCTATATCATAAGTTATAAATTAAAATGCATAATATGAATATGTATTTTTTATATGAACAAATGGAAGTTTGAAAAAAAAAAAAAGAAAAAAAAAGCTTCAAGTCCCACATCGCTCAGGATAAACACTTGAATAGTGTTTCACTCCCTATATATAGAGAGTTCATTTCTTCTTTTTTTTCCTTGCAAGCATTTCTTCAACTTTTCTTTCTCCCTCCCATATTCCAGCCGATGCATTTCCGGTGAATGTCTCCTCCCTCTTTCTTTCTGTCGCTCTAAAATATTTGTTGCCTTTAAGAGTGACTTTGTAAGTCATATTTTTCGGTTACCTTTAAGAGTGACTTTGTAAGTCATATTTTTCGGTTGCCTTTAAGAGTGACTTTGTAGGTCATATTTTTCGGTTGGTTTTAAGAGTGACTTTTTAAGTCACATTTTTCGGTTGGTTATTAGAGTGACTTTTCAAGTCATACAAAAGGGTGTAATTCTAGAAAAGGTTCCCTCAGTGCAGTGGGAATCTTATACAGTGATCTGGGCTGTTTTATCTTGGGGACGTCGTGGTTGATAGTCTGCTTGCACAATTTTTGACAGTGCCACGAAATGTCTTAAAGAAAGCGACATTGTCCGTGACTCAGCCAGTAATTTTTTCGATTTGCCATAAACTATTGTTACAACAGTTTCCATCTAAAAAAAAAGTAACCTTGGTGCACCTTCCGATGCTCACAGTGATCCTCGCCTATCACCCACCACCAATGACGTTCTGATCTTCTTCCCGATTTCTCACGCACCTCGCCAAACCCCACTACCCTCTCACCTCCATGCGCAGACAAACACCTCGTCGACCAACACTCCCACCTTTTCCTCACACCCATTCCCAAACGCGAAAAAACCCGTCGATGCGTTTTTACACCCCAAAGACAAACTATGCGGAGTCTTCCTCCAGAAGCTAAATGGTTAGGCCGCAATCCAAAATGTTGTGTGCTTGTCGTCGTAATTAAAATACATGTCGCCGCAACATTCACTTCGTCACCGTGGATTCAAATCCTCGTTCACGCAAACACCTCCACGCACAAAAGTGTATCTGATGACACTGTCAAGCCTCGCTCTCGTGATTTTCATAATCGAAGATTGGGTGTGAGAGAGAATGAAGGACCTACTGTGTGATAGGAGAGAATTTGAAATTCTTACTAATTAAGTGAAATTTCAATTCCTACAATTTTAGTAAATTAAAATTCTTTTAAAATTGACATAAATTTAAATTCTTTTAAATCTTATATTCAAACAACTGAATTACGATAAAGATATTTCAAATTCACTAAAAAAATTATTTGCCTTATTTAAATATCCCATCCAAATTACTGTTAAGAATAACAGTTTCATATTATTATCTTATCATTATATTTTTTGTTATGCATTGAAATTGAAATAATAAATAAGAATTATTATTTTAATGTTAACAAAGAAGTAACAATTTTTATTTTATATTTCGGTGACTTTTTATAATGCTCACAAAGTGAAATAGCAAATAAATATTATTACCTAGACAATAATAAAAAAAGTAGCAAATAAGAATTGTTACTTATTTGTTATCATAGCACTTCTTATTTGCTAATTCATTTACTATAAATATAAATATGTATATTTCAATTTGGCAAAAATATTTTAATAAATATAAGTTGAATTTTAAAAAAATGCTAAATAGAGACATAAAAAACATCAACTTTTATATTTACACCAAATTAAATAACACATAAATTAATTACCATGACAAGAAATAATAACAATAGAGACCGTTAGTTTAAGGGGAAAATAGTAAAATACTAAGAACATATGAGATGAAGTAAAGTGATTGAAGTTGAAGCAAATAATTTTGGGTAATGTGTTTATTAAAAAAAAACTAACACACAAAACTTTTAAAACATAGAATAAAATGACTAAAATAAATATGTTAAATATACATGTAATTATGCAGACACATAATATATATATATATATATATATATATATATATATATATATATATTAACATTTAAAATAAAATAATAAATAAGAATTGTTATTTTTTTGTTAACGTTAAAGTAACAATTTTTATATGCTACTTCACTTCCTGGGCGTCAGAAAAAAGTACAATGAAGTAGTAAATAATAATTTTTACTTCTTTGTTAACGTTAAAGAGGCAATTTTTATTTGCTACTTCACTTTTTGTGCATCAGCAAAAGTACAATGATAAAATGACAAAGTGAAGTAGTATTTTTTTTGTTTGGCTAGTAAGCAAGATCAGAAATTTATATATAGATAATATTTATTATATCTTTGTAAATAAATATGAAGAAGATAAAAGATTGAAAAATAATTCAGTTTATATATTTTGAAAATTATAATAATTATTTTTACTTTCTTTAAATCCTCTTGATGTTAAAGAAAGGATAAAAATAATAAGAAATCATTTTTATCTTTTCGTTATTAAGAATAAGAAAATTATCCTTTCCGAATGATCTTATGTAACTTGAATATAAGACTTCATATATATTGCTAAAATCTTGTATAGTTTTAATTCATCATTGTACACACTTACAAAAAAAGATAATTCACCATTAGGAACATAATTAACTTGACCCAACTCATTTAATAAAAACTCGAGTCAATTAACTCTATGTAAGAATAACTAGTGGCAGATCCACTATAGTTTGAAGTAATTGTTTTTTCTTTACTTTTTTTATAAGAGTTATGAATTATTATTATTTACTCTCCCTTGAAAAATTTTCTTGATTCGACACTCAAGATGGCAATTGATAATAATAATACCTAAGAGAAAAATTATGTTTTTTAATCCACCAAACATAAAAACATATCATGTTCTTTATTTACTAAAAGATAGATCATGTTAACTTTTTTAAAATTACATTTCTTATAAACATAGATCATGATCTTTATTTGCCTAAAGATAGATCGAGTGACTGTGTTTTATGATTATCACTTTTATTTTTTGTAAAACACATTTAAATTGACTATCGAGTACATAAATCAACCGAGGGATTGTTTTAGTTTAACTAAAGTTTTCGAGTTTGAGTCCTGCTTATATTTAAATACTCGTATAGAAAGTTTTAACATTCATACGAGTTTTATTCGACTAAAAAAAATGGTCTCAAATGAAAGATATATATGTTTTATAAAAAAAAAGAAATTTGAATAGGATTTTATGCTTGTGATGTTTTTTTTTAATATATGCTTGTGATGTTTATGATTACGTTTAGTAAAATATTTTAAATTTGATTTTAATTTAATTACTATTGTATTTTTTTAGTCAATATTTTATTTATCATTTTCTCATTAGTGGTTGTGGGTGTTGCTGAATTGGATTAGCTAAAAAAAAAAATATTATCTAATCATGTTCAAAAATTAATTTGATTGGATCCAATATAATTTAAAACAATTTGATAAGGACTAGTTTTTGATTTTAATCTTACTTTTATTTTTCTTTTAAAAAAATATTAAATACATGATAAGATATATAATTATAATAAAAATAAATTAAAATATCAAATATTTTATTTATATATTATTGTATAACAAGTAATACTATAATTTCTTTAAATACATACTATATCAAAATAAATCTATACAACTTGACAATTATATTTGTGCATTTTAATTCTTAATACAAATAGTTAGTAAAAATTTATCTTTAATTAAATATTTTTTTATAAATAAATATACGTTATGTGATGATTTAACAGATATATAAGAAATACAGATATAAACATGAATGATAATAATAATTTATAAATAAAAATACATACATATGGATAAATTTGGTTTGGATTAGATTGAATCCCCTTTCAAAATTAAATTCAAAATATCATCCAATTCAATAAAAAAATTGATTTATTTGATTTTTTTATTGAATTGAGTTGATTTATATATTTTTTATTTAAGAGATTGGCCTTTCAACACATATTTTTTTAACATGTGCGAACCAGAGATCGAATGGACGATTTAAAATATGGAAATATTAATTATGATACGATAAAATTGCGGTGTGCGGATAGAACTGTCAAAACGGGTCAGCCCGGCCCATGTGAGCTGGCCCGCAACGGGTTGAGCTAAAAGTGAGCTAGCCCAACTCGGCCTACTTTTGTGTGGGCTAACAAATGCCAACCCAGCTCGCCCCACCACGGGTTGGTGGATTATGCGGGCTGACCCACTTTTCTGTTTTTTTTTGTAAAAAAAAATTATTCCAAACAACTTAAAATAAAATCCAATATAGAAACCAAACTAAATCAAATTCAAACATTCAATATTAAAGTGATTGAAGTCTTCAAAATAAACATTTAACATTAAGATAATTGAAATTTAAATGTCATCAAAAATAAACTTTTAAACTATTGAAATTAAATATTAGAATCATGGACTGTGAAATCCATAACAACTTCCTCTTCTTTCTCAACATCACCATTAATTTCATCTACAAAGAAAAAAAAATAATAAACAATATCATTAATAAGTCAAATAAATAAAACATCACACCAATAACAAACTAAAAATTATGAAAAAAGAAATGTAAATTACCAATATCTTCAAAACCATTTATCCAATTTTGGGTTAAAATTAATGCTTAAACATTGGAAGGAAGAAGACTAGCGCGGTACTTGTTTAGCACACGAGCACCAATGTTAAATGCCGATTCATTAGCAACAGTTGTTATAAGAATGCTTAACACCTCAAATGTCAATCTACAAAGATTTGGATAACGTTCTTGGCGATCCTTCCAATAACTCAAAATATCCAACTTAGGAAAAAACTTTGACTTAAGCGGTGTCTAGCCAAATAGAGATCTAATTCAAACTTGCCATTGACATTAACATTTTGGCTCACATAATTGATATATTCTTATGACAATATAAGAGAAAAATTAAATTAAATAAATTGAATCATAAAACAACTAAATAATTAAACAAAAGAAAAGACTAACATTATATTATATGGATCATCCATCTCTTGATTTTCTTATATACTGAAATCTTCTTCAACAGTAGGATGTTGAGAACTTGACGTAGTAGATGAACTTGACTTTACACTCACATATTCATCAAAGAGCTTATTAACAATTATAAATTTATAATAATAATAAAATAAAATAATATATTATTTAAATTTAGTGGGTTGACGGACTGGCCCACAACCCACGGGTTGAGCCCACCTAACCTACAAGCTAAGTGGGCCTGGATGAAAAGTTGCCGGTACCAATTTTTTTATTTTAAAATTGAACCCGACCCACCTCTAGCACACAGTGGACCGGGTTGGCCCACGGGCCGGAACCCATTCTAGCGACTCTATGTGCGGAGTATCTATTTTTACCTCTGGTTCTATTTTTATCCGTTACGGAGTATTTGAGATTTTAAGCACAAATTAAAATATTTAATTAATATATTAAAATTCTTTTTAAAATTTTCAATACATCCTTAATTTATTTTAATTATTTTTCATGACTAAGTTTTGTTAATTAAAGAAAATAGTGATTTATATAATTTTTTCAAATTATATAATCAATAGTAAATAGTTTTATCTTAATCTTTTAAAATAATAGATAAATAAAATATTTTCCAAATGCAATAATTAAAGACAAAAAAATAATAATTTATAACTTTTACTTAGATACGACACCGTAAACACTAATTCAGTTTATTGAAAATCATACATGAGTTATTGTTTAAGAGAACATTAAACGATTTTTAAAAAAATTAAAGGATACTATTATATTATTGTACACATATAATAAAGAATCTAACTTACTTGTTGTTGAAAATAATTCAAGTCCTACTGCTAAAAGTAATCTACATTAGAATATACAAGTGAGGGACAATCCTCACCCCTTGAGCTAGCTTTTGGGGTTGAGTTAGGCCTCTCATATTACATACTCTAAGGTGGTACCAGAGTTAGTTCTGATCCTCGGACCACGCTTCCGCTAGCCCTCGCTTTGTGCATCAAGCTCAAGGAGTGTTTGGCGTGAGGGGGTGTGTTGAAAATAATTCAAGTCCCACATTGGCTAAAAGTAATCCCACATTAGAATATACAAGTGAGGGGCAACCCTCACTTCTTAAGCTAACTTTTGGGATTGAGTTAGGTCTCTCACATTACATACTCTAAGACTTGTTTATGCAAATTGTGTGAATTGATGGAGACTAAACATATGTTGATAATATCATTAATATGTATGTGTTTTTTGGGTGGAGGAAGGGATTATTAACATACTTTCTCTTTTTTTTTTTTAATTTTAATTCTCATATTTTATTGATTCCATCTTAATTTTATTACATGAATCAGTTATGTGTCAATCATTTGATTACTTAACCATCTTTTTTAGTTTAAATATCTTGACAACTTACATCAAAATTTTAAGAAAAAAAATACAATATATTTTATTTTAGAGATAAAACAATGGTTTAATTAATATATTTTTAAAAATATTTATGTCTTCTTTCTCCTATATCCTATTTCATCTTATGATGGATGGGCTCTTGCATGCTGAAATATTCCAAGCGAGTTGGGGTTGTGATATTTTAATCTATAACTATTAATTAAGAATTATTTCATTTAATGCTCGTATTTTATTAGATAATTTTATTCTTAAATTACTTATTAAATTTCAAAAAATTTCTTTTAACCTATCTTAACTTTTCATTATTTTTATATTATTTTTTATTCTATCATTTTTTAATAACTATATTTAATTTCTATTTTTTATTATTTAAATTATTTAGAGTGGCATGGGCATTCTCTTCCCCTAATGTGGATAATGAAAATCGAATTTAAGTATTTAAGCAATATCCAAATTCCTACCACTAACATAACGAGTAATTATCAATTATTTTTACACCTGAAGCAATTTGTTTTCATGTCATAATTAATTATGAAATTTCCATATGGTGTATTTTAATAAGGTCTTGCTAATAATTTTTAATTTACGTATATTGAAAATTATATGAAAACGCTTTTTTACGTATAGTAATAATTTTTTTACTCGCGTCTAGGGTGGGGGACCTCAATAGGTCTTCCAAGGTGCAAAAGAAATATTAAGCGTAAGATATGAGTCTCTTTTTATTAACGGCTACATATGAGTGTGGAGTACCGTGGAGATACTGGACTAGAATAAATTTAGAAAATTAAAAAATAACAGTGACGCATTTGTAATTTAAGACATTTAACTGTCTTTGTTTTATTTTCTTTATCCATTGATACAAAAATACAACCACCACCAAACAAATATCATCAAATCGAAAATCGATAGCATTTTTTAAAATAAAATTAGAATACAAATATAAACTTCAACTCTTACAACCGCCACCAAACGAAAACATCGTCATCTCAAGAAAAATTAGCTAAAATTACATTTGTGTTACCTAGTCAACAAGTTAGCATCTAATCAGATCGTAATATGTTATAATCATCGTCCGATTAAGATGTGATATTTAATAGTTAATATTTTTTTAGCAACGTCTAGATTTAGACTTACAGTTCACATTTATGATATTGAACATTAGAGATTAAATGCGTCAAGGATCAAAATCAATATCGGAGACCATTAAGAGGACAAAAAATGCAATTTTCTAAAAAAATTATACAAAAATTTCCTTAGATCTGAGAAACTCGTACAAAAATTAAAAATGAAAAGGCACAAAACAAGTCTTGAAGACAGATATGAATCGTAACCGAAAAATGAAAAAGCTTCAAATTCTTTCCTCGGGACTGAGATTGTTCAATGTGAAACCCACTGCGAACTCCACCGCAAACCTCGATGCGAATTGCAAATCGCAACAAACGTAAATTATTATAAATCTATTGACTGATAGTGTTTTTAATTGATATGGATAAAAAATATCCTTATATTCTCGCTATATTTCTCACAAATTTTTATTTACTTTTTTTTTCCTCACTTATGTCTTTTCTTCGTACTAAAAAAAAAAACATGGATAAAGTTCTATAATACTACTACTTCTTGCCAAACTTAATATTATAAATAAATACGTGGGCGATGAATTCAATTTTTGCTTTCGGTAAAGTTGCTAAGCTGCATTAAAAAAGTTCCTAAATATATCATTATCAATTCTGTCCAGTGTCCACATCTTTATTTGGATAAGTTTAAGTAGCCAGTTAGCCTAGCTACAAGTTTCCCCAAATAGGAAACATTACCAATTAAATTCAATATTTCAAAAATAGTCAAATATATAATTTGTAACTTATCCCATTTGATAGCGCACATAGAAAGAATCTAAGTCGGTCCTCAGAGAATAAGCTTGTGGTGATATCTTATGGTCCAATTAAATCCAGCACTTTATAATTAACTCTACTTGGATATAAATTGTGACTAAAATCAATTTAAACTCATTTTAATTAAATTTGTCAGTTTAAAATTAGCCCCGTAAGTCAAGATTAAATTTATTTTATTGAAAACACGTAAGCAGGCACCAACAGCATGCCCTAGACGATTCCTAGTTGCTAATTACTAGCTCATTATACGAGCATGGAAAACATTGACCAGATTGCTGACTGCTAATGATGCCCCCTACCTCTCTTCAAACTCCAAAGTCCAAAGAACACAAATGCCAGCTTTCTTTATGATCTAATAAAACGTTCAAGTGATCAACCCTCTTCTCATTAACTAGTAAAGCAACAATGCGATAAAATTAATCTCGGTAAAATCTATTTTTGTAACCTTTTCTATTTTTATATTTTCAACCCCTTAAACCTAGGTAAAAAAAAGTAGTTGGATTTATCGGTTACTGCACTCGGTTATCAAAATAAAAAGAATCAAATTCTCGAGATAGGAGCCAACATTGAGGTGTATTGGTCCCTTTCTTTTCACACTGGATAATCATCATAGTCTTCCCCTACCAGTCGCTACTACTAGTAGCAAGGGCAAGCAGAAGCAGATTTTTTTTTTCAAAAAATATTAGTTTGATTAGAAATATCAGTTTCCTAAATGTCAATCCACAAACTATCATTTCTTCTCCAATCATTGAGTAATATCTCCTAAAACAAGCATTATTAATTTTGCTGTTATTTTTTCCATAAGATAAGAAGCCGAAGCTTTGTCCTTAAACACAAGTAAAAATTACACTTTTTGTTCTTTTTCAAGCTACTAATCACAAAACACAAGCATCTTAACCAAAGAAAATAAGAAATTACAAAGACATTCCAACAAAGACACACGACTACTTTTCTTTTTTTCTTTTCACCAACTTTCCTTTCTTTTTAGTCTCGACGCAGGATCTTATTAGAAAGACAAGAGAGTCGAGTCACTAAACAATGACCCAAACCTTAACACAAAAGCTTTGTAGTTGGTCCCTTCTATTAATTAATGGCAAAAGATAACCTTAAGCTCGCGCGGGGAGGAACACTGGTGCATGAGCGAGGGGGTGTCATGAGCAAAAGTGAACGTGGCAGGGCACGCATGCTTGAAGAAGGAGGAGTAGATAGACCCCTTGCACGTGCTAGGGTTGTTGAAGTGGTTCCTACAGCAGAGCTCGTCCGTGTGAAAAGCCTCGCACCCACTCTTGCAAGCAACAACGGGTCCATGAACCGCAGGCACACGGTGCTGCAGCACGTGTGGACACGTGGCAAGAAGATCGTCGCGGCAACCCACGACAGGGCACACGCCTTTGCCCTCGTGCGGGGTCACAGTCATGGGGATGTTAAAACCGTCGACGAGGCTGACGCCGTAGGAGGCGTAGTCGTTGCTTCCGTGGTGGACTTCGAACTGGGCGAGGGTAGCCGGGGGGGCGCCGCCGGCGCCGTTGCACTGGAGGCGGCCGCCGCAGTCTCCGCTGGCGCAGGAAAAGGCGGTGCCGGAGTAGGCGCATCCGGTGCGGGCCCAGACGCGGCCGGACCAGTGGGCGTCCGGGACGGGGATGGAATGGTGGGTGAGGGTGCGGAGGGTGAGGCCGCCGCCGGCGAGGACGGGATGGCCGGCGTTTGGCTGGATGGCGGGCCACACGGTGTAGTTGCAGTTGTTGACGAGGGTTAGGATAAGAGCACCGGTGGGTGAGGAAAAGGTGGTGACAGCGAAGATGAGGAGTGAGCATAGGAACAATGAGCGAGCCATGGCTGGGGGAAAGAAATAATGAAATGAAACTATGTTGTTGCAGAGAGGGTTTTATTTATAGGCAGTATTTATGTGAGAAGAACGAAGTTGCGAAAGTGAGAAAGGCCTGTTATATTACTACTGACTGTTTTATATTTTCAAGGGATGCCATCAACATTTTTTTTTAAATATTTTTTTTATTTTATGTAAAATTTATTACAAATTATAATTTTTGAAGAATTTTATTTTTAAATCTAGGAAGAGTCGTTAAATAAAATGGTAAATTTTACTAAAATTTATTATTTTCAATTAAGCCAATACTACAAAAATGTTAGGGAATGTTTAGTAGAGCGAAGAAAAATGAAATGAAATTAAAAAATGTTTAAATTAAAGTAATATATGAATGTTAGGTGTGATACTCAGTTACTCACTAATTTAAAAAAATTTAGGATGATTTGATTGGAATCAAATTAAGGAGAGAAAAAATAAATATAAAAGAGAGAGGAGGAATGTTCATGAAGTGGTGATTTGGTTGGTAAGAGATGTGCAACCTGTTCTTTAGGTTACCTTTGGTTGTAGGAAGAGGAAACGAAATAATAGAAAAAAATGTGAAAAAAGAAATAAATAAGAAATAAGATGAAAATATAAGTGATTTGATTAAAAAATAAAAATAAATAAAATGATAGGATTTATGAAAATAGTCTTTTATTCTTTCAAGATTAGTATATATTTTTTTCATAATTAATGTAAGAGAAAACAAAGACAACGAGATAAAATATCAAATTTTACACGATTCTCGTCATATGGGTTGAAAATTTGCGGAGATTTAAAAAAATTCTCTCTCATGCTCAACCAAAATCATGGATCTCTCTTTCCTTCTCTCCCTTCTTATTGCATGTACTCATGTCTTATGAAAAAATATATTTTATCTCTTTAAATAATGTCACGTACATAAAAATAATAATAATAAATAATTTTTTTTATTTTTTTTACTTACATAACAAGTTTAATTTAATTATTTTTTATTTATTTATCTTCAACTAAATGACTTCTATTTTTATTCTTTTCTCTTTCACTCATGCTCTTTCTTTTCACAACCGAACTTATCCTTCATTTCAGCTCTACCAAATCGTACACACAGAATTTTATTTTATTTTTTACCACTTGCCTTTGAGTAGGACGGAATTGTCCTTTTCTATGTGCATTTAAGTGGCGTTTTGAAATGTGAATTTGTTATGGTGTAAGGGGCAAAATTGATACATAGTAGGGGGGAAGGTTTGCTTTTTCTGTGACTTTTAGTCGTTTCAACAAATTCTGAAAAGATGGTCTGAAACCACGGACAAGATTTCTGCTGAAACTAGAAACCTCCGCTTGTTAAACAAAGGGCTCGAGCCTCCGCTTGAAAATAAAAATAATAATAAAGAAGAGAGAAAATAGAATAACCTAGTTATTTTGTAGTTAAAAAAAGAGTTTATTTTTTTGAGAAAAAAAATACTATTTTAATTTAAATTCCGCTTGAAGTGAAGGATTCTTAAAGTGAGGTTGTGGTTGTGCACAAGGAGACATATAGAAGCTCAAAAAGAATCTCATGTTGGTTTTATATTTTTTTTATTCTGTATAAAAACATTAACAATAAAAAATTAATTTG
Organism: Glycine soja; assembly: GCF_004193775.1. Classification (NCBI taxonomy): domain Eukaryota; kingdom Viridiplantae; phylum Streptophyta; class Magnoliopsida; order Fabales; family Fabaceae; genus Glycine; species Glycine soja. Next base: position 10,769,778 of record NC_041012.1, on the reverse strand, counting down.
GTTGAACGTATGAACTAATATTACACTCAAGTGGAGTTTTTGAACGGATCTACTCTACTCTGCACGGGTCTCCGGCCAGCGGCCTCATCCCTAATGTTAATATGACAAAGCTTTTGACTATGGATACTTTTCCCTACGCCCTGTTTGACAGAGAAGGAAATAGAATAACTGGGACTGAAAAATAGATAAGATTTGAAGTGAAATTGTAGATGATTTTTATTTAATAAAAAATAAACATGAAATTATGAGATTGTTTGGTTTAAAAAGAATTTAAAAAACGAATTATTACTAGAAAAATACTATTTTACCCTCTAAATATATAGTAGTCGTTCTTTTTCATTATTTTAGTATAATCAATTATATAGTTTTTTTTTCTGACTAATCATTATATAGCTCCATACCATCAATTAATATAGTGAAAGTATTTTTTTTTTTTAAGTCTTAAGTCACACAGCTCCATATCATCAATTACTACAGTAAAGTTTTTTTTTAAGTCTTAAGTCACATGAGAACAAGGGTGTCTCTTAAATCACTTGGCCGAATAATATTTTTGCTTGTATTGTATGGTTACGTTCTCCTAGTGAATAAATTATTATTCATTCACAAAAAATATTTTTTTTCTTATAAAATAAAATGGAATTGTAGTATTTAACATAAATATTGTACTATAATCAAACGATACAAACGTTTGCTGCTTAGGAATGAAACCTACCATCTAGGTTTTTTTAAGGAGATAAAACATGGTGTAGCTCATGCTTTAGTTAGCGCAGTACCATCTTTAGCTTGTATCCAATATTTTTTATCAAGTTACTAATTGTATTGGCTGATATGATTATAACGAAATGCCATAAGCTTATTTTGGTAAAAAGAAAATCATAAATATTGTAGTTTTTTAAAATTGTGATTATGATTACCTTTGAGAAAAAAGTTGACCGGCAAGGACATCGTAAACAGAGCTTCTTATCCTCTTGCAATCTTGCACAAACGTTTTTGTAGTGACCAACTCACCAAATTACGACCAGTTCCATGTGCATTCCTTTTCTTATCTCAACAAATTTAACCCAATGTTTGATCGCAAAATAAATAAATAACACGGTTCTAAAATTTGTTACCAAGAAACGTTGCACGAACTGGGGACGAATTGGTTTGGCTTGGTCACATTTTATGGGATAAAATACTACTAAGAAATATATGGAAGTAGGAAATGGAACATAAATAAGGTTCGAAAACCATATTTGTCATGCTTTTTTTTACCAAATAAGCAATTTCTTTTTTATTATTATCCATTCAATAGAAATTTGAATATCGTGTCCATATGAATTTTGTTTGTACATGAATATTTGATTAAGAAAAAAATTTAGAAAGGTTGTAGAAAAATAATAATTTAAATTGACAAAAAATTAAATTAAATTAAACAAAAAATTTAAATTAAAAGACAAAAATATTAGAGACCCATTAATATTATAGAAGTAAATTCAGAATATGAGAATGTTGAAAACTTAACCTATTAGAGTTACTTTTTGATGTAATGTTAAAGATTTTTCTCTATTTTAAATTTATAACTGTATTTACTAATATACTCTAACTTTGTTCCTTCGGATGAAAAAGTTTAATTTATCTATTTTCTCTTCAAATGTCATTGCATAGCTAAATAGTGAATTACATCAAGGAATAGAGATATATAATAGACTAAACAAATATCAACTTATCCCTAGTGATGAATTTATTTCTATTAGAAAATGTTACCCCTACAACTTACCATGTAAATGAGTGATCAAATCATAAATAATAATATTAAGCACAAGAAATGATAATGCAAAAGTAATATTATTAAATAGATAGGAAGAAAAATTACATCAAAAGTAGTTGGTTGTCAAGTTCCCAACAAAAGAGGTTTAGCCTCTCATTGTCATAAAGACTTTGCAACTGGAAGAGGAAAATATTTAGTAAAATAAGGAAAAGGAAATAGAAGGAAGAAATGATTCCTAATGTTTGCTTCTCCTTCTTTTGGCCTTTGTCTTTGATAAGGAATTGTATCTTTTTCTTTCTTCTCTCTTCTTTCTTGTATAGGTGCATATTAACGAGTTTCTTGAATTAAATCTGTCTTTACTTTTCTTAATTATTATTTTTTCCTTAATTAATCATGTTGTCCTCAATTAGTCTTCACTTAGCCCTATTTTCCTCCCTTAGTCTCTTTTTCTTAACTAGTTCTATTTTCCTTAATTACCTCGCTTTACTGGGTTTTAATTCACTCATTGCTATATTTTAATATTTTTTTGATACATAGATCATAATTTGAGATTAACCAAACATTTGAAAAAAATTATAGGAAATAAATATATAACTTTTATAAGTTTTTGTGATTTATTTTATTGAATTTATTATAACTTTATAACATCCGGCCATCATAGTTAATTATAAATTTTAACTTATACAAAAAAATTATAAATTTATAACTCGATTTAAATTTTCCAAAACAATTAGATTGAAAAACAAAATTTTATTTACCCTAAACGTGCAATCAAATATCTTATGTAGGGTATGTAAATATTTACCCTTTTATTATTTGAATTTTATTCATTAAATGCATTATCGCCCATAGATTTAAAAGGAATTTGGGGCTGTGAAATGAACCTCTCTATAATGATATACTTTTTTTTAATTAAATTTTTACTTCTTCAACTTTTTTGGATTCTAATTTTTAGTCTTTTAAAAGTTTTTTTTAACAAATTTTAGTCTCATTTTTTCATCAACATTTTAGTCCCTCAATTTTCATTCCTTTATTTATTTTTAATCCCTCATTTGTTATATATTTTGAATAATAAAAATAAATAAACGATTAAAAATAGAAAAAAAATTAAGGGACTAAAAATATTTATAAAAAATTAATGGAAAACTAAAAGTTTTTATACAAATTTTGATGGATTAAAAATTAGAATATGAAAAAGTTAATGTGCTAAAAACTTAATTATTATTTTTTAATAAATTTATTTTAGGATTCTATTAACAGTATTGTCTTTTTGTAGAACTTCTGATCTTTTCGGTCAAGAATCATCTAATACTTATCACAATGCTTTATTTAAGGTTTTTTTTTTCTTTTTCATTTTTTCCTTTTGGTCAGTTATCACATTGTGGTTGTTAAAAGGGTTTTTTTTGGGTTGTCAAACATGTTGTTACTTATTATTTTGGGCCGAATTACTGCAAAACACAATACGATGTTAAAAGTTTGAAATCCGAATTAAATGAAAATAAAAAGAAAAAATAATTTATTTTTTAGAAATAATTTTTTTCTCTATTTTTATTATTTTTCTTTAATAAAATTTCATTATTATTTTTCTTTTCCATTTGATCCGAATATATCATTAGATTACTCTTAACGATAATAGCCTTGAATAAGAAAATCATTCTCACTTTTCTCCGGCTTTCCAAATAGGGACAATAATTCGTCTAGATTGTATCATGGATCCTTTAAGTGTTGCCCATGTTTTTTTAGGAATTCAAGTATTACCATTGAATTTCAAAAATAAAATTAATAAATGTTATTTATTTTAGGAATAAAATATATTTGTCTCTTAAATTTGGATTATTTTAGTTTTTGTTTTCTTAAATTTAAATTTACTTAAATTTGAAAGATTAAAAACATATTTAAATTTTTATTTTATTCACCTCCAAGTCCAATGATTAACGATTATGCATGTATTGTACCAGTGTACCTTATCTTAAAGGGTATATATCTATTCTTAAACATCACTTAAGGATAAAATATAGATGCAATTATGCTTTTGACATTGTTATTCAATTATAATTAAAATTTTATTTCATTAATAATTTTTTATTCTAGAAGTTAATATAAATTATCAAAAATAAAATTCTAATTTTAAAATAACGTTAAAAATACTTTAAAATTTACATACAAGTTTTGTTGAATACAAAATCTCCCATGCAATACATGGTTCTGTGTTGTATAATATAAATGTACACAAGAGGTAAAAAAAATCATTTAACATTATTTTCCATACAAATTTATTACTTTTTTAAAATTGTTACACCCTTGGGTTAGGCATGAGATCTTTCTATTGAAAGTCTCCTTAGGAGCGAAATCATATACATAGATTGAAAGTCTTCTTGGTAATATGAAGGTCAGGTTTCGTATCTTGTGGTTGTGAAATGGTGGAGCGGTTAACCATGGTGTCTATTAAGCTCTAAGAGCCAATATTGAATTCTCATGAGTCATGAATAAAAAAAAAAAAAGGATTTATGTTGAAGGGGAGGATTAACCATGGTCCTTTGTTTGTGGGAGGATTGTTGGGGTATATAACCAAAGTCCTAGATAAACAAGGGATGGAACATGGGTTTATAAGCATAAACATATCTCCATTAAAGTGGTCAATATCATACCAAATGCAATTCCAAGTGGAGGAAAACACATAGTATCATGTATAATTTTGATGAAAAAGATAATATTGTATGAATATGAGGGGTGAAGACGAGGTTAAAGATTAAGGTTTGAAGAACCCTAAATATATGGTGAAAATAAGAATTTAAATAATAACAAATATAAGGGGTTTTAAAAATAAGATTTAAAGAATCTTTTGGAAATACAAATATAAAAATGCAGAAGATGGAGTGTAAATAGCAAAACTCTACATAGACCGTGACTTGCCTGGACTTCTCATAAGCTGTTTAACTTTGAAGACCAAGTTATTAATTACAGTATTATTTTGTTTTTGCATTGGGACGAATGATTAAGTGTGTTTGGATCATTGGTAAAATTAATTTTGAATTAATTTATTATGTGGAATTGATTTTAAGATAAGAGTTGATTTGGAAGTGGTGACTTAAGGGGAGGAAGAGGGTTTTGTTTATCCTCTATGATCATAAGGGTCATCGAAATTGAACCCGATACAATGTTTAGGTGGGTTTTAACAAGAACTTGGTCGAGTGGGTTATATATTGTGGGTCTGGTGGTGCTAATTGTTGGGATTAGGAGGTGGCTTCACCGCATGTTTTTCTCATGCTCGAGTTTGGAATTCATGATGCTGCCTCAATGTTTTGATTTCTGGTATAGGGTTGGGGGGATGTGCATGATATTGTTTTTTGTGCTAGAGTGCCAAGGGCTACACTTGTACTTCCTCCATTAATACTGTCTTTAATTAAATTTGATTTGGCTTTAAAAAAATTTCAGTATAACATTTTTTATTCAATACAAAAATTACTCTTTCTTAGTCCCTAATTATAAAATTATTTTAAAAAAATTATTTGTCTCTTTCTTTTTATGAAATCATTTTTTAATTTCTATATGTATTAATTATTTTTTCTCAGATTTACTTAATTATTTTCTCTCCAGACATTAAACAGAAATAAGTAAGTGAATATAAAGAGAATAAAAAAATAATTTTAAAATGATAGTATAAATAATTGATAAATTTATTGTGATAATTACTTTTCTTAAAATATTTAAATTAATTGAAAAAAAATCTTATAATTAAGGATTGAGAAAATACAAATTTATTCAACTCTAAATCAATTTACCAAGGATTAGCTTAGTTGTTTAAGTAGAATGTGCTCCTGTTATAAATTTTGTTATTATGTTCAATTTCTATGAATAAAAAAATTTAAAATTAATTTTGATTCTATAATTAATTTTTTTAACATAAAATTAAACATCCAAAAATTTGACAAAATTTAACTAGAATATTTTTTTATAGAATAAAATAAAATAAATTATGCACTCAAAGTTAATATTTTAATGTGAAACAAAACATGGACTCATTTTAACAAAAGGAAAGAGAGTAACAATGACCTCCATGGCTCCATCCCCACCGTTTCAGCGTTACCAATCCCCGATCACCATGCTCGGTCAAAGCGAGTCATAATTATTAATCAGCCCCCACCTCTGTCTACAGGCATAAGATGGTTTATGGATAGCCAAATGATTAGGAAAAATCTTACATAATTTATTAAACAGCAAATTAGTGAGACATAATTGATTACGTGGTTAATTATTTATCAAAATTTGTTGGTATAATATTACTAACTTAAGTCCTTAAGTTCGTGCAAATATATATATTTTCTATTGAATTATCCGACAAACCAGATCAATGAGTGGGTTTAACTTAAGCAGATCGTCGTCCTAATTTTACGGGCAACACATTTGTTCGTTTAGGTCGCTGCCACAACATTTTTGTCACATTTTGCATTAGTGTGGTTCGGTGATTGATTTGATTAAATTCTAATTGAAGCAATCATAACAACACTTGACTTTGTAACTAAAGATTTTCGTCATGTCTCACATAAGTCAGGCTGTCTATCACGCTAGCTATAGCGCCTAGTCAACTTCTTTAAACAAACGTACAAATGGAATAAGTGAGCAGCGCATCAGCATAAGTCAATTTAATTTAGGTCAAGTTCAGTGAACAAGAAAGGTATATTTGCAAACCGAATACACACACACGGTTGGAAATAAGGGGTAAAATACTGGGAGAAATAATATCACTTACTGGAAATACGAAGAGAGTAAAAGATAATAGGAAACTCCATTAATGAGCCACAACCAAACAACAGGGATGAATTTAAGTATTTAACATCATGTCCGATCAAGAACGTTTCCAGCCTTTGGTTGAAGTATTTAAAGAGGGTAATGCATCTTTTGAGGGTATTTGAATTGTTATTCATTAGATTGCTTCCTTTGGACATTTAACTTGAGAATTTGAAGAGTTATTTTCATTAAAATTAGGAATTTAAAATTCCACCAAAACAATTGAGATTTTAAAAATGTCTTATTCTATGTTTATCGTACACGACACGTTTCATCTTTATCTGTAATATCATTTTTTTTTACTGACAAGGTGGAGATAGTAGCGACAACTACGATTGAGAAACGAGTTTGCATTTGAGGGAGAATGAAATTCACTATTGTGTCTATACTCTATAAGGGTCCTGTCCACCATCATCGCTAGCACTCCAAAAAACCCTTTTCAAATCGTTGAAGATTTTCAAGGACATGATGATGAATCCTTGATTTGCAGAATAACAACAAGGGGAACCAATTTGGGGTATATGAAATTGGGAAAAATAGAAGGAAAAAAAGGGATTAGAGGAGAAGATAGAGATAACAACGCCCACACAATCTTGGGAGATTGATAAGTTAAGGATAATTCATCATAAATAACAAAATTCTTTGATAAGAACTTAAGGTTTCACACAAGAACTAAGAGAGACACTAACTTAATTGTGTATAATTTTAAATTTCATACAAACAACCAATTGTTTAAAGAGTTTATTTAGACCTCTTACTAATAATTATAAATTAGGCCTAGGGTCCAATGAATAATCTAATAATTAAAAGACTTAAAAGTAACAATAAAAAGATAACAACCCATTACAAGTCCAAAAATAGACCCGAAAATATAATTAAAAATAAAAATAAATAAACTTCATTTCTTCTCTTTTTCTTTCATGAGAAAATTTAGTCTCTTCTCAAATTCAAATCTGTTATTGCTTAAGTGATTGTTGAGCCTACTAAGTCAAACTCTTTCTCTTTGGATAGTTCTCTATCACATGAGTTTTCATCATGAGAATCGGAGATGCAAAGATTGATGTTGCTATGTGGGTTGAGAGACATGAGGAGAGAGAAAAAAAATCAAAAAACAAAATTTATTTTGAATTTCAGTGAATATATTTATAAAATTTTATAATCCAAACAAATAATTTTATAATTGATTGAAATTTAATTACTCTTAATTGAGTTATTTGACATTTAAAATATCTGTCATTTTAAAATTCTTTATCCAAATATAAAGTAAGACTACGATCAATCCAACAAAAAAAAAGATTAAAATAAAAAATTGAGAGGATTTTTTTAACCTTAAATAAAAAAATAATATGTGAGATCTTTTAGTTAAGCATGACTTTTTATTTATTTAAAAGCTAATAATAAATAATTTTTTTATCAACAAACTTAAAACTTAAATTTTATCCTTATATTAATCCAGCTTAACACTTTAAGCTTATAAGTCTTTGTTACTTATATGTTGTTCACATATTCACTTTTATCTATAATGTGAGACTTCTTATTTACACCAACACATACATGATCTAGATGTAGAAGAAATAATTCAAACCATCAAGCATTTGTATTATGGAACAAGATGTTCAACTCTAATTCAACAAAAATGAATTTTAAGACTTGTAGATTATTTTTATTCACAAAAATAGATATAAAAAAGTTTATAACAATTCACACACCCTATTCAACCAACTAAAGTTTCTTCTATTTGTAGATTCGATACACTATAATACCGCTCAAATTTTATCAAACTAATCCATTTAAAAAGGATGCCGACATAACGGCGAAGCACTCAAAACAAAAATAATAGCAAGTACTTGTGAAATTAACATGGAAGCAATGATAACAGAGAAATGATAACGGGTAAGAAGTCAATCCATAATGAGGATAACAACAGATTCTCGATCTTTTAGAGACAGAGTGTAATGGCATAGGATTCCCGGGCATCTTTTAACAAACATTCTCACATAAAATTTCAAGTTTCGTCATGATTATATAATACCAAAAGACATAGCATATAAAAACTGCAAAAATGCTTGTGACATACCCCATTCACTAGAAGGGTAGAAGTATGGCACATATGAGAAGACAAATTTTCGTGTATCTTCTCTTTGCATGGCTTCTGCTTGCAGCTTCTGCACTCAATCACGTCACTGCTAGTGTTCAGGCTATGCAGTCAGGTACTTCGATCACTTTCTCCTGCAAATTGCTCTGAAACTGAAACTACTTCCTACTGTCTATTTAAAAAGCACAAGCTGATGACTCTGCAATGGTTATTGCAACTAATTGTATCTTATGTTAACTCTATATTCTGCACTCAGTTCATTTCAAGCTCAGAACCTTAGAGGCTAACCCAAAGCAGCAAAATGGACATGTCATACCTTCTTGGGTTAGTAAATACATTAATAATTTTTCTTATTTCTATTTTCAATCATTTTACTTAATTTACATGACAATATTCTGATTCGAACAACGAAATCACAGGTTGAAGAAAAGAAGAATCGTAAAAGCCCATCAGGGCCTAATCCAATAGGGAATCAACACCCACCATCTAAACCATAGAGGTGGAAACACTCATTCGGCATCAGCTTTCATTAGAGAAATCAATAGCTGTTGGATATCAGTGGATTGGTGTAGACTCTCAATTCCGCTTTTAGGAGCATTGTGTTTGTACAAAATGGTATTTAATTGAATATTCGTACTTTACATGCATTGACGTCGTCTAAAGTCAAGCAATTCTCGATTTATTAACTAATCAGCTTGTTAGTTTTTTTTCTTCAAAGGATCAGCTTGTTAAGTTTGTTGAAAACTTCCCTAAAAAAAAAGTTTGTTTAATACTTCCTCAATTAAACTAAGCAATACATGTTGACAAACAGGCCGTGTAAAGAACACATTAGGCCTTGCCTTCGGCTTCAACTAAAATATTTTCCCTAATTTTGCAGCTAAGCTCTGATTTTGGAGCACTCATTTATCTAGTGGCTCTAATTTTATATGATCAGTTTGATATTAATTTAGTCTATTTTATAATAATGAAACACCATCGCCCCTCAACTGGGTTTTAACTAGGAATAACCACAGATCAATTCGATAATCCAATGAATCTGAACCAATTCAAACCGGAAACTTCATATTGGTTCCGGTATGAGTCTCGCTCGGTATGAGTCTCGAATTTCATTTTGGGGACACACCCGATACCATAATCTTTTTATGTTTTCTTATATTTGATTAACCTTTAGAATTTACGACTTTATCCCAGTCAATTTAATATTTTTCATCCTTCACAAAGACCAAGCTAGGAAGAATTCAATCTAAACCGATTAAAATTGATTAGTTCAAATAACAAAATGCCATGAACCCCAATGTGAATCGACCCAGTCCAAATTTTAACATCAAGCCAAATTTCAACATTAAAGACAACTATTACCAGCGAATTCAAATTCCATTCAATGTCATTTTCATAGTACTGTGCTGTTAGGAACCTGTTGTGTCTGTCTAATATTCCCTCCTTTCCAAAATAATAGACCTTTAAGGTTAAGTCACATTGATTAAAAATAATCATTGCTGTAAATTTAGAAAAAAAAATACCCTTAATTTTATAACTAATCTTATCATAAATTATCCTACTATCCACCAACTTATTTTTATGACTTGTGTATCTTTTCAATGGATTTATTAATTTATCTTCTTAATCATGTCTAGAGATAGTTAGAAAAATAACTTAAAAAAGGTATAAAAAAAAGAGACTATTATTATAGTGAAAAAAAGAAGCTAAAAGAACTACTTACTGTATTATTTTGGATCAGAAGGAGTATAAGTTTTTTATACTCCTAGTTTCAAGGGGGGATAAATCTTAATAAAATTAAACACGTCACAAGACAAATTGCTTTAGCTAACATGTGGAAATTAAACGTAACAAAGATATTTTAGTGAATTAAATTACATATATTTAATTAATAGCCAACCCAAAAATGCTATAATCTCTTGAGATATACAAAACTCACTATAAACTAATTGTATGCGGTCCTTTATACAGCACGCTTCCGCTTCGAACGCTTGCTTCTTCTTTCCCTAGAATAATTTTGAACCTCTTCGCCAACTTTAGAAGCATATGCTTCTTCTGCATCTTCCTGTCCCTGTAACAAGGTAACTTAGCATTAGGAATTTTATCTACAAGAATGAAAATCCCAAAGATCTTAAAACAATAAAATATAACAAAGTCACAGCAATTTTCTTTTGCTGTATGGGACGGAAATAAGGAAGGGGATCGGACAGGTGGTTAGAAGAGAAGGGTTCAAATAACAGAGAGAGCATTGCTTCAAATAGTTCTGCACTAGTTTCCTTCCACTTTGTTAGCAGTAAAACAAGACAAAAAGATACCTCCTTTCAACTTGTGAGCTATAGGAAATATAATTTGAAGGTCGAGCTTCTCTTTAAAAGGCAGACATATCTATCCACGCAATCGGTTTTCAGCGGTTAAAATATTTGGTTTAAAGAAAAATGCTAGCAATATACTTTCTAACACATAATTCTAATATTGGTTAAAATTTATTGAAAACTGCCAACTTAGGAGAGTAATTAAATAACAAGTGATACCCACGAAAATTTGTGATTTTCAATAAATTGTAATCAACATTAGAGGGTGAGATCTAAATAGTGTGTTGCTACTTGCTAGCATTTCTCTAGGTTTGAATTCATTTATGATTTAATCTCCACTCACATTATGTCATGGTAGCAAGGCTATAATATGGAGCAAGGGATACGGTGCTGATAGTGAGGGGAGCTGAAAAACCCTGGGAAGATCTTTGACAATGGGCTAAGAATCATTTAAGCAGACTAAACACCATGTAAAACCCAAAAGCTCAAGGGCATTAGCATTAGGTATATGAGTGTTTGACACTTATATGTTGCTGAACTTCCACATTCTCATCCTACAATTGCATCTAAATTTGTTTTGATCCTTGCCCATTTCAAATTAGCCCAAGACCCTTAACTAACCTTTACCTGATAGAAAGTTGGGTGAAGGCCCATCAAATAACTAACTTTACTTTCTGAAGTTAACGTCATTGGTTGTCACTTTATTATTATATATACATTCTCAAGAATCAGTATGTGATGAGGCTAAACAATGATCATGTGTAACACAAAATTACAATAGGGAAAGAAAATTTTGAACTTTCAATCTATGGCTGGACAACTATTTTTTCATGCAAGCAGGCAAATTAACTTGATGTTTCATCTTAGAAGTGATTGGAAATTAAGGATAGTCAGGCATTGTTCTTTGAAATGTATACATTGAATTTATAAAAAAAAATTTCTGTGCAATATCAAATAATGTTAATGTGGAGATTTTTGTTTTTCCTTAATTCTTCTTTCCTCTCAAAAAGACAGCCATATCACATAAATTTTAAGCAAGAAACTCCACAAGTTAATACTTACCTTATTGTCACTTTCTGTATCCGAGCCATCATCAGAAGCAGACACAGAAGCCAGGGGCTGAACTTCTTCCACTGGCAGTGCCTTGCTTACCTTTTTCTTCTTGTCCTCTTCTTTTAACTGCTTAAACCTGTAGATCACCAATTTGTTATCCAAAAGGAGTTGAAACTCTGCAACTTGTACTAGAAGAAACTGACCTTTCACCATTCCTTACTGGCTGCAAATCTGATCTTTTAGCGCGTCCAGCAGTAATAATCCCACCAGCATTTTCATTCACAACAGGCTTTGCACCTCCCAATTTGCGCAACCATACTTGTTGAGCTGTGCTCAGGACATTGTTTATAAACCTAGTAAAAGAAATAGAAAATCAAGCAGCAATGAAATTGTTTCTTTTATTTCCCCTAGGCCCAAGCACACAATCAATCAATGTTGTCAAAAGTCAAAACCATCTCCCAAATCTAAAACATTAATCAGGAGAAAGCATTCACTTGATGAACATGTTATTGTTTCCATTAGAATGAAGAATTTTAGCTCTTGTGCATTTGTTCTTTGTATGTTTTTGTTGCATGCATTAGGCAGGCATATCAAGGAAATGGTTTCTGAAATAAAGAAGAGTTGTATAGATACCATTACTGGAGTTTTCGGACCAAATTGGACTTGCCTAGATGGTGTAGAGATAAATATATTTCAGATTTGCAACCCATAATAAAGCAAAGAATGTTTCAAGTTATGGCAAAATCATGAAAAATAAGAATTTATTGACTAGAAAGGATGGTATTAATATAGTTTCTGAAAAACTAACCAGTAAATTGTTAGTCCTGATGGGACAGATAGTGAGAAGTAGCCAATCATGAGTGGAAGAAACTTTAAAATAAGAAGTTGATTCTTTTGAGAAGGATCTGTCTGTCAAAAGAAGTCATTTAGGCCAGCCTTGTAAACACAAAAAAGAAACAGAAACAGAAGAGAACTGATGTGTTTACCTGAGGTGGTTTCATGATTTCCATTGAAACGTATTGAGAAACGACAAGAAGAATAGGTAAAACAAGATATGCTGCAGTATCTTGCCAACCCAAAGGTGGATGCCCGTCCTGCATGACCGATGTTTGTTATGACTGTATAATGATTTAGAGTACAAAATCAATTTACAAAGTTTTCCATTTATTTCCTCTTGGAACATGACTGCAACAAGTGAACTGTGAACATTCCATGTATAACTTCATTCCAACAAAGTGTACAGAGTAAATAGACTGCTTCGAAAGATCATAATGACTCACAGGATTAGGGGGAAAAAGCCCAACTACAACTTATTATTTCAACTATGAAGCAAAAGATATCTTTCTTACCACAAATGGAAAAAGCCAAGAAATTCCCGCTCCACTTTGTCTAGCAGCAATGGTAGTAGGACCACCCAAAGAGGGGATCCAAAGGAAACCTTCGGTTAGCAGTCCCTTCAAATTAAAGATTTAACATAATTAGCAAAAATCATATTTTCTGTGTGTAATTTGTCCATCGAAATCTCTGCTCAAATAATAAAAGTTTATATCATTAATTACCTCATTTGCCACATTTGATAAAGCTTGGTAGAGACCAATCCAGACTGGAATTGTAGCCAGAGTTGGTAAACAACCTATACAAATTGATGACAGCACAGTTGAAGTTGAGACTATATGTCAGTACATGAACAGAATATGTACAATCCAAACTAATATGATATTGCTAATAATTAAAAGAAATGTCGGGGAGATATGGATGGACAAAATAAAATTAAATAAATACCATTGCTATGAGAAATTCTACTTCAAAACCATTTTTTTTGTCATTGTACACAAGCACAATCGAGTTATTATCATGAATGATCATACAAGTTCTATTAACTTCACAATTATTACACAGGACCGGTGTTTATTAGCTTCATGTCTCAGGGTATTATTATACAGAACCGTTGATTAAGAATTGGAAAACCAACAAAATAAAGACAAAAAGTACCTGCCAATGGGTTAACTCCAGCCTGCCGATATAGCCTTGACGTCTCAAGTTGTATTCTTTCCTTAAAAAGAGGGCAACAAAATGAATAGTTTAGAAAGAACAATGCTTTTGTTTTAACATACAACAAAATCAATATTTACTCGAGATCAAACTGGATGCCTAATAACCAACAACATCCCTCACCTGATTGCCAGCATATCTATCTTGAATGGCCTTAATTTTTGGTTGAAGATTTTGCATAGCTAGTGTAGATTCAACCTGTATTCATACATTATATTACAATCAGCATTTTGTGTAATCAAGTGAAGCATCTATGTTAATTGAGAGCTCAAATTCATATATAAAATAATTGCAAGTTCAAAAGTTCAAAATGATTTGATGGTGTATGAAATGTCAGGCTTTGAAGAACAAATATTCCAATTACTCCAGTGTGAAGGAAAAAAACTGTTACAAACAAAATGAATTACATAATTTAACGGTTTCAGTAAATTTGCAAATTTGTCACGCTTTCTTTGGCTCTAGAAATTGCTATAATTTGTACCAACCTGTTGCTTTGTCAAGGGAAGCGTTGCGGCCTTAACTATAACAGTGAGCAATATGATAGCAAATCCATATGCATAAGGGACATGCACGGCAGAAAGGCCATCCTTCAACACCTGAAAACAAAACAATAACAATAACATAACATAAAAAATACATGTACCTGAATAAAATCAAGCAAACATTTCGTATTAGAAAATGTTAAGGAAAATGTTAAGTCCTCAAAAATTTATTATAAAAAAAAGGAATAAGTGTGCTCCTATTTTCTTCTCCTATAATAGAAGTTTATCCAAACAGCGTTTAGTAAACTTCTGTCCTATTTCAATAAACACTTAAACGAGAAGAATAAGGTAAAATGAACTAAGCTTCTTCAATTAAAATCAAGCTTATGCATAAGTTCAATTTTAGAAACTCACTCGTTTAGTTTCTCCAAAAGCTGATTTTAGCTTATGTATAAATTAAATTTCACTTCTGGAAGAAGCTTAATTCATGTCCTATTTTCTTCTTAATAAGAAAATCTAAAGCAAGTTACACGATCTCGGGAAAACAAGTTCGATGAATTTCGAGGCTCGTGCTCACACGTGACGCGTCACACAACTCGCTCAGTCTTAGCAAATTCAACAGAATACTTATATATAGGAAGTTAGCAACTACGAAGCAGGAGTATGAAGTTTACCTTGAGAACGAACTCCATGGCTTCGGAGATGAAGCCGAACCAGCCTCCGCTCTTCTGTACGGCAGCATCGGTGGTGGAAGCCGCAGAGTCCGCAGCAACCGCAGGGTCCGCCGCAACCGCAGCATCGGCGAGCGTGTAGAGAAGGCCTTCGGCTCTAGTCACGATTCCGGCGAAGTCAATGTTGTGGCTTATGGAGTGGATTGGGGGAATTTCGTGGAGGCTGACGAGGACTTTGGTGGCGACGAGCCTGGTGCGGTGGGGGAGGTGGTGGCGAGGGAGTGAGGGGAGCGGCGTGCCGATGAACGATTGAGACGAAATGAGCGTTTTCGCCATGGATGAGAAGCTTTTTGAAGGAGATTGTGCAGAGGAAGGTTCAGCTTCTCATAACGGATTAGAGATGAGGGAATGAATATTTTACGAATTATCCCCATTTTTTTTTTTTTTGCGAGGCGAGGACAAGGTGCCACGATGACTAGAGCCAGATTTTCCTCTCGGTTTTCAGCCATCGACAGAGTGACACGTCACAAGATTAGGGGTTCTATGGTCATTGCAGATTTATTAATTTCAGCAAATGGGATGGGAAGGGGCAATTTTCTCCAATGTAGCACAACATGGATATATTAGTGTCACAATATCATTTTACCTATTTCGTTGATTTTTTTAATATGAAATATGATAAAGAAATTACATAACTAAGATAAATAAATAAATAAATACACTTGGTAATGCTATACAAAATCATCAAAAGATCAAAATGGATGAAAAATAAATAAATACATAATCTCTTTTGTCCACAATATTGGATGGGTACATAAGTATTTGGATTTCCCCTTATTTATTGAAAGAGCCAACAAATATGACTTTAGTTTCATCACTGGAAAATTCCAAACCCTAGTGGTCTCATGGAAACACCACTTCATTATTATATAATTATATCTTCTTTTTTTCTGCATATTATATAATTATATCTAATGTCATGATATGCTGCTTTACAAATGCACCACCTATTACCTTATTTTAGATTTAAAAAATATTTTAAAATAATTTTTACCATATGCTAGTGATCTTACAGAGTTAGACGATGCCAAGATGGGGGTCAAAATGGAGGCCCCTAGTTTGATTGGTCACAGTGCAGGTATGCAGCTGCTAGTTGTTCAACATATTTTTTCTTGCGGTATTTGGTCCTCAATTATACCGAATTAATTTAAATTAAATTTTATCCATAAAAATATTGGTAAACTCTTCATATTTTTTAAAAATTTTATTGTGATTTATTATATTAGGTTTAAATATGTGTTTAATTATTTAAATATAGGATTTGCCTTTTTTAGTTCCTCAAATTAAAATATTTTTTTAGTTACTCAAATTTTAAAAATATGATTTAATTCATTCGGCAATACGACATTAATTATTTATTTGATCTTTAAATATAGCTTAAAATTGTTTAAAAAATATAAAGAAAAGAAATAATAAAAATGTGAATTGAAATCCCTATAATCCAATTAAGCCATACCAACGATAATCAATCCCATTTGTTGAATCGTGGGGGTGCATCTTTTCAAAAAATTTGAACCAAGATGAATATTTCACCCATTGTTCCTCTGCACCAGGCCATCACATTGTGTCCCTCATCTCCACCACCTAGAGCCAATTACCAATTCACCCTTGACTCCCCCGTCCCCCTCCCCCACACCCACACTCATAACCTATGATTGCCCTGCTTTAAAAAGGCTCACTGATTTCCTAGTTTCGAAACAAACACATTGCAAAGCAAAAACGTAATGTTAACTCCATGGTCAACTCTTGGCGAAACCATTTTTAGGTCATCCACTTTGTAAGCACCACACATAATATAAGAAACAATTCAATAATCCTTAAACACACAACACACATTTAATTTCTCATCCCAAACCCTAATCGTCATTTTTTATTCCAATTCCAACGAGATTCCAATGAGCATAGAAGAGCCCTAAAAATAAAGTTTTTTTTCTTCTTCTAATAGATCCAAATTTCTTCATGGCACATCAAAGAATCAAGTTGTTGTTCCTTTTATGTTATTTGTCATTCTTTCAACATCATTGTTGGGTATTCTCTCTTTGGCTCACTTCTTTATACCACTAGTCACACTAGATATGTTTTACATTAGTGTACTTCTCCTCATGTGTATTTCCATTTAGGTTATGTTGGGTAAGTTAATTAATTTTTTTTACTCGTTGAAAAATTTATTTAACCGATAAATAATCTTTTTAATAATTTTTCATTAGTTACTAGCATATTCAAAATACCACTTAAGTAATATTTTTTAAAATACTAATTTCTAATTTATTATTTTTTCTTACACATTCATCCTCAATATGTTTATTTATTTTTCTTATTACTTCATTAAGTAAATCATAATTATTTTTTTTATTAAATACTTATAATTTAATAAACTAATTCTTAACCTCTAATTATTAGTTATCAGTTAATTTTTTAACTTTTAATTAATTTTTTAAGTAATTTTGAAGATAACTTTAAACCTGTTGCAAAAAGAGTTATTAAAGTATACTTAAAGTGTTGAAGAGTGCATCAAATGAGCAAATAAAGAGGGCGTATAGGAAGCTTGCATTTATGAGAGACCCAAGTGCCCTTTCATGGGACATCAAAGAGCCTAGTTGTTATTCCTTCTATGTGTTATTTGTTATTCTCTCAACACCATTGTGGGGCTCTCTCTCTCCCCTCGCCCTCTCGTTTCTTTAAACCACATAACACACTATATATGTTTTGCAATGCACTTTGATTATATGTGTAATTCCATTTAAACAAGTTGCAAAGAGAGATATTACGATATACTTTAAATGTCGAAAACTGCATCAGATTTGTAATTTCATTTAATCATGTAGAAATTCAAGAAAATCTTTGCGAAATTGGAGAGGAGAGAAACACATTAGTTTAAATCAAGAAAAACATGAAAGAATTAGCAAAAATAATTAAAATAAGAATTTTATCTTTATTTGTGAGAAAAAATTTAAGCAAATCAAATGTGAGAAAATGAAGAGAATAAGGTAAATAAGTATTTAAATTTATAGTCCTTCATAAAAAGTTTTATAATTTATACAAGTGATATTTATTCAGTATTTTCTTTTAAAATATTTAATTACTATTTTTTATGTTAAATATATTTTAAAGAAAAAAAAACATATCGGAGGAGGATAAAAAACTGTAAAAAAAGAATTTGATTAGTAACGAGTAAATTTTGAAAATATGAACTGATGATTTTTTTAGTTGCGTATTTTGTAAGATAAGATAAGACTATATTATTTTTTATTTAATATTTTTTATCTTTTAAAAGATTAAATAAAAATATTAATTTATCATTGATTTTTAAAATATCTTGAACATATATCTGATAAGATAAGAGTAGATTATTTTTTATTTAGTAGTTTTTACACTTTTAAAATATTAAATTAAAATATTGTTATTATTATTATTTTTTAAGGTTAAATTTAAAGCTACTATCTTATATGCTCAAGATATAATTTAGAGAACGATTGAATTGAAAAAAAAAATGGTAAAAGTAAAAACCAGGGTGATTACTGATTTACTGCAATGAGTGAATTTTGAAAAGATAATAAAATCATGCTTTTTGAACGGGCAAGAAACACACCAAAAATAAAACTTAACTAACGCGCTTTACACGGAGTTAGTGAAATCCAATTGGCCAGTTATCTAAAGCACACGGACGACGTCATTAATTCAACCAATGGCGCGGGAGAATCACAGATACAATCTATCCAATACCAAAAAAAAAAAAAGCGACCAGTTCACGTCAACGGTTAAAAATCTTTAGTTTAAGCGCGTGCCACGCCAGCACGGTTTCGTAATCGGAAAATTCTCGAATCACCTAGAGAACGTTGGAGAAACCCCACACAACACTTCGCTTTTTCCCCAAGTCCAATTCCATTAGGAACAAAAATATCTACCGTCCAAAATTACTGATCCAACGGTTCACAGCGCATGAATCGAACCTTCCAGAATTCAAACACGTTCTTTAAAGCACACCCCTTCCCACACTCTTCTCCTCAATTCAGTTGAAGGAATTGTTGTAACTTTTTGATTCCTAAATTCTCTAAAATTCGAAATTCTAATTTCGTTAGGGGAAAGAGATTGTTTGTGTGTGTGTGAGTATGGCTGGAAAAGGCGAGGGTCCTGCTATCGGAATCGATTTGGGAACGACGTACTCTTGCGTCGGCGTGTGGCAACACGATCGTGTTGAAATCATAGCCAACGATCAGGGTAACAGAACTACCCCATCCTACGTGGCTTTCACCGACACAGAACGGTTGATCGGCGATGCGGCGAAGAACCAGGTCGCTATGAACCCAACCAACACCGTTTTTGGTAAGTACTACTTTCAACTCATACTGTAAATCCTTGATTCTCTGCAATTTTTCATTGTTCCAGTGAATTTATAACTCTACACGACGTGATTTATATCAGCACTTGTAGAAAATTCCAATTATCTGTAATCTAACCCTAGCTAGTAATATTCTGTAACGATTCTTTCGTGTTTATTTACAGGAAAAAAAAAAAAATCAAAACAGAGTCGTGAATGCTTTTGTGTGGATTGTAGACGTTTGTTAATTAGGCTGTGATTTTCTTTTCAATTCTTTGTAACTCGAGTTCTATCATTAGTTCAATTGTCTATGGATTTTATTAAATGTTTACTTAATTGAATTTTCTGTGCAAAAGAATCCTTGGTTATGCGGTTAGATTGCGAATCCTTTTTGGTGCATGCAGTTGCTAAACATTTGATTGGTAGGCTGTGTATACTTGATTGAATTGTTTTATGTTTTGGATGATAAATTTATTGAATGGATACTTGCTCAAATAATCTGTGCGAAAGCTTCCTTGATTATGCGATTGTATATTGAATCGTTTGGTGATTGTATTTGTTTGATTTGGCGCATGCAGATGCTAAGCGTTTGATTGGAAGGCGTTTTTCCGATGCATCAGTACAAGGTGACATGAAATTGTGGCCGTTCAAGGTGATTCCTGGCCCTGCTGAGAAACCTATGATTGTGGTGAACTACAAGGGGGAGGAGAAACAGTTTTCCGCGGAAGAGATATCTTCCATGGTTCTTATGAAGATGAAGGAGATTGCGGAGGCGTATCTAGGATCCACCATAAAGAATGCGGTTGTCACTGTGCCTGCTTACTTCAACGACTCACAACGTCAAGCCACCAAGGACGCTGGTGTCATTTCTGGGCTCAACGTGATGCGAATTATCAACGAGCCTACCGCGGCTGCCATTGCTTATGGGCTCGACAAAAAGGCCACTAGCTCTGGGGAGAAGAATGTTCTCATTTTTGATCTCGGTGGTGGGACTTTTGATGTCTCTCTTCTCACCATCGAGGAGGGTATTTTCGAGGTGAAGGCCACTGCTGGTGATACTCACTTGGGAGGTGAAGATTTTGATAACAGAATGGTGAACCATTTTGTTCAGGAATTCAAGAGGAAGAACAAGAAGGATATCAGTGGAAATGCCAGAGCTCTGAGGAGGTTGAGAACAGCATGTGAGCGGGCAAAGAGGACTCTCTCTTCCACTGCTCAAACCACCATAGAGATTGATTCCTTGTACGAGGGTATTGACTTCTACACAACCATTACCCGTGCCCGTTTTGAAGAGCTAAACATGGATTTATTCAGGAAGTGCATGGAGCCCGTGGAGAAGTGTTTGCGGGATGCCAAGATGGATAAGAGTACCGTCCATGATGTTGTTCTTGTTGGTGGTTCTACTAGGATTCCCAAGGTTCAACAGTTGTTGCAGGACTTCTTCAACGGAAAGGAACTTTGCAAGAGTATTAACCCAGATGAAGCTGTTGCTTATGGTGCTGCAGTGCAGGCTGCTATTCTCAGTGGCGAGGGTAATGAGAAAGTGCAGGATCTTCTTTTGTTGGATGTTACTCCTCTATCCACTGGTTTGGAGACTGCAGGAGGAGTCATGACTGTGTTGATTCCCAGAAACACAACCATTCCCACCAAGAAGGAGCAGGTGTTCTCAACCTACTCTGACAACCAGCCCGGTGTGTTGATTCAGGTCTATGAAGGTGAACGAACGAGGACTCGTGACAACAATTTGCTTGGCAAATTTGAGTTATCTGGAATTCCTCCTGCTCCCAGAGGTGTTCCTCAGATCACTGTTTGCTTCGACATTGATGCCAACGGTATATTGAACGTGTCTGCGGAGGACAAAACCACTGGACAGAAGAACAAGATTACAATTACCAACGACAAGGGCAGGCTTTCTAAGGAGGAGATTGAGAAGATGGTGCAGGAAGCTGAGAAATACAAGTCTGAGGACGAGGAGCATAAGAAGAAAGTGGAGGCCAAAAATGCATTGGAAAATTATGCCTATAACATGAGGAACACAATCAAGGATGACAAGATTGCTTCCAAACTGTCTTCTGATGATAAGAAGAAAATTGAAGATGCGATTGAGCAGGCTATCCAATGGCTAGATGGAAACCAACTTGCTGAGGCTGACGAATTTGAGGATAAGATGAAGGAGTTGGAGAGCATTTGTAATCCCATCATAGCAAAGATGTACCAGGGTGCTGGTGGTGATGCGGGTGGAGCCATGGATGAGGATGGTCCTGCAGCTGGCAGTGGAAGCGGTGCTGGACCCAAAATTGAGGAAGTCGATTAAGCAGAAGATTCTCATGGGTTGTTCTTGATTTTGTCAAAGACCCTTTTGAAGTTTAGATAACAGCGTGTCATTATGTTTTTAATTGCGATTTTATTTTTCTCTCTTTTTTTAATGTACTTTTCCCCGTTTCTACTTGAACAATGATATAAGTTTTTGCTCATATGGTCTATTGATTGTTTCGTTTCGGAGACTAAGGTGGTAAAAGTAAAACATCTTTTTCGCAAGTGATTGGAAAATAAATAGAGTGTAGGATATGTATCCTTTGAAATTAAGGGATAATTGGAGATTATTGAAAATTAGCGTGGTCAACAGAAATAAATTAATAAAAAAATTAAAACGTATTGTCTTCCTTCTTAGTTTTCATCTTCTTTGATGTTTTGCCCGCATTGTGTGAGATCTTTTGCAAGATAACGTTTTTTTGACGGAGCTTCCTTTTCATGCCTAAACCACCATTAGCATTTGTCTTTGAAGGATGATCTTTGACAAAAAAACTCAGATACCATAAAAAAAAAAAACTAGATCTGGGCTTCTAATGCGTACGATGTTGTCACTCACCGGATCGAGTAGTTGAGACCAAATTATCACATTCGATTCATGCCTTTCATTTTTATAAGCTTGTATCCAACGGTTAAATATTCTTTGGCACGGTGTAAAAGTAGTTAGACTATCACACCCTAGTTTTCATCTCGTTTCCATAATATGCTCATATGGTTTATGAAGTACTATGGTTGCTCGAATTTGGAGATCAAACATTGATACATTGCAAATTTGAACATGGTTTGCTAGATCGAGTCACACTCATAGGCAAATTTCCCCATCTGGGGTTCTTTTACAAAATATTTTCCCAGATGGGGTTGTTTTCAAAAATTTAACAAGGGGGGGTTGTTTTGTTACGTAAAATGCATGGAAATATAGCAAACCGTCGTTGGCAATGGCGGTTTGCTGACCATCTCCCACGTGGCAAGGAAAACGCCAGTGGTGATGGCGAGTTCTAGCTGCAAATCGCCTCTCCTTCTGGCGAGTCCGTGCACAGGTGACTAAACCGCCAGTCAAACTGGCGGTTTTGCTTTTGCAGCCCTAGGTTCCAGCTTTTTTGAGGTTCCAGCTTTTTGCAGGGGTACGTTTTTTCAGGTAGGGAGTTGCAACTGCCATTGGCAACTTGAGGGCAAGTTGCAACTCCCACCAGCGATTTAGGGAAGAAGAAATAGCCAGTGGTGGTAGCGATTTAAGTGCTATATAAACTCCACTTCTCAGTTCTTATCTCAACGCTGCGTGCTCAAGTTTTAGTTTTTAAATTTGTTGCTTATTCATCTCACTGCGTGCTCAAATTTCATTGCTTCTTCAACGTTGCTATAAAATTGTGAGTGTCTAAGAATTCCGCATAAAATTTTGTATTTACTTGTTCAGTTTTAAATATTTGAATGAGACTATAATTTGTGTTATAATTTTGTTAAAGTAATTTTTTTTATTATGAATAATTAATTATATTATATATAGAAAATTAGGTTATATTTTAAGAGAATGCATTCCTATTGATCATATCATAAAGAAGCTCCTTAACACTCTAATTATAGATGATTGTAAGAAAACCTTTTAGTGTGTGCTTGATTTAAGGCGATGAATTAAACTTGAAATTGATTTCAGCTGAAATGAGATGAAAGTGGTAAGGTGAAGCATTTAATAGGAGTGTAATAAGTATGAAAGTTTTAGAAAATGATGGGTGCCTCCATGGGCGAACAAAACTTGTGCAAAATGATGGGTGCCTCCATGGGCGAACAACTTTTTTTTTAAGTAATTATTTTTATTTCTTAGTTTCCAGTAAACTAATTTGTATCGTAATTTTTTTAAGTAATTTATAATTAAAAGTAGATTTCAGCTTTGAAGTAATTATTTTTAAGTAATTTTTTTATTTCTTAGTTTGCACTAAAATAATTTGTATTATAATTTTTTGAAAGTAATTTTTAATTTAAACTAGCTTTCAGCTTTTAAGTAATTTTTTTAAGTAATTTTTTTTATTTCTTTGTTTGCACTAAAATAATTTGTATTATAATTTTTTGAAAGTAATTTTTAATTTAAACTAGCTTTCAGCTTTTAAGTAATTTTTTTTATTTCTTAGTTGGCACTAAAATAATTTGTATTATAATTATTTGAAAATAATTTTTAATTTAAACTAGATTTCAGCTTTCAAGTAATTTTTTAAGTAATTTTTTTTATTTCTTAGTTTGCACTAAAATAATTTGTATTATAATTTTTTGAAAGTAATTTTTAATTTAAACTAGCTTTAAGCTTTTAAGTAATTTTTTTTATTTCTTAGTTGGCACTAAAATAATTTGTATTATAATTATTTGAAAGTAATTTTTAATTTAAACTAGATTTCAGCTTTCAAGTAATTTTTTAAGTAATTTTTTTTATTTCTTAGTTTGCACTAAAATAATTTGTATTATAATTTTTTGAAAGTAATTTTTAATTTAAACTAGCTTTCAGCTTTTAAGTAATTTTTTTAAGTAATTTTTTTTATTTCTTTGTTTGCACTAAAATAATTTGTATTATAATTTTTTGAAAGTAATTTTTAATTTAAACTAGCTTTCAGCTTTTAAGTAATTTTTTTTATTTCTTAGTTGGCACTAAAATAATTTGTATTATAATTATTTGAAAATAATTTTTAATTTAAACTAGATTTCAGCTTTCAAGTAATTTTTTAAGTAATTTTTTTTATTTCTTAGTTTGCACTAAAATAATTTGTATTATAATTTTTTGAAAGTAATTTTTAATTTAAACTAGCTTTAAGCTTTTAAGTAATTTTTTTTATTTCTTAGTTGGCACTAAAATAATTTGTATTATAATTATTTGAAAGTAATTTTTAATTTAAACTAGATTTCAGCTTTCAAGTAATTTTTTAAGTAATTTTTTTTATTTCTTAGTTTGCACTAAAATAATTTGTATTATAATTTTTTGAAAGTAATTTTTAATTTAAACTAGCTTTCAGCTTTTAAGTAATTTTTTTTATTTCTTAGTTGGCACTAAAATAATTTGTATTATAATTATTTGAAAGTAATTTTTAATTTAAACTAGATTTCAGCTTTCAAGTAATTTTTTTAAGTAATTTTTTTTATTTCTTAGTTTGCACTAAAATATTTTTTTTATTCCTTCCATTGACTATTTTGAATTTATTATGAATAATTAATTAAAATATTGTTTTTGTAGGTACACGATGAATTCGGTTATAACAGTGTTGTATTTCAATGGAAGGGTATATGAAGATAATGATGGTGTAATATTTGAAGGCAGTAAAAAAGCGATTCAGATTAAACATGAAATTAGTTTCAATGCTTTGAAGAAAAAAATTGGAGACAAGGTAAAGTTACAAAATAATGAAATTATTTCTGCTATCAGTTGTAGATTTTTAGTGTCAGGAAAATATATTGCCTTGCAAATTTGCGATGACGAAGACGTTGAAACGATGCTGGAAAGTTTTAAACAACAACAAGAAATGTCAGTTCTAGAATTGTATATAGAAAAGGATGTGGCTGGTGGTTCAATGTTTCATTCTGCAAATTCCCTTACATCATGTGGAAATTATGTATCTAATGATTACACACAACCGCCAACAAATATGAGCAATTTAAATCTTGACGAAGATGATGATCATGATGATGATGATTATCTTGTGTCTAACTCATACGTTGAAGAGTCATTAGACGAAGATGACAGTGTTGACGGTATATCAGATACAGACAATGAAGTCCCCGAGATGATTCCACCAGTAAGAATTGTTCACCCAGCAGAAGGTATGATTTCCTCTTAAAAAATACTTCAGTCAATATATTTATTATTTCACGACAATTGTATTTAATGCCAAATAAGTATGATTTGAATTTTTTTTGGACTATAAGGTGTACAAGGAATTCAGAATCCATTTTGGAATGATGCTTTGCATTATAATAATATCAACTGGAGTCATCCTGATGAGGAGGACATTTGTGGTTTGGAGATGCCATCCACTTTTAATGTTGGTCAAGAATTATATGTTGGCATGGAATTTGATAGTAAAGATGCGGTCAAGAATGCGGTCAAACAATATGTTATGAGGGTGCATCAAAGTTTCAAAGTGGTTGAAAGCAAATGGGACAAATATGTGGTTTGTTGCTTGAATAGAAATGCAGATTGTCCTTGCCCTTTCTACATGAGGTCAATCCTATCTAAAAAGACTGATTCATGGAAAGTCACTCAATGGGGTGGACCACACACATGTCTCAATATGACCATGACCCAAGATCACGAGAAACTTGATTCAGATTTAATTGCGACTTGTGTAGTAGGTAAGTATTTTATGTTCATATTATGTTATTGTTTAGCCTTAATTGTCATTTAAATTTTGTTATTCAATTGACAGGCATGATCAGAGAAGATCCATCGATAAAAATTTCATTGATTCAAGAAAGGATTAACAGTCAATTTGCGTACAAGGTGTCGTACAAAAAAGCTTGGTTGGCGAAACAGAAAGCCATTGCTATTGAATATGGCGATTGGGATGAGTCATATGCGAAACTTTCGTCGTGGCTAACACACATGCAAAATCATTCTCCTGGATCGTATTTTCAAATACTACATGACGATTTTATCGTTGAAAATACGGTTAGTCGCGAACACCGCCAATTTCATAGAGTTTTCTGGACAGTTGGCCAATGTAAAGAGGCTTTCAAGTACTGTAAACCAATCATACAAGTTGACGGCACACATTTGTACGGCAAATACCGTGGGACCCTCTTAATGGCCACATCCCAAGATGGAAATGGTGGTGTCCTTCCTCTAGCATTCACGGTGGTGGAAGGTGAGACGTTGACAGCGTGGTCATGGTTTTTGGCACACTTGCGTGAACATGTCACAGATAAAAATGGTATTTGTCTGATATCTGATCGACACGCAAGTATAAAGTCCGCTGTCGCTAACGAAGCACTTGGCTGGCAACCTCCCCACGGTTATCATGTCTACTGCGTGCGACACATAGCAAGCAACTTCAATCGAAAATTCAATAATGCAAAACAAAAAGAAATGTTGAAGAAATTGGGTAAATTTTCATATTTGATGGCCACGTTTATTTTACTTTCATTTATACTTTAAATTGTTATTCATAACTAATTTTATGCAGCCTACACTCCTTGCAAGCACATTTTTGATCAAAATTTTGAAAAATTTCGTGAACTGAGTCCAGCCATAGCAACATGGATTGATCGCATCTCAAAAGAAAAATGGACGATGGCTTACGATAGAGAAGGACGTCGATATGGCCACATGACAACGAACCTCTCAGAATGTATCAATAAGGTTTTAAAGGATTGTCGCAACATTCCCATAACAGCATTGGTGAAATCAACGTACAGTAGGTGTCGAAAATATGAAATAATTAGTGCCGACGCATTACATTATTGATTATTTTCAAATGAAATTTTTTAAAAAAAACTAACCTGTGTCCGAGTGGTTTGTTTTCCATTATAGGAGGAGTTCTCTTTGGAGCCAAAGTCGTGCAGCGTTCCCATGCCCACATTTGGATTAAGATGCACATACCTCCGATTGATTTTATTTTGTAATCAGTGGCGCTGCACATCTCTCTGTATAAATAAGCAAGCACGGCAGGTCCCCATGCATACGTGCTGCACTGTTCAAAGTCCCGTAAAAATTGGAGGTACCTTAGGGAAACTTTACTGCTGCTTTTGTCAACAAATAGAACTCCTCCTATGAATCTGAGGATCCATGCACGGGTAAACCTTTGTAATTGTTCTACGTTCCCGTCATGGATATTTATTTCTGAAAAATGGTGAGCCAGCCAACTTAATTTGACCACACTGCCTTGAAGTTCACCTTCCTGTGGTCTGACTCCCAATAATTCTTCACACAATTCAGCCCAATCAAGATTAGTCTGACCAATTAATGGTGCCCCCTCAGTATGAAGACCTAACAACACTGACACATCTTGAAGAGTAATCGTAGCCTCTCCGCATCTCAAGTGAAACGTGTGTGTCTCGGGCCTCCATCTTTCAATCAAGGCTGTAATTAATGAAGAATTAATTTTCAGGTACCCCATTTTCATTATCCAATAGAATCCTGATTGGCGAAGCAGAGGAATAATTTCCTCTGGTATTTCTTCTTGTCCTTGATAGATGGGTACAGCTCGTCTGATATGTAACTTCCTGTCTGGTTCTCCATTCCAAACATGTTCGGAAACATGTTTAGGTTGCAGCCATAAAACGTCTCCATCTATTGGACCAGACTTAATGTGTATACCAGATGAAGATGAGGATGAAGATGCCATTAATACTGTAAAGTAAAATGTAATACAAAAAATTAACAACAAAAATTGTACATTAAAAAAATTAACTACATTTAAATAAATGCTTTAAAATACTCTACAAATAAAAAAATTACAAACTTAATAGCTACACCAATTAAAATAAATGACCAACTTAAAATACATAAATTTGTTACACGTACAAAAATTTAACACAAAAAAACTTAAAATACTACCTAAAATACTTTACAAATAACAAAATAAAAAATTACATAGCTACACAAATTTAAATAAATTACCAAATTAAAATACATAACAAAATTAAAAATTTAAACACGTACATAAATTTAACACAAAAAAACTTAAAATACTATCTAAAATACTCTACAAATAACAAAATTAAAAATTAAATATGTACAAAAATTTAAATAAATGACCAAATTAAAAATACATAACAAAATTAAAAATTTTAACACTTACATAAATTTAACAAAAATAAATTAAAATACGACCTAAAATACTCTACAAATAACAAAATTATAAATTAAATACCTACACATATTTAAATAAATGACCAAATTAAAATAAATAACAAAATTAAAAATTTAAACACGTACATAAATTTAACACAAAAAAACTTAAAATACAACCTAAAATACTCTACAAATAAGAAAATTAAAAATTAACATACCAACATAAATTTAAATAAATGACCACATTAAAATACTTACATAACAAAATTATAAAATAAAATACGTACTTAAATTTAACACAACATATATTAATTTACTAACTAAAATACTCTACAAATAACAAAATTAAATATTAAAATATCTACATAAATTTAAATAAATGACCATATTTTTTTCCAATTATTAAAATTTAAATTAAATAACATATATTATACACAAAAAATGGCATTAAATCAAAAAATTACCATGGAATCAAAAATTTAAACAACATACATATATAAAATTAATAAAATATCATATATTTCAGTAAAAACTATAAATAAGTCAATTAAATAAAATCCAGTGTCTAACTAAAACTAAAAATACCATATATAAAATACAAATAATATCATACAAACCTAATAAATCTAAACCAATTAATAATAATATAACAGCTAAAATTAAGGTACAAATCATTTTATCACAAATAATAACATATGAATTTAAAATCAACTAACCTACAACTAACGTATAAAATAATAATATACCAACTCAAATTTGTAACATATACTACTTAAAATTTAAAAGTTCCAGCTAATATCAACTAAAGTTGTCAAGTTAAAAAAAACTTACCAATTTGAGCAATCACTTAACAGCAATACAAGACCAACCACTTAAGAAGAGAAGAGAAACTACTTAGGAAGAGGAGAGAGTTATTGTCCTACAAAAATAAACAAATGTATCAAATAAAATTAAGTTAACATATATAGTTATATAACATAATAATATTTATCATTGATAAATACTTACCAAACAGAAAATGCAGGAACAAAATAACAAGAAGGTTGGGAGAACTTATGAGGAACAATATCAAAAAAGAAAGAAGTGCAAGGAAGGCGCGGCTGTGATGAACAACGAGCTTCTTCTTTTATAAGGGAACGGGACTGATTTTTTTAAATCAAGCAAACCGCCAGCCTTGCTGGCGGTTCCTTCTCCAAGCAAATCGTCGTTCGTACTGGCGATTCCAAGCTGCTCCGCCTGCACCACTGCTGCACCTGCGCCACTGCTGCACCTGTGCGCCTAGAGCCTAGCCCTCAGCCTAGGAACTCGCCAGTCAAACTGGCAGTTCCCTATGCATGGCTATGTCGCCATTGCAACTAGCGATTCCTTCAGAATCACCAAACTCGCCAGTGGTACTGGCAGTTTGGGTGCTGTATGCATGCATGCCACGTAAAAAACAGCCCCATCGTGCAAATTTTTTTAAAAAGACCCCATCTGGGGAAATATTTTGTAAAAGAACCCCAGATGGAAAAATTTGCCCACACTCATAACTTAAAAACGCTAAAATAGTCCTTACCACCGGGCCCCAAAATAGACTCATAGATGGAAGATTGTGCAAAGGAAACTTATAAGAAAATGGCTTAAGCGGTTCGTAATGACAATCAAAATTAAACCTTACTGCAACAGACATACGCTCTAAGTGATTCGAATTTTTAGTAGTTATTCTATTTTGTCAACTTTTTTATTGAAAGAATTTAGTCAGCTAATGTTAATGTAACGGTTATATTATTCTTTTTTTATTTTTTTATTCTTTCATTGGGCTTTTTGATCGTTAATAGTTTTCTGATTTTGAAAGATTTTTGTCAACTATCATTACAAATTTTTACGAAGTATTCTATGATAAGTGTTTAATGCTTTGTTTCGTTTTTATGTATTATTTCTGTTGTGATAATTTTAAAATTGTGTTTTGGCAACACTTTTTAAGTCGGCAAAATAATTTATATTTAAATAGCTGGTACCTGTGGTACCTAAAATTCAGATTACAAGCCATGAAAATAAGATATGGTTACCCAGCAAATATCACAATCCCACACCAAATATCACATTGTATCCTGTCCCCCAACATATAAAACTAACTCCCACAAATGTGAATATTGATAAAGGAGATTTTTCCAACGTATAATGTTCTGATTGAGAGGAGAATTGAATATTTTAAATATATAATGAGGAGTTTAATTTTGAAATTTAATTTATAACCAATATAAAAAGAGGGTTTGGAATTTAACACCAGGAGATAATCTCAAAGGTTTTAATGAGGAGAATATAGAGACTGAAAAAACTCAAAAGGACATTATCCATTTTGGGTCAAGAAAGGAGAATCGATTCAAAGTGGCAACTGGGTAGATCATTTATGGGTTAAACTAATTTGGAATGGGCCATGTCTTGGCATTAGACAAAATGCTAAATGTCCCTCCCTATTTAATAATATACCTCCCTTTTCATTTTTCCGTGAATATCCTTGTAGTTTATTTCCAATTTCACTCAACTTAGACAAGCGGACATACACCATCACCAACAATAAAACCACCAGGGCTGATGAAGTTGAATGCACCCAGTAAACCTTTACTTTCTTTTGATTTTTAATTTTAGATTGGAGGTGGAGCAAAGGTATAGGCGGTACCACAACCAGATTCAGATTGTGATTTCCTCTTCTGAGCAACCTGCGGGGATTGACTTTACGAGGACGTACATTGTGGTTGCACTGCAAACAATCTCTAAGCATTTCAGTGTTTGAAGGATGAAATAACGGAGAAACTACGGTTGCCAATTGGGAGATGAGGATTGTTTTGGAGGTAAAATTGAAGGTTACAGGCTTTAATATATGGATTATGATCTGCAGCAACAACAATATCACCTAGTATAATGATCATTGAATGCGTCCCATTTTTTTTTCAAGGTTTAAATAAATTTTTGTTTCCTCCAATCTAATGTTTTTATTTTTATTTTTCTCCTTTTTTATTTAAGTATTATAAAATGTGTTTGTTTTATTTTTTTTATCCATAAAGTGTTTTAGATAATATTTTTTTTACTATTTAAAATACTTTTTTTACTGTTTAAAATGTTATCTAAAACACTTTAAGAATGAATGATTAAAATAAAAAAATTACAAGAAGAAAATGAAAAAAAAAGTTAATTTATAGGGTGCAAAATGTATTTAATTTTTTTTATTCACATGTGCAAGGGGGTGAGTTGTAGAGCCACGGAAGAGGGGTGAGTGGTAGATGAAAGGGGGTGAGAAAAAAAATTTGTTTTAGAAAATCAACGAGAATAATTTAAAATTGAAAATAAATTAGAAGGATATTTAAGAGAAAATATTAAAAAAAGTAGGTATATTTATTAAATAGGGGAGGTACAATTAACATTTTCCTGGTACAATCATGTGTGAATCAGCTTGCTTTTGAAAAAATTATTTTTAGGATAAATTTAGATTTTTTATATCTCATTATCAAGTTCATAGAATCAGCTTGCAAATAATTTGTTTAAAACAATATCTATTTTTTTTTACTAAAAATATGTTGAGATTTTTTTTAAAACTGTCTATCTAATTGAACAAATCAACAATTAGAACATAAAGAACACATTTTGTCCTTACCAACCAAACAAAAATTAGGCTACCACACACACGACAGAGAGTGTATAGAAAGAATGATTGAAATTTGAAAGAAAATCTTTCCTTTTCGCATATACCTTCATTGTCAAAAACTGTTAAACGGTGGATATCCCTCCACATAAGGTTTCTTTTCGTGAAAAGCTGTTAAACTGAAACCATGTGTTATCACAACATGATTGCATTGATTTCATTGGAAGTAATATGTTGTTTAAGATTGAGTTCGAGGATGGCGTAGGTTGAAGCTGAAATGTTTCATTGATGAAAGTTAATTGAAGGAACTTTGGCTACCATGGAAAGATGTAGTAATTATTTAATTACTAGGATTTTTTTTGGGAATTCTCATGATGAGAGAATATTGTTTAAAGGTTTTATATGGAGATTGATGTGGTTGATATTAGTACATGGTCAAGTTCCATTTGGCTGAGAATAAAGAATAGGTCATTGAGCCTGAGCGTGACCTTTGGATGATCTTTGACCATTTTTTAACAGGTAGGCATTGGATGCTGAATTCTGTCTCATCACAAGTACAAATATATTTATGAAACGCTGATATGAATTTCATTCTTAAACCTTGGCATGCATAGAGTATTATGATGAAAGTGTCTTTTAGCTCTGGCAATGGTAGTGAGTAGACTAGTTGTTGATGTGTAAACTATTGATTTCGCACCTTCTTTACATATAACATGTAGTTTTTACGGGCATATAACACAAAGTTGGGTGCGTGCGTGCTTCCGAAACGTGCATCACTAGTACGTGATAAAAAAAATATTTCACACTCAGGTGATGAAGACAACACAGGTATGTCAAAGTCATCTTGCTAACCCTAGATTCATCAGTCATCACATTGAAACAGATAAAAGTGGAAATTAGGATCCTTATGGTGATTAGTAAGCAATGACGTAAAATAAACGACAAAAAAAATATTGCCAACTCGTCAATACCACAATCAAATTATGGTATATTTGTGTTTAAATTATTAATTTCAAATTATTTTTGGAATCCTTTGCCACTCACCTCTATCCCATATGAGTTACTTTCTACTCCATTGTGTGTCTCTCACCCATGTAGACGTAATTAGTTAGTTTCTTTTTTATTGTTCTATTCCATATGAGTTACTTTCTACTCCATTGTCTGTCTCTCACCCATGTAGACATAATTAGTTAGTTTCTTTTTTATTGTTCGAAACAAGGCAACAACATATGTTTCTTTTTATTTAACTGTCTCTCTCCTGTTAATTACCAATTATTCAAAACAAGACCCATTCACAAGACATAAACAAATAATTTAACATTAATAACATAATATTTCTATTTGTCATACGAAAGAATTCTTAATCAAGTATTTTCTAATACTAAAATTAAAGTTTTTAATATATTTTTTAACAAAAATGAAAGACTTCTTTAGTACGAAACCACGTGTATTTTTTTAAACATAAAAATTCACGTTCATTTTTGCAATTGATGCTAAAGCAACTATTGGAAGCTTCAAGGTTGATGCCCGTCCAAGGTGATTGAGCGTCAATCAAAACACATGAATAATCAAAATAAGACAAATGTTAGACTTATTATTAGTTTCATAAGACAATTTTTTATCACTATTTACTGTTATAAAATATATATGTATATATATGTTCAAATATATTACGTCATATATAAATCATTTAAAATTTGTGATTAGCTTAACATATGTAAATTTATAATCACATTAGAAATCATTAAATAATGATCCAAATCATTTTAAAAGATAAATTTATGAAAATAATGAATTTGTCATCTAACTCTTGGACGGTTGGACCCAATCTTTCTTAGGATTGAGCAATGCACGGTATCTTGAATAAGTACATTATTGTTTGTGTATCTTGAAATTGAATTGGCATTCACATCGATCACAGGTGAGGTAGCATGCATGGTTTCACCAATCTGCATCGAATTCCGTGGCCAAAAGCAGCAGAACACGGCGAAGGGATATTGGTGCTTCAATTCTCTTCACTACCCCCGCTTCTGCCTTCCTCATTTCACGAGGCCACGCTGCATGCCAGTCAGACGTGGCGACATTTCTGTACTACTCATCTTCCTTTCTCTTTCTCTGCAGATCACGACGTACCGGAACAAACAAAATACTGTACTACTTGCACAACCTTTTTTTTAAAACTAAAATTTGTAAATAATTGCATAATTATATCTAAATAACTCACTTCAAAAGTAAATTTTATAATTTTCTCTACCCGAACAAACCTATCATTAACAAATAATACTATAATATAACTTTTAAACTAGTAATTAATTATATACAAGAAGAGAATATTAATTAAGTGCAAAACATACACGCCATTTTTAATATATAGTTATTCTAAAGAATGAATAAAACACATCAATTATAATTTTGTTGATAATATTTGTTATCATCACTCTTATATATTAAAATAATTTTCTATTTTTTTTAACCAAACTTATAACAGTAACTATGGAGCAGTAGATCAACTGAGGCAGATTGATTCAACTTAGTAATTAAGAGTATTCAAGTTTAAGTGTTTCTTTGTTCATAATATCTGACTTGAGCAAAAATAATTGAAGAAAGAATTTTTTTTCTTTTAATAATCTTACTCAGTGTCTCTGGCATAAAATATAAATATTTTTTTAAAATAAAATGAGATGATAGTAGTCAGTTGTAGTATTTAATTTTATTCATAGTTGAATATATTTTTTTTTGCTGGATAAAAACTACGGAGGGAGAATTTCAAAGTTCCGGAAATTAAAGCGATATGGATAAACTTCTTATCTAAGACAATGTTTTTCGCAAGAATTAAGCTAGGGATTTCTTTATGGAGTATATCCCTATACACACTCTCAAGTCTTATGGAGAACTAACACGCTTTCATTAAGTCAAACCCCTTTAGATATGTATGGTTGAATGTGTTCAATACCTTTGTTATACATACTCCATCATTAGTGAAAAAGTGAATATAGTCAGAGAGGTAACAGTGAGCACATACTACTACAACAATATAGTCAGCGCAAAAGGCAGTGAATTGTGCAGGAATTGAATTGAGAATTGAATAATGAATAGCATGCATGAGCACTCACTCACCTCACTTCACCTCCCCTATGGGGTCTATATATTTTCGTTGACCGTATACTAATGTAGTAGGAGGTAGCAGAGGGACATTTATGGCGCATACGTCCAACATATTAACTTGGTGTTTGCGTTATCTGCATGCGCCAAACCCAGTACTGCCAGCTTAATTCGAGTAATCTATCTGACCACGCATCTTCTTCGCAGCAGCACCACCACCCTTTTCGACCCGTTGCATTCTTTCAAGCTTTGAACCTCTTTATCTGGTTACATCTAAGTTCCTTCTCCTGTTTTTTCTGTGCTTTGGATAATGGTTGGATATGTTTCTGCAGCTACCCTTGTTCTTCTTTTTTGTTTTCCTTATTTTAAGGATTTGGTTTTCAACTTTTTAGCTTTCTTACTTATATATCTTGCAAAAAGAACATTCCGCCAAATATATAAAATAAAATCTTACTCAAATTACCTTTTCCAAGGTGTAGTCACAATTTTTTTCTTCTCCCTCTTGTTGCCTTTTGATCGAGATTATAGAGCGATTCCTGGCCGTCAGTGACTGTTGTAGTATAATACTAGTACAGTATACTACAATGTTTAATAATTAGACTATAATAAGAAGAGACTCTAGTTATGATAAGGAAATTAAGGAATAGCATGTCTTTAACTAAAAATGAGAAATAAGAGTAACACTGTAGAGTGTTGCATGTTAAAACATTCCAAATATAACTTTTCATCATCAAGTTCAATAAAAAAGATACTGATCCCAGAACTTCGATATGACCCGTTCTCTCTTTTCTGTTGATTTTGACATACGGGTAATATATCGATTCTTAAATGTACGTGGATAATTCTTTGACACCGTAAGACTCATAAAAGAATAGAAAAATGCAACATAAACACATAGCGTAATCCACTTTCTGACGCTCCGTTAATTTCTCCTGGGTACTTTATTATTGACTGAAATTCACGTGGATTTCACTGAATTACATTCTCTGATTAAAGGGTTTCATCATTTTCAAATTAGCGAAAATCACATAAATTTCAACTAACGGAAGAATATGCTTAAAAAACAGTACTAAAAACAAGAGTATTATATTGTGTATTAATTTATTTCACCAAATAAATTATTAACACAAGTGTCAAATCCCCACTAAATTATTGACAGTGTTCTAAGGTTTGATTTTTGGTGTAAGTATGAAGTTGTAATTAAAAGTATCACTTTATCTGAGATAATTTAATAAAAAATAGTTAGTCAAATATTAAATAAAAAATTTCATTAATCCCCTGTTAAAAACATATTTTTTTTAAAGTTATACTAGTGTATTAGTAGTGTCTCATTTATATTACTTTCTTCGTGTGTATAACTTCTATAATTTGAATTTGCCAGTAGTTTTACTTTCTTTTTTAAAGGTTGAGAAAGGATATATATATATATATATATATATATATATATATATATATATATGTTTATGTTGGGCTGTGATCAAAATTCATATGAAAGTTTATTCTGTTATTTTTTTTTGTTTTATCCTTTGCTTATATAAGGTAAGGATGTCTTGTATTTTTTTTAGAAATAAGCTTTCACTTGTATATTGCATTAGTAATAAAAAGCTTTCTGTTTTTCCCTCCCGTGGATGTAGCCTTACTCAAGGTGAACCACGTAATTTTGTGTGTGTTCTAACTCATTTTTCTCTCTTTCACGTTGCTGCAAAACTCTGTGTGTATGACATAGCTTTCTGCTGTTTCTGCTGCTGCTGTTCTTGTTTGTTCTTCATCACTTCCACAACAAACTGGTATTAAGAGCTCAAGTTGCGATCAAGGGAATTCAAGATTCTCGTCTGAATATAAAGATCAAGCTGTGGGAGTCTTGTTTCTAGTTCTTTCGTTGCTTCATTGTGATCAAGAACACTCAAGAAATCATGTCAAACACAATCAGGATTGAGAAATTCAATGGAAAGAACAGTTTCAATCTGTGGCGCATCAAGATGTGTGCTTTGTTGAAGGAACAACCTGTTTGGGCTCCTGTTGCTTCTGCATCTATGAAGAAAGAAGTGGCTTCTGAATCAAAAGAAAAGACCTTTGTTTCAAAGATTGAAGAACTTGCAGAACAAGAAGAAAAGGCTCACTCACTAATCTTGCTTTCTTTGTCTGACGAAGTTTTATATGAAGTTGCAAATGAAGAAACTGCAAGGGGCTTATGGCTCAAGTTGGAAAAGCTGTATATGACTAAGTCAATCTGCAACAAGCTCTTCTTTAAGAAGCGTCTATATGGTTTACACATGAAAGAAAGTACATCTCTTAAGGATCATCTTGATGAATTAAATTCTATTTTGATGGAATTAAGAGATATAGATGTTAAGATAGAGGATAAAGATGTTGCCATGATTCTGTTAGCCTCTCTACCACCATCATATGAGAGCTTTGTCAATTCTCTTAGTGTTGATAAGGAATGTGTCACCATGGAGGAGGTGAAATCCAGCTTATACTTAAGGGAACTTCGATCTAAAGCACCTGGAAATTCTGAAGAGTCAAATGGATCTGGTCTTGTTGTCTCTTACTCTAACAAGAACATCAAGAAAAAGGTGTTTAAAGTAAAAAAGAAGACTCATGTCAATCCAAAGGACATTTGTAACTACGGCAAGGAGACAAGTCACTGGAAGAAAGATTGTCCTAAGATGGCTTGGAGTTTTGCTCAACAGAATTTAACAAATTCTGCAGAGATGAAGGGATTGCTAGATAACTTATTGTTAGGAACACTCCTCAGCAAAATGGAGTTGTTGAGCGAATGAACAGAACACTCCTGGAAAGAACAAGATGTCTGTTGTCAAATGTTGGTCTCAACAGAAGTTTTGGGGGAGAAACTATCAATACAACTTGTTTTCTGATCAATAGAACACCCTCTACTGCTATAGGACTTAAAACTACTATTGAAATCTGGAATGGCAAAACAATAAACTACTCAAACCTAAGAGTATTTGGCTGCAATGCTTATTATCATGTCAATGAAGGAAAACTAGTACCTAGATCAAGAAAGGGTCTGTTCATGGGTTATGGTGATGGGGTGAAAGGCTATAGGATCTTGTCACCAACTGAAAGGAAAGTTCTTTTCAGCAGAGATGTAATTTTTGATGAATCACATCTTTTTCATCCCAAGCTTGAGGTTCAAATTGCTGGAACACAGAGCGGCCACTCTCTTCAAGAAAAAGGATGTAGAATCTATAACCAAACACTTTGAAAAAGGGGGCCATTCCGAAACATCTCCTGTGGTTCTTCAAGAAGGTGAGAAATCAGAAGTTTCTCTGAAGGGTTTGAAGTTCAAAGAAAAGAAAGGTATGTTTGTCAACTGCAGAGGTCCTTGTATGGTTTGAAACAATCTCCAAGGCAATGGTACATGAGGTTTGACAGCTTTATCACCGGCCAAAGATTCAAGAGAAGTCTCAATGATTGCTATGTTTATCACAACAAGGTAGAGGATGGATCAATGATCTATCTTCTACTTATGTAGATGACATGCTTATTGCAGCAAAAAGCATGTGTGATATACAAAATCTGAAGATCCTCCTGAATGGTGAATTTGATATGAAAGATCTAGGGGCTGCAAAGAAAATCTTAGGAATGGAGATCTATAGGGACAAAACTCAGAAAAGGCTATTTTGTCTCAAAAGGATTACATTTAAAAGATACTTGTGAGTTTGGAATGACTGATTCTAAACCTATCAGCACTCCCCTTTCAAAAAAATAGAAGTTGTCTGCTATGATAAAGGTTGAAGCTCAGGCTGATCAGGCTAATCAGGACTATATGTCAAAGGTTCCATACTCAAGTGTTGTTGGCAGTCTCATGTATGTCATGGTCTGCACCAGACCTGACCTTGCTTATGCTGTTAGCATGGCTAGTAGGTTCTTAAACAAACCTCAGAAGGAACATTGGAAGGCTGTGAAGAGAATTTTTAGATATCTTAAAGGGACTGCAGATGTAGGTTTGATCTATGGATCTCACCCAGATTGTTGCCTCACTGGCTATTTTGATGCAGATTTTGCTGTTGATCTTGTCAAGAGAAGGTCCCTAACAGGGTATGCTTACACCCTTAGTGGCTGCTTGGTGAGTTGGAAGGCAACACTTCAACCTTTTGTTGCCCTCTCAACTACTGAGGCTGAATATATGGCTCTTATTGAAGCTGCAAAAGAAGGAATTTGGCTAAGAGGTCTGATAAATGATCTCGGAATTAATTAAGAATATGCTAACATCTACTGTGATAGCCTTATTGCTATATGCTTGGCCAAGGATCAGGTTCATCATGATAGAACCAAGCATATAGATGTTAGATATCACTTCATTCGGTCAGAAAGAAGAATCAAAGTTCATAAGATATGCACTCTGCACAATCCTACTGATATGTTTACAAAGTCAATTCCAAAGAGCAAGTTTGATCACCGCTTAAGCTTGCTCAATGTTGATTGTTGGGGTTAAAATCATGTTGTTTGGAGGGTGCAGTTTGTGTTTTACATGGATGTTGGTTCAAGGTGATGAATTGTTGGACTGTGACCAAAATTCATATGGAAGTTTATTTTGTTTTGTCCTCTACTTATATAAGGCAAGGATGTCCTGTATTTTTTTAGAAATAAGCTTCCACTTGTATATTGCATCAGTAATAAAAAGCTTTCTGTTTTTCCCTCCCGTGGATGTAGCCTTACTCAAGGTGAACCACGTAATTCTGTGTGTGTTCTTTCTCATTTTTCTCTCTTTCACCTTAAA
Organism: Glycine soja; assembly: GCF_004193775.1. Taxonomy (NCBI): domain Eukaryota; kingdom Viridiplantae; phylum Streptophyta; class Magnoliopsida; order Fabales; family Fabaceae; genus Glycine; species Glycine soja. The sequence continues at coordinate 10,729,659 of NC_041012.1, read as the reverse complement.
CTCTGTGTGTACGACATAGCTGTTGTTTCTACTGCTGTTGTTCTTGTTTGTTCTTCATCACTTTCACAACTATATATATATATATATTAATACATGTTGACATATTGGAAGGTTCAACCACTTGATGTTTCTTTAGCACTAGTTTCTGTTATTTTTCACGCTGTACCAGCTGTACTTTTTAATTTTACTGCACAAGTTCTATTTCGCCACATATAAACTAATTCAAATTATATTTGATATGCTTGTTTTTTATGGGAAAAAGAACTGCGATGCTGGAAAGAAATACGGTGCGCACCGTAATCACGTTGAATATGCGTTGTTACATTGAAATAAAACACATGCATAAACAGCTAATCAACCACTATTACTCCTAGCTGGAACATGCAACATGACAAAAAAACTAGCTAGTCACGCCAGAACTGTTATCCTCGACTACCCAATGTAAACTTAATATTTAACTGATATACGTTACTCATATGCATGACATTTTTTTCCCTCTTGGGGGTGTCATAATCAAAGTCATGCCGATTGTAGGGGAGAAAAAAAAAAGGAATATAGTACGAAGTAGTAGTAGATGAAATTGGACCACAACTACAGGGGCATGTTACAAATTGAAACGTGAAGCAGGGTGGTCCAATTGGGCCACTCTAGCAGACAAATAAAGGCATGAGAAGACACAGTGGCATGAGAAATGAGAATACAATGTTTTTAGAATAATTAAGATAATGTAATATTGTGAAAAGTAAAAAACATAGGAAGTTCACACAGTCACCTTCATACTAGTCGTTCTGAGTGAGGTTAGCTAAGCAAGCTAGACGTTTCAACCTCATTCATTGATTCAATGATCTCTCTCTCCTCTGAGCCTATCTGCTCTCACTTCAATTCCCAAAGCCTAGCCTTCACCTACACCTTACAACCCAACCGGCTGTCTTTTTCCCTCAATGACCTTTATACCCTTCTACGTTACTACGCTCTCTCTTTCTGTCATTCCCGAGATAACAAGACTATTATGGGCTTAGGGAAAGAGTAAAAAAAATCAACGTTAATCTTAAATCCACTACTATGTGTGCACCAAAATCAATGGCACGAAGGGAGCTAGGGGGGGCCATTTGGGCAATTATTATTAATGTCTTTCTCGTAAGAAAAATTCTACACGAAGACGACGAAACCTAAGCCTCTCTCTGTGCCGCTAACCGCCATGTTTTCAGAGATGTTCTGCACCAAAAACAATACGCATGTTAATCCTCTCTCTCAACTCTCAACCATTTTGTTTCTCCCTACCTATCTACTACTCTATAAAAAGAGTGCTTCACAAGCCATGAGAATTAGAATAAGAGCATAATAATAATAATCAAAAGAAAACCGCATTGGCATTGTGATGGAGAGTGGGAATAATACTAATCATGAGTTGGAGATGGAAATGGAGAGTGGAGGGAGTAATGGTAATGAGGGGGTTGCAGCGAGTTCGCGGTGGAACCCTACAAAAGAGCAAATAAGCATGCTAGAGAATTTGTATAAGCAGGGAATAAAGACTCCGAGTGCTGAGGAGATACAGCAGATAACTGCTAGGCTTAGGGCGTATGGTCACATCGAAGGAAAGAATGTCTTCTACTGGTTTCAGAACCACAAAGCCAGACAGAGACAGAAGCAGAAGCAAGAAACCTTTGCTTACTTCAATCGCTTTCTTCATACGCCTCAGCCTTTTTTTTCTCCGCCAATTTGCCCAAATGGTTCGTTCTTTGTTCTTTCCTTTCTCAACACACATTCATGCAAATTATATACATTCATTTTGTTTTTTAATGTTTATACCTTCATCGATCTCTTACTTTCTTGCTTTTGGGTAATCACCAAGTCGCCTCTTCATGCAAGTGTGCTTGGTATGTGTGTTAGCTAATAAAACTAAAATATCTCAGAAAATCAAGATTTTTGTTTTAACAAAGATCACTGATATTTTATTGTTCAAGCTAAGTAACAAAAAATATTTAAGGCCATAAATGTACTTTTAAGCTCAAATTCAAAACTAATTAAGCCAGAACAACTATGTAACAATTGATCTACGTATTTCCTGGTCCTTTTCATTTCATAAGAAACAACTCAAATCATCTTAGAAGTCACTGTCTCCTCATTTGCGTAGCCCAATCATGATAGACGGACAGCTGTTTCTTTTGCTTTTTTTTTTCAAAAGTATTTTTTTATTAATTTATTTATCGACAAATATTAATAATTAATCTATTAATTTTTATTAATAGAAAAATCAAATCCATAACATTTTCTTACTTTTACTTTTTTTTCTAACTAATAATCAACTCTCCCTCCCTTTATCTTCTCATGAGTATAGTTAGACATATGTTACAACTCTTTTTCTTAAGTTATTTATTGTTTTTAAACCTTATATTATATAACATTGGTAATTAATTGAAGGTATTCGGTTTTGGTTTTCAGCCATGTGTGCCCCATATTACATACCTCAGGGACAGGGTGAAATTGGGTTTTATCCCCCACACCAAAAGGTATTTGTACCCGTAGGTTTTAGGAGGAGCCCCTCTGAGAAAGTTGTGCCCACAGGCATGATAAGTAGTAATGGCCCTCTGGTATACGACGGCATGCATCAAATGCAACAGAGAATCTCGGATTGCAGCAACTCTCACTTCAGTCACCAAGAAACGTTGGATCTTTTCCCTCTGCACCCAACCGGCATTTTGGAAGGGAAAACAACAACAACAACAGGCCAGGTGTCTTCTCTGGCTTCAGTAGTTTCTGCTGATAGTTCCACTGATACACCTTCTGCTGATGACATCAATGAAGATGATCATGCTTCCCCACTGAACCAACCCTTCTTTGATTTTTTTACTACTTCTGGACAAGGTTCTTATTAAGATATAGAGACTAATTATTTAATGTCGTTACTGGCTTAAACTTCCAACAAGCAACTTTGAATTCCGCATAATTCATCACCGAAATGGGTTTTATGTCTTTCACTTTATTGTAATGAGATTGGTGTCCTTTTTCTTTCTTTTTTCTCTCTTTAAAATTAATTACTATTAGTACATAGTATAATTAATTAACTTGACATATCCTTGTCAACCTGGCGTATGTTACTGGCTTACTGTCACCCTCTTTTATGCATGGCGCCCACTAATTAAATAATTCTTTTTGCTGACCATAAAAACAAATGAAATTGATCTTAGTTAGCATTTTTGTTTTTTGGGAAGGGAAACTTGAAAGCAAAATGTCATTTTCCATCTATGTAATACTTATACTCCAGTTCTATATATATATAATTATTTATTTTCCATAGATATAAAATAATAAAGATGACATGGACGGATAGACCAACGAGTGTTATTTATTTTTTACTTCTTTAAGATTTCTGTTTTCGGAGCTATCTTATGTTTCTTGGCCAAAATATTTCTTTCTGACCTTTTTGGTCTATTCAATAACCATACAAAGTTTAACAGACACGTATTCTCTTTTGTTCCTTACTTCTTGATTTTTCCCTCCGGTCAATTTAGTTTTTATTGATGTTTCTCAGGTCAATTTTTCGAAGACAAGTAAATTAAACTTATTTTATTTTGGTAAAATTAAATATTTTTAGAATTTAATTTTAATATACCCATAATGTAAAATAATATAATCATTTACGGTACAATATTGCTGAAAGATTTTGAATATTCATTTTTATGATACGTCTAGAGTTGAATTTAAGAGTAGGGTAAGATTTTTATTTTTAATGAATATTTTTTAATTATAAAATAATAGTTTAACATTAATTTAGTAAATATTTTGTTGGAATTATTTTTGAAAAAATAATTATCATTTTTCAAAAGTCACTCCTTATTCCTTAAACCGTTAAAAATTAATTAATGTTTTTTTTCATAAAAAATTTAAACGACCAAAATGCACTTACTTTTACAAATTAACTTTTGCTTATGTCCCTCCGAATTTTCAATCTAAAAGTTTCTAAGGAAAATTAAAAAAAAAAAAAACAAAAAGGATCGGATCGAGCCGCTAATTCTTCAATGATTTAATAACCTTCACTTCGTGGTCCTAAACCTAGGCTCCTAAACAGACACGATGTCTCCCTATTGCTACTGTGTATTACTCTTGTATCCAATCGAATCCAAACCTTTTTTTTTCATGTGCATATTCGCAATTTGTGGAAACACTCATCTTTATAAAAACGCTTAAACATATTTTTACTTCTTATAATTTAGTATTTTTTTATTATCATTCTTGTAATTTTTAAAATTTTTTGTAAAACGTGTTTATTTTATTTTTAAAATACTTTAGATAATACTTTAAACCGTAAAAAAATATTTTGAATAATTAAAAGAATGTATCTAAAATACTTTAAGGACAAAAAATAAAATAAACATATTTTGTAAAGACTAAAATAGAAAAAAAATACTAAATTACAGAGACAAAAATGTATTTAAACCTTATAAAAATAGAGATTTTCTTTCAAAATAAGCATTTTCCTCAAACATATCTTGCTCTCTCTCTAGTGTTGCTCTTTTTGTTAATGGCATAATGGGTAGGGCGCTCCAAAATAAAAACACTAGGTATTTTTAGTATTAGTTATTTGTCAACTGATTTAAAAGGTTTGTCAAACTTTTTTCTTATTTCCGAGTATGAATCAATGGAACCATCATCATCTCCCTTGCGCATCCTTTGTCATCCCCTTCCATGACTATCTGCGATTACAAATCACCATTCGCCGCCTCTTGCTCAACCCGCCTGTGATCAATTAATCGCCTGCAAGTATTAGTCTTTGCCCTTAGAAGCTTGTCTTATTTCTTCCACTTCATCTTGTTCTCATTCTCGTCTTTGTTTTATATGAGAAATTTTTAATCCAACAATAAAATTTAAAAATATATTATACAATTAAAAGTTATTGAAAGATGTAATAGTTAATTAAAGTTATATGGAAGAATCAAATTATACCAATATAAAGAGTAATTATTACATCATTTTATAATTTGATATAGAATGTGATTTTTTATTTAGTTAACCGTTTAATTTTATGTAAGATTATGTATCAAATTTTATCAAAATAAAATAATAATAATAAAAAATAATCAAATGATTCATATTTTAATATTTTTTATTTCAAAAAGTGAGTTATATTGATGCACTATCAATATCATTTAGATGTTTATATTTTCTAAATTTGGAATGTAATATACCGTTTTTTTTTCAAAGTGACTTATATGATAATTATATTGGAAATTACTTTAACTAAAAACTTATTGAAAAAAACTATACTAAAAAAAATTGTCAAAATGTTTCTCATAATTTTAAGAGTTTAATTGGCAAGTTAATAATTTTATTACAACTACTAGTAACTCACGGGTCCCTCTATACATACGCCGAATGTGTAGTGTGCCCTATTTCGTACGGGCCGGGTCTATAAAGTGTGAATAAAATGGTTAATGGAACCATAGAGGTATAGCCCGTGGCCCATCCTTTTGTTTGAAATGGGCTCACAAATCTGTTGGACATCAATTACTTGTCCGTATATGGAGCTGGTCCTTACCAGCTTATAAGTTTGTCATCGTCACTGAATTTAGATATAAGGATAATTTTATTTGCACCTTCTTTCTCTTCATATTTTTCTTGTTCTCTTTTTACATTCTGGAAACTATTTTTGTTTCCAGAATGTACAGAAAAATTCCAAAATATATTTTCAAAAGATAAAAAAGGAAAGAAGGCGATGATAAAATTAAAAAGACTGTACCAAAAGAACTTCCCTAGATATAAAACTTCAACAGCAGTGCAGTGGAGGTTCCAATTTGGGCTGTACAGAAGATAACTGGTTTACTTTAACGTATTTTCGTGAGGAAAAAAATCAAGACAGAAAGGAAGAATAAGCTGATAAATCATAAAAGAAACAAGAAAAAATATCATATTATAATAAATTTACAGCTTTAGATATCGGGAGAAATTATATACTTCTGGACAAAGTACCAATTGGAAACTTAAAATTCATAACTATGAATAATTTTTTATTGGTTAATATTATACTTTTTTTTACACAATACATGATAATAAAACTTTTTTTAGTATAGAGATTCCAGAGCACCTATTGGAATAAAACTATTGTTGTTTTATAGTATATGTAGTATGTGTTTGAAATCTAGTTGAGTTCAATTAAACGTCAATTCATCTCCTTCATTCCTATGTTTGCTTCATTGAATAATGGGAAGTTCTGTTTACAAGATTCCAAACAAATTTCCACATGTACTGAAATTCTAAAATTTCCAATTTAGCTTTTTGCAATGAAGCACTACCTTCGTTTAATTCCAAATACTACAAGATAAATTTCTATTTACCCACGAATTATTGTTTAGTTAATTAACATCCATTAATATATTTATTATGGATTTACATTAATTAATACTAAAATATATTATACTATTGATGATATATTTTTTAATATAACAAATCAAAATATTAATATGAAGAAAAAATATAATGTTTTCATTTTTATATTGATGATATTAATCATAACTCATTTTTACACTTTAATCTCATTTTCATCATATTTTCATTATAATGCTTATTATATATCTATTATTTTCTCATTCCATCTTTTCTTTTTCTTCATATGTCTCCCCCTCTTTCCACATCAACGCATTCACAAACGATGAAGACGTTTACTATCACTCTAATATAGGTTCATAATTTTTTTATAATATTATTAGCTCATAATTATTTCCTGTATATATGATGTCTATATCAATAACGACGAACACAAGCTTAATGACAAACCATTTATAAATACATTTTAATTTTTTTAGTGAAAATATAACCATTCTTTTGTATTTTGGCAGACCTGTAAAAAAAAAAATCAATTTAAAACTTACTTAGAGACACAAAGGAAGCAAGTGAAAAAAAAAAGATATAAATTTTTTTTATTGGTGAAAATTGAATACACTATTAAGAAATTTACAGTAATTTATATATCTTATAAAACAGATAGACATACACTTCCTTGATAAAGGATATGGAATTTAATGAACTGATTTAAGAGAAAAGGAGGTAATTTATCCAAAGAGTTGAGTTCAAGTTAATTATACCAATTTTCACGAGCTTACATGATCCGAAATAAACTCACAATTGATCAAATTGTTTTGCTTGCATTTCAATTGCAATTCCTCCTCCTCCTGACCTCCTCTACTAAATCATATATCCATTTCCTAAAATTAAATAGGAATATGCATGATATGGGAATCTAATTAATGATCAGATTCAGATGCATGTGCAACTATATAATATTATATATATTATAGTTGTTTGCCACGCAAGGTAGGGAATATGAAATATCTGCATGGTAGAGTGGTGAGTGATATATCAAATCAAACCAATAAGCAAATGGTGCCGACTATTACTGCATTACATGATTTTAAATGATTAGTCCATGAGGCCACAAAGTGTGGCACATACATGGAAGTAGTGGTACGTAGTACTGTGATGCGTTTAGCTAGTCATGCAATGGAGCTAACCCAATAGGTCCCACTCTCATCTCTCCTTTTCTGATCTGTATTTCTCATGAACGTGCATGGCTCCCTTTGTAGTTTCTACCACTATTTCTCTCTCCTTTATGCGTGGGGCCTCTACACCCACCCACACACATCAGATAGAGAGAGAGAGGAAGACAACATGCAGGATTAAGGCTGCAATTTGGTGCCTTTACAACTAAAATTTCGAAAAATTAAGTGGTAAGCTTTTGGCATGAAAATTAGCAAAAAAGCAGGAACCTGTCAAAACAGATAGGGAATTAGATTCCAACACCACCAACCCTCTCATCCAATCCAATCAACCTTTAACAGTTAAAAAGTTAGACTCATCCGCATTTAAGATATACATTATGTCTGTGTTTGGATTACACTTGAAAAAGTGAAGTTTCTTTAAAGTTAATATGTAAATTTCAGTTAACTATGTTTAATATAATATAACTTGGTGTATGTTTGAAATTTTTTACGTTCAACAACGGAATAATAAGAGAAAAGTAACTTTGGACTCAACCTCAATTTAGATAAAAATTAGGTTCAATTCAATTATAAAAGTAATTTATCAAAAATACATGTACAATTTTCTATTTCCTATGAGTGATCCAAACAATCGATAAATTCAGTAAATTGTTCATTGAATTTTTTTATAAAATATGAATTTAAAATTTGAAAGGATATTATAAATTTTTAAGATTTTAAAAGAGTGTAAATTTTTAAAAATATTCAAAATTATTAATAAATATCTACAAAATTTTCTCACCTAACAATTTAATTAAAATTCATGCTATACAAAATAATCTTAAATTTGTTACTTAACAAATCAATTTTTCCCATCATATTTACAAGTACAATAGATTTATTTTTCTTCAATAATCCATCATATTAATTTTATAAAAATTATATACCACAATGTCCACTAATCACATGAATACTTATAGTCATCCTCATAATAACGATCACACCAAACAAAAAATATGTTCAATAATTGTTTTAAATCCTATTTATATATTTATTTACTTATATATGATTCAATTTTTCACGTTCATTTATATGTATAAGTATGTAATTAAGATGTCCCAATTGTAAATTCAAAGAGTTAAGAAGATCTCTCATATCACAAAAAAATATGAATGTTTGTCACTTTCAATAAAGAGACAAGGGGCTATGTATGATGAAAAAAGAAAAATATATTAATTGACAAGAAAATAGAGAAAGAAAGTCTCATGAAAGCTCAAGGGTTTGAATGAGATTGTTTGATGTGTATTTTCAAGAAAAAAATTTCATAAAATTCATTAAATTTTATCTTAAAAAATAATCTATCAAAATTTATATACTTTTAAATACTATAAAAAAAAATTTTGAGTTGTAAAAAATATTAGTTGAATACTAATGGATTTTTTTGAATTTCTTAAAAAATCCTAATAATTTTGATTGAATACCAGATAACTTATTTTTATTATTTAAAAATCTTAATTGAATACTTCAAGACTTTTTTACATAATTTTTTTAAATATTTTGAAATCCTAATTAAATACATCCACTTAAGTGTGACTAAATCCGAATCAAAGACTATTTCAAAAAATAAAAAATCTGAACCAAATATTAGTGTCATAATAGACCCAAAATCATGAGAATATTTACAAACTAAAGAATTAAATATCCTAAATACGGTTTTTTTTTTTAAAAAAAAAGATAGACATTATTTTTTTACCAATTTGTTTCTCCATCTTAAGTGTGCCCAAAATTAAAACTAATCTCGAGACCAATAAAAAAAACGTATCATACATTATTAGCTTTCATATTTATTTATATGACATAAATCAAAGTTATATGATGAGTAAAATTTATTAGTAGAAATGCAAACTAATTTTATCATTTGCAAAATTTACTGTTGTATGAAAGCTATATCATGTATGTTATGTCCATAAATGTTTTTTGTTTGCATGAAACTATAGTTATTCTCTTTTTGTTTTTCTGAATGAAACTGCAGCTATCTTCTACATAGAAGATAACTATACATACTTTATACTTGAGTTGAGTAGAGTTATTATGTGCAACAATTTTTTAAAAATATTTAATGTAATTATATATTTAAGATTTTAATTTAAAATTAATTGTTAAGCTGAAAAACCCTAATCAATTAATTTACGTGTTGGGTACTGGCGTAGCTAGAAAAATATCGATAAATATTTCTAATTACTTAAGACAATATATTCAGCTATTTCTTTTATAAAAAAAATAATATTATATATATTTTTAAAAAATAAAAATACCTACAATTTAAATTTATTATACATCAAGGAAGATGAAAACTTTTGTTTAGTTTTCTGTATAATAAATTTCCTTTTATTCCGTGTGCCTAATTATAAATATTTCAATTTTTCATGACATTTGACACTTAATTTCCTTTTCATTTGTTTTCCATGTTCCTTTCTTTAGGCTGGCCCTATGTAAGAGTGGATCCCTAAAGCACAACTCTAATGATAGCGTTTCCCATAGATCCGTAACAAAATCTTGTTTAAAATAAAAGTTTTTGCCTTTATTTTTCATTGTATTTGTAGCATGGGATGGAGTTGAATCCTCAATTATATATATCCGTGGTCATTAATTTTTTTTTTAAAAAATAATTAACGAGTTAAGAGAGATTGTTTTCATACAAGAGTGAAAATAAGTTCACCTGTACAAAAGGGCAATTTAAATGTTTTAGGTCTACTTAGTGAACATTTTAAAAAGTAACTGTTTAGATATTTTAGCAATAGAATTCAAAATTTTAAAATTTTAAAAAAGATTTTAGTTAGTTGAAAGAATAAAATTTCAAATTCTATCTTTGAGGGAGTGAATTTGAAAATTTCTCTTTCAGTCAGTCATTCCGAAATACGTCATACCTCTTTCTTACTCTAAAATGTCTCATCATAATGGTTCTAAACAACAACTAGATTCACGCCCTCAGGACCAACACTCCATCTTCGTTACTTATTGCATGTATTCCCAAACATGCTTTGGGATTTAAAAGCCAACATGAATAAGAATAATTCAATTCACATATAACTTTACTCCATTGGCAATATTGTATTTTAATCATTTCTACAATTTCATCAATATCTCGTCTAGTTGCTGACAAAACAAAATCATTCTGAGTCATATAATTTGTTTATCCTAAATTCTAAATATAAAATATATGTTAAAAATATTTATCATTATAAATTTTAATTATTATAATATATATTAAAATTATTTATTTATCGTATTTTTTAATTGTATAAAAAACAAAAAAACTATTCTTCACTTTCCACAAGTTAAAATACTAGTTAATTAATATTTACATTAAAGTTCAAAGATGTCCAATAATATAAATTTAAATTATTAATATTGAATATAATAAATATCTCTTAAAATCAAATACAAAGTTTTAATTGTTTTAAAATTGATTGATCAATATATAATTATCAAATTTAAGTTTCTAACCAATCAAGTAATTAATTATGTCTTTATCAACCATTTTACATTTACTATCTAATTTAATAATTTAACCGTTAATTTTATTAAATATGTTAACTTATTCATTTCTAGTTAACTAATTTAAAATTTTTACTTTATCTAAACATTAGCTTTTTCAAATAATAAAATGACCATGACTTAATTTTCGGTTTGACTTAATTATATTTTTAATCCATTAAAATAGAGGGGTTTTTTTTTTCTCCAAATAAAATTTTACATTTTTTAGTCCATCAAATTCGACAAATGCTACTTTTCTAACTATCAAATAGGAATTAAAAAATACAAATTTTTATTTGAGGAGAGATTTAAAAAAAAATTCAAATTTTGAGGAACTTAAAATTTTCAATTTTTTTATCATCGGAACTAAGAAAAATAGATCCCACATTTTGAAGGAGGAAAAAACACAAGATTTAATTGGTATACACTAACAGTGTGAAGATAAGATTCAACAACCAATCACAAAATAATACATATTTAAAAGTGAGTCTTATACTAATTAACTAAAAATCACACGTTGGAGGATGTGGAAGAATCCCCAAGACAAGTGTGGCACAAGAGAACTTTAGCGTGAAGCTCTTCCTTGCAAAAGCCTTGCCTTGGACATCTTATTGCGTTGCTGAAGAAGTATTGGAATTCCCATCCCATTTTCTGGTTGGCCTTGATTATCAGATTCAAGTGATGTGAACGTTATATATTCTCGCCCCATTATTTCTTGGTTGGCCTGTTTTTAATTGATTTTCTTGTTGTACATTTTGATTCTCATTTATTGGTGTGATGTATTTTAAAAAATTGACAAAATAATTAAAAAAATAGCAGAATTGATTATTTTTGTGACTCTTTAATTTAAAAATTCATATTTATAAAGTTTGTCTGTCTGAAACTCACACTATATATAATTTTGCTGATTATTTATTATTTTTTAGAAAATATTTATATTTTTTAATCCAGTTAGAAAGTATTCATATACGAATATGATATATCCATGAATACTCGCAAATATACAAATAATTTCTAAACATGCATGTAATGGGTGGACACGGAACAAGAGAACAAGATTCTATTCAAGGAGATGAATAGCGGGTGATTACTATATATCCACACTTGTTGTCTGTTATGAACATAATAGTAAGCATTATTAGTTTCAACCATCAAAGCATTGATATGCTGCGTAGGGATGTCAACAGAAGGGAGAGTATTCTCCTTTCTCGGTCCCGTGGGTCCCTGCAGTCCTCACAGGCCCCTAAATTTTTTTTAAAATTATATTATTTTAAATTTTAATACAAATAAATTTAAAAGAAGCTTAAAAAATGTAGATGACTAACAATACAAATAACTTTATTCATACTTTTATCTGTTTAGTTAGTGGTTGATCAAGATATGTGGTCTGAAATCAATATGAATCAAGGAGATTAATCTCCATTCCAAAATTGGGAAGGGACTATAAATACAAGTGTACATTATTACTGTTGGCAGGTTCGAAGAAACCTTCCTTCCTAAGAAAACCTTAAGCTTTATAGTTAAAGCCTTTAAGAAACACTTGAAATTTTAAGACTAAAGATGTGCTTAATGGATTCATGAATTAGTAAAAGCATGAACCCACTTCCGGAATCAGAAAAAAACATAGCAGTAAAAAGTATACCAGAACTCTAAACCAATTTTTAAAGGATCTACTCATAGCAGTAGCGAGAGGGGAACAAGAAAACATAAAAAAAAAAAACCCAAACCCCTCTGCATGTAGATTATGGCAATAACAAGGGAATTCTTTACCACCATTTCACATTGGGCATTCAGCAAATGGTAATAGCTGCACAAAATATCACAAACACCTCCACAAATAATAATTGATAAAATAACACTAAATGTGATAAATGCAAAACAAAAAAAAAAAAAACATTAATATAATGAAACAAACCGTCCACGGGCATAATTTATAATATCGTCTACGGCCATTAATTTACACAAAAAATTAATTTTTTAAATAAATAAAGAAAGTTCAGATAATAAACATGAATTTGAACTGAAAATTCAAATCCAAACAATCAATTAGTCAAAGAAAATAAAAGATTAAAACTTTCAAATGTAAAATGTAATTTCAAAATGATCAAATAAAACTATGGGGAAAAAAGCAATGAAAACAATGTGTAACAAACAAATTCATTGACAGGAAGAGAGTAATCAGCACTTACACTCTCACATGACCAGCGGCAAGTGGTGACAGCACGATCTAGGGAAAGAAGTGAAGTGAATGAGTTGTTTAAACATTTGAGCTTTGAGGGACTAAGTTGTTAGAGTTTGTTAAAATATAAGGATAATTTTATAATTTTTTCAGACAAATAACCCACAGATAGGGGGTATGATCTCCGTTCCTGTCCTTGCCGTACCCGTGAGAAAATATTTATCCTCGTTCCTGTCCCCAAAATTCCCTATTTGCAAGACCCTGAATAAGACTGTTCCCGTGAGAATCCCCATTTATTGATACAAATTGACACGCCTGTATGCGTGCTTATTTATTGTGGATGGAATCATTGTGGAATTATTTTGACATTGCCGAAGCTTTCATATTGGAAGCTCAATTACTAGACAATCAGTTCATACATTGGCTTATATATTGGTGTTTTTGTCTTTATCCATTATCGGGATTATTGTTGGTTATGATTTTCCTCTTTATTTCTACTAATTCTATCAGTATCAAAATTAATGTTTTTTATTCTTCTATCTATTGCTCTTAAGTTATTGGTTGAGAAATATTAATAAATATTTTTTATTAGAAATTACAATACAATCTAGCGCATTAAAAATTATGCATGGTGGGAATGCATTAGTATTACTTTCTCATACAAACTTTTTAATATTTTTAAGTCTTCTTACAACACCTTACAAATATTCTATTAATTTTCTTTATAAGTAAAATATTAAATATTTTTTAATATATATGTTTCTAAGATATTAGTGTTATTTTTATTTAATACTTATAAGGGTTCGAGAAGAGATTAACAGAAAATGATATTATAGAGAAATATAGCATTACTCATAAGGTACGTGTCTACATAAAGGCTTAAATCCACTGAATTACATATAAGATTAAGTTTTTTAACCTATTAAGAAATATTTTTTTTAAAAAATATATTTAATAGGTTTTGCTTTTCTTTTTTTTTTTTTCATTTTGATCCTAAGAGTCCTTACTGCTAGGCAAGCTTTTAAAAGTACATGTTTATGCCAAGTTAAATTTTTAAAAAGGTGTGGTCAAGCCTTTAAAATGGTTTATATCAAATATATAGGCCAAATTTAAACCTTAGATGTAAAAAATAGGATAGACTCATGCCTTATAAAGCTTAAGTTAATCATCCCAACCATTTCCCTATAATAAATATAAATTTATCTATAATTACTTATTTTTATATATAAAGTACTTAACAAATATATTTTAAATTAGCATGAACTAAACTAGTTTGTGTTCATAATCTCTGGGATAAGATTGATCCGTAGCTTATAAAAGATTGTGAGCTTAATTGACTCCGACGTTGAGATTTAATAATTTGATTATTTGCAGAGTATCCTATGCTAATTAAACTTGCTTTCTGTCGCTGTCCCTTAAGAACACTTTATGACGTATTGATTTAAAAGACACTCAAGATTTAAGTAAAATTTTATATAAGAAAAACCAACTTAATGTCTATTCTACAATTCCAAACCTAGCAAACTCTAGGAATACCATGAACTTTCCCTAAATATATTCTTTCTTCACTTACTAAAAAAAGGAAAAGAGAGTGGATATTTTTTTAAAATTTTTTTTTTACGAAGCATGAATATTAATTAGAAGTTCAAGCTAACTGGCCTTAATTTTTTGTTTTTAATTTATTCATCTTCATCACATACTCTCCCCCTTTCGAATGGAACCATAACATCCTTTACCTAATAATCAACATCAGAAAAGTTAAAAGAACTGCATTTTGGAAGTAGAAAATGATATAAAAATTCTGTTATATGGTTGTTGGGCATGGAAAACAAATAAAAGAAAAAGGAAAGAGGAGAAGATTGAAGACTACTAGTACTAGCCATGTCCATATCGTGGAAGATGCATGGAAAGAAGTGACTAAAAAGATACTTAATAAACACTGCTTTTCTCTACTATTTTATTTTGATTTTTTTTTATATTTTCATCTCAACACTTATCACATAGTAGTATATAATTTTTTTTTAATTTTTGTTTATCTCATCTTAATTAGTTAATTTCATCTCAATGTACCCAAAATGACGGGGACATTTGTCAAATGACTAATGGGTTTGTTTGGCATTTTCCAATTTCCATTGTGTAGTGTAGTGTCCACATCCATTCAATTTGAGCACGTAGAGTATATATTCCGTATTAGAGAAAATGTAAGGAAAGTGGTATTATAAAAATGATTGACGTTGATTCCCTTGCAATAGTGCATTATGATTTATGATACATAACGCGCCAATCTTTGACCCCACCCTCCACTGATCCCATGCACAAGCACAACAAACTTGTTTGCCCATTGCCACTCCACTATATATTACTATTTGCCCCCACACCAGTACCCAATCCTCATTTTCCCACTTCTTTTCTTCATATATCTATATTATATCTGCATGTAACGATCAGAATCAAATCTAGTAAAAGAGATTAGTCACTTACCATTTGACAAATTATTATATGAATTCTTACTAAAAAAATGTTTATATTTAATCTTTCATCATATCTCAAATATGATTATTTTCAAAGGAATTAATCACTTATAATATGATAAATTATGACTTGAATTCTTAGAAAATGTATTCTACATATCTAATGTTTAATCATATTTTGAATATGCTTGTTCTTGAAGAGATTAATTACTTACAATGTAATAAATTATGAGTCAATTTTTTTTTTACGGAAAGAATTAGATCATATCTTAAATAGTTTTTAGAAAAAGCATATATGTGAAAGAGAGAGAAAAAAATCTTTATCTGTGCATAAAAGAAAACAGACAAATCCTGATTTCCCTTGTATATTCTTTTGTTTTTCATTGTTTTGTTAAACTTTAATTTTATTTTATTTTTTTGGAATTGCAAGTATAGAAAGAGGGTCCCAAACAAATCTGGAATGAAACCCAAAAAGTAGAATGCAAGATAAATCTTTATACTTTCGAATAATGATTGTCGTAACTCGCTTTGATACGTCACACTATTCGAGCACTTTTCCACATGATAAAATTTGGTGAATTTTATAAACCTGTGTTCATACACCCTATATATACTAAAGAAACAGGAAAATTAAGGAAACTGTAACTAAATATATACCAAAACAGAAACATGAACAGAAAAACGTACAAGCTCAAACGTTAATCATTCTATCACTCCCTTATTTAATTTTACTCACTTTGACCATTAATGGAATAAAATTTCCATGCACTAAAAGAGAGAGAAATTCCATCTTTTATTTAAAAGGGGAATCGGGTATGAAGGGCTCAGGAGAATCATAAGCAAGAGTCAACGTTTTTGTTTTTATATAGTCTGTGGATTCTCTCAGATTTACATGATTTTTTTTATAACAATAGGAAATATCACTCCAGTTTCTGTTTGGTGTGTAACACATGCTAGCAGACTCACTGTTTCCAGTTTACTATAATTAACCTTACACATTTAATTCAATTTTCAACTTGCATGGGTACAAAACAACAGCATTTCAAAGTAAAATAAAGTCTCATATATTTAATAAGTTGAAAGTTTGAATGAATTTAAGTTTTCTATAAGTGCTGTTTTAAGTTTCAAAAGGTTTTATTAAATGAAACAAAATTAAGTAGTCTATTAGTATTCTTTGAATTTAGAAACTCTTTTCTCTTGAATGGCGTCATCCTACCTACAAAGTTTTGTGCATTTCAATTGATTCTTTTTTAAGAAATTTCACCCGACTTTTACTTTAAATTTTGCATAAATATTTTTTTTTATGAATCTGTAAGAAAATCTTGATGTTTCCTACAAATTACACCATAAAATTATTAGGGACCAACAAAAAGTTAACAAAATTTTATTAGATAATTAATAATTTTTTGTTAACTTTTAGGTCCTTAATATTTTTTTATTTTTTGTTTTAAATTTATTTAGATAGTGTTTTGAAAAGTAAAACAAAGTGTCTGCTGGAATATATTTTTTCTAGCAAGATGACATCTCACCCAGCAAACTTGAAAACAAAAATTGTATTCACTTGAATTCTATATTATAGGAGACTTCCACATTATTATCATGTGATAAAAGTCCTCCACCACAGGATTTTAGCTCATTAGCCAGAAAATTTTTTCTCACAAATTCGTCACTTAGGGACGGATTTGTAAGAAAACGTTTCCTTACAATGTTCAAGCCACTAATTAGAAAGAGAATATTTCCTCGCAAACTCCCTCGCAATTTGTTTACTTTGTCTCACTAATCTCTTTCTATTACTTTATAATTTCCTTCACTAATGTCTTTCTATTCCCTCGCAATTGTTTTTTTTTTTTAATTATTAACCTGTTTATTCAAAATAATTAATATATATATATATATATATAAGATCATTCAAAGTATTATTGACCTATATATTCAAGATAAGATTATTCAATATTAACAATTAGAAAAATTATTTAAATATGGTCAACAACTCAATCTATTTCTAAATTTCTTCTTTCAAGATAACTAAATAAAATATTGTCATCAAAGTGTATAACAATTAAAATGCAACACAAAGTAGCTAAACATTGTCAACAAGTTTCATCCATTGTTGAGTCTTAAAACACATATAAAAAGAGAAATTCAATCATCAAACTTAAGTGCATTATCATTTATCTTTGTCTGATAGTGGTGAAGGCAGACAATATCTCTTTTCATAAGAACTCCAATTGTGCTTGTATTCGCAATTGCATTTGTGTCTATATCTGTAGCTGCATGTTCGCCATTAGTGTTTGCATGTGTGTCTGCAATGATTTTGTCTATATCTGCAGTTGTGTTTGCATCTGCTCTTGCATGTAAGACTTCCGTGTAGATATTGCAGTGATGTCTTCTGTGGATTGTATAGGATTTGTGGAAGATGGACCTACCGTTGTTGAAGATGAACCCTGTGGAGAACCGCTCATAAGCTCCAAGCTATTACCCATGTTGTGGATTCTACCCTTTTTGTTTTCACCAACCACTTGTAAAGTCAGCTGTAAGATGTTATGATTTATCCTTCTCCATATTTCTCTGTTACGGCATTTTCATAGGTTTCTTATAGCAAATTAATAAAATTTTAGTAAGTTAGTAATAGCAAACAAATGAACAAACAAAGACAATATTAATAAAAAAATACTTACAATGAAGTTTTGCTAGAGACATATTCCCATCTTTTGTCTTATGCAATTTGTTGTATAATTCACTATAGGTAACACGAAGCTTGTACTCTACATCCTGTGATAACATAATAAGCAAAATCTTACTAAGTAGATTAAGTCTCTTACTAAGTAAATGCTTATGAATCCCTACTACTACCATATGCAGTGAATAGATTACAAATTTTCAATACCAACTTGGTAAATGCAAAGATAAAACTATATATAGTTGTTGATGTTTCATCTCAAAATAACACTAATCACACAACTTTGAACATTAACATTTTCAGGTATCAATAATTGATATCATGAAACCTTGACAAATAAATAATATTCTTTCCACCAATTATCATGGCATAAAAAAGCATAACATAAAATAAATATCATATTTAAATGTTAAATTTGCTGAATGTGAATGGAAAAGGCTAATTACCATCTTTTTCAAGGTTTTCTCGAAGCTTCTAGATCCCCTCCTGTATGCACATTGGCTTCAGGCTAGGCAACTCTATTCATTTTGGCTTTAATAGACTTATTCTTCCACCCTGGTGTATTCCAAATACCTACTAAGCCATCCCATATTTCAGTTCTCATTCCTCTTGGTCCGTGGCCTTTATAATCAGCAACATTCTCTGATACAGTAACTTGTTTTGCCTTTTCCCTTGCTCTAGCCAAAGCATCAGAAAATCGATCCACGCAAATCTTATTCCAAATCGTTCTTGCCGTATTACAATCATAACTTGTCTTGAATCTATATTTTTCCTACACAAATAAAAGTCAAATAAATTGATAGATATAAAGATAGATAGAATAATAGACTCATAATGACTTACCATAAAATTATTGAATAAGCTTTCCTTCATTCTAGGACAATATTTTTTCCAATTAAATTCAATTTACAATCAAGTTAACATTTTAATATTTTTTTTTTCATTTTCTCCATCTTTTTATATCATAAAATTATTGAAATTTCCTTTAGTTTAGAACTGATATCACTCATCTGCAGCATGGAATTGGTTTAGAATAAACAGATTTTAATCTTTTTGCCTGAATCTACCATGAGCAAGAACAATAGACTATCTACAGATTTGCTTGCTTCTCTATAGTTATGCATGATATCAACTAGCCAATCCCTCTTCAAAAGCTCCTTAATCCTACTATATAATCTGGGAACTGGACGGATTTCTAGTAACATTACCCTCGATCATATTAGCAAAGCAACTGGCAAAGGCCTGCTTTAATCTTGATATGTCTATGTTTTGTTCTAAAGGCTTCTATGTCATTAAGTTAGGTTATAGATACAGAACAAACTGATAATATTACAGCAACGTGCTGTCATGATCTAATATTGTGAAAATTTAATACGTCTAGCACTCAGGTACACACACATGCTCATTTAGGCTGACATCAAAGCCACCCATTTGAACATATAAACAAATATGATATAGAAGATAGATCTATTTCTTATCACAATACCTAAAAAATAATAATAGAAAAAAAGGAACAAAAGAAGTAAAATTGAGGGCTTTTCTAAACAAGCAGAGAATTTTCCTACTCTGCAATGGAAACTGATATAAAAACAGCACAAAAGAGATTGCAGAAAGGTATACTATAGCGTCAGGTCATACACAGTATCCACAGGGTTCAGAGCACAGGTAATCAGTAAATTGACGCGTGAATCGCCACAAATGAGGCATACCCAAAACGCAGAAACGAACCCTAACAGATTACACTCCCTAACGCAAATATATATATATATATATATATATATATATATATATATATATATATATATATATATATATATATATATATATATATATATATATACCCTCCCTCCCCCTTTGTTCAGCACCGAGAACCCCACTTCCACCGAGCCCCCCACCAAACAGATTACACTACACCTCCCTATCTTCCCCTGTCCCAACAGATTAAAAAAAGAAGAAAAAAAACAGATGAGTCATGGAGAGGGGGAGAGAGAGACTTACAACTGAGAAGGAAGAGGGTGATGAAGGTTTGACGGGGGCGTGCTCACGGGAGGAGCCGCAGCCGAAGTTGGCACCGGCGACGACGAAGCGCGTGGCGTAGGCGGCGGGGAGGCCATGAGGATGTGAGAAGGTTGTCAATTGGAGGTTTATTTAGATAAAGTTTCTCTGTAATCAATAATAAAAAGAGGAAAAATTTTCCTACAAATCTAAATATATATATATATATATATATATATATGTTTGTGTATACTTTTCTTAAAAAAATGTTGCTGCTTATTTAGATTTTAATTACCTGTTCCAAATTAAAATTTAATTTATATTTCCCTCCCAAATCGTTTCCTTCCCTTGCATCATTTTGTATTTCAGATGGATCTTGCATGATAATGAGTTGTCTTAGTGTTCTGGCTCTTGAATGACAATGATGTCTCTGTCGATAGGAACTTTCTGTTCATAGCATTGTAGAATGGAATGGGGCAATGGACGCTAGGATAAAGGCTTGTTACAGCAAAGAATGGTGGTGTCTTTTTTAGAGGATACCAATACTACATACCAATGTTATCATTTGGTGGATTCATACAAGAAAACACATGTCTTCACCTTTAAATGTCAGTGCAATCAAATTAAATTCAAATGACATCTTAGTTTTTCAAATAATTTTATACATATAAATGCACTTAAAAATTGTTATCAAAAGAAAAAAAAAATTACACTAGGATAAAAGCATCCATAAAAAGTGAACACCAAATAAGGATATCCTTTCATAATAGTTATAGATAACATTATACTTTCATAAATTTGAAACATAAATACTGTAATATTAAAAAATTATATAAATTAAAGACGTGGTAAATTTGAAAAAAGAATGAAAATTTGTGTTAAATAATAAATTATATAATTATTTTATTAAATACTTTTATTATTATTACGGTTATTGGATTATTTTCTAAAAACATGATTAAATAAATAATAGAAAAAATGAATTATAAATTATTGTAATGTATAAATAACATAGTGTCTAAATCATAATAAAGTTATTCAATTGATTTAGTGGTAATAGGTAATGTTAGACAAACTAAGAAGCCTGGGTTCTAGTCTCATTTTAATTATATTTATTTTTTACATTATTTTTTAAATCATAAATGAAACTGAAATTGAAACTACTATTCATATTTCTACTTGTTTCCATCTTAATAAATTTTATTTCAATATATTTATTGCGCATTAATGTAAAAAATAAAATCAACATTATTACAATTAATTTAATTTGTGATATTATTCAGTATGTAATATTTTGTAATAAAAATATATTTAATAAAATAATATTAAAATATTTATTATGTAATTATTTAAAAATGATCATGTTTATCAAATATATTTAATAAAATAGTATTTTATAATAAATATATTAAGTCATTTGTGTTGATCATGATTATTTCTTATTAGAGCTATGTCTTCTATTTAGTAAGTAATTTAAAACTATTTTGTAACAAAGATACGTTTTATTGTTACTACATATTACATAAAAATTAAAACTAATATAATTTATGATACTATTGGGTAATTAATCATAATTATCTTGTAATAAAATAGCAAAAACATATCTTATAATACAAATATATTTAAAAAATTAATTAAAAAAATATTATATATTTTATGTAAAAATGTTTTCTAGTTAAAAATGATATTATAATATTTAAAAGTAAAAATAAATATTATTGAGTTTTTTTATGTGCAATTGTGTTAACTATTGGGATAGACAACTATGTTTATATGATGTTATCAAGTTTTCTACATGTATTTGTGTAAAATACTCAAAGAAATAATTTTATTGCACCTAATATGATTCTGGGTAGGATTTTATTTTCATGAATGATATTTTTTATTTCAATATAAATATTAATTAACAAAAACTTCATTCATGAAAATATTTAAATTTATTTTATATAATTTCAAATTAAAAATAAATATTGTTGATGGTTTGATATGTAACTATGTTAAATAAGCATAACAAGAGCTTTGATGGTTTACCCACGAAGGTATAGAAAAGAAATATTTCCCGTAAATGATAATTGTGGTCTTTATAATAAAAAAATTAAAACTAATTTAATTTATGATATAGTGAGTAAGTAATTAAAAAAATTGTAATAAAAAAAATTTAATAAATTAATTTTAATATATTAACTATATATTTATATAAAAATATTTTCTAAGTAATTTTTTTTAGGATTCCAAAGTAATATATATATATATATATATATATATATATATATATATACTATTGTTGCCTTTTTATGTAATTGTGTTAAACTATCATCAATCATATTTTTTTATCTCTATCATAACTAAAACTATTTTAATTTATGATATTATTGATAAAGTAATTTAAATTAATTAAATTTGGTTGCCCTATAACAAAGAATCAAACTATTATTTTATAAAAATATATTAACTGAATGTTATTATTTTGGTAAACATAAATTTTTAATATTAAAATTTTTTAAGAATAAAATGTAGAATATAAAAAATACAAAAAGGAAATAATACAACATAAAAAGAAAAAACATTTTAAGAAAAATGAGTAGGATAAATAATAAAATAATTATTTTTTATATAGAGTAAAGTTATTCTAGTCAATCAATCTTGCATTCACACAAATCATGTTCATTCCTATATTTTTTCCAATATGACTTATCTATATAAATATTTATTTAAAAAATAAACAATAGAATATGAGAGAGAACTAAACAATGAATAAGACTTTGTATATGAATTTATTAAATATTCAGTCAAAATTGTATCATTTAATACTAATATTGCATATAAATAAAAAAGAAAAGGAAAGAATTTTTAAAAAAATATTGTAAAAAAATTAATAAAAAGAAAAATAAAAAATAAATAAATAACGTAAAATAAAAAAGGAAAGAGAGAGTGTGTGAGAGAGAGATGAAAGAAAGAAGAAAAAAAGGAAGAAAAAGAAAAGGAGAGAACAAATGAAAGAAGGGGATAATGAAAAAAAAAGGAAAGTACAAAATAGGTTCTCTTTGTTCATAGGTGTAAAAAATTAGTCGGGTAATTTATTCATTATTTTATTACATAGATATTTATTATATAGATAATATGTAAGTGTATTAAATACTTAAAGAAAAAAAAAATTGTTGTTCATAATGTTTTTTGTCCTGGACAGGACTGATTGGTGTCTCCTAACCCATTAAGTATTTTTGGAAAGGAAAATGGGTTAGAGGGGTGTACTCCTTTAATGAAAAAAGGATATAATGGGCATTAAAGATTTAAAGGAAGGTTAGAGTGTACTTATCAAAAGGGGAGTGCAATTAGCAAGTTCATGTAGGAAGGTTAGCACCGGCTGTCAGTAAATAAAGGAGGCTATTGAGGTAATTTTCATTCTACATGATAGATCAAGAAAAAAGGATATAATAGGTATTTAAGATTTAAAAAGGAAGGCTTGAATGTACTTATAAAAAAGGAGATGCAATTACCACATTTCTATAAGAAGACTAAATTAACTTGTCTTAGATAGATGTCAATAAATAAAGGAGATTATTGAGATAATTTCCCTTGTATGTTGTTTTATTATATAGATTAAGAAAAAAAAAAGGATATAATGGATATTTAAGATTTAAAAAGGAACATTGGAGTATATTTATCAAAAAGGGGATGTAGTTAGCAAGCGATGTAAGAAGACTAAATTAAATCATCTTAAAATAACTGTAAATAAAGAAAGTTATTAAGGTAAATTATCCTTTGTTAAGCTAGAATACTTTTTTTTGCGCTTTGCGAGGTAAAGTATCATTCACAAATTTGTGATGAGATATACCCTCGCTAACGATAACTCTAATCTAATAACCTAGTTTGCGAGAGATTAATGAGAGTTATTTCTATCGTAAATTTGCGAGGGAAACGCAAGGCAAATAATCTCTCACTAACATTAAATTTTGTATTTACAATTTTTTTTGTTGGCGATAGATCTATGATGTAATAAGTCACTCGTTAAATAATTTATTATATTTGAGAGAGGGAATATGGAAGGAATATTTATCTTTAACAAGTCATTGCTAATTTACGAGAGTATAAGGGAGGAAACAAAATCGGTCGCAAATCTATTACAATTTCGCAAGTGATTAATGATTGAAATTTTCCCTCGCTAAAATTCCATCGCTGATGAGCGAATTTCTTGTAGTGCTTTTTTTTTTTTATTGACTCGTCCTTCAACAAAACACTCAACCAAGACAAATGGGGCACATATTTATAACACACAACAAAAGTAAATCTAACAAAGGCATGGAGAACTCATAAGTAATATGATCATCACCATCATCCCTAATAAAGATAGTAGTGATAATGATAATTAATGATCATATTAAGCATGACTACATTTGACAACATTTAATTAAAATACATTTAATATACGAAAAAAATATTATGGCTTTTAATACTCTTTACATGTTTTATAAACCCATTTCACAAATCACACTGTATATATTGAAATCTGCAAAAAAAAAATTGTAGCTAGTTTGCTCTAAATGATTACTATTATTATTGATGTTTTGTAAGTTTTACACAAAAAATACTGGGAATTTTGACTTAAACTGTAATTTTTTTTCTACTTCTTGTGAATTTGAAATTAACCAACTAACAACAACAACAACAAAAGGAATTGCAGAAATTCCTTATGAAATTACTTGGTAGTATATATATACAAAAAAAAATCTTATGTACATTTACTTGGAAATGTTATTTTTTTTCGAATTTGGCTGCAAATAATTATTTAGGGATTTAACTGCAGTTTTTCGTTCAAAAACAATTATAGTTTTTAAGAAACAATAATATTTATGGAAATTTAATTAGTATTACTATGAAAAAATATTATTTTTTTTATTCTGAAACTCGTAAGGAAAACTTATCTTCGAAATTTTTTCTTGAGGATGAAAATTCACTGGGAAATTAAATAAGTTTTTCTTTAAATTTTCCATGGTAATCCATGAAAATGTGTACAAGAAACGGGCAAAAATCTTGTCATGGATATATAGATCCCCCTCTCTTCTTGAATAATTTTTGGAAAAGCTTGCAGAACAATAGTAGTCCTCTAATTAACAGTGCATGCTAAGTTATCCAAAAAGGGCATGAATTAACGCATGATGAAGCTTAATAGCAGATAAAAAAATTTCTTATCGATGAAGAAACGACATTGACATCATGGTTGCATTTAATTCCTCATTCCCGAGTGCGACTCCGGCCTACTTACAAAAAGAATATGTTGTTTTTTCACTCTACCAAATTTGAGGGTCTCTGCATCGGGAAAAAAGGAGGTCATCAAAGATAAAGCTAGGCATAAATAGACAAAAGAACACACGTTAATTAATCAATAGCCCTCTATTTTGAAGTATTAATTATTGAACCATTAAAGCTAAGAGGCAACTAGAAGGTTTTGTCTAGCGACTTAGAAAGTTATTCGTTAATTCTTGATATATAAAGTTGGATAAACAAAGCATTTCATGTATTCAACTCTTAAGTGTTGTTGCTGTGCCCAAAAAGGATCTGACCACAACTTTAAGCCTTCAATTTACTGGTGCTGAGTTTATAAAAAAAGTAAAGCTAGCAATTAATAAAGACTAGCTCCAATTATATATTTATGATACAACACATTATATATATATATATATATATATATATATATATATATATATATGACAATTTTGCAAACTTTCTTTCCCCTTTCATGCTTTCTTTCTGAATTACTTGTCTCATCTTTTCTTTAATTACTCCACTTGTCGCATCCTTTGGAAAATCGTATTTCGAAAAAAAATCTGACATATTAGTGGGTGACTCAATGGGTGTGTTTCATCAGCAGACGCAAAATGATAGGAGTGAAAATTGATACATATCTAAACACAATGCGTTTCTATTTGACTATTATATATTTATAAAATGATTCCTTTATTAACAAAATTAACATTTAATAAAATACCATAAGTACATGCATGTAAAAATTACTGAAACTTTTGCTTCAAAAATCTTATTTTACTTTTTTTTAATTGATAGCTTTATGTTTTCTCTTATTTCAATTCTTTCATCTTGCAAATGATTTGATAGAAAAAAAAGGAAATAACAGAAGAATTCATTTTCAGGAAATTAAACTTCAAAGCTTAATGAAATAATCCAACATTATTCAATGATTGAAAGACCTCCCTTTTGTGACATATATGCATTTGAAGCTATAAATGTATTTATATTTTGCCTGTCAGCCTCTTAAATGAGTGAACGAATTATTTTACCTTCTTTCCATTTTTTTCTCATCTAGTACTTCCCCAGTCATTGATAATTGTAGGGGATAGATTCACTTTTTCGGATTGGTGTTGGTCGCCTTTACGGTGCACGGTTCGTTTAGTTTAACTTTATCACTCAGTTCTGAATATACTTCGTTTTTCTGAACCTTTTATTATATGAATTGGAGTACTCTTCATATTTTTTAAATATATATTTATTTATGTAATCAATTACCAAAAAAAAAAAATACATGTGTACATGAACTGAAAGCGTAGGGTTCTTTAATCAGTACTTAGGCTTCATAAGTGTCTGAATTATAAGACTTACTCCAACGTGTGATGTCCATAATTTTTATTTTTATTTTATTTTATTTCATTATGGTTGTTTGAGTATTAATTTAATAATGTGCTTGGGAACATGTCAATCTGTCAGCTAGATAGTTGAGCTTAAAAATCTTTTTATTTGATTATGTAAGCTGATTCCACCATCATCCATGAATAGACAGCGATTAGCAATGTTGCCACGCACACCCATATATACAGTATAATCATGCATATAGCTTTCTTTATTAAAATTTCTCTCCCATGCATGGGAGCCATTATCCCCTTTTGCTGAACAAATTTACAGACCAAGCCATTAAAAAAAAAAAAAAGAAGAAGCTTATAGGTTAAGAAACTTCGTCCACTACTACTCAAAACCCTAAAAAATAAATAAAACAAAAAGAAGATGAGGGAATAAGCGCAAAGTAAAGAGAAATTAAAGCCTCTTCCTGCTTTCTTCCCTCCACCCTCCTCCTCCTTTAAGCTCCTTTTTCCCTTTCTTTCTCCTCTCTGGTATTCCCTTGGTGTGGATTCTCCACCATCTCCCTAAAGAGCCATCAAACTTTATAAAAAGAAAAAACATAAAAGCATTTGAACGCCATGGTTTTCTCCTCTATTCCAGTCTTTGTAGATCCTCCCAATTGGCAGCAGGTAATAAGTTTTTCCTCAATTTTCAGCCACAGCTTCTGAACCCTAAAAATAAAGTTTTTAAAAATGTATATAATTGCAAAAGATAATTTATTCCTATTCCTTGTAATATCTCCCTGAATATACCAGATTTTGTATCCAATTTCCATCATATAATTAACTTTTTTTTTCTTTCTTTCCTCTCTTTTCCTTTTGTTCTTGATCTGTGTTTTGCAGCAACCAAATAACCATCCTCAAGCAAATAATAATGGTGGTGACAACACTCAGCTTCTTCCACCTTTGCCACCACATCAATCTCATGTGGGAGGTTCTGTGGGTTCAATCAGGCCAGGTTCCATGGCAGATCGAGCTAGGCTAGCTAAGTTACCACCACCAGAAGCAGCTCTCAAGTGTCCACGTTGTGATTCCACCAACACTAAATTTTGCTACTTCAACAACTATAGCCTCTCTCAGCCACGCCACTTCTGCAAGACTTGTAGGCGCTATTGGACAAGAGGGGGTGCCCTAAGAAACGTTCCTGTGGGTGGAGGGTGCCGTAGGAACAAGAAGAACAAGAGGAGTAGTCGCTCTAAGTCTCCAGCATCATCGGAGAAACAACAAACACTTTCTGGTTCCACAAGTGCAATAGTCCCCTCTGGTGGAACCACTCATGAACAGATTGGTCATCAGTTGCCACAGCCACAGAACCTTCCCTTCTTGGCTTCTCTTCAGAACCTTAATCGTTATGCTGTTGGAAACATGGGTCTTGGGTTGCGTGAGATTCACGGACAGAACGAGAACATGGGGTTTCAGATTGGTAATTCTTCTGCTGGTGGAGGAATGGATCAGTGGCGCTTGCATCAGCAGGTTCCTTTCTTTAATGGTTTTGAATCAACTTCAGCTGGTTCATACCCTTTTCAAAATGAAGGTATTAACGAAACACCTTCTGGTTTTGGTGGTGACATAACAACGAATTCCAGGGTTTCTCAGATGCCATCGGTTAAAATGGAGGAAAGTGGGGCTTTGAATTTGTCAAGATCAACACTCAATAATGTCTCAGAAAATAACCAGTACTATTCATGGACTGATATGTCAGGTCTTGCTTCTTTTTCTGCTACTCATCTCTTGTAACTTTGAACATATAACGTGTATGTGGTCAATAACCACATCACCGGAATTGTTATGTCCTTGATGGATCAGAGAAATTCTCAAACGATTTGGATGTGTTATACTGAACACCCTCGACTTGACTTCATTCCAAGTTCTCACTATCATCAGTTGACAGAAATTAACGCAGACATGGTAGAATTGATGTCTTCTCTTCTTGTAATTGCAATTCCGGTCATTGATTTGTGTTTATGTTTTTTTTTTTTGTTTTTTTTTCATCCAGTCGAGTATTTTATGTACTATATACATGGGCTTGCTTTAATTGTATAACTGTGTGTGCATGTAATGTTTTGTGTTTCTGCTATCTGACACCTTGTGATCTCATGTCGATCGGTACAAAACTTCTTCTCTAAGTAATTTATTTACTTAACACTTTTTTGTTTATTATATATTTATAAGCGCTAGCTAGAATTAACTCAACACTATCACACACACACACACACACTAGTTTTTTCCTACATACGATTATCAGATTCGGCTAGCACGATCTAGCACAAATATCAGAAAAGAAGAAAAGCTATGTTGTTTACAGTACTAAAGAATGTGCCACTCCACTCCACGTTAGCTTTAGCCAAGGTAGTATATCTCGGGATAAGTTTGTTTAAATTTCATGTTCGAGCTAGCACTTTATACAAGTTTTTTTTTTTTCTCAATTTGTGAAACATTCTTAATGCAAAGCATAGTAGCATGCATATATATCCCATGCTGCATGTTACTAGCCGTTTGTGATACGAATGTTTGTCATGCATCTTGGAGTGGACATGACATGATATACCAATAGGATAATTCAAGGAAAAGACCTAAGCTAGCGTCTGACACCATATTGTAAGCAACTCTTTCCTCCTTACTAAGTTTTTTTTTTTTTTTTTAACTTTTTCTTTTCTCTTTAGTCACTGTGAGTACTTTAGCCAGCCTTAGCCAGTGCTGGAGTTAAGTATTCCTACTCACCCTCACTCTTTCTAGAATGTGAAATTCTTGGAAACTTGAGTGCGACAGTTATTTAATGCACTGGAGCTACTCTTTAATTACTTTTCCTCAATCGTGGTAAATTTTGCTTCCGACAAAGCTCTTCATATCTTACTTTTAGCATATAATAGAAATAGGTAATTTTTTTTCCCTTTAAGATCCTTCTTATGTTAATAATTAACGTGATGATACATGCCATAGATGATAGATACAAAATAATTACAATAGAACTTTTCATGCATCATTTATGTAACTTTCATTAATTTAATTTTTGTGTATTTCTTTATTACCATGATATTGTTATGTTATTTTTTTTTATTTTACTAACGTGAAAGTAGTTTTTTGTTTTGGAGTTTTGAAATTCTGTTTTCACATATATACAATTTCTAGAGCAAGGATAGAAAACATTTATTTCTGTTTTCGGATTAAGAAATAATATGTGAATAAGACATGAAATAAGAAATGAAATCAAACAAGTAATTTGGTTACATATAACAAACAAGAAATGTGTGCAAAGTTGAGGGGAAAGGGCGAAGAGGGAGAAATTTTAATAAAACATTAGACATCATGAGTCAAGGGTCAAACATAAGATGTTGTAATTATCTATTAGATTCATAAGATAGGACGTCGCACATGTGTGTTTGTTGTTTTGAGGTTGAAAGTGGAAGCCAAATGTAACCATTGGTAAGAAGACGCCAAAATCTCACTCAAAATCATGCAATTCTATATTCGACCAAACTGAGCTGAGTGACTGTTCTAGAACTTCTTCAGCAGAATGATGCAAGATACAAACACTGATTGTTAATTATGAAATTCCTTTTGGGCCATGTTTAATTACGCAATTGAATACGAAAGGAAAAAGAAAAAGAGATTCTACGGTCAAAATAAGTGTGACCTTTTTCTACGTGTTGGGGTCATTTCTCATTATCCCCATACCATATGCCTCTTTGGAGTGATCGATGTTGCCATTCGAAATTGAACAAAGATCTTCCACGCTAATAATTACAAACTTTATTATTATAATCATCCCACCAGGAATTAATGAATGAATTATCTAATAAAAAAAAAAAAAGAGGGCATCGATCATTGAGGTGATGATAACTTTTGTAAGAACCAATTGATATTGTTACCTTTTAAGAACGAAAAAAAAGCAACAGAAGACTAACACAGACAAAAGCTCTCTCCGTGTCTTTGGACGTAGGTAGTAAATGATCACCCAGATTCCAAAAATGTCGGTGTGTGTTGGTCTCAAAGAAGAAACATATTGCGAGACTTAGAGGAAAAACGAATCAGTGTGGGTTAAATCTGCAGAGTTTTCTATGCTACGGTACAAACGAGGGCCGGGGGCTCAGAAATTCATGCACTCTTCATGGAATGGTGTGATACTGCAACTCAGTGTGACTTTTATTGTGTTTGAACAGTGCTTACAAGCATATATAATTGATCCTTTGAAAACATACGTTATCTATATGGGTGGCAAGCCTCAAATTTAAAGGGCCTCTAACATATATGCTTCCTTTGTCTTACTTTACTTTCCCCGTCTTCATTCATTACCTTCTATCATTTGCATCTTCGATCTTATATTCTTTTTCCCCTTTGCCTTCTTCTATTTTTCTGTTTTCTTTCCCTTCCCTTTTCCTTTTACATATACGTGGGGACATCTCCACCCATCAGTGGCAGAGACCGCTACTAACTTTAGCGTGTGATTTAGCAAATTTCATCACAAGCATTAGCGTATACTTTCTTATATTTTTACTATAGATTTCTTAATAAGTTACATTATCATGTATTTTAAGATTTTTTTAATTATAATTTAATAATGTATTTGTGCTAAAAAAACAAATGTATACATACCATATCATGATAAATCTTTCTATATATATATATATATATAATCAATTCCTTAGTAATAGTGAATTTAAAACTGAAACGAAAGTATATACTATGTCACGATCAACCTTTCATACTTAAATATCTTGATGCATGCATTATTGAAATGTGCTCTTGTAGGGGTAAATTTTGCTTGTGAATTAATATTGTTAACCAAAATTGCTTTTTTTTTAACCAAGCAATCCTTCAACAAAGAACTAAGAATTAACTTTTCAAAATAGTGAGATTCATTTTGAGGATTTACCTCTCCAAATAAATGTTTTTTCATATTTACAAAAATGTGAATGAAGCTCTCTTGTAAAAAAAATGTGAGTGAAGATATTTTTTAGCATGGAATTACGAAAATAACATTGAAAACCAAGACATATTAAATGAAATGCACCAAGCAGGCAGGCACCATCACTTTCGGAGAAACAAAATCAGAGAGAATCAAATTTTGATCTTGAAGACGAATCCCTCGAAAACCGAAAGGTGCACCAAATCACAGGAAAACGACACCGAATTAGCAAGGTAGGAATATATCAATTTGGTGGATTTAAGAACTAGATATTTAGCTGCAAATTGCCAAAATGAAGCGTGGAATCTTTTAGATTAGAACTAGAAATGCTATGGCAGCGAAAAATCTATTGGGGCACTTGTAATAATCCAAGTAAATCTAAGTGCGTGAATTGCAGAACTATAGCTATAATGGAATACGCATATCATACCGTGAAAACCTTCTCACATTTGATTAGGGGCGTTTTAGTACTACTTAATGCTTCTACAAACTCGAGACCTTTTAAAATGTTGGGACTTTTATGGAAAAGATGGTTTGACTTGTCCTTTTAAGAAATAAATTAATTATTAGAAAATTAAAGGGCTTTGTATTATTAATTACTCTTATGACATTATGAGCCAATTAACTTCTTATTTGTGAAAGGTCATACATTTAACTTTTATTTTCTTAAAAGAAAATGGTTAGCGTCCAGTATTATTTGCATTAATTTTGTCCCATTAATTATTGCATCCAGTATTAATGAGACAAAAAATTTGGTAAAATATTAATAATTTCAGAATAAAAAGAAAAGACGAAAACATTTATATATTTTTTTGGAAAAGACTGGCTGCTATCATGATTAAGAGAATACATCAAAACTATATTCACACTCACCTCTTAAACATCCTCAACAAGTACAAGATATATTAAAGACCAAAGTGAGGAAAAAGCATGGAAGGACCGTACCAAGACCCATGAACCGAAAAAAGATCAAAACCTGTAATTAGGTCTAACCTATTGTGCATATAATCAGCTATACATACAGAAGGATGTTATTGAATCCCACCAAGTAAAGAAATTAACTGTAAGACCATGATTAGCTAACTTATCAGCACAAGGGTTAAAGCTTTACCTCTCTTGCATACGTGAGAAACACAAAAATGCATTTGAGAGGTAAAAAAATAAGACTGTTCAGCCAGCGATTTCTAAGCTTCCAGGAAACAAGAGAAGGCTTGGAGAAGGATTGGACAACTAATGTTAAGTCCGTTTCAACTTTCAAGCCAAAATTGTAACCAACCTTTTTGCCAAGCTGTTTCAATGGCCAAAATAGCACCCATAATTCAGCTACAAAAGCCGTGGATATACCAATGTTGATACAGAAGCTACCTAAAACATTTATATTTCTTAAACAAATCAGATATCTTATAAGTTATGAACTGATCAGAAGTGTAAAGTTTAAAGGTTAATTGATTAAATTGAAATATTTGGCGTGATTAACTAATAAGTTCGACTGCTGCTGCTACTTACTATGAAAAAGGAACTTGTGCCATTATTATGTCCATTCCACAAAATACCAATGACGCCAAAATTCAAACTACTTGAGTGGTTACTTCCCAAACAAAATTGACTCAGTTTAGTCCTTATTGATGTTATCCTTGAATCAGACACCAATAGTTTTGACCAAAATAAAAACATGAAAAAGATCGATCACCTTGTGCTCTTCATCATCAGGCTTCACCTTAGTTTTAGTTTTTTCTTCCCTGTTAAACAGCAATCATTACGTCCATTCCACAAATACCAACAAGCAAAACGAAAAGATAATTCTCCGATCCAGGCCTGTATCGTGCCCCATGTTGCATTGGTCATTAACTGTTTTATGCGTTGCATACCTTGTCTTTTATTTCAACTAATCATTCAATATTAGAGTTGGAATGACAATAATTCAACTTCAAATCACTTGATCATAATAACTCTAATACTTTTTTTGCTGACATAATAACTCTAATATGACGTTATGAACTAACATTTTCGAAATGATAAATTGCTAGATAAAAAAAAGACAAATGAATGACTTTATACTTTTATAACATCTCTAACATCATGTGATGCGGTACGAATAAACAAAACATCTCTTCATTAAAATCTGAGGATGATTAGAATACAGTGCATGTTACAAATTATACATTTTCCACTTCAAGCTTGCCCATTTGCTTCGATTTCTTCTTGCCCACTTTCACAAGTTTTTTGCATTACATCTCTGCTGAATATCACACAAACAAACAAATAACTTATGGAGTAGGAAGGTGATCTTCCACCCTTTCCTCCAAACAGATGCTTCTTTCAACACTTTAAAGAGAACAAAAAGACAAAATGAACAAAGTATAATAAGACATCTTAGGAATCATCGGGGTTAGTAATCAAAGGTGGTTGGGTATCCTCGTTCTGAGCTTGAGTTTCAGTTTGTATTGGAACTTCCTGCTGTTGCTCAACTAACCTGCTCATACGTTCTAGCAATTGTCCAGCCTTTCTTTTGCCTCTGTCTGTACCATTTTGAGCCAATTCTAACAGTGGACCCATCACCCCCAGCTCTTGTGCCTGTGCAAGATATTGTTGATCTCCAGAACAGAGGTGAACTAAAACGGCAGCTGCATTCTCTTTGTTCCTTGGTGAGCCATTCCCAATAAACTCTACTAAAACCGGCACTGCCTCTGAAGCTCTAATAGTAGCCTTCCCTTCAGGATGGCTAGCCAATATTGCCAAAATAGCTAATGCTTCATCCACCATTCCCCCGCTAGGTTCAGTCAGTAGTCGCATCAGCGTGGGAATAACGCCAGCCCTCACTGCCTTTCCCTTGTTGCCCTGATAAATGCACAAATTGAAGAGTGCTGTTGCAGCATCTTTCTTACCCCTTTGGTTACCCTCACTTAGCAGTGTCACTAGTGGTGGTATGGCTCCTAAAGATCCAATTGTAACCTTGTTTTCATCTATTACTGAAAGGCTGAAAAGTGTTGCTGCTGCATTTTCCCGAGCCTCCATGCTTCCCTTCTTCAGCACATGAACTATACCTGGAACTGCTCCTGAAGAAACAATACTTCCTTTGTTGTTTTCATATATGGAAAGATTCAGGAGCGCTGTCACGGCATGTTCTTGAGTGCGGGAGTCAGGCACAGACAAAAGACCAACAAGGAGAGGTATTGCACCAGCTTCAGCAATGGCAACGCGGTTATCTGCGTTGCGCTTTGCAAGAAGGCGGATCTCGCCAGCAGCTGATCTCTGGTCTTCAGGACTCACAGATGTGAGCTTTTGGAGAAGACTTTCAATCTTACTTTGCTCAGCAGGAGAGTAGGCTGATGCTGATTTACTAGGTTGTGAATCGCTAGGTCGTTTTGGTGGCTCTATGCCATTGGCTTCACACCATTGTGCTATGAGGCTCCGTAATACATAGTTAGGTGTGAGAACAGTACTAGTGAGAGTCTGCTGTGTTTTGGGGCAGGTCCCGTGCCCTGCTTGCAACCACTTCTCAATACAAGTACGCTCATAAGTCTGCAGATGAGAACAAGATGTATTTGAGCGGGCAATGTGACATTATAAACAAAACAATTCAGAAGCAGCGGTAAAATGTCAATAGTGTGAACAGAAATCAGCATTCACAAACATAGATCAATAGGTCAATTAGAAGGGTGTAATATAGAATAGCCTTCAGTTTCTATACCAAGTTTCCAAGTTCAACCAAGATTTATGTTTCACAACAATCTATGAATATTCAAAGCAATTGTACATGTTGCAATCCGTCCAAGTAATGTGATGCTCAATAACTTCAGAATTTTAAAATAAAGTTATTTTTAAGAGGATTTTATAATAAAGTAGGGACCATTAATTTTGCTTTCACATATTTCTTTCACATAAAATGACCCTGTCATGTTAATGAGTAAAATTAGACAATCCTTATCCAGAAAAAAATTAGATATCTTAACAAAATTGTGCTAGAACATGGTGCCTTTAGCAGGCATTTTTACTTTCAAGCACACATAAAGGGATCATCTGATATTTCAATTTGCCAAGTCAAGAAGGATAATGGTCAACTGCACAGTATTTGCAATTTAGCTGTCAGGGAGCATCATATAATGTACATACCTGTCCTGTTGAAACAATGACAGGGTCCTTCATTAATTCCAGGGAAATCGGACATCGAAAATCATCAGGGATAACAGGAGCCTGATGACTCTTTTCATTTGTCCCAAGTCCATAGACTTTTGAGAAAATGCCTTTTCCTCCTAAATTATCATCCTTGACTAGATTTTCTATTTGCACGAAATCCTTTATCTTCTTCAATAACATTGACATTTTCTCAATGCGTGCTCCTGGATCCCCACCACTTGATGCCACCATCTCATGCAAAGCAAGTGATTCTTGAGTAAGATCAGCTATTCCCATCAATTGCAATTTTTCAGCTAATTGACTTAGAACAGATGGATCTGTAGCTGCATCACTGCTGCTGTTGTAAACAGACAACATATCCTCATACAACCTGACATCTGGTTCATCAACCCTCCCTTTAGCTCTTCTGAACTGGGCAAGAACCAACTCAACCTGAAATTATTGGGAGAATTAAGCAAGATTGTGTAAATAGCAAAACAATTAGAGATAAAGAAGAGCCACAATGGTGGAGTATCCATTCTAATCTCAATAGCTAACTAGAGGAAGGAACGTTCAACGGATCAGATTTGGCAGACTAATATCACTGTCTTGCATGCATACAATAGTTTATATATAATTGAAATATTTATACCTGCTCTTTAACTTCATCTGATATATCAAGTTTATCATGGGAAATACCACCCAATGACTGTTCCAACTGAGCTGTCACCTCGTAGAACTTATTCATAATATCGTCCCGCTCAAGGACCTGAAAACAGGAATAAAGACAACAGAATCAACATGTAAGGCAGCAGAAATCATTTTATCAGATGCATATTTCCATAATGTTTTCTCCAAACATATCATTCAACCATAGTTCTAACAGGTCCCAATCACATGAAAAATAGAGCTGCGAGCAACCACAGGTCACAACAAGCATACATGAATGCCTCCCTATGAAACTGTAAGTAAGTAAACTAAGATTCTCATGTAGACATACAATTAATATTGCAAATTGCATTAAATTTCGTATAGTTGCATATAACCGGATTAGTTTGACCATTTCAAAGTCCCACAATATATAATAAATTTGATACCACGGACAATGTTTTTATGATAATTGATGTAAGAAATTTGTAAAGAATATAAAAAATACCCTTTGCCTACCTCTACATTTTACCTTTTAACTTTTTCTGCAAAGCTCCCCACAACAGATGTAGGTTATCCATTATCCAAATAACAATTGTCCAAACCGTTTGGACCATGTAGCAAAATTACCAAAATGCTAAAAACATCCCAAAGTAAAACAAATCCAACTTTTAAATCCCATGGTAATTTCAATAAAGAGGTTTTAATCACATTCACAGAGAGGGTGCTATTCACAATCCATATTATATATTAGCTTCTCATCAACCATAGGAACCAAACATCAACGGTAGAATGTCTGGCACACTGGATCAACAAGTACCGCTGGCTAGAAAAGGGAATCCCCAAAGTTTTTAACTGTATGAAATACACTGCATTCAGAAATCTCCCTTCCTCTCGTATATGTGTGCGCGTGCAAGCCTATATATATCTTTAAATCTCCCTTCTGAAGTTGGGAAAGTGTCTCAAGCAAAGGAAGAAAAAACATAAAAAAAATCTTTATTCAAGTTCCTATCTAAAGCTTGTTAACAATCAGAGGTGAAAGGGAGAGGATTCTTTCGCTGACATCCACATCCAGGTACAGCCAGGCACACATCAACAAACCTATCAGGAAACAAGACCTACAAATTGTCCAAGGTCTTGAGAAGTTGTAGGCAAGGCTTTAAAAAACGATCCGCAACTGGAAATTGTCCGCAATTTAAAACTTTGGCTGGCTTATAGTTTCAGCAAATACAATCAAAAACAAAAACACTAAACCAGCTCCAAGCTTTCTTTTCTTTACAATTTCCAAATACCACAAATCATATCCTCAACGCGATCAACAATCAACATACAAAAGAGGCAAAAAAAAAAACAAAAGCAGTTCAAAAACCAAAATAAATTTATAAAAAAAAATACAAAAAAATCTTTAAAAAATTAAAAGTAATCCAGAGAATGTAGCTTTAAAATCGTTATTGCAAAAACTACTTTCGGTCGTACAAAAGAAAGCAGAAAACAATAATAATAACAATAAAGAGTAAGAAAAACAAACCAAGTAAAGCTTGCTGCCTTCGCTTCCGAATCTGAGGAGTTCCCTAGCGGATTGGAGAGCTTCCTTGAAGGCGAGGACGGCGTTGGAAGTGTCCTCGGGAAGCGCGTCTTTGTTCATGTCCCTAATCTCCTCGAACATCGGGATCAGAAGCTTCAGCCTCCGCGCCAAGTTGCAGTACTGCTTCTTCACCGGAGGCCTGTACTCGGAGATGCTGGCTATCTCGTTCACCAATTCGATCACCTTGCTCGCGTTCTCACCCTCCATGCTCGCAGATCCCGCTATACGCCGCCGTTTTAGTTAGATTGCCGGAGATCGAAGTCGCGGCGGGTCATAGTGGCTCGCTCGTCTCAGACACTGCGGTTTTAAGAGAAGGATAGATAGATACAGAGAGAGAGAGAGAGAGAGAAACGCGTAATGCTTTTTGGTTGTCTAATTTTCTTTTTGTGGCGGCTGCTGGAGCTGAGTCAGCTAAGAGATCGAGTTTTGCTATGGGACTGGCTCGGCTCGTTTCAGCTTGGCTTGGGCTAGTGCGGCGCTGAACTAGAAGTTCTGTTAATTCAGTTTAACGAATTACCGTAAGGTAAGTAACGTATAATAGTGACAGTAAAATACAACAACTACGTGAACAAGTCTTTGATGGCGACACGGCAAGAGCAAATCTTGTTGCCTTTGTTTGTGACTGTTGTCTGTCAATTTTACTTTTGGAGAATGGCAAAAGAATTATTCACTCTCATTATATTAAAGTTGTAAGTTTTTAAAATAGACTTGCTTTTTTAAGTAAAATCCCGATTTTTAAATTTATATATAACTGTCGACGAGAAGAAAAAAATTGATTAAAAATTGTTAGTCAAGTTCTTAACATAAAAAAAACATAAATTACTTATCAATAAAACAAGTGACATTTCACATTCATAAGTCCGCATACAGTTCATCCTCCTCTATGGTAAGCTGAGTTCAGAACTCTTGTTTGACCTCGTTCATACCTTAATTTGTGCGTGTTTATGGCATATCACCTTTTTCGTTTCATCATTCTACTTTACTTGTTCACGTTTTAAAATTTTTGTGTTTTAAGATTTTTAATCTAAATTGAAACCATAAGCCAAATAGAAATTGTTTTTCAAAAGTTTCTAGTTTCAAAACATTTTTGTTCAGTGTTAAAAATGGTATTAATCGATTGGATCTTAACTTGGGTTGTAACTAAATTTGTAGTTTCAATTCGATGCTAAAGAAGTAGATGAAAACGTGAGTCATAATATATAAAGTTTTAAAATAACTTACATTTTCATCATCTTTAATCTCTATCCAGATCTCTAAATTTAATTATGACCCAAGTAAAGATCCCATCGTATATTTTTTACATCAAACGAGAATGTTTTGAAACTTAAAACTTTTGAAAAACAATTTATGTTTAGTTTTTTTATTTCAATTTGAATTAAAAATCTTAAAACACAAAATTTAGTTGTTGTAAAATTGGAGTGGTGAAACAGGGAAGTTGATATGCAAACACACACAAATCAAAGTATTTTGGATTCTGGATTCAACTTACTATAGAGGAGGACAAACATCATACGGACTTACAGATTTTTTAGCATATTCAGAGAAGAAATACAATCGAGCGTGTAATTATACAAACTACTGAACAATACATATTTGTTATTTCATACTTTACTGATACATTGTATTTTACGATTTCTACAGTTAAAAAATTTAACTTTATATCTAACGGCCTAAAAACCACAGGCACAGTGTATCCACGTAGAAAACTTCCCTCCCACATTGTGCAACACCTAAAAAAAAGAAAAGTACCCACGCGAGACTTGGACAGGCTAGTAAGACTAATGTGTAAGAAGTTTTAAATTATAGATATCAACATCACACTTTAAAACTTGTTTATTCCTAGTATTATTTTAATAGCCAGTTAGGAACTTTATGTGATATATTGCATAAGCTCTAGCTAGAAGCTAGTTAATAAACTTTAACGCTATTACGATGTTTTCCAAACTGTTTTTTAAAGTTTTATATACAAATACAGCAAAACAGGGAATAAAACACTACCCCCAATTAATAAAATGAATACTTTTGGATTTAGATAAAAAAAAATTCATAATATTTATTGAAAAATAATAAAATAAAAGATATTGATCAGTTTTTTTGCCTAAACTATGATTAATTTATGCACTTTAATTTTTGGCAAAAGTAATGAAAAAGAACTTTTATAGAAGTTGATTTTAGTTTATACGTTAAACTAAACTCATTTTTGTATCATTTTAGTTTATACGTGAATATATAAGATCAATTCATTTTACTTTCTTTTATAAGTACTTTTATAATATATATATATATATATATATATATATATATATATATATATATATATATTCAATATTATGAACTCATTCTAAATCGATGGTTCTCGGAGGCAAAAGCTACAGTGCTGGCTTCACGATCACCTTGCACTTGCAGCAGGGATGAGGCTGTGAAACTAGTCAATGTCATCAATCAATCAGCTTAATTAGATGTTATTTGATAATACATCTAATCATTCTACAAATAATATGATACTCCTTTTATAAACTTGTATACTTTTATAGAAATTTCATATCTTTGTTACAAAATCTGTAACTTTCAAAACTATTTTTTTATATAATTTTTTTCCATCATACGTATTATTGCTTTCTTTCTATCATTTTTAAGCTTCTCTTTCACCATTTTTTTATCACTATTTTTCATCCCATTAGAAATCATAAAATAGTAGCTATGATTTTTTTTGTTGAAGTTTTGAAAAAATAATACCTGCGCGCTCTTTTTTAAGAGAGAGACTTGAAACAAAGAGCTTATGTACAGTACGATTAATATTAAACACAATCAATATATTACGTAATTTATGAATTGTACGAGTGTTGCTCAGTCAAATCATACAAAAGTCCAAGAAAAAAAGACGACCGCAAAAATAAGTTCTTTTGGCATATAAAAATTCATTGGGTTCCATATTAAATTCAAAACACATACTAAGTTATCAACAATAGTTTAATATTTGCAGCCTTATAAATTAAATGGTAAGAAATGGTAAACTAAACGAGGAAAAAATCTTCTAAATTTTAAAAAGAAATATGCTGGTAAAAAGTTTTTAAAAATATTCTTATTATTTAATTTTTTAACTGAAGTTATTATTCTTATTATTTAATGAAATTAATTTTATTAATAAATAAATAAGTCTAAATAATTTAAGAAGACTTGTATAAGATTTCATTCAATAATAAACAAAAAAAAATAGGAAAAAAAAGCTTGCCTTGCTATGAGTTGCCTTTATGAAAACTGTTCTGGATAATAATTCCAACTCTCCCATGGCCAAATAAGTTGCTTATAATTATAATTAATGCAGCATATGTTAATGTTTGAACAGAACATGGCCAAACTGTGTGGGACCCACTAAGCCAAAGAAAAAGAAATGGTATCCTTGAGTTA
Source organism: Glycine soja (assembly GCF_004193775.1). Taxonomy (NCBI): domain Eukaryota; kingdom Viridiplantae; phylum Streptophyta; class Magnoliopsida; order Fabales; family Fabaceae; genus Glycine; species Glycine soja. The sequence goes on along the minus strand of NC_041012.1, from coordinate 10,688,036 downwards.
GGAATAAAAGTCAAAGCAGTTAGATGAACGGTGGTCATGTGTACATACAGTGGACCACGTGAACTTGGACCCAGTTAAGCCATGGCGGATGTGGTGGGTAGGGTCACACTCAGAGATAACGCTATATTTAGCCCCTACTAAGTTAAATATTATTTTTATTTGTAATCAAAATTTTATATATGATTAGCATTTAACACATATTTTATCATTAAATAAATTATTTTTTACCTGTAAACATAATTAAATCTTATATCAATTTTATAAATTTATATATATATATAAAAGAAGTAATACTCACTTAAATAAAAAATTACTGCCTCACTCAAATAACTTTTACATCTCGAAAAGAATCAGCTTTTTATTATCAATAGATAGATATTCAACACAGAAAAAAAAAATAGATATTCTTGGTATAACAAATTTACAAAAAAATGTAGACAGCCAAACTCAGCAACGCCAATTCACTCGGCTCCACTTGAGGAAGGGATCAAATTCACAGGTATTCGAGTACAATACCAAAGAATAATGCCAAATACACTTTTAAGGGGCCTCACTCTTATTGAACAAAAAAAAAAGAAGACACTAAAATTTGTATATAATTTAGAGAGAAGACATGATCAAACAACTTACCATATCAATCTTTGAAATTGACTTCTTTAATATATATTTTTATAAAAAGGTTATTAGTGTAATACCAAAAATAGGACTTTTTTTATGCAACAATAAAATTTATAAAACTTTTATACTTAGCATATATTTTAATATATATATATATATATAGTTATTATATTTTCTATAAAAATAAATTTTGTTTGATACAATTTTTTTAATAATACATTGATTCATGTGAAAAGTCGTGCTTTTTATAAATATATATTTATTAAATATAATAAATCTAGTATTCAATAATATAATTAAAGTTATTTATGTATATGTATATGATAAATACTACAATTAATACCATATAGAAGAATATTATTTATATAAATACTATAATTATCAACACAAAAAAACACAGTATGAATACTTCTTCAGTTATTCTCAAGTCTAGTTTATTTATATAGATGTGGATACGAGGTTTTTTTTAAAAATATATATTTATAAATAAATAAAGAATGAGAACTAAAAATATTTTATCTCATGGTTAAATTTTTTCTTTTCATTCTTATGTAACGAAAGTTCTTATTTAAAATGTCTCTTATTTGTGTATAAGTCCATCCCTTATACGTGTGCGTGCTCAAATTATGTACTTACGCGATTAATGGCTTTATATAAAATGTTAATTTTATCAATTTAACTGTTAAATTATTATTATTTTAATTATTAATATCAACAATAAAAAATAATAAAATGTTAATGATTCATAATTTAATCCTTCTTTTACGAAGTACATGCCTACACTAGACAAATAATAAAAATTAAGTTAAAATATATTATTTTTCATTCTATTTTTCTAAATTAATGATTTCAGTTTTTTTATTTTTAATTAAAATATTTTATTCTTTAATTTTTAAAAATTCAAAGTTTTAGCGTTTTTATTTTTTAATTAAGATAATTTGTCCTTCACTTTTTAAAAAATATGCGATTTTAATCATCTTTTTTAATTTTAAACTTGATTATGTATTTTTTAAAAAAATTAATATTTTTTGCAATTAAATAATTTTAAAAAATATTTATCATGTGAATAATAAATAAAATTATGTTAATTAATATTTATAAAATAAATAAATCAATGTTTGAAATTAGATAAAAAAAACTAAAATTATATGTTTTTTAAAAATGAGATATGAAATGTCTCAATTTAAGAACTAAAATTATAAAAAAAAATTAAAAGTAAAAAATGAAATTTTTTAATTAAAAATAGAAAATTAAATTTGCAGATTCAAAAAAAATAAAAGAAAAAAAATACATTTTAGCCTAAAAATTAATAATTTTTCCAATTGCATGCAATGCAAGGAAGCGAAACATTATTGCGGCACATGGTCGACGTGTGTAAGCGATAATGATGCGGTTTGGAAGATGCAAAATGAATCAGGGCCATCCATTCGTATATATAGGATCATGATCTTCCACTGTGGGTCCCAGCAGGGTGGCTAATAAGGTCAGCTTCGGAGTTTTTATTTTATTTTGCAGCACCACCTTCCAACGTTTCCATCCCGGTGTAACTAGTAACTTGTAAGTAACACTTTTTTTCTTTTCAAGAAAAGAACAATACACAAATACTTTCTGCATGCTCTACACCAAATACAACCAATCCCTTACCCTTGTAAAGGTACTTTGTTTTATTATAAAAAAAAATGTTATTTAAAAACTATAGGATCTGAAATTGGAGTTAATTATTTCCATTAATTAACCAAGACACACGTTAATGTAAAGTAATTTTATCATCTATTTTTAGATTATTTATACACATTTTATTTTACCAATTGATATAAATATAATGCATATAATTAATACTAATGTATAGAAAATTTCAAAAGACTTATTATCTCAACTGTCCTAATTTGTAAAGTAGAGGAAACTATAAATTCAAAAAAAAAATCTATAAAAGACTTATAATCTCATTTCAAGAAAATAATAAAATATCAAACCTATGACTGATTAAATATAAGATTATTGAACATGCACATATTTGTTATTGATTTTATTTCGGGTCATAATAAAATAAACTATTCTATATCACTACCAAGACAAATTATTTATGATAAATAATATAATATTTTTTTTATCAACCTGACTTTTATCACATTTTTTATGCTTTTTCTATGTGTGTTATTTTTTGGTGTATATAAATAGTAAAGCATAAAGACACTCTCATAATATTAGTGGATAGAGTATAATATGTTAGATTAACGTATAAAAGGGTCTATTATAAAATATGCAACACATGGTTCAAACAAAACTATTCATTTTTAGTTGATTTTTTTCCAAAGAAAAACAAAATCATTCAACTTACACCACACATAAAAAAAAAAAATCATGGAGTTGCCTAATGCTATGTGTATTATTTTAACTTTTTTGTTTAGCGATAAACTTATAAAACATTTAAGTTTATTTTAAAATTGAAGTGGACAGAAAAAAGTTAAGCATACTTGTGCTTTACAAAAAAAAATTATGTCATTAAAGCCAACAATGATTGTTTTGTTAAATAATATTTGAAGTAACTTTTTTTAAAAAATCTTTTAATACAAACTTTTTAATCAACTTCTATACCAAAAAATGACGTACCAAAATGTTATTAATAAATGACGTACCCAAGAAAATCCTTCTATAAACAATTGGTTTTGATCATTTGTTCGTCTAAAAAAGAAGATCAACTTTAATTTTTAAATTTTTTTGTAATGTTATACTACTCAACCCAACTCTTTTGTATTTTTTAAAAAGGAAAAAAATAAACTGAGAAAAATATACTTAATCATTGAATAATTCTCAAAATAAAGGCTTAACTCACATTATTTATGTCGTTGAATGATTACTAAAGTCGATTAACCAGCCCAAATTAAGTTGTCAAAATGAACATGTGCTTATATACTTCAAGTAAGACTCTCCCAATGATAAGCCAGATCTAATTTTTTTTATTTTTTTTTACTTTAAATATGGTGGACCTTTTTAATGCAACATTTTTATTAATATATGAGGTTTTTTTATCAATATATTACTTGATCCTAGATACTTTGATTGGTAGTATATTTAAGAGACACAATTATCTAATACTTCCTTTGTTCCTATCTATATAAGACTTAATTATCTAATTCGTTAAGATTAAAAAAATGGTTAATTTAATTAGTAGTAATAAATTTGTCTTAAATTGATAACATTTTTTTAAAACTATCCTTTTAAATATTTATCTCTTTTCTAATTGTTTGTGAATACAGTCTCTCTCTTTCTTAAATTAGGAGTACTTTAAGTTTAAAAATAATTAATGAAAAATATTATAAATTGGATCTCGAAACAAACAGAGTATAATTTTTTTTTTTTAAGAGCGAAAGGAAAGAGACGTTGGTTTTAGGCTTTTTACCCGATTCGGTACTGCTCATGTTTCTATTGTGGGCTGGCTTCTTGGGCTGATTATATGGACGGCATAATAAATTTGCAATGGCATGCCTTTCAGAAGCCTTGAGAAGATGAAGAAGATAACATTCTTACGGGCTGCCAATAATAAGTCTGAATAATGATATTTTCCCACTTTTTCATGAGATATGAGATGAGTGTGGGAAAGAGCAGTATAAAAAGAGAAAAGAAAGATGAAAAACGTGATGTGTAATGTAACATATATATATATAAAAATCCTCTAGGTTAAACATACGTTGATATCCTCAGCATGTCATTGACACTCACCATTTTATAACTGTTTTTTTTTAGAAAAAAAAAACTCTTCTACTGAGATCTCCTCACAAAAGAAAGATATCATTTTGCAAAATATCTATAATTTATAATGTAGTCTTTCTAATTTTTTATTTTACTTTTATACCTGTATCTCTATTTATAATCTATAATATATACAAATTAGATAACTTTTTAAAGTTAAATAATAGATTATTAATAAAAAAGGATTGACATAAATGATAGTTAATTGTGTTCCTTAAAGTGATATGAGTTTAAATTTGGTTGTTCATTGAATATAAAATAAATCATATTAAAAGTCCACCTAGTGTACATTCATAGTCTTTGATAATAATTAATCATGACTTTTCATTATATTATTTCATATCAATATCGATCATTAAAAAATAGATTATAAATTATAGATAATTTAATAATATTTTTCAATAAAATTTGTATTATTTAATAACTTAAAAATACACTTTTAATGAAAAATAAATTATAAATTATATATAAATTTTAATTAATTACCTTAATTATATATGTATTTAATAATTACATTAATTTTCCAATTATACATTTTCAAATAATACATTTACCTTAACTTAAATTAATCTTACCTTTTTCTATTTTTAAAAAATAAATATCCCATAATTACCTTGATTGGCTCAAGAGAGCGGTCCATAATCAGTAAATACCTAAAAAAATATAATTATTGATTTTTATCAATAAAAATTTCCAATCACATTTAATAAAAATTAAATTGAGGTCACATTAAATTAAATTTATTTAATGGAATATCAAATAATTTTAAAATTTATCATAAAATTTAAACTAAATATATTATATTTAATAAGAAATTTTAATTTTATAAAAAAAATTAATTTAGTAGTTAAACATTAAAATTTAATATAATCACACATTTTGTTCAGTACATTATTGAAAAACATAAATTTTGGACTAAAATTCCTTCTTTTTTGGTAATTCATTCATCTCAGGGTAATTTAATACTTGTTTTTAAAAAATTAAAAAAACTTGTCTATCTCTCCGTTTTATCTTCTTCCATGTTTCCATATCTTTTAATTTCTCAATTCCCCTATTCACACACCCCATTGAATTCTGATGCCGTGAAGCCTTCAAAAACCATGTTCATCAGCGACTATGCCACCGCTGTCATGCTAGTCGGCGTTTCCAGGGATGCATCTCAGGCGGTTATATGTCGATACATTCAAATAATAGTATCATAGGACCTTGTTTGCTCCATAATTGCAATTGCCATTTATTCTTCACAACCCTTTAACATGAGTGGGGGAGGAGAGAGAAGATGAATTTTATTATCTTTAAAATTAGATATTATATTACTACGATACCCTGAAATAAGTTAATTAAAGCAAAAGAAAAAATTGGATTCTTACTCTAAATTTGTGGTGTTGGCTACTAATGTATTCATAAAAAAAAAAAAACAGTATTTGAGTGCTTCACCAAACTCATTCATATGGTATAAATGTAGATAAAGACAAAGTAAACATAAAAATATTGTGAAAAAGTGATTTCGTCAGAGATTGATTCTTCTTGTTGGAGTAAAATTAAAGCACCGCTACCTTGTTTTGAAGTTTGATTTTCCTAGCTTTTTTTTTTTTTCCAACAATAAGCTAAGAATGTTATAGAAAAAGCTTGTTTTTTTATGTGAATTTTTTTAAGTAAAATTTGCTTAGTTATCTCATCTATTCAAAATTGATTCTTAAAGTATAAACAACTTGTGTTGCTTGACGGGAGAGTGGGTTATGGACTAATCAAAGTTTCATTCTTGATGATAATTTGTCTCTCAAGGGTATTTGTTTCTTCAAGCAATGCCGTTGTTATAATAAAGTCAAATCTCAGTTCAAAACAATTATTATAATTACTCTTAACAATTTAATCGAAATAGATTTAATCTTAACGCTTTAGATTTATTTAAAAATTGTTATATATGTAATAAGTAAATCAGAACAACATTTAGGACAAAAATAATATTAAGTTGATGTGAATGCAACGTGGTATATGGTGCGAATCCGAAGTAGAAAGCCAGCGATATGATTTTCTATCCCACTAAATAATGTACATATCACGATTCACGAGCAGAGAAACATTCTGAGAAATGAGAATGATTAAAATAAAATACATGATTTTGTAGAGTTATAATTTTTTCAATTCTATTTTTTACCGCCTCTGCAAATTTTAATATATATTTTAAAATTTAATTAAAATATACTAATAATGTATTGTTTTTACATTATTATTCAATTATAAACACATATATATGTAATAAAATTGTCAACTGTTATAACAGTTATTTAAAAGATATATTTAAATTTATTTTTAATTGATTAATAATAGAAATTTTTTTGTTACAAATATTTTTTTGGCAACAAAAGTTAAAACTTTTCTATATATTTAATATAACTGTACATTTAAGGTGAGTGACAGATTCATACATTTTCTTTAGTGGAACAAAAAATCATTTATAATATTTTTTCTATAAAAAATCACATACTTTTACAAAATACATTATGTAATAATAAGGTTTCTTTGATTTAGTGTTTTTTTTTTATTGTCCTTGCAAACTTATTTTTTCTGTTTTAGTCTTTGCAAAATATATTTATTTTGATTTTCATCTTTAAAGTGCTTTAAATAACATGTTTTTTCACTATTAAAACATTTCTTTTATTGTTTAAAACTTTATCTAGAACACTTTAATGATGAAAAACAAAAAAAATATATTTTATAAGGACTAAAATAATAAAAATAAATTTATAGAGACAAAAATGAAAATTATACTAAATTGTAAGAATAAAAAATGTATTTAAGCCTAATAACAGTTGGGCTATTAAAAATTAAAAGGATATCTAGTAAAATTAGTATTAATTTATTTTATTTTATTTTTTACATTTATTTTAACAAAAGATATCTTATGGAAATAAATAACTATTTTTTGGGGGGACCAAAAAACATTTCATTACACATGTACAAATAAAAAAAAAAAATCTTGTGGGGACAATTGTCCCACATGACCCATTCTGTTTAAAGTTTAAAATTAAAAGTTATAAGATTGATTTAGTGATTAGAGGAAGAAGAGAAAAAAAGATAAAAATTAACAAATTTTTAAAAAAAAAACTTAAGATTTGAAAATGAGATATACAGTCAATAAACCAATTTAAATATATTTTTTTTAATTTGTTGTATTTTGTCTTCTGGTTGTGCCATGGAGCAGTGTGAAAAGATTAGATGTTAGAAATTTTATAATTCTTAATTAATTAATGTGGACTTTTTTTTATGAGATTAGGAGAAATGATCTAATTTGATGAGCACTATTAATAGAGAATAGATATAGATTTATTGAACTAAAATCCATTTCACCCATAATGAGAATAATCAGTTTTACTCATAATGAAAATCCTACTAGATTTAAAACCTGAGACATAATTATGATTTCCAATACACTAAATTAAACAAATAATTTTCTTGTCTCTCCATTGAAGAGAAAACAAGGTCTCATAACAAATAAAAATATTTGGTTGAAAGAGGCCATCAAATTAATTATTTATAATTATTCTCTAAATTCTGCTGGATTGCTTGTCAACTATTATAGATTCAAATATTTTTTATTTTTTTTATTAATAATTTAATCTAACATAATGTATTGTATTCCTATTGATATTTATAAAGATCTCTCAAATTTTGATCATTAGAATCTTTGTATGGATGTGGCACTCGTAACTGTGAAATGTTTTACTAAACATATTAATGATCCACGAAGGAAGGTTACTGTATTGACTAATGTGGAATTTTTCCCATCAGAACAGAACGAAAGGAGTAACACGACCATAGGAGTTCCGGTCAATTGGGGAGTGCGCATAGCCAAATTGGAAACCCCGAACTTCAAGGTCTCCTTTTTGACACGTTTTACTAGTCAATAAACCCAAACCCATTCATTCAAAATCCTAACGTGACATGACTCATTAACGAGTTTTCTAAGAGTGCGTTTCAAGTTTGAACATGAGACGTTGGATTTGAAAGAACAAAAGGTGGATATTAGTCTTCAGAGTTTGGGGCTACCCTTTTGCGGGAATCTGTCTGATGCCACATCCCAAGTCAGTCTCAGTAACTGCTCAACACTGACACACTCAGCTACCACTCTCCTCTCTCTAGCTTCAGTAACTAGCTTGCCATTTTGCTCAAACTCAAAGCTCAATAAATGTGCAAACTTTGAATTGAAAACGTGGAGGAATCAATCAAGGTGGCGCAAAGAGAGGAGAAGAGGTGGTAGAGAGAAAGTGATGGGTCAGGGGCTGAGTTGCAGAGGGAGCCATGAGCATGGCCTATTCCGTGCTGTGCAGCATGGGGACCTAGACACTGTTGCAGCTTTGCTACAAACACACCCTTCTCTTATGAACCACACCACTGTCTATGATCACCACTCTCCTCTTCATATTGCCGCTGCTAATGGCCAGATCCAGGTACCCTTTTGCCTTTTTCCATTTCCTCACACACACTTTTGCCCAATTGGGTATTCACTTTCATTGCTCGGTGGGTCTCTCGTGGCCTAAAATACCTCTGTCTCTCTTTTTTTTTTTTTTTTTTTTTTTTTTCTGTTTTTGTGCCTATTGCTGCAGGTTTTATCTTGGCTTTTGGATGGATCTGTGAATCCAGATGTGTTGAATCGCCAAAAGCAGGTAACTTGGTTTGAATTGAATGTCGGAGTTTATTTTTATTTTTTTTTATAAAAAAATTGGTTCCAACTTCCAATTAAAAATGTTGTTTTTACTGATGTTGGTTGTGTTTTGAACGATTCAGACACCGCTTATGTTGGCTGCAATGCACGGAAAGATCGCCTGTGTGGAAAAGCTCCTTGAAGCCGGTGCAAATGTATGTGGAGTTTTAAATTTGAAAATTTTCAAATGGTGTTTATTCCAATAACTTTCCGAGTTCTTATTCTTTCAATAGAATAAATTTTCTTAAAATTAGTTTTTTTTTTTGCAGGTACTAATGTTTGATGCTTGTTACGGAAGAACCTGCTTGCACTATGCAGCTTATTATGGTCATTCTTCTTGTCTTAAGGCAATTCTTTCTGCCGCTCAATCTAGTCCAGTGGCTGCTTCTTGGTTGGTCCTTTTTTCTGTTTTTGCATAAATTTTCTCCACTGATTGATTCATGTGGTGATTTCTTATGTTGGTTTTTATAAAAAAACATAAAGAAGAAAATAAATTGAATTGATTGCAGGGGGTTTGCTCGGTTTGTGAATATTAGAGATGGTAGAGGTGCAACACCTTTGCATTTAGCAGCTCGTCAAAGACGGCCTGAATGTGTACATATTCTATTGTACAGTGGAGCTCTTGTTTCTGCTTCAACTGGAAGATATGGGTACATATCTATTGTCAAAGTTTTTTCTTTTTTCTTTTTAATCGACAAATGTTAATTGATGTTAATTGTTAGTTTTTATTAGCAAGGATTGAACCTGTGATCTTTTTCTTTTTTTTTTTTTAATTCTTAACCACTCAATTAAGCTTAAATCTCTTATCTTTCAAAGTTGTGATTGAGACAGTCTTGAATAGTTGAATTTGATCTTTTATTATTCATTCGCTTTGTGGAGTAATGAATTTTTCTTCTATATGCAGATGTCCTGGGAGCACTCCTCTTCATCTTGCAGCCAAAGGGGGATCTTTGGATTGCATCCGGGAACTATTGGCATGGGGTGCAGATCGCCTTCAACGTGATGCTTCTGGGTACAGTATACTACCTTTTAATTACAATACAAACAAAATTGATTAATCTTACTCTTAATTTGATACTACTTGTTTTGGTGGGGCCTCCTATTGTATTCCTATTTATTATTTGAGTTTACTTTTAGTGATAACTCTCAACAATAACATAACATCTAAAAAGTAATTAGCATAAAAGTCAATGATTCGAAATGATATGGAAATCTTGGATTGGTTGGTAGTGGAAAAAACCTTTACTAACTAACTGTGTATTTTAATTGGATTCTTCTTGTTTTCCATTTCCTTGTGAAAGTGCAACCTTTTCAGTTTAGGAAATAACTTACTTCATCTAACAACACGAGGTCTTAATTACTATAATTTGACTAGCAATGTTTTAGATTCTTATATTAATTTCTGAATTTGCCTTCATGCTGTATGTTGTGTTTATGCAGGCGAATACCGTATGTAGTTGCTCTGAAACACAGACATGGAGCATGTGCAGCATTGCTGAATCTTTCGTCTGCTGAGCCTCTTGTATGGCCATCATCTTTGAAGATAATCAGTGAGCTTAATCCAGACGCCAAAGAGTTATTAGAGCGGGCCCTGATGGATGCAAACAGGGAAAGGGAGAAAAACATATTGAAAGGGAGTGATTACTCTCTTCCATCTCCATCACATTCTGATGGGGTAGATGACAATATCTCTGAGGTAATTAGAACCCCTTTATATTTACACCAACTTATTGAGTTTGCTATACTTTTTTTACATGTGCAATTGGATTGAATTATGGAAATATATACAGAAAGTCTAATTATTTGGATTTGGCTTAAATACCTTTCTAGTCCTTGCAATTAGCGTTTTTTTGTTTTCGGTCCTTACAAATTATGTTTGTTTTGTTTTTCATCCTTATAGCACTTGAGATAATGATTTTTGTTATGTAAAATGTAGAAGCATTCTAATTTAATTTTGACAATTCAGGTTAGTGAGACAGAATTATGCTGCATCTGCTTTGAGCAAGTGTGTACAATTGAAGTCCAAGACTGTGGTCACCAGATGTGTGCACAATGCACACTAGCCCTGTGTTGTCACAACAAGCCTAACCCTTGTACTTCACGTGTTATCCCGCCAGTTTGTCCATTCTGCAGAAGCACCATAGCAAGATTGGTAGTTGTAAAAAAAGAAAGCCCTGATGACATTGATCAAGATGGTGTTGATATCACTTGTTCCAAGCATAGCAAGTCAAGGAAATCACGAAACTCAAACGAGGGTGGTAGCAGCAGCATTAAGGGATTATCAAATGTGAACTCATTTGGAAAAATGGGTGGTCGCAGCTCTGGAAAAATTGCTGCTGAAAATGAGTGGGAAGATGATAAACAACAGTGATACGATGCTGTTTCTTGGTGTGGTGCTTGCGCTTATCCATAATTATTGCATATTGGAAAGATACGGTAACAATTTGCTTGATCAGCAAGGCAAAACGAAAGTATAAGAAGTAAAGGGAAAAAGAGGTTCATTTTATTATTGGAAACTAAGCAAAGTGAGTAAGATTGGAGTTCAGGGTAGTAGGTACCAACTATCAAGTTTGGTTGGGGAAAGAATTAAAGAGATGCATGTCATGTTGTAAATTGTAACTTTGTTACTATTATTTGGGAAAGAAGAAGCATCGCCTGCATCGATGGTTTTGGGCGTCGTCATTGAAATGAGAAATTCTTTTTCTCAAAAAATATATAGGAGTCTAAGATCATATGAAAATGTATTGTGTATTTGCTTCTGGTTTGTTTCTTTATACCAAAATGAGCAATAAAATACGAAAGGGAAAGGCCTGTGGTTGTTGTTAATTGGTTGCCATGTGATTATGTCTGCGTAAGCTGAATAATTTATTTGTGCACAAGAGTAACCTTACAATTAATATAACACAATCTGGACAAATTCATGTGTCAGGATTGTTGGTTAATTTTGAAAATCGAGATAATCCTGGATAAATCTGAAGTCGTGTATAAACACTTTCGGATTGAATCAAATTTCGGGGTTCAACCAAAATTGTTCAATCGGATAAAATCAGAAGATTATAATTCAAGAGTTTTGTTTTGGTCTTGTGAGTTTTTCACATGTTATGCTTTCTGAACCAGGATGATTATTTATAATCAAAGAACATGTGGTTTTTGGCGGTTGAAGGAAGTTATGGAAGTTTTATCCTTTGAAAAAAAAAAACGGTTGGCGGTTGATGGAAGTTTATCTTTTTAAAAAACTGTCTTTTCTTGAAAAATAACTTCCATGTAACTTCCAAAATTTGACTTCCATGTAACTTCCAAAATTTGCCTAAACCGAACATCTCGTTATTACATTAAAACAAGCGTGCACTCTTATTTTAACATAATAAAGAGATTAATTACACTAAAATGTCCAACAAACCTCCCCCATTTTAGTGTAATTACCGATCAAATCACCAAAGTCATAACATACCACAAACTACTGCATAGATGAAATATCGTGACGATTGAATTTCATCTTAGCAAATTACACGTTTCAAATATTCGAATATCAGGGTGTCACTAAGGATTGAACCCTTTCTATTCATAATGAATACATGAAGATAATCTGCACAATAGTTTATAACATTACTCTTGCTCGACACTAGTTTTACTAGCCTGTGTCCCTATCCTTCATAAGCATATCAAAGCCAAGTCTCAGCTTCTTGAAGCGGCTAAACTTCATGCTTATATAGGTAGTCCTTTTCTTTCTTGCACCTGCAAATGCAATTTTTCAAAAGAACCATTGAGAAGTTATACTTCAACCTCCTTAACTTACAGAACCGAACACATTCCTTTTGGGATACTTTCGATGATGTGTTCCAATCTCTACATGTTAAGCTTTCCACATTGAATTCAGCACCTAATGTCATATTAGATGGGAATTGGGTATCTTAACATAAGAGATTTCAGATGGACTTTAATCCTAATCCCACAGCCGACCTTTTTACGAGATCTCTACTTAACCCTTTGGTTAAATGATCGGTCAAATTATGCTGAGTTCTAACAAACTCCACTGATATCACACCATGCATGATTAACTCCCGAACCATGTTGTGTCTAACACCCAAGTGTCTAGACTTCCCATTATACACTTGACTATATGCCTTAGCCAAAGTTGCCTGACTATCACACCTGATAGACATGGGAGGTATAGGTTTGGGCCACAATGGAATCTCATAGATCAGATTTCTTAGCCACTCAGCTTCTTTACCAGCTACTGCTAAAGCTACAAATTCAGATTCCATTGTTGAATTTGTAATGCAGGTCTGTTTCTTGGATGCCCAAGAGATAGCACCTCCTCCAAGGAGGAATACCCAACCACTTGTGGATGAATAATCCTCCATATTGGTTATCCAACTTGCATCAGAGTAACCTTCAATAACCGAAGGAAATCCAGTATATGTCAAACCATAATCAATGGTTCCCTTTAAGTATTTGAATACTCTATTCATAGCTTGCCAATGATGAGAACTAGGATTACTTGTAAACCTACTGAGTTTAGCAACAGCATAAGCTATATCAGGCCTAGTACTAATCATTGCATACATGAGTGATCCTATCGCCCTTGAGTATTCAAGTTGAGACACTGCTACACCTTTATTAGGTAATAGCTTCAGGTTAGGATCAATGGGAGTACTTACCGGAGAACAATCTTTAAAATTAAATTTCTCCAATATCTTCTCAATATAATGTGATTGAGAGATGGAAATACCATTGTTTCCACGTTTGATCTTTATTCCTAAGATCACATCCGCCTCCCCCATATCTTTCATATCAAACTTAGAAGACAAAAATGCCTTAGTTTCATCAACTTGATCTTGGTCGGTACCAAAGATCAACATGTCGTCTACATACAGACAAATGATAACTCCTTTTCCATGAGTATCAAACTTGTTGTATAGACATTTATCTGCTTGGTTTATAACAAAACCACTAGACAACACAACCTCATCAAATTTTTGATGCCATTGCTTAGGCGCTTGTTTCAAGCCATAAAGAGATTTCATCAGTTTACACACCTTATTTTCATTTCCTGGCATAACAAACCCTTCAGGTTGTTTCATGTATATCTCTTCATCCAATTCACCATTTAAGAATGCAGTTTTCACATCCATTTGGTGAATCATCAGATTGTGGATAGCAGCAAGTGCTAACAACAGTCTAATAGTGGATATCCTAGCAACAGAAGCATATGTATCGAAAAAATCAATACCCTCCTTTTGCCTAAAACCTTGGATAACCAATCTGGCTTTGTACTTGTCAACAGTACCATCCACTTTCATCTTTCTCCTAAAGATCATCTTACATCCTAATGGCTTACATCCAGGAGGTAAGTCAACCAATTTCCAGGTATTATTTTGCATGATGGAATCCATCTCACTTTGGATTGCTTCTTTCCAGAATACAGCATCCCTTGAAGCCATTGCTTCACTAAAAGTCTTTGGGTCTTCCTCAACATTAAGGCAATATTGATATTGAAATTCAATATCATTCCTTGACCCTTCAACCAAATAGAGTTGAAAGTCATCACCAAATGACTTAGCCTTTCTTACTCTCGTACTCTTTCTAGTTTCAGTACTAGTTGAAGGTATATCCTCAATATTAACTGAGACTTTCGACATGGAATTCATGTCCTTTGGCCTAGGTATAGATGTAAACCTTTGTTCATCAAAGATAGCATCCCGTGACTCTATAACCGAGTTCACAGCAACAGAATCATTAGATTCTAGCACATAGAATCTATATACTTTAGAATGTTCAGCATATCTAATAAATATGCAATCTATACCTCTTTCACCTATGGTTTTCCTTTTAGGTTCTGTAAGCCTGACTACAGCCCTACATCCCCAAATTTTGAGATAACTCAAATTTGGTGTCTTTTTGTGCCAAAGTTCATATGGGGTAACCTTATTCCTTTTGTTAGGAATTCGGTTCAACAAGTAACAGGCTGTCAACATAGCCTCACCCCAAAATCCTTCACTTAAACCCGAATAGGATAACATGGAATTCACCATTTCTTTCAAGGTTCTATTCTTCCTTTCGGCTACACCATTCTGTTGTGGTGTATATGGAGCTGTAGTTTGATGTATTATTCCAATAGATTGAAAATAAACCGGATCATAATACTCACCTCCCCTATCCGTACGAAGAGTTTTGATTAGCCCATTTTGATGAAGTTCTACCTCTTTCTTATAAATTTTAAATTTATCAAGAGCTTCATCTTTTGTATTTAATAAATATACATAACAATACCTTGATGCATCATCAATAAAAGTAACAAGATATTTTTTATGACCTAATGATGGAGTAGCATGCAAATCACACAAATCACTATGAATAAGGTCTAAGACTTTAGTCTCACTTTTAACATCCTTAAAAGGTTTCCTAGTGATCTTGGTCAACATGCAAGTTTTGCATTTTTCAATGTTCATATCAAAAGGAGGAATCATACTTGTTTTTGACATATCTTTTAATCTTTTGTAATGAACATGTCCTAATCTAGCATGCCAAATTTCTGATTTTGTCATATTAGTTATAGAACTACACGAGGCCATACAAACAGATTCATGAACAAAAGGAACATCAATGTTTAATTTAAACATTCCATTACAACGATAACCAAATCCAACAAACGAACCATGTCTTGACAAGATGTACTTGTCACTTTCAAGTACTTGCTTGAAACCACAATTATTTAAAACCATACCAGACAATAAGTTCTTACGAATACTAGGTACAAATAAGACATTATCCAAATACAAACTTTTTCCGGAAGTAAAAACTAAATTCACACAACCTAATCCTAGGATTGGTTCAGTTGCAACATTGCCCATCTTCACAATAGAGCCATCATCGATTGGTCTAAATTCCTTGAACCAACGACGATCTTTGCACACATGGCTTGTTGCTCCCGAATCAAACCACCAAGCAACGTCATCATCCTGCACATAGAATGCATCAGATATTAGTGATACATAATTTGAATTCGTATTCGAATTAAAATTATTCACTACAATCTGACCTTGTTGCTTTTCAGGATCATTAGACCCACTTGGACCAGCCTTGTTCTTTCCTTTGAACACCTGGCAATCCCTCTTTAAATGACCAGGTTTCCCACACTTCCAACATGACAATTTTGTCTGTTTGTTTGGACCTTTGTTCTTATTTCCTTGAAACTTTCGTTTGTTACCTTTAGCATTGTAATTTTGCTTAACTGTTCCACTTTCCTCTACCATATTAACGGAAGAGGAACCTGCTACGGTTTTATTATTGACTTTGTCAATTTCCTGAGCCCTCAGCGACTCCTCAATCATGAAATGACTACCGAGTTGAACCAGAGTCAACTCTTCCTTCATATGTTTCAAGGTATGCTTGAAGTCTTTCCAAGAAGAAGGCAGTTTATCAATTATAGATGAAACTGCAATGGATTCATCCATTTTCAAATCATGTTGAGTAAACTGACCCAAAATCCGCAGCAGTTCATTATATTGCTCCATAACAGGCCTCGAATCAATCATTTTGTAATTAAAGAAATTACTAACTAAGAATTTGTTACTTGAGGCATCTTCTGCCATATACTTGGATTCAAGAGAGTCCCATAATTCCTTAGCAGACTCAACATTTTGATAAATATCAAAGAGAGAGTCAGACATACCGTTCAGAATGTGTCCACGACAAATGTAATCGTCGTTCTCCCATTTCGAACGCTTCCTTGTTTGATCCAGAGTTTCGCCTTCCATATACACCGGCATCGGTGTACTCAGCACATACACCACATTCAATGTTGTCAAGAGAAAGTGCATCTTCTTCTGCCATCTTCTGAAATCCTGCCCTTCAAACTTGTCCAACTTTGCAAACTTGCTTGTCATCGTCGAACTATCGTTCGTCATCTCGAAAGATTTGATTCAATCTTTTGTTGGTTAATTTTGAAAATCGAGATAATCCTGGATAAATCTGAAGTCGTGTATAAACACTTTCGGATTGAATCAAATTTCGGGGTTCAACCAAAATTGTTCAATCGGATAAAATCAGAAGATTATAATTCAAGAGTTTTGTTTTGGTCTTGTGAGTTTTTCACATGTTATGCTTTCTGAACCAGGATGATTATTTATAATCAAAGAACATGTGGTTTTTGGCGGTTGAAGGAAGTTATGGAAGTTTTATCCTTTGAAAAAAAAAAACGGTTGGCGGTTGATGGAAGTTTATCTTTTTAAAAAACTGTCTTTTCTTGAAAAATAACTTCCATGTAACTTCCAAAATTTGACTTCCATGTAACTTCCAAAATTTGCCTAAACCGAACATCTCGTTATTACATTAAAACAAACGTGCACTCTTATTTTAACATAATAAAGAGATTAATTACACTAAAATGTCCAACAAGGATCACTTGCAACTGACTGGGCTCGAGATAAAAAGTTGAGGGGCAGAATTAGTAGTATCATTGGTGCAATAACTGTGAATTCTGATTGGCATCAACTCCTGTGCTGTTCTAATAATTTTGGACTGAAAGAGACACTTACTAGCAGTTAGCAGAAAAGAAGGATGAAAAGTCGCGTCATACATGGCCTTGACCATAATGAAGATGTCAATTTTCTCATTGAGAAAATTACATACTATAAAATAATAATGTCTTTTTTTTTTTATAAATAACTTTAAAAGTCTATAAACTTGGTGTAACATAAATGACAAGATAACTTTGTTTTTGAAGCGCGTGGTTAAAGATTTGATAATCAGATTATGTACATAAAAAATATACTCCATGTTTATGTTAAGAAAGAAGAAAGATTAACCTTTTAAATATATCTCAAAATTTTGAGAGACTAGGCATTGACTGATTTGTAGTTAAAAGGTAGTACTATATGAAAACAAGCTAAATTTTTCGAGTGAATTCAGTTTCCTCGGATTACGTTATGCTTAAGAAAATCTTATCTTATTCCAGAATAAAGTAAGCACAATTTACTGGGAAGTTGTAATTTAATTTAATGCCAGACATTTGTATAGTCAAAGTTATTTTAACTTCTGTTACTGATTTGTTTCTCAATATACGATGTGTTTTAAACAATAATAATGCATTCATAACATTTAGTATTAAGATATAGTAAGGAGTACTATAATCTAATCTAGACATTTGCATTGGTTTCTGCTTTGAAGCTAAATGCACGAATATCTACAAGAATGGGTCATGTTCACAATCACATGCGCCATAGGTATTTTGCTACCACTACTTATAAAAAAAATTAAATAATTAAGAATTGAATCTCGCAATCTTCCCATTTGGATCCAAATCATAGCGGGTGCATATTCACATGAATGAATCTGGGTGGCAACGTGACAGGTAGGAAAACCAATAATTCTCAAAAGGGGAGGTGCGATGTGTTGATCGTATGCAGCAATCAATTCGATCAATCAATATCCAAAATTTCAAAAAGTACGTTGTGCCATCAGCAAAGCATCATTCTCTAGACATTGAAATTTTCACTGTTTTGGAAATTTGTTATAATGAGGTGACTTATCGCGGACAAATATACTGCTTTTATTTCATGCTATTCTATTTTCGGTCCATGGGTCCCAAGCTTCAAGCATGATACCAGTAATGAGGTTCTTCCTTCTAATGTACGCTGACAAAATTTTACGGAGAAATGTTCTACAAATATTTTATGTACTTGGCCATTTAAAGCAGTATTAGAAATTTAATTACCACTATAGGAGTTTTGTTTGAATTACATCATTTTTCTGTTCAAATGCTAGAAAAAGAGCATAAATTGTGTTCTAAATATGGTACTGTTGCTTAAGGATATCGAAGTAGTTTGGTTTGAAGTCTTTGACTCTTTGTTGGCAATAATAAAAGTGTATTAAGAAAGTTTAGTGACGCAATTTCTAATATTCTTTTTTACACAATTCATTTTTTTAATATTAAGAAAATTTTCTTGAAAATATAATTTATTCATTAAAAAAACTATTTTACCATTTATCATCTTGATAATAAATGATTACTCATACAAACCTTACTGGGAATATTTGAGGTTGAAATCTTGAAGACGTTTGAGAAGAGATTTCCTTAACTAGTGCGTCTTATCGTTCGAGAAAAAAAAAATCAGTTATGCTTAAAGAAGATTTGGTTGGATTCGAGGTTCACTAAATTGATCTTATCAAAATCATGAGATATAGACGCATGTTAACCCATCCCATGAACACTTCTATCAATAACATAATTTTGATGTCCAAACCATATATTGAGTTTTTGTTTTTGGGGAGGCGGGGGCTACATATTATTATTCAAATATCATATCTATCAACTGATAAAAAAAATATCACATCTACCGGTTTAGGGGAATATAAGTTTTTTTTATAAATTTATCTATAAACAAGTAAACACTTATATGCAAAGAAAATAACAAAATAAAATATAAAAAATTATTTTCTTAAGCTAAAATCAACTTTTTAACTTTTAGATTTTGGAGAAGTTAAATAAAAATATGCTATGTTTAGTGATGCCAAAATTAAATTTATGCATCAGAAGAAAAAAATTACATGATGTTAAGGACAGCATGTGGGTATCATCAGATTGAATATTTACATATCTGTTGTTTATATTAATCTTTTTAAATAAGGAGACCCACTAGCCATGCATGTATAAGTTTAAATGTCTGTAAAAAGTAAAAGCTATTTTTTATAGAATTTTTTTCACTCATTTTCCTTAATGATAAAAGGTAAGAAAACCAGGTTAGGAACTACTATGTGAAGAGAAGGGGGAGGAAAGAGGGTACATTGGCTGAGATTCTGAAGGATATGAGAACATTGAAATTGAAAAGCAAACATTAAAAGCTCAAATCTCCCATCTCAAAATCAAGCATGCCCTTAGAAGCTTGTCCACACAAACATATATCCGCAGCAAGTCTTTAGTTAACCACGAGAATCTTGTGCATAAAAATAATAATACAATTACAAACATATTTCTGCAAGTGAGTCAAACCATGCGTGTTGTCGTATCCTGATGCCCTGCATGCGTTCTCTCTGTGGAGGACTCTGCCTTGAACACTGATGGACTGAGATGGATCAATAGTGCCATTCACAAATAATTAATGAATGTGTTTCAATGGTTTGAGTTTGAGTCAATGCAACACTCATTAAGAGGGATTTGCTTCTTTCTATTTTCATTAACAGCTTCTTCTTTCTAGTGCAAGAAATTGACCAAGAGATGGAGGATTGTTCTCAGCATCAGGGTTACTACTAGTACTACTAGCTACTTCAGCACAGACATAATAACCATGAGTCCATGACCTGGACTTTGACTTCTTGCACCTCTTTCTCTTCAATCCTTTTATTTTTGCTCTTCTTAGCGATCTTCTAGATAGCTCTAAAATGTTGGAAACACCTATAAGGCTCCCAAACGTGGTACTATTATTGTCTTGGTAAAAAGAATTAAGAACCTATGGACTGAATTACAATAGCAGGATATATTAGCACCCAAGTAATTAATCATATGATCACGTATATGATAACATATTTGAATTTTGTCAATTAAAATTTGGGAATCGATGGAGTGGATTTTTCTCTAACATTGTCATGTTAAAACTTAATTTCTATCCAATTAATTTTTATAAATATCACAAAATGTTACTTTTAATTTTGAAGACTAAAAGTATTTTTTAATTTATAGAAAAGAACATCTATTTAAGTTTATATAATTCTTCTATTGAAAAGTACGTAATTATATTAATGCCAAACATGCATTAGAGGTTTAGTGATCGTAGTTACATCCTTGAAAAACTATTCATTCAGAAAATCATTAATCTGAAACTCAAAGGACATTGCAAAGTCCAAATTAGCGACCTGATTAACAGAGGCATATGAATAACAGAAGCATGCATTTGCAGCAATAGACAAATTAAAAAAGACGAAAAATGAAAGCATATTCTATTCTAGTCATGTCAGTGCATCACATGACATCTCTCAGTAATCGATACGTACGGAGACATAAAACAGGATCATTGGTATTGGTGTTCTGCGGGCGCAGGTATATATCGATCAGAGCCTCAAAAGAAAACAATAAAATAAATAAATAAAAAGTTGCGTTTCTTTTCACCGACCTGTGTGTCTAAATTTGATGAAGAATCACTGGAACATGTTGGTCGGGAACCAGAAAGTAACGTGGTTGATGAGTGACGTTGACCCCAAACTGTTGCATTTTCTGGCCATGATTCAAATCCTCACATTCAGTGGCCATATCCTTCAACCTAGCTATAAAATCAATCAAATTGATGGAAGAAAATGAGAAAAGGGTTGGAGAAAGCTCCAACCTCGTATCGGACACGAGATGAAATAAATAATAATGAATTCTATTAATAAGAAACATGATATAGATTATAGAGATTAAACGCAGACCAGACCCACAAGCTTTGCAATTATGAGAGAAAAATAGACCCACCACTAAAGTGAACGCATAGGTGAGTGATGACTTGAGATGAAAAATCCAAAAGTGAAGGCATGCAGATAAAAGGGTACCTGTTGAGCCATGTTTTGCTCAGTTGTTGTCATGTACTGTAGCTTTTTAATATTTCAGTAAGGATGCCACCTTAGATGTCAGATTCCAACGTAGGAATCGTCATTTTCTCTTCGTTTTGTGCTGCGGACCGACGAAACAAAGAAAGTTTGATTATCAGATACGTGAAAAGGGTGACTTTTAATACATCTTAACGTGAAAGAAAGTTTGATTATCAGATACGTGAAAAGGGTAACTTTTAATGCTTTGAAAATTTGTTCAAACGCATAGTATAGGAGTCAATCCAAACATACACATCGAACTTGTTTGATTCTATAGTTTGAGTCTAGAACTAATCAAATTTAATTATGACTTTGACCCATATATTTGATACTTTCCGATTGAAGTGATTTAGTGAAAAAAAACCTGAATCAATGTTAATGTTACTTTGAATAGTTTTAAGTAGGATAAAATATTTATATTAAATTTTATTCTTAATTTGATTTTATAATAAAAATATTTAAACATAAATTATGTTATTTTAAAATTAATTTTACAAAATTATTTTCATTTATAATCAATTTTATTAATGCAATTTAATGCGGATGTCCATCCAAACATTTATCACATTTTAATTTCATATTTAACTGTTATTGTTTTAAATGTAATTTTTAGAAGTTAATAGTTATATATTGCTTGTTCTCAACATATTTCCAAACATACTGATACTTTTTAGTAAAAAGTTTTTACATCTCAGATCTGATTTATCTATTCTCATCGTGTTTTCATAGGTGCTATTTGCATTCCATCTTAAATCATGTACCCATCATCCCTATCAATCATGAACCATATCTCCTTACAAATATTTCAAATCTTCAACTCTTCTCTGTACTTTCACTCCTTCTCTTTTTACTGTTATCACGATTATCATCTTATTATTATATTTAGTATGCTTATTGGACTAGCGTTAGACCAGCTAATAGATTGCATGTAACATCAAATAATATACTCATGTTAAATATAATAGAATATTGAATACAATAAATTGTGCTTTGTCGATATTAAAATTAAATACTATCAAATTTATACAAAAAAATATCACTGAGAAATTTATTTATTTTTACATTTTTTATAGTTGATATTGTAACAAAAAATTATTTGGCATCAAATTCTTAGTACGATAAATCTATAAATTCCTTTTCCATCAGTTAGTTGTTTTTTTTACTGCATTCTATCAGTTAGTTACGTACCACAGAATGACCATATATGGTGGGGTTAAAATCTAAACTGTTTGTTTCCAATAAATATTTGCAACGTGAATTTGTGCCTCTCATAACTAATATTTTTTTTGTATAATTTATATTGTTCTCATAATATAAATATCAAAATTCTTATAAAATGCAGCACGAGATAAGACTGTCAACTTTCGAGGTTTCGCTACTTTTCTGTTTTGTCATTTGTGGTTGGTTCTTTCTTTCAGTTCCAATTCCATCTTACTATTATTATGTAAATTAATTTAACGTGGTTAAGACTGGGCAAGGTTGGCTAGGTTGCTGTGACCCTAAGACTGAACCCAAAGAGTTTGGCCCAAATAAGTTTGGGCTTTTTATGCTACACTTTTTAGGTGCATATGCTATATAGTATATACAATTTTATAATTGTAGTTAGTAAACTTATTAATAATTTCAAAATAAATTTATTTTATTTCTGAAAAGTACCTTTTAATATGATTAGATTGTAATGTAACTATAAAAATCAGCAACTATATTATCCATTATAATTTATGATTAAATAATAGTGTAGAAATTGATATATACAAAATTCATTCTTTGTCCAAATTAAAGGTTAATAAAAAAACTACAAAACCAAGCACTGGATATACACATATTTTTAAGAGAAAAAACTTAAAGTAACAAAATGAAAAATCACAATATCATTTTTTTTCTCCCGTTTTTAATGGACAAGGTGTGACCACGAGTATTTTTTTATTTATCATTTCGCAGTTTAAAAAATGTCTGTCCATAAAAAAAAATCTTGAACATTCTGCTAGTAATAGAAAAAAAAATAAAATAATCCAAATATGCTTTTGCTTATGTCCCTTGCACATCTCTTTATTCAATTTGAAGACAATAACAATAAATTAGATACTCAAATTAAATATGCAAAAGTATAAACTAAAATTGACTTAAATTAAATGAAAAAACTCTGTAATTTATCTAACATAATTATAGTTTCAATATTTTGTGTATCCTTTTATATTTGTTTTTCTTCGTCTTCTTCACAACTAAGGCTATCGTGTGTTCCTCAATAAATAACAAAAAAGAGAGGCTATTATGCGGACAACACTGGTGAGTGCTGAGCACAATTTTGCGATTCTATTTTATCGGCTACATATAGTCCATTGGGTCCAACTCCAACCAAATTCGGAAACGAAAATTTAGGCCCATAATAAAGTGTGTGATGAATAGAATTAGGAGGTGGAAATAATGGGAGCGCCAAATTTGGGGCAAGGTATGAAAAGCCGTGGAAGTGGGCTATATTTGAAGTTTCACCGCACGTTTGATTTTAATAAAACAAACAGGTATAGCCACAAGATCGAAGGAACGGTGTTGATGCGTTATTAGGGTCAAAAACGGAATTTAAAAAACGCAAGTCCACGACGGAGGGCGTTACTTCTGTTCAGTTTTGAACCCAAAAAGCGGAGAAGCTTCTCTTCTCTTCTCTCTTTCTTTCAAACCGCCATCTCCTTCTCCTTCTCCTTCTCCTTCTTCAGGTCGCTTTCTCTCTCTCTTCTTATTTTTTCGTTCGTCGTTTCGATTGCGACATTGCCGTTTATCTCGCATTATGCTGTTTGTTGTCTGCTTCACTGGTTCTGATGATACTTATTGTTGAATTATGGTTTTATGTTCTTAATGACACGAGTTTTTCGTCGAATTTATGCAATCGGAATTCTGATTATGGAATCATTGGATTTTGTTGCGTTATTTATTGTTATGCCGCGTAACATACATCATTACCTGTTTGAAAAATATTGAAATCTGAAAGTGTCGAAAACGATTGTCGCTCTAGACAAAATCTCGTTAATAATCAGATCGAAAAAATGAGCTGCTGAAATCTGAAAGTGTCGAAAACGATTGTCGCTCTAGACAAAATCTCGTTAATAATCAGATCGAAAAAATGAGCTGCTGAAGCTTCTTGTTCAATTCAACTGAATCAATGTCAACAAGGCTTTTAAATTGCGATGATTCTTGATATTGCAGAAAATCGTGAACAAATTCCAGCTGCAATCGCGGTTGCGTTGCGGTCGCAGTCAAGAATGCTCGTCGTTTTTTTTTTTTAAATCTTGAATGTGCTAACGATATAAGAATTATAACTACACTTTTAATCGAATAAAATGAAAATTTCTTCTGTGTTAATAGGTTATGTATGAAGTTTAACGTGTTTATCATAAACTTTTACAGTATTATCGAATTCTAGTTAAATTGAATATGAAAAGAAATTAAATTTTATTAAAAGTATAGTAATAAACAATTGGTTTTAGTTTTGAGTGAGTGTAAAGCGATTTAAAATACAATGCTTAATCATAACCGTTAGTGTTAAATTCATTGTTAAACTTGCAGTCTGGTCTGATATGAACAACAATTGGTTTATAGCTTTTCATATTGAAATTTTGCATGACGTGAGAATTTAGAGTTTATTTGCCTTTTAATAGATTTTTCCAAATTTTTAATGTTCTCTCATATTGAGATCTTCTGCACTTTCATTTTCAACCAGACAAATCCTAATCTTTCAAAAGATTTGTTTTTGTATCAAATTGAAGTATGAAAGTTATTTTTAAACCTATCAGTCAGATTTAGAACTGCACCTCATGAAGTTCAATTATCAACTCAAGGGGATCGAATTCCTGATCTATGTAAGGTGTGTCTAGATTCTAGAGAGATAAATATAAATTATTTTCACATGACCCGGCGAAGTGAAGATATCAAGGAAGAGAATGATACCGGTGATTTAGACCCTTAGGTTATATCCTAAATTCTGTAAACCTTTTGTTGTAGCCAGGATCACTTTAGTAGATGTTGCATTTGTTTAGGCTCTGCATGTGAAATGTCTTTGTTTTCAATGTGCTGAGCGATTCTTTTATTTTATTTTTTATTTTTTCAGCTGTTGAAAATAAAAAATGGCAGACGGTGAGGATATTCAACCACTCGTCTGTGATAATGGGACAGGAATGGTTAAAGTAAGATAGATATCTGGACGGTTTTATTTCCAATATTTTTGTTCCTACAGTGATTAGCTAGTACTTTTCAATTTCTATTGATTTACCGTGAGTCTACTGTATTGTAATGTTTAGGCTGGATTTGCTGGGGATGATGCTCCAAGGGCTGTGTTTCCCAGCATTGTTGGTCGTCCCCGTCACACGGGAGTGATGGTTGGCATGGGCCAAAAAGATGCATATGTCGGGGATGAAGCTCAGTCCAAGAGAGGTATATTAACTCTCAAATATCCCATTGAGCATGGTATTGTGAGTAACTGGGATGACATGGAGAAGATCTGGCATCACACCTTCTACAATGAACTCCGTGTCGCTCCTGAGGAGCACCCAGTTCTGCTCACCGAAGCACCTCTCAACCCAAAGGCTAATCGGGAGAAAATGACCCAAATTATGTTTGAGACCTTCAATACCCCTGCCATGTATGTTGCCATCCAGGCTGTTCTATCCTTGTATGCCAGTGGCCGTACAACTGGTTAGTCATTACTTCAAGAAATTATTCTGTTCCATCTATAAGCTACACTCTAAAATTATTAAGCTGGTTAATTTTAAACTTTCAATGCTCTGTGGAGGCTCTTATTGTTTTTCCCGTGACAATATCATACTTAAGTTGTGGTTGAAAACTCTATATCTTCCTAATCTAACTAGAAGTTTTAGAACTGATTTCTCTGTTTCTTTCATGCTTGTTGAATTAATTTGTACAGGTATCGTTCTAGACTCTGGAGATGGTGTGAGCCATACCGTCCCCATTTACGAGGGCTACGCTCTCCCTCATGCCATCCTCCGTCTTGACTTAGCAGGACGTGATCTCACTGATGCCTTGATGAAAATCCTTACAGAACGTGGTTATTCCTTCACTACCACAGCTGAGCGTGAAATTGTAAGGGACGTAAAGGAAAAGCTGGCTTATATTGCCCTTGATTATGAGCAAGAGCTTGAAACATCAAAAACCAGCTCTGCTGTTGAGAAGAGCTATGAGTTGCCGGATGGACAGGTCATCACCATTGGTGCTGAGCGTTTCAGATGTCCTGAAGTTCTCTTCCAGCCATCCATGATCGGAATGGAAGCCGCTGGCATTCATGAAACCACTTACAATTCAATCATGAAATGTGATGTCGATATTAGGAAGGACTTGTATGGAAACATCGTTCTCAGTGGTGGTTCTACCATGTTCCCAGGTATTGCTGACAGAATGAGCAAGGAAATCTCAGCTTTGGCCCCAAGCAGCATGAAGATTAAGGTGGTTGCTCCACCTGAGAGAAAGTACAGTGTCTGGATTGGTGGCTCTATCTTGGCTTCTCTCAGCACTTTCCAACAGGTAAACGTTTTGCTATGATTCTAATTCATGGATTTAATTTCTTTAAATTGAGCAAATGTGTAAAGTAAGAATGTAAAGGTTTATCTGCCATCAAGTCAAAAGTTATTGAAGATTACGAGACATTTTAATTGAAACCAACCGTAGATATATATCCTTACTTTCTCACTGTACACTTAAACCTGATGATAATTGTATGACCGAGAGATTATGCATGTGCCTTTCTTTCTTTTAGTTCTAGTTTCGATTCCCAGATCAATTATCCCTATATTGCCAGTTGCATCATGTGGTGTTGGGATACTAATATTAGGACATCATGTTTGAAATGCAGATGTGGATTGCAAAGGCTGAGTACGATGAGGCTGGTCCTTCAATTGTACACAGGAAATGCTTCTAAATGCTGCACAGCCTACAGGGTAGCTTGGTGAAAGAAATTAAAATACGGCGTTCTCGTTTTATATGATGAAAAAATGTGTTGTTAAATCAGATAACTGAGTTGATGGCAGAGTAAATTCTTTCACTTGTTTTTGTTTTATTATTGGTAATTGTTTAACGATTAATCTTTAGTTATCACTATAAATCAACGCCTTTCAACTTAAAAGTTCGTCCCCACATCTTCATCTGGTCCCTGAATAGTGAATTCCACGAGTAGTTCCTTGCCAATATACTAAAAAATACAAATGTGGTTATAGGCCAAGCTTACTCGCCGAACAATGTCTTGTTAAAGGTGTGTTTATATAAGAGAAGGGTCAGTAACATTTCTTTAATATAAAACTAAATAAATTTACGAGTAAAACTTATTAGATAAGAAGTACGAGTGTATGAACTATAAATTCTTTTAATTTTCATTAAATTGCAGTGAATAGTTTATAGTAAAATTAAAACTTAAAAAGAGTGTTGTTATAATTCCTCATTTATATAAGCAGTTTACCTTAAAAATCACTTCTAAAAGTATTTGATCTAACCACAATTTTGGCCTATTTTGCTTTGACTATGTTTTCTTTTGTGTGTGTGTATGTTTGACAAATGACAAGTATTTTTTTTATAGTTTTTTTAGCTAAATGAAAAACGTATTTGATTATATTCCTCATTTTATTTTATTTACTAAAAAAAACAAGCATATTTTAGTAATTTATAGTGTTTTAGGGTATTGTTTCTAGTTCTTTTTTATATTTTATATTTTATTTCCTTTTGATTCTTATAATATTTATAAAATTTACTTTGTACCCTTTTAACATAGGATAGAGTTGCATTATTCTTTTTTTTTTTATCTTCTCTCCTTCCTCCTTTTTTTGTCCACTTAATTGCATATTTATTTTAAAATTTTTAAAATATTTAAATTATAGAATTTATAATAAGAAAAGAATATATTAATTAAATCTAAACAAAATGTAACCAAAATCATTTATCTTTAAATAATAAATTATGAGAGTTCAAAATTAACTAAAAACTAAAATATAGTTACAAAAAATATATTTTATGCTTAAAATAAATTTAATTTTATATGAAAACACTATGTAGGTATGTTTATTTATATAATTTCATATTTATTAGTTGCTTTAATAAATAATGTTACCAAAAACTAAAAATGTATCATTTTTTTTTTATAACTTAACAATTTTAGCTAACTATTTTTAGTTACCGATTGTTTTTTCAGCTTTATGTTAGTCTTTGAGCTTTTTTAGCTACATTTGTCTCCCACATGTTTTTGCATTGAAGAGAATCAAGTAATTTGAATTTAACAGTTAAGCAAATTTAATCTCTATCAAGTTTTTGTATTCGAAATTCTTAAATTATTATTTTCAATTCACCATTATTTTTTATTTTCTATATAAATATTTAGAGGTTTTATTATGAATTTAGAATATAAAATAATTTTAAAAGTTTAAAACTCATAAAATTAATATAAATTTAATAAATATGAAGGATTATAAAGTGTAAAGTTAGAACAAGAAGAAAAAAATTGATTTTTTTTGAAAAAATTTAATATATTGGTTTTTATGTTTTGAATAAGAAAAATTAAAACAAATTAATCGATTCAAATTTTCAGATATTTTTAGTAAAAGATGAGAATTTGAGAATTTTAAGTAAAAGAAAATTATAATGAAGCTAAAATTATTTAATTTTAAAATTTGAGTCACTTAATTGACAAAAGAAGCTCTTAGACCATTAAAGTTCAACATAATTTAAAATTAAAATAAAATATTTAATTAAACAGAAATATGTTAATTTAAAAATAAAGAGTCAGGTTTACAAGTTAGATGTTGATTATTTTTATATATGTTTTCTTACAAATTTATAATTAAATTAAAAATAATAATTTAACCTATTTCCATCCACCCTCCCATTCTAATTTCACCGGAACCAAACAGGGGTCACTGTCTCTTCGATCACCTACCGTTTGGAGATTTCTGCCGGTTAGGTATCAGTATATTCCATCTCCTTCATAATCAAACTAAAGTTATTATTTTAAATAGCATACCAAATATTTCCAACTTTAAATTGCTAAGAAGATAAGAATATCCACCCTATGGAATGCCCCGTCGGGGTAATGAATAACATCAAATGAAAAAAAAATCTATTAAAAATTAATCATATAAATTTCAAATTTTAACTTATAATTAGAAAGCCATTTTTTCCGTTAATTTCTTCACCACTTTAATAATTTTATCAAGCACACTAGAAGAAAAAGTTTTTCCTCATCCTCGACCCTGCAAAAAAATTTAGCATATGCAAACATTCACTAAATATTTTTGATTCATATCTAAACATTCAGTTGATATTTTTTTTTCAAAAGAGATTCATTTGATATTTTGAACTCAAAACTTTGAAGATAATGCTAGTAAGTAATAGCTTTCACCGAAAGCATTAATTGAAAGTAAAAAATAAAAAGTTTTTTCACAAATTCTAATTACTATCTTCAATATACTAATTAAAAAATTAATACTGTCTATTCATTTAAATTAACATTTCTTAAAATGTTTTCTTACGTCCAACACCAAAAGCTTTTGTTGTAATGTTACTTTTTACGAGTCTTACAACATGGATCTACCAAAAGCTACTAAATTTTGTTTCCTGCAGACCACACAACACACAGTAAAGACAGAAGTGAGACACCACACGGCATCTGAGTCAGTGTCAAAGTCAAGCCTTTCACTTTTGAGTTTCAAGAGAAAAAATATCACTGAAAAAAAATCCATCTTAACTCAATCCTCAAAATTCCCTTTCCCATTACTTTTCCTTCAACAATGGACCTCTCTCATCATCTTGCTCGCCATCATGCCCTCTAACTCTAACTAACAATCTTCTACCTCATGGCCATGGATGAGTATGAATGTCATGAGATGGTCCACGTGGCAGTTGGCAAGTCCCTCAAGAAAGCCGCCACTTTGCTTCAATGGTGTTTTACCCATTTCAGCAAACCACAGATTTTCTTACTTCATGTTCACCAACCTTCTACTATGATCCCCACACTGTGTAAGTCCTGGTCTTTTATGTTCATGTGTGTGCACTTCTTTTGAATTTGGATTGGTTTTTTGGTTCCCTTTGAGTTTTTGCTGTGCCAACTTAGCTTCTTTTTTTTTTCTATTTTGGCAAGCATAAGGTTGAAAATTGAAATATAGTATATGCTTATTGGGATATTTTCATCCTATCCCGTGAGTTGATTCATTTAAAGTTGAAATCTTGTGCAGTGGGGAAATTGCCAGCATCCCAAGCTAGTCCTGAAGTGGTGTCTGCTTATAGAATAGAAGAAAAAGAAGACACCAAGAGGCTTTTGGAGAAGTACTTGAGCCTTTGCCGTGCTGCTAAGGTATGCATGCATGTCTTTGCGTGTGTGTGTGTTTTATTCGTCAAAATGTTAGTTTTTGTTAGAATGTTAGTGGGGAGATTCAAAATCCACAATCTCTCTCCCTTTCTCCCTTCAATCCTTAAACCCCCCCCCCCCCCACCTTCCCAACGAATAGGAAATTGTAGGTTATAATTTTAATGCTGATTTCTGCTTGCTCATCTGTTATTTTTTTCTTAATTTCATTTATGAAAAGAAGTTACTTTTTTTATAAAAAAAATAAAAATTTACGGCCTTTGGAAATGTTTTCTGGTAAAGCTTTAGAAAATGTGTGTGTGGGAACCACAAATGTCGTTCCAGGGGCCATATTTTCCCACCCTGCCGAGTGTTGCTCCGGGGAGGCAAATATGATTTGCGGGTGACATGATACTGCTTTTAGCCACATTTTTTAAAATCCCGTTAGTTACCATTCTGTTTTCATGTTTTCTTCCTTCTGAATATGTGAACTTTGTGAAGAATTATAACTGAAATTTGTTTTTGTTGAAACTATCTCATTTTCTACTCTTTACAATGCAATTTGTTTGAAGACGACAATTATTTGTGGTCTTTGTTAAAGCAATTTCTTTTCAGGTTAAGGCAAGCAGTGTCATTGGTGAAGCTGATCAAGTCCAGAAAGGGATTGTTGACTTGGTTACTGTGCATAATGTCAGGAAGCTTGTTATTGGAGCAATACCAGAAAAGTAAGTAATGCATTGACTGCCAACAAATTCTGTTAGTCAGAGGGAATGTTTGTTTATGCCAATATAGAATTGTCTAGTTTGTATGCATTGAACTTGGCTTATTCACTTGTTTATTCCATTCTAGTTGATAGGTTCCTATGATTGGAAAATTTGATGTTTTTCTCTTATCTCTATGTCTGTCATTTCTATAGAAACTTACACATCTATGCCTTCCTCTGCTCTTATAACTTTGAACCATACTATCTACTTCAATCATTTCCTTTATTGTACCTTTTCTTTCATAAAAGGGATGAATAAATGTTTCCCTTTATAAAAACAATGGAAAAAATGCAGTTGCATGAAAATCAAAAGGAATTCCAGCAAAGCAAATTATGCTGCCAAAAATGCTCCCCCATTCTGTGAAATATGGTTTGTCTATAATGGTAAGCACATTTGGACAAGAGAAGCTTCCGAAACACCTCGTTCTTTGTCTTCACGTGCCCAACCTGAGACTACAACTGCAGAGAGTTTGAGTTGCAGATCTTTTCATGATGGTACGAAAGAATTGTTACATTCAGAATGTCTTCAATTAAATTCTACAAAGACTACAAGAAGTATGGTTCAGAGTGAAATCATTGAAGCAGAAGCTACTTTTTCATCCAAATCATCCAGTTGTAATAGTCATTGTTCTCCCCAACATTCGGCCGGTTGGTATTTAGATACTCATTCAGAGTTTGAGGAAGAAACAATTGATAGTCAACTTATTGAAACCAAGAGAGAAGCTAAGGCTGCAACAGACAAGGCCCTAGCAGAGCTGTTGAAGAGCAAAAGGTTGGAAGTCAAAGCCATTGAAGCCATTAGTAAGGTATGCATAACCTAATGTAATTGGACTTTTGATAGCACAGAAGCTTATTCACCTTGTTCTTATTGTAAGGAAAGAAGCCAAAGAAATTCTTGCTTGCCATGAGGGGTCAAGTATACTTTCTTTTCTAACATATCTAAGAAACATCGATAAAGTATTCCATGAAGATTCAAGAGAGAAGCCATCTGCAAAATAGTTGGATTCTGTAAATAATTTTTCTGAAACTTAAATGTTTTCTTGTCAAAATCTTAGAACAGACTGGGAAGCAACAACACGAACTGAATTTCCCAAATTACTATAAATTAAAGTATCCAAATTTATTGTTAAGAAATTTCATGGACACAAAGCTATGTGATTTCACAGCATATCTCAAAATTAATGACTAGTGATTATATTTAATGTAGTCTTTTGCTGTTTTTTCTCAAGACTTCTGTTCCAACACAAGTAACATGTACTTTCTTCAGGTCAACTTTTTTGAGTCTGCCCATGCACATGAAGTAAAGCTCAGAAAAGAGGCTGAGGATGCACTAAGAGCTACAATACAGGAGCAACAGATGTTCTTGGATGAGAAAGAAGAAATTGCTAGGGAGTTGGAAAGGACTGTGAGAAGTATTTCCCTTCTAGGCAATTGTGCACATGAAACCAACCATAAGCGAGATGAAGCTGAAAATGAACTATCACTAATTCAAGCATCCATCTCAAACCTGTGGCATGAAAAGCAGCAAATCAGGCAGCAGAAAATGGAAGCCCTACACTGGCTTGAGCGGTGGAAAAGTTGCGGACAAGTTGGAGCAGATCACTGCAATGGAGTCATTGGGTTTGCTGAAGAATTCCCTGAGCTTGCCGAATTTTCATTATCAGATCTTCAAAATGCCACATGCAATTTTTCTGAGAGTTTCAAAGTTATGGAGGGTGGATATGGTTCTATTTATAAGGGGGAAATGTTGGGTAGAACAGTTGCTATAAGGAAGCTCCATCCACACAACATGCAAGGATCATCAGAGTTTCATCAAGAGGTCAGTTCTCCCATAACAGCCTTTCTGCTTTTGAAATAGTTTATCTTAAATTCTTTAGAGCTTGAGAGGACCAGTGGCAGAAACATAATTTAGAGGCTTTTGAATTTTTAATTGATTTCACAGCCGGGACAACCACATTTAATCTCCTAAACAATCCTTTGAAGGTAATCAAGTTAGGTCCCATGTTAGCTTGTCATATAAACACTTTAGAAAATCCAAGTCTAATTCTATGAAATGTATATCCTTGACATAACTTTGGATTCTCTTGATTTTTCTAGATTAAATACCATCTAGTCAGGTGGATTCTCTTGATTTCTCTTGAAGCAATTTACATAACCATAAATTTTCTTCAAGATCTATTTATACTTTTTTCTCAGTAATTTTCTCTTATTACCATGTTAAATACCTTTATGAAGAAGATCAGGCTTTTCTAATAATTGGGTCATGCAACAACAACAAAAGACTTATCCCACTATGCAACGCAAGGTTAACTATATGGATCACACATCATTGGACTCGATTAAAAACCAAATTCTCAGAGATTATTCAACATGAGATCCCTCCTAACACTTTTCTCTAATGTCTGCATGGGTCTCTCTTTCCCCCTTTTTATAAGACTAAAAATCGTGCTATATGCTCTCCTCCGCCAATGCTTCAAATAACCTTCTCTGCACGTGTTCAAATCACCTTTACCAATTTTCTATAATTTTTTCTTAATTGATGCCTCACCAATATCTGCTCGTACAAAATAATTTTTTTTATTTCGTCCTTTATTGTGTGATCACACATCCATCTTAACATTCTCATTTATGTTATTCCCATTTTTTCTCTTGTTGTCCTTATAAAGTCTAACATGCACTACCATAAAGTATAGTTGGATGTATATTATTACAATAAGACTTTCCTTTGAACTTAGCAGATAATTTGTGATCACAAATAACTCATGATGCCTTTTTCCATTTTAACCATTTTGCTTGCATCTTGTGTGCGACATCCCCATTAATTTTTCTCTTATTTTTTTTATAAATATTTTATTGTTTTCTTTATTGACTTGATTGTCCAGCATATAGTGTGTTTGTTTGATCCAACTAATGTTTATGCTTGTGTTGTGTGATCAGGCTCAAATTCTTGGTAGTCTCCAACACCCTCATCTGGTTACTTTGCTTGGTGTTTGCCCTGAAGCCTGGTCATTTGTATATGAGTACTTGCCCAGTGGAAGTCTCCAAGATTATCTATTCCGAAAAAGCAGTTTTCTGCCATTGACTAGGAACATCCGAGCACAATGGATTGCCGAAATTGCTACAGCTCTCTGCTTCTTGCATTCTTCAAAACCTGAAACTATTATCCACGGTGGTCTGACTCTTGAAACTGTCCTTCTGGACTCTGCACTTAGTTGCAAGATATGTGAATTTGGGTTCAGCAGGCTGGTGAAAGAGGAGTCAGTTTATCTTCCTAACTTCCACTTCAGCACTGAGCCAAAGGGTTCTTTTACATATACAGATCCTGAATTTCAGAGAACTGGAGTACTGACACCTAAGTCTGACATATACTCTTTTGGAATCATCATTTTGCAACTCCTCACTGGTAGGACTCCAGTTGGATTAGTGGGTGAAGTACGGAGAGCAGTTTCTTGTGGAAAATTGTATCCAATTTTGGATTCTTCAGCTGGAGAATGGAATTCCACCATGGCAACACGATTGGCTGAACTAGGATTGCAATGCTGCCAACTGAACAGTAGAGTCAGACCAGAGTTAACACCTTCTCTAGTGAGAGAATTGAAGCAGTTGCTTGTTTTAGAAGAGCGACCTGTACCATCTTTTTTCTTGTGTCCAATCTTTCAGGTAACTGTCCCTTTTTGTTGTTATTTATATAACTAGGTTTAGTAGTAATACTAATGCAATAACTTAATGAAATGCATACTATAGTTGATGAACCAACCAGTTCCATGATGTTAACCAGGGCTACTAGACTTGCTTAACTCTACAGTGATTGTCTCTAAGCATTCTTAATTTCTTGGGAGGGCTATAAAAACTTGGGCACGGGCATGAGTTGAAGAGAAACCAATTTTCTTCTCAGTTACTGTATGTATGTGGCTCATGTTTATTTGGTTCATTCTTCAGGAAATAATGCATGATCCTCAAGTTGCAGCAGACGGATTTACTTATGAAGGGAAGGCCATAAGTGAATGGCTGGAAAATGGACATGAAACTTCTCCTATGACTAATTTAAAATTGACTCACCTGAATCTCACTCCCAATCATGCACTTCGACTTGCTATCCAAGGCTGGCTTTGCAAATCTTGAAGTTTTATTAATTCATTTATGAATGTTGTAAATATCTACATATCTATTTTTTTTGCTTGATTACATTGCCTTTCTTTGTTGCTTTCTAGCTCAAATCAATCACCATAGTGTTTGATGATAGAGGATTAGTTGATTTCTATTGTTTATGCTATCCTGAATGAGTCTTGTACGTTCTGACTGACCTATTGTACATTCAAAATTACAACTTGAGAACTAATAGAATTTTATACGGAGATGAGTTGTAATACTTTGAATCTTGTAGTGAATGATTTGCTGATATAGAAAAATCTTAGGAAATTGCTTTAATCTATTTATTGTCTAGAACAACTTACTTAAACAAACCTTTTAGCACATAATAAACAAGATGCCATTTTCCCAAAGTAATCAATGATTGTCTAAACCCCCCCGTTTTAAGACACTTCTTGGAGCGCCTTAAAAACAGGTCATGTGATTGCCGTTAAAGTGGCCACGGAAGGTTGAATCTCTACGCAGATTAAATATACAGAAATACAATCCAAAATGACAAAATTTCTCTTTGTTGAGTAACAAACCGTGATAGAGGGGAAATTCTAGCAGTAACATAATGGTTGCCCATATCCATCAAATATGAATACATGTACCATAAGACGTTCTTTAGACTATGCTCTTCTGAATTGAAAATGCAATATTTGCTAACAACTTGAACTTGGTGGGTTCATTTAAATCTTCAAATTGCTTCAACACCCTTGTAGTATACTAGTATTTCCGTCTCTAGCAAGCCGAAAGCAAAGAGGCAGTGGCATGCATTTCTGCTGAACTGAAGGGGTGATCATCTTCTGTTCTGATGATTCCAAGCTTGGAATCCTCTTCACCACAATCCAAAAGTGCTTTGGACTCCCCATTCAAGTTCCATAGATGGAACTCCTCCTTGCTAGGCTCCATGTTTTCTTTAGAACTTGTTTCAGATTTCGGAAGCATTTGATTGTTGCCAAGATCATCATCCTGGTATTCCTTGGCTTCCACACTACCCAATGACTTAAAAGTTTCACCTTGATGGCTAGGAGATTTGACAGCCACTGTGTCCACATTCACAACATTGTTTGAACAAGAGGAATGGTTTTCCTGATCTTCATGGTTGTTTAAGTCTGAGTCATATCTCTTAAGTGTGGTTGGCAATGATTTCTCACGTAGAACACCTTGTGCCGGAGTTGACCGATGAGAGAAACTTCCGAAACCTTCAATCCCTCTAGATAACCTTCTAGCATTTTTTCTCTCTTCCTTGAGAAGAGTCCCTTTTTCCAGCAGTTTCATTATCCTCTCAGATTTCTTTCTCACAGTTAGGCCCCAATTAAACCTGCAAACACTCAAAATGCACCCATTGTCTTGTCAAGAAGGAGAAAATTAATAACCATAGATTTTTAGGCAGGAGATGCAAAAATAAGAACATACCCAGTGTCATCAATATACTGAAAACCTTTCATTTGGCTAATGACATCTTTGTCACTCTTAAATTCCTCCGCAACACTCTCTGGTCCATGAGTCAACAAGTGCTCAAGCACGATCAGGGAATTGTAAGAGATCCTCCAATTCTTCTTTTCAAATTTAAGAAACCTGTTTTAGAATTGTACATGTCATTCATCCCTGATTGGTTGATCTATATTCTACACATGATTGATTGATTGACACAAAAGTGGGAAACGTGGTAAGGAAAACAAAGGGACCTGGAAATACCTTTTATGCAGAATCTCCACAATCCTCCAATAATCGTCTAGCTCAAAAGCATCCCTTGAAATTGATCTGAGAGTTCTGGCATCTGGGGCCCATGGATTTCCACTTGTTGCCTCTTCTGTCATCCTGTAAATAGAAAAACACATCCATACATAGGGAAAATAAAATATAAAATATATATTAGAAATCCAAGAACTAGTTTTGGTTATGAAACAAAATTGAAGGGTGATCACTGATCAACAAAATAACAAATCAAAATCTCATGATGATGCCATAAAAGAGTTAGACTTACAGTTCTGCAGGGGTGACATCTGTTAGAGCTAATCTAGCAGTCTTAATTTTCTCCTTGAAGAAGAAAGAAGCTTGCTTTTTGAATTCATGGAACAAGGGTGTGCTCATTTTGCTGCTGTTAGTTTTGTTCAACGCTATGGACATGTCTGAACTTATTCCATTTGGGATGCAACAGAGAAAAAAAATGAGAAGAGAGTGGTTTTGGTTTGGATTGTGATAATAAGTAAAGCAAGCTGAGGTCACAAGTTACAACTAATCCTTTAAAATAGTAACAAAAATCAACACATTAATTACCAAATGACGTGACACTGTGGCAACATTGATAGTCTGTGAGTGGGGAAAAAATACTATACAATTTAAACCGTACGGTGATTTATGAAAGCAAAGTGAGTGACTTTTACGCTTGGACTTTGGCATAGAGAATTTTGATTTGCACATGACGCATAGTCAAGTTGCAATTAGTTTAGTTTTATTTTTATTTTTTTCCCCAGTATTTGAAATTGCAGACGCGTATGCGAATAAGTCAAGATCTTGAGGGTCATCACTTGGGACGGGTGGTGGTGTTTGAATTTTAAATTTGATTATTGTGAATAAGTCAGAGTTCAAGTTTTCCCTCCTTCCAGAAGGGTTAGGCATGAGACAGTAAGTACGTGGGTGAAGGTTAGCCAAACTGGTATGTCAAAATCATGCATGACATTAGGGACCACCAATACCATATTACCATGTCCACATTCTATAATATGAAAAAATTATAATTGTAATTCATGCTTGCATTTTAATTCAAAACTTTCATTCTACTTTATCAAACAGTCAATGGGAGTGTTTGGTTTAAAGGGGTGAATGTTTGATGCAATTGAATTGATGTGATTTAAGAATGAATGTTGCAATATGGGTGTTTGTTAGGGGTTAATTGGAACGACAATTTTTGAAAGAAAAAAAAAAGGATCTGGAGGGTAAAACTTTCACCAAAAAATGAGATAAAATGAGGTGAAAGTAGAAAGAGAAGAGACCTTATGAATTGTTGTAGAAGAGAGAGAAGAGTGGCAAAGGAGAAAGAAAAGAGGAGAAGGGAGATAGGGAAGTGAGTTTCTCACAACTTCAACACATGCCTACTTGATTATGCATAATTGATTATCCTTTCTTATTCAACTTTTTTTTTTGTTCACTTACCAAGTTATTTTAACTCAAATTTTTTTATCCCATTTATACTTTGTTTCATATCTATCAAATTACTTTATTTTACACTCTCTTTCGTTTTCTTTTTTTTATACTTTATCTTTTTTTCTCTTTTCATTCATTTTCATTTTTCACACTTTCTTTCCTTTTCATCCCAATCTATCAAATACACCCTCCATCAATATTGTAGCATACTTTATTGTGTAAAGGGATTGAACCAAAGTTATGTCCAACCATACTTGATGAGAATTGAGTATTTTGGACATAGCAGTTGAAGTGTGGAAGTCACAGTCAATCAAATGTATTTTATGAGCTTCCATCAGGCCATTGGAAATTTCGTCGAAATTGATTGAGCAATGATTTCCTTAGTGGCAGCAGCATTGTATGACACGTTCCTCTTAACTTTATAGCCCAAAGACTATCTTCTACGAATTTTTTAGGTTGTTGAATTGACTAGCATTATAAATTATCTTTAGTTTTGGAACAAAATAGAGAAATTTCTTGTGAATCCACAAAAAAAAAAAAAACAAATATAGTTAAGCAAATGTCAGGAGATAGATAATCTGCACTTTGCACTAAGCGCCAATTGGTGGAGCCTTACGTAATTACATTATAATACTATGCAATTGGTTATTGTATTCCATCCGTCTTATATTATCTATTATTAAACGTAATGTACTTTTTTTGGAAATAAAAATAATTGCCTAAATTGCTGTCAAAATGACTTTTTTTCAAAAAAAAACTTTGTAAAAAGAATTATAATTTAATTGTGAATTCATCTAAGTATTTAGGTGAAATGTCAATAAATCCAAACATTATAAGAAAAATATGATTAATGATTTTTAATTTTTTTTTAAGTGATAAATATTTTAAAATAAATTAAAACACTTGAATAGACATATACTATTATTGAGAAGGAGAAAGTAAGCCAGACATAGCCCTAAGGTTGATGAATTAAAATATCAGCCCAAACTACTTTACGGGTGTGAATGTTTTGGGCTGGAGAATAATGGTCTCTACTCGGCCTCGCAAAACCTACATGACGTGGAACTTTATAGTACCCTAAGTCCCTAATTTGATTATAGTATTTTCTCTTTTTGGTTACATGTGGCACTTTATTGGATAAAAAACAAATGGGAAAAGAGCTTTATTGAATTAATGACTTTCTTCTACGCTTGGGAAGAGAGAATGAGCAACTGCTACATTTAATGTAGATGGATTGCTTCCTCCATCTGTGCAGGAATTAGTTGTGATTGGTTATTAATCAAAAGAGCACTAAGAGGAGAGCATGACTGAATATGAATCACTACTGACTTCGAATTTGATGATACTTATAAAGTGACAGATATTCATTTGATGCATCTGATGGATGCCCCTCTATGCCTGTTGCTGTGCATTTTATTCTAAGTTAAATGGTTGTTAGTAGTTACAAATTTGGTTTAAGTTTGTGTGGATGGGAAAGAAAATGAGTAGGAAGAAAATGAAAAGAGGAAAAAAAAACAACAGAACATTAGTAAATTTTTATTTTTTTTAAAGTTAAATAAAAGAAAATAAAAAAATAAACTTTTCTTCTCACTTGTTTGTTTAGATTGATGGAAGAAAAATGAGATAAATTCATTCATCTCATTTCTTAGTTATACTTAAGCTTAATGCATATAAGAGCATCTGCAACTTTTTATGCTAATTTATATTTTTTTGATGCTGAGAGCATATGCAATCAAATTTGTTTAATAAAAAATATTATTTTAATATGTCATATGTGATTTTCAATTAGTTAAAATTTGAAAGAATTGATTATATGAACAATTATTATTGTGAATTACTTAATTCTATATTAAATATAAGAGAGAGAAATGAAATATTTATAAGTTAAACAATTTTTTAATAAAAATATTTATTGAAGAAAAAATTAATTAAGTTAAAGTTGACAAAAATTAAATTGTTTATATAAACACAGTTAAATTGAAAATACTCTAAGATTTTTTCTTCTTTTGCTTATATTTAAGTTTAGAGTAGTACTACTTTTGTCCCTAAAGTAATTTTTCTTTTTGCTGAATGTGTCCCTAAAGTTATTTTATTTTAGTTTATATATAAAAAGGAAGTTAGTATTTATGGATTGTATTTTAATTTACGAATCTATTTAGTAAGAATATAAATAGATAATATTTATATTTAATAAAACACAGTCGAACGTTTACTAGTACTATCAGAAAAAATAAATGACAAAAAAATCCTAAGAGGATTATTATATTTTCAATATGTTTTAGTCATAATTTATAAGGTTAAATCACTTTAAAAATGCAAAATACTTACTTA
This sequence comes from Glycine soja, assembly GCF_004193775.1. Lineage (NCBI taxonomy): Eukaryota > Viridiplantae > Streptophyta > Magnoliopsida > Fabales > Fabaceae > Glycine > Glycine soja. Next base: position 10,646,699 of record NC_041012.1, on the reverse strand, counting down.
CCCCTCGACCCTCTCCACTCGACGTGGCCTTAAATTCCTTAACCACGAGACAAAATTACAAAAGTTTTATTATCACTTCAATTGCTTTTTGACTAGGAGCAACCCGCAATTTAATTCCAATCCCAAGGGCATAACTTTTTTTTTATATAATCCTAGGTCATAACTTAATTATTGGAATTGGTGAATATATTAATAACTTTTCTGTGCATTGCACTGATATTTTTAAATTTAAGTAATATTTAAAAATAAAATAAAATAAAATAAAATATAGAGATATGATATTCAATTATAAAATCCGGTCTACTAAAAAAGTAGACCATGTAAACTCATATATATTTAAAATTAACTTTTATATATATATATATATATATATATATATAAATTCATAATTTAATTTTAGTAAAATTTCTAAAATATCAACATTAATGGAATTTGATATTATGAATAAAAAAATTAAAAATAGAATTATGATTAAATGAATAAGATAAAATTAATTAAATTTATTTATATTTATGTCCATTGTATAAAATAATTTTTTACTTATATTATATTTGAACCTAGATGGAGTATTATAACTTATAAAAGTTTTTTTTATAAAGGGTATTATGAGAGATTTATTCATTATTAATAATAATAACTTATTTTATCATATAAATCAAATTAAGAAAACAATAGAAATAAAATATTCAAATCAAGATACATTTAATTTATATCTATTAATTGCATATAACATCTCAATTTTAAAATTTGAATTTGAATTTAAACTAACTAAACTAAATAATATTATTATAAAACTGTGAGAATTTAATGTTGAACAGGTCTTGTGGCTTTTTAATCAAATCTATTACAAAAGAGTTCATGTAATTTTTAAAAAATAAATATGTACATTTTAAAAAGAGAGAGCGATGAATCAATGCTTTAAAAAATTAGCCTCTCTAAATTGCAATTAAAAAGCTGCGTTAATGAGACAAATTGTTCATAAACCTACAGAGACTTTATCTCTCTTACAATTAAACAGCTGTGCTGACATAAATTGTTCATAAACCGACAGTCGACAGAGACTTCATCTCTGTTTTTGCTAGAAAATTATAGAAGTTTTTAACTTTTTATTTTTATATTCTTAATATAATAAAAATATATTTTAATAAATTTTTCTAACTTGAAATCTTTCAATAAATGCCCTTAGAAACTTGGCATTCAACCTTTTTATTTATGCCCTTAGAAATTTAATATTTATTCCTTTAATTGCAGGGGCGAAACGATGTCTTTGGTCGGTTTTTTAATGCACTCAGGACACGAATGGTGTTAATTGCATAAAATGGACTGGTGCTTAAATTGGTCGAGATTGCTTCCTTTCAATTCATGTTCATTGAACCATTTCATATGAAAATCGTCGCTATTTGTAAGTGTCGTGAACGACTCAACCCCTAAAAGCTGTGAAAAAAATAGAATTATTAAGGTCAAAAACTTAAATTCAAAGTTGATTGCGATAAACAGCGTGCCTGATACGAAATTCCACCACACGTTTGCTTCGTATAAGAAATTGGCAATAACAGAACATAAGCATCAAATGGTTTAAATTGGACACACGTAAGAGGAATATAGCGTAACACAAAATAAATAAATAAAAAGCCATATTGCAAATAGTGTTTGATCCACATCAAATTGAAAAGGTAGACTATAAACTGCATGAACCTTGAGCCTTATTGTAGGCATTTGGAATATGTTGCATTTTTTAAAATTATTTTGAATGGAAAAAAGATGCTGATGCATCATGCACAGATGACTAGTGTTTTCTGCACGACCAAAAGATTTTTAAGGAATGACTTTTATTACAAAAATTACAATTTTTATGTGAGTTATTATCAACAAAATCCAGCTTTTACAACTTTACAATCCTCACCACCCACTTAAATTGCACAACAAAGCACTCTCCCAGAGCTTCTTAGTTGGTGTTTTACAAAAGGTGAGTAGGGAGGGGGAAAACGGCAAAAAGGATGCCTCACCCTTCTTCGGCACTATATATATCTCATATCCTCTTCCTTTTTTCCTTTTTTCCTTTTTTTTTATATATATGATAGTAATATATATGATTTTCAGTATACTTATTTATACACAGAATCTCCATATCCTTCCCTCCAAAGAAATAACAATGATGGAAACATCATCATGGTAACGGCGCCTATCACCCTGTGGAATTTCGAGCAACTCGTGAAAGTCCAAACCTGAAGATTAACATGGCAAAAACATCAGTAAAAAGTAAAACCAATGATCCATTATGCGATTGTGAGATCTTTTGAATGAAAATGTTGGTTGTAATTATCAGTACCAGCTTTCTTTGCAGCACGAAACAACACTTCTTCAACCAAATGCTGAGCCGGGTCTCCCTCGGGTTGCAATGTGATGAAAAGCTCGACTTCAGCCACTGCCTCTTCGTTTGACAAGTACTGATAGAGCCCATCAGAGCATAGAATCAAAAATTTGTCCTTTGGGCCTAATCTGTGGTGTTTTAGATATGGTAGGCAGCTTATGTAAGGAGAGTTTCCTACGTAGTCTATTCTAAACATCTCCAGAAGTGCGTTGTTCCACTTTGGCTGCATAAGATAACCAACAGCAATAAGAAAATGCAGAACAGTATCCATTTAGAGCTAGTAAATGCTGCTCAGAATTTTGATGTGCCAGATTTCTAAAGATGCACTGAAAATTCATAACTCAATATTCCAATTTAGGTTAAGAGGAAATACATTACTAATGTGACATTAATTTTCTAAAAGAATGAAATCCAACATGAGTATCACAACTATTAGTAGCAGTAACAATTTTTTCTACATCCTTAACTTCCAAGGATTAGGCTGGTTATTGGATTTAAGAAACCTTCTGTGACAACAAAAAAAATGTGGAAGAGGAATGTATCCTGTTATAGCCAATGTAAACCGTTCAACTATCTCTCTTTGTTGTATCCCTTGTGCCCTTGCCATTCATATTAAAGGTATAACACAACTGTAAAGTAAAATGAATAGATTTGAATATATCTAGATACCAACCTGTTTGAGAAATCCGGCACCAAATGCTCGAGTAACTTTGAGAGAACCCTTCACACGGTCATTTACAACAGCAAAAGGATCATCCGGGTGCTCTTTTTTAATTCTCTGGATTTCCTGAAACAGAAACCAAACATTTCTCAATCAAGACATGTAGCAAAACAAAAACCTGCTGAAAACAGCAATCAAACTGAGACAAACAACTTACTTCCTCAACACTAGTACTATGATCCTTGGTAAGCTGAATCGCGCTCAAACTCGGTACCAAGTTGGACGTATCAACATCCCAAGACTCAAGATCATTCATCGTCTCCTCATTGATCCTCTCCAAGTCCTGCCTGATCTTGCCAAGCCAGTAATCAGGCTCAGCCTTCTGAGCCAGCACAGCTCGACTATCCCCTACATTCATCACATAAACATCCTCCCCCTTCATCAACATCACAAGAACACACGAACCCATCAAAGCCAATTCAGGATTCTCCATCACCATCTTATCCGCCACATCGAGATAAGACTCCTCAGTCTTCTTTAAAGCCCGAGAAAGAGCCTCCAAAACATCTGAATGATTAATTGAACTCGCTGCTCCACCCGACCCAGATCGACTTAAATTCAGTTGCTCCTTCAATCTCCGATCAAGCTCCAATCTTTCCCTATCCCACTCACACTTCCACCTCCGTTGATTCTCCTCCCATTTCTTCGCAGCACCCTTGAACTTATTCCTCGAATTCCTACCTCTCTTATTACTGCTCTTTCTATTATTATCATTATTATCTTGCTCAACACAGTGAGAACAAGCATCATCTTCATCAGTAACCGTAACATCTGCAGTAACATCTCGCAACATGTCCTCTTTTATCGTTGAATTTTCCGGTGCAGACCCGTCATCCCACAACAACCCTTTAAGCTCCTTATGCACCGCGGTGTAGAGATTGGAGAGAAGGTAATCAGGTGCATCAGGTCCACTGAAACCATCATAGATCCCCACGAAAACCCAACCGTGTTCCTCAGACACCACAACATGAACACGATCCTCCCCTGCTTTCCCCTGCGCCCATTGAAGATTCTGACTCTCCATCGAATCATAGTCCTCCAAACTCCCCTCGCTACTCAAATTCACGCTCAGATTCTCGTTATGCTTCTCCGCCGCTGCCGCCGCCGCTGCCACCATCCACTCCGGCTCCTTCACCACCACGCCCTTGATCGGAGCCACAATTGAATTGTGCCCCCGAGACAGAGTCTTGGAAATAGCCCTCTGCAAAACGCGAATCCACTTACCCTTCCTCGTTCCCACTCTCATACCCAACCCCAAACCCAACCCTCCGTGCGAGAAGCTTCTCTGAAAATGATCCGATCCGTTTCCGATTCCGTTCCCTTCCCTCTCAATCGGGCCCGAAAAAAGCCCGCGATCGATGGGCCCGGACATGAACCCGCGCTCGATTGGGCCCGACATGAACCCTCTCTCCAGTGGGCCCGAGCCGGGAAACCCACCGCCGTTCAGGTTCCCCGAGAACGGGCCCGAGTTCACGAGGGTCCTCGGAATCGGCTGAAGTGGTAACGCCGCGAACGACGTTGAACTCTCAAACGCCGCGGCTCTGTCGATGCAACCGTACGAGTACAAATCCACAAACGCCGTCGATAACGGCGTCGACGTGTTTGCGCTCACCGACGCGCCCGAGATTGTTCTGAACGTCGTCGTTTCCTCCGAGTGGACCTTCGACGAAGAAATCCGGGTCGGGTCGGGTCTAACATAGCAGAAAGAGTGACCCAAACCCTCGTCTAACGGCTCCGTTATTAAAATAGATATATCCTGCTTTCGACGACCCCCTCCTCCGTTTCCGGTGAAGCACACCGTTAGCTTCCCTATGCCGTTTCCCATCGGAACACAAAAAACCACCACCAAAAAAAAAAAAAGAATAAAAAATATGACAAGCTTGGAGGTTAGTTTCTCTTACTTTCAATATAGCTATTGCTATAACACGTTATTGATGTTCATAATGGCTTGGTGGAGAAAATGAAGAACTAGAGAGAGCAAAAAAGAGAGAGAGAGAAGCAGATATGTGAAGAAAGAGAAGTTGAAGTTGAGATAAGAAGAAGGGAGTTAGAGAGAGAGAAGGCGTTGACTTTGGAGAAAAGTTTTTTTTTTTTTGAAAATAAGAGAACGCACTTGCTTTTTTGCTTGGTATTTTTTATAAACAAAAATGGGGGAGGGTGATTTTATTTTTTTTTGGAGTGGGGCGTTGACTATGTTGAAGATAAAGTAAAACTCAAAGGTTTATGTCCGGTTTTGATATCTTGTTCAATGTTCGGGTACGTTTTGTGGCGGGCGTGGATCGCACGCGCGGAGGCAAGTGGATGAGATTCGCGTGGGAGGGTCACGGATGGGAGCGATGAATGATGATTCTGATGGCGAGAGCGTTGTCGTGTGTTGTTTGTTCTGTTGTGGGAGAAAAAAAAATAAAGAGGGTGAAATTTAAATGAGGGTCATAAATTCGGGTTAATTAAGAATCAAAAGTCAACACGGGGGAAAATTGTTTTTTTTTAGGATCTTGGAAAGAGTGCCACGGGCGCCGTTGGATCAAGCGGAGGTGTCGAAGATATAAAGGTTGACTAGACACGTGGCTCTCTTTCATTGATTTGGGTTGATAATTTGTCAACTTGAGGTTTCCCGAGAAAGAGAGAGATTGGAGTAATATATTTATTTGGAAAAAATGAAAAATAAAAAAATATTGTCAAGAATTTCGGCCTTTTGTTTTAATTGAAATGAAAAAAAGCGAATTGTAGAGAGAGAAGGAAAGGTTGGCTAATCTTAATTTAATATGTTGGTGGGGTGGTTCGATATTAGTAATGCTGCCATCACTGCACAGCTTGAATATTTAGGTAATTTGACTAATGTGGATTTAAATGTAGCCCATTACTCCATTGACTTTTTTTTTTGTAATTACATATTGAATTGAATGTTCACATTTGGAATGTGTTTGATGATGCTTGGGTTGGAAGGCACACTTTAGTTGTTGTTTATTATATATTAATGATGGTTTTATTGATTTATGTAAAGTTGCCTTGTAAATATGAGGATTTTTTTTTATTGTCGAGTAGTACTTATTATTTGATACTCTCACTAAAATCACATACCAATAAAAATAATTGATTTTATTAATTTTATTAAATTTTTTATTTTAAAAATAATCCTTAAAGTGTTATTATTATGTGTTTATAAAGTAAAGCTCTTTAGTTCGAAAGTGTATTAAAATTAAATTCTATCTAATAACTTCTATAAAAAAAAAACCATAAAAAGCTTGCAAAATACTATTAGCTGAATGTACATAAATAAATGGTTGTATTGTTTGTTTTTCTATCTAGGTGTTTCCCGTCAAGAACTAAATAAAGTAATCTGATTAAGTTATGTGAGAAGAAAAATAACAATTGACTTTTGCAATCTGCGAGAACATTGTTTCGAAGAATTTTCTTACTTTACAAAGCACAAAGTCTCATAATTCATCCTTCTAAGTTACAATCAATTCCTTGATGAAGCGGGGTTTGGGATATGACATCTTGCACTTGATTCTTTCTCACGTCCCAATCAAATATTAGACCCCAAAACTTTTTATTTTTGTTAAGGATCTCACTAATTAATAATATTTTTATAAAATTTTATCAGTTTTAATTTTTTAACAAACACCTTAAAATTTATTCTTAATATTTTCCTTCTTTTATTTAACAATATTTTTAACGCTTTCTGAATATTTCATAAGAGAAATAGACTTGTACTCGTTTTTCATAATGAGAAAAGATAAAGGGTCTGAATCGATTATTAGAAGGATAGTTTTGTTTTGATATTATATCCAAAACCGCGTGTCATGATGAGATTTCACATTGTAATATTAACTGTAGGAACTTTGTGCATGCATCCTATTGAATAAACAATAACGGGCTTTTGCTTTAAGTGATTGTCTTTTATTTCCCGGAAAATGTTTCACATTGGAATACTCCTGTAGGACTTTTGTACCTGCATCCTATAGAAGAAACAATAACGGCGTTTGTTTCAAATGATTTTCTTTTATTTCTGGAAAGTGCATGTGGAAATATTAATTGAAAACAATTATTTTCATGTTTGTTAGAAAATTATACAAAACATATATATTTTATGTATATTTGATTCTTCGAAAAAATATATTATCGTATCTATATGCTTTTTTATTTCTGTGAACAGAGGGTGAAAAGGTTAGGTTTCCGCTTATGGTGAAATTTTTAACATATTCTCAACAGAAAAATATCCTCTCCATTTCTTCTGGTTTAAATATTTTATCCGTTTATGTAATTTAATGTTTTTTATTTTTGAAAAAAAATCTCTTTTAATCATTATAAAAATATATTTATTTTATTTTTCATTCTTAAAATATTATAAATAAAACTTTAAACAGTAAATAAAATATGTAAAGCACTTTAAGAATAAAAAATTAAGCAAACATAATCTAGAGGACTAAAGCAAAAAAATATTAAATTACAAGAAAAAATATATTTAAACCTTTCTTTTATTCCTATAATTTTGAAAATAAATTATAATCGTAGTTAAGTGTGTAACATGTTCATTTCATTTATTTCTTCAAGAATTTAGTAATGAAATAAATGAAAAATATCTTGATCCATCGTTGACACCTAATATTTATTATATGTTATCAAGAAATTTTAATTCAATTGGTTAAATAATATATCAAGAAAGTATCATAAACTTTATGATATTTTGATTTCAATTCTTATATGTAAAAAAACATTCCCATTACCTATTTGTATATGCATTACTTGCATAATGGTGTAACTTCCAAAGTCTAGTAGCTACATTAACCAAAAAAATATATTTTAAAATACTCGGGAATGCATTCTTCTTCATCATCATATATTTTTAGAAGTAACATTTTTTTTTGGAATGAAAGAAAATAACTTGAAACAAACACCTCTTAACCAAAGAGAGATTATTTTGTATATGATAAAATTGTACAAAAGTTTATACTGTCCCAAACAGATAAGAAAAAAAATGAGATAAACAAATTTAATTAATGATAGAGTTACAGACACATGAATAGTCTCACTCACGGGATGCTTCAAACCTGGAAACTTTATTAGCCAATGATCATTCTTCACGGTAGTAGGCTTATGGTTTAACAATTCTTATGTTTAATCCATAGTCACTACCTAATTAAGGTCCAGCAGATAGTATATATGTTCAGGTTCTACCAGAGCTTATAAAGTAATTCCATCGTCTCTTTTTTATAAGAAGGTTTTTATTCATTATTAGATGAAACCTCAACTAATTGACATACTGAGTAAGTGTTCGCTTTTGAACTTTCTTATTGATCCAACTTTAAACTTCATCATATCAGTTTAATTTTATTCTTTTCAATATACTAATTTAATTAATTTCACATCCAATATGTGATTTTTCACGTTTACTAAATGCGTGTCTGGATGCACATAAATAAGCACAGTCACATCAAAATAAACAAATGATAAAAAATAATATGAAAATGTTTCAAGTGAATGCACGTTAACTTGCCTAAACGGCGTAACAAACTTGTTGTAAATGCATGTTTGAAATCATAGTAGTGCATATCATAAGTGAGTTTTCACATCTGATAGTCACACTCAAGAAGTTATCAGCATTTTGTTTTTTCCTTTTAGATCCCTCAAACCACTGTTCAAGTAAAAAATAATAAATTCTTATTTCTCACAAAATGGTACGTTAGAACGTATCAACGACAGCATATACACAAACATGCCCTATATATTAGCTTCCGATCTCCCGCGTTTTGAATTCACGATATATAATTTTAGTACAGAATAAAACACAGGGTAAAATGTTAGTAATTCTAACTTTCACGTCTCAAACTTAATTTTTTATTTTTCTATAAATTTTCAAACACGCGTTAAGACATGGATACGTTATGTTTGCTTCATACTATCAAAATTCATTTATCTTGAAACTCATAAAGAGAGAACAAGTAATGATTCAAAGTTCTGCTTTGATCTATACCCAAAAAAAATGTAAATTTCCGGTTGTTGATTACCACCTGTTTATTTTTTGGTTTTATTAATTAGTGTTCTTAGAATATTAGTTAAATTTTTAAAAAATATTTATCATATAAAATATAAGATAACATAAAAAAAAGTTATGAAAATGAAATTCAATTTTAGGTATCCCAATAAAAAAAATTATTCTTTTAATTTTCAACCAATATCTTATCTTATGAACATTAATTAGGATTTTTCTTACTTTTGCTATGAATATAGTTTTCAAAACCATCATCAACATCAAGTGTGATCAATAAAGATTATTTATAAAGCATTTACTATTGTTTGTGGTAGAATCGGTATAGATTACTTAGTTCCTTGAATAAATCCGCAACTTACAAGGAAGTCTGATTTGGCTGGTGGTAATCTTCCCAAAATATACCAATTCGCCTGTTGGTGGAACACATGGAACTTAAAAATTCGGACACTTGTCAACTGATCAAAATCACCGTGTCTTATTACGAGACAAATCAAATAGATAAATAGTTTTAGGTATGTGATTGCTTCCTAACACCAATCCCAAATATTTTTAAGAATGTAGGGTGCCAAATTATCCCACGTATGTTACAAGCAACAAACTATTCTCTGAGAATAATAAGTTTTGCATTGCATTTTCTTAAAAAAAATATATTGTTATTCAATAAACAGTGGAGATATCAACTGTTAATTTAGTAAAAGGAAAATATTTGGAGAAAGGGATTTCAGAAACAATTATATTAACATTTTCTATATTTCTATCAAAACAACACGTTGTTATATAATATTTAAAAATATAAATATAAAAATTCATTGAAATTTATACATAAATTGGAATTTATGTAACATTAATAAATTTGCTACTGTTCGTAACACACACAGAACTCAATGCCATCATCATTCATTATTTGCAAGTGGCAAGACCTTTCTATGCCACCTTCTCCACAATCCATCTGCATGACCCACCTACCCTTTCGCACTTTTGTCTTTTTATTAACAGTTGCACAAACACCATCGACATGAGAAAAAAAAAAAAAAACAGCTGCACAAATTATTTCTTGATATATAATATATACAAGGTAAATTAACAGTGTCTTTCTGTATATTGATTGAGAAGTTAAAAATATATATAAGTTAATATAATTTTAGTATTATTAATAGATTGTAGCGCAATTTTTTTTTAAAAATATTTTATTTGTTTTTAATTATATTCTTAAGGTATACTATAAGTAAATATAGTAATAAAATTAAATCGGGCAGTTGGTTATGTACCCTTATTATTGGCTTCACTGAAACGAATCTAAACTTTTACATATTTGGCTAATTGGTGGAGTGGTAGTTCATAATTCATAATTCATTTTGATAATGATATCGCAATCCTTACACATGACTTTCCGTGACTATTTAATGTAAATGCCAGATATTATATGTTTAAAAAAGGCAAGTTGCGCATTCAAATTATGTTTAATTGGGTATTTAAAGAAAAACTATGTTTATTTGGGAGCACAATAGCAATTGGATTTTATTTTTTTAACTTCTCTAGAAGAAACACTATGGGCTAAGAGCTGCTTGGTGAAAGGAATGTTAATAATTATAATAATCTAGCTTTGGATCCTGAAACTTGACTTACATTTAATATTATTATATACAATTAAAAATGGTTCCACTTGAGAGAATTTCAGACTTCAACCATTGCTGTCATTCAAGTTTTTTTTTTTAGAAAATAATAATAATAATTAAGCTTAGTGCGAGATCTCTTATTAGATCGTGGACCTTTTTGGTTCTCTACCCAAATCAATTTGGTTTGCATCCTAATGCTCTCCACTTCAACCATTATGTCTATATGGATTGATGCTTAATTATTTTTTACATTACAAACCTTTTTCATTGCAAGCAAATGCAAGTCAAGGTTTGCTTTCCTTGCAGCACTAAAATATGATTTGCTCTTGGTAAAACTCATGTAAATTAAATAGTGAATGACGATCTGCTCGAACCTCACAAGAGATATTTTTTTTCTTCTTAAAATTAAAATGCAATTGATTAATACGTTGAACTTGAAGGTACTTCGATAATAAAAACTTTTTAGCAGCTTATCCATTTTTATTAGTCAAATTATCTCCACTATCACGGCTCCCACACTATTGAATTCTCTCACCATCGATTTTATGTTTAGAAGCCAAAATCTCCAAAAATTATCAACCATGAACATAAATTAGCTATCAAATAATTTGAAAAGTTTTATAATATAAGAAAATAAAAATTGACACTATATATAATATCGTATACTTTTTTCCTGTATTCTACTTAATTTTTTAAATCTTTTTTTATATATACGCGTTTCATAAATATTAAGTACACTCTAAAATCAAAAGAAACAAGTTAAATATATATAGTTGTTCCATTTTTATTGTTGAAAAAATCATATAGTTGTTCCATTTTTAAAGGGCAATAAATCAAATACCAGAGTTGGAAGTCTAAATATGAAGATAAGTGTCTCAAGTTGATTGCTGAAAGTTTCCCTTTCTGACGCTAAGTCAAACAATTTTTTAAAACAAATATCATTTTATATCTTTTATTTTACTTCATTCTATATTTACACTGTTTCACTTGTGCTTGTCTTTTTCAGGTACTCCCAAATCTGTCATCACCAAGAGTTAAAATCTATATGCGAGGTAGCTAATTAAGAATAAATTAATTAAATTAAATGATTTAAGTTTGTTGAAAAGGAGCAATCGAGTAGTCTTATGAGTTATATATATATATATATATATATATATACACACGAGTTGTCTTAAGTTTAAATCTTAACTGGATAATTATGTTAAATTCTTGTAAAGAAAACTTCTCAGATAATATCTATGATTTGTAAAAATAAAAAAATAATCATGTACTTTAGCAACTAATAGTTTAGGACGAGTTTTGCAAACGGTAAGCAAATTATGTAGTTCACACGTTAGTATTACGATTTCATGCTGGTAGCTGATTCTTTGAGTTAATTACCAATTGTATCCATGAATTACTTATGAATGAGAAGCCATAACTTTTAAAAATAAAAAAAAAACAAATTTAGTGGTTCACATCCCATTATAGTTTATTTGCAATCATGAGCTTTAATTTATTTTTAAGTTAGCTCATTCCCAATTTTATAAATCACAATATTGCCGTTGAGTTATTACATTTCCATATATATATATATATACAAATAATATCCACGAATCCAAATGAATTTCTCTTCTCTCGATAAATTTGGCTATTGAACAAATGTGCATTATTCAAGAAATCTACTTTTATATTTACTATTAGTAATTTGGACTTTTTCTAAGCCGATTCTTAAAGTTCATTTTGTGAACACACATACCTAATGTTGAAAATTGCATTTCATCCTCGACTATTAGTTGTTGAATCGGCAAAGAGAATGTTGGAGTCTAATATTCAAAGTCAATAAAACTGTGTGATGTGCCAAACATTAGCCATTGAAGGGTAAAAAAATAGATGATACATGAATGAGAAATATTTAATTATTAGAATGTGAGCCATTGAGCATACATAATCCATGAGATTGGATTATATTAGGGGAATTGATAGGCAATAGCCACCATGGTCATTGTCATAAACCTCTCTCAAGCTGAAAGAGCAACAGCTAGCCCCCGCCGCTTTTCATTGCAAATCACTTACCCATTTTCATTCTCTGTCATCAACAACTTTCACAATAGCACACTTTGCTGTTTGGATTTGTGATTTTATTTCATTTCATTGTTTCTCATGCTTCTCCATGGCATCCTTTATGTCCACCTCTAAAATAGGAAAATCTCAATTTAAAGGGGACAGAGCGTAAAGAACAACTTTTTCAGGGATAAGCATAATTTGGTAAAATAAAATGAAATGGAATAGAAAAAAATATTTAAATTAAAGTAGTGTGATAAAAGTGTGTAATCCACTTAAATGCTTGAAATTTTTTTCCTTACTTTCTTGGCAGACAAATGACCACATCAGTGGTCAAGCCATTTATGGGGCCTTGTATTTACTAAGGCAAGACAAGACAATTGGTGTTTTTCTCTTTTAATGATAAAATTGATTTTTAGATATAGATTAAAAATTTTACGATTACTATTGGAATATACATGAAATTGCATAAAAAAATATTAATGACCTTACAATTTTTTTAGTAAATTATATTAACATCTTTTGAGATTTCATCAAAATTTTCATTATACTACTTTTTTTTTAAACCTATATTAACTTTCTTTAATTGTTTGGCAAATATTATATTATTTTTTTTTTGAAAAATATTATACCGCGTTCTAATAAAAAAAGAAGGTGGTTGTAAACATTAAAAAAGCTAATAGGAGATTTATGTGTAATTTCAAAAAAACTTCAAAAGATGTCAGTTTATTTATTTTTTAAGGCATGGCTAAAGTTTATTTATTTTTTAAGGTATGGCTAAATATACAATTACGAAATGGTAAGACCATTTTTTATATGTAAAAATGCTTGATTGTAACTAATGATTACGAGACATGGTATAAAAAGGTTTGGTTGAACCAAAGATAACGATAAAAGTTGGCAACTAAGTGTTTATTTAATGAAAAAATAAAACTTTGCTTCTATTCCATCAATTTTGTGATTGCATGTCCTTGAGATTGTTTGAGAAATTTTATTTGAAACATATGAAAGTATAAGTGTAGTCAAACAAATGAGGTGGGGTCTAATTGGCACTGGAAACTGGGTGTGTTGTCTCATTTTTTTGGTTTTAATCAGTTTTGATATTTCTTGTCAGATCTGATTTTCATCCTAATAAAAGTTTAATTTACCTTTAAAAAAATGAGGTTACAAGGCTTAAAACGAAACTTTTGAATCAGGAACATAAAAATGATGAAATTATTTATGATAAAGTTTTCCTTAAGGGAAGTATTTGATTAGTTTTTTTTTTAGGATTTCTTATGCATATTTTTGTGTGGAAAGATTAAAGAGAGAAAACGAGGAAGACTCGAATGAGTCTCCAGGTAGAACCATTAAAAAAAGAATATGAATCTTCTTTAGATATTATTGGTTAAGACCGTAAACATTTATATTTCAGAAAAGCGATATATTTTACTTGTGTAAACATTACATAAGTTTTCACATTACATAAGTTTTCACAGTTTATTTAATTTTAACCGTTGGTATTTTTTTGTAAAAATATTTGTCGCAAAAATTAAGTAGATCACTCCCCATTAACTGCATTTAACGTGTTTTCAGATGAACACGGTCAATTGGAATACGAGTAAGAATATAATAAAACATCTGTTCTCGCACTTTTTTTAATATGAATAGCAATGAATGATTTATTTGTTTTATTTAGCATGTTTAATTGATTAATAAAAATAAATGCGCGTGTGATTTAGTGCAGTTTGACCCAAATCAAAATTTGAACCAAGACGGGCTTGTTGTTCAGGTTTAACCTTTTGGGCTTATAAATAAGATTGCCCCAATATAGTTGGGAAGGACTTGAATATGTGGTTTAGACGGACGTTGTTTGATGTTATTCTCCATGTTTAATCTCAAAAAAGCTAAAATATGAATAAAAAAATATTTTCCATTTTAAAAACGTGGTAATTATAAATTTAAGTCACATTAGAGTATAATTAACAGCAATCAGTTTAATATGAAAATTAAATAAAATAATAAAAGGTTTAAAATCAATTTACTAAAAAACCATTATTAATTTAGGCTGAAAAATACTCTTAAAATAAGTAACTACTTTATTTTTGTATATATTGAAATTAAGATTAATATTATATATATATATATGTATAAATATTAAATTAATAGTAAATTTATACGGAAATATATTTCAAATATTATATCAAAAACATATTTAAAGTTTCAGTGGTGTTTAAGTAAGTTTTCTATTACTAGTATCATTTTTACTTTTTATGAACAAGATACAAAAGGGGCAAAAAAAACAAACACCCATGATACGTGCAACGATGCGTTTAATTTAGATCTCAAACCCTGAATATTGGTTAAGTGGCAACTGGTGGTGTGACCTATATATACCATCTTGTTCAACTACAGAATTAGGGTTTGGTTTCAACCGCAGAACAAAATCACAGTTTCTGGCAAAACCCTTTTCGAAGGTGACCAATCGGTGGATCAAACATGGACAAGAGCATGTTAGCGGATTTGGATTCGCTTCCTGAGGCTGATAAGCAAAGAATGACTGTCATGATCGATCAGCTCCAAATTCGTGACAGGTTCTAATCTCTTTCCTACTTAAGCCTCTAAGTTGCTACATTTATTCGTTTTGCGCTTTCAAAACCTGCAATTTCATTGTTGTGTGAGCGTGTATGTTTTGAATCGTTGACTGGTTACTTCCTTTTAGATTTCGGGGCTTCATACTATGTAAGTTATGAGCAGCACTATTGTTTCAAATCTCTGTGTGTGCTCTTTCTATGAAGCCCATATAGTGAAGTTCCCCTTAAAACCAGCGCAACATCTGAATGTTGCTTCTGGACGTTTTGGGAACAACATTTTGTTAAAAGAGAAGCCTAGGTATGATAAGATGGCTACAAATAAGTTCCATTCAATCTAATTATAACCCCTTTATTAGTCTCCATTTTGCTTTTGTTTTTTTTTTTGTTTTGTTTTTAGAAATGAGGATGATTGAACATATAAAATACCTGTAAGCAAGGTTTTGCTGTTCTGCTGCGATACTTGACACTGCAGTAAATTGTGGATAAATGAGCTACAGTGAGCCCAAAAACATTGATGTTGCAGCCGAAATCGTGGCTGTGAACTGTATTTTAAAACCAACAAAAGGTTGATTCAGGTTGTAAGAATTGGGCTTATATCCCCACAAGGATGGGAGTTTCAGTCCTGCCTCCAATGTGAGGATGTTGTCGGTGGATCATTTGTAAATACCTTTTGGTGAGACATGTCTTGGCCCCGACAAGTCCTCGGGACTCAACTTAAATTTTTCTTAAATAACATGGGAAAAAAAGATTGTGACATTTTTGCTGTTTATTTTCTCTGATACTGAAATGTAAATGTTTCATGTTTGAACATATAAATTACCTTTATGTTTTGGACCACAACATTGGAGGGATGATTGTTCATTGCTTGATGAGGGGTAACGTTGTCAACAGTGACATAGCTGTTGCTTGTTTAGTTGAGCTTTTACTTGGTATATGATGGGGATCCTGATTAAGATTTATGTTTCATTACAGTCTGAGAATGTATAATTCACTGGTTGAGAGATGCTTCAGTGATTGTGTTGACACATTTAAGCATAAATCCCTGCAAAAGCAAGAGGAAACCTGTGTTCGAAGATGTGCAGAGAAATTTCTGAAGCATTCTATGCGGGTTGGCATGAGGTTTGCCGAGCTCAACCAAGGAGCTGCAACACAAGATTGATTTCTGTTAACTTCTTCCAAAAGAAAACTGTCAATTTATTGTTGTTATTATTTTGAATACAGTTCGTTTACTTACATTTTTGGCCTTGAAAAATGAGACACTGTAGAGAATACTAATTTGCTATGGGTACGCAATAATTCGCGCTAAATAAATTCATGATGATGCAATCACACTGAATCCTGATTGGGTGGTTTATTTGCTACCTAAGGTCCATTCCAGGCATAACTGCTCCATTCTGCTGTGTAAAAGGAACCAAATTTAAGCAGAGAACTTTAGCCACCAACTGATTTGGATTAGGTGCATGCATTTATGGTGGTGTTGTTACACCTGGTAAAATGTGTCTCCATCTATCTCAGTTTGATATGCAATTGGTTTGCAAATCATGCATGGCTTTGATTTGATCCATTTGCGTGGAGACCGAACAATATTCATTTTTACCGCAGCAGTTTTTGATTCACCGAATACAAATCTTTAACTAGCCAGTTAGCAAATTGGAGGTTGTTGCTGCAAACAATTTCTTTTTCCTGTTACACTTTTTACAAGGTTAAGCTTGATCAGCATTATACTTTTTTTTTTTTTGTTATAGAGCATTTTTAGGCTAATCATTTTTCTTCAGTTCGGCTCAAAAGTCTTTGTTTCATGATAATTATTTGGGCCTAAAAATGGGATGTGGCCCAAATGAGTTTTACATATTAACAAGGGTTTAGATATTTCAAGTCATTTTATAGTTTGGGGAAGTGAATTGGAGATTTATCTAAAAAAAGGTTCTTGCAATTTTGATTCAAAGTATCTAAATAACATTTTTTTAAAGCCACTTCTCTAATTTTGTTACACAAAAATCACTACGTCTAAACATATTATGTGTTCAGTTGCGCATTCGCAACTCACATTTTGCCAAATTTTCGCCTTCAATTCTCAAGATTTACGCAAAAACTAATTGTATAATTTGCTGTCAACTGAATCCGTGTCCATATTTTTGACACAGCCAAACAAACTGTTAGTTGGTAATAGCAACGTTTTTTTTTACTAGAGGTAATACCAACTTTATGAACCAAATTAATTGCTTTGTTATGGCAAGGAGTCAAGGACCAAGTTGACCAGTGATGCTAATCTTTTACTGATTATAACAAGGGTGTAATGTTATGTAATGACAGTCATCAAATAATTTTATATTGTCATTAACAAATTTATCTTACCTGATCAATCATGATCGGATGATTATGTAAAAAATTTTATACTATATAATTCTTTTTCTCTTATAATAATTCCATTTGTTTTAATACAAAACCACGATATACCCAAAAAAAAAAAAAATTAAAGAACTACTTAATTACCTAGTATTGGTGCACTAAGTTGTTAGCATGTTTTTAAGGCATAATTTTTGTCTAATGTTGTTGCTGAAGCTACTTGCCCAGGAAAACCCATTCTAGCATTGGCATTTTTAGGATTTGAACATGTAACCGTATGAAATGTGTTTCCTGCACTTGTAGTATCCGTGTTGTTTAGCATTTGCACTTTGTTTTTAACCTACTGGTGAAATTGCTGTCGACCATACGTCAATGACAGTTGTTTTGATGACAGTTGTTTTGATGGTATCACATATGTACCTCTATTTTTTTTTCAAATAAATTTATAGCATGTATCTCGTTTATACTTTATTCAAATAAATTTATCCGCTTACTGGTGGTCTGCTCATGATATTGTTTAATGTATTTTTGGTCATGTAATTCCATTAAAATTTAATTTTAGTTCTTACACTTTTAAATACACTATTTTGATCCTTAAACTTTTAAAACGCATGAATTTAATCTGAAAAAATGATCATTTGTATTAAAAAAAAAGACTAAATTTACATATTTTTTAAAGTCTAAGATCAAAATAATCGATTTGAAAATATGACGTAAAATCAAATGTTATTTTTGTTTTAAATATGCTAATCAACCTATTTTCTCTGGCGTTTTCTCTCACTACATAATTTCACATGTTAAAGAAGACTTGAATTATTCTTTAGAGAAGGAGAAACACTGCATAGACACCTGCCCAAGTCCCAACACGTAAAATTAAATGAAGCCAAATATCTACCTTTTCAGTAGTTTAAGAGTACTACTTCATTGCGCTTGAAATTAGTAAGAGTGTTAATCATATTAAGTTTTAAACTCTCTATTATAATATCTTATGAAATGACTAATAACCAACATATATTTTAATTAATTATTTTTTGTATTGTTCTATATTTATATAATATAGGCTATATTTTATAAGATTTTACTACTCAAAAAACTTATTTGACTATTCAATAAATAATTTTTTAGTATGTTTTAGCGTTTCTTGAAAAGTATTATTTTTAAAAATGTTAACTTCTAATTTTTTTTTATATTTTCTTTTATTTTTATCTTTAATATATTTATTAAATTTTCTCCTTATCATTTTTAAATAAATTATAATTTTATTATATTTCAGTCATTTTATATTTATCAGTTATTTTAATAGTTAATTTTACGTATAATTTAATAAATTAACTCTTCAACTTCTAGTTACCAATTATCAACTTTCAACTTTTGGTTTCTAATTAATTTTTAGCTTCAAATTAATTTTTTAAGACATAATTATAATAAGAATTCTAAATCAGGCTAGAACTAACATATTATACACAACCAATTAGTATCCCAGTTTATTTAAAGATTTAATTACTTATTTAATTTTATAATTTTATTATTATACCTTTTAGTCTTTATTATTTTAAATTAATTTTTTTAGTTCTTATAATTTATAATTTTTTTTAATTTGTGTAGTTTGAAAGTAATTTTTTAATCTTTATAATTTATATTTTAATTCTTTTTTAGTTTTTATGATTTGAAAATGATTTTTTATATTTTATATTTTAATTTCCTTTTAGCAATTTAGAAGAATATTAGTTTAAATAATAATTTAACTATTTTTTTAAAATATAGCAATTTAACAAATACCACGAGGGTATTTTATTATAATTAAAAATGATGATAAAATGAGGATATAGAAGAAGACAAATGGCGGCGTGTTCATCATCACTTTCGTGAAGTGTCGTCGACATCAAGGACCAAGTGGCAAAAGACGAAGGGGTCCAATTCTGCCCAACATGCAGACAAAACAAGGAAGCTTACTTGCTAGCTAGAGGCTAGGCTATACTATAGAGCATTTTAGTACGGTCCAAATTATTATGGGCAGAGAACAACAAAACAAAAGCCGAACCAGGAAACCTTCTATCACCTTAAGATGGCAACAAATCAAATAATCCAGCAAATACGAACCTTATTTATGGGTGTGTTTGCTTTAAGGAAAATAAACCTGAGAAGCAATTGAATTAAGCTTTCTAAGGGATAAAAGTTGTGAGATAGATGTTTATTTGGGGTCAATTGCACCTGTAATTTTGTGAAGAAAATGTGAGTCTCCCAAGTAAAAACTTTCACCCTAAAATGTGAGATGAAAGGAAGTGAAAATGTTGACCGGTGAGAAACAAGTTTCATTTTACCCAAATGTTTGTTTGGGGTCAATTGCATCTATAATTTTTGAAAAAAAATGTGAGTCTCCCAAGTAAAATCCTTCATCCTAAAACGTGAGATGAAAGGGAGGGAAAATGTTGACCGATGACAAACTAAGTTTTATTTTATCAAAATTGTCCCTAATAACACTTCTCGTGGCCCTGGTAAAATAAGTAACTCACTTTATACAGATTCAACATTTCATCATTCAAATTCTAATATTCTAACCTTTTTACCTTATTAAATAACGTAAATCTTGTTTAATAAAACCAGTAGAAATTAATAAATAAGTACAATTTTATTTTATACTTTATTTTTCTGGATAATACTATAACATGGCTGGCGTTGTGTGTTGATTTATGGAATGGTGTGACATCAATGATGTAGCAGAAGAAAGAATTTTCAATGACTTCAAAAAATGATTGAGGGCCCTGCTTCACTTAAAACTATCTTAAACAGTTTTTAACTTAAAAATAGACTTACGTATATAAACAGCTTTTTTTACTTAAAAATTAATTAACTTTAAAAAAATATCTAGACAACTTTAACTAGATTTTTAAAGTATTTTTCTTAGCTTTAATTATAAGTTCATAATTCATAAAGGCTGGACCAAAAGATGGCATGCAGCGCAATGGCATAGGCGCCTTCCTTCGTCCTCTCTATCTCTATATGTCTTTACTTATCCTTCCAAGCTTTTATCTGAATCTTTGGTCAACTTGTTCTTTAACTTCTGAATAATCTCTCTATCTCTCTGGGGACCACACATCACACTACAACCACTAATATTAATTAATGCCTTCCTTAGTACATATATCTCAGCACGCTTTGTGTCTCTCCTCTCCGGCATATCCTTTCTCCTACCTTCTTCCTCTATCCCCTGACTTAACTTTGCTACCAAACAGGTTCTTCTTGGCCTTTTCTTTTCTTCATCCTTCATGTTTTGCCTTCTTTCCAATTCATTATCATGGTTTTTGCTGGTCCTGATATATGACCCTTCTTGCTTCTTTCCTGATCTATAGGCAACAAGGCTCAAGGAACTAGTATTGTTTCTATCATGGGAGTTTGTTTGAGCACCCAAATTAAAGCTGGTACATTTTCCAATGTTTTGTTTCTTACATGCTGCTGAATTGAGTTTAGATCCATGTGCTTTTGTGTTGATTGATTTTGGTATTCTCCATTTTTATGTCACTCTACTTCAGCTCCTTCTCATACCCTTTGGTTTTAACTAAGCTTGGCTTACTTGCTAGCTCTTGTAGTTTTATTTAATGGTTTGGTTTGTCAACTAGACTCTTTCAGTTGTTCTTTTATGCCAATTTTCTCGTTTCAATATATTGACAACTCCTCCTCCAGTGATTTCATCTAGTCTTAACCTTGGGAATTTGACTGTTTTCTCCATAATGTAATCATATGATTCATTGTCTAAGTACATCCAGTTTGTTAGCTAAGCGAATTAATGTTACATATGTGTGATATATGACATATAGTTGATGAAAGTTTAACTGTAATTTTATTGATATATATATTATATCATCTCAGGGTTAAATTCAAAGCATGTTAGTGCCGATGCAAAAGATCACAGCAGTCCAATTAGCAATAAAATTACAAAAGATGTCAGCACACCAATCAGTAAAGTCTCAGAGGTATCAGTGCCTCAGACTCCTCGGATTGAGGGTGAGATCTTGCAGTCATCCAATCTGAAGAACTTTAGTTTGACAGAACTCACAGCTGCCACAAGAAATTTCCGTAAAGACAGTGTTTTAGGAGGAGAAGGTGATTTTGGATCAGTTTTCAAGGGCTGGATTGATAATCAATCACTGGCTGCTGCCAAACCTGGCACTGGCGTTGTTGTTGCAGTGAAAAGACTTAGTCTGGATAGCTTCCAAGGTCAGAAGGATTGGTTGGTGAGTTTATATTCTTCTTTAACCCCCTTTGATTTGCTCCTGCTAATTAAGAAGCAAACACTGGCTCTGTTACATGGTTACCTATTAATTATGTTTTGAGAATATTTTTACCTCATAGACAAGGCACGTTATGACTCATGAAGCAAGTCTCGAGGTGCCTTATCTCGTGCATATTTCTTTTCTAAGCTAAACTCAATTTGTTTTACATGACTACATTTTAAGCGTGTCATGATTTGTAAAGTATAAATAATGAACAAATAATACATGTACCTTATACTGTTGTTGAATCATAAATTGTCTTCTTGACATTTTATTAAAAATGATTGTAAATTTCTGTATACTCGGAGTACATGTCTATTAAATTCATAATTAGTTAATATTGTTATGAATATTTGGAAAACAAAGAAGAGTTTAAGTGCTACCCTTATATGGGATGGGCTTACATTGTTTTAATTTCTTTTCTATGTTAGGATGAAGTAAACTATCTAGGCCAGCTTTCTCATCCTCATCTAGTGAAATTAATTGGGTATTGCTTTGAAGATGAAGACCGACTTCTGGTCTATGAATTTATGCCTCGTGGTAGCTTGGAGTATCACTTGTTCATGAGTGAGTTCTTCATCTCCCATCTTTTCACATTGTTCAATTTGTGAAGTGTGCCTAATATTCGAAATATTAATTGTTGTAACAGGAGGCTCGTATTTTCAACCTCTTTCTTGGGGTCTCCGTTTGAAAGTTGCTCTTGGCGCTGCCAAAGGGCTTGCATTTCTTCACAGTGCTGAAACAAAAGTGATATACCGAGATTTCAAGACCTCAAATGTCTTGCTGGATTCAGTATGTGTCCTTACACACACACATGACAATGTTTCATGAATAGAGGAAATTATAAAGATATCATATCTAAAGATTCCCTTGTTGATTTGATTTAGAATTATAATGCAAAGCTTGCTGATTTGGGGCTGGCAAAGGACAGACCAACACGTGAGAAAAGTCATGTCTCCACCAGGGTAATGGGAACCTATGGATATGCAGCTCCTGAATATCAAACCACAGGTATTAATTTTGCGTTTAAATAATTATTTATTTAGTCTCTAAAATTGGCACTACTAGTTAATTTGGTTCTTGACATTAAAAAAAAAGCATCAATTTGACCTTTTTCATTATGAAAAGGCAAAGTAAGCCGTTGATTATGATAAACTATTGTGCACATTAGGGACCCTTTAACTTCATATTTCATTTTTATTTTGAGTACATAAATTTATTCAGGATTTAACTTCATACTATCATTCTAGCCAATGGGGTTGGCGTATCTGATCAAATCTTTCACTCGCACTAGCTGTGACTTGAGTTTGATTCTATGAATCTTGTTGAAATTGGTGGTCTTTCCTAGCCTTGTAAGAAGACGTGTCTTCCTTTAATCTATACTTTTACACTACCCAAAAAACAAAAAATCTTTATATCATTCTGGTTACTTACTAGAGTTAGCCTAGTGAGAAAGGATTTAGTTAATTTACTCAAGATAGAAGCTAGGTTCAAACTTTGTTGCGTTCACTGTACACTAAAAAAATTATCATTTTGGCTAATGACTAATATCTATGTTGGTGAAGGAAATCTGAGTGCCAAGAGTGATGTCTTCAGTTTTGGAGTAGTCCTGCTGGAAATGTTATCTGGCAGGAGGGCTGTGGACAAGAATAGACCATCAGGACAACACAATTTGGTGGAATGGGCCAAACCATACTTAGCCAACAAACACAAACTTTTGCGTGTGTTGGATAATCGCCTTGAAGGCCAATATGCATTAGATGAGGCATGTAAGGTGGCTACCCTCTCTCTGCGATGCCTTGCAACAGAATCCAAGTTGAGACCAACCATGGACGAGGTTGTCACGGATTTGGAGCAGCTGCAGGTTCCCCATGTGAATCAAAATCGTTCTGTGAATGCCTCTCGCGGTCGTAGAAAAAGTGCTGATGATTTTACTCATGGTAGAATCGCCACAGCTTCTGTTTCCCCGCTCTCACATGACATTGCAAATACACGTCCTTGAAAGCTGATGCATGTTTCCACATGAACTCAAACACGTTCATATCATGCACACATGCTATCTAATAGGTTTTACGTATGTATATATTTCAGGTTCTGTTTGTAATATGTAGTCAAAATAGCTGGAACTACTGCAGGTACTGTCTTATTTGGCTCTGGTTAGCTCAATTTTGTTGTTTTTTATATTGGTATAAAGTTTTCCAACTTTATTTTGTTACACTTGCAATGTGCAGTTTTCACATATATAGAACTTGAAGCAAAACTTATAGTTGATTTCTTTCTTGTAAATATAGGCATATATAATTTTGGACAAAGCAAAGACAATGACAGTCCGAGATATGAATTTATATCCTGCAATGATATTTTTTTCCCATCATGATCAAAGGAACTGTAGGGTAGATTTTGTTTTCCAATATGGTCATATATATACTCTTTATCAAGTCATGTCACAAATATCTTAAAAACCATAGGCCCATAGCCTTGGCAGCTAATTGGCGGAACTACACCACGGTTTACTGCAAGTTGCAAAACCTGAGTCATTGAGTATGGATAAAGCCACAAACGTTTACAGGATTATCCCCTAGTATGTATAGAACTAATTAAGTGTGAACCTTTACATAATTGATAATGTTCTTTGCTTTCGGGGTTGCTAAGGACTAGTAGATGTCAAGTTGTGCTTGATTGAAACAATCACAACACAAGTGGGAATTGTGGATAACTCTTTTCATTCAAATCAAAGCCACTGGGACCATTTATCGTGTGACATTAATCAGAACGACTAGTTGCATGATTCGCGATCAATTGAATAAGTTTTGGGCACGCTCTGGGGCATTAATCAACTCTGTCTATATCCAACTTCATGATTTTCTTGGTACAACCATAAAGAATAATGAGTGATAAATGAAAAGAGTAGGTACATAATTTTAACCAAACAGATGTAACCTCGTATTTTCCATGTTTTTTAAGTTGTGTTCAACTCTGTCACAAAAGTTGTCTGTAAAAAAAAAAACAAGTGCTAATCTAAAGATAGTGGTTATCCAGAACCTGGTAAATTAATTTTTCCAAAAAAATAGAAAATAGTAATTTATTAGAGTCTTGATTTTTTTTTAGAGATATTAGAGTCTTGATAAGTATGAAGTATCCCTAAAATGAATTAGTTTTTCCATCAATTAAATGTAAATTTATTACATTCTTAACATCTTGCGTGTAAATTATTTTGAAGTTTTCATTGAATGTAAATTTATTACATTCAAACATATTGCTTGTAAACATCTATCTATTTTTGAAATTTTGAAAACGATCAATTGAACGAACTTATTAATGCTTACCTTACTTTATACCTGTCACTTTTGAAGAAAATTTATTATCTGTCAGTATTGAAAAAATATATATTTCTATATATATTATTTTAAAACTTCAAAATATTATTATCATTTTCTCAATAATACCCACAAAAAAGAGAGAAAAACAATGATATATAAAATGTCAAAATAATAAACAAAAGAGATAAATAACATACTAAAAATATTACAAATAATCTTAATATAAATGTGGAAATTAATATTTTGAGTAAATTACACTAATGACCTTCTGATTTACTCATATTACACTCATCACCCCTCTTATTTTGTAAATTACTTCTACCTCCTTCATGTAACGGTGTCAGGTAACGTTTAACATTTAAAGTTGAATGACGGATATGTCCTTGTCTACTTTTGCAAACTCAAAATTGCCCCTCGCTTACACCTGTAACAAAACCACCGAATCCTGAAGGGTTTTCAAAACGGATTCTGGGTTTCCAAGGGTGTGTGCCTCAGCCGCAGTGTGACCTTTTTGATCGAGTTTGTGTCCCGCCACAATGCCCGCAACGCCGCGGACCAGATGCACCGCAAGGTCCTCAACGGCAGGATCTCACCGCCACCATCGTCGCCGATAACGGCTGCGCCTCCGAGTTCATCCGCAAGCGCATCGACAACAACACGGTGCTTCAAGTGCTCCAATTACGTCAAAATGCATACAATGAAATTGATGCTGCATAATTTTTCATGACTTTATGATCATTGATTAGATTATCAAAACGTGTTTCTTTTTCTAAAGATATTGTGTTGCATGTTCTAGCTATGAGTTAGTTAATATGAATTTATCTGATACAACGGTGGCTTGATCGAAAGTTTTACCCTGTTGCTGCAAAAAAATAAAATTCAACATCTTGTTTGAGTTGAGAGGAAGAAGATGAAGAAATTTTGGAAATAATTTCATTAAAAGTCATGTGCAACTCACATGTTTGGTTTATGTTAATGAAATTCACGGTATTTAGGAGAGAGGAGTACCAATGTACAAAAGCTTAAAATTTTGGGGGATTTATGGAGGGAGAAAAAATGGAGGAGTGTCAAGTATAATTAGAAAAAACCACAGGATGTGTCAGTGTAATTAACTATTTTTTTTTCTTAATTTGTATACTGTAACCTTAACAACATATAAAAAGACAGCAAAGAAGTATTCAAATATTTATACTATATAAGTGAACAGTAAACATTTCTACGAAAACCAAATGAAACATACAAAAAGTCAAACCGGTGTGCTATCGCAGTAATGACATCTTGTTTTACTAATAGAACATTTACCTTTTGATAGAAAACTTGATACTAAACATTCATTTTTTACACTAAACAGTAACCTGCAAGTTGAAAGACTCAAGCGAGTATAGCTGAAATGAAACATTTAATTCCTTTTATTACCTAAATACTTATTCATTTTGAAGACTAAATTCGATGTTAGTTTTGAGAAGGCCAAATCATTTAACAAATTATAGCTTTCCTCAAAATTAACCTGTACATACAATTATTAACTGATACAAAATTGGATATATACCAGCTTGTTGTTAACTGTGTGCCTGACAATGTTGATTTCACTGACTGAAAACTATGTGATCAACAAACATTGCGATTAGCAGGTGACTGTAGGGGAAGAAGATTTTTCTTTCCAAGATATACAGGTCACTTATCACCATTCACCAAGTTCTTACTAGCCCAGGTGCCCAACTTTTCCAATCTAACCTTCCAATAGACTTATTTCTTAAGCTGACAATATCTTTCAATTCAAAAACCTTCTTCAGGTAATAGTTCCCTTGTTTAGCTGAAGGTTCAGGTTTAGTGTTCTCTACAGATAACTTTTCTTCTTTTTCTTCTCCAATTGCTACTACAGCAGCTTGGGGGATTTGTTCATCCTGAGGAACAATCTCATTAATAATGCTTCCAAGAGACTCAACCACCTCGCTCATTTTTGGACGGGACTTTGGCTGCTTCATGATGCACTTGTTTGCTAGAATTGCAAGTTTATGAGCTGATTTGATGCAGTATTGTCCCTCAAGTCGGGGGTCTACAATACGATAGAACTTCCTAGGATCAGAAACATAAGGTCTTACCCATTCCAAAAGCTTTTGCTCATTTTTTGGTAGGTTTCTCTCTACAGCTCTCCTCCCAGTGATAAGCTCATAAAGAACTACACCAAAGCTCCACACATCACTCTTAGCAGTTAGCTTACCAGTCTGAACATACTCAGGTGCAGCATAACCTATGGTGCCGACAACCTTTGAGAAGAAATAAGTCATTTATTTTGCATGACAGCAAAATATCAGGAACAAAACGAAGATTCAGACTTCAGATTATCATTGTAACTTTTTATAAATTAGATTCATTCACATTGAATATGGTAAAATATAGTTAATTTACTCAATATAAGCTGCCAGCAGGCACACTATTCTGATGTTACTACTATGATGCAATATTGTCAATATAATGAGTTTTCTCAAGAGTATAGACAAATTCTTACTGCTGTTGAAACATAGCCAGACCCTTCTGAGGGTCCTTGCCTAGCCAGTCCAAAATCAGAAAGCTTTGCATTGAAATTCTCGTCCAGCAAGATGTTGGATGTCTTAAAATCCCGAAATATTAGCTACACCAGTAAGAATGGCAATCATTAATAATGTGTTTCCACAAAAATTCTCAATGAATTTTAGCAGATGTGAAATGCTGTAAAAGATATTCACAGTACAAACCATCCACAACCACAACCATAAAAACGAATTAAGTCATGCCAAAACCATATGGAACCTATTCTATCAACCATTATTAAACCTAAAAAAGCCAAATAGGAATGTCCAAGTCACAAATTTCTTGAATCTTGACCACCCTTATATTTCTAATTCAACCTAAAGCCAAACAAAGAAAAAAATCAATCCTTAACATTTGCTTTACCAACAAAAAGTTCACAAACAGCACTTCAAATTAAAACTCATTAATTGAATATCCTGAATCCTGATCAATGATTTGCTGCCCAGTTTGGTTGCACATTTGGTACACCCAGATGCAAATTTCCCCACCTAATAATTGTACCTTTGCTCTTGCTACGTTCTCGTTTAATTCCGCATCTAAACCATCTCTCAAACTTAATTCTACACATGAAACAACTTGTATTCACTTCAACAATAATAATGTACCGCAGAGGCTCCTTGGTTCGCGAAGGTGCGAGGGAGGATAATTGTACGCAACCTTTCTTCTGCATATGTAAAGAGACTGTTTTCAGACTCAACTAGTTACCAAGTCGCAACTTCACCGTTGTATGAGGGCTCACCTTCTATTTATGACAAAAACTCTCTTCCATAAAGATACCCATCCAATTGACATTTAACCAAAATCAAGCATGCAAATGTTTTAACCACAAAAAAAGACCCACATGTTTTCTTTTGAAATCAAATCACATAAATGACCACATAGACAAAACCTAAATAACCTGACTAATACACACACGACAAAGGCAAAGAAAGAAACAATCCATGACAAACACTGTACCTGAAAATCCATTTCCTCATGAAGATACGCCAAACCCCTCGCCGCATCCTGCGCGATCCTCAACCTGGTTCCCCAAGGGATTATCGTCGATGGCACTCTTGCAAGGAGATGATCCTCCAAGCTCTTATTCGGCATAAACTCGTAAACCAAAAGCCTCTGAATCCCTCTCTCATCGTCTTCGGCACAGTACCCAACCAACTTCACCAAATTAGGGTGCTTCATGACACCTAACAGGTTCACCTCGTTGATCCACTCCTTGTGCCCTTGGTGGCCGTTGCGGTTCAGCTGCTTGATCGCGACGTCGTTTTGGTCGAGGAAGCCGCGGTAGACGGAGCCGAAGCCTCCCTCGCCGACGAGGAGGGCGCGGCTGAAGGCGCGCGTGGCGGATTTCAGGTCGGAGAAGGAGAAGAGACGGAGATCGTTGGCGCGGCGCTGCGCCAGGAAGTGGTGGAAGTCCACCGTGTCGGAGAACTCCGTCGACTCGGAGTCGAAGTGGGAGCGGCTGCTGCTGCGCGTGTCCATCAGGCTCAGCGAACGAGCCCACGACACGCGCGAGGTGGAGCCGCCGCGCGAACTCGCCGCCGCTCCTCCCCCCACGGAATCCTCGTCTTCTCCGTTTGAGAAATAGAAACACTTCATTTTTATCAGAAGAAGAACATTCCACACAGTAAAATTGCCACTCAATGTTTCATTGTTTTGTTTCAGAATTAGACAGAGGAAGAGAGAAAAATATTAGTAAGAAGAAGAAGATCGATAAAATACAATGCTTTTTCTCCCCCTTATTATTTCGGTTTGTTTGGTTTTATGTTTTACTACCTCTATCGTCATTAAATTTTATACTTAATTTATTACATTAAATTAAATTGGTCAATTTGATGACATAAAAAAACTGTAAATTCAGTAAAAAAAAAAAACTGTAAGAAACGTAACATTAAGAGAAAATGGATCCCCACTAGTGGTCGAAAATAAGTAAAAATCTGGCAAAAAAAAAATATTTTCTATTTATATCCAATTATTTGGTTAAAACGTAATATATTTATTATATTGTCAATATTAATATTATTTGTATGAAAAAACTGACAAAAATAATGAATGTAGTGTAATAGAAATAGTATTTCAAAAGAGTAAAGTGAAACTGTTTATCAAATTGAAATTGAAAAATAATAGATAAAATGTATTTTAATATGATATAATATTAGTTTTAGGAACACTAAATTTAAGTTTTTAAATAAACTTTTAAGGTTAAGTCTTACAAATGAAAAAAAAATATGAAAAAGTAAAATTTCATTAAGTATGATCAATCAAATTTTTTAAGGAATACTACTGATAACGGACAAAATTAGGAAATATTTCATATTTATATTTATTATGTGGTAAAAAAAATCATAATAAAGTAATAAGAAAATGATACGTTTTGGGTAAACCAATGATACGTTGTGGAAGAATAAGAAAGAAAACGAAATGATAACAAAAGGAGAGTATATTATACGAGAAGTGCCATTTGTTTTTTGTTTTTCTTTGTTTCCTTATAGACTAAGAATCGAAAACTTTAATGTTATTTCACAAATATATTCCATTTTAAATTTTAAGACGGTCAATTTTGGTTGTGAAAATATTTAAATTTATACAATTTTAATTCAGGACTTAATCTTGCAAAACATTATTTATTTAAATCTTTTAAACATATTTTTAATAAATGGGTGAATAACGTTTTATAAAATTGCAGGAAAAAAAACGTTTTATAAAATTAAGACTAAAGACTTTTTTTAGCTTAAAGACTTCTATTCATAAAATTAGAGTGTTTATATTAGAAAATCTTCTCTACATACAAATTAAAACAACTATCTCATATGCTATTTTTCAATAAAAATATTTTAGGTACTTTTCTTTAACAATGCTATTTTTATAATAAAAAAATCAAGAAATCAAAGTGACAACTTTATACTAAATCTTTTAGTTTTTCGTATGCAAATCTTTAAAATCAAGAAATAGATTAAAAATAAAATGAGAACTTTATAATTAAAAAGTGAAACAAAGAATGCAATTAAAAGTATACATGTTTGCTCTTAAAAAATATTAAATTATAATTTTTATTTTTCTAATTTTTTAAATTTATGATTTTGGTTCATTTAGATTTTAATGATAATATTTGATTCTCTTAATCTTGTAAATTAATTATTTTGGTCTCTTGATAAATTATTAACAAATAATTGTGATTAATTTAATTATTAAGTTAATGATAAATTAATCAAAACTGTTAATTATTAAAAATTATTGATCCTAATTTTTAATAACATTGTGTTCCTCATTTTTTTTTTTACAAAAAATATCTTTTACCTTCATTGTGGCATACTACTTCATTGATAATAATATCATATTAAGAATAATAGTCTTTTATTAAAGTTTTTTAATGATTAATAATTTTTATTTAATTTATAATTGATTTAATATCTCTAATAATCAATTATTAGTTAATAATATATAAGAACCAAAATCGTAAATTTATAAAACTAGAATGACCAAATATTATAATTAAAAATCAAAGAGACAAAAATAATAAATTTGGAAAACTAGAAGAAACAAAATTATAATTTAGTAAAAAAAAGTATACATGTCCTTGAGAGAGGGAGAATAAAATAAACTATAATTACAAGAGAGGACAAAAAAATAAGGGAAATTTTCGTTTAAATTTAAAATATATGTATTTACTTACTTATTATTTTTTAAAAAATATTAAAAAGGTAGAAAAATGTTATTTCTACGATAATTTATACAATTAAGAGAGAAACCAAAAGGAGAAAGAAATCTATTTTAAAAAAATATGAAACACAATAAATGAAGTGAGAGAGAAAATTAATATTGTATAACTTTTTTTATCAAAATATTCTATAAATTATTGCATGACGAATACCATGTCTGAAAGTTGTTCATAACTACTTTCTCTCCCTAATAAAAAAAAATATTTTTAAAAAATATTTGTTAATAAATTAATGAATAAGGAATTGTATTTAAGATGTGAAAATTATAATTATTAATTTCTTAGAATCACATGTAAAAGGTAGAAAATCATATTCAAATCTAAAATTGAATATTTAGTTTTGGTTTATTATTTTTTAGCCTCTAATTTTTTGGATATTTTTTGTCCTTGAATTTTTTTTTACCGATCAACATTTCTTATTTTTTTTTCCCCATTATTACTGTTAGTCTCTTAACATTTTTTTATCTATGATGGAAAAAAAATAATCACTAAAAATAAAATTCCTAAAAGTGGAAGGGAGTGTATTAAATTAGGTTTTTAAAAGATTATTTTAACATAAAGATGTCTTGTGGATTTTAAAGATTATGTAAAAATATTATGATTTGTCATATTTTTTTATAAGATTTTTATGATAGTTTAAATTTGAGTGAATTTATATCATAACAATTTAAAGGATATAAAAAGACTTTATAAATTTATAAGATTTGAAAGGATTATGTGATTTTTTAAAAATATATACAAAATTATAAGAATTAGTGAAAAAATAATAAGAAATGATAAAATTTGGATAAAAAAATAAAATTAATATATATTTTTTTAAAATCATTTAATAACTAAATTGATTCTAGTTTTATGTCCTCATATATTAACATTTTTTGTAATAATATTTTCTCATTCTCACCTTTAAATTTAAGCAATGGATTAAAATTATAAGTTGATTTTCTCTTTTTTTAATTATTATAATTATTTCATGATAAATCTAATGACATGTTTAAACGAGATAGGAAAGAATGGTGAAGGTAAAAAATTTATAAAATGATTAATAAGTTATGTTGATAACAAAGTTAAGGGTGACAGTTACAAAAATAATGTGTTGAGTAAGTGATGAACATAATTTAAAGAAAAAATGATTAATTTTAACACATAAGACAAATATTAATTTAAAAATTAAACGAAAAAATGTATAAGAGAGAAGTATATTTAACATTTTGTTATTTCAAATTAATAAGAGAAAGATATATGACATACACATATTTAATAATATTAAAGAGAGAAGAAAAAAGTATGTGTAACGAGATGAAGAAAGGTTGACAATCAATATAAAAAAAAAATGTAACAAGATCTTGAGGGTCTGAGTCATATTGCTTGATAGATATTTTATATTAAAAATTTGATGAAATCTATCTTTAAAAATAATTCATCAAAATTTATATATTTTTTAATACAAAAAGACTTTTTTATAACTTATAAAAAATCCTAATTAAATATTATCAAATTTTGTTATCTCGTTAAAAAATTTTAAAAATCTTAATTAAATATTACAAAATTTATTTATATCATTTAAAAATTCCAATTGAATATCATAAAAGAAATTATAAAAAAAGTCTTTTAAAATTTGATGAAATTTTAATTGAATACATCCTCTCAAGACTTAAAAAAGATATATATATATTTTTTTGGGTAGAACGTATTTTATTTGTCATCACCGTGAACTGTGGCTGCTGTCCATGCGATTGGTGTGATTGTGACTGCGGAGCCTTCAGATTTAATTCAACAATAATTATCTTCAGCACCAGACACCATTGTGGGGTCCATATGATGGAATAGCTCAAATGAGTGTTGCGAAATTTTGCACATATTTTGCCTTTCTTGACGCCGTCTTCCCTTAGATGACACCTTTTTTTCTTTAAGTATGAAATTTCAGTTGGGGTACTTTTACTTATAAGCTATTATTTTGAATAATTTATAATCAAATTTCCCTTAAAATAATTCAGCTAGAAAATTTGGTTTGAAGATCGAAGAAAATCAAACGTATGCTAACGAACAAGACTTTTCCTGACCTTATTTCTAATAGTAAAAATAGAAATACAATAAATGTATTGACTTTTGAAATTTGTTACACAATTAAAAGCATGAGAGTTTATCGAAAATAGTTTATTTTCCATTAAAGCAATTCTATGTGTCAATCAAGTTTTTTTAAAAATAAAATATGTATCTTATGTAAGAAACTGTTTTTTAACAATATAAAATAATATTTTTTGAAGTAAAAATAAAAAAAAAATATAAAAGTGTAAATTTTTTGAAATTTTCTAGAATTTTTATTTTAAATAAAATTGTGCATAAATTTTTTATAATAATATAACACTATTAAAAAAAATAATGTAAAAACTATAAAAAAAAAAGTTAAAAAACTTAATAGGAAATTTTCATTAAAAATATTGAAATGATGATAAAGACATAAGAGCTAACTTTTCTTTTTAGAAAAAAGAAAACTGCAAGAGTCCCATGGTCTTAAAGTAATATAAAAATATAAGCCGCCATGCGAAACTACAGGAGGAACAAAATAAAAGTCTAATTAGGTGTTCTCTCTTGAATAACTATTTTTTGGGGTTTTTATTTAGGTAAGTTTTTTATGGAGCACAATCGGCACAACAACGTGCAAATAAAAGCACACACCTTCATAAAAATCCTTAAGATTTTAATATACACACTGACATACACATATAATCACAAATATTCGAAGGTTAAACAAAGCATTATCTTTTTCGGTAATGGCTGCTGTATCTTTGATTAACTTCCCTCGTGGTTATTAATAAATATTTTTTTCTTGAAGCTTTAGCCCTTCTTTCTAAACAAAAAACAAAAGTGTTTATTTTCATGTGAGAGAAGAAAAAGAAAAGCAAAAAGTGAAAGTTGTCCCATATTAATACTTGTCAGATACTAGTACTTGCATTTTCTTAGGCTAAACTTGCATTTATCATTCGTGCCATGTTAGTTATTTGGCATTCCCTTCATTGATTATATCAATATGCAATGAATTCTCCTCAAAATTTTAATTCAGCATTTATTTACTTAAAGAATCAAAGGCATTATCCGAACGTATAGGTTATTCGATTCTTCATGTATGGACACAATAACCCCATCAATCATTATATAAAAATTTAACGCAACTAAGCCTTGTCATTACTAGTGACGCCAATATAATGATGTAAATAACTTAAACTTCAAGTGTACTACTGCTTACACTTTATTTCTACTTATTAATGGTCTCTCCAGACATAACATAGTGATGATATATAATAACTAGGCATGCATGGTGCCTGTCGGTTGTTTTTTCTCAAGTAAAATCTCTTCTTACATATGATAAACGGTGTTTATAATCTGAAATATTTCGTATTCATATAAATTCTTTAGTTTAAAGTTTTTTTAGTTGTGTTCCGAAAATAATGAAACTATACTTGACGAAAATATTTGGGGTTGTCGATAATGTTCTTCAAAAGGCTTTTACTCTCCTAAGGTATAATTTTGACATTTATTTAAAATTTTTGGTTAAGAACAATTATTTTTTGAGAGGCCCAATATTCAACAGCTGCATTCATGTTTTTGGCTATTTATACTCCCCCGTAGTTTTTGGTTAAAGACAAAATTTTTTATTCCGTAAGGCCCAATGGGGAATGCCAAAAGCCTAACACCCCTTTGCTGTTTGTGTTTTTGATTTTTTCAGTCCAGTCTTGTTTGCCTATAATTTTTGTCATTACATTCTAGGCCTGTTTATCATATTAAATTTTGTTCTTGCTGTGAATTTTTAACGAGTTGGAGAAATACGAGAATATATTTCTAGTCTGTTGACTCGGCTCTTTGTGAGGGCATAGTTTTAGAGGCAAATGATTGATATGTTTTCAAATTTTTTACCCAATAAAAAGGTATTTCTTCATCCATAATTCGTCTCCAATATTTTGGTTCTGTTTTCCCATCGAGATTACACAAATGCTTTGCCAACTCACCATACATTGATGCCAAGATGTGAAAAACGGGCTGGGTTGAGGTGGATTTCATATGGGCTACATTTTGTTGGTCTAGTCTGACTTGTAGGCCCAATGTGCCGAAATAAATCAACCCATTTTGTGTCTGAATTTATATACATTTTAAAAAATAATACTTGGCATTTGAATCCTATACTTCCTTATTTGAATCCTGCACCTCCTATTGTATTCTGGAATGTTCATTGTAAAAATGTTTTTATATTCGGCAATGAAAAACTTTACGGAATACAATAAAAGATACATGATTCGATAGTGATAATGCAAGAAAAAAATGACATAATACTGAGTTAACAATTCATGGACTCACTTGACCTTGTAGCCCATCAAGTAGCAGCCAATTAGCCCAATTCTTTTTACACCTTATATTCAAGAGGCTGGTCCACCCAATTAAAATAATTTTTAACAGCTCTACGACAAAAAAAAAAAAATGCTAACGGAGTTACATGACAATTGACGATAGATAATAAAATATAAAAGAATTATTTGTACAGAAGTTAAAACTTTATTTTTTTTTTAAGTATAAGATCAAAACAATAAAGTTGGAACAAGTAGAGAGACCAAATAAATATTTTTTTTTACCGTTAAAGGAAATAGATTAAAGCGCGTAAAATTGTCTTGTAACGCAGTGCATGATTGTAAATAGTGATAGCCAATTTATTAAGAGTGCAATAATAATAAACCTACGATCACAGGGCCTTCATAATTTGTTTTGCATGTTCCAATTGTTTCTTAGGCACGCTTTTAAGTAATGATAACGACATTTGCAGGTTCTCTCTTATGAAAATGTTTTTAATTATTTTTGTTCGTATATTTTTAATAATTATAAAAATGGTATCATTTTTTATTTTATATTTTAAAAAAATATTTAAAAATAAGATTTTTTATTTTATCTTAAAATAAATATATTAAAGCTACTAATAAGGCTGGTCAATATTTATATATATGTCTAAAGTGAATTTTCAAAAATTCGTCCAAAACAATAAGTTGAGTTTTAAAATAGAATATTTTTAAAACAATTAATTTAAGTTATTGTTAATGAGTGAAAAAAAACATATGTATTAACTACTATTAAATTAATATAATCTATCAAGTAATTTTTAGCTTTTTTTTTTCAAATATTGTTAATGAGTGAAAAAAAATATATGTTGAAGTTTAAAAGAAGATCTTAATCTGGTTTATCTTGTTTAGTTTAGTAATTAGTTGGTTGAATAATGTTTGAGTTGTTATAAATTCTGTTATATCTCTGATACCTGAATTTAATAGTAACATATACAACAAAATCTGCTTTACCTTTAGAACAAGTATAAAAGGAAATTGATGGACATGAGCTTTTGTGTTTGTGAGTGATGATTTTCCATGGAAAAGAATTTCATGAAGCAGTGGCACTAGTCCAGCTTTGGAATGCAGCAATGGGTATCCAAGGCCAACTTTTTGAGAGTAAGTAAGTAGGCATCGAAAGTTGTTTGGTCTGCAATATCCATCCATCATTTGAACAAAGTAAAGAGGTAGGATGGCACAAGTTGTAGGGCAACATAACTTACTTGTTTCGTCTCGACGTACGTGGCTGTTGGATAGCATTAACAATCAACCCCACCCATGTGCCTCTTTGCTTTCAAGCACAAATGCTATGATGTGACCCAATGGAAGAATTGGAAATATATTTTTATGATTATGTATTACATAAAGACAATAAATGATCAATTTCATTAGAGTATTTTGAATGTAAAAAAAAAAAATAGAAAAACATAAAAAGTTATAAATTAAAACCTTACTTTGAACATGTTTATAGACCAATTAAATAGATTATAAAATAACTGAAATGAATTGTGGAAATTGTTTGTCAAATTTGAAAATTTAACGTCGTGGCCATAATAATTCCAGATACTCAAATATGCAGATGACATGCGTTCTTTCCTTCAAATTCCTATCCACAATGTGGACCTTGATCTTAAATTTTTTTCGCTCTAGACTCATTTTAAGAAGCTTTCTGTTAAGAGGTCATAAAGGCCAATTTGCTCCACTTCCCTTTTAGTCCAGTACAGTTGCCACTGGAATTTAAGCCTACCTGCTTCAATTAATACCCTTCATTAATTATTTGTCAAGAAGTTGTTGCCATGGTTATCTTACGGTAACTCCAACGAGGTTTCTTCACTGAAATGAAATTATTTTTTATAGTTTCTTACCTATTTATGTGATAGGAAAAGTTTGTTAAAAGTAAGATTTGTATCTTCGGTAAAAAAATTATTTTTTTAACAATAAAAAATAATATTTATTTAACACAACAACATAGTAAAAATAAAAAATCATAAAAGTCTATAAATTTCTTATAATAACACTACCAGACCATGAAAAATACTAAGACAAAAAAATAACTTAAAAGCATTGAAGATGATGCTCTTAGTCAATTAGCATTTTATGACATGCTGTTTTGTTATAGGTTAATAAATAATATTATTTTTTATCACTAACTTGTTATTTCAATAATAAATGCTCTTTAGGGAGACTGCGGGATCTAATAATACTTACTCCTACTATAGTCTCTCTTTTGCTTTGACTCTGCTAATTAAATTTCGTTAAAGACATTACGTGATCCACTCATACCCTAAAAAAGGAAGAAAAAAAAACGGAAGAGAAAAGAAATCAACAAACGCATGTGAATGAAACAAACAAAACACTCATTTTTCAATTGTAGGGTTCTTTGTAAATTGCATTGGTTGGAATTCCCTAGAAGGCATTTTTCGATTTTGAGGGGATGCAAAAGCTACTCCTGGCCGCTTCAAGTTGAGTTGGACTCACGTTTTTTACTTGGACTCAAGTCTGATTTTTTTTTTTCAAACACCTTTAAAATTATAAAATCACGTTACTCTAAGCTAAGATTCACGACGTATGATTACAAACGTGGAACCAAACATACTCGGAGCAAACTTGATTTCAATCATCTACTTAAAGAGAACAATAATGTAGTTAAATTCATGGAGCAAATTGTAATATTAATATATATATATATATATATATAACACCATGATGATTCTACAATAAAAAGTACAAATTAGCTGCGGGCTACCATTTTACTTAAGCCACTTCAGCGTTCCCTAGAAATTCAAAATACTACAACTTCACGCACCCCAAGTATAATTATCAAACCCACCCAATCAGAAAAAGTAAAACCCAACAACATCTAAGTCACAATTAAAAAGTTGTCACTCACTATCCAGTCAAACGACCATGTCTAGTAATAAGTAAATAAATGGCGGGAACCAAAACAAAAAGGATCATGATAAAAAATATATATAAGTATGTCATTGATGTTGATGACATGGGTGATGATTATGATTAGGGTTTTTTTCAGACCCGGAAATTCTTTCCGGTGAAAGTTTGACCGAATTGCCAATTGGGTGGAGCGATGTTCCACGAGGTTGAGGTGCGGCGGTCGCTGCCGGTGACGCGGAAGGACAGGGCCTGGCCCACCAAAACCGCGTTTGACTGCCAGTTCTGACCCCAGTTTCGGCTCATTGGCATCCACCCGGTTCGGGTGCCCTTCACGTACGTGCGCACGATATCACCCGCACCCGCCACATTGCTAACCAGCACCAGGTTGAAGTAACGGAATCCGTTTACCGTGAACCTTATCCCTCCGTGCTTTCTGCATGGCACCCTGCGTAAATACCAACCAAAACCAGTCATTATTTTTTACCTTTCCTCACTCCTTCAAAAAGCAAACTACTACTTAACTACCCCACCACAATATCTAACTAACACAATTAATAAAGATACTTTAATTTTATTGTTTATAGTAGTAGTACTTTATACTCACTTAATTAACCTAAAGTTTTAAAACAAGGTTAAGTAGATGGACGCAATTAAGATAATAAATTTATTTGGTGTGTTGACGTACGTAACACCTTAGATATGAGAATGCAATAACACCATCGAAAGTGACTAGAAAGTAAAAATTAATAATAATAATAAAAATAATAAAAAAGGACTGCAATAACAGTAGCTGGGGAAGGATGAAATTAAGGAACATCCTAAATTGGTGAAGGTTGAGCGAAAGAAACCCCAAATTTAGTGACAAAAAAGAACCCTTACCCTTCCCCACCCTCCTCCACTGAATTGAATCAGACACAGCCCATGTCGAAGACTGTAGAAAGCATAATGTTACTCATAAACAAATCACCGTCACATTGGGTAAAAAGTAACACCAGCCGTATGGGAAATGAACAAACTAGTAAACTACCTAGGGAATTGTTAGGGTCAAGTTAGTAGTATTTTCCCTTCTTTTCCTTTCAGTTTCACACTGTGACCAGACGAGACCCCTACCAATTTTCGTACTTTAAACCCAAAAAGAACAAAAGAATCCATAAAATCACCTATGAGGAAAAAAAAAGAAAGTTACAAATCATTATTTTAATCTCTAAAATACTTCTTTTTCTCTTAAATTAAATAATCCGAGTTTAGTGGTTACACTATCATCAAATAAAAAATGTAAGTATCAACAAACTTAAACTTAATATATAATGATTTAAAATTAGTTGATAATATAAAACTGTTTTTACCACTATCACTGTATAATCCATAATTTATAGTTCTTTTCTCATAATTTATAATGTAATGTAATTATATAAATAGTTTCTAAAACATTTTTAAAGTTATATCATTTACAATCATCTTATCTAGTTAATTCAATAAAGATTATATTCATACATGTGATTTAAGAAAAAAAATATTCTATCAATTTAGTTCGTTCTAAATTAACTAATCATAAAATGTGTATAAAATGAATGTGTTAAAAAGAGTAGGTTTGCTTCTCTTGTTCAAAAGAAAAGTAACGGAGGACTGACCGGCGATAGGCGACAGGGACGATTCCGGCGCGATATTCGGCGATTTTAAGGAACATGGGCATGGCGAGGTCGAAGTGAGGGCGAGGAGGGTTGCACCAGCCGCCATTGTCGTTAGGAAGAGCGAAGTTGGGAGGGCAAAAGTTGGTGGCGGTGATGAAGATGGAAGGACTGCCGGAGTGGCACCACTGCCTGTCGTTTGCGCACTTTATCTCAAAACACGCACCGCAGCTAAGCCCGCTGTTGAAGAGTGCCGTGCTCAATGCCGCCGTGTTCACACCGTACCCCTGGCTGTACAGGTTCCCATACCCACACGCTCCCCCTGTAAAATAAAACGTTGTTAAAATTAGCCACATTGTGAGTACATGGGTTGGTTGGTTGGTTAGTTAGTTAGTTGCAAACCCATGGTGCCGGAAGCGTCGGATCCTCCGTAGAAGGTGGCGTGAGCACTTTGCCATGCACCACCAGAGTAAATCCCCGGAATTCGAGCTTCAACTGCCCACGTTAAAGTGATAATGAAAGCAATGCAAAGCACATTGTTGGCAACAGCCATTGTTTTCTTCTTTCTCAGATGAGAGGCGATTGGTCACTGGGAGAGGGTGGAGTACTTATGGAGAGCAGATGGCGCTAGTGACAGCTTGCACTGCAGGGGTATTTTTGGAAATTTCTTTTTAACTTTTCTATCATTATTATATGCTGCTTTGCATATTTTATAACACATGTATTTTTCTTATACATTAATTTTTTTCTTAGATAAGAAATCACAAATTTTATCCAATTCATTGGATCAGAGATATTTTGTTGATGATAGGTGACTGTTTTTTATTCATTATACACGGTGAGAATGAAGACAGTTCTTTCTCTAAATAATTTCCCATAAATGAATACAATGGCATTTTACATCATGTCTAAAAAAAATTTCATACAATATATCTGTATTACTACCTGGCTACTTTTTTCTTGAACACGTATAGATCACCTTCCAATTGTATTCAGACATACTCGATTGCGTGTGGGCTTCACTCTCCACACCACTTTTTATTTTCTTTCTTATACTTATTTATTAAGAGAAGGATTATCTTTGCGTTATTTATTTTTTTCTTGTTTCGCACCCATAGTCTAGAATAATTATTATGGTGAAGAGCGGGTGTGTAATGGTAGGGTGAGGAAGATTTAATTGATTATTAATATAGTTTGGAGTTGTGAGGGTATTGGCATAGTAACAAGTCCCTGGATCCGTTGCAGTGAATGAATGATGAAGGAACAGAAACGACACAAATGGGATTGAGAATCCAACCCGTAATCATCGCTCCTTAAACACCGGTCCCAATTGACTTTAACTGTAACGTGGCCCACCGTAGACATCCACATTCTATAGCCCCTTTTACTTTCCTCTCTCTCGAGCCGCACCCACTAAACCACTACTCTTCACTCTTTAGTCTTTAGTACTGTTACCAATTACATACATGAAGCTTCATGCTTCGAACTTCAAACCACACCTTTTCTTACCACTGGATTGTAATTTACGCCTGTCTCTTCCTTCCTTCTCACATTCTTACATTTAACTTTACCTGCTCAAGCGGTTATATATTCCTTCACACTCAAACCTCTTTTAATTATATATATATATAAGACTCTTTTCATTAATTTATATTTTTTAAGTTGTTAATTTAATCAATTACATTAAATTGGTTGGTTATATAGCTTTTTTTTAATTCTTTTATTTTTCATCAAGAAATAATTAATGTTTAAAATAAAAATAATGTGACTAATTAAGGATATAATATAATAAAAATAATTAATGTATTAGAATTTTAGAAGAGTGTCTTCTTTTTTTTTTTTAGTTAAAAGAATGTGTTATAAAAAAAGACAAATAATAAAGTAAAAAAGATAGATAGAGGTATATAGTATATATTTTGCTGTTGCTGATTATTTTTCTTTACAAAAACTCTTCATTAACTTGAGCGAATTTGTTAATGCATTGGTAGGAGTATTTGAGAGATGCATAATAACAAAAAATGGATAAGTAAATTATTACATAAGTAAAACGTCAGTCTATAACTTTTGAAAAAAAAAAAAAAAAAATCGGAAAAGCAAATTAGCTGCATCGGATGCTCCAAATGCCAAAAGATGATTGAAGATCTATGACCAGCTTCCTGTTTGTCTTCTTTGTAGTGTTATGATTCATTATTTGAGGAGTCGTGCGAACCTTCTCATTTTTTGTCAAAATATGCCAAACAGGGTCACATGGAAAAGGAGGGAAAATTTTGGATTCTCGGCCAAACGAGTAAATTCGAAGTAAAGCTCAAGTTAAACCGAAAAAGCTCCACTTTGTCATGAAATGGTAGAAATTGCATTCTCAACATGCATGCATGTTACTCGCTTTTTATTGTGTACTGTAACACAAATAGTCAAGCATCCATATCATGAAGAGTGAAGATAATCCTTAGCTTTGATTAATATATATTAGATTATATATGCAACTATGCATGGTACGGCCAATCAACATATATAATAACACTGATCGATACAGTGTAAGTTGTAACTCTCT
Organism: Glycine soja; assembly: GCF_004193775.1. Classification (NCBI taxonomy): domain Eukaryota; kingdom Viridiplantae; phylum Streptophyta; class Magnoliopsida; order Fabales; family Fabaceae; genus Glycine; species Glycine soja. Next base: position 10,603,725 of record NC_041012.1, on the reverse strand, counting down.
CAAACTGGACGAGAAAATAAACGTGGAACTTGAAACGGAAATTATAGACGACCTGTAGGAAGTAAATTAAAATGACTTGTGTGATAAATATGTTGATTTAGTATATTAGCATGGGAAGAGCCATTTGACTATGGCACTAAATGAAAATTGATCTGGGAGCTTGATCAGATTATATATAGTTAAATAGTAATTATAAGAGGTGTCTGAAATACGTATAATCTTGTTATATACTGAAATAGGACACGATTATTAAACCTAGTTATTAGCTTAAAATATAAGTTCTTTATTACGACATTGCCGTTAATACAAATTATTAGTACCGTTGAGTAATGACCCCGTGTGGGGGGAAAGGGGTCCATGCATATGCATGCCACACACTTGGATTTGCATTGTACATGTTCTCTTTTCATTCGGGACACGATTTATAGTTTGTAACCGAAAATTGGGGGCAATCATGCAGGGTCCAAAATTCAAATTGTATTAATGCAACCAACCATATTTAGGTTGGGTAGTCATGTGGAAATATGATTATGAAGGCGAAAAAATAATAAAAGGAAAGATTGCGTGCAGGGCATGGCGGGGTGGTGGGGTTGTGGCATAGTCCTAGTCCTAGTCCTATCCTTCCTAGCTTTTTTCGCCCCTCCAAGGCACCCCAATGCCATGTGCTTCCCACACAGGTCGGGTCTAGTGAAGACACCAAACAAATATCATACGCGTGGGCCAATGATGTTGCTCCACGTAACCTCTAATTTATGATTTGTCCCCACATACGTAACTTTATTATAAAAGCTGATAATGCATTAATCTAATTAAACAGTCAAACGATAAGTTCAAGAGATAATTAAATAATTAAGAATTGCACGTAATACAATATTACAGTTAGAATTCTAAGTTTACAAGATAAAACAAGGAGTCAAATTTGAGTTTTCTTTATCAAATAAATGTAAAACTTATCCTCACTAGTGCATTTTTCTTTTAATAAATTAAGGCAATAAAGGGGGGAGAAAAATCCCAACTTGGTTCACACCCCAAAAACCCAAATACGCCTCAAATAACATTAAACAGAAATGAGAAGAACAAGAACAAGCTTGGGGACAAAGCCAAAACCCAAGTGAAAAATTAACAAAACCTATAAGAAGGAAGATAAATTATGTTCCTAAGGAATTTCTGTCCTAAGAAAGCTAGGGATAGAGTGCCACCAAGTGTACTATCATGAGTCGAAGTGTCAAGCTTAGCAAGTTTATCTGCTAATGAGTTTCACTCTCTATAAACACGTGAGTAACAAAAAACTATATCTTTACAAAAAAATAACCATTTTTCCCATTTACCGTGGAGGCGCCAAGGGACCAGCAACGGGTTGCCAAAAGCCTGAATGATCAAAGATGATTCACATTCAATCCAAAGATTGTTCCAACCTCTGCACTTTGCCACTTCCAAGGCAATAATAACAACTTGCACCTCAACAAAAAAGAAAGTCGTTTGGACCCTATATAGGAGGAGAAGCAACCCAGAAAACCTTATGTGTGATCTTGAAAAATACCTCCAGCAGCAGCATGTCCAAGAGAACCTTTGGCTGATTCGTCCATATTACACTTAACAATGCCAACACGCGGGAGATGCCAAGAGACTTGCTTAATCCACTGCGCCTTCGGAGGGTGGATATCAATACCCACAAAATTAGAATAGAAAACTCCCTCATCGAGTTAGCAATGCAACCTTTAGATCTAGTGCTAGAAAGATAAACACCAAAAGAAATAAGATGGCAAGCGCTCTCAGATTGGTTCCTGCAAAATCAGATTGACCAGAAAGTATGGACAACAAGGGAAATAATAACATCCTTTGTTTGACTACTCCAAGATGATCCCAAGGATTGGACCACTGACATGGGCGAATCCAAAATAATAGGCCTTTGCAGAACAGATTGAAGCCAGGACCAAAATTTTTCTGCAAATGTGCAAGAGAGAAAAAGATGAAACGAAGACTCATTATATAGAGCATTTGCAAAGGTAACACCTAGACGCCATGATACACCCTCCTCTTTGCAATTGATCCTCTATCGACATTCTGTTTTGCAGCAGACGCCAAAGAATAAAAGACCTTGAAGGTGGAATTACAGTGGACCATACAGTCATATCAATTATAAGTAAAACGGCATCGCTTTATATAAGCTCTTGACTATAGAAAAACCAAATTAAATCAAATCCAGTCATCAATTTTTGAACATATTGGGTTCACATGCCATCCCGATTAGTTAATTAATTTGATCTTATTTTTAAAGTAAAAAAAGACCTTACATATGTGCTGTTGAATACCTGACTTTTTCCATTGCAGCACATGTGAGAGGTTAATATATATATATATATATATATATATATATATATATATATATATATTAAGTTTATTTAAATTACGTAAGCAAGTTATATGGTGAGTATATTTTAAGATAATTCTTACTTATAAATTACTAACGTGTTAAAAAAAAAATAGTGTGCATTAACAATTCTAAAAACATGACCAAAGTAGACTCACTTAATCTTTATTTTTAGGTAGAGTACATGCTTTATCAATTAAGTTAGATTTAATTAAGTTTTTTATACTCAGAATATAAATTGTTTTTTGATTACTATCTAACTAACATTCATATTTTTTCAATCAAGCATATGAAAAAAAATTCAGTTTCATTTAAGTACTTGTCGTTAATCGTCTTCCGTTAAGTGATGACGTAACAAACAGAATGTCACATCTTCGCGTCTTGTCACAAACACCCCATTATCACATCATCACATTCAATAATGTGGCTATGACATGACAGTGATTGGATGTGATGACGTGACACTCTATTTGTCATATCATCAATTAACGGAGGGAAATTAATAACAAAATGAAACTAATTTTTTTTCAAGTAGGTATTTGAAAAAAATGAATTTTTAGGTAGTAATCTGAAAACAATACATTTTTAAGGGATAAAAAATTTATTTAAACCAATCTGAAAAATAATTTTTTAGTTAACAAATGATAATGAGAAGTTTTATTAAATTAAATAATTTAATTTCAGATAAAATAATAAATGATAAATTTTATTATTTTATTGAAAATAAAAATAAAAATGATAATTGTAAATTTAAGTTATGTTTAAAAGCAATTTTTATGAGTCAATAAGAAAAAAATCTTTTCTCAAACACTTTTATTTGATCAAATATTTATAAACTTGTCAAAAAACTAAAAATTAATTAAAATAACTTGATAAACACATATGTAATTTACTTTTGCATAGGCTTAAGAAACTTTATCCTATTTATTTAATTTTTTAAGATAATTTCTCATTTAAAATAAGAAATACATTAAATTAATAAGATACTTTTTTATTGGTATGAATAAAAAAAATATTATTTAAAATTTACAATAACTCACCTATCAATTTATCATTTTTAATCAACTGAATTAGGTTAATAAGATAACATTAAAGGTGAAATTAAAGAGTTAAGATAGATATATTTAATATTTGGATAAAGTTAGAAGAGAACCCAACAAGATTAAAGTGTGATATATGTATTTTGGGAGCAGAAAATAGTGAAGGAAGGTAAAGGAAGACACAACATATTACATATGTACATTGACCATAGACCACAAAACACCAATTATATATTATTTAAATAAGTTTTTCATACTTGAAAAATAGATCATTTTTAGATTATTACCTTAAAATTCATTTTTTGTCAAATACCTACCTGAAAAAAATTCAGTTTCATTATACTACCTATCGTTAATCGTCTTTCAATAAATAATGATGTGACAGATAAAATGTCACGTTATCATACTTAATCACCACTTACACATCAGTGCCACACCATTGAAGATGATGACGTGACAATGAAATGTTTGCGACAAGGCGTAATGATGTGTCACTCCATCTGACATGTCATCACTTAATGTAAAACGACTAACGATAAATAGTAAAATAAAATTAAAAAATATTTCAGGTATTTGGTTAAAAAAATGTTAAATAGTAATCTAAAAATGACTTATTTAATTACATCATTAAATTAATAGGGCTAACGGATTTTACAAATAGGATTGGATACTTGAGAGTTTTGAATTTATAAAAATTGCTCAGAAGATCACCTTGCCCTTGTTTATCTATTGTGGCTTTACATATAAAATATTACATTCCTTCTTAACTTCACATATTGACTCAACTATAAAGTAAAAATATAGTATCAACTTCACATATTGACTCAATTATATGCTTTGAATATAGTTATACAAGTCACAGCCCCTAAAACCCCTCCCCCCCAAATATACAGTTTTTTTAGTGTTGTTTGTTTTCTTATCCAATAAAAAAATAAAGTTCTATATCAATAATCTATATAATCTTTTTTATGTAACCTTTTATCATGTAGATTCCAATTATAATTAAAACAAAAGACAGTACAAATTGTACCTAAAAAACAGTATTTAAAAATTATCCATAACGAATTTAGACAAGGAGTTCACTTAATTGTATCTATCTCTCCCATCCAATGTTGAGATCGAAAGCGGCTCGGGATGACCATTTCACATGCTCTTTTATCAGAGGAGAGGGAGGGATAACTGACTTGGCAACACTTTAAATGTTGTATGTGGTGGCTAGTGAGATGAAAGATAGGTACACACCATTAATGATTATTAGGGAAGATATAAAGTTGGTTGAATTATTAAGAAGAATTAGAAAAATGAAAAAATCACATGTTCGATCATTCAAACTAAAAAATGTTCATTAGCAACTGACATGTGGAATGCGAAATCCATTGCAATGTGGTCCATGTGTACAATGTGCCCCCCCAAAAGATTGAGTTTGTGAATTCATTCATTCCCATCCTTATCTATGATATTCCTTCCATGTGATGATTCACTATAAAATAAAACAAGGCTATCAAAGCATCTTAACTCGTCCAAATTTGAGAGGTTTGGTTAAGACCCAAGAATGATAACGGAATGGGTTGGTATCAATGTCACACTCAACTAAATTTTGAGATTTTAGTCGAGGGAACTTTCCGAACCAACGGTTCAGCGATTTAGAAAGAAAGACCAGTTAAAACTCAAAAGTTTGTGTAAGGGTAGGGACCCCAGGGAAAATACAATGGAACGCCACATTATTGGCCTGTTCTTTACTTGGGATACAATAGACTACCTGAGAAGACTGTTATTCAAGAACAAAGTTATTTCTTGGAAATTAATGGCAAAGGACTGGGGGAGACACAGGACAGACCATGGGGGCTCAACCCATTTTGTCTAACAAAAATGTTATTTCTCTACTCCTAATTTTTTTAATACTCATGTCATGTCCTACACTGCACTTTTTATTTTAATGGGAAAATAAATGGGAGAGAAAAAGTAATACTACATTCTCCACTCTGTCTCTCTTTTTGTTAATATAAATTATATGTATAATAAAATTTACAAAATAAAGTGTGCAATTTATAATGTTGTGGAAACAGTCATGTTATCAGCCATATGGACAAAACTTTGCGCGTTTTCTCACTGTCCCATTATGACCAGGTTGAAATTATACGCCCTTAAAGAAAACGTAGAAACGTGAATACTATAAATTTAATAGTAATACTATCAAAAGAATATAACATTTAATATCATTAACATATATTTACCCTATTTTTTATGGCAATATTTTTTTTCTTAATATGGATCATGTTTGAAATTCATTCTTATAATGGTAATTGGTAAGGAATATGGAGGTGTTGCTAAAACTGTACAGCACAAGATACACAAAATTAATGTTGGACACTAAGACTATATTTGTGCGTTTTTTTGGAATGACGGGAATGGAAAGATGAACAATATTAGGGAAGAAAGGTTCAAAATTTTGTCGCGTATTTTTGCATTTTTATGGGGGGTTTAACCCCAAAAATCTTAAGAAGAAAGTATTTAATTATGGGACGAAGTGAAGTATAAAAAGGAGATTGACACGTAGGTATATATGAGATTTATTTGAACTTAATTTTAGGTTAATAAATAACAAATTTTAACTTTATGAAGAAAAAAACTTACTAAATTGTAGGATATATTCTAAATAATTTATATTTATAAAAATGAAAAATATATTTTAGTTTTTTTTATTATTTGAGAAAATTCATATCTAGAAATATACAATGGGAATCTATGCCATATCACAGAAGTACCGAAGTGGCATGCATGTAATCATCATAAGCCTTATCCTGTTTTCAACGTTGAGATATTTTATTATTATTTTTTAATTATATTATTAATATAAAATATTTATTAATTTTATCAACAATTAATTTTTATCAATAAATTTGATTAATTACTTTTACTAAGATTTTTTTAAGTATATTTTACTTAAGAATATTAAATTTTATCATTCTAATCAACGACTTATTAATATAATTTTATTATATAATTTAAAATCTTAAATCCTATATTAAATGGACCGGGAATTGTGCTTGTTTGCTCGATAAAAAAGCAGTCTTTTGAAGCAAGCATCCATCGTAATTTCATATATCTCAAAAGCTTTGTTCTAATCCGATGGCATGGAAACACCATCACACTTTGAGGGAACCCTGAGATTAGGGAGCAATTTCCTTCTTTGTAGTATTCCTATTCTCAAACATATGAAGTACCACCCAATATCATACATAAAAAAAGAAGAAAAAAAATTGAAGTATATATCTACAACTGCCACCACGAAACATCTCAAAGGCTAATAATTCAGGTGATGAGAACATAACAGCTCTTCAATATATCACATAAATTAACAACTGTTACAACTGAATTACTGGTAAAAAAAATCGAAGTGGGACCACTGAATCTTTGTCTGAAAGGGAAAAGTAGATACTCTTGTTCCTTTTCAGGACTAATGTCTTCGGCTTTTTTTATCAAATGTGGGTAAATCTTTTTTTTTTCTTTTTTCATTTGGAGTAGATTTTAAATTATAATAAAAAATCGAGTAAGTCGTAGATATTATATTTCTTAAGTTAAAAGTCCTAAAAAATTTTAGGACTTTAGTTTCATTTTTTTTCTCCTATTTTAAGGTTGTATATGTTTTATTAGGACTTTAAAGTTGTAAGTTTATTTTTTTTATATTTTTTAACTTTGAAGTCATATTTTTTTATTTTTAAAGTATTTTGTTTTGGGATTTTTTATAACATTTTATTTTTTTTGTTTTCCTTTCAATTTTTTTTTAAAATTATAAATAATTTTATTTATTTGATTATTAAATAAATATTTTTAATTTTATATGTTATTAGTTTTATTTAATATCTTGTATATATTTTTTATATGATTTTATTTAATACGTTTTATATATTTTTAATATTTTTTTTATTTAAAATATTTTATACAATTTTTAAATATTGTTTTATTTAATATATTTTGTATATTTAAAATTTAGATAATTTTTTAATAATTTTATTGAATTTTATTTATTTTGTAAATGAAATCAATAATATAAAATACTTAAATTCTAAAAAACTAAAATTTTAAAACACTTTAATTTAAAAATTTAAGACATTTAAATAAAAATTACATCTTTTTTTAACGTAATCATAATAATTATTCATACAAATAAATAGATGACTATAATTTTTACTTTTTATATTTCTCTTTAATTTTTATTATTCATTTATATTAATGTATTATGTTATTTCTAATTTAACAACTACTTTTATTATTAAATTATTAGATATTTTTAATAGTAAATTCCTTTATACAAAATAAATAATATTATTTTATAAATTATAAGTTAATATTAAAAACAAAATATTTTGATATTTGTTTTAAAACTTTAGTTTTTCAAAATTTAAGTATTTAAAATAAAAAAATATATTAAATAATATTATGTTAGCTTTTTATTTCATTTACAAAAAAAAAAATCAAATTCAATAGGATTATTAAAAATTTATCTACTTTTAAATATACAAAATATATTAAATAAAATAATATTCAAAAACTATATAAAATATTTTAAAAAATAATATTAAAAAAATATAACATATAAACATAATTATAGGGTCATCTACCTGCGGCAACTGTGTGCAACCTGGTCGTGGCAACAAAATTAGTAATCTTACCTGGTGAAACATAATTAGGAGCATTTTTAAAACACAGTACTTTTACACATTTTTGTAATTTAATTGGAATTAGTTTCACCTCAATTTTTACACGTGAGAAATGATGCATGAGAAACGGGTATTTTCATGCAAGACTAAAAGGTCGTTTTTTTTTATATATACATTTTTTTAAAATAAACATCAAATTAGTAAGATGCTATTACAATATATAAAACATATTGTTAACTAGTGAGCATATTGAATATTAGTATTGAGATATTTATAATAATTGACTCGCCATTTTCATCTGAGATACACCTTAATACATTTTTAATATGTCCATTGTCGTATTTAAGAAATTTTTTATTTAAAATATCTTAAAAATTACTTAAATATGAGGGGCAAATAAACAATTTAAAGTGACAATAGATACATCCTCAATAATTGAAAGCTTTTATTAAAAATATTATTAATGCATTCTCACCATGATTTTCAATGAGTCCCCCATGAAATAACATGCATTAAGGGGATATATTGACTCCAGAGATATCAGAATGCAGAACTCAAGCAACACACTTTGTCATTTTCACAGCAATTCCCATCCTTGAGTTATTTTTATTCTTTCACCAAATACAACTACATCTCTTCGGCTCTTCCCTTTTTCCTTACAATAGAATGATAGATATTTAACTAGGTGTTTTCTCACATACAGTTTTTACATGACTTGTTCATAATTCATTTTTTTTTCTCTGTATATTTTTATATCATATATCACTCACTTTATCTCACTTCTTTCTCTTCTCTTCCTACTTCTCTCCTAGCTGTAGGAATATAATGACCTTCAGGCAAGTTTGCCACATTGTAACCATCGTAGCAACCATCACCGCCAATGCACAAAAATTAGTGCTAGGAATTAAATTTTCGAGAATGGTACCTTGTGATGTCCTTTTGGTAGTTTATCACATTGTAAGCCTTGCTAGTTGTGAAAGTGTCATCACTCATCAGGAATCATGCTCCTCTTGATGTTTGTATTTTTCCAGGAGGTGAAAAGAATGCCTAGACTCTTTTTTTTTTCATAATAAAATGGTCTAGAGTTTGATAATGACAGAGAATATACCCAAACATGCTGTATCACTCAATCAAAATCACCATCAATTTTCATGTTTGATTTTCTTATCTTATTTTTTTTTCTTCTTTGGTATAATACAGGGGGTTTTGGAGATTTATATCAATGAACTATAAACAACTACATAAGGGAATTTGACACCAATGAATTCGAGAAGAGTAAATACCGAAAGATTTATATCAATAAATCATGAGTAACCACATAAAAAAATTTGACATCATATTTTAATCCACAATCTTAAGATTCAGGTTTATGGATTTTCTCCTCACTTATATGATACTCAACTTTTCGATCTCGATTCAATGTGAGACTTCTTTTCACACTTATACTCCAACACTTTTCTCTATTAATATTAATTCATGAATATTTTAGTTTCCTACTTAAGGATATTGTGGAATAGTGAAATAAAACGTGACCACTCTCACGGACGGATCCAGAAACTTAGCATACGGGGGTGAAGGTAAAATATGTATGAAATTCAATTTATATATATATATATATATATATATATATTTAATTTAAAGAATATTATAATTAAATACTACTCTGGTGTTAAATCTTAATTATTCTCAAAATATTTTTTTAATTGAGATTCATACAATTTAATAAATATAACTAATTTTTTTAATAAGAGTAAAATTTTTATTTTTTGCTTATATATATTACCCAAGAAAATATACATTTTATAATAATTTTTTTAGGCACTAATTATCTCTTCATAGGATGACTCATAATTAAATTACATTTTTTGTCCTGTTCCTATATTGTGATAGAATATTGTGGTTTAACTAGAGTTTAATATCTATGCTTTAATGATATAAAATAATTTTATAACATCATCTAGTTGTTTAAATTATTTAGTGAGTTATAATTAAATGATTATGTAAAAAAATTTAGACTGTTAGTGTATAATTATTTTTCAATTACATATATTTAAACATTCTTCTAATAAAAAATCTATATTTAAACATTTTTGCTAATTTCTTCCGTTTAGGGTACATTGTTTGCTTATGTAAGGGATGAAAAAATATGAGAAGATATAAAACATATTTTCAATTGTCTTAATTTTACTTTCAACTCTGACCACTCTGCCCTTGTGAATATCCTTGTCTCTTGATATATCTTCATAGATTTAGTACATTTATCATACCCTTCTCTAGGTGGCTGATTGATCCATACAAGGATTTTTTTCCGTTCACGTGATTTGTAACAATACTATATTCACGTATGGATCCCAGGCACCAAAGCCAAAGACTAGTCTACAACTGTTATAGAATCCTATAATGCACGTGAATCTAGGATGATAAGAGAAATCACTCTTATTTATGGAATGTGATTGAGCCTAAGGTCTCAGGCCCAATTATTCCATTGTTGTTGATCTAATATTCTCTTGTTCAATATTAGTTGGTCTCGATCAAACAATCTTGATCACACAGACGGTGTAAAAATACAATACCTAAGATCAAAGTCAGGCTGAGAAATATTCAATAATGCATTCTTGACATCTAGTTGTTTTATTGACCAATCTAACTCTAGAATCTTTTTTCTTTGGGCAAGTCAACTACATCCGAATCTGAATTTTGCATGGACTTCATTTCCTCTAGGGCAACTTTATTTCATTCGGACATTTAAGGCATCCTGTATTATTTTATTTTTTTGAAATTTCTACACTAGACAGTCATTAGGTGAAGGCAAGAAACGAAGGTACTGTTCATATACACATTTGGAAATAGGATGGTTGCTGCAAGTTGACATGTTTCAAATTGGCAATAGGGAGATTTTTGTTTTGTTTGGTTGAATTAATTTAGAAAATACTTTCTTCAAAAACGTTTTCTAAACTGTATAGGCCCAAAACTCAGAACACAAAAAGTCATTTTCAGAATTATCTTTGTAACTTACGAAAATGAAAACAAGTGATCAACATGCTGTGCAGACTCCTAATGCTCAGAACGTATATGTGGCCCCAAGTCCAGAAAGACCTTGTTTCTTTCCCATCGTTCCTACCATGTGCATCCTAGATCTACAGTTTAACCATTTGCAGCTGACCCATCAAATCAGTTATTTGTTAAGATGTATTGTTGTAAACTTTCAAGTACTAAATAGAAAACATCTTTGTATTGCACCAATACTATATACAATGCATGCCATATTGCTTGTGGTGTTTTAAAACATTTAATCGGTTCGGAAAAGAAATTTTCCTGTTGTAGTTCTTTATGCTTGGCTTCTTAATTCGTTTGGAACAGCTTTCTCCCACCACATCCACTATAAAACTCACGCACGTCAACATGGCCACACTATAATTTACTTCTTTACTATGAGATGCAGACAAATGTGTAAATCATGAAGCAATGATAACTTGATGTTATATTTTACTGTTACCATGTGGTTGAATGATCACCACCAAAGAGATGCAGCAGTAATGATTTTATAATAGACTCAACAGACTACTCATTTCATTATATAAACACAAATACTATGTTAATATTGGGTAACCATGGGTTGTTAGAATAGTCCAGGAACTAATACATGTTCTTCTATATGGTTTTTGACACCCATTTGTGTCCTCCAGGAACTAATACATGTTCTTCTATATGGTTTTTGACACCCATTTGTGTCCTCCATATTATATATATAAATATATATTTTGCTGATTAAAAAAATTATATAAACACAATTGTTTTTAAGAGATATAAACACAAATACTATGTTGTGAAGACAATGCTTCTCAAATAATGTGTCCTTTCTTTTTGGGTTGAAGTCAATCTTCATGGTAGTAGTTTATCCTACCGGCTGGACCATATATATGTAGATTATATATTTCTTTTAGTTTTAACTTTTAAAAAGTCAAACTCCAACATTCTGGCAAAAGTTTCCAAACAATTTCACACATATCTATGTAATGGATCTTATCTAGTTGTATAAAATTTTGTTATTATTATTGGATCTTACGATCGTATTAAGTAAAAAGCTGCATATCAAAATCTTAATTACATGCTACTAATCAAATGCTATCATAAAATTTCAGTCAACCTTACTTATAGTTCTTTTTTATCAACCTCGACCAAATCTTGACTAGGTTTGTGTTTGATCGATCTCATTGTATTTTGTCAACCTCCATTGAGGTTATTTTCAGCCAACATTGTTTGTTGTTAATTTCGGTCAACCTTGGTTAAGGTTATTTTTTGTCGAACTAGATCATGGTTGTTTTTCTACCAACCTCATTTGGGGTTTATTTCAATTGACTTTGACTTGAGTATTAAAAAAATATGTCATAATATTAAATCTAAGGCCCATGGGTTGTCCCTAGCCCTGTGGGCTTTTAATGATGGGTTTTTTGACCCTACGAGCCTTTTGGCATTAGGCCCAGGTTGGGTTGGGCTCATTGGACCATTTTGACAGCTTTAGCCACAAATGTTAATGGGAAATTAATAAATGCACTCTTTTCTTTACTAAATGCAATTTTTTATGTTTGTTTTTTCCCTTTCTCAAAATTACTACTTTTTGTAAATTAAATTTCAAAAAGTGTTAAAATTTTAACACTTTTGGAAATTACTTTCTGGAAGTGTTATAATATTTGTCAAAATTTACTTTTCTGAAATTTACTTTTTGGAAGAAAAAAATATGGGTTGTATCTATCAAGAAAGACACAAAGTAATACTCTCTAAATGTTGTTGGCTTAGTGTCCACTCTCTACGTTATCATAAAACACTTACCTTTGATGTCAATGTTCCCTTATACATCCCTTTGTTGTCGCATGTGTCACTCCATCCTTAACTTATTTTGCATCATCAACTTCATTGCCAAGATCTACATTCCCCCCTACCCTTCTACTTCCACACAATCACCTCCCCCCACTACTACTATTCTATCTTTGACAAGTCCTTCCCTGTAGTGCACCACCATCGAGTACCACTTTGTTGCCACCACTATCATCGTGTCCATTGTTCCTCTTTGTTGTTTACATGCGCATAATCGAAGAGAAGATTAGGTTCCTACACTCCATTTTATCGTAGGCGATGGAATTGTTGCAACTGTCATGCCTAACCCACTCACGACGGTTGCCTTATACATCGACCCTAACCCTTTGTTCCTAAGCACCTTTATCGACCTTCATTATATGTTGCAACCCAAACACTCCCCACTCCTTTATGAGAGTGTAAAGGGTGGATTATGAGATGATGACATTTAGGGAGTCTTATTTGTGTCTCTCTCAATAGATCCATACAATCCTTACTTTTAGTAATTGTTAAAATTGACATTTTTTAGAGTTAAGTTTCCAAAAAAAAAAGGATAATGTTGAAATAAAAACACAAAAATATGTGTAAGAGGTGCATTTAACAAATGGGAAAAGTGCATTTAACAATTCTCATGTTAGTATGTAAGTGAGGTAGGATATTAATTGATAAAGGTCTTGGTAAAGCTAAAATATGAAGTGATGGGATGAACTTAATAAAATTGGGTGTATTTTAATAATTTTAGCAATTTTTCATAACATATTGCTTTTAGGATGAACTAAGTGTCCCTATAACTAATTTTATATTAAAATTCTACATCTATACTCTTATTTTTCATAATTATCAAAAATAGTTTTTGAGAAGAAAATATGAAAACTAATTGTCAAAAATATTATTTAACTATTAGAGTAAATAAATAATTTAAAGGGCAAATCATGTCTTTAGTCCCCCAACTATTGAGATTTTTTTTAGTTCCCAAATTATTTTTTGATTAGTCTTGGTCTTTATAGGTGTTGAATTAGTTAATGACACGTGTCAAAATCATTGGAAACATGACTTATTAAAACTATGATTTAATTCTTGGGAGAAAATCACCCACTCCAAAGTCCAAACAACCCAAAATTAAAGCAAAAGACAATGAAGCAATGATCCATTCCATTTTGGGTGAGATATTTAGGCAGCAAGTGCAAAGTGCAGTATTGTCCAATTGGGAAATAGAAATATAGATTGATTTATATGGTGAGGATGGGTTTGGCCTGCTAATTGTGGCGTGGGCACGAGCCTCTCACGTGACCCAATCGACGGTCCTGGAATTGCCCATAACCCCCCGCCACGTCAGAATCTCCGGCGAAAGCCACCGCGTCTCCGCCACCTCCGACCTACGCCCCGCGGGATCCTTCTGGATCTACGTTGTCCCCCTCGAAACCACCAACAATGAGAACCTCGAAGCCCTTTACTGACAAGTAAACTAAACTAAACTCAACCATTTTCTGAAATTGAATTACACAAACTATTATAGAAATACTCAAGCACATACAAACACCTTTAGTTCCAACTTAGTTAACATGCTATTTTGCAATAGGCACGGGATGCTTATTATAGTGGTCACCCTCTCATAGTTGATGACATGTTTGATAGAGTAGAGGTGAGGTACCTTTCTTCACTATGTAATTATCATGTTAGTTCTTAGCTTCTAATTTAGACTACTAATATTGTTCCTTTAATTATGGAAACAGTTAAGGCTGAGATGGTTTGGTTCAAAGTCAGTTGTCAAGTCTCCTCGGTGCAGTATAAGGAGGCAATCCACATTTGCTGATGCTGAGGTAATTTCATTTTCTCTGTAATTCTATGTTAACTTGTTCTTGTCTCACTTACCTGTGTTGTGATCCCACATCTATGTCAATTTACCGGTATCTTGCTCACTTACGTCCTATGATACCCTCAATTGTTTTTAGAATGCATTGCTTGACTATGTATTTCCACTTCTTGGCTCTTTCCCTCTGTTGGTACAGCAGAAACAAAATAAAGGGAAGAAGTAAGTTTGAAAAATTGAACTGAATAGAAAATAGAAGGATAGAAAAATTACACCTTGTTTGTTTATTGTTTTGAAAAACAATGTTCTGCTTTCTAAATTTTGTTTGTCTCTTGATACATTTGAAAGTGTTTGTTCCTCACTTCCTTGAGTATATTTCTTTTTTATAAAAGTTTATCTTCTGAGCACTTAAACAGCACTTGAAGAAAACATAAGTGAATGATAAAACATCTTCCATCTGTTTCTGTTTTTTAGTTTTTAAAACACTTGTTTTGGATGTAATTTTCAAAACTTAATAGATTTTGGATGAGAAACTGATTGCTGGGCTCTAAATTTTGGTTTTTAAAAATCAACATTTCTTTTTGTTTTCCTTTCAACTAAATCAAAGAAAATGCATTGCTATTTGTGTTTTCTTTCTTTCTATTTCTTTCCTCTCGTTCAAACATATCATTATGTGGCTCAAGAATTTAGGATTGTGTGATATGATGACATATTTATATTCTTTTGAATGTCTGTAGTTGCTACGTGTTTGTCTGGTTAGAATGCTCAGCGCTCCTTTCCTTGTGTTCCTTTTTATCTTGGTTTTTTCTCTAGAATATTGAATGATGTGGTTGTAGGGCAGGAAGATCTGTCTATGATTTTTGCATTAGCAAGCACATGGGCCATGTTCCATGCATTTGGCAGTTTAGCCTGTGTTGGTCCCATATCATACACTATTGGAATGGCTTATCAAAATGCATTCGATTCAGGCTTATCACTTGGTAGCCAAACATCTGGACTAGGTTTTCTGGCCTTGGTGAACAGCCTTATTTTCGTTGGGCTGTGTTTTGTCATCGGCTACCCTGTTGCTTCAGCTTTTTCCCCTTCATCATCTTATGCCTTAATCTTCAAATGTGTACTTCAAACAATATCTCAAATGCCCCCTTATTTTAGTTCAATTGGGAAATCCTTATAGGAAAATTTTCTATGTAACCTTAGAAAAATATTCAATCATTGATGTCATTGTCACTATTTCAGTGTTTCTATATCCGTATTTTGTTAACTGTCTATTTTCACAGCTAAGGTGCTTCATGGCCTTTGGAGGAATGACTTGACGGCACTAAAAGGTGCATGTCCAAATTGTGGAGAAGAGGTCAGTTATTGTGATAACTGTCATATAAGCACTTTGTTTCTTTTCCATCTTCTCCCTCAACTTATGTTTATCTCTATCCAGCTTTTGAGGCACAGCATATACATAAGGTTTAATTTTGCTATGTGCACTGAGTTGGATTCATATTCGTTTAGGTATTTGCATTTGTGAGAATGGACAGGAATATTGAGTCACCTCACAGAGCAGATTGTCATGTGTGTGAATGCATATTAGAATTTCGCACAAAAGTTGAGGTAACAATGTACAGACTTTTTTTTAAAAAAACCTTTCCAAAAGGCTGTTCAAAATGACTAAACTGTTAGTTATTTCTAATTTAATTAGAGACAATTGAGAAGGCTATGCTATAATTTGCAATGCATGTTGATGACTGCGTGGTAGAGAATATTTGTTTCTCTTCCATTTTTCATCCACTGCACCCAAAACCAAAAGATGCTACTGCAATTTGCATGACACATGATTTTGTTGTTTTTCAGCAATCAGTATCGAGATTTGGTAGACAGTGGGTTTATGGGCATATTTATCTTGTTTCACTAAGGCAGATCCCGACGCCAATAACAGCTGTGAATTTTCTTCCGATTTGTTTGTGTAGTTATAGTAAGGATCAGAGTTCATCAGCTCCTTATTCTTATTTTTAGTCTGGAACAATTTTGCCTGAAACCGATTTAAAATACTTATTATAAGAAGTTGATATGTTGATTGATGGACAACTGATTTCTTTTATTTGATTGTTTGTCAGTGTTATGCAAGACTGAGTATTGAATTCTCATGACAATTGATGCTCATGTAAAGCAGAATCCCGATTATCATGTATACAAGATGAGCTCTGTATTTTTTATACTTTTGTATCTTGTAGAAACACTTGTGATCAAATATGAAATGTCAGAAACAGAGTTATACTCCCACTTTATTATTGTTGTTATTTTTGTGTGCATGGTGTACTAATGCCATGATTGCCGGTGCCATACTGCCATTACCATGTTTGGAACGCTGAATCCTGATTTTCTTCTATGTTATGTTCCATTAAATATTTATATGATGTCCACAATTGTTAGTCCAAAGAAAAAAAGCGTTTCCATTATCATACCTCATTTATTTTTATTTATTGTTTAGATTATTTTCAATCTCTAAAAATTTCCGCTAATTCGAATTTTAGTCTATATTTTTCATTTTATTTTTGGATTTAACTCATACTTTTATTTCCTGCCAATTGTCAATTTTTTTTTCTAAATAAAAAACGTGATGGAGAAAAAATATTTATTGCAACATATCATTTCAGGGGCAATAGTGGACAAGGATCATCCAACTCCCAAGTTACCACATGTTCTAAGGAACACAAAAGTAACCTTAATAAAATACCATTAACGAAAAATGACCTGTAAAGTTTCGTTGATGCTAATTTTATTTAATTAAACTTTCAGTTAGTTGAACTTTTTTTCTGTTGTCGATGATGCTAAATTTATTAATAGAGCCAACTCAATAGCTCGTGATAACTTTATGCTAAAAGAGGTGCATGTTCAAATTTAAACCCCAATAGATACAGCAAATGCTTGCTCGGAAAAATGAATTGCAGGGGAATTGCATCGCCCTGCCTATACGATATTTTGTACACTAAAAACTTATATAATTTTGATGTTTTGCTAGTTTTTAGAGTAGATTTTTTTTTTTTACTTGCAATGTTTCATTTTTCGCAACAAATGCCCTTTGATCTAAATCTGCAAACTAGAATGAATTTGTTATCTAGTAAACAAACCATAATCATGATCGTGAAAATCTTCGGGTTTCTTTTACCATAATCACGCATAAATACACAACACTGGATCCTTAAAACAATCAGTTGATAGCAGCTGTAACCAAAATCCCCCGCAATAAAATATATATCCCCTAACAGCTACACTAAGACTCCAACAAAATGCGGGAACCCACTCGGGAATTCTATGTTTATGACATAAACATCAAGGATAAATGGTCCTTCAGAATTTGCCCGCAAGCAACTTTATTTCACGGTTCAACAAACAGAAATTCGATTGTCGTCAGTTCTGCAATCCACACAGTTTGCTGTAGTACGGGGTGTCATTGGAAACGTTTGACTAAAAGAGGCCATTACCATGGAATGCAGAAGGTAGTGTTCATGCATGCATTGCAAAATCAGAACATTTTACATAGAAGTAAAGCAGATGATTGCGATTCAGGCAAATGTAATCAAGTAAATCTTTCAACTGTGTTGAAGCTTCAATGCCCAGCCAATCAGAAGTGTGCTAAACTGTAAACTAAAATCCAGGAAAGCTGCACAGATATCAAAAGTGAAGTCAGATTGTAGAACAGTAAAAGCCTCATTTTCTAGAGTGGACAAAGCAATGACCAACATAGTAAATTACCAGGAAAAGAGTTATGGAAGCAAATAGCCCCTCTTGAAGGAGGGCTCCATGACCGCCAAACTCTTCCTCATCAACCTTTAGTATTACTGCATAGTAACTATATATAATTCCAGTGGATAACGCTAAAAAGCTACAAAACAGGAAAACATTTACCAAATAAACATCAAATTTAGTGAGAGGTGGTGTCACGTTTCATTCTTAATGGCACAAAAGTAAAATGATAGATTTAAATCAAGCCCGAGAGAAAGGAAAAAAAAAAACTAAGGAGGCTGTATTAGATTAGAATTTCAAAGGATTTTAAAAGACTTTTTTTATAAAAAAGTCTTGTAGTATTCAATCAGAAATTTTAAATGGTATAAATAAGTCTTGTGATGTTCAATTAAGACTTGTAAAGAAATTTGATAAGTTATAATATTCCTACATAATCTTTAAAATTCATAAGACTTTTTTATGTTAAAATAATATTTTAAAATCCTAATCTAATACACGCTCGTAAGGATCTCAATTTGGACAAAGATAATTTCTATGAAGTTACAGAAGCAACATGACACTGACCATTCAAGTCTGAGAAAATTTATACCAAGTAGAGTCTTAACAATTCATTAATTCTTCTGTTTATAAAATTCGTGATTGTTTTTTGGTGTAAAAGGGGATGAAGCCCAAAGAGAGGACAGTATATTAAAAACCTCTAGGAAAAGAGGTCGAAGCTACATCAGCTAAGACTCGAAAAGCAATAAAAGAATGAGTGAAATAAATAAATTCTACTGTTCTCAATGCTCAAACCATGTCTGGCCAACACATCAGTGACCTGATTGGCTTCACAGTAAATATAAAATTCATGATTGTACAAAGTAAAACTGATTTCTGCAACAAAAGGTCACTTGATTACTGTTGCCTGAACCTCATTAACGGATTTATTTCTATAGATTACTAGATGTTTTTCTAACGGTCAATAAACAGATCTTCACAAATATTACCACATTGGCGAGGCCATCTTCTCTATTTCTAGAGTTAATGTTGCTTTAGCACAACAAAATTTACGCATACAGGCAATCTCCTTAGTTTTGTAACTAGAACAGCATTTTCTATAAATCCACCACTTTTGCTTAATTTATGTCAAATATCAATCGCTTTTAAAGTTTAATCACTCTACATTTCTTTTCCACCCATAAACCCCTCTCATAGATCTGCATGGTCACTTTCCATTCTTTCTTTTCCCATAACACTCACTGTCTCCTCCACTATGTACTTCCTTGTCTCACAAATGTTGTAATCAAAAGTTAATCCTAAGCCATGTGACCAAAGACTACCAAAAATATCTCAACGCCAGCACAGGACATCCAGACAAGATGTTCCTAGATCTATGCATTTGGTAGACAATCAAAAGCAATAAACAAGACCATTATCTGATTTGCAAAATTGCAATATCACAAGATCAATGAATTACAGTCAATATACAAATACAACTATAAGATAAACATACTAACCCGGGAGAAAAAAAAAACACTTACAGGATAAACCATATGCCTCCAACCAAAGGTATGGAACCCCAAAGGAATCCACACGCAAGGCCGAGCACTTGTCTAATCCAATGCAATACGTCTCCCAATTGATCCTGCTAGGAGGTAGCATATAGACAAAATGAGACATGGGTTGTTAGCATATGATTAGATCAATTAAGTAACTACTGCATAGAACAACAAAACAAAATAAGAACGTTTAATAACCAAATCTCAATTCATGATTGCACTATGTAAGTTGATTCTTACTCTTAACCATGCAGTATAAAAGAAATTGAGAACATATTATATCAGTAACACAATTATTTTATTTCATTTCTACTCTTTTGCTTGCCCAAGTTTCAGTTAGGCAAATAATTCAATTCAGCATTTCCAAAATTAATGATTTCGTTTTAACTGAAATTTCAGCAAACGTCTGGGGGTCAAGTTGGGAATAAGGATGGATCTACAAAAGATGAAATTTAAAGAACAAACCTTGTCCCAGGATGCTTCTGGATCAAACAATTTGGCGAATTTTGAAGGCGAGAGGTGACCGTTCTGGTGCGGTTGTTGATGGTTGAGTTTAACTGATTTACCTTCTTTCATAGTGGGAAACGAAGCAACAAATAAAATTCAAAACAAGCGAGTGAGTAATGGGGAATGAACTACTTCACACAAAGTTTGGGTTTTTGAATCGTTATTGGTGAATGGTTGACGATTAGGGTAAGACTTGTTGAGAAACGGCGACGCTGGAGGGTGGAAAAAAGAAAATTAGGGTTTTGAATTAAAAGTGAAAAGGGAATCTGAATGAAAATTAAAAATTGCAGGTCTTGGTGGTTCGATCTGGCATCTGATCTACAGTGCCTCTCTGTATTTTTCTCAATCTCAACAACCACGGATGAGGTCACCTGTTGTTCCCTTGCACTTTGTTTTATCATTTATCTTATTATTATCATAAATTTAGTTTTTGATTTACATTTAATTTTTTTCGGTACAAATTTACATTTAAATTTAAATATATCCAATTGAGCAATTTTTTTGTTTAATCAATAATAATAATGCCAGGAGAATATAATTTATGGAACTTGTATGCTGGTTTCCTTAAAAAAAAAAAACAACTTCTGATATATGTTTAACTCGTATCGCTCATTCGCTTGCTAGCGTCAAGATGATTTGCTATTCACCAAACTTTTGATAATATTTTACTGTGTATTGAAGCGCTTATCTTAGATGAAATATAATATTTGATGCATAAATAAAATGCAATAAGCTTCTTTGTTTTAAAAAAACTTGTATTTTCAAAAGTCATCTTAATTTTTATTTTTAATATATATTTTATTCAATTATTTTATATGCCAGGAGCAACATAGTTTTAAAAATACTTTAGCTTGTGGAAAAAATATTTATCAATTTTTTCATAATTAATAATAACATTATTTTCAATACTTATTTTTGTTAGAGAAAAAATATTATTATACATTAACAACAATTTTATACTATTATGCGACTGCTTCGTCGGAACTTGTTGTTCCTAGGATTGTTAATGTGGTTGCCTTCTGCAGTGGGTCAGATAGTTTGGTTCGTGGATTCATGATTATTCGGGCTTTTATGGTTTTACTACCATCCTCAACGCATAGCTTCATGGTATTTTACATGGAATGAACCTTGCTTGGAGTTTAAACTTACGCAACCTGATTATTGAATCAGATTCTAAAGTGGCTTTGACTCTTATATCCAAGGGAGTTCCTCCTTTTTACCCACTTGCTTCTCTGATCTCCAATATTAGTCTTTTTGCAAATAATTGGATAATCTCAGTTTTGCATATACTACGAGAAGCAAAATGCTTATGTTGATTGGCTAAGAAAGGATATGTATTTATCAACATTTGGAGTTGTCTCAGGTGACCGTGGACGTGGTTAAGGTGAACTTTAAGATTTTACACGTCAAAAGAATAATCTTTGTTAAAAGAATAAAAAGAAAACCCGCAAAACAAATAAGTATGTGATTTATGAGAATATGAGTGAGTGAAAATAATGAGATGGAACTTAATACTTATAGAATTGAGTGGGAGCTGCATGTTCTGGTTTGTAAGGACTAATCCTTACTTATTAACTTATAGATAATAACTTTAAGATAATTGTGGTTTATAGATAATTAGGCACTTGACATAAGATAAAATATAGTAATTTATTCAAATAGTAAGTGGTTATAGATAACTTATCAGTTGAGAGTCCGCCAATTAAGGATTTAACTTCAGTGTTCTTATATAACGTGTGTCTGAGTGTCACCTAGCTGGACACACATATTTTGTAGTTTCGGATCAATACAACATTGAGTCCAAACTCAAGCTTCTAGTTTGTTATTTCATCTCTATCCTTCTAACTTAAAAAACCTTATACTGATTGACGCTTCAAGAGTTTTACACCGGACTTTACTATTCTTTGTTGTTTTGTTTTACTTTTCCATTAATAAAAAAACACATCAAGTCACAAATAACTTTTAAGATAATTATTCTAAAAGTCAACAAATTTACTATATGACGAATTGTGATTGAATGATAATGTAAAAATATTTTATAAGGATGTTTATGAGTCTGAATTAATCCATGATCCAACCCTGCTCAATATAGATCCAATTATATTCGGATTGGATAATGGGTTGTAAATTGTCAACTTGTAATCCAATCCGACCCGGTCATATAATAAAAAATATTAATATTATTAATAAGAATATAATAAAGACTAAATTATAATTTTGATTTTTTTAATTTTTTAAATTTATGATTTTGGTCTCCCTAATTTTAATTGTAGCATTTGATCTATTATTTTTATAAATTAACGATTTTGGTCCCCTTAATAGATTATTAACAAATAATCTTGATTAATAGAGTTGTAAAGTTAATTATAAATTAAATAAAAACTATTAATTATCATTAAAAACTTTAATAAAAAAAATTATGAAGTTTAATTTTTCACAATATTGTGCTCATACTCTTTTCCATAAACACCTCTTTCTCCTCTACCGTCCCATGCAACTCCATTGACAACAACACCATATTAGAATTCATAAGCTTTTATTAAAGTTTTTAAATGATAAATAATTTTTATTTAATTTATAATTAATTTAATAACTTTATTAATCATAATTAGTTAATAATATACCAGAAAATCAAAATTGTCAATTTATATAGTTAGGAGATCAAATGTTATAATTAAAAATTAAAGAAACTAAAATTACAATTTAACCTATAATAAAATACAAAAATAAAAATAATGAAAATTTGAAAAAAATTTATGCAACAAATTTACATATTCTATGTAATTATATTCTACATTTTAAAGAAAATTATTTTTAAAAAATTGTTTAAAATTTTTAAATTTTATAACCCAATAAACCTAACTTGATTACTACTGAGTTGAGTTTGATAGAAAAATCACTAAAACCGATTCAATCTAATTCTATATATTTTTAATTGAGTTATGTGATGAGTGTCTCTAAATTGGACCCAAGACAAAGTGTGTACACTCATACTATTTTATAGTTAATGTATATTCATTAATATTTTTTTGTTGATTACCATTAAACTTTTTTTATTACACGAGTTATTGAAATCAAACTATACTTCTAATTACAAAAATGATTACTAAAAATAGTTAAAGGCAATGTTACATGATACTACATCTAAGTTTGTCTTATAATTTTTTTATAAATATTTTCTTATCGTTTGAAATTTAGTAAAAAGAAAAATACACATTCATTCTGACAAATCTTCAGTATTTTTTTTTATAAATTGTAATTTTAATTATAAATTATCGTTACACAAAATATTATCATTAGAACACAAGTAATAATGTGTGATTAAACTAATCTTATATTTTATAATTTAAATCTGAAGATACCATATTCATCCAAATCTAGTAGTATTTGTTTTCCATTTTACACAACACAACCCACACTCCTGTCTCTTCAATCGTTTGAGTTTGAGTTTGAATTTGATTTGGACGAGGTTGGAGGTTTGCAATTTCCTTCGGTTGTGACCTGTGAATCCGATTGTATTCTGAATTAGGGTTTAAGCTTTACACACAGAGATGGGTAGCCCCTCGAAGAAGAACGAAAGTAAGGGGTTTTTCGCCGCCGTGTCTTCCATGTTCACCAGCGCTGTCAACCGATCGGTCAACGGGTACTTCATTTTCACAATCCCTTTCTTAAATTTACCTCAAATAATCAAAATTCTATGTGCCCAATTGTTTCAACTTTCAACTGTCGTTTCATGATTGGATTCCTAGTTTGAAAATGTTCCCTTTTTTATCATGTAATTGCAATGCTTACACCGAAACATTGTTGCTTTGCACAATTGTGTGCATCATCCTGGATAATACTTTACTTTCATAGTTTCATTAGATGGGGAGAAGACATGGCATGTTGCTTAAAATTTGATGTTCCTAATCAAAAGAAATATCAACTAGTCAAACACATTTCATAGAAAGAACAAAAACACTATTTGGAGGAATAATAAAATAACTAATAAATCTAAGAATTTCAGTCAATTCTAGCAGCTTCCGAAATGCCTGTCAGTTTCCTTACTAAGATTTGCAATGATTTGGAGAGGAATTTAAGCTAATGATATGTTTTTGTTTTGTTTCTAGGCTTAGTGTAGAAGTCATAAATCCAGAGGGAGGTAAAGAAGATTCGGAGGAGGAAGCTCAGAGAGGAAGATGGAAACAGGAGGTGTTTATTTAATTTTGTTCATTTTTTGTGAAGTTTTTTTAATTTCAGGCTTTTTCTATTATTACTTTATCTCCAACTCCTTGTTTGCACAATTAAAATGCTCTCGGAAGTTACCACCCCCTTAAGTTAAATTGTTTGTGTTGTTTTTCAGTTTTATTGACTGTTAATGATAAGGATGCTGACATATTTTTTGGTTTTTTTTTATGATTTCCCTTTTCTCTTCCTTGGCATATGCCTCATTCATACGTGCTCATATTCTGAACATTATTATCTCTTTTTTCTCCCTTTGGCTCTTGTATATAAAGGAAAGAGATGGTTACTGGAAGATGATGCAGAAGTATATTGGCTCGGATGTAACATCAATGGTGACACTACCAGTTATTATATTTGAACCAATGACTATGATTCAGAAAATTGCTGAGGTATGCTAACTTTTAGTTTTGCCATTGTTGATGATACCTGAATTTGTAGTGTCAATTGATTGAATTTGAAATTGCTTGAAATAGTTGATGGAGTACTCCTACTTGTTAGATCAAGCAGATGAATCAGAGGATCCATACATGCAGTTAGTTTATGCAAGTGAGTTATTTTTTCCCTTTTTATTTTCTCTTTTAACTCTTTTCCCAGTCGAATTGAAAAGTCATCCTGAGGATATAGTTTTAGATAAGAATGAATGGCAAACCAGAAGCATTCTAACTAGTTTTGATCAAGGATTTGTTTACTGACCTCGAATATCTCCACTTGTTGGAGTTCTTGTTCTTCAATCTTCCTGTTGCATTGAAGTAACTATAGGCATGCGTATTTATTCAGTGATGTACTTTATGTAATCATCACAGCATCATGGGCCATATCGGTGTACTTTGCGTACCAACGAACCTGGAAGCCTTTTAATCCTATCCTTGGAGAGACTTATGAAATGGTTAACCATGGTGGAATTACATTTCTTGCTGAACAGGTATCTTTTCAGTATGTGATTCTCATGGAAACTCTCTGGTGCATGATTTCTACTCACTTTCTCTCCTCTGCGTGTCTTTGAAATATTCTGTTCTCTCTTGTGTAATATACTAGCATTTGGAAGAAATATTAATTTCTTCTCCTTTCTTATTTTGTAAGGTGACTTGGGACTTAGCTCACAACAAAGTATATGGGTTTTGTTACTTTTCTCTCTCTGTGTATATAAATAAAATATTTTAAATTTCAGGTGAGTCATCATCCCCCAATGAGTGCTGCGCATGCCGAGAATGAGCATTTTACATATGATGTGACTTCAAAGTTGAAAACTAAGTTTTTGGGAAATTCTGTTGATGTTTACCCTGTTGGAAGGTGACAAATATATTGCATTTGTTTAGTAGATTTCCTCTGTTATATCGTCTTATTCTTCTTGTTACTGATGTTGTTTGTATTATTTCAAGTTCCAACTCTGGTTGCTGCATTCAACTATGACACTCTTACTGAAAGAGTTTTCATGTCATCTCTATTATCTTAAGAGATTTTAAAGTATTTTCAAGCAGGGTAGAGACATTTATGGTGGGTATTTGATGAATATGTGGCATATTTGTTCTAAGCTAATTATAATGCTTTCTTAGTCCCTATGAGTTTGCCAATGTAGGTTCCATAAAGAATCTTGATAAACTGTGGCATTAGTCTATTAGATTCAATCTTATGGTAGTGCATTATATGGTTATGCAACAAAACAATTCTTGATTTAATCCTAGTTGTTCTGATCTGAATTATCCTGTTTTGTTGTTATTTGCTATTTAAAAAGGACTTGTATGTTTGCAGAACTCGTGTGACCCTTAAGAGAGATGGTGTTGTCTTAGATTTGGTGCCACCTCCTACAAAGGTTAACAACCTCATATTTGGCCGAACTTGGATTGATTCACCTGGGGAAATGATAATGACAAATTTGACAACTGGAGACAAAGCTGTACTATATTTTCAACCATGTGGATGGTTTGGGTCTGTATCATTTCTGTTTCTGCTTTGTTAAAAAGAAATTAATACCTTTTAACTAGTTTGTACCAGTTCTATAATTCTATTTCTATATTGGATTTAGATTTCAACATTTGAGCAATTTTATTAGTCTATTACATGTTTGACTTCAATGTATAATGAAATTGAAATGATTTTCTGGGTAATATGGCGATAAAAATGTTCATGTTTCACCTGACTTTGATTTGATTGACCACTATTTGCTTAGCAATTTGTGCCTGTTAAAACTGAGTTATTTGAAAATAATTGAGTGGACCTGAATTTTGTTTCCGTTTCTGCCTTCATTTAGGATTTCTATATTTTACTTCATTTTTCTCCCCTTTATCCATTCAGCTTTTTAGATATCTTACTATTGTCAATATATCTAACCTTTAATTAGGACCTATTTATTTCCTGATCTGTTGTAGTGCTGGTCGATATGAAGTGGATGGATATATTTATAATTCTTCCGAGGAGCCTAAAATATTAATGACAGGGAAGTGGAATGAGTCAATGAGTTATCAGCCCTGTGATTCAGAAGGAGAGCCTCTTCCAAACACAGAATTGAAAGAGGTGATGTTTTAATAAAAAATCTTCAGAATGAACTTGAGAATTATTTGCAATTAAAATTCATGTTTCATAGGCATCTTGTTATTTTCTTGGTCTTATTGTTTGATGACAAATAGCACCTTTGAAACTTCGGTTTTTAATGCAGCCGAGTGACATTATGTTATCCATGTAGTGACCTGACCTAGTGGGATGAGACTTTGTTGTTGTACTATGTGAAGATAAAATCATTGCCTATCTTGTCATGCTTGGTAGGTTAGAGTTGAAGGACCCAGCAACTCTACATGTTCCCCCAGCCCCTCAAAAGAAGAAAAGAACAACTTTTCTCTTTTCTCCTCCTCCTACCAAGCCTGGAAGTGGTGACATTGGACTCACAAACTTTCCAAATATTTCTATTAGTTTAATTTTTTTTCTAGTATAGCAAATAATGTTTTCTAATTAATCTATGGTTGTTCCCTTTTCCTTTTTAAAAATCCGGAGTTTTTACTGGTGATTTTGAATTTATCTTTAAAATGCTAATAGTTTGAACAAACTTCATGATGTGATGCAAGAAGACACTGATATATTCAAGTATCTTTTGTCAGTTTCTTACACATATCTATTGACAACATGCATAATCCCTTACAATCCAATTTTTTAGTGTTTTTTGTGAATTCATTGATTAGAAGTTATAACCATTGCAATCAATAGTCTGCCATGTCACTTGGGATAAAGAAGTAATTTTTCTTATACTTTGCTGATATATTAACTGGTGACAACACTAGTACCTTAAAGTTCCTTATCATTGTCATTTCCTCTGATTTTATTCTGCAGGTTTGGCATGTTGCTGATGTTCCCCAGAATGACAAATTTCAGTATACACATTTTGCTCATAAAATAAACAGCTTTGACACTGCCCCTAAAAAGTTGTTGGCGTCAGATTCTCGTCTACGCCCAGATAGATATGCACTCGAGATGGGCGATCTGTCAAAATCTGGGGCAGAAAAGAGCAGGTTACTGACCCTTTCTTTTGTTTCTCCTGTCCCCTTGTGCCCAAAAATTTAGCATAGCATTTTAGAAGCACTAATACTAATGTAAAATTGAGTAACAGACAACAGCTCAACATGATCTATATCATCTTTATTTATTCATGATATCCATTTAAATAATTTTGCTGGGGTGGATGGAAATTCCTCTTGAGTAGGTCGGGGTTCGGTTTTGAATGACCATGCTGTTGCCTTCTGTATTGATATGATGATCTCTCTCTCTCTCTCTCTCATGCTCAAGGGAGTGGCAGTGACTAGAAATTAGAACCATTTTATATACTACTGAGATTTTGTTAGTCTTCTCTGCCTCTGTTAACCCCTCTCTCAAATAGAAATGGGCTTAAGTTTCAACAATCATCAGAGAGATGCTGTTAGGTTGTTTCCCAGGGTATTTATCTTTGTTTTGTTTCCTTTCAGTTTGGAGGAGAGGCAGCGTGCTGAAAAGAGAAGCCGAGAGGAGAAAGGGCATAGCTTCACACCAAGATGGTTTGATTTAACTGAAGAAGTGACACCAACTCCTTGGGGTGATTTGGAAATCTATCAATATAATGGTAAATACACTGAACATCGGGCTGCTGCAGATAACTCGGGAAGCATTGATGATGTTGATGTTAAATCAATTGAATTTAATCCATGGCAGTATGGTAATTTGGTCACGGAATGAACTAGTTTCAATTTGCTTTTGGTTTTTGGATGCTACAGCTAGTTCATGTAACTTTTTTATTGATACATAGAATAAATCTTTTTTTTGTGTGTGGTTTTGTTTGCTTGTGTACGTTGTAATATCTGCAGTTCTCTTTCTGCCTAGGTTAGTATTTTGATTCCATCACGCAGAATGTTCTTTTGTTTTGAATGGATGGAAAACGTAAGAGTTACCTTGAACTTGTATATATCCGTTGCTGTCTTGTGAATTTTTTTAGGCAGTATTAAACATGCAAAATATTGAAGGGTTCTCTCAATAATTTGCCTGGTGCAAAACAGTTGAGCTACCATATAAACAGGAGTAATTATTCATGGACACCTGAATGATTCCAAGGGAGAGAAAGAGAGACAAATATAGATATGGTAGGTTATATGATATTATAGAAAGACAGATATAAAGAAAAATCATATGTGCTGATGAAGTATTGGATATACATGACCTTGAAAGCAAAGAAAGGGTAAGATGCGCAATTCTAAAAGTTAAAATAGGCATACGAGTATAGAACAGGAAAGCTCATGAGTCTTCATATCCCAAGATAAATAATGAGCAGGTTTGATACTTATGAAGCCTGTGGCAGGCCATGTACCCAACCCTCAGTTAAAACTTGAAAGCTTGAGACCAATACGTATATCACCTGAGTGCCTTGCGGGACTCTTAGTCCAATGATTAATATACCTTTAGCCACTTTTTTGGTTTGATGAGAGAGAAAGATTGTTTAATCAACAACAGATTTGATTACCCAACCCACCTTTAGCCGTCTGAGCAGATTGTTTTGATGAGCGTTTATTTTATCAATGAGAAACGAATTGTCAAAAAGTTTATAATAACTTAGGGACATTCTTAACAATTGAGTTAGACGACCATGGGAATGTGTAGTTATCCTTTGAAAAATTGCACCTTAGGGGGAAAAAATGGGAAAATTGAAGGTAATTTCTTTACGTTAATTTAAAGGTTTAGGCTTTATTGTAACAGAAAAAATTTAATATACATATATTCACACCCCAAATATAAACCAATACCTCCTCCCCTCTGTCCTTAGTTTTCACTTTTCTTGCCATGTTTGTTTAACTTTTAGCAAACAAGGCACAATCCACTCTGCGCAAATCTGATAGCTATAAATAAATAAATCACCGACCTGTTTTCAGGTTAGGTTCAGATCAAGAGTGGAAGTGCCCTTTCTTGTTTTTAGGTTTGAGAATTTATAATTGTAAATTAATTTTGTATTTTTTTAGAAATTAGTGAGAAATAGGAAAACAATAAAGATAAATATGTCATAAGATGGATGTGAGAAAGAGATAAAATAATGAATTATAAAAAAATGTACAGATTACAGATATTATAACTCTTTAATGTCAGCCTTTTCTTTTCTGGTTATATAAGGTAAATAATCCACCTCCCACTTCTTAATTACCTTTATCAGTAGCTGAGTGCAACTAACATCAACTTAAATTACTACGATGGATCATAACCCTTGATTGGTTTGACTAAATAAATGCAATATTTTCAACCCTACATTAAGAGCATCTTTTAAGATCATAAATTAATTAATCACATGAATTTGTAACAATGTGTTTGTTCAATCGGTCCCCACCTTTTTCCTTTCCTGACACCATTACCTTGTCTGATTTGAATGGTAGGTTGTACTTGTACATAACATGATCCCAAAAGGGTGCACTCCCCTGAACTTCAAGGCACTTGTATTTTGTATACTACTATTACTAACCACTTCATTCTCAACTTTTCTTCTTTCTCCTTTTTTTCCCATTGGATATATGTGATTGAGATCTGAATGTGACTTCTACGTCAAGTAAATTATATTCAAGTTACGTGACCTTCAATCTCCCTCCAACTCTACACTTGATGCCTAGCTCCCATTTCCAAACTCCTTCCCATCATATTATTATGTAGAATTTTTTTCCTTTCTCTAGCTCACCTGATTTTACTCCAGCTTAATGTCAGTTCATAGGTCACAGTCACACTTTTGATTGACCTAGGTCCTAGGTTGGTGTATTTATTTTTCGTGACTTCTTTGAAATTAATAAAATTTATATTGAACTGCCATTCTTACCTGTCTCGGTATTTATTATCGGAATATGGTATTACATAAAATATATATTTCTAAGTGGTGCGGAGAATCCAACAAAGGTAAGAATTTTGAAGAGGATTGGGTTGTATACGAATATGTAATGACAGCAATTTTTTCATGCAATATATGATGAAATGGTCTTGACTTTTATGTATTCTCTTAATATTAATTAGTGTTTACAATCAGCTTCAGATTTTATTCAATAAGTTTTCTTTAATCTTTATTGCTTGTTTTCTCTAGCCTCTAGGGGATGAATTATTTGGATCCAAAATTCACGGGGGTTGATAACATTTGCCGTGAGCTGAACCCAGATCTGTATCTAATGATTCCACCATGGCATATTCTTTATTTTATTTTTAAATATTTTTTTATCTAACCATGACATCATTTTTAAATAAGACAAAAGGTAATAATGAAGTAACATCTCATATTTAAGTGGTTTAAGTCTTGTGAAAAAATAATTGAGAGGAGAGAACCCAATTAGAGATCCATAAATCTATGAGTATTTCATATTAATAATATAATAAAATAAAATAAAAAAATACAAAAAGCTATTCCAGCTTTCTTGGGGAAGGAATATGGATTCCTTTGCCTTCAAATTAATACGAAGTGGCCTAACACGCTATCTCTTTCGTGGGCCAGCTTGCATTTCCTCCTAATCACGTGCCACAGCCCTTTCCCAACCAAATTGAATTGGTAAAGGACAAATGCTTTTCAGTTTTTTCCCTGTTTTTTTGTAACACAGTTTTAAAGTCCAAGATAATGTTTGTAATAATTTTATATATTTAGAATTGGTTGAAAAAAAAATAAAATAAAGTATAATATATATATTTTGGAAATAAACAATGCCACTTAAAACTTATCAAAACTTAATAGAGAGTTGTATATAGCTACATAGCGACGACTACAAAGTTATCACAAAATGAATTCTGATGCACACATTTAATGTGTAATTGACTAAGAATAACTGATTGTGTTATATTGTAAGACGGCAACATGTTTTACGTTCCAAGGTTGCCTGTTTGGTTGAACTAACTTTCTCCAAAGTGATGATCAAAATTTAGTTTCTTTGGTTTGTGGTTTGTGAATGAACTGAACTAACTCTTATGTAACAGATCAAACTATCTCCCACTTGTGCGCTGATTTATATAAACATTTTTATTAAATCCTTCTAATGATCATTTGACCATCCCATTCTTTTATATATAAAAAACTCCTGTGAGTCAGTAAGTCTGTCTTTAAATACGTAAGTAAAATTTATTTCTAGATTTAAATTTTAGAAAGTAAAGATCATAATGCGAAATAAATTATACATAGCTTTACTTACTTTAAAATGTCTTTAATAAAAAGAGTTCTGATACTATTTCTTTGAATAAATGCGTAAAATGATATATGCAAGGAATATATACAAGTAAAAGTGTATTAAATATAAAAGATATAGTTAATATCATCTAAGTTGAATAAATACTTTATATGTATGCATATTTTTTCATTAAAAAACAACTTGTTATATTTTCGTAAAATTTTTTTATTTTGATTCTATGTAATTAAGTTTAGTATTTTCACAATTTTTTTTTTTTGAAAATGTTTACAATAGTACGTACTACATTTTTTTAATAAAAAAATCAACACTTAAAATGAAAGTGGGTAATAATGTTCTAAAATATATCATTTCCATTCTTATCTATAACACCAAAATATTTATTACATCGAAATAATTAATTTAATTGATAATTATAAATTTATTTTTTTCATTAATATTTCTCTCTTTTTAAAATTATCTTTGTGATTGATATTTATTATTTTTTAAAACTATTTATTAATGTATTCATTCTCTTTTTTAATTAGGATTTATTTTAATATAAAAAAGATTATTTGAAATTGAAGTGTGATAAATAGTAACGGAGGCGGAGTGTATGACTTTTTAAACTGTGGATAAAATCAAAGAGACGCATTCCCAAACAAGTGTGTCCATTTGAAAATGACGTCACATTATCTCTACATTAAATAACTAGAGGATTGGATTACATGAAGCACTTTTGGCTAAAATGAAACAAAGGACGTGGTTCAACCACTCTCACACCGCCACGTGTAAGGATAAACCCAAGTCCTTCTCTCTTGAGACCGACACATGTCCACATGCCGCATTATATTCAATTTTTCTGACTACCATTGTTGCCTACGCGCTAGAGAGGGAGCGTGAGAGATGAAAGAAAGAATATAATGGATATTTAAGATTTAAAAAGAAAAATTGGGGTGTGTTTATCAAAAAGATGGGTGTAATTAGCAATTTTCTCTGATAAGACTAAATTAACCCATCTTAAGCAGCTGTTAGTAAATAAATGAGACTATTGAGATAATTTTCTGTGTATATCAGTAAATAAAGGAGGCTATTGCGATAATTTTCTGCGTATATAGTAGATGATAGTAACAAAATAAACGGAGGATTACACTGTAATGACGTATTGAAGGAGATTCCCCAAACGCCGTTATGTTGAACAATTCCCTCTCATTGGTCTTGAAATTTTTGTAAACGCCAAATTGACAATGATACGTGATAATGAGTGGCGATTATAAATTAAAGTAACAATGCTTCACCACACGTATGCTATAGGCTTTGCCGTTGAATTGGATTGCATGTCATCTACAATCATCACACAGATTCCTATCTATTAAGTTTAGATTAGTTTTTTTAGCAGTGAATTAAGTACAAGCAATAATGATTTTACATATACTTGAAAATGCACATAACCGGATCTCTAAGACTCTAATTATAAACAAACTACACTTCATACAGTTGCTTATTCAACCACTTAATTAAACAAACAATTAAGTTTTGCTTTCAATATTTTATCATGCAGAAAACTAGTTTAAACGTGGGAGATATAGATTATACATTTATATATAGGAGATAACTATAATAGTTAAAAGTAGTTATTTATGAATATGGTGATGATTAAATTAGCAAGTCTCTCCTTCATTTATAAGTAGGGTTCTATCATGTTTCTCGATACTAAACTCATTCTCTCTATTCAGTAGTAATTATATTTTTGTGTTACATAAAAGTTTAGAAAAGTTGGATTGCAGGAGCAAACCGGTACATTAGTAGTAATTATATATCTATATATTTTTATACTTCATTTACTTTATGAAAAGAAAACACTTGAAAATGTTTACTCTTTGATAGATCTAGTAACCTCGAAAAAAGTTGTAAAATTTAAACTAGTAAATATTGAAAATTTTTCATTTAGAAATATATTATAAAGTGTGACAACAATTTATTTAGTATAAAAATTTGTGTTTAATTTTTTTTTTAAAATCAATAATAGTGTTACATCACAAACGAAATTAATTTCTGATGCAATAAAATACTCATAATTTTTAAATCAAGAAAAAAAAACTTTTATGAATTATAATACAAGTACAGTATTTTTTTTTTTTTGGTGCATACAAATATTATCCTTAACTCATAAAACCAGGTGGTAATACATGACTAAAATCTAAAAGCATCACGCATTGACGCTTCCCCCACCCACCCCCACCGGCTTTGGCTCGATGTCATGATGCCACCTAAAATACCCCATATTATTATTATAGAAATCAAATTCAAAATAAATAAAAAAAAATGGCCATAGAACGGAAAATAAAATGAAAATAAATAAATAAACGAATTTTGCAGTTACCTACTTAGTACTTACCCAACGTTTTTCACTTTGAACCTGCTATATCCGGTGAACTCAAGTGTAATAACCGGTAGGACCGGTGGGCAGGGGTGGTGGTCATATAATGCGTTGGGGTTTAAGCAAAGGATGGGTTATGGGTAGTTTCTCAGAGGGTTTTGGAGATTCAAAGCAACAAATTGTTTTCCTTTTCTCTTCAATTCATTTTCCTAAGAGAAAAAAACAAACCGAAATTTCGAGCAAAATGAGAGAAATTGTTTCTGTCATGGAAAACTAGTTTTTTTTTTTTTTTTGTTAGTTCACTTCGGATTCTCCGACAATTCGCCGATCTTACATTCGCCGGAATTTCGCTTCGTCTGGTTAAAATCGCGACCTCTGAACAGCAGGTGAGGATTTTTTTTCCGACAACGCATGTAAAGTTTTTATTTTTTCTATGACTGTGATTTTGATTGCTACCGGATAAAAAATTAAAAATATTGGAGATTGTGTCGTACGGTTATTTTGCGACTTCAGAATTTTCCGTTTACTTTTTTTTTTCTTCAGTTGGGTCTTCGATTGTCTTTGGGATTTGGATTTGGATTTTGTCGGGTAATTTTGCTTTTGGTTATTTTCTGAGATCGGTCTTCTTCCGTTGTTTCATAGACCCCTTCTATGATTTACGTTTGAATTTTGTTTACTTTTCTCATGAACGTTCTCAA
The DNA here is from genome assembly GCF_004193775.1 of Glycine soja. Lineage (NCBI taxonomy): Eukaryota > Viridiplantae > Streptophyta > Magnoliopsida > Fabales > Fabaceae > Glycine > Glycine soja. The sequence goes on along the minus strand of NC_041012.1, from coordinate 10,568,288 downwards.
ATCTCGGTTATGAGGGTTTTTTTTTTTTTTTTCTGAATTGTTTTGTAAAGTTTCCTATCTGAATCTGAATCTGTTTTCGTTGTGTAATCCTGTGTTCTGAACGTGATTTTCTCGTCGCCTTTGTCATCAACGTGCCTGGATCCGGTGGAAGTTACTCAATTAGCTTCCTCTGAATTAAGAGGCTTAAGGATATGGTTGGAGTAATTTTCAACTCTCAAAGATTGCGTTGCAAGTAATGGTGTTTCTACCGAATCTGGTTCTGATACTGCAAAAATGCACTTGCTTTCTTTATAAATATTGATATCTACAAAAATGCTTGAAATCATAGGGATGAAAACATGCACTTTTTTTTATTGTTTTTTTTATGGCTAAGGTCTTTTAAGGTTTTTTTTTAGATGCCCTACCAGGTGAACCCAATTGCTGTAAGGGAAGGGTGGGATTATGCAAATTTTAGTCTTTCTCTAAGATGCTTACTTTGTCATTTTAAACGAAATTCAGTAATGTAAATTGTAAAACATTGTAAAATACTTAATATTTATTTGTACGGGTACGCTGTAATGTATCTGAGCTTTTACTTTGGTTGTTTACTCTCAGGCTTTCAAATTGAGTGCTCATTTATCTGATCACGGGTCTTGGATTGCTGGTTTTTTGTGTTTGATCCATCTATTTTGGCATGGTTCCTAAGATATGGTATTGCAGAAAAGGTTAGAGTACGGATTTAATGGCTATCAGGCTCCGGCCATGCCGCGAGCTTCCCGATCAACTAGGGTAAATATCAATATGTTCTGCTTCTCATGTGTGGCTGGTTATTAATTACTATCAATTTGCTTAGAGATTTCATGAAAACAATTTGTATAATTATTTTGTTAAAATGTTTCCTAGAGGAGGGCTAAATTTCGAAGAGCAGAAGACAATCAAAAGTGTGCATTTGACTTATTGGCCACCGTAGCTGGTAAACTATTGCAAGAGAGAGAGAATCCAACCATGTCTAGTGATACATCATTAGAAAAGGATCAGTGTGGATTTGTCAAAGAGTGCCAAGATGCAAATAAACCATCCAAATCTGAGATTTCTGATGAAGGAAGTTGTGACAACAGTGGTTTCTCTCGTCTTTCTTCACAAACAAACAAAAAAAATTGCGGTTTGAAAGAATTCACACATCTTGCAATTGATGGTGATGTAGGGATTGCTTCTATAGTGACAAGTTCTAGTTGCTTAGAGAGGTTCATTGCAGAGAAAATGGTGGATAGCAATAGCCATTTCAAAGTGGAAAATGTTACTAGCAAAGTTAATTTAGATTTTTCTGATTATCCAAAGGATAGTGATTTCAAGTTAGATGGCGATACCAGTAAAGGAAAGGATGAGTTGCATAAATTTGAGAAGGTGCCAATTGGTAGTGGGATTGACATGTGTAATTTTGAGGACCCTTTGGATGTAAATCCTCCTGCATTGATCAGTTTAGGTGGCAATGCCAAATTGTCTGGGTATAATGATAGGATTCCCTGTAGCTTGTTGTCCAAAAGTCGTGACAATGTACCAGTAGTTAGTAGAGATGATGATGAAAACTCTTCTGGGTGTACTCACCCTATAAATACTGAAACCAAGTCCTTTAGGCCAAAGACTTGTATAGGTAAAAGAATGGCTTCTAACTTTCAGAAAGTTGCTGAAAAAACAAAGAATTATGCACTTTCTAACAATGGTGAGTCTATTCTTATGATGAGATTACTGGCCCTCTCGTAGTCTTATTTCTTTAACCCTCATGCTTAGCTTGTTCACTGATATTTTAAAATTGGAAACATGGTAATTTTAGATGGAGATTGGAAGCGAACTTACCTCAGCAAGAGGAACTGCAATAAACACCAAAGTTCTCAGATGAATATTCCTTTCAAAAAGAGGAAGCTTTTTAATTATCGCTCTGTTGCAAACTCTAATGGATTGATCAGGAGAGGTGGCATTTATTATTCACCTGAGAATTGTATGAATCAGGATGGATGTGATTCACCACCTGGGATGCACAAAGGTATCCTTCCATATGGCTTCCTTCTTATACGGCTTCCTTTGTTTCAGTTTGATTTTTGTTTAACCTCTGAACTTACGGATCTCTGGAATCTTTTTGTTAAATAAAGTCCAAATCTTTCATGCAGACCCTGGAATGTCATCTTTGGAAGCATGCCAACATCAGACGTTACGAAGCATAGGTTCTCATGGTATGAGAAGATTGAGGGAGCAATTCTTTATGTATTCTTTGACTTGATCGATATCTTCAAAGGGGTTCTTACATGTAAATGTCTTTCTTTTAACCAGTGAATCTTAGGATCAAGTCATTTAGAGTGCCAGAGCTTTTTATAGAGGTTCCAGAAACTGCAACAATTGGGTCCTTGAAGGTATAATAGTTTTATATTTTGCCATTCACATACCATCTTCTTACTATTTTTAGATGTTCACGAGGAATGTCATTTGTGTAATTTATAAGTTGCATTTACATTTCAATAATCCATTGCATTTGCATGTATCTTCTACTCAAGTTCAGTTGGGCTGTATTTTTTACAACATTTTGGTCTGCAGAGGACAGTGATGGATGCAGTGACTGCTGTGCTTGGAGGTGAATTGCACATTGGTGTTTTTCTCCAGGGAAAACAAGTTAAGGATGACAGTAAAACTCTACTTCAAACTGGAATTTCTCATCATAACGAGTTGGATGCTTTGGGTTTCACCCTGGAGCCTAATTCTTCACAAAGCCTACCGATTGTATGTGCTTCACATTCTCCTCGTCCTAAAGCTGACATAACTGAGCCTGTAATAAGGTAATGCTTAACCTCCAAATGAAGCTAGATGGTAGGAACTGGGGTTGTCAGTTAGTGTTGCTGTTTCTTTGTACTTGAACAGGCTTAATCATTCCTGTTTCTATCATCATTGGCATATTTTTGTATAAATTATTTCAGATTTATATCTCATAAAATATTATTTATTTATTTAACTTTTGTATCTAAAAATCATTATTCAGGTATCCCTCCAGTCCAGCTGTAATTCATCAGAGGATTCAAGGCAACTCTGACATGTTACCTGAGCATCAAGTAACCAGTTTAGGTAGACATTTTGAAAGTGACCATGATTCAGCACCTTCTCCTGTCAATGTGTCTGTTGACAAAAATATGAAAGATTCCAAAGAACTGGTTACTGTTCCTGAAATGGATGAGGAACTAGCTATGGTACCTGTACACCAGAAGCCAAAGCGATCTGAGATCGTCCAGCGTCGAATACGCAGGCCTTTTTCTGTAGATGAAGTAGAAGCACTGGTTCAAGCAGTTGAAAAACTAGGAACTGGAAGGTAAGATTTACATTAGACTTGGTTTGGCTTGACAATTATATTTAATGGGTTGTGTGTGTACTCTATCTTGTTGCTAGTATGTGGGTGGTAGATAATTGTCTGTCTGCTGTTTTTTCAATGAGTAGATGCCGGGAGAGATTCCCTCTAACAATCCCTTTACATCTTGTTTTTATTTTCTTAAAAAATAAAATCAGGTGGCGTGATGTTAAGCTTTGTGCTTTTGATAATGCAAATCATCGGACATATGTGGATTTGAAGGTAAAAACCTTTGTGACCCTTGTGCAAGGCAACGGCAATATATTTTACTTTATATGTTATGCTTAAATGACTCTTCAACTATGGTAACCAGATATTACTTGCTTGCCTAGGATGCTCTTTCGGTCTTTTCGGTTAGCATGTCTAATCTTTTACAAAAATGAAAATAGAATTTTATGTATAAAAGCTTAAGGTTTTAAATAATATTTTGGTCCCTATAATTTCTACCCATTCAGATTTTGGTCCCTAATCAATCAATCCCCATATTGATCTTTATTTTGATGAAGTACTAGTCCCCTATAGTTTCCATTTATTAGGGAGCAAGACACACAAAAATGAAAATATAGCCCCATTGATATTCAAAAAAAGTGAATCATAGAAATCAAAACCTAAATGAGTACAAACTATAATGTCCAAAACCCTTTTCAAACCAAAACATAGTTATCCTGCTGTTTCTTCTTTTCTGTAAAATCTACTGCAAGTTTGCAAGATAGTGATAGAATCTAAAAGAAAAGAGGAGGACCACTTAGATGATCATAATTTTGGTCTCCTTACCTAACTCACAATCACACGGCAGAGAAATGTTTTACATGTGATTTGATTTTTGGGGTTGTGCACAGGATAAATGGAAAACACTGGTGCACACGGCAAGAATATCCCCTCAGCAAAGGAGGGGTGAACCTGTTCCCCAAGAACTTTTGGACAGGGTTCTAGTGGCCCACGCATATTGGTCCCAGCAACAGACTAAGTCACAGCACAAGCACCATCCAGAAACTGAAACTGTCTTCTCCTTTTAATAATAATAAGGGCCAGGGTCAGGGGTTGTCAGCAGCAAGTGGCCATGTGGATGATGAGGGTGCCTTGGTTTCTGACTTTTGTTATTAGTGTCTTTTCCTTTTTTGCTTTCAATAAAACATTTATGAAGCCTCTCTGTTTATCAACCATGTAAAAAGTGATGATGACATGCAAAATGTAAAAATTATCTTTGCTCATGATGTGGATGCTTCCCTGTGTGGAGAGGCTGCTGCTTCTTGTAAATTGATTGATGTAATAAAGTGCTCGCTAACACAATTCTTTTGCTTGTAAATATTTGAAATTGTTCTGTATAAAATTGTTATGGTTTTTTATTGCTTGATAGTTGAAATTCACATTTACAACTGACCTATTTAATTTCTGAGGATATTTGTCACCAATGGAAGACGATGAAGTTGTACACAGCCAATTAACGTGGACCTGTTTTGGAAAGCAACTGAAGTTTATCGGAAAATTCAATCATACAAATTTGTACTTGTAAATATTTTGATGGCATAACCGAATTCTTTCTAGAATTTTGAATTTGGATAAAAGGTACGAAATTATTATTATAAAGTACAAATTCGTGTGAATTTTCAACAAATATTTTATAAGGAAAAAAAATGAAAAGATGAAATGAATTAAATTTTTTTTGAGGTTAAAGGCTATATTTGGATAAAAGTTGAAAAAATATTTTTAGAATTCCAATACACATTCTTGAATTCTAAACACAAAATGAAAAAAGAAAAAGATGAATTTGTCAGTTCAGGAATGGAAATACTTTTGAACTCCTTCAATTGACATTCAGACATGCACTAAATCATCATCGTATGTATTTTAATTTGGAAAAATCTAATTCATTCAAACATACAAAGTTACTTTGTTGTTTTTTTTTTTTTTTTTAAGTTTCCTTTTCTTTCGAAAGGAAGACAATCAGAAAACTATACATCCACACAAATATTATCCATCCAAGTCACTTATTTCCACTGCTAAAGCAATATCAATTATCAAACAAGGAAGGTATACTTCATGATTCATCCCCAATTCCTTTTTTTTTCTTTCACTGCTAAAGTACTATCAAACAAGAGGTATTTTTATCACACAAACAAGATTCTTGTACATGTTTGCCATATTTATTTATTTTTATGGCTACATAATTAAATCAGATCTGATAGGTAACCTTTTTTTTTTCGAATATCTCTTTAAAAAAGAGGATCCTTTGACGGGATATTTACGATAAAGTTCATGAAGAGAATTAATGTTAGATTGCAATAATGGAGAAACATGTCATTGCAATATTAGATATTGTTGGTTTACCTATCAACATTTTTTAATTTCTAGTCAAAGGTGCACACAAAAATCTATTCTAGAAAATAGAAAAGAGCAATCTATCTTATATCCATCTCTCTGTTATCTCTTTATAAATGAATGCAGCTATCGTTTTCCCTAACATTGACAAGGAATAGTTGTATTGAGCAATGGTGAAGATTGTGACTGAGGCAGTTAATATCCATTAATTCAATGAGTGGCTTATAGAATTTCAACATATTCCAAATTTTTTAGCTATGGAATATTCCATTTTAAAGTAATCCTCATTCCTAATGTCATATTCAATTAAAAAAAAAAAACAAAACGAAGGATGGGCTTGTCAGGCCCACCTCAGTGAGGAATATAATAAAATTTTGATGATAATATTTATACATTTGTATAATTTTTTTACTGCTCTTTCATGAAGTATTTTAAAAAAACAATTGGGGATGAAGCAAGAAGTACCTTCGTTAAATTAACTACAAAGGCATGCAGCAGTAATGTTTTTTTGTTTAGTGGCGGCTAATTCCATAAGTACAGGAAAAAAATTAAATGAAACTTAACTACAAAGGCATGCACTTATGCAGCAATCAAAAAAAAAAAAAAAAAACTACAAAGGGATGCATCTTAATATCTTATATAGGGTCGGATCTCAAATATTCTATACTTAATTTAATGAATCTCTTATTTGAGACTTACACTTTGTGAGAGGTGGTTGAGAGAAAGTGGCTCAATTAAAGTCAATGTACATGTAACCCACCTTCACTTGAATCATATAAATAAGACGTTCGTAACTCATTTAATTATTATGATTTTTCTTCTTAATTACCTACCGATATAAACCTTAACTTAAGCATTGAAATACTTTTGTAAGTATCTATCTCGCATTAATTCCACCGCTTGGAGCTACTGAGGAGTAGCAACACCGCCACGAGGAGGAATTATTTGCTGAAGGGATCCACATGACCAATGCTACACCCATCTAGCTAGCTATTGCTAATGATCATTGTCATGCATGACAAGGGTGAGAATACGTCGAGTTGCTTGTATTCATTTAAGATTTGATTCGGTCGATTTATTTAATAAAAATGTCTAATTCAAGTTTTTTTTTTGTTTTTTTTAATTAAATAGACTAGGTTATAGATCTTAAAAAAAGTCTATTAAATTTAATGAACTCACCCATTTAACAATAATATTTTTAATATGATATATTATATTATAAATAATTTATTTAAATTACAAAATAACTCATTTTTTATGTTACTTCTAATCCGATAGTTATTACTAATTCTTTTTTTTACACATCCTAATTGTCTGAGTTTAATGGTATGTATTGATTGTGTAAGATAGTTTTATATTATTATTTAATTATAAATAATTATTGATATAAATTTTAAATAATTATCACAAAAATCAATAATTTTATCATACATAATGAATTACGATTAAATGAAAACATAAAATTATTTAAATGATTAGTCTATAACTTTTTCTCATTCCCTATTCCCTAATCTGACTCACTAAAAATCTAAAAGAGACTAAATAGAATTAGAATCCCTTAATTCCTCTTCCTCTGTGCAGCTAGTGTTCACGCTTCATTCAAGTTGGGTTTCTCATTCCACGTTTCATCCCCGTTAGACACGTTTTGGTTGGGGTTATGATGTATTTGGATTATGAGTAATGTTATATTTTTTTGCTGTTACGGTGTTATATTTATGATGTTACAGGGTTATGGTACTAACTGGATTTGTTGATGTAGTTTTTTTACTAATAGATAATATAAAATGGGCCTCTTAAAAGTTGGTAGGTCAAGTCAAACTTATATAACAGATGATAATAACAGATCATAATAGATCAAACTTAAATAAGATATGATTTAGTTCAATTCATTTCTATCCTAATGGTCAGTGATCAATTGCTGAAATTAATATCAAATACTATTAATTAATGAATATAAATCAGCATGTTGGCTTGGATCATGAACAGCTATATATATATATATAATACTTGAAAATATATATGGGGCCTACAACATTACGAGGATTGATATCAAGTTTAAAATTCAATGGATTGGAGAAGGTTTTCCTCATCGCTATGAAAACTAGGAGATTGTTGGAAACTGGAATATAGTTCAAAATATGATTAGATTCAGATCTAAACTTCGTAGGTACTCGAACGAAGTAACGAACCATTAAGAATCATAATTTTTAAGTCACCATTGCCTGCAATAAGGGTCTCGCAATTTAGGTATAAACCTTTGGAATTTTTATTTTCTTTGTCGCTTAGCTTATTCAGATTGTCCACAACGTCAAAGTGGACCATATTATTTCAGAACCTGAAAAAATATTTGTCTTTATCATCGTATTACCACCAACCTTGGTGCAACTGTACAAGAAATAATTTGAATTAATTAAGAAGCTTCGCGGGTCAAATTTAGTATCTCACCAATGTCACGCGATAGCTGCTGGTTCGATTCTGTAATTCACAAAGCTGGTCCCATTATAAGAAACTAGTAATTTAAGTTCGCAACAAGAAGAAGGGATTTATTATTATTATTAGGGGGACCGTTCCTCTTTATATATTTTTAAATAAAAATAAAAAAGAAAAAGAAAAAGAAATTAGAAGTTAAAATAAAATAACTGATAACATGAGTAATGGATAGTTATTAGGGGAGACCGACTCTCGAAATGAGCAAAGTCAAATTTTACTAGGTTTGAACTCAATTTGAGTTGAATATGGAAGATTTGAATTTGGCTCAGTCATAGATTTTTTTAGAGGCTCCACTTACATACATAACAGTCTGACTTGGCCTACGAACTTATTTAAAAGCATGTTTAAAGACGTCTTTTGACCAATTAATTATTTTAAAACCTAGTGAAATACTAACTAAAAAAAGAAACTTATAAAATTTCGTATAAGTAATGTACAAATCCAAAAATAATTGATAAATAAAATCATATTGAATTCAAGTTCTTAAAACACAAAGTATATCAAAAGAAAATGAAAAAAAGAGAGCATAATATTAAAAAATATATGAATTAGCGATGATTTATACTAATATAACCAAATAAAAATATTTAAATTGTCTGAAAAATATCTTTACAAAATATTCTTTTCTTTGGAAGTATTAATCTAGTTGCATTATCCTTTTAACTTAAGTCTTTTTCTTTTTGAGAATACTCCACCTGTAAGTAAACTCTCTACGCACTTCATGTCATTTCATCCTGTCATTCATAACTATTATTATTATTATTTAAACAAACCGACTTGTCAAACTTAACAAACTTTTTTTATAGTTTGACTTTGACTTTTTTATTTAAAAAAACTTTTTAAAAAGCTTGAACTTGACCTTTATAGTAAACAAGTCATGTCGAGCCGAGCCTTAAATAGGTCGAGCCGAAGACCCTTAACTAACGGCTCGACTCATTTCCATCCCTAAGTGAAAGTGGTGAAAGTTTAAAAATTAATAAATGATGAAATTATCTAAAACTTGTGGACATATTTCATTTATTAATAATATAAATTATTATTATTATTGTGAATGAGTAACTATGTATGTATAAGAGAAAAATATGATTATTACATCAAACAATGGTAGGCTAGGCTGTATGAATTGTGATTTGAAGTGAATTTTATTTGTTATGTCAAAGATTAGAATTTTCAAATTATTAAGAATGATTTTACTTGATCACCCGGGTTCGAGGGCTATATAGTCACACAATTAAAATGACACATTTTTAAAAAAGTAAAATGTAGTATTTAAAAAAATATGATAATTTAAAAGAACAATAGTGACTCTCATATTTTAAAATATCAGCTATACCCATGTGACTTTTAAATTTACATTTTAAATGAATAGTACTGTATCGGGTTAAATTACCACTTTGATGAAACAATATGTTTTACCGAATCAACCTGCAGGATGCAGCAGCAACACTTTTTATTTTTTAATATAAACAAAAAAATTAAGGTAAATAATCTATTTAGTCCTTATTTTTGCTGACAATTTAGTTTATGAATTATGTATCAGCTGACAATTTAATTTTTATATTTTTAAAAATAATTAATTTAGTACATAAATATACAAATGTTATAATAAATTAATTCAACTATTAAGTATGCGTTATTTCCTTTAATATTGATGGTGAGGTGGTACTTCATCATCATTCATCAATGACATGACAAATTCACGTAACAAATGTGAGTTTCACGCATTTTAGCTAGGTCAAAGTAGGTCAAAGTAATAGTTTGTCAATGGGATTTTTTCTTTTTTGAGTGTTTTGTACGCGTTGTCGTTTCTTATTCTTCTCCTTCTTGTCCTTTGCATTGGCAGTAGCTAACGATGCGACATGTTGACGAATGGTGGCGGTTTGTTTTTGGCTACCGTTTGAAAATGATTGTTAACAACTTGTTGAAGATGAACGACGATTGGTTAAACGTATTTCATTTCATTGTATTTTTTTCTACACCTACGCTTTGATGATGTTGTGTTTGAATCCTTTTACTCTCTGTTTGTGACAACTTAAATGGGTTGCTAATAAACTAGCTGAGTAGTTAAGAGTACAGAAGCAATGAAAGCATTAAGTCCAAATTGAGGAACATGTGTGCCGTGGACTAATATATTAGTAAGTAGTATAGCTTAAGTATTACTTTGTTGCAATAAATGATAAATAATACTATTTATCGACAAATTAAGAAAGAGAATCAAAAGAGAGAATTACATCAATAGTATTGTAAAAAGGTATTAATTCAGGTTAACTTTGTGAAAAGAAAAAATGAAATGTGTTGGTAATAACATCATACACTTGTAGACGTATTTTAAAACAAGAACCAGTCACTAAAGACAATGGTACACGTCAGTAGGAAGGAAGAAGTTTCTGTTGCAGAACAGCAGCAGCCACCTTAGCCTTCAAAGGTGCAGAGGCCAAGCTCTCTCATGTTGGAACTGCTTTTGCTTGAAGACGGGGTTTTGTTTTGGGTCTCAACATTCTATGAATCTGTCTCAGTTATTATGACTCTTGTCTTCGCCCACCAACGCAAACATATTCCCAATTCTCACTCACACTCACAGGTTGCTTCTCTCTCTCTCTTCTCTTTTATTTGTTATTTTTCACATCATTATTATTACTTAACAAACCATCTTTCTCTTTTTCTTACCTCTCTTCCTTCTTATGTCCATCACTTGTGGAAACTCACCTGTTTAACATAAATTACCTCCAAATCACTCATTCCTAGGGTTACTAATGTTCCCTCAAGCTTCCTTAACACATGCTACCAATTATAACTTTTTGATTCTTTGCACATGATTAAATCCTTGTTTTCAAAGTTTTATTTGTTTCACCGCTTCTGTCTCTTCCACTTTTCATGTCTAATTACAAAATGATGTCAATTGTATGGTTCTGATTTCATGGGGTTAAGGTTAACAAACTAATTTCTTTAATCCACAGTGTTGATTGATAGAAGGGGTGAATTGAATTTTGTCACCTTGATGGATCCTCATTTGAAGTCCAATTTCATCAATGGTGTTAAACCCAGCCAAGTGCCCAACACTGTCGATGTAGAGGATCACTCCTTTGACCCTGTTAATGGGATGATGAAACCCTTTGATTTTGGATTCATGGATAACCGGTTTCTTATTTCGCCTGATCCAAATGCTGCTCAAAATCCCTTTTCCTCGTCCACTGATGAAGACTATCCATTGGATGAGATTGATTTTTCTGCCACTGTCCTACGCTACATAAACCAAATGCTTATGGAAGAGGACTTGGAGGCAAAGCCGTGTATGTTCCATGATACCTTGGCTCTCCAAGCTGCTGAGAAATCATTCTATGAGGTCATTGGTGAGACATACCATTCTTCTTCCATCCAAAACTATCACAACATGGACAGCCCCGATGAGAGTAGCTTCAGTGGTGCAACAACTAGCACTAGTAACTCGTTTGAGTCGCAATGGAATAATGTTGATCTTGCTGACTATAAGCCTTCCATACTGCAAACCACTTTTCCTGCTGACTTTGTTTTCCAGGCCAGTTCGATCCAATCTTCAATGAATACCACAAGCAACTTTGCTGTAACCAATAGTCAATTCTTGGCAAGTTCCGTGGCTGGATTTTTGGATCCAGGTTCAACAAACTTGTTTAGCAAGAGTGAGTCTGTACTGCAATTTGAGAGGGGTGTGGAGGAAGCCAATAAGTTCCTGCCTAAATGGAATCCTTTGGTTTTTGACTTGGAGAACCCATCTTTTAGAATGGTTCCCCCTCAGCAGGTGAAAATTAAGGCGGAGACAGAGAGAGATGAAATTTCTGCTGAGTCAAGAGGAAGGAAGAATCATGAGCGGGAAGATGAAGAAGCAGATTTACAAGATGGGAGAAGCAACAAGCAGTCAGCTGTGTACATTGATGACAGTGAGATATCAGAATTGCTTGATAAGGTCCTGCTGGGCACAGGGTGCAGAAATGAGCAAGCTCCTTCGTGTATTGGTCACGCAGACCTTCCTAATGGGCCATCCTTGGGTAAATTAGAAGAAACAAACAAGTCTGGTGGTGGGAAGAGCCATGTTAAGAAACAAGGCAGCAAGAAGGAAATTGTGGATCTGAGGACATTGTTGATTCTATGCGCACAAGCTGTTTCTTCTGATGATCGCATGTCTGCTAATGAGTTATTGAAGCAGATAAAGCAACATGCTTCTCCACTGGGGGATGGGACTCAGAGGCTGGCCCAATGCTTTGCAAGTGCCCTTGAAGCACGCTTGGTTGGCACCGGAACTCAGATTTATACTGCTTTATCTCACAAAAGAACCTCTGCTGCAGACATGGTGAAAGCTTACCAAATGTATATTTCAGCCTGTCCATTCAAGAAGCTTTCAATGATTTTTGCAAACCATACAATTTTGCATTTAGCCAAGGAAGTTGAAACTCTTCATATTATAGATTTTGGCATCCGTTATGGCTTCCAGTGGCCAGCTCTTATTTATCGTCTATCAAAACAACCCGGTGGGCCTCCCAAGCTGCGCATTACAGGGATAGAGCTCCCACAACCTGGTTTCAGGCCAGCAGAGAGAGTCCAGGAGACGGGGCTTCGACTTACAAGGTATTGTGATCGCTTTAATGTTCCATTTGAGTTCAATGCCATTGCACAGAAATGGGAAACTATCAAAATTGAGGACTTGAAGATAAAGGAAAATGAACTTCTTGTTGCGAATGCTATGTTTCGATTTCAAAATCTACTTGATGAGACAGTTGTGGTGAATAGTCCCCGGGATGCTGTTTTAAAGTTAATAAGGAAGGCAAATCCTGCTATCTTTTTACATGCTAATGTCAATGGGAGCTATAATGCTCCATTCTTTGTGACACGGTTCCGGGAGGCCCTTTTCCATTATTCTACTTTGTTTGATGTGCTTGATACCAATGTTGCTTGTGAAGATCCAATGAGGTTGATGTTTGAGAGAGAGTTCTTTGGGCGGCAGGTAATGAATATTGTAGCTTGTGAGGGTTGTGAGAGGGTTGAGAGGCCTGAGACATACAAGCAATGGCAGGTTAGGAACATGAGAGCTGGATTTAAACAATTGCCCTTGGATAAACATCTCATTAACAAATTAAGATGCAAGTTGAAAGATGCGTACCACAGTGATTTCATGCTTCTTGAAGATGACAACTACATGCTGCAAGGTTGGAAGGGCCGAGTAGTTTATGCTTCCTCCTGTTGGGTGCCTGCATAGGCCTTGACAATGTTCTTCCCAAGGTAGTTAATTAGGAGAAGCGTTTCATGAGTTGTAGGGGAGACATGGACTTCCAAAATTCTTGTGGTTGACATATTCTAGAAGCTGATCCCTGCTAATGTAATGACATAGCATAGTTCAATTTCAGTTCTCAGAATATTTTTAAATTGGTCAAGTCATAAGTGTGTGTATAATATAACTGATAACTGGTGCTATGTGAATGACATATTTCAATGTTGAACAATTCCTTCTTGAGTTCTTCTGATAGGCACTCATGAGCAGCAGAATCCTGAGATTGTGAGATTTTAGGTCTAAAATTTGAACTGGTTTCTAAGTTTGTATATTAAGTTAATATTTTATTCTGTTCAATTAATTATTTAGTTAAAGGGAATTTTACTTTTTCAATTTCCTTACACATGCCGTTGTAAAAAATAGTTGTTCTCTTTATTTTTCACAATTTGTTTAATGATAACGTTTTATTTTCAATCATTAATAATCTGTGAAGTGTCAATATTTTGTCTTTAAAAATTAATTAATACCTAAGCTGTAGTCATTCAACGGAGAAAAGAAAAGAAAAGAAAGCAAGTCTGAAAAGTCTACAAAGAGAAAACTAGTTCTTCACAATCATCTACTGGCGTTGGACGGAAGAAGAGAGTCTTGGCTTGACAACCAAGTAACGTCATCCCATAGGTTGTGCAGGTATCCAGTAAACAACCACTATTTTTTTTTTTTGTTTAAATAATAATAACAATAATAATTTAATCTTTGTAATAACAACAACACCCTCCTTGGAACTCTGAAGTTTGACGAACTCATAATAGTCAAACGGGCTGCCGTTGCAACTGCATCTCACGGGATTCATTCCTCCTTCTCTTGTCTCTTTTTCCAAACCATATATCATTTCATTTCTCACCCTTCATGCTTTGTCTTTCTCAACACAATCATAACCTATTTCAGTGTTGTTGTTGAGTGCTACCATGGAGTCCAACTTTACCGGTGCCGATGACCTGTTTGCTGAAGACAAGGGTATGCCGTATCTCTCAGACTCGCTTGGTTTTGCAACCATGGATCCTTCACCTGAAGACAACAACGACTTCTTAGAAACTGCCAACTTCATAAGCCACATACTGACGGAAGAGAACGTTGAACAGAGGCCATTCTATGACTCACTCACCTTGAACAGAAATCCTTCTACAATGCTCTCGCCAGCAACCTACCTCTTTCACCCATTCAACACCCTCTCGTTCTCAGTCCTGAAGATGAAACCACCACCAGCAGTAGCAACGACAGCAACAACAATTTTTCAGATGAAAATTCTCGTGAGTTGAGGCTCCCTTCTCCGGATTCTCTTTTTGTTTCTGCTTTTCAGTTCAACCCCAACACCCTTTCTCAACCACCGCCTTCAGTTACTGTTAGTGACGGAGTCTCAGATTTGGACTCTTCTATTGCAAACCTCTTAGCACATAATATTTTCAATCATGTTGATTCTGTTTCCCAGTTTAGAAGAGGGTTGGAGGAAGCTAGCAAATTTCTTCCTCCGGGGCCTAACCTTGTAACTGATCTGGATTCATACGGAGAACAAATAATCAAATTCTTTTGGAGAGAATTCCTATGGGTTGAAGGGTAGAAAGAATCATGAGCACGAAGAGATAGACACTAGAGAAGAAGGAAGGAGAAGTAACAAGCAATCAGCACTTTCCCTTGTTGATGAGACTGACCTGTCAGATGCTTTTGATCGGGTGTTGATTCATGAGGGAAAACAGTGTGACAAACACAATTGTTTGCAGGGTGGATCAGTTAACGTTGAGGAACGAGATAGAGGTAAGGTTCGTTCAAAGAATCAAGAAGGGAGGAAGAAGGAAACAGTGGATTTAAGGAATCTTCTGTTGATGTGTGCACAGTCTGTGTATGCCAATGACAGCAGGACTGCCAATGAATTACTAAAGCAGATTAGGCAACACTCTTCTGCCATTGGGGATGCATCACAGAGGTTGGTTCATTACTTCGCCAATGGTCTCAAGACTTGCTTGATTGGGGACGGTACAGGTGCACAAGGAATGTATTTTTTTCTGACCTCTAAGAAGATCACTGCTGCTGAGTTTCTCACGACATACCTTGTTTTCCTTTCCGCCAGCCCTTTCAAGAAGTTTATACATTTCTTTGCAAATAAAATGATTATGAAAGCAGCTGCCAAGGCAGAAACCGTTCATGTTATTGATTTTGGCATCCTATATGGTTTCCAGTGTCCAAGTCTTATTAAGTTTTTGTCTAATAGGGAGAGTGGACCTCCCAAGCTTAGGATCACAGGGATAGAGTTTCCCCAACCTGGCTTTCGCCCCACAGAAAGAATTGAGGAAACAGGTCACTGTCTGGCTAACTATTGTAAGCATTACAATGTTCCCTTTGAGTACAATGCCATAGCATCGAAGAACCGGGAAAGCATTCAGGTTGAAGCCCTCAAAATTCAGAGCAACGAGCTAGTTGCTGTCAATTGTCACTTGAGGTTTGAGAATTTACTGAATGAATCTATTGAAGTGAACAGTCCTAGAAATGCAGTCCTTCATTTGATCAGGAAAATAAATCAGGATATTTTTACTCAGTCCATCACTAATGGATCTTATAATGCTCCTTTCTTTGCCACGCGGTTTAGGGAGGCTCTCTTTCATTATTCTGCTACTTATGAATTGATTGACACAGTCATACCTCGTGAAAACGAATGGAGGTTGATGATCGAGAGAGAGCTTTTGGGCCGGGAGATTATGAATGTTATAGCATGTGAAGGTTCTCAGAGGATTGAGAGGCCTGAGACATACAAACAGTGGCAGGTTAGGAATACGAGGGCTGGTTTCAAGAAGCTCCCTCTGAATGAGGAATTAATGGCCAAATTGAGGACTGCGTTAAAGGAATGGTACCACAGATTTTGTCTTGGATGAAGATAACAACTGGTTGCTTCAAGGTTGGAAGGGCCACATTTTGTATGCTTCCACTTGTTGGGTGCCAGCATAATGAGATGCTACTGGACTGGGTTCAGAACTCATACTATACTGAAGGTATGATTCTAAGAATCACTCATTGTCTTTCACTCTATCGACATCTTATTTTCCCTGTAAAAGCTTCGAGTTATAGTTGAACTAGCACTTGCTGATTACTTAAGTCTTGAGATATTTCAGCATGTTGCGAAGACGCTTACTTTGCTGGTTACATTGTTTCAGGTTTTGGTATCCTTGGTTTGGCTACCTCTACTTGCTTAACCTTCAGGTGCTGTGATGAAGATTGCAACAAGCTTTGCACGAAGTTACTTGGTAAAACTATGGCACAAGTTTTCGGGTAGAATTGAGACTTGTGAATGTAATGCAATTTCTGTAATGATATTGATAAGTAGGGCCTATTAGAGTAGGAAGGCCATTATAGCATGTTTGCCCGAGTACCAGTATATTGAGTTATTTTCTCTAACCAACATGTATTAGGCATTTTGTTAGGATGGACCCAAAGAGGTCCAAAAGAAGGATGTTTAAGTGGCTCAAAGATTATAAAAGATAATGTTTTTTATTTATAAATTATAGTTTTTTATTTAATTTATATTAAAATAACATGATGTTGAGACTTGGATAATTATTATCCATTGATTAAATGTCCCTTAGATTATATATGTATATTCATCTTTACCTATTATCATTTATTAATGAAATATCAAGTTTATCTTATTCTCTTTATAGCTTTATGGTGGCTTTTAGGATATTTTCAGTAGGAGTAAAAATAGCTTTGTAACACATTTCACATCCTTCTATATAATTTTGTAAGTTGTTTTTGCAAGATAAGTTGTCTCTTGAGCCAAATTAGTTGACAAGATATGAATATTGTAGCTTGTGAGAGGAGGCCCGAGACATACAAGCAATGGCAGGTTAGGAACATGAGGGCTGGATTTAAGCAATTGCCCTTGGATGAGCATCTCATTAACAAATTAAGATGCAAGTTGAAAGATGTGTACCACAGTGATTTAGTGCTTCTTGAAGATGGCAACTACATGCTGCAAGTTTGGAAGGGCCGAGTAGTTTATGCTTCCTCCTGTTGGGTGCCTGCATAGGCCTTGACAATTTTCTTCCCGAGGTAGTTAATTAGGAGAAGCATTTCATGAGTTGTAGAGGAGACATGGACTTCCAAAATTCTTGTGGTTGACATATTCTAGAAGCTGATCTCTGCTAATATAATGGAAGAGCATAGTTCAGTTTCAGTTCTCATAATATTTTTAATTGGTCCAGTCATTAGTCTGTGACTGTGTATAATATAACAGTATAACTGATAACTGGTGCTATGTGAATGGCGTTTAAATGTTGAAGTCTTCCTTCCGGAGTTCTTCTGATAGGCACTCATAAGCAGCAGAATCCTGAGATATTTTTAGGTCTAAAAATTGAACTAGTTTGTATATTAAATTAATATTTTATTCTCTTTAAGATTTAATCAACTCTTACACGTGCCGTTGTAACAAATAGTTGTTCTCTTTATTTTTCATAATTTGTTTGATGATAACGTTTTATTTTCGATCATTAATAATCTGGCAACATTTGTCTTTAAAAATTATTAAATAAACTGTAGTCATTCAACGGAGAAAACAAACCTAGCCTGAAAAGTCTAAAAACTAAAAAGAGAAGACTCGTTCACAATCGTCTTACTTGACAACCAAGTAACGCCATCATAACTTTATTAGGCTGTGCATGCAGTAAAACGAATAATTTCATCATCCCACATTAAATTGTTTGTCTCAAGTCAAAATCAAGATAGGTAATTGGATTAAGTATAATAACTTTATTATTCTATTAAACTTATTTAAAACTTGATTTTACTTCTCTATATATAAAAAAACAAATAATTTCTCAAATATATTATAATCCTAACAATACAACGCACACTCAGTGTACTTTTGAAGTTAGGAAACTAATTTGTGTTATTAGCCTTGCATATTTCCTTGTCTGTGTGTTTTTTTTTGGAAAAACATTCTTTATTTGACTTTTAATATCTTTACCACATTTTGTACTTAAAATGTAGTAATATGATATTTTTTTGTCCTGGGGTTAGAGATATAGGTGTTTTCAACCTATTGATAAAAAAATAATTTTATTTATGATTTATGTTATATCTAAAAAAAAATTATATACGATGAGAATTGAATATTTTTCTTACTAAATAAATAATATTTAACGTGAAGAAGGCAAGGGACTTTATGTGAGCATCTAGTATTGACATCTTAGATGTCACTATTTTTTGAGAAAATAACAGCCTCCTTGGAACAGCGAAGATTCGCGGCACTATCCCTATGCTCATATCGAGGGCTGCTCCTTCTCTTGTCTCTTTTTCCGAACCCCCAATACAATACCTTGGCTTCATTGTTTTCATGCTTTGTCTTCCTGAACAAAATAAAAACCTATTTCAGTGTTGTTGAGTGTTATGGACTCCAACTTCCCCGGTGCTTCGGAAGACCAGGGCACACCGTATCTCTCAGACTCGCTTGGTTTTGCAACCATGGAAGACAACGACTTCTCAGAAACTGCAAAGTTCATTAGCCAGATCCTCATGGAAGAAAACGTTGACCAGAAGCCATTCTATGACTCACTCACCTTGCAAGTTACCGAGAAATCCTTCTACGATGCTCTCGCCGGCAACCTACCTCTTTCTCCCGATCAACACCCCGTTCTTCTCAGTCCCGAAGCTGAAACCACCACCACCACCACCACCAGCAGCAGCAGCAGCAGTAGCAACAACAATTTTTCAGATGAATATTCTCGTGAGTTGAAGCTCCGTTCTCCGGATTCTATTTCTGTTTCTGCTTTTCAGTTTAAATCTCAACCACCGCCTTCAGTTACTGTTAGTGACGCAGTCTCAGATTTGGATTCTTCTATTGCCAAACTCTTAGCCCACAATATTTTCAATCATGTTGATTCTGTTTCCCAGTTTAGAAGAGGCTTCGAGGAAGCTAGTAAATTTCTTCCTCCGGGGCCTAACCTTGTAACTGCTCTACATTCAAAGAGAGAAGAACCAATCAATTCTTTTGGAGACAATTCCTATGGGTTGTTGAAGGGTAGAAAGAATCACCAGCGCCAAGAGATAGAAACTAGAGAAGAAGGAGAAGGAGAGAGAAGTAACAAGCAATCAGCACTTTCCCTTGTTGATGAGAGTGACCTGTCAGATGCTTTTGATCGGCTGTTGCTTCATGAAGGAAACCTGTGTGACGAACACATTCGTTTGACGAGTGGATCAGTGAACGTTGAGGAACGAGATGGAGGTAAGGGTCGTTCAAAGAAACAAGGGAGGAGGAAGAAGGAAACGGTGGATTTGAGGAATCTTCTATTGATGTGTTCACAATCTGTGTATGCCAATGACAACAGGACTGCCAATGAATTGCTAAAACAGATTAGGCAACACTCTTCTCCCGTTGGGGATGCATCACAGAGGTTGGCTCATTACTTCACCAATGGCCTCGAAGCACGCTTGGTTGGGGATGGCACAAGTGCACAAGGAATGTATACTTTTCTGAGCTCTAAGAACATCACTGTTGCTGAGTTTCTCAAGGCATACCAGGTTTTCACTTCCTCCAGCCCTTTCAAGAAGTTTATACATTTCTTTGCAAATAAAATGATTATGAAAGCAGCTGCAAAGGCAGAAACCGTTCATATTATTGATTTTGGGATCCTATACGGTTTCCAGTGGCCAATACTCATTAAGTTTTTCTCAAATAGGGAGGGTGGACCTCCCAAGCTTAGGATCACAGGGATAGAGTTTCCCCAACCTGGCTTTCGCCCCGCAGAAAGAATTGAGGAAACAGGTCACCGTCTGGCTAACTATTGTAAGCGTTACAATGTTCCCTTTGAGTACAATGCCATAGCATCGAAGAACTGGGAAAACATTCAGGTTGAAGCCCTCAAAATTCAGAGCAACGAGCTAGTTGCTGTCAATTGTCACTTGAGGTTTGAGAATTTACTGGATGAGTCTATTGAAGTGAACAGTCCTAGAAATGGAGTCCTTCATTTGATCAGGAAGATAAATCCGGATATTTTTACTCAGTCCATCACTAATGGATCATATAATGCCCCTTTCTTTGCCACGCGGTTTAGGGAGGCTCTCTTTCATTATTCTGCTATTTATGATTTGATTGACACAGTCATACCTCGTGAAAACGAATGGAGGTTGATGCTTGAGAGAGAGCTTTTGGGCAGAGAGATTATGAATGTTATAGCATGTGAAGGTTCTGAGAGGATTGAGAGGCCTGAGACATACAAACAGTGGTATGTTAGGAATACGAGGGCTGGTTTCAAGCAGCTCCCGCTAAATGAGGAATTAATGGCCAAATTCAGGACTAAGTTAAAGGAATGGTACCACAGAGATTTTGTCTTCGATGAAGATAACAAGTGGATGCTTCAAGGTTGGAAGGGCCGCATTTTGTATGCTTCCACTTGTTGGGTGCCAGCATAATGAGATGCTACTGGACTTGGCTTATAACTAATATTAGACTAAAGGTATGATTCTAAGAATCAGTTATTTGCTTTTACTCTTTCCAGTTCTTATTTTCCCTGTTAGAGCTTCGAGTTATACTCCTACTGGCGCACTTGCTGATTACTTGAGTCTTGAGATATTTCAGCTTGTTGCAATGGTGAAGCTCATTTTGCTGGTTACATTGTTTCAGGTTCTGGTATCCTGTGTTTGGCTACCTACTTGCTTAACTTTCGGGCTGTGATAAAAGATTGTACCAAGTTTTGCACGAAGTCACTTGGTAAAATTATGGCACAAAATTTTGGGTAGAATTGAGACCTGTGAATGTAATGCGATTTCTGTAATGATATTGATATGTAGGGAATATTAGAGTAGGAGGGCCGTTATAGCATGTTTGCCTGAGTACTTGTAATCATAATATTGAGTTATTTTCTTTCTAACCAACATGTATTAGACATTTCACACCCTTCTATATAATTTTGTAATTTGTTTTAGCAGGATAAGTTGTCTCTTTAGCCAAATTAGTTGACAGGATATGATTAATTTGAAACAGATGACTATGTTCAGTTTGTTTTTTTTCCGGTAATATTCTTACATGCAATTTTGTTTTGTTGCAGCAACTTCTGTGAAACTCATGATTTCCCCTCAGCATCTCTAGAATTTTCTGGTAGTTTTTTCCACCGATCAAAGAACTTCATATTTATTATCTGTTGCTGCTACATATATATAAAGTATAAACTATAATGGTCAGATACGCATGCTGGCAAATGCCAGATTCTCCTAGCCTTCTCTCTCTGCCTTAATTGCACCCCTAAAAAACTAAGTTTGAAAGATATAACTTCTTTAGATCTTATAAATTGCATGTTTGGTTGCACAATTTTTATTTATTTTTCGATTAACAATGGGCAAAATGGCTTTCGATGCAGGTAGCTAAGATGCTTTCTTATTTTAAGTACCATTACCAAGTTGATATGGCCTATTCACATAACCTGATAATGTGTTGGTCCTGAAAGCTTTTCCCCGTGATTGTTTGCATGCTTGCTGAGTAATCTGTTGGATGTGGCTCGTATTGCGAAATATGCATGACATGAATTGCTTAAATGGAGCTGGCAATTTCTTTCAATGCTTGTAGTCTATGAAAAGTTAATGATAATATGAAGTTTTGTGAATATTTTTTTGCCTGACATAATCTTTCAATAACTCGAGAACTTGATAGATCAAAAGCTACTGGTTTATTATCATTGATTAATGAAATAAGCAAAGTTCACAACATGTGTGCATGTTTGTTTTCCTTGTAAAATCATTTCCTGTGTTTCAATGCAAATTCTGTAGTTGAGGTTAATTAAGACGCATTTTACTATTATATTTATTAAAATTAATTTTGTTTAACTTTAAAACAAACGGACACTTAACTATAGTTGTTATAAGTAGCTTTGTCGGAGGCAATCACTATTGGCAGTGGTATCTGGTTTGCCTAGACTAATGTGTTTTATCGGGTATCCAGATCATCTGCAGTTAAATTTTCATTGGGAAATAACTTTGACAATACAAAATTGTAAGTTATAAATATGCAACTTACATTTTTGACTGATATCATCAACTTCAAACTGATGTCAATAACATTTAACCCTATTTGGTGTCAATAACAAAACAATAAAAGCAATATAATTCTTACAATTCAGTTAAGGGTATTTGCGGATCATCTGATCCAAAGTTGAAAGAGCTTTCAATTGGGTTTGGTTTGTATGGTTTTCTAAAAATTCCAATAAAGTGTGATTTGGATTGGATGGTTTGATTTCACCAACATTTTAGGGTATGTTGGCAATTGCTTTGTACATAAAAGTGATACGTTCTAATCAATTAAGCTTATAAATCAATTATATTATAAAATAATTAATATTGTTATATATAATATTAAAATTTCTAATGTATATTTAATGCACATGTAAATTTACATAATAAATTTTATAACAATTCATTTTGATCTAATAATTAATTTTTTTACATATATAAATTTTTATGAAATCTATGATTTTTATTAAAATTTATATATGTAAAAAAATACATTATTAGATCAAAATTAATTATAACAAGGTCAAAAATTTTAATTGTAATAAGGATTGAGTACAATGCCATAGCATCAAAGAACTGGGAAACCATTCAGGTTGAAGCCCTCAAAATAGAGAGCAATGAGCTAGTTGCTGTCAACTGTCACCAGAGGTTTGAGGATTTACTAGAAATGCAGTTCTGCATTTGATCAGGAAGATAAATCCGGATATCTTTACTCAGTCCATCACTAGTGGATCATATAATGCCCCTTTCTTGTCCACGCGGTTTAGGGAGGCTCTCTTTCATTATTCTGGCATTTCTGATAAGATTGACACTGTCATACCTCGTAAAAACGATAGGAGGTTGATGGTTGAGAGAGAGCTTTTGGGCAGGGAGATTATGAATTTTATAGCATGTGAAGGTTCTGAGAGGATTGAGAGGCCTGAGACATACAAACAGTGGCAGGTTAGGAATATGAAGGCTGGTTTCAAGCAGTTACCACTGGATGAAGAATTAATGGCCAAATTCAGGAGTAAGTTAAAGGAATACCACAGAGATTTTGTCTTAGATGAAAATAACAACTGGATGCTTCAAGGTTGGAAGGGCCGCATTTTTAATGCTTCCACTTGTTGGGTTCCGGCATAATTAGATGCTACTGAACTCGGTTCAGAACTAATACTAGACCAAAGGTATGATTCCAAGAATCAGTCATTGGCTTTAACTCTATCCACTTATTTTCCCAGTTAAAGCTTTGAGTTATAGTCCTACTAACACTTGCTGATTTCTCGAATCTTGAGATATTTCAGCATGCTGCAATGGTGAAGCTTATTTTGCTGGTTACAATGTTTCAAGTTCTGATATCCTTGGTCTCTGGCTACCTACTTTCTTAACCTTCAGGTTCTGTGATGAAGATTGCACCAAACTTTGCTAAAATTAGTGCACGATTTTTCTGGTAGAAGTGAGACTTGTGAATGTAATGCCAGTTACATATATATAAACTAGAATAGTCAGATATGAGTGCTGACAAATGCCAGCTTCTCCTAGCCTTCTCCCCCTTACTTAATTGCACCTTCAAACACTTATTTGCTAATGACTGGAACTATATTTTTTTTTGTTTAGAGACTAAAAATAATTTTGTAAAAAATTTAGGGACATAAACATAAAATAAAAATTCTATATTAAGTTTTATCTCATATTAATTTATACACTAGTTAATGTTATTTAAATAGATAAAGATTTATAACTAGAATAAGAAAGTGATTACCAATAAATATCATAGTTAGTTTCTCAAAAAAAAAGAAAATCAAACTTAGTCATTCTCATGACTTAAGCTTTCAACAAACAGAAACAAATAATAGAAATCAAACTAATCATATCATAGATTCTTCCAACTTCATTCGATAAAAAAATAAATAATTGCAACTTTTTTTTTTTTTTTATCTTCAAGAGATGTTAAAAGATAGAATTTTTTTTTAGAGTGGGAGGTGGAAGAAATTTAATTCTTTGAACAAGCTCTTTAACGAATCATCATTAATCCTATAACTAATCATTTCCATGAACCAAATAAAAAAAAGAAATGGTTAGGAGGAGAAAAAAAAAGTTCAGATTTTACAAAGAAAAGAGAATAGAAAGATTAAGAATAACTTATCAACACTAAGTGTAAATTAAGCCAAAAGAAAATATAATTTTCTAGCTTTAGATGCTGGCCAGACGTGTGTTTACGAAGTTTGAAATAAGAAACTTGGTGAATAGAGGAATAAGGTTCTCGAGTTTCGGATATTTGACTAAAAGGGGATAATTTTATTTGGAATTTATTAAATGAGGGTAATTTTTAAATTAATCTCCAACTTGGGGTAAATTGTAGGAATTTTTACATTTTTGAGTATGAAGTTGTAAAAAGATTCACGATTTTGGATTTTTTTAATAGTGAAGTCATAAAAAATCTAATGCCTTTATTTTTTTTAATTATTTATATAAAGTCTTAAATTTTTTACGACTTCAAAATTGCGATTATTTTTTTTATTTTTAAATTAATTATGAATGACTTTAAAATCGTTTTAATTATAATTTTATATTTTGCTTTTTACTATTTTATTTTTAATTATGCCCTATGATAACTATTTTTACTATTATTCACACTCTCTTTTCAATTTTTGCTCACATTATAGATTTTTTTTTTCAAACTACACCTTTTCTCTCCTATCTTTTCTTAAACTACACATGTTTTTGAATTTTTTTTCAATATACACAATTTTCATGCTGCATTGGGAAGTCCAATTTGGTCACTCCGACATCCGCATGGGTTTTTTTTTATAACTAATTTGTATGTTAAGTTTTTATTTAAATTTAAATTATTAAAATAATACAAATATTATATTATATAAATATATTTTTAATTGATTTTAAAAATAATTTTTTAATAAGAAAATAATATAATTACTTATCTTGTATTATTTAATTTGTCTAAGATATTTTGTAGGTGAACATTTTTTTAAATCTAAATTTTGTCAAATAATATTTGCTTTAGTAAAAAGATTAAAACTTTTAATATTATTAAAAAATTAAAATTTTAATATTATTAAAATAATATTTTGTTATTAAAAATTAATGAGAAAATAAAAAAATGTGAAATTTATCGATAACATGGTCATAACAGAAACAATTGTCCTAATATGCCTTCATCTTCACATATGTAATTGTTTAAGTATTTTATTTATAATGTAGTCTAATGTTTTTTTATAAATAAATTGTTAAACAAGTAATAGTATCATTTTAAAAAAAATTTAATGACATAAACAAAAATTATATTTAGTAACATAATAATATTAAAAGTTTTAATCTTTTTACTAAAGCAAATATATTATTAGACAAAATTCATATTTAAAAAAATGTTCATTTTTAAAAAAATTGTTTGTTTATGTCATTAGATTTTTTAAAAAATGATACTACTATTTGTTTAACAATTTATTTATAAAAGAACATTAGACTACATTATAAATAAAATACTTAAACAATTACATTTGTGAAGATGAAGGCATATTGGGACAATTGTTTCTGTTATGGCCATGTTGTCGGTAAATTTCATATTTTTTCTATTTTTCCATTAATTTTTAATAACAAAATATTATTTTAATAATATCAAAATTTTTAATTTTTTAATAAAAAATATTATTTTAGTAATATTAAAAGTTTTAATATTTTTACTAAAGCAAATATTATTAAACAAAATTTAGATGTAAAAAAAATGTTCACCTACAAAATGTCTTATACAAATTAAATAATACAAGATAAGTAATTATATTTAATAATATTATTTTCTTATTAAAAAAATATTTTAATAAAAAAATATTTTTAAAATCAATTAAAAATATATTTATATAATATAATATTTGTATTATTTTAATAATTTAAATTAAAATAAAAATTTAAACATACAAATTAATTTAAAAAAAAAGGCCGGTACAAAGTTGGGGTTCCCAATGTAGCATGAAAATGGTGTATATCGATAAATTTTTTAAAAAAACATGTATAATTTGAAAGAAGATAAGAAAGAGAAGGTGTAATTTGGGGGAAAAAAAAACCCTAACTATACCTATTTGCATAATAATACCCAAACTACATCCCTTTTCATCCCCTTTGAGAAGTTGGAACTAATCACCCTAACTTTCGTACCATTTTTTTTTGAACATATTAATTTGGATATTATTATGCAAATAGGTGTAGTTTGAGCAAAAATTGAAATATAACATTAAAAAATCCTAACTCTCATGTATAAGTTTATTTTTTTTTCTTGTCTTTTTTTTACATTAATTTTTAATATACTTTTCAATCAATATAAAAAAATGTATTTGCACAAACAATGAATGTTGTTGCCTTTTTATATAATTTTATATTTCATGTTATGGTGTTTTTATTAGTTTTTTTTTTGTCATGCATGATAAGTGTTTGGTATAACTTTATTTTTCTCCTATTTTATTTAATATTTTCTATATTTTGTTTTATAAATTATTATTATTTGTTAAAGTTAGAAAGGAAAAGGAATCTAAAAGGTATAAATTAATAATCTAAAAATAATTTCTTATTCATTTTATCTAATTATTATTGGTTAAGTATTAGTTAAAAAAAATTAATGGTTAAGAATAAAAATTAAAAGTCGTTGGATTATAAAAGAATTAGTCATTTTAATTATAATTATTGTTTGGAATACTTTAAAGTTATAAACTATAAAAGTATTAATTATAATTATTTTTAATTCAAAAAAAAATTAAACAACTAATCATGAAATATAAAATTGTAATTAAAATAACTTTGAAGTCGTTCAAAATTAATTTTAAAAAAATTAATCACAACTTTTTGAAGTTGTGAAAATTTTACGACCTTATATGAGTAATTAAAAAAATTAAACTGGTTGAATTTTTAATGATTTCACTGTTTAGAAAAAAAAAGAGTCAAAGTAGTGAATTTTTTATGATTTTATACCCGTAAAAATTCTTACCACATAATCTCATTTGGAAATTAATTCATAAAATACCCCATTTAATAAATTTCAAATGAAGTTAATTTCTTCTGGTCAAAGTTTCTCGAATTTCACGTAGAAGTAAGGTTAAGGTTAGAAAAATTACTTGTCATGTTTTATATTTATAACTAGTAGGAATGTAGGATAATCGTGTTTTGGCATGAGTGACATTGATGTTTATGAATGTCTTAAAAGGAAGTAAATAATGAAATAGAAATTCAATTAACTAAGAATATTAATATATTATTGAGAAACTGTTAATATTTTAAAATGTATATATTAAAGAGCAATTATTATTGACATAATAGAAAAACTTTATTGAAATTACTGTTAAATGTCTGCTGCATAACCATATCAAATCATATCTCATTCTTTCTGAACAGAGTCAAAACCTATTTCAGTGTTGTTGGTTTTGGTGAAGACGATGGCATAGCGTATCTCTCAGACTCGCTTGGTTTTGCAACCATGGAAGACAACGACTTCTCAGAAACTGCAAAGTTCATTAGCCAGATCCTCATGGAAGAAAACGTTGAACTTGAACAGAGCCCATTCTACGACTCACTCACTCTGCAAGTTACTGAGAAATCCTTCTACGACGCTCTCGCCGGTAACCTACTTCTCAGTCCCCAAGCTAGCAACACCAATTTTTCAGTTGAAAATTCTCGTGAGTTGAACCTCCCTTCCCCAGATTCTCTTTCTGTTTCTGCTCTTCAGTTTAACCCCCACGCACTCTCTCAACCACCACCTTTGGTTAATGTTAGTGAAGGAGTCTCTGATTTGGACTCTTCTATTGCAAGACTCTTAGCACATAATATTTTCAATGATGTTGATTCTGTTTCCCACTTTAGGAGAGGCTTCGAGGAAGCTAGTAGATTTCTTCCTCCAGGGCCTAACCTTGTAACTGCTCTACATTCAAACGCGCAAGAACCAATCAATTCTTTTCGAGAGAATTCCTATGGGTTGTTGAAGGGTAGAAAGAATCTTGAGCGCCAAGAGATAAACACTAGAGAAGAAGAAAGAGGAGGGAGAAGTAACAAGCAATCAGCATTTTCCTTTGTTGATGAGAGTGACCTGTCAGATGCTATTGATAGGGTGTTTCTTAGTGTGGAAAACGTGTGTAGTGAACACAGTTCTTTGCAGAGTGGACCACTGAGAGCGGAGGAGCAAGATCGAGGGAAGGGTCTTTCAAAGAAACAAGAGAGGAGGAAGCAGGAAACAGTGGATTTGAGGAATCTTCTGTTGATGTGTTCACAATCTGTGTATGCCAATGACAACAGGACTGCCAATGAATTGCTAAAACAGATTAGGCAACACTCTTCTCCCGTTGGGGATGCATCACAGAGGTTGGCTCATTACTTCGCCAATGGCCTCGAGGCACGCTTGGTTGGGGATGGTACAAGTTCGCAAGGAATGTATACTTTTCTGAGCTCTAAGAACATCACTGCTGCAGAGTTTCTGAAGACACACCAAGATTTTATGTCCGCCAGCCCTTTCAAGAAGTTTACATATTTCTTTGCTAATAAAATGATTATGAAAGCAGCTGCCAAGGTAGAAACCGTCCATATTATTGATTTTGGTATCCTATATGGTTTCCAGTGGCCAATTCTTATCAAGTTTTTGTCAAATAGGGAGGGTGGACCTCCCAAGCTTAGAATAACGGGGATAGAGTTTCCCCAACCCGGCTTTCGTCCCACAGAAAAAATTGATGAGACTGGTCGCCGTCTGGCTAACTATTGTAAGCGTTATAGTGTTCCCTTTGAGTACAATGCCATAGCATCAAAGAACTGGGAAACCATTCGGATTGAAGCCCTAAAAATTGAGAGCAACGAGCTAGTTGCTGTCAACTGTCACCAGAGGTTTGAGAATTTACTGGATGACTCTATTGAAGTGAACAGTCCTAGAAATGCAGTCCTGCATTTGATCAGGAAGATAAATCCAAATATTTTTACTCAGTCCATCACTAATGGATCATATAATGCCCCGTTCTTTGCCCCGCGGTTTAGGGAGGCTCTCTTTCATTATTCTGCTATTTATGATCTGATTGACACTATCATACATCGTGAAAATGAAAGGAGATTGATGATTGAGAGAGAGCTTTTGGGCAGGGAGATTATGAATGTTATAGCATGTGAAGGTTCTGAGAGGATTGAGAGGCCTGAGACCTACAAACAGTGGCAGGTTAGGAATATGAAGGCTGGTTTCAAGCAGCTACCACTGGATGAGGAATTAATGGCCAAATTTAGGACTGAGTTAAGAAAGTGGTACCACAGAGATTTTGTCTCAGATGAAGATAGCAACTGGATGCTTCTAGGTTGGAAGGGCCGCATTTTGTTTGCTTCCACTTGTTGGGTGCCAGCATGATGAGATGCTGCAGGACTCGGTTCAAAACTCATACTATACTGAAGGTATGATTCTATGAATCACTCATTGTCTTTAACTCTATCCACTTTTTCCCTCTTAAAGATTCGAGTTATAGTCCTGCTAACACTTGCTGATTACTTGAGTCTTGAGGTATTTCAGCATATTGCAATGGTGAAGCTTAATTTGCTTGTGACATTGTTTCAGGTTCTTGTATCATTGGTCTGGCTACCTACTTTCTTAAACTTCAGGTGCTGTGGACAAGATTGTACCTAGCTTTTCTCCAAGTTACTTGATAAAATTATGGCACATGTTTTCGGGTGAATGTAATGCAATTTCTGTATTTTTATTGATCCTAAGGAGGGCATATTAGAGTAGGAGGGCCATTATAGCATGTATTAGGCATTTCACATCCTTCCGTATAAATTTGTAAAATGATTTTGCTGGATCCAAATTAGCTACTGAATTAGCAAGATGTGATGATTTGAAGCAGATGACTATGTTCAGTTTTTTTTTTTTTTCCAGTGATATCCCTACTTACAGTTTTGTTTTATTACAGGAACTAAAATTGAGACTTGTGAATGTGATGCAATTTCTGTAATGATATTGATAAGGAGGACATATTGGAGTAGGAGGGCCATCATAGCATGTTAGCCCGAGTACTTGCAATCAAAATATTGAGTTATTTTCTCTTTAACTAACATTTATTAAGCATTTCACTCAAAGCTTTTCCCTGTGATTTGCTTTCATGCTTGCCAATTAATCTGTGTTGACTGTTGTATCGTATTGTAAAATATGCATGAGATGAATTGCTTAAATGCAGATGACAATTTCTTTCAATGCTTTTAGACTCTGAAAACTTAATTGAAAAAAACAGTTGTTTTCAGGTGTCATTTTAATCTATCATTGAAGAATGCGTAATAAAAATTAAATAAGGTTTTTATTAGCCACACCTTTTGTATCAGTAATCTTATCTAGTTGTGTCGGTACTAAGCTTTAGTATAGATTACTTTAATTTAATGCATGATTTTTGTAGAGGGCCGACATTGTACGTGTTAATTTGGTTACCATAAACTTAGCCACATGATATGTTTCTTTTTGTAGAAACCTCATAAGACTTTTTTTTTTTATTTAAAAAATTATCGTCAAACAACTCTTTTTTTTGTCTTTTTTTGTTTAATTAATTATCCGCCTGATATGTACATTGTCAGGAAAAATGTTGAGGATCTTGTCTTTCTTGGTACTTTATATTCTACTTCTAGGCTTTGCAAAATTGTTTTTTAATTAGATGTTGCAAATGATGAAGTATTAGACAAGTAATCTGCTTTCAATTTTCAAATTGCATGGTATTTGTGTGGTTGCTAAAATATATATTTCCATTTTCCTGATCTGTTCTGTAATCTGAGTAAATGACAATATACATGCATATCTTCTCACCTATCGAAAATAAAACGTGTGTTTCTATTCCAATAATTAATATGGACTAATATTCTAAGATAATTATATTTATTATTTATCATTAGTGAGTTTTATTTTATGTAGTAAAATTAAGCAAGCACGTTAGACGATTAAATAAAATGATATGAAATTAAATGAAAAGATGTCAATATTGACACATTAGCGAATAATGAGAATTTTATTAAGTTAACACACTATAAAAAGATTATGGTTTCTAATATCATGTTAACCTAATAGGATTCTTATTATTTCCTAATAGGCCAAGACTGACATTTGTTAATTTAAACTCATATCATCTTATATTTAGTAGTCTAGCATACTCACTTAAATTGACCATATAAAATAAAGTCCGCTAATAACAAATAGTAGATATAATTGTCTTATAATAGTAGTTTACGTTAATTATTGGAATAGAAAATTTCAAGAATGACAAATAATTTTTGGACCCACTAATTGTTTTTGGCTTAATGTTCATAGGTTACAAGTTTTTCTTTTGCATGGTAAGATCTGATCTTGTATCTAATAGAGTAGAAATCTGTGATTTCTGGTAATAATATTATCCCTGTGTAGGTTTTGCTTTTAATTATTTCATGTCTGCAATTGTTAGCTAGTTGTTTTTTGTTTCCTGAAAATGAATAAAGAAAGCAACTAGTATAAAGTTTTTTCATACTATTTTTTTGGATTCCATTGTTGGTGGTGTTGCTAACTTTTCTGTGATTTATATCTTCTTGCTTTTTATAATTAATTTTGTGGCATGTCTCTTTCTATGTATTATCTGAAGTTTTTTCTATTGTTCTTTGTCAATTTGATATGCATTTCATGTTGGACAATTGAGAGGTATCAAACAAGGTTCAAAGTACAGAATTGAAATTGTTTTTGGACTGGTAATATTTTTATTTATGGAAGTTGTATACCATTTTCATAGCATGAAATTGTTATGCTATATGGCATTGTACTAATGGTATGATTCTAAGAATCAGTCATTGGGTTTTACTTAATCCGCTTCTTATTTTCCCTGTTAAAGCTTCGAGTTATAGTCCTACCAACACTAGTTGATCACTTGAATCTTTAGATATTTCAGCATGTTACATTATTTCAGGTTCTGGTATCCTTGGTCTGGCGCTACCTACTTGCTTAACCTCAGTGCTGTGTAGAAGATTGTACCAAGCTTTTTACTTGGTAAAATCATAACAGACTTTTCTGGTAGAATTGAGACTTGATTGTGAATGTAATGCAATTTCTGTAGTGATATTGATAAGGAGGGCATATTAGAGTAGGAGGGCCGTTGTTGCATGTTTGCCCGAGTACTTGTAATAATAATATTGAGTTATTTTCTCTTTAATCAACATGTATTAAGCATTTGTCCTCCTTCTACATAAATTTGTAGAATGTTTTTGCAGGATACTTGTCTCTAGAGCCAAATTAGCTACTGAACTGACAAGATGTGATTTATGTGAAACAGATGAC
Source organism: Glycine soja (assembly GCF_004193775.1). NCBI lineage: Eukaryota > Viridiplantae > Streptophyta > Magnoliopsida > Fabales > Fabaceae > Glycine > Glycine soja. The sequence continues at coordinate 10,535,558 of NC_041012.1, read as the reverse complement.
TTAGTTCAGTTTGTTTTTTTACAGTGATATCCTTGCTTGCAATTTTGTTTTGTTGCAGGACTTCTGTGAAACTCATGATTTCCACTCATAGCATCTCTAAAATTGTCCGTTAATAATTATCATCTTTTGCTGCTACAGAAGTAGGATAAAATAGAATAGTAGTCAGATACTAATGCTGGCAAATGTCAGCTTCTCCTAGCCTTCTTTCCCTGTGTTAACTGCACCAACAAAAACTAAAGTTTGGGCTTCTTTTTCATAAAGTTTGGACTTCGAACATTGCTTAACAAGATATAACTTCATTGGATCTTATGAATTGCATTCTGTTTGGTTGCACAATTTTTAGTATTTTTCAATTGACAATGGCTTTTCGCATAACCACTTTGCCTGGACCTGAAAGCTTTTCCGTGTGATTTGTTTTCATGCTTGCCAATAAGTCTGTTGGCTGTAGTTCGTATTGTGAAATATAAATGATATGAATGGCATGAATGGTGCTGACAATTTCTTTCAATACTTTTAGACTTTGAAAACTTAATTGAAAAATTAATAATAATATGCAGTCTCTTGATTATTTTTTTTACTAGACATAATCTTTCAATACCTAGCTAGTGAACTTGATGGATCAAAAGTTACTCAGGTATATTATCAATGATTCATGAAATAGGCAAAGCTGCTGTTATGAACCAAGAATCAGGATTCAGGAATGGAAAAGAAAGATTTTATTGAATAGGCTGAAAACAAGGTATAGGAGAGCAATCTCTCTTCCAATTTTTCCTTTACAAAGTGTTAAGGCTCAAGTTACAAACGATAATCTAAAGAATGAAATCCTTTCCCTTTACATGCATCCTCCGATTTATTTAACACATTAACCCCGTAAATAACTAATCAATATCCTAAGGCTACCTTTTTTAGAATTAAAACTGATGTTCTAGGCATTCAAAATTTATATTAATCTCTATGAATTTTATTGGAGTTGAATACATTATGTTTTGGAAATAACTCTTTTTGGATATATTGTTATGTAAAAAATTCAATTTTTTTATTCGTAACGATGGAAAACCGTGTTAGCAGAATTTATACATTTTGTTCAACTAATTGAACTAAACTCTTGACTATATAATTTAAATTTGAAATGTTGGTTAAATAATAATAATTTTATACTTAAATCAACAATATTTTTTTAAAATGGTTAACCTTTAATATTTTGAAAATTACATATTTAACGTATCATTTAATAATTAAAGATCTTTGTCGCAAGAAAAATTAGAATTACAGTATAAAATATACAAACACATGGTACATGAATGAATTGTGTACTTTATTCTTAAAAATAATAATACATGAATCACTCTTCATTTTAAACATATCTGACACTCTTTTGTTTTTTTTTTCCATCACATAAAAAAGAATAATAATCCATAAATACCTCTTAATTTTTTTCTATCTCTCTTTTTCTAATCACATCATAAATTTTAATTTTTCTTTCTATTACTAGGTATAGGATAACACATGAGTGTCTATCGAAACATTTTTGTATTCTTAAAAATCTGGGTTGTTCCACTTCCAGCAGCAGCAGCATATACGAAATACGACATTCTGTTATGCACCTAAAATGCAGTGTCTTGTATTCAATCCGTACATACATGCTTCTCTACTTTATAGTTGACAACAATAATACTCTCCTCGAAACTCCCAAGGTTGGCGGCTGCTGTTGCAGTTTGCTGCTATATATGTGACTGTTAGCACAACCTTGGTCTTCCCGCACGGGATTCTTCCTTTTTTCTTTTTCCAAATCAGCAAAAACCATTCATGCTCATGTTCTATGAATGAATTCGCCATGCTTGTTTCTTCTTTGTCTTTCTAAACAGAACAAAAACCAATTTTACCATGGAGCCGAACATTCCCAGAGGAGCTGAAGAACAGAGCACGGCATATCTCATGGAAGATAGTGATTTTTCAGAAACTGCTAAGTTCATAAGCCAGATCCTCATGGAAGAAAACATTGACCAGAGGCCACTCTATGACACACTTACCTTGCAAGTTACAGAGAAGTCCTTCTACGACGCTCTCACTGGCAACATACCTCTTTCCCCCAACCCCAATCAACACCCCCTTCTTCTCAGTCCCCAAGCTCAAACCACCATCACCGAACATGGACTCTCAGATTTGGATTCTTCCTTGCAACAGAACCTGTTCAATGATGCTGATTCGGTTTCCCACTTTAAGAGAGGGTTAGAGGAAGCTACCAAGTTTCTTCCTCCGGTGTCTAACCTTGTAACTGGTCAATATCCAAACGGGGAACAACCAATCAATACGTTTGAAGGGAATTCCTATGGATTTCAGAGTAGGAAGAATCACGAGCGTGAAGAGATAGACACCAGAGAAGAAGAGCATGAAGGGAGAGGTCACAAGCAATCAGCACTTAGTCTTGTTGATGAGACTGACTTGTCAGATGCTATTGATCGGGTGTTTCTAAGTGTGGAAAACGTGTGTATTGAACACAGTTCTTTGCAGAATGGAGCACTGAAACCTAAGGCACCAGAGGTAGGGAAGGGTCGTTCAAAGAAACAAGGAAGGAAGAAGGAAACAGTGGATTTGAGAAATCTTCTGTTGATGTGTTCACAATCTGTGTATGCCAATGACATCAGGACTGCCAATGAATTGCTAAAGCAGATTAGGCAACACTCTTCTCCCGTTGGGGATGCATCACAGAGGTTGGCTCATTACTTCGCCAATGGCCTCGAGGCACGCTTGATTGGGGCTGGTTCAGGTGCAATAGGAACATTTTCTTTTGTGAGTTCTAAGAGGATCACTGCTGCAGAGTTCCTGAAGGCATACCAAGTTTTTCTATCTGCCACCCCTTTCAAGAAGTTTACATATTTCTTTGCAAATCAAATGATTGTGAAAGCAGCCGCAAAGGCAGAAATCATCCATATTATTGATTATGGCATCCTATATGGTTTCCAGTGGCCAATTCTTATCAAGTTTTTATCAAATAGAGAGGGGGGTCCTCCCAAGCTGAGGATCACAGGAATAGAGTTTCCCCAATCTGGCTTCCGCCCCACAGAAAGAATTGAGGAGACTGGTCACCGGCTGGCTAACTATTGCAAGCGTTACAATGTTCCCTTTGAATATCATGCTATAGCATCACGGAACTGGGAAACCATTAAGCTTGAAGCCCTTAAAATTGAGAGAAATGAGCTAGTTGCTGTAAACTGTCACATGAGATTTGAACATCTACTGGATGAGAGTACTATTGAAGTGAACAGTCCCAGAAATGCTTTCCTGCATCTGATCAGGAAGATAAATCCGGATATTTTTACTCAGATCATTATTAATGGATCATATGATGCCCCTTTCTTTGCCACACGGTTTAGGGAGGCACTCTTCCATTATTCTGCTATTTATGACATGTTTGACACTGTCATAACTAGTGAAAATGAATGGAGGATGACGATTGAGAGTGAGCTTTTGGGCCGGGAGGTTATGAATGTTATAGCATGTGAAGGTTCTGAGAGGGTTCAGAGACCTGAGACATACAAACAATGGCAGGTTAGGAATACGAGGGCTGGTTTCAAGCAGCTCCCACTGAATGAGGAATTAATGGCTAAATTCAGGAGTAAGTTAAAGGAATACCACAGAGATTTTGTCTTAGATGAAAATAACAACTGGATGCTTCAAGGTTGGAAGGGCCGCATTTTTAATGCTTCCACTTGTTGGTTTCCGGCATAATTAGATGCTACTGGACTTTTGGACTTGGTTCATAACTCATACTAGACTAAAAGGTATGATTCTAAAAATCAGTAATTGGCTTTTACTCTATCCACTTCTATACTTCACGTTTTCCCTGTTAAAGCTGAGTTATAGTCCTACTTACACTTCCTGGTTGCATGCGATATTTCAGCATGCATGTTGATGTTTCAATGGTGAAGCTTATTTTAAATGGTTTCAGGTGCTCGTATCCTTAACCTTTAGGTGCTGTGATAAAGATTGTACCAAGCTTTGCACCAAGTTACTTGGTAAAGTTATGACTCGACTTTTCTGGTAGAATTCAGACTGTGAATGTATGCAAATTCTATAATGACAAGGAGGGTTTATTAGAGTAGGATCTGGGATTGTCCTTTTACCATTTTTACCCGAGTACTTGCAATCAAAATGTTGAGTTATTTTCTCTCTAACCAACATGTGTTAGGCCTTTCACATCCTTCTAAATAAATTATTGTCTCTTTAGCCAATTTAACTACTGAATCGACAAGATGTGATTAATTTGAAACAGATGATCATGCTTAGTTTTTTTTTTCCGGTGATATTCTTGCTTGCAGTTTTGTTTTATTGCAGCAACTTCTGTGAAACTCATGATTTTCACTCCTAGCACTCTAAAATTGTCTGGTAACTTGTTCCATTCATTAAAGAGCTTTGTACTATTGCTGTTACTTAAATAGTATAAACTAGAACACTAGTCAGATACGAATGCTAACAAATGCCAACTTCTCCTAGCCTTCTCTCCCCACCTTAATTGCACCACCAAAACCTAAGTTTGAACTTCTAATAATGCTTAACAAGATAGAACCTTTTTCGATCTTATAAATTGGATAATGTAAAATCCAATAACTGATTCTTAGAAACATACCTTTTAGTCTAGTATGAGCTCTGAACAGAGTCTGGTAACATCTCCCAACAAGTGGAAGCGTACAAAATGTGGCCCTTCCAACCTTGAAGCATCCAGTTCTTATCTTCATCAAGACAAAATCACTGTGGTACCATTTCCTTAACTCCGGTCCTAAATTTGGCCATTGTTTCCTCATTCAGTAAGAGCCGCTTAAAACCAGCTCTCGTATTCCTAACCTGCCACTGTTTGTATGTCTCAGGCCTCTCAATCCTCTCAGAACCTTCGCATGCTATAGCATTCATAACATTGCTAGTGGTTTCTCCTATAGGAGTGAGAAGAAGAAGAGGGTGTTGATTGGGGAAAATAGGTATGTTTTCAGTGAGAGCTTGGTAGAAGGATTTCTCGGTAACTTGCAAGGAAAGTCAGTCATAGAATGGCCTCTCTTGAACGTTTTCTTCCATTAGTATCTGGCTTATGAACTTGGAAGTTTCAGAGAAATCATTATCTTCCAGCGAAGGGTCCCTCAATGAAGGTTCCATCGCTGCAAAACCAAGAGAATCTGAGACATACATTATGCTCTCCTCTTCGGGAAAGTTTGCCTCCATCATAACACTCAAATCGATTTTTGTTCTGCTCAGAAAGACAAAGAAGAATGTGAATTGATCTGATTTGGTTTCGCTAAAGGATTGGAACATAATTTAGCGGTAGTTGATGAGGCTGTGTTAGTTTATAATGACAATCACAAAGCAAGAAACAGCAGCAGCCCTTTTAACTATTATAAGCATAGTAACCTTCGGAGGAGGCTGCTATTGTTGTAAAAAAAAGAGGGGCATGTTCATGTAGGTATCTAATGAATGAATATCATATACCATGTTATTAGTTACGTACATGCATTTAGAAGATGCATAACGTAGTAGTGATATAAGGTTCTGCTACAACTGAAAAACGTGATGTATGAGGATAATTAAAACGAACAATTTTATATCATTTTAAAAATATTTCTAATAATCAATTCAATATCTTATAAAAATAATTATTTGAGAATATCATTGAAGTAAATGATTTGAGTTTTGCAGAATAACAATATTTTTATAACCATAAAAGAAAATTCTCCCTCATTAGATGTCATTTGGCATTTTGTATGTCCAAATATTATTTTTCCTGAAAAAATCATTTTTTTCTCGCTCAGCTGCAGTGATGTCACTGATGTGGTATGCAACTACTGAGAAAATGATGCGAGGCTAAGACTGCCTCCATAAGAAGTTCTTTTACTAACTTTTCTTATTGGTGCTTAATAAGAACTTACTACTGGAGTTGGTGCTTATTAGGCATTCCTCAGGAAGGATATGCTTAAATAAGCACCGAATCTTACCTTTTTTCTCTAAGTGTATCAGAAATTATATTGTCAAAGATTGTTTTGTTAGCCATACTATATAAGCATATTCCAAAATGGCTGCTGCTAGTGTGCTAACAGTAACGCAACCTCTCCATCCTCTTGACATTCTTTTTTGAAACCACCAATAAATTATGGTGGGTTCCATTAGTATCCTTTCCAGAACCATATCAAACATTTCATTTCTCACCCTTCCATTCGTGTTCATGTTCTATGGCTCCATTCTCAGAATAAAAAGCTCTTTGAGTGTTGTTGACCGATACGATGGAGGTCAACTTTCCCATAACTGACCTATTTGGTGAAGAAGAGGAGAGTATATTGTATGTCTCCGATTCTCTTGGTTTTGCAGCGACAGATCCTTCACTGGAAGACAATGACTTCTCTGAAACTGCCAACTTCATAAGCCAAAAATCTTGATGGAAGAGAACATTGAAGTTCTATGACTCACTCACCTTGCAAGTTACTGAGAAATCCTTCTATGACGCTCTAACTGGAAACATACCTCTTTCCCCCAATCAACATCCCCTTGCTCTCAGCGCCGAAGCTGAAACCACTCCAACCAGCAATCACAATTTTTTAGATGAAAATTCTTGTGAGTTGAAGCTTCCTTCTCCAGATTTCTGTATATGTTTCTGCTTTTCAGTTTAGCCGCAACTCCCTCTCTCAACCACCTTCACTTACTGTTAATCATGGACTCTCAAATTTGGATTCTTCCACTGCTAAACTCTTGGCAAACAATATTTTCAATGATGCTTATTCTGTTTCCCAGTTTAGGAGAGGCTTGGAGGAAGCTACCAAGTTTCTTCCACCGGGGCTTAAGTTGTAACTGGTCTGCATTCCAATGGGTTGAAGGGTAGGAAGAATCATGAGCGTGAAGATATAGACACCAGAAAAGAAGAAGAAGAAGAAGAAAGGAGAAGTAACAAGCAATCAGCACTTAACCTTGTTGATGAGAGTGACTTGTCTGATGCTTTTGATCGTATGGTTATGCTAAGTGTGGAAAACGTGTGTAATGAACACTGTAGTTTGCAGAGTGAAACAATGAAAGCTGTAGAGGCAAGTGGAGGGAAGAGTCTTCCTAAGAAACAAGGGACAAAGGACGAAACAGTAGATTTGAGGAATCCTCTAATGATGTGTTAACAATCTGTGTATGCCAATGAATTGCTAAAGCAGATTAGGCAGCACTCTTCTCCCTCTGGGGATGCATTACAGAGGTTGGCTCATTACTTTGTCAATGGCCTCGAGGCTCGCTTGGTTGGGGAAGGAATGTTTTCTTTTTTGAGCTCTAAGAGGAGCCCTGCTGCAGAGTTTCTGAAGGCACACCAAGTTTTTCTATCTGCCAGTCCTTTCAAGAAGTTAACATATTTCTTTGCAAATAAAATGATTATGAAAGCAGGTGCCAAGGCAGAAACCGTCCATATTATTGATTTGAGGCATCCAATATGGTTTTCAATGGCCAATGCTTATTAAGTTTTTATCAAATAGAGAGGGGGGTCCTCCCAAGCTGAGGATCACAGGGATAGATTTTCCCCAACCTGGTTTTCACCCCACAGAAAAAATTGAGACTGGTCGCCATCTGGCTAACTATTGTAAGCGTTACAGTGTTCCCTTTGAGTACAATGCCATAGCGTCAAGGAAATGGTAAACCATTCAGGTTGAACCCCTTAATATTGAGAGCAACGAGCTAGTTGCTGTGAACTCCTTGATGAAGTTTGAGAATTTAATGGATGAGACTATTGAAGTGGACAGTCCTATAAATGATCAGGAAGATAAATCCACATATTTTTACTGTGCATTGTTAATGGAACATATAATGCCCCTTTGTTTACCACCCGGTTTAGGGAGGCACTCTTCCATTTTTCTACTATTTATGCTGTGTGTGTGAAAACGAATGGAAGATGTTGATTGAGAGAGAGATTTTAGGCCGGGAGGCTATGAATGCTATAGCATGCGAATGTTCTGAGAGGGTTGAGACAGGTTAGGAATATGAAGGCTGGATTCAAGAAGCTACCACTGAATGAGGAATTATTGGCCAAATTTAGGAATGAGTTAAGGAAATGGTACCAGAGAGATTTTGTCTTAGATGAAGATAAGAACTGGATGCTTCAATGTTGGAAGGGCCACATTTTGTATGCTTCCACTTGTTGGGTGCCAGCATAATCAGATGCTACTGAACTCGGTTCAGAACTCATAGTAGACTAAAGGTATGATTCTAACTTCTAAGAATCAGTCATTGGATTTTTCTTATCCACTTCTTATTTTCCCTATTAATGCTTTGACCTTTTGGTTATGGCCCTAACTAACACTTGCCGGTTACTTGCGTCTCAAGATATTTCAGCTTGTATGTTTCAATGGTGAAGCTTATTTGCTCTTTAAAGGGTTTCAGGTTTTGATATCCTTGCTCTGGCAGTGGCTGCCGACTTTGCTTTACCTTCAGGTGCTATGATGAAGATTGAACCATGTTCTGCAATAAGTTAGTTGGAAAACTTTCTAGCCCGACTTTTCTGGTAGAAATTAGACTAGTGAGTGTCATGCAAAGTCTGTAATGATAAGGAGGGCGTATAAGAGTAGAGGGGCTCTTACAGCGAGAATTATTAGGTGGTTTTCAATCAGTATGGTCCCTCCTAATTTTATATTATATGACACTTAATTAAATGTTATAAATTCTTTCTCATAAATTATATAATTTGAATACGTGTTGTATAAATATTAGTTGGGATGATGGATAGGTGTAGTTGAGAACCACCTAATAATTTCGCTCTTATAGATACCTGAGTACTAATAATGCAGTAAAAAAGTTTACTTTATTTTCTCACTAACCAACATGTATTAGGCATTCAAAAATTATTTGTGGACACCCATGAACCTATTTGACCCCTAGGTGTTATAAAGTAGTAGGAAGAAAGATAGAGAGAAATAATGTGTTAATTAGGTGATATTCTTGCTTGCAATTTTGTTTTATTGCAGTAACTTATGTGGCTCGTAATTAGTTCCACTGCTTCATTTCTTTATCTATTGCTGCTACATGAATATAAACTAGAATAGTCAGATACGGATGCTAACAAATGCCAGCTTCCCCCCAAGCCTTGGTTCTCTCCTTGCCTTAATTGCACTACCAAAAACTAAGTTTGAAATTCTAACAATGCTTTACATTTTGTAACTTCTTTGGATCTTATAAATTGCATGCTGTTTTCCACAATCTTATATTTATATATTGAATTTATAAAATATTAAAGATAATTAAGGGCTGAGATTTTGTGCAATTCTGAAAAAACTTCAGAGGATCTTTTTCCTTAGTTGTATGCGCATCCACCTGCATTGTATTTGTTTGTGAATTTTTTCCAGCCTTAGGGTCCCTGACTCTGACTGTAATGAGTCCTAGTGATTGATTATGATCACAAACTGCTTTGATATTATTATCATTTTCAACAATTTGTTCCTTCTCATAATTTTCATTATTGACAAGAGTATCAAAACATGATCTTCTCTCATTTAATAGGTATACCTTCCCATTTCGTGAGCATAATAATATGATTCAGTGAACCGAACAATGTCGACTAATATTCAAGTGTACTTTAATATGACCTTTTTAGACCCAAACTTCTGAAGTTTGATTTTGCACAAGAGCGAAACTAGAGTGCATTTCCATGCGTTACGCCATGACTCATATTCCTCCTTCGAAACCTTGATTCTAGGATAAGGATCAAAGGGTTTTTCTCCTTTCGTTGAGAGCATTTTCTTCTTCCCTGAGTGATCATCATCTTGACAAGGGAAGTCTGTCGTTTCCATCAAACATTTCTTGTACGAGTTCTTATTCTTCTTCTCCGTATTGTCCAGTACTCCATCATACACTATTCCACCATGCACCATGACTTCATCTGTCGGATAACTCATTCCTTGTCTTCCGTTTTTTCGTGTTTTGCTGCACTTGTTCTTTACTTCTCGCTCCATTGTTTTCTTTTTTGGTGTGTGTAGAACTATCATAAGCCACAAATAGAGAATTTGTTTGTAGTATGCAAAACAATATGTGTATAATAAATAAATAAATCTAGGCTTAATTGTGTTTTTTATGCACGTAAACAGGACTGTTCTTGAAATGTATTAAAAAAAACATGGGACATACCACAAAATAGACTATCATATCATAAGAATATGAGATTGTTACTACATCAAAAAAATTTCACCTGCATCAAGTCACTCGGCAACAATTGAACCATATCTATACTTTTTTTGTTAGTCACATTACAAATGTCATTGACATCATCTTATATGTTAAAAATTGAACAAAACAATATTGAACGCATGAATTTTCTTGGGTAGGATTATTCCTTTTTAACTAGAGATCTCTAAGCTCGAGTCTTGAATATATAATTATATTAAATATTCATAAAAAAATAATAAATACTTTACATCAATGGTATGATAACAAAAAATAATTAATATTTTTATTTAAAATCATAATATCAAGACTACTTTTTAGGGTACACGTTGAATTAGATTACAGTTGGTTGATTCAATATTTAACCGAAGTCACTTAAAAATTAGGGTCAAATTAATTCACTTTAAAAAAGCAAAATCAAATAAAAATATTTTGAGACTACAGTCAAATTTTATATATTTAAAGGAATTGCAAACATGTATAGACAATAGCTAAAATACAAAATATTAAGTTAAATCATTTTAAACCATTACACTGTGAACAATTGAGATTGTTTTAGTTTAATCAGTAATATCTAGTTTAAATAAATTCTAATCGTAAGAACAATCAAAATAGATTGTTTTTAAATAAATTCTAATCGTAAGAACAATTAAAATGGATGGTTTGACCCGGTCAGACCCAATGACCCAAAGCATGAAAACAAGTTGAGTTGAATTGGCTCAATTTCACATGGGCCACTAATTTATCAAGCTGGTCAAATAAGACCAAATTGATTCATTTTTATGTTAGTTATATGCATATTACATAGGGTTATTGTTTTTTGCACCATTCAATTTTTTCTACACCCAGCCTATTTTAAAATTTTCAAACTTTAAAAAGCTAAAAATCTAAAATTTACATCAGTTTAGAAATAATATTTTTGAAGGTCTATCTTGGATTTGTCTTCCTTTTCTGATGAATACAGTAATATTTTTGTTTATATATATATATATATATATATATATATATATATATATATATATATATATATATATATATATATATATATATATATGAAAGACCAGAAACCGGAAAACTTTTTGGACTATCTATAACCATGTAGTTGACCATTTGACTTTGAAAACAGTAAATCATCATCACTAAGACTACGAATATGTATACCACCAGTACTCCAACACTAGGATATGGCTTAATTTCTTGATAGAATAACTGCACACGTTAAATATGTAACCGCTTAGGAGGGGAGAGACTCGTGGTGTAACAGGGAAGGAGGCCAACAATGAATGGTATGTGATGAGGAATGAGTGTATTTAATCTAAGGATGATTTGAAAATTTCATTTAAATGGTGGGGTGTAGAAAAAAATTGAATGATTTAGGAGGAATAATCCTTTTACATAAGGTCTAATCTTTTTTGGACCATAAATTAGTTCAATCAGCCCATTAAGCTGCCCTATCATTGTTAAACTTAAAAAAACAATACAATTCAATTTACATAAAAATGTGTATCATTTATAGAAATATTAATAATATGAGTTATGCTCACTAATGCACTCGAAAAATTAGTTAAAGAATTAACAGAAAAACAATTAAAAATCATGTTAGGATGGATAGAAAGCTATGATAAAAATATATTGATAGTCCTTTTTAATTAAAAAAGATTAAGTAATTATAAATAAACTTCTTAAAATTTGCCTAATAATATAATTAATCAAGTTATTTCCCTGGTGGGCCGGTATCGGAATCTAATGGGACACAATGCTTTTCATCGATAGTTTCTTTGTTGTGTTGTGTTGTGTAAGGATTGAGTCCTCTCTCCTCCAACCCCAGTCCCCATGAATCAGGATGCATTTTTCAGCTAGGTCATGATGGTGTTGACATACACCTTCGGCCTCACGGGGCATGTATCTATCTAATATATGGTCCTCCTCCTCTAATTATAGGGCGAATTTCTTAATTCTTAAATAAACCTTTGGATGAGGTTAAAATATTATTTTAGTCTTGTAGATTAGTTAATGGACGAGTGAGAAAAAACAATTATAAATGGAGTTGTGTAAATTAGGTGTAAACCAAATAATTAAAGACGCCGATTGACGAGATCCACATATCTTTTACTTTTCAGATTCCAAAGTGGTGGAAAATTGATATGATTGAATAATTCATTTTAATTGTTATAATTTAAATTTTAAGTTATAAGTAATTTTGAATTTGTTATTTTTTTGTATTTTATGTATATTTTTTAGGCTCATAATTAGCCATGAATAAAAATATTAATTATTTCATCTTTTTAATGTAGTATCACAATCAAGAATTTAATAGTAAATTATTTTTTTTGTTTTCTCATGATCACCTAACATTGCTTCTAATCATTAAATTGAAATCTGTCAATTATCAAATAACTCATTTCTTTGGAGTCAAAATTTCTTAGTGGTTATATAACAAGAATTATATCATGTCCTTCATTCGAAATCATTCATAATAATTAATTTTTCTTCTTTTTGTTTTTTTAGGTGGTTAAGTTTTTATGCTTATGTTTTTTTAGGTGATTAAGTTTTTCATTTTTTTTTGGTTAAACCATTTTATTTATGTCTTTTTTAGGTGGTTAAACCATTTTCTTATTTCTGTCTTATTGTCATTAAGTCTTTTTATTTTTACCTTATGTCACCATACTTCAAAAGATATTTTGTTGTATTTTTTAAGGATATTTCAAAAGGTAAAATTTCATATTGTCTAAAATAATTTTGTCTTGTTAGTTTATATATCATCTTGTGATATCAATTTTTAGAGTGGTTAGATAGATATGGAAGTCCCTAATGTGAGCTTGAAACATGTAAGCTTGTCGTAGTGTAAATCTATTGATTTCCTCTCCCTCCGCGTATGTGATAATGAGTCGTCAACTATAATATTTCAAGTTTGAACACCAAAGTGACTAGCATGAGATGAAAGTCGTAGTGTAAAAGGGCATGAGCTTGAGCTAACATGGGCTTGTCATAGTGCAAATCCTTTGATTTCCTTTCCCTACATGTGCAATAATGAATCGACTGCAATATTTCAAGTTTCATCACCCTTTTTTTTATCCGTAAAAATCAAAGTCAAGTACCGGAGAATTTACAAAACTGAGCTAGACGACACCCTCGTCAACAACAACACATCATGCATTTCAAGTTTCAACACCCTTCTTTCTTTTTATTTGTTTTTTTTACTGGAAATTTACTCATATCATTTCATTAATGATCAAAACATGAATACACTGCAGAGGATAATCAAAATAATGTGGACTTGAATAGAATCTAGACGTCCGGGATTGGGAGTGAGCAACTTGAATTGCTTGTCTAGGAACTAAATTCACTGAAGAATTTGTGATAAGAGAGAGATTATTTGGACATGCATGTATCATTTCACCAGGTTCAGTGTTGATGGTGATGCTGTTGTGGATCCAATAATGCACTAGTTTGCAATCAACTTAAAAGATCATGTTGTTGTAGCCTGAATTAAATACCCAAGAAAAAGCAGCAAGGAGAGCTGATGCTTCTGCTTCAGCTGGAGATAGCTTCCCAACGTGAACAGATGTTGTGGCAGCCAGGAATTCTCCCTCAGAGTTGTGGATCCAATCACATCCATGCCATACTGCGAACTATTCGACAATATAGAGGCATCCACTTTGCATTTGAGCATGTGTGGATGAGCATAATGGACGTTTGCGAGCCTGCTTCCACTAGTGAGTGATTGAATTTTTCGCTGCTTGCAAGGATAGAGGAATTGGCTTCTCAATGTTTTCCCATATTTGTTCGTTTCTCCTAGTCCCTATGCACCAAAGAGTTGCTATAAACATAATTTGTTTGTTGCCTTCCAAACGTGTTTAAGGGCATCAAAAACACATTCTGTAAGGGATTCTGCGTTATCAACAATTTTTTGGATATCGTTCCAGCAGCATGAATGATTCCAAACAGATTGAACAAGAGGGCATCCAAAGAATACATGACACCTGGATTCTGGATCATTTGGCCATTTCGAACTAGTGATGGGGCAATCAACACCCTTAGTAACTAGTCGGTAGGCAATTTCACAGCAATCTCCATAGAAATATCTCCATTTTTTTAGGGCACTCCAAGGACCAACCACGAGACCAGTCACCTTCTTTTTATTTGTTAAAATACACTCTTTTTCTAACAAATGAAAATACATTACACCTTATTCTAAAATTAACCCTGTTCCACATCATACATGAAAGGATTAATAAAACGGTGCATCTACGGGTGAGATAAATAATTAAGTGATTGATTCATAATGTGTATCCTTATTAAAAAATTTATCAAAAAATATTATTGATACAAAATATTTATCAATTTTAAATATGATTAATTTTTAGTTATGTTTGACAACACAGTTAGTTTTAATTTTGTTTATTAGCTGAAAAATTTATTTAATTATTCATTAAATAATTTTCTTTTAATAACTTCTTAATAATTTTTAACGTTACGTAAATTGATTAACTATTTTTTTAGTAGAGATTATTCTTTCAATCTTTTTATTTATTTATTTGTGATATTCAAATTCAAAAATTTTACTTAAAGAGATTAAGTTTAATTTTACTCAAATTAATGACTTATCGATAAAAAAAAATTAATATATTTTGTAACAAAGTTTGCTATTTAATTCAACTACATTGAATTGATTGAGAAAGGGAGGGATATTTAAATATGCTGGATGGAGCTTCACATGAGCTCCTAATTTGTTTCTTTATCCGCAAGGTTGTCGTGATTCTTTATTTTTGAAACCATCAATGTATCTTGCTTTAACTATTTTTCTAATTCTATATTAAAAAAAAAACTGTTTTTCTTAAATAATTCAGATTTTACTGTCGGATCTCCAAAGAGACAAGTACGTGATGTGATGTAGAGTTTACCGACGAGTGACGACATTATTCATTTTTAACAGTTCAAAGAACCTCCTAATCAATTAATCATAAGGATATTTAAAGAATTAATTAGTTTTATAATACTAATGTTTATAAAAAATTTCTGGCGGAAGATAAAATTTTAGAACAATTTCCAAAATAGATTGTAGCAGACTCTTGTAAAGATTCTTTACAAATTTAATCCGGAGCAGCTGTAATCTAGCTGCATTCGGTAAAATAAACACTCGTTAACATTAATGTACTTAAGTGGATCTGGTGAATGGTGGCATACTGGAATCTGAAGATACTATTCTTAGTTCAGCATTTTCTACTAGTTTGTGGATTTGTTTTCCTGCTTTTTAAAAAGAAATTTAAATGAACAATATTTATGATTAGAGCTTGATGTGCTAGGTTGGGTGGGAGCGAGATTTTCCTGAAGACCAAGCCCCATGCAAAATATATCTGTGTCTTTTTTTTTCACGTCATATCTGTGTCTTAATTCCTTTGCAATATATATTTCAATTTTTTTTATTCCCTGTTCTCCATTTAGTTTTTTATTTTTACAGAAACCGGGTTTCTCTATCTATGAATCGAACTGCTCCAATTGATTAGTATTATTTCTGAGTGTTCACCACCAAGTAGCAAATCAACAACAGCGCAGATCTGTTATCTGATTCATTTCTTGTTTACTTCGCCATTGTTTTATTTAATTCACCATTAAATTCTATTTTTGAAAACAAGACAGGTTCACTACTCACAAAAGAAAAGAAAAAGTCACTGCATAAACATGGATTAGGGGGGATGTATCTGGATAAATCTAATACCAAACATACTTTAAAAGTAAGAGAATATTGATGAATTTTCGAGTGGAAGAATTTTCTAATGCTAAGCCATTCAATAACTTGCAAATAATTGTACAGAAATTTATTTATTTTTTTTAGAAAAAGGGAAAAGTTCCCTCCATATCTCTTTTCCTTTTTATGATATGTTTGATCGCATAATATAATATTTTAATTGTTGATTTTGAGGATTCTTAAAATATGACATTTCATACGGTAATGTTTCATTCAATTTTTCATTACTCATTTATTTTGATTGTTGTTAGAATCAATGATGAATTTCCATAAATTAACGCAAAATTTTTAACATATTTTATTTTTACTCATATATTTTTAAAAAAAAATTCAAAAAGTCACACATCTCGTGACTACTCTAATTCAAGCATACATAATGGTAAGATTCATAAATGATAAACTAACAAAAAAAATGTATTTTATTTATACATATGATACCGATTAATTTCTTTAAATTATCATTAATTATACCGTCTTATATTTGAATAACTTTTTATATTTTTTCTTTACGATGTAATTTGTATGAGTCTTAAACTTAATATATTGGCATTAGTTGAGATTTGAGATGTTGATGCCAAGTCAATTATTTTGACATGGTATGGAATCATGGGACAGGAATATCGTATCACTTATTACAATGAAAGGCGCTCACCTTGTATGGAGGTATTTAATTTAATTTCAATATACGATTTAGTCAATAACGTGATGGTCAAGGATATCCTTTCAACATGTGTGCGCTTTTGAGTTTTGACTACGGAGCCCTCGTTGACTACTTCTTGGATTTAGGACCATACCTGCCCATGGCCATGTACGAGTTACCGTGACTAATTTTGATGATGAATTTTTTTATTTTTTCATTTTTCATGTTAAGTGAGAGATTTTTTATTTATAAAAATTAAAATATATACTAAAAAAATTGCAATAGTTTATGTACTTATTAATCAATTAAACTAGTCTCTCTAACTCGATTATGTTAAGTGAGATTGATTAAAAATAACAAATTTAATCTAAATAAATCAGGCTCTCTACGGTCTACACCCTTCCATTCTTCAGTAGTAAGTAGTATATTTTCCTGCAATTTAAGTGACAATATGGCAATTACAATACATTATGCAGTCATTTACGGGCATAACTTTCAGCATCACACTGTTGTTACTGTTTATTGCACGTGTTCCCTACTCAACCTCTCTTTTTCCCCTTTTTCTTTATAGTGAGATTATTATTATTGCAAGAAAACGGTCAAACACAAATTTGTCATCATCATTTTTTACGATAAAACCCTTATCAATTTCAGTACTCTTTTCGTGAGGATTTGGCTACATTACATGAAAAATTTATATAGAACTATATTAATATTTGAATTGTAATAATAAATATCCTCATCATATTAGGGCAAAACTGTTACTTGCATTAAAACATTTTGATTTTTAAATTAAAGTGGTATATATTTGCCTTCCACGTATATATAAATTAAAAAATAATATTTATCTTATAAGTAAAGAAAATTAATACATTAAACATTTTAATATTTAAATTGTATGATTAAATATTTATGACGTATTGGGGATGGTGTTATGGACTAATTATAAGATCAAGTACGATTATATATTCTATCTATTGAATGATTACCATTGTTTTACATACAGTTGTCAACGAGGCATATTTTTCTCACTATCATGTCAAACAACTTGCCCAATAGCAAAATTCACATGAAACAATTGACAAGACAATCATCGTAACATGAGACTCACACCACTAAACAAAGGAACAACGTCATCACGCACAAAGGACTATGATCCCTTAGTCAAGCATCTATAAATATCCTCCTCTGCAACTTCAAGAAAGTATATATTTCTATATAGTGTCATTACCCAGTGGGATTCTAACTTAAGGGTCATAGTCCATGTAGGTATGCACCCCTTGTTGTGAACTAGAGCATGAATTCTACTTTATACTACCTTTGGTAGCATATAAGAATACCATGGGAGATCCTTGTGAAGCATCTCCTTCAATTTTTCACTCTGAATTTACCTATGAAGAGATGAGAATTTTATGTTGAAAAATACTAACTAAACATAAAGTAAATACATATTTACTCACACATCATCAAAGTTTTCCAGAGAAAATGTTTTATCATGAAAGTCAGTGGTTTTAAGTTTAAGTTTTAAATATACAATTATATTAAATATTTAAAGAAAAGAGTTTTATCATATATAATAGTTATCTTTGCTCAAAGAGTGATGTGAATTTATCAAAATCCAATTATGTTAAATATTTTTTACAATAGATGAAAGACTTATTGATTAAAGCAATAAATAAAAAATTAAAAAGTACTTTTTAA
Source organism: Glycine soja (assembly GCF_004193775.1). Taxonomy (NCBI): domain Eukaryota; kingdom Viridiplantae; phylum Streptophyta; class Magnoliopsida; order Fabales; family Fabaceae; genus Glycine; species Glycine soja. Next base: position 10,517,310 of record NC_041012.1, on the reverse strand, counting down.
ATATTAATCATGGAGCTACAAACTAAACAAGATTTAATCAAACTAAAATCCAATCAAAGAAAACTTAAAGAAAATAATTTGGAGAGCACAATAAGTTTAACATTTTACACTTAAGATGTATTTATGAACCGAAGTTGATTGGGTGAATTACTTAACTTTTGGAAGTCATTGTTGTCCATTCCATTGCTTCTTATCTGTAAAAGAAATTATTGTATTTTCTTTTTTTTCTTATAAGTATTTGTTGAAAAAATTATTCAAACAAGCCAACAATATTTCATTATTTTAGTTAAAAGTGGTGATTATTTGAATTAATTAACTTATGCACTTTTTTATTTTTAAAAATTACAAATTACATCAAACTGAACAATCCATTTTGATTGATTTTGAATTTTTTTCTTCTTCTCTAAAACTGAACTAAATGATCGATAACACTCTTTATTCGAATTTTGTTTATTTCTTTCATGATAAACTAAAACAAGAGCAAAAAAAAGCATAGAATTTAAAGATTATTATTATTATTATTATTATTTGATAGAGATTACGGAAAAAGAGATTTACGTGCATGCTTGAATTAAAGATTTAAAGTTCGGAGAGTTTGAAAATACTTTTATTTTTAGAAGCAATAAAACATTTATTTTCAATTTATGCGCTGAAACATATGTAATTTTGTATTGGAAATTACAGAAATATTTCTATAACTTTAAACGAAAGATTGGCAACATGATACTCATGAGATGACTGAAATGTTTCGGGAAAGTAATTTGTAAAGTGTGAACAGATAGACGTTCCCTTTTATCTTATAACCTGCTTATCCACTTTTATCCAAACATGATTTTCGTGTACCAAAGAAGAAGAAAAAAAGTGTACCAAGAATACATGATTTTCGTTTTTATTTTTTAAATCAATTTTCACCTATAACTCTTCCTCTATTGATGGCGTGAATGGTCAATTTAATTCTCAAAATTGTACCTTAATGTTATATTAGTGGCTGAAATAAAAAAAAATCAGATAATTTATAATATTTTAATATTTTTTATTTTGGTCCCTAATTCAAGGACTTAAGTGATAATAATAAAATATATTTAAGGACTAAAATGAAAAAAATTAAAAATTTTCAAGAATTTATTTATTTAATTTTAGTTATTAATTTCACATCAAAATACAATTTCATAAACTTAATTGGCATTACCTGATTTGATAATGTTAAAAACCAAATTGATGGAAGAAACTAATTTTCAAGAGGAAGAAAATAATTAATGATTATAAAGACTAAACTTACTTTTTTGTATAACATTAAGAATCAAATTAGTTAATAATAATTATATTAATTACTATTCTGAAAATAACGACGGTGAAAGAATTAATAAAAAAAATTTATTGCAAAGTGGGAAGTAATAAGTGTAATTTTAATAAGTTATTTCGATAAATATTTTACATTATCAGTTAACTATAATTTATTTTATATATAATTTTTAAAATAATTACAAAAGTCGATATTTTATTATGCAAAATAATTTTGTAATTTAATAATAATATATATATATATATATATATATATATTTGAATTGAATTCAAGCAATTCATTTTATTTTTAATTTTAAATACTAAATTATTTTTTCAATATGATATAATTTATAAGCATAATTATGATAGACTTTGGGTATAAATGTTTACATTGTTAATGATAGAGAAAATTAAATTCAGGATTTATTCCCACGATAAGTACAACAAGAACAAGGTAGTGAAAGATGGCGGCTGTGACGTGGTTCGTGAGAGTCTCACCTTAAACATCGTCTACCTTCCTAGAAACTTCAGTATGACAAAAAGAAAAAGGTTGTTTTTATAAATTAAAATATCATATCATACAATATAGCAAAGGGATAATCTCCATTCACCAAGCCTCTGCGGTTACTTCCTCACTCTTTTAGTTGGATTGTCAAATTCTCTCAGGTAACTCTGCCCCAAAACCCATTCCTCATCCTTTCTTTGTTTTCCCCTCTCATTCATTCATTCATTCATTCGTTCTTCTTCGTTACAATCTATTCTCTAATGTATATTATCCAAAAAGACTATTATTACTTTGGTCTAGGATCACTCTTGTCTTGTTTAGATTCCTGAACTTCCCTCCTTGTTCTTAATAATATTTGTTATCACTTTGTTCAACACATCATTTACTTCAATTACTTGATCTGTTCCTGTTCTCTGTAACTGTGTTTGGAGTGGTAAAACATTCAGCCTAGTCAAAGATTCTTGTCTCTGCTGTGTAGCTTTATTTAATAGCTAAGCCCTCAGAAACTATATCTCTGTAGAAAGTAAAGTTTTTTTGTTTGTTCGAATTTTATTCTTTGCGGCACCAACATGCTCTCCACGGATTCCCTTTTGGAAAATTTCCCTTTTGTAAACGGTCCTATCTCGGTGTTTTCGAATCAGAATCCGGAAAGTGGGTTCAAGGTGGATGATTCATGTTCCCCTTCAGAATCTGTCACTGATTCTGGTCCTTCTTCTGGGACAAGCTCGAATGGAGAACATGCAGAGAGTACTAAGCACTCCAATCCCATTCTCAGATACATTAGTGACATCCTCATGGATGAAGAAGTTGATTTGGAGCGAAAACCCTGCATGTTGCAGGATTGTTTGAGACTTCAGGCTGCTGAAAAATCATTCTATGATGCATTGGTTCGTAGTTACCCTTCATCAACTGGTCAATTTAATGATAATCCTGACCCAGATGATAATTTTGGTGGAACTACTAGTTCTGAGAGTTTTAGCAGTTATACCACTGATAATTCATGCGAGTCTGATTGGTTTAACGGTGCTAGTGACTTGGATTCCTCTTTCCTACAAAGATCTCTAATTGATTCTCTGGAACACACATATGTAGCTCCTGATCTGTTTAGAGAGACACAAGCTGGGGTCCATTTTTCAAATGGAGCCTGGAATTTGATTCACTTGCAGAACAAGCCACGTGCTATTGAGGATGGTGTGATGCGGGGTTCTGTAACAGCCACAGGATTGAGGGAGAAGAGGAGCTATCAAATGAATGATATCTCACATGAAGAAGAGGAGAAAAGCAACAAGCTTTCAGCTGTCTACTTGGATGATTCGGAGCCATCTAGCATGTTTGATGATGTGCTGCTGTGTAAGGATGGTAAGAGTCCATCTATTTTTTATGCTGGCCGTGAACCGTCACCATCGCAGATTGCTGACTCAGGAGGATCTAATGGGAAGAAAACACGATCGAAGAAAGGTTCCAACAAGAGGACAAGTGCAAGCGCAACGGTGGATTTATGGACTTTGCTAACTCAATGTGCACAGGCTGTGGCTAGCTTTGACCAAAGGACTGCAAATGAAACACTCAAGCAGATTAGGCAGCACTCTTCACCTTATGGCGATGGACTTCAGCGTTTGGCTCATTACTTTGCCGATGGCCTTGAGAAACGGTTAGCTGCTGGGACACCAAAGTTCATTTCCTTTCAATCAGCATCTGCCGCAGATATGTTGAAAGCCTACAGAGTGTATATCTCAGCATCACCATTTCTCAGGATGTCAAATTTCTTGGCTAACAGCACTATTCTGAAGCTAGCACAAAATGAAAGCAGTATTCACATTATTGACTTTGGGATTAGCTATGGTTTCCAGTGGCCTTGCCTCATCCAACGGCTTTCAGAGAGGCCGGGCGGGCCTCCAAAGCTTCGTATGATGGGAATTGATCTTCCCCAGCCGGGATTTAGGCCGGCGGAAAGGGTTGAGGAGACAGGGCGGTGGCTGGAGAAGTACTGCAAGAGGTTTGGAGTCCCATTTGAGTACAATTGCCTTGCACAAAAATGGGAAACTATAAGACTTGAAGACCTCAAAATTGATAGGAGTGAAGTAACTGTGGTTAACTGTTTGTACAGATTGAAGAACCTATCCGATGAAACCGTGACTGCCAACTGTCCAAGAGATGCTTTGCTGAGGTTGATCAGGAGGATCAATCCAAACATCTTCATGCACGGGATCGTCAACGGCACTTACAATGCACCGTTTTTCGTGACAAGGTTCAGGGAAGCACTCTTCCACTTCTCATCATTGTTTGACATGTTTGAAGCCAATGTGCCTCGTGAAGATCCATCTAGGCTTATGATTGAGAAAGGGTTGTTTGGAAGGGATGCAATCAATGTGATAGCATGTGAGGGGGCAGAGAGGGTTGAAAGGCCAGAAACCTACAAGCAGTGGCAAGTCAGGAACCAGAGAGCAGGGTTCAAGCAACTTCCATTGGCCCAAGAGCATGTGAATAGAGTGAAGGAAATGGTGAAGAAGGAATACCATAAAGATTTTGTAGTTGGTGAGGATGGCAAGTGGGTTTTGCAAGGATGGAAAGGGCGAATTCTTTTTGCTGTTTCTTCTTGGACTCCTGCTTGAGGAATGACCAAACTCCTAACGCACTCATTGCTAAGGAAAATTGTTTTAGGTATAACGTGCACGATTAAGGGTATTTTTATCCTTGAATAGAAGTGAATCATGATCATATTATTGTTTCTATTTGAGTACTATAAATACACTCTTATACGTGCACTTTATGAACAAGCGTAGAAGACAGACTCCCCTGAAATCACTGATTCGAGAAGGATATCTAATATCTACATTAATGTACTAGTTAGTTTTCTAGTGATTTGCCTAGAAGCAACATAGGATGAAGTTGGTAGTTATTATAAATCTTCATTGCTTACTATTGTAAACTTTATTTTCTCTTCTTTTTTTTTACAAGTGGTGAATCATTCCCCAACAGTTTGTCCCATTCAAAACGGTTTTGCTAGAATTTGGAGCGAATCCTCGAATTTGTTTGAGAATTTTGACCGTGGATATATTGATTTTTAAAATTGTAAAAAGCCGATCTAGTCTTAGTCTAAGAATTACAAGTATTGATTTGTTAGAGTGCTTGGATTATAGTTACAAAGTTTTTAAACGTTCATTTGCACATTCTGAGGCACTAAATGAACAAGAAACTCTACTGTTAGATTGAAGATAAGTCAATTACGTTGTTGAACATAATTGTTTCCAAAATAAACATTAAATTTTTAAATTTGTAAAATTCTCACTTATAGCTTAATAATAAAATATTAATTATTTTAGAAAATATTAAAACCTATATCCATAAGTTCTAAGGTTTAATGCTAATTTTTTAATATTAAAATTTAAAAGAGATTAATTGAAATTTTTATATTAAGATTCACAATAATCATAATAGAAATCATGAAAATGTACATTAATAAAATTTTCCCTTAATTAGTATGCTGAAAATACTTGTTAGTATTTTTCTTATTAAAAATTTGAAATTACGCCTAGCCTTTTTAAGGATAAATTTGTAATGTAACTGTAAAATCTGTCACATTGAGAAACATCTGCACACAGTTCACTAAATTTCAATATTGACGAAAGAAAAATTTGGCGACCAACAAAATCTCTATCCCTTGGCCATTGCTTTGGTTGTATTGTTATTGTAGCATGCATGATGCATGACTTCACTATGACTCACCCCACAGACGCAATATTTGTGCTGAATGTAGTCAATTATCAGATAGGGAGCCACGTACGATTGCCTACTTCATTTAAGAAAAATATTTGTTTCGATTTTTTTTAATTTTTCTCCTTATTATATTGCTTATTTTATATATTACACTCTCTATCTTTTCTTCCTATTACTTGATTGCATCCGACCTAACCTAGGTCAAATATAGTGAGTCTTTGGAGGAGTAAAGCTACATTAAATTATGTTTATATAAATTCTTATTAATTGATATATATCTAAGAATAAGTCATACACAATCACAATTGCTGCAGTATTAGTCATTAGTTGGATCATATTCATGGATGTGATTCTCTAACTGGGAAGTGTTACGAGACACAACTCTCCCCGCTTCTGTGTGACTGTGTGTGGACATAATTAAGAGAATTTCAGACTTGAATTCTTCATCCGTAAACTGACAAAGGCATGCCTATCGCCTTATAACAATTTCAATAAAATACGTCATTTTATTCCATGGTGCTGCCAAATGGATAGAAGATTCTATGATGGGGAAAACTATTTTTCTTAATTTATGGTCTTTTATTATCATTCCTTGAGGCTCTCACATATGCTACTTTACGCCAACTCATTATTATCCACATTATCTTCAATGTCCTTCCTCAACTTGATGGTCCTCACTAGTAAACACCATCTTCAATGATTAATCTCTCTAACTACAACTCTCTAGTTCGAATATCTCCCATGTCCCAAGCCATCCTCTATAGGCATTTTGGTAATTGCATTTCAAGGTTTGAGTACAATGATACCCAAGTCAAAATCACCCCCAAAGAGGACGCATCTACACCACGGCGATTATAATATATAATTGCTTGAAGAGAATTTGGAGGGAATTCATTTGTGATTCATATATGCTATCATTTATTCATTATTTTATTTTTTTTGGCGTGTGGACGACAACAAACTGCAAAAGCCAAAAATAAAAAATAAAACAGCATGAAGGAAGCTATTTCCTACCAAAAACTACCCCTCCAGAATTCGCAAACAACGAAGTGTTGGAGATCCCTCGTATATCAGTGATAATGCTTAATTAATGCATACAAGTAGGTGGGGTGGGGACAATTTTCATCTTGATTTTTGTACGATTGAATTAGGTCGGTTTATTCACAAATGTCTAGAAGTGTAAGTGTGTCGAATTTGATTTATTTTATAACTCAATTCAATGAAACATTAATTTTTTTATTTTTTTAAAAAAAACTATATAATAATTTAATAAAAACTTATAATCTTTTATAATAATTATCTGAAAATAGATTTCATCTCACATATTATTGTTTGCATCAAAATGTTTTTGCAGATATTCTTCTCATAGTTAGTAGAAAGACACATGAAATGTCTGGTCAAATTTGATAAGAACAACAGCATCATAATTCTATTTCTATATTTAATATAAAAATTATAGAATATTATATTATTAAATTTATTAAATTTAATATTAATTTTAAGTATTATTTTTATTTTAATATTAATATTAGTGTTTTTAAATATAAGTACAGTTAATCGTGCGATGCACAGGCAAGCTGTTATGTTTTTTTAAAACTTTGAAGTTGTTAGTTCAGTTTAAGTTTTTTTTTATATTATGTAAGAGATAAAATACATTAAAAAAAGTAGATTAATGATTACACATAACTAATTTAATACTAACAAAATAACAAAGAGATTTAGCTCAATTAGTTGAATAGAATCTGTGAATGTTGATAAGCTCTTAATAATGTGTTCAACTTCTACATATCAAATGCACAATAAAATGAAAAGAATAAATGGAAATATATAATAAAATATGCGACAAATTATCATAATAGATAATTTCAAGAAAATAATTAGAGAGGATGAAGATAATTTGTTATATCTTTTCATATTAATGTTAAAATTCAAATTTAAATGTACAATAAAATTGAAAGAATAAATGAAAATATATAATAAAATATGTGACAAATTATAGATTATAATAGATAATTTTGAAAAAATATTGATGAGGACGAAAATAATTCATTATATCTTTTCATTTAGTGTTAAAATTCAAATTCAAATACACAATTAAATGGAACAAATAAAAGAAAATATATAATAAAATATATGTAAAATTACAGATTATAATAAATAATTTTAAAAAAAAATAATTGGTAAAAATATTATAATAATTTGATCTCTCCTGGGCTATTATATGGCAGATTATAATAAATAATTCAGTATAAATATAACAGATTATAGATAAAAGATAGGTCAGAGTCCAAATATCAATAGATAATTTTGACACAAATCTTTATTTTGATAAATCATATATATGTTTAACGCGACTATATCAGGAGAGTATTTAAAATTCAATTCCGGAGTCTTAGGTTTGAAATTACGTTTACAACCTATCTTAAGTAACCTATAAAAGTTTGGAACCTTATTCGTGACAAACGTTCCCAGTCTCACAGTTCTCACTGTAGCTTTGGACTCTGACTTTGCAATACTTGGTGTTCTCCTTCTCTCTGTCGTTGATCACCCATTCAAAGGTTGAGCTCATGTTCCTCAAAAATTATGATCATCCACTAAAACCGTTTCATGCATTCTTTTCTTTTTTTCCTATTTCTGCATGATGATTTTACCCTCGTTACTAGTTGAGATGTTCTTTTTCTCTCTCTTAATTATACTTTTTCATCTTCCAAGTATTATAACTGTATGATTTTACAATTTAATTAGTTCCACTGTTTATAGACCAGCGTTCTTAATTGAAACCAAGAAGATTAAAATCATAATTAAACTTCTTTTTTTTTTCTCAAAAAGAGGTTCTTGGGTTTATAGTGGGGATTTATTGCCGATGAAACTCGGATTAATATTTTCATAAACTTTCCTTTTCTCAAAAAGAGGATCCTGTTTACAGGATAAATTGTTAGCATTTGTGCTTTAAAATAGGTTTTTGCTTACAGGCGATAATTACCATGCAATCCGCGGGAGATCTCTCAGACTCATTAAACAGGGTATGCTTTTTTTCTTTTTCTGTTCAGATTCAGATTATTCGCTGCTTGTTTCCTTGCGCTTTTGCCTTCCTTTAAAAAATAATAGTTACAATAGTTTGTAAAAAAAATATTAAATAATATTTATCAGATGCTAATAATGTCCTTAGGATATTGATTAAAAAATTAAAAAAATATTGGAATGCATAAAATTATTTCTATGATAAATATTATTGGTTAGTAAGATAAATACAATTTTAGTACGCGGAAAAGAAAAAAAGCCTCACAAGAAATACTATAAATATACTTTTTTTAATTGATTAAAATTTATCGTAAAGTACAAAATAAAGAAAGAATATTAAATATGATATGAAACACATTAACTTATCATTTCTAATAAATTTTAATCAATATGTTAGAAGAGTGAATCAAAGAATATATTGCCAGCATTTTTCAGTCTCACCGTTGAACTAAGGTCAATGAAGGATTATAATACTTTTGTTGTTTAACCCGTTAAAAATAATTTTAAGAATAAAATTTTGAAGATAAATATAATAGCTAAAAGATAGAGTGAAATATTGTCTTTCTCGGTCTCTCATTTTTGGAAATGTCATGTGTGATTCATGTTTTGTTAAAAATAACTCTCTCCTTTTAATCCCTAATTATACAAATGGATCACACAAAGCAATTTTTTTATTTGAGAAACTAAAAGCATTTGCAATAAGTATAAGCATAACTTAATCAATGTGTGACTCATAGTTTAGCTTGATAGTGTCTTCAACACGTAATTCCTCCATGTTTTGATGTAATTCGGTACTATTTCTTATGCTAATGATTGGGGTTGTGTTAAATTTTAACTCTTTTCCTTTTTTCCCTTTTTTCAGGCTTTGTCACCGACTGGCTGGGATGATGTATCGGATTACAGTGCACGGCGTGCGATCTTTCAAGATGTTTACCGTTGCTTCCCTGCATGCTTCATCGAAAAAGTATGATTACATGTCACCTTGTGCATGTCTAATTTCTTTCTCAAACCGAAGGTTTTTTTTACTATAATTTAGAATGAGACAAACTTAATTGCATATTTAGTTTGAAGTTAAGAATATTGTGCGCATGTTCTAATATAAATCTAACGAATAAAAACAAAAATAAGATCTTAATCTGTTGGCAAAAATATTTTTGCCTCAAGTAATTTTATACATGAGAACCAAACGCGCACTTATCATTTTTGCGTGCTTGTCACTCTACAGATTTGTCATTATATTGGTTGATAGACCATATTTTTGATGTTTTAGCATTTTTCATATAAACTAAACTAGGATGTCACACTTATTTTTTTCATTTGTTATTTACACGTGATTCCAAACCTCAAAACTAATACTGACTTTTGATGTTTTGCAGTCAAATCTGGAAAATGGTGGTAAAAGTATGTATGCCTACAACTTACATTTTATCCTTTGATATGTTAATATCTACAAAACTTTGATATAGCTTTTCATGCCTATAAAACTGCTAATGCAAACTCTTTTTTTGCCTTCAGTTATCATGCCCCCTTCAGCCCTGCGTCGGCTTGGTTAGTCTTATGTTTGTCTGTGAATTTGATTCGACAATTCGATTCATTCTTCTCTCCTACTAAATTAGTTTGTTATTCGTGTGAAAATCTTTCAGCATATTTGGACATAGAGTATCCTATGGTATTTGAACTGAGAAATTCTTCTGCTGAAATTGTTACTCACTGTGGAGTCCTAGAATTTACTGCTGATGAGGGGATTATACATATGCCAGAATGGGTATGTGATTAGCCAATTTCTTTCTTTTGCTTAACGGATTAGCCAATTTTAGTTACAGCTTCTGATGTTTAGTTGGTTATTGACAGATGATGAAAAATATGAAACTACAAGAGGGAAACACTGTGATTCTGAAAAACACCCAAGTTCCAAGAGCAACATATGTGAAGCTGCAGCCTCACACCAAGGACTTTTTGGACATCTCCAATCCAAAATCCATGTATGAATGTGCCACATATAGTTGCTTCTTTGACAAAATCTCATAATTATTCATTTATTTGTTAATTAATGTATTTTACTAATTTCTTTCTTTCCCTTGGTCATTTGTGCAGCTTAGAGATTTCACTGAGGAGCTACTCTTGTTTAACAACCGGTGACACTATAATGATTCCTTACAACAACAAGAAATATTACATTGACATAGTGGAAACTAAGCCCTCTAATGCAATCAGTGTAATTGAAACAGACTGTGAAGTTGATTTTGCTCAACCTCTTGATTACATAGAACCTGAGAAACTGTTGCCATCTGCTTCATCTGATAAAGGATGCACTGAAGGTTGTTATTGTGATTCTTTCTTTTATTGTCTGTTGGAATATGCTTTTAAGCATTTCCTTTTTTTTCCTTTTCAAGTGTAGAATTCATTTGGAGATTCTGACTATTTTCTTTGTGTTTAAGTTCATGACGATTCGGCAACACAGACTGCCCAGATCGTTCCATTCACTGGTTTTGGAAGACGTGTGGATGGCAAACCTTGTACACAATCAGTTGAAGAAACTTGTTCAATGCTAAATCTGCTAAAGACTGAAAAAGAAACCAAGAATTGCAATTCTAAAATATCAAATACTGCTTCACGTAGAGCTTCTGGAAAGCTTGTGTTTGGGTCAAATGCAAATACACCCAAAATTCAGACACCCCCAAAGGTGAGTCTTACTATTATTAATCTTTATGGAGCAACAGATAATTGCTCTCAAGTCTCATCCTATGGTTCATTGATATGATTAACCAAATTTTCTCTTATTAGGCTTCTCTGAAAATAAAAACTCAAGAGTCATCTAAGAAGGAGGAAGAGTCAAAATTTCAAGCTTTCACGGGAAAGAAGTATTCCTTAATTGATTGATCTTTGTTTTAAACTATAAAGCTATGCAGACTTCTGCAGGAATTTTTCTTGCTTCTTGTTTGTGACCTTTTTCCACTTCATCATCAATAAATATCGTTTTGCATTTTCAAAAAGAATTAATCGATCTTTAGTTTAGTCAACATGGCCTTAGAGTTTGAAGTACAGTATTGCTTGATTTACTACTTTGCCTTTGTTTCAACCTCATAGTAAGTTGTCATTAAAAGTTAAAACCGTTCCTTTATCGTGAATGGAGAGACATGAGCGAAAATATTCCTTACAAGGAACTTGAACATTCTTGGTTGTAGATTTCATGTATCCATGCGTTCATAATATTTTAAGACACTGTCCTGTTTTCCGTCAAAAGTCAATACTTCAGGCATCAACCTGGTCTAGTGTTTCATTTCCATTATTACATCATTATTGAATATTGAAATAACCTCATGAAAATCATATGACAAATTGCTATTTTCATTACAAGCCAAAAGCTTAATATAATGTGCAAAGCGGTTTCAAGGAAATTTAAGTGAACATTGAGTTTTTAACAACTGTATTAGAAAATTCTCTACTGTTAAAGTGAATAAATATATAAAGTAAATATATATATATATATATATATATATATATATATATATATATATATATATATATATTATACGGTTTAACTAACTTAAAATCGAAGAAACGCAGTTGCGCTACCTCAATGCTTCCAATCTATCATAGATCGTTACATTGAAAGAAAGACCAAAAATTGAATACAGATTCATATACTTTATATATATCATGTCGCATGAGTCACATTTTATGTCGATGAAAATAACAGGAACAGACCCAACATGAAATTGAACTTATCCACCAAGATTGAGACAGAAACATATCATAACACACGTCCAACTAGGGCTATTTATAATATACAGTAGAATGGAATTTAAATAACAGTACAAGGCAGCACCAACTACCCTGGGGGTAAACATTCTAAGCTAAGCTTTTACTTCAATTCCAACCTTGTACTGCACAAATTCATGCTTCTCGTCAGCAGCATCCCAAAGCTCAGGGAATGCCTCCTTGATATTATGAATACTCTCCAATGCATGATCCACTCCGGTGGTACGAACAGATGTACCAACCTGCATGCGTCACATTTTACTTTTAATTCTAATGTATGTATTTCAAAGGGCGAAAAAACAAAGACCTCACACAGTCAAAATTTACAAATATTTCTACCTAATGCAAGAATAAGAACACGTGAGTTTAATTAACAAATGAATATGAATACTTTAAGTCGTTCCATTCAACTAACTATATCAAAATTAGAAAGCTCAAATTCTAAGTGTGCGTGTATCCAAATGCAACTTAAAATGTCAAGGAAGTCTAGCTCAGTTGGTTAAACAGGATGCATGAGTTGTTGTAACTCGCCAGGCATTGTTTTCGATTCTTAGGGATGAAAAAAAAAAGCAACTTAAAATATGTTCCTATGACTAATATTTCATTACTTACTGCAACTGTGTGGAGGCCCAAGCGTTTGGCTGTCAATAAGTTGCGGATGCTGTCATCAAAAAACAACTGAAAAAAGCAAAAGCAATAAAAACAAGTGAATAAATAATGCCATTAGACAATCTGAAGGATAGAAAGGGAAATGATCGCTTTAGTAAGAACAATAGCGGAGGCTTCTCTAATGCCCTTTCTTTGCATAATTTGGTTATTAACGACTAAAGCATCGTGTGAATATAAAATATTTGGGTTAGTTTGATTGTGTTCTGTTTTTTATTTTTAAAATTATTCTATATTGAAGAACTGTTTTTCAAAAGAAAATGACAAAAAATGTTTGGCAAGAATATTAATTTAAAAACAAATTTAGAGATGAGAAAATAAAATAAATACTTGGTTGTTAAATTTATTTTGAGAATATGTTTGTCGTGATTTCTTCTTTTCATGATTTTAAAAATCAAAAGTAAAAAACAGAAACAGCCTATACCTATTTATATTTTTTCAGTTTTAAGAACAATTAAATTGAAAATAATTTTAAAACAAATAGCTTTTAAAAACAATTGTGAAACCAACCTTAGTAATTAGTTATTTAGTATGAATCAAGAAAATAATTAGTTATTTTGTGTAGTAATTAGTTATTTAGTATGAATCAAGAAAATAATTAGTTATTTTGTGGAAGTGTGTCCTCAAATTTGAACGGCTACACAAATGAGGGAAGGGTCCATATTCTTACTGTTCTTTGTGGGTCAATATCTGCTAACTTGAAAGCATTTTCAAATGCATCATCAAAGGGTTTACAGACAACTGGGGTCCTTGGAAGCACCATATCAGATTCCGCCGGTCTTATGTACTCACAAAAGTAAAAAATTTCGGAGGTGGTTGATCGGGATTCACTGCCATCTTTATTATAAGAAGGATTGGTGTTGTTGGAGGGATTCAGAGTGTCAAAGCTTATAATACTTTCAAAGCAGTCCTCCAGTCCAAGGGTTTTAAGCGCTCTAATCGCATGGTTTGAGTCAGCATTCGTAAAAATCTGAAAAGGGAAACCAAGAATAGGCATATCATCATACATACATCAAGAGTGAACTGAAGAGAGGCTTCTCTAAAGTAATAATTTCACCATTAAAAGATAACACAGAAACTTACAAGTTTCCTAACAGGCAGGCTTTGCAAAATGCCCCTGAGAACAGGATCTGGTTTCAGCAGCACATCATATGGCAATCTCCCATGAACAAAACTGCTCAAAACAAAATGACTCATTTAACATGGTTTGAACTTGATTGAAATGTGTGGTATGTGACTCAAAATCACTAAAGGCACAAATGGGAAGGATTCTAGTGATGTTGTCATAACTGAATTCAGTTATTATAACTAAATTCAGTTGTCATAACTGAATTGGTCTTAGTACCAAAGTATAGTCTTTGTTCCTAGAGCTAGCAACTAGAGTATATATATATTTGATCATGTTATTCATTGAGAGTTTTTTTTCTGTGAAAAGAAACAGAGAGAGAGAGTTCAACAGAAAGAGAGCTAGGAGATTGAGGGAGGTTTTGCCAAGAGAGATCAAGCTAGTTACTGCTTGTATTGAACTTGTAATGTTTCATGATCAATGTGATGATGATGAGCTGTCATTTCTCATGTATGTAGGCACATTGCTGAACCACATAAACTCATGGTGTAGATCCTTGCTTGTTGCTTTGCTGTGTTTTCTGTTTTTGTATTGATCTTGCAGGTTCTACTAGTAGAGGAACAGGGAGCAGAACCAACAAAATGAATGACCAAAATAGAAAATAAAAAATAAAAATGTGTAGAGGCAATTTACCTGTTAAAGTCATCATAGTCAAAGTCATAGCCAATTGCCTGGTGAGAGAACAAGAGACAAAATGATGGTCCTTGTTGAACATCGGTTTTGCCTTAAAAAAATGTTTGAAATGAATTAAAATTCATTTAAAGGTTGATTAAATCATACCCTTAAACCAGCCATCGTCGTCCCATAAGTCTTATATAATGGATAGTTCAATTCGGCAACTTTGGCAGCCTCCATCCCCAGCTTTTGAATCATAAACTCTGCAATATTAAAATAAACCCATTTTTTTAAAATTAAATTCCGCTTCGTTACCAGATAATGTTACCCACGTTTGAACCCTCGCATATAGAAGGCCAGTATTGGGTAAAGGGTATGTTTTATGAATATGAAAATGGGACAACATTTTGTTATCCCCTTTAATTTTGCAGCATATTCTTGAGACGTATGTATATGAAAAAGATAAAACATAGAAAGCGAGAGATAGAGATAATTGCCTGGTAAATTCATTACCATCAATATTTTTTGCTATTTGCACTGAGACTCCAGAACTATAAGGATAAAGGGTGTCATCAAGATCTGAAATTAATTTTTTAAAAAAAGTTAAGCATATATATAGCATAGAACAATAAAGCAAAGTAAGAGAGAACAAATTCAGCACGGATCGTGAAAGCTTACCAAATAAAAGACAATCATATTTTGGCTTTGGAACTTCCTGGAACTTATGCCCGTCTTCCATTTTGACCTGAATTTCTTAGACCTAATTAAATTTACAAAATGTCAAAACCACAGTGAGACAGCGAAAAATAAAACAACCCCCCCCCCCACAGAAACATGAAATGAAACAGCCAAATAACAAAAAAAAATGTCTGAAAAATGTGTTTTACTACCACAAAGGAATAAAAAATCAAAATTTAACATTCAAGTCAAATCCATGTCCGAAAAAATAAAAATAAAAATGCAGATTAAAAAGTGATAATAACAAAATTAACATGGAAGTTAAGGGGGGAGAAAACTAAGCCGTTGCAAATAAAAAGTTTCAGAAACAAAGGGCAACGGTTGAAAACGAAAAAGTTTCAATTTTTATGGAGAAAACAGAAGTGGGGATCGAGCAGAGTTTGGTGATGTTAAAGTAAACGCGAAGCAGATTCATAAACGGAAGAGAGAATGTGAAATTACTGTTAGCTGAGAGCGAAAGCGAGAGAGGAAGATGCAATGGACAGCTCAGGAAGAAGAAGAAGAAGAAGAACGAAAGAAAGAGAATGAGGAAATGAGGGAAGCGGCGAGAGTTTGAATAGAAAAGAAAACAGCGTTGAGGGGAATGAATACAGAATCGCGTTTGCTGTAGGTGCGTTTTTAAGGATTGAAAAAAATCGAAGTCGTACGTAGGTATAGTGTGATTAAATATATTAATGGTGGATAATTCTTATTCTATGAATTACTTTCTGAGGATAGTTAGATTTAAATTTACATATAAAAATGACATTAAAATTTAGATTCATCAAAATTATCTATCATATTATCCATTCAATTAAACTCAAAAATATTAGATGTGAAGAAGTATATTAAAAAAAAATCTAAATTTTAGGTGGTCAAAATCAAGATAAAATATATAAATAGTAAATAATTATCAGTTAATTTTTGAAATTAAGTTAGAATTAAATTTTTTATAAGATTGTGCATTAAAGATCTAGGCAACCGGAAAAAAAATCCAATAATAATATTTTTTCTCAAGCCATCCCTTTTCTAACTTTTATCGTCCAATCTTGTCACCTTTTGACACGTTCTTCACTTCCATATTGAATATCGAGTAATGTTATATGTTTTTATCAAGTTTTCTTATCATTTTTTTAATCAAGAATGTACTTAATATTGAAGAAAATAATAAATAAAAAAATATTTAATGACTCATATATATATATATATATATATATATATATATATATATATATAATATTCTTTATCCAATCATGAGGTGACTCATTTTTTATTGAGAAAATAATGTATGTATTAATAATCTAAAGAATTTTTATACCATTATTCGGCTAAAAATTTTCATGCATGATGCATAATAAATATATTGACATTCATAATAATTATTCTTAGAATCATATTAATAATAATTTCTAATTAGTTTACTGTATATAATTTTCTATACTGACAGAGTGACAGTACATTCAAATTATTCTCATTTTATTTTGTCAACTTTACTTTCAGGTTTTAACAATAAAATAAAAAAGCAAAAAGTAGTAAAATAAAATATGTATATTTATTTTCATTTCCAAGTTTTAATGATCCACGTGATGTAAATGGTGATTGTGAATTAAAATAAGGAGAGAGGAAGCGTATGTATATATTTTTATTTTAATAATCAACGTGATGCGGAACTCTAAAAGAAAAAAGTATAATTTTATTAAAAAAATCAAATCATACAGATTACCACTTTAATCATGTTGTTGACGATTACTTACTTAATTGTAACCAAATACAAAAGAATTAGACCAAAATATAAAGTATAATTTTATTAAGACAATCAACAATAGGATTATCCTTTTAAAAAAATCGATAATAGAATTATCACTTTAGTCATACAGTTGAAAATTTACTTAATTGTAACGAGGAGAACAAGACAAGAATAATACCTTTTCTACTTTTTAAGCATAATATTAACGTTCTACTTATTTAATTTGTTGTAATTGAATTTTTAAAGCATGAGGCTTTGGTATAACTACTAAATGTACTCGTTTTTGCAGTCACTGATGACGTGCCACTAGTTTTGTTGCAGCAAACTTAAAATTTTTCATTTTGATACGAGTAAACTTTGGTAATGAATTTTACAACCAAAAAAGCTGATATTAAGTTTGAGACCATCGTCGTCGTTAGTATATCTTTTTTAACATTTTCATTTAGTTCTCAAGTTTATAAAAAAAAAAAGTATTCATTTACTTTTTCTACTTTATTGTTAAACAACACTAAAATTAAAATAAATAAACTTTAATAAAATTAAAATAATACACGATTACAATCTTAAAAATCAATAAAAATTTGAATGTAACAGAGTAACAAGGCTCGACCAACTGAAAATAGTATTGGGATTGGCCAGTCTATGGTATATTCATATAAGAAAAATCAGAAACGAATAATTCTTATTTAGCGGTTATCATATGCGTTTTGTTTGTCCCTCTGTCAGCAAATTGAAAAAAGATGAAAGCCATGTACAATAACAAACACAAATTAAACAACTATATCTATGCGGGAACAACCTGGGGCTCTAAAGGTGAAGACCCACCACCTTTCTCCGGCGTATCTATGGTGCTTTCTGCAACCTTTTCCTCTTCCTCTATAAAACCTTGCTTAAATCTATCATAATTGGTGGGTTCAGTGACCTTGAACGGCCGCTCGCCCAAAACTCGAAGCAAGTCGTCCTGGTGAAGTACTTCTTTTTCAAGCAGCAACTCTGCAATTTGAGCCACTTGCTCCTTGTGTTCCTTGATTAGCTGAACCGTATGTTCATATGCTTTGTTCACCCAATCACGCACTTCGTTATCGATGATTGCAGCAGTTTTGCTGCTGTATGGTTTGGAAATCTCATATGAGCCCTCAGTTGGAGGGAAGGAGAGGAGCCCCACTTTGTCGCTAAAACCATAAACTGCTACTTGGGCATACGTCATCTTGGTCACTTTTTCCAAGTCATTTTGTGCTCCTGTTGAGATTCTCCCTATAAGAACCTGCAGTGGCAATGAAGGGAAATATCATTTTCATGCCTTTGAAGTTTGGGAAGTATCAAACCGCAGATAAGGAAAATAACATTTACAACTGAAAAACATAAGTGCACCGAAATACATTACATTCTTTCAACAGAAAGATCTAGCCATACAGCAAAGAATATAAAAGAAAAACAGGAGAAAAAGGTAAACATAAAAGAAGGAAATGCCAAGACCACCTGCTCAGAAGCCCGACCACCAAGTGCCATACAAGTCATATCAAAAAGCTGCTCCTTTGTCATGAGAAGGTTCTCACTGGGAACATATTGAGCAAACCCAAGAGAGGCGGTGCCACGTGGAACAATAGTTACTTTCAACAAGGGCTCGGCATGTTCCAAGAACCAACCTGCAACAGCATGGCCTGCTTCATGGTAGGCAACAGTACGCCTTTCCAGCTTGCTTATTACCTGGTTAAGAAACATACGTGTTAGAGAAACTCTAACTAGTAGTGGAAAAGGTGGAGAGAGAGGGTTCCAAAACTCAGTTAGTTCAACTTTTTTAATTTAACGTGGCATATCAACTATTTCTGCACATTAGATACGAATAGACTAAAACATACTGAGTATAACGTATGGTCCTTTCAGACATAAAAATGAAAGGTTGATACATGGAAGATTCAGCTTCCATCATATTGCTCACATTCATTAAGGCCAACTTTGGCTGGATAAGTTTTCTGTGAAATGTCTTATTTCAGGAGATAAGAAAAGCTTTTTCACACCCTATAGTGGGAAGGAAATCAGAGTATCTTCCCTATGAATTAAGAGAACCCCTAACCATATTTAATTCACCTTTTCTGTCTCGAAGTTCTAGAAATGCCATTTCATTAGCATGTTTATTACATAAACAAATAAAATGTATAGGATTATATATGTAATTGAATAATTACATTAAAAAAATATTTAACAAAACTGAACCCCTAATTTTTTCTCCACATTCCTTGTTTTGCTATTACATATATCCACTGTAACTTGTGGGTAAAGGCAAACATTTTCATTCTCGAGTTGAAATTTATCAATCATGTGTAATTAATGTATTAAAACAACTAAACTATATTTTATACTAAAACATCATTTTGCTCCAACGATAATGACAGGTAAGAAATATGAGAAAAATGAAGGCTATAACTTCCTATGATATGCAGAGTAAAAAACACCCAGCTCCAACCCTCCCATCTCACAAGCCTACCTACTAGTAATATAAAACTTAAAAAGACATACCCTGTTCCTCTTTTCCAAGCCACCAATGATCCTATCAATGGCTGCCTCAAAATGTTCCTTTGTCACTTGTGTTCCTTCACCTCTTGCAGCAATCAGAGCAGCTTCATTGCAGACATTAGCAATGTCTGCTCCAGCAAATCCAGGTGTAAGGGCTGCAAGCCTTTGAGAATAATATGAAGGCTCGTGATCAAGTTTGATTTTCTTCAAGTAGATCTGAAATATCTGGTCACGACCTTTAATATCAGGTTTGTCAATTGTTATCTGGCGGTCAAATCGCCCAGGCCTAAGAAGAGCTTTGTCTAAGATATCAGGCCTATTTGTTCCTGCCAACACAACAACTCCAGAAGTGGTTCCAAAACCATCCATCTCCACCAACAGCTGATTTAAAGTACTTTCACGTTCATCATTTGCACCAGAAAAACCACCACGCCCCCTTGATCGACCAATTGCATCAATCTCATCAATAAATATGATACTAGGTGAACACTGTCTTGCTTCCTGAAACAAGTTTCTCACCCTAGATGGTCCAACACCAACAAACATTTCCATGAAATCAGAACCAGATAAACAAAGAAAGGGTACACCAGACTCCCCTGCTGTAGCTTTTGCTAAAAGGGTTTTTCCTGTGCCTGGAGGACCGGCCAAGAGAGCACCTTTTGGAATCTTTGCACCGAGTTCTTCATATTTCTTTGGGTTCTTGAGGAAGTGGACAAACTCCATAATTTCTTGCTTCGCCTCATCACAACCAGCAACATCTTTAAAATAGACCTGAACAAAATGAAACAAAAAAAAGAAGATAAATATTGTCTCTTAAATGAACTTATTGTCAAGTTATTTAGCAGCACTCCTGCCAGGAGGAAATAACCAAAACTGGAAAGATAACAACAGCAAGTGGGGAACACGCTATTAAAACAAACACAAAAAACAGCAGCCATCTCATTGATAGAAGAAAAAGAAATCTCCTAACCTTGTTTTTGGCATTTTTGTCTACTTTAGTATGGGCTTTTCCTATGTTGAATATTCCACGTGCACCCTTACTGCCGCCACTGCCACCAAAACCAAGTTGACCTTGCATTCTCGCCCCCATAAGCCCGATAGATAACAAAAACAACAGTGTTAGAGCAACCTTCGTCATTTCCTGGAATGTAGACCTCTCAGAATATGTTACAGGCACAAAATCATGAGAGTCAATGCCCAGAGCTTCTTGCGCTTCCTCTAGCTTCCCCTCAAAAGACTCAACACTTCCAATATTGAAATAATATTTATACTGGCCTCCAGATCCCTTTGCAGGTAGGGTCTCTTGGACTACTTCATTATCTATTTGGTTGCGGGGAGTGTTCCTTACATATACTTTGGCAACTGATTTATCTGAGACAACAATATGGTCTACTAATCCTGGTTCCAAAAGCTTGTTTTTAAACTCCTGAAAGCTGATCTGCAAAGAATCAAATTCTGATCCACGTCAGAAAGATGATAACAATGAAATAAAAGAAACCATATAAAACCAGACACAGACGAACAGGTACCTTGCTGGTATAAGGCACGTGATTTGCATTCACATCCTAATTATAATGCAAAGACACCCTCTGAACAAGTAAGATCTAGAAAATATCAAGTATTTTTCAAAAACCAAGCTGTTTAAGACTTGCAACCAGATGCTAGAAAGCAATGGGGTATAAAAGCCTATCCTAAAAGAACTCTTGTTTAATGGAGCTACAATCTAAGCAGTCAATTGAAGCAGCATAAAGTTCATCACACAGATATACACATATTTTCAATTATATTTTATCAATTATAAAATACTTCAAAAAGAAGGGGATGGAGTGTAGTGCAAATCACATAGGCACATGCACACAGAGGGAAAGGAAGAAGAAACGAAATAACAGAGCGATACCTAAGAAAGTACTCGATGAAGGTCTCAGCAACTATAGTAGTATATTGCACAATACAGAACTCAAATCTTATTTCTTGTAATCTCTCTTATATTTCCATTTTTCCCCTTCATCAAGAGGATCATGATAAGAGAGGAATCAAACAGTAGAATGTTCATTTCTCAAGCATTTGAAACCATTGCATCCATCTTCATCATATAGAATGCAGATGTTCATAATTCCATATATTGAGTTCTCAACCCAACTTCTCGCCCACAAAAACAAAGACTAGCCATGGTAATAAAAAGAAGTTGTGCTTACCTCCTCTTGTTCACGATGACCAAACGAAAAGGATGTAAGAAATAGCCCCATCCCCAATAATAATGGCGTGATTAGATTTTGAACTTGCTTCATGAAAGCTTCCTTAAAATTTCCACTATTCTCGGTGTTTGCATGTGAATTATCTGAAGTTAAAAGGAGAATTGGTCATCAAAAGTTGTTAATGGTACCCCTTGCAATAAACTGGAATGCAGGCATGATTAATTCTTGAAAAACAAGTAACAACCATACAGATCCACACAAGTAAATCATTGCAGCCCACTGAGAGAGAGAGAGAGAGAGAGAGAGAGAGAGAGAGAACTTATTTTGGGATTGGAAGTTAAGTTTCAAAATCCAAAATGCCCAATCCACAGTAAGGTTGTAATTGAAGTTTGAACTCAACAGAAAATAGAACCCTGGCCGAGGGCAAGAAGAATTGATTCCTACCAGATTCTCCAACTTCCCAACATAAAGGAAGTTCAGGCATCAAATTAAACGCAATAAAACAATAGCTCGACACTACAAAAAAAAAAATCTAGCCTAACATAAGGCAAGCAAACCAACTCAACAAGTTACAAAGCGAAAGAAAATCATAGCAAGTAAAGACTAACAAAACCTCCCTCAAGCATATACAAAGCAACACACACAAAACTACTAGTTAGTCAATTATTATACACAACACTTGTACAACATATAAATTACAAGAAAGACATCACTCCAGTTTACTCATTACACCAGTAGTCACCACCATATTCCAACAATTTGCCATGAAAGCTTCCTAATTCAGAAAAAAAAAAAAAAATAGGGTGTGCACAAAAGATTCTTCTTTTACCTTTGGACTCATGTTTCTTGTCGTTTCCCTTCGGAACTTCCTTCTTTTCCTTGGGATAGAAGTTCTTATAATCTGCCAAAAACCGAAAAATACCAATCAAAACGCTAACTAAAGAGCAGCACAGTAAGCCGAAAACCAAATTAAACAAAGCAGCTCCGAATAAAACTCACTCTTCTTCTTCGGAGCTTCGCTGCAAAACAATCGGCGAATCCTAGGGTTTGCTGCAACAGATTTAAAATCAGGCAAATTGGAAACGAAGCCATTACTAAGAGCTCTGGCAGAAGACACGTAGCCCCTAGCAAATCCTAATACCCTCTCGGCTCCTTCAGAATACGCATTCGTCCGTGGCACTCCGACATGGGTTCCCAATCTCCCATCACCGTGCAAAAAATTCTATCACCCCAATAAAAAGCAGCATCAAAGTTAGCCCCTTTATGATCTCTTATGTAAGAAAATGAATTGAATTGAAGGGGAAAAAAAAACATACTCTAGCGCGAGGCGAACGCGAAACGGAGCGCGCAATCCTTGAAAAAATCATGCTTTTGGAGGTAACAAAAAGCGTGCGAAACAATGATAACTAAGTTGAAGTAAAAATAATTTAAAGAAAAAAAAGAGTGAATCGAATAGATCTGAAGCTAAGAAATATGGGAAACAAGTGAAACGATAAAAAGGTTGGTGTTTTTGTTGTTGTCGTCGTCATCAGAGAGAACAAAATGAAAAAACATAATTTGTGCGAAACATAATTTGTGCGAACTACTAGCTGTGTTTGGCTGAGAGGATACGACGTCGCCGTCTCTTTATAACACAAATAAAACTATGATGCTTTTGAGATTGAGGTTAACAAATGCGCACGTTGGCTTGGGCCTTGGTGTTGTTTTCTGAAAAATTTCTTGGCAAACACGGTACAAGCCCACAGGTTTTTCCTCCAAAAATGTTATCAGTAAAGAAGAAGGAAAAAAAACAATTACTTTGTGCCAAATAAACTGAAATCTATTATCTAGGGTTTATAATCTATAATAATAAAAATATATATCACGTTCTTTTGTGCATTTTGTGGTAATAATTATTTTTATACTATAATTATAGAATTATTTAAGTTTTGTTCTGGTAAATTTCTTCCTAGGTACGTATAAGAAATAAAATATTTTTGTTTATAATCTGGGTAAAAAAAAATAGTTAGAAAGGGAGACTTCACCAAAGATAAATATAACTATGTTCTTTGACGGAAAATAATTATCAATAAAATTAATAAATACTTTATACCAATAACATAATAAAAAAAATTATATTATCGATCTCTCTTACATTGAGCATATATTTTTACAGATTTTTATTTCTTTCAAATATTATTAAATGGATATAATTTTCATTTAAATTTTAGATTTTGAATCTTAATTTACTATATCAATTTTAAAATAAATTTTATAAAATAAATTAAAATTAAAGATTATTGTAATTCTAATGAATCTTAATTTTAATTCTAATTTTTTTGACAAAAGAGCTGTGTAATATTATGCTACTTAACCAGTAAAATAGGCCAACATCTCTGCTCTAAGTCAGCATTAACAAAATTCAGTGCTTGACGCAATAATAAAACTTTCGCTCGTCTCAAATATATAAAAAAATACTTTTTTTCTCAAATATAATAAAATGCTAATTCAATTTACCTTATTTAATGTTAGTATTTCTAACATATTTTTTATTTAATTAAGGTGGTAGTTTTAATTATTATTTTTTGTTCTTGATATCAAATTTTAATAAAGAATAAGTTGAAAAAAAAAACAATGTTTAATTAAAATTGATACAATTAAATATATAATTAATTTTTTAAAAATTAGTGTATCATATTTTTTTTATTTGAGACCATAAGGAATAACTAAAAGTTAGTTTCAATTATTAGTGATGGATCATGCTTAGAGTATCTTTAGTACGAATTTTTTATATGAGTTTCTTAATCATCTTATTGTGATCCTCATAATTCTTTTTGCAATATTCATAATGTCATGTCACTTGTAAGAAACTCGTACAAAATTTTAATCCAGGCGGCCAACATTACTTACCCACATTCTTTCATCCAATTGATCCAAGGGAATTTATTCCATGGCTTACCGAATGAAGACTCGTACGCGCACCTTACCATATACATTGAGATATGCTATAGGTAAAGATAGCGGGAGTTCCAGAAGATGTCATCCGCCGTAATCTATTCTTTTTCTCCTTGGCCGATGAAGCAAAAAGATGGTTTCATTTGTTCAAGGTGTATAACCTGCGGACATGGGAAGAGGTAGTGGAGAAATTCCTAAAGAAGTACTTTCTAGAGTCCAAGACTGCTGAGAGAAAAGTGGAAATCTCATATTTCCACCAATTCCCTAATGAATCACTGAGTGAAGCACTTGACCGCTTTCATGGGTTGCTCCAGAAGACTTCTACACATGAGTTTAGTGAGCTAGTTCAACTCAACATATTCAATTATAGCTTGTGACCTCATTCCAAGCAGCTCCTCGATGCCTCCGACAGTGGGAAGATTAAATTGAAGACTTCAGGCCATGGAGCTGATAGAGACTATAGCAGCCAGTGATCACGCCATCCTTCATGGTCGAGCCTACACACCCACAAAGAAGAGCCTTATTGAGCTTATTTCTCAAGATGCTATGTTAGCTCAAAACAAGCTTCTGGCCATTAGAGACCCTCACATAAACTCTGAGTAAGCTCCCTTAATAGTTGCATGCAATGCATCCTCCTCCATCTCTAGTCATGCAAATTGGGGGATGCAACATTTGTGGTAGGGCCCATAAGTTTGGCATGTGCATGGCACAAGATGATAAATCCAAAGAAGTCAACTACATGGTCAGTCCGAGTTGTCAAGGATTCTATCAAGGAGGGCCTCTAGGATACAATCAAGGAGGGCCTACTTGTACTTAATATTGGAGATCCTACCCCGGGAATAACTTCAATCAAGGAGTTCCATCTAATCGGTCTCTCAATCAAGGACTTGATTTGTATAAGAGAACCACTAAGCTGGAAGACACGCTGACTCAGTTCATGCAAGTTTCTCTATCAAATCACAAAAGCACTGAGTTCATCATTAGGAATTTGGAGGTACAAGTAGGCTAATTAGAAATTGGCTGAAACATCCACCGGCAGTGTTTTGACCAACACAAAAAAGAATCCCAAGAAGGAGTGCAAGGTAATTTTCACTAGGAGGGAAAGTGCCGAGAACAGAAAGAGAATTGAGGAGGGTGTGAGTGATGAGGAATGAGAGGAGAAAAATAGAGAAGAGAGTGAAAAAGAAAAAAATGAGATTAAGGAGAATAGTGATGAGGTCTCAACCACTAAGACCAAGACCAAGAGTCAGTTAGCTCGAGAGGTTAAGAAGGAGATATCATCAGTTCCAACAAAGAAAGTTCCATATCCCTTGGTGTTATCCAAGAAAGACAATGAGCGATATTTTGCTCGTTTTCTTGACATTTTCGATAAGCTAAAGATTTTTTTAAATGACCTAAATCTATTTTTTTTAATTAAATAAGATTTCAAAAGTTTTAATTTGTAGCCTAACTTAACTTGGGCCTATTGTTTATTAGTAGGGATAAGAACGAGGTGGGACAAACATGGATAATAGTTATGCAATACTTGGCCTTCCAGATAAATATTCACCTTATACATGCATGGGTATTCGTGGATAGGTATAGATATTTATTAAAAAAGATAAAAAAATTAATTTTAAATTATAATTGTCATCCTCAATAGTGAAAAGTTTAATAGACTTCGTAATCTTCTCATAATAGTGAATTTGTTTAATACTTTCTCATTTTTAATTGGAATAATGTAGTGGAATGACTAACAAGTAACAACAGTTGATGCAAATAGTAACAATTTGTATTTCTTAATCAAGTGGTTCAGGATTCGAATTATGGTTTATCCTTGAATATGGAATAAATCATGTTAGAGGGAAATATCCATCTTGAGTGGAACAGGAATAATGCAACACATTTTGGTGGCATAGAAGATATAGGAAGAATGAGGCTTTAGGAGGTAAATTGCCAAAAACAAACATGAGACCTAGACAAGAAGACATAGACACAATATATTTGTCATATAATTTTTTTTCTTTCACATGGTATATACACCTCGAACTCGAAGATAGGAAAGATGTATAAGAAGGAAAAGGGAAAAATAGATAAAAGGAAAATATTTAACATATATCTATTTTTTTCATCTTCCACTATTTTTTTTCTTTTTATATCTTTCTTCATTTTCCATCATATCATTACTTACATTTATCTTTTTTTTCTTTCTTGAATTATTTTGTTTTTTTGTATTCAGGGGCAGACCCAGGATTCAATGGTTGCAGGGGCCAAAATCAAATAAATATATAAACATTAAAATTTATAAGAAAATATTTATTTATTTTCTAGAATGATTTAAAATAGACTTAAATATGTTTTTCATACCTGAAAAATATACCATTTTCATTTTACTACCTAATATTCATTTTTTTATCTAAGTACCCGATATTTTTTTATGTTTCACTTTAGTACTTGTTAAAGATAGGGGGAGCAACATGAAGATCAAGCTCTGAAGAGTTTTGATTTTTTATATGCCCAACTCTTTGTTGAGTGACATGTGTATTAATTATTGTTTTTAGTCTTAGTTTATCTATGTGTACATGCTTTTATTCTTAGTTTGTGTGTGTGTACATCATGCATCATCATATAGAAGTAGGAAGATAGTATCTAAGGCAAGAAACATCTTCAGTGTTACATAACTCTTTGTTTTAATCGATTACCACTATTTATAATTGATTACACAAGTCTTTTAGAAACATGTAAAGAGATCATAGTTTTGGTTTAATCAATTATCATATATCTGTAATTGGTTACACAATTCTTCTTTAGACCATGTTCCTTTTTCTTGAATCTTTGGTTTAATCTATTACGAGGATATAGTAATCAATTGCATCGTTCTTAAAAGTGTTCCTAAAAGTAATCAAGAACACTTTTATCGACTAAACCTAGATTGCAATCAATGACATTGTTCTTGAATGCTTTCCAGGTTTGGAGAATAACACTTTAATCGATTAAAAAAAGAATCTAATTGATTACTCTCTCTCGATAATCAATTACATTGCCAATTTAATTAATTACAGGCGGTTATAACTATTTTCTCTATATATACCCACCTTGTGTTCTCACTTTGAACAATGAGCTTTAAACAATCTTTTATAACTCAAAACTTCAGTTTTCGTTTCTTGAAGCTTTCAAAGGAAAAATGAGTTGTAAACACAATGATCGTGGGAGATGAAGATGTTGAGAGAGGAGGAGGAAAAACGGGAAAAATATGAGTGGGGAAGGAGATGGAGCATGGGAGATGAAGAGACGGAACAGAGGGAGGAGGAAAAAGTGAGAAAAAAAGAAAAAGAAAGAAAAGTGGGCATTAAGGGAAAGCCATAGGATTGAAAATGGTACACAATGACCGTTCCTGTGTACACAGTAACATTCAAAAATTTGGAGAAGAAAACGCGAATGACATAGTACAGTGGTTGGAAAAAATGCTTTACATAGTACAATGACCGGAAAAAAAAATATGAACAGTCAAAAATTGGTTTGCATAGTATAAATTGGTTCAAACAGTAACAATTTGTACACCCAATTGACATTCTCATTTTTCATTTGTGAACCTCTAGTATCCAAATTCAAGCTTAGCTAATTTTTTTTTCCAAATTCAATCTCAGTTAGTTTTTTTTTCATATTCAATCTGAGTTAATTTCTTTTCCATATTCAATCTCATTTTATTTTTTTTTCCCAAATTCAAGGCCAGTTAATTTTTTTTTAAATGGATCCAAATCAATTTGATTGACAAAATTATATAAAGTTTTTACAAAATTATAACATGTCTCCTTCGACCTAAAATTCACAAAATCGTCCTCTTTTTTCCCCCTCCTTTTTTTACCACCACCACCAAATTATTTTATGTCAAACACTCAAACCTCTTCTACCGTTAATTCTCAAAGTTTGCAAATATTTTCTTCAGTCCCAGCAAACAATCCTACAATGGTTTCAAATGATGACGTTGGTTCGCGATTTCCATAATTTTCTACCCAAATTGGACTAGATGAGATCCCTCTTGACGAAATAGGAGGGTCTTCGACAAAAAGGAAGCCTTGAGTCGCCTCTGCAGTTGAAGAATATACATGCCTCATTAGTTCATGACTCAACATCTCAATTGATCCAATTGTTGGTGTTGATCAAGGAAAAGAAGCGTTTTGGTTTAGAGTTATGAAAAATTATAACAAATTTCGAGGTGAACTCTACGAAAGAACAGTTAATCAATTAAAATCACGATGTCAAAAAATAATCTGGGCATGCAAAAATTCAAGGTTCTCTTCCTGACTTTGCTACATACTTGCAAAGAAGACGCGTTATTCATACAAAAGAAATTTATCAACAACTTCAAATCGATTTAGTAGAGTATAATTGAAAACGTTATAGTCACAACAATAATGAAATTTAATTTTTCTTTGACATTAATGTTTTTCAATTTTTTTAATATCTAATTTATGAATTTTTTATTTCTTTAATATTTAATCATAAATAAAAATTAAATATATACTTATTTTCCTATTTCTTAATATTATTAATTTTTTTAATGTTTCATTAAAATTAATTAATTAATTATATTTAATTTAATAATTAATTAATCAAGGATATATATAATTAGTCTTCAAGGCAAAGACATCAATACTCATCTGACGTTAATGGAGCGACGAAATATTTTCGTGTGATGGGTTTGAAAGACCACTTGTTGCATGTATCGTACACATGGATGGTTGTAATTGGTTGCAACATCTATTTTGGTTTGATGGGAAGAGTCAAATGAGTTATAAGATTTTTGGGGATGTCCTTGCATTTGATGCTACATGCAAGAAGAACAAATATCTTTGTCCATTTGTGATTTTCTCCGGTGTCAACTATCATAACAATACCATAGTGTTTGTAACTGCTCTTGTAACTAATAAAACTGAAGAAACATACGTATGGTTATTGGAGCAGGGTGGAGGCAAAGAAAGATAAAGCTCCTTCTTTGGTTATTACCAATGATGATATTGCAATGAAAAATGCTATTAATTGAGTTTTTCCCAATGCTCACCATGGTTATGTGTCTCACATTTGATGCGGAATGCGAGGAGTGATTTGTGCGAGAAGGAAATATTGTCATATTTGAATAAATATGTTGGCTAGCTGACCTTGAGACACAAATATAGTGAAAGAGAAATATATATAAATATATATATATATATATATATATATATATATATAGAGAGAGAGAGAGAGAGAGAGGTGACAGGGAAGCATGGTTTTAGTTTAGTTGTCGTTGTTTAACAATAATCTCAAACAAACAAAAAAGATAAATTCAAGATTAGAAGTGCGGAGAGTGAAGATTGACTAATAATACTTACGTGGAGTGTGTTTGTTTGTGTATATATATAGACAACACATATATTTTAAGCAATGAGTAAATCAATCTTATAATTAAGTTATGACTCACCTTATGTAATTGGTAATTACAAAACTAATATATTTCAAAAAGAAAAAAAAAAAAACAAAACAGATCCCTTCAGCATTTTGCTACTATAATGAAAAGGGGATCTGAGGAGATTCCTTCAAGAATCCCCATGCTTGTGCCAGCAAACTAACATGGCCACACACCTCCTCATGATGTAAAATCTGGCTCTGTGTTCCTTTGCTATGCTGGTGCATTTCTTACCAATGGAGGGGTTCTTCTGTGAGAAGCTCCTAGGAATATTAGTGGTTTTGGAGCTAGTGGAGGAACTCTTTTGGGATAAGCTCCTGATCAAGAGAGGGGAGTTTGAAGAAGAATTAGAAGAAGAGCCTCTTGTTGAGCAACTCCTTGAGAACAATGATGATTTGCTTGAACCTGCTTCCTTCTTCCACACCTTCCCCTTTTCATCCATGAAAAACAAAGGAACTGTAATATCTAGAATTAGCTATGGGACAGTATGTGTTTGTGTGTGAAAGAGAGAGAGAGAATGGAAAAGGTGAATGCCGATAGGAGAGAAGAAAGAAAGTTGGTTGCAGTGGGACTGTGTAGTCTATAAAAAAAAGGTTCATAGAGTGATCATAAAAAATGCTTGATGAGATTCGATGTTATAATGAGCTAATTAAATATTATGTATACACATCAGATACCTACCTATATATACTTACTCATCATATTATAAACATTAGTTTTATTAATCACTTTAAACAAAGACATGTCTTATGCTTTTTTCTCCACTTTCTCCGTTCCTATATACTTTTCACCTGTGGTGTTAGACTGTGTTAGCTGGGCAAGAATTTGGAAATGGAAAATTTGTGCTTTTGATTGATACAGTAGCTTTCGGACTAATAAGGAAACCCTGTCCCTTATAAGCTCTCATTTTTTCTTTTCTCTAGGAGACAACCTCTTGTACGGTTCCAAAATGAGAATTATTTATTATAATAGTCCATTGTAGTTTGTACACCAATATTACCAATGCTGGACCTTCCAAATCTGTATCACTTCACAAAACTAGTGAGTGCCCAATTTGCTCAAGATGCTCTTCTTCTTTCTGCAGAAAATGTGCACATGGATGGATGAACATTCAACCTTGACACTGATGAGCAATACCCATATTATAGTCGAAGACATAAGGAGAGTATCTTAAGAGCACTATTGTTGTTCATGATCCATGTCTTATTGGTTTGAACGTGACTATTGTTTGTCAATTATTGTCATTGATGAAAACGGTTTCGAAATTCGCTACATATATATGATACGATGCAAATGAAGACAACAAACTTCTCAAACAATATTTTCATTTTCACAGTTTTTTTTAATTTGTAATATTATTTAACTAGTATGACATGTTTCATAAATATTATTATTCTTTAAGTATGTGATTAAAAATGATTTGATTTCTGATAAGTGCTTGTGAAAAAATATTTGTCGGAAGAAATTAGAGTGTCAAATTCTTAAATGAATATCAATATTTTAATGAAATAGTCTTTAACCCAAGTTCACCCAAAAATAATAATAATTTGTAATATTATTGCCAAGTGGCTGATATGGTCAATCAATTTATGATCACGGCAATAACATAAGCCTTTAATCTGCTTCCCGATTGGTTGCTAAAGCGTCTTTTTTCTCCCTTCTACCTTTGATGTAGAGATAGATATAGGTTCCAAAATTTTCCACTCTAAAGAAAATATGCATCACTTTGCAGAACCTACAAGTCGATACAGCCAATAATTTCGTGACAAACACAAGCACTGCAAAGTATATTTTAGGATTTAATAACACCCCTTATTGTTGAATTGGTTAATTTATTTATTGGAGATATCAGGTATGGATTCATAGGCACATGGCAATTACGTAGCAAGAACAGTAGTTATCAGATTTCAAAATTTTCAACCTTAAAATATTGACTGAATTTTATATTTTCAACCAGTGAGTCCTGCTGAACTTAACACGTGAAGGAATTGATTTGTGTTTTTTCTCATTTTTGTAGTAATATCATAGTAGAATTTGCCGAACTTGGCTCTGCGGTGACAGAATGCAGCTATAAATGTGTCACGATTGTCAAATTAATAAGAAAAAAAAAGGATACGAAATGCAGCTAGCTATTTATTTGATTGAGACAGCTATTTTAAAATAAAAATATAAGGAATTTAATATTATAATATTATTTTTTTTCTCTTTCATTTCCTGTGTCTTTCAAACTCCTAATAAAGAGTAGAGAATTTTTAAACATCACTCTATGATCTGAATCCTCTTAAATCTTAACGAATATATATATATATATATATATATAAAAGATTTCACCTTAGAAGTGATTTTTCCTTTGAAAAACAAACACAAAAAGTACATAAAGCATTTTTTCCATCTTTGGTTGGGCATGCATGCATATAGGATAAAGCATTCTAGAGTATGATACTATGATGTTCGGTGAGGACCTTGTTCTCATTTATTTTGTGTGGATGGTGGGTTAATGAGGACCTGCTCCTTTTGGAGTATGATAATGTCGACCTCTGCCTCCTCCACCACCACGGCAGCGGCGACAACGAACCTCTTCTCTTTTGATTGTTTAAGCTTTGTTTGGCGTCATGACAGTCCCATTTTGCCACTTCTCACTTCACAGTCGTAACCCTAATCCGTCCTTGCCACGACGACCTCTTCCTTCTGCCTATACGACGTCAAAGTTTCAGATTCAAAACCGTAACTAGGATCCTCAAAGTCAATCAATTTCATACAACATGGGTTCTGTTACATGTTATTTTTCTCCTCTTTCCCCCAACAGTAGTAAATTGGTTCCTTTATTTATTCATGTTATTCAGTTTGTCGATTTGTATGAGGCTGGCACCACGAACCAATGTTGAGGGCAATCTATAAGAATCCCCCAAAAAAATAGTGGAATTTTGAGTTAAACAGGATTTTCTGATGTTTGGAATGTGTCATTGTTATTTTGGATTGTGTTAGGAAAGTATGCAATTGATTATTGTTGTGCTTAATTACTCAACATGTGTGCTATAAGAAACAACTAAAAAACTCTATTCCAGTTGGTTGGGCTTATAAGACACTAAGTTTTTGCCTCTCTTTTATTGTATATATAGATGCTGATATGGAGGACTATGGATTTGAGTACTCACTTGAGGAGCAAGAGGAGCAGTATTTTGATATTGAGAATCAACATTACAATTCAAGAGGAGCAGTATCCTTGACTTACATTTAGTCTGAAAGGCCTTGAAGAAGCAAAGAATGAGGTTACTACATTTAGACATTATCTTTGGCTCTTGGTATTTGTAATTAATGCAATCTTATGTTTATTTTTTATGTCACTTCTTTTACAGAGATTATGGTTTAAGACAAATGTTAAAGTTTGTAAGATCTTCTTTGATATTGGGGAATATGGACGAATGAGTAAGGTATCATATTATGATTTTGTGCAACAATGTTGGTTGTTTTTCCAGCTTAATTTGAATGTTTCTGTATCATTGGTATCCATGAGCATTGAGTATTGATTTTGTTGAAATTGTAGGAACTTCTCAATTCTTGTCAAAGGAAAGATGGTACAGATGAGCAAGAGTTAGGAGGGCAGCATTTGCTATAGAAAATAAGTTGTTATTATGGAAGTTGAATAAGATTAATAATGTGCCTTTCCAATTTAGTATACTTAGGACTACAATTTATATATTTTGTGGGATTAGCTCAATTTCAGTATATTGTTCCATCATGAAGTGATAATGCACCTATATTGAACTACCTATATTGAACTATTTAAGCATAGTCAAATAAGATAACTAATGATCTATTCAATCATTGTTACTCATGAAGTTCAATTTATTAATGCTTTAAGGATTAAATGTGTGTTTGTTTTCCATTGAGAATCTCCAATTATATACAATAGATTTAGCTTTGATGGGGTCTTTGTGAGCAACATCGCATATGCTGGAATCCATTAGCAACTTTCCCTATTAATTCCATGTTCGGTAGTTAGAATTTTGTTGTTGAATTTAAATTACAAATCAAATAATATATTCATATTAGTTGGGTGTGCCTGTAAATGTGCCGAAAGAGTTGGGCGTTGGTAAATACAGTTCCAATTTTTTAATATTTTGATAAAGAAAATGATTAACTTTTCTTGTGTGTTAGGAAAAGACGAAGCAGATGGTGGGCAATATTGGGGAGAAGGCCCAAGCTTTAAAGGAGAATGAATACCTAGGAAATGGCCCAGCTTCAAAGGACAAGACTTGAGACACTTCCCAAGCTGCAAAGGAAAAGGCCCAACAGAATATAGCTCATTGTTAATTTTGTATGAATTTATTTTTATGCTTCATTTGTTAATATCAGACATTATACATGTCGTTTACATTTTTAATTGTGAGTAGAAGAATTTGTTATAACGCACATTAAAATTAACAAAACACGTACGATGGTGAGATTTTATTAGTATGTCAAAAAATCTAAATGACATATAATATACCTTAAATTTATTGAGTAAGAAAAAAAATTAAGCACATTTACAATTATTACTGTCATTTATTGTCATTTTTATTTATTTATTACGCCGGTGATTTTAAAAGTGGCCATGGACTATATATGTGATTGACTAAAAATGGAAATTTAGTGTGAGTCTGTTTTGCGTTGTTAAATTGGTTGGATCTGGATATAAAAACCTTGTCATTGTCATTGTGTTAACAATTTAGACTTCAAATAACTATGTATTTCAAATTAAAATGTATAAAATAAAGAAACGAAGAATGTTTAAAAGACAGATATGTGAGTTAATGAATAGCTCAAATTCCAAATTTCCATAATTACAACCCTTATTGCTTTAGAATCAGGGATTTTCATAAAATTAACCTTATAGTTTTTTAAAAAATTTAATACAATAATATCTTATGAAGTCATCCCACTATTGTCCAATTTGGCAGTGATGGGCTATGGTAGTATTCCAAATCATCCCATTATCACGTGCTGTGGAATAACTTGCAAGGGAGCATTATTTAGTGTATTTGCATGTTTAAACTAGGCATGAATTGTGGTAAAAGATATTATTATTAAGTTAAAAATCACGAATTAATCACTCATTTAAAAAGTTTACATGTGATGTCTCATGTAAATCTCTCAAGAATATAATAAGAACATCCTCATGGAGCAAAGATAAAGCAAACCCAGAAATAAAAAGAAAGATTAATAGAAGTAAAGAAGACGAACAAAATAATTGACACTTCAACAACATTAGTAAATATTGGGGAGAATATGTTGATTCAATTGTTTTCTCTGTCAATCTTCTTTTTTATCAACAATTATAAATCTATAATTGTTATTGTCCTCCTCTTAATTCTCATTTTCATTCGCATTAATAAAAGATGTAACTGATTGTTTAATTGTAGGAGATTTAAATTGTTGAAAATAAATGTCATAACTTTTTTTTAATCTGTCTTTTGATTGTCATTTAAAAAGATCTTTTGAAATAAACATTAAAATTATAATAAAAGAATGATCCTTACAAGTAAGTCTCTTGAGTTTGTCATTGCTTTAAAGACAATTGTTTGCCAAAGTAGCTGGTCTTGGAGGTTGTTGTCATCCTCATCTGAGTCATCCAACTCTTTCTTGATGACAATCTTGAAATAGTTGTTACGAATATAGGGGAACTTGAA
Organism: Glycine soja; assembly: GCF_004193775.1. Classification (NCBI taxonomy): domain Eukaryota; kingdom Viridiplantae; phylum Streptophyta; class Magnoliopsida; order Fabales; family Fabaceae; genus Glycine; species Glycine soja. Next base: position 10,481,413 of record NC_041012.1, on the reverse strand, counting down.
CAAAACAGTTGTCTGAATGTTTTAAAAACGCTTTATATGTTCAACACCAATAGTCAAGCGTGCAGTTTCACCATCAGATTCTATTGAACAACTAAATGCACCTTATCATCTCCTTTAACGTAAACTTGTTGCTCCAGCTCGTGCCTCCACCGATGATAGAAATGGCTTGGAATTGTGACATAGTCCTGTACAAGGAATCAGTAGTCAGTGAGAAGGAAAGGTTTTGTTTACTTTATGGCAAAGCATAGGGATATTTAGTTCAACTGCTTCAACTTATCATCATTATATAAAAGTATTTAGATCTGCATTGGAAATGAAAGCCACATTCCTTCTTCGTTTTTCCCATAAAAAAACAAAAGTACCAGACCTGAGTTTTGAAGTAGCTTCTTCTTCTTCTTCCTTGTGGACACTTTCGAAAGGGGAAATTTGCAATCTCAAATTAGATCGCTATAAAGGGCTTAGGTGCAACTCATCATAACTTGACGATAGTGTGATTATAGGACTTTTTTCCCCATTTAGACAAATAATTTTTTTAATTCCCCAGACTAGCAACCTTCCCACACTATTCACGTAAGTAGCCAAGTTTCCTATACATGGTGAATTCGGGTTTCCCACTTCCGAATTCCCCCCTCCTTGTTTTTTTGAGACAAGTTAGGAATTCGGGTTTAGCAAACCCGAATTTTGACCTTGTTTTTTTTTTTCATTTTTTTATTTATTTTTGTTAGTCTAATGCTACATTTTTAATACTTTTAAATAACCTAATAAATTAATTTTATTTATTAAAATTATCATAAAAACAATTAAATAATACTATCTGTTCTTATATATAAAAATTAAACCAGAACATTTTTTTATTCATAAATATTTGAAACATATAACCATTTTTATATGCATTAAATAACATATTATCATCAAACAACATGCATAACATCACCACATCAATGGTCGAGATTACGGGAATCCCAAATGTCATTGTTCATGGAGCACAAAAGTCTTTTTGCGACAGAGAAAAGAGTGTGGTTAGGATTTCACCGATTCATGTTGATGTTCGAGATTTTGCGAATTCAAAATTTGTTATTGTTCATGTGTCAAATTTGCAAAATAGTCTTTTCTGGCCAGACAAAGGAGTGACCAACAATTAATTCGCCAATTCGCGTTAACGGTTGATATTGCAGAAATCCAAAGTTGTTCCTATTAATTGAGCACAAAAGTTACACTGAAATCATATTCAGTAAACCAAATTCACAACAACTTTTCAATAAAAAAAATACAATGAAATTTCAATAACAATCTTTCACAAACACTTTGTATATAAAAATCATCATTTGGTAATTTAACCTTACACTATTTTTTATTATTCCACCAATAATAAATGAAATAAATTTTTCTACCAATTTAATTTATCATGAAAATTGAAAATTCAATAAATAAAATGTAAATAAAACATCACCACCTATTATATTTTATTAGGATAATTTTAATTTTAAATATTTTTAAATAATATTATTACATATATTCTTTAAAAATACTTAAATGCATTAATATTTAAATAGAATAAATTAAAAATTGTAGATATATACTTTAGAAATATTTAAAATTAACATTACTATTGTTAAAGTCACTCAAATGCATTCAAAAATAAAACACACAATTGAATGAATGAAAAACCATATTGATAGCAAACTTCAGAGTACACAATATATATAATATTATGAACCTTGCTTATATAATAGGTAACAAACATTGGTTAGGAATAATTATGTATAATATTATGCATTATTATTTAATTTTAACAAATAAAACTATTTTATTAAGCTATTTAAAATTATTAAAAAAATAGTATTACTTGACTAAATGGGAAAGCGGGGGTGTGAATTCGAAAAAGTATTTGTCTAAATTGGGAAAAATTGTAATTAGTACGTACATCAATAATTTATTAGACTTTACTTTGTAGTAGGGGTGGGTAAGCGGGCCGGTCCGCCTCGCGTAAGGCCCGCCCACATAAGTCCGCATTGGAAGCGGACTGGGCCAATCCGCCCCCGCTTCTTACACGGACCAAATAAATTGGTCCGCCCCCGCCCCGCAGACCCCGTGGGTCAAACGGGCTGGTCCGCAGGCCTAACTTTAAAAGAATTTTAATTTTAATAAAAATATAATATAATCAAATTAAGTTCAATACAAATGTAAATAAAATTTCAATAATTAGTCAATTACATCAATAAAATAAATAAATCATACAAAAACTCAATTCATCATGTTTATAACTTGTAGATCAAGAGTTTCGTGGTTCATTCCCTTATCCCATGATTTTATCATATAATAATAGACAAGTGAAGTGTGATGGGTGTAGTAAGTTTGTGAAAACAAAAGTATCTCTGCGACAGAATTGAGAAAAGAGGCATAAAATTTAAGAGTTCAACAATAATGAATCAACCCCAACAAAAATAGGATAAAATCAAATTCTAGAGAAAGAAGAGATGTACTTTGTGTGGTGGCGCAGTGGTGGGCCGAGGCTGTGCCGCTGTGGTGTGTCGCGTGACTGCGTGAGTATTAGTCGCGTTTTATCTTCTTTGTAAGGGAAAAAGTCGTATGATATGCGAGTGTGCGTGACTACGTGGTGGAGAAAACCCGTGAGGAAAAAAAGTGTTCTTAGTATGCTACAATGATAACTACTAAATATGATATGAACTATTTTTTATAATAAAAATATATTGAAATATATTTAAAAATATTTATTTAACAATTATTTTTGGCTTAAATGATAAAAATTAATATTTTTATTATTTATGACTTGGAGATATGAAAATGATAGATTAAAAGAGAAAAAGATCGAAAAAATATCAAAAAAGAAGATTTTTATCACTTATCTTTTTTATAATAAAAATATATTGAAATATTTTTAAAAATATTTATTTAACAAATATTTTTGACTTAAATGATAAGAATTGATATTTTTATTATTTATGACTTGCATATATGAAAAGGATAGATTAAAAGAGAAAGATCGAAAAAATATTAAAAAGGAAGATTTTTATTATTTATCACTTTTTTTTATATTAATCTTTTATTTTTCTTATCTTATCTTTTTTATCTGTATCATCTTTTAATTTAAATCTTTTATTTTTATCTAATATATATTTTTTTATCTATTATTTTAAAAGAAAAGAAGTAAAAAAGAGAAAATCAAATCTAATATAATTGGGTCAGGGTCACACAAATCAAACCTAATACGGGCTGCGGACAACCCGCGGACCCCGCAAGCCAAACCCGCATAGTCCGCGGGTTAAGCGGGGCGGGCCCAAAATATGACATAACCATGGATCGTTTAAAAAAATTGATCCGTAACCCGCGCGGACCGCGGATCCTGCCGACCAGTCCATGGACTTGGGCCCGTTTACCCACCCCTACTTCGTAGGAAGTCACCAATATGTAGTGAGTATATGGGGAAATTAATCAACTAATCACTTTAATTAAATGTGAAGTGTGATGCATTTACATATTTAGCTTCAATATAAAGCTTTTAAGTTGGTGTGCAATTCTCTTCTATTTACAACATGAAATCTTTACAAATCTTTATTACTCTATATTTATTCAAAGACAAAATTAATGGGACGTAATCATTTGTCATTTTCCATGAATGTTGCATCTTGAATTAGCTAGAGGACACTAACCTTTGGAGAGATAGAAGTAAGACAAGTAAGCATAAATTATTGCCGGTTAACCTTGAGACACAATTTTTGCTTATGGCCAACCTGTTTCTATTATGGTTATGTGAGACAAGCATTAATGGAGGAGTTATCCCTGTTGTAAAGAACATCAACATCAATGAACATTCTTATGCTTTGTTAATTTGAGATTACGTTAACACACACAAAAAACAGGACTCCAAATGAAATTTGAATTTCATTATGCTCAAGCTAAAGCAAGCATTAGATCATAAATTCCAACTTTACGCCACCAAAGACTTGCCAAAATGTAAAAGGTATTTGGTACAAATTAAATCCTCTACAGCAACCATCAGGTCAGTTAAAATCCTAATCATACATTAACAATCCAATGGTCCAGTAAATCGAGCTAATAAAGTAATAAATGATGAATCTGGTTTTTGTATTTGTCAATATAATTGCGAGATTTATTAAAATAACAATATAATTTGTGAGATTAGTGAATCACGAATGTAAAATTGATTAATGTGAGAAGAAGTTCTTAGATAGTTCAAGATAATAAATTAAGCAGTATTATCTTAAAAAAACTAAGGAGGATTAAATTAAGGGATAATACCATTAATATTTTTTAGGTTGTTAATGAGTATAGATTTGATAGTTCATATCACATGGTTATTGGTCAGACCTTGGAATCACAAATAACGTAGTGGTCTTGAATCATCTATTAATTTCTCCAACATAATTTGAAAAATATTCAATAAAATTAATCAATTGTTGGAGATTGATCAATTTACTATAATGAATTAATTTTCCATGTAGATCAAGCTAATAAAGTAATAAATGGTCAATTTGTTTTTTGTATTGGTCAGTATAATTGTGAGATTAGTCGACCACAAATGCAAAATTGATTAATGAGACTGAGTTTGGAAAAAATTCAATAAGATTTGTTATGGAGTTTATCTCAGTCCACCTTAATCCCGATCAAAACAAATGACATAATTGCCTTAATAGGATATAAGAGTCGATAAACCCGGCCTAGCATCATGCATAACCCAGATATGCCGAGTAAAAGAGACACATGTGTTGAAGTAATAAATGCTTAAGCATTTGACCAAATATCTTCTTATACTAAACACAAACCAATCTAACAAACTTTTTCGCCAGACACATCTATAATATTAAAACTTCCCTCGGGTATGATTAACTCACATTCCTAAAACGCTTTTTAACTTGAGCGTCAAAATCTCTGTAGGTGTCACCATTGGAACTGTTTAAGAATCACTAGGATTTGTTGCACCTTCCATTATGTCATTGACCATAATTCTATTCCTCGGGTCCACATCAGTCACAACAAGATTAATCAATTGTTACAAGATTGATCAATTTATTTCAATAGATTAATTTTATAGCAAAAGAAGCTAAAAAGAAATTTGTTCATGTTAGAGCCTAATAAAAAAATCTGTTAGAGAGGATCTAAATAAGAATAAATTATTACATGATTTGAGATTAAGTAAAGAGAGAGAAACCATGTGGTTTGATCAATCTCTATGTGATATGTAATCACATTTTTAAGTTTTTTTAAAAAAGAAGTTAATATCATGTCGCATACAGATTGATTGAGACATTTAATCTTAGAGAATGTAATAATGTTTCCTAAATTTGAGTTATATTATACTTAGTAATTCAAATATTATCATCAGCTAAATTGTAGAATGTTACTATCAAAAATGCATATCCTCAGTTCTGTTACGAGTGAAAAGGAAAATGAACGATTGTCAACATCATGGAGTTAGCTGCCTAGCCATTTTGGATCGGATGATACAAACATACGTCAGGATATGCATTGGACAAAGCGGACAAATTAAATTGCAACGTTAGAAAATGAGAAGTATATATTATTTCAACCAAGGTAAGTTTTTATTAAACTTTGAAAGCTAGGGAAGTACACATTGATATTCTGGATGGTATAACTCCAGCCACCCCTACTTTATTGGCACTAGAAAATTAGGTGGAGGTATTGAAAAGTCATCCAGAACGTGTCAGATTGATACAAAGAAAGAAAAACTGAAACGCCAATGTTGGTGATTACTCTTCATGTACTCTTTCATAGTAGGCAAACCAAAATTCCGGAAATTAACTTGGAATTGGAAAATCAAATGGTGTGGAAATGAAGGAAAAAATTTGCAGATGCCAGTAGGCCAGAAAATCATCAACACTTGGGGAGATCAGCTGGTGGAGGAGGCAACTTCTGATTAGGTAGCTTCCCATCCTCAACAATCCAAGCCATCCTCAACCCCCAACTAAGGTGGACATCAAAGTGGCAATGCATCAGCCAAACACCTGTTTCAGTCATACACATTTAGGTTAAAAAATAATGTGCATATCATCCAAAAAAATGCACCAAACTTAGATGTATTTTCTTAATTGTGTTTAGTGTGAATTTTCAATCAGAAATTGAGTTTCTATTTGATAATCCATGTAATACAGGTTAATATATTATCAACATAAATTGTCGAAGTAATATTTCAAATTTGATTAAAAAATAACTCTAAGAATATTTAGAAAACTAAGAATCCTTTTACTTTGATTTTTTTTTCACTTTTAATTATAAAACTGTGACTTTGCAAAACTGTTATTTAATTTTAAATTTGTTTCTTTATTTTCAAAGATTTCTACAGAAAACGAAAAACAGTGGAAAATACTTTTTTTTGTTGATTTTTATAGTTTTATATAGAAATATTTGAAAAAAATTAAAAATAAATTAGTAATTTTATAATTAAAAATGAAAACAGAAGATAAAAAGAAGTACTCAGGCCTAAAGTTTTGTAAATGGTGCAACCAAAAGTTATGTTGTGGTGTATGAAGTGATGAAAAATAAATAAAGGAGAGCAACAATTGTGGGGTAACTAAGGAATGATATGTTATGTGATAATTGAATGTCACCTGGATTGTCAGCAAGGAATCGGATTGCAACCCAACCACCAGAGGGCACACCAACAGTGTTCCTTTCAACGGGGTCAAAAAGATTGAATATTTGAGGGTCAGTGTTAGGATTAAAGTTCCCAAAGCCTTGACCCACAACATAGAAATTAAAGCCATGAAGGTGCAAGGGGTGGCTCTCAGCTCCCAAAATGCTAGTGTCCTGAAGCACCACTTGCACGCTTGTGTTAAAGGGTATCACCACAGTCTTTGTTCCATTACCGACCAAAGTGTTGTTCGGTGGAGTCCCCGTGTAGTTGAATGGCATGAGTGGCATGGCAGGGAAATCAGTGGTGTAAATGCCATTATTAGCTTGCCCAAAGAAATGTTGCTCAAGAAGTGCTATGGAAGGAAGAGTGAAAGATATGTTGTTCATTGAGGCTGCAAACTTTGAACTGTTGTTCGGTCCTTGGCATGTTTGGTTTTTGGGACAAGGACTTGTTCCAAGTCCAATTGTGAAGAAGAAGCTCTTGTCAACTATTTGAGGCACCTTTGCAGGGTTCAAACTGAAGAATTTGTTACTAAAGTTGGCAACGAAGGAAGTGTCATTGATGGCTGGAAGAAATGGTTTCAAAGTGGGAATATTAATATTTTTGGGAGCAGCAAGTGGTTTATTCTTATACTCTAGAAAGCCAGCAACTGTGGAATTGTCGAAAGTTCCCATGCCAGTGAAATATGGTCTTGCTAGCATCAAGAAATTGGCATTTGGGTACTCAGCTTTTGTCTTTAACAGAACGTTTGAGGTTTGTCCTGGCCCCAGGACTATGATGTCTGACTCGAAAGGTTTAACGTAAGTAGCATCAGCTTCAACAGTTACCAAGGTGTGGTTTGCAATGCTGAAAAAGAGTTCATCATTGAGTGCAGCATTGATCAAACGAAGAAGATATGTCTTCCCTGGTTTCACCTTTAACCTGAAAGTGTCCGTGTCTGTCTCTGTCCACCATGCACATCAAAACCATTTGTTAATTCTCAGTAAGTAATTAGCAATCTAATAAAGAACAATTTAGAACACATTCTCTTTTTAGGTACCACTAGTCAATTTCTTTTGTACTGGAAAGAGGGGCTTAAGAGTGAAAGCTAGAAGAAGTGGCGGCGGGTACAGATTTTTTCTAATAATATTTTTAACAAAAATTAATAAGGTTAAATTAGTTTTTTAACTTATTTTGTAGATTCAATTTAGTTTTTTTTTAGGTTCAATTCATCTAATTTTTTGAATTAATTCAATTTGTTCATTTAGACTAAATTATAAAAAATCATACTTTGTAACATTCAAAATCATCACCTAGTGATTCTAACTCATAAAAAAATACGTATTTCTAAAAAAAATCAGTTTTAAAAATTAGAGAACTAAATTAAATAAATAAAATTAAAAGGATCAAATTGAGTTGATTTTAAAAATTAGAAGATGAAATTAAATAAAAAAATTAAAAAATTAAATTGAATTTAAATAATAAATTAAAAAATTAAAAAACTAATTTAACCAACTAATAAATTAATATTTGTTGATTAAAAAAAATAAAACTGTTACCGTTATTGGAGCAATTGTAAAAGGGTCCAGGAAGTCCGTTAAAAGTGTAGGCATCAGAGACATTTGGGCCAGCCCCTGTCTGAAGGGCTTGTGCAATAACAGCCTCTGGATCAGCGTTCCACCACTCACCTATATATGTTTCAATCATTAAAGCAACACGGATCAAGAAAACTTTTTCTTTATTTATTTTTTCATTCACTATCATTTTCTTTTAAAAATAGACTAAAATATATTTTTATTTCTAATAAATATTTAAATTTTATATTTATTTATTGATTAAAAAAATATTTGCATTAAATTCTTAAGAAAATAATAATTTTTTTGATCTGAATTTTTTTAGTCTTTTGTAAATTAATAAATTTTATGTTTATTTTTTAATATTTTTTTATTTCTTATTATTCCCTTTAAAATATTAGGAACTAAAAAAAGTGTCAAGGACTATAAATAATTTTTATTTTATCAGGAAGCAAAAATAAAGAAAAAATTTATTAGAAATAAATATAAAATTCAAATATTTATTAGGAATCACAAATATATTTTATTCTTAAAAATATAAATGCTTGTATTAAATTAAATTAGAAAAAATGTGTATTCTATTATGTTGATGATGGTTTGAGGCATGTACCAAAGATGATGGGAACTTCCTTGTAGGGTTTCTCAAATGGGTAAGATTCGTTGCGCCTAGGTAGGAGGATTAGGGGTCCATAGAGAGTGGCTCTTAACCATGAAAAGTGAGCATGCCAGAATAAGGTTCCTCTTTGTCCAACAATGGTGAAGTTGTACACATAATTCTGGCCAGTTTGAATCGGGCATTGAGTTATGTAAGATGGACCATCTGCCCATCCACTTTGAAGCTGTCTCACTCCATGCCTGTTTTTTTGTTGTCATCCAAAACCATTATTGTCAATAAGATATATACGTTAGTTGCTAGCCACATAATAATCCATTGCATGTGCATGGACATTCCTAGCTAGAAGATGCATAATATATATATATATATATATATATATATATATATATATATATATATATATATATATATATATATATATATATATACAATGGCGAATCTACTACTTGATGCATCGCCTCACTTTTAAAAAGTTACATATAAACATTTTAAATGTATATATTTTATCCTTCTTAATTTTTAATATTTGAATCCTCTATCTTTAATTTTTCCCTCCTTTCATGATAATAATCATTTATTTTTATTTTTTAAATAAATTGTTTCTTGACTAAGGATTCTAGATCCGCAGTCACTGAATAAATACCATAGGAATGTTAATAGGATCGTTAATTTGTAATGTAGGCTTGTCTCTTAGGGGCAAAAAGAATAACTAATGCAAAAATCATTAGTTAAGAAAATTAAGATCATTCATACCAGTGTATGCTGACATTGTTGGGAACATGATTAACCACCTTTACCACTATTCTGTCACCTTCTCTTGCAACAACTCTAGGCCCAGGGAACTTTCCGTTCACGGTAACCATGCTCTTCGTGTGGCACAGCCTCGTAACGTTTCTCAACCTTATCTGCGCAGTTAATAAAATATTGATTTGTATATAGCACTCTTTTTGTGCTAAAAGGTTTACAAGTTGGTCAGCATTTAGGCTAGTTTATACTGCATTAAGTGGTTAAGGTTAACTTCTTTCACTTTTACTGTTAGTTAAAATCTATTGTAATTAAACTACAAATCATAAGAGTGACTGAATTAAATAAGAAGTGAAACCCATATATAAATTTTAGTCATTAATAAGAAAGTGTATTCAAAAGAGTGTCAAAGAATGTATTAGTAACATTTCCCATAACTCATTTTTTCACTCTAGACCTCATAATCTCATATGTGTACATGGTATAAATGTATATATGTGTATAATGCTTACATCAAACTTGTAGTGCCTTGTAGCACTTCCATGCTTTGAAGTAGCGAGAACAAATTCGGGAAAAGACCAAAGGAAGCTGGTGGCAAAGAGGAATGCCACAAAAAGTGAAGGTGATGAAGGAATAGGTTTGATCATTTTGTTATATTGTGTTTCAGGACGCAGTGAGTGAGTTTGGATGATAAGAGAGGATAAGACACAATGAACTGCATGCTAAACTTAGTTGTATATATAGAGACAGAGATACGTACAAACTAAAAATTAATGTTTGGTCGAATAGGTTTATCCGATCAGTGTGACCACGTTTCAGAACGAAGCATACCAGAAGAGGATTGACTTTTACCTACTCTGTATGGTCCCATTTTTCTTATACTTTGGAGTGTCACTAACGTTAATTTTTATTTTACATGTTTTGTCTCAATTACGTGCCCCATTTCGTACTCCCTAATTACAAGTTTCTTTTCCATGTGCACCCGACGTCTACTATTCAGAAATTTGTTGTACAAAAATGGTCTCGTAGAAATTTGGAACAAAATGTATATAATTGAAAAGTGAAAACGGAAACAAGTCGTTAACAAGTGTAGGTTAACGAATATCTTATCAAAAGATATTTCATTCATTTTTTTGTTTTTATTTAATATTTATTTTTTAAAAATTATAACCGTTCAGATACGAATTCGTGCATTTCATGCAAAATAGCACTGCTCCCATATTAATGTGTTTCGACTTGTGCTTAGGCAACCTAAAATCACGTTAAAAAAGTAAACGTGATTAAGTACAAAGCATGCTCTTTTTTCTTTACAGAAGCATGATTTACCCTAAAAAGTCTTAAACCATGATTAGAGCTTTTGATCGAATCACAGTTTTGGGATTCCAAATTGCAATTCAAACACACTAGAAAGCTAGCGAGTTTAATTTGAGAGTACTAAAATTAAATCAGAATGTATTTCAAGCTTTACATTGTTAATCGGCGGAATTGGTGGGAATTACATATCAGTGAAAAATGAAAACTTAGTGCGGAGGTATTTTCCTAATAAATTTATAATTTGATAAAATTACAATTTGGAGGCCCAAGCATTTCCACGTCGTTAAATTCGTTTAGGAAGAAAAGTAATAAGAGAAGGGCAGTTTCAAATCAACCGTTAAGGCTTTGCTAACAAAGCCACGCTCACAATTTCCAAATCCTTCTCTAAAGATCAGCTAAGCTCAAGTCACATTAATCATCTCGTTTTCACCTAAGGCTTAATTGTGTGTACCTGGTTGGTGATGACACACTTCTCAACTAAACAGTATCGTAAGTAAGTGAGTCAAGAGCCAAAAAGAATGAGAAGGACATTTGATCCACCACTTCTATATAGCGAGGAAAACAAAGGATCAATAATCAATCAAGCATTCCCGGTTAATTAAGTATAGGATCAACGTTTCTATCGTAGGGTTAATTACTAAAGATAGAAAGATTAATTACAAAGCCAAAATAATCAAACCAACATTGACAACAATCTACGAACTTTGATATAAATTGGGCTTTTTGAAATACACATCTTTCTGAGGACTCACCTAACTCAGCCTTTATTAGCAGTTTAGCATATAAATGAATGAATTTAAATTTACCTTAAACATACCTTGTTGCAATGTCTATTTAGTTACCACGGTGGTTAAAAAGAAAGAAGTCAATCCAATTAGCAATGAGTTTGACTCTCTATAATGCAAAGGGTCATAGTATTCTCTATCTCACACGCAAGCACTACTATACAATATTTATAGGTTCCATCCAGAAAGGCATGCAAATTAGAAATTGAAGTATGCTATGAAAGTTCTCCACCAGTATGTAATCTAATTCTAACGAGTCAATGAAATTAGGCACTTCATTTTTTTTCCTTTAAGATGATTCCAAATATGGAATTTGTACAGCTTATTACAAGATTACAGCATTAAAAACAAGGCATTAGAGAAAAAGAAAGGCCAACTATAAGATGCCTTACGTGCAATTCTCTCCATTTGACTGTTGTCCAAAATTTCCTTTCTCACCTTAATTAATTTTTTTAAGACATACCATATGTAGAAGATAGCCTTATCTTATTCTCTACACCATTTTAGCTACCAAAAATTCCCTTCCATAAGCAGAAACGTAGATTATAGACGAGTTTATTCATCAACAAATCACCAAATCTCTGTCAAATTTTTCGTACTGACAGGATTGAGTGCATATCTGATATGGTTCTAAGCAAAGCATATAATCATCTTCATTAATGAATCAAATGAATTTATTATCTTCTAATGTTCCAAACTTACTAAAACAAGGGAAGTTAAATATACGTAATTTTTAATTCAGAACAATAACAAAGGAACTAAATATAGAAAAACTCAGCTAATATCTCTATACTTTGACTTTGTCGCTACGCTACCGATTTCATTTATCTCAAACAGCATGGATTTGATTTTACTTCTGTGTCTGATCAAGAAAAAACGTGATGCTTTTTGTCTTATAATTTAAAGGCAAAATACAACACTTCATCACATGCAGCACATTGAATCTGGCCAATGTTTATCAAATATGTTTTTTTAAGGAGTTAATAAAATATTTTAAAATAATGTTATATCGACTACTACAGTACTTCTATATCATTTTATTTTGGAATCATACATTACTAAATTAAATACTATAATGTGTTAGGCGTGTTGGTATTAAATTCCACGTTTTAACAGGCAGTGGCCGACAAACTTCGTTTCATATACCCAATAATTTATATAAGTTAAATAACTAAACAATAATGCATAATAAAACAATCCGGAGATTATTAGTTAAATAACTAAACAATATATAATGCATAATAAAACAATCAGGAGATTATTAGTTAAATAACTAAACAATAATGCATAATAAAACAATCAAGAGACTAATTTAGTTGATTGAGTGTAGTGCATTATATTATTATAAATTTCTACGGATAAAAAAATACGCTTAATAAAACATTTTCGGTCAATTACAACAATCAATTAGCACCCATATAAAAATTCCCCAATTTTAAAATTTGACTGGTATAGCAAATCAATTCCCCAATTTTAAAATTTGACTGGTATAGCACCCATATAAAAATTCCCCAATTTTACCCTCTCCAATGTAGACAATCCAATTTGTTTTCGGCTTTTACAGCTTTTGCTGACTAATTCTTTTTCACGAATGAATATATTGTAATGCATATCCATCACTTAAAAAGAAATCCTACTTGCCATCATAATACTAGCCATTAAACTTGCTTTACTGTCGTTATGGATTCACAGAATCTATATTCTATAAACTGTTTTCATGCATTTACTTGGCAGGATTGGAGTTAGAGGTCTTCATGAATAGCTACTGGCTGTGACTATCACTATTAGAAACTTGGGTTTGGTTCCGCCAGGTAAAAGACATTTTTCTTGTTTGGAACGCAAAACAAAGGCAAAAGTAAAATAAATAAATAATAAACAAATAAACACTTTGCAAACTTTGCAAGAGACCAAGTATTTTACGCATTATTATATATACAGTCCTACTAATCACACTGGATAAGTGGGCCTAACTAAGTATATAATTTATTCAAACCTTATTTAAAATTTAAAATTTTGTTAAAGGGTAAAGTTGTGGCACCAACTAAATAACGCCTACCTAACATATATAGATTGAGCCAGTAATACATCACACAAATGAATAAAACTTAACTTGAATGATATCCTGTACACAATTAAGCTAGATCTAGGAGTTGCTAACTCAATCAGCTAATCCTGCAAATTTAACTTTGAGTGTTCCTCAAAAAAGAAAATTGTTACTCTGAGATATAAGATTTCTTTTTGGTGAAGTGTATACAAAATAAGATGTATCACAATCACACCATTATCAACTTCCACTTTAATAACATTTTTAATGCTATTTATATATCAAGCGGTACACATAGTTTTGGGATATGGAGACTAGCTATACTTTTTGAAGAGAAGGGACTAAACATGGACTACAATCTTATGCTCATGCCAATCTCATTATATACGCCAATACCGAATAATACACATACATATATACTTGTACATAACTCAAGGCCTCACATCATGCAGTTTACAGCCATATCTGAACCATAAACTAGGCAATATCTGAACCATCGGACTCGCTTTCCCTGTTTCCCCCACTTACCGACCCTATCCTTAATTTGCACACAGGACATGTTCCTTGTTGTCGGAGCCATGGATCAATGCAGTTTGCATGAAACTGGATAAAAAGAAAGAAGTGAATTAGTCATTTATGATTTATACGAGGTAATATAATCACCACCATTTACTGCTTTAGTAAGTACTGTATTAAGTTGTTAACCAGTTAAGTGAAAGGGGGAATAAGTTGCAAACCAAGTTAAGTGGCAGCAATCATGCTTTAATTAAACAAACGATAAGATTTAGGTGCAGCGTATCTAATACTTTTGGTGTTATGTTTCAACTAAAATTAGAGTTTCATCTCAATAATATCTAGAATAAAATTTGGCATTAGGTTACCAATGCAAAACTCAAATTTTAATAGGAAAGCAATATTAAAAACATCTAGAATATTAATCTAAAGATTTGTTCTAAAACAAAATAATAACAAAATGAATCAAGTTTAGTAAACAACATTGGTATGGACAAGATATTGATTGTTACTCCCTCCATTGCAAATTCTCTATCATTTAAGGTAATGAAACATCTTAAGAAATGTATTAATTAAACTAATTACTACCACAAAATAATCTTCTTTGATTGAAATGCCCTTATTAGAAGAGTTAGAATAATTGTGAATTAGTTAGTATACAAATGAGACAAAAATGAGCAATACTGACTGCATTATTCAGGATTTGGCTCCAACGTGGGGTATGCAATTTAGAGGTAAAGTGCAGACTGACAATTGTTGATAGGAAAATCAACTATTGAGATAATGATAATATAATATGCACATAAATTATGAACTAGCCGAAGCCTGACCAGAACAGAAAAACAACAATGAACAATATTGACAGCATTACTCAAGAGATATGAAGAACTATTCCCCCAATATTATTAAAAGAATAGAAATTGGCAGCCCCTGTATGCTTTAGTTCTAATGGATTTGACTAGAATATGATATGACGAGAAAACTAAGAAACTGATAACTCTATATCTGAATATGGTACTGACTAATCATTATCACAAAATAAACCTCATAATTTGAGAGATAAGTACTAATCTCCATTAGTTGAAAATAATTTTAAAAAAAAATGAAGAAAGAAAAAGATAGGCATTCATCAAACCTGATGCAAGCATGGTAAGCTACGAACAAGCTCTCCCCTCTTAACTTGGTCCAAGCATATAGTACATGTCAGCTCATCTTCTGAACCTTTGGCACCTGCCTCTGTTCCTCCAGAGGCTTGTTTAATCTGTTCGAAAATTAAATAAAGAAACTAAAAACCGTTCCCATTCCAGGAATAAGAAAGTAAGGAAGCCATCAAGTGGGGGCAATTTCTCCCCAGATTTTTGTAAAAAAATTTA
The DNA here is from genome assembly GCF_004193775.1 of Glycine soja. Classification (NCBI taxonomy): domain Eukaryota; kingdom Viridiplantae; phylum Streptophyta; class Magnoliopsida; order Fabales; family Fabaceae; genus Glycine; species Glycine soja. The sequence continues at coordinate 10,465,837 of NC_041012.1, read as the reverse complement.
AAAATAGTCACTTTATTTAATCACACAAAGACACCATTATCATCATGCGTTAAAAGAATCATATATATTTGTTTTCTTCAAAAGCATATCAATGAAGAGGACATCATGATCATATCAGGGCTAATTACCAGATATTTTGCAACTTATATCAGGGGGATTGCCTAAAATACTTATGAGAGGCTGTAATATCATAGACCAACAGTAGTGCATAAAGATAACAACCAAGCGATACATTTACATCATTATTAACACCATAGCTCACATAACCTAGGCTAGTGAGACTAAACAAACCAAAAGCACACACAGATAATGAATATTTACCTCAGCTGCACCTGAAGAGGACGCCAAACCAGCTGAGCCATCTCTGTTAACAGAACAAATTGTATCAACTTATTTATTGTGGCTTACCACTTCTTAACATAAAATGTAGATGCACACAAAGGAGAAAATTAACCCTGTTAACCACTTAACGTGCCTTGAGAACCCCAAAAATATATAAAAAAAAAAGAAACAGACTACTAGATGCATTTTTCTCAATAAGCTTTTATTAGATAGTGTTTCCTGAGCAATGCCATAACAGCGAAGCTTCTTTCTCACAAACAGTCAACTAGTATGCAATGAGTGCCAATCAGCCATTCAAAATCATCGTTCTATTACCCCATTGATTATGTTTCTTGGTCATGAACTTTAATTTACCACAAATTTAGGATGTGAATTAGCAACAATTTTATTTGGTTTTCTTGTTTGAGTCACAACTGCTGGTCTCTGCATATTCAATGGTTTTCTAAAACAAAATACTATGGACTTCAAAATTACCCATCACTAACAACAATTCAGCAGTTAGTGCCTTCTGCCTTCTATAGAACAAGCAGAATAGGGTGGAGTGACCCTCCAAACACTGACCTGCAGGAAAAGAAAAATAGATACAAAAAATGCAAGCATGTGCAGCAAGCCTTTCTTCTGATTCATTATTATAACTATTTTTTTTTATGAAGCCATCACAACTGACAACTCACTTTGGTGGGACTGGAACTTTATAAGTGTGAATAGGCAAGGCATTTATCTCTTCCTCGGTCATTGAACGAGTACTAGAAGCAGTATCAGAATCCAGAGCTCTCAAAGTGTCATAATCTGCCACAAAATAAAGCTATGTAAGCCTTTATTTGCTTTTAGCACCTGTTTTAGGGGTTTTCAACTTAGAAAATATATCAAAATACAATACCTAGCTCATCAAATTCACGGTCAAGAAGTGCAAGCTGAAGTCTAAGTCCCTGCAATCTTCCTCTGGTTGCAATCGCAATAGATGATGGCATGTGAAGACGAAGTTCAGTATGGCCAAGCAACCCAGAGGCTGCTGCAGCATGAGCCCTGGCCTGTGCTTGAAGCTGTTGACAAGTTGCATACATCCTCAGACTTGTAGCCATCACAAAGATAGCCAGTACAACCCAGAGCTGAAATGATATGTGCCAACAACAATAATTTTCTTAATTTAATGCCGATGAGAATTAATATGCAAACTAGTGGCAACATCAAAATAAGCAATTACTTACCAAAAAATGATGTAACATCTGAGGGGAGTTTAATATCATGAATATCAAAATAACTGCCAAATAAGCATGTCAGATACAGATTAAGAATCTGCTCATATGAAGCAGCAAAGCATTAGATACAGTAGTGATTACATTACCTGTGATAAGAAAAGCTAGAGAATTGCCATTAACTGGTCGAGCTGGATGAACCCGCTGATAGGAAGGAGAAAAAGAGCATGAGAATTACAGTCCAATTATGAACACACAAACTGACATTCACACGGACTAAGCATACCATCAAGGTTCTTTCAGGAACATATTCTGAAAAGCCACTTTCAATATCTCCCCTACTCCCTCGGAAGACAAAACTCATGGTTGCAAAGGAGCTCGTTCAACCAACTATTCGCAAAGGCACCACCTGGAAGTATTGTTTGTGCCTTTGATTTATTACACCAATTTACATTAATTTGGATACTAATTATGAAAGAATAAACAAGTACTAATCCATTCAAGAATCAAATAAAGCACATAAACAAAATTCCACACACGAATTTCTGAAGAGTGAAGACTGAATGATTATTCGCAGCAAAAATCATTTTTTATAGATTGGTGATTAAATGCAACAGGTATCAATTTTATTTTTTGAAGATTGGATCATAATTCACATCTCACATTCCCTTACCTCATATTGACTAAAATTTCTACAAAATAAAAATAAATGATTAGTTCCATCAAGGTGCATTGCTTGCAAAACTACAATTTGAAGCTAACCAGATCCACTTTTGAAGATGGCGGGGTAGACAATTTCTTTTCTCTTGTGTAAACAAAAAGTGAACGCTGGGGAGAGTGGTAGAGATTCAGAGCACTGATTTGAGGATCAGTATATGGTATCATGGATTGTACATCATTCCCAGTCCAACATTAAAAAGTGTAGGTATATAAAAAGAGTTAGAAACTCTCTCATCCCATGTATTTTGCAATTTACTATTGGAAATTTCTGAGGAAGTAGGGTGTGTTTTCACATTTTAGTGAATAACATTTTGGTGCAGAATTCAGATGCTCTTGCTAATTTGAGGAACAAGGCACACAAATTCGATCGGCGCGTAAAAACAGGAGATGTGACAAAACAAAATCATCAAAAGTGCAGGGAAAAAATAAGAAGAAGAAAAAAATCAACCCTTGATATCAAGAATGCCTGAAATGTTTATAGAAATAGGGGAAAAAATAACAGCTACGAAACTCACATTTCAATTATTGAGATGAGAGATCATCAAATTATAGAAACTAATTAAAGACTCTACATTTGCATAGAACATAAGGTCTCGGCAGTTCTAGTTTTCCCTGCATCCAAATACATCGTATTCTACAAAAACAAAAATCAGAGTATGAACATACTTACCCAAATCAAATTGTCCACAAATGGAGTTGTAATTGCAGCAAATGTTACAAGTATTTCTACTTTGTTGGTGTGGTGTGGTGTGGTGTGGTGACGGTGGGTTCACTCACTGCTGTGCTGCAATATAAGAATTGGAAATGCTATTTGAAGAAACATTATACTATATACGTTTTATATTAATCTATAGTTTGTTATGATTACTTTTTCTTAATAATTACTAATTGGGGTAGATATATTTTTCATCCATTTTAACGTTTTTTTTTTCATTTCTAAAAAGAAATATTTTAATTGTTATAAAATGTGTTTGATTTATTTTTTCGTTTTTAAAATACTTTAAATAATAAAAAAATATTATCTAAATACTTTAAAACGAAAAATAAAAAAATATATTTTGTAAAGATTGAAATAATTTTTTCTTTTTACATAAAAAAACAAAAAAAAACATTAAATTATAAAAAAAAATTAAACCTTACTAATTTATTATGGTTTTTCCGGGTAGTCCGCAACAAACGTAAATATTTTTTATCAGTTTTGTTTTTTTTTTTACAAATTGGCTTAGTCGTATTGGATTTGTTGGTTTTTTTAAGAAAGATATCATATTATCAATAGAAAAAAGTCATTTTAATTATTAAAAAAGATCTCAAATTGTGAATGAAAAAAAAATCCAACACAATCATATTTAAATAAAATAAGATTATTGTGAGTGATGAAATTCTCCCTCAAAAATTATTCATTTGATGTTATAATTATTTTTATTTTAAGTCTTAGTTTCTATATAAAAAAAATTGTATGTTTTAATTTTTATAGTTTTTGATGGCGTTAAAAATTTTAGAACGGTCTTATATTGTCTAAAAATGGTCTCTAAACTAATAATAGAAATCAAAACTAAATTTTTATAAATGTATGTAGACTAAAATTTACAATTTTTTATATTGAAATTACTTTCTGGTTTGATACACAAAAGGAAATATGTGATTAATTATTGGTAGAAAAAGAAAAAATAAGAGGACTAAACGTAGTACACACAATATAATTATTTTTGGATATGGTAGGTAGGTAGTGAATTCAGGAAAAGTCTGGAGTTTGGGAGATGCCACGTCGACTTGGTAATTATGGAGCCGCTGCGATGCTACTGCCACGCCTTTGTTCGCATGCAGAAAGGTGCAACCCACGCCGACGGAAGCTCACAACCAACACCGACATTGCCATTTGCTACAACTGAAAAGTCCATAATATAACCTATTACTAGTATTTAAAACAAATTAGTTTGGTAAGCTTCACTAGATATTTTTAGGAAAATAAAAAATATTTTTTTTCATAAATTAAAATAAATTTTTCATTAGTAGATATACTCTCATTTTCTAAAGAATTATATGAGAAAGTTTCTATAAATAATAGAAAATTCATTTTATCTTATAAAAAAACTTAATTTTTTTCTCTTTTTATTTTTTCTCTTAAAAGTGCTTTTAAAAAAAATTACGGCCCTACATGCCCTTAATATAAATTTCGTACCGGTAAATTAGTAAATAATTAACGTATTCTTAGTTTTGATTAAGAAGGAATAATTTAGGCAGTTATAACTTTTTAAAAAAATATCTAAAATGTAACTTATTAAAATATTTCTAAAAAAATTAGTGGTTTGCTAACGAATAATCATTTATATTTTTTTAAAAAAGCATTTTAGTAAGACATAATTAAAATTTCTTTAAAATAGATAACTAAAACATTCTTTCCAAAATAATAATAGATACATGTTTGTCTAAAAAAAATAGATACATGTTACACAATATGTGTGTGTTAAAAATACATACTTTTTAATAAATTTGTGCGATCAATTGATAGATACATGTTTGTCTAAAAAAAATAGATACATGTTACACAATATGTGTGTGTTAAAAATACATACTTTTTAATAAATTTGTGCGATCAATTGATATTATACTTTGCACTTGTACTTTTAGATAAATTCTTGTACAGGGTGCCATCAATCAATTTAGTTGGAATTAATTATGTTTTTAATTTTTAATTTTTTTTTTGTGTTTACAATTTTAGTCTCTGAATAAAAAATTGATCAATGTTAGTCTATGATATTTTTATCAAGAAAAATTTCAGTCCTCGTCCACAAATCTTGTTGTTAAGTAGTAATGTGATATATATTTTTTAGCGGTTAACTATTTGACGGTTTAAAAATTATCAAAAAATATTTGATTATCAAATATTAAATAAATTTTGTATTTTGTAAATTGTACACTCCGCTTCACAATAGAGATTTTTCCATAAATTGTTTCCTTAAACTTAATCATGTAAGCGTTTCAACATCGAGCTTTTTACATTGTTCTCTTCTTTTTTTCTCTAACTTTATCTAATTAATAATTATATTTTTTTCAATTGTTTATGTAACCATGGTTGACATCCTCATGAAGCTAGGGTTGTTCTAGAATCTAGATCTCACCCAAATCGATGGCAATCTCTTTAACCGTTGGAGCTTAGACAATAACGTGGTACCAATTTCAGCAAAATAAAATTAATTTCATGTTTAGGGTTCAATACTTATTAACTAAAATACTAAAAAATCTGATGTGGTGGTTGTCGAAGTGGTTGCATTGGCATGAAAGTTCATGTACTACTTCTCATGATGTCGAGATTGTTAGAGCGGCTGCACCTATGGCTCTTCGAGTTGCTCACTAGCAAGTTCTTCGATGGTAGCAAACACTTCCAAATCAAGTCATGCGAGGTGAAATTGTCAAAGGTGCCTCGTTCGTTCTTGTGCAAGGTGAAGGACGATCTTGTGCCTCCTAATCCAACGGTGAAGGTCTTCGCGGTGGCCGCCCCTGAAGCAACTGACTCCATAAGAGGAGAAGACGGAGTTCAACTTGGTGATTAAGGGCATGTTGAACAACGCAATAATCGCAATGATTAAGATGTGCAATGAAGGGGTTTCATTGGAATCTCATTCCTGGAGCCATGCTTAGATCTGGGATATTCTCATGGGAAGTGAATCAAAAGTATGAATCTTAAGAGGCTATTGAAACAATTTATGGGGGATGTTAGCTGCCAAATTATTTAATCTTTGATAGCCAAACATTTGCTAACGATTTTCAAGTTGCCAAAAAATGTAAGCCACATCACTATTTAACAAAGAGATTTGGCGATGAGGACTAAAATCGTTGAGGGATGAAAAGATTGAGACTAAAAAACATAGTTAACCCATTTATAGTTTGTGGATGTGGACAAAATCAATTGTTTTTTTAGAGAAATTTAGGGAAAAGGGATAGATCCCGGTTTAAGACAGAAAAAGTTTATAAGTTAAAAAAAAACACTTATAGAGATACTTATATTTATCTCACTTTAAGGAAACAAATGAGTGATCTAACCTACGGTCTGTCAAATGCAAAATCCTATCCTGCTCTATTCAATCAACATCTTGGAATTGTGGACACAATCAATTAATACTATATATTCATTGTTCAGAAGACTTAATTATAAGGATTAAAATATATTTAAAATCTATTTTAAATTTGCGTAAAATTTTATAAACTTCATTATTTATTTTACAAGAATTTTCAATTCAATAGATGAATTGGCTACTTTTATACTCTATATAAAGTTATAAGTTGTATAGCTATAAAACTTTAACACTTGGTATCAATTGATTTGTCTCGTACATGTGTGTCACCTTCATTCCCATATATAAGAGAGCAATTGTTCTTTTTCAAGATGAAGGTTTGTCATAAGTTTGGTATGATTGTCATACCACATGGATAGATTGGGAAAATGTTTTTCAAATATTGTGGCTATGTAATGCAAAGCATATTCTGATGTTTTAAGTGACTAAATTCTTGTTTCCTTTTTGAGAGAGAGATAAAAGAAAGAATAAAAAGTGGTGAAAATTGCCAAAAAATAATTGTCACTTTTTTGCAAAATTTTCCATTTTCAGTTTATGCTTCAATGTAAGTTTGGATTACTTGGGTTGCTTTTGTTGGTTAAATTTCTAATGAAAAGAAGGATTGGTCATTTAAATGTCAAACTTGAAGTTGTTGCTCTCCTAATCCTCTTGTGTCCTTTTGCTTATACTAAAAAACCAAATTTTGTTTGTAGTACAACCAAGTTACAACCTTATGAGAAGTTGGTTAAATTGTCATTGAAAAATGTCTCACATAATATATATTATGTGTGACATTTTGGTTAAGTTGTCATTGAAAAATATCATTTTAACCTTGACTAAAGTGGAAGAACTAAGAACCTTATGCCAAAGATACTGTTTGGTCTCTTAGTCATCTTAAAACATTTTTCTTAATGCAAATCTTATTGTTAAGCTAACTAATAAATTAAGTTTAACCATGAAATTTAGTCTCTTACCACTAAAGGATTAGGGTTTGAGTGAAATTTATAGTTTGTAGTTGATTGTTGAGTATAAATTATATTGATGCTTTTGATTTATATGATAGTGGAGTTTTATGAAGTTCAACCTCGGCATTTTTATTAATCAATTGATAATCCATTTTTATTGCATTCTAAGTGTTTAACAAAATTTCCCAAAATAAAATCTTTAGTAATTCAATCTTTTAAAATTAATGTTTGAGTTCAGTCAACTTATTTGCTTAGTATCCTTCAATTGAATTATCAGTTTCAATAGTCATAATTAACCAATTGTGTCAAATTTGTCTAATATTAAGGGAGTCTCTTGGAAAACATTCCCAATTACTCATTGAATACTACTGTATTTCGCAATTGATACTCTTGCCAATATAAAAACAATTACAATAATTCAATAAACAATTAAGGTAAGTAACATGTAAACCCAATTATTTAAATTATAATCTAATCATAATAAAGGATAATAATACATTAGCTTATCTTTTTATATATAGATAAATATAAAGTTGGAATTTGAATGACTTTCCAAACGTGAGACACAATGTATGAAACCTATTAAAACTTTGATTTTCATTTAGTGCCTTAAAATTTGTATCACCTTAATTATATTGTTTTTTAAAAAAATTAGGTAAGTCAACTTGTATAACCTATCAACCTTTGATGGGTTGAGTTGGATTAACTGTTTTTTTAACTCGCCAAAAAAGTAAGTCGAGTCAGATTAACTCACTTTTTATCAATATTTGGGGGACCAACCTAAGTGGTCAAGTTGACTCTCTCTCTCTCTCTCTCTTTCTAGCTCCTCTGGGTCAGGAAAAAAAAAATGCCTCATTTTGACAGTTCTGATGGTTCAGAAACGATAGATAAGCAATGAATGAGAAGAAAAAAAATGAGCCCTAAACGACCATCACAGTGACGACACCACGACCACAGTGTGAGGGAAGTGCGATGCCATCGCTGTGGTTGCCTGTAGAAAGGAGTGGCATTGGAAAGAAAGGATAAAACAGGAAAGACAAAAAACAAAAATCCCAGCCATCAATTAAAAAATGAGGAAATCTAATGGTTTAAAAACTCTTACCCGCAGTATGACACATACTTAAGTCCCCCACCTAGCCTTTATTGGCAAACTAACGGGTAGCGAAAACTTCAAACTCAAACAGGACCGGCCAAAATTCAAAATTGCAATACCTATTTGGAAAGAGCTAGAAAGTTTTCGGAGTCAGACAAAGTGTTGGATCGAATGAGAATCTTCTAGCACTATTAATCAGAGTACCAAACTAGACATTTTGGTACAATTGATAAAACAACGCACATAAATCAAATAAAGGAAAACCTTTATGGAATCCACGGCACCGTCAAGGTAAATTCAGAGCTACATGAATTGAGCACAACCATCACAACCAAAAGAGAAAGAATAGATGAGGTGAGAGTAAAAGAATATATGAGAAAAGGTGAAAAAGGAACTCATGAAACTTGGGAATTCATCATGCAACCATTAACCAACAACTAGCTCAATAATAGAATAAAAGTCCTGCACAATGGCACAAATCAATTTGTGAATCAGAGTTCAGATGAATTATGATTACCAAGCCACAGCAATAATTTAGCAGCTGCTGTTCATTCAAATTGCATTTCCTATGCAGTATGCAGCATCCTATTCCCATTCCCAATCAGTTCAAAGGTGGATCACACAGGAAAAAGTGACTTATACTTATCATCATTATCAAGCATATTGGTCAAAACATTATGGTGCTGCAAGTTGAAAGAGGCATCTCAAAAAACATAATCCCGAAAGGATACTCACCAATAAAAGAATAAGACTAACATGAAAGATATAATATAAACAAATCAAATAATTCAGTTCACGGGGAACAAAGCATCATTCTTGTTTCCCAATGCATGCCCGGTCCACTGCTACAGTTACTGGTGCCAACGCACAATGTTTGATCCACAAAGCTAAAAAATAGCACTCTTCCTTCCATTGATGTTGAATCAAACCATATTAAAGATTCCCAGAGAGGGAAAACTAAAAAACTTGCTTCTATAGTTGCTAGTTACATGCTATTTACAGTATGAAATGAATCTCATAACCCAAAGCTGAAAAAAAAGAAAGTATTACTATTCTTTGCAAAATTGCCATCACCATTCACCAATTAATCATCCATAACCCAAGTCCTGCTATGTCTCCGCGAGCTTCTATTGAAGATTGAACTCACGTGACTACGGCTTCTACTTACAGACCCATGTCCAGAAGAAGAGTTTCTAGAACCAATTCTTCCAAAGAATGAAAAGAAATTGCTAATAACTCTACCAAACCCTCGACTTTCCCTAACCCTATTGCTTCTAACAGAACGAGAAATTCTCCTAGGAGCACCACCGTTCGTGTTCAGTCCACCGTCCATCTCCGTGTACACCACCGGGAAATGACTCTCGCCTGTTCTCCGGCCGCCGGAGAATCTCCCCACGGCGAATCCGCCGCCGGGAAGCCTCCAAATCGTTAACCCTATCGTCTCCTCGTCGATCTGGCTGGGAACCCTAGTTTCCAAATCGGAAGGAAGCTCGTGGCGGCACACCGGGCACGAATTCCGCATCGAGAGCCACGGGAGGATGCAATCGGAGTGGTAGATGTGCTTGCACGGTAACTCACGCGCCTCCGCGTGCAGCTCAAACGCTTCTTTGCACACGGCGCAGTGCGCTTCGGTTTCCACGTGCGTTTCTCCGATCTCGACCGTCGGCATGGACTCGATCGCCGCCTTTGACGCCGGCGGATTCTCCGGCCGCCCGAATCCGTTCATCTCGATCTGCGCGAACTGTTCGAGAAGTCTGTCAAAGCCAGAGCCGAGGAGCAACTCCGACATGGTGGGAGGAAGAGGGCGGAGGCCGGTGCCGTCGCCGTCGTCGTAGAAGAGCTCGAACGTGCTGACGCCGTCGTGGTCGGCGGCGGCGGAGTCGTCGCCGGGGCCGCGGAGGACGATAACGGGGTTGAACGGGGAGCGGTTGCCGGAAGCTTCTCTCCTACGGCGGCGGAAGCCCTGTCGCCGGAGCAAAAGAGGATCATCGGGGAAAGGACTTAGTCGATGGCGTGGCGAGGCTTCGGCTCCGGCGCCGGCACGGATCTCTTCGACGAAACCGCTTTGACAGTGGGGGCAGGCGATGGTGCTTTGGACAGAGAGGTGCACGAAACGGGTGCAGCTGTAGCACCAATACGACGCCGTTCCTGGTTGCGTTTCCAAATTCATGTTTCTGACCGAAGAGAGAGAAACAAGGGAGAGAGTGTGTGTGAGAAGGGTAAGAGGGGGGAGCGTGAATTTAAAAGGGAGTGAAGAGAGAGAGAGAGCGTGTGTGAATGTGAACTGCCAAGGAAATGAGGAACGTTTGCGTGTTTGTTTCCCCACGCGTTAAAAACCTAATCGAACATACATGGCAACTTCTCACTTGTTAATTTTTCATTTATTATTTCATTTTCATTATTTCTTGTTCGAATTGGAAAGTAAATAAGATCACACTCACTTTTTTCTAAACACCAATTTTAGATATTGATTTTTTCAGAATAAAAATAAGCTATTGATTTTTTCGCAATAAAGATACAATATTCTTTTTATTATTTATTGTTACCATACAAATAATAATTTTATTCACAAGCATCATCAACGTGACAATTAAGTCAATACAATGACATAATCTTTTAAGTCATTGCAATTAAAAAAAATTGCATTTTTAACTGATATATTATACTTGCATCATGTTTAATTTATCACTTTGGCTAATTTTTCAATATTAGATGAAACTATATATGATGAAAGAACCTAATTATAGATGAGAGAAAATGTGAGAGACACAATTACTGTAATTGGAATTTGATAGAGCAAAGTCAAACAATTACAAAAATTACAAAAAAAGACTCAAAACGTATTTTTTTAAAAAACATATATCAAGAAAACAAAATGTATTTTAAAATTAAAATAGAATTGAGTATAAGTCAAATATTTATCAGAATTAGAGAGAAGAATAGTTTACTAAAAATAGAAAAGATGGGGGGCGTTGTTATTATTGGTGACTTGAGGAGGAAGATTAAGAAAAAAAAGAATGGTTTTGAGTTTTGAATTTGACATTGACTGAGTAATTAATTAATTAATTGGATTGAGGGCGTAAGGGGTGATGTGTGACGAGGGCGTGACCAAACGATCCCCCAAGCAAGGGCAAGAGGAGGAAGCCATACGAGTGTTGACCGTTGACCGCCAGAGAAGAAGAGAACGCCGATTTTGATTTGAACGTGAATTTTCGTTTAAAAATGTTTATAGGAAATGCTGCTGTTACTGTTGTGTTGGCGTCACCGGCGATGATAAATAAGATTAGGTTGTGTGTGTGGTATGGTTCTTCAATCCTTCATCGCCATTCTCATCTCATCTCATGTGGTGTCTACACTTTTTCCGTTTCACAACTGTGTTCTGTTCTTGACCATTTAGGCCCCACTCAAAATTCCATTTTCCTTGTTCCCCACTTCCACGCTCCCTTTTCTTTTTCTTTTTTCTAATTTCTTCCTTCTTCTTACTACTTCACTTTTTTTTTTTTCATTTCATTTATGTCCCCTACCAATCAGTCTCTTACACCTTATACTCTTCCTTTCCCATACTATATGATAGTGTAATGTGTCACATACACACACACACACACATATATATATATATATATATATATATATATATATATATATATATATTATAAAAATTTAAATTGTTTCATATAAAATATTGCTAACTAATCTGTTTATTATATTTTGTTCTTAAACAATAAATATATATTAATATTATTATAACTTAAATCACATATTTTTTTATAAAAACATTTAGACTAATTAATGTGATTAACGGATTGTAATTTATAAGAATTATTTTCAAAAAATAGTTTCAGTGATTAATATGTTATGTTATACTCTTTCAGACACTATAATAGTGATTTACTCTTATTTGTTAATTTAATTATCCTATATGTCTTTATATATTTACTGAATGTCAAATAAATATTATAACACTAAAGTGTAAGATATATTGAAAGTCTAGCTAAAAATAATTCTTAAAATTATGAGAGACAAATTCTAGTTTCAAATTATCAATATATACTTATTTTGTTCAAAGATATGACACGTACCGAAACAATTTAACCTTGTTAACACTTCCATATATCTTTTTGTTTTGATTTGGATTTTACATACACGTGTTGAATACGGCCGGTTGACCATGTCACCGTAACCTTTCATTCTAGATCGTTTAATAATGTCGCGTTCTGACGTAAATGAATTATTTTGGAGAATAAGAAAAGTCAAATGTAGGCACGACTAATCAGTTGAACGAAACCATGGAATATGGATTGCACAAAACCGCCATTTTCACCGCTTTCATTTGATGGATGATGGTGACTTCGCCCTTTTTCAGCTCACCTATATCTTATGAATGGGCATAACAACAATAATGAGCATTTTGTAGTATACTTATTATAATATTGTTCTTCGCAAGTTTAAGAATACGCATCATAAGATGTTTTTTGAATGAAGGGGGTGATATTTGCCACTACAAGAAAAATGACATATGCCTACGGAGGTTTTTGCCTACATACATAAATTAGTGTAAGTAAAAGTCAAAAAATACGTATACCTACAGTTGTTTGTCATAGGTAAAATTCAAAAATATGTACTTATTATTATTTGGTGTAGGTAAAAGTCAAAATAACTTCTACTTACAAATGCTTAGTGTTGGTAAAATTTCAAAAAATTTATACCTACAATTACTTGATGTTGGTAAAATCCTATGAAACTTGTACCTACAGTCCATTGGTGTCACTACAAGAAAAATAATCTATGCTTACAAACGCTCTTTTCCTATAGACATGAATTAGTATAGGTAAATCTCAAAAATACTTTTACCTACAACTGACTAATGTAGGTAAAACTCAACCATTTGTACCAATTATTATTTGATGTAGACAAAAGCACGGTATAGGCAAAAAAAATCGTGAAAGACATTTAAATGATGTGGCAATATTAGTATTTGTTTGATTTAAAAAATAGAAAGAGAGAAGCTTTTAAAAAAATGAAGATAAAAATAAAATAGTGAGAAAATATATAGATTTCTAAATTATTTAATACGAAATATTCAAAATATAAAATAAAAGTTTCTTGCCCGTACAACAATTCTATTTATAATAATTCTATTTAATTCAAATTAGATTACATTTAATAAAAGATACACACCATTTAAACAAAAACAAAAATTTAAAAGAAAATTATCTTATACCTACAAACACCTTTACCTACACACATAAATTAGTGTAGGTAAAATTTAAAAATACTTTATTACCTACCATTATTCAATGTAGTTAAATTTAAAGACTTATACTTACAGTTTTTAGTATAAGGTAAAACCTTATAAAAAAAACTTATACCTATAAAATATTGTGGGGGATTGTGGAGGCTTGAAAATTATCCCAAAAAAATTATCCTGAATCTAATCTAATGCTAATTAAAAGTTGTGCACCATGGTCTATGCTGACATCTGTTTTAAAGTAAATTAACAATATTATAATTTTAAAATATTTTAGTGAAATTTATATTTATATATTTGACTAAGGATTAATGTTCAGGCTAAAAAAAGGATTAATTTTCAAGATCTATTTTTTAATTAAACAAATTAAGAAAAACTAGGGGACAAATGCCACCACTCATAGGCTTGAAGGCGCAAGTCCAAACTTCAAGGCACCTTCACTCTCTTCAACCCGAACCGCTTCCAAACCTCCGAAATCCACTCTCAAATTCCTCTGTAGCTACGGCGGCAAAATTCTCCTTCGTTACCCCGATGGCAAGCTCCGTTACCTCGGCGGCCATACCTGCGTCCTCGCCGTCGATCGCTCCATTCCATTCTCCGGTCAGTTCTCTCTCTCGCACACTCACTCGCTCACTAACTGAATTTTCAATTTCTCGTAGTTTAACCGACGATCTCGTTTGTGTTTTGTGTTTTTCGTTTTATAATCATAAACCCTAATCGCGTGTGTGTCGTTCACTACAGAGCTATTGCTGAAGCTAGAGGAGCTCTGCGGTGCCTCTGTGAGGCACCTCCGCTGCCAATTACCTTCTGAAGACCTCGACGCTCTTGTCTCCATCACCTCCGACGAGGATCTCACAAAACCTCATCGAGGAATACGATCGCGTTTCATTGCCGAAATTGTATAAAGTTGTATATTGATTATAGTTCGTGATTATTGACTTATTGCAGATACATTTCAAGTATCTGATTTCTCGTACTTGTTTATGGTTTAATGGCTTGATGTATTCTTAATTTGGTTTCATGTGTTAGCAGACTACAGACATGATGCAGCCAGGGCTGAGAATGCTTTGACTCTTCTTTATGGCAATGAGCCAATCGGCATGCAAAGAGACTGGAATGAAGAGCTGCAGTCTTGTAGAGAATTTCCTCGTACATCTCCTCAGGAGGTGCCTTTATTTTCTCTCATTCGTATAAATGGATTTGGAACTAGGCCTGTTCTTTAGTTTGGTTGGTCAGCAATAACTTATTATTATTGATTATCTTTGTTTCTTGTGTGATTTATTTATTGTTGTAGGATTTTGCGGGATAGGGCACTTTATAAAGTGACATCAGACTTTGTTGATGCAGCTATTAATGGTGCTATTGGAGTGATCAGTGGTTGCATTCCTCCGATAAACCTGACTGACCCTGAATGCTTTCACATGTTAGTGTCTTTTAAACCTGAAACTTTTTTCTTGAAATTCTAAATAGTTATTCCTGCATTTTACTAGTATATTATTTTAAAATGTTGAAAAGTAATGTCTAGAGGAAGTGGCATGTCTAGAGGAACTGGCATGTCTAGAGGAACTGAATACAATCATTCATTGGCCCAGAAATATTACTAGTGAAAAGCATGTTCATATACTTTGTTGGTATCTTTGATATTGCCTCTTTACCCACGAGTTTTCCTTTGTACTTGGAATGCCTTTTCGCTCATTGCTGTAATTTATGTGATAGGTATGTGCACAACAATATATTCTTTAGTTTTGCTATTGATGCTGACCTTGAGAAGCTGTCAAAGAAACTTGTGGATGCTAATTCAAAATCTTGGAGCTCCAGCTCTTTGCAAAGTTCTTCTGATAAAGATTCCATTCCAGTTCATGGAGAAAGTCAGGTTCCTAATGGGGGTAAAGATGATGGTTCAAGTTCTGAAGATCTTAATAGCACAGAAATTACTCAAGATGTTTCTCCAGAAGCTCAGCTGGCTGAGAATGAGCAAGCCACATATGCTTCTGCAAACAATGATTTGAAGGGCACAAAGGCTTACCAAGAAGCTGATGTTCCTGGACTTTATAATCTTACCAAGAAGCTGATGTTCCTGGCACAAAGGTTTCTTTTACTCTATTTTATATTTTTGTTGTTTTCGAAAACCTTTTAGATTCCTCCTACGAAGTTTAGAGCAAGTCAAAGACTGTCTTTATGCACCTGCCACAATACCTATCACCTTTCACATTAAATTGAATTGGATTATGTGTTGGCTTCCTTCGTTGCATACTTGTCCCAACATTCTTAATGTGAACCTTAGAATACTTCTAAAAGTTATTGGCAAAAAAGTAAACAAAAAAATGATAAATTTTAAAGGATTTTATAAAGACAAGTAATAAGGGTTTGGAGAGATAAATCTTAGTATAATACTATAATTAAGATGTTTAAATATGTTTATTTTGTGTAGAAAATAAGGACATAAAATTTTCAAGTAACAAAAATTGTCGACAAAACTAAATTTACTGAATTTGAGAAATATGTGAACTTAATTATCTTGAAAAAAATTGAAAGAGAACAACCATGAAATCAAAGTATAATCATGTCTATTACTATTATTTAGCGAACTTTAAAATGTTTCATTTTAACGTAAAATATTATTATATGGTGAGAAAAAAGAATTAGGACATTCTGAAATGTGTTAAGTTGGTTTTAAAACATGGCAAGTCTTTTAAATTTCTTATTTCTATTAGCTTATAGGATGAACATATGTTGTATATTATTTTTCTTCAGTTATTTTCTTTATTATTATATGAACTGATTTTATATTCATTTCAGTACATAAATATATTTTCAATATCTTTTATAAGTGCTCCTTTTATAAGTGCTCCTTTTTATATTCACAAGTTGTTAGAGGACTAATGTATTCTTTTACTTCAATTTGATTATAATATTTTTTTATTAATTTCTATTTTTCTCTGTTTTTTAACTCTAGAGTACGTACGGATTTTATGCATTAATTCTTCAGTGTAAACTTATTAAAAGACTTTCAATGAAAAATAAGTATCCATATATATTAAGATTGTGTGATTTCTATGATATTAATTAATTAGGTAAAAGGAAAATGGGTGTAGATATTTTCAACTCTTAAAAAGCTTCACGAATCTCACAGCTATTGGTGCAACAGTTTTCGCATATTGAGGTAGAGAACAACTTCAAGAAGGTTCATTTGCTACTCCAAATGCATTTGTACCTGCTTGGAAAAATTCTGGAGACCCAAGAAGGAAGGTTATTAACGGACATTGCTTCTTCTTTTGATATGTAGGATTCTGAGAGTGCCTGAATTTGGGATTCTGAGCTTAAATTGATGGAAATATATATCGAGAGAGATACATTGTTTATATATCAGTCATCAGTGGCCAATTTGGCAACTGACTAGCTAACTTGAGCAAACAAACAAAAGTAACTAATAACTTTATTTCTCTAACTGCTAGTTCAATTCTTAATACATTCTGCTATTGTTAACTCTTGTCATATCAAATGTTCTGCCTTTTTTTGTGTGTTTAAATTGTTTGTAATTTTGCGTAAACCAACATGACAACATGGTGGTCCAAATGGAATATTTTGAGTTGTTGACTGAAAGTTCATACATAAAGGTTAAGATTTGCCTATAAAGTAGCATTTGGCTTGCAGAATTGCAGATAAAATAGAATTGCTCAAAGTATTCCATTGGTGGAACAAAATTGTACTTATTTTCTAACCTCATTTTCAATTCTTTTGTATTTTTAAAAATGAACTAACATAGCAGAACTTGTGTTCTTTTTCATTCTAGCCTGTTTACCAAACATTATGTAAGTTTCTTTTGGTAAGGAGGATAGAAACTTAGTCTATTTGAAATTAAACTCAGACACACGATATATATAAATAACTATTTGAAATTAAAGGTACCATTGATTGGGCTATTTCACTATTTGTGTAGTATATATGCCTTTGGTTAAGTGAAGGCTCTGCCAAAACTCTCCTCAGCCATCTCCAGGATCTTATTTAACAGGAAGATGATGGACTTTTCTCGTGTCTTTTATTTCCTTTTGGTGGTAAAATAATATGATAGTTAATAAATTAAGCTTTTACCTTTTATCCCATCTTACAACAATTTGTTTTATTCCATGACTCTGTCTTACCATTGAGTTTATATGCAGGTTCTTTGGCCAGAATGTGGTTGGCAGCCAGTGTCTCTGACAGATATGATTACCTCTTCTGCAGTTAAAAAAGTGTATAGAAAAGCAAATTTATGTATTCACCCAGATAAAGTTCAACAGAAAGGTGCTACTCTTGAACAGAAATACACAGCGGAGAAGGTTTTTGACATTCTTAAGGTACCTTATTAATAGTCATGTAGAAATAATATACTACTTTACATAAAAGTATAAACCCATTTTTATCCCTTTGGTTAATTGTCACGATTATATTTTACTTTTACCAGATATAAGTCTACTTAATTTTATTGAGCTACTGCTAGCTGGATTTGCTTTAATCACACCATTAAGCTGAACATATATATCTTCCCTTTTACTTCTCTATAGAATTCAAGTGCCGGATAATAGATATTTATTTTGGAAAATTCCCACGCCCAACAAGAAATGCTGAAAACATTAACATATCCATAATTTTTTAATACATCTCCAACCAAATTTGTTGACACTAATTATTTATAGAATTTAATTAGAATGTATAGAGTATAGACATCATCATTGTCATCCAATAAAAAATTATTGTTAACTTTGTAATAATTACTTTAAGTCATTTCAATGTGATCTTTAATTGCTTGACAGTGTAAATGGTTTTATACTATATGAAGGTTAAACTACTACACTTATATTTATTCTTCTGACCTTAAAAACAGGAAGCTTACACCAAGTTCAATGCGGAAGAGCTTTCTTAGATCCCACTGCTAATGTCTTTGCAAAATCAATAGATCTATTAGCACTTGCACGGTTTCGGCATCGGCCTGTTTGCTTGCCTAGCTGGTGCCTCATATATTTGTTTTTGTGTCGTTGAAGATAACTGCATAAATGTTTCGTGGCATCGTTTGGCAGCAGATTCTTTTTCCCTATAACGTTGAACGCTCTACGGTGAGTTACTGAGTTATAACATATCTTTGTAAGTAATTATGTTGATTGATTCAGGTCAATGTACAAATTTTAAATGTTCATGATTCCCTAAGGTCAGACAAGGGTTTATCTTATTAGATATGTACAATTGCACGCATAATATATTTTGTGGGAATGAGTGGTAATTTTATAATACTGATCATTTCTGTTTAATTTGTTTTTCTCATAAGTGCTTACTTTTTCCTTGCATTGAAAGATATGCACTGGCAACTGATATATAATATATTCATTTCAATATTTAACCTTATCAGCTTATCTTGTACCAAGGGTGATATACTTTGTTCACTTGCTTGAAAAATACTATTGTCTGTCATTCCTGATCAGTGTTTCTAAGTTGATTTCTCTTTCAGATAGTGATGAGCATCTTGAAAGGAAGATTCTAGATCCTGAGCGCTTGAGCAGGGTGGAATCAATTTTCGGCAATCTTTCAGAAACCATTAAAATATATGGTCCTTGGTCTTCTGCATGGGTAGGAGAAGCTGGAGGGGCATACAACAGTGGTGGCAATCATGTTTCTAACAGATTTCTAAACAGCTTTTGGTGGGTAAAATTGGTTGTCCATTCCTTCCATCAGTTTTTGTTCTTTTTTAATTTCTAAAGGATGGGTTATGATGTTTTTTTTCCTTGAAGATTACTTGAAAATTTCTAGTGATTATTACATCATGTTTGAACATATCTAATCCTAGGTTATGGCCTTGTTTCTAAACAGTGCAGTTTTGTGGCATCGGTTAATGGGAAAGAAGGTTCTTACGGTCTCCAGTGATGTTCATATTAAAGACTTTTACCTACAGTTAGGAAATGTAAGTAGAAGTTAATGACTTTTACCTACAATTGAAAATGATAGATACATATTAAAAACTTTTTACCTACAGTTAGGAAATGTAAGTAGAAGTTAATGACTTTTACCTACACATTATACATAGTAGGTAAAACCTATAGTGACAGACAATTAGCCGTCACTATACCCCCCCCTCAAAGTTGACAGAGAAAACGTCCGTAGGACAAAGTCTATCATACATTTACTTACGGATTTTTTATTTATAGTGACAGTTTTTATGCGTAGGTATATGTCATTTTTCTTGTAGTGTGCTAGTAGTAGTAGTTATGAGAGATTCTCACAATTACGTATAGAAATGATATACCGGGATTTTGCATGTGTAGACTTATAATGAGTTATCGGATCGATTTATTCTAGTGGCTTGAGTTACTTTGAACTACATATATGATAGTCTAGAACAAATATGTTTTGTCAATAAATATTTATTTTTTATATAATTAAAATTTATAATAAATAAATATTTTTAAATATATAAATTTTATTTTAATTTATAATAGATGGTTTATAAGGTTTTTAAATTTTTGACAAGTTTTTAAAAGGAAATTATTGAAATTCATTTTCCAAATTGATATAAAATATTATAGTTCACAGAGATACATGGTTAAGAAGGGCATACATACAAATATAGATAAACAAGGATAATTTTATATGGTTGAGAAAGTTTTTTTTTTTTTTTTCCAATTGCGTGAAATTCACATCTAAAGAATAAGAGATAAAATATTGTAATGTCTAATTGATAGGGTGAGAAATATAAAAATCTCACTCTTTAATTTAAAATATGGGAGTACATTTTTAATGAACAAACTTTTTTGGTGAGAGGATGGATTGAGTATAGTCAAAATGCACAGCGGAATACAATCAGGGAGGTATCTCCTAATAATAAATCTCGATGAATAAAGTCAACGAAAATAAAAAATTCTAAAAGAATGTCTCTCTATATTTACTATACTTAGCAAGAAAAATTGCTACTTGATTAGCTTCTCTTAATGTGTCACACCATTAGACCTAACTATCTTCTGAGCATATTTGTCTAAAGTGATTAATCGGAGAAGCAATAACTTGACTATGATGACATGCACCCTTCATTAAGAAACTTTATATAAGAGAATGAATCAAATTTAATTTGGATAAATCTAAACTCACAGTCCGAGATTTTCAATGCCTAACTGCCAAAAATTTTGTCTGCATGGTTGAACAACAACCCAAATGGATGGAAAACGTCATAAGAATCTTTCTTTATTGGTCACGCAAAACTCCAACACCTGCAACATTCCCATAGTGTTTTTCTACTAAATCATGATAATTGAATTTTACCCGATTTATATAGGCGGGGGCTTCCACAAAAAAAAAAATCTCATTACTTCCATGAAATGGTTAGGATATATCCACGAAATCAAACTATTTGGACTATGAGTTTACGAACACCCCTAATCAAACGATTGCCACTTGGACAGTTAGAATTTCCACACTTGGTCTTTCAAATGAACTGTTTATGTTAATCATGACTGCAACCAACAAGAGAGTAGACCCAAGCGTAGCACCAAGAGGCCGGCCTACCTCGAGGATTATGCTTAGTTCCTGTCCAGCAGAAGCAACAACGCGTTCCACCACTCCATTATCCTAGCTGTTAGTAACAGAATATAATTCTGTTATACCAAAATATCAACCATCCTGTTATATGTTCCCTACTAATAGCGCACGTAGTGTATCTAGCCTAGGGTAGCAGAAGTTTCTAGGCATGTAATTCAGCTATAAATAGCCATCAACGCAATGAAATATACACAGAGAACAGTCAACTTACCTTTATTTTGCTCTTCTTCTCCTTTCCCTTGCCCATTCTCAAGCCCGATGACCTAACAGTTTACTAATTATCTGAGATTGCAATTAGGATCGGTGGACGTATATTGGATCTTTATCCTGATGACAACTTAGTCTGGATGAACAAGCTGATATATAACGAAATTCTATTTGTGAATACAAACATGTAAAAATAAATGGAAAATAGTCGCCAACTTTTTTTTTTTTTGCTACAAATAGTAGCCAACTTTTGGTATAGATACCGTGGAAAGTGTTAGAATCCATTAATCGTACGCCTAGATATGATTTGAATTTAAATTATAATTAATTCAAATTCTTATATATATATATATATATATATATATATATATATATATATATATATATATATATATATATATATATTTTATTTGTGATTCTATTTTAATATTTTGTCTTCAATAATCATGGAAAGATGATAAAGAGAATCATGTATTTATTTATTGGGGACTGCCTATCCTTGGTAAGCCCTTTTGCTCGTTGTCTTTCTTCTATCATTCTTATTCTTTTTTCAGTTTCTGGTGGACCATTCAACTCGTTACCTTTCTTCCGGTGAACTGTTTCTGTTTTTCAGCAACTTTTTTCAGTAAGTGTTCTTATCCGATGAACCATATTTCGTTGTGCAGAAGCTGTCACTGCTAGTACCATCAGACTCGTCTCTTCATCGCCAGTCAAACCCATCTTTCTCCGACGCCATTGAAGCTGTCACGTGCCACCACCTTCTCTAGCCATCTTTTTTAATCTTTTCACGTTTTGTCAGATCTACTTCTCTCTGGTGCAATCTAGGTGCACCCACTACCACCATGATGCTTGTCTTCCTCCGATTCCATTTTTGCTATTCTTTTTTCTCTATCCCCCTGTTGAGTCTCCACCATTGGTTCTGAAGCTTTCAACTCTTGGTTTTAAGAAAGTCGAAACTTGCTTTGAACCTTCTGAGGTTGATGTGTTTTCCAGCTCTCTCCTTTTCAAGCAATATTTCCCAACTTCGTCAACATCCCTGAGTTGTCCTTCAAATGTTTTTTTGTGGAACTCCATTTCTGTTATTTTTTTTTATTAATGGGAATAAATTTTCTTATAACAAGTTGATTGCTTAGTAAGCTTCAACTTGAAGGGGAGTGTTGAAAATTAGAATTAATATTTTGATTCTAGTATTAATTACAATTTATAGGGATATTATCTTTGATTTAGTGGAAACAAAATATCCTCTATTTAAGTATAATTAATGTAATTATTCTGATACCATTTTTTTAACATGATATCAGAGCCAACTCTAAATACTTTTCTTTTTTAGGAATTGGAGATTAGCTTCTTAGTATGAAAATGGAGGATAGGTCAAATAAATCAGATTTTGTTCCACATATGCAAGACTTGTTTCCAATCCTTACACTTGAGCGTCTTGATGGTACAAATTATACTGAATGGGCCCTAAATGCAGAGAACAAGATAAGAGGTTATAAGCGTTGAGGTTACACTCAATCCTTTGGGATTGATTACCAAGAAACATTTGCACCAATTGCAAGGGATTAGACTCAATCCTTTGGGGTTGATTACCAAGAAACCTTTGCACCAGTTGCAAAGCTCAATATAGTGAAAGTGTTATTATCATTAGCAGCAAATCAAGATTGGTCACTTCTTCAATGGAGATTTAAAGGCCATTAATAATTCTCTTAACAAGTTGGAAATGTGTAACATTCATGCACCTTAGTAATTCTCTTAACAAGTTGGGAATGTGTGACATTGATGCACCAACTTGAGAGGGGGTATTAGAATCCATTAATCATAGAAATTAGATATGATTTGAATTTAAATTGTAATTAATCCAAATCCTTATATATTTTCTCTTTTTTTATTTGTGATTCTGCTTTGATATTTTGTCCTCAATAATCATAAAAAGATGGTAGAGAGAATCATACTGTTTTATATCAATGAAAATTATCAAATTCCATTTTCTTAACAAAAAGGATTTAACTAGCACGGGTCAAGCTCTGCGGAGTATTTATTACATCGACCTAACCTTTGTGCTTTCAGATTTGAACAATGCATAAGAATTGGACTTGTATAGGAATGAACTTGAAGTTAGTTTTTGAATGCGTGATGTTTACTTTTGTGAATTTGTTCAGTGAATACAATTTGGTGCAACAATGACCATGCTTGAATCATTTTGAATATCTAGAAAACCTTTCTCTCTTATATAATTAACTTTGACAAATGTCTTTGACTTGCTTCTGCCTTACACGTAACACGTGGTAATTCACAATTTCACATCAAATATATACGCAGAAGCTACTGCTTCTTTCTGCTTCAGCCTTTCGCGCTTCTACTCCTTGATAATGCCTAACCAAACACGCTGTAAGTTGTTTGAAGTCTTATGCATGAATGTTAGTTAAGTCACCATGTGACGGCAAACGAATGGTGCCCAATACTTTTGATAGGAACCTTATGAGTATTGAATTAGCTTTTGCTTCGGAAAATCAATGCTGATATATAGTGGAAGAATTGTATTTTTGAACAGTATAGAACGATCGACAAAATCTAGAATAGCAACAACATTGTTTTCTTACGACTTTTCTAATATCAGGAGCTTCTGAGTTAATTTAACGGCTAGTGGCTCAGTTCATGGTTATGACTATCTTATTTATACACTCAAACTTCTCCATCCTACATATTGAAAGCTATTTTTTAGAGATGTTATTTCTTCCTTGAAGGACGGTATAAAGATAAAACAAATTAAAGCTTTGAGTCTATGAAAAAAAAAATTATTCTTGTTAGTTTTTATAAAGCAAAAGAATCTCATATTTTTGACCAAAAATACACAAATGTTGACAAAAAATAACTACGTAATTATCTCATTTAAAGTAAAATATTTTTCTTAAAAATTACTTTAAGTCTCACCTATTGTTAAGTTGATTATGCTTAGGGATGTTGTTTCTATTTCTAGTTTTATTTTATGACATGATAAACCTTAAAAAAAATGTGTGGTGTGCTCTACTATCCCACGTATGGATATATCCAAGTGTTGTTTATATTTTTTATTTTGAATTTTGATTACATGCAATTGAAATGTTAAACCAATAATAAATGTTAATCCAATAATAAAGTTAGAGTGTGTTATAACTTACAAGAAATATGTTGTTAGCACTCTATTATTAGTGTTATACAAAAATGTTTTTTTATGAAATTAATTTAAATTTATCACAGTTTCAATTCTTATATATTTGATAAAATGACAAATTTTATATGATTGTGTACTGTATAATTAATTATATAATAGGTAGAATTAACTGTATTTGATCTATTAGAGGAGATTGGCTCTCCATAAAGTTGTAAACTAAAGATTGAATATCTCCTGAAAAATAATTTATATTTAGGGTCTAATAATGTTTTGAATATGATTATCTTAAAAACATATACACGTGAAAATATGAAAAGTTATAAATTTAAAATTGAAAATTATTTGTATCACATATATAATTGCATAAATTTAATTTATAAAGTAAAGGAGATTGTAATTCGTCGAGTTTATCTTTTTTGTTATTTTTCATTGTTTTGTTTAGATATTGTAAAAGAAAGCTTCCCCTTCTCCAATTTCATATGCTAACACAGTAACGTGCATATGTTAGCAGGGTGTAATTAATTACACACTGCTTCCGTACTGCTAAACCAGAACAAAAGATGATTAATGGTAGATGTTTTTTATTATCGATAAATATTAATTTATTAATTTTTGTTAAAAATATAGCTCAGAAGATTAATATCCAATTCAAATATGGTTCTATATTGTGTTCCAAATTGATGCATGACATTTTTTTTCCTTCTTTCCACATGACCTCATTTATGACCATTTAACTACGTTAGTAAATGGTCAGCAGGTTGCAGTTAATAGTCACTACCTACTATTTAACTAAAGTAGATCCTTGCAAGTCAATGAATTGATTCCTCATGCTAGCCTTGAATTTGTGAATTTTAAATAGAAATTGAACTATATATTGCACATCAATACCAAAATAGAGAGAAAAAAAATCAAAGAGAGGTATATAAATCTTGGGAAATCTATAACATAAAAGGAAGAGGTACAAATCTGGCATGCCCAGTAATCTTAGAATATAATGTAAAAATTAAAATCACATCAATTTTGAGGGGCCATCCCCCATGTCATCCTTCTCCTGGGCCAGATTACATTGTGTTTATTGACACATATTCAAGATTCACTTGGTTTTATTTATTTATTACACAAGTCATGAGCCTTTACTTACTGCCTTTTTTGCAATTTAACACCATGTTTGAACTCCAATTGGTGCCAAGTTAAAGCACTTCAAACTGATAATGCTACAGAATATCTCTCCTTAGGTCTTATCTCACTTCCAATGGCATAATTCATAGGCTATCTTGCTGATATGCTCACCAAAAAAATGGATATGCTAAAAGGAAACATAGGCACGTAACAGAAAGTCTTTCCCTTCTAGCCAATGCTCACTTGCCTTTAAAAAATTGATAGAGCTAAAGCATTTGATTCAGCAACCTTCATAATCAATCAACTTCTATATATACTTGTAGCATCTTAAATTTCCGCTTGAAGTTTTGTTTCACCAAAAAACTTGACTTTTCCAGTCTCAAATGCTTTGGCTGTACTTGTTACCCTTACACAGTTACACACCTCCCACAAGCTAGAATTTAGATGACAAAAATGTACTTTCCTTGGTTTATAGCTTGCATTCCTTGTTACCCTTACAGAGTTACACACAACTCCCACAAGCTAGAATTTAAATCACAAAAATGTACATTCCTTGGTTTATAGCTTACAGGACAAAGGTTTCCTCTGCCTGACACCAAATGGTAAATTACTCAATTTCTAGGAATATCACGTTTGATGAATCTTCCTTTCCCTTTCAACATAAAAGTCCTTTGCCACAAAAGGATCATTATGTGAGTTCTCTCATCTAGTTTGGACCAAGCCTGAAAAGTTATTTATTTCTCACACCAAAGCAAAAGTTAATCAGTTGAAAAACTAAATTGAAAGGTGTAAAGAATCAAGTATCAACATCAGAATTTCTGCTATGGATCAAGAAAATCTTGGATTCCCTAACTGTAATCAGTTTCTCCTTTTACGGTTGCATAACAAATTTGTGGCGTATTGCAGGTTTATCGAAAAATTATAAATTGTCACATTGCTTGGGACTGCTATCATAGTAGGTTCATCAATAATCTTCCCTTTGTTGATCAAAGCAACCAACCTAGTTCTCAGCAGCAACTGGCAAGCCTCGATTCAACCAATCTGCAAGCCTTTTAATGGCTACTCCATCAACAGTTGTTGATCTTGCTTGGTAACCCAATTCTATGGCTTCTCCAATCATGTGACTTCAGAATTAGTTAACCTTCACACAAAGTTTCAGTACAATAGTGAAGAATTTGTTCTATTTGTTAACAGCTCTGGTATTCTTGTCAAACATGTTGGCACTTCAAAAATTCTAACCCTAATCTTCATTCCCTTTAGTGTTGAATAATCTCTACATGTTCCTGGTCTGTGTAAAAATCTATTAAGCATTTACCATTTCTGTAAAAATTGATGTCTAGCTTTATGCTTACCATTCCCCTTCTCAAATGTTAAGCTACCTAAGAGATCCTTTTGCAACACAAGCTTTTAGAGATGGATTTTATGTATTTGACAACCTTTTGTCTATCTCTCCGTGTTTTGTCACACACCAAGTTTGTAAATGTGTTTGTTACTATTCTTCTTTTATTTCGTTGCATTCAAGATTGATTCGTGCATAAAAATGATTGTAAATTATGTAACAATGTGAACTCTGATTAGTTGATTTACATTTTTAAGTAAAATGTCTTTTGTTTGTGAATCACGTTGTCATGGCAAATCTCTCCAATTGACTTTTCAAACAGTAACACCATTGATGCTAACATGGCATTGCCTGTGAACAGAAACAAAGAGTTGAACACTAAGAGAGAAACTTAATGAAAAGAGGACTTTCACTTTGGGGATTGTAGTCCCGTTCGATAATTGTTTGAAAACATTTGATTTAAAAATCAAAAGACAAAAAAAATTATTATCTTGTATTTATTTTTAAACAATTTATTTACAACAAATTTTTAATATGAATGAGTTTAGGTTTATTCTTACTATTTCAAAAAATAATACATCTAATTTATTTTCTTTGGTTTCTTAAAATTATAAAAAATGTTAAAATACAATCAATTGAATTTTCTATTTTTATATATTTTTAAAACATATATATATATATATATATATATATATATATATATATATATATTCTCCAAATAAATTTACCAAACAAATTATTTTACTTTTTTTCATCTCTAAAATTTCATTCTTAATTTAATTCTAAAAAATTTCTTTTTTTCAAATTCAAAAACAAGAAAATACAAAAACTCTAAATCAATCAGTGTGTAATAACATACGTAAAACTAAAAAATAACATCAAATCAAATTAAGTAAATAAAGTAAAGGCTAGCTACTCTTAGTAACTTCTGTTTTTTTATGTACTCTCAGTTACAGACACGGCATTTATACATCAATTGAGTGTTGTTGGAAAATAAAACTGAATAATAAAAGCCTCTAACAAACTAACGATAATTGGACGAACAATTACTAACCTAGTTCCATTCCATGTAACGTACTAAGAAAGAAAAGGTACAAATTTGGTATGCCTAGTGTTACAAGTAAAATATGTAGCCATATAGTAAAAAAGAGGAAAGTAACAAAAGTTACAAAATAATAAAATGTGAAAATTAAAAATCACCATACTGATAATAACACAGCAGAAGAGAAGAGCTTAACTGAACTGGAGAAAGAGGGGTAACTGGTGCGGAATTTACTGTACTTTTGGCCTATTTTACTCTTCCAACGAATCTAATACACCGACGTGTCAGTCGGTGACAGCTTCTTGTTTTGGAACACGAGAGAAAAAAAAAGTTCATTTTTTCTTCTTTCTTTGGCATCAGTCGGTTATCATTTGGTCAATTACTCCTAATGTTTAGGAAATACATAAATTATTCTAGATATTTCCGAAATTCGTAAATAGTAAAATGGAAACTTTGCTAACTTAAAAAAAAACAAAAAAATAGAAATAGGAACCAAATAAATTTAATTTGGCTTTGTTTCCTACCATCTGTATATAATCTTCCTCTAAATGGAACAAAACCCTAAGGGTTCTTGTAAGAATCAATCGCCGCCGGATTAATCTCTCTATCTTACTATTTTTCTTTTTGATCTCAGTGCACCATTTCTCACTCACTGTTTCTTCTTCATTCCTGTTCTTTCCGACCTTAATTTTATTCTGGTGTATATATTATTCTGTGGGTAGGAATTTCTTGTCTATAATTATGGCAACCAATTCTAGGGAACTTAGAGTGAATTTTACAATCTTGTTTTTTGTTTGATTCTTTGGCTGATTTTTGTTTCAGCTTCAGAAGTGCCTTCGGTGCAGTTTTTACGAGGAAAGCTTTTTTTTTTTTTTTTTTTGCAGTAACTGCTAGTTAGAATTTGTGAAGTTGCTAATTTGGGGTGTGGCGGTTTACGCTCTGGGATGGGAAAAGTTTGAGTCTTTGGGTTGTTTTCTGGGTTAGGGTTTGA
Organism: Glycine soja; assembly: GCF_004193775.1. Taxonomy (NCBI): domain Eukaryota; kingdom Viridiplantae; phylum Streptophyta; class Magnoliopsida; order Fabales; family Fabaceae; genus Glycine; species Glycine soja. The sequence continues at coordinate 10,436,812 of NC_041012.1, read as the reverse complement.
TTTCTGGTGGTGGGTAGTGATCAGTTTTTGCTATATGTGGTTGATGATTGGTGGGTGGTGATCAAATTGAGATTTTGCAAAATGTTGTCTGAATTGGGAAGAAGACCTATGCTTGGGAGTAACGAGGGTTCTTTTGGTGATGAATTGGAGAAGGAGATCGGGATGTTGCTTCGTGAGCAACGCAGACAAGAGGCTGATGATCGTGAACGAGAGCTTAATATTTATAGGAGTGGATCAGCGCCTCCAACTGTGGAGGGTTCTTTGAGTGCTGTTGGAGGGTTGTTTGGTGGTGCTGCTGGTGCTCCTGCCACTGGTGCTCCTGTCGCCTTTTCGGAATTTCAAGGGACTAAGGATGTGAATGGGATTACTTCTGAGGAAGAGCTTAGGTCTGATCCAGCGTATCTTTCATACTACTACTCCAATGTGAATTTGAACCCTAGGCTGCCACCTCCTTTGCTGTCAAAGGAGGATTGGAGGTTTCAACAAAGACTTAAAGGTGGAGCTTCAGCTCTGGGTGGAATTGGAGATAGGAGGAAAGTGAACAGAACTGATGATAATGGTGGAAGATTGCTTTTTCCTACCCCGCCAGGTTTTAACATGAGGAAACAAGAGAGTGAGGTAGATAATGAAAAAACAAGAGGTTCGGCCGAGTGGGGTGGTGATGGACTGATTGGTTTGCCTGGACTAGGGCTAAGCAAACAGAAGAGTTTTGCCGAAATTTTTCAGGTTGCTTGCTTCTTCTGCCATTGATTGGCTAATTGACTCAATGCTGCAACTGTTTATATTTTTCCTGGATTGTGTGTTATAGCATTTTGTATTTTCATTTCATCTGCGATATATGACTAATTGATGCATATGTTGTGAGGTTGTGTATGATCTTTGGTTGTTTTATTTTATGCTAAAAGTATTGATTTTTATGTTCGGATGTGTGGTATTGTTCCTAAGTTTTGATTAATGATTGTAATTCATCTTGAGGGAGGTTTTGATTATGCTAAATGATGGCATGCATCTGTGCCTTGACTTTTGGCTTCTTCTTCGTTATTTATGGTGCTTATTGTGATGGAAGATGGCAGCATAGCATTTTGTGAATTCATCAGAATTTTTTATTATTCTGACAATCCTTTATTTCTTTATGATTGTCCTGTAGAAGCTATCCTTCTAGTTTCATATTGGCTCTAAATATTTGTACTGATTGTTTAGCTACATCTAGTTGATTTGTTGCATTCACCATAAAATCTTTCAGGCACATTATAGCATTTCAAACCACATTTTGTTTAGTTTTGTAATATACTAATATTAGAGTATACATACAGTACATTTGTATACTATATTCATAATGTAGTGCATACATAGTGTATCCTTTACTGTATTCTGTAGTACTATCTTGTCAACTGTAGCATGTGTCAGTCTGGACTTTTGGGTTGAGATACTCCCCATTCTCCAGTTAATTAATCACTGGATAACATCATAGTCATTAAAATATTTAATTTATCCTATAAAATATTATAAATATAGCATTTTAATAGAAGAGACGGTTACATTTTTCACTGTATCTGCTGCAGTGAATTTTTCCACTGCAAAGGATTCATGGCCATCAGTCTGTGATTTCAGCTAACATATTATGTAACTACTTTCTGTTTCCGTTATAGATGAATTATTACAGAATCTGTTCAACCGAAGTAATTCAGTTACAACAGTCTCTTCTACACAGCTCACTATATATTTGAAGTTGTAGTCAGAATACAGTGTGCCTTTCATTTTATATCTTAAAAAAACAGAATTTGCATTTTGCAGAAGCACTTCTTCGCTAAATTTTCTCTAAGCGTCCCTTCTTTTCTCTTACTTACAGTTTTGGTTCATGGTTTGTCAAAGAAATTCATTCCAGGAGTTCATGCTTCTACACCAGTTACATTTTCTCACTCAATTTCCATCAAACATGAACACGTGTAGATTGAATTGGCTTTACACTCAGTAGTTTTGAAGAATTTTATATACCTCAGTCTTGAAGCGGAGTAAATGTTGATTTTGATATATCTCTGAATATATGGTATATCCAGATTATTATTTGTTTGCCTTTGCATTTTAAAAGTTTTCTTGTAGCAACATATATTTTTCTTGCCACTATTAATTCTTAACATTTCTGTACTGAATTTTGCATATATTTGCTTTGATATTTTTTCTTAGGTTTATTTATTTTCCTATCATTTTCCTTCTGCCCATCATTTACAACGAGCAATTGTGCAGGATGATTTGGGGCATAATACCTCTATTGCACGCCTTCCTTCTCGTCCATCCAGTCGTAATGCATTTGATGAAAATGATATCAGTAGTTCTGCTGATGCAGAGTTGGCTCATGTACACCGTGAGTCCACACCCGCTGATGTGCTCAGGTCAGGATCATCTGCGGCCCAAAATGTTGGCCCACCAGCTTCATATTCCTATGCTGCTGCAGTTGGATCTTCCTTGTCGAGAAGCACTACTCCTGATCCACAACTTGTTGCTAGGGCTCCCAGTCCCTGCATCACGCCAATTGGTGGTGGCAGAGCCATTGCTTCTGACAAGAGAGCTATTGCCAGTCAAGATGCATTTAATGGTGTTTCATCTGGCATTAATGAGTCAGCGGATCTTGTGGCTGCATTGTCAGTAATGAACTTGTCAGCTGATGATGTGCTTGATGGTGAAAACCATTTGCCATCACAGGTTGAATCAGATGTTGATAATCACCAGAGATATCTTTTTGGTAGGCAAGGTGGTCAAGAACATGGGAAGCAACATGCCTATTTAAAGAAATCTGAATCAGCACACCTGCAAAATTCAAGAGCAAGCAGCAGGAGTGGGTCAGATCTCAACAATCCATCCTTGGATAGGCAGGTTGAGCTACAAAAGTCTACTGTTCCTTCCAATAACTCATATTTCAAAGGATCACCTACCTCCCATTTTAGTAGAGGAGGAAGTATGCCACCCCAGTACCAGCCTTTAGATAGTACAAATTCCTCATTTGGTAACTATGGTCTGAGTGGCTATGCTGGAAATCCAGCATTGGCATCCTTGATGACTAACCAACTTGGCACTGGTAATCTGCCACCCTTGTTTGAAAATGTTGCTGCAGCATCAGCAATGGCATCCCCTGGAATGGACTTGAGAATTCTTGGAGGTGGTTTGGCTTCTGGAGCTGCTGCTCCATCTGATGTGCATAATCTTGGTAGGATGGGAAATCAAATTCCAGGCAGTGCTCTTCAGGCTCCTTTTGTCGATCCAATGTATCTTCAGTACCTGAGGACGTCTGAGTTTGCTGCGGCACAACTTGCTGCTCTCAATGACCCCTCTGTGGACAGGAACTACTTAGGCAATTCATACATGAATTTACTTGAGCTTCAGAAAGCTTATCTTGGGTCTATCCTCTCGCCTCAAAAATCCCAATACAATGTACCGCTGGGTGGTAAATCAGGCAGCTCCACTCCTCATGGTTATTATGGAAATCCTGCATATGGTGTCGGGATGTCTTACCCAGGAAGTCCAATGGCAAACTCTGTTGTATCCACTTCCCCAGTTGGATCTGCAAGTCCTGTTAGGCACAATGAACTGAATATGCGTTTTGCTTCTGGAATGAGGAATTTGGCCGGGGTCATGGGACCTTGGCATGCAGATACTGGGAACATTGATGAAAGTTTTGCTTCTTCTCTGTTGGAAGAGTTTAAAACCAATAAAACAAAGTGTTTTGAGCTCTCTGAAATTGCGGGTCATGTTGTTGAATTCAGGTATATTTTTTGCTATTGGTCATTTTATGCTGTCACCCTGAAGAATTAAATTTGATTATTTTATTATCATTGGTAGTGCGGATCAATATGGGAGTCGATTTATTCAACAAAAGCTTGAAACAGCTACTACAGAAGAAAAAAACATGGTTTATCAGGAAATCATGCCACATTCCCTTGCTTTGATGACTGATGTCTTTGGTAATTATGTGGTTCAAAAGGTAATTATTACTCTTTCAATTTATTATTTTCTTTCATGAATCTTGCATCAGCAATAGTTGGTAATGCCGTAATGGTATATTGCAGTTTTTTGAGCATGGACTTGCATCCCAGAGAAGAGAATTAGCCAACAAACTTCTTGGTCATGTTCTGACACTTAGCCTTCAAATGTATGGTTGCCGTGTCATCCAGAAGGTATGGACAATATATGGTTGCATTAGTTGATATGTATATGTTTGACTCTATAATTTTCTGATTTCTTATCATTTTTCTTTTGTTCTTTGAATTATGTATCCCACTTTAGGCCATTGAAGTTGTTGATCTGGATCAGAAGATAGAGATGGTTCAAGAGCTTGATGGTAATGTCATGCGCTGTGTACGCGATCAGAATGGTAATCATGTCATTCAGAAGTGTATTGAATGTGTCCCTGAAGATGCTATCCACTTTATTGTCTCAACATTTTTTGATCAAGTTGTGACCCTATCAACACATCCGTATGGTTGCCGGGTGATACAGGTAATTTCCCTTCACTGCTTATGTTACACTTATCATGTATAACTAAGATTGTTTGTCATATAAGAATACCTTCTACATGACAGAGAGTGCTGGAACATTGCAAAGACCCTACAACACAGCAGAAAGTTATGGATGAAATTTTAGGTGCAGTTAGCATGTTAGCTCAGGATCAGTATGGCAACTACGTTGTTCAGGTTTACAATTTTTTCTGACTAGATTGTTTGGGCTTCTTTCTTTATTCCCATTGTAGTGGAACTGTTGAAGCATGTTTTTATTATTCTCACGTTTGTTTGGTTTACTTGAGCATGATTTTCTGGATGTGCACTCTTGGCTCCAAGCCTTCTATCAAGCTTTTCTTTAGAAATAGTTTTGATAATCGTGCACCCACAATTCTGGATGTGCACCCACAATTCTCAAGTTACAATGTGTTTTGAAATTACTCTCCTTTATATTGAAGCCTTTTTTACTGCAAATCTGTTAATTGACTATACAATATGAATGTCTTTTCCTTTGGCTGGCTTCTAATCTTTACATAGTGTTGTCCTTATCAATAAATGATATCATGATACCTTTCAACTAGAAACTTAATTTTCTTGTTTATGATTTTCAACCGAATTTATTGCGGATGTCTTTGCAACACATGTAATGCTTGCTACTATTTATAATTATTTTTAAAAATGTGTTATTATAGCTTCCCGGACTATTTGCTTTATGCTTTTAACATGCCATCCTAGGTTGGTTCTCTCACGTGTGATACAGGCTTCTGGACCCTACTCACTACTTCCTTAATATTCCTTTACCCCCTAAATGTTATACTGTTTGCTATACATGTGGGTTGATCTCTTGCTTTTGGTTTCTTCTCTCCTTGATAACAGCATGTGCTGGAACATGGGAAGCCTCATGAGCGTTCTTGTATAATAAAGGAATTAGCAGGCAAGATAGTTCAAATGAGTCAACAGAAGTTTGCCTCCAATGTTGTAGAGAAATGTTTGACCTTTGGAGGTCCTTCTGAGCGCCAATTACTAGTGAGTGAGATGCTTGGGACCACCGATGAAAATGAGCCTCTTCAGGTTTGTTAAACTTTCTCTTCCTAATATATGCCTTTCCCTTTCTTTATTGGAGCAAATTAGAATACCATCATAAATGATCAGTAATGGTCTTCTTCATGATTTCCAATGCAATTGCATGAACTCAACTTACAAAATCTGTAGGACTTCTTTTATCCCTCTTTACATGATTGAACAGAAAAAGTTTGGCATATCCTGTCTTGAATTTAGTTTAATAGAATTGTTATTTGTCAGTGTGGCGAATGCTTTAGTTAACTCCCAGAACCACAACCTGTAAAATAGATCTTGGCTTGTCACAAAATGATAAATCAGATTCCTTTTATATGCAGGCGATGATGAAAGATCAATTTGCAAATTACGTTGTACAAAAGGTGCTGGAAACTTGTGATGATCAACAACGTGAGCTGATTCTTTCCCGAATTAAGGTTCATTTGAATGCATTGAAAAAGTACACCTATGGAAAACACATCGTCACGCGTGTAGAAAAACTTGTTGCTGCTGGAGGTACTTACTCCTTCTATATATCATCTCTTCATTTGCATTCTCACACGATCTTATATTTCAGCATCCGTGCATGTGCACAACACGACATACACACTTGAAGACCAAGCCATTCTCCTGCTTCTAATATGCACATGTAATTTGTTGCAGAAAGGAGAATAGCTGCTCAGGCTCCTCCTCAACCTGCTTAGGTGGCTTAGAAAAATAATCTTGTACAGCTAACTGAGGCTAGTGTGAGCTTCTTTCTTTGTCTCCCAGATCAAGAGGTTATGTTTGCCTATCTCTCAAGATGGGTTGTAGCCAATTGGAAATAAAGTTGTCGGTTGTATTGCAGAACTGTACATTTTGTAGCTTTTAAGTTTATACAAAGAGTTTAAGCTAAGCGAGATGAGGCTCTCATCAGTTGTTTTAATGCACCTGATGCCCCCTGCTGCAGAGGAGATAAAGTACTATACAAGCCTTTTTATGGTGTAAAGATTATAAAATGGTGAGGTAGTCTATAAGTTGACGACATGACTGTACAAAATGATGATGTTCTTGTTTAGACGAGGCCAGTTTTTTCTTCTTTTCTTTTAATCATCTATGGTTATTGACTTTGTTTCCCCTTTCAAGAGTATAATTTTTCTTGCAAGTTTACTTTTCTTTTTCTTCTGTTATATCGATAATAACTTTTCATTATTAAACATGTTTTTAAATCACATCTAAAAAGGGAGAAGCACCACACGCGTAAAGTTTATCTAAATATATTTTTATTACAAAGTTATTTTAAATTATTTTACTAATATCATAAATTAAATTTTTTCAAGCATAAAAAATTAAATTTTTATTTTATTTTTTATGGTAGAGTCCACATATATGATTCATGGAGCCAATTCTAGTATAATGTTTTTATCATAGTCTTTGCTCTAAAGATGCAAGTATTGTTTACACTTGTCCTTTAATGGGATCTATGTATCGGAAAGCCTCTCTGAATTGAATACCATAATAACGATCATCTATATCCTTGAGAAGTTATTATATCAAGTATTTGAATTGAGTCTTGATCCTAGCAGTTTGCAATAATATGGCTTAAAAATATTGAAAATATATATAATGTTCTTAAAGATATAGGGATTCTCTGAATTAAGAGGCCTCACCTTCGAGCACACTCATACAAGTGTTACAACTAAATGTTCTACCTATAATAACAGCACCACGATCATCTCTAATACATAGTATAAAGCCTGTGCAAATTGTGTCTTGAAAAAAAAAAAAAAACAGCATCCACATTGCATTTGTAGGAGTCAGCCTGAGGAGGAGTCCAACAAACAATGTCATTCACATCAGGATCAGTATCAATGTTAAAAAGAATCTCATTAGCCCGAGATCAATTCTGAAAATATGAATCAGCCAAATGCAAAGCTGAAATATCTAAATAAACTTTATTATGCCATGTTCTATCATTTCTTCTCCTCCAAACACTCCAAAAAAAAAACATGGCGACCCATTGATGAGACCATGCACAACCCTACTCTCTTGGACACTAACCCTAATTCTGATGCTCCTTTTTTAATGGTGAGTCTTGGCAACAAGGCTCGCTAGGGACAATGACTCTCCTCAGCTGAAACTGCTGGGGTTTGGGCTACCCGAGTGTAGTTGCTATCCTACGGGATATTGTCCAGTCATATCACGTTGATGTGATCTTTTTGTGTTAAACACTTGTTCATACTAGACGTACGGAAGAAATAAAATCTCATCTTCGCTATGATTCTTGCTTTTCAGTTGATGTTAATGACAGAAGTGGTGGCTTGGCACTTCTCAGGAGAAAGCCTTTTAATTTCCATATTCTTAACTTCTCTTCCAATTTCATTAATGTCTAGGTTCTTCATCCTGACCACCCACCCTGGAGATTAACTGGTTTCTACACCTAATCTGATAGAAATAAAAGAAGAGAGTCCTAAAGTCTTTTTCATTCTCTGGCAGCAGATACTACCCTTCCTTGTTGTATCTTTGGTGATTTCAATGATTTACTGCTTGATGCAGTTCGAAACACATTTTTTTCATAGACTTGTCAGATTCAAAAATACTTGGTTATTGGAGCCTGATCTTAATGATGTTGTTCGAACAATATGGGACAAAGCACTCTTAGGAGATTGCTTATCCAAAATAAATTGTACTGCCGAAATGAATGCTTGGGGTAGACGCAATTTCACGGATCAAATCGAAGCTTGCCGTAGAGACCTTGATCAAATACATCAAGGCCATATTGTTGATGATACTAATCAATATCAAGAACTCTAACAAGCTCGGTCTTTTGATTGCCCAAGAAGATTCCTATTGGAGACAACGAGCTAAAATTTTCTGGATGAAGGATGAGGACACCAACTCAAAATTCTTCCATGCTTCAGCAAATGCAAGGAAAAAAATAAATTCCATTTCTTCATTGTCTCGTGGTGATGGCACAGCAGTTCATGATCATAAGGGAATTTGTGATGTTGTTATTTCTTATTTTAATGATTTGTTTCAACCTCAGAATAATTATAATAATTTCTTTTCGGTTATTAATAAAATGTCCCCTTGTGTTTCCCACTATGACAATGACTTCTTGCTACCTCTTTTTACCATGAAGGAATTCAAATCTGCTCTCTTCCCAATGGATTCTGACAAATCCACAAGGACTAGATGGTCTTAACCTTGCTTTCTTAAAAAAATTGCCACCTTTGTGGCCCTGAACTGTTTCACTCTGGGGTTTCTTGGCTGGAAAATGAAAATCTCCTGGCAAAACATCCATTGTCCTTATCCCCAAAAAAATTAATCCCACTACTATGAAAAACTTTGGGCTCTTATTCCTTTGCAATGTTATCTATAAAATCATTTTCAAGGTCCTAGCCAATGGGCTTAAACACATCCTTACCAAATGCATTTCCCAATAACAATAAACTTTTGTTGAAAATCGTTCTATTCTTGACAACGTTCTCTTAGTCTCTGAAGTAATCAACCATATGAGATGTAAATTCAAGGGTAAGGTTAGAGAGATTACCCTTAAAATTGGCATTAGTAAAGCTTTTGACCGAATTAAGTGGACTTATCTTTTTAGTGTCTTGAAGCAAATGGGTTTCTTAGATGAAACTATGCCTTCAATCTGTTCAATCCTCAGTTGTGATTAACAGTAATCATGTTGGGGAAATTTTTCTACACAGAGATCGTAGACAGAGGGACTCACTGCCCCCTACCTTTTCATTTTGTGAAAATAGGGACTTTCAACTCTTCTCATATAAGGAGGTGAATGGTGGAGATTCATGGGTGTGAAGGTGTGGAAAGGGGCTCCTCTAGTCTTACATCTTTTATTTGTCAACAACTGTTTCTTGTTTTGCAGGACAGATGATAAGAAAATCATCATCCTAAAGGAGATTATTGACAAATATGGAGAAGTTTCAGGTCAAATTATTAATTTTCAAAAATCTGAAAATTTCTTCAACTTCAACACTCATCAACAACAGAGAGACAATATTCCTTCCTTCCTTGGGGTCATGCAAACAATTGGCTCCACCAAATACTTGGGGCTTCCATCAATCATTGGAAAAAAGAAAAAAATGGTCTTCTATTTTATAAAGGACAAAATCTAGAATCACGTTAGCCATTGGACAACAAAACAACTCTCAAAAGCAAGTATATAAATTCTTGTAAAATCTGTTGCTCAATCTATACCCACTTATTACATGAGTGTCTATTTGTTTCCTTCCACTCTTGAAGATGAATTGTAGCAGATGATGAATTCTTTTTGGTGGGACTCTAATCCACAAAGAGAAGGAATCAATTGGCTTAGTTGGGACAAGATGATAATGAAAAAGGAACATGAAGGTATGTGGTTTAGACAACTGCATGCTTTTAACCTTGTCGTGCTAGGGAAGCAAGGCTAGAGAATATGACCAACCAAGATATAATAGTAGCTAAAGTTTTCAAAGTCAAATATTTCCCAACGGTGGATTTCTTGGAGGCTCAACTTGGGCACAATCCAAGCTTTATATGGCGTAGTATCCATGCTTCATGGGTAGTGGTGGAAGAGGGGTTGCAATGGAGGATTGGAGATGATAATTCTATTATTGCTTGGACCCAACCTTGGCTAAAGTATGGTGAGAATTCTTGGGTGTCATCTAACTATCATGATGGGCAGGGGGCAGAGGGAGTGGGGTGGCCTAAGGGGCTCATGGCCACCCCCACGTTTTGGATTTCTTTTACAGTACTATGCATAAATATAATATGCCCCCTCCCCCTAATTTTTTAACTTATGTTTTTTTTGTTTTGGTCAACATCCAGTATTTTCCTCTTCTTTCTTCTCTCATTTTTATTGTCTCTACCAATATTGTTGCACCGTAGCATGGACAAGGTGCCACCCAATGCTAGTTCTTCTTATTACTTGCAATCATTCAACTCAAGGAACAGGACCACTTGTTGCCTTTACCACACTTTGTTTGTCTCCAACTTCTCTTTTCTCCCATTTATCATTTATTTATTATTATTTGTATTGTGTGTGCTTTTATTTGTCAAATACTCAAATGTCAAGTTGCAATTTTTCTTTGTATTTAACTATTGGGTAGACATTATTCTAGTTTCCTTTTTTCAATTGAGATGATTTTGCTCCCCCTCGACTACTATGCATCTGTTATATTGTTGTCTCTTGTGCCTTAACTTATTATTGGCATTTTAACAATGAGTAGTTTAAAACATCGAATAATTTTTATCACAATTTTTTTAATGCTTTCAATCCCTTTGTGCATAACATGATAGCGTTTTTTTTGCCTTCACTACACTTTTTTTTTCTTTTTCAACAATAATTTTATTAATTTTATTTTTGTCAGATTTTTTTTTTGTAATTCTTTCAAATAATGAAATTGCTCATCTAATTGTATTAAATTTAATTGAAATCTGTCATGGTTAATTTCTATGTATTTTTAGGTTGAAAGATGTTTAAGAAGAAAACTTTGTACTCATTTTATAAGAGATAATGAAGAGCCACAACCGGTGTCTAATGCATTTGCTTCCAATTTAGATACTAATGCTCAAAGTACTATTGAAGAAGAACAATCCAGAGTGTCAACGATTGAACAACTTGTCCAACCACCTACAGCTAGATTGAGGATTGCAAAAGAAAAAATAATTAATATTGATACTTTGATACATGATTCTAGAAAATGCCCACCAATTTGAAATTATCATGCTAATTAACAAGATGAAATTCGTAGAGTGTATATAAAGTTTGGACCATATCATTTTTTGATGGACGTGTATCAACTTTTTGTCAAAAAGATCATCCTTGTCAATTTTAAGCTAGTTGATTTAGAACTTTTCCTTGATTAGAGTATTCACCAGAAGAATATGCTACCTTTTGCTTTCCATGTTATCTATTTTCTAAAAAATCAAGTCTATTTACTTTGAAAGGATTTAGAAATTGGAAAAAGGTGAATAGTGGAAAAGATTGTGCATTTTTATCTCATGTGGGAAATAATCCTAATTCACCTCATAATGTTGCTCTTAGATGTTGTGAAGATTTTAAAAAGCAATCTTACCATAGTGATAATGTGTTATCTAAACAAAAGTTCACAACAAATTTTAAGTAATCAGTTGCATCTTAAAGCCTCTATAGATGTTAAATGGTTGACATTTCAAGCTTGCACTTTTAGGGGACATGATGAAAGTGTGGGATCTGGAAACCGTGGTAACTTTCTTGAAATGATAAAGCTCTTAGCTTCTTATAATAAGGAAATAGATGAAATTATCTCGGAAAACGTCCCTCAAAATGTAAGATACATTTCACTCACTATCCAAAAAGATATTCTATATGTCTTTGCTAGAAAGGTGCAAGATGAAATTCAAGAAGAGATTGGTAATGCAAAATTTTGTTTCATTGTTGATGAAGCCCATGATGAATCTAAAAGAGAACAAACAACTCTAGTTCTTAGATTTGTTGATAAGAATGGATATGTTAAGGAGCATTTTTTGGATATGATACATATGCAAGATACTACATCATCCATTCTTAAGCATGGGATATGTTCAATATTGTCTCATCATAATCTCAACATTCAAAATATATGAGGTCAAGGATATGATGGAGCTAGTAATATGTGTGGAGAATGGAATGGTTTGCAAGCTTTGATTCTTCAAGAATGTCCTTATTTATATTATACACATTGTTTTGCTCATCAATTACAACTTGCTCTTGTTGCTTCTGCTAAAGTAGTTGATGTACATTTTTTTTTTCAAAACTTGAATATGATTGTAAATGTTATGTGTTCTTGTAAACGCAATGATGAGTTACAAGTTTCTTATGTAACTAAAATTGCTCATTTGGTTGCAAATGTGGATATTGAGACTAGAAGGAGAGCTAATCAAATTGGCACACTATAGAGACCTAGAGATAGTAGATGAAGTTCTTATTTCTATTCAATTTGTAGTCTTTTACGCATGTATAACTATTTCAGTTCTTGAAGATTTAGCTGTTAAAGGATCTACTTTTGCTCAATAAGGTGATGCTACTATGCCTCGAAAGAATTGATTTCATTTGATTTTGTTTTTACTCTACATGCGATGAAAGAAACCATGGGATTTACTGATAAACTTTACCAAGCTTTGTAGCAAAAATCTCAAGACATTTTGAATGCTATTTGTTTGGTTTTTAGCACAAAATCTTTAATTCAAGAGCTAATAGATTTTGGTTGGGTGCACTTTTAGAAAAAGTCACATCTTTTTGCAATAAAGAAGATATTCAAATTGTTGATATGAGTGCTTCTTTTTCTGACATAATTTGGTCTCGTTGTCAAAAGGATTCTTTGACAATTGAGCATCATTATCGTGTAGACATATTCAATAATGTCATAAATTATTAGTTGAAAGATTCAATTGGAATATAAATTACGACATTATGAATTTGATGTGCCAAAAGACGTCAACTTCCAAAGTTTGTCCATTGTTGGTGAATTATGTCAAAAATTAGTTGAGGCTGGGAAATCAATTTGTTATCCTTTAGTGGACAGACTACTATGACTTATTTTGACTCTTCCAATGTCAACAAGACAACAACAACCATAGAATGTGCTTTTTCAGTTATGAAAATTATAAAAACAATGTTACACAACAAGATGGAAGATGAATTTTTCACTGATTACATGATTGTTTACTTTGAAAAGGAGATTGTTGAAAAGTTTATCACGAATATGATAATTGATTATTTCTGATCTATGAAAAAAAAGACAAGCACAACTTCAAAAATGAAAGTTTATGTTCAATCTTTTTATATCTTTTATAATATTAACTTTAGTTATATATTATCCTGACGTTTTTCAAATTCTTTGCATGTTGGTTAAGTTTTTATGGACATTATTGAAAGTTCATATTTTGATGATAAGGAGATAAATGACTTATTGTTGGTCTTGTATTTGACAAGTTTAATCTCTTTTTTTGAAGATAAATGATGTTATTTTTTGCTACTTTTTTCTTGAGAAAGATGTTGCTATTATTTTTCTACTTTCTCCTACTTTTTTCTATTGATCAATTGTTGTCTGTGTACTTATCACACTTGTTGGTTAGTATCTCTTATACTCAATACAATTATATATTTCTTTTTCTCATAAAAAATATATTAAATTTCTTATATATATCATCCATGTGAAAATTTAGTTGTTCTTTTCTAAGTCATGATTTTTTTAAAGTTGACCCCCCTTAAAATAAATTATTGGCTCCACCCCTGATAATGGGGATTTTGATTTACATGTTGGTGACCTCATTGATCATGACTTGTGTGCTTGGAATTATAATGTTTCTAATGCCCAACAAATTCGTAGAATACCACTAGTAAATGTTGAGGACAATGATCAACAATTCTAGAAATTCTCAACAAATGGAGACTATTGCTCATAGCTCTTACCATAATATCATGGAAAATATGCTTGATCAATCACACTTGAAATTGGAAAGAGATTGGATGATAATTTGGAAGTTATAAGCCCCGCAAAACATCAAGCATTTTCTTTGGAGGCTTCTTTGAGGGTGTCTCCCAACTTGTGCAAACCTTCAACCAAGCATGTCCTTTGTCCTTTGCAATGTGTGTGTTGTGAATCAAACGTTGAGAATGATTAGCATTTGTTCTTAGCCTATCAGCATGCAAGACATATATGGCTAGCTGCGAATTTGTGACACATCATTGAGAGCTCTAGGAATGATGTTGACAATTTTCGTGAGTTTCTGTTTAATTTGTTGTTGGTCTTAAGAATGAAAATTGGTGTAATGTTGTGTTCCATATGGAAGTCTCATAACACAAAGCTTTGGGAGAAAAAAGCAACATCTCTAGCAATTGTTTTTAACATGGCATGGCAGCACTAATGTGAATGGAAAAAATATCAAACTCTCATCCAAACAATCTCCTGAGATCAACATGAGCATGAAGAATGTCACATGGAATCCCCCACAACAAGGCTTTATAAAATGTAATTTAGATGTAGCTTTCTTTGAAGATACTAAAACTTTTGGCTTGGGCATGTGTTTGAGAGACAGTGAAGGAAATTTCATCAAGGCAAGGACCTATTCTCTGGACTCAAAGCCTTGGTTTTACAAGAATCATTTATGAAACAGATTGCAAGGTAGCCACATATTGCTTCTCAAAGTGCACCAAAGGTTCAACTTATTTTCATGTAATTATAAATAAATGTAATGATCTTATTCCACCAACCTCAAATTCAAGGGTGAGTTTTGTAAAGAGGCAAACTAATCTTATAGCTCATAACTTAGCAAGAGTATCAAGATTTTATGTTAGCTCTCATGTTTTTTATTACATCCATTTTGTATTGTTTCACATGCTATGAATGAAATGATACAACTTTATCCCTTCTAAAAAAAAAAAAGTTAGACTCTCACTTTCTCTTAGGGATGACAATGGGACGGGATGGGGACGGGTTTGACTCTTCCATCCCTATGCTCACAAAAAGCAAGGTCGGTTCGGACATAAAAGATGTAGAATTAAAATTTGAATATTTATCCCTAAGACCCGTGAATAACTTGCTACGTTATTGTTTATAATTCAACTAGTTTAATCTCTTGTGTCTTGTACAAATATTAAATTAACATTTTATAATTTATAGAAATATTTTTTATATTATTTAGTATGATTATTATTATTATTATTTTAAATTTATTATTATTATATTTTACATGTGATTTTAAGTACTCCATTAAATGCAAAATTACAAGGTCATGTTTTAGTTATCTTTTTTGATAGGCACGGAGATTATACATTTAGTGATTCAATCATAATTTAATTTAATATTAATGTTATTTTAAAAAATATTATTCAAGTCAATTTTTATTTGAATTTGAATTAGATTAAAAAAAGATAAATATCAATTAAAAATATAGATGATTTACTTATAATTTATTTTTAATGCATATTTGGTTTTCTAATAATCAATGATATAAAATAATTTTAAAAAGGGGAAATACTTTTGAAAAAATACAATTATTGTGGATATGATGCCAAAAAGGAATATTAAAAATAATATAAAGAGATTTAAGTATATCATATAAAATAATGCTAAAATATAATTGACAAAGGTCAAGATTTGGTGTTGCATTTGCAAAATGCTAAAATTTGAGAAAGCTATATTGAATATTTGTAAAAAATGACAAGTTGACAACATTTGCTAAAATTTGAGAAAGCTATATTGAATATTTGTAAAAAATGACAAGTTGACAACATTTGGTTTGGGATCCAATAATTCCTTTAAGTAAGAGAATTTCTCTTTAGAACAGTAGAATTTCTCTTTTATGAAATTCTTTTTTAAACCTTTTGTATCATCTCAAAATTTTTAAATATATTTTTAAACCTTCTATATTATTTAATTTAATACGGTTAAAATTTAAAATTAAAATTTTGAATAGTTTACATAATGATATTTCTCTTTTTTTTTTTTAATTTATTACTTTGTCATTATAAGCTTAGTAATTTAATTTGGTATTTTGGTATGGATCATTTAAATTATAACTTGATTTGATTTACATAAAATATTATTTTTATATTTTATATTTACAAAAATTTCAGATTATTACTAAAGATAAATATAATTAAGAATATAAGTTAAAAATATAAATTTTATATTGATATGCGACATCATAGAACTATTTAATGATATTGTGTGTTTGATTTAAATTTTGATTTGATTGAAGTTAACTAATCAATAATAACATAATTATTAATTAGTATATTGACTTAAGTTGATATTTTTATTTGATATATAAATTCAAATACTTAAAATAAATTTGTTTTTTTTTCTAGCACATACTTATATCAATTAGCTTGTTAGTAGAATTTTATTTTATTTTAGAGAAAAATTGGCTAAACGTAACGTTTGGTTTGAGATTCAATAGGTGAAATCTTTTCCCGCAACTCAGCAGCAATAGGTTCTTTAAGTCTTTTGCGTCATTTCAGTATGTGAAATGCTGGGAAAGTTTAGCAAACAAACAAACTTTCAATTCTAAATATTAGAATATATATATATATATATATATATATATATATATATAAAAGCATCCAAAGAAAATTGAAAAAAATACAGAAAATTTACCTTGCAAAAATACAGAATATATATATAAGATTTGATAAATTGATTTGTTGATGAAATCATTTTCAGTAATCTGTTATTATGATTATTAATTCGTAAAATACAAATTCATTAAATATACTACCTCGGGATTATTTTATAATTGATTAATAATCTATTTACTTTTTAAGATTAATAATTTATTTTGAATTAGAAATAATCAATCAATCATTTATTTATTTTAGGTAAAGATATACAACCTCCGGTTTGCAAGTTTTTGCTGTTAACTCGCTAGTGGAGGATATTGATGTAATTAACCCCCATATTGGGTATTAATTGAGTAGTTGCCAAGACCATTTAGAAAGAAAAAAAAACTACTTCCCATCTTATACATATTAAAAATAAAAAATAATATTTTTTTATCTTAATTATAAGAAATATATCATTACTTCATTATGATATTTGTTTTTTTATCCCTAATTATTGTGAGGTCTCTTAATTATTACACTTATTTTTTTATAAGATGAGTGTATTCACTGAGATATTATCAAAACTAGAGAACTCATAATCATTAGTTAAAAAATTATTATTTAAAAGAATAATCACCTCTTAAATCATTTAATATGATAAATAGTCTTAAAATGAAATAAAATTAAATTTTATGTCAAATTAACTAATTTAATTATTTTTATTGGTTTTGATAAATTATGTAATTATTTTTTTATATAAGATTAAAAGTAGTACTTTTAAAGATTTAAATTAATCACGGTATTAAGTCTTTATTAAATAATGCCCTCATAGAGTCACAATGTTAATCACAGCATTAAGTCTCATAGAAATAAAATAATAATTGAATAATATTCTAATACAATGAATAATAAAATAGAATATGTTTATATAATAGAATAATATTTATTTAAATGAATTATTTAATTAAATAATGATATTTAATAATTTTAGAAGAAATAAATATGAAATTATCATCTATTATCACCCATAGAATCAAATACTATTTTTATAGACAATAGAGTAGAAATAGATAATATAGATAATAGATATATTTACTTATATATTTTTAAAATTTCAAATAAACTAGAAATTATATATTAAATATTAATTATATTTTAATTTAAATAATATATATAATTTTGAACTAATTAGTTTATATTTTTAAAAATTATAATAATCAAATGTTTGATATTATATATATTATTATGGATATATATGATTTGACAAAAAATATATAAAATATTTTCTGGAATGTTATTTTTTTAATAACAAACAATATATAAGAGAACTTACAATAATCAATTGGCACGTGCTATCCTAACAAGTGAGCTATTCCCGTTGATAAATATTCCTACGTAAGATTATGTAGGATTATCAAGAAACTATAAAATTCCAATATACCAAAACGGCCCTTAAGGGTTTTGTAAGAAGCAGTCGCCGCCACATTGATTTCCCTTCGTTTTTTTTTTAATCTCAGTGCACCATTCCTCCCTCACTGTGTCTTGTTCTCTCGCTGTTCTTTCCGCGTTAATTTTGTTCTTGTGTGTGTATATATATATTATCCTTTGGAAAAACATGTCATAGGAATTTATTGTCTATAATCATGGAGACCAATTCTGGGGAACTTAGAGTGAATTTCTCAATCTCATTTTTTACTTGATTCTTGGGCTGGTTTTGTTTCAGCTTCAGAAGTGACTTCAGTGCAGTTTTTACGAGGAAAGTTTATTGTTTTTCTTTTTCTTTTTTTGCAGTAACTGCTAGTTAGAATTTTCTGAAGTTGTTAATATGGGGTGTGGCGGTTTACGCTCTGGGATAAGAAAAGATTGAGTTTTTGTGTAGTATTCCGGGTTAGGGTTTGATTTCTGCTGGTGGGTAGTGATTAGTATTAGCTATATGTGTTTGAGGATTGGTGGGTGGTGATCAAATTGTGATTTTGAAAAATGTTGTCTGAATTGGGAAGAAGACCTATGCTTGGGAGTAACGAGGGTTCTTTTGGTGATGAATTGGAGAAGGAGATCGGGATGTTGCTTCGTGAGCAACGCAGACAAGATGCTGATGATCGTGAACGAGAGCTTAATATTTATAGGAGTGGATCAGCGCCTCCAACTGTGGAGGGTTCTTTAAGTGCTGTTGGGGGATTTTTTGGTGGTGCTGCCGGTGCTCCTGCCACTGGTGCTCCTGTCGCTTTTTTGGAGTTTCAAGGGACTAAGGATGTGAATGGGATTACTTCTGAGGAAGAGGTTAGGTCTGATCCAGCGTATCTTTCATACTACTACTCCAATGTGAATTTGAACCCTAGGCTGCCACCTCCTTTGCTGTCAAAGGAGGATTGGAGGTTTCAACAAAGACTTAAAGGTGGAGCTTCAGCTCTAGGTGGAATTGGAGATAGGAGGAAAGTGAACAGAACTGATGATAATGGTGGAAGATTGCTTTTTTCTACCCCACCAGGTTTTAACATGAGGAAACAAGAGAGTGAGGTGGATAATGAAAAAACAAAAGGTTCGGCCGAGTGGGGTGGTGATGGACTGATTGGTTTGCCTGGACTAGGGCTTAGCAAACAAAAGAGCTTTGTGGAAATTTTTCAGGTGGCTTGCTTCTTCTTTCATTGATTGGCTAATTGACTCAGTGATGCATCTGTTTCTATTTTTCCTGTATTGTGTGACTTGGCATTTTATATTTTCATTTCATCGGTAACATGATTAATTGATGCATATGTTGTGAGGTTGCATATGATCTCGTTGTATTATTTTATGCTAAGAATTGATTTTTATGTTCTGATTTGTGGCATTGTTTCAAAATTTTGATTAATGATTGTAATTCTTGAGGGAAGTTAAGTTTTGATTAATGGAAGATGGCAGTGACATTTTGTGAATACTATTTTCATAGTGTAGTGCATACATAGTGTATCCTTGACTGTATACTGTAGTACTATATTGTCAACTGTAACATGTGTCAGTCTGGGGTTGTGAATCTCTCCAGTCTCCAGTGAACTGATTGCTGGATAACATCATAGCCATATTTAATTTATTCTATAAATTATAATATAATAAATATATCATTTTAATGGTAGCGATGGTTAGATTTTTCGCTGTATCTGCTGCAGGGAAATTTTCCACTGCAAAGGATTCATGCCATCAGTTTGTTAGTTCAGCTAATGGATTATGTAACTACTCGGTTCTATATCTGTTATACCTGAATTATTACAAAATATGTTCGACTGAAGTAATTTAGTTACAAGTTACAACAGTTTTTTCTTCACAGTTCACTATATATTCAAAGTTGTAGTCAGATTACAGTGTGGCATTCATTTTGTATCTTAAAAATCAGAATTTGCGGAAGCTCTTCCTGCTAATTTTTCTCTTACTTTCTCTCAGTTTTGATTCATGTTTTCTTCAAGAAATTCATTCCAGGATTCAGTTCATGATTCTGCACCATTTACATTTTTTCAGTCAATTTCAATCAAGCTTGAACAAGTATAGGTTGACTTGGCTTTACACTCAGTAATTTTAAAGAATTGTATAAACCTCAGTGATGAAGTGGAGTAAATGTTGTTCTGATCCTCCTGTCTTTTATTGCTATATCTATGAATATATGGTATATTCAGATTATTATTAGTTTACCTTTGCATTTTGAATGTTTTCTTGTAGCAATATTTATTTTTCTTGCTACTATCAATTGTTGACACTTCTGAAGTGAATTTACATATATTTGCTTTGATCTTTTTCTTAGATTTCTTTATTTTTCATATCCTTTTTCTTCTGCCCATCATTTACAACCAGTAATTGTGCAGGATGATTTGGGGCATAATACCTCTATCAGACGACTTCCTTCTCGTCCAGCCAGTCGTAATGCATTTGATGACAATGATATCATTAGTTCTGCCGAAGCAGATTTGGCTCATGTACACCGCGAGTCCGCACCCACTGATGTGTTAAGATCAGGATCAAATGTTAAAGGATCATCTGCAGCCCAAAATGTTGGCCTACCAGCTTCATATTCTTATGCTGCTGCAGTAGGATCTTCCTTGTCAAGAAGCGCTACGCCTGATCCACAACTTGTTGCTAGGGCTCCCAGTCCCTGCATCACACCTATTGGTGGCGGCAGAGCCATTGCTTCTGACAAGAGAGCTATTGCGAGTACAGATGCTTTTAATGGTGTTTCATCTGGCATCAATGAGTCAGCAGATCTTGTGGCTGCATTGTCAGTGATGAACTTGTCAACAGATGATGTGCTAGATGGTGAAAACCATTTGCCATCACAGATTGAATCAGGTGTTGATAATCACCAGAGATATCTTTTTGGTAAGCAAGATCATGGGAAGCAACATGCTTTTTCAAAGAAATCTGAATCAGCACACTTACAAAATTCAAGTAAGAAGAGCAGGAGTGGGTCAGATCTCAACAATCCATCCTTGGATAGGCAGGTTGAGTTACAAAAATCTACTGTTCCTTCGAATAACTCATATTTCAAAGGATCGCCTACCTCCCATTTTAGTAGAGGAGGAAGTATGCCACCCCAGTACCAGCCTTTAGATAGTACAAATTCATCATTTGGTAACTATGGTCTGAGTGGCTATGCTGGAAATCCAGCATTGGCATCCTTGATGACTAACCAACTTGGCACTGGTAATCTGCCACCCTTGTTTGAAAATGTTGCTGCAGCATCAGCAATGGCAGCCCCTGGAATGGACTCGAGAATTCTTGGAGGTGGTTTGGCTTCTGGAGCTGCTGCTCCATCTGATGTGCATAATCTTGGTAGGATGGGAAATCAAATTCCAGGCAGTGCTCTTCAGGCTCCTTTTGTTGATCCCATGTATCTTCAGTACCTGAGGACATCTGAGTTTGCTGCAGCACAACTTGCTGCTCTCAATGACCCTGCTGTGGACAGGAACTACTTAGGCAATTCATACATGAATTTACTTGAGCTTCAGAAAGCTTATCTTGGGTCTATCCTCTCTCCTCAGAAATCCCAATACAATGTACCGCTGGGTGGTAAATCAGGCAGCTCCACTCCTCATGGTTATTATGGAAATCCTGCATATGGTGTCGGATTGTCTTATCCAGGAACTGCAATGGCAAACTCTGTTGTATCCACTTCTCCAGTTGGATCTGGAAGTCCTATTAGGCACAATGAGCTGAATATGCAATTTGCCTCTGGAATGAGAAATTTAGCTGGGGCCATGGGACCTTGGCATGTAGATACTGGGAATATTGATGAAAGTTTTGCTTCTTCTCTGTTGGAAGAATTTAAAAGCAATAAAACAAAGTGTTTTGAGCTTTCTGAAATTGCTGGTCATGTTGTTGAATTCAGGTATAGTTTTTGCTATTGGCCATTTTATGCTGCCTCCCTGAAAAATTAAATTTGATTATTTTATTATCATTGGCAGTGCGGATCAATACGGGAGTCGATTTATTCAACAAAAGCTTGAAACAGCTACTACAGAAGAAAAAAACTTGGTTTATCAGGAAATCATGCCACATGCCCTTGCTTTGATGACTGATGTCTTTGGTAATTATGTGGTTCAAAAGGTAATCATCACTCTTGCAATTTATTTTTTCTTTCTTGAATCTTGCATCAACAGTAGTTGGCAATGCCATAATGGTATAATGCAGTTTTTTGAGCATGGACTTGCATCCCAGAGAAGAGAATTAGCCAACAAACTTCATGGGCATGTTCTGACACTTAGCCTTCAAATGTATGGTTGCCGTGTCATCCAGAAGGTATGGACAATATATGGTTGCATTAGTTGATATGTATATGTTTGACTCTCTCTGGAATTTTCTTAATGTCTTATAATTTTCTTTTGTTCTTTCAATTATATACCCCTCTTTAGGCCATCGAAGTTGTTGATCTGGATCAGAAGATAGAGATGGTTCAAGAGCTTGATGGTAACGTCATGCGCTGTGTACGCGATCAGAATGGTAATCATGTCATTCAGAAGTGTATTGAATGTGTCCCTGAAGATGCGATCCACTTTATTGTCTCAACATTTTTTGATCAAGTTGTCACGCTCTCAACCCATCCATATGGTTGCCGGGTGATACAGGTAAGTTCTCTTTACTGTCACTGCTTATGGTACTCTTACTATGTACCTAAGATCATTTGCCATATAAGAATACCTTGTTCGTGACAGAGAGTGCTGGAACACTGCAAAGACCCTACAACACAACAGAAAGTTATGGATGAAATTTTAGGAGCAGTTAGCATGTTGGCTCAGGATCAATATGGCAACTACGTTGTTCAGGTTTATAATTTTTTCTGACTAGATTGTTTGGGCTTATTTTTATTGCCTGGTAGTGGAAGCATGCTGTTATGTTTCTCTTGTTTGTTTGGTTTACTTGAGCATGATTTTCTGCATGTGCACTCTTGGCTGCAAACCTGCTATCAAGGATTTCTTGAAAAATAGCCCTGATAATCTTTTTCTGGACTTTTGATGGACTGTCGTCCCACAATTCTCATGTCACAATGTGTTTTGAAGTTACTCTCCTCTCCTTTATATTGAAGTTTTTATACAGAAAATCTGTTCATTGACAATAAAATATGAATGTATTTTCCTTTGGCTGGCTTCTAATCTTTACATAGTGTGGTCCTTATCAGTAAATGATATCATGAAACCTTTCAACTAGAAACTTATTTCTCTTGTTTATGATTTTCAACTGAATTTATTGTGAATGTCTTTGGAACACGTGGAATGCTTCAGTGACAATTTTTACTATTTATAATTCTTTATTTTTAAAAATCTGTTATTATAGCTTCCTACCGTATTTACTTTATGCTTATTATAGCATACCATCCATGGTTGGTTCTCCCATTCGATGCAGACTTTCTTGTCCCTACACGCCACTTCCCTTATATCCCTTTACTTCCTAAATGTAATACTGTTTGCTCTTCATGTGGGTTGATCTCTTGCTTTTGGTTTCTTCTCTCCTTGATAACAGCATGTTCTGGAACATGGGAAGCCTCATGAGCGTTCTTCTATAATAAAGGAATTAGCAGACAAGATAGTTCAAATGAGTCAACAGAAGTTTGCCTCCAATGTTGTGGAGAAATGTTTGACCTTTGGAGGTCCTTCTGAGCGCCAATTACTAGTGAGTGAGATGCTTGGCTCCACAGATGAAAATGAACCTCTTCAGGTGTGTTGAACCTTCTCTTCCTATTATATTCCTGCACCTGTATTTGAGGCAAATTAGAAGGCAATGCTAGTATACATTGTTAGGCCCGCTGTAGCCTACTTTTAGGTTAAGTACCATCATAAATGATCAATAATGATCTTCATGTTTTACGATGCATTTGCATGAACTCAACTTTCAACATCTCTGGGCCTTCTTTTCATCCAACATCTTCACGTGATTGAACAGAACAATTTTCACATTTCCAGCCTTGAACTTTGATCAATAGAGTTGTTATTTATCAGTGTGGCAAATGCTTTAGTTAACTCCCACAACCTGTAAAATAGATCTTGGTTTGTCACTTGTTCAAAGAGGCACTTCCTTCTTCCCCAGTTTTGCAAAATGATGAATCAGATTTTTCTTATATACAGGCAATGATGAAAGATCAATTTGCAAATTATGTTGTACAAAAGGTGCTGGAAACTTGTGATGATCAACAACGTGAGCTGATTCTGTACAGAATTAAGGTTCATTTGAATGCATTGAAAAAGTACACCTATGGAAAGCACATCGTTGCACGTGTAGAAAAACTTGTAGCTGCTGGAGGTAATTACTCTCCTTCCATGTCATTCCTAATTTGCATTCTTTCACACATTTTTATATTTCACCACCCATCTGCGCATTTGGAGCACACTTTCATTGATGAAGTGCTCCTACACGATAAATGCATACATGAGATAACATGCATGGAAACCAAGCCATTCTGCTGCTTGTAATTGTATCATTATTATATGTGCACATTTAATTTCAAGATTATTCTTATCATATGTTGAGTTATTATTATATTATGTCATGTAATTTGTTGCAGAAAGGAGAATAGCTGCTCAGGCTCCTCCTCAACCTGCTTAGGTGGCTTAGAAAAATAATCTTGTACAGCTAACTGAGGCTAGTGTGAGCTTCTTCCTCTTTGTCTCCCAGATCAAGAGGTTATGTTTGCCTATCTCTCAAGATGGGTTGTAGCCAATTGGAAATAAAGTTGTCGGTTGTATTGCAGAACTGTACATTTTGTAGCTTTTAAGTTTATACAAAGAGTTTAAGCTAAGCGAGATGAGGCTCTCATCAGTTGTTTTAATGCACCTGATGCCCCCTGCTGCAGAGGAGATAAAGTACTATACAAGCCTTTTTATGGTGTAAAGATTATAAAATGGTGAGGTAGTCTATAAGTTGACGACATGACTGTACAAAATGATGATGTTCTTGTCTAGACGAGGCCAGTTTTTTCTTCTTTTCTTTTAATCATCTATGGTTATTGACTTTGTTTCCCCTTTCAAGAGTATAATTTTTCTTGCTAGTTTACTTTTCCTTTTCTTCTGTTATATCGATAATAACTTTTCATTATTAAATGTTTTTAAATCACGTCTAAAAGGGGAGAAGCACACGCATAAAGTCTATATCCTAATAATAAAAGGACAACCAGCAAGCATACGTGTTGTTATCGCAAATAATACACGCTTCACAAAACGCTTCTTTCTTTTCTTTCGGCAATCCGTACACTCCCATTTTGCGCTTACGTCCATTTTTTTTCAAAATTTTTCAAAATCCAAAATTTATGCTTTCTTCTTCTTGCGCTACCTACTTACGTTACCTCTACACCTCTGAGCTAGCAAACCTACAAGGTCATGTCGTCAAGCTAGGATGCTTCTCATCCTGATGATCACCCTTATTCAGCAACCTCACCTCATTTCTCTGTGTCCTGTATTCACTAGCTCCGACGACCTCTTGAGTTGTGTGTTTTTATGTAAAACCTAACACATCACAATACAATAGAGACTCTATCCATTAAGACCACTCTTCAAAATTTCTCTCTCCATCCCTTGCGCTTCCATCCATCATGGCCATTGCAATAGAGACTTAACCTCAACAACATAAGATCTCTCTCTTTCTCTCCATTTTTTTGTTTCTTAAATCTTGGGTTTTCGTATCTTGAAACTAAACTATTCATCTTTGTGGAATTGATTAATCGGCAACAAAACCTAGTGATGGTTTTGATTCGTTTGTGGTTTGTTTTGTTAGGATTCTTTGGAGGCTTCGGTTCAGCTGCGGAGCAAAGAAGGTGGACACTAAATGATTTCGATATCGAAAAGCCTCTTGGAAGGGGAAAATTTGGTCATGTCTATTTGGCCAGAGAGAAGACTATGAGTTTGCGATTATTTTCAGATTTTCTCTCTCAAATAACAATTACAATACTAATTCCTGTTGATTGTGGATAGTTCGTAATTGCGCTAATTTCTACGGATTATTTCATTCCCTTCTTGATTTATTTTCCTTGTGTTTACATTTGTTTGGGGAAAAGTTTGTTTGTGCTATTCTTGGTTGCTTTGGTAAGCTTTGTATGTGATTTTTGCATATTTTTTTATATTTCTCATTGAGGATTTGAATAAGAAACTGTTTAGAGGTGTAGCAACTCAAGTTTTTGAAGAAGTTGGTTTTTGATGAGGTATTACAATCTTTGTGGTAAAGTGGTATAGGGTTTTTCATCTTTACCACCACTGTTCTTTCGTCTAATTGAAAATTGCATTTCAACACAAGGACCATAGGGGCGTGAGTTGCTATGCATTTTCCACAGTTAAACCCCAAAGAGCTACTACATGAGCATTTAGCGTGTCTTCACCTAACAGGATTTTGGAATTGTTGGTTTGATCATAAGAGCTATTGCATTATACATGAGCTTTGTTGATTTCTATATATCTGAAATGGTTTTCTTCACCTTATTGTTTTCACATGTTAATTTAATTGTGAAACTGAATTGTTGTTTGATACAGAGTAATCATATTGTTGCTTTGAAAGTACTCTTTAAGTCAATTGCAACAATCCTAAGTTGTGCATCAACTTCGACGTGAAGTTGAAATACAGAGTCATCTCCGACATCCCCACATTTTGCGCCTCGATGGATACTTTTATGATCAGGTATGGTTTTTTTAATGCTGATATTGCTGAAGAGGTTTAAATTCATTGCTATTGACATTTTCTGTGAAATAACTTATTTGCATAAACGAGTTTATTTGATTTTAGAGTGGGACCCAAAGGTGATCTTTACAAGGAATTGCAAAAATGCAAATATTTCAGTGAAAGACGTGTAACTACTGTAAGTATATATCATACAACAACATTCCTTCTTTTCCTCTCCCCATATGATGTTGTTTGTGGATTACAAAATTCCATATTGACTGACAAATTAATGTTTATTTTGTGATTGAGGCAGTATGTTGCATCATTGGCCCGAGCCTTTATATATTGCCATGGAAAGCATGTAATACATAGGGATATTAAACCAGAGAACCTTCTTATTGGTTCACAGGTGATCTCCTATACCCAGACTGCTTTTTCATATATGGTCATTTGTTTGTTATCCTCAAATTGTGCTCATTATTATGTATTATTTCATTCACTTCTTGATTTCTGCAGCTTGTGTCTAGATTTTCTTTCATGATTATTTTCATTTTGTTCTCTCTAAATTTTTATAGTTTTATTTGTCAATTTAATATACATAACATGAAACATGTTTTGATTTATGAGGTTTAAGATAATGATACAAAATTTTGGTTCGATGTGTAGATACAAGAGATTTATAGAGCTTATGGTTACTTTTTGAAGAAGGATTATGTGATAAAGGAGAAACATTTGTAAGTTGATTCTCAATCTCCTTCCTCACTTTGCTCTTAATGATCTTAATAGTGTGTTTGTGTTCACTTTTTTATTTTTAGGACAAAGCTTTGGTGTTGTTTCGCATATGCTTTTATTATTGTTCTTTAATTAGAATAGGAGTTTCACCTTAGTAACGAATGTTAGCATTTGATGGAAATCTTTACTACATGGTTTACCTGAGTGAAACTCCAATTTTGATTGGAGAACAACACCAAAAGCACCAATAGAACTACATCTAAGTTTTGTCCTTGCCTTTATTATTTTCTATAACTATTAATGTTGCTTGAGTACTTTATGTGCTACACCATGTTGTTTAGGAAGTTGGCAATGAAGTATTTATCAAAGGAAAATGTAACTAACTTGTATTGTTTGTCTCAGTTGAAAGTAGCAGATCTCTTATTTAGTTTTTTAGTTGCTAGCATACCCAAATGCTTCAAGTATATTCCAAGGTACTTCTGATATCCTGGATATGTTGGCATTCTACTCCTACACTATATTTAGTAAACATATACTATGTCTTCTATACAATGTGATATGTATTGGCCTTACCTTTCAAGAATCCAAGATTGAAGGTATGAATTAAATGTCTCTTTATACACACCTCATAAATTTGAATCATGTGGAATGAGTTGAGTCTTGACTTTATTGTGCAGTGGCTTTTATTGGTATTCACTTTGTATTCCTCTTTTGAAAACCCAAGCCAGTGTTGAGAATGGATCTATGTGATATTTACAAATGTTATAAGAATTTTGTCAAATCCAACATATATTGGATAACACTCTTTACCTTAAACTGCTCCTTCCTAAATTTGATTTTAGGGCACATAAAAAGGTAGAATAGCATACTTTGTGTCAATTTGATGTTTAAAAGGAAAAATACAATTATTTTGTTCTGAAAATAATGAATCAAAATTTTGTCTTATGCTATAGAATTGTAATGTACGAATCTTGCCTTATTGAGCTTAAAATTCTAATGTTAATTTATACTATGGAATTGTAATATAAAAGAACCTTATGATTGACCCGAAAGCTAAAGATTTGGAACAGTGTGTTTAAGAAAACTGAGGAGGTAACAAACATCGAAGAGGAATCTTGATACAAACACTTTCTGGAATGTTTCAAATGGATGAAAGTTTGAATCAACTACACGATTGTTTGGTGGGTCTGAACTGAGTGTTGGGATTACATTTTAGTTATTGTTTGGTGGGTCTGCTATTTAATGTTTATGTAATAGAGTTGATATTAGCAGAAAAAATAATTTAAATTTAATTTGATTAAGATATTTAAATTAAAATGTAATATTTTTTTATCATATCTATAACTTAATATGTTAAAAATTTATTAAATAATTTGTAGTTGTGTAAGAAAGAAATGATAATTTGAAATAAAATTTATATTTCTATTAATTAAAAATATATTATGTTATTCAATATATTCTTAATCAAATAAATTAACCTATTTTATATTTTCTTTAGTTTTATTTCTTAAATTAATTTTTATAATGAATAATTACACCCAAAAAAAGGTAAAATGAAAAATATAAATAGTATATAATATATTGGTCATGTTATATTGATGTATTTAACTGAATGGTTGTATGCGATTAAAAAAAACGAAGTAAATGTGTGCAAAAAGGAATATGAGATTTATAATAAAAAAAAATAACAAAAGTAGATAAAAATAAGATTAATTTATTAACTTTTTAAAAGAAATAGTATATAATTATTACAAGATTGTTTAATAAAAAGAAGATAAAATTTAAGTATAATATTAAATTCAATATTATTTGGTTATTTTAACATCTATTAGTTATAGAAAAGTTATTTAAAATCTTATATTATTAACTATACTTAAATTCAACATCAAGCAATTTAAATCAGTTAGTTAAATAATGTGTGTTATTTGTTATAAACGTCTTAACACCTTAGTTTGATTTTTATTATAATAAATAATATTTTTTATAAAAAAAATAGAAATAGAAATATATTTTTTATATTAAAACAATGTCATTTTGATATTTTGTCTGTACCATAAACGATTTATATACATCAATTATCCTATTGTTCATCTCAAAGAAGATTTTCAAAATCTATGTTAAGTATCTCAATTCATCCAAAATTTATGTATTTATGTAATTATCATTGTTATTAATATTTATTTTTTCTTTTCTATATTTGTTTATCATCATCATCAAGAACTAGAGACGGGAATGAAGACAATGTTAGAGAACAAGAATATGGAATAACATACAATCTCGTGATGCTCTATTATCATGCTTATCTTAACCATTATTTATACATTTTTTTAAAATAATTACATATAAACATAAGATTAAAGAGTAAATAGGCATTTGGGTCCCTGACTTTTGACCCCTTTTGCAAATTAGTCTCTATCTTTTTGAAATGTAAAAAATAGTTTCTATCTTTGCATAAGTTTTGTAAAATAGTCATTGTCGTTAAATTTAAAAGTAACATCGTTAGTGAGGTGCATTGTTGGCAATTTTAGTTTCACATAGACTATCTGACAAATTGTCCTAGATTGTGACACGTAAATTGGACTTTGATGTAAAATTTAAAAATTTGTCAAATATTTTCTTCTTCACTTGCTTCTTCTTTCTCAAATTAGGGTTTCTAAAGCTTCTCACAAGCTAAAATCAATTTACGTACCAACTTCTTTGACCCAAGAGAAACGATTGCGGATCTTGTACCCTCCTTCCAACGAATCCAACCCCTTTAAGATCCTGTTGGGGGTAGTACACCACATTGTTCCTAGGCCTACTTGACATAAACGCAAACACAATCATAAATAAAGATAAATTTGTTAGTACTGTACTTTTTTATTGTAAAAATAAAACCCTAACTACTGGATCTACATCATCAAGGCGGCCACAACAACGAATGCAATGGCGACAACAGATCCAGAGGTGGAGACTCTGCAAAGGTGGGCGTGGCTGTTGGGGCCAAGATTGGTAGGCGTCCGCATAAGAGGTGGTTGGAGGAGAGACTTTGGCTGCGATCGCTTGTGACAGCAACGACAAGGCTTTGAGAGTAGCGACGGAGGAACCTGTCAGAGATTGAGCGAGAGAGGAGGTAGTTGTTTTGGCCATTGTGAGACTCAACATAGCTCTTGCAGTTGAGAAATTTCAAAGGTAGTAGTTGGTGTTTTCTTAACAGCTTTTGCTCCAGACCTTGAACACCACCCATCTTATGTCCTTGAAAAGATATGCTTCTTATAAGTTTTGTGTTGAAAATCTTTAATCTTTATTTTATTATTCTTTATATGCTCCTTTAATCTTTATTTTGTGTTGAAAAGATATGCTTCTTATAAGCTTTTGGGTACAAGAACCACAACCCTTTCTCTTGGATCAAAGAAACTGGTACGTAAATTGATTTTAGCTCGTGAGACAAAAAACTTCTTCACTTGTCACATGGGTTTGCTTACATGGACAAAGACTTGCCACATAGACATATGACTAAAAGTGGGAATTGAATTTTAACGGTAAGGACTTATTTGCATAACGAATGTAAAGATAGAAATTATTTTTTACATTTCAAAAAGATAGGGACTAATTTGTAAAAGGGGCCAAAAGTCAAGGACCAAAATGTCTATTTACTCTAAGATTAAATAATTTTTTTAATTTTTTGGGTTTAATTTTGTTTTCTAAATTTTAAAAAATACTTTGATTTGTTCTCATGCTTTTATTAAATCATTTATCATATGACATTGTCAAGATGATGCTCCAAATTAGTCTTGTAATTGTTTTTCAATATATTTATGATGAATGCATTTCAATATATTAGTAGTTTTAGATTTTTACTTCATAGTTTAGTCTTTTGTAAATAATATACCAACAACATATCGAACAACAATAACCTCAATAAAATTAAATATGTATTTTATTGTTTATAAAATTTTTAAAACATGGATAACCATGGATATCATCAAATATAAATCGACAATGTTATTTTATAAAATATATTATATACTTCAATCATATTAGTTTTTGTTCTCATTAAACAAGGTCTACACAATTACAATTAAATGTATACAATTATACTATACATTTAATTTTACAGCTTACTCGTGTATCCGCACGGATCCACCTATCTGAATTTGGAAGGGAGTACAGAATGCAAGATTGTTTACAATCATTTGAGGAAGATGCAAAAATTGGTTGTGGATGCATAATCACAAAATTTGGAAGTTGGAATGCAAATTATATTTGAGTTATCATATGCAACATCTAACTTTGTTTTATTTTGGATTTTTTTGTAATTTAAGTACATTATATTATACTAATATATGTAAATTTTTGTTTATAACTCTTGGTGGTGTATTTTGTGGGAAATGATGCTAGGATTGCTTTTGCTAGGAATTTTTTTGTGAACTTATCATTTTGTGGATAGACAGTTTATTATATAAAATATACTATGTATTCCAATTTATTACATTCAATTTTCATTTAAGCCTTTTCAAGGATGACTTTTGTTTTATTTTTAGAGTTTTTACAGCTTTGAATGATAAGTTGTGCTATGTATAATTACAGTTGGTTTTCAACTCAGTTGCTTGGTTCATAAATATTTAGTAACATGTGAAATATTGTATCTTGTGTTTTGCATTTTAGAGGTTTTAGTTTTAACCTTTCCTAATAATCTTATATTAATTTTAGTTCTCATTTACTAATTTTTACAACATTATAACTAAATGTATATAATTGTACTATACATTTAATTTTGCAGTTTACCGATGCATCCGCATGGGTAGTAATCTAGTTTATTTAAAAGTAGGGAAAGGCTAGGGCCATGTCTCCCACCATGGGAAAGTGTATTCTCACCATTAGATATATTAATTTTTAAATAATAGTTGAGATTTTTTTTCTTTATTTTTCTTTTTTGTCATTATTTTTTTCTATCTTTACCAATTTGTCAGATTCCATTGACCCATCCTACCCTCTCTGTCATCCGACAGTTCCTTCAACAATACCTTACACAACGTCGACAACATTGTCATGGGATTTTGGAAGTTGGAAGTCACAATTTGATACCTTGTGGGATGAAATGCAGGGGCTATTGATAGGTCTAAGAAGTATGGATTTGAGTGAGTTAGTGTCCTAACGATCTAGGGTTGCGTCCTTGAACTAGGGCATTCATTATCCCACCTTAAGCACTCTGAGACTTGCTTAGCATCACCAAAATTGATGTAGTATATTATACTTTCGAATAGTTATGAGTGCTCAAATGTGTAACATTGTTTGTTTCTCGAGAAAAATAATAATGACGACATTGATGTTAGTATTGTTTATGGAAATATATGAGCTCCCAATTCCCTCTTGAGGATTGTGGATAAACATCAATGGAAGTATGGATCCATATGAGATTGATCAAGTCATGATAACTTAGTTCAAACCCTTGGGAATCATGCATTCATATTATGTGTTAAATTAAGGCTCAAATATTATTTTTTATTCTTGCAGTTTAACGTTTTTTATTTTAGTCTTTGTAAAAAAAAATTCGTTTTAGTTTTTGTAAAATATTTTTTTTTTGTTTTTTATTCTTAAAATGCTTTAGATAGTGCTTATTTCAGTGTTCAAGCACTTTTTTTTATTGTTCTAAAATGCTTTAAGACAAAAAAAAACAAAATAAACACATTTTATAAAGACTAAAACAAAATAAAT
Organism: Glycine soja; assembly: GCF_004193775.1. Classification (NCBI taxonomy): domain Eukaryota; kingdom Viridiplantae; phylum Streptophyta; class Magnoliopsida; order Fabales; family Fabaceae; genus Glycine; species Glycine soja. The sequence goes on along the minus strand of NC_041012.1, from coordinate 10,403,689 downwards.
ATTGACAGGAACAAAAAATATATTCAAGCCTTAAATTAATTATGTGATTGTCACAGACAATCCTCTGAACCTTGTGTAAAAAGTGATTTAACTCACTCATTTCATCTTTTCTTTGTGTATGATTGTGGTACAACATTGTTTTTAACATATGGAGATGAAAGATGTGCAAAAGGATAAGAAAAGACACAAAAGATGATATTCTAGAGGAACAACCATTCCTAGTTGTAGATGAAAGATAGTACCACTACTATGATTTAGTTTTTATTTTCATTATAGAGGTTTATTTTTATTGGAAAATATTAGTTTGTTAGATTGGTTAGAAATGTTAATTAGAGGGATTCGAACCCAGTATCTCTCCCCACTTTCTTCCTCTCTTCATCCATCATCTCTTAACTGCTAAAACAATCTTATATCTCCTTCATTATAGAGGGTTAGTTTGTCTGGTTATGTATGTATGGTATGACAAAAATTATTTTATTTTACCACTTTCGATAACTATAATCATATTGATAATAGTGATGTATGTATTAAAGTAACATTTTAACTTTTTACAAATATTTCACAAATTATTATATTACCCTTGTGATTTGATTTCAATAAAGGTTTTTAAGAAAATTCATAAGTTTTAACTTAAATGAAATTCAATTTCTAATAAGATAATTAATTGAATATAAATTCTTATAAGTATTGAGCTTAAGAGTCAATGTGATTTGGGTGTCACAAAAGAGATTGAACTTAATTTCACTTAAACCAATGCATATAAGTTGTTTTTAAATAGTATGGTTAATTAAATATATTTGACAAGTATACTTAATTCCTGCCAAGTAATATTTGTATCAAACCAATTTTATGAAATAACACAACAAGGAGAAATAAATTTCATTAAGGTTGTGTTCGGTTTAAAGGAGAGAAATAGAGTAAATAAAAATAAAAGAGAAATAACTTGAAAAGAAGAAATAGAGTAGAAATAAAATTATATGTTATGTTGTTTGTTATGAGTGAAATAGGAGAGAAATAAAGTAAAAATAATATTGTAAAGTTGTTTGGTATGAATCAAATAAAGGAGGGAATTAAATTAAGACAAAAAATACTATTATGCCCTGGAAAACGAACAACACATGTCTCATACTCACAAATGAAAAAAAAAATACAAGGGTATAGAGGTCATTTTTGTGAAATGATAGACTTAGTCCTCTTTTTCTTGTTTGATGCACAAATAGAAATACATCGTGTGAGACCCACTCTTTTCAAAATTATTTTGTTTTCTCTCTTTTGACACCAAATGTCTGTGGTTCATTTATGTCTTCGATCAATTGTTTCCATCACCGATAACAAACACAACCTTCTTTTTAAAGACATAAACTCCTATCATTTCATGTAAAATAATGTTGTCAATACAAGATGAACTGAAATAAAAAAAAAAACATGTGGACTAGCAAAAGATCTTGATGCTTTTGCTAAGCAATGAGCAATAAGATTGGTTTGTCTATGAGTATACTATGTTTCACATATAACAAACAAATGTTGTAAGCTTAAAATTAAAATTATGGGAGATGTCAATTCATCACATAAACAATGTTTGCAAATATTTTACAATATGAAACCTACTTTTCGAAGTTATGGAGTGAAAAAATGGAGCAATTTACACCACATTCTCACCATTATATTCCAAGAAAATAAATGGTAATGATGGAAAAGTTACTCAAGGTGTAAGTTGATCTCTCCTTATATATATATATATATATATATATCACCTTTTATCATTTTTGATACACATATTGTCAAGTCACAAGATATTTATGTCTTAAGAGAAATTAGAACCTTTAATTATTTTGATTAGATGCAAATAAATACAAAGGTTAAAAGTTACATCTTATGCGATACATACCATGTGGTATACATCATGCATCTCATGTATCAGACGAAAACATGATCAAGTCATGATCTAATACAATGTTAAAGGATGACATTTAAGACTTCATTTATTTCTCTACGTCTAAGATTCATTTTACAGAGATTATCTCCTAGGGTCCGTCGAATCTTATAAAAAAAATAAATGAAACTTTGTTGTGCAAACATGCTCTGACCAAAGAGAAGTGATTTTCTATTGAAGTGTTTTACACGAAAGCCAATCAAAATGGTTTTGCTACATAAAGAAGGACATGCATTTAACATTTTAATGCAAACATTAAACTCTCCAATGAGCATAAGCATCATACTCAAGCCAAAGTGAAGAAAAGTTCCCATTAGAGATAACTAATACTAATATCTATATATACCATCAACTTTGAAGAAATGATTAACGAACCAACACACTATCGTTCAAAAAATTTAATTGCATTAATTTTTCAGCATTTTTTTTCAATGCATACAAACAAATATTCAATCAGGATTCATCTTTTATCTCGTTGCAAAGGATAACATTGAGTATATTCATAGCTAAGAAAGATCACGATGCAATCTTGTTAAGAATTTTGAAATTTTGACACTTTGAGAAACAATAACTCTTTCATTTGCAAGAAAAATAAAGTTTAATAAAAAAAAATTTCATTCCATAAAAAATAATTATATAATGACTAAAACTAATAAATATAATATTCATATAAGATTTCTTTAAAAAAGATAAAATTATTATTGATTTTATAATTTAAAAAACCAGGAGATAAAAATTGATGGTATGATAACGAAATTTTGATAAAAGTATAATATTTTTTAAAAAAATCTTTAGAAAATGATACGTTGGTATAGATTTTATTGTTTTAAAAAAAGTCAATAGATAAAAACAATTATATATGACTAAAATTAATAAAATATAATCTCCAGATAAGATTTATTTTTTAAATTTCAAATTTATAATTTAAAAAAGCCAAGGATAAAAATTGATTATTTTTTTATAGGAGATAAAAATTTATATAGTTATTAAATTTTAAGAAAATATAGTATTTAAATGGGTTTTTTAAAAAGAGAAAAATTCTATTGATTTGATAGTTTAAAAAAATAAAAAAATAAAACAAATTATATAATAGCTATAATTTAGCCAGAGATAAGATTTCCTTAGAAAAATAAATAAGAATCTATCTTTTATAGGCAAATTGGATATCAATCCCACGCTGCTGCTCCTACACTGGGATTTTGTAATTATATAAAATAATAAATAATGATCAAATGATCTATAGTCATTTTTTTTTGGCTTAATACTCTAGTTTGGAGTTTTTGATTAATTTAAAATTTAATTAAAATATAAGTAAAGTCTGACAAAAAAAATATTATTTTTACTAAAAATCAAACTAACTATGACCTTAACTTGAAGTTGTTAAATTTGATATAAGCAATCACTTTATCACTTTCGAGAAGACAGATGAAATGGAGTCAAATACTTTCTTGTGCATGATTTTTTTTTTTGTGTGTAGACCACAAATGTTTTCTTGTATTGAGTTTGGTTGAGTTATATAAGATTATTATAGCCATCGTTTTTAAAATATAATTGCTAGTTCTATTTTATGACATACACGAACCTTAAAAAATGTGTGATGTCCGTGGTTTATTAAATGGTTATGTTTTGAAATTATGAAAGCGCATAATGTATTTCAATTGCTGCGTGATTTCCATAAAGTTATTAATTATTAGTTTTTTTTAAATGTATCAATAATCACTTTTAAGTAATATCTAATTTATCTCAGGAAGGAAATTTAATTAGTTTGTTTGGTTCATATTTTTAAATGTATTGATTTTAGTTCCCGTAAACTTAAAATATATTTTTGTTGATTCTTAGTTATAATATTGTTAGATAATAGTATGAGGTGACTAATAGACTTAGTGTTATATTTTGATTATAATTGAATTAAATAATTTGTGATAGGCAAAATTCTTCAAAATGAATTAAATAATTTATAACAGTTAAAATCTCCAAAAATTACAATCTAGTCAATTTTAATCTTTTGAGTGTGCTTGGCATGATAGAAAGAGAAAATAATTAAGTATGTTGACTATGTAAAGAAATCATCTAACAAAGTTAATACCTAAAAACCAATAAAAATATGTTTCATTCATACAGTGATCAAATTGATAAAAAAATTTATGAGAATAAAATTAATACTTTTCAAATTTGACAAGTAACTCAATCATATTTTTTATCCTATTTTTTTAAGCTTCAGTTTTATTTAAAATTAATTATTTCTTCCAATAAAAATATATCTATAAAATAATGCATTATGTAAGATTAATTTAACTTACATAAAATTATTTTAATAATATTAAAAATAAATAAAAGTATTTAAAATAATAATTTTTAAAAATATAAAAAATATTTGATTAATAAAATTTTATCTTAACAGTAATTTACATTTTTCCCATTTTCTTAAAAAGAATATAATTAAATTAAATAAACTTATATTGTTTAAAACTAATATTTTAATATTTTATAATAATAGTTTTAAAACAAAAAATGGAGTTTCTTTATAATTTTGATTTTTTATCAACTTTTGTTTAGTTATCAATATTTTAAATATAAAATAATGAAAAATTCATTAAAATAAGTAGTTTGACATTAAACCAAATTATAATTTAAAGTAAAATGTCAAGGTTCTTAATAAAAAAAATGTTATCTAATGCTACTTTCCAATTAACAATAATAGGGAACATTAGGCACTTTGTGCCTCGCGGCCTCTTCATATTTTATTTTAAATACAAAAGTAATATAATAGTGAGTGATTTGTAAAGATAATTAAAAGAATAAATTACTAACTTATGAATGTAATTTTAGAAATAAAATAAGTATAAAAATATGTATATTAAAACTTTCTATCCGTTCAGTAAAAAAAAACTTTCTATCTCCTTTATATATTTATAGATTAAAAATTAAAATAGATAACTTTTTTTAAATTAAATAAAAAAATTAAAATGAAATTTAAGTAAATTAAAAGGAATAAATTGAGATAAAAAAAAGAAGTTAGTAACTTATTCTAATTTATAAAAAGTAATTTCACTCAATCAATTACTTTACCTAATATTTGGTAAGGATCTTTGTCCTTATTTATAAGATTATTTTGATTCATTCATATTTCTTAAAAAAATAGTTAATTTAGTTAATAATATTAAATTTGTCAATTATTCATACTAATAATAAAAAATACTCTTTTATTATCTCTCTAACAGTTTACTTGTTTTTCATTATGTTTAGAGGAAAAATAATTAAGTAAGAGTATGTACGAAAAAAATAACTAACATATCTAAAAATTAGAAAAATATCTTATGAAAAATAACAAACAAATTTTTTTAAAAAAAGTCTTATAATTAAGAAAAAGAGTATCAATTTGGAAAAAAATAACATTAAAAAGGTGTCCCATAAATATTTTTTAGTTAGTTTTGAGGAAGAGAGGAGGCATGACTCTTTTGTGGAGTAAAAGTTTTTTTTTTCGTTATAATAAAATATCATATTATTTTTATTATATTAATTAGTGTGATAAACAACAATAACAATAAAGTCTTATCTCATTAGGTGAAATAGACTAAAATTTTATTGTTGTTGTACTTTAATTATTTATCCAAATAATAAGTCTTAATTAGTGTCTTTAGAACAATGATTAAATAATTAAAAGAAAAAGGATTTTTAGTGAGATGCACAAAATTAGGTTGTTCATAACTTTTTGTTATGCTACTTGTGATCTTTGTCATAAATACTTTATCTTTTTAAATTTTTTAATCAATATCCTAAAATACTTGTTAACAAAACCCATAATTGATCTAATAAGAGAATTATGACAAAAATATCATGTTTTTTTTTAATTTTCAAGAAATTTATCTAATTATTCCTAAAAATATTTAGGTTAAATTATAATTTTGATTCTCTTAATTTCCCAAATTCATGATTTTGGTCCCCATGAATATTAATGGTAACATTTGATCCCTCTAGTCTCATAAATGACGCTTTTGATTCTCTTGATAAATTATTAACAAATAATCATAATTAATTGAATTATTAAGTTAATTATAAATTAATCAAAATAATTAATTATTAAAAAAATTAAATAAAAATTTATTAATCTTAATTTTTCACAACATTATATTCATTCTCTTCTTTACAAGGATTTCTTTCACCAACCGGGATACTAACACCACGTTAATCATCTTTAATTAATTTTTTAATGTTTAGTAATTTTTATTTAATTTATAATTAATTTAATACCTCTAATAATCATAATTATTAGTTAATAATCTATAAAAAAAATTAAAATTGTAAATTTATAAAATTAAAGATTCAAATATTACAATTAAAAATAAAAAAAATTAAAATCATAAATTTAAAAAATTAAGAAAATAAAATTACAGTTAAGTCAAATATTTATGATCAATGAAACCTAATTTATGATTTATGATTATTCAAGATGAAAAAATTCTTCCCTGCACGTCTTCCTTGTAATACTTAAAATATTCAGGATATTTCCGAGATTCAGAAATAAAAATAGAAACTTTACAAACAAAAAAAAAAAGTTTGGCTTTGCTTCCTACCATCATCATCTGTATTTAATCCTCTTCTAAATGGAACAAAACCCTAAGGGTTCTAAGAACCAATCGCCGCCGGATTGATCTCTCACTGTTTTCCTTTTGATCAGTGCACCATTTGTCACTCACTGTTTTTTCTTATCTGGCTGTTCTTTTGGAAGTTAATTTTGTTCTATGTTTATATATATTATCCTTTGGCAAAACATGACCTAGGAATTTTTTGACTATAATTATGGAGACCAATTGTGGGGAACACAGAGTGAATGTCTCCATCCCATTATTTACTTGATTCTTGGGGTGGTTTTGTTTCAGCTTCAAAAGCGACTTTGGTGCAGTTTTTACAAGGAAAGTTTATTGTTTTTTTGTTTTGTTTTGGAGTAACTACTAGTTAGAATTTTCTGAAGTTGTTAATATGGGGTGTGGCGGTTTACGCTCTGGGATGAGAAAAGTTTGAGTTTTTGTGTTGTATTCCGGGCTAGGGTTTGATTTCTGGTGGTGGCTAGTGATCAGTGTTAGCTATTAGGTTGATGATTAGTGTGTGGTGATCAAATTGAGATTTTGAAAAATGTTGTCTGAATTGGAAAGAAGACCAATGCTTGGGAGTAACGAGGGTTCTTTTGGTGATGAACTGGAGAAGGAGTTAGGGATGTTGCTTCGTGAGCAACGAAGACAGGAGGCTGATGATCGCGAGCAAGAGCTTAATATTTATAGGAGTGGATCAGCGCCTCCAACTGTGGAGGGTTCTTTGAGTGCTGTTGGAGGGTTGTTTGGTGGTGCCGCTGGTGCTCCTGTCGCCTTTTCGGGGTTTCAAGGGACTAAGGATGTGAATTTGATTGCTTCTGAGGAAGAGCTTAGGTCTGATCCAGCGTATCTTTCATACTATTACTCCAATGTGAATTTGAATCCTAGGCTGCCACCACCTTTGCTGTCAAAGGAGGATTGGAGGTTTCAACAAAGACTTAGAGGTGGGGCCTCAGTTCTAGGTGGAATTGGAGATAGGAGGAAAGTGAGCAGGACTGATGACAACAGTGGAAGATCACCTTTTTCTACCCCACCAGGTTTTAATATGAGGAAACAAGAGGGTGAGGTGGATAATGAAGAAACAAGAGGTTCCTCCGAGTGGGGTGGTGATGGACTGATTGGTTTGCCTGGACTAGGGCTGAGCAAACAAAAGAGCTTTGCTGAAATTTTTCAGGTGGCTTGTTTCTTCTGTCACTGATTGGCTAATTGACCTAGTGCTGCATCTGTTTCTATTTTTCTTGGATTGTGTGACTTACCATTTTGTGTTTTTATTTCATAGGTGACATTTGATTAATTGATGCATATGTTGTGAGGTTGCAAATGATCTTTGGTCGTTTATTTTATGCTAAGTATTGTTTTTTATGTTCTGATGTGTGGTATTGTTCCAAAGTTTTGATTAATGTTTGTAATTCTTGATGGTAGTTATGTTTTGATTATTGGAATGCTAAGGATGCCATGCATTCGCGTCTTTGACTTTTGGCTTCTACTTCGTTATTTATGGTGCTTATTGTGATGGAAGATGACAGCATAACATTTTGTAATTTTTTTTTTTTATATTTTTCATATACTTCTGACTATTCTTTATGTTTGTCCTGTACCACATATAGTTGATTTGTTGCATTCACCATAAAATCTGTTGGGCACATTATAGCTTTTCAAACCACATTTGTGTTTAGTTTGTAATATTAGTGTATACATACAGTACATATGTATACTATTTTCATACTGTAGTGCATACATAGTGTATCCTTTACTGTATACTGTAGTACTATATTGTCAACTGTAGCATGTGTCAGTCTGGGGTTGTGATCCTCTCCGGTCTCCAGTCAATTGATTACTGGATAACATCGTAGCCATTAAAATATTTAATTTATTCCATAAAATATAATATAATAAATATAGGATTTATGGAAGGGACGATTAGATTTTTCACAGCATCTGCTGCTGTGAAATTTTCCACTGTAAAGGATTCATGCCCATCAGTTTGTTAGTTTAGCTAACAGATTATGTAAGTACTCGGTTCTATATCTGTTATGACTGAATTATCACAGAATTTCAACTGAAGTAATTTAGCTACAACCTTCTCTTCTACACACTTCACTATATATTCAAAGTTGTAGTCATAATACAGTTTCATTCATTTTGTATCTTTAAAATCAGAATTTGCAGAAGCTCTTCCTGCTAAATTTTCTCTATGTCCCTTCTTTTTTCTTACTTTCTCTCAGTTTTGGTTCATGATTTCTCCAAGAAATTCATTCCAAGATTCATTTCATGATTCTGCACCAGTTTCATTTTCTCAGTGAATTTTAACCAAGCTTGAACAAGTATATAGATTGATTTGGTTTTACACCCAGTAGTTTCAAAGAATTTTATATACCTCAGTATTAAAGCGGAGTAAATGTTGATTTTGATCTGGCAGGCTGTGTGTTTTGCTATATTATTTGTTTGGCATTGCATTTTTGAAAGTTTCCTTGTAGCAATATTTATATCAATTGTTGACATCTCTCTAGTGAATTTAGCATTTGCTTTGATCTTTTTCTTAGGTTTCTTTAATTCCATATCCTTTTTCTTCTGCACATCATTTACAACCAGTAATTGTGCAGGAAGATTTAGGGCATATTACCTCTATCGCATGCCTTCCTTCTCATCCAGCCAGTCGAGATGCATTTGATGACAATGATATCACTAGTTCTGCTGAAGCAGAGTTGGCTCATGCATGCCGCGAGTCCATGGCCACTGATGCACTAAGGTCTGGATCAAATGTTCAAGGATCATCTGCAGCCCAAAATGTTGTCCCACCAGCTTCATATTCCTATGCTGCTGCAGTAGGATCTTCCTTGTCAAGAAGCACTACTCCTGATCCACAACTTGTTGCTAGGGCTCCCAGTCCCTGCATCACGCCTATGGGTGGTGGCAGAGCCATTGCTTCTGACAAGAGAGCTATTGTCAGTCCAGATGCATTTAATGGTGTTTCATCTGGCGTCAATGAGTCAGCAGATCTTGTGGCTGCATTGTCAGTGATGAACTTGTCAGCAGATGATGTGTTAGATGGTGAAAACCATTTTCCATCACAGGTTGAATCAGATGTTGATAATCACCAGAGATATCTTTTTGGTAGGCAAGGTAGTCAAGATCATGGGAAGCAACATGCTTATTTAAAGAAATCTGAATCAGCACACTTGCAAAATTCAAGTAAGAACAACAGGAGTGGGTCAGATCTCAACAATCTATCCTTGGATAGGCAGGTTGAGCTACAAAAGTCTACTGTTCCTTCCAATAACTCATATTTCAAAGGATTGTCTACCTCCCATTTTAGTAGAGGAGGAAGTATGCCACCCCAGTACCAGCCTTTAGATAGTACAAATTCATCATTTGGTAACTATGGTCTTAGTGGCTATGCTGGAAATCCAGCGTTGGCATCCTTGATGACTAACCAACTTGGCACTGGTAATCTGCCACCCTTGTTTGAAAATGTTGCTGCAGCATCAGCAATGGCATCCCCTGGAATGCGCTCGAGAATTCTTGGAGGTGGTTTGGCTTCTGGAGCTGCTGCTCCATCTGATGTGCATAATATTGGTAGGATGGGAAATCAAATTCCAGGCAGTGCTCTTCAGGCTCCTTTTGTTGATCCAATGTATCTTCAGTACCTGAGGACATCTGAGTTTGCTGCAGCACAACTTGCTGCTCTCAATGACCCCTCTGTGGACAGGAACTACTTAGGCAATTCATACATGAATTTACTTGAGCTTCAGAAAGCTTATCTTGGGTCTATCCTCTCGCCTCAGAAATCCCAATACAATGTACCGCTGGGTGGTAAATCAGGCAGCTCCACTCCTCATGGTTATTATGGAAATCCTGCATATGGTGTTGGAATGTCTTACCCAGGAACTCCAATTGCAAACTCTGTTGTGTCCACTTCGCCAGTTGGATCTGGAAGTCCTGTTAGGCACAATGAGCTGAATATGCGTTTTGCTTCTGGATTGAGGAATTTAGCTGGGGTCATGGGACCTTGGCATGTAGATACTGGGAATATTGATGAAAGTTTTGCTTCTTCTCTGTTGGAAGAGTTTAAAAGCAATAAAACAAAGTGTTTTGAGCTTTCTGAAATTGTTGGTCATGTTGTTGAATTCAGGTATAGTTTTTGCTATTGGCCATTTTGTGCTGCAACCTGAAGAATTAAATTTGATTATTTTGTTTTCATTGGCAGTGCGGATCAATACGGGAGTCGATTTATTCAACAAAAGCTTGAAACAGCTACTACAGAAGAAAAAAAGATGGTTTATCAGGAAATCATGCCACATGCCCTTGCTTTGATGACTGATGTCTTTGGTAATTATGTGGTTCAAAAGGTAATCATTACTCTTCAATTAATTATTTTCTTTCATGAATCTTGCATGAGCAATAGTTGATAATGCTGTAGTTGTATATTGCAGTTTTTTGAGCATGGACTTGCATCCCAAAGAAGAGAATTAGCCAACAAACTTCTTGGCCATGTTCTGACACTTAGCCTTCAAATGTATGGTTGCCGTGTCATCCAGAAGGTATTGAGAATATTTGGTTGCATTAGTTGATATGTATATGTTTGTCCCTCTGTAATTTTCTGAATGCCTTATCATTTTTCTTTTGTTCTTTCAATTATATATCTCCCTTTAGGCCATCGAAGTTGTTGATCTGGATCAGAAGATAGAGATGGTTCAAGAGCTTGATGGTAACGTCATGCGCTGTGTACGTGATCAGAATGGTAATCACGTCATTCAAAAGTGTATTGAATGTGTCCCTGAAGATGCAATCGACTTTATTGTCTCGACATTTTTTGATCAAGTTGTGACACTATCAACCCATCCATATGGTTGCCGGGTGATACAGGTAAGTTCTCTTCACTGCTTATGTTTCTGTTATCATGTATAACTAAGATCATTTGTCATATAAGAATACCTTCTACACAACAGAGAGTGCTGGAACATTGCGAAGACCCTACAACACAGCAGAAAGTTATGGATGAAATTTTAGGAGCAGTTAGCATGCTAGCTCAGGATCAGTATGGAAACTACGTTGTTCAGGTTTATAATTTTTTCTGACTAGATTGTTTGGGCTTCGTTCTTTATTCCCATTGTAGTGGAACTGTGGAAGCATTCTTTTATGGTTCTCATGTTTGTTTGGTTTACTTGAGCATGATTTTCTGCATGCGGACTCTTGGCTGCAAGCCTGCTATCAAGCTTTTCTTGAGAAATAGTTCTGATAATCGATTTTCTGGACCTTTGATGGATTGTAGTCCCCCAATTCTCATGTCACAATGTGCTTTGAAGTTACTCTCCTTTATATTGAAGCCTTTTAACCACAAATCTGTTAATTAACAATAAAATAGAATGTCTTTTCGTTTGGCTGGCTTCTGATCTTTTCATATAGTGTTGTCCGATATCATGAAATTTTTCAACTAGAAACTATTTTTTCTTATTTATGATTTTCAACCGAATTTATTGTGAATGTCTTTGGATTTGGAACACATGTAATGTGCTTCAGTGACAATTGTTACTATTTATAATTCTTTTTTTTTTTTAAATCTGTTATTATGGCTTCCTGCCCTATTTTCTTTATGCTATCAACATGCCATCCTAGGTTGGTTCTCTCTCACATGTCAGACAGGCTTCTGGTCCCCTACTCACTACTTCCCTAATATTCCTTTACCCCCTAAATGTTATACTGTTTGCTATACATGTGGGTTGATCTCTTGCTTTTGGTTTCTTCTCTCCTTGATAACAGCATGTGCTGGAACATGGGAAGTCTCATGAGCGTTCTTCTATAATAAAGGAATTAGCAGGCAAGATAGTTCAAATGAGTCAACAGAAGTTTGCCTCCAATGTAGTAGAGAAATGTTTGACCTTTGGAGGTCCTTCTGAGCGCCAATTACTAGTGAATGAGATGCTTGGCACCACCGATGAAAATGAGCCTCTTCAGGTTTGTTAAACTTTCTCTTCCTAATATATGCCTTTCCCTTTCTTTATTGGAGCAAATTAGAATACCATCATAAATGATCAGTAATGGTCTTCTTCATGATTTTCAATGCAATTGCATGAACTCAACTTACAAAATCTGTAGGACTTCTTTTATCCCTCTTTACATGATTGAACAGAAAAAGTTTGGCATATCCTTTCTTGAATTTAGTTTAATAGAATTGTTATTTGTCAGTGTGGCGAATGCTTTAGTTAACTCCCAGAACCACAACCTGTAAAATAGATCTTGGTTTGTCACAAAATGATAAATCAGATTCCTTTTATATGCAGGCGATGATGAAAGATCAATTTGCAAATTACGTTGTACAAAAGGTGCTGGAAACTTGTGATGATCAACAACGTGAGCTGATTCTTTCCCGAATTAAGGTTCATTTGAATGCATTGAAAAAGTACACCTATGGAAAGCACATCGTCACGCGTGTAGAAAAACTTGTTGCTGCTGGAGGTACTTACTCCTTCCATATATCATCTCTTCATTTGCATTCTCACACGATCTTATATTTCAGCATCCGTGCATGTGCACAACACGACATACACACGTGAAGACCAAGCCATTCTCCTGCTTCTAATATGCACATGTAATTTGTTGCAGAAAGGAGAATAGCTGCTCAGGCTCCTCCTCAACCTGCTTAGGTGGCTTAGAAAAATAATCTTGTACAGCTAACTGAGGCTAGTGTAAGCTGCTGCTGCTTCCTCCGCCCCTCCCAAATCCAAGAGGTCATGTTTGCCTATCTCTCAAGATGGGTTGTGTAGCCAATTGGAAATAAAGTTGTCGGTTTTACTGCAGAAACTGTACATTTTGTAGCTTTTAAGTTTATACAAAGAATTTAAGCGAGAGATGAGGCCTCAGATGTTTTAATGCGCCTGATGCCCCCTGCTGCAGAGGAGAGAGAGATAAAATTAAATGAAATATTATGACTATACAAGCCCATTTACGGTGTAAAGATTGTAAAATGGTGAGTTAGTTTATAAGTTGACGCGACTGTACAAAATGATGATGCTCTTGTTTAGGCGAGGGCAGTTTTTTTCTTCTTTTTCATTTAATCATGTATGGTTGTTGACTTTGTTTCCCCTTTCAAGAGTGTATTTTTTGTTGCTAGTTTACTTTTTCATTTCTTCTGTGATATTCATAATAGTAGTTCCTCATTATTAGTATGTTAAGAAAAGTATTTGAAGTTCTTTTAAAAGCATTGCGGTTTTAACCTTCTTTTTTATAGCTACTTTTTGAATCAAAGATAAAATTTAAGTGCAACTTTCATATTCTTTTGGTGACTGGTGTAAACTTTTAGTCAAAATCAGAGTTTCACTTTAAAAATTATTGTCGGTTTTTGTTGTAATTGAAAAATGTCAAGTTGTTTTAAATTAAATTAATTTGACTCCATTCTATGACTTTGATGTCAGTGAATTTAGTTTTTTTATTACATGTAAAATAGACTTGATATGGGGTTTTCTCAAATCAAAATGTTGAGGTTTAGCTTATCTTGACCCTTCATAAACTCAATTAAGTTGTCAGCATAAACAAGGTCTTGGTAAAAAATTTTTTTTAAGAAAAACTGAAAAAGCAATGCAAAACAGGTTTGTAAATGGTTTTCATTGAATCATCTTCCTCAGTGCACTTCTAGTCTCCAAGTTTATTTGGTTAGATAAAGATAATTTGGCTTCAGGTAATAGATGATACAAAGGAAAAAAAATAAAGAGTTATGCAAAAATAACAATGACCTCTCTGCTAACCCGTTTGTAATCTTCTCCCATAAACTAGAATAACTATTTCATGATTCAGAATTGCTACATGTTTATAGTCGATTAATTTTAAAATGACATAATTTTTATTTTTAGTTTAAAAACAATTTTTTAAAGCTTGATATACGTGTCATGTAAAAAATGGAATTATATAATTTTTTTTGGTGACGTAATTTTGATTTTTACTAGACGATTAATTATTAGGTGACAATTTTGATTTTTAGTTTACAATTTTTTTATGAAACTCGATTACATATGTCATGTAAGAAGTTATAAAATTATTATATAATGTTTAGTAATCTAAATTATATAATAATTTCTCCTAAACCATAGTATTAGTAGTCTAGTATGAGAAATTGATAGGTGCGGTAATTTCTACAGTCCAAGATTGTACTCCACCGTACATGGAAAGACATTCGTGTTTTGCTAGCATCACATTAATAGATCCTAACTTCATATCCTTTTCCCTTCCAGTAAAAGATTTGAAATTTATATCTGTGAGCTCTTTTTTGTTTTTATTTTGTGGCGCTTGTATCTTCCACGCACATCAAATAAACAACGTTATCTACTAGTACTTTTTGTTTCTTTATTCATTTATTATTGTAGATTTGATGAGTTTCGCAATACCAGGTGGCACAAGCCAACTTGCATATAGAATAATGCAAGTCTTACACTAACTTACAAGCCGTTGTTTTCCACGAATATATTACAAGACCGTCAGCACATTAAATATTGAATACTATATTAATCAATGTCTTAAAAAGATTATTGCAATAAATTCGTATGCTGAACGAGTGTTTAAAAACTCTTTCAATAAGGTTTTAAAATACTCCTGGTTTATTGTTTTTTCTTTAAAACATTTTAAGGAAGACAACTTTATTAATAACCACCAGAAAATAAAATATAAGACAAATTTACTATAACAAGACAAAGCAAAAAGGATGATAAAACATAAAAAATACAACCTTTTTCATGAATGGATAATTTATGCTTAACAAGTATATCTGTAATTTGATTTGTTTCTGAGACCATGAGATTATCCCACTTATTTTTGCCAGCTTTCTTATAGCTTTCACTAAAGGTCTGACAAAATGCATTACAAAATAAACACCCTTAATTAAATTTATTTATGGCGGTAATCTTCTAACGAAGTACTCTCATAAATAGTAAAAGCTAAATTAGCCAAGTTCCCTTGTTACCGTAATACATACAGCTTCAAATAGAGTATCCCATTGTTTTTCTTTTGTTAGTACTAAGGATTAATTGTTTCTATATTTAGAAAATCATATAAGCATTTGGTGAATTTTGGTTATGTTTGGTAAAAACTAGTTGGAAAACAGATGATTAAGAAAAAAAATGTTTCAATTAATAGTTAGGGACAGTACATTAATTAAAACTAAAAAAATAATTAACACTATTTTATTTTCATATAAATTATCAACGTGTTCGTGAAGATAGAAGTTTTTTGAGAACATAATGATTATTATCTTGTAAAATATGCTAACAACAAATTCTAGAGTCCCTTAAAAAATAAACATTTTAGATTAAAACTAGATAAAATATTTATTTGTTTCAATTAATTATATACATATTTTTACAATTTTAAATACTTTATATATATATATATATATATATATATATATATATATATATTATTTTCTAGTTTTGGTATTAAAAATGGCATGTATGATACACTAAATATTTATAAAGGCCAAATAATTTAAACAATAAAACCTAGTGTCATGTCATTATGTTTTACATTATTTATTTTGACTTTTTTATTATAATTATGTTGGATAAATCATTTTGGTTAATTTTTAAATTATTTTATTAGTTAAAAAAAATTGTTTGACTATTTGGTAGATAAATTTTTTAAGTAGTTTTTAATATTTTTTAAACATTATTTGAAATAATTTTTTTTAAATGCTAGTTTCTAACTTATAATTTTTTTATATTTTATTATATTTTTATTGTTAAAATATTTATTTAATTTTCTTATGACATTTTTTAAATATGTGATTTATGTCATTTTATATAGTTTCCAATTACTTCAATAGTTTAGTTTTACTATAAGTTAGTTTAAAAGCTTCTCACATATCAGCTTTTAGTTTCTCGTTATGGACTAATCTTTTAACTTCTAGCTAAATTTTTAGTTTGTGAAATATAATTTATGCAATTTGATTTCAATTTTAATAAACTAGTAGTATGAATATTAAAAAACTGTAATCTCGGATTGGCTAAGTAATACGTAGGATATGGAATTTCAAAAGGCTAAGTCATACACTTTTTGACTATGGTGCTACAATTCGTTTCTTTACTTTTCTTTTTTTACAAATCAAACAAAGCGTGTGTTCTTGGTCTATTGGTTAAAAAATTAAAAAGATAAATATTTTATTGAGATATATAAAATTATGTTGTTCATAATTTTTTAATGCTCTCGTCTTCACAATTAATATTTTTTAATTTTAGTTTATTAACTAATATCCTAATAGCATTTATAATCTATTATTATTTTGATGAGTTGTGTTTATTTAAAATTTGTGAATCTTACGATGTTAAATAGATTTAAAATTTTTACTGAAAAATTTATTTCAATATTAAAGTTATTAAAATAAATACTTAACTTGAGTCACATTAAATTTTGTAATTAAAAAATAAATTTTAAATCGATAAGAATAAATTATTATTATTCATATAAACAATTCACTTAAACATTATCAAATCATCTGTCTCAATAAAAAAATTTATTAAACAAGGTTGTTTAATTTGAAGTAACTTACGAAATATCAATATTGGAGATGCTGTACAGACGTTGGTTTGCAAGATATTTTTCTTAATCTTAATATTGTCATTAATTTTCCTTTGTGCTTAAAAAGTGGCACAGGTTGTTCTAGTGGCTGATCTAATCGGTAATTGGATGGTCGTCCTATGATTTACTCCCTCTCTTCTTAAATATATAAAATAAGTTTTCTTTTACATATAATTTTTTTAACTAATTTTATTTTATATTATTATTTCTAAAATATGTGTTAGTTTTAAATTTTAATAACTCTTTTTTAATTTTTATATTAAGTTTCAAGGAAAAGTTAATTAAATTTTTTAATTAAAATTAATATAGTTAATTATTATTTTTAATTAATGTGATATTTTATTTGAGACTAGAGGGAGTACTTGATTCATCATAGAAAATAGTGCGTTCTATTTTATTTTCTGTTCTTTTCTGTTGTGTTCTGAAAACCAAAACCAATCACCACCGTTCCAGCTGTCTGCCTCAACTCAACTACTTGCTTTCGGCTTTTGGAAACTTTACGCATTCTCCTCTTTTTTTTTTTGCCTAAAAAGAAAAAGCTCCAAAAGGATATTTACTTTGTTGACGTAATAGGACAAGAAAATACGTCGTTTCCAAAGGATACTTTTTTTTAATGATTTTTCATTTTATGCATGAGTACACCGAAAATAAAAAATATTAAAAAATAATATTTGTTGTTTAAAATAACTAAAAACATTTTGAAATTATTCTATTCTTTTAATAAAATACTAATATATTATCAAAAAACTCAAAATGGTTGGTTGAAAATACATAACATCACACGTAAAAAGAAGCTCAACTTTATAATTTCTGTGTCTCTGAGATTATCAAAAGGAATAATATTCACGAAGCTACAATATGAGAGGTGCACTATAGATACCTTGTTTGATTTTTTATTTTTTATTTTATTTTACAGAAGGATACCTTGTTTGATAGTTGCAACCTTATCGATTATTATAAGAGTAAAATACACTTTGGTACATCTAAAGATTATTTTATAACACTTTTTTTTTTATAATTCGCGACACTTCAAATCTATAGTTGATTACGATTCCTAGTTTTATTCTCTACTATAGTATTTAAAACACGTTATATAAACTAACTTTTGTAAAATATTAGTTAAATAAGAAATACCATATTATTATTTTAAAATACCTACACTGCTATGAACGAGATTTTTTCACTTTGTTGTCACTTGACTCACTTCAAAAAAATTATTTTTTATTACTCGTTTAATCTATAACTATTAATATATATAATTCTTTTTATTTTCTTCATAAACTTTAAGATGTAACTGTTGTTATTTTTTCTGAAAAAAATGTTATCATTATTTTCTATAATTATTTTTTATTTTTTTATTTTAAAATAAAGATAGAGGTACGAAGTGTCTTTTTTTTTAATTAGTATTTTTAAATGAGAATTAACATATACATATTGCCTGAGTGTAGGGTACTCAAGTATAATGAGTTATACTTCATAAAAAAAAGTATGCAGAGTTATAATTAATTAATTAATTAATTATTACCATTGTTAGTTTGAAAAATAAACTTGGAATTGCACGAATGGTTGGCCGGTATAGTTGGTTTTAGATAAAAATTAACATATTTGGTATTGATGACATAGCAATATAGCATTAACAAAATTGTCTTTAGTTGAATTTCTAATAATTCTTTATTAGCATGTACTTAAGGTTATGTCATGTCCATTTTTTTAATAGTTGAATTACTAAAAATATTTTAAGCTTATTCATAATGACTTGCTAATTAATCAACTCAATATAGTGTACAAGTTTTATTTTTGTTTTACAGAATATAGTCTAAAAGTTTAATAGTATGTACTTATAAAAAAAGTAAGTATATGAATCATGAATTTCATTGGTCCCAATCGCATCACGAGGTGCAGGCAGGTGTGTTTTGGTTTCATATTAAGCGAGCGTGGTGGTAAAAAAAAACATTAAATCCCAAAGTACAAATAATAAAGAAAAGAAGAAAAAAAAGATATTTAGAGGATCAAAAATATCTGGCCAAGTCGTCCACGTTGGCACCACCCCAACACCCATCTGGAATAAGATATTGCACTTTTTCTCTCCTTTTCACAATTATAATTTAGAAAACATAATTAGCAGCATTATTTCATTCATCTTTGTTCATTATATCCCCCTTCCTCACCGCCGAATCTCACGAAATATCTTCCCAACACAAGAAATTGAATTTGTGTTTTCCTTGTCCTTTTCATCTTCCATTCTCTTTTCTCAATCCAAATCCAAATCCAAATCCAAATCCAAATCCAAATCTATCCCTCCTTAGTTTTTTTTACTCTTCGGATCCAAATTCAATACCGTAACTGTTTCAGTTTCAGTTTCAGTTTCACACACATATATACTCTCTCTCTCTCTCTCTCTCTCTCTGTTTGGGTTAGGGACATAGAAGAAGAGTGTGTGAGAGATACACGGTTAAATTTGTTTTGTTTTATATACGGTTAGAACTAACTGAATGGGGGAAGAGGTGAAGACGAGCGAGTACGACGAAGAGCGCGTGATGGAGTGGGAGGCGGGTCTCCCAACTGCCAACGATCTCACGCCTCTCTCTCAGCCGCTGATCCCGCCGGAACTCGCGTCGGCCTTCAGCATCTTGCCGGAGCCCCACCGCACCCTCCTCGACGTCAACCGCGCCTCTCGCAACACGCTCTCCACGCTCCGCGGCGGCGGAGGGAGCGTGCACCAGGCCTTCTCCTCCTCCAACAACAACCACAACTACGACGGCGACGGCGACGGAGGCGTCGAGGAGGAGGAGGACGACGACGACGATCGCGACGGCTCGGGGCCGGATTCACGGAAGCAGCGGAAGATCGACTGCGGCGCGGCCGAGGAGGCGGACTCGGCGGTTCAGACGGAGACCTCGGCGGAGCGGACGGCGGTGAAGCGGCCGCGGCTGGTGTGGACCCCACAGCTTCACAAGAGGTTCGTTGACGTGGTGGCGCACCTCGGGATCAAGAACGCGGTGCCGAAGACGATTATGCAATTGATGAACGTGGAAGGGTTGACCCGCGAGAATGTCGCAAGCCATCTCCAGAAGTATCGTCTCTACCTGAAACGGATGCAGGGTCTCTCCAACGAGGGTCCTTCTGCTTCGGATCAGTTATTTGCGTCGACACCTGTGCCTCAGAGCTTGCATGACTCTGCTCCTCCCAGTAACCATAGCAATGGTCATGGTCATGGGCATGGCCATAGCAATGGCCGTGGTCATGGTCATGGTCATGGTCATGGTCATCTCTCTGTTCCGATGATGTCCATGCCATATCCACCTCCCCTGATGTCCATGCCATATCCACCTCCCATGATGTCGGGCATGCCCCATGGCCACATGGGCATCCCCATGCCTAATTCCTCCGCCACCTCAGCTTACCATCCTTATAATATGTTGCATCAAAGGGATTGGCCTCACCTTGCTCCTAATGATAAATGAACCTATAAGGTCAGCCATCACCATCATATGCAAAAGGTAAATTGTTTGAAATTTGAATTTGAATACTCTGTTTTCTGTTTGGCCTTTTCATTACTTATTTATTTTACAAGTAGGATAAGCAATAAGCACGTTTCTGTTGATGATTGATGAACCTATCGTATGCAAAGTCTCGATCACTTTGTGGTTTGAATGCTCTGTTGTAGGACGTGTTATTTGCTTTAATTGCATTTGGCATGAGATCGAATTGATAGCTCTGTTTTCTATGTGGCTTGTTAATTGTGTTAGAACTAGGAGGACTAATAAGCAAGTTTGTTTGCTCTGTTGAGGTTCTGAATGTTTATGACGTCAGCTTTATAGCAAATGATTGATGATTGATTGATTGGTGGCTTGCTTGGTATAGAGAAATTATTAGATGATCCAAGATTACCTTTAGCTCAGACAATCTGCACGTGTGACGGATAACCGATCATTAACTCTTTTTCGTAAATTGAAAAGTTCGGTTATGTATGTGTGTCACAAGAGAAATTTAGATGAGACTATGAACATGTGGTCTTGGATCATGTAATAATTTCTCCACTGTGTGTGTTTGGGGTCACTCAACGACAAACCAAACAGACTCATGTGGTTCAAAAGTTTTCCATCTTATCTCAGATGCAGTGAAATGATGAACTACCTTTATGTTGTTCCAAGTGATTTTTGACTTTGAGGGTAGTAATATTTGCTATTTAATGTGGAAAATGTTTCATTGGATCTTCATGTGATGCTTTCTTTTTCTTTTATGAGGTTATATATTTATATCTTCGTTTGAATTTATGTTGTCATTTGATTGCCTAGATTCTTAGACATTCTCAGTTATTGTTATTGATTGATTGTGTTTTTAATGCCACCAATTTTGCTTTTATGGCTGTGAAAAGATAGTAATGTATTTTCTTTTGTAGATTCAAAGGCTTGATTATTGGTAGTATAGCTTTCTGAGAAGGGAGGAGCTGCATTGATGATTACCCTGTAATTCACTCAAAAGGATTATTGAGGAAGTATATGAAGAAGAGTATATGGAGCTAGATTACAATCTTAGTCAGTAGTGTGTATCCTGTGGGAGATTTACAAACTTATTGGTACACATCTCTAATTCCTGTCACCTAATTGTATGACGAGAATTCTGGCTTATTTCTTCTGGTCTGCCTAGACAGCTGATTCTAAAGTAAATTCTTAACTGGTTCTCTGATTCATAAATTATAGATTCCTATTATATTGTGTAATCCTGAATGTGTTAACTCTCTTTTTCAGAACCATTGAATAAAAGAAAGACTGAACAACAGACAGCAAACATTTATACCAATGCTCTGGCATTAAATGTTTTTCTTTATCTTATAGCCTTGATCATTATTTATTTCCTTTGAAAGAGATGTTCCATTTTTTTGAATTGGGTGCTGTAGGCTCTCATGTTAAAGAAATGGTACACTGGGAGTGGAACGGGAGAATTTTTACCTTGTGTAACACACGCATACACACATTCCGACCTGGGGAATTCTTGTTTAACCCATAACGCAATTCACTTGTCTCCTTTTTCCTGTGAGAATTTCAACTGGACTTGCTGTCTTTTTGGTGGTAATGAACAAAACCTCCACCATTCTATGGTTTAATCGATTAAAAGAGTATGCACTCTTACGAGAAAGGCAAAAATCTATTTTGAGCAAAATAAATAGGAGTTTGGGGAAGATCGATATTCTGAGTTTTTTTACTTCTTGGGCAATTTATCATTATATATTGGACCCGTTCATCTTAAGAAGTGGATAAGGCTTGTTTAAGTTTGTAAATTCTCTAAATTGCTTTGCGAATTGAATTTCTTAAGGAGATGTTATAAAGTAGCTAAAAGATTCAAAGCACAAGGAGACCTAGTTGGAGGTCAATTAAAGGAAACATGAATGGATTAAAAGAAAAGGCACCCAATGCCAACATTCCCCTTTAAATAAATAAATAGATAAAAAAGAATAATGGGGTCTTGGAATCATTCACAAAGGCGCAAATGCCTCTAGTGGATTGGGTTTCTTGGGGAAAATAGAGTAAAGTTTTAGGTTCCCCGAGCAATGCTTCAAATATAAAAAATGGACCACAAGTCGTTTTCGCTTGAAAATATAACTTGGTGATGAATGAAGCAAATTATTCGTTATATGTTTTCAAGAACAAAACTTTCTCCGTGCTGGTTCACTCCTTTGCAAGTACGTGATACGCAATTGAAGAGATGGAATCTAAGGTGAAGTCATTTTTTTTGGGTGCACCGGTGTACCCAAGTTTTAAACTCTGAAAGTGAGAAAAATAATAATTTTTAATTGGACGCTTGTGATGGATTATTGGCAACCTGTTGTATGTATTTTGTGAAGTTTTGAAAGTTTTTTTTCTTCTTAATATGCTTTTCTCTGAATTTACATTTTTATCCTTAACAAGCGAGATAGGTTCAACCTATCTGTCCTCTCGCCGCCGTCACCGGCCTCCTCCCCCTCAACCTTCCGCCGGGACCGCTCCCTTCGACAACAGCTTTTCCAAAACGACCATCACGCACATCGCGAAAGGCTCCCCTTGCTCTGGATTCACTTCCTCTTCGCCGTCGTCGTTGCGGGTTAGATCCGATTAATTCAAGTACTTATTTAACACCTAGACAACAACTAACTCAAAATCTAATGAATCAAATTGGAAATTTTCCAGATTTTTACACGAACAAGGATGAACATGAATCTGCAGAATTTGATCCAACATGTGTTTGTGATTTCCTCGATGAACTTAATTAACCAGAATAAGTTTGAGAAACATTCAGTCGTTGAGAGAGGATAGTGTTAGTAATGCATTTTCTTTGCGTATCTATTTGGATCGATGATGAGAAAAACAGTTGCAACCGGAGGAAGAGACTGCTTGAACGAGTGCATAGAACTGATAGAAGAAAATGATAAGATCATAAGATATTTGGTTTTTTTTTTTTTTTTTTGGATATATCTTAAGTCAGGGTATAACAGACATGAGATCATTTTGATAGTAAATTTATATCATAAAATGTTTAGGACTATTTTGTAAATTTCAAAAATTTAAATAATTTATTATTAAGCTACAGTTCCAAGTCAAAAACCTGTTATAGGAGGTCGTTTTTTTAAAAAATGATTTCACCTTAGACTCCAAGAATTGAAGAACTTGTGCCGTGTGTTGTCCGTTGCGGAGTTTGTTTGAAAAGAAGTGGAGGCAGCATCTTTTTTAGTCAATTTTTTAAAGTGAAATTAATATATAAAAAATTACCTAATTAGGATAAAGTCATTAAATTAAATAATCAACGAATTTCACATTATTTAGTGTT
The DNA here is from genome assembly GCF_004193775.1 of Glycine soja. Taxonomy (NCBI): domain Eukaryota; kingdom Viridiplantae; phylum Streptophyta; class Magnoliopsida; order Fabales; family Fabaceae; genus Glycine; species Glycine soja. The sequence continues at coordinate 10,379,803 of NC_041012.1, read as the reverse complement.
CCGCAATTATTCTATATAAATTAACATTTTGTTCCTAATGACAAGGGGAATGAAATGAGATGAAATTAAATGAAAAATAAAGTTACCATTTCATATTTGAATTTTTATAACAGAATTGAAAAAATGACTATCTCCATTCATACTTTCCAAGGTGGAGAAAAAAGCAAAAAAAATAAAAATAAAAATGGAATGGAATTCTATTCCATCACATCATATTTTAGAAAAAAACTTGCATCGTCTAATTTCATTTCATTCATTTTCATCTTTTTTTTTATCAACCAAAATATTGCCCAAGGGATGGTAAGGAGTGGAATGACGCTTCCATTTCATCCAACACCTTTTTCTTTACCTCCAATTTGAAAGGTATGTATGGAGCTATCTATTCAATTATTAAATATCTTAATCTAGACAATGAAATGGGTGCTATTCCTCTCCTTTTCCTTCCATCTCATCCCATCCCCATCTACTCTATTGAATATCTAAAAAGGATGCAGGTATATATCGACAAGATATTGTTGATGTCCAATGGTGCATCTTATGGAACTGTTGCCTCACGAGGAGCACAAAACGATACATCCAAAATTATACCAGTAGGTGTGCCCTTCTCTTCATGAAGAAGCAAAACCTATGGCCTCTACCAACCAACGTACCTATAATGTTATAAATTTTCTATCCAACTCAAACCTTGAAGTTTTCTCAGTTTTCCCTTCTTTATCCTTTTCTTGACCCTCTCAAACTTTCCCCATTTGCCAGCATCAGCATATACGCTGGACAGCAGAAGAGGGTTCGCAGCACTCTCAGGCTCTAATTCCATTAGATGCATAGCAGCCACTTCCGCGAGCTCCACATGCCTATGATTTCTACAAGCAGCCAGCAATGCACCCCACACAAATAAATCAGGTTCAATAGGCATTGTCTTGATCATGCAATAAGCTTCGTGGAGCTTCCCTGCTCGACCAAGAAGATCCACCATGCACGCATAATGCTCTAGCCGTGGTTCAATACTGTATTTTTCTTGCATAATCTTGAATAGCCTCTGCCCAAGTTCAAAATCTCCAACATGACTACATGCAGTGAGAGCTGCCGTGAAAGTTAAATGATCCAGCTTGGCTACCCCTTCCTTTTCCATCTGATTGAAGAGCTCAATGGCTTCCTCGCAATACCCGTGATTCGCAAAACCAAAAATGATAGAGTTCCACGTAACTGTGTTCTTCTCTGGCATCCTACTAAACAAATTCCTCGCTTCAGAAATGAACCCACATTTTGCATACATGTCAACCAGAGCACTCCTTACATATATATCTCCCTCCACCCCAGTCACCAAAGCGTAGCCATGAATCTCTCTCCCAACACTAACTCTTGCTGCAGTAGCACAAGCAGGCAACAGGGCGCTTATAGTAGCTGAAGTTGGGTGGAACCCATGACTCAACATTTGCTTAAACGTGTCAAATGCTTCCTTATTACGAAAGTTCTGCACAAAACCAGATATAACAGAAGTCCATGATACCACATCAGGCTCCACTCCATCTGCAATCATCAACCTAAAAATCTCAGACACCCTTCCTTGGTCACCCTTCTGTGAAAACCCAGATATCAAAGAGTTCCAAGTTACCACATTTGGCTTCAAACCCATCAACTTCATACTTTCCACCAAACCCAGTGCCTCGTTTGCAGCACCCTGTTGAACATACCCAGCAACAACAGCATTTAGAGCCACAGTGTCTTTGACAGTCATCCCATCAAACACCTTGCGCGCATCCTCAACTTTCGCACACTTGGAGTACATAACAATCAAAGAACTGGACACAAACGAATCAAGTTCGAACGAACACTTCAAAATGAAGCCATGTATTTTCTCTCCTGTAATTCGATCCCCGACGTGGCCGCAAGCTTTGAGAACGCTGGGGATGACGAATACGTAGTTGGGCGTAAGCCCTTGAACGGCTTGCATCTCAGAGAACACGGCGAGAGCGTGATCGTAGAAGCCGCAGCGAGCGCAGGAGCCAATGAGAGCAATCCAGCGGCGAACATTTGTGGTGGGAATTTTGTCGAACAGTTTCCGCGCGTGGGAGAGTTGGCCACAGCATGTGTAGAAGGATACGAGGTTGGAAGCAACGACGTTGAAACGAGCGAAACCGTTGGTGACTAGGTGCGCGTGAAGCTTCTTGCCAGCGTGCAACGCTCGATCGCGAGCGTACATATCGATGAGTTCAGCATAGCTTTCGGGTTCTGATCGGAAGAAATGGCGGCTGATGATGCCATTTGTGGCGAGCAATGTTGCATTTCTTCTCAGGGGGCCATGCATTGCATACCAGTAAGTAACTAAGTTACTACAGTCCGCTACAAAATAAAAGCCTGCGTTTGTTTTCGTTTTTGGTAAATGTTATATACTTTTGGTTGTTTTGCTCCACAAAATCATTTCAGTTCATTTTTAATGTTTTTATATTTTAATCTATTTTTATTCTCAAAATATATATTTAATTTTTTTATTATTCTTTTAAATGTCATTTATTTTTTAGTTATTTCAAGAATTAATTCTATCGAATAATTGTGATTTAATAAGGTAATTTTAATTTTTTTAAACTTCAATTTAACTTTTTAGTTAATACAAATGAGTATATCATTAATTTTTTTATATTAAATTTTAAAAAGTTTTATTTTAATTTTTTATATTTTTGAAGGATTTTTTTTTTTAATCTTTTTGGTTGAAATGTTAAGAGAAAAATGTAAACTGTTTGGTAACGTTGATTGAGATGGACCATTGAATCTACCCTGAACCACTGCAGTAAGTGATTTATGGATGGACCATTGAATAGTAAAATATAACATTGGATATATTAATTAAATAATGAATTTAGTTGATAATTTAATTATAGTTGAAAATTTAATGTTTAATTATTATTAATTTAAAATTGTTAATTAATTAGTCCTGATTAAGCCTAACCCTAAATCCCCTCTAAGCGCTGCCAAACGGAGCATCTCTGTCTTCTGCACAAAAATCTCCACTTGAGTCCTTCACCTCTCGCACTTGTGCCCCATCAGTCTGAATGTTATGCCCTCGAAAACCGCCTTCGCGCCCACATCTCCCCAGCCAGATCTAACCTTCATGGACAGAAGATCTACATCTGACCAACAAACAAAAAAATCATAACATATTTACGGCCACCTCCCCTCCCCCTAATCTGCAATTGGTTTCTCAGCTTGCAAGATTCACCGTCGCTTTTGTCTTTGTAGGATGACGGTTGTTGCAGTGGCGTAGCAGAGAGGGAGTCAAACCAATTGCGGATCCCAGGCGATGAAGCAAGAGTCAGGGTCGGAGTAGCATTGGGGTCACTTGCCGCTGTTTTTATCTCCCGCCTCTTCGTCTGCTCCGACTACCTCGATTGGTTTCTCATGGTGGTCGCCTCTCTTGCCGCCACCGCGCACAACACCGTTATAGAGAGAGAAAAAATGTGACTACTAAAAACATTTTATTTTTCAATCATCTTGTTGAATCCTTTGCAAGCATACCAAAGTTGTGGAGATAGTATAATATAAGAAGTTCGAGTATCCTATTCAGATGACTTCGGTAATACTTCGACAAAATCGAGATGACTTTTGTAATACTTGACAAAATAGTAATGCTCATTAATTATATCTTTCGAAAATAAAAATTTTAATAATTAGATTATGGAAATGTAAATAATAAAAGCATAAATAAACAAAAATTATTTTAGGTATTTTTACAAATACACGAGTATGATAAAAAAGAGACTAAAGTAACCGATAATAAAAGAATTGGGGTTGATTTCACTAAACTTTTTTCTCAAAGTAAAATTATTATCATAAACTCACAAAAGTATTCAAATCTCGACTCACAAAAATATTCAAATCTCGACCTATCTGATGGAAAAAAATTAACAATTCATTGCCTAACTTGACAAAATGACTTGCTTTAGGATTAAGAGTTAAAAGATGATTAAAAAAAATTTGTTTCAGACATAAAATCCATTAGTTATTCTTCTCCATTTCTAAGTTCAAAAGCATTTTACAATTACAATTCAAACCATAACATCAAACAAAGGATGATCAAGTCAAAGCAAACATTAATACATAGAAGGGAACACTTAATAATGAAAAATAAACATAAATTAATAACTATAATGTCTACATAAAGATTGGTTCAATTACATCAACCCTAAAATGGATAAACCTAACTACATAATTAAAAGAAGAAAAGAAAAACATAGATGAAAAGATAAATTGGGTTAATTAAAAAAAACTTTTTGCATCCACAAAATCGTTTGGACAGACACAAAACATTGCACACAGGTAATGAAAAGATAAATTGGGTTAATTTTTTTTATTATATTATTTCTTATTAATAAATAACTTTCATTATGTAAAAAATTAAATTGATATTGTATAATTTTTAATAATATAAATAAATTAAAAAAATTCTCAATATAACTTTTTATGCATACAGAAACAAATTTTCTGCAAAAACAAATTTGAGAAATGTTGTTAAAAAGGATATGCCAATAAATTTGATGTTATTTTATTTGTGTCGTTCATTCATTGTCCATAAAAAAAAATCCACATCAATCTTTATTTATTTATGCCTACAATTGTTATTTATATATGCTATGAGTTCGTTTGTTTTTTTCTTGCAGAATTTGAAATATTTGAGTTTCTTGATGTATCTAGCTCATAGTGGAAGAGGTCAACAGTTTTTGTCGTCCTAGCCTTGGCCTGGTCAAATTACTATTTCGGGGAAGTGCTTATTTGTGATGTTTAGTAGCAAGCAATAATGTTAGTGTACACGTGTAGAAAAGGAGTCCATAGGTGAAACTCAACGGTGTGGGTTGGGACCGTTGATAATTGCGTAATGCAAGAACCCCGGAATGATCAATTGCATGAGCACGCTTCATTTTGTGTTAAATTTTTGCCTCTAATTGTCCACGAAAAGAAAAAAAAAATATAAAAAGCAGACTTGTTCCATGTTTGAGACAAATTGCGAACCAAGAAATCATATACAGAGAAATGGCTCAACTCGAACGCCCTCAAAGACAGGTTGAGACTCCAAAAACCCCCCCTACCATCCACACCATGGAACAACTCCTCCGAGGTAATCCTTTAAAACTTAATTAGAATTCATGTTATATTGTCATTCAATATTAGAATGTTTTCCTATAACTATTAATAAAGTAATGGTGATACTTGATTTATTAGTCTCTATATCTTAACATATTTTGTTCTTAACATATTTTGTCCCTCAATAATCAGATAATAATCAGTTTCAATATTAGTTATTTCCATTTTACCTTCATCCTTTCTCTTCTTTTTTATATTAAAAAATATATGTTGATGATATATGATAAATTTATTAATTTTTATAAATTCTGATTGATTAATAATATAAGAATCATCATTAAATGAAAATGAGTAAAAGTTAAGTATTTTCTATATTGTGGTTTTGATTTGAATATCAAAGAAAGCCATAGAAAGATCATATTCTGATTTGTTCAAGTTCAGAAGGAGAATCCAAGTCTAAGCAGTCACCAACCTACTCCTCCTCCTCCTCCATGAACTCTTCTCCATCCTCCCCTTTCTTCCAAAGGTTGAGGCACCATGACTCAGAAGAAGACCATGGCCAGAATCAGAAGAAATCAGTTCTCACCAAGGTGAAGGAGAAGGCCAAGAAACTTCGCCACAGCCTCAGCAAGAGGAAACACGAGGACGGCAACCCCACTAGTCCCTCATCAGCTACTGGCGTAGAAGGCGATGGAGCAGAAGAAGATGCTGAATACCTCGGAGCTCCTAGTAATAAAAATCCTCAATCATTAATTTTCTCAAACATTTGCCTTTTTGTTTCTCATTCTTAACATCTAAAATTTCAGTGTACGGTTCGGAGAAGTCACCTGCAGGATACGAAGCATATGTAAGGCAGCAGAATTCAAGTCCAAGAGGAAATCTAGTATTCCCAGAGAAGCATATGTTATCAAGCAGTGACAAACACGTGGTTGAACCGGATCATCAAGAAAAGACACTAAGCCGCTCCATGTCTAAGAAGACAACAACAACCTCTTCTCCAAATGCTACTACTTCTAACATTAATACTAATACTCTTTCTGGTCTAAACAAGACAATCGTAGCAAAGAAACCAACACCAGTTCATGTTGAAAAACCGGATGCATCCCATATAACCTCCAAAATCCAAGGCCTTACTGTGTCGAAACCCACAGAACATCATGATCACACTTCACCATCATCAACAACAGTTCAGACAATTCGCAACACTTCTTTGTCCTATGCTGCTCCATTCACTCCCCCTGCAAAGTTACCCTCCCAAGCTCCTTCAATTACTCCGCGAACTACACCGGCTCCGGTGACACCAGAACCTTCATCTGCTCCTGCATTTAGTGGGAAGAGCACAAGCCCCACCGCGCAAATACAGGACAAGGGTGTGTCGATGAAAGAGTACTTGCTGAACAAATTGGAGCCAGGGGAAGACGAGAAGGCGCTGTCTCAGATGATATCTGAAGCAATGAGTCCAAGGAGAACTCCCGGTGATGTAGGCGTGATGGAGAAGGTGAGAGAAGCTGTAACTTCTTTGCTCCGAACTGAGGAACCAACAAAATATGCAGACACGACTACTACTACTCCTACTCGCATGTCGTGTCAAAGCCCGAAGGCTTCTTGCGCTTCATCTCAAATGCCAGCATCTATCAGCGCTTCTCGCTCTTCATCTCAAATCCCGCTATCTTTCAACGCTCAACAAGGTAGCAACTTACCAATAGCACTTCATTAATTGTTATCTCCTCTTCATGCAATGTGGTAATATGATATGTCTATGTGATAGCATTTATATTGATCTCATCTGTCTAAAAATGCAGACTATGAAGTGGCTGAGGAAGAAAACCATGGCCGGATTCTTCAGGCAAATTGAAAGCCTCCATAACGTGTTTCCTACGTTTTTGTGTTAAACCTTTTTATGTATCTTCTCTACCCGACAATTAGACTGGAAAGATAATTTCCGTATGTTTGTAAAATTTTATTTGTGTTCCATCCTTCCCTTTTTATTTTTATTTGTCTTTTAAGGTCATTACCTAGGAAGACAAAAATGTAATATATTTTCTTAATTTTAATAAAAAAAATCATGAAGTTTTATATTTTTATCCTTTTCTTTTTCCACTCTACAATAAATATATGAATAAATTAATTGAAGATTATGTAATTGATAAAATAATAATTAATGTAATCTTAAATTTTGTAAGTGACAAGATAAATAGAAATAAAAATTTTCCAAAAAATCTGACAATTAAGAAAGAACGGGGAGATAGTATGTAATAAATTGTGTTGTATATTTGCATTACATTATATATTATACACACTCAGTTTTTTTTTTTGTTGCCACGGAAATTCCTAGGTTATGACTTATGAGCATCAATAAGGCACTTATTCTCTTTTTTCATACTCACCATTGTAAGCAGTTGCCGAGGATTTTGTTTAAAGTTGAATATGCTTAGACCAAATTGCCATACTTGATTTGTTGTTTTAGCTTGTGAATTTAGTGACGACTCAAGCAACGTGAAGGGGCTACTTTCAAATCTAGCTACGTTTGGATCTAATTTGCTTTGTATCCTTATATAATCACACGGGCAAACCTATATTCAAATACAATGGATTAAAAGTCCCACCATCCTTGTCATTATTTTTGTTTTCCAACTAACAAAACCAAAAACACCATGCTTGATAGCATGTTGCCAATTTTACATATCACGCCGAAGAAACCCTTGTCGTAATTTCAAAGGGAGGACTGAGGTAATCTTTCAGTATAGCTACTTCATATGAAAATGAAATGTTAAAATGTGCAGTAAAATTCCCCAGTTTTTATGTTTTCTCACATGAAAGGATCTCCAACAAATAATAATAAAGTAAGGATTGTGATGGTTGGTAAAAACTAAAAAAAAAGGTGTTGTGTTGGAGCAAGCATCAAAACAGCATATGCATTATGTTGGAAAATATTTATTTTGTAATTTAAAATTTAAAGATAAAATATCTTTTTTAGAATTACCAATATATGTTAGTAATTTTTTATAAAGAAGCTAACACTACACTTCAACGCAAAATCTTAAAACTTATATTTGTAGATCTTTTCTTTACTATGTTCAATTTTTTCATTTGTAATCTGACTTGAGACTTCACTTCACTCCAACATATATCTCTCTTTTCATGAGCAATAGCATGAGATGAAAATAACATTATCCTGGACACACTTATAGAAAAATACTATTTACCCATTTTTTTTTCTTTTTATAAAGCTATATTATATTCTCTATTTTATATATTTTGAGACATGGTGTTCTTTGGTTCAAGATTCTTTTGTTGCACTCGATTGAATCAACGGGTTATCATATCTTAAGAGATGAGCACATGCATATTAATTCATTATACCAGTGTAGGACGCTTTCTCTAAGGGTAAGGCATAATACGCTTCAACCCAGACTCTTCTATATTCTTCTACTAATAAATTTTATACCTTGTATTAATTGATTATTATAAACATTATTTATGTTTTGATTCTATGTGAAATTATACCAATGCTATATTTTCTATTTTTTAGCTTCCTAATTATATATCTAACACATTACACAAGCAAATCATGAACTAAGTTCCAAAGCCAAACAAGCACTATTTATTTTTCAACATAATCCCCAATTAATTGGTTAAACTTGACCTCCAATATTAGAGGAAATACAAGTTCGTCATCAGAAGTGTTATGAAGATGGATCAACAATAGTTAGTTAGCTAAACTCTAGCCTTGTAACAGAAATCTGTTGTAAACCTATTAGTTGTGTGATACCTAGATTCATTGTGATCCAAAACAAACTATGAGTGCAAGTGAGGAGAGGTTATTGTAAACTTCCCTAGAAGTCTTGCTGCTGCATGCTGTGCAGTTGTGATCATTGAATGAAGAAAGAATCGGCTACAGTGTGGATGTAGGGGTCTCCAATTGCCCTGAACCACGATAATTTTCTTGTTGTTATGCTCTTTCTTTAGCTCCTTTGTCCTTAGTTTTATTGCTCATTACAAACAAGAAGATTAGGAAATAATGAACAATTTTCTATGTCAATGCAGCAACTCCTAAAAAGGCCACGCTATGATATCTTCAATCTTGAGAATAAATTTTTTCACAAATAGCTGCTCATGTTTACCACTGATAAACACTGCTAGCAAAGCACAAAGAGGGGGGCCATATTAACGGAAAACATAAGAACTGTGGACTGTGGTAAACTGGTAATATATTGTCTTCAAAAGATTGGTGCCCAGCTATAAGTCCTCCATTAGCAAGGCGACCCTCGTTGCAATTAATCACGAGTACTAAAACCATGATTTGAGTATCTTGGTTAGAGATTAAAAATTCCAATGTTTATACTGCAAACGTAACCATGACAATCAAATTCCACACAGGAGATATATACACAAGGTGACAGACTCAACCAAAATATACAGCATTCACATCAAAAGGTGCTGGATTAAGTTGTCACTTCAAGATTTTGGATTCTATATCTTCTAAACTCAAGCCTTTTGTCTCTGGGACAGAAAAGATAATGAACAAAAGTGATAGAATAGCAATAGCCCCAAAAAGGAGAAAAAGATTTTCTGCTCCTAGAAACTCCTGCAGCAGAAGTCAGCACAGTTTATTAACTCCGAGAGCAGTCAGACAGTTTAAAATGACAAAATTTATCTTGAATAAAAAATAAATACACAAGAATGTAAAGAAGCTGTAACCTTTAGCGGGGAGAATGCAAAGGTGACAACAGCATTTGAAGCGAAGTTGGTAAGAACAGCCAGACTAATCCCCTTTCCTCTAGTGCGAAGTGGGAAGACCTCTGATACCATTAGCCAACTTATCGGCCCAAATGATATCTGCAAAACAAATGCAATTTGACATAAATCTACCTCAGTAATTCAACCAATCATTGCGTTGATCTCATGAACAACAGTAACATTAAATCAGAATTTTTTTATTTGTTGCAAGGTTCTCCATTTACTGGAAGCAGAGAGGTCTCCAAATGACTTCATGTCAACCTATATTATCCAAATTTTATAGCTAAAACCAATTAAATACTACTTTAGAAGAAGCCCATCCCCGGGTTGAATATGATAATGTATGCAGCAGAGCCAATGAACAAAATTGACCAGAAGATATTTACCTGGTAGCAACCAACATAAAGAAGTAAAGCTCCAACAGCAACAAGTGGGAAACCTCCAAGAAATTTATAATAAGCAGAAAGGAGAACTAGAGAAAGGGCCTACAGAAATCAAAGAAAACCAAATAATCATTTTTCATATGACAAGTTGCAGTATAGTAAGAATCTGTTAGTTTAAAATGTGATGGAATTCCTACAATGCCACTGACACCTCCAATCAGCAGAGGTCTTCTCCCCAAATCATCAACTTTTAGGACAGCAATCCAAGTCATTAGCAACTACAGGCTCATCAATCACAAAAAAAATATCATCAGTGTCACAGAGTGATCCCTCTTCCATGGAAGGACAAATCTAAATAGGTATACCTTGAATAGGCCAATAACAACCGAAACTTTTGTAGCATCGGATGCAGCAGAAAATCCAGCACTCTAGATATAAATGACAGAATATAATACGAAGTGAGCAAGATGGAAATAAACGAGTTTCAGTCACAATATGGTAGAGATGAATATAAGGATTAGGTACCTGAAGAATTGGACCTGCATAGTACAGAACACTTGGTTGACCTGTTATCTATTGTGATAACTAGTCAGACAAAAATAAGAAAAAAATTCTCCATATTTCCTTCAGTATAACATGAATAAAGTGGAAATATACAAAACATAATTATGATAATTATGAACAGACTCATTGCCCCAAAGTTAACCCACCTGTTGAAATAAGACTAGTCCCCCACCAATTATGAAAGCTTTCAGATTCGGACCCTGAAACACCTCTAAGAAATTCCCCTCCGATTCCTTATCTGCATAGGCAGACTTCAATGAGACAAGGGTTTCTTCTACTTGTCTCTCGGATTCTTTGTCACCAGGTGGTCGGCCCCTTAATTTGCTCAGGGAAAAAATGGCCTTTTCCTTCAAATCTTGAAAAGAACCTTTTCCTTGCACTGCTCTGAGAAGCAACCACCGTGGAGAATTGGGGAGAGTCAACATTCCAAGCCCCATTAATACAGCAACTGGAGCACTAAATCCATACATGAACCGCCATCCCCCAACGGTCTCAATCAGAAAGCTTCCCACAAAATAACCCAGCTGCATAACATAAAAGGTCAGTCCCCACATCAGTAAATCCTTTAGTTGGTAAAAGACACAGAAAAGACAATACAATACCAGAATCCCCAGGACAATGAAGAGTTCTTTTAATGATACTAAAGTCCCACGGATTTGTGATGGACAAGTCTCCGCAATATATAAAGGAGCCCCATGCATGGCCTGTAATTCAATTCACTTGTAAGATGGTGCAAGAATCATCCGCGTTGCATAAAATGTTACTGGTCAAAGTAGCCTACCAAACCTATACCAAGTCCATAAAGCAGCCTTCCTGCTAAGAGAACACCAAGTTCTGGTGCATAGGCAGTAATCACACCACCAAACAAATACAACAGTGCTGCAGTAATGAGTTGTTTCTTCCTCCCTAGTGTTTTAACCAACTTAATAGATTTAGTAAGAAACATTCTAAAGAAGCTTCAGCTGCTGGATAATATAAGTAATCAAACACTTACCAAGGAAATCAGCTATGGCAAATGCAACAAGCGAGCCAAGAAGAGCCCCATATAGGGAACCACTAACCTATGTTAGATGTTAGCAGTTAAATTCTAATGTAATGATGACAATAAATTTTCCATGAAATTGTAATAAGTTTTTCAACTATGATTCCGAAGTCATACCACTAGTCCAAGCTGAATAGCAGAAAGTTTAAACCATGATATACCGCTAAGCTCAGGTGACTGTGAATTCAAATCAACAAAATTAAAAAATTTATATTTTGTAACCGCACTAACAATATGCAACTGAAAGACATTGAATAACAAATTTACCTGCAGTGAAATTGTAGCGCCAGAGGTGGCTCCAATATCATAGCCAAATAATAAGCCACCCAACGCAGGGAACAGAAACCTAAATTTTGAAGTAACATACTGATTAATTGGAACAGAAAATCAGCAGACTATTAAACATTCTGAAATTAGTAACGGTTGATCATTAAAATAGGATTGATATTTGATGCTTTTCTCTTGCACACATTCATAAAGTGGAAAAAAAAAATCAGTTTTCCCTCCAAAAAAAACATTACTCTTGTCCTATGTATGAACAATGACAGAAACGTACGGAAGAATTACAGAAGACCAAGAAAATTCCTCTTGGTATGTAGCGTCAGAAACAAGCGACTCGGAGCTTTCCCCATCAGAATACACATGGAATCTGCGCTTAGGAGCAGAGTGAGATTGGAGAAGCGGGTATGTGACACGTGTGAGGGCCAAATGATTGTTAATGGAAGAAACGAGGCGTGGATTGGTGCGAGGAGAGGAGAGCAGAGATTTTGGCCTCGTTGTCTGTTGATGGTGCAGTGGGTTCAAAGAGAGTCTGAAGCTGAAGAGAGTAGTTGATGCCATGCGAGGCAGCGGAACAAAGAAACAGTGTATGAATATCAAGTATTAAATGTGCGTGGAATCATCGTAGTATGGAGCAGGATCAGATTATCAAGTATTAAAAGAGAGTTATCTGTTTGTAAATGTTGAAAAGTGATGCTCCCCTTGTGTGTGTTTTGTGATGTATGGAGCACGATCAGATTACCCAAGATATTTGTCAACTATAATTATCGAATTGACCAAGAAAGTCAAGAAAACAGACATTCAGTTGCACTGGCCACTGTCTAAGGTAATTTTCTGGGATGGTACAACTACTTTCATCTTTAAAAACAATTAGCATTGGATTAATATTTATTTTATATAATTAAGTTTTATAATAAATAAATATTTTTAAATGTATAAATCATGCTATAATTAAAATATATAAATTACATTTTTAGATATATTTAAATGGATAATTTTATTAATTTTTAAAAGAGTTACATGAATAATTTAAATTATAATATAAGATTATTTTTAATTATTGATAATTTTTAAAGGAAAATATTTAAATTCAATTTACAAAAAGAAATAAAAAAAGTTATATTCAGAGGGTTAAGTAAGTAAGAAGATTAGTAACCGGTAAGAGGATTATCTAAAACAATTAAAAGATCATTTTTGTTGTCAATTATAAAAGTGGTGTATGAAATACACCCAAAAATATAAGAGAATATATGTTAACTGATTTTATGAATATATATATATATATATATATATATATATATATATATATATATATATATATATATATATATATATATATATATATTAAAATCACTAATTAAGAGAATAAGAAAAGTGAATTTCTCACTTTCCAAAATCCTTTACACTATAGGAGTAGATCAGGAGGAAAAGAAATAAGTATATGATTTAAATGAATTGGTTTTAGCAATTATTTTAATGGTCGATTATTGTTATTATAATTGATTTATGTAAAATAAAATTACCTTCTATATTACGTAAAAAATGGTTTCAAGTTTTAACGTCAATTATTTATGTTTAATTATTTAAAATATTTAATTTTTATAACAAATATTAAAAAAATATAAATTATTTATACGTCCTCAGTTTGACTTTAATTTTTTTTTTGCTAACGTGTTTGCCTTTAATCTGTTTTTACTTTTATTGTTTTTATTGCATTGAGTTAAATTATTCTCAATAAAAAAAATATTGAAATAAACAAAAAAACCATAAACCACTTCCGTCAATTTAAATAATTTTTTCAAATACATCAAGCCTTTTAAATTTTTAATATATTAAATATTCTAAATTAGATTTTTTTTTTGGTGTAAAATATTCCAAAGTAGATACTAGTAATTAAAATCCATTCGGGCTAAAAGAATGGCAGTTAGGTGCCGCCACTGCTCTCAAATCAGTACTATAACATCGGAAACACAAGTGCACATCCCCCCGGACTAACAAGGCATACTGGTTGAAGTAAATTCTTTTTTTTATCAATCAAAAGATATGATTGAAGCCTTAAATCTTAACGAGTACCTTCAGGAAATAATTATAAAAGACATTTATTTATATTACTAACAAATTATTAAATGTTTCATCATCAATTCACTTCTTGGCAATGAAAGTTCCTTTCCCCGACCAGTCAACATGCAGTATCCATTGATTCTAGGGTTCCTACCATTCATCTACCAAAAAATAAAAAAGTAAATAGAAACAAGCTATTAATCCAGAAAAACACAAGACAAAAATTAGGTTCAAGTCTTTAGATTGTTCTCCAACACAGTAACCTGTACAATAAGTGTCGGCACTGGTTTCCAAGATAACACTACAATTTCCATCTGACCTTTAAAAACCATGTTTTAGTTTTGCCCAAAAAAAACACAAGAAATGACGAACGTTGCTGATGTAGAAAACATATTCCTGAAATTGTCATGTTTTCTTTCACTTTTTGGGCTAAAGTTCAGAGATCATGTTGGAACCAAGAAAAGCAAACTTGACATTATCGTTGTTCTTTATGACGGCTAAAAAACTAACCACGAGCGTCACTGCAGTTTAAACTGTCCAAGTATGCAGAGCTAATAGACATACATATCCCACTTGACAAATGGCAAACTTCAGGAAATGCCTCAGAGTACCTATCCATGTAAAAAGACCAAAATTTGCTCATCCTTTATGTACAACAGGCCAACATATATAACAGTGACGAGAGTATTAAGGACTTTTCTCTTCCTCCTCCAGCTTTAATTTAATAATCATAATCAAAGAAAGATTACAAAATACTCAATGGCACCTGTAATTCACCAAAGCACTGCCACAAAAATGGCAAGACCAATCCCTGACAAAATCAGAAGTCAAATTCTCCAGTTGCCTGCAGAAGAGCATAGTTTCAGCCATCAGAAAATTTTGATAAGCTGAACTGAAACAGAAATGTGAATATCATAGTTCAACTTCACAACTAACAAACCTTATTGAAGAGAATGTCCTTATTATTTATATGCATGATACCATCCTTTAGGGTGCACTTCCATCTACTCTTGGTACGTGTCACCTAAGTTTGTTGTAAGGCATCTCCAAAAAATTATTCTCCAATCATGAACCATTAAACATAAGGCAATATCACATTGTTATAGCATACTTAAGTTAAAGAAAGTGGAAGAACGACATTGCTACCTTGTCAAACTGGGCCAAAACAAGATGATGTGTATTTTGATCCTCTCCCTGATCCAAATCATCCAAATCATCATCATCATTTTCATTTAGGGGGGGCTCATCATCATCATCTTCTTCATCAACCTCATTTTGAGCAATGGGAGCAGGGGTACTTGCTGGTACTTCTAATAAATAGGGTGAAAATATGCATCAGAAACGTTTGTGATATAGATAAATGTGCTAGACCCTATACATAATATTGAGTAAACATATCTACGTTCTCAATTTACCGGAAGGAGCTGGTGTATTTGCAATGTTGTAGTCTTCATTGAACACTCCATAATTGTATATCTGCACGCAAGTAAAATAAAAAACAGTAAGATTGGAATGCAATATCTGACAAATTGTGTATATACTAAAAGGAGCATGCAATGACATTTTAGATGAAACATAGTTGATGAACGTCAAGCATATTGACACCCCTATGGACACCAATGTCAAAATTTTGCAAGTTAGAAGCCACTTTTAGACCCAGACACCGAGGGAGGTTCAGAAGGCTGGTAGGGAAACTAAATTATCTCACTGTCACTTGTCCAAATATTTCTTTTACAGTTAGTGTGGTAAGTCAATTTCTTAAGTTCCCCTACGAAGGACATTGAAATGCACTATTTTACATTTTGAAATATATTAAAGAAACTCCAAGAAAAGGTCTCCTGCATGAAGACAAAGGTCATACTCAAATTGTGGGATATGCAGATGCAAATTGGGCAGACTCTCTTACTAACTTGTCAAATTTTAGCCAAATTAGAAGGAGACACTTTTAGACCCAGAGAGGTACCGAAGGGCCTTGACTTCGAATTTTGTCAATTATTAAAATGTATTAATACTTAGGAGCTAATTTCTACTCACGTGACTAATTTTTTTTTAAAAAAAAAAGGATTCTAAGAATGAATATTTAAAATAAGCAAGCAATGGAAGCATTGATAATTGAACATTTTTGGGGTAAGAATGGGTTGCTTTGGAGTTTATATTCATATTGACAAATGAAAGAAGAAAAAAAAGTGCACATTGAAGCATTTTTCAAAATGCAAGCAGATTACTAATTACCCAAAAGGTGAAATCTAAGGTGTCTATGTACTAGAGACCCAACATTGAAGGGTTGAATACACTTTTACCCAAAATATTAATAATAGAAGGAAAATAGGAAACAAAAGGGATAAGTGAAAAATGTACAAAAGCATATATCTATAAGCCTTGGTAAAGAACAAAAGGGAAAGTGTTTCAATACAATCTTGTATGAGCACAAGGAGGAAAAAAAATTACTACTCACATTTGGAGTAGAAAGCACATCATCATCATAGGGAATTGGTCCATCAAGTTGAGGAATCTGAGAAGCTGGCCTGTCTGATTGTGCTGGCATTTTTCCTTTAGAAGTAGAGTGACCTGCATCAATGGACATGCCCCCTCCATACACCTGAAAGATTTATGTTTAAAAGTTCAGCAACTAAAACTTTTCAATCAACCAAGAAATCAAGAAATTAAAAGACAAATAAATGCATGCATATATGTAAAGCAGGATTGTTTAAAAAAAATGTAAAGCAGGATCCCAAAAAGAATAATGCACAACAATTGGCTCAGAAAGAAGCCAGAGGCCTGAATTGTTTAATATAGTCATCTGAACAAATATGCTTGCTACAGATCAGTGATGTAATGTTCACAAGAGTTGAGAAATGCGGTCTGATATATGCTGTCAAATGAAAGCTATTCATACAACAGTTGAGAAATGCAGTCTGATATATGCTGTCAAATGAAAGCTATTCATACAACAGTTGATAAAAAAAAAGAGCTCTAAACACTTGAGATAGATCATGTGGTTTATCACAACAAAATGGAACAATGTATCTTAAGTTCATTAAAATTTAAATAAAAACCCATCTTTTTTTTCAGAAGTGGTCACAGAGATGAAAATATTTTATTATTAACATCATTACAAAACTACACCAAATAATATGCAAGCACCAAGCTGATATAAATTTACAAAATATCAATTTAATATAATATGCAAGCACCAAGCTGATATGAATCTACAAAATATCAATTTAATGTTGGCAATATGAAGGAAGGCCATACTTCAATTTCCAAAATTTGAGAAGCAGCATCTCCAGCTCCATCTTGCTGAGGTATATATCCACCAGCATTATATTGAGAAGCAATTTCATCACGTTTCCGCTTCCCCGAGGACATGAAGAAGTCCTGCATGTTTTCCCAAACACCAATAATATGTAAATGTTACGTGGGTTCTACGTTCTCTCTTTTCAGGTCAATTCAAGACAAGAAATACTGATAAAAATGTTACAGGGAGAAAGAAGTAACATTCTCTGACTTCATGAAAGAAACTCCGCCAGGAGGTCTTCAAATTTGAAAACAGATCATTTTTCTGAAAGACCTCACCAAGATGCTTACCTGTGTCAGAGGTTGATTTGAAGCTCCTCTTTCCGCCTCATCCCGCCCTTCCACGTAAGCTACAGTAATATGCACGTCATTACTGTAAAGCCACGTATTGCTTAAAAGCATGTTCCAAATTAAATTCAAAATGGGACTTACCAACATTGACGTCAAGTGGAGCCCTTTGGTTCTGGTTCTGGTTCTGGTTCGTCCACGGAGAAGGAGGAGGTTGCTGTAAAAGATTGTATGGACAATATAAATAATAAATGCATCGAAAGTAAAGATGAACAAAAGTAGTAGTACCACCATGCACGTGGTTTTGGATAAAGAGTTTATGCACTGTGCCAGACATCTATTTAAAATACTATGAAAGTAAAATGTAAAACAGTGGTCAAACATAAACAGGTAATCCATCATCTTGGAATCACAAAATGAGCTTTACCATGTATGGACCAGGCCTTCCACCTTTTATCTCGTTATTTGCACCAGGCTCATTTCCAGCAGACGGGTAGTCACTAGGTCCAGTGGGAATGTTATACATTGAGTTATCCACAGTTCCTGGTAAAGGGGTTTGAAGAGGAGTTTGCAATGGCGTCTGTGGCATTCAAAATCCAATATCAACAATCTTCATAAAACACGTCGTGTAACTCACAAATTCATAATAATAATGGGCTCAAACTCACAGGGGGGAAAAGCATTTCCGCTGTGGGAGTTTCATACTCCTCAGTCCCCTCATAAGGCATGTTAAGATCATGAACCGGAGTAATTGGACCACCGGGCGTTGGCTTAGGCGCCCCGGACCTTTCTATGGGACCAACAATGGCACCAGCTTGCATCATCTTCGATTCCCATATCTAATCATAAGAAATTTTTTAGTACAACACAAACGATTGAAGAAAAAAAAACTCGCAAACCAAACAAAAAGCACGTAAATGCTCAGATCGAAGCCCTAATTTACTTAGAAATTTCAATTTACCTAGAAATTCATTGATCACGTAAATGTGAAAAAACAAGGCGGGGAAATAAAATAGAATCAGATGAACAGTAATTAACGGGAAGAGAAGAGTGAGTATTACAGATTGAAGCTCCTTGAGAACTTCGTCGCCGGGACCACCGTTGTTGACAAACTCGTCGCGGACCTTGTTCATGACATCGTCGATTACCTGGATGTAGACCTGGCTGGTGGTGGAGGCCGCCATCGTGGATTTGTTCCGCCCAGATTCCACGGCGTAGCGTCAATTAAACGATTCGGAAGGTTTCCGGGATAGGCGAAAGAGATCGGTTGGTTAGGGTTTGGAGTGAAAGCTGAGGCGGACAGAGACAGAGACAGAGATTGAGATTTAGATGAGATGTGAAGAGAAGGGAAGGGGCGGACCAGAAAGGGAGAATAAAGGGTGGAATATAAATAGGTTTGCATCCGATTATAAGCAGCGCGGTCCACGTGTTGAAATCTGCTTCATTCTTATCTTGGCTTCGCTACGCTACCGTTACAATACGGCGACCGATATTTATCGTATAAATAAAGTAGCTCAGTCACGACTACAGAGCCATACTGGCCCAATGTAAGAAAATGACAAAACCTCTGCATGTAATTGTAAAGAAAAAATAAAGGGTTCTAGAACTCATACAAAAGATGACCAAGGAGTTGGAAATTTCCCCCCTAGGTTTCACTAACAATTGCAATAACTAAAAACAAGGTTCAATTTATTTTTAATATATAATAGAGCAAATTATACTCATTTTATTTGAAGTTAGTGTTTATTATACTTACACCTCCTTTATAAAATTGTATTTATTTTGTTATTCTTAAACAGTTACGGTTATTATCAATATTAATCTTTTGTGAGATGTCTTAAGAACTCCTATCACTTTCATGCAAGTCTGTACCCAACTCAAGTCCATGTTGGGTTTCGTCTATGAAAACATCGTCAACTCGATCCTCGCCTCCCTTGTCAACTCCGTCGCCTTCGCCAACCACAACAACTTCACTGTCTCCACCTCCTTCGATGTCGTCTACAACCACTTCCAATGTCGCAACAACCTCATCAACGACCAATGCTCTCGCTGCGTGTCGCCTGCGATCACTTAGTTCGACAACCTCTACTTCATCTCCTACGACGACGCATTGCAACTTGACAACTATTTTGTCAAATACGACAATGTCACCTTCATCGAGGTCGAGGACGTGACAACAATGTCACTAAATCCTCACTTCTTTTTCTTTTTCTCGTTATCTTTGACAGTGCTAATGAGTCAAGCGGTTACAGTGTAATGGATGTTAAAAAAATAAGGGATCTTGTGTATGAATAATAAAAGAGTGGAGTTGAGTGTAATAAGCGCTAACCTCAAGGAGTACTAGTTTAGTTTTCTCTATATAATATTATTAAAAAAAATCCCTCAATTTTATTGACAATTGTAATGATTAAAGATTAAAGATAATGATTAAAGACAAGGTTTCTTTGTCCCTTATAAAAAAAGGGTTTCTTTTCCCAGAAAAAAAAAAACGTTTCTTTTCCCAGAAAAAAAAAAAAAACGTTTCCTCTACTATAAGAGAAAAATTGTATGATACATTTACCCGAGTGTCATGTTCTTTTACACATACACACATAAGAAGCCTTAGTTAGGGTTGAGCATCTAAGCATCGTTCGGTTAGGGTTGGATTTGGGCTCAAAATGGTCAATCCAACCAAAATCAACCATTATATTTTTTTTATTTGCATCTAACCATGAAGCTAGTTGGTTTGTTCATTTTTGGATTTAACGAGTCGTGGGTGGGTCGTGGCGAGTTTGCACGAATATGAAAAAGAGAAGCTTGAACAAGTAAGTTCTCGATTTCATCAGTGATGGCAACTCTAGTATGTTTAAATGTGCCAACAATGAAGCTACATCTCTGACCATCTTAGCTGAGTTCATCCTTGACAAACCAGAGACCTTGATTTCTTCAACACGATCGAGTTTAGTGTGCTTCAACGTGTCATTGTGTTGGTCCTACAAGGTGGTTTCGAATAAGAAGAAAACAAAGGAAAACAAAGATGAACATGAAATGGAAAAAGGTCGGTTTGCAAGCTAAAAGAGAAAAGCTAATTGTAACTTGAGATGCTCTCACAAGATGGGACAAAGGGTTCCAACTTTCTATGTCATATAATATTAAATGTAGAAAAGTTAAAGTTGTTTACATCTTTAGTTGACAACTTATTTTTAAGATAGTAAATACTTAGGGTATCTCCAACAGTGATTCTTGGAAGAAGATCTTAATTTCAAGATCTAATTTTCATAAGATCCATTATTGAAGTTGGCAACTAAATCTCCACATGGAGATCTGGTTCTTCCACAAGAACCATCAAGATCCACACTGTTTTTAAAAAAATATTTTTTTTGTCTCTCTCCCCAATAGAGACCCACAAGAAATAATTGCCATGAAAGGTACTTAACTATATGATCATACAAATAAATGTATAACAATGATTGCTTCTTAAAATGTACTTAACTATTTCTTCATACTTTTTCTCCCTCTAATTTGTGCTCTTTTGTATGTTTTGAATATCATGAATCACAACACATTCACTCCCTTATTATAGTTAAATTTAAATTGCTACATTAATATATGTTACATTGTAAAATTAGATTATTAAATTATAAATATTTGATAAAATTAATTATTGAAGTAGCTAAAAATTATAAAATGATAAAAAAATAATAAAATTAAGATTTATTTAAAAATGATAATTAAATAAATATATTGATGATAAAAAAATTATAAAAACCTAAAAACCACGAACTTAAAAAAACTTATTTACTAAACAATTAAACTAATTTTTCACTTAGTAAAAAAAAAAAAACAAAATCAACAAAACAAAAATAATTTCCCCTCTTTACAGATGGGCAGAACTGTAATTTCACATGCGAAGGGTGATTTTGTATTCGGGTCAGTTCAATTAGGGCACGCTTCCAGTAGGTTCTGAACTCCAACACAGTTCCGCAGTCGACCTCTGGAGCTGGCTTCTCTTCTCCAACTCAGTGTCGAGAATAAGAAGTTCAGAACCCATCCATCTTCTATCCCTTATATATATCACTGTATCGGCGCGTTCCATAGCTTGAACTAAAGTGCTGTTCCGAACCTCCGTGCGTAGATTCACACGTGCAATCTCCGCTACACACTCTTCTCTCCGTTCGGTAACGATTGGCATCAGAAGATGTCGGGCGGTTTCTTTCGAGTTAGTATAGCGCAACCTTTGAGCTTGCAAATTGCAATTACTCTTCTGTTGAATTGAATTAAACCTAATTTATCTCAACATTTCTTAGATCTTATATTATTTGCTATCTCAATTGGAGCTTGTTACTTAGCTTATGAATTGTATTGGTTGAATTTTTGTATATAGGGCACATCGGCGGATCAAGACACTCGGTTTTCGAACAAGCAAGCGAAGCTGATGAAATCGCAGAAGTTTGCACCGGAACTGGAGCATCTGGTCTGTTTCCTTGGTTAAATTTGATCTGTAATTTTTCAGGGTTTTTTTCAAGTGTTTTTGCTATTTGGATGATGTGAACTTGATAAATAAAGTACGTGTTGCGCTAGTCAGTAGGCACCGCCTCTTTTTGTTTCAAATTCAGAAATGCTTGAAATATGGTTTGTAGGTGGACATGACGAAGGTGAATATGGAAGTAATTAAGCCTTGGATCACCAGAAGGGTGACTGAGCTTCTTGGGTTTGAAGATGAAGTGCTTATTAACTTCATACACGGTCTTCTGGATGCGAAGGTAATTTACGGTTTTTAATCTTGGAAATTAAAAGGTGTTTTCTCCTTTGTATTTGCCATTCCATTGATTCTTTCAATATTATTGTCATTTCCCCCCTCTTAATGTGTATATTTTGAAATCTATATTATATTTATTTGGCTAATATCTATTTTCTGTTAGGTTGTGATTATGAAATATTACTCCTCCAAACTGAACTATAGTTAATGTACACACAGTAGTGTATTTTTGCTATTTTCCTTGGTTTGTCACCAACTTTTTGTTATATCTGCGCTTTTATTATTCACCATTTGGTCACATTCTATTCATTATGATGCAGGAAGTGAATGGGAAAGAAGTTCAAATACAAATTACTGGATTTATGGAAAAAAACACTGGAAAGTTCATGAAAGAGCTTTGGATGCTGCTTCTCAGTGCGCAGAAAAATGCAAGTGGTGTTCCTCAGCAGTTCTTGGATGCCAAGGAAGAAGAACTCCTGAAGAAGAAGGTGCTCGAGTCTCAATATGCCATTCATTTGATCACAAAATACCTTTATTTTTGGGGTGTTTCTGACAAAAGTTTTGTCTTGGGGATGTTTTAGGCTGAAAGTGATCTGATTGCAAGTGAAATTCAGAGGAAAACAGATAATGAAGATAGAGAGATCATGGAAGAGAGGCTGAAGAAACTGGTAATACTACTCTGTACATGCTGGAGATACATTTTATAGAGCCGAGATTTTGGTTTTAACTTCCATTTGTGTTTCCATGGCATTCAGCTAGCTTCTGCAATTATTTGGGTTCATGTCCTTTACCTCAAACTACTGTAGGACGGTGGATTTGATTCGAAGGATAATGATACTGCATCAGATCCAACTTTGAAGCTCAGGGATTCAGGGTACCGGGAGTGGGATGGGAAGGAAACTGACAAGAGGAATGGTGTTAGAGCAAGGAGCAGGTGAAATGGATTGATTCCTTCCTTTTAATAATTACATTACATGTGGTGACAATTGTTTCTTTTTTTAATGGTTTCCCTGCTGGTCAAGCTTCAGAATATCAACTAAAATTGTTTGTTTCTTATAGTGGGTGGATTGTAAAGTTGTTATTTATGGTGGAAAAGGCTAGGCATAGTTCTAGCTGATGATCTAGAATCCTTGCGTGAGCACAAGTGAAAATATATAGTGTAACATACTATTTTCATAAGAGGTCTGTTTATCGTATAAAATTGACTAAGTTAACAAACTTAAAAAGCATTCTTTAATATTAAGCTATATCCTACTAGTGCTCATATTTTACCATGACTTGACAACCATAAAATTGCCTATGTTACCTAAAAAAATAATGAAACCTTCATAAAATTATTGAAATATTCAGCATTATGAAGTCATTTGAATTTATTTCATTGTTATTTATTTATATGTGATATTTGAACGTTATAATAGATGTGGTTGGAACTTGGAATTACATCTTTAAGTTTCTCAAGTCACAATCATTGCCATACACATTTTCAACTTTTTTTTTCCCTTCAATTTTTGCTTTATTATTTGAGTATTTGGTTGGTATTTAAGTGTAGAGAATCTTGACTAACTTGGCTCTGCTCCTTGAAACTTGCAATCAAGTTCTTAAGTACTAATTGGCTGTTACTCTATTATAGGCTTTCTAGGTCTCCACATTCACCTGCAGTTTCCATTTCACCTCATCGGTAACACTTTTAAAAATTAAGTTTTAAATATATTTTCCATCTTTATATTGAATTGGAAGACTGTAATGTAATATGTGGTGTTTGCCTTCTGTGGCAGAGGCTCACCTTCAAGGTCAATGAGCAAATCATTTTCAAATTCTCGAAGTTATTCAGGGTATGCTTATATATTTGCTAACTACGTTTCCTTTTATTTGATTCATGCTTGTACCTTTTGCCATTCATTAATCCAAAATTTGATGCATAATTAAATGTGCAACTTGGCCAGCTGTTGGATCTTCAATTTGTTGCCCATCCCTCTAGCCTTCTAATAAGTATAATACTGTGCATTTAATTTTAATTTGGATTTGTCATTTTGTATTAATGGGTATATGCTGTTTAGTGGTAGACACAGGTCAAGGAGTATATCTAGGTCTCCAGAGGCTCAAGGTCCCTCTCTTTCTGCTGAAAGGATTCGCCGTTCTCCACGACGACGATCTATTTCTCCTCAAAGGCATTCCCCACGACGTTCTCCTCATAGGAGGATACCTTATTCAAGAAGATCTAGATCTCCTTCTCCTGAACGACGCAGAATGCATTCTCCAGTCCATCGTAGATCACCATCTTTTCGACGACGTAGATCACCTTCTCCTGTTCGACGACATAGATCGCCTTCTCCTGTGCGACGACGTAGATCGCCTTCTCCTGTGCGACGACGTAGATCGCCTTCTCCTGTGCGACGACGTAGATCGCCTTCTCCTGTGCGACGACGTAGATCACCTTCTCCTGTGCGACGACGTAGATCACCTTCTCCAGTGCGTCGGCGTAGATCACCTTCTCCAGTGCGCCGACGTAGATCACCTTCCCCTGGGCGTCGACACAGATCACCTTCTCCTGGGCGCTGTCATAGATCACCATCACCTCTTGGACAACGGAGGTCACTCTCACCTAGACGACGAAGATCACTTGTTACTCGGCATAGGTCACCTTCACCAGTACGCCGAATACCGCCAACCAATGTGCAGAATAGATCAGACTCCCCCATGCAATCCCCCTCCCACATACGACAAAGGTATGGTAGTAGAACTCCTTCACTCTCTCCATCTCCATTGCAACGTAGATCACCTATTCCTAGTAAGCAAAGATCTCCCAATATCTCCCCACAGAGGTCTCCTCAAGATGAACAGAGTTCTCAATCTCCAATACGGTGTGTATCTCCATCTCCAATTAGGAAAAATTCTCCAAGACACCAAAAAAGTCCCTTGCATTCTTCTATGGGGAGAGTCAGGTATTGGAGCACTTAAGGAAATGCTTGAATAATAGTGATTCTGTTTTTTCTTGGGTGTGCATGAATTTATTAATGTGATAATAGTAAAGCTTTTTAAAAGAAATATTTTCAAATACAGAATTGTTTATTCATTTCTGAAGTAGGTTTCAAGTTCAAAATCATAAATATTATAATGACTCTACTCCACACCCTGTCTGGAACTGCTAAATTAAGTAGTGATAGTTTTGACAAGGTTTTTTCTTGCAAGTAAATTTATAAAATCTTTGGGGACACCTAAATTGCAGAACAGAATCCGTGACTCGTCAACCCTCTAGTCCTCTGGGGTCGGCAATAAGAGATAAATGTGGCAAAGCTTCACACTATAAATCACAAGATTCAATGTCCACACCTGAGAAGTCTCCAATTCAATCTGTATCTCAAGAAGCAAGGAGTGAGACCAGCAGTGAAGGTCGAAGGTAGTTTTCCTTGACTTCATGCTATCTTCTTATCTTATCATCCATGACTTAGATTTGGAATGTTTATGCTCATTTTTTGGTTTTTGAAAATGTTTAGTCCTCATGAGAGCCCTATGAAACAAAGAAGAGATAAGTTGTCCAATGAAATAAACACGAATCCTCTGAAGAAACAAAGAACCCAAAGACCTAGCCGTGACAGCCCAGATACAAGAGATGAAGCAGAAGAAACGCACTATTCCAGGTTTGATGTTGATTGTGGATAACTTTTAGTTGGTTGATTTTTTTTTACGAATACAAGTTACTATTATAGATTTATTTATTGTTTTGCCCGCTCCATTTTCTCATTTTCTTTATATCTTTGGTAGAGAAAGCAGAGATCCAAAAATGAATTCATCACAAAAGATATCAAAACATTTCCCTGTTAGTAAGCGAAAAGGTTCACCTGCAAAATATCGTCACGAGGAGTTCTCTCCTGAAAGGGTGTCAGGTCATCCAGCTTCTGAACATCATTATGATAACAATGATTGGAGTAAGAAAGGCCAGGAGATAATGCGGTAATATGATTGGCATACTGTAGCTGTTCTAACTAATTTGAATGCCTGCACACTGCATACATATCTGATAATGATAAACTCCTTTGGCAGTGATAAATCTTCCGGAAAGGGCAATGAATTTCCTGCTCAAAAGTCATCAATGAACAAAGAAACTTTTTCCAGGGAGAAGCCTCAAGAATCTTATGCTGTAGATATTAAAAAATCAGATGTCAAGGACCAATCCCATTCAAACTATGCCAAAAGCAGTTATCGGCATCACAAATCCGAAACCACTCAAGATTTAGTTGGAAAAGGTGATCGTGTCAATCACAATGCTTCACATGATTCTGTTTCTGAGGATAGTGGTAAGCATAGACGGGAGGGAAAGGATAGGAAAAGGCATAAAAGGTCTGAGAAAAAGTATACATCTTCTGATGAGGATTATAGTGATGATTCTGAGTTAGAGGACAGGAAAGAGGCTAAGAGGAGGAGAAAAGAGGAGAAGAAGCTGCAGAAGGAGGAGAAGCGTCGAAGATGTGAAGAGAAGCGACGCAGAAGGGAAGAACGGCGTGCGGAGAAGCTGAAAATGAAGAGTAAAACAGATGATATTTCAGGTGATGAGGAGGCTAAACGAATGGATTATCATCAAAGTGATAGTGTAGTTACACCATCTGAGCAAAAGAAGCTTGAGATTGAATTGCGGAACAAGGCTCTTGAATCCCTCAAAGCAAAGAAGGGCATGAATAACTAAATGCATCACATCCAAGTTTTATGTTGTTTTATGCTTTAAAAACTTATTGAGAAATATCTTAGCTTGTTTAAGAAACTTGGTTTTGCAAATGTTATGTTTATTTATTCATCGGTAAATGTTTGATGTCATCTATCTTTAATGCTGGCAGCGGAAATGGATAGATGATGCTTTCTGAGTAAATCTGTCGAGTACAACTCTATGCAGACATTGTCCTATATTTACTGGTAATATTTGTCTTCCCCTTAGTTGGGAATTTCATGTTATTTGGGTGGTGCATCTTGGTTCTGCTTTTATTGTTTTTTATGTTATCTTGGTTTGTTCCACGTTTGTTCTGTATTTTTCTCATTGGCTTTGATGTGGTTGGTAATGATGGCTATTTTCTTATTTAGATCATATTAATCCTGAAGGTCTTGGTAATATTATTAATGAGGTTTGTACTAAATTAGCTTTCTGGTCATTTGGTAGATGAATTTTATGTCAACTCTAGATGACCTGGTGAGAAGACCATGTGCAGACCCTTTATTTTGAACTTCAATTCAGGTGAAGTTTTTCATTCTTTTAGCATATTTTTTAGTTCTAGAATAGCTTCATAAGTAACTCTGATGTATTACGTAGGTGGTTCTTTCTGGTTGTATATTTTTCAAAACTAACATTGGCATCTCGGGAGTTTTTCCTGGAATGTGTTTCCCGGAATTCTCCATGATGTATTTGTGGGGTCCGTCGCGATTGATGTAGCTGTATGCTTTTAAGTTTTAAGCATTCTGGTCTAGTGGTTTTTCGTGCAGGGCAATTAAGAGTTTGTGTGGCTGTTATGCTTGCTTCCAATTTTACTATAATGCTATCAAAAACCTATATTTTCGCTCTTTGTTTGCTTATGAGAAATTTTAAGGGTGGTTTCCCTGTTGGATGAAATACTACCAGTGTTTGTCAAATATAAATATGGTAATTTTTAAAAATAGAAGGCTCGGGTAAGTTAAATGTTATTTTAAAAAATAGAAGGGTATATTAATGCTTATTCATAAATTAACATTGTTAAATCAAAACATTTCATCTATCTCATCCAAATCTGGTGAGTCTGATGACAATAAAGCAGCACAAGCTCCACGCCCATACGTACATTGTTGTGGATTCGAATTTTTGACTAATATTCTAACAAAACTATTAATATTTGCCTATAAAAAATAATTATCTCTATTGTGCATTCAGCAATTTAGCAAAAACAAAATGCAAGTAATTAGATGGAATTTATCGTCACGGTTTAATAAAACTTTGTTATGCTAACCATAAGTAACTAACCTCCGCTCTCACTTTCAGTTTTCTTCAACTCACGAACATATTTCTTTGTAGTTATTAATTGTTGAGCTTTAATTTGAATCTTGTCGCAAGCTTTAATATGGTCTACAAAGAGAAATAGACGCGAATCTTAAGCTTAATATTGCGCGATGTTCGAAGCTTTTTGTTTTTTTTGGTCACATACGATGTTCGAAACTTACGATACACAGTATATACCTTTTTGTATTTTTCTAAATTTACGTGACTGTATTATGTAAATGGCTTATGGCTCCTATTTTTTTCTTTAGCCGAGGTAAATGTAAGTCTTGTTAAGTTGTTTAAATATGAAAGCTTTTCAGACCTTATATTGGGGCACTGTACCCTTATCCTAAAAATTTAGCGTAAAACAAATCCGTAACTAGCACAGTGCTGCATTAATGGATGAAAAAATAGCTAGATCATGGGATACGATTATCGATTCATATGTTGAAAGAGAGTGTCATTTTCTGTGGTATTTGAACGCTTGGTGTTGGAAATTTCTGTATTGGATAAAATCTGAGTACGTGGCTCCAGGCAATTGGCTAGATTCCGCTTTGCCTCTTCCATTCAGATAATAATTCTCACAAGACGAAAGAAAAACAAGATTCAAAGGCTGAAGAGCTAGAAAGTAGAGACACACAATCCAAAAGAGTCTTATTGAAGGGTGAGGGTCACCTTGGAAATCCATCCATGCCATGGCTCCCACTCTTACATCCAATTCATCTTTTTTAAGCACCAGTCCTCATTCAAGGGTGAGCCTCCGGAATCCAAGGCTGAGAGTCTTTGCCAAGAAGTCTGGATCATTCCCATCATTTGGACTAGGCAAGCCCAAAGATGATTCTTCTTCTGCTGAAGAAAAAGATAACTCATCCAATTCCAACCCCTTTCGTTTGGACTTTGGAAAGATACCCGATGTAACGTCTTTGATCCCAGTTCCAAGCAACACTTCTGCGCCAGGCTTTTCTTTTGGAAACACAAGGCGCAAGGACCCTTCAACAGTGTTTGTTGCCGGCGCAACGGGGCAGGCTGGTATTCGCATTGCACAAACGTTGTTAAGGGAAGGTTTCAGTGTACGGGCTGGAGTCCCCGAACTTGGTTCTGCCCAAGAACTTGCTCGTCTCGCTACTCAATACAAGGTATTTTTGTTAATGTATCAACCCTCAGTTACCATACTACTTTTAAAATCAAACTTTTTCCTACTAAATTATACTTTTAAAAGAAGAATATGATCAAATCGGTAATGTAACATTCCTATTTTAAACATTTCAATTATAGTATGATGCCGTATTGTATTTCGAAGAATATCGCATAACAAACTCTATTAAATACCATGTAAAATAAAGAATTAAATAAAAACTATGCCTATTAGACCTTGAGACTGAAACGCAATTTTAAAATAATATTCAGACTACTTAATGAATTGGATCTGATATGGCAACAGAGCATATGGATTCAGTAAGAGCATCTCCAATAGTATTCATTTAAGCAATCCTCTTTAGATTCTTAACTGGGTTTGAAAGTGAGTTCCAGTGTGTCACATTTCATTTTACTCCAATAGTGGAACCCATTAATTGAACTTTTTATGAAGCTTCTGTTTTGGAGTGTATTCCGGATACTAATGCATGGTGAACAACAACACAGATTATATCAAATGAACAGGCAAAGCGTCTGAACGCTGTGCAATCAAGCTTTGACAATGCAGACACAATAGCCAAAGCAATAGGCAATGCCGGCAAGGTGGTTGTCACCATTGGTCCGACAGAGAATGGTCCAACCGCAGAGGTATCTTCATCAGATGCCTTGCAAGTGGTTCAGGCAGCACAGCTGGCAGGAGTAGGCCATGTGGCCATCGTCTATGACGAGAGCAGCACTGGGGCCTCAACCTACAATGTACTGGATGGCCTCTCATCCTTCTTCAACAACCTCTTCTCCAGGTCTCAACCGTTGACCATACAAGAGTTCTTGCAGAAAGTCATTGAAACGGATGTCAAGTACACCTTCATCAAGACAAGTTTGACTGATGATTTCTCACCGGAGAGTTCCTACAATGTGGTTGTCTTGGGCGAAGGAAGCGCCAGTGCAAACGACTATAAAGTAATGCAATGTATGCGATAATATCAGAAGGATATTGTATCTCTTTTTCCCTCCCTTTATTGCACTCTTATTTGTAGGTAATAGTTTCTTAGAAAATGATGCTTGTTATAGGTAGCAAAGTCCAAGATCGCATCGTTGGTGGCTGATGTCTTCTCCAACACAGAGGTAGCAGAAAACAAGGTATCCCTTTTATATTAGCTAGATAATGCATCTAGTGTTTCTTCATATTTAACTGAGATGAGTAATACATTAATCCCCATCTTAGTACTTTAGTATCGAATGAAGAAGTAAACTTGAAAATATATATAAAAAAAATCAATATTTTGATGCGTTCTTCTAGCAACTCCGTTTTAAATACACTTTTCTTAACACACTGTCATGAGTTAAGTGAGATGCACACAATTTTGTGATTTCCTATAAGTTTCAGTTAATACTAGAAATTCTGTTCAAAAGAATTATTTAGTGCATTTGTTTTAGGATTACAGGCAATAGCATTTCTCTAATTTTTTTTTTTCATTTAATAAAAAGATTAGCAGGAAGTTTTTCAATTAGGGCAAAGCTTACTTAAATACTTGTAGTGTTGTTCTCTAATCAGAATTGAAATTCACCTCCTTAATTGCCATAATAAA
The DNA here is from genome assembly GCF_004193775.1 of Glycine soja. Taxonomy (NCBI): domain Eukaryota; kingdom Viridiplantae; phylum Streptophyta; class Magnoliopsida; order Fabales; family Fabaceae; genus Glycine; species Glycine soja. The sequence goes on along the minus strand of NC_041012.1, from coordinate 10,348,623 downwards.
ATTTTGTATTAAAGATCAACATAGATGATTATTGATAGAACAACATAGTATGTAAGTTTTCTCTTTTAGAACATTCTATTTGTAAAGCATAAAGATTGAATCCTTTAGGTAACCAATACACTCTCTTTCTCTCTCAAATAGGTTGTGAAAGTGCACTCGGATCCCAGTGCCCCCTTGAAGCGTGTAGATGAACTTTTCAGGTAAAACAGTTGATATATAGCTGCTACTTGTTTCTCTTTTTTATCTGTATTAGGGCAATGATTTTGTGTTGCTTCCATCTGAGTAGGATTAGTATTTGTTTCTATCTGATTTATAAGTTCCTTTACAGCCCTATTCCTGAGGATGGAAGAAGGAAAGCCTATGCTGAAATGCAGGAAAAAACAAAGGCAGAGGAAGAAGCAAGAGTGGCAGCTGAAAAGGCCCGTGAAGCTTCTGAATCAGCAAAGAAGTTGGAAGAAGAGGTGAAAAGGCTTTCACAGCAAGAAACACGGGCTGCAAGTCTGGCTCAAGAGGCCCAAGAGAAGGCAGAGGCTGGCGGGGCTTCAGTTGAAAACCTCTTGAACAAGGCAAAAGACTTTGGTGCAGGGTTTTCCTGGGAAAAGTTGAGCTCACAGATTACTACTTCAATCCAAAAGCCTGATGAGGATGAGAAACCAAAGGTGCAGCTAGCCACTGTAAGGGGACAGGCCAAGGCTCGGAATCTCGCGCCTAACAAAGCAGTGGTCAAACAAACACCTCAGAGAAGTGCAGCTAAACCAAAGGTGGAAAAACCAAAGCAGACAGAGACACCAAAGGAGGTGAGGAAAGTATTTGGTGGCCTGTTCAAGCAAGAGACTATCTATGTTGATGATGACTAGTGGAAGCGGAACATATTATCTTGCACGGCATAAAACTATGTTGTTTGAGTCTGTGTTAACGTAGATAATTTGGTTGCATGTGTATGGTCTTGTAAAGTTCTATGTTTGAAGCAGAATATTTATGTAGTTGTACTGGTTCAGAACCCTATTTTCGGGGGAAAACAATAAAAGGGTTTTCCCTTATCTTCTCTCCTCTCTTGCTAATAATTAATATTGTCTTTGGCAACGGTCTTGCCTTGCTTCATTAACAACTTGTGTGTTTTCAGATAATACTTATCTCAAATCATGTTTGGCATAATTTATTTGAGATATGTGTAACGAGATTTTGGTCCCGAATATATTTAAACAGAGGTAAGAAATAGTTTTGTTTTAGCACCGCATTAGCTTTGTATAGGAAATACTAATGAACAATTTGTTTCAGGCGAAGCGAAAGCATTTATAGCATGCTCATGGTTGTTTTTCCTTTTTTTTTTATAGACGCAACACTTGAAACCAAAACATCAAGGGAAATCATATACGTACCTTTTGAATTAACTATTCGATAAATTAGTTGATTTATCTGGAGATCTAGTAACTAGACTTGCACTATTTCAAGATGATGATACTTTATTTATCTCAGGTGGTAAAGGGAAACAGGTTCCAGCAAGGAAACACTTCAATATCCAGGTCAATGAAAGTTTTAGTAAAGTAACAAGTGTTAGATTACTTGCTTGCGAAAAGACTGATTTTATGTTAGAGTCGATTGGTTAGAGTGAGTAGGGAATCCATTTTGCTAATGTCATAGGACGAACTATCACGTATAATCACTATGTTGTTCCTGTAATCACACAACCATTTTGTAAGAAAATTGTGGTGCTCACAGAGTGGTTTTGAATATCTGCTTAGGTAATGCTTTTGTACGTCAAGCAATATCTGCCTCAACCTAACCTAGTGTGTCAGTTTGAGCCCCAGTTAATGGTCCAAGATTATGACCTTATGCTGGGTGAGATTTAGCCCGTGTTGCAGGGATATCACCTTTGCCTGGAGAAATTATTTGGTGGTCGAGAATCACCATTTGGTCATGGTCCCAAACTCCCAATCAATTTCTACATTACATGTATTTTAGATTATTTTTTTAAAATAATAACATGCCATGTGGAGATTATTAGGAATCATGTGATTCAGAACTACTTAATAATTCTTCTTTGATCCGAGATTATTTCCTACTAGTAATCCCTTACTTAACGCGCTTGGGATGTTGATATATTCTTTGAAGATTGCAATCAAACTAGACATAAGTTAACAATAAGTCTCCCACCGTGAGAAAATAATGTCATCTGTTAGATTTATTAATTTTTTAAATCAGTGGTTAAGATTGTTTTTGTTTTTTTTCTTTCTCTTTTTTGGATTTATTTCATCTCTCTCCATCTTCCTGTTACTCATACACTTGTTGTCATCCAACCACAACTCTTTTCCAGATTTACCCCATCTCTCTCTCTCTCTCTCCATCGTCTATGGTGGGGGAGCTTTCCAAATCTCCCACCGTGCGAAAGTAATGTGTAACGTCTGATTTGGACTTTTTTCGAGATATGCAAGAGAGTACCACCATGAACATGCTTATACTGGAGTAAATTAAAAAACACAAAGAGCACCATGTCCCTTTGGAGTCTATGGATCTCCCACCCATCTCCATCTCCATACCAATGTGTTGAGACTTTGCACCACCTTCGCCACTTCTCTTGAACATTATTTTTTTTAATTTACTCTAGTGTAGACATGTCCACAGGATTCCCTCATGCATCTCAAAAAAAGTCCAAATCACACATATCACATTACTTTTGTAAGGTGGGGCATTTGGAAAGTTCTCCTACTCTAGATGCTGCCTTGAATTTAAGTTTAACTTAATTTCACAAAGTCAGCTCATGAAATATTATTTCTTACTTATATTGACATTGTCTTTAGTCAACATGAAACTTAACATTTTTTTAGTACTTCAAAATATTTATTTGGAGATTTATCCAATAAGATTATAAAATTGAGTCAATTTTAATAAGTATTTACAAAGATCTAACCTGAACAATACATAATTAATTACATTTTCAAAAAGAGTATCTTCTGGCTAATATGATGATTCTTTTTAAATTGTACTACTATTGTATTTGGTACTAGAGTAAGCCATAGACTTAATTACAATGGTTAGGTTAAAATTAAGGGTATCAATAATTGAAAAGTTAATTATGACATTTATTTAGGGATAAATTTTTTTCTCAAATGAAATACTTATTTTTGGATGGAGGTAATATAATTATAAACAAATTTAATGATAATAACTAAATTAACTAACTTTTTAATAAGTGTAAATTAATTAACTACTCCATTCTTTTCTAACTATAACATATTTTTAACTAATTCATATCCCTTAAAAAAATAATTAGATTAGTTAATCAAATTAAATTTATTGACTAATTATACTATCATTTCAAAATTACCCTTTTCTTTTATCTCTTTATTCAATCAATTGTTTCTTAATAATGTTTGGAGAGAGAATGATTAAGTAATTGTATGTAGGTAAAAAATAATTAATACATCTTAAAAAATAGAAAAATATTTATAGAAAGAGACATATAAATTTCTAAAATAATTTTATAATTAGGGACTAAAGGAATATGTGTCTTACAATTAGTGACAAATACATTACTAATTATATGATATCATAGTTATAAGGTTGGTCTAGTGATGAAGGAAGAATGGAGAGGTGAGAAGTCTTGAGTTCAACTCCCCTACTAACAAAAAAATTACAATTAACAATTAACATTTGTTGATAAAAAAAGATATGGGCATATATTTTCACTTTAAAATTTTGCTTAAAGTTGCTATTAAGACTTTCTTAAGGAAAATTAAGTGTTTATTTAATTTGAGAAAATAGTTTTGTTTTATTTTCATTGTGTTTCCTATATGTTTATATCATAATTAAAATGACAAAAAAAGTTTTTGTTGTTTCTTATATAAATCGTTTTAAAAAGAAGAATTAAAGTAAGAATAAAATACATTTTTATAACTATTTTAAAAATAAATAAATAAAACTTGAAAACATTTCCTTAACACTAAATTATAATTTTAGTTTCCCTATTTTTTTCATTATATAAACTATTTTTTTAATTTTGCATATATGTTTATTTTTTATATTTTAATTAATCAAATTTTTTTATGGTACCTTAAATATATTAAGTCTAATGTTTAATTAAATCAAAATAAAAGAAATTAAAAAGACTAAAATTATGGATAAGAAATTATAAGGGGAGCCAAAATTATAAGTTATCATTTTCGTTAAATAACTTTAATTATCTTTTATTTATTTGTATTTCCATTAATTTCCATGTGAAGCTCAAGAGGTCATCACAGTAACCTCATGCTTGACTCCATATATACAATGAAACTGAAAAACAGGAAATCTTTGAATAAATGTTTAAAACATTTTATGCATTTGTAAATTGTCTACGTATATATTGTGTGTGTAAGCAAATTTGTCAATACTGTTTGCAATTATTTTGCAATTATAATATGTAAAATATTATGAATTTGATCAGTGTAATTTTTTTATTTCCCAAAATATGTTTTATAATATTCATATGCATCCATAATCATCTGGAAAGGGAGATATTGATATATGGAAAGGATTTTTGTTAAAAAAAATACAACAACAATGTCAATAGTTCATAAATACTATAAATTAAACCTTTGACCAAATTTACTATTCTCAGCGGTTTAAATAAGAAACTGCAGGCAAAATGCATTCTTGCCATCAGTCCAAAGCAAAGAACAAAAACAATTTCAACAAGGAATCACATAAATATAAGCCACTTTTGTTTTCCGTTCTCTACTAAGATCATATTTCACCTTCACGTTTCATTTTTACAATTCAAACTGTGCTCATGACACATGCAACGCTGAACAAACAATGCTCTTTGCTAATATAGAACTGGATTTACTGACTTAATCCTAGAGTGCATGTCAATTAAAAGAATACTTGCACTCAAGCTCAAAGTAAAAAAAAAATCCTTTATTGTATGTAAAGACTAGAAGTATGTAACCAAGATTATGTGGGTGGGTCAATATAAAACACTGAATATATGCAGTACACTCTTATCACTTAAACTCTTGTTTTTTCTAGTACACCTTTTTGTTGTGAAATCGCTGGGCTAGCTTCGGGAAGTTTTAAATCTCGATCTTTGAAGAACTGTGTGTCGCCAAAATTGTATCACTTGGTAAACTATATTTCTTACATGCAAGCTAGCTAAATTAATGTAGCCAAACAAAAATGTTGACATGCTTTATGCTTAAAAATAGAAGAACAATGGAAACTCAATCAGAAATTAAGAATGAAGACAAATTACAAATGTAACATAAAGCATGCTTCAATGGAAAGAGAGAATTTAAAATTATATATATATATATATATATATATATATATATATATATATATATATTGTTTGCACAGCTAGCGTTCTAAACATTATATTTGATAAATAGATTAATTTCATATATATAAGATACAGGCTACTAAATTGCCTTGTTCTTATCGATTACTAAGTGGTTGAAGATGGCAAGGCTAGTTCACTTAGCACTAATCGAGAATATAATCTTGTATGTAATGGAAACAAAATACATATATATTTAATTTATTCTGAGGTTAACATCATATGATGTACATGTTTTCACTCCTTAGCATCATCATATTCATTAGGAAAGTATAATCTACATACATCAGGCAAGGGCAAGCGGCATATATCAAGTGTTGCTTCTACTTTAATTTTGGTGTCCTTGAGGCGAATGAGAACCGATTAGATTAATTAATAGGGATTGAGGCCATTGTTGGAATGTGGTGCAAGAAATTTAGTTCAAGATTCAAAATTGTACCCAAAACAAAGCGAATAAAAAAACCAGTAATCAGAAGTATATCCCGTAAATTTTATAACAAACATATATAAAATACAAAGCAATTAATGCTGAATTCAAAAGTAAAATTGCGAAAACAAAATCAAACAGTATATGAATTCTTTTCACCAATAAAAAGGGGCGCGCGGTTCATGAACATCTACAAATAATTACGTATTGAGAGAATTCAATTCAAAAAAAATTTCTTGTACCCGTTTCTGCTGCTGACGAGTCCTGTGGTTCAGGTCCTAGTCTCAGTTCAAGGTCTAACTCCGATGAGGAATCTTGAGTAGATAACGAAGCCTGTTCAGTAGTAGTTTGAGTTTGACCTTGTTGTGGCTTTTGTGTTTCACTACTAGTTGGTGATTCGGCAAAGAGTGGAAGCTGCTGCCTCTTGTGAATGGCATGTTCTTGTAGAGACACATTCCAATTCCATTTTTGTTTGTTGCTATCTTCACCATAAGACTTGGCCTGATCCTGTTGAATTTGGTTTGAAGATTGTTGTTGCTTGAGCTTGGCTTTGTCTTTTCTATGAATATTCATGTGTCCTCCTAGAGCTTGTGCATTAGAGAAGCCCCTCCTGCAGAAGTTGCACTCGAAGGACCTCGATGTCACGTGACTTGCACCTTGCTCCTCTCCATCAGAGGGATGATTTTCTGATGCTGCAGCTTGATGATCATGATGAAGATCAGATTCCATTAATTTGATAATTAGTTTCAACTTTGAAGGTAGTATGTAAGAGAATGAATGAAGCACTAGTGGTGTAGATAGGAATAGAGATGGTCAACAAAGGGAGATAGGGGTGGTTTTATATGTTGAATTAATGGGGCATATATACAAATTAAGGCCTGCTTTCATCTAATTATTATTTTATGCAAAATTCCCATGTAATGAGAATGTAACTTCCTGGATATGTTTTACAGCTTGAGTTGTAGCAAAGGACAAAATAGCTAAGGCTTGAAACACTACTGAGTCAAGTATATTGTGGACAACTTGTGCTTTGGCTTCTGGCTTTCGGCCTACGTTAGATTCAAATATTGTCGCATAAACCACTCACAGTGCATGTTACTATCAAACAAATTTTTATATAATTTTAGTGTTGTTATTAGTACTATACTATATGTTCCCATTAATATATATGGGCTTGCTTTCTAAGTTGTTTCTAGTCGTTACTGATATACTTTTATTAATTATATGGATCGTTAATTAATTTATTTTGGATAAAATTAAAAAGATGCTTCACTGATTTTACTGGATTATAATAAAATCAATGTAATATATATATATATATATATATATATATATATATATATATATATATATATATATATATATATTGGTTGTTTTATTTTGCTATAGAAAGTGTAAAAGTAATTTTTTCAAGTTTTTTTGAAAGATGTGGGCCATAGTTTAAAGTAAATTTATATACAGTTATTTGTGATTATTTTTAAAGAAAAACAATGATTTGTCTCAAAATCAACTAATATTGAAGATGTTGAAGCAGAGTTTGGGTTAAAAGATCTCTTTATATATAATTGAAACAGAGTTTGGGTTATAAGAAAATTATTATTATTATTATTATGAGAAACTCAACTTCAGAATCGTAGCTTTTAATTGCATAAAGAATTGTCCAAATGTCGTTTGTTGTTTACAACAAGAAGACATTAATAGTGAAATAAAATTTATTTTAAGATCGTACGTAAACATGTTTTGTTGTTATTTTACTGAATACGATAGAAAATTGACTCAATGTGATTCTTGCATAAACCTTTAACCGAAGGTACTCTAAATAATAAGAAAAAACTAACCCTAGATTTCTTCATTATAATCCAAAGCATGAATATTAAATATTTATTTTTAGACTGAAACTAAAACTACGTCATCTGAGATTACATGCATGGCCTTAAAAACTATATATGCATGATTTTTTTAGAAAAAAATAATATGTATGGTTTAAAAACTAATATTGTTCTAGATTTGTTCTAATTTCTAAAGCATGAGCGGTAATACACGAATAACTCCATTTTATAATCACTCAACCAACACTTATATTTTTCTTTATATCTTTTTTCCCCTATAATTTCATATCACTTATATATATTTCTCTCTCTTTATTCTCTTTTTTTCTTTCTACGTTTTGAATGCTAACATAGAGTGGTCTATGCTTTCCAGCCAGAAATGAAGAAAAGTTAAGACAAAAATGATAAATGTTTTCTTGGAGCAAATTATCGTGAGCTGTGTGGGGGCAAAGGCTAAAATAATATATTTATATCGTTAGATTGGTTTCTTTCTCAAGATGAGAAGGTCATCTTAGGAATCACGCAATCGTCGACAATCAGTACAATGTGATCATTTGGTTCATAAAATAGTGAATTTTTGAATATTTTATTTACTCTGTACCATATTAGAACAAGTCAATTTTATTAAAAACGTAAAACTAGTTAGTTTACTGCAGCCACATTAGTTTAATGATCGACCTAACTACCAAAAAAGACATATTTACCATTTTTATGATCGACCGCATTAGTTAAAAGTTGAACCCAATCAATGCTTTCCGGTGTTCGTTTCTCAAAATATCAAACTATACTCTCTAGATGAAATGAATTCTGAAATAAATTAAAACTGCCTTAAATAATTTAATGTGAAACTATATGGAGGAAGTCATTATAGTAATAATCGTTAATCAATTTATAATTTCATATTGGTGTTTGGTACTTGACCGGCCACTTCCATAATGTTTAGTCAAACACAGTCTTGTATGTTTTCGCGTTTAGCCGTCCAGAAGCATTGAATATAAAGCTGACTTGGTAGTTGTTGTTGTTGTTTTGGGCAATTGCATATGCAAAAAGGAAACAGTAAAAAGCACCAGAGGATTCGTAGCTGGTATATATAGAGGGAGGAAATTATCTTGTTTCACGGTTGTACCAAACCGACACAATAAAGGTAGCCGTGAACTAAAACGTCTTCCACTTGGAAACCAGAAGAACAACTTAGGAACGTTGGACATATTGAATTGAGGAGCTAGCTGCAAATAAAGAAGAAACAAGAACTTAGGAACGTTGCATTAATATTGGATATACATCAATACACGCAAGCTAGTTTGCTCCTGTGATAATGATTCAATCTTAATTAATAATATAATATAACAATAATGTACACCTATATATGTATTGAGACGAAACTATGGTAAGGCAGTGTGCCATCTACCATTACAGAATAACTAACAGTAATCACTCATAACAACTTTAACTCTCCCTTACAAGCAATTTTAATTTCTTTGCAAGCGCACATATGGTTTGCACGTTGCAGAAGTCAGAATTTCAACACTTCTATGATTTCATAAATCAAATAAGTAACACATCCAGTGGAATATAATGACAGGGCAATAAAAGCTTGTCTGTGAAATCTGAAAGTGGAGTTAGCAAATGAAGAGAGTTCAGATATATAGACAATATGAAAGACATGAGAAAATAGCTACTAATACAAATAATATATTTGGGCTAATTACTTTCATTAAGAAAAAAAATGAACACCAAAATGGGCCAGATGTATATAATTTGAGAGCAAACTAAAGAAACGATACGAAGTTATGAATAATTAATGAAGATAGGGGTATAAGTTATAACGAACTAAGTTTATATACATTTATTTTTCTTTTTATTTGAACAATAACAATAATAAGTTTAAACCCAAAATTAAGTATATTTAATTTGTTTAAGCGTGTTAAATTTATATTAGTTTCTTTTCGTTTGGATAACAGGTATCCTTCACTCAAACATGAGATCACATGTTAAAATAAAATAATTTTATGTTGGTTGATTTATATACTTGATGGTATGTTTCTTTTAAGGAAACACTTGATGGTATGCCAAATTTATATTAATAGAATGAGAAAATTATTTAACATGTATAATCATTTTTCAATATTAACAATGAAATACTTATGAGTTCCTTAAAGCATCTACAACCATTGAATCCACAAAAGTTTCTCTACTACATTTTTATTAATATTTCACACTTTTTTTAAGTGTAAGGAGAGAAACACTTGTTGGAGTTGCTCTTATGTTCCTTTTTTATGGTCCTATATCGCATCAAATGCAAAAAGACTAAAAAAAAGAGAATAATATTGTTAACATGCATTCAATATACGTGTACTAATTTGAATTCAATGTTCACTATACAATTTATAAAAAAATTCAACCATAAACTGTTTAGTATTTACCAGTCATTTATTTACCTGTTTAAGCTAAAGCACAACAATTCCGCTACATGAAGAGTTCTCTTAATCATCACAAATGAATTAATAAATTGAAATGTTAATTCATTTTAACCACAAATATTATTTCTAATAGGAAAAAAACTATAACTTTAATCTATTTAATTTACAAAAGAAGTACAATAATTCTAGGAAAAAATATACTTTTTTAAATGACGATTTGATTTTTAGGATACATGAGTGTTGTAAATTTTTGATGATGTGTTCAATTTTTATGGATAAAAAAAATATAAGATATCATTTCTCATATTTATACAAAATAACGACACATTCTATCATTTGACCTACCCATTTTTTAATCATAGGAAGTAATTTTTTTTATACATTAGGATATTAAACTTCTTTTCAAGACTTTTTTTTTAGCAATATGCTAAATTAGTTTATGAAATTAAGAATATAAAGTTATTTTAAAAGAATTTTTAATCCATAATTCAATATAATACAAAAACTTGTATATTACTCCTTCTGTCTGTCTTAATATAATTGTCATTTTCTATTGATTTAAACAAATAAAAAATTAATAAATAAATAAAAAATAATAATTTATAAAATTAATTTTATTATCATTAATTTAATTTTTTACATGTTACTCATATCGTTAATATTATAAAAAAATACAATTGAAAAAAATAATTATTATTATGAGACTGAATAAGTATTAACACAACCCAATGAAGTTCATAAAACTGTATTTAAATTTTCTTTTCTCAAGTAACAATGAAGATTAGTAAATTGTCCAAAAAAAAATGAAGATAAGTAAATCATATGAAAATGAATAAATACAAGAATCTTTGGCCACTCCTTGAATTTTGATAAGGCTTTTGCCTCAAAACTCCCCCCTCACAGTCAGGAGATGATGCACTCCCATTTCCCATTTCGGGCATTCTCAAATCTCAATCAGTGCAGGCACAGAATCCTTTGAATCAACTTCTCCTAGATAATGTAATGGATAATCAAATTACCTTAAAAAGAAGAATCCTGGTCGCATGATTTGACAGTGATTAGCACAAAATGCATCTGGCTTCCCTCATAAATCCAACTTCTAATTTTCCATTACTCTCAAGCCGCACAACCACCACCTCTTTCATTTTCAACCATAGAAGAAAAAAATCACAGTCCAATTGCATTAGGAGCCACCAGTCCACAATACAGCAGAGGTGGACTCTTCAGGGCATGACAGCTCTCGTCACTGGTGGTACTCGCGGAATTGGGTAAAAAAAAAATTTTAACTTTGCCCATGATTCCTTCTATTTCTCACCCTTTTCACCTTTCATTCTAATTTAACTTGTGATTCATTTTTTGTTGTAAAGGCACGCCATTGTGGAGGAATTGACGGGGTTTGGAGCCAGAGTGCATACCTGTGCCAGGAATGAACATGATCTCACCAAGTGCCTCAAGAATTGGAATGATTCCGGTTTTGATGTCACTGGCTCAGTTTGTGATGTCTCAGTTCCACACCAGAGGGAGGCACTCATGGAGTCTGTTTCCTCTCTCTTCCACGGGAAACTCAACATCCTTGTGAGTTGTTGCTGGGGATATCGACTATTGATATGATTAAAATAGTATATATAAGTGGAGAATAATCTTTATCCTATGAGCTAACTTTTAAGATTGAATTAGGATCACGACCAAATTATAAGATAGTATCAAAGTTTTTTCTAGTGATTGTTGTTAAGCCTATCGGATTATTTGTAATTGGTTTGTTATCAGACCACCTTTAGATGTTCAGTCCTGCAACGTGTTCATAATCATAACTCGTGTTCATTTTCTTCCCATGCTATTAAGGGTCAAAATATGTACTTTTCTTTGTTGTGAATTGCTTTGAAGTTCACTTTGGATTAGTTAGCCCTCTTTATGTAGACATATGTATTAACCTGATTAATTTGATGTGTAGATAAACAATGTTGGTACAAACATTCGGAAACCAGTGACAGACTTCACAAGTGCAGAGTTTTCTACTCTTATTGATACGAATTTGGGATCCGTCTTTCATTTATGCCAACTTGCATATCCACTTCTGAAAGCATCGGGAATGGGAAGTGTTGTGTTTGTCTCATCTGTTTCTGGTTTTGTCTCACTCAAGTCAATGTCTGTTCAAGGAGCAACGAAAGGTAATTTAGCTGCTTAATGCTATATTGCAGCTTGCTTAACAAATGCTGTGATGTTGATGGGTTTATGGAATTTTGAACATTTGTTTGTTTTCTGGTTTATAGGGGCAATTAATCAACTAACAAGAAATCTAGCTTGTGAGTGGGCAAAAGACAATATAAGGAGTAATGCAGTGGCACCTTGGTACATCAAAACTTCATTGGTAGAGCAGGTAATTTTCTTCCGCTTTATCCTGTAACCATTAGTTAGAACGAGCTACCTTTGACACTGATTAGTAGTATAATGGTATACCATCACTTTTTCCTCACTTTTTTGAAAAATTTGGTTGAATGCATCAACACTTATTTCCAAGAGGAGTACTACTGCTTCAAACTCATTATTTTATATTGGTTAAAATTTATTGAAAACTATAAAATCATTAGTAGGGTTTATTAAATAAGGAGTGAACCCACACAATTTTGTGATTTCCAACAAAGGTCAACTAATGGTAGACAATATGTTAAAGAGTGTGTTGCTAGCATTTTTCTATTTCGAAAACAGAACAGCTTTGAAATTACATGGATATATGCCACCTCTAGTTCTTAAGTCTTCCATTTCGTTTCGAAGTTTCTATTTCAACAGAACAGAATTGAACTTTACATCTTGATATACATAATCAATCTCTTTCCTCAATGTTCTTCCTGCCAAAGTGCCCTCTTAGGTAGATTATAGGAAGTCTATTGTCTGGTAAATTACTAACCGAGCTACTTTATCTTGAATCCAGTCCTCTGGAACAGCAACTCCTCAACAAGCATAAATGACATCTCATTGATAATTTGCATCTAAATGCACAACCTCTAGCTTCTGTTAGACTAAGCAAATTTACACAATATGGAAGAAACTGAGAGACGTAATAGATTCTTGCTAGTTTGTACCTCCCGATTATTCAAGGAGAAGATTTAAGATATTTTTCTGATCCCATAATTGGACCATCCTGGATTTGATTGGGAATCTAAAATCAGTATATTGCCCTAAGCCCTCTAACATACTACTAGTACTCTTGCTCTTGCACCAACAAATTGCATTTTCCTAGCATAGAAATCAAAGGAAAAAAGTGTCTTGGACATATTTTTTTGGCTTTGTTACTGCCTAAATTTTAATTTGTGATATTGGTGCTGCAGATTAATTTTGCGAATACTTCCAAGTCCTAACAGTAGTCACTAGTGTTCCTTCCATTCCCTGTGTAATAAGTAATAACATTGCAGTTGGGTTTATTGCATTGCATTTGGAATCATGGTCTGGCAGGAGTTTGCATGGTGCTCTAAAACACAGAAGTCTAATGCGGTGGATCTGATATCAAACGTTATCTGACTTTTACCCTCTTCTTTTAGGTGCTCAGCAACAAAGATTATCTGGAAGAAGTGTACTCCAGAACTCCTCTTAGGCGCCTAGGAGATCCAGCAGAAGTCTCTTCTCTTGTTGCCTTTCTTTGCTTACCAGCATCATCATACATCACTGGCCAGATTATTTGTATTGATGGAGGAATGTCCGTGAATGGTTTCTACCCAACAACACAGTTCTAAGAGTTGCAGCTTCTATCATGCACCTTCCTTACTATTTTTTCTCTACACTTGCCATTCCTGTGAAACATTTGGCATGGTGAAGGAATGGCTCTCTACTTCCCTATCAACTTGAATAGTTTTAGAATCTAAGATAATACAAGGATATGACATCATTTAATTGATTTTACTTGTAATCATAAAAAAAATGTTCTTAAAATAAAAATTACAAGCATTATTCTGTAAGCATCTATGTCATGTCTAGGAAAAAGAGAAGTCGATTTTGAATTGTTCCAAAATGGAACATTAGTAGAGTGGTGTGCAAGAAAGATTCTCAAAAAGAAAAGAAAAGAAAAGAAAAACTTCTTTACTAAGGTGGAATTTTGATTTCGGACAGGAGATTTCGTTTTCACCAAGGTGGGGTTTAGTAAAACAGCCGTCTAAATTTAAATTTAATCAAATTTAATTATTATTTTTTTGACAACGAATCAAATTTAATTAATGTATAGTAATTAAATTACAAAACCAAATTACTTCTTTATTAAAAATGAATTATTAAAATTTACATTATACCTAAAGTTTAGTCATCAATGACGACTAGCGGCAAAGTGCGTGTGTGATCTTGCATCAACAAGATACATTCAGATGAAAGCTCTTTGTTCTAACTCTCAAGGTTTTATTGCATCAACGTGATTAACTTACCCTCCAAAAATGCTCAAAGATAGTATCCATTTTACAAAGGATATTTCATGTATGCCCTCCATCATTATCATGTCTCCTAATCACAAGTGCTCTATAATCGGTACAATCATATCAATTTTATTTTTTAATACATATAATTGACCACTTACCACTATTATGCTGATCAGGGAGAAGAGAGAGACACCATGTTTTTTCAACAAAAAAAAAAAGAGAGAGAAAGAGAAGTGAAGGTTAAATAAAAGTAGAGATGTTGAAATTTAGTGGTGTAATTTTTAGAATTAGTTAAGAAGCAAAAATGTCATAAAAAATTTAGAGTCCAAATAAGGATATCTCCTTTGTTAATAGTTATAGATTATAGATATTTATGTTAAAGTATAACTGTTTTCATTAGATATTTCTTACAAAAAAAGTTTCTTTATATCCTTTGATGCAGTATATATGCAAAAATAATATCACACAAGCATTAAAATTTTATTTAATACACCGAATCACGTTCTATATAAGAATTTAATTAAAATATATTAAGAATATAAATATTTTTCTTATATTACCATTTAATTATGAATTGTCATAAATAATAATATTGTTAATTTTTGTAATAATTAAAAAGTATACATAAAGTAATTTTTAATAAATTAATAGTGTAAAAATCTATACACGTTTGATCTTGCATCAACAACATACATTCAGATAAAATAATTTCTAATTAATTAACAGTTTCAGACATAAATCATCAACTTCTGTTTGATTTTCCCACTGTTTCCCAAGATGCACATTTTAAATTGATTTGATTTTAATGAGCATTGCTTCTATGAGGCCTAATGTTTACATAGCTATTTTTTTACATAATTAGTTTCATTATCTTTATAATTTTTTTATAAAAAGAAGTAAAAACAAAAAAAAAAAAGAAGGAAAAACTGTACAATGCACTCAACTTTTTAACTGGTTAACAAAAAAGGGAAATTTTCATTATGGCTACAGTTTTATTATGTTTTTTTTATTGTGAAGTATTTATCATTTTGTGAATTACTATTTTTTAAAAAAAACTTAACTCGCCACCTTTTAATGGGATCTCTTCCCAACCAAAGAAGTGAAAGAACTATGCAGTCGGCTACTAGGAAAAGGACTGGACAGTGGACAGTGATAGAAAAGCAATGAGATTAAGCAGACTACACTTTAATTCTGAACTTCCTCTGTGTACATACAGAATTAATTAAGGATTATAAATACAAACCATTGATAAGACATGTTCTTTGAAGTTTTAAGAGAAATGGCTGAGACAAACATTAGTAGCAAAAGTAGCAGATGGTCTTTACAGGGTCACCGGTGGATCCAAAGGAATCGGGTTACTACCTTCTTCTTCCAAATTTTTTGTTCCTACGTCATATATACTATACTTAATTCGAAAGTCGTTACGCAAAATACCTGTTTCTAAACTAGCTATTAACAACAACAAAGCTAGTGGACATAATTAGTTCTTTAATTGTTTGGGTAATTTATTTGTATAAACATGCTTAATTGTAGATACACACTTGTGCACACTGTACACACTTGCGCTAGGAACGAAGCTGAACTCAATGAATCCTTAAATGAATGGAACACAAAAGGATACAGAGTAACTGGTTCGGTCTGTGACGTGGCATCTCGTGCAGAAAGACAAGACCTCATAACTAGATTCTCCTCTCAGTTTAATGGCAAACTCAATATCCTTGTCAGTAATAATTAATTTGATTGCCTTGAAATTGAAGTTATCTTAATAAGTACTGGGCTAACTATAACAAGTTAAGAATTAGAATTAATTTGGAATCCATTGAGTTCAGCTTCGTTCCTAGCGCAAGTGTGTACAGTGTGCACAAGTGTATCCAACATTTAGGAATATAACATTCTTATATTTCCTTATGCTTACATTAATTCTATATGTTCTGCTGGTTAGGTAAACAACGTGGGAACAAACGTACCGAAACAGACCCTGGATGTTACGGAGGAAGACTTCTCATTTCTGATAAATACGAATCTTGAATCTGCTTGAGGCTGCAAACTTCATTTTTATATCCTCCATTGCTGGTGTGGTATCAATAGGCATAGGATCCACTTATGATGCAACAAAAGGTAATAGTTTCGCGGGAAAGTGTTTTTTTTTTTATCCATAAATGTTAATTTGTTAGTTTTGTTAGAAATACCTGATGAAAAATTTAAACTCACAATCTCTCTTTCTTCGGTTCTCTCTTTATCTTTTTTTTCAATCACTAGATCAATCTTATATCTCTTTCACGAAAAGTGTTAGTTAGAGTGGGGGACTAACGGGTAGTTTCATTCTTGTTAATTTCGAAATACTTATAATTGCTCACAATCTAATAATCAAGAAGGGACGTATTTGGTTGTCATGAGGACTCTCGATGATTCCTATCCTGCTCACTGAGTATCACTCTACCCCTACAGGTGAACACATGGGCGTCGCAAAAATAGTAGCTCGCATATCTGCAAATTTCTATTGGTCTGGCCTTCGTGACGATGTGGCATAATTCGTGGCTCAATGTGTAGATTGCCAACACACCAAGTATGAAACCAAGAAGATGGTGGGACTGTTGTGCCCCCTTCCAGTGCCTCATCGTCCCTGGGAGGATCTCTCCCTTGACTTCATCACTGGACTGCCCCCTTATCATGGCAATTCGGTAACCCTTGTAGTTGTCGACTGCTTCTCCAAAGGTATCTATCTGGGCATGTTACCTTCCTCACATACAGCTCATACAATGGCTTCTCTGTTCATGGACATCGTTGGAAAGATTCATGGGTTACCACGAAGCTTGGTCTCCGACAGGGATCCTCTGTTCGTTAGTAAGTTTTGGCAGGAGCTATTCCAACTTAGTGGCACACAGTTAAGAATGAGCTCTGCATACCATCCGCAGAGTGATGGTCAAACGGAGGTGCTGAACAAGATCATCGAGCAATATCTTCGTGCTTTCGTGCACCGCAGGTCAAGAACGTGGGGCAAGCTTCTCCTCTGGGTCGAGTGGTCTCATAACACGTCCTGGAACGTGGGAACAGGATCAACCCTTATGAGATCACCTTTGAGCGCAAACCATTCAATTTTCCAGAATATATCGCGGGTTCATCTAAACTAGATGTTGTTGACGACATGTCAAAGGACAGAGAGGAAACCTTCCAGGGCATTCGAAAGAAACTCCTAAAGGCTCAAACCGCTATGAAACATTTTGTGGATGCTAAACAGCGCGAGGTAACCTATCAAACAGGAGATTGGGTTATACTCATACTAAGACCTCACCGCCAACTCTCGGTCAAAGGTCCAAATGCGGTGCATGGAAAATTGGCTAAACGATTTTATGGACCCTTTCGAATTGTGGAGCGCATTGGCTTGGTGACATATCGCCTACAACTTCTTGACAAAGTTCGTATATACCCTGTCTTCCATTGCTCAGTGTTGAAGTCATTTTGAGGATCACCGGAACTCAATGAAGCGGTTCAATTACCCAACGATTTTATGCTGGATCAGCCCATCATCTCTCCTATGGCCATTTTGGATTCTCGCAAGTCTTTGTCATCAGTTGAAAGTCCTTGGGAAGTTCTGGTGCAATGGCAAGAGTTATCCCCGGATGACACATCATAGGAAGAATGGGATCAATTGCAAAGAGACTATCACCTTGAGGACAAGGTGATTCTGCAAGGGCCAAAGAGTGATAGTGCAGCAAATAAGCAAGTTGCAGAAACAAAGGTGCAATTAGAAAGCAAGACCAAAAGAACAATTACAAGGCCTGACTATATGAAAGAAAGGCAAGCTAGTATAGCATATCCTGCAGGAAGGATGCTGGTCATTTAGGGGGAGACAAGCTTAACCAATTTCTGATATTTTCTAATAAAAAAGACAAATTTTGTTATTGAAAAATCAGAACAAATAAGACTATGTAATAAGCAGCATCATCAATAAAAATACAATTACTTCCTTTTCCTTTTCTCTGTCCGGAGGCACTGATCCTCGAAACTAGTTTTCCTTTCTTCCCCTGTCATACTACTAATTGACATGCTGGAGCAACGAACCAACTAACTAAAAATTTGGCATGTGAGTGGGCCAAAAACAATATAAGGACTAATTGCGTTGCACCAGGGCCAATCAAAACCCCACTCGGTGACAAGGTAATTTTCTACATTTCGTTCTTGTTTGTGTAATTATTCTTTGAGGAATGTTAGGAAGTAGAAATAGATTCTCATGAAGAATTACTTACATGGTCTTAAATAATGTGATTTCAACTAATTTTTATATGAAATATAAATTTTGTCCTTACAGCATTTTAAAAATGAAAAACTTCTTAATGCTTTCATCTCACAAACCCCCCTTGGACGGATTGGAGAAGTCATTTTTTTATTTATTATCCTTTATTCTTATCCTTTATTACTTAAGTAGTATACACCTGCTAAAAAAATTTCCTCCAAAAGTTTAAAGGTCATTTTGGTAATTTCAATTGTATTCAAATAGTCGCGAAAGTTGAAAATCAAATTAAAACGAAAGTAATAAATATAATGAACTGTGTTAATTATCAAATTGGTGAATTTTCAAAATCTTAAAAACTAGTTTAAAAAATCGGAAATTTAAAATTTTAAATATTTTTTTATTCCTTTTGAAAATCTCCAGATAATATTATCTGCTTAATTTTTTGTTATTATCTCTATAAATCAATTTTTAAATAAACCGAAAATTGAAAATTGAAAATTGAAAATTCTTGGTTTATTCATTATTTTTGAAAATACTCGAATAATATTTTAATATGGGAAAGAATATTAAAGCCCCTTGCTTTTACATATTATTATCAATTCTAATTTTGTTTTAATCAGCCAAAAATATACTATTGAAACTTGAAAGAACGTTCTTGGTACAAGTGATACCAAGAACTAAATGAGTACAATAAAAAGCTGAGAAACTCCTGACTAACTCCACCCCCTCCCTATGATAATATCAATTATCTGTTGCCCCTAGAACTTCAGCATTTCAAAGTCTATATGCATCAAACATATACATATTACTTGCAACACTCGACAATTCTTTTGCACCGACAAATTGAATAGCCTACTGAATTTATAACAAGGTGACTCATTATTCACCCATCCTTCCAGAATTAATTCCATATCTTCACCATCACCCACAAGTCTCCTTGAGTTACTCCAAAACCATCCATAATCATCACAATTAATATCCTTCCACCACTTGGAAGTGGTAGGGTTATGCAGTAACTCCTCATCAACCTTTGCTCTTGCTTTCAAGGTACGAACCCACAAAGAATTCTTCTCTACCAGAAAAGAAACTACGAGTCAAAGTAGAAAAAGAAACACTTAGTTTAAGCCAGGACTCACAAAAAATTATGTGTACTCAAATTGTGAGAAAATGTTAGAATGGTGCAATACTGATCTAATGGACACTGGGTGGTGATGCTCCTCGTGAAAAGTGTTGATTTTCCCCCTTAGAGGATCGCATAGGAAATCCATGAGAGAAGAGTTTGAAATCCTAAAAAGGGAGTTTCCTCGTGTAAGAGGGTGAGAGAGCATAAAAGAACTCATGCCCCAATTTTGGTTCCGAAATATAGTTTCCGAAACATGTAAAATACCTATAGGAAAATAATTTATGGAAAAAGGTATTTTCGAAAGAAAAATAAACAAAGGTTTGTTTAATAAGAGCTAGTTAAAAAAGTTATCCATAATTTGTAGAAAATAATAACAATATTTCTCAAACATAAGATTCTTAAAATTATTAATTTATAAATAAGGGGAGATGATTTTTTTCCACTTTTATATGTGGAAATGAGATTTTGTAGTGTTAGTTAAATGTAAAGCTCTCCACCCAAAAAAAAATGTTAAATGTAAAGCTCTCCACAAAAAAAAAATTAAAAAAAAATGTAAAGCTACTAAAATTTCCTGTTGAAATTAATGGCAAATTTATTTTTATAGAATAGTGGTAAATATATTATTATTACAAAATTTAAATAATAATTTAATATATTTTATTATTTTTTTAGATATCATATTCCGAAAAATGTGATTCTTAAATAAGTAATTTATTTGAAAATAAAAGAATATATCTATCAAGTAGCACCTCAATAATAATCATGATGTAGATTTTAAAATATCAGACATTCAATAATAAATATTTTTTCATTAACTTTTATTAATAAAATATTTTAAAAAATATAAGAATATATTAATGGTAATATGGTACTTTTAATATTTCAACATATAGTATTTTTAAAATGAATCTTAATTTTTATATATACAGCATTTAATTTGACTTTTATTTTTTCTATTTTTAAATATATTTTTAATTTATAATTAACTTGATTTAACAATTAGTCTAAAGAAATTCTTAACCATCTCAAAGACTCAAACCACTATTTCTTTTATACCATCTGTTGACATACTTATTGTTATCCCAAACATTAATTACTTTAATTGAATACAATTCATAATATTTTAAAGTAAGATTTCATTATAAAGAAAGATAAATCAAAATTATTTATTAGTTTCTCTTTTTTAGGAATTATTTATTAGTTACTATGGTATAAAAATTTTAAATTGCATATTTTCAAGCAGGTGAAGTAATTAAATTCAAAAGGCTAGAAAATTTGACCAAAAAAAACGCCTACAAATTTTATTTTATAACATAAAGACTTAATTATGTTTTATTTCCTAAAATTATACAATTTTGTGAAATTTACTCTCAAATTTTATTATTATTTGTAATCTTACCTTCAATTTACAAAATTCCAAATATTGTCTAACATATCTAAATAACCACAACTAAGATAATTTTATGGTAATTATTCTTTTAAATCACCACAACTAAGATATACTAGATGGGTATTTGACTACTCTAGACTACTCCAATGATCGAATTGTTAGATACCTTTCTTTATAAAAAATAAAAAAGGACGATAGGATACTCAATCATTCCAATACATGAAGCTTAGATATTTGGCCAATCAAAAAGTTAATGTGCAATGAATGAATAAACTCAATCATGGGTAAATCATGATCAAGACAACGAGAAATTAGCTAGACGTCATTAGAGTACAAGAGATATATAGAGAAAAATTACCTTGCCATCCTTCGGAGGGTACATAGGACAATTCAAAATAATTTTGTAATTTAGAAGACAAAATTTGTGGAAAAGAATTTCACAAGATTATATAAGTTTGAGAATAAAAAATTACAATTAAACCAAAATAAAATAACGTGTGGCATGGTATTCGTGTAGTTGTATTTATAATAAAATTGTGCTGGATTGGCCCGAAAAGGCTAAAACTGTTAGTCTGTTACTAGCAAATAGTTTATTTTTGCCTCTATGTTGTTTGGGACGGAAAAATCCACACGAGAAAACATCTTGGTTGTTGGCCTGGCTACTGTTCTCCGCCGATAGATGTGCCCCACGACCACATCAAATGTTTTTGTTCAATTCACTTCCTCTTTCTCTTTTCCTTCTCAAACCTAAAGCCCACAACAATTCCCAATTCCATCCACCTCTTCACTTCTACTGGTATGAATGAATACGATTTCTTTATTTTTTTTTATTTATTTATTCCTCTTCTCTTGCTTCTCTGCAAATTGTTTCTTTACCCTCTTCACTTCTTGTATGCCAATTTGTGACCTTACCCTATCTCCTTAGCTTCTATGTCTGATGATAGTACGTCTTCTAAGGCAATAGAAACTTCAGATAACCCAATTTTTTTTTCACGTTTCCAAATACTCATTCCTCTTATGATGTAATAGGCACACGTCTAGCTTTGCCCCTTTCTGTGATTTTCCAACAACCCTTTAATATGTAATGCGATCTCTGTTTATTTTATTTTGATTACACACCTTTTTCTCGAAATTGAACTAGTCTAATTTATCCTTGACTTAATGCCCTTTTTTTTATTATCTTATTTTATGCCAATTACTGTGCCTTGCTCCAGTTTGAATTTGTAAAAAATGTTTCACATTTTGCCAAAACATGGCCGTTTCAACTCAGGAACATGATTTAGAATGCTCTTCCTGATGTTGTTGGTGTTTGCAATCTATAACAATCGACTAAGCCTTGAGGAGGACTTTTTCTCAATGGTTCGTTTCTTTTGTTTGTTTTATAAATACCCAGATTGCTGAATCAAATGGAACACGAGAAAGCCCCTATCTTGGTGGAAGAAAGGACAATGCAGGAAATTGAGATACCCATTGCCTCTGAAAGACTTGATGTTATTCCTATGAAGGCAGACTCATCTTGCAGTTCTGTTTGTCCTTTTTCAGGACACGAAAACAGTGCTGTGGCATCAAAAGAGTCATCAAAGAAACTCTCTGGACTCATTGTTTTCTATGCTATTGTTATGGTTGTGGAACTTATTGGTGGAATAAAAGCTCACAGCCTATCTGTCATCAGTGATGCAGCACACTTACTTTCTGATATTGCTGGATTCTCTATCTCTCTCTTTGCAGTGTGGGCTTCAGGTTGGGAGGCAACGCCGCACCAATCTTTTGGATACAATCGTCTTGAGGTTTTGGGGGCTCTTGTATCTGTGCAGTTAATTTGGTTGATATCCGGTTTTTTGATATATGAAGCAGTAGGTAGAATTCTCGTCCGAAATGGCAGTGTGAATGGAAAGCTCATGCTTGCAATTGCAGCACTTGGGTTTGTTCTTAACTTCATCATGGTTGCATGGATTGGTCATGATCATAGTCATCACCATCATTATCATCATCATCATCATCATCATCATCATCATCATCATGATGGTTGTGAAAGCTCGGGTCATGATCATAGTCATCATCAATACCAGACAGATCATGATCATGGGAAGGAGGAACAATCTAAAATAACTGATGAGGAGAATGTTACCCTGGTTTCAAGTAGTCAGACAAATACTAATGTCTTGAACATAAATCTTCAGGGGGCATATTTGCATGTCATGGCTGATATGATTCAATCTATTGGAGTGATGATTGCTGGAGCCATAATATGGGCAAAACCTGAGTGGTTTATGGTTGACCTTGTGTGTACTCTTATATTTTCTGTTTTGTCAGTAAGCACTACTCTTCCCTTGCTTAGGAATATTTATGGCATTCTGATGGAAAGGACACCAAGTGAGATCGATATTAGTAAGCTGGAAAGTGGCCTCAGAAATATCAAGGGAGTGCAGGATGTTCATGACTTGCACGTTTGGGCTATAACTGTTGGAAAATGTGTTCTGTCTTGCCACGTAGTGGCTGAGCCTGGCATAAGTTCCATTGATTTACTAGGCACGATTAAAAATTACTGTGAAAAAAAATATCAAATACAACATGTAACCATACAAATTGAATAAAGATACATTGTTTTCCCTTTCCTTTATTCTCTCCGTATGAATTATTGGCAGATGCATCGTCATATAGATTCAAAAAATGGATTTTATTCTTTTATATTTTGACTTGAGAGTAAGTTTGATATGCTGAAAAAAATGAAGAATTAGACAGCATAAAATGTTTCATGTTTGACTTCAAAAATGCTAAGCATCCAAAAGTAGAGAACACTCAACTGTTTCTGATTTTAGGCCTGTTTGGATATATTTCCCATAGAGAAGATCTCAAAAGCTGTCAAAAGAATTTATAGTCTTATAACCAAACAAGCTCTTTCTTCCTCTCATTAATAACCCCTCTTATCTGTACCTCCTGTCCCTCAATTCTCCACATCCTTTCTTCCCCTGTTCTCCGTAACACTCAAAAGAACAAACACCAATAAACTCAGGAGTATAACGTGGATGAATTTTAAGAAACCACTATCATGAATTTAGAGTTACAACGCCCCTAAGATGAGGATTTGCTTGTCTGCAGTGTGTCAAGTTTTAGGGGAGACTAGGGCCATGCGAGGGATGGTCAACTCAGTGAAAGGTACAGAGTACAGACATTGGTTGGGTAGTGGGTACAGAGAGAATAATTTTGGGGATGGGTTATTGATAGGAGTTAGATACGCTAGGCATTGTCAAACAAATGTGTAAAGGAAGGATACGCACAGGGAAGGTGTTGCTACTTGCTAGCATCCATCAATTTGCCTGATGCAGACAAGTATGCACATTTGGTCTGTTATAAAGTCCAAATTTAAATGATAAATATTAAAATAATTATATAAAGGTCAATATTGTATTTGTTTTTTAGTGTAAGACAAAAATTACACTGCACAAGAAGTATTATAATAAATTCTGTATGTTTTGTCCAACAACTGCTTGTCAAACAGAATACAACACCAAATTGAATGTGTTGTACATCAACCTCAAAATGCCCCTCAATGTGCAATGAACCTCCCTAAACAATCAAAAAGTGGTACCAATGTGAAACTTTAGTTTTTAATTAGAAAATAACACAAAAAAAACTTGAGATTGATGTCCAAGACAAGCAATTTGGTGTTGTATTCTGTTTGATAAGCATTATTAGTATTGGATTCCACAATACAAAATTTCCAAGTGCATT
This sequence comes from Glycine soja, assembly GCF_004193775.1. Taxonomy (NCBI): domain Eukaryota; kingdom Viridiplantae; phylum Streptophyta; class Magnoliopsida; order Fabales; family Fabaceae; genus Glycine; species Glycine soja. Next base: position 10,323,757 of record NC_041012.1, on the reverse strand, counting down.
GCAATTATAATCACAAAAATGCTCTCCCTTTACTAGATAATTGTTCTACCTTGATAGTTTTTGGTCATTTTAAACTTGAATTTGGAATTATGTATTTGCAAATGAGGTGGTTGATTTTACCTCAGAAGCAGCCAACGGGTGGGTTTCCGTAGCAAAACAAGAGAATGCAAAAGAGATTACCATATACTCTGTCAAGCAGGTCTCAAAGTAGCCTTGTAACAACAATGAATCGACAAAAATCATAAGGTACGTATAATCTTACATGACCTCTGTGAAATGTTAGATTCCCATTAACAACGACAATATATCATCAATATCTGTTCGTTCCAATATTACATTAATTCATGCGAAACTATAACATCAAGGAAGAGATAAATTCAAAGGAACTAGCAAGACTATTGTTTTATAAATTTCACAGACTTCGTTTTTGCAACTCAATGAAGTAAATGTACTCTACATGTGTCTCTCTCACCCATATAAAGAAAGGAGGAAAAAAAAGATGAAAAGAGAAAGGGGCAAAACAGAATTGGGGGAAAAAAAATACTATCTGGCTATCTGCTACCATCGCTTTTTCCTCAAATGTCGCATTAAGTGGAGCAGCAGCCTCTCTTTGTATTCCCAGATGCATCCCCAACATTGATGGTGGTACCTTGACCAGGAAGTGTGGTACCAACAGCTGCTTCCTGAGCCGCAAGTGCCTTTTTGCTAACAATATGATAAATCTCTGTCAAAATGGTTTGGAATGCCTTCTCAATGTTGGTTGCTTCCAGTGCAGATGTCTCAAGAAACGAGAGACCTTCCCTCTCTGCCAATGCTTGACCATCATCCTCTGAAACCGCTCTAAGATGGCTCAAATCAGATTTATTTCCAGCCATCATGATAACTATATTAGAGTCTGCATGGTCCCTCAGTTCACGCAACCACCTTTGGACATTGTCAAAGGTTTGCCTCTTGGTTATGTCATATACGAGTAGAGCTCCAACAGCTCCTCTGTAATAAGCACTGGTAATGGCACGGTACCGCTCTTGACCTGCTGTGTCCCAGATCTGTGCTTTCACAGTCTTTCCCTCTACCTGTATAAACAAAGAAACAACCATTAGTAATGCTGTAATACAAACAAGGATCCATAATTAGGGTTTCAAAAAATGGCCTGCAACCATGATTTTGGCCGCAACAAGGTTTCAGTCTACAAATGAAACATGAACTGCGGTCATGCATGACTGGCATTTGTCCACAATTTTCAGCAATATCAAAAGATTGCAACAAAACCACAACTAAAACAGCAATTTAAAACCTTATTCATAATTAAACAACCATTCATCCAACCAATTCAAAAAACCTTCAAACATGACCAAAAAATTTACTCAACATCCACCATACAATATTAGTCCTAAGTTCAAAAATAATTATTTGGTTACTGATAATCTGAATTTTTAACCAAGAAGCAATCCATCTCATCTTCAGGCTAGGATTTCAATTATTTTTTTTTAATTATATTTCAAGATATAAATCCAAGTCCTTCTCCACTTGATTATAACACCTAAAAAGCTAAAATCATTCCTCCAAATTCATCAAAGTTCTGAAAAGCACTGTGACCACGATTTTGATCCCAACATCGAGGTTTTTGACCTGCAACAAGAAGATCATGAGAAAACTGCAAACGGCACTTAAAACCTTGCAATTCATACCGGATGCTCCTCAGAAGAGGATCTGAGCTATAAGCTAATCATAATAAATACTTTGAAATCAAAGATTAAAAAAAAAAAAAAAACCCGACCGTACTCGAATACATATTTCTATGCAAATAACTAGTAGAAAATCAAGCAGAAGGAAGGAAAAAATAACAAAACAAAATCCAGAAATCTAAAAAGCAAACGGTCGATCAGCACAAGCACATGCGTTCACTACGGAAAAATCAGCAAAGGAAAAGGAAGCATAAGTATAACTACCTGAAGAGTTCTGGTGGCGAACTCAACTCCGATAGTGGATTTGGACTCTAAACAGAACTCGTTTCGAGTGAACCTGGAGAGGATGTTAGATTTTCCTACACCTGAGTCTCCGATCAAAACGATCTTGAACAGATAGTCATACTCGTGGTCCACTCGATGCGCCATGGATCCTTTCCCCTCCGATCTCTCCAACCTCCTGCCAGATCGAACACCAAATATTCATTCAGATCCCAAAACCACACGCGCATCAAAATCAGAACAAAAAACCACACGCGCGAAACGACGCAACGGATCTATCTAGCATCTACGAACTGAATCGGAAAGAAAAAAAAACTCACCACGAGACGGATTGACTGATTGATACGAGACTTGGACGAATTGGTGAATGGAATGCGTTCGGTGAAGTTTCGAGTTGTGAACTAAGCCAAGTACGAGACTTGAGAGAACGGTTCGATGAATAACGGAACGAACCGCGGAGGATTTTGGTGGAGAGGGAAGATGGATGAAGAAGGAGGCTGGAGGCTTTTTCAGAGAAGAGTGGCCGAATTGGCCAATGGGGGCAAAACGGAAATGTCGATGAGTGAGAAACCAATTCGAACGCCAAATAAATAAGTTTTTTTTTTCTTTTATTTTGAACCCAAAAAAAAAAAATAATAAGGCTTACTTATTTATTTATTTTATTATCTAGACCTCAGTATTTTCTGCAGACAATCTACTTCGAGTTTTAAAAGAAGAACAAAAGCAAATTCCCCTTCACAGTATTTAATATAATTTTAATTTTCAGATCATTGGTTAAACTGAAAGAAATTAATATCAATTAATCCATACACCTGGGAATAAATATTATTTTAATTTGAATGTTCTTGGGCAGTCACTAGTTAGACCTGTAATTTGATCTGATGGATAATAACAAGTTGTAATGTTGTATGAAGAAGGTGACTGTAGTAGTGGCTGGAGGTGCATTAAGGACAAGGTGGCCCGTTGCCAGTGTTTTTTTTTTATTGGCGTGTTTTGTTTCTCTTCACTGTCGTGCTTACAGACCTAAACAGACCTAATATGCTTTTCCTCTTCTCATACTCTCTTAACCAATCACAACCTTACTTCGTGACCTTGCAATGCAAGACGTTTTTTTAAAAAGAAATTAATGAGGGGAATCGGAATGGAAATTGAGGCCAATGGCCATGTTTATTTATTTTGAGGAGGGGCATATGGAATATCTGTTGTTTTTAAAATTGTAGAGATGGTTTAATGTTGAATGCTCGAATCTTGATGCTTCGGTGGTTGAAGTGATATTAATAAAATTAATAATGATTAAATTGTATTGAATAATACTAACAATATGAAATCATAATTTTAATAAAATAATACTAACAATATGGTTCCGAGTTTTGGTTAAAAATAAAATAAAATGTTATAGTTTTTAATATATATATATATATATATATATATAACAATTCAAGTAAATTATAATAATATTTAAATTCAAGTTTTAACACTGTTATTAAAAACAGTACTGCATGTTAATTTTTTATTTAAAAAATTTTCATCAATTTTTTTTTATTGAAAAATAGAAACCAACTATTTCCATTAATTGTGTACGTGAGCAACTTTCATATTATATATATATATATATATATATATATATATATATATATATATATATATATATAGGCCTAATTAAGTGAAAAGATTAAAAACAATAAAAAGAAAGGCAAGGAGTGTGAGATAGACTAGACACAAAACACTGATTTTCTTTTAACTTGATCGTTGTTAGTTAAGGCCAACTTTGTTTACGGAAACAACTAACTATTTCCCACTAAAAACAAATTAATTAAGTTGGTCTCCTATCCTATCTGCATTTTCAGCCAAAAAATATGCATAGTTGGTTTTTTTTTTACCAAAAAATATGTATAGCTGTTGTTTATAGGAAAATCAAACTTGAGATTTTTTTATTGTGAAGTCACACCGTGTTATCTGTCCTTGCTTAAGGCATGATGAGTGTACAATAGTTTGATGGTTGTGTATATAATAATTTGCAAGTATATTACTGATAATATATATTCATGTTACGCAATTTTTGACTAAATCAAATACAGTTTGTCAAAATATTAATTTGGAGCATATGAATGGTAATACTTTTTCTTTCTGGGTGATATTTATTTACTCTACCACTAGACTAGTCCCAATAATTCCAAAGCAGTTGGGTTTTTATTTATTAAGGTCCAAGTGGTTGTGGTTGGGCAAGAATGAGAAAGTATCAAAAGTGTATTTATTATTTATTTATTTTTATAACAAGTGTTAATGTAGTGTTTGACCAGTGTCCAATACCCCGTAACAGAAAACTGGGCCTGTCCCTATACATATGAGTTGGTGGGCCCAAGGCCTCCGTCCAACAGCCTGGTAGCACCGAAACGCCAACACATCCATCTCGTAACGGAATCTGAAATTTCCGTCGTCGAAGAATGAAGACGAAGAAGCAAGACACGGCGAAGCTGATCACCGCCGAGGATTTCGAATTCGTCATCGACAAAGAAAGTGCGACGGTTTCACATAACATTCACAACAATTTTACCTCTCCAGGTTTCTACTTTCCGATTAGGGTTTTAGGATTAGCATTGTTGAGGCATATTATGATGGAAGATGATTCATAAAGCAACCAAAACCAATCGAGAATACTTTGATTCCGAGTGAAATGCGGCATTGGAAACAATTGGGAGAGGTGCTGGTGGCAGCTTCTATCACCAACACGCTATCCCACTCTCACTCTGCAACTATCAACCTCCCTCCTAACCTCGCTCTCGGACTCACCCAACCCCTCATTCTAAAAATCCTCTCAAACCCCGCGCATCACGCATCCCACAAGCTTCGATTCTTCGAGTGGTCTCGCTCCCACCACTGCCCTTCCCCCGCCGCGTACTCCGTCATCCTCCGCACCCTCTCCCGCGAGGGTTTCTACTCCGACATCCCCTCCCTCCTCCATTCCATGACGCAAGCCGGCGTCGTTCTCGATCCCCACTCCCTCAACCACCTCCTCCGCTCCTTCATCATCTCCTCCAACTTCAATTTAGCTCTCCAATTACTAGATTACGTACAACACCTTCACCTCGACCCTAGCCCAATTTACAACTCTCTCCTCGTTGCTCTGCTTGAAAAAAACCAACTCACTCTCGCGTTATCCATCTTCTTCAAGCTCCTTGGTGCTGTTGATTCGAAATCCATCACCGCGTGCAACCAGTTGTTGGTTGCTCTTAGAAAAGCAGACATGAGGGTGGAGTTTGAGCAAGTGTTCCAGAGGTTGAGGGAGAAGAGAGGGTTCTCATTTGACACATGGGGCTACAATGTGTGTATCCACGCCTTTGGTTGTTGGGGTGATTTGGCTACTTGCTTTGCACTTTTTAAGGAGATGAAGGGTGGTAATAAGGGGTTCGTTGCTCCTGATTTGTGCACCTACAACAGCCTCATCACCGCACTTTGCAGGCTTGGCAAGGTGGATGATGCGATCACTGTGTACGAGGAGCTCAATGGCTCAGCCCACCAACCCGATCGCTTCACTTACACCAACCTTATTCAAGCCTGTTCCAAGACTTACAGAATGGAGGATGCCATCAGGATTTTTAACCAGATGCAGAGCAATGGATTCCGCCCGGATACACTTGCTTATAACTCTCTGCTGGATGGACATTTTAAGGCCACAAAGGTTATGGAAGCCTGCCAGCTGTTTGAGAAAATGGTTCAAGAAGGTGTGAGACCGTCATGCTGGACTTATAATATTCTCATTCATGGATTGTTTAGGAATGGCAGGGCGGAAGCTGCTTATACTATGTTTTGTGACCTCAAGAAGAAAGGCCAATTTGTGGATGGGATTACTTACAGCATCGTTGTGTTGCAGCTTTGTAAGGAGGGCCAACTGGAGGAGGCGCTGCAGTTGGTGGAAGAAATGGAAAGCAGAGGTTTTGTTGTTGATCTTGTCACCATAACATCGCTCCTGATTAGCATTCATAGACACGGTCGCTGGGATTGGACAGACCGGCTTATGAAGCATATCAGGGAAGGTGATCTGGCACTTTCCGTTCTCAAGTGGAAAGCTGGAATGGAAGCTTCTATGAAGAACCCGCCCGGCAAGAAAAAGGATTACTCGCCCTTGTTCCCTTCCAAAGGAGATTTTATTGACATCATCAACTTCATGACCTGTGCCCAGGATACCACCAACATTAATGACGGGGAGGAAAATTCCTGCAATGAAATTGACGAGTGGTCATCATCACCGCACATGGATAAATTGGCCAATCAAGTGAGCTCCACTGGCTATTCTTCCCAGATGTTTACTCCTTCTCGTGGACAAAGAGTTCAAGAAAAAGGGCCGGATTCTTTTGATGTTGATATGGTGAATACTTTCTTGTCTATATTTTTGGCCAAGGGAAAGTTGAGCTTGGCTTGCAAATTGTTTGAGATTTTCAGTGATGCAGGTGTGGATCCTGTGAGCTATACTTATAATTCTATCATGAGCTCTTTTGTCAAAAAGGGCTATTTCGCTGAAGCTTGGGCTATTCTAACTGAAATGGGAGAAAAATTTTGCCCCACTGATATAGCCACATACAATATGATAATTCAAGGTTTAGGAAAGATGGGAAGAGCTGATCTAGCCAGTGCTGTTCTTGATAGGCTACTGAGGCAGGGTGGTTATCTTGACATAGTTATGTATAACACTCTCATTAATGCTTTGGGGAAGGCAAGCCGAATTGATGAGGTGAATAAGCTTTTTGAGCAAATGAGGAGCAGTGGGATAAATCCTGATGTTGTCACTTATAATACATTGATTGAAGTTCACAGTAAGGCAGGGCGATTGAAGGATGCTTATAAGTTCTTAAAAATGATGCTGGATGCTGGATGCAGCCCTAACCATGTTACAGACACCACTTTAGATTATCTAGGGAGGGAAATTGATAAATTGAGGTACCAAAGGGCATCGATTTTGAGTGAAAAAGATGATCCTTCTTGAGAAGTCAAAGTTGCATGTAACTCAAGTGCTGGCCTGCTGGGGATGGGATGAAATTCTAGCAGACTATGAAATTGGAATTTGTAATTCAGTTTTTGCATTGTCTGAATTGTGTTTGTGGTCTTCTCAATTCTCATGTTCCTGTGATCTCAGGCAGTGTACTTCATGATCAATTTTGCAGTGTTGTCTCTGCTTCTTAGCTGGTAAATGTCTAGTCAACGTTATGTATCTTCTACTATCTTCTGGTTTTAAACCCATGTAACCAAAATTTTATATCCTTCAAACAGCCTCATTCTGATTCGTGGTTTAAACATTTTACACGCTTTATACTTTAAATTATTAATATTTTCTTTTAGGATATCGTGGGAGAATTTGATCTACATTAATGAAATAAGCCAATCTTGTAGGTTAGACGTTTTCTTTTTTGGGTTACAACAGGTTAGAGATTTTCAACCGGACACTATGTTTGAGGATAGATACGATGACAAACAAAAAATTAAAGAAACACATCCTATAAATCATCATCCATTCTATTTCACAACTTTCATTCATAACTTCACAAATTAAAGAGGGACTATGCTCATTATTTCTCCCCACAACAACGTTCCGCTGGTTCCCTTGAAGGTAAGAATAACATTGCTGTATGAGTTGTGACTTAAACATTTATCACTTGCAACTTTGCTTTCAACACTGCACTCACCATAAGACACAAAAGGTGTGGGGGTGAAAATCTGTTAGGATCTTTACAATGTGGAAGCTATTAAAATTATACTGATATCTCAACCCTGCCAATAGATACCTCTATTTTGTTACTTTTTCTTATTTTGCGTTGTTAGTAAGTAAAAAGCTCTGTAATGCTTATAGATAATATTCATATTAAATGAACCTGGCCTTTTTTGTTTGCTTGGAAAAGGAACCAGATGTGGATTGATACCATAACTGTTTGTGCATATGAAAGAATTTACAATTTGCTATAATGGTTCGTGATGGTTTCTCTGGCACAGTCATTTTTGTGCTCTTGTTGCTTTTGTAGATTAGGGTGATGTGGGTACTTGGGTGAAGCTCTGATCTTGTTGCCAGAGTTTCGTGAGAAGGAGGTGATGCACCATAAAGAGGTCGACACTGATGCCGAGCTGTTGGGAACTACTGGACACCACTTATACGCAGAAACAGGCTTTTACCTTTACTAATTACTACCTTATCGTGTGTTGTTGGACTAGGTTTTTACGTTTTGATGTAAGAAGTATTTTATTAAATTCTGAAATCTTTTTTTATAATTTAAATAGAAAGTTACGTGTTAGAAAATAATACTGGAAAGAAAAATAAAAAAGTAATAGCGACTAGCAAGTGCAAAAAACTAATTGTTCATGTCGTGTTGTGCCAATTGAGTTAAAGACATGAGACCTTCTTTAATACTTGTCATTTTTCCAATTATTTATACAAATCTAATGGTATTTTTGTCTCACACGGACAATCCGGGTTTGATCCCTGGCACTGAAGAAAATTTTATGTTTTTTCGTTTTTGGACTTCATTTAGTCATTTCTGTTATACACAGTTTTGGGGTCCATGTTATTAGCAAGTTACTTGATTTGATTCCAAACGTAAGCTTGTGCGCCACTCTTTTAGTAGTTAACACACACATTTGTTTGTTGTTTGGAAGCAATACAAATTCCAATCGCTGAGCTGAGCGAACAAAACCGCATCAGCAAATAGCATGTTGTCTACATTTGGTTTTGTTTCTTCATCGGATATGTCTGATGTGTCACGCCGGAAAATGACTAGAACGACCAGAATTCACATAATGGCCTTAGACGGCATCGTGAACGTGAATTCACTCTTCACCTTAGCCCTCTTCCTCGGCATCACCACCACCAGCACCACCAACACCCTCATCGGCGAAGACGACGCAGCCTGTGCAGCCGGAACCTCCATGTCGGAGGGCCTCATTGCGTTCCACGTTTACTCCTTCAGCTCCTTTCTATTTTCCAGCCTCATCGCCTTGGCTCTCAAAAACGTCATCAACTTCAGCAAGGACGTCCACGAGGGTGACGCCGTTCTGGACAACAACAACAACAACTGGATTCACAGTGTTGCAAAAATTAACACTGTCGTTTTGAGGTTTGGAACTCTCGTTTCGGCTTTTGGGTCGGTGTTCGGATGCGGGTTTTTGGTGATGGCTCTTGTGGATTTGGTGCAGATCAAGTTGGGAACCTTCACTTGTGGTAGTCCTCACACCTTCGCTGCCGTCGCTCCCTTGCTTGTTCTTGTCCCCACTGCACTTCTTATCTATGTTGTTCTCGTCATCTATGCCTTTACTCGTTAATTAATTAAAGCTTTTACATTGCTAAGTAATAACTAAATTAAAAATGATCGATGATTTAATTGTGTTTAATGAGTCGAAGTGAATCATGTTATGAATTAAGGCTGAATCAAATGAACAGACCGGATTCGAAGTGCTTTATTCAATTTTATTTTATTATTTTGGCTAGGAAATTGTTGTATGATTGTATCATTCAATTTTTGTTGCATATATGAAATATGACATTTTTTCCCCCTTAAATTATGATCATAGAAGCCTGCAGCTTGCTGAAAAATTCTGCCACGTTGAGTTTGCTTGGGAGGGAGGTACAAGCACAATTGATCAATAATTGAATATTAATTGATCAATAAGTGCTTTGTTAATTTAATCAAGGTTTGCGATCTTTTTGCGCTAAGGATCGGAGAACACGATATTAGAATTCTTCATTTTACATTTTTATTTGCTTTTCATCACCTCCCGCATATGATCAAGTCTCTTACTTTGGAATTGGATGTTACCTGAAGTTGTCTCATTTCCACCTTGCCAGGAAAAAAAAGTCATTTCTCTAAATAATCCTGTGCCGTTCTCGCAACAATGTTTGTTCTGAAATTGCATTTTTCAATACTAAAGTACTTTTGAATTTTTATTTAAAATTTATATATGTAAAAAAATACATTATTCGATTAAAATTAATCGTAATAAGGTCAAAAAATACATTTATATTAATAAACCTATGATTTTTATTTACAATTTATATATGTAAACAAATTAATAATTAAATCAAAATTAATTGTCACAAAATTTATTATCTAAATTTACATGCGCATTAAATATACATTAGAAATTTTAGTATTACCTATAACATTAATTATTTTATATCATGATTAATCTATTAACTCATTTGGTTAGAATGTCGTGTTAATAACGCAAAAGTCATAATTTGATTTATGCATGGGCCAATAATTTTAAATTAATTCGTAAAACATATATTTGAAAAAAAAATTAAAAATTGGTTGGACCACATACAGATTGGGCATTCGTAAGCCTCATACGGATTGGCCAATATAAGGCTTATGGATTGCCCGATCCGTATTAGTTTTATGGAAGGGTAAAATGGGAATTGCGCAAACCAGAAAAAATTACAAAAGGCACCAGGCCCAACATTCGGCCCAAACCACATGGCCTTCCATTCCCGTCCCAATAAAACAGTAAGTTACAAAACAAAACTTTGGTCTGCGTAATTTGATTTCCTTCCTTCGTATCAAAATTCTATTTGGGACATCTCTTCTCAAACCAAACAGTGCCTTATTTGTGTAGTGTGAATGTGTGATGGCGAGTCGTTCCTTCTTAAAAAATTGGAAAATCCTTGATTTTGCTTCGTTACTACTGGGAGAGTTTACGAGAAGTATCAAACCCATAAAAGACGTTTCTTCAACATCATTGACCTTCGTTGAATTTAATTAGTTCAAAACGGCGTTGTGTTTCCGGCAATACCACGACGGAAGGCCCAGAGGCCCCCTTTGGAAAGGAAAAAAGCTCATTGGCAAAGAAGCGCTTTTTGTCATATCGGGGTTTAAGAGGTTTAACGATGACGAGGATAAGCTTCACAAGTTCATCAAAACTCACGTTCTCAGACTCTTGAAGATGGACATGATCGCTGTTCTCACTGAACTTGAGCGCCAAGAACAAGTTTCTCTCGCTCTCATGGTTTTCGCTCTCCTATTCCTTTTACTTTTTTAATTCTTATGTTATTTGCCCGTAACCTGTTTGTCATAATGCTTCTATGTCAGAACCTGTTTGTTCTTA